>NC_137289.1:14450000-16950000 GCF_054371585.1 Giraffa tippelskirchi | reverse complement strand
GAGCACCGATGTGGGGGTCCGGAAACCTTGACTCTAATCCCAGATTTGTCACCACGAGGCAGTTGTGAGGACTCAAGGAAAGCAACACTACTTTCTTTGTGTCTCTGTTTCCCATCTGGTTAGTGAGAGATGTCTTTGACCAAAGGAGCGCAGTAAAAAGCCTGCTGATTCATCCTCTGAACAGGGGCTCCCAAAGGCAGCATCTTGGCTGGGTCCCCAAGGTCCAGAATCTGGTCTTCAACTCTCAAGGCTGTTGAAAATAAACTCACATCAACCACATTCACAAAAGGCTAATACATAAAGTGAAAAGCCAATTTACTCATTTTTTTAAAATGAACCATTAAGACGATTGGATCCTTCCATTTTACGGTCTAGATCACTCTCTCCCAACAGAGAAATCTACATGGTAAGCCAAATTACAATCAGAAACTTGTTGGATAATACAGAATCAGAACAAAGGGAGTCTGGGGTATCGCAGCCTAACATAATTATTACCTGTTTACAGCCGATTTTTTTTTCAAAATGTCATTTTTAAATGGCTTATTTATAAATTCTGGCTCTATCTTGCTGCCAGTGCCTCGTGGGACTCACGTTGCGACTGGGGATGGCTTTGACCATCTATGTCCTTTTGTTTCTATGGCTTTATACAGAGTTACTTTAGATAACTAATATGGGCTTCTTGATGACTCGGGCCTCATGATATCCAGAGCCAGGAAGTCCAGCTCCATAGAGCTCCTGCAAAACGAGCAAAGGTCTGAGTGTAATTGTTACTGCTCACGCCTCATCTCAAAATCCCCAAATCCACTTCCAGATGGCTTCCTCAGCATTGCTGACATCAACGCATCCAACCTTATGATCTCCATGCTTCCTTGTTAGCACATGTCTACAGCAAAAACCACTTTCTCCACAACAGAAATTTATCTTCAGTTGAGTAGCAAGTGTTCAGGAAAGAGGCAAAGGAATGAGGAATGATATGGGCATCCTGGGGGAAACAGTGCCAAGATTAAAAAGAGAAAGAGAGAAGACAACTGGCTTTGGATAATCTCACCAAAAAGAGAGTAGACATGAAGGAAAGGAAAAGACGAAATCTCTCTTGTCAATAGCACTTGCCAAGCCAAGGAGGGAAGCCAGAGACCTAGAACCAGCTGCTGCCCAGCCAGATGGCCGCTGTGGCCCACCTCCTGCCCCCCACCTTCCTCCTGTGCCCCTGTCACAAGAGTCACACAAGCTGCCAGTTTTGAGGGGTGAGGCGGACAGACACGGGATGCCCCAGCTGCTGGAGCATCTGTGCACCAGAGCTGGGGGTGTCCTCCCTGAGCCCCAAGTCCCCACCCCTTCAGAGAAGGCGACTTATTTCTTAGTCTTGCAAATTGGAACAAGGAACATATTTTCCCAGAGATACAGCAGCATCCCCGCCACTTAGTCTCTGTGACATCTGTAATTCAGTCACAGTTATTAAACAAGCCGCTGTGGGCCAGCCAGAAAACAGTCACCATGTAGCGCCATATTTCTATGGGAAAATGTGTTATGTGTTCCTTACAATAACTTAAAAACAAACTTTTGGAAAATCCATTTTTATGCTGAAGAATGCTTGAACATGGGGTCCCAAATCAACATCCTCATCCTTTGTACTTCTTCCTCGTCCTTTCATGTAAAGGATGAATTAAAAAGATAAAAAATACCCTAGACATTCCAGGTACTATTTCTTTTAGAACTCCCCATGATGCATCTGGCCATAGGTATAAAGACCACAAGAAGAGGCTCGGAAAGTCTAAGAGCCGACAGCTCCTGCTGGTTTAATTGTCCAGGCAGTGAAGGAGGGGACTCTCCTGTGAAGACAGGGTTCCCGAAGCCCCTGCTTTCCATGATTTAGGGTCAGAGCCTGAAAACCTAGTAGAAGCAACTGCTTTGTGACAAATTCCATGCACAGGAGAGACTAGTGTTACATGTTGTTGCTCAGTCGTTCAGTTGCATCCAACTCTTTGCAACCCCATGGACTGCAGCACACCAAGCTTATATCAATAAATCGTCACTCACTGGTGAACTAGTAAGGTGGACTATCAGAGAAACTTAAATAAGTCCCATGAAGCCAGTTTTTAAAAACATCTTCATGTCTGGGCATCGAGGAGGGATAGATTGAGAGTTTGGGATTAGCAGATGCAAACGATTACTTATAGAATGGATAAACAACCAGGTACTCTGTCATCCCCTTCTCCTCCCACCTTCAATCTTTCCCAGCAACAGGGTCTTTTCAAATGAGTCAGTTCTTCGCATCAGGTGGCCAAAATATTGGAGTTTCAGCTTCAGCATCAGTCCTTCCAATGAATATTCAGGACTGATTTCCTTTAGAATTGACTGGTTGGATCTTCTTGCAGTCCAAGGGATTCTCAGGAGTCTTCTCCAACACCACAGTTTGAAAGTATCAGTTCTTTGGCGCTCAGCCTTCTTTATGGTCCAACTCTCACATCCGTACATGACTACTGGAAAAACAGTAGCTTTGACTAGACAGACATTTGTCGGCAAAGTAATGTCTCTGCTTTTTAATGTGCTGTCTAGGTTGGTCATAGCTTTCTTACAAGGAGTAAGGGTCTTTTAATTTCATGGCTGCGGTCACCATCTGCAGTGATTTTGGAGCCCAAGAAAGCCTGTCACTGTTTCCGTTGTTTCCCCGTCTATTTGCCATGAAGTGATGGGACCAGATGCCATGATCTTAGTTTTTGAATACAGAGTTTTAAGCCAGCTTTTTCACTCTCTTCTTTCGCCTTCATCAAGAGGCTCTTTATTTCCTCTTCACTTTCTGCCACAAGGGTGCTGTCATCTGCATATCTAAGGTTATTGATATTTCTCCCTGCAATCTTGATTCCAGCTTGTGCTTCATCCAGTCCGGCATTTCGAATGATGTACTCTGCATATAAGTTAAATAAGCAGGGTGACAATATACAGCCTTTACGAGCACAAAGCTGAGGGAGGGAGGTGGGCAATGAACACAGGAGTCCCCCCTCCGGCAGTTGCATCCACTGCCTTCCTTAAAGTCCTCCACCCTCATGCCTCTCTTTATTCTTGCCGTCTGCATAGATGGCACACACATAAGCTCTCAATCAACTTCACTGTAATACTCTCTACTTATTCTGCAGGGTTTAAGATTAGCCCTGGCTTTCCCATTGGAAAGCCAACTCTTTGCAGCGCAGTGTCCCCCAGCCCTGGTCCAGCATTCAATACATATGAGACACTCAATAAATCACCATTCATTGGTGGATTGGTAGGGTGGACTATCAGAGAAACTGAAATAAGCCCCATGAAGCCATTTTTTAAAAACATTTTCATATCTGGGTGTGGAAGAGGGATGGACTGGGAGTTTGGGATTAGCAGATGCAAACTATTACTTATAGAATGGATAAAAAACCAGGTCCTACTGTATAGCACAGTAAAGTATATTTGATATCCCAGGACAAAACATAAAGGAAAAGAATATAAAAAATGTATAACTGAATCACTTTGCTGTACAGCAGAAATTAACACAACACTGTAAATCAACTATACTGCAACAGTATTAAAAAATTTTTTCATCTCTGGATCTTCAGTGTCTAGAAGAGTATCACATAGTAGGTGTTCAATAACTGTTTGATGAATTACAGTTTAGAAGCTTTCACCAATTGGTGATTAATCATAATTGAGGAAAAGGCATTGTCAAGATCACAAGTAAAGGCAAAAAGAAACATGATTAGCAAAGAGAAAGAATCTATTTCCATATGACTTTTCAGGAAACATCTGTTGTCTAAAATAACACACACCTGTGCTTGTCCCCAAACTGAAGCCCAGTGACTGTGAGGTGACTAAAGATGCTTCAAACTCCACGGTGATGGATTTCAGTGATTCATGTGCCCGTGCAATTTCTGGCTTGTCTCAGGTGGTACAAATCTCCTCCCAAAGCCCCATGATGTGGGCACTATAGAGAAGGGATGCTGGAAAGAACTGTGAGATGTTACTGTTTGGCTGGGTTAGCTTTTTGTTTGAACAGTCTATTGTAAAACAGCTTAAAAGACAGCCACTACGAGCCACATTAACCTGTTCATCCCTTGCTTTAAAACAGAGTCCAAGTCCCAGCAGGGCACAGTGGGACATGATAAAATACGGCAAAGTAACTCACGAGAAGGAAGAAGCGGTGACAGGCAATTGGCAAGACTACAAATCACACGCCTGAAGTCCCTCTCACACCAGCTAATCCGGGTGGGAAGGATGTTGTGCCAAAGTTTCTCCCACTTTCTTTCTTTTGAGATCACCTTCAACAATTCATTTGGCAAAGACTTTTGGCATACTTTGCTTACTTCTTTATGTGAGTCACTTTTTCAAAATTATGCCCTTTTCAGAGATGCCCATCGATGCCTAACAGATATCAATCAACCAATTACTGAATAAGTTAATTAATTTTCCTCCATCTGACCCCAAACAAGATCTGTGCCTAGGAAACCATCCAAACACAGGAAGGTGGGCATTCAAGAGCTCAGACATCCAAGCCAGCATGAACAGTGTTTTCTGTTAAAAGTCACGTCTCTCAGCCTAAGGTCACCTAGCCTATGACTGCCTACAAGATCAAGTCCACACTCTTCAAGCCAGCATTCAAAGTGCTGCTCAAGCTGGTCTCACCACTAGCAAGTGAGTCATTTCTTACCATCACCTCTGTGTATGCCCCAGAATCCTTTGCTTCCTTCACTGTGCCGCTCTGTGCTATGTGCCCTTCTCTTTATGTACAAGTTCCCTCAATCATCTGAATTGTAGCGGGTCTTCAGGGCCCATCCTCCATCACTCTCCTCCATAGGGTCTTCCTCCAACACTCTACCTTAGTACCTTCTGTTTCCACTCTGTATTATGCTCTAGACTCTGGCAGCATGGTTACCTAGCCAGACATCCACTGCGCAACTCCATGACTATTTCCCGTACACATGCTGCCTTTTTCCACAATGCTCAGCACTTGCCACATAGATGATCCAGAAACATTTGCTGACTATTCCTCTTTCCTTTCAACCTAAAATTTAAGTGGCTATTTCTTCCACCAGAAACAACTGTCCTTTGGGCCTGCCTTCTCCAGAAGGAAAGAAGGGAGAGGTCATTTTTTTTTTCTCATAGAACTTGTTAAATCAGGGCTCATATATTTTCCATCACATGGGAAGACAGATGTTTGTTTTTGAAGAATATGACTGAGAGAAGAAAAGAATGTTGATAAATCATTTACCTCACCCAAAGGAAGTGCAGTTACTGCCTGGGACCACTTTGGAGAATCAAAGTTAGAGTCCTGGATGTGCAAATCTCACACCTGAAATTGCGGTGAAATTGACAGAGTTTGGGTAACACAAGGAATAAGAAGTGACCTGAGGATGGGAAAGGCAGAGAAGGTCTTCCATATGACACTGTGTGACCTAATCTCTCATATTTTTCTTTTTCTTTTCTTTTTTTTTAACTTTTAAAAACATGAAACAGGTGCTCCAGCTTGGTATAAAGAAACTGAGTAATACTGACTAGGAGAGACCCAGTTTTCCTGTAAGCCTTATTTTCATCCACTAAAGAGTCACTTCAATAAATAAAGTCAGCTCTTGATAATCTACATATAGGCTGTTAGATATTCAAGCTATCTAAAATTAATTCTTAACAATTCACCCACTCATTACCCATTCAACAAATATTTACTGAACAGCTGGTATATGTCAGGCACTAATACATAAATTTAAGATAAGAAATAAAACAGATGCTATATAAAATCTATCAAATAAAAAAGTCTCTACAAGTATACACCAACTGTCAAACATTATTTTTCATTCTGTTCTCTTTCCTTGAAGGTGATTTTTTAATCCCCAATCAAGATTTCCCCCAATCCATTCCCAAATATCAGCATAGCTTCAAAGAATGCAAGCGGGTTACTTCACAGTAAAAATGCTGATTTACATGATCACAACACACATTTCTCCAAAGAAGTGGCTAAATTTCTTTGGTTAGTAAAATACCGAATTCTCTTGGTTTGCATACATTTCTCAGAAATCATTGGTAAGTAGCCCCAGTTTGCTGGAAACCTAGCCATGAAGAACAGACAAGTTATTAACACAAGACAGAATGTTCCTCAGTGTTAAGGAACGGCTTCACAGGGCCAGCTCTTCATAAAAGCTGTTCACAGCTTGACCCCTTAAAGATGCCTCTTAAAGTAATGCCCGCGCTTCCAAAGGGTAGGGAAACCTGCATGTTTTGTCTAGGGTGAGACAAGCAAGTCCTTATAACTCTTTCACTCTCTGCTTTGCAAACCGCTGCACCTTATCTCACCTTAATTTAATTCCTTCTCTTCCCCGTTGCCCTATTCAATCCCTCAGTTGACATGTCTGATCTCTGTAATAATATTCAAGTCCCTAAGAAAGTATAAAGCTGGAATTTTACTCTATTTCTCTAAGCAGAACTTAATTAGGAAGGTAAATCTTCTGCCAAGAAGTCAAATAAAAATGACACGTGACTAGATGTCATCTGAAGCCACACAACCCTCTGTGTGGTAGAGTCCAGTTTGCCAGGGTCTGACAAAGCTGGGAGCTGATTAGACGGATGTCTGGTGTTGTAAGTCTTTCTTCCAGATGACAGCAGAGGAAGTGGCAAGGTCAGTGTTGAAATGCAGATAAGGATCAGCCTTCTGGGCTGAGTGGACATACACCTCCTCTAAAAACGGAGGTAAGCAAAGGCCCTAAGCAATCGGCAAGACCTTGTACTTCCCTTTGGTGCTAACCCCAGTGTCATCACCAATGGCTCTGCCTACCTTATGCTGTGTTGGCAACGTCCTCACCTCTCAGACCGATCCTCGATCCTCGGGGGTTGCCTCAATGATAGCATACGACCAAATTAGAATGGGGCTGGAGCAGAGAAGAACTGGCCAAGATTGTGTGGTCTTAATAAAGGCCTGTATTGTGCTCTGTTGCCCCCAGAAACAGCCTGGATTCGAATCAACATTAAAACCAAATTAGAGTTGAGTTAGATTCAATTCCAACAAAATGCATTCCTTTTGGTATTATCAGCACACATTCAATTCAATTCAGAAACTATATGTTTCCTTTTTAAGTATTACATACCATGGGGGTTTCTGTTTGTTTTTGTTTTTTGTATAGAGGCAATTGATTTTTATTTTTCCCCCTCAACTGTGCCCAATTCAACAAGTTTATTACTTATTTCCTGGGAGCAAAGGGGAAAGCTTTTGTCAGTCATCACCAAAAACAAAAAACCATTTGTTGAATTGTTTAATTCAACTAAAACAAGAAGCAAACTGCTCTGGGTGGATTTTTAAATTTCAAGCTACAGTAATTATAAAACGAGTATCAATACCTTTGTTTTAAAAGACACACCTACTATTTTATCCAGGTAAACATGAGAAACTGAAAATATCCTTTTAAACATTCTCCTAGTTTATGCATAGACTAGAAAAGAGTGAAAAGCTTTCCTGATTTTTCAATTCCAAGAGGAATCCGTCCAAACCGTTTCTATTATTAGCACACAAAATGGTAGCTAAAGAAGTTACTGTGGTTAACAACTGAATAATTCATAATCTCAGAAGAATTCAGTCGCTTTGTCTTCTCCAGTTCCTCTTTAGAACTGGATCCCCAAACATATTTCCCGTCCTGAGTTGTTATAAAGAAAACCATATACAAATTTCTTCTCAGAACTTAAAAATCAGCCACGCTAAGCACTAAAAAACAGCAAGACATTAGGCTGGAGACTGAACAGGCACTTTTACAACCAGTTCATGAAACTCTTAAGATTACACATATATTATCAGAAATTAGAGTTACAGCTTCCAGTTTCTGTCCCATGGCTATCACTGGGCTATAACATCACCAAAATTTGAACTGTCTTTATGCTATCTTCCAAATAAAATATGTAAACACAGTAAATATGACCTACAAATAATTTTCAACACATTTCAACACCCTCTAATCTAAAGTCTAATTATTTTCTATGATGCAAGACACTAAGAATTTTAAGTTCAGAAAAAGAAAAAAAATCCCACTTCAATTAGTGAGTGAAAGAGGTTAATAATGTTGGCAGGATGGAGTTCTGCTGCTCACCAGGAGAACAGAGGTCAAGCCCACTACCACTCTTCATTGAAAATTCCCAGAAACGTTCAACTTTGTTTTGTCTTTGGAAGAAAGATATTAAGTATTAGAAAATATGTGGGGATTTTAACCTTCAACTTTATTTTCTAACCACGTTTTTCCAAAGACAAGCGATCTCTGCCAAATAAAGCATAGAACTGTGAAACAAGATGGCTGGATTTTCTTTTTCCTGGTTTACGTTTCATCCTCATCTAAATTCTCAATGGAACTAGTGTAAAACCTCAGAACCCCAGGTGAAGCCATCATTCCCCAGAGGCCACAGTTTACCTTTTTCTGTCTCCAAGGGCTTTTATTTTATTATTTATTTTTTGCTGCACTGGGTCTTCATTGCTGTGCAGGCTTTCTCTAGTTGTGGCAATTGGGGGCTACTCTCTAGTTGCAGCGACTGGGGGCCTCTCATTGCAGTGGCTACCCTTGTAGAGCACAGGCTCCAGTTGTTGAGGCCTGCGGACTTAGTTGCTCTGCGGTATATGGGATCTTCCCGGACCAGGGATTAAACCCATGTCCCCTGCCTTGTAAGGCGGATTCTTAACCTCTGGACCACCAGGGAAGTCCCAGGGTTTTTTTAGTGTTAAAATTTCAAAAGCAAATCTTTCTATAAAGCACGATCCTTTTCTTTGGAGTTTGCCTAACCCGTCAACAAGAGAAAAAGTGAACCTTTTTTGGATAATACAATGTGATCATTTGTGGACACTAGTCTACTAAGATATATTAAAATTCCAGGGACTTCTTTGATGGTTCAGTGGTTAAGAATCCACCTTCCAATGCAGGGGATGTGGGTTCAATCCCTAGACAGGGAACTAAGATCCTACATGGCCCATGCTGCAATGAAGACCCAGTGCAGCCAAAAAACTAAAATACAGCTAAATTAGGAACTAATTAGATGGTACTGAGAGTTTACTCAGTGCCAGGCACTAGTGCTAAGTGCTTTACTTCTCTCATTTAATGCTAAGAGGTAGCACATATCTAATAATAAGAAAGTAATATATACCTAATATTACCTAACACTACCATGAAGAAAGGGCTTCCCTGGTGACTCAGTTGGTAAAGAATCTGCCTGTAATGCAGGAGACCTGGGTTCAATCCCCAGGTTGGGAAGATCCCCTGGAGAAGGGCATGTCAACCCACTCCAGTATTCTTGCCTGGAGAATCCCATGGACAGAGGAGCCTGGCGGGCTACAGTCCATGGGGTCACAAAGAGTCGGACACAATTGAGCGACTAACACTTTTCACCATGAAGGAAATTATCATATACCTCACAAATGGCTACCTCAGGTCAGTTCAAGTCCAAAACTCAAGCTCTCAGCCATTGCACTACTACAGGACTTCCCAAGAACAAAGGTTCCCTGAGCAGGAATCAGACCCAGACCAAGGCAGAGAAAGTTAGAAATTCTGGCCACTAGACCACACAGCATGTGCTGGGTTACCTGACCCCACACCAAAAAGGCCCGGATGGTTATGTTTGGCAGTCTGCTTTTTTATAGTTTTTGTCTCCTGCTAATTTCATTGCTTCCATGTTTCACATAGATATAGACTTTTACCATCACCAGCAAGGCTAATCTGGAGCAACCTCTCTTCTCCCTTTATCACAACTTTCCATTTAGATGCTGTTTTCCAGTTTACAAAGTGCTTCCACATACCTTATCTCATCTAATCTAATTTGCTATTTCTAATAAGCTTGGGGATGAGCAACCAGATTACCCATAATTCCAATAGGCTTTGATAAATAAAAGCAATTAGGTTCTGAGTGAGGGCTTAAGGCAGACTCCTAGGAATGAAGTGCACATTTCCAAGGACAAAGAGCAGGCATCTCTTTTGCAGCCCAGACCTTGCCTGACCACTCAGTCATTCTAGCAATCATTCATTTAATAAACATTTACTGAGCACCTGCTATGTGCCACATTCTGTCATGACTGCTGGCATTGTAAGGATGATCAACCTCTAGTTCCTGCCTTTGAGAATAACCAAGACTAGTAGAGAGAGAAATGTGATCACAGATTATCATGCTGAGAATGGGCAGGCAGCAAAAAGGTAGCTGCGCACAAAGGATTGTGGGAAAATGGATGCTAGCTGCCCAGTTCAGCAGAGATTTTCTAGACGATCCAAGGATAATGAGGTTCTCAGCTTGGTGGCAGACTCTAGGGGTTGCTGGACGGCTGAACTCTAGATAAGCCAGGGAAAAGTTCTCGTCTCTGGCTACTCATTAGAATCACTTGGGGAGCTTTCAAAACCAAATAATAACAAGACTTGGCCACTTCAGAAAATTTGGGGGCAGCACTTACTCAGGCCAAACATACACATACCCTATGACCCAGCAGTTCCATTCCTATGTATAAACCCAGCAGAAATGTGTACCAGAAGACACACACACAGGGATATTCATAGTAGCATTGTTCATAGCAACTGCAAACTGGAAACAACCCAGATGTCCATCAACAGGTGAATGGATAAAGAAAATAGAGGACATCTACACAATGGAATACCACTAGCAATAAAAAAGAAAGAACAACAAAGCACAGACTCTAGGGCGCCTGGGCTCAGTAGCTGTGGCACATGGGCTTAGTTGCCCTGCGGCGTGTGGAATATTCTCGGACCAGGGATCGAACCTGTGTCCTCTGCACTTGGCAAGTGGATTTTTAACCACTGAACCACCAGTTCCAGATACGTTCAGTTTGTAAGGATCCATCAAACTTTTTACTCAGGACTTGTGCAGTTTCCTGAATTCATGCTGTACGTCAATATAAAGTTTACTTAAACACTCAAAAAAAGAAGAAATAGTGAGGAAGGCCTGGATCTCACTGCAGACCAATTAACCCAAAAGCCCAGTGTGGGTAGACCCCAATATTTGTATTTTTTTAAAAAAACACCCCAAGTGGCTCTGATGTACAGCTATGTGTGAAAACCAAGGCTAGGTGTTCCCATATTCTCAATAGCTCCTTTGGGTTAACAGCCTGGCATGTGGCAAAGGGAACAAGTTTTGAAGTAAGGAACATCAGTGATTACATTCTGGCTCTGTTTTGCACTGGCAGTGTGTGGCATTTGTCTGGATCATCCCCAAACCTCAGTTTCCACCAGTGTATAATGGGCACAATAACCTCTCCCTCCCAGGATTGTTGTGAGGATGAAATGAAATAATATACTTAGAGTACCTAGTACGCAACCTAGAATACAGTAGGTGCTTGAGAAACAGTAAGTACTCAACTCCTCTCCCTCCTTCAAGTCTACGTTCCCAAGTCTCAGCCCAGTGATGAGCAGATCACTGCAGACGAACAAAACTCACACTCTCCGGTTTCTCCCCCTGAATGAGTTTCTTTGTAAAGACTGAAGTAATATTATACTTGGGCTAGTGACATCAGATGAATGTCAGACATTTCTGGGCCCTGGGGGCTCACTCTGTTCAACACCTGCTACCTCCAAAGATGATTGGAGAGGAGGCAGACCATAGGTCAATACCAACCACAGACCCTTCTGTGGAAAGCTTTGTCCCTGACCTCATCCCTAGTAACAGCACCAGTCCTGTGAGCTGGCAAAAAAGAACAGAAAGAAATAGTAGCTTAGAAGACATACCATCCACAATATGTACCAAATGAGACACTTTTGTATCAAATGTCATGTTGTCCTAAAAACAAAGCAGAATCACAGGCTGAGAGCAGAAGATTCAGGTCAGAGTTTGGATGACACCACCCGTCGGCTGTGTGACTTTGGTTCACTAAACTTTTCTGTTTCTCTGGCCAATGAAAGCAACACCATCTCTCCTACATCCTTTACAAGGGCACAGTGAGTTTTAGATAAGATAAATAGAATGCTTTCCAATACCTGAAGCAGCAAAGAAAGGCAAGATGAGATTTCTAGGCTGGAAATTTACTTTATTCCAAACTCCAGTCACCAACCACCACCCTCCCTCCCCAAGACTGAGAACTCTCTGATATTAATTGATCCAAGCACACCCAGAGACTCCACCAGCCTGAAACTCGCTTATGTAAGAAGAGACTGCAGCACTGCCTGGCATGTAGCATAATACTTTGCTTAAGAGAAATCCTTGGAAATGCCTCAGATGAACTACAAGGGCAGGCCCAGGCTTTACGTTTTGGAGACAGGCGCTCTCAGTCAGGGAACACCAGAACTGTGGCTGGAGCAAATGATGTCATCGGAGCTCTTCTTACCATGGTCAATGTCAAAATTAAGATAGGAAGTTCAAGGACAAATCGTGGGGTTCCCATGCAAATACAAGTTAGAAAAGCAGTCTGGACCTCAGAATCCTGCTTTTAAAATTGTCTCCTCTCCTATAATGGTTTCTGGTTTATGTGAAGCTTTTCTTGACAAAAGGTACATAGTTGCATAGAAAAATATTTTCCCTTAGGACTCTATTTTTTCTCCCACTACACATTAAGGAAAGACAAAAAAAAAATCATGTAAGTCACCCCTGTATACAAAAACAGTAACAAACCAAAAATAAAACTATAAGATTTTCGAAGAGACGGAGATAAACTTAAGGGCTCTCCACTCTAGAGCTGAGAAACGAAATCGCTCAAATACCTGTTGGGTTCCTAAATGACTGGAAAATGAAAACTCGAAATTAACCACAGGCACGTTGGAACACCTTGTAGATACAGGACTTTCCCCATCCACAAACCATTCCTGCGACAGACCTGTGTACTCAACACCGAAAATATCCCCAAATGTACAGATGCCGGGGATTGGGGGGAGGGGGAATGTCAATTAGTATAAAAGAAAAACAGTACTGTTGACTCCTGCCCTGGTTTCAGGGAAAAGAAGGAATCGGGTCTGATGCAAACCTCCCGGCCAGAGCCGGACAACTCGCCCCTAAGTTTGACGCGTCCCCGCTCTGCGCCCTCGGCCCCCGCCCCCGCTCCCGGCACCCAGGAGCTCGGAGCCCCGCGAGGCCCTGGCGGAGGACGGACCCCGCGGCCACGGCCCGGGGAGGAAGGGCGGCTCCTCGCCCACGAGGGTCCTTAGGCCCCACCCCAGGCCCTCGCGCGCTCCCCTTCCCCTGACCCTTCGCCCGGGCAGGTCACCTGGCTTGGCGGCTGCCCGCTGGTCCTCCAGTTTCTCGCTCGCTCTATCCGCGCCGCCGCCGCCTCCGGGAAGCCGCTCGCCCTCCCGAGTCACGGGGCCGGCGAGCGGGCGGCCGAGCCGGTGCCAAGGCTGCGGGAACGGTTCCACTCGGCCGGAGCTGGGACCCTGCCCTGAGCGCGGCCGCCACCAGGGCGAAACTGGAGAGCTGGGCTCGGCTCGCAGGAGCGGGGAGGGGCGACTGCAACTTTGCTCCTGGACGCGGACGAGGAGGGGGCGCCCGTCTCCAAACTCTGAGCAGCGCCCGCAACCTCTCCAGACCAGGGTTTTTTTGTGTGTTTGTTTGTTTGTTTGTTTTTTAATGCCCCCCTTTTTTTAACCTAAACGGAAGCCAGATGCTGGCCCTCAAGTTCTTGTTTCCAGAGCGGCGGGGAGCGCGGGGCCGAAAGCGGGGTGCGGGAGACGCACCCTGCTGGGTGCGCGGGCGGCGAGCCGGTCGAGGGCGCGTGGGGCGGCGACGGGCGGGCAGCGGCTGCCCTGGGAACCCGCCTTTGCGGCCGCTCCGCACCCGGCTCTCAGTACCTCGCCGGCCCCCTCCAGCCGGGAGCCAGAGCCCGGGAGGGAGAGCGGCCTGGAGGGACCGGGCCAGCGGCGGGGAAGCAGTGACCCGGACCTGGATCGCCGAAGTAGGAACTGGAAGTGACAGCGGCGCAGGGCAGAGCAGCGGCCGCCGCCGCCCGGTAGCCGTGGCGGCAGCAGAAGCCACGGAGCAGCGGCGGCGGCGGCCACACTGCGCATGCTGCTGCCGCCGGGTTCAACCCCGAGCCCGGGGCTGCCGCCGCCTGGCCTGCTGCGGGCCTCTGCTAGAGCCTCGGGCGGGAACCCCGGCCTCACTGAGCAGCCCTGCCTGGTGGCCCGCTTCCTCCTCCAGCCCCGGCCGCGGCTTGGAGCCCCCAAACCCTGTGGTGAGCCGCTGAGCCACCCCAGAGAGGAAGCGCTCTCCAGCGGCCCTCCGCACCCCTCCCTTCCCCGAACTGTCCTGGATGCCCTTCCCGGACTTCTTGGATAACAGGCCCCACACCAAATAGTCTCTTCGAGGGAGAATGAAAAGGTTCGTGAGAGAAGGCAAATATTTCCGACCTTACTTGAAGTACAGTTTTTACCGAAAAGCAATGGAATCGGTAGATTAGGATGGCCAGAGTCATGGGTGTCATTTGATGTAACTCACGGAAATTCCAGTAGGAGTGTCAGACTGGCTCGACATAAAGGGAGGGGGGGACCAAAAACTTACCAAAATCCTCTTTAGTCTTCTAACTAGCTCAAATTGAGCGGCTAAATAGACAAAGCTTTCCCCAGCGGAAACTGATAGAAACGGGCCAGTTAAAAACAGTGTCCAACAGTGAGACATCACCAATCCTTACTCCAGTCTCTTCATTTTTACCGATGAGTCAACCGAGGCCGAGAGAAGGGGACTCCGACTTCTCGGAGAGAACGTCGCCGTTTCAGGGCCTGATACCCACTGCAGCTACTGCTTAGCTGCCTGGCCTTCTGCCTCACTGCTTCAGGGAGGCTTTGCTCTCCTAGAGCCCAGATCGATTATGGGAGATTTAGCCCTTGACTCACGATCATTAGTAGAGCTGCCTTCCTTCCAGAACTGCTTCCCTGTCGAGCAGTCCCTGGGAAACGGCAAATCGTCCATCCTACAGGCCCCACTTTGGGGAGGGCACCCATGCTGTTCCAGTGACAAGGCAGATGGAGTGACTCAGGGAGACAGGAGGCAGTGAGCGGGTGGGGGCAAAGAAAAAGCCATACTGATACCAGCTGGTGAGAGAGAGAGAGAAGGAGGGAGAAAGAGAGTGAAAGAAGCCCTAACTGAGCTTCATATACCTTCAATGAAATCCTTCATAAACAAAACAGCTTTCTACAAAGTAGGGTTGGCCCAGGAGCAGAATAGGAGATGGTAGAGTATCCCTGGCAATGGGTTGGTCATAAAAGTGGCAGGTGAAAAAGAAGAAGTGCCTACTGGGGATGAGGCTGGGGGAAGCCTGGCTGAAAGAAAAACCAGAGGACTAGAGCTGGGACAGACCAGTCCTTCCTGGGGCTTAGCTAGGACCACGCAGTCAGAGAGGTACCACCCAGGCCAGTCCCAAATGATCACAAGAACTGTATCTGTCCCTGACTGCCAGCAAGTTCAAAGGCAGAACAAAGACCATTGCTAGGATAGTGATGTCAAGGGACTTACTGGTCACGTTAGTGACACTCTACCTAGACATGAGGATTTTTCCATATGTTCTGGAAGATTTTCTGTTGAGGCCTGAGTGTCCTGCCTGCCTTCTCCATTCTGTAAATAAAGAAGAAAGATACATTTGGGTCACAGAAATGGAAATACAAATAAACAATAAAGGCATGGAGATGTCCAAATGCACATGGAATCATGAAATTCATATTACAGCAATAAATGAAACACCATTTGCACCCAACATTTTAGCCAACATGAATGATAAATAATATCCAGGGCCACCAGACACATGAGGAAGAAGGCACTTTCTACACTATTGGTAGGATTAGAACTTCATACGGCATGTTTGTAGGGGAATTTGAGAGTACCAAATTTTAACACAGTAATTCCATTTCTATGAAGAAAGATGCTTCAAGAATAATCACAGAT
The DNA here is from genome assembly GCF_054371585.1 of Giraffa tippelskirchi. Classification (NCBI taxonomy): domain Eukaryota; kingdom Metazoa; phylum Chordata; class Mammalia; order Artiodactyla; family Giraffidae; genus Giraffa; species Giraffa tippelskirchi. The sequence goes on along the minus strand of NC_137289.1, from coordinate 16,934,166 downwards.
GTATACAAAACTCTATGTGCATATACAACGTGACCCTCTGGCGTTTATCCCAAGAATGCAAGATTGATTTAACATATGAAAATTAATCAATGTAATAAACATTGCAGTATAATAAAGGAGAAAACCAATGGTCATCTTAACAGATGCAAAAAAAAAAGCATTTGAAAAAATCTGGCACCCTTTCATGATTAAAAACACTCAAAAAACTAGGAATCGAATGGAACTCCTTTAACCTGATAAAGAGCATCTATGAAAACCCACAACTACCATTATGCTTAATGGTGAAAGATCAATTGTATTGCTATGCAATGAACAACCCAAATGTGAAATTAAGGAAACAATTCCATTTGCAATAGTATCAAAAGAAATAAAATACTCTGGAATAAATTGAATCAAGGAGGTACAAGGCGTGTACACTGAAAATTACAAAACATTGTTGAATGAAATTTTAAAGACCTAAATCAATGGAAAGACATCCTGTGTTTATGGATCAGAAGACTTAATGTTGTTGAGATGGCAATATTCCCCAAAGCAATATACAGACTGAATACAATCCTTATTAAAAATTCCAGTTGGCCTTTTTGCAGAAATGTACAGGCTGATCCTGATCCATATGCACACACAAGAGATCCAGAATAGCCAAAATTATTTTGAAAATGAAGAACAAAGTTGGAGGACTCATGCTTTCTGATTTGAAAACTTACCACTCAGCTACATTTATCAATTCGGTGGGGGAAAGAATAATCTAGAGAAAGCAAGGGAATTCCAGGAAAACATGTACTTCTGTTTCATTGACTATGCTAAAGTCTTTGACTGTGTGGATCACAACAAACTGTGGAAAATTCTTTAAGAGAGGGACTGCCAGACCACCTTACCTGCCTCCTCAGAAATCTGTATGCAGGTCAAGAAGCAGCAGTTAGAACATTACATGGAATAATGGACTGGTTCCAAATTGGGAAAGGGGTTTGACAATGCTGTATATTGCCACCCTGTTTATTTAACTTATATGCAGACTATATCATGCGAAATGCCAGGCTGGATAAAGCACAAGCTGGAATCAAGATTGCCGGGAGAAATATCAACAACCTCAGATATGTAGATGATACCACTCTAATAGCAGAAAGTGAAGAGTAACTAAAGAGCTTCTTGATGATAGTGAAAGAAGAGAGTGAAAAAGCTGGCTTAAAGCTCAACATTCAAAAAACCAAGATCATGGCATCTGGCCCCATCACTTCATTGCAAATAGATGGGAAAAAAGTGGAACCAATGACAGATTTTATCTTCTTGGACTCCAAAATTGCTGTGGACGGTGACTGCAGCCATGAAATTAGAAGATGCTCCTTGGAAGGAAAGCTATGACAAATCTAGATAGCATATTAAAAAGCAAAAACATGCTTTGCCAACAAAGGTCTGTCTAGTCAAAGCTATGGTTTTTTCAGTATCGATGTGAGAATTGGACCATAAAGAAAGATGAGCACTGAAAAATTGATGCCTTTGAATTGTGGTGCTGGAGAAGACTCTTGAGAGTCCCTTGGAGTGCAAGATCAAACCAGTCAATCCTAAAGGAAATCAACCCTGAATATTCGTTGGAAGGACTGATGCTGAAGCTGAAGCTCCAATACTTTGGCCACCTGATGCAAAGAGCCAACTCATTAGAAAATACCCTGATGCTGGGAAAGGTTGACAACTAAAGGGGAAGAGGGCAGCAGAGGATGAGATGGTTGGTTATATACCATCACTGGCTCAATGGACAGGAATCTGAGCAAATTCTGGGAGATAGTGAAGGACAGGGAAGCCTGGAGTGCTGCAGTCCATGGGGTCAAAAAGAGTCAGACATGACTTAGAGACTGAACAACAACAACAAACCATCAAAAATACCAACGTGGCATTTTTCACAGAACTAGAACAAATAATTTAAAAATTTGTATGGAAACACAAAAGACCCCAAATAGCCAAAACAATCTTGAGAAAGAAGAACAGAGCTGGAGGAATCACACTCTCTGACTTCAGGCTATGCTACAGAGCTACAGCAATCAAAACAGTATGGTACTAGCACAAAAGCAGATACATTGGTCAGTAGAATAGAATAGAGAGCTCAGAAATAAACCCACTCACTTATGGTCAATTAATCTATGACAAAGGAAGCAAAAATATACAATGGAGAAAAGACAGTCTCTTTAATAAGTGGTGCTGGGAAAAGTGGACAGCACATATGAAAGGATGAAATTAGAACATTCTCTAACACTATACACAAAAATAAGCTCAAATGGATTAAAGACCAGATACTATAAAACTTCTAGAGGAAAACATAGGCAGAATATTCTTGGACATAAATCACAGCAATATTTTTTGATCCATCTCCTAAAGCAAAGGAAATAAAATAATAAACAAATGGAACCCACAACTTAAAAGTTTTTGTACAGCAAAGGAAACCATTGATAAAATGAAAAGACAGTCTACTGAATGGGAGAAAATATTTGCAAATGCTGACTAATAAGAGGTTAATATCCAACATATATAAATAGCTCATGCAACTCAACATCAAAAAAAACAAATAACCCAATTTAAAAAATGGGCATAAGACCTAACGGGAATAGACATTTTTCCAAAGAGGTAATGCAGATGGCCAACAGGCACATGAAAAGATGCTCAGCATTGCTAATCATCAAGGAAGTGCAAATCAAAACCACAATGAGGTATCACTTCACACCTGTCAGAATGGCTATCATGAAAAAGAACACAAATAACAAATTTGGGGAGGGTGTGGAGAAAAAGGAACCCTCCTACACTGTTGGTGGGAATGTAAATTGGTGCAACCGCTGTGGAAAACAGTATGGAGGTTTCTCAAAAAACTAAGAATAGAACTACCATATGATCCAGCAATTTCACTCCTGAGTATGTATCACACACACACAAAAAAACACCAATTCAAAAGATACATGTACCTCAGTGTTCATAGCAGCATTATCTACAATTTCCAAGGTATAAAAGCAACCTAAGTGTCTATCAACAGATGAATGGATAAAGACAATGTGGTATATATATATATATACATATAAAGTATCCATCAACAGGTGAATGGATAAAGACAATGTGGGGTGTGTGTGTGTGTGTGTGTGTGTGTGTGTGTAATGGAATACTACTCAGCCATAAAAAAGAACTAAATAATTCCAATTTATAGCAACATGGATGGACACTTGGATGGCATTATGCTAACTGAAACAAGTCAGAGAAAGACAAATACTGTATGATATCATTTATATGTGGAATCTAAAAATTACAACAAACTAGTGACTAAAACAAACAAACAAACAAAAAAGGCAGACTCACAGATATGGAAAACAAACTGCCTGTGGGGAGAGGGAAGGAGGGAGGGGGCAACATAAGGATAAGGGAATAAAAGGGGTTATTATGGGACTATATGAAATCACATGTGTGAAACTTTTGAAAATTAGAAAGCACTATAGGATTTAAAGAATTTTTCATGTAATAAAAAATAATTTTTAGGGACTTCCCTGGTGGTCTAGTGGTTAGAACTCCTCGCTTCCACTGGTGGGGGCTCAGGTTTGATCCCTGGTCGGGGACCTAACATCCCACAAGCCACACAGCACAGCCAATGATAATAATAACAATTTCAATTAAGTTAAAAAGAAAGAAAAGGGGGAAATATTTTTAAGAAAATACTATCAAAGTCTAGGAGGCATTTCAGAGACACCTTGTCTCCCAGGTGTCTCAGCAGACTTCCCTGATCAGTTGCTAGTGGCCTGAACCTCTAGCATCCCTAGGACACTAGAGCCACATGAGAACACAAAGATGGAGGTCACTTGCTGAGACCAGCTGGCCACTCAGAGGGTCAGAAGGCAGCAGCTCTTTCATGTGGTCACCGTGCCCCACAGTCAACATTCAAATTGTCAATGTACTGCTGCATCTCTGCTTTCATTTTTCTAGATTTCCAAACTGACCATTTCAAGCTGGCACTCTTTCTCTGTATAAATAATAGTGTGTCCTTGGCAACAATCAAGCCCTGCTCTTTTTGCTTTTTAAACATTAACAGTTTTATAGTGTCAACAAAAAAAATATTAAGCATGCCCTAAGGGAAAGGCTACCCACTCCAGTATTCTGGCCTGGAGAATTCCATGGACTGTATGGGGTCACAAAGAGTAGTACACGACTGAGCAACTTTCACTTCACTTCACTTCACGCTAGGCACTGTGCTAGGTACTTTAGGTCTGAGAGATACTCTATCTAAAGGGACAAGATACAGAAACAATTTAAATGTTCATCAATGGACGAATGGATTTCAAGAAAAGATGTGATATATACACACAATGGACTGTTATTCACCCATGCAAAAGGAGAATATTCTGCCATTTGCAAAAACAGGGATGGACTTTGAGCACATTATGCTAAATGAGATAAGTCAAAGAAAAATACTGTATGGTCTCACTTATACATGGAATCTTAAAAAATCAAACATAGAAAAAAGAATCAAATAGCTGTTACCAGTGGGTGGGGGCTGAGGGATGAAAACTGACATTGTTTAAGCGTACCAACCTACAACAAGTACTAAATACACCATAGTGGTCTAATGCCCACTATAGGGAACACAGACAACAATATTGTACTTAGGTGATGTGATAAATATCACTACAATGGCAATGATATTACAAAATATAAATGCGTCAAGGTAACACATCGTACACCTTAAATTTACACCATATTGTATGTCAAATACTTTCAATTTTTAAAATAATGTTTTTAAATTTGCAAGTATTTGTGTTTAGGTCTATCTCCTAGCTACCCTGGGAAATTGAGGCTGGATGGTCAGTATTTTTGGCTACTGGGTGCACCCTAGCTCAGCTTTCAATCTCATTCCTCATGTATTGATTTTATTAATCTTCCCTCAGGGTTCTAGGAGTGCCTCAGTGTGGCTTCTATGCACCCCTTACAGGCATAATTTTGTGTGCAACGCTACCCAGTAATAATGGTATGAGTGAGCAGCTATTATGCATGCTTTATGTGCAGTGACATATGAAGTGCTTTAGATGCATTATTTCATTTGATCTTTAAAAGAATCCAATGCAGGGACTTCCCTGGCCATCCAGTGGTTAAGACTCCCTGCTTCCACAGCAAGGTTTGATCCCTGGTCAGAGAACTAAGATCCCACATGCTGCAAAGTACGGTCAAAATATTAAAAATAAATAAACAAATCCAATGCAATACCTATTACTCATGTCTCCATTATACAGATGAGGAAACTGAAGCAGAGAGAGGCCAAATAACTTTTCCCAGAGTCACACAGAGCCAAACTTCTGACCCATGTCTGTCTGTCAAACTGGAGAAGGTATGTGCTTAACCATCCTGCCAGATATTGCCTCCTCACAATGTTCATCTGATGTTCAGGGCAGCGTGAATTATCAAAAAGAGGTCAAAATATGTTTTCTGACCTTCATGTAAGAAATTAAAATTATGTTATACTTTTAAAGAAAGATTTGTGTCTGAAGTGCCCAAAAATATTTAAAGTATGTGTGCTTAACAGAGTAAGCATTAGTTATCAGAAAAATCCACTTATGTGAAATGACTCATTCTCCAACAATGCCAGACCCAGTTGGTGTTTCTGTATCACCTAGTATTCTCAGAACCACAAAGAAGCTCAATATACCTTCTGACAGCAACCTCACCATGTTTTTATTTAACAAATGAAAAGAAAATGCCATCATCTGTTCCTAGTAGACATCATTCCGTAAGGGATATAGAGTAGGTTGCACCTGCCTTAAAAGCTATACACACCATGTGCCCAGGCACACACACAGAAAGATAGAGAGAGAGAGGGAAGGAGCTAAAATTTGGCAATAAGGAAATCTGGAATAAAATATTCTGAAACAAGCATAGCTTGATGCTATGGCTAACTTTCAGCAACATTCTGGAGGAAGCAAAGTTTATCTGGGGAAAATGTACTTGTACTACTAGTAGTTAACTAACACTTGAAGAAAACTTTCTGTGTGCCATGCACTCTTCCAAGGATGCAAATTCTTTGAAACCTTATACCAATCCCATGAGACAGGTACTGCTATTCTTCCCATTTTGCAGGTATGGAGACTGAGGCATAGAGCCATAGTTAAGTAACATGCCCAAGGTCACAAAGCTACTAGCAAGAGATAACTGAGATTTGAACCCAAGTAGTCTAATATCAGAAAGTGTGTGAAAGTGTTAGTTGCTCAGTCGTATCCAATTCTTTGCAAGCCCACAGGCTGTAGCCCACCAGGCTCCTCTGTCCATGGGATTCTCCAGGCAAGAATACTGGAGTGGGTTGCCATCCCCTTCTCCAGGGGATCTTCCCAACCCAGGGATTGAAGTCGAGTCTCCTGCATTACAGGCAGATTCTTTACTGTCTGAGCCAGTAGGGAAGAGTCCAGGCTCAAACCAGTACTGCTTCTGGTTTGATACTTCTCCACAAGTGATACTACTAATGCATGTCTATACTTCTTACACCCCAGGTCCTGTGCTGAGTACTCTACCTGCATTACTTCATAGATCTTTGGAATTTGGAGCTCTTAGCTCTAAATTATTATGCAGTATCTCATTCCTTAAAACAGCCCCATGAGGTAGTTATTATTGTATCCATTTTACATATTAAAACACTAAGGCACAGAGACATTAAATAATGTGACATACCAGCAAAAGTGTCACCTCCTTTTCAGCAATACCCCCTATACTTACTGCAAGGATCCATATAACATAAAAGAATACAGTGTAACTTAATATACAATTTCTACCTCGGGGCCAAGTACTTTCATGGCCTCTGTTCTAAAGTGTTAATGGAGAAAAGTGGTTATAATCTTTCCACCCTTCCCAACTCAAAAGGATTACAGTAACCTCTGCAGCATCCAGTGGCCCACTTTGGGCTCCACTTAGTAGGGAAACACACACCATACAACATCTGGCACCAGAAGCCTGCTTTCAGGGCTTGGGAGCTGTTTTGTTTTTTAATTTATTTTTAATTGGAGGATAATTGCTTTATAATATTGTGTTGGTTTCTGCCATACTTCAACATGAATCAGCCATAGGTATATATATGTCCACCACCCTTCGACGTCCCACCCCATCCCAGCCCTCTAAGTTGTCACAGAGCCCTGGTTTGAGTTCCCTGAGTCATACAATAAATTTGGGGAGCTGTTTTTAAGTGGTACCATATTTTGGTTTTTTTTTAATTGAATTATAGTTGATTTACAATATTGTGTAAATTTCTGCTGTACAGCCAAATGATTCAGTTACACATATACAGACGTTCTTTTTCTTAATATTCTTTTCCATTATGGTTTATCATAGGATATTGAATATGGTTCTCTGTGCTATACAGTAGGATAAAAGTTACCATATTTTGAATTTTGATTTTGTTTTGCTTTGGAATTGGTTTCTGGAAAAAAAAAAAACCAACCAAACAAACTAGCAAACCACGACTGGGGACCATCGATCTTAACCATTGTTTCCAGAAAAATGCTTCCTCTGTTTATCAGTGAAAATAAGCCTTTTACCACAACACCATCTTCATTAGCAGAGTGAAAAGTGACCACAAGGAAGGCAACCTGGGTGGGCTTACCTCCACTTGAAGGGCTGCGCATCCTTTCAGGAAGTCATTGATGTTGTTGGTGCAGTCAGCTTCAGTTTGGGGCTCCAGACAGTACTAGGGAAACACAGTCAAATGTCATTTGGAGACTGTCATCCCAAGCGGGACACATCATTGCATCATTCGCTGAGAACTAGATAAAGCAGGCTTTTCAAGGTGGGGCAAACATCGCTGTCAATCCAGGAAGAGAAATTAACCACTGAAGGAAGTGATGCAAAAATCTAAACGGTTGGTCTTGTTTCAAATGTCACCAAATCCTTAGCCCCAAGCCATCTCTACTGATAAACTTTCTCATGCTTTCTACCAAAGCCTGCTGATAGCAAATTAGAGAGACCCTGCAAGTTGTTTTCATCGTGGTTCCTGCTTTCAACCTATCATTTCCCTCCGTCTTCCTCATGATTATGTATTAAGAATTGTATTTTCCGCTTCGCTGTTCTTTACATTTGATCACATTTCTCAACATTTCCCCCACTATTTTATCGCTGTTTTCCAAGTTTGAGAAATTAAAAGTAAATCGGTACGTTCAATAAAAACACCAACTGCCTCAAGGAGGGAAATGACCTGTACTCAGTGTCTCATTCCCTCTGCTGACCTTAAGAAAATCATTTATGGCTCCACTTTTAAACTTACTTAAGATGCCCATTTTTAAAATTATTCATACTGGTGATCAGGGGCTTCCAAGATGCACAATTTTGGATTTTTAAAAATGAGTAAGGTTAGTTTCACTTTGAACACGTGTTGCATTCAAAACATATATTTGGTTTCTATTGTTTTAACAAACCCGTTGTGACATTTTGGATTCTTTCTCCTGATTGCTACACAGCCTCTCTTTCAATGGATACTTTATTTCTTTGAGAAGAAAATCCACACTAAATTTAGTCATAACCATCAGTAAGCACCCTGAATCTCTGTTACAAATCATCCCTTGACTCCACGGACTCACATGAACCCCAGGTTCAAAACATGTCCTCGGTACACAGGGAGGTACAACATGCGTCTCTATGACAGAGCCAGCTCGTGACAGGGGTGTTCTCCTTGTCCCCTGGAACCAGTGGTGTCACAGGTTTTTACTGGACTAACCTCCAGTGGCCAATCACTAAAGGATAACCTTTATTTTTTCCAACTACGAAAACAGTAAGAAAGAATGGTTAAGTCTCAGAAAGAGATAAAAGCAGGAGTGTCCCGTGACCCAGGCAATCGAAAATCTCCAGAGTGACATTACCGCTGCTCTCTGGTGCTGAGCAACCCCAAAGATACTGCAAATTTCCCTTACCTTTTCTACAGAGCCAGGCCTTAGTCTGTTGATCAGTTTGCACAGCACTACCCCATTTTTCAACGAGGACTTCAAGAACTCCTCCGGATCACAGATGGTCTTTTTGGGGGAATCTAATACTCCCAAGGATATGAGCCAGGTCACGATGCGCTCTTCTGGATTCATTACTGCAGACTGAACGCTCCCTAGCACCTCTCTGGGGCAGCTGCAAGGACTAAGCCACATCCGCGATTGCATCTGCTGTTGTCTTCCTTTTTATGAGTTCTCTTCTCGTGCTTGCAGAGCAAAGCTCTAAAATAACGTTCCTTGGACAACGGTGGAAGCCACTCCAATTCTGGGATTTGAAAACCACAGAGCTCACACTCAAAGAAGTAGAAATAGAATGAATGGCGGGGGGGCGGAGAGGGGAAATCCTGGATAACACTGGGTTTCTTTTTCAAAAGCTGCAAAACAAATTCACTAGGATTTAAAAAAAAAGAAGAAGAAATACATACACACACTCACACCCCTTCCCCCCCCCAAAAAAAAAAAACCAACGGTGCAAGAAGCTGTAAGGGAAGGAAGTGAGCAGGATGCTGGGGAGGGAGGAAAGAGAAGGAAGCAAGCGCTCTGGGAAAACAGAGGCAAGCCAGCACTTCAGGGGACCTTGGAAATGAGATACTCATGGGCCAGTCTGGGAAAATGCTGTCAATAAATAGTCTAGCCCCAGTGAAAATCTGGCTTCTGTCAAGAGGAAGATGCCAACTGGCTCTTAGGTCAGACAGATCTGAGCCTCGTGGGGAGCTGTGCTGGCACAACAGGGCTCAGAGAAGGTAAGCTGGGAAAATTCTTCCAAGAAATGGCCGGATGTCCTCATACTGTCTCACCGAGATAATGTGTCATGATCATTCCTTTGCAAAACACGTTGAATTGCATGGTGACAACATGCCAAGCAGATGAAGACTGTGCCTGCTGTCAGCCATCACTCTGTGTAAGCACAAACTAGAAGAATGGCATTTTACTTTGCAGCCAAAAAGCTATGTTTAGGGAAATAGACTAAGGATAACATCTGACATCCTGTTTACTTGCATTCTTGAGCGATTCTTTTTCTGGACCTGGTTCCACTACACAATCCAGCTGCAATGCCCTTAGCAAAGGCTCAGACACAGTCATATCGGCGAGTGAAAAGCACTTGGAAACAGAATTTTCTAGAACAAAAGAACACTTGTCCTCTGTCTACACTACAGTCTGAAGGTTGATGTTTCCCCAACAAGAAACACTTTGCCTTAAAAATATTGCTCTGGAAAAAAACTGGTCTATAACAAGAGATCTACACTATTCTTAAAACATCTTCATAACCAGTTATAATAGCCACATGATTAGGAAATGATAAGGCCAACAGTATAGCCTAATCTGGGCAAATGCATGGTACTCACCATCACTACCCTCTCCTAATGCATGGGATCCTGCTAACTTTCAGAATCTTTTCAACACAGTGACAGGCATCTACTACCAAATAATCAGCTTAGATAATCCTGCTACATGTTTGGGGAACTTCCCTGGTTGTACAGGGGCTAAGACTCCGCACTCCCTATGCAGGGGGCTCAGGTTCCATCCCTGGTCAGAGAACTAGATCCCACATGCCACAGTGAAGATCCCACATACCGCAACTAATACCAGGTGCAGCCAAATAAAATTTTTTTTAAAAAATCTGGCTACATTCTTTCAAAGCTTCCCCTTTTTACCTTGTCATAACAGTTATCCAGACTTGACTATTGTCATTTATTGATCTGTCTCCTCCACCAGAATGCAGCCTCCCCTAGGGGAGGGGTCTTGTCTGCCTTGATGAACACTGTCCCCAGCAGAGTGCCTGGTACACAGCAGACATTTTAATGACTTAAAACCAACATGTTTTCCATGCTAATGATTTTTGTACTTTCACTGAGGTATAATTGACATAATGAATCGCATATAGTTAAGATGTATGATTTAATGGATTTTGACATATGTATACATCCCATGATACAATCATACACACATACACACACAATTCAAAATTTTTTTCAGTCATCCTCAAAAAGTGTTATTGTGCCCTTTTAACCCCATCTTCCCTTCCTTCCCTTAAAATCCCAGACAACAAACAATCCTTTTTCAATCCTATAGATTAGTTTGCATTTTCTAGAATCTTATATAAATGGAATCATACAGTATGGAACTTTCTGTTGTCTAGTTTCTTGCAATTAATATCATCACTTTGAGATTCATTCATATTGTTGTATCTATCAATAGTTCTATAAGAAAGATTTGACCTCCAGATATTCAGTTTGATATAATTATATTTATGAGCAAAATAAGTATAGTTAATCAAAAGTTTTCATTCACTTTTGATCCATGACCAAATCTATGTAATGGAAATAAAACCAAAATCCATGTGTTGATCAGTGAAATTCTTAATTATAACCTGCTTAAACATACTTTGATATGTCATTTGACCAGTTTTCTCACAACTGCTCATCAAAATTGTATTCTACAGACAAACAAATCCGGCAGTATTATTGATGTATCACTTACATTTTTTGTTGAAGAATAAAGCCTAGGTAATTTCAGGAACCTAGCCCTGTTCAAAATAGGCTTGTGCCCACTGGGGTTATTGGGGTGAAAATCTGCCTTATTTTAGACATTGGCTATCGCAAATGACTGTAAGCTATACAGTAAAATCAGAAAGGCAAGGCCATCTCAAAGCAGAAGAAACACTCCTACTAGTATAAAGATTGGAAGTTAGGGTTGGTATGGGCAAAGAAAGCAAGGCATTCCAGGACCGTAGCAACCATACAGGTGAAATGACTAACCATGGAACCCAGGTCAATGAAAAGAAGTTGATGACCTGGGGGAACAGAGGGGAGGGTTGAAAGACAGGAGATCACAGTGGCACAAAGCGCAGGCTTTACGTAAGAGTATGAAAAAATAAAAACTCTATGCAAAAATTACCTTGTCAAGATTGCAAGAAGAGAATGGCAGGAGTAAAGGTGGATAAATGTATGCAGAACTTGCATGAAATTACCTCACTGACTCATTTAATTCAAGCAGAAGCCTAAGATTTCTCTTCCAGCATATGAATATTAGAGTCTATCCATTTTGATGAACAACATTATCTGCTCTCCTTCTGCTATACAGAAATCTAGCGATCGTTTTATCTAAGCACAGAGTCCAGTTCAGTCGCTCAGTCATGTCCAACTCTTTGTGACCTTATGGACTGCAGCACACTAGGCCTCCCTGTCCATCACCAACTCCCGGAGTTTACTCAAACTCGTGTCCATTGAGTCGGTGATGCCATCCAACCATCTCATCCTCTGTTGTCCCCTTCTCCTCTCGCATTCAATCTTTCCCAGCATCAGGGTCTTTTCAAATGAGTCAGCTCCTCGTATCAGGTGGCCAAAGTATTGGAGCTTCATCTTCAACATCAGTCCTTCCAATGAATATTTGGGACTGATTTCCTTTAGGATGGACTGGTTGGATCTCCTTGCATGCCAAGGGACTCTCAAGAGTCTTCTCCAACACCAAAGTTCAAAAACATCAATTCTTCAGCACTCAGCTTTCTTTATAATCCAACTCTCATATCCATACATGACTACTGGAAAAACCATAGCCTTGACTAGATGGACCTTTGTTGGCAAAGTAATGTCTCTGCTTTTCAATATGCTATCTAGGTTGGTCATAACTTTTCTTCCCAGGAGTAAGTGTCTTTTTATTTCATGGCTTCAGTTACCATCTGCAGTGATTTTGGAGCCCAAAAAATAAAGTCAGCCACTGTTTCCACTGTTTCCCCATCTATTTCCCATGAAGTGATAGGACCGGATGCCATGATCTTAGTTTTCTGAATGTTGAGCTTTAAGCCAACTTTTTCACTCTCCACTTTCACTTTCATCAAGAGGTTCTTTAGTTCTTCACTTTCTGCCATAAGGGTGGTGTCATCTGCATATCTGAGGTTATTGGTATTTCTCCCGGCAATCTTGATTCCAGCTTGTGCTTCTTGCAGCCCAGCATTTCTCATGATGTACTCTACATATAAGTTAAATAAGCAGGGTGACAATATACAGCCTTGACGTACTCCTTTTCCTTTTTGGAACCAGTCTGTTGTTCCATGTCCAGTTCTAACTGTTGCTTCCTGACCTGCATACAGGTTTCTCAAGAGGCAGATCAGGTGGTCTGGTATTCCCATCTCTTTCAGAATTTTCCACAGTTTATTGTGATCCACACAGTCAAAGGCTTTGGCACAGTCAATGAAGCAAAGATATATTTCTGCTTTATTGACTAAGCACACAACATGACACCAAATATGAAATCGATTTCATAATAACCTTAAAAGACAGACATTGAACTTTCTGAAAAGATGTTTTAAATCTGAGTTTTCTGAACAGGATTGTAACTTTGAATTTCTATAATCTTGGTATTGTATTCAAGTAATATTTCTCAGATTTGTTAAAAGGTGGCCAGTATGTGCTGTATTTTGCAAACTATATTTTTTGCAGATTTTTTCAAGTTAAAATTATATGTAGATTTCCTAAGATAAAATGGAACATAAATTATGAGCAAATTTTTTAAAAAGATAAAGCGACTACATGCCAATAAAATTAATTTTAAATTAATTAATTATTCTAATGCCCCCAATTTTTTTTTTTGCAATTTGAACCAAAGCTGTACTTTAGTTAATAATATTGTACCACATGTTAATTTTCTGAGTTTTTTTTTTTTTTTTACAACGTGGCATTTCTTTATATTCTCAGAATTGGATTAGAAGTTTCAAGCCTTATTCATTTTTTTTAAGATCACTAAGATAATAAACTTTCTAGACTTTTAGCAGTAATACTGGAAATACACCAAAATTTTGAGTGAATATGAGTTAAAAATGTAACATTCTGTTCATACTAAGTCAAACAAGTGGAATCAAACTGTCATAAACTTTTTAGCTAGGCAAAAATTCATAAGTTTTCTAAAATATATATTTTATACATATATTATATGTATGTATACAAAAGCTTTTCTACTATGCTTGATAGATAAAGGCTTGAGAAAGAACATCAAAAAAAAAAGAAAGAGACAAAGAAATTGGAAAACATAAACTAAATGAAATGGGAGCACTGAAGTCGATTTTTTCAAGTTGAAATTACATATAGATTTCACCTAAAATAAAGTAGAACATAAATTATGAGCAAATCAAATTTTTAAAAAAGATAAGACAACTATCCTCCTACAAAAATTAATTTTAAATTTATTAATTAGTGCCTGCTTCGGCAGCACATATACTAAAATTGGAACGATACAGAGAAGATTAGCATGGCCCCTGTGCAAGGATGACATGCAAATTTGTGAAGCATTCCATATTTTTACAATATTGTAAAGTTAAAAAACTAGATAAATAAACTAATTAAAATAATTAATTAATTAATTAATTAAATGCCCTCCACAAAATTTTTTTAGTATAGTGCTCTTTATTTTTTCAATTAATTAATTTCTTTTGACCGGAGGATAGTTATTTTACAATATTATGATGGCTTTTGCCATACAAAGAGCAAAGTTTTCTGGTTCTACTTCATATCCTCAATACCACACACCTTGGGCCACTGAAACTGCCTCATCACTGGCTTTTCCCCTTCATCCTCTCATCTTAATGAATTCCCTTGCAGAGCACAGTTTGGTTGATTTTCCAAAAACACCTCTGTAATAGTTTAATATTCCTGCTCAAAAACTCTCAAAGGCTCTCCATCACCTAAAGCAGTGATTTACAAATGACAACGTACAAAAATAATCACCTCTTGTGATGGAGGGAGGAGAAAGGCATGAGAGTGGGACTTGTGCCAGTTGGTAAATTGGTAATATTATATTAAAAATAAAAAGACCTACAGCAAATAAGGCAAGTGTTAACGTTTGTTAAAACTGGTTTCTGGGTACATTGAAACCCATTATGTCACTTTCTTTACTTTTCTGTGTTTGGAATAATCATAATTGATTTTTAAAATTTTAAATCTAGGGCACTTGTTAAAAAGATTTGGGGGCTCAATTCCCTAATACCCCAGTTTAGAGGATCTGCTGTGGGACAAAGGAATCTGTATTATTAAAGTATCCCCTTGATTCTGAGGCAGTGGACCAAGGTCACACTTGAAGAAACAAGTTGTTTTATAACCTTATGCTCCACCAAAATTTCTGCAAACACTGGTGATAATTTCAGTATTCACAAGAACAACAGTCCAACTGCATGATCACTCAGTTTCTTGACCTCCTATACCTGTAATTGATATAGTACCTCTCAGTCCCTCTTTTTGTTGTGAAAATGGATCTGGGCCCTTTCAGGCTGTGATCCTTTGCCAGCAGGTGTGATATATTTTATCTAGTAGATGGTGGTTGAAAGACCTGGCAGGAAGAAGGGGCTCTACTTCCTGTTTCCTGTGTGCTTCCTCCTGGTGAGACCACCCCCCTGCCCACCCCACCCCCACTAACACCCCACCCTCCACTTTCCTAGCAACCCCCTTCTGTGCACTGGCTTCTCAATGCACAGCGGGTGGCAGTTTCCCCTGGCACCACCCTTGGGTGGTTCTGTAGCAAAGTGTTTCTGGTGAGATACCTCCCCTATGAATGGGAAACATCCTAGAGAAGCACATTTTCAGCCAGTTCCAGAGGGTGGATGTCCAGCAAGTTCCTCTGACTCAGCACACTACAGGCAACTTCTCTAACAAGGCCTGGATCTCAGCTATACAGGGAAAGAGAGGTTATCACAGCTCCGTGAGTAGTGACTATTATATATTGTTTTTATATTGTCTGCCATTGTATATTATACCTGCTCTTCCTATATTCTTTTAAAGTTCCCTTGACTTCTTACTAGCCAATCTCTTATTACTCCAATCCCCTGTTATCGTTAGTAATTCTTTATGTTAAACTTTTCCTGTTAAAATCCCCCTGTGCTTTCTCTGTCCCAGGTGGACCCAGACTAACATGCTTCATCATCTTCAGTGAACTCACCTCCACTTTAGCTAACCACTTGCAAGGTCACACCTTGTACTTGGTCATCGAACAAACTTCTCTGCCTCCTGCATCATGAATTCAAGCGCTACATTTCCTAACCACAACCAACTGTCTTTTCAGCTTGTTTATTCAGTTACTCCCACTGCAATTAGTCCTTAGCCACATAGCGATCCTCAAAGCATGGTTTTCTAAGATGATTATACAAATTTACATTCTCACAAGCAAGGTATGATTTCCCGTCACTCCATATCATAGCTAACACTCCATATTACAGACTTTCAATTTTTTTTTTTAATTTTTGTGGGTGTGAAATTTACTCTTATATGATTACTAATAAGGTTGAGCCTTTTTTTTTTTTTTTGGCTGCACCACACAGCTTGGGGGATCTTAGTTTCCCAAGCAGGGATGGAACCCAGGACCCCTGCAGTGAAAGCACAGAGTCCTAACCACTGGACCACCAAGGAAGTCCCAAGAATTTTTTATACATTGATTGGCCATACATATTTCCTCTTCTGTAAAATCTTTGTTCATTTCTATTGCCCATTTTTTACTAGGTTGTTTGTCTTTTTGTTATTGATTCATAAAAGTTCATCATACTGGGAATTCTCTAGCAGTCCAGTGGTTAGGACTCCATGCTTCCACTGTGCAATGGGAAGAGGGGCGGGTAGGGGGTATCTGTGTTTGTTCCCAGGTCGGAGACCTAAGATCCATAAGCTGAAGGGTGCAACCAAAAAAACAAGTTTGTCACACCTTGTGGATACTAAATCAATGTCAGTTATTTGTTTGCAAATAATTCATTCTGTAGCACATTTTAGGAAACAGAGGTCCTCAATTTTGTAAATAAGATACTTTATCTCACTCTCATGTAAAACAAATGCCAAATTTGGCAGTCCAAGGCTAGCATGCAGCTTCCTAGTCATCAGAGATCCAGGATGCTACTTTTCAGTTACTTTGCCATTTTTAGCTTCCCACCTCATAGTTCAAAATGATTCTTTGTGTGAATTTGGATTAAGCAGTGGGTTTGTTGTTATTGTTGTGGCTGCACAACGTGTGGGATCTTAGTTCCCGGACCAGGGGTCAAACCCACGCCCCCAGCAGTGAAAGCACAGAGTCTTAATCAGTGGACCACCAGGGAAGTCCCCACAATGGTTTCTTAGATATCACACCAAGGCCACAAGCCACAAAAGAAAAGAGTAGATAAACTGGTCTTTCTCAAAACTAAAAATTTTGTCCTTCAAAGGACACCATCAAGGAAGTGAAAAGACAACTCACATAATGGGAGAAAATATTTTCAAATCATATTTCTGATTAGGGACTTGTATCCAGAATAAAAAAAAAAAAAAAAAACTCTTACAACAACAAAGAGACAAATAGCTAAAAATGGGTAAATTGTCTGAAGAGACATTTCTCCAAAGATATACAAATAGCTAATAAGCACAAGAAAGGATGCTCAAAATCATTAGCCTTCAGGGAAATGCAAATCAAAACCACAATGAGATTCCAGTTCACACCTATTAGGATGGCTATGATAAAAAAAAAAAAACACAGACAATAACAAGTGTTGGCGTGGCTGTTGCGAAATTAGAGCCCTCATACATTGCTGGTGGAAATGTCAAATGGTACAGCTGCAGTGGAAAACAGTTTTGCATTGACTCAAAATGTTAATATAGTTATCATATGTGCTAATTCCACTCCAAGAGAAATGAAAACATGTCCACATAAGATCTTGTACACAAAGATTCATAGCAGTGAAATTCATAATATTATTCATAATAGCCAAAAAGTGAAAACTCAAATATCTATCACCCGATGAATGGATAAATAAAATGTTACAAGTGAATATTATTCATTTTATAAAAAGAAATGAAGTACAGACACATCCTACACATGGATGAACCTTGAAAACATTATGCTAAGTGAAAGAAGCCAGTCACAAAGATCATATATCGTATGATCAGTTATATGAAATGCTCAGGATAGGCAAATCCACAGAGATAGAAAGTAGAACAGCAGTTGCCTAGGACTGAGGTGAGAGTCGAGGGGAAATAAGGATTGACTGCCAATGGATATGAGTGGGACTTCCAGGCGGGGAGGGGGAAGTGAAGAAAATATTCTAAAATTGATTTGGTGATGGTTGCCCAACTCTGTAAATATACTAAAAGCCATTGAATTGTACAGTTTAAATAGGTAAGTTATATACTATGTTAATCATGTCTCAACAAAATTGCTATTTTTTAAAAGGCCATTGTGGGACTTCCCTGGTGGGCCAGTAGTAGGACTCTGTACTCTCACTGCTGAGGGCCTGGGTTCAATCCCTGGTCTGGGAACTAAGATCCCACAAGCTGTGAGGTGCAGCCAAAAATAATAATAATAAAATAAAAAGGCAATTGTGATGAGCAAAAATAATAATAATAATAATTAAACAGACTGCTTGGACACTAGTCATGATGTCTGCATTCCAACCAAAAAGTCAGGATGCGGGACTAAAACTGGAACTCCTCCCTCCCCACACACAGTTTAATAAGGAAAATGTATAACTTACTGAAAGACTGAGGGAATATGATGATCTCCTTTGTCCCTACCATCTAGATTTAATCACTGGAAACATTCTGCCATATTTCACTTGCCTAAATAGGTACAGTGGCTATATTTTTGTAAATAAATGATTAAATAAGTTGCAGACATCCTATCACTTCACCCTAAATATTTCAGCATGCCTCTCCTCAAATTAAGGATATTTTCAACATAACCAAAATTCACTAATGCCATCCAATTTTCAGTTCATATTAAGACTTCCCCATTTGTCCCTAAAATGTCTTTCAGAGATTTTTTTTCAACACAGCATCCAATCAATTTGCCCCTCCTTGTGTCATAGAACTGAATTTGCCTCTAGGCAAAAATCTCTGAGTGACCATAGGGTTCTTCCCCATTTGTTTCCCTTCTCTTGGGGATCAAAGTCCTGTACTGCTGGTTGTCTCAGTTTCTGCAAAGAGTTGTTTCATATATTCTGACTGGTTTTCAAGTTGTTTATATTGGGAGGACAAGTCCATACCACATAATCCTTCATGGGTAGAATCAGAGGTTGGCTTAGCCTACATTTTTTTTTTTTTTTTGGTGTGCACCATTTTTAAAGTCTTTATTGAATTTGTTACAATATTGCCTCTGTTTATGCTTTGGTTTTTTGGCCACAAGGCACATGAGATCTTAGCTCCCTGACCAGGGATTGGCCTGCACCCCCTGTATTGGAAGACAAAGTTGTTGGGGGTTTTTTGGCTGTGCTGGGTCTTCGTAGCTTTTGCGTGGGCTTTCTCTAGTTGCGGTCAGCGAAGGCTATTCTTCGTTATGGTGCATGGGCTTCTCATTGCAGTGGCTTCTCCTTGTGGAGCACCGGCTCCAGAGCATGCGGGCTCAGTAGTTGTGGTGCGGGGGCTCAGTTGCTCCAAGGCCATGGAATCTTCCCAGACCAGGGAATGAACCCTTGTTGCCTGCACTGACAGGCGGATTCCAATCCACTGCGCCACCAGGAAGTCCCGAAGGCAAAGTCTTAACCACTGGACTGCCAGTGAAGTCCCTGGCTCAGTCTACTTTTAATTATGTCTTCTACATCATACAACAAATGAGACCTAATATAGTTTGTTCTTGTTCACTTATAATGGCTCTTTAGATATTAAGGATACTAACTTTTGGATATATATTTTTTAAATTGTTTCCTGGTTAGTATTTGCCTTTTTTACATTTTATTAATTTCTTAGCAATTACTATACAGAAATTTTAAATTTTGTACATAATAAAATATAACAATTTTTCCCTTTATGATGTACATCTTTTATATCATGCCTAAAGTTCTTCCTCAAGGTCATTTTAGAAACTTATCCTAGGAAAATAATGACAAGTTTGGAAGATTATAAAATCATAATCTACAGAACAAAAAAAAAGTTAAGAAATTAAGCTTCATCAAAATTAAGAACTTTTGTCCTTTGAAAACCCATTTGAAGAGGATGAAAAGACAAGCTACAGACTGAGAGAAACTCTTACAAACCATATATGTGATAAAGACCTACTATCTAGAATACATGTTAAAAAGTCTAAAACACCTTTTAATACATTTTAAACTCAATGTTCGGAGAAGGCAATGGCACCCCACTCCAGTACTCTTGCCTGGAAAAGCCCATGGATGGAGGAGCCTGGTAGGCTACAGTCCATGGGGTCGCTAAGAGTCGGACACGACTGAGCGACTTCACTTTCACTTTTCCCTTTCATGCACTGGAGAAGGAAATGGCAATCCACTCCAGTGTTCTTACCTGGAGAATCCCAGGGACGGTGGAGCCTGATGGGCTGCCGTCTACGGGGTCACACAGAGTCAGACACGACTGAAGCGACTTAGCAGCAGCAGCAGCAAACTCAATGTTAAAAAATAAACAATCCAATAGAAAATGGGCAAAAGACATAAACAGCTCTTGAAATAGGACATGTGGATGGCAAATAAACACATGAAAAAGATGTTAAATATCATTAGCTACTAGGGAAATGCAAATTAAAATCACAGTGAGATCTGACTACACACATATCAGTAGAGCTAAAATAAAAAACAGTGACAACACCAAATGCTGCTAAGGATGCAGAGAAACTGGGTCACTCCTATATCACTGGGGGGAATGTATAATGTTGCAGCCACTATGGAAAAGTAGTTTGTGGAAAAAAAAAGTTGTATGTTAAAAACCAATATGACATTGTAAAGCAATTATCCTCCAATTAAATATTTTTTTTAAAAATCGAAAAAAAAAAGTTGTTTGTAGTTTGTTAAAAAACTAAACATGCACTTGCCATCTAACCTAGCAATTATACTCCTGGGAATCTATTCCAGAAAAAATAAAAATATCAATATCTGTACATAAATATTCACAACAGCTTTATTTGCAGCAGCCCAAACTGGAAACAAACCAAATGTCCTTCCTTCAACAGGTAAATGGATAAACGAACTGTGGTCCATCCATATCATGGAATCCTACTCAGCAATAAAAAGGAACAAACTATTGATACACACAACAGCCTACATGGATCTCAAGTGAATGATGCTGAATGAAAGAAAAACCAATCCCCAAAAGGTACATAGTGTATGATTTCATTTATATAACATTCTTGAAATGACAGACACCCACAGGTCTCACAATGCCAGAGGTACAATATACACTTTTAAAAAAATATGTATTAATTTGGCTGTTCCACGTCTCAGTTATGGCATGCAGGATCTTTTAGTTGCTGCATATGGGGTCTATTTCCCTGACCAGGAATCAAACCCAGACTACCTGCCTTGGGAGCTTGGAGTAGTAGCCAATGCTTCCCTTAGAATCATGAGGGAAGTCTCTGGATTCATTTTAGTATCTCACACCTTGATTGGGCCTTTAGCATTACCAAGTCATCTTACTGTATTTCTCTAGTCCACTTACTCTTCCACTTTATCAGAAGATTATTGGCTTCTCTCATCAGATCTGCATCTTCCTCTCTATGCTCCTCACTCCCAGATGATGATCTTGCTTATTTAACTGAGAAAATTGAATCAGTCATCTCCCCTTCTCCAAGTCAACCAAGCTATCTGCATCTGTACTCATCTGCTCTGTCCTCCCTCCTGTTACAATCAATGAACTGTCGGTGCTCCTAGCGAAGATCAACCTCACCCACTCAAGGACTTTGGTCTTGCAATTACCCCCCCTATTTCCTGAAACAGTATTATCTTAGTCTGCTACTATAATAAGGAAGAACAAATCTTACTCCATATTGGATCCTTTAACCTTTATATTCTATTGCTTTTGCTACAAGTTAATCACTAAAGAGATGTTGCCTATAGCTTCAGTTCAGTTCAGTTCAGTTGTTCAGTTGTGTCCGACTCTGTGCGACCCCATAGATGGCAGCCCACCAGGCTCCTCTGTCCCTGGGATTCTCCAGGCAAGAACACTGGAGTGGGTTGCCATTTCCTTCTCCAATGCATGAAAGTGAAAAGTGAAAGTGAAGTTGCTCAGTTGTGTCTGACTCTTAGCGACCCCATGGACTGCAGCCTACCAGGCTCCTCTGTCCATGGGATTTTCCAGGCAAGAGTACTGGAGTGGGTCGCCAGTGCCTTCTCTGGATGATCCAGTGGATGTTGGCAATTTGATCTCTGGTTCCTCTGCCTTTTCTAAAACCAGCTTGAACATCTGGAAGTTCACAGTTCACATATTGTTGAAGCCTGGCTTAGAGAATTTTGAGCATTACTTTACTAGCGTGTGAGATGAGTGTAATTGTGCAGTAGTTTGAGCATTCTTTGGCATTGCCTTTCTTTGGGATTGGAATGAAAACTGACATTTTCCAGTCCTGTGGCCACTGCTGAGTTTCCCAAATTTGCTGGCATATTGAATGCAGCACTTTCACAGTATCATATAGCTTGAAGTAGACATAATGGTCCATTTTCCAGGACCCTGCCTCCTGAGCAATGAAGTTAAGCTAAAATATGTTAGCTCATAGGAAACATTCTGACCAGGCCCACCTGTGAAAGGCTGCAGGAAAGAAGACATCAACACATCTCCTCTGGAGTCTGCCAGAACCAGTAAATATTTGCAACAACTTATTGTCTTTTGGGGTTTCCCTGGTGGCTCAGATGGTAAAGAATCTGCCTGCAGTGCAGGAGACACAGGTTCAATCCCTGGGTCAGGAAGATCCCCTGGAGAAGGAAATGGCTACTCACTCCAGTATTCTTGCCTGGAGAATTCCATGGACAGAAGAGCCTAGTGGGTAACAGTCCATGGGGCCACAAAGAGTTGGAGACGACTGAGTGACTAACACACACACACACACACACACACACACACACACACACACACACACACACACACACCTCCCCCTCTTGGTACAATAAAAGAAACTAGCATCCAAACCTGGGCAGGATGTTTCTTTGGGACACTGGTCCACCATCTTCTCAGCCTGCTGGCTTTCCTAATAAAGCCACCACTCCTTGCCCCAACAGCTTGTTTCTCCAGTGATTGGCCTGTTGTGCTGCAAGCAATATGAGTTTGGACTCAGTAACACTGGGGCTGCCATAACAAAATACCACAGACTGGGTAGTTTAAACAGCAGAAAATGTATTTTCTCACAATTCTGGAGGTTAGAAGTCTAAGATCAAAGCTTCAGCAGTCTGGATTCTCCTGAAGCCTCTCTCTTCGGCTTGCAGATGGAGGCCTTCTTGCCGTATCTTCACGTGGACACCTGGCTGTTTACACATGTCATGTCTGGTGTCTCTGTGGCCTTCTTTTCTCATAAGAACTTCAGTCATACTGGATTAAGACCCACTCTAAAGACCTCAGTTTAACTTAAAACACCTCTCTAAAGACCTTATCTCCAAATATAATTACATTTCAAGGTACTGGGGTTTAGGACTTCAGCATATGAATTTTGAGAGGACAGAATTCAGCCCATAACAATCTCCATGTTATCAAATCCAGTGGTCAATTATAAAGACACATTAGTAGTTCTCAATGGCATTTGAAACATCAGATTACTCTCTCCTTCTTGAAATCAAGGTCACTACATATGGTTTGTTCAGGTTGTCCACTGCACAACAGCCTTATATCTAAGTAAGTGCCATTCACAATCATAGATATTTTAATTATTAGCAAAATGTTCATATTTTTTCAACTGGTGATTTCAATATCCATGTATATGATTAATTCAATATCCTGCTTTCTCAGTTCCTTGAGGAGAAATGAGTTTGGAGAGTATCACAGATTCAGTTTGTGGCATATTATCACAATTGAAATATCACTGTTATCACTATTGGTCATCCACCTACAGGTGCCCTTGAAAGCATTGAAGGAACTTAGAAATTTTTCGACAAAAAGTGAACCATGATGTTTAAGCCAAATACATTAACGACACTAAACAAATTGTAGGGTCTATTACAATTGAGACCAACCTCTTCAGTGTAAAAACATAAAACAGGAAAAGACAACTCATTTAAACTGTATATCTATGGTGATCAATTTCTTTTTTTTTTATGGTGATCAATTTCAAGCTAAACTTTTTTCTATATTGTATACAGTATCATATTTAAAAGAAAAGTTTATAATAATTAAAGAATATCATGGCTGTATTAGTTTCCTAGAGCTGCTATAGCAAATTATCACAGAACTTGGTGGCTTAAAACAACAAAAATTGGACTTCCCTGGCGGCAAAGTAGATGGGAATCTGTCTGTCAATGCAGGGAACACAGGTCTGATCACTGGTCCAGGAAGATCTCACATGCAGTGGGGGTGGGGGGAGCAGCTAAGCCCATGTGCCACAAGTATTGAGCCTGAGTTCTAGAGCTCACAAGCCATAACTAATGAACCGCTGTGTCACAATTACTGAAGCCCAAGAACCATAGAGCCAGAAAATCGCAACTGCTGAGCCTGCGTGCTGCAACCACTGAAGCCCATGCGCCTAGAGACTGTGCTCTGCAACAAGAGAAGCCCATGCACAGCATCTAAAGAGTAACTCGCACTCTCTGCAACTAGAGAAAGCTCAAGTGCAGCACTGAAGACACAGCACAGCCAAAAATAAATAAATAAAGCAGTGTGAAAAGAAAAACAACAAAAATTTATTCTCCCATAGTCCTGGAGGCCTGAAGTCTGAAATCAAATAAGGCCCTGCTCTCTTTAGACGTTCTAGGGGAGCCATTCTCTGGTCCTACCAGCATTCCCTGCCTTCTACCCACATCACTAAAACCTGTGCCTCTATCTTCTTTTTGGCCGCACTGCACAACATCCTAGTTCCCCAACCAAGAATTGAACTTGTGCCCTCCCTCTACAGTTGAAGCACAGAGTCTTAAGCACTGGACAACAAGGGAAGTCCCTGCCTCTCCTTTATAAACACACTTGTGATGGCATGTAGTGACCACCTGGAAAATTTGTAATAACCGGAAGGCCCTTAATCACCTCTGCAGAGATCCTCTTTCCAAATAAGATTACATTTACACATTCCATGGTCCTGACTATTCAGACTGGTGGGCTTCCCTGGTGGCTCAGCAGTAAAGAACCCACCTGCCAATGCAGGAAACCTGAGTTCCATCCCTGGGTCAAGAAGATCCCCTGGAGAAGGAAATGCAGCCCATTCCAGTATTCTTGCCTGGAAAATCCCATGGGCAGAAGAGTCTGGTGGGCTACAGTCCATAGGGTCGAAAAGAGTCAGACACGACTTAGCAACTCAACAACAACAATCCAGCCTAGTACAAATCTGCCTTTTCAGTGTTGCAAACAATATGTTAGAGAGTAATAATACAAATAGAAATTATAATTATGATTTATATTTAAATAAACTTCCCAGGTGGTGCTAGTGGTAAAGAATGTCTCCTGCCAATGCAGGAGATGTAAGAGATGCAGGTCGGGAAGATCCCCTGGAGGAGGGCATGGCAACTCACTCTAGTATTCTTGCCTGGAGAACCCCATGGACAGAGAAGCCTGGTGGACTACAGTCCATGAGGTCACAAAGAGTCAAACACAACTGAAGCAACTTAGCACGCAAACAATAAATATATAATTTATAAATACCTATATATATGTATTTATGTCATTAGTAAATATAGTATATAAATATAAAATAATAATAAAAATAAGCTAATACATCTAGGAAGGCTTAAAATGGAAATGACTGATGGTATGTAAGAAATGAGATATTGGAAGGGAGGTGGGAGGGGGGTTCATGATGGGGAACACATGAAAACCCATGGCTGATTCATGTCAATGTATGGCAAAAACCACTACAATATTGTAAAGTAATTAGCCCCCAACTAAAATAAATAAATTTATTAAGAAAAATAAAATAAAAATAAAATAAAATAAAAAAGAAATGAGATATTGATAATCTTTGATGTATGAGGAACTAAAATATGGAACTGAAAAGCTGGTTACTAAAATCTAGTAAGCCTCTTGTTGAAAGTATGCCATATATTTGCAGCAACGTTGCTGTTGTTATTCAGTTGCTAAGTCGTGTCTGACTCTTTGTGACCCCATGGATTGCAGCATGCCAGGCTTCTCTGTCCTTCACTATCTCCTGGACTTTGCTCAAAGTCATGTCCATTGAATCAGTGATGCCATCCAACCATCTCATCCTCTGTTGCCCCCTTCACCTCCTGCCTTGAATCTTTCCAAGCATCAGAGTCTTTTCCAATGAGTCAGCTCTTTACATCAGATGGCCAAAGTATTGGAGCTTCAGTGTCAGTCCTTCCAATGAATATTCAGGGTTGATTTCCTTTAGAATTGAATGTTTTGATCTCCTTACTGTCCAAGTGACTCTCAAGAGTCTTCTCCAACACCACAATTCAAAAGCATCTATTCTTCAGCACTCAGCCTTCTTTATGGTCTAACCCTTATATCTGTACCTGACTATTGGAAAAACCATAGCTTTGACTAGATGGACCTTTGCCAGAAAACTGATATCTCTGCTTTTTAATATGCTGTCTAGGATTGTCATAGCTTTTCTTCCAAGGAGCAAGCATCTTTTAATTCCATGGCTGCAGTGACTGTCTGCAGTGGTTTTGGAGCCCAAGAAAAGAAAATCTGTCACTGTTTCTGCTTTTTCCCTATCTATTTGCCATGAAGTGATTGGACTGGATGCCATTTTCTTTATTTTTTCAATGTTGAGCTTTAAACCAAGTTTTTCACTCTTCTCATTCACCTTCATCAGGAGGATTAGTTCCTCTTCACTTTTTGCCACTAAAGTGGTATCATCTGCACATCTGAGGTTGTTGATATTTCTCCTGGCAATCTTGATTCTAGCTTGTGCTTCATTCAGCCCAACATTTCACATGATGTACTCTGCATATGAGTTAAATAAGCAGGGTGACAATATACAGCCTTGACATACTCCTTTCCCAATTTGGAACCAGTCCATTGTTTCATGTAAGGTTCTAACTGTTGCTTCTTGTCCTGCATACAGGCTTCTCAGGAGACAGGTGGTGGTCTGGTATTCCCATCTCTTTACAAATTTTCTACAGTTTGTTGTGATCCACAGTCAAAGGCTTTAGTGTAGTCAGTGAAGCAGAAGTAGATATTTTGGGGGGAAGGGGGCAATTTCATTCTTTTTTCTGTGATCCAATGAATGTTGGCAATTTGGTCTCCAGTTCCTTTGCTTTTTCTAAATCCAGCTTCT
This sequence comes from Giraffa tippelskirchi, assembly GCF_054371585.1. NCBI lineage: Eukaryota > Metazoa > Chordata > Mammalia > Artiodactyla > Giraffidae > Giraffa > Giraffa tippelskirchi. The sequence goes on along the minus strand of NC_137289.1, from coordinate 16,907,116 downwards.
ACATCTGGAAGTTCTCAGTTCACATACTGCTGAAGCCTAACCTGAAGGATTTTGAGCGTAATCTTGATAACATGTGCTATGCTGTGCTTAGTCGCTCAGTCATGTCCGACTCTTTGTGACCCCATGGACTATAGCCCTCCAGGCTCCTCTGTCCATGGAGATTCTCCAGGCAAGAATACTGGAGTGAGTTGCTATGCCCTCCTCCAGGGGATCTTCCCAACCCAGGGACTGAACCCAGGTCTTCCTCATTGCAGGCGGATTCTTTACCATCTTAGCGACCTGGGAAACCCAAGAATACTGGAGTAGGTAGCCTATCCCTTCTCTAGGAGAACTCCCTGACCCAGGAATTGAACCGGGGTCTCCTGCATTGCAAGCAGATTCTTTACTAGCTGAGCTACCAGGGAAGCCCTGGTAATGTGTTAAATGAGTGTAACTGTGCTATAGTTTGAGCATTCTTTGGCATTGCCTTTCTTTGGGGTTGGAATGAAAACTGATTTTTTCCAGTCCTGTGGCCACTGCTGAGTTTTTCAAATTTGCTGGCATATTGAGTGCAGCACTTTCACAGTATCATCTTTTAGGATTTGAAATAGCTCCACTGGAATTCCATCACCTCCACTAGCTTTGTTCATAGTAATGCTTCCTAAGACCCACTTGACTTCACACTCTAGGATGTCTGGCTCTAGGTGAGTGACCACACCATCATGGTTATCTGGGTCATTAAGACCTTTTTTGTATAGTTCCTCTGTGTATTCTTGCCACCTCTTCTTAATCTCTTCTGCTTCTGTTAGGTCTTTGCCATTTTTATTCTTCATTGTGCCCATCTTTGCATGAAATATTCCCTTTGAATCTCCAATTTTCTTGAAGAGATCTCTCGTTTCCACTATTTTGTTTTCCTCTGTTTCTTTGCATTGTTCACTTGAGAAGGCCTTCTTATGACTCTTTGCTATTCTCTGGAACTCTGCATTCAGCTGGGCAGCAATAGTTCACCAGATACATTTCTGAATACTTCTAGAGCTCTCAGGATGTATTTAATTTCATCAATAATGGTCACCAATAGAGAAAGCAGTTTCCCCAAACTAAAATGTATTAAGAACTACTTAAGGACTTCCCAAATCACTGCAGATGGTGATTGCGGCCATGAAATTAAGACGCTTACTCCTTGGAAGGAAAGTTATGACAAACCTAGACAGCATATTAAAAAGCAGAGACATTACTTTGCCAACAAAGGTCCGTCTAGTCAAGGCTACGGTTTTTTTAGTGGTCATGTATGGATGTGAGAGTTGGACTATAAAGAAAGCTGAGTGCAGAAGAATTGATGCTTTTGAACTATGGTGTTGGAGAAGACTCTTGAGAGTCCCTTGGACTGCAAGGAGATCCAACCAGTCCATTCTAAAGGAGATCAGTCCTGGATGTTCATTGGAAGGACTGATGTTGAAGCTGAAACTCCAATACTTTGGCCACCTGATGCAAAGGGCTGACTCATTTGAAAAGACCCTGATGCTGGGAAAGATTGAGGGCAGGAGGAGAAGGGGACGACAGAGGATGAGATGGTTGGATGGCATCACCAACTCAATGGACATGGATTTGGGTGGACTCTGGGAGTTGGTGATGGACAGGGAGGCCTGGCGTGCTGCGATTCATGGGGTCGCAAAGAGTCGGACACGGCTGAGCGACTGAACTAAACTGAACTGAACTGAAGGACTTCCCGGGTAGTCTAGTGGTTAAGAATCCACCTGCCAATGCAGGGGACACTGGTTCGATTCCTGATCTGTGGGAACTAAGATCCCACAGGCCACGGGGCAACTAAGCTCATGTGCTACAACTACTGAAGCATACTTGCACCCTACAGCCCATGCTCTGCAGCAAAAGAAGCCACTGCAATGAGAAGCCCACACATGACAACTAGAGAGTAGCCCCACTCGCTGTAACTAGAACAAACCTGTGCAAAGCAAGGAAGACCCAGCACAGCCAAAAATAAATAAATAAAATAAAAAATATAACAAAAGACACTTTAAGAAAAGAAAAAGAACTGCTTAATGTCTACAGTGTCAAAAGAAAACTGTCATATATAGTGATTATTTCTATAGACATAGAGCAAGTCAGTATTGAAACTGTCATAAAGAGTTCTGTTTTCATAAAAACAAGATGTAAAACTGTTAAATAATAAATTATTATACTCTGACAGTTTTGAGTTCCTAATGTTGTGATTAAATCTTTGAGTTGTCTCTACTTTTGTGTTCAATATTTGATTTGTATAATTTATACAGAATGACTTTATAGTTTTATAATTGTTATATTGGAAAATAAATAGCACACTAACAGTTACTTTTTTAACTTGAGGAAGAGATAGGGCTTCTTGTTTGTCTTGTTATTTGCTTTGTTTTGGTTTCACAAAGGAATAATATGGCCTAGCAGTTGCTCTGCTGGAAACAGATTCCTCATTTGGCTTCTAGACTGCCACATAGTTTTCCTCCAGCCTCATTGGTTTCTATTTGTCACTTTCGCTGCTTCCTTCCCTCCTTCCATAAGTTAAATATTGGAGCACTGCTGCTAAGTCACTTCAGTCGTGCCTAACTCTGTGCGACCCCATAGACGGCAGCCCACCAGGCTCCCCCATCCCTGGGATTCTCCAGGCAAGAACACTGGAGTGGGTTGCCATTTCCTTCTCCAATGCATGAAAGTGCAAAGTGAAAGTGAAGTCGCTCAGTCATGTCCGACTCTTTGCGATCCCATGGACTGCAGCCTATCAGGCTCCTCCGTCCATGGGATTTTCCAGGCAAGAGTACCGGAGTACAGCAGGGCTCAGTTGTTGGGCACCCTCTCTTTTATATCTACCGTCACTCCCTAGGTGATTTCATCCAGGGTCATGATACATCTCCTCTCAAATAGAGAAGACTATTTAAAAAGATAAAAATTAAAAAAGGGATTTTACCCACAAGGCACCAGGAGACGTTATAAAGGTACAATAATTAAACACGTGTGGTGTTGACTCAGAATTAAGTGAACAAATCAGTACCTCCCCTAAAAATAGAGTGCCCAGAAACGAACCCATGCACCTATGGGAATTTGGTATATGTTAGACGTGGTATTTAAAACCAATAGGGTGGGAGGAAAACAAATATGTGTTAATGCATATATGTGGAATCTAGAAAAATGGTGTATATGATCTTACTTGCAAAGCAGAAATAGAGACATAGACATAGAGTAAAAATGTATGGATATCAAGAGGGAAAGGTGAGGGGGTGGTGGGAGGAATTAGGAGGTTGAAATTGACATATATACACTGTTGATACCATGTATAAATAGACAACTGAGAGGAGCATACTGTATAGCACAGGGAACTCTACTTAATGCACTGTGGTGACCTCAACGGGAGGGAAATCCAAAAGGGAGCAGATATGTGTATACATGTGTCTGATTGATTTTGTTGTGCAGTAGAAGCTAACACAACATTGTAAAGCAACTATACTCCAATATAAATTCATCTAAAAAAAGAAAAGGAAGACTTCCCTGGAGGTCCAGTGGTAAAGAATATGCCTAATGCAGGGGACACGGTTTCAATCACTGGTCCAGGAGGATTCCACATGCCTCGGGGCAGCTAAGTCTGTGTGCCACAACTACTGAGCCCGAGTGCCACAGCCCGTGCTTCTCAACGAGAGAGGCCACCGCAATGAGAAGCCTACACACTGCAACTAGAGAGTAGCCCCCACTCACTGCAACTAGAGAAAGCTCACACGCAATGAAAACCCAGCACAGCCAAAATAAAATGAATTAAATATTTTAAAAAGAAAAAATCAATAGGGTGGGAATTCCCTACCCCACACTTCCACTGTAGGGGGCCCAGGTTCAATCCCTGGTTGGGGAACTAAGATCCCACATGCCAAAATTAAAGATCCTGCACACCGTGTGACATGAGCAAAATAAAAATTAATTAAATTAAATTAAATCTACAGGGAAAATATTGACTTCTCCATAAATGATGTTGAGACAACTGACTATCCACTTGGGAAAGAGGTAGATCACCAACTCATACCACTAGCAAAAATAAATTTCAGAAGAAATGAAATAAATCTTTATGTACAAAACCATGAGCTTCCCTGGTGACTCAGATGGTAAAGAATCTGCCTGCAATGCAGGAGGCACGGGTTCTATCCCTGGGTTGGGAAGATTCCCCTGGAGGAGGGCATGGCAACCCTCTCCAGTCTCTTTGCCTAGAGAATATCATGGACAGAGGAGCATGGGGTCACAGAGTCGGACACAACTGAAGTGACTTAGCACGATGCATGCACACATTATAGCAGCCATGGTTTCTGTCCCTTTTATGACCAGTGTACCCATTTTCCAGCTCCTGGGAGTGCTGCAGCCAACAGCTTACAACTGCAGCCTTCTCCTTGGATTTGCTCTTAGCTCTTGGGGGCTACCTTGCTGTATTAGTTTTTTATTGCTACAATTTTAGGGGCTTTGAACAATACTAGTTTGCTATCTTATAGTTCTGTAGTTCAGAAGTCCAACACGGGTCTCATGGGACTAAAATCAAGGTGTCAGTAGGGCTGTGCTCCCTTCTAGATGCTAAGGCAGAATTCATTTTGCTGCCTTTTCCAGCTTTTAGAGGTTACTTACTGCTATGTTCTGAATGGTTGCCTCCTAACCACTAAATTCTTCTATTGAAACCTTAACCCTCAAAAATGGTGGCATTAGGAGATCAAGCCTTTGGAAGGTACTTAGGCTATGAAGGTGGAGCCATAATAAATGGGATTAGTGTCTTTTTTTTTTTTTTTTTTTGCACACTGCATAATCTTAGTTCCTCCACCAAGGATTGAACCCAGGCCACAGCAGTGAAAATGCTAAGACCTAACCACTAATCCCAGAATTCTCAGGATTAGTCTCTTATAAAAGAGGCTCCCAGTCCATCCCACCATGTGAAGGCAGAGGTTGTTTTTTAAACTACCCAGTATATGGCATTTTGTTATAAGAGCCTGAACACCATTCCCTGGCTTTTGGCCCCCTGTCTCCATCTTGAAAGCTAGCAACAACTAGTTGAGTCTTCACATTGAATCTCTGACTCACTCATATGCCTCTCTCTTTCATTGTTTAAGAACTCATGTAATTAGATTGGGTTGTCATGTCCTTCTCCAGGGCAACTTCCCCACTCAGGGATCAAACCCAAGACTCCTGCAGCTCCCTGCATTGCAGGCAAGTTCTTTACCACTAAGCCACCAGGGAAGCCCAGCTGGATTAGCACCTGGATAATCCAGGCTATTCTCACCATCTCAAGGTTTATAGCCTTAATCACATTTGCAAAGCATCTCTGGCTATGTAAGGTAACATTCACAAATTTCAGGGATTAGCACATGGGCATCTTGGTGGGAGCGGGTGTAATTTTGCCTAAGTTGGAGAAATACGATTAAAAAAAAAAATCTCTCCAAACTCAGAAATCCCTTCCATAATGGTAGTAGAAAAGAAAAACACTTGTTAGTCAATAGGCATTAAACCAGAATGTGATGTGGATCACAAGTAACCTACTAAGAGATTGCAAAGACTGAAAGCAATCTCACCCTTTCCTATGGCCAGGCAAATACAACCTATTACACACATGGTTTGTTTGTTTTTGTTTTTGTTTATTTTGGCCTTGCCATGCGACTTGTGGGATCTTAGTTCCCCAATCAGGAATTGAACCCAGGCCCGGCAGTGAAAGTGCCAAGTCCTAACCACTGGACTGCCAGGAAAGTCCCTAAACAGTGATTACTTCTTCAGCAAAAGGACCTGAACAGCACCATTTGTCACATAGTTAATCCTAACTTTACTTGGTAATTGGGGTGATCATCTGTGTTAGCAAATTTATCAAGTTAAAAAGCAAACGTCTCATATCTTTATGGTTAGTTGTAGTTTTGCAACTTGAGTGAAGTACCTACCAAAGTTAGGCTCCTATCCTCCCATAGAAACTAGGAGATAAGGGAGCAATCTCTCTTGAGGTTTACATCAAAGAGTTGGTTCCCAGGTCCATAAGAGAGAACTTCCTGGGTCACAAAGCTGGCAAAAAGTCTGTAGTCTTCAAAAGGATTTATATACATTTCAAAGAGATGAGAAAGTGCTTATTATTACAAGTTTTCTAAAATAAATGCTTTGAGAAAAAAGAGAAGGAAATCTCATACTTTATTTTCAACCAGGAGAATTAACCTTCTTGAAATAATACCATTTGCAGCAACATGGATGGATCTAGAGATTATACTAAGTCAGAAAGAAAAAGATAAATACCATATGATATCAGTTATCATGTGGAATCTAAAATATGACACTTATCTATAAAAACAAGTTCATCTACAATGAACTTATCTACAAAACAGAAAAAGATTCACAGATATACAAAACAAACTTATGGTTACCGAAGGGGAAAGGGAGGAGGACAGATAAATTAGGAGTTTGGGATTAGCAGATACAAAGTATTATACATATTGATAGAATGAATAAACAACAAGGTCCTACTGTATAGCACAGGGAACTATATTCCACATTCTGTGATAAACCATAATAGAAAAAGAATATGAAAAAAGAATGTCTATATATGTATAACTGAATCACTTTGCTGTACATTAGAAATTTTTTTTTAATTTTTATTGAAGTATAGTTGATTTACAAGTACAGTAGAAATTAACAATTACGTGCATGTGTGCTAAGATGCTAAGTCGTGTCCGACTCATTTGTGATCCCATGGACTGTATGCCAGGCTCCTCTGTCCATGGGATTTCCCAGGCAAGAATACTGGAGTGGATTGCCATTTCCTTCTCCAAGGGATCTTCCCAACCCAGGAATCCAATCCACATCTCCTGCATTGCAGGCAGATTCTTTACCACAGAACCACCTGGGTAGCCCATTAAACCAACTATGCTTCAATAAAATAAGCTTTTTTAAAAAGGGTCTTCCTTGTTTAAAATATTTAGTTATTTATTTATTTTTGGATGTGCTGGGTCTTCGTTGCTTTTCGAAGACTTTCTCTAGTTGCAGCAAGCAGGGGCTACTCTCTAGTTGTGGTGCGCAGGCTTCTCGTGGCGGCTTCTCTTGTTGTGGAGCATGGGCTTTAGGCATGTGGGCTTCAGCAGCTGCAACACACGAGTTCAGTAGTTGTGGCTAGTGGGCTCTAGACTGTGGACTCAGTAGTTGTGTTGCACAGGTTTAGTTGCTCCTTGGCGTGTGGAATCTTCCCAGACCAGGGATCAAACCTTTGTTCCCTGCATTGCCAGGCAGATTCTTAACCACTGGGCCACCCAGGAAGTCCCTAAGTAGTTCTTAATAAATTTTAATTTTGGGAAACTGCATTCCATGAGGGAAGTCCAAAGAGTCTTCCTTTTAAGGGCAATAAATTTATCCTGAGTTTCCATCGATTATACAAGTAACATCACATTTACATGATGTTAGGCCTTTCAATAATTGTTTCATCTTTCCAAATATTTTTTTTCAGATGTGAAATACAAAGAGACACACGTCCATCATCTAGTATCAAAGTCTTATTATGAGACACCAGTTCAAGAATACAGATGGAAACTGTAGTGTTTCATGTACACGATTCTAATGTTTTACATCTTGAGGGCAAACCCATCTTATGGGCCATTTTCACATTGGTCTAAATCAATACTTACACTACTGTAACAGTCAAATGAATATCTATAGATAATAGGCATCCACCTTTGTTTATCCAGTCATACTGAGACTGGAGAGACTTGTCTCCAAGTGTTAATCAGACCTGTCTTCTGAAGTTTCTATCTGTAGATGCCAGCTTTCCATTTGTCTGCTAATTAGATGATTTTTAAAATTACATCAACTTTCCAATCAAACCAGTTGAAATATTCTGTGTTAAATTTAGAGCTCAAGTACATAGATGCAAGACCCTGATCCTGGGTAAGATTGAAGGCAGGAGGAGAAGGGGATGACAGAGGGTGAGATGGTTGGATGGCATCACCGACTCGATGGACATGAGTTTGAGCAAGCTCCAGGAGTTGGTGATGGACAGGGAAGCCTGGCGTGCTGTAGTCCATGGGGTCACAAAGAGTCAGACACGACTGAGTGACTGAACAACAACAATCAAAAATTATTAATGAAGATGGTCCCACTTGTACTCTGCCAATAATTGGATTGTTAGATTTTAAATCCATATCAAGTCCAAACTGAGAGCACAAGTTAGAGTTGATTGGAAATATGTGGTTGCAGGAACCATTAGGAGTGCAGAAAGAAAAAGTTGTGTCACAATGCTTCTTTTCTTAGTAAATTTGATTCTTAAAGTAATTAGAATAAGCACTGTTGTGAGTAGGACAGCCATGTAGCTTATAAGAATAGTAATCAATTTTTTAGAATATCTCTTTTCAATTGAGTTCATTATCAATATCCATGGCTCTAGAAAAGTCCTTTGTGAAAACCACAGTGCAGTTTTCCTGCAGTGGGAAGCATGAATACAGCTAAGTTTCTCCTTTACCTTTATGGCTATAAAGCAGTGCTTAAAAGCATTCAACTCAGCCCATCTTTTGACTGGAATACCTTTATACAGATGACATTTTCCAATTGGTAAAGGCAGAAGACTTCCTCCAGTGGGTCCTTCCAGGTCCTATGACATTAAGTCTCAAGGTTTCCAGGGAAGAGAGAAGGCTTTTTCAAAAAAATCTTTTGCCCATGCCACATGGCATGTGGGATCTTAGTTCCCTGACCAGGGATGGAACCTGTGTCCCTTGCATTGGCAGTTCGGAGTCCTAACCACTGGACTGCCAGAGCAGCCTCCTGACTTCTGTCATTTTATGGTTTACAAGTTATCACACTTCCAAGGATTTGATTATTATATCCTATTTTCTGTGGTCTTATATATAAGTTTCTAAGAGTCTCATAAATGTATCCTCCTATAAATATGAAATTTGAAGCTGTAATTCCTACTTTATGATTCTTGACCTTTAATATATCTAGTTTTTCTATCAGAAGCACTTAATTTAAAACAAGGTTTAAAAGAAAAGTTAGATTTGTCTTTTACACAGGCTATGTTGTATTAAAAATAATTTTTTAAAAATCTACCCTGCCGAAACCAGAAGTGAACCCACGTTTACTAATGACTATTCAAACCTAAAGATCCTGACTAAGATCACCTTCTCTTTCTCAGGCCAAAGGAAGAGAAATTTTATTTATGTATGTATGTATTTACTTACTTTTGGATGCGCCTAGCAGCATGTGGGACCTTAGTTCCCTGACCAGGGATGGAACCCACCCTCCCTGCAGTGGGAGTATGGAGTCTTAACCCCTGGACCTCCAAGGAAGTCTCAAGAGAAAGCTTTCCAAGTATTGCGCATGATTATGAGAAGATTCAATTAAATCAGGCACAGGACCTGGTGGTCTCAGACCCAAATTCATAGAGCTGCCAAACTTTCAAAGGGAGAGATTCCATGCTTGCTTGCAGGCATCACTCAAATTTTAAATAAGGCTCTAGGCCATGTTAACATGGTAGATTGCTGAGCCTTAGTCAAGGAGTTTGATTCTTTGCTCTACACACCCAGAGGACTGAGGCTTACAGGAATCTGCAAAAATTTGCATACTTCCTGAACAACAGTAGAAATAAGATGACTTCCTCTGTCCTAGCCAATATGCTCTAGTATCTCAAAAGGGGGAAATATATACATTAAGAGAGGTTTACCACCGCCTGAATATCGGCTTTTGAAGTGGGCAACATTTCAGGCCATCCAAACATCATACATACCATAACCAAACACAATCTTTTACTTTGCACCACCATTAGTTCTATGAAATCCAATCATCACCAGGTGCTTGGTAAAGCTGGTTAGGGAGATTCTCCTGTGTTACCTTGGGAGAGGCCTGTAAAGAATTCTGCTAACAAATAGCACATCTCTTTAATATGTTTTTGCCTTTAAAATACGTTTTTTATTCAGACGGATTTGTTGAAGACACAACACTAACCAGGACACAAGGATTATTATTAGGGGCTTCCCAGGTTACTCAGTGGTAAAGAACTTGCCTGCCAATGCAGGAGACACGGGTTCCATCCCTGGGTCAGAAAGATCCCCTGGGGAAGGGAATGGCAACCCACTCCAGTATTCTTGCCTGGAAAATCCCATGGACAGAGGAGCCTGGTGGGCTACAGTCCAAGGGGTTGTAAAGAGTCAGACACAACTGAGCATGCACTCAAGGATTATTGTTAGGTAATTCCCACAGCCCAAATTTACTGCTACACTTAGTGCCCCAAACCCTGCAGTAAATTTGGGCTGTGGGAATTACCTAACAATAATCCTTGAGTGCATGCTCAGTTCTGTCTGACTCTTTGCGACCCCTTGGACTGTAGCCAATGTTACAGATGTTCAAGCTGGTTTTTACAAAAGGCAGAGGAACCAGAGATCAAATTGCCAACATCCACTGGATCATCAAAAAAGCAAGAGAGTTCCAGAAAAACATCTATTTCTGCTTTATTGACTATGCCAAAGCCTTTGACTATGTGGACCATCACAAACTGTGGAGAATTCTGAAAGAAATGGGCATACCAGACCACCTGACCTGCCTCTTGAGATACCTGTATGCAGGTCAGGAATCAACAGTTAGAACTGGACATGGAACAGACTGGTTCCAAATAGGAAAAGGTGTACGTCAAGGCTGTATATTGTCACCCTGCTTTTTTAACTTATATGCAGAGTACATCATGAGAAATACTGGGATGGAGGAAACACAAGCTGGAATCAAGATTGCTGGGAGAAACATCAATAACCTCAGATATGCAGATGACACCACACTTATGGCAGAAAGTGAAGAAGAATTATAGAGCCTCTTGATGAAAGTGAAAGAGGAGAGTGAAAAAGTTGGCTCAACATTCAGAAAACTAAGATCATGGCATCCGGTCCTATCACTTCATGGCAAATAGATGGGGAAACAGTGGAAACAGTGGCAGACTTTATTTTCTTGGTCTCCAAAATCACTGCAGATGGTGACTGCAGCCATGAAATTAAAAGATGCTTACTCCTTGGAAGAAAATTATGACCAACCTAGACAGCATATTAAAAAGCAGAGACATTACTTTGCCAACAAAGGTCCATCTAGTCAAAGCTATGGTTTTTCCAGTGGTCACGTATGGATGTGAGAGTTGGACTGTGAAGAAAGCTGAGCGCCGAAGAATTGATGCTTTTGAACTGTGGTGTTGAAGACTCTTGAGAGTCCCTTGGACTGCAAGGAGATCCAACCAGTCCATCCTAAAGGAGATCAGTCCTGGGTGTTCATTGGAAGGACTGATGTTGAAGCTGAAACTCCAATACTTTGGCCACCTGATGCGAAGAGCTGACTCATTGGAAAAGACCCTGATGCTGGGAAAGATTGAAGGCAAGAGGAGAAGGGGACGACAGAGGATGAGATGGTTAGATGGCATCACCAATTTAAAGGACATGAGTTTGAGTAAACTTCTTGAGTTGGTGATGGACAGGGAGGCCTGGTGTACTACAGTCCATGGGGTCACAGAGTCGGACACGACTGAGTGACTGAACTGAAATGACTGAACAGCCCAAATTTATGTATTTATTTTTAATTAATTAATTAATTTTAATTGGAGGCTAATTACTTTACAATATTGTAGTGGTTTTTGCCATACATTGACATGAATCAGCCATGGGTTTACATGTGTTTCCCATCCTGAACCCCCCTCCCACCTCCCTCCCCATCCATCTTGGTCATCCCAGTGCACCAGCCTTGAGCACCATGTCTCATGCATCAAATCTGGACTGGCGATCTGTTTCACATATGATAATGTACATGTTTCAATGCTGTTCTCTCAAATCATGCCACCCTCACCTTCTCCCACAGAGTCCAAAAGACTGTTCTATACATTTGTGTCTCTTTTTCTCTCTTGCATATAGGGTTATTGTTGCCATCTTTCTAAATTCCATATATACGCGTTAGTATACTGTATTGGTGTTTTTCTTTCTGGCTTACTTCACTCTGTATAATAGGCTCCAGTTTTATCCACCTCATTAGAACTGATTCAAATGCATTCTTTTTAATGGCTGAGTAATATTCCATTGTGTATATGTACCACAGCTTCCTTATCCATTCATCTGTTGATGGACATCTAGGTTGCTTCCATGTCCTGGCTATTGGAAACAATGCTGCGGTGAACATTGGGGTACACGAGTCTCTTTCAATTCTGGTTTCCTCGGTGTGTATGCCCAGCAGTGGGATTGCTGGGTCATACGGCAGTTCTATTTCCAGTTTTATAAGGAATCTCCACACTGTTCTCCATAGTGGCTGTACTAGTTTGCATTCCCACCAACAGTGTAAGAGGGTTCCCTTTTCTCCACACCCTCTCCAGCATTTATTGTTTGTACACTTTTCGATAGCAGCCATTCTGACCAGCATGAGATGGTACTTCATTGTGGTTTTGATTTGCATCTCTCTGATAATGAGTGATGTTGAGCATGTTTTCATGTGTTTGTTAGCCAGGTGTATGTGTTCTTTGGAGAAATGTCTGTTTAGTTCTTTGGCCCATTTTTTGATTGGGTCATTTATTTTTCTGGAATTGAGCTTCATGAGCTGCTTGTATATTTTTGAGATTAATTCTTTGTCAGTTGCTTCATTTGCTGTTATTTTCTCCCATTCTGAAGGCTGTCTTTTCACCTTGCTTATAGTTTCCTTTGTTGTGCAAAAGCTTTTAAGTTTAATTAGGTCCCATTTGTTTACTGTTGCTTTTATTTCCATTACTCTGGGAGGTGGGTCATAGAGGATCCTGCTGTGATTTATGTCAGAGAGTGTTTTCGCTATGTTTTCCTCTAGGAGTTTTATAGCTTCTGGTCTTACATTTAGATGTTCCATTTTGAGTTCATTTTTGTGTATGGTGTTAGAAAGTGTTCTAATTTCATTCTTTTACAGGTGGTTGACCAGTTTTCCCAGCACCACTTGTTAAAGAGATTGTCTTTTCTCCATTGTATATTCTTGCCTCCTTTTCAAAGATAAGGTGTCCATAGGTGTGTGGATTTATCTCTGGGCTTTCTATTTTGTTCCATTGATCTATACTTTTGTCTTTGTGCCAGTACTATACTCTCTTGATGACTGTAGCTTTGTAGTATAGCCTGAAGTCAGGCAGGTAGATTCCTCCAGTTCCATTCTTCTTTCTCAAGATTGCTTTGGCTATTCGAGGTTTTTTGTATTTCCATACAAATTGTGAAATTATTTGTTCTAGTTCTGTGAAAAATACCATTGGTAGCTTGATAGGGATTGCATTGAATCTATAGATTGCTTTGGGTAGTATACTCATTTTCAGTATATTGATTCTTCCGATCCATGAACATGGTATATTTCTCCATCTATTTGTGTCCTCTTTGATTTCTTTCACCAGTGTTTTATAGTTTTCTATATATAGGTCTTCTGTTTCTTTAGGTAGATTTATTCCTAAGTATTTTATTCTTTTCGTTGCAATGGTGAATGGAATTGTTTCCTTAATTTCTCTTTCTGTTTTCTCATTGTTAATGTATAGGAATGCAAGGGATTTCTGTGTGTTAATTTTATATCCTGCAACTTTGCTATATTCATTGATTAGCTCTAGTAATTTTCTGGTGGAGTCTTTAGGGTTTTCTATGTGGAGGATCATATTATCTGCAAACAGTGAGAGTTTTACTTCTTCTTTTCCTATCTGCATTCCTTTTATTTCTTTTTCTTTTCTGATTGCTGTGGTTATAACTTCCAAAACCATGTTGAATAGTAGTGGTGAGAGTCAGACAGCCCAAATTTAATCCCTTTTTTGATCCATTTTCCCATTTCCTTTTCTGAAATACATTTTTAAAAATAAACAGAAATTTCTTATCATATTAAGAATAGGGCTTCTGAGAATTCCCTGGTGGTCCAGTGGGCAAAGGTTCAATCCCTAGTCAAGAAACTAAGATTGTACAAGCTGTGTAGCACAACCAAATCAACCATGACAAAACAAATATGGCTTCTACAAACTAAGTGTCCATCAACAGATGAATGGATAAAGAACATGGGGCACAGTTTCCAGTGGACATTCATGACTGGCATGCTGTCCCCAATCTAGGCCACACAGTTATACATGGTGCCTTTGGAAAGCCCAGGGCACAGTAGCCAGGATCCACATTGGCCAAGTCATAATGTCCATCCACACCATGTTACAGAATAAGGAGCATGAGACTGAGGCCCTCCACAGGGCCACGTTCAAGTCCCCTGGCCACCAGAAGATTCACATCACCAGGAAGTGGGGATTTACTAAGTTCAATGCAGATGAATTTGAAAACATGGTGGCAGAAAAGCAGCTCATCCTGAATGGGTGTGGGGTCAAATACTTCCCTAAAATTTGGCCCTCTGGACAAGTGGTGGGCCCTGTGCTCATGAGAGCCTTGGCACTGGCCCCTCCTTACTCGTGCCCACCAATAAATCCTACTTTCTTTCCAAAAAAATGTGGCATATATTACAATGGAATACTACTTAGCCATAAAAAAGAAAATGTTGCCACTTGCAGCAACATGGAGGGACTTGGAGGGTATTACGTTAAGTGAAATAAGTCAGACAGAGAAAGGCAAATACTGTATGATATCAGTTATATGTGCAAACTAAAAACTATAATAAAAAAAAGAAGCAGACTCACAGATAAAGAGAATGAACTAGTGATTAGAATTGCCTGGCTGCCTAGTGGTTAGGACTCCATGCTTCCACTGCTGGGGCCCTGGGTTTCATTACTGGTTGGGCAACTAAGACACTGTAAGATGCAAGGGTGGTAAACAAAAAAGAAAGAGAGAGAAAACAAGGGCTTCCCTTATGGCTCAGTGGTAAAGAATCCACCTGCCAATGCAGGAGACATGGGTTCGATCCCTGATCTGGGAAGATCCCACATGTGGTGGAGCAACTAAGCCAGAGCATCACAACTATTGTGCCTGTGCCCTAGAGCCTGGGAGCCACAACTACTGAGCCCACACACCCTAGAGCCCATGTTCCACAACAAGTGAAGCCATCACAATGAGAAATCAGAACACTGCAGCTAGAGAGTAGCCCCCACTCCCCGCAACTAGTAAAAGACTGCTTGCAGCAGCAAAGACCCAGCACAGCCATAAATAAATAAATAAGAACAAACTAGTGGGACAGGGGCAATATATGAGTGGGAAAGTGGGAGGTGTAAACTACTGGGTGTAAGATAGGCTCACAGATATATTGTATAACAGAGCGAACATGGCCAATATTTTGGAATAACTGCAAGTGGAAAGTGACTTCTTAAAAATTGTACAAAACATTAAATTTTTTAAAAAATAAAATCTCCCAGCTGAAAAAATAATAATAAATTAAAAAAAAAAGAATAGGGCTTCTAAGTTTGTGAAGTCTGCCATGTTTTAACAGCAGTTTTTGCCACTCTGTCAGCAATGTGAACTACTAGTACCACAAATCACCTTGCAGTTTTCCATGAGATTTTGTGTTTTTTACTTCTAAATAAAGTGAAAATCCTCCACTTTTTAAATTGCCCTGTTGCATGACAGACACCGAACATGCACTTATTATTAGTGCTGTGTGCTTAGTCGCACAGTCATGTCCAACTCTTTGCGACCCCATAGACTGTATGTAGCCTGCCAGGCTCCTCTGTCCATGGGGATTCTCCAGGCAAGGATACTGGAATGGGCTGCCATGCCCTCCTCCAGGGGATCTTCCCAACCCAGGGATCGAACCCAGGTCTCCCACATCTCAGGCGGATTCTTTACTGACTGAGCCACCAGGGAAGCCCTTTATTATTAGTCGATACATTATATATTTAAGTCCAGACCAAGGACTGTAGCTCTAGTAACTGGTATTAACTCATCTGCTTGTGTTGGCTTAATTCCAGACAAAACATGAGCTTCCATGACTGTATGACAAGTCAGCACAGCACTGGAGGACATAAGTGGGTCACTTTTAGCTACAGAACACTGCCCATCAGTAAATATCATTAAATCTACATTTTTTTCCCTTTGGCCACCCCACACAGCTTTGAGGGGGTCTTAGTTTCTGGATCAGAGATTGAACCCAGGCCACCTCAGTGGGTGGAAAATGCCGAATCCTAACCACTGGACAACAAAGGAATTCCCTTAAGTCTGCATTTTTAACAGGAACAGATTTTTTTTTCAAAATTTGGACTCCTCAAAGCTGAAGGAGAGGCTATCATCAATTTCAGTTTTTCAAAAGCCTCTTCAGATTCTAAGGACCAAACCAGAAAATCTGGAGGTGAACCAGGCAATTGCTTCATCAGAAGATTTGTCCCCTCTGCAAAAACTGGAATCTACTGTCTACAGCTCTTTTGTACTCATCACAAAATTATCTCAGTTTAAGTAACTGTTAGATCTGCAAAATGGGCTATCTCCCAGACTGCCACACTCTGTGGCCTACAGCTGACAACAGATGTCCTGTTTTACCTCAGATCAGCAATATTTTGATTTGTCCAGTGAGGCCTTATGCCCCTGTGAAGCAAAGAACTGTACCAAAGCCAAAGTATCAATCAGTTTTATGTTGTTGTTTGGTTTCTGAGATTAGTGACAAACCATCTACAACACTAGTGGAACAAATTTCTCTGTTTTCCTGTAAATGACTAGAAAAAACAATAGAGGAGTCTCAAAACCCATGAGGAATCCTTTGCCATAAATACTGGACTCCTGGGGACTTCCCTGGTGGTCCAATGGATAAGAATCTTCCTGCCAATGCAGGGGACATGGGTTTGATTCCTGATCAGGGAAGATTCCACACATCATGGAGCAGCTAAAGTCAGTGTGCCACAGCTACTTAGCCTGCATCCTGTACACACTGAAGCCCACGTGTTGCAACTACTGAAGCCCACGTGCTTAGAGCCCATGCTTTGCAACAAGAGAAGCCACTGCAGTGAGAAGACCATGCACTGAAACTAAAGAGTAGCCCCCTATCACCACAACTAGGGAAAACCCTGTGCAGCAACAAAGACCCAGCATAGCCAAAAATAAATAAAATAAATATATAAAATTTTTAAAAATAATGAACTCTTTAATAAGCAAAAGGAAATAAAAATAAATTTAGCCACTAGAGGGACAGAAAGAAAGGATGGTGAAAGGAAGGAAGGGAGGGAAGAAAGAGAGGGAGAAAGAAAGAGGAAAATAGGGGAGGAAGGGAGGCTATGGATGTGAGCCAGGGCTTATGGTAGAAGATGCTATTACAGGACTGGACTCCCTAGTAGCCACAGGGGTGATAAGGTTCTGGAAAATGTGAGGTCAGGTGGTAGCACTTAAGCATGAGAAGCAAGGTGGGTATAATTACTGTAATGGGCACTGAAGGTACAATCTCACCAAAGTGTGCCTGACCCACGCATTTCAAATGAGAGGATTCATAGAACACTGCATTCCTAGGGGCAAGATCATTCTCTTTCAGAGAGAGAGAGAGAGGATGAGATGGTTGGATGGCATCACCGACTCAATGGACATGAGTTTGAGCAAGCTCCGGGAGTTGCTGATGGACAGGGAATTCTGGTGTGCTGCAGTCCATTAATTAAATAAGCAGAAGTCTGAGGTTGCTATAGACTGAATGTTTGTGTCCCCCTCAAATTCATATGTTGAAACCTAATCCCCAAGGTGATGGTATTTGGAGATGGGACCTTAGGGAGGTGATTAGGTCCTGAGGGTGGAGCCCTCATGAATGGGATTAGTGTCCTTACAAAAGAGACCCCATAGAGATCTCTCATGCTTTCTGCCATTTGAAATTACAATGAAAAGATGGCTGTCTGTGAACCAGGAAGAGGGCTTTCACCAGACAACAAATCTGCTGTCACCTTGATTTTGGACTTTCCAGCCTCCAGAAGTGTGAGAAATGAACGTTTATTGTTTATAAGTTACCCAGTCTCTGGTGTTTTTATTTCTAGCAGGTCAAACGGACTAAGACACAGGTCAACTGCCCCAGGGGAAAGTCACATCTCTTTTCCCAACTTCCAGAACTAAGACAGTTCTCAGATCCCAAAACCCATAAAGTGAAGGTAAGGCCAGTTTACCATAAGGAAGGACCCTATAAAAACATGGCACGTATACCTGGTAGTGATTTCCTCAATCTGCCTCCAAAAGGATCTATGACCATTTACTCAGCTGGGGAAAGAAGTGTACACTTTCAAGGTCTATTGGAACCAGGAAATAAGTAGAAAATGATACACAGCAGCCCAAAGGGCTGTGTGGCTGCCCTGTTAGAGAGGGGTATATGATGGTCAGATAATAATGAGATAAAAAGTATCAGCTCAAGTCTGTCTCTGTAGGTCCAGTAGTCATCTAGATGACTCCCAGATGAATAATTGCAATGAATATATTAGCAATTAGTAGATATCTTACATTAGTTCCTTGATCTACAAAGTAAGAGATATTATAATAGGAAAGGCCCTATGAAAGACCTTGAAACTCTCTCCCCACCAAAACATTCCAAGGGCCAAAATGGTAAACTAAAAAAAAAAAACTTCACATCCCTGCACAGGCAGGGGGGTGGGAGCAAAGATTAGTGTCACTCTCAAAACATTAAATGATGCAAGAGTCATGATCCCAGGCTTCCCGGGTGGTCCAGTGGTTAAGAATCTGCCTGCCAGTGAAGGGGACACTGGTTCCATCCCTGGTTAGGAAACTAAGACCCACATGCCATGAGCCAACTAAGCCCATGCAGCACAACTACTGAGCCCACACTCTAAAGCCCAGGAACCACAGCTACTGAGCCCGCATGCGGCAAGAGATTTCACTGCAATGAGAATCCCGGGCCCCAGTGAAGTACACAGTGAAGAGTAGACCCTGTTCACTGCAACTAGGGAAAGCCCATGTGTAGCACAGCCAAAGACCCAGCACAGCCAAAAATACAAATAAATAAACAATTTTTTTAAAAAAGAGCCATAATCTCTATCATATGCCCATTTAATCAGTCTGGCATCTGCCCAGGAACAGTCCCAATTACACTTACTGAGCTGGACATGGTCTCTTTACTAGAGCATATGAAAAGGTGGCCACAGATTTGGGCAGATATATTCTTTTCACACACATCAGGGAGGAAAAGAAAACACAGGTTCCATTCACATGGGACAGGCACCAAGACTATATATTCCCAGTCTTACCCCAGGGCTATGTTATTTCTTGTACTCTTGCCCATAATATAGCACAAAGGAAACTAAGCCATCTGGATACTTCCTAAAGCGTTGTCTAGGTCCACCATACAGATGGTATCATGTTAATTGGACCTGAGGAGCAAAAAGCAAAAGTCCCCTGGATACCCTGATAAGACACACACTCTAGAGAGTCAGAGAGAAACCCTACAAAGATTCAGGGGTCAGGTTGGGCCCTTTGGGTCTGGAAGCAACATTCTGCACTTGGAAATACTGCACTGGTTCGTTTACTGAATGACACCTAAGGCTACTCATTTTAAATGGGGCTCAGAGCAAGAAAGGCCTCTGTAGCAAGCCCCAGCTGTAGTAAATGCAATCCTGTTACTTGGGTCAGTGAAATGCATGATCCAGAAAGTTCCATGAAGGTAGAGGTATTGGTGGTTTTCAAAAAAAAAAAATGCCATGTGGAGTCTCTGGCGAGGCCAAATAGGAGAAGTGCAGTGCTATTACTCAGTGTTCTGGAGCAGGGCCATGCCATCTGGAAGCAGAGAATTATATACCATTTGAAAAGAACTCCTGGCAGGCTACTGGGCCCTAAAAGAGATTGAACACCTGAACCTTGGGTATCAAGTGACCATGTTCCTAGAACTGTCTATCATGAGCTGGATCCTGTCTGATCTACCCAGCCAAAAGGTTGGGCAGACCCAGCAGAAATTCATTCTAAGATGAAGTGGTACATCCAACGGGATTGGGATCAAGCAGGGGACACAAGGAAGCTGTAGGAACAGGTGGTCCAGACATTTATGTCACCCACCACTGTTGCACTGGGGCCTCTCCTTCTAATCTCACCTACGGGCACATGAAATGGAGCATCCCTTATGACAAGCTGCAAGCAAGAAAAGAGCTCAAACTTGGTTCCTGGATGGGTCGGCTCAGTGTTTGGGTACAAGCTGAAAATTTGCAGCTGCTCAAGGATGTCTCTGAAAGACAGTGGGCAGAGCTTTTGATGGTACACTTGGTCATCCACTTGGTGTGGAAGAAGTGGCTTGAAGTTATAATACATATTGGTTCATGGGCAACAGTGAATGGTTTGGTTGGTTGGTCAGGAGCTTGGATGGGAAAGATGGAAAGATTGGGGTCAAGGAGGTCTGAGGAAGAGGCATGTGGGTAGACTTATGGGAATGGGCACAAGTCAAGGATTTTGTCTTTTCATATTAACCCCCCAGGAGAGAGCATCCACTGCACAAGAAGCACCAAATGACCAAGAAGACAGGATGATCTGGCCAGCTGATATCAGCCAGTCTGTCCTCTGCCATCCCAGTCCTTGAACAATGGAGTAGGCACAGTGGCAGTGATGGCAGGTATGCATGAGCCCATCAGCCAGGGCTTCACTGATGTACACATTACCATGGCCAAATGTCTAACATTCCAGCAACAGAGACCAACACCAAGTCCCCAATATGGCACGATCCCTTGAGGATATTAACCAGTCACTTGCTGTCAAAATGATTACATGACCCCTTCCCTTTGACAATGTCAACTGTTCATTGTGACACACATGTGAAGTATGGATTTGCCTTGACTGGCCCACAAGGTCTCAGGCAGCACCTCTGTCTGAGGGCTCACAGAGCATCTGCTCTAGCAACACATGCCAAATTCCTAGTCCCATAGGAGAAGCAAGTGAGGGGACAGAGAAGCCTGGAGTGTTACCTCAGCGGGTGTTCCTCCACCTGCAAACTGGGGGAATAAGGAATAAATAGCCCCCTCATCTTGGGTTGGGTTCCCCAGAAGCAGTTGCTGAAAGGTACATGCAATGAACTTAAGGAAGTTCTCCCAAGACAACCTGATAAGAGAATGGAGGAAGTGGAACAGGAAAGAGGAAGAAGCTAAACAAATACATACTTTCTGGCAACATCTTGTGGAGGGTTGCTTCAGTGTGATCCAGCAGGAGAACACTGGAAATTCTGCCTCAGAGCTTGTCCCTACTTGAGGCAAAGGAACTACATGTACATACTCTTACAGCAGTCAGTCACTGGGTAAAGACTGTCCACGACTTGCAGATGGGAAGAAAAGGGATTGTGTAAGGATGATTATAAACTCAGAGACAATGCCAGCTCTCTGCATGTACAAGCAAAGTGGCTCCATTAACCCAAAACCAGGCTTCTAAGAGCAGTAGAGACACAGGTACAAAAGCAAAGCGACAACAAAAGCCAGCAGAATGGTGCTCACAAATTGTTAAAGGAATTCGAGGTTTGCTAGAGTGGCTCACAGAAGTCAGGAAAAAGTTTACGGTTAAGCTTTGAGTAACACGGGTTTGAACTGTGAGTATCTAATTATATGCGCTGTTTTGGTTTTTTTTTTTTACAGTAATAAATATGACCTACTATACCATCTGCCATTGGCCGAAACCGAGATGTGAAACCTCAAATATGGAGGAACCACCCAAATGGAGCAGATTTTCAACTGCTCAGAGGGTCGGTGCCCCTAACTCTCGAATTTTTCAAAGATCAACTGTAATTACTATTATCAGTTTATTATAAAAGGATACAACTCAGGAATATCCAGATTGACAAGATGCATTGGGCAAGGTCTGTGGGAAGAAAGCAGAGCTCCATGCACATTCCAGGCATACCATTTTCCCAGTACCTCCATGTGGTTACTAACTGGGCAGCTCTCTAAACCCACCCTTTTGAGTTATTATGGAGGTTTCATTCCTTAGACACGAATGCTTAAATCACTGGCCATTGGTGATTGATTCAACCTCTACCTGGCTCCCATCCCTAGAGGTTGGAGGTTGGGGCTGAAAGGTCCAACTCTCTAATCGCAAGATTGGTTCCCATGGCAACCAGCCCTAGGGGCTTTCCAAAAGTCACCTCATTAATAGAAACTTGGTTGTGGTTCAAAGGGGTTTGTTGTGAATAAGAAAAGATACCTTAATATCTCTTATCACTTAAGAAATTTCAAAATTTTTAGCAGCTCTGTGCAAGCAATGATGGGGAAAAACCAAGTATGTATTTCTTATTGTAAATTACAGTATCCCTGGAGGGGATCCAGGCAGAAAAACAACAGTAATGACTATACATCCCTAACACTCATCAGTTTTTTAAAAATATAACTTTATTGGGAATTCCCTGGTGGGCCAGTGGTTAGAACTTCATGCTCTTCCTGTTTGTTCAAACTCTGGTCAGGGAACTAAGATCTCATAAGCCAAGTGGCAGAGCCAAAAAATGTATTTATTTCATTATTGATGCAAATTTACATATCATATAATTTACCCATGTCAAGTGTACAATTCCATGATTTTTGGCAAATTTACCAAGCTGTATGATTGTCACCATAAATCCATTTTAGAACATTTTCATCATCCCAGTAAAATCCTATTTACTATTAATGCTTGTTCTCATCATGAGGGCCATGCAACCACTTTCGGTCTCTATGGATTTGCTTGTTCTGGACATTTCATATAAATGGTATCATATAATACGTGTGATACAGTATGTGTATCAATACAGGTAGATACAATCTGAAAACTTCCGTGTCTGGTTTCTTTCACTTACCGTCACATTTTAGAGGTTCAGTGGCCTCGTGGCATGTATCAGTACTTCATACCTTTTTGTGGCTGAATGACACTCTGTTGTATTACAGTTTGTTTATCAATTCATCAGTTAGTTGACATTTGGTTTGCTTCTACTTTTGGGCTGTAATGTAGCGCCCTCCTTGGAACATTCTTGTACTAATCTTTTCCTGGATACTCATTCACCCTAGAAAATAACTGCTGGGTCATATGGTAAACTTACAACTAAACATTTTAAGAAACTGCCAAACGGTTTTCCGATGCACATTCCCACGTACATTCTGCACCATGTACATTCTCATCAGCCATCTATGAGGTTTCCCATTTCTCTGTATCTGTGCCAATAATTGTTATTGTCTACTTTTTTAAATTTTAGCCATTCTAGTGGGTATGTCGGAGAAGGCAATGGCACCCCACTCCAGTACTCTTGCCTGGAGAATCCCATGGACGGAAGAGCCTGGTAGGCTACAGTCCATGGGGTCGCTGGGAGCTGGACATGACTGAGCGACTTCCCTTTCACTTTTCACTTTCATACATTGGAGAAGGAAATGGCAACTCACTCCAGTGTTCTTGCCTGGAGAATCCCAGGGACGGGGGAGCCTGGTGGGCTGCCGTCTATGGAGTCGCACAGAGTCAGACATGACTGAAGCGACTTAGCAGCAGCAGCAGCAGCAGTGGATATGTGATGTTATCGCGTTTGGGTTTTAATTTGCCTTTTCATAGTAACTAATGATATTGATCATATTTTCAACTTTATTAAGGTGTAATTTGCATACCATAAATTTCACCTCTGTAACAGTTCAACAGTTTTTAGTAGATCTACAGAATTGTGCAATTATCACCTTCATGTTCATTTGCAGTTAATCTTCACTCCCAAACCTAGGTAACAGCTAACCTAGTTTCTATTAGATATGTCTTTTCTGGACATTTAATACAAATGCAATCATAGAATAGGTAGTTTTTGCACCTAGTTTCTGAATGTTTTTGAAGCTCATCCATGTTATAGCAGGGCTTCCCTCATAGCTCAGTTGGTAAAGAATCCACCTACAAGGCAGGAGATCCCGGTTCAATTCCTGGGTCAGGAAGATCTCCTGGAGAAGGGATAGGCTACCCAC
Organism: Giraffa tippelskirchi; assembly: GCF_054371585.1. Taxonomy (NCBI): domain Eukaryota; kingdom Metazoa; phylum Chordata; class Mammalia; order Artiodactyla; family Giraffidae; genus Giraffa; species Giraffa tippelskirchi. Next base: position 16,883,361 of record NC_137289.1, on the reverse strand, counting down.
TCCAGTATTCTTGGGCTTCCCGTGGGGCTCAGCTGGTAAAGAATCTGCCTGTAATGCGGGAGACCTGGGTTCGATCCCTGGGTTGAGAGGATCCCCTGGAGAAAGGAAAGGCTATCCACTCCAGTATTGTAAAGTATTGGCCTGGAGAATTCCATGAACTATACAGTCACAAAGGGTCAGACACGACTGAGCAACTTTCACATGTTTAGCATGAAACAGTAGTCTGGTTTTTTTAATCTCTAAATAGTATTCCACTGAATGAATATATTTCATTTTATTGTTCTCCAGTTGATGGAGATTTTGGATTGTTTCTAACCATTGGCTATTATGAATAAAGCTGCTACAAACATCCATGCATAAGTCTTTCTGTGAACATGTTTTCATTTCTCTTGGATACATACCTAGGATTAGAATTGCTGGGTCATGTGGTAACTCTGTGTTTAAGTTTTTGAGGAACTGTCAAACTGCTTTGCAAAGTAGCTGAAACATTTTATATTTCCAACATCAATACACAAGGGTTCCAACTTCCTACATTTTTTGCTAACACTTATCATTATGAGCTTCCCAGGTAACGCTAGTGGAAAAGAACCCACCTGCCAATGCAGGAAACATAAGAGATGCAGGTTCAATCCCTGGGTTGAGAAGATCCTCTGGAGGAGGGCATGGCAACCCACTCCAGTACTCTTGCCTGGAGAATCCAATGGACAGAGAAGTCTGGCCCATTACAGTCCATAGGGTTGCAAAGAGTCAGACATGACTGAAACTACTTAGCACCCACCAAGTAATCATTATAAAATGTCATTCTTCGTCTCTAGTAACATTTTTATCACATTGTATGAACACATCTTCTTTTATCTTCTCACTTGCAACATATTTGTGTCTTTGAAACTAAAGTACATCTCTCATAGAGAATACATAATTTCATCTTGGGTTTTTAATCCACTCTGACAATGTTACCTTTGATTAAGTCACTTAATCCATTCACAGTTAATGTTATTATTGGCATGGTTGGATTTATGTTGGCCACTTTGCTAATTTTTTATGTATGTGTCATCTGAGGAATACTCTGTTCCTCTTTTAATTATTGCCTTATTTTTTATTAAACATATTTTCTACTGTATCTTTTTCATTCCTTTGTTGAATAATTTCTCTATTTTTGAGTTATTTTTCTTAGTGGTTGCTCAAACTTTTTGTAGTAATATAGATATTACCACTTGTGGCATTCTTTTTTTTTTCCTGTAGTTTTAACTTACTGTTTTATGTCATTTATTTGCTCTAATATAGTTTCATTCCTTCTCTCCTCCACTTGATACTATTGTCATATAGATCACATCTTTTTATGTTGAAAGCCCAATAATACAATTTTATAATTATTATTTTATGGAGTCATTTTAAAAATCTTTTCAGATGAGAAAAGAGAACGTACTATAGATATATAATTTCTGTCTTTGTATAACTGCCTACATAATTACCTTTAGTATGCTCTTTGCTCCTTTGTACAGATTTGATTTACTCTCTAGTATCAAATCTTTTCACCCTAAAAAAACTTCTTTTGATATTTCTTTTTCATTTAATTTATTTATTTTTTGCTATTTCTTGTGAAGTCATTATGCTAGCAATACATTCTCTCACTGGTTGTTTATCTGGGAATTTGTGTTGCCTTCAGTTTTTTATTTGTTTAATTGCAAAATGATCACCACAATAAACACAATAAATCTAGTTAACATCCATAAGCACATATAATAATTTTTTTCCTTGTGATGTGATAATTTTTTCCTAAGATCTACTCTGTTAGCAACTCTCTTCAGTTTTCTGGGTATTGGCTTCCCTGGTGGCTCAGCTGGTAAAGAATCTGCAAGCAATGTGGGAGACCTGGGTTCGATCCGTGGGTTGGGAATATCCCTTGGAGAAGGAAAAGGCTGCCCACTCCATTATTCTGGCCTGGAGAATTCCATGGACTATATAAATCCATGGGGTTGCAAAGAGTCAGACACGACTAAGTGACTTTCATATTCATTTTCTGGATATACGACTTTCATTTGACAGATTTTTCTTTCAATACTTTGAAAGTGGAAGTGTAGAACTAACTGTTCCATTGAAGAGCCGAAGTTAAAATTTTACATAACCTCTTGCTCCTTGCAAAGTTTGGATCACGTAGGTCTCAGAAAGTGGGGACTCACAATACTAGGAACTGGAGCTTATCTCACTCACCCTTGTCCTGCTCTTTGCAATCGCCCAGCCCCTGCAAACCCACAAACCCACAAACCCGCTTAATCATACCTGTCTGTGTATAAAAACTCTGTAACCCCTTTGTTCAGGGCTCAGAGCTTGGGGTGTGAACTCCTCTGGGCCCGCCGGCATAATAAACCTGAGTTCTCCAACTCTCCGAGTGTGGTGCTTGGTTTCTCGAGTACTGGTTTCTGCAACACCATCATCACAAGATTCCTTCATGTAATCTCTTACACCAACCTCAAAACCTTCCATGCCTCAATGCCCAGTCCTTGGCAACTACTGATCTGCTTCTCATCTCTATAAACTTGTGATTTTAAGAATGTCATATAAATGGAACTATATATTATATACATTTGGGATTGACTTTTTTTACTTAGTACAATGTTCTGGAGATTTAGCTAGTTTGTGGCATGAATCAAGTTCATTCTTCTTTATTGCTGCACATTACTCCCTGCTATGGAGGTAGCACTTTTTTTGTTTTTGGCTGTGCCAGGTCTTAGTTGCAGTATCTTTGATCTTCATTTCGGCCGGCGGGATCTTTAGTTGTGGTATGCAAACTCTTTGTGGCACATGGGATCTAGTTCCATGACCAAGGATTGAACTCCAGTCCCCTGCGTTGAGAGCTTGGAGTCTTAGCCACTGGATCACCAGAGAAGTTCCGAAGATTTCTTTTTAAGGAGCTTTTTTTTTTTTAATTTATTTATTTTTAGTTGGAGGCTAATTATTTTACAATATTGTAGTGGTTTTTGCCATACATGGACATGAATCAGCCATGAGTTTACATGTGTTCCCCATCCTGAATCCCCTTCCCACCTCCCTCCCCATCCCATCCCTCTGGGGCATCCCAGTGCACCAGCCCTGAGCATCTGTCTCATGCATCGAACATGAACTGGCGATCTGTTTCACATATGGTAATATACATGTTTCAATGCTATTCTCTCAGATCATCCCACCCTCGCCTTCTCCCACAGAGTCCATAAGACTGTTCTATACATCCGTGTCTCTTTTTCTGTCTCGCATATAGGGTTATCATTACCATCTTTCTAAATTCCATAGATATGCGTCAGTACACTGTATTGGTGTTTTTCTTTCTGGCTTACTTCACTCTGTATAATAGGCTCCAGTGTCATCCACTGCATTAGAACTGATTCAAATGTATTCTTTTTAATAGCTGAGTAATATTCCATTGTGTATATGTACCACAGCTTCCTTATCCATTCGTCTGCTGATGGACATCTAGGTTGCTTCCATGTCCTGGCTATTGTAAACAGTGCTGCGATGAACATTGGGGTACACATGTCCCTTTCAATTCTGGTTTCCTCGGTGTGTATGTCCAGCAGTGGGATTGCTGGGTCATATGGCAGTTCTATTCCCAGTTTTTTAAGGAATCTCCACACTGTTCTCCATAGTGGCTGTACTAGTTTGCATTCCCACCAACAGTGTAAGGGGATTCCCCTTTCTCCACACCCTCTCCAGCATTTATTGCTTGTAGACTTTTGGATAGCAGCCATTCTGACTGGCGTGAGATGGTACCTCATTGTAGTTTTGATTGCATTTCTCTGATAATGAGTGATGTTGAGCATATTTTCATGTGTGTGTTAGCCAGCTGTATGTGTTCTTTGTAGAAATGTCTGTTTAGTTCTTTGGCCCATTATTTGATTGGGTCGTTTATTTTTCTGAAATTGAGCTGCAGGAGTTGCTTGCATATTTTTGAGATTAATTCTTTGTCAGTTGCTTCGTTTGCTATTATTTTCTCCCATTCTGAAGGCTGTCTTTTCACCTTGCTTATAGTTTCCTTTGTTGTGCAAAAGCTTTTAAGTTTAATTAGGTCCCATTTGTTTATTTTTGCTTTTATTTCCAATATTCTGGGAGGTGGGTCATAGAGGATCCTGCTGTGGTTTATGTCCTAGAGTGTTTTGCCTATGTTTTCCTCTAGGAGTTTTATAGTTTCTGGTCTTGTGTTTAGATCTTTAATTCATTTTGAGCTTATTTTTGTGTATGGTGTTAGAAAGTGTTCAAGTTTCATTCTTTTACAAGCGGTTGACCAGTTTTCCCAGCACCATTTGTTAAAGGGATTGTCTTTTCTCCATTGTATATCCTTGCCTTAAGGAGCTTTTTTAGTTTGTGAATTCAAAGGTCGTGGTGAAAGGGCTATTCAGATGATCTATTTTATCTTGGTTGAGTTTTAGTACAGGCCCACCTCATTTCATTGTCCTTCACTTTATTTCACTTCGCAGATACTGTGTTTTTCACAAATGGAAGGTTTATGAGCATCAAGCAAGTCTATTGGCACCATTTTTCCAGCAGCATATTCTCACTTCATGACTTTGTGTCACATTTTGTTAATTTTCACAATAGTTCCATTTTTTTCATTATTATATTTGTTACAGTCATCTGTGATAAGTGATACTTTATGTTACCATTACAAAAAGCTTACGACTCACTGAAGGCTCAGATAATGGTTAGCTTTTAGCAACAAAGTATTTTTTAATTAAGATATGTACATTGTTATTTTAGACATAATGCTATTGCACATTGTATGGTTAGGCCACTCAAGATGACTGTTCTCTTGCTCTCTGTATATCCCCTGCCCAACCAGTGCATGCTTCACCTACACCCTACTCACATGACTGACCTTCCTATGTACTTGCCTCAGGCCCCAGCTAGTCATTGTTCTCATCAAAGGGGTGGTGAGGGGCTTGCCCTTCTGCTAGTTGCCCTGGCAACTAATAAGCCCACCTGATGTCAGTTTCCCTATAAGGAGCGATATCCCCTCCATCCACCACACACGGTGGGTGGTGGGGTATCTCTGCAGGACCTTGCTTCTTTCATGTAAGCTCCCCCCATCCATCAAACCAGTGATGTCTCTATCACTGACTAAGGGCTCTTTCTTTGACCTTGAAGCTGGGCAAGCACAGGACTTGTAAGCTTGCAAGGGGCAATCTAACATCCATTTAATTAACTACAGTATAGTGTAAACGTAACTTTTATATGCACTGGGAAATCAAAAAAACTGGTGTGACTCTGTTTATGATGGTATTTGTTTTATTGTGGTGGTTTGGAACTTAACCTGCAATATCCCTGAGGTAAGCCTGTACTGTATTAGTGTTCTCCAGAGAAACAGAACCAACAGGATATAAATAAATATATAGAAAGAGATTTGTTATGAGGAAGTGTCTCATAATTATGGAGGCTGAGAAGTCCCATCTCCATCTGTAAGCCCAAGAAACCTGGTGGTATAGTTCCAGTCCAAACTTAAAGGCCCAAGAATTGGAAGGAGATGGGCAATGGTATAAGTCGGTTCAAGTCTAAAGGTCTGAGGACCAGAGCATAGATGTCCAAGGGCAGGAGAAAATGGATTTCCCAGCTCAAGTAGAGAGCAAATTCATCCTTCCTCTACCTTTTTTGTTCTTTTTAGGCCCTGAATCTATGATGCCCATCCATACGGATGAGGGCAGTCTTCTTTATTTAGTCTACCAACTCAAATGCTAATCTATTCCAGAAACACCTTCACAGACACCCAGAAATAATATTTTACCAGTAATCTGGGCTTCGCCTAGACCAGTCAAGTTGACACATAAAATTAAATATCACAGGTACCTCATGGGTTTGGAGGAGTTGGTACATTTCTTCTGTTTTCAAATATGTGAGTGTCATGTCAAGTTGTTCCTAACATTCCCTTTTACCTCTTTTCAGTGAGTGTAGGATCTGTAGTTCTATCCTTTGTTTGATTCCCAATATTGGTATTTATAACTTTAAAAAAAATCTTTGTCAGTCTTGCTAGAGGTTTATCAATTTTATTGATTTTTTTAGAGAATCACCTTTTGCTTCATTGATTTCTCTACTGTTTTCCTGTTTTAAATTTCAGTGATTTCTGTTCTTATTCTTTCCTTACTTCTGTTTCCTTTGGTTTCATTTTGCTTTTTGTTTTGTAGTTGATTGAAAAGGGAACTTAGATTATTGAATTGAGACCTCTCTTCTTTTCTAATGTAAACAGCCTTTAGTGTTATAAATTTCTCTTTTGTGGAATTGTAAAATGGTGTAGCCACTTTGGAAATCAATGTTTTTTTTTTTTACTCAAAATGGTAAGCAATATGTTACCATATGACCCAGCAGTTATGACCTAGCAGTTTGACTATGAGGTATGTTCCCAGGAGAACTGAAAACATGTTTACACACACCAAAACCCACACAGCATTACTTATGACAACCAAAAGGAATAAACTACTCAAATGCCCATCAGTTGTGGAATGGATAAACAAAATGTCTTATATCCATACAATGGAATATTATTTGACAAAAAAGAAAGTTCTGATACAGGCTACAACATAGATGAACCTTGAAAATATTGTGTTAACTAAAACAAGCCAATCATGTATATTGTATGATTTCATTCACATGCAAGTAAAAAACAGGCAGATCCACAGAAACAGAGAGTAGATTAGTTATTTCTAAGGCCTGGGAGCAAGGAGGAATGGGAAACTGCAATAGGTATGGGGTTTCTTTTTGGGGACAATGAAAGTATTCTTAAATTAGATAGTGGTAATGTTGTACACCTCTGTGAATACACTAAAAACCACTGAATTGCACACTTTAAAAGGGTAAAGTCTATCTCAATGAAGCTGCTATATAAAAAACATTTCCCTTTCACCATTGCTTTAGCTCAATCCCACATATTTTGATCTGTTTTATTCAATTCTATGTATTTTTTTATTTCCTTCGAGAGTTTCTCTTTGATCCATAGGTTACTTAGCAGTGATAAAGATTTATTTCTAAGTGCTCATAGATTTTCCTATTGCATTTCTGATATTGAATTCTAGCATGGTTCCATTATAGTTAGAGAACATATCCTATATGGTAGGCAGAATAATGGCCCCCCAAGGATGTCTACATTTGATCCCCAGAACCTACAAATATGTTATATTACATATAGAAAAGGAGTTAAAGTTGTAGATGGAATTTAAGTTACTAATCAGTTTACATAAAATAGGGAAATTATTCTGGATTATCCATGTGGGCCCAATCTAATCACAAGAATTGTAAAAAGTGGAAGAAAGAGGCCGAAGAGGTCAGAGAGATGTAACGTAACGAGGACTTCACCTGCCATTGCTGACTCTGACGTTGGAGGAAGGGGGACACAAGCGAAGGAATTGGGTAGCCTCTAGAAGCTGGGAGGGCTTCCCTGATGGCTCAGCGGTAAAGAATCCACCTGCCAATGCAGGAGACGCAGGAGAACCAGGTTCAGTCCCTGGGTCAGTCCCTGGAGAAGGGAATGGCGACCCACTCCAGTATTCTTGCTGGAGAATCCCATGGACAGAGGACCCTGATGGGCTACAGTCCATTAGGTCTCAAAGAGTCAGACATGACTGAAGCTATTGAGACATAGAAGCTGGAAGCATCCTTCAGTTTACAACCTGCAAGTAAACACGGACCACAGTTCTGCAACCACGAGGAAATGGAATCTACCAACAAAGCAAATGAGCAAGAAAATGGATCTTCTTGAGCCTACCGAGAGGAATGCAACTGTCCTAACACCCTGACTTTAACTTGATGAGACTTGGACTCTACCTCCCTGTGTTACAGTCAGGAAAATGTCCCAGGCCAGAGAACTGGAGTGAATATGCAGCTTCCCTCATGCGTTTCACTTTTCTCGGGTATTGTACTCCTGTAATACTTACTGAGCAATGCCTGAAAATAGTTGTCTCATATTTTATCCAGTTTTACTGTTGCTTGTGGTGGGAAAGTGGGTTCAGTACCAATTACTCCATTATGGTCAGAGGTGGAAGTCGCTTTCTTGACTTTTCTGTGTCACACTTCAATATTTTTTTAAATGTTTATTTTAAAAGCTAAAGAAGATTACTACAAAACACACAGGTAGTTGCACTCCTCAGGAATGAAAGTTTAGGTTATATCACCAAGTAAAATATCATTAACTGAAGTAAAAGGGTATAATAAATGGATCTTTTAGGGAGAATCTTATAAATACCAGTTATGGCCTTGTGACTAGTTACCTAAGCAAGGGCTATAGATTTCACTTGAATTTTGTCCCTTGCTGTATCATACTCTTGTTTCCTCCCAATACTTTATATAGAATGTCTGGGGAGAAATTTAGCATTTTTAGTCCATATCTAGGAGAATATAGAGGTAAGATCCCAGAAATTCTGCATTTGGAGTTGAATGCAATTATTCACAAAATTTGGGTTGTCTTTCTTTGGGGTTGGCCATGGAGCAGTATGGTGCTTCCCTGGTAGTTCAGCGGTAAAGAATCCACCTGCCAATGCAGGAGATGCAAGTTTGATCCCTGGGTGGGGAAAATCCCCTGGAGAAGGAAATGGCAACCCCCTCCAATATTCTTGCCTGGGAAATCCCATGGACAGAGAGGCCTGGTGGGCTACAGTCCAGTCACAAAAAGAGTCGGACATGACTGAGTGACTAAACAACAAAATGGAGCAGTATACTTGGGGGTATATGCAAAATAGTCAAAGTGTGTTAAGCAGAGACATTTTGGGAAGAGTAAGGGGAGAAAAGTGTATTCAACCATTCAACCTATTTGTTGAACTCTTACTCTACCAGGCTTTTAAGACACATCAATAAACAAACAGGTAGTTTCCTAATCTCACAGAGGTTATATTCTAACAAGGAAGGACAGAAAATAAATAATGGATATAATAGTAGGTAAGAAAGTCATAAAGTTATGGGGGGAGATGGGATGGGCTTTGCATGTGTGCTCAGTCACGTCTGACTCTTTGCGACCCCGTGGACTGCAGCCTAGCAGGCTCCTCTGTCCACGGGATTTTGCAGGCAAGAATACTGGAGTGGGTTGCCATTTCCTTCTCCGTGGGATCTTCCCAACCCAGGTATTGAACCCACGTCTCTTGTGTCTCCTGCATTGACAGGTGGATTCTTTACCGCTGAGCCACCCTGGAAGCCTGGGATGGGAAGATTGCAATATTAAATAGGAGGGTCAGAGTAGGCCTCATTGAGGGGATGAGATGAGCAAAGATTTGAGGAAGATGAGAGAGTTAATCAAATGGATATTTTCAATCCAGTTAGGTTTTCTGCTTAGGGTCATCTAAGGCTAATATCAAGGCATTGGCTGGGCTGGGCTATCCTCTTGAGGTTCCAGGGAAGAATCAGCTTCCAAGCTCATTTGGGTTGATGGTATTATTTAGTTCCTCTCCCTTGCTGGCCTTTCTCAACTTCTAGAGGCTATCCTTATTCCTTGACACGATCCCCTTCCATCTTCAAGCAAGTCATGGCATATGAAATCCTTCTCATATTTGAATCTCGCTGACTGCCTCTTGTGCAGTCAGGGGAACAATTAGGGGGAAAAAACCCTCTGCTTTTAAAGAGCTCATGAGATTATATTGGGCCTACTCAGGTGATCTCTCTTTTGGGTAAAGTCAAGCGATTAATAACCTTAATTATATCTGCAAAATCCCTTTTATCAAAGAACATAATTGTGACTATGACATATCATGTCTCAGGGACTAGGCAGGGAAATCTGGGGGGCCATTTTGGAATCCTGCCTACCATAGATACAAAAAGAAATAGAAAACCTGAATAGACCTTTATCTACTCAAGAAATTAAATTTGCAATAAAAAAACTTTTCCACAAAGAAAATTCCAGGTCCAGAGGATTTCATTAATGAATTCTATCAGACATTAAAGAAAAGACAATAGTACCAACCCTGAACACACTCTCAGAAGACAGAGGAGGAGCGGGAATTCCCTGGTTGCCCAGTGGTTAGGACTCTGTGCTTTCACTGCCATTGACCTAGGTTCAATCCTCTAGTCAGGGAACTAGGATTCCACAAACTGTGCAGCATGGCCAAAAAAAAAGGAGGAAACATTTCCCAGTTCATTTTATAAGACTAGCTTTACCCTTCATGCTGTTGTTGTTTAGTCGTGTCCGACTCTTTCATAACCCCATGGACTGTATCCCACCCAGCTCCTCTGTCTGTGGGATTTTCCAGCCAAGAATACTAGAGTGGGTAGTCATTTACTTCTCCAGGGGATCTTCCTGACCCAGGGATCAAACCCTAGCCTCCTGTGTTGCAGGCAGATTCTTTATTGCTGAGCCAGCGGGGGAAGCCTGTTAACTCTTTGGTTAGGGTTTTTATGAAGGCATCATTACATAGGCATGATTACATCATTGGCCACTCCTCTCCACTCCGAGGTCAGGAGGCGGGTCTGAAAGTTCCAGTCCTCTAATCACAGAGTTGGTTTCCTGGCAACTAGCCCCACACCCTTAGGGACTTTCCAAAAGTCATTCTATTAGCACAAACCCGGGTGTGGTGAAAACAGGCTTGCAACAACAATCATCTCACATTTACCACTCTGGAACTATTTCAGGAACTGAGGACAAAAACCAAGTATTACAGCAAAAGATGCTCTTTTCATGTCTATCACTCTGGAGCTGCTTCAGAAGAAGCTGGGGATGAAGATCCAAGTATGTACTTCTTATCCTATCACAACATCATATTATGTTTTGTCAGTAAAGGACACTGGAGAGAGATTATAAGAAGAAAAAAGGACTTTTGCTTTCGGGGTGACATAAGCTTGCCTGGCAGGCTCCTGCAGCATGTGTTTCTCCAGCCAGGGCAGCTTCTTCTGGTGGAGGTGGGTGTCTCCAGCCTCAGGCCCTACTGTGCTCACAGCTCCTGCAGTGTGCTATGGGCAGCAGTTGCCCCAGAAACTCCCCTCTCTGCTCAAGTTTTACAGCTAAGTACCAAAAGCCTCCTTCAGTACCCTAAAAGTTTCCCAGGTGGCGCTAGTGGTAAAGAATTTGCCTGCCAATGCAGGGGACGCAGGAGATGTGAGTTTGATCCCTGGGTAGGGAAGATCCCCTGGAGAAGGAAACGGCAACACACTCTAGTAATCTTGCCTGGAAAATCCCACAGACAGAGGAGCCTCGTGGGCTACAGTCCATGGGGCCTCAAAGAGTCGGACACGACTGAGCAAGCAACACTTTCACTTTCAGTACCCTAAAGGGTAGAGTTCTAGCAAGTTCTGTGGGTGTGGCACCACAGTGACTACTCCACCATTCAACAAGCCAAAGCCATGCCTCCCCAACAAAGTCTAGATTTCAGCCCTGGGGTGGGAGTGGGGCTCTTCCTTGAGTACTCCATCTTGGCCCTAGGAATAGTGGTTACTACATATGCTGTTAAGAGTTCTCTTTACTTCTGAGTAATCCCTCATTATTCTATCCATGTTAAATAATTCTTCATATCAAACCTTCCCTGATCAAAGTGCTGTGTAGTCTCCCTCTCCAAATAAATACTGAAATTGCCTGGAGATAGACCCTGAAAATTGACAACTCCAGACCCACAAAAACAGGATTTGGGGATTGATTTGTTCATGCCTTTGGGCTTGAGGGAAGTGCTCCTTGCAAATGAGAAGTAAAGATGCTAGTAATCCGTGGCATGCTGAGGCAATCACAGTGCATCAAGAAGAGCCAACTGAAGTGGTGCTTTGGAAGATCAAGTAGCTGCTGCGCCTAACCATTATACCAGTAATGATGACCATCAAACTGTGGTGTTGGGTGGATTTTTCTGAGTTCGTCTGAGTGCTTACAAAGAAAACTATAAGCTCAAGTCCATTAACTCTCAGTTCAAATCAAAGAAAATCAAAAACAAACCTCTTATTTCTTGTAATCACAGGGCTGATATTCCTGAAAACCAAAATCACAGGATGCTGAATTACAGTGACAGTTGAATTCAGCTTCAAATTTCTCTTGTGAAAGGCAGTGATTGATAAGGAATGGGACCCTGAAACATAGAATGGAGTTTGGACCTAGGTGAAACAGAAAATTTTGAACCCACAAGCCATTCTCGACCTCCCTTACCAGTTGAAGCAGCTTGTCCTGCTATATCTGGAGAACTAAGTCTTCCTCTGCTTAAAATCCTATGATAACCTCACCTGAGGCAGATTCCTTGAAAGGGGGTGGTATTCTCTTTAAGACCCAGCACAACCACTTAAAACTAACTGTCATTAAATCCATAGCTACGGTCAAATCTCAGGCTACTCTAGGCAGCTAGATACACACTTACAACCCAGGAAGAACAGTTTATACACCAAAGTGGGAGAGTGAACAGGCTAAACAGGGGAGGAACACCTTCAAATACTATGCTAGTTAGAAGCAATGGAGTAGATATATATTTGCAACATCTTCAAAACTTCAAAACTGGTGATAAGAAGTTGTAAGAAACAGAGTAAGGTACATAACATACCATTTAACTTAAATATATGTCTTTGATGGCTAAGTTGAAGATCTCCCTTGGTAAATGTCACATAGCACTGGAAAATGTGGGTTATTTTTATATATCTTTTGATAGTGATTTCTACCATAATTCCACAGTGACAAGAGAACAGACTCTGTGTGATTTCAATAACTTTAGACCATGAAATTTTTGCACCTTGTTTTATGTCCCTGGATATGTTCCAGTGTCTCCTAGTTTATAGTCTATGGGAACTTGAATAGAATTTGTATCCTACTGTTGTGTGAAAATTATATAAATCTTAATTATGTTGAATTGGTTCATAATGGTTTTCAGGTCCACTATATCCTTCTACTTCTCTGTATAGTCATTCTATTAATTTTTGAGAGTTTATTATTGAAACTCCAACTAAAACTCATAATTTATCTACTTATAAAATAATTGTAACATACAGTGGAACTTCATGTAACCTTGTTCTGCATTTTCCAAGTCTCCTGTAAATGTCTTTGATAACAAAGATTTATCCTGCAAAAAGTATGATAATACTTTCATAATTAAAAAATAAAAATTAAAAAAATGAATAAAACATATGCATACAAAACATTGATATATTCAATAAGAACACACACAAACAAAAAGAACATAGATTAAATGCATTAGAATTGTTGCCACTGCTGGGCAGGGGAATGGGAGTGGGACTAAAAAGTGAAAATTAAATGACAAGGGTCCTGTGTGGACTAATCACAACAATTAAAAAATTGAGGAGTATGACTCAGGAGAGAAAGAACGAACAGTGGCTTGCAGTAGGGACTTTCAGTCCTTGACAAGATGCTGGTCTAACATAACGTGCTGGCTCCCTGCAATTCCAGCCTTGAAGATGACACACAGAAGGAAAATTGACAGATAACGATGAAATCGTTCTGCAGCATTTACCATGTGCCAGGCACTATTAGTTCATTTAATCTTCCCAGCCAATGCTATATTAATCCCATTATACAAATGAGAAAACAAGTACAGAGAGATTAAGTATCTTGCCTAAAGTCACAGAGCTGGTAACACTGGAGCTGGAATTCTAACTCAGTCCAGATAAAACTGAGGACCACCAAGAGACTGGAAAGGGCGAGTCTGGGGTGGGGTTGGAGGTCAGGGACAAGCGGCCTAAAATGGAAGAGGGATGCACCAGGGACGAGAGAGGCCAGAGGAAAACTTTCTGGTTGTGTCCTTCTGTTCCCCCTTCTGTGTTGTTCTGGGAGAATCACAGTCCACCTTATCAGCATGTCAAGACAGAACAGTGGTGTCAACTGTCACACAGGGCACCACCAGAGTTGCTGGGGAGCAGAGGGTATATTACACTGGCAGGTACACAGGCTGAGTCACCTCCCACCCCCACCCACAGAGAAACCCCAGCCCTACATTTAGAGCTAGTAAATAAACACAAGACCCTCAAAGGCAGGAATTTGACCAAGATTTCATTGAGGCATGTGAGTATCCCAAGAGGAAAAACCCAAAGGCAATGGCATCAGGACTTCCTGAGCACAGTACTCATAGTGAGGCTGTGAAGAAGCCCTTAGAGCTTACAGACACGTTAATCCCCTACTCATAATCATGAGCACCAAACCAAAAATCTCCACTCCTTTGAGGCAAGCCTTTAACATGGAAGAGAGTTTGGAGTCGGAAACTAGAACTAAGTAACAATAACCAGCGGTCCAGTGGTTAAGACTCTGGGCTTCCACTGCAGGGGGCGTGGGTTTGATCCTTGGTTGGGGAACTAAGATCTCACAAACTGTGCCATGTGGCCAACAAACAAGAAATCACTTTGTGATACCACCACCACCACCACCACCACCACCACCCCATCCACTAAAATGGTTAAAATGGAACAGATCAACAGCAGCAAATGTTGGAAAGCACCAGAACTTTCATAAACTGCTAAGGACTAAAGTGGTAGTCACCTTTGAAGAAAACTATTTGGCAGTTTTTTCAAGTTAAGCATGTATCATCTACTCTATTACTGCATCAATTCCACTGCAGGATATTTCTCCAGAAGACATGAAAATGTATGTCCAAAACTTGCCCAAGACTATTCACTGCAACATTATTCCTGATAGCCCCAAACTGAAAACACACCAGATGTCCATCAATATAATGGATAAACTATACACTGCAATTCTACCCTGCAATGAAAAGGAAGAAACTAATACAACTACATGGATGAGCCTCAAACATGTTGAAAGCTAAACACAGAAGGTACACTGATGTAGGATTTAATGTATATAAAGTAGTAAATTAAGCAAAAATACCCTACACCAGTAGAAATCAAGTCAATGTTGCTTCTCTAGCGGGTGGGAACTTCCTGGAGGGAAATGTCCTCTCCTGATGCGCAGGTTATGGCCTATTTTTCAGAACTAATCAAACTGAGCACTTGACATCTATGCATTTAATACTGTAAATATTTCAGTTCAAAAAATGCAAATACTGGGGCTTCCCTGGTGGCTCATGGTAAAGAATCCTTCCAACGAGGACACATAGGTTTGATCCCTGATCCGCGAAGATGCCACATGCCCTAGAGCCTGTGCTCTGCAACAAAAGAAGCCATCACAATGAGCGGCCCCCACTTGCCAGTGAGAGAAAAGCCCGCACAGCAGCAAAGACCCAGCACAGTCAAAAATATATGAATTTTTAAAATGTAGATGCTACTCACTATTCACTGGAGATACACAAATTTAAGCCACAATGATACCTTGATGGGGTACAGAGTAACCAGAACTTACATTGTTAGTGGAAATATAGCTTTGGAAAAATCATCTGGCCATTTCTTATAAACCTTTCTGCTTTACATAATATCCAGCAATTTCTTACCTGTTTTCATCTCTAACCATGTACAGACTTGCATAAGAACACCATTCATAGGGATTTTATTTGTAATAGCCAAGAGTATGTTAAAAAAAAATCCAGTACTCATACATACACAACATGCCTGAATCTCAAAAGCATTCTGCCTAATGATAGCCTTATACAAGGACCCATATCTTGCATTTATAAGTTCCAGAACAGGCAATTAGTCTGTATGTCTGGGGATGAAGGAAAGAATTGTTGAGGAAGGGCCACAAGGTAACATGGTGAGGTGACAGCAACCTTCTCTACCTTGAGAGTGTGTATGTCTTTACCAAATCTCATGATATGCTTTAGGTTGAAGTCCCTTCAAAATTTGTTCAGAGCTTGTTGTTTTTCAGGTTGACATGTGCAACGAAACAGAAATTGATGCGATGACACAGATATACCTATGGCTGATTCAGATTCATGTTGATGTTTGGCAGAAACCAACAGAATACTGCAAAACAGTTATCCTTCAATTAAAAATAATTTTAAAAAATAAAAATTGATGTGATGGACTTAAGTTTTTCTGGAACAACTGGTAGTACAGAGCTGAGGCTATTCAGGCTTCCCAGATGGCTCAATGATAAAGAATGAGCTTGCCAACACAAGAGACTCGGGTTTGTTCCATCGCTGGATCAGGAAGATCCCCAGGAGTAGGAAGTGGCAACCCAACCCAGTATTCCTGCCTGGAAAATTCCATGGACAGATGAGCCTGGCAGGCTACAGTCCCTGGGGTCGCAAGTTGGACACAACTGAGCATGCACGCAACTGCCATAAACTGCCTGAGGTTATTTACAGAATGAGTGTTAGTCACTCAGTCGTGTCCTACTCTTTGCCACCCCATGGACAGTAGCCTGCCTAGGCTCCCCTGTCCATGGGATTCTCTAGGCAAGAATACTGGAATGGGTTGCCATGCCCTTCTCCAGGGGATCTTCTCAACCCAGGAATGGAAGAAACCTAGGTCTCTTGCATTGCAGGCAGCTTCTTACCATCTGAGCCACCAGAGAGGGGGGTCCGTGATGAATTTCCACCTGGCTATATGATTTAATCACAGTGTTAGAAGGGGACAACAGAAAATGAGATGGTTGGATGGCATCACTGACTCGATGGACATGAGTTTGAGTAAGCTCCGGGAGTTGATGGACAGCAAAGCCTGGCGTGCTGCAGTCCATGGGGTTGCAAAGTCGGACACGACTGAGTGAAATGAAATACATGTAACAGGAACCACAAAATGAAAGCTGTTGCAGTGGCCTGACTCACCTCACAAACGCAAACCTACAAAGCCTAAGCTTACAGGAAACCACACGTCAAGGTGACCTTTAACATTGTTCAGTCACTCAATCATGTAACTTGCAACCCCATGGACTGTTACTTGTAGCTGGCCAGGTTCCTCTGTCCATGGAATTCTCCAGGAAATACTAGAGTGGGTTGCCATTCTCTACTCCAGGGATCTTCCCAACCCAAGGACCGAACCTTTGGTCCTTACAAGGTCTCTTACATTGGCTGGCACATTCTCTAACCACTGAGCTACCAGGCAAGCCAGGACACAATTTCAATCCTCCAACCCGGCTTTATGGGTTTCCCAGGTGGTGCTAGTCAAGAATCCATCTGCCAATGCAGGAGATAGGAGATGTGGGTTCAATCTCTGTGCTGGGAAGATCCCCTGGAGAAGGAAATGGCAACCCACTCCAGTCTTCTTCCCTAGAGATCCCATGGACAGAGGAGCTTGGTGGGCTACAGTCCACAGGGTCACAAAGTCTGACTTTATCAACTTAGCCCAACTCAGCTTTAGTGAGCTCACCTTCCCCTAGGAAAGGGCCCCCACAGCCAATGATCCCCTGGGAACAGTGCTTCGCTGCCTGTGAGGTACTGTACTCGCAACCTACTGATTGCTTTCCCTTAAAGAACAACTGTCACTAAATTAGTTTTATCAAGTGCAAATGAACATGAGTCACATGTACATAGAACCAACAAACACTAATCTTGTGCTGATTTAATGACATCCCCAAGGGACTTGGTCTGAAGTGGGACTCACTGCCAAATTGAATTAACTAACTGATCTGTTTCTCCCAGGAGCCAGCAGGAAATACTAGAAGCATCACAGTCAATCTTTGGTACTTTAGCTTCCAGTTTTTTGGTGTTAATGCTCCAATTTCAGGGCAAGGATTACATGAAATCCTCTGAATTACCTCAATGCCCACCTGAAGCTCCCTCCCCTAGGAAGCCTAGCCATAGGCTACTTCAGTGACTATGTTCCCTGGCAACTGGCTGCAAGGGCGAACAATGCCTAAGAACTAGGGTTTGGGGGATGGGGACATTTGCAGATTCTTATTTAAAAGCCAAAATAAAATCCCTTATAAAAAAGACCCCAGAGCCACAAAAAAATGCACGTCAAGTTTTATTAGGTTCAAATACAAAACATTCCAAAAAGAGAAAAGCCATCTATTATATCTAAGTACTATATTCAACTACCAGTTAAACAAGGAAAACACGTTATTCTGTTTCTTTTACAACCAGTATAAATCCAGATGAATCAAGACCAATTCTTTTCCCAACAGGAGCAGAAATAAGTCTGCTGGGTCAGTAAACTATTTGCCAAATAGCTGTCTGGTCATTAAAAATTCTTCAATTTAGTATTTGTTTTACTATGATTAGTCTCTATGTTCTACACTATCTTCAAGATACCTAAATAAAATCTCAAGAGCCAAAAGGTCCTTGGGAGCATAGACCCAAGTAATTTCAATTACAGAATGGTTGAGGAAGACAGCTATGTATAAGTGCAATGGCTTTTAAAATTTGGTCAATACCCTCATGATCTGTGATTGGAAGAGCCTATCAAAATGAGGGTTAAATTTCTGCATATTTTCCACAACTGCAAATGGTAAACATGATAGTGGTGATATTTACTAGGTAAACATTCAGAAGGTGAGTTGGTTCCTTCTAACCCAACAACTCAAATCTGTTTCCTTTGAGAACATTCACTTTTACACCATTGGCTCTGATCTTCAATGCAATAAATGATAAAGCTGTAATCTCGTTTGTTTGCAAGACATGAACTGGGGTAGGGGGTAAAGGAAGCTTACAAAACAACTGTTCTTAAAAAAAAAAAAAAAAAAACAGCAGAAGCCAACTGGCCCAATTTTGTTTCCAGTTTTCAAAGTGTGCTTTCGAGCATTTCAGCTATGTTTCCAGTTACTTGAGTTTCCAGATATCAGTCTTCCATTTAAAGACTATATCTCACTTCTGGATAAACACAAAGAAATATTTTACTTGCTGAAAAATCACTTTACTGGATCAAGTTACCTCTTATGCCTTTGTTTTCTAATCCAACTTTCTGACAATCAGTGGTAATTAGGAAGTTCTAAGTTGCAGTTGTCCTATGACTTTGGGCTTCCCTTGTGGCTCAGCTGGTCAAACATCTGCCTGCAATGAGGGAGACCTGGGTTTGATCCCTGGGTTGGGAAGATCCCCTGGAGATGGGAAAGGCTACCCACTCCAGTATTCTGGCCCGGAGAATTCCATGGACTGTATAGTCCATGGGGTCACAAAGAGTCAGACATGACTGAGTGACTTTCACATCACTTCTATGACTTTAGCTAAAGTCAAAGCTGAAAAAAGAACCACAAGAACTTCCTGACTACCTCCACTTACCCATTTCCTTAATTACTCCCCTTTCTCCATCTGGTCAATTACTTATTTTAAGAAACTGCCACTCCCTAGTTAAAGAGTGCTAACCAACTGGGGTTGATGCCTTCCTTAGAGCCACAGGAACCCTGGAAGGCAAAAATCTTGTCTGCACCAAACCAATTATGATGAGTACTGCTTATGCAACTGTTGTGCCTTAAGGTCAATCAGCAATTCTTCTGCTTCAACAGCTCTGTAAAATGAAAAGGTGCTATCAGGTCACAAGATAGTTTGATGAAAAGAG
This sequence comes from Giraffa tippelskirchi, assembly GCF_054371585.1. Taxonomy (NCBI): domain Eukaryota; kingdom Metazoa; phylum Chordata; class Mammalia; order Artiodactyla; family Giraffidae; genus Giraffa; species Giraffa tippelskirchi. Next base: position 16,864,104 of record NC_137289.1, on the reverse strand, counting down.
CCCAGGAAAAAGTTTGAATCTCATACAAGTTTGTTCACATAGCAAAACGCTATACTGTATTGCTCTAGGCAACAACTGGTAACAGCTACACTGTATCGCTCTAGGCAACAACTGGTAACAAAGTACTAGCAAGCTGTATACCTTAAATACATTCAATACAGCTATTTTTGAGAAAAACTTACTCCCATTTAATGTGCCAGGTGTTTTAGATTTACCCTGCCAATCCTAAAATTACCCCATTACAGATAACTTGCCAATATCAAGGCATGCAACATGGCAATGCCATAGTGTTTATACCCATAAAAGCCACTGCTTTCAAAACTTACCTTAGCATTGCATTTCTCTTGTTGCCAGCTTTATCTAGTGTGAAAAAAATCAGCACTCCATGACCATCATGACCATGACCAAAATTCTCAACCTGTAAAAATTAAATAGGTAACTAGTTATCTCTCTTAAGGAAATTCTTCAAAACTTGCCTATAACTGCTCTCTTTTCCAGAAAGAAAAGGCAAGTTCAGACTTGCAGCTTAACGTATTTCGTGTTCTACTATTTCTCTTAAGTGGTGGAAGCTTCACTGGCTTGGGATGGACTGGAATGGCTTAAATGGTTAAGTTGCATGGCTTATGGATTCCCATTCTGTTCCAATGGTGCACTGCCATGTTAAATCCATAAGTTGAACGGACAAAACTTATTTGAAGGAATTAAGTGCAGTGTAAGGATTTTTAGTTGGAGGTCTTCAAGTTTACTATATTCAAGAGCATCTTTTTCAACTTCATGGCTGGACCTGGGTCATGCTGCCTCAGGTTTTGCTTTTTAAAGACCACTTGCAATAGATTTTCTCCATAGAGTGTAGTTTCACAGAACTAAAAACAAGTCAGGCATCCAACTAAATGTCAGGTTTACAATGGCTTACAGGGGGTAAAGAGAGGAGGACCCCAAACTTAAGCCATTTCCTATATTGACTAAAAGACTAATTTGAAAAATGTTAAAACATGAAGCATGTTTAAAGGTCTTCATCAAAAATAAGATTTAAAAAATACCCCCTCCCAAGCCCCAGATAGCTATTGGTAAACAACAGCTGTATTAAGGCCTTTAAGTGTCACACATGCTTTAAAAAAAGAAATCCAAGTGTTGAATTTGGAGGACTTCTAATATGCTATCGAACACTTTGTTTTCCAAAAGTTTTTTTTTTTTTTTTTTTAAATCTAGAAAGCATTTCCATTGCCATGAGGTACAGTATGTTTCACTGTACTATGAGGAAGGTAAGTGTTCAATTTCGACTTAGACGGAAAAACTAGTTTGCTTTGCTTACCATCTTTGCTGTTTCACAGGCATTTGATGCTTTAAATCTGATGTGGAATGCTGATAGATTCACTTTTTAGAAGTCATAAGCCTTTGAGAAGTTGGAGATAACTTCATTGCTTATCTATTTTCTCCTTTGCAATCAAGCTGTTCCTTAAAAGTGAGACACTACAGAGTTGCAAAAATTTGAAACAGTAAGAGCAAGCATCGTTTGCAGCTTCATGGTTGGTTTTGGCCAAACTTTTTATTTAGTATTCTGTAGTTGCTTAACACACACTTAAATGGTCTTATTGGGGAGGGGGAAAGGGGAGGTTCTTGTAGATTCCCAAGGAAATGTCAGAAAGGCAAAATATGGCCAGCATTATCCATTTGCTTTTTTCTGGGTTTACTGGGCAAATAGCACTTTCCTTACATATATGCATCTGATCTCAGGTTTTTCATACTGAGAACATTTGAGATTTCAGTTTGAAGACACTGAAATCCTAAGAGTAGCATACCCCGACCACCCTCTAATAGCTAGCTTGTTTATATAGGCAGGAGGATTCATCTCTCCATTTTAGGTGACTAGATATTTTGTGTAAGATAAATTGCTTGCCTCATCCTTTACTGGGGAAATTCCTATAGGAAGTGGCCTTTAGGGACACTTTTACTTGGAAGATTACACCACTAGTACACATGTCAAGTCTTAACACACTTAACATTTCACTTGCTTGTTGAAAGCAATGTCATAAAATTAAAGATTAAACATGTTTTACTCTTTCCTCACAAGAACATAAAAAATTATGGAAGGGGAACTTAACAGGAAATTTAAAAAAAAGTAACACAATCTTTCCTTTTAGTAGTCCTTGGGTAGTTATGATAGAACAGGTTCCACTTTTGTTTGTTTCTTTGAACAGGGATTTTGGTCCAAAGTTGTTTGTTTTTAATATCTGCTTCTGCCTCCCCCTCTATCAGATCGGCTTCCTCCACGGCCACCACCTCTTGGTGCTCCGCGGCTTGAACTGCTGTAGGAATCTCGTGGAGGAGGGTACCCCCTTTCCATAGAAGGGGGAAGCCCTCTTTCTTGTCTGCCAACCCGATCACGACCACTTGAGTAGAGATCACTTCGGCTGCTTGAGTAACTGTCTCGACTTCCACCATATCCGTCACGTGAGCTGCTGTAATCATCATAGCGACTGCTTCCACCATAAGATGGCGGGGGCCCTCGTGTAGGTGGAGCACTACGTGAGTTACCTGCAGGGTCAATGGTCAGGTAATATGGCAACACTATAAATTGTATATATACAACATTTAAATCTGAATTTACAGAATTCTTGTATTAAACGTTTACTGTCTTAACTGGGAGGTTTTAAACTCTGCCATTGCTGGCCATTAACAGGGATTTGCTCATCTGCTGAGACACGGAAATGGGTGGGTTTTAATGTTTGTTTGAAAAGACTGAAGACGGTGTGTATTTCAAGAGGATATTCCAGACAGCTTGTTATTTTATAGTAGACACTCAGCCAACTTTCCAGTGATAAGTTGCAATTTTGAACTGTAGACTTTCCTTCATATTGCAATGGTAAACATTTGATCTTGTTAACAAAGTTTTTAAATTGTATTTTCACTGTTGGGGGAAAACACATAAGGCTGCCAATTTAAGCAAGCAAAATCCCCTCCAAAGCAAGCCAACAGCCTCAAAAAAAACTTAGAAAAAACAAAAGCCCCTCACAAGACTAGGAAAAGCCCAGCTGAATAAATTACCCCCTTAAAAGCAAGCAAACATCCCTTTAAAAGCAAGCACCACAACAGCCTAATAAACTGGCTCATGAACCTAAAAATTCAAGCTGGTGATAGTCAGAGACCCTCAACCAAAATCTTACCATAACTCTCATATGAATCTCTGTAGGAACCTCCACTTGGATGATCTGAATAGTCACGATCACGACCATAGCCATCTCTATCACTGTATTAAAGAGAAATATGTGTAAGCCCCAGAACATTAGTTTTTACAGCTAAAAATTTTTTCTTACACCAAGTCATGGCAGCAAGAGCAGTCACTTACCTATAGCCTCTTGATGGATAGTCATCACGTGAACTGGAATGACCATAATCACGGTAAGTATAATCTCTTGGTGGTGGTGCATAATCTCTTGTATCACGAGAACTTGGGTAATCTCTGCTTGAATAGCTAAAAAAACAAAAGTAACTTGGTTCATACTTTCGATGAGCTTTCCTTCACCCTGAAGTATTAAGACAGAAAAGCTACTATACTTTCCCGTTACCTGTCTTTAGTAGAATATCCATCATCTCTTGGGGACAAATAAACATCTCTACGAGAGGGCAAGGGCTCCCTTCGAGGTGGACCTCCGTAACTATCTCTTCCACGTGATACAGGAGCTTAAGGAAAAATCAATTTTAAAAATACACCCACAGCAAAGTAAAAATGTAAATTTGCATTGAAGCAATGAAAGGAGTGATTCAACCAAACATGACAATATGGATGTATATGAGGAAATCCTCTAAAACTTAATTATACCAAAATTATTTTCAATGCTCTGCATTTAACTTCATGACTCCAAGTGATCTAGGTACAGTTTAAATATCATTTTTAGGATTCACCTCAATTCTTGTGTTATGACGGTAGGATAGACTGTCATATACAGAACATTTACCTCTTCCTCCCATTCCACTGCTGCTTCGAACTGGTCCTGAAGGAGCAGATCTTTTAGGAGGAGGACCCCCACTTCGTGGTGGTGGTCCTCTTTTTACCGGAAGTGGTCCCCTGGAAGAACTCATGTTAAAATTCATGGAATAGCCACCATCATCTACATTAGAACAAAAAAAATCATGTTAATACATGAAAAAGCTACAAAAGGTTTGCTTGATCAAGAACAAGACCATTTCTGTTTAGTTGGGGAAATCTTTAGTTGTTAGTCTACATAGAGACTGTGAGACATGTTAGTCTACATAGAGACACAAGTCAGTATAGATTAGAAAAGCAGAACTGAAGGGTTCTTCTGAGGGTTCAAGTTACTTCAAAAAAAACCCCCCAAATTATTTAATACTCATATAACCAACAAAACCTATCAAAAATTTTCTACAGGTGTTTTTCCCTATAGAATGAGTTCTTATGGATAAAGAATAGCTTATTGTTAATTATTTCAAAGCATTGTTAATTTAACTGAGGATGCCTTCTGTTTCCCTTAAGGAAATCACTTTGGTAGATGAACAAAATGTCCTCAATTTCAAAAGCTAAGGCCTTTAAAATAAAGATTAACCAAAGTACACACTGATGTGTTTACAGTTCCTAATTTATACACCAAGCCTAAAGTAAACTTAAATCATTACCCATGTGCCCTCCATGGGATGGAGGACCCCTGGTTCCTCCACTTCCTCCTCTTCCTCCTCGAAGGCCTCTTGGAGGGCCTCTGCTTCTTGGAGGTGGAGGTGGTCCACGTCTACCACTTTCGAACGACGGTTTAGTGGCTTGTTCTACCTTGATGGCTTTTCCATCTAAGGACTAAATAATATCAATGGTTAGTTAAAAATATTTAAAAAAGAACTTGCGGATCCACTATGCACTGACACTAGTATGTCCTTCAAAATGTTTTACCTTTCTGTTTAGCATTCAAATTTTTAAGTTATTGTTTGAACTAAAACGTTAAGTAATCGGTAAAATTGGTAAAATTTAACAAGGCCAAACAATTACCAACTTATTAAGACAAATAACCAAAAATGAAAGCCGAAGTATAATACAAAGTATCATGCGTAACATTTAAAATTGAACGATTTTTTTTGTTAAGAATACACTGACTACAAAAGGTCCTTCTGAAATTACAACGGGGTGTAACGGTCCTGGAAAGGTTTATACTCAAATTCAAGAGCAGCCCTACACCCGACTTCGGTAACAATGTGCTATTTTCCATACTAAAAAACACTGTATCCTGCAGATACTCTTACCTTTCCATTCATGTCTCTGGCTGCATCCTTAGCATCTGCTGGGCTTTCAAAGGTGACAAAAGCAAATCCTCTTGATTTGTTGGTTTCACGATCTTTCATCAAGAGAACTAAAAAGTAGTTTTCAGGGGGAAAAAAGTGTTACTCTAGTTGTAAAGGAAAAACAAAAATTAATCTGTAAAAAAGAAAGCAAGCTCAGAACTTCTTAGAGGACAAAACACATTATCATTTCATATGATCAATGCAATCAAAGTCATCACAGCTCACCTTTTTAATTATAATAACCCTGCATACATTTTCAGATAACTCACCTTCCACTATTCGTCCATATTTGCCAAATACTGCTTCAAGGGCTTTCTCATTTGTTTCTGTATTGAGGCCACCAATAAAGAGCTTTCCTGGGCGATCTGCCTCAACCATTTTTCCCCCCTGGTTAAAATCTGTTGGGGAAAAAAAAAAGTTACCCTCCCTAAAAAAAACTTCAAGTCTCCCCAATGTTATGTATCAGGGCTTATTTTTTGTTTACTAAAGTCATTGACATAATACACGGAAAGCAATTCTTAAGCCTCAGCAGAAAACCTGTGTAATTAGTTTAGTGACATCAGTTTAATAAACTGGTTTAAAAAGCCACCTTAACTAATTCCTGTATCTTTAATCCACTTTGGCAGTCTTAAGTAACTACAACATTTCGAAATGCGCATTTTAGTTTAAACACTAGATTTGCTGCCTTTTAAAAATTCAATTGTTGCTGTTCAGTCGTGTCCGACTCTCTCACGACCCCATGGACTGTATGTATCCCGCCCGGCTTCTCTGTCCATGGGATTTTCCAGGCAAGTATACTGGAGTGGGTAGCCATTCCCTTCTCCAGGGGATCTTCCCAACCCAAGGATCAAACCCTGCGTTGCAGGCAGATTCTTCACAGCTGAGCCACCAGGTAAGCCTTAAAAAATTCAATTATCCCATCCCAATTACCCTAGTGACTTTTAAAAACCTACTCAGCCAAGGTCACAGGCCAAATGCAGGTCCCTCTGACCAATTCAAGAACTCTGCCTCCTTTCATTACGATTTCCCAGTAAATCTAAGCAGCAATTTAAAGTTTTAACCAAGTTACGACTCTCCGTCAACAGCCCCTGCTGCCCCGCTCACGTTACCGACTTTTAAAAAGCGTCAATATCATCTAATGCGAAATAACGGAACGTGAAAGCGCGCCCTGTAACCCAGCACTCAAAAGGCTGCAGTGGAACCCAATTAAAACCCATCATTAAAAACCGCGTGTAAAATACAAAATGGCGACACTTGGATTGAGCCCAGAGCAACCTCCGCCGGTCAGGAGGAGTAACTTTGGCCACCAGCGGCGCTTCAGAAAATTCAAAGGGCTTCCTCTCCAAGGCCCGCCAATGAACAAGGACCCCGCGCAAAAGTGCACGTGCCCGCCCGAAGCCAGGGCCACCCCCACGCAAGGTATAGGCGGAGGAGGTGCAGTCCCTCCTCGTCCCGCTCCGGTCTAACCTCCGCCACCCCTCGCCCCTGCAGGAAAAACAGCCAAACTTTCCGGGCAGGCACACTATGAAGCGGGCCCCCCCGCCGCGTCGGTTTTCCGTTGACACTCCCAGCTTTGCCTAAATAGGTCGGCACCTCCGGGTTCTTAAAATGGCGCCCGCCACCCTTATCTCCAGGGTGATAATCCCAAATTGTTAACATGGCAAAAATGGACGCAAGACACAAAGTAACGAAAAGGACTCACGTACTGGAGAGGTGACGACGGTCTCAAGCTCCTACGAGTTCCTAGCAGCTCGGCACGCGGGAGGGAGGCCGATCCTGAGAACGGAAACTGTAAGGCGCTCGCACTACTGCGCAACGAGGGCGAACAAAGGAGACAGCAAACTTTATACGGCCCGGGAACGAGGCTCAAGGACCCGGATGGAGGCGGGGCTTAGAATTTGAAACGTGTAGGGAGGGGGGCGGTTCCCAGTATCCCTACTGGCTGCCCCCGCTGTTAATCACTCTTCGCTCCTCCCCCTTTCCCGGGCCCTCGCCTCTTCGGCCGGCCCCAGTTTCTAACCGTTTTCCCAGCCCCCACCGGTGCTCCACAAACCCGCGTTTTTGCTTTCGGCTAAAATGGTTCACGGACTGCATATAATAAAGAATTCAAATTTTTTGCGTGTTCTGGTGGTCCCGGCAAGGTGCTAAACTTTACACCCATTAACTCATTTAGTTCTCGAAACAACATGATGAGGGTAGAACTATGCCAGTTTTGCAGAAAGGAAAAACAAAGAAGTTTAGATAATGAAATATATTTCCCCAAAATACCGTTAACAAGAATTTTTGGTGAATGGGGAAAATTCTGATAAATGTCAGTTCAGTTCAGTTCAAAACAGCGGAGAGATAACCCCTTTTATAGAACAATTACTGAGCACCTACTAAATTGCAGGCAGGCTCTGGGCTTGGCCGTGAGGGTACAACCCAGAATAAGCGAGACAAGGTCAATGCGCTTCATTGGTAACGCTGCCAGATTTAGCAGGTGAAAATACAGAAAACCCCGTCAGGTTTGAATTTCGGGTACCAAATACTTTTTTCAGTATAATAGGTCTCAATATGATGTACTACTTATTAGCCGTTTATCTGAAATGCAAATTTAACTGGAGATTTCGTTTTTACCTGTCAATCCTACTCGTGGAGGGGATCACAAACATTTTTGATTTGCTAATTTCTTTAAAAACTGAATACAATTGCTAGATACAATTAGCAAATAAAACAATTGCATGCTGTGATTAGTGCTAAGGAGAAAGTAAACTCGGTGCTTTGATGGACAATATTTGAGAGACCAAATTTGATCTAACCCTCAGAGAAGGTCTACCTGAAGAGGTGACTTTGGAGGTCAGATCTGAAGGAAGAAAAGAAACTCTCCATGGGAAAGCTGGAGGGCAGGGGAGGATCAGAAGCTTTTCAGTAAAAGAAGCACAAAGTGGAGTGAAAGACCTTGCATGTTTCAAGGGACAAAAAGGGATCCAGGGTGACCAGAATTTCAGGGGCACTATAAGAGGGAGCCAAGGCAGGCAGAACATTCAAACCCATTACAAGATTGCAGGGGGTAGGTGTGGAAGCAGGGACAACAATGGGGCTGTGCAAATGGACCAGGAAAGAGAAGACAGTGCCTTGAATTAGGATTGTGGCAGGTGTATGTGGCAAGCAGCACGGACAGGATTTGCTCATGAATCAGATGGAAAAGCATTGAGGTAGAATTCGAAAAACAGGATAAGTCATTATGGATGAGTAAATATCTGGTATTAGTAAGGGGTGGCCATTTACTAAAACCGCTGCAAAGGAGCAAGTCTGGGGATGTGAGCCGGGATGGAGAAATCTGATACTCAGAGTAAAGATCAGGGCTAAATTTGTTGCTTTAGAAATAGTAATAAAACTCATCAGAATGAATGAGACCACCAAAGAAGAGACTATAATGGGAAAAAGAAAAGAAGTCCCCAAATCACACAGTATTAAGTATTAAAAAATACACATGAAAAGGGAACCCTCTTACACTGTTGGTGGGAATGCAAACTAGTACAGCCACTATGGAGAACAGTGTGGAGATTCCTTAAAAAACTGGGAATAGAACTGCCATATGACCCAGCAATCCCACTGCTGGGCATATACACCGAGGAAACCAGAATTGAAAGAGACGCGTGTACCCCAATGTTCATCGCAGCACTGTTTACAATAGCCAGGACATGGAAGCAACCTAGATGTCCACCAGCAGACGAATGGATAAGGAAGCTGTGGTACATATACACAATGGAATATTACTCAGCCATTAAAAAAATACATTTGAATCGGTTCTACTGAGATGGATGAAACTGGAGCCCATTATACAGAGTGAAGTAAGCCAGAAAGAAAAACAACAATACAGTATACTAATGCATATATATGGAATTTGAAAGATGGTAACGATAACCCTATATGCGAGACAGAATAAGAGACACAGGTGCATAGAACAATTTTATGGACTCTGAGGGAGAAGGTGAGGGTGGGACGTTCTGGGAGAATAGCATTGAAACATGTATATTATCATATGTGAAACAGAACACCATTCCATGTTCGATGCATGAGACAAGGGCTCAGGGCCGGGGCAATGGGATGACCCAGAGGGATGGGGTGGGGAGGGGGGTGGGTGGGGGGTCCAGGAAGGGGGGCGAGTGTGGACCCGTGGCTGATTCGTGTCGGTGTATGGCAAAAACTATTGCAGTATTGTGGGGTGATTGGCCCCCAACTGAAATGAATAGATTTATAGAAAAAAAAATACACATGGATAGAAAGACACTGGAAGGAAATAGGCTAAAATGTTGCCAGTTTATCTTGCGGGAGGGATAGAATTTGTGAACGGTTGTTACTTTTCTTCTACACAGTTACAGTTGCTCTGTCTGCCATGGTGAGTTACGGTTTATGCCAGGGAGGTGGTAGTAAATGATGCTCAACTCAGGTCATAGGTAAAAACCCCTAAGGAACTTTAGAACCAGCTCTGAGTTATTAACATTAATGGAGGAAATAGTGCTCTGTAGCATAAGAATATTTGTTCTTATTTTTTTCTTTCTCAGCCAAATAATAACAAGTAAAGCAAAAGTCACGTCTACTCGTGTTCAGAGTAAGTTATATATATTATTGTCTCTGCCAATAGTTGGGAACTGGCCAGGTTGGCATAAACCACTTAAATGTATGGCTCAGGAAGCAGAGTCTTCACCTCCAAACAGAACTAGGAGAAATTCCTCCCCCTGAGGCCAGCAGGTGCTCTTTCTCTGTCTCAGATCCAGACAGAGGATGACAGGGCCTCCCTCCAATCTAGGGCAAAACAGGGCTGACTCTACCATAGATGTCTTTGTCCTCTTGGGTCTCAAGAAGGGAACTTGCCTCCCTGTGGAACAGATCACTCAGGTTTTGTGGTTGGTGCTCAGGAATGTGGGGAAGGGGGTGGGGAGTGGAGTGCTCTAGACTAGGGTAGACAGCACTTCAAAGGGCACGGCTAGTTGAGGAATCTGTAAGAGAGGATCATTATGGCTGGAGCTTAGAATCTAGAGGTGAGACAGAGAGGACAAAGCAAGTAGCTGGAGAGGGAGGCAGAGGGTGTACTGATCTGATCAGATGTGGAGCGAGATAATCAGATTTCATCTTAAGAGATCACCACGGCTGTGCTGGGGAAGGGAGGGGCAGGAAGCAGGGTGTTGCTGATGTAGTTCCAAGAGAGAAGGGATGTGGGCAGGCTGAGGGTTAGCAACTCTGGTCCACAGGCAGTCCGGTAATCAAGTCTCACACTGCCCCAAATGAATCTCTGAATCCCATCCTTCCCTCTCCTGGATCTTCTGGATTTTTCTCTTTACTTCTTTCTTCCTATTTACTCTTTTGGATTATCATTAAATGTAGTTATAGTTTTTTTAACTCTGATTTTTCCTTTGCCCCATTTGTTTCTCTCCAGATACCATCTCAATGATTGATGGTCTGAGTCAAGTGATTTTAAATTTGCCCCTATGTATCCCTGGAATATAATCAGTGCTAAATAAATATTGACTGAATGAATTACAGGGCTTCCCAGGTGGTACTAGTGGTAAAGAACCCACCTGCCAATGCAGAAGATGTAAAAGACACGGGTTTGATCCCTGGGTAGGGAAGATCCTTTGGAGGAGGGCATGGCAACCCACTTCAGTATTCTTGCCTGGAGAATCCATGGTCAGAAGAGCCTGGCAGGCTACAGTCCATAGGGTCACAAAAAGTCATACACGACTGAAGCGACTTAGCATGCACACATGAATGAATTACAAGCTGTTTTTATCCTCCATGGTACTTAGTATGAGATGGCTGTAGAGTAAGTATTTAATGAAGACTTATGGCCTAGTCTCAAATCCCAATTCACCTGAAAAGGGCTCACTTTTTTTTCACTGAACAAACAAAAATAAAACAAAAACACTCCATAGTTTTAAAACCTTCAAACCATTAAATGGTTAAGAAATAACCTTCAGTCATCAAGCTAAAGGTCACTTTGTGATGAGTTAGTTAAAGGAAAGCTCTCCTGTCAGCCTTGCAGCCTTTTTACAGAAAGGGCAAATGTGAGGTCACTCTGCAGCCAGTATGCCTGTTTTCCCAATTACAGAAAGATATCTTGCCATTTGTTCTAAAAATGTCTGTTATCTGGCATGAAACAAGGAGGAAGGGAGGGAAGAATTGTATGTGATTAAAGATTGGGAGGCTTTCCAAGCCACTTTCCAGAAGATAGCCTACTTTGCTACAACAAGCAAGGAAAAAAACTTTGTAACCAGTGTACAGCTCTGATACATAGTAACTGGAAGAATGAGTGAAGATAAAATTCTACTGTATCTTTCTCTACAGTGAAGGAGATGATGACTTTTAACCAGGCTTCATACTTTAGCTTCCCTGGTGGCTCAAACAGTAAAGAATCTGCCTGCAATACAGGAGACCCTGGTTTGACCCCTGGGTCGGGAAGATCCCCTGGAGAAAGAAAAGGCAACCCACTCCAGTATTCTTGCCTAGAAAATTCCATGGTCAGAGGAGCCTGGTGGGCTACTGCCAAGAGTCAGACACAACTGAGCAACTAACGCTTTCACCTTTCGTACCCCCTTAAAAAGGAACTGAAGTAAACCATAAGAAACATCTCAAAATGGTGGGGGCCGGGAAGATGATTGCATTTTCAATAACTTGTGTCAAGGCAATTAGAGAGCCTTTGGAAGGGGGAAAGAAATCTGGATTTGTTAGGAGAACCACTGACCTAAATCCCCCACCCTGGCCAGACACCACAGTAACCATTTGTATGAGTTGTTTTACTACAGGAGGTCCTGGTAGGGAACATGGAACTGACAAGCCACCAGCAACCACAAGAATTCAGGAAAGGTCAAAAGGAGACGCCAGTCTATAAGTCCTACCAACCTTCCAGGATCCTTCTTGCTGAAATTCATCTTAGTTAAGGGATGCATTCACCACTAGGAAGGAGAATGATTGGCCAGAGACAACCCAGAAACGAATCCCATCACCATAAAACCCAAGACTGCGAGCCATGTGGCAGAGCAGTTCTCCTGGGCTCCCTTAACCTCCTGCTCTCCTCCCAGGCACCCCTTCCCAAGAAAATTTCTTGTTTTGTTAGCATCTGTGTCTCCTCAGACAATTCCTGAGGGATAGACAACAGACCCTGCTTGGGGCCTTGAAGGGGCCCCCCTTCCTGCAATTGATTCATACCACACTTTTTTTTAATTAGTTTATTTTCTATTTTTTAACTTTACAATACTGTATTTGTTTTGCCATACATTGCATACCACACTTTTTGAAAGAAAGTATTAGTCACTCAGTCGTGTCCAACTCTTTTGTGACCCCATGGACTGTAGCCTGCCAGGCTCCTCTGTCCATGGATTTCTTCAAGCAAGAATCCCACTGGAGTGGGTAGCCTTTCCCTTCTCCAGGGGATCTTCCCAACCCAAAGATCGAACCCGAGTCTCCTGCATTACAGGTGGATTCTTTACCATCTGAGCCACCAGGGAAGACCACATTTTTTACTCCAAAATAAATTTCAGCTCCAAGGCTTCAATGTAAAATGTAGAACCACTGAAGTACTAGAGGAAAAATGGGTAGATACTTTTATAATCTTGACATGAGGAACATCCATCTGCTCATTCATTTAGCAAATATTTATTCAGTGCTTATTGTGTGTCACCACTGCTTTGAGTGTTGAAAATATATCAGTGAACAAAAAGACAATAGTCCCTGCCCACCTGAAGCTAAAATTTTAGTGAGGAGGGCTAGAAAATAAACAATAAATCAAATAAATAATGTGTGTTTGAAAATGAAAGATGCTATGAAAAAAATTCTTTGACCTTGCCTTTCTTTGGGATTGGAATGAAAACTGACCTTTTCCAGTCCTGTGGCCACTGCTGAGTTTTCCAAATTTTCTGGCATATTGAGTGCAGCACTTTCACAGCATCATCTTTTAGGATTTGAAATAGCTCAGCTGGAATCCCATCACCTCCACTAGCTTTGTTCATAGTGATGCTTCCTAAGGCCCACTTGACTTCACACTCCAGGATATCTGGCTCTAGGTGAGTGATCACACCATCATGATTATCTGGGTCATGAAGATCTTTTTTGTACAGTTCTTCTGTGTTCTTGCCACCTCTTCTTAATATCTTCTGCTTCTGTTAGGTCCATACTGTTTCTGTCCTATATTTTGCCCATCTTTGCATGAAATATTCCTGAACAGAGAGACTGTAAAAATATGATAAATATTATATATATATATATATATATATATATACACACACACACACACACACACACACATATATAGTTGATTTTCAACAAAGGTGGAAAGACAATTATACAGGGAAAGGATAGTCTTTTCACAAATGGTACTGGGAACACCCATATGCTCTTTTTTTTTTTTTGGCTTCACTGGGTCTTAGTTGCAGCACCTAGGATCTTTAGTTGCAGCATGTGGGATCTAGTTCATTGTGGTTATTCAGGTCATTAAGATCTTTTTTGTATAGTTCTGTGTATTCTTGCCACCTCTTCTAAACTAATAGAACAGAGTAAGCAGGGGAAGGGCGTCAGGAATACAGGAATGAAAGGGTACAAAATTAAAATGGTGGATCTGAGTTGGCTTCAACCAAGAATGTGCCATTGAAGTAAAGATAAAGGAGGGAATAAGCCATCTGAGGGAAGAGCGTGCCAGAAAGACTGAAGCATACCTGCCTCCTTCTAAGGAGAGCAAAGGGACCAGTATGGATGAAACTGAGTGAACGAACACAAAAATAGCAGAGCACAAGGCTAAGGCCAGATCATGGAGGGTTTTGCAGGCTATTCGTAGGGACTTTGCCTTTGCTGGGGAGGAAAAATCATTTTCCCTCTTCTCTTCAAGGTTCTTGGCTGAGATGTTCCCACCTCCCACTGTAATAAGAGACATTAATAGCAGAACAAGAAACAGAAGTTTAATAACATGCATACCTCCCCTATATATGGGTGATAACCAGGAAAACTGAGTAATTCAGGAAATGACTTAAGCCATCATTTTATTTTTTAATTGAAGTATAGTTGATGTAAAATATTATATGTTACAGATGTACAATATAGTGATTCACAAGTTTTAAAGGTTATACTCCATTAAAATATTGGCTATATTTTTGTGTTGCACAGTATATCTTTGTAGTGTTGTGGAATCCAGAGTCGCAAAACACACCCCGGAGGACATTCAATACAGTGGAGTATAGTTTATTATGCCAGCTGGTCCAAGGGGAATCAGTTCCCAACAAGGACCCTGATGTTTCTGAAAGGCCCAGTTTTATAACCCCCCACCCCCCTCTACGTGACTGGTTACATGTTAGCAACTTCTTTGTTGTAAAACTCAATCATATACAACAATGATTATACATCAAGAGGGGATGTCTCCATGGTTAATCTAACAGGGGCAGCCTGACCTCAACTACAGTCTCCGTTTGCCATCTGTAGGGAAGGATAGCTCCAGGAGACCTGGTTTTCGTTAGCAACAGTTTCCTGGTTTCCTCACTTTTGGGGAACTCTGGGGTTCAGGCCCCATTTATATCCTGTCTTTAAGATTGATGACAGGCTTCAAGATGGAGTCTCTCCTGCTTTCCTCACACTGGCCCCAATAGTAGTATATTTTTCAAAAGTTTGTATTTGAGTGTAGTTGCTTTACAATGTTGTGTGTAGCTTAGTTTGTGCACAATATTGGGTTGGCCCAAAAGTTCGTTGGAGTTTTTAAACTGAAAAACGGGTTCGTTCGGGTTTTTAAAGGAATTTTTTGGCTAACCCAATGGTTTGTCCCTTTTATCCTCTACCCCAATCTCGGCCCTCCCCCTTCCACTCAAGCCACCATTTTAAATACCTCATCAGCTAAAACAGATGTTGTAGGAGCCAATTACCTAAGACTATCAAGCCAAGCATGGTGAACAGGAATATGATTGTGATGCAAATGGCAAGTATTCCACTCTCCATTGATAAGAGTTTCGAAAGATAAGATCATCCTTCTGTTTCTTCTGCATAGGGAGAAAGACACTTACAAACGGAGATTTCCCTTGTAAATGTAAATGTCTCTTACAAAAGGGTAACTTCTCCATGGTTTTCAAAACTTTCTGTGTCTGCTGTTTCTTCAAATTTATTTATTTTTGGCTGTGCTGTGTCTTTGTTGCTTGGGCTTAGTCTTTAGTTGTGGGAGCAGGGGCTACTCCCTAGTTGCAGCGTGCAGACTTCTCACTGCTTCCCTCATTGGGGAGCACAGGCTTTAAGGCTCCCAGGCTTCAGTAGTTGCGCCACGTGGGCTCAGTAGTTGCAGCTCCTGGGCTCTCGAACACAGTCTCAAAAGTTGAGGCACAGGAGCTCAGCCGCTCCTAGGCAAGTAGGATCTTTCCGGCCTAGGGATTGAACCCATGTCTCCTGCATTGGCAAGCAGATTCTTTACCACTGAGCCACTTGGGAAGCCCTCTGCTGTTTCTTAATAATCATCTCAAAATAATCCTCATGTCAAAGAGGCATGTTTTGACATGGATGTGCTCATTTCTGCTCCCCTTCACCTTTTTGTTTAGTCGCTCAGTCGTGCCTGACTCTTGCAACCCCATGGACTGTAGCCCGCCAGGCTCCTCTGTCCATGGGATTCTCCAGGCAAGAATACTGGAGTGGGTTGCCATTGTCTTCTCCAGGGATCTTCCTGACCCAGGGATTGAACCCAAGTCTCCTGTGTCACCTGCATTAGCAAGCGGAAGTTTTACAACTGAGCCACCAGGGATTAAAATCAAAAGCCACTGGAGGGCTTTGACCAGAGGAAGGACGCCTTTGTCTTACCCCAGAACAGGATTACATTGCTGCTGTATGCAGCAGTGTAGGGAGTGTCAACTGGAAAAAATGAACAACCTAAAAGTTGAGAATTTTGTTTTACTTGGTGGAGTTTTTGAGGATTTAAGCCTCTCAGATCGCTCTGGGGAACTGCTCCAAAGAGGTAAGGGAGGAGCCAGGATATACAGTAGTTTTTGCAACAAAAACCCACATAGTTGGAACATCACAAGATTTTTGTTGTTGTTGTTCAGTCCCTAAGTCGTTTCTCTCCAACTCTTTGCAACCCCATGGACTGCAGCACACCAGTCTTGCCTGTCCTTCACTACCTCCTGGAACTTGCTCAAACCCATGTCCATTGAGTTGGTGATGCCGTCCAACCATCCCATCTCCTGTCACCCCCTTCTCCTCTTGCCCTCAACCTTCCCAGCCTCAGGGTCTTTTTCCAATGAGTCAGCTCTTTGCATCAGGTGGCCAAAGTATTGGAGCTTCAGCTTCAGTAATCACAAGATTACTGTTAATTAAAAGAAAACCAGAGATCTCAAGTTAATGAATCTAGTGCTTTTTCTTTGTATGGGAAGATACAAGAGTCTGGACTCATTGAAATCATTCTTTTACTATGCACTTTAACTATCTAGGGCCGGTACCCCATTCTTTGCCATCCTGAGTCCCCCAGGGTGCACATTTGGGGGCTTCCTCCAGGCTCACCCTTGCACGGTGGCAGTGGCTGATGCCTTGATGATCATAGCATCTTTTGTTTGATAATAAGGCAGGCAATATTTTTCTTTCATGGGAGCAAGGCTGAGAGCAGGGAGACCTATCGAAAGCTACTGTAATAAGGCCTGGGTGGTGGGGACAGCACTGCTGGTGGTGGTGGTGGTGAGAAGCTGTCTGATTCTGGATATATTTTGAAGGTAGAATCAAAAGGACTGCCTGACATGAAACCCAGAAGGCATGAATGAAAACACTGATTCACTTAACTATAAAAGCATTCGTTCATTCTCAAATTGCTTGGATGGTTCACTCATTCTATTTTTTCAAACTGCAAACTAACTTTGTTCAACCATGATTCTCAAAAGCCTTTGATATTTTCATAACTTTATTAAAATTAAAAAACTTTAAGGGGGCTTCCCTGGTGGTCCAGTGGTTAAGACTCTGGGCTTCCACTTTAGGGGGCGTAAGTTAAATCCCTGGTCAGGAGAACTAAGATCCCACTAGCCAAGTGGTTTAAAAAAAACAAAAACTAAATGTATACATGAAAAAATAACAGAGAATAAGGAACTCTATCAGCTTTATTAGCTGCAGTAAATCAATATTTGTAATTATATATTATAAATTAGAAATCGGGCATCCTTGGTGGCTCAGTGGTCAAGAATCCATGTGCCAATGCAGGAGATACAGGAGACACGGGTTCGATCCCTGGGTCAGGAAGATCCCCTGGAAGAGGGAATGGCAACCCACTCTAGTATCCTTGCCTAGGAAATGCCATGGACAGAGGAGCCTGGCAGGCTACAGTCCATGAGGTCACAAAAAAGTCAGACACAACTTAGCAACTAAATAACAACAAATTAGAAATTGCATGTAACATAGTTACAGCAAAAACTTTCATTTTGAAACATATTTTTTTCAAGAATTTTCCAGTCCATCTTTAAATATTACAGTTTCTTCAGTCTCACTGCTAGATGCTCTTGCTTTTTCATTCTCTCCTCACCCCTTAAGTAATCTCATCCATTCCCAGGAAGCCCACTACAGTAATATCTCTGTGGTCTCAAGGGTTTTTTGTTTGTTTGTTCTTTAGGGGGCACCAGGAGGCTTTCAGGGATCTTAGTTCCCTGACTAGGGATCCAAGCTGAGTCCCTGGCAGTGGAGTGCAGAGTCCTAACCACTGAGCCACCAAGAAATTCTCTGCCTCATCATTTATATTTCTGTGGCAAATCTCTCTGTTTGGCTCCTCAACCTGAATGTTCAGCTTCCTGTCTGACATTTACTACTCAGATACCTCCAATTAATTAACTCATTCTCTTGCCAAATATTCACGGGGTACATACTCTGTGTTGATCACTATGTTAGGAAACTGGTACACAATGGAGACTAAAATGTACTTGGTCCCCGCCCTCATGAAGTTTACATTCTATTACATTCTAGTTGGGGAGGAGGTTGTGAGGAAAACAAGAAAACAAACAATAAGTAGTGGAAACCTCTGTGAATAAAGTAAGCTGCAGCAATAGAGATCTTTTTTTTTCTTTTTTAATGTGTGTGCCATGGGAGGAGACTTGCAATAGCCAGGGGACATCTCTCTGGGGGTAGTGTCATGTAGGCTGAGAGTTCAAGGATGAGAAGCAACCACCCATGGGAAGAACATTCTAGATTGTTGTAGCAGCATGTGCAAAGGTCCTGCTGAGGAAAAGAATGAGATGTATATGAAGGACTTAAAGGAAGTCTCTATGGTGATTTAGGACAAACAATGACAGTTAACCCAGTTGGAACATTAGGACAGCATCAGATTACCCAGGATCCTGTAAGTCATAGTGAGTATTTGTGGAGTGTATGCTAAGAATAATGGGAGTCACTGGAGAGCTTCAATTTGGGAGAAGAACTGGAGCTGACTGCTAGTTTGAAAGATAACTCTGGCAGCTCCATGGAGAATGAGCCTCAATGGCAAGCATGGAAGCTGAAAAAGGAGTTTAAGGCTGCATGAGCTCTAATGTGGCATGGACTAGGGGTTGTGGACAGAATGAAAGTGGAGAGATCAGAGAGATAGTTGGAGCAATTTGCTGGTGGTCCAGTGGTTAGTGCTTCCCTGGTCAGAGAACTTAGATTCCCCCATGCCCTGTGATGTGGCCAAAAAATATATATATATATATATATATATATATATGTATGTATGAAGGCAATGGCAACCCACTCCAGTACTCTTGCCTGGAAAATCCCATGGATGGAGGAGCCTGGTAGGCTGCAGTCCACGGGATCGCGAAGAGTCGGACAGGACTGAGTGACTTCACTTTCACTTTTCACTTTCCTGCATTGGAGAAGGAAATGGCAACCCACTCCAGTGTTCTTGCCTGGAGAATCTCAGGGATGGGAGAGCCTGGTGGGCTGCCATCTATGGGGTTGCACAGAGTCAGACATGACTGAAGCGACTTAGCAGCAGCATATATATATATATATATATATATATATATATATATATATATATATATGATAGCTGGGAAGTTGAAACAGTGCAGAATGGTCTACATAAGAACTAACCATTGGTGCTAGGATGCCTGGTTCTAAGCCTGGCTCTGCCACTTTTGAGTTGTATGTGTGTATGCTAAGTTGTTTCAGTTGTGTCAGACTCTTTGCGATCCTATGGACTTTAGAAGCCCACCAGGCTTCTGTCCATGGAATTCTCCAGGCAAGAATACTGCAGTGGGTTGCCATTTCTTTCTCCAGAGGATCTTCCTAACCCAGGGATCAAACCTGCAGGATGAATTCGGGCAAATCCATAATTTCTCTGCGTCTCAGTGTATGCATCTACAAAATGATGATTAATAATGGTACTTACATGAAGTGTCAGGATGATATGAGTTAATATACACAGCATGTTTACCACGTTTTCTAAAGTACAGTAAGCACAGTTGATATTGTGTGTTAACTATTAATTTTGATGATGCACTGGGACTGAGGGAGAGATCAATGGTGGTGTCAGGTTTCTAGCCTGAGCTACTGTATGTCTCCTTGAGTTATTAGAGTGGCAAAACCTTGGTCTTGAGTAAAACTGATAATTTATGTTTTCCATCGCTACTGGAAAAAGTCACATAATTGGGCAGGTTAGGCCTATTGTAAAATTCATGATCACAGACCCCAAATGAGTCTTCAGTATTGCCTAGTAATTTTATTACATATTTTTGGTCAATCCACTCACCTGCCTTCTGCAACCATTTTTTACAACCTTCGCCACTCTTCTCTAACCTACCCCAGCACCACCTCCTACTTACCCTCATACATTCAATACTTGACCACAACTCTCATTTCACAGAGAAAATAGAAGCCATTAGATAGGAACTCCCTCATCTTCTGCTGACCAAGTATACATATCTACCCATCTCCTCCCCCACCCTGTCTTCCTTGCCTCCTGCTACACAGGATAGTGGTTCCCAAAGTGTAGTTAATCCCCCAGAACAGATCAACACCACGTGGGAACTTGTTAGAAATGCAGATCTCACCTCCAAACCTACAGAATCACAAACTCTGGTGGAGGAGGGGGCAGTGATCAGGTTTAAGAAGCTCTCCAGGGAATTCTGTTTTATTTATTTACCTTTGTTTTGTTTCTCTTTTGCTCTTGTTGTCACCAGGGAATTCTGATGCACAATCCAGTTAGAGAACCAATGCAATAGAAGAATGATGCCTCTTCTCATGTAAGGCCATTCCTTCTATTTCTTCTTGGGATAATGTCCTCCTATGCTTTCCTGGGAATTTTATGTCATTAATTATCTCTTTTTTGTCATGTATGTGCAACCTCTCCTCGACTGGAACTTTCTCATGCACATGAAGCATTCTCTGGGACTTCGCTGGCAGTCCAGCGGTTAGGACTCAGTGGTTCTACTGCAGGGGGCAGGGGTTTGATCCCTGGTTGAGGAAATAAGATCACACATGCCTCACAGTAGGGCCCCACAAAATGCTCTAACACAACATTGTAAATCAACGATGCTCCAATAAAAATGAATTAAAAACAAAACAGACAAAAAATCAAAAAACTTCAGTTCAGTTCAGTTCAGTCACTCAGTCGTGTCCGACTCTGCGACCCCATGAATTGCAGCACGCCAGGCCTCCCTGTCCATCACCAACTCCCGGAGTCTACCCAAACCCATGTTCATCGAGTCAGTGATGCCATCCAACCATCTCATCCTCTGTCGTCCCCTTCTCCTCCTGCCCCCAATCCGACCCAGCATTAGGTCTTTTCCAATGAGTCAACCCTTCGCATGAGGTGGCAAAGTATTGGAGTTTCAGCTTCAACATCAGACCTTCCAATGAACACCCAGGATTGATCTCTTTTAGGATGGATTGATTGGATCTCCTTGCAGTCCAAGGGACTCTCAAGAGTCTTCTCCAACACCACAGTGCAAAAGCACCAATTCTGCGGCGCTCAGCTTTCTTCACCGTCCAACTCTCACATCCATACATGACAACTGGAAAAACCATAGCCTTGATTAGACGGACTTTTGTTGGCAAAGTAATGTCTCTGCTTTTAAATATGCCATCTAGGTTGGCCATAACCTTCCTTCCAAGGAGTAAGCGTCTCTTAATTTCATGGCTGCAGTCACCATCAGCAGTGATTCTGGAGCCCAAAAAAATAAAGTCTGACACTGTTTCCACTGTTTCCCTATCTATTTCCCATGGAGTGATGGGACCAGATGCCATGATCTTAGTTTTCTGAATGTTGAGCTTTAAGCCAACTTTTTCACTCTCCTCCCTCACCTTCATCAAGAGGCTCTTTAGTTCTTCTTCACTCTCTGCCATAAGGGTGGTGTCATCCGCATATCTGAGGTTATTGATATTTCTCCCGGCAATCTTGATTCCAGCTTGTGTTTCTTCCAGCCCAGCATTTCTCATGATGTACTCTGCATATAAGTTAAATAAGCAGGGTGACAATATACAGCCTTGACGTACTCCTTTTCCTATTTGGAACCAGCCTGTTGTTCCATGTCCAGTTCTAACTGTTGCTTCCTGACCTGCATACAGGTTTCTCAAGAGACAGGTCAGATGGTCTGGTATTCCCATCTCTTTCAGAATTTTCCACAGTTTATTGTGATCCACACAGTCAAAGGCTTTGGCATAGTCAAGAAAGCAGAAATAGATGTTTTTCTGGAACTCTCTTGCTTTTTCGATGATCCAGCGGATAATGGCAATTTGATCTCTGGTTCCTCTGCCTTTTCTAAAACCAGCTTGAACATCTGGAAGTTCACGGTTCACGTATTGCTGAAGCCTGGCTTGGAGAATTTTGAGCATTACTTTACTAGCATGTGAGATGAGTGCAATTGTGCGGTAGTTTGAGCATTCTTTGGCATTGCCTTTCTTTGACATTGGAATGAAAACTGACCTTTTCCAGTCCTGTGGCCACTGCTGAGTTTTCCAAATTTGCTGGCATATCGAGTGCAGCACTTTCACAGCATCACCTTTGAGGATTTGAAATAGCTCAACTGGAATTCCATCACCTCCACTAGCTTTGTTCGTAGTGATGCTTTTCAAGGCCCACTTGACTTCACATTCCAGGATGTCAGGCTCTAGGTGAGTGATCACACCATCATGATTATCTGGGTCGTGAAGATCTTTTTTGTACAGTTCTTCTGTGTATTCTTGCCATCTCTTCTTAATATCTTCTGCTTCTGTTAGGTCCATACCATTTCTGTCCTTTATCGAGCCTATCTTTGCATGAAATGTTCCTTTGGTATCTCTAATTTTCTTGAAGAGATCTTAGTCTTTCCCAATCTGTTGTTTTCCTCTATTTCTTTGCACTGATCGCTGAGGAAGGCTTTCTTATCTCTCCTTGCTATTCTTTGGAACTCTGCATTCAGATGGGAATATCTTTCCTTTTCTGCTTTGCTTTTTGCTTCTCTTCTCTTCCCAGCTATCTGTAAGGCCTCCTCAGACAGCCATTTTGCTTTCTTGCATTTCTTTTCCATGGGGATTGTCCTGATCCCTGTCTCCTGTACAATGTCAGGAACCTCTGTCCATAGTTCGTCAGGCACTCTGTCTATCAGGTCTAGTCCCTTAAATCTATTTGTCACTTCCACTGTATACTCATAAGGGATTTGATCTAGGTCATACCTGAATGGTCTAGTGGTTTTCCCTACTTTCTTCAATTTAAGTCTGAATTTGGCAATAAGCAGTTCATGATCTGAGCCACAGTTTGCTCCTGGTCTTGTTTTTGCTGACTGTATAGAGCTTCTCCATCTTTGGCTGCAAATAATATAATCAATCTGATTTCGGTGTTGACCATCTGGTGATGTCCACGTGTAGAGTCTTCTCTTGTGTTGTTGGAAGAGGGTGTTTGCTATTACCAGTGTGTTCTCGTGGCAAAACTCTATTAGCCTTTGCCCTGCTTCATTCTGTACTCCAAGGCCAAACTTGCCTGTTACGCCAGGTGTTTCTTGACTTCCTACTTTTGCATTCCAGTCCCCTATAATGAAAAGGACATCTTTTTTGGGTGTTAGTTCTAGGAGGTCTTGTAGGTCTTCATAGAACCGTTCAACTTCAGCTTCTTCAGTGTTACTGGTCGGGGCATAGACTTGGATTACCTGGACATAGGACATAGGACATAGACATAGGACATCGGACATAGGACATAGTCATAGGAACCTGGAATGTTAGGTCCATGAATCAAGGCAAACTGGAAGTGGTCAAACAGGAGATGGCAAGAGTGAACGTCGACATTCTAGGAGTCAGCGAACTAAGATGGACTGGAATGGGTGAATTTAACTCAGATGACCATTATATCTACTACTGTGGGCAAGAATCCCTTAGAAGAAATGGAGTAGCCATCATGGTCAACAAAAGAGTCCGAAATGCAGTACTTGGATGCAATCTCAAAAACGACATAATGATCTCTGTTCGTTTCCAAGGCAAACCATTCAATATCAAAAAACTTACTCTCGGCTTTCTCATATACAAAACTCTGTCTTTCAATCTTTCACCCTCTTCTAGCTACCAGGGGATAGTTTTCTCCCTCCCCAGCCAAACATCTTGAAAGAGTTGCTGCACGTGTGGGATAAGGGGTAGTCAGTAGTCTTATGAGACTCCCACTGCTGATGGGAGGAAAAATTGGTACAGTCATTTGGGAGGGCAGTTTGGTAATACATTTTCTATTAAAATATGAAAAGTACAAGTCGTGTCTATTGAAATTCAAATGAGCATACCCTTCTTTTTGCCATCTTTGACAAAGTAAGTGTATATAAGGCAGTGTTTTGCAGAATTGTGAGTGACTTGGGGGAAAAAATAAGAAGCACTTAAAAGACTATCAGTAGAAGAATGTCAAATAAATTATGATATAGTATGTGATATCTGTGGTGCATTTATTTAAAAAATGAAGTAGTTCATTCTATATATCATATTATACTACATAATATATGTATTGATATAAATGGGCTTCCCAGGTGTCTCAGTGGTAAAGAATCCACTTGCCAATGCAGAAGATGCAAGTTCAATCCCTGGGTCAGGAAGATCCCCTGGAGGAGGAAATGGCAACTCCTTCCAGTATTCTTGCCTGGGACATCCCATGGACAGAGGAGCCTGGTAGGCTACAGTCCATAGGGTCACAAACTTAGACACGACTGAGCAATTGAACATTGATACATGTAAAAAATATGCATATGTATATATATATATGTTATTATTATTATTTTTTGCCTTTTTATACAGTTCATGGGGTTCTCACAACAAGAATATTGGAGTGGTTTGCCATTCCCTCCTCCAGTGGGCCATGTTTTGTCAGACCTCTTCACTATGACCTGTCCATCTTCAGTGGCTCATAGCTTCATTGAATTACACAAGCCCCTTCACCACGAGGCAGTGATCCATGAAGGGGGATGCAAACAGCCGACTCATTGGAAAAGACCTGATGCTGGGAAAGATTGAAGGCAGAAGGAAAAGAGGGCAACAGAGAATGAGATGGTTGGATGGCATCACCAGTTCAATAGACATGAACTTAGGCAAACTCTGAGAGATGGTGAGGGACAGGGATGCCTGGTGTGCTGCAGTCCATGGGGTCACAAAGAGTCAGACACGACTTGGCAACTGAACAACTATGTTAAATTATGCTGTTACCTATAACAGTAATATATTAATATATAGAAAAAGACCAGGAAGGACATACCAAACAAACAGCTATGGTTACCTCTGAAAGATGGAGAAGAAAACCAGGATTGGTGGCAGTGATCAAAGAGGATTTTAGTCTTGTTTGTAATGTTTTAATTTTTTTAAAGGAAAAGATATTTATATATTATTTATTTAATTAAAAATCAAATAAAAGAAAGAGTTGTCAAAAAAGAGTTATCTATACCAACTACTCCATTTTATCACCTCTCCCTCAATTCTCAACCCACTCCAATCTGGCTTTTATCCAGATCATTTCCCTGAAATAGCTCTTTTTCATGTTGCCAATGACATCTGTGTCACCATATCAAAAAGATAAGATGTTTTCTGCTCTTTTACTTGGCCTTTTTTTCCTTCTTGGCCACTTTCTCCTTGAAGCACTCTCTTCCTTTGGCTTCCAAGCTCTTTTATATTTAACATTCTGGTTTTCCACCTACCTCTCTGCCTGCTCTTTTTCTAACAACCCTGCACCTTATCCTTCTCTACTAGACCACAAATTTGTTGAATTTTTTTAAAGACTTGCCCTAGATCCTCTTCTTTTCTCATTCAGTACTCTCCCAAATGTGTGCCTGTGCTCCGCAACAAGAGAACCCAACACAGTGAGAAGCCCATGCACCGTAAATAGAGAGTAGCCCACTCTCGCCACAACTGGAGAAAGCCCATTTGCAGCAATGAAGACCCAGTGCAGTCAAAAATAAAGAAGTAAATAAACCACAAAGAGATATCATCTCACACCCGTTGCAATGGTTATTATCAAAAAGAATAGAAATAACAAATGTTAGCAAGGATGTAGAAAGAAGCGTGCAGTGTTGGTGGGAATGTAAATTGGTACAAAGGAAAAGGAAAGTGAAGTCACTTAGTCGTGTCTGACTCTTTGCGACCCCATGGGCTGTAGACTACCAGGCTCCTCTGTCCATGGGATTTTCCAAGCAAGGGTACTGGAGTAGGTAGCCTTTCCCTTCTCCAGGGGATCTTCCCAAACCAGGGATCAAACCCAGGTCTCCCACATTGATTGCGGATTCTTTACCAGCTGATCCAACAGGGAAGCACAAGAATGCTGGAGTGGGTAGCCTATCCCTTCTCCAGCAGATATTCCTGACCCAGGAATCGAACCAGGGTCTCCTGCATTGAAGGCAGATGCTTTACCAACTCAGCTATCAGGGAAGGAAAGAAACTGGTACAGCCAGTATGGAAAACAGGCTTTGCAGGTGGCTCAGCAGTAAAGAATCCACCTGCAATGTAAGAGATGCAGGTTCAATCCCTGGGTCAGGAAGATCCCTTGGAGAAGGAAATGGCTACCCACTCCAGTATTCTTGCCTGGAGAATCCCCATGGACAGAGGAGCCTGGCAGGCTACAGCCCATAGGGTTGCAAAGAGTTAGACATGACTGAAAAACTAAACAACAACTATGTAAAAAAAATATGGAGCATCCTCAAAAAATTAAAAATAAAAATATCATATGATTCAGTCATTGTACTTCTAGGTATTTATCTAAAGAAAATGAAAACAGTAACTGGAAAAGATACATTGCCCCTTCCCCCACATCCTTTGCAACATTATTTACAATGGCCAAGATACAGGAAAGCAACTTAAATGTCCATCATTGATGGATGAATGGATAAAGAAAATGTGATAGACAGATAGATAGATACACAGTCACACATGCAACACACAAATAGAGTATTATTCAGCCACAAAAAGAAGGAAATCTTGCAGTTTGTGACAATATGGATAGGCCTGAGGGCAATATGCTAAGTGAGGTAAGTGAGACAAAGAAAGACAAATACCATATACTATCATCTATAGGTGGAATCTAAACAAAACAAAAGAACAAAAACTGAGCTCATGGGTATAGAGAAGAGATTGGTGGATGCCAGAGGTGGAGGATTGGGGGGTGGGTAAAATAGGTGAAAGGAGCAAAAAGGTACAAACGTCCAGCTATAAAATAAGTCCCATGGGGTGTAGTGTATAACACAGTGGCTATCTGAAACTTGCTAAGAGAGTAAATCCTAAAAGTTTCATCACAAAGATGAAGTATGTATAGTGATAGAAGCTAAATAGACTTATTGCGCTGATCATTTCTCAGTGATCCCCATAATAAAGGGATATAGTATACCCTTTGGATAATTAGTTAGTATTGGTATTGCAGAAATATGAGTCACAGAAACTCAACAGTATCAAGGAAAAAAACAAAAACTCTTCATTCTCACCATATCACAGAATATATAAACTATATGAATAATTACTTGAATGGAAAACTCAATCCTCAAAGTTTTAAACCTGTGAAATCAAGCTATTTTAATGGCTGCCTTGCTGTATGAAAGTCGTAGGTGTGGCTAGAAGGAGAAGACCCAGAGTCAACAACTAATGGGGGACACAGAAGTATAATACAGTGTGAAAGTGACAAATCACAAAAACGCCTAGGGTGTAGTGGGAGCACATATAAAGGACACTTAATCCAACTCTGTGGTGTATCCGTGGGGAGGGAGTGGTATATATGTGGAGTAGGGGAGCGGGTTGTCAGAGATTTGCTAGGAAAGGTAACTTTCCAAGAAATATACAAGCAAGATTTCAGCCAAGCAAAAGCTAGAAGAGGGGGTGGCAGGATCAGCAGAGCCTACTAGATGAAGAAACAGCAAGGATTAATTTGTTCAGAGGCTAGAGAGAATGGCCTTTTCATGTAGCTGAAAGTAGTTTTTTGGAGCAGAAACAGAGAGTGGCCTGACTGTGGGAGTGGAATTCCCATCCTTCCCCCCCACCCCACCCCTTGCTCTCCGCCCTCCTTCCCTGCACTAAATTTTGATGCTGGGGCATGTATGTATGTGGGGGTGAAGGTTCGGTCATGCAGGTCTTCCTGAGCAAAGGCAAAGAATTTGTACTTAATCCTTAGGGTAATGAAGAGCTAGGAGAAGATTTTTTTCCCCACTTTTTATTCTGAAATAATTTTAGATTTACTAAAGTGTTGCAAAAATAGTACAGAAAGGTGGCATATACTTATTCACTGAGCTTTCTTTAACATGAACCTCTTACATAACCAAGGTAGAATGATCAAACTAAGAAATCAAGATTGGTACAACACTATTAATATTAACTACACTACAGACTTTATTTGGATTTTACCAGTTTTCCCACTAATGCCCTTCTGTGTGTGTGTGTGTGTGTGTGTGTGTGTGTGTGTGGGCAGCAGGATCCAGTCTGGGACCCCATATTGCATCAATTTGCTCAGTAAAGGATTTTAATTCTATTTATTTTATTTTTTTTAACTGTGCTGGGTCTTTGCTGTGCTGGGTCTTTGTTGCTGTGCGGGCTTTTCTCTAGTTGTGGTGAGTGGGGGTTACTCTGTAGCTGTGGTGTGCAGGCTTCTCGTCGCGGTGGCTTCTCTCTAGGGCGCACAGGCTTCAGTAGCTGCGGCACGTGGGCTCAGCTGCTGTGGTTCCCAGGCTCTAGTGCACAGACTCCGCCATAGTTGTGACGCACGGGCTTAGTCGCTGCACGGTATGTGGGATCTTCCCAGATCCAGGATTGAACCTGTGTCTCCTGCATTGGCAGGCAGTTTACCACCGAGCCACCAGGGAAGCCCCGGTAAATGATTTTAAAGAGGAGTGTGACGTGATCACAGTTGCACAATCAGTTTGAGAGAAACATATTTAGACTGTGGGCAATGGGGAAGGAAAAAGTGAGCCAAGGCAGGAAGCCCAAGGAATAAGCTAATCTGGCCCTATCTATGAAATATGTGATGTAGTTTCTGGAGCTGACACACTGACCTACCAGGGCAGGTTAGTTCTCTTTTTGATGTTCCAATATGATGATTTAGAAACATGGCTTAAATAGAGTATGATTCTGCTGGATCCCAGTATTCCTTTGTTCTACTCAATTTTGGTATGGGCACGTTGAAGTGAACTGGAGAGAGGATGGGAATTGTAGCTTGGATACCTTTAACTCCACATGGTTAGTAACATGGAGGAAAATAACTATTAAAACCTAGTAGTTGCATTGATCTGTTTTATACACTTCCACTAATGTGTCCTGAAGCATCTGCTTTTGTGAAGTGCCATTCCTTGTGTTTCTCTTCCTTTACGATGTTGTCTGAGTGACACTGCATTTCACAAATCTCATGGTTAAATCTATGTGCCTCTGTCAAAGATCGCTCCTAACCTGATATTTATATGCTTTGCTTCATCCTTCACCTGCTTGTTTCCAGAACATTCTTAGTTAATGTAGCTGGAAATGTAACAGCTACATTATAAAATGAGTTTATTTCTTTTTTTATTACCAAACATTTTTCACCTCCTTTTAAAACATGTCTTTATTTTTGGCAATGCCACAAGGCTTGCAGCATGTTAGTTCTCCAACCAAGGATTGAATTTAGGGACCCTGCAGTGAAAGCACGGAGTTCTAATTACTGGACCATCAGAGAATTCCTTCACTTTCTTTTAATTCCATTAATTTAAGAACTATATTAGATATCAGGAGACCTGTTTTCCAGCCTTGACTTGGTCATCTATTATCTGTGTGACCTACAACGAGCAAATTAACTTCTCTTTGTCTCAGTTACTTCACATTAAATAAATACCCTGTCTACCTCTTAATCACTTGAAGTAATGGATGGGCACAAACTTTGCAAGCTCTACTGCTACATAAATAAAGGGTGTGTTATCCTTCTTATCTATACTTACTCTTGTCCGTCCTTTGATTGCATCCTCTTTTGATTTCCAAATGAGGTAAAACACAAAATGTCTGTGACAGTGTAAGTCAGTTCATTCACGAATTTAGTTTTTCATTTATTCTGAAGTACAAAGGGCCCAGACGTGTGCTATGGATTTGATGATAAGAAATGGATCCTGTGCTCAAGAAGCTTACTTTCAGTAGAGGGAGAGCGACAAGTAAGCACATAAAATGAGTACAGTACTCATGTTCTACTTTTTCACCAACACTTATCATGGCTCAGGAGAGAGAACCCATGTCTTCCTGGAGTTTGGGGCATAATCTACATTAAGAAACTAATTTCTTTGAAATGGAAAGATACCCCATGCTCTTGGATTAGAAGAATTAATATCCTTAAAATGGCCATACTATCCAGAGCAATCTAGAGATTTAATGTAACTCCTATCAAATTATCCATGGCATTTTCCCACAGAACAAATAATCCTAAAATCACTGTGGAACCATAAAAGACCCAGAACTGTCAAAGCAATACTGAGGAAAAAGAATAAAGCAAGAGTCATAACCCTTCCAGACTTCAGATAAATCTACAGTAATCAAAACAGTGTGGTGTTAGCACAAAAAACATACAGATGGCTCAAGGGAACAGAATAGAGAGCCCAGAAATAAACTCACACACCTATGTTCAATTAATCTTTGGCAAAGGAAGCAAGAATATACAAAGGAGAGAAGACAGTCTCTCCAATAAGTGGTGCTGTGAAAACTGCACAGCTAAAAGAATGAAATAATTGTAGAACATTGCCTAACACCATATACAAAAATAAACTCAACATGGATCAGAGACTTAAATATAAGACATGACACCATAAAACACCTAGAAGAGAATACAAGCAAAATATCCTCTGGCATAAGTTGTACCAACGTTTTCTTAGGTCAGTCTCCCAAGGCAATCTAGTGAAGAGGCACAATACAAATTCCTAGAGCCTCTATAGCAGAGAATATGCTGTATCTCCTGGGCCCAGCAGAAGGCTGGAGCTGGTGATGATCACACACTGATAACACCAGGAGGGCTGTGTCTTGTTGCAGAGAATGGGGACATAGCTTTCTGTGATGCTTCACTTCTTGAGGTTAAGAGACACAACGTGGCAGGGAGCTTTAATGGAAAAACTCGATGGCACTATTGGAGTTGTAGAGGGTGGGGATGGTAATCTGCTGACCACTGCTATTCCCTGCTTCTCAGAATCTCTCTGGAGAGTGCACAAAGGGGCGGGGGCAGGCATCCTGTAGAGGACCTGGGGGCACCCCTCCTCCAGGCAGTGCCCAGAACCCCACCCCCTTGGGTTAGCAGAATCCGCAGGCACTTGGCAGGCTGCCCAGTCCTGCAAAAGTTCCGGCCTGCTGGGTTATCCTGTTTTCCAAATCTTTACAGGGGCTTCTCCAGTTTTCTTGGTCAAGTTCAATCCTTTTACTAGTAACATGACTAATTCTGATCATTAGTACATTTTCTCCATTCATTTCCCCAACAACTTTTCCTACCTCTTTGGTCCAGGAGTTAACTCGCTAAAATTTTTACTGGCTTCTGCTATTGGCCAGTTAGCTGCCTTTGTTCTGTCTTCAATCGCCCCTGCCAATCTGCAGAAGATGCAGACCTCTTGGAGCGAGGGAACTTGCACAGAAATGCCCTTGGCCAGGCACATACATCTCAACATAAACAAGTGACCTCTGTTCTCCAAAACTCTTGAGACACAAGGAGGAAAAATAATAAGCTCTTCTATTTTTGTCCTATGATGCCTACAGTACTTCCTCCGGTGGCTCAGCAGTAGAGTCCACTTGCAATCCAGGAGACTTGCAGGAGATGCAGGTTCAATCCCTGGGTTGGGAAGATCCACTGGAATGGGAAATGGCAACCCACTCCAATATTCTTGCCTGAAAAATCCCATGAACAGAGGAGCTTGGCGGGCTCCAGTCCATGGAGTCACAAAGAGTCAGACAAGATTGAGCATGCACCTACAATACTCTCTAGGTGCAAATCCAGACAATTTGCATTAAAAGACAGAACAAGGAGCAGAAGGTAAGGATTCTGACAGAGGTTGCAAAATAAGATCCCTGCCCTAAGAGAAAGAAAACTTTCTTTCAGAATTTAAGGGCAACCCCCTTCCTTCTACTCTCTCTTCTTCAGTCCCCCACCTTTTTTCTCTTTCCCCAGACTTGTGATGCCCAACAGCAATATAATTAGAGCCCCATATGTAATTTTAAATGTTCTAGTTGCTGCTGCTAAGTCGCTTCAGTCATGTCTGACTCTGTGCAACCCCATAGACGGTAGCCCACCAGGCTCCCCTGTGCCTGGGATTCTCCAGGCAAGAACACTGGAGTGGGTTGCCATTTCCTTCTCTGTGAATAGAGGCTACAGAATGAATTACCACTAAGTGTCTGCAAAGAAGGAATAGAGTCTAGATGCCAACACTCTTCTCAATCGTAACAGAAACAAAACGTCTCTAAAAGAATGCACAGGCAGGAAAGGTGACCCAAAAATGAGACTCGTAGCCACGCTTAAAAAAATGAAGAAAGGGATAAATTCAGAGTCTGAGATTAACAGATGCATATTATTATTATAAAGTAAACACAAGGACATACTGTATAGCACAGGGAACTATATTCAATATCTTGTAATAACCTATAATGGAAACAACTCTGAAAAGAATAGATATATACACATATATAACTGAATCCCTGTGCTGTACACCTGAAACTAATACAACGCTGTCAATCAACTATAGTTCAATAAAAAATTAAGTCACAAAAAAGAAACAGATGGAGTTAATTTTAATGTTTTATTTAATGCAGTAGTTCCCTGGTGGCTCAGACAGTAAAGAATCCACCTGCAATGCAGGAGACCTAGGTTCGATCCCTGGGTTGGGAAGACCCCCCTGGCAAAGAGAACAGCTATCCACTCCAATATTCTAGCCTGGAGAATTCCACGGACAGAGGAGCCTGGTAGGCTACAGTCCATGGGGTTGCAGAGTCGGACATGACTGAGTGACTTTCACTTTCACCCTAAATATTATCATTTCAACATGTAATCAATATGAAGTTGGAGAGGTTTTGCATTCTTTTTATTACGCAAAGTCTTTGAAGCCTGGTGTGCAATGTACCACTGCAAGGCAAACCATCCAGCATCACCATAATCCAACTCTATGTCCTAACCATTGATGCCAAAGAAGTGTAAGTTGAACAGTTCTGTGAAGACCTACCACATCTTCTAGAGCCAACACCAAAAAAGATTTCCTTTTCATCACAGGGGACTGGAATGCAAAAGTAGAAAGTCAAGAGATACCCAGAATAATAGGCAAGTTTGGTCTTGGAGTACAAAATGAAGCAGAGCAAAGGCTAACAAAGTTTTGTCAAGAGAACACACTGGTCATAGCAAACACCCTTTTCCAACAACCCAAGATCATTACACATGGACATCACCAGGTGGTCAGTAGTGAAATCAGATTATGTTCTTTGCAGCCAAAGATGGAGAAGCTCTACACAGTCAGCAAAAAACAAGACCTGGAGCTGACTGTGGCTCAGATCATCAGCTACTTATTGCAAAATTCAGGCTTAAATGGAAGAAAGTAGGGAAAACCACTAGGCCTTTCAGGTATGACCTAAATCAAATCCCTTATGATTATACTGTGGAGGTGATGAATAGATTCAAGGGATTAGATCTGGTAAATAGAGTGCCT
This sequence comes from Giraffa tippelskirchi, assembly GCF_054371585.1. NCBI lineage: Eukaryota > Metazoa > Chordata > Mammalia > Artiodactyla > Giraffidae > Giraffa > Giraffa tippelskirchi. The sequence goes on along the minus strand of NC_137289.1, from coordinate 16,830,793 downwards.
GAAGAACTACGGATGGAGGTTTGTAACACTGTACAGGAAACAGTAACCGGAACTAACCCAAAGAAAAAGAAATGCAAGAAGGCAAACTGATTGTCTGAGGAGGCTTTGCAAATAGCTGAGGAAAGAAGAAAAGGGAAAGGCAAGGGAGAAAAGGAAAGATATACCCAACTGAATGCAGAGTTCCAGAGAATAGCAAGGAGAGATAAGAAGGCCTTCTTAAATGAACAATGCAAAGTAGAGGAAAACAATAGAATGGGAAAGTCTAGAGATCTCTTCAAGAAAACTGGGGATATCAAGAGAACATTTCATGTAAGGATGGGCATGATAAAGGACAGAAATGGTAAGGACCTAATAGAAGCAGAAGAGATGACAAGAATACACAGAAGAACTATACATAAAAGGTCTTAATGACCCGAATAACAATGATGGTGTGGTCACTGACCTAGAGTCAGACATCCTGGAGTATGAAGTCAAGTGGGTTTTAGGAAGCATTATTACGAACGAAGCTAGTGGAGGTGATGGAATTCCAGCTGAGCTATTTCAAATCCTAAAAGACAATGCTGTTAAGGTGCTGCATTCAATACGTCAGCAAATTTGGAAAACTCGGCAGTGACCACAGGATTGGAAAAGTCAGTTTTCAAACCAATCTCAAAGAAGGGTGATGCTAAAGAATGTTCAAACTATCGTACAATTGTGCTCATTTCAAGTTAGGTTTCAGCAGTATGTGAACCAAGAACTTCCAGATGTACAAGCTGGGTTTAGAAAAGGCAGAGGAACCAGAGATCAAATTGCCTACATTTGTTGAACCATGGAGAAAGCAAGTTAATTCCAGAAAAACACATATTTCTGCCTCATTAACTATGATAAAGCCTTTGAATCTGTGGATCACAACAAATTGTGGAAAATTCTTAAAGAGATGGGAGAAGCAGACCACCTTACCTGTCTCCTGAGAAGCCTGTATGAGGGTCAAGAAGCAATAGTTAGACCCAGACATGGACCAATGGATTGGTTGGGAAAGGAGTATCAAGGCTGTATATTATCACCCTGCTTATTTAACTTATATGCAGAGTACATTATGCAAAGTACTGGGTTGGATGAATTACAAGCTGGAATCAAGATTTCCTGGAGAAATATCAATAACTTCAGATATACAGATGACAACACTCTGATGGCAGAAAGTGAAGGGGAACTAAAGAACCTCTTGATGAGGGTGAAAGAGGAAAGGGAAAAAACTGGCTTGAAACTCAATATTAAACAAAACTAAGATCATGGCATCTAGTCCCATCCCTTAATGGCAAATAGAAGGGGAAAAAGTAGAAGCAGTGACAGATTTTATTTTCTTGGACTCTTAAATTACTGCAGACGGTGACTGCAGCCATGAAATTAAAAGACACTTGCTCCTTGGAAGGAAAATGACAAACCCAGACCGCATATTAAAAAGCAGAGACATCACTTTGCTGACAAAGGTCTCTATAGTCAAAGCTATGGCTTTTCCAGTAGTCATGTATGGATGTGAGAGTTGGACTATAAAGAAAGCTGAGTGCAGAAGAATTGGTGCTTTTGAACTGTGGTGCTGAAGACTCTTGCGAGTCCCTTGGACAGCAAGATCAAACCAATCAATCCTAAAGGAAATCAGCCCTGAATATTCAGTGAAAGGACTGATGCTGAAGCTGAAGCTCCAATACTTTGGTCATTTGATGTGAAGAGCTGACTCATTTGAAAAGACCCTGATGCTGGGAAAGATTGAGGGCAGGAGTAGAAGGGGATGACAGAGGATGAGATGGTTGGATGGGATCACGGATTCAATGGACATGAACTTGAGCAAGCTCCGGGAGAGCGGAGGACAGAGAAGCCTGGTGTGCTGCAGTCCCTGGGCTTGCAGACTGACACGACTTAGCGACTGAACAACAGTAACATGCAATATACACTTACAGAACATCAGTTTTGGATTAGCTGCATTTCAAGCCCGTAATAATAATCATAGTGGGCAACAAGGTCCAGGAATTCCGTCTTCTCCCTTCCACCCACCTGCAGCAAGACCTGAAGATGGCCGGGCGGCTTAACGCCCGGTAACCCTGCTACTTTGGTGCTGAGAGGCAAAATCAAGAGGATGCCAGACTCTGGGATGTTGGAAAGTTGAAATCTCTCAGACTGCATCCACACCTCGCAACCATTCCCCCACCCTGCACCCTCCTTCCAGACTCAGCGAGGAACCTCTGAAGGAGGCGCGCAAGAAGCCGCCCAAACCGCGGGAACGTGTTCCGCAGGGGATGCTGGGAGGAGGGGAAGGGGTGGGGAAGGGGGAGCGGGGGGGAGGGGGGAGCAGAGGGGGAGGGCGGGGGAAGACGTAGCAGGGCCATCACGCATGCGTACGGCACGCGCGCGCGTGCGCGCGCGCCCTCATAAAGGCAGCCAGGTCGCCTAGCAACCGAGTTCCAAGCCAGTATCTCGCCTGAACAGGTGGCCTTCCCCAGAGTGCTAAGTCTCACTAGCCGGTCTGGGCTCTCTTCTGTCCGTTTACTGTTCTTATCATTTCCGCTTCTTCTCTCCATTGGGTCCAATCACGCCCTTGGTGTGTGTCCCCAGCGCAGAACCGGCTACTAAAATGAGTACTCGTGGTTTCTGCCTGGGAACCAACCACTGGAGCCTATGGCCCACCCTCCCCGGGCTCAGGGGGTTGCTGGGGCTGGGACTGATCCTGGGGCTTCAGACCGCCAGCTCCACCGCTTTCTATCTTCCTGGGTTGGCGCAAGTCAATTTCTGCGAAGTGAACGGAGAGACCAATTACTGTCAGGTGAGGACTAGAGGGAGGAAGTGAGATGTGAGGGGAAGGCTTCGGGTTGGAGTATCGGGCACACCGGGGCCGACCAGTGCTGAGAGCTCTCTGACTCTACCCAGAATGCCTAAGCCCCCTCTGTGGGTGTGTCTCAGGGTCTCGATTGCAGAGCCTCGCACTTGACGGATCCAGATCTACTCCCCTTGATCCTCTTTCTCTCCCTCTCGGCTCAGCCCCTCCCCTCTCGTCCCCTCCCTCTCAGCTCAGCCCCTCCCTTCCCCTCTTCCCCTAGGTTCCGCCCTCCATTTTGCCCCCGCCCTCCCCTTGGCCCCGCCCCTTCCTTATCTCGGTCCCCCTAGTTCCTGCTCCTGCTTGGTCCCGCCTACTCCCTCAAAGATCCCGCAAGTGGTTCCAACCTCCCCCCCTCCCAATTGGTTGCTCCTCCCCCGTCATAGCTCCTTCTCGTCATAGCCCCTCCCTGCCATAGCTCCTCCCCCGTTATAGCCCCTCCCCTGACATAGCTCCTCCCCGTCATAGCCCCTCCCCGTTGTAGCCCCTCCCCTCTCATAGCTCCTCCCGTAATAGCCCCGCCCCGTCGTAGCCCCTCCCCTCTCATAGCTCCTCCCGTCATAGCCCCTCCCCTTCGTCTCGGTGGTTCCTTCCTCTTCCGGTGGTTCCTTCCTCTTCCGGTGGTTCCTTCCTCTTCCGCTACGTATTGCCTTCTCCCCCACTTCCCCTTCCTGTTGTCCCCCTTATACAATCTGCCTTTCAAGACACACTTCTCACTTGATGTTCCGTATAGTCACACCATATGTGTGTCACTCCTCACTCCTGTGGTCTCAGACTTTTACCTGTTTAATTCTTGTTAATTCATGTTGGTTTCCCTTGGGCCGTTTCTGCAAACAGCAAGAGAATATTTACCTCTCAGACTTGTGAGAATAAAATGAGACAAGGTATGAAAAGCACTGAAAAAAACATCTGGCGCATGGTAAGCTTTCAATAAGTGGTGACCATTATCATTATGAGTTTTCTTTAGCCAGAGATTTCTTGCTCAGTTCCTCTTCCACACGTCCACAAACTCCCTGATAAATTTTTGACTTCCTTCCTTGGCAGCCTTATTTTTTAAAACTAGAAACTCACTGTAAAATTTTTGCAAGCAATCCATTCAAAAAGTATTCATGAATAGTAAGACATTTTCTGATCTCAAGTTGCCTGTCAAGTGTGTGAGCAATGTTTTGGTAGAAGGAACCGCAAAGGCTTTAGAGCTAAAACAGTGCTAGGTGTGGTTTGACTACAGACTTAACAAGTTGAAAGTTGGGGTTTTTAGAGACCAGGTCTAGGTGCAGCAAATTTGCACTTAAAACCTGGAGTTTGCCTTTTCCTGTGAGAAGTATTGATAGTAGTGTTTTGAGCCATCATCTTGCCAAATACAGTAAGTAAGAAATGGCATTAAAAATTATTTTATACCTGCCTTTTCTCTGGTAATGCCTAGTTCTGGCTCTTTATTTCAGCAGACTTCCTAGCAAAAATAATATAATCTTTAACCATATCAAATATCTGGAATTTCTTTTTTGTAAGCTCTTTTTTTTTAGATTTACTTGCTTCCTTGAATGTGTTCTACTTTTGATTCTGAGGTTGTACCTTCTTTCCTTTGGTGAGTCTCTCATTTTATGTTTAGCATGCCAAACTTCCCAAATTCAATAGTGTCCAGCCTCTTGATTTCCGATTAGCTGAAATCAGATAGTGTCTGGCCTCTTGATTTCAGATAGGCAGAAATCGGGTAGTGAGATGAGATGGTTGGATGGCATCACCGACTCAGTGAACATGAATTTGAGTAAACTCTGGGAGACAGTGAAGGACAGGGAAGCCTGGTGTGCTGCAGTCCATGGAGTCACAAAGAGTCGGACACAACTGAGCGATTGAACAACAGTGCACATTTATACTTTCAATAAGCTTTAATTTTTTGAGCAGTTTTAGATTCGCAGCAGAATTGAGCAGAGAGTGTATAGAGTTACCATATGCCTTGGCCCCCACACAGGCATAGCCTCTCCCATTATTAACACCCCACCAGAGGTACATTTCTTATAGTTGGTGAACCTGCACTGAATAACATTATCACCTAAAGTCCATAGTTTATGTTACAGTTTAATCTTAGTAGTGTACATCCTATGAGTTTGAACACATGTATAGTGATGTGTATCCATCATTATAATATCATACAGGGTAATTTCACTACCCTAAAAATCCTCTATGTTCTCTGCTCGCTTATCCTAATGTCCCTTTAACTCATGACAACCAGTGATGTATTTATTGTCTCTACACTTCTGCCTTTTCCAGAATGTCACATAGTTGGAATCATACAGTATGTAGCCTTTTCAGCTTGGCATCTTTCACACAATAATATGATTAAAGTCTCTTTCATGTCTTTTCATAGTGGACTAGTTCATTTCTTTTTAGTGCTGAATAATATTCCATTGTCTAGATGTGCCACAGTACATTTATCTGTTCATTTACTAAAGGACACCTTGGTTGCTTCCAAATTTTGACAATGATGAATAAAGCTTCCATAAACATTGTGTGTAAGTTTTTTGTGTGGACATGTTTTCAATTGTTTTGAGTAAATACCAAGGAGCAAAATTCCTGGATCATGTGGTAAGAGTATATTTAGTTTTGTGAGAAACTGCTAAACTGTCTTCCAAAGTAGCCATACCATTTTACATTCCCAACCAGGAGTGAATGAGAGTTCACGTGTATTTTCTTTTTACCAAAATAAAATCATAGTATACATGTTAATGACAGCAACAGCCATAAGGAAAGAGACATAAAATCTTTACAAACAAGTTTATATTCTTTGGTAGAGTTGAGGGGATGTGGGTAGCGGGGGTGTGAGTAATCATCTCTTGCCATTCAGTTTTTGGCCAAATAACTCTTCTCGTTTCACTTGATCCTGAAGATGTCAGAGAGTCAAAGCAAGTGCAATAGCTGATGCTCAAAATGACCCTGAGTCATCAAGGAAGGTTAAATTGTGATCATAATGTTCTGTTTAAGATAGGAAAGAGTGAAGTGTATTTTAGAATAATATAAAAATAGTTAAAATAATGCAAAAAAACACACTTATGCAGGTAGCTTAATTATTTCAAGTTCTTGAGTTCCATGGATGCTAGGGTCCCTATGAAGCCTCTTAAAGTTGAATAGGGAATTTGGTGAACGTGTGTGCTTTTTTGGGGAGAGGGGCCATAGTTTTCATCGTATTCTCAAAGGGTTCTATGATTAAAAAAGGTTAAGAATGGCTGAGGTATCTGAAAAATTCATATGTTCAGAGACCCTGATGATGCCAGATAAATGAAATGTTATGAATTTATAGCTATACTGTGTTAAAATTTATAACTGTACTGTTTTATAAATGTATAACACTATACTAAGTTATAAATTTATAAATAGACAGTTATAAATTGATGGGAGTAATAAACCCAATTGCCTTTCAGTTACTTCAATATGTATTTTGCAAGTGCTACCTTATTTTACTTTGTATTATTAATTAATGTGTTTTTTTTTCTTCTTGCAGTCATCAATAGAAGTGTATGTAAACAGATTGGACTCAGTGGAGTCTGTGCTGCCTTATGAATATAATACGTAAGTTATAAGCATTATAATTATATCTGATATAGTTGATATAATTGTGATTAATTTATATCACAATTATGATATAATACTGTTAAGATGTGCCATCAGTTTTTAAAGTTAGTGAATGCAAGCCATGGGTATATTAAGAAATGCGGTGGTAATAGTATAATAAAGGTAACAGGAAAAAATGATTAGAATAGGGAACTTTCAATATGAGACAAATGCTTAAAAGATTAGGAAGTTTCCATTCTTGATTTTTTTGTCTAAGAAAGGCAAATTATAAATTTGCTACACTTTTAACTTTGAAAAAACATCTTTGCAGTTGTACCTTATTTCTAAAGCATCAAATAGGTGGGTTTCTACTAAGATTTTAATGGATGAAGGTGCTTAGTTTAGTAGTGAGTAGTAGTTATTACATATTGAAGATTAATTATGATCATTCATTTGACAATAACAACAAATGATGCACTTCTTGGGAAAAAAATGATCATAGTTTCCTTTGGTATTGCTTTACTGCCTCTAATTAAGCAGAAATAAAATCAGGTCTCATTTTCATTAAAATACCAGGTGTAAATGTAGGGTGTTAGTATGAGTATTAAAAATATTACTCAGGCCTACTATTTATTTTATCTTCTACCTAAACCATTTTACATGCAAATTTACTTAAAGGTTAGTTGTGATTCTTTTCAGTTAGTAACCATTTGATTTGTGAATATGTGAGAATGTGTTTGGGGGCTTTTTTTAATTCCCCTTTTGTCAGAACTGATAATTACAGTTTCTAAATGTCTCAGGTTAGAATCAGTACAGACTTTAAGCCATGATTTCCTTATTTGTGCTTACATGTCATTTGAAGTTTAACTCTAAAAATAGTGTTGGTTTCCTTCTGATTGTGATTACCTACATTACAAAAGTCAAGAGCAGTACCATGAGCTTTTTGAATCATGAATTCATAATTATCAGAAGTTAAAACAATTTAAAGAGAAACATAGAATCTTCCGTGAAAGATGGAGCAGCTAGATAAATGATAAGGACTGATTTCTTTGTTGAATTTTTTTTAACCTTACTTAAACTTGTCTTTTTTTAGATTTGATTTCTGTCATGACTTCAAAAAGAAAAGCCCTTCTGAAAATCTCGGACAAGTATTGTTTGGAGAAAGAATAACATCATCTCCTTATGAGGTTATTCAGTTGATCTTATTTTAAATTTTATTTTAAAATGAGTCTTAAGAAAAAAAAAAGAAAAAAAGAAAAAAAAAAAAAAAGAAAATGAGTCTTCTCAGAACTGACTACATACAGAGTTGTCTGTCAGTATCCATGAGAAGTTGGTCCCAGGGCCCACTGTGGATGAAAAAATCCGCATATGCTCAAAGTCCCATAGTCAGCCCTCCATACAGGCAGGTTCTGCATCTGTAGATTGAATGAACCATGGTTCACGTATTAAGTTTTCCATCTGCCATCCACAGTTTGTTGAATACGTGGATGTTGAACCTACAGATACAGAGGGTCTGCTGTATATTTATTGAAAAAAATCCACATATAAGAATGGACCTGGGCAGTTCAAACTTGTAGTTGTTCAAGGGTCAGCAGTCATACCAAAGAGTCTTTGCTTTAAAAGGAAAAGAAAGAGGAAAGGAGGTAGAATCTGGTGTTGCCAAAGAATGCATTAATATAGTCAGCCCTCCAAATCTGAGGGTTCTGCATCTGAAGATTCAACCAACTGAGAATCAAAAATATTCAGGTAAAAAAATTCCAGAGTCCCCAAAAGCAAAACTAGAATTTACACAGTATTTACATTATGCTTAAAACTAGTTACACAGCATTTACATTGTATATTAAGTACTATAGGTAATCTAGAGATGATTTGAAGTACAATTGACCCTTGAACAACACAAGTTTGAACAGTGTGGGGTCTACTTATACCCAGATTTTTTTTTCACTATATGATCTATGGTTGGCTGAATCTGTGGATGTGGAATCTCATTCAGAGGAACCATCTATGTGGAAGGCCAACTATAAGTTGTAGGTAGATTTTCAGCTTCACGGAGAGTTGATCCCCTAACCTCTGCATTGTTCAAGGGTCACCTATATAGGGGAGGATGTGTATAAGTTATATGCGTATGCATGCATGCCAAGTCACCTCAGTCGTGTCAGACTCTTTGTGCCCCTCTGGACTGTAGCCCACCAGGCTCTTCTATCCATGGTATTTTTCAGGCAAGAATACTGAAGTGGGTTGGCATGCCATCCTCCAGGGGATCTTCCTGACCCAGAAATGGAACCAGTGTCTCTTCTGTCTCCTGCATTGGCAGGCGGGTTCTTTACCACTAGCGCCACCTGGGAAACCCCATATGTGTATACTCCACCATTTTATATGAGGGACTTGGGCAATGGTGGATTTTGGCATCTGTGGATCTTGATATCTTCCACTGATACTTTGATATATACTTCACTGGACTTCCCAGGTGGCGCTAGTGGTAAAGAATCAGCATGACAATGCAGGAGAAGCAATAGACACAATTTTGATCCCTGGATTGGGAAGATCCCCCAGTGAAGGAAATGGCAACCCACTCCAGTATTTTTGCCTGGAAAATTCCCTGGACAGAGGAGCCTGGTGGGCTATAGTTCATGGGGTCATAGAGAGTCAGACATGACTCAGAGACTGAGCACAATGACTGATACTGCAGGATGACTCTATGTTCTCTAAGCTTTCTGCAGTAGTTGGTGGTTCCACACAAGGATTTTGCCTTTCACATTTTATTTTTGCTTCATAAAGAGAAAAAGTTTAATTTTTTGTTCTTATATATTTTCGGTAGGGTGATATAAGTAGATATAATTGGACTCTCAGTGTCTATTGATATTGCCCTCAATATCTTAATAGATTTGAGCATAGAATAAAGATGTTTTCATGAGCAGTTATTATTAGGAAGGCACTAATTTTTTTCTTCTTTTTTTCCCAACTTCATGGAAGTATAACTGAAGTACAATAAACTACACCTATTGAAAGTGTATAATTTGATCCATATATGTGAAACCATCAGGCATTAGCCTGTTTTACAACTTTTTATTTTGAAGTAATTACAGATTCACAGGAAATGACAGAAGAATGAACAGGGAGGTCTCATGTACGATTTGCCCAGGTTTGCCCAATGGTAACATCTTGCACGTTAAAAGGAGAAGAGGGTGGCAGAGGTTAGATAGCATCAGTGACTCAATGGACATGAGTTTGAGTAAACTCTGGGAGAGAGTGAAGTACAGGGAAGTCTGGAGTACTGCAGTCCATGGGGTCACAAAGAGTTGGACACGACTGAGTGACTGACAACAACAACATCTTGTATAACTACAGTATGACAGCAAAACCAGGGAATTAACATTGGATAATGCACAGAGCTTATTCAGATTTCACTAGTTTTACATGCACTTATTTGTGTGTGTGTGATGCAGATTTTGGAGTAGGCAGTGTCACCCCACTCCAGTACTCTTGCCTGGAAAATCCCATGGACAGAGGAGCCTGGTAGACTGCAGTCCATAGGGTCGCCAAGAGTCGGACACGACTGAGCGACTTCACTTTCACTTTTCCCTTTCATGCACTGGAGAAGGAAATGGCAACCCACTCCAGTGTTCTTGCCTGGAGAATCCCAGGGATGGCGGAGCCTGGTGGGCTGCTGTCTATGAGGTCGCACAGAGTTGAACACGACTGAAGTGACTTAGTAGCAGCAGCAGCAGATGCAGATTTGTGTACCTACTACCACAGTCAATACATAGCATAGTTCTATCAGCACAAGTCTCCCTAAAGTTCTCCATTTACTGTTCTTTTTCTGTTTAGTTTTCAGAATTCTTTATGTATTCTAGTTATGATTCCTTTGTTGCAACAGTCATTTGCAAATAGTTTCTGCTTGTCTGTGACTTGTTTTTTTGACTTCTTATTAGGGTCTTTCATGAAGCAAATACTTTAAATTTTATGTGGTCCAATAATCAAGTTTTCCTTTTATGAATCATGCTTCTGGTGTCTAGTCTAAGAAGACTTTGTATAGCCTTTGGGCCTAAAAACTTTTTTATATGCTTTCTTCTAAAAGTTTTATAATTTAGCTTTATATCTTTAAGTCTGTGATCCATTTTGAATTATTTTTTGTATAAGGTTGTGAGGTTTGGGTTGAAATTTTTTTTTTTCTTTCTTTTTTGGCCTGCTACTGCTGCTGCCCTGTAGGTGTGCAATTACTTCAGTACCATTTGCGGAAAAGATCTTTTCAACAATTTCAGTTCTTTCTCCACTGACTTGCTTTTGCACCTTTGTAAAAAAAAAATCACTTGGGCCTAGTTGTGTAGGTGTAATTCCTAGGTTCTCTGTTGATCTGTTCCATTGGTCTGTGTGTCAGGCATTTGCTTTTTGATGATTAAAGTTGCACACACTCCCCCTATTGTACCATTGTACTAAAAGAAAAGTGCACCGTTTCAAGAAATGCTATGCTTTGCACTGAAGAAACATGACAGTTCAACTCAGTTTGGGTTTAATATTGTATGATTTCAGGATATCAGGTGTTGGATTTTCATTGTTTATTCTTGCTCATTGTTTTCTGATTAATAACACTAGTATTTCACCTTGGTCATCTCCAGTGGCCAGACTTTGTAAATAAGAGATTTCACATTAAAAGTTTCAAATATTTTCTTATCATTTTTTGGTAACACCTTTATTGAGGGATCATTTGCATGCCAAATAATTCACCCACTCATAAGTGTCCATTTCAGTGCTTTTTAGTATATTCATAGAGTTATATAACCATCACTACAACCAATTTTATTACCAGTTTTAAGTGAAGTGTTCTAGATCAGGGTAATTTATAGAAAGCTGCAGTGGATTTTATACCCCACCTTATATAGTACTGAAGAAGGCAGGTTCTCTTGAAAGCAGTGTGTGTCTATGTGTGTGTGTGTCTACTTTAATTATTTCAGATGTGTACTGAAGTGTAGAGGAAATAGTGTTGAGAATGATGACATACTGAAGTCTCTGAAGAAAAGTTTTATCTGTAAGATAAAGTGCTTACTTTGTGACATTTGGTTTATACAACTTAGTCCAAATCTCTTAATATTTTTAATTTTCTTTCTTAACAGTTTTCCTTTAACAAGACAGAGACATGTGTGAAAGTTTGTATGAAATCTTATGATACAGCAAAGGAAGATCAAAAGAAAAAGCTGGATTTTTTGAAGAAAGGAATGCAACTGAATTATCAACATCACTGGTAGGTTTGGCATCTGACATAGTATGACTTAAATTTTCAATTCCCTTCAGAAGCAGTTTTATGGGTTTTATTTCCCTTTGGAGAAATGTATGTTGTGATAATATAAATTAGTAGTTTTACTGTAAAGTACTTAACCAGTTTGCATTCTTTGAAAATATGCTGGTGTTTGGGAATGGATTGGGGGAAATCTTGATTGGGGATTTAAAAATCATCTTCAAGGAAAGAGAACAGAATGAAAAACAATGTTTGACAGTTGGTAAACTTGTGGGTGACTTCTTTATTTGCTAGATTTTATATAGCATCCTTTTTATTTCTTATCTGAAAACAAATTTATGTATTAGTGCCTGGCATATGGCAGGTGTTCAGTAAATAGTTGTTGAATGGGTAGTGAGTGGAAGAATTTTTAAAAATTTATTTTTTTCATTTTTTTGGCCATGCCACATGGCATGTGGGATCTTAGTTCCCTGACCAGGGGTTGAACCCAGGCCCTTGGCAGTGAAAGAGTGGAGTACTAACCACTGGACTACCAGGGAATTCCTTAAGTTCAGATTCTTAAAAAGATTTTTTAAGTATTGGAGTACAAATAAATTAATAAAAATAAATTAGAATGTAATTTCTTTACAATGTTGTGTTAGTTTCTGCTGTACAATAGCATCAATCTGCTCTATGTATACATATACCTCTTCCTTGTTAAGCCCTCCCTCCCACCTCCTCCCCATAAGTTAAGATTTTTAATCAAAGCCAAGTCACAAAAAATAGTATATAATTTCAGGTAGATATCAAATAGATTTTAAAACTGCTTCTGGGGAATTCCTTGGCAGTCCAGTGGTTAGGACTCAGCACTTTCACTGCCATGAGCCTGGGTTCAATCCCTTGTCGGGGAATTAAGATCTTGCAAGCCATGTGGTGTGGCCAAAACAAAAACAAACAAGAATCTGAACTTAAATATATGTAAGATGATGTTATTATTGCTTGATATGAATTGCTTGTTAAATCTTTTCCTTAAAAATATTTATATTTAGGATTATTGATAATATGCCAGTGGTATGGTGTCGTGATATAAATGGTGGAAATAAGTACTGTACAACAGGATTTCCGATAGGATGCTTTGTTACCCAAAGTGGCGTATCCAGTGATGCTTGCATCATGCACGTAAGTATTGAGAACTTACTATAGAAATATAAGAATGTTGTTTCATTTACAATTTGCTTTCTAATATAGTCACTTAACAAACATGAATGGGACACCTACTATTGTCTCCGTTTTATGCTAAGAGGTTGAGGATACAAAGACAAGTGGTCCCTTGCCCTCTAGAAGTTCATAGTCCTATGTAGGAGATAGACTTGTGAGCAAACTGATGCAATAAAATGTTTTATGTTAGGAGACTAAGGAGCAAGGAGGATATAATGAAGGGGATGAAAAAGTATTTGTTAGATGAATGGGTGGGTGAGCATTTCTAGAAGGGAAATCAGTGTGGTCAAGAGATTGGAAGTCTGAAATAGCATGCTGTGATTGAGGGACTGTGAGTAATTGGGTATGTCTGCAGCATAAGGTTTGGGGTTTGGGGGGTGCATGTAGAGATGAAGCTCAAAATGGGGGTAGGTAGAAGCCAGATCATGGCAGGAGGTCCTGTATACAGTGGTAAGGAAAGTCACATTGAATGCCTGTTTTGAGCCAGAAACAATGTTATATCACTCTATACACAGTGACTAATTTAATCCTTGAAACAGCCCTGTTGCTAGAACCTACTACTGCTGCTTTACATATGATAAAATTCAATCTCAGAGATGGTAAGGGACATGACTAGGGGCAGACAGCTAGTAAGTGGGAGACATAGGACTCCAACTCAGATCTTTTTAGCTTGGAAGTCCTAATCACACGGTTTGAAATTTATCTTGCGATTCTCAAACTGTTTTCTACTGGGTCCTAGGGTAACAGAAGTGTCTTGGGGCTGCCATGGAGGCTGAATGGGCATGGAAGGGCAGCACTACTTAGAATCTTTCTTATATGGAGAGACTCAGTGTGGATCAGCAATGGGCTGAAGGGGAAGGGAGAGAGAGGAGCAGAGGCTGCCTGCCAGGTTTCTGTTTTGGAGTCTAAATGATGGTACCCTTCATTGCTTCTTTCCAGAGAAAAGGGCTGTACTTCTTGCATTTCAGTCATTCAGGGACCACCTTGGTGATTTGTGCCACAACTGAGGCACTTGTAATTATTAAAATTTCTTTAAAGTTTGATTGTTATGAATTTAGGAAGGGAAGTTATATTTGGTACTGCTAGTTATAGTAGCTATAGCAAAAAGTATAGTGACCATGGTATATAAAACAATAGCTATTTAATCTTTAATAAATTTCAGAGGTATTTTTTAATATCAAAGGCTTGACATATCTACCAAGACTCATGGGGCCTGAGGTGTAGTTTGTATACATGTCTCAGGGATTCCAGCATATCAGAGCAGGCCACTAAAAGTCCTAGTTACATGAAAACTCTGTCTCTTCTCCTATCTTCAGTAAAGACATCCTGGGAAAAAGGGGGCTTTTTTTTTTTTACACAAGCATTTGTAACAATTTATGTTAGCCAACATCTGCAAACAACGTAAATGCCCCTCAACAGGTGAGTAAATGAAGAAGATATGGGGTATCCATTCCTTGTACAGCAACTCAGCAATAGAAACGAGCAAACTGTTGACACATGCACAACATGGAGAGATCTCAAACTTGTACTAAGTGAAAGAAGCCAGAAATAAAATTTTACAGGTTGTATGATTTCATTTATGAGATATTACTAGCAAAGGTAAAGCTATAAAGACAAACGGCTTTAGATCTGACAAGCATAAGGATCTGGAATGGAATAAGGAGAAGACCAAGGCCAGAAGCTCCAATTCTTGGAGTGCAGAGAACTCTCTCCGAGGTAACAAAGTTGAGATAAAAGGGATACAGAGTTTAGAAGTAGGTAACAAAATAATTGTTTTGTTTTTCAAAAGTTTTTCTTTCCTCTAAAAAAAAAAAAAACTGGAATATAATTGCTTTACAAAAGCTATTGTTTTGTTAAGGACCTCAAAAGTCATCTGGCTCAGTCTAGGAGACTTGTTAATACAATGCTCTGCAAAAGAGATGGCAAATATGTATTTATCTCTAATTTAACTTAAACTTATTTAAAAGGAAATTATAGAAATTACAGGCTTAGTGTGCTTATATATTTTATTCATCTATTTTCAAGTACATAGAACAGTAGAATACAGATTGTTTTTTCATCTACTACCTAAGATTATCTCATATATCCCCAGTGATATATATTCTTCACAATGGTAAACATTGACATAGGGAATGTGGGAGAAAAAGCAGCAAATAGCAGAAGAGAGAAGTTAATGAACAGGAGAAATTTGGATAAATAAAGCCTGTGTTTGATACTCTAGATGAAATTCTATATGGAATGGTTCTTTTTTTGGCCGGGTCATGTAGCTTACAGGATCTTAGTTCCTTGACCAGGGATTGAACTATGGCCGTGGCAGTGAAAGCACCGAATCCTAACCACTAGACCACCAGGGACCTCTCCAAAGGATATGGACTTAATAAAAACCCTTTTTGTTAAAAAAAATACAGATAACAGAAAACCACACAGAGCAGATATAAAGTTTAATTAACTATTATAAGGGGAACACCTTTGTAAACCTCAGCCAGATCAAGAAATTGAATTTGGCCAGCCTCCTCAGAAGGTATCTATGTATCCTACCCATTGAAACTCTGTTGTGTCCCCTAAAATAACCAGGATCCTAACTTTTACCCTAATCACTTCCTTGAGTTTCTTTTACAGTTTTATTACCCAAGTCTACATCTCTCAACACTATAGTTTAGACTTGAGCATTTTATATATCTTTTATTAATATTTTCTTATGAAAGTGAAAGTGAAGTCACTCAGTCGTGTCCTGACTCTTTGCGACCCCATGGACTGAGCATTCTTTTTTTGGGGGGAGCATTTTCAAACACACAGAAAAGTTGAGTGAATTGTATAGTGGACACTCACCTACCCAGCACTTAGATTCTATAATTAGCATTTTTTGTATTTGATTTATCACAGATTTATACATTTGCCTATTCCTGTATCATTCATCCAAACAATGGTACATTTTCCTCTGTCCCTGATTTCTTTGAAATTGGTAGATGGATCCAGTGGCTTGATTAGATTCAGGTTTGATCCCTTTGGCAAGATAAGGTAGTGATGTGTTCTTTATTCAGGACACACATAATATCTCTTTTTAAAAAATAGGTTTATTATTTAGAGCAGTTTTAGGTCAAAGAAAAATGAAGTGGCAGGTACAGAGACTTCCCAGGTGCCTCCTGCTCTCACACATGCATAGCTTCCCTCATTATCAACATCACTCACCAGAATGTGGTACATTTGTTACAGCTGATGAATCTTCATTGATACACAGTGAAGATACACATTATAGCACTATGTGATACACATTAATTAATGTGATACACATTTCACCCAAAGCCCATAGTTTACATTAGGGTTCACTCTTGTGTGCATTTTATGGGTTTGGACAAATGTATAATGACATGTGTCCACTGTTATAATATCATACAGAGTAGTTTCACTGCCCTAAAAGTCTTCTGTGCTCTGCTTGTTCATCCCCCTCCACCTGGTGTCTTTTGTTTCCCTCTTTTACTGTGATAACTGGATCCACTATTCCTTAGAGGATGCTGAGGCTTCAGAAACTAGAAGGTGAAGAAACGGTAAGCTTCGATCAACCAGGAAACAAAAACCTTTTCTCTTGTAGTGTCTAGCCAGCGCCCTCTACTGACAAAGCTTCATTCAGTGCCAGCTTGCAAAGGAAAACTAGTTAAAATACTGAAAGGGCCCAGATAATTTTCACAGAGGTCAAGGAACTTGAATTTGGCGATGAGACACAATAAATCAATAACTGGCACACCTCACACGCATGCACTGATCAATACTCTGATGAAAGAGAGCCCTCGTTTATCTCTAGAAATCTCTGTGCAGCTCTCCTCTCTCTGGTATTGTGTCCCACAAAATCCAGTCCCCTTGGCCTCTCTGGACTTTGAACTTTGTCTTCCCAACTGGGGAGATTGCAGGGCTCCCTTGGGTACCCCTTCCCTGCACCACAGCCTGGAAATTCTCTCTGGGAAGGAAGCTTGAGGCTTCCCCTTTTCTAGGTGATCACTCTCTTAATGTTTGTTGTCCAAGGTCTGAAAACTGTTTTCAAATACTTTACTCATTTCAAAAAATTGTTTAAGGTGAAAGACTAAATCTAGTCTCATGTTCTACCATCATGTCTGGAGGAGGAGATTCCACTCTCCTGTTTTCTTTTTGCATACATTTACTTGGTGTGACTTTGCCTATCCTTTCAATTTAACTTTCCAAATCTCTTTTAAATGTGTCTCTTTTATACAACATGTTGTTGGGTTTTGCTTCAGGGTATCTTCTGAAAAACCTTTTCCTCTTAATGGCTGAGTTAAGCCCATTTGTATTGCTATGACATTTACTCTCAGTTCTATTATATTACATTTTGTTTACTATTTTGATATTCCACATTTTATTGATTCTAAGACTCATGTTTCCCCATATTTTATCATTTATGAAATCAAGATGTGTCTTCCAGTTGATGGCATGTTAAAGTTTAATTGGCAGTGTATTTTTTTAGCAGCACATAAAATAATGTTTTGCAAGTGGTGGCATTTTCAATTCCATGAAATATAATATTTCTTTGAAAACTCTTTATGTGGTCTACATTTTATTGTTGTAATTCTTGTAATATTTAAGGTTTGAATTTCTGTTATAGTCTTTTCATTTCTACTTACTTCTTAGTCACTTTTTTTTTTTTTTGGCCACACCATATGGTTTTCAGGATCTCAGTTTCCTGACCAGGGATTGAACCAGGGCTGAGGCAGTGAAAGCTCGGAATCTTAGCCACTAGGCTACCAGGGACCTTCCAGTCACCTATTTCTTAGAGGGTGTCATACAGTTTCATGATTATGCATCTGGTTATGGATTTTTGTTTTGCTTTGTTTTTAATCATGTTGTTAATTCCTTGAGTTTCCTGGATTGGTGCCTTTTATCAGTTCTGTAATTCTCAGCCTTAGTCAGATATTTTCTTCTTTCCTTTTTAGACTCCAATTAAAGCTATGTTAAGTGTTTTTTTCCTTCTCCGCATGTCTTAACTTTTTTTCTGTATTTTCTATTTTTTTTCTGTACTGTGTTCTTCTGGTGCATCTTCTAGTCTATAAATTCTCTTGTCACATGTTCCTTCTCTTAAGAAAATTTCAGTAATAATCTTTCTCATTTCTACAAGTTTTGTTGTTTTTCAAATCTGCTAGATCATTATTTTATACTTATCTATTTTATGCACATGCTTTCACACTTGTGTTTGATGTCTTTGAAATATATTAAGTTTGGTTAATTTTAAATCTGCCTCTTATCATTCCTGGATCTGAAATCTTTACAAATTTGTTTCTGCTGATTCCTACTCACGATTCCTTTTTTCCTTGTATGCTTCATTATTTTGACTTCATATTCATTGTTCTCAAGTAGTATTTGTGGAGTTTGAGTCCTAGGATCAAAGTACTTTCCTTCAGAGAGGATTTTCATTTACTTCCACATGGTGTCTTTGGGAAATACCAGTCTGGGAACACCTTAAGGCAAATTCATAACTTAAACTTCCTGAGGCAACTTAGATGATGTGAATCCAGCCTGGAAATCTACGATTTCTGAGGACAGTTTTATTTCTCTCCCCCCACCCCCACCTGGTTTTGTTTATCTTTGAGGCCATCTTCCCAGTAGTCCATTGGGACTATGGTACTAGGCTCACTTCTGGCTTATCTTTATCCTGAGGATGTTGCTTTTGGAAGGGGTAGGTGGTCTCAGCTTAGTGTGCAGAGGTTCTCATATTAGCCTTCTCATCTGAGAGGGCCCTCCCTGAGTGCCCCCCTCTTCATCCTGTGAAGCTACCCAAACTGAAGTTCAAGTTTGCCCAGATTAGCAGGTATCCTCAGGGCAAGAGCAGCATCAGTGCTTCCTTACCCACCTGATCTCTCTGGCTTGCTGCTTCCCCTTAGAATTTGGCATTGGGACCTCCCTGGCAGTCCAGTGGTTAAGACTCTGGGCTTCCAATGCAGGGGGCATGTGTTTGATCCCTGGTTCAGGGAACTAAGATCCTATATGCCACATGGCATGGCCAAAAAATAAAAATAAATAAAAAAACAATAAGAATAATAAATAAAGAATTTGGCATTGGTAGTTCCTTACTTTCTTGTCACCTCATGTTGCTTTTTTAAATTTTAAAGCCTATTTTTTTAGAGCAGGTTTAGGTTCATAGTAAAATTGAGAGGAAGGTACAGAGATTTCCCATGTACCCTCTGTGTCTCACAGACATAACCTCCTCCATTCTCAGCATCCTCCACCAGAGTGGGACGTTCGTTACAACTGATGACCCTGCATTGATGCATCACGTGATGACCACCTAAAGTCCATAATTTACATTAGGGGCCACTCTTAGTGTGGTACATCCTATGCTCATGTTGCTTTTAAGGAGATATTTGTTATATTTATCATTTGTGCTTTACAGCAGGAGATTTGGCCCAAATAAGATGGTAATTGGAAATCTAGTTAAAGTTTTAAAGCATAGTTCGATGCATGATACAGGGTGCTCGGGGCTGGTGCACCGGGATGACCCAGAGGGATGGGATGGGGAGGGAGATGGGAGGGGGGTTCTGGAAGGGGAACACATGTACACCCATGGCAGATTCATGTCAATGTATGGCAAAACTGATACAATATTGTAAAGTAAAAGATAGATAAATAAATTAAAATAAAAAAAGTTTTAAAGCATAATTTTAATATCTAGTAGGAAGGAATCTAACATTTAATGACTTCCTTATTCTGTGCTAGGTACTGTTCTAGCTCTTTCCATATGATTTCTCACTTACTCCTCTTAATAATTTTATGAATTAAGTGATGGTAGCCTCATTTTACTGACTTCCCTGGTGGTTCAGTAGTAAAGAATCTGCCTGCAATGCAGGAGACCTGGCTTCAATCCCTGGGTTGGGTAGATTCCCTGGAGGAGGGCATGGGAACCCACTCTAGTACTCTTGCCTGGAGAATCCCCATGGACAGATGAGCTGGGTGGGCTACAGTCCATAGGGTTGCAGAGAGTCGGACATGACTGAGCAACTAAGCAACAGCAGCAGCAGCAGCCCCATTTTACAGCTAAGAAAACTAAGGCCCAGAAAGATTGACATACAAAAGATTGTATGTGGCAAAATATGAATTCCATCTCAATGTTGTTGCTTTTTGGCCACACCATGTAGCTTGCAGGATCTTAGTTCTCCAACCAGGGACTGACCGCAGGCTTTGGCAGTAAAAGCACTGAGTTTTAACCACTCGACCACAAGGGAATTCCCTCATCCCAATGTTTTTTTGATCCAAATTCTGTTCTCTTTGCACCATACCAAACTGCCTCTTATATTTTTTGAACATCTACAGGATTTTAGCTCTGAGAACATGTTTGAGAAGTGCCTGGCACATAGTAGATGTTCAGAAATATTTGTTGAGTGAATGAATGAGCCAGACAAAATTCCTAGTCTTGTGATCAAATGGGGAACACAATTTACTAGGGGATGTAAACGTGTAAATACACTGACTACAATCTGATATAAATGGCACAGATATGAGCTGAGTGCTGTGAGAGCACAGAATAAAGAATTCTTTTGTAATAATTTATCAGATTTTAAGTAGAGGCTATGGCAGCAGATGAGTCTGGAGAGATAAGCAGGATTCAGATCCTGAAGGACCTTGTTACCATGTTATCTCTCAGATCCAGTACTTTATGCCTTATGGTAGTTGAAATGCTTTCATGGGTTGATTTAATGCTCCCAGCACCCTGTAGCTCAGATGGTAAAGAATCTGCCTGCAATGCAGGAGACCCAGGTTCAGTCCCCGAGTTGGGAAGATCCCCTGGAGAAGGGAATGACAACCCACTCCAGTATTCTTGTGTGGAGAATTCCGTGGACAGACCATGGGGTCACAAAGTGTCGGACACGACTGAGCAAATAACACACACCCTGTTATGATGTCTACAGTAAAGGTGCAGAAATCAAGACACTGATTGGCTAAGCAACGTGGCCAAGATCACACAAGCTGGTACATGCCATACCTGAGCCTTCAACCTTGGCAATTTGACTGTGAAGTCCACTTCTTTAACCCCTATGCTGTGCTGCTTCTGGGGCTTCCCTGGTAGCTTAGCCGGTAAAGAATCTGCCTGCAATGCAGGGGACCCCAGTTCGATTCCTGGGTTGGGAAGTTCCTCTGGAGAAAGGGATAGGCTACCCACTCCAGAATTCTTGGGTTTCCCTGGCAGCTCAGATGGTGAAGAATCCACCTATAATATGGGAGATCTGGGTTCAGCCCCTGGGTGGGGAAGATCTGCTGGAGGAGGGCATGGCAACCCACTCCAGTATTCTTGCCTGGAGAATCCCCATGGACAGAGGAGCCTGGAGGGCTAGAGTCCATGGGGTCACAAAGAGTTGGATGTGACTGAGTAACTAAGCACAGTGTGCTGCTTCTATTAGCATATATCATGCCATACCTCCATACCAGTACGTGCAGATCTACTGTAGCTGCATTGTATTTCTCTGTATGGTTATATTGTCTTTCATTTAACTATACTGGGGGATACAGTCCAACCCATCACAAGTCTTATACAGAAGCTTCTCCCACATCCTTACGGAAAAATAATCATTCACTCTCCCTTAACCACTTTTACCAGAAAAGAGCAGTCAGAAGTTTTCTTTCTTCTGAATTAGAGCAGTGGTTCTCAAAGTGTGTTCCAGGACCAGTAGCACTGGCACCACCTGGGAGCTTGTTAGACATACAGAATCTCAAGTCTCACCCTAGGCCCAGTGAGTCAGAATCTGCATTTTAACAGGATCCCTGAGTGATTTGTATAAACTTTCAAGTTTAAGAAGCATTGATGTAGGATAATTACCTACAGATATAGTTGTGGCTGTTAGGGAACGAACTAATGAGTACTTCACTGATAGAGAGTTTAATTCACTTTTTGATGCCTCTGTTTGATGCTTCTGATTATAAATGTAAACATACCCTCATTATACAAAATTTGGTAAGTACAGAAGAATCTAAAGAACCAGTGGAAAAATGAATGCCTGTAGTCTCACTACTCAGAGACACCACAGTTTACATTCTGCAACACGTCTTCTTTCTATATTTTTTTGTTTTCTTACTTTTACCATAAATAAAGCCCAAACTCTTGATATGCTTAAACTTTAATTACCTAACATTTTATTAGTTTATTTGCATTACTTCATATTTTTGTGTGGTTAAAAACCAGCAATGTGTGCATTTGTGAATTTTACATTTTCAATATTATTCGTTTGTAACAACTGTTTAAAACAATAGATTTAAGTAACATCTTAATTTTAGGCCAGATGTTCAGGCCTGCAGTTTTAATCTTATAAAAACACATTTACACTTCAGTATGCTTAATTTATAGCTCAGTTTTTTAGAACTAATATATCCCATTTTCATTCCATGCTCACAATTTATATTTTTGAGTTTGTAGGAAAAATTCAAACTTCTTTCAAATTTCTTTATATTTTTGCAGCCTGAATTCAACAAAAATAATACTTACTACCTCTTCAACCACGTTGATATTACCATTACATATCACAGTGAAATTGAAATAGATCGGTATGTTTCAAAATTGGTTTCTGCTAGACTTGAACCCAAAAGGTAATTATAGAATATCTTTTAAATTAGTTCCATTAATTTAAAAATTAATTCAAAATGTAGACGATCTCACCAGAATTTTCATTTTTAGTATATATGTGTGATATAACCTTAGACATAAAGTTTAAAAAATCAAATAGACAATTTTATTCCCTTTTACTTATAGTAAGCATCTGAGTAACACGTAATGTGAGAAAGAACTGACAGATCTGGAAGAGAATAGACTTATTGAGGGTATCCTAACTCTCTTCTTTAGTTGCTGCCATATGCCAGAGATTACGTTAAGGTTTGTGTTTGTTCAGAGGAGAATTCTAGTTCCAATGGAGTCTATTAGGGAGGTATCAACTGGGTTTGAGGAAGAATCTGCTAGCAGTTAGAGCTCTCTAACAGTTGAATAAGCACTCTCAAGAATTAGTGAGTAGTTAATCCCTAGATGTTTGTAGGAAGAGCCTAGATGACCCAGCTCTTAGAGATTTCATAATTAGGCACCCAGCATAGTGTCTGGTCCCTAGTAAGTGAATACTTAATGAATTTTAAGGGCAGTTCTGCATTGGGTAAGAGACTGGATAGGTGCAAATAATATTCCAATTTCAAGATTCTTTGAAACTGTAGGATGAGATTGGTACTCTTCAATTAAAAGAGGGGGAATAAATCATACAGTATATCAAATCATGATCAATATGGGTAAAATATTATAAAATCTGATATATTAGGATGAAGGAAGTTATCCTTTGAGGCTAAGGTGAAGTATATTAAAGGAGGTAAGTGTGGTTTAGTTTTCTGAACACAGAACAAAGAATTTGGAAATTTGGATTTTAGTCTCATATCTGCTTTACCATTTTGGAAGTCAACCCTAAGTTCATCAAGATGGATCAGATTTCATTGTTTTTAAGTCTACTACCCTATTTTATTTTAGCCAAGGTTTTTCCATCTGTCACAACTAATGACCAAAGGGAAAGAATAGTTAAAAAATGTATTGTACCAAGCTTTTGGCCCTGGGTACATTAACTTGATATCTACAGGCTCAGTTTCCTAATCTACAAAAGGAGGGGACTGAATTAGGGGTTTTTAATTAGATTCTGATGCATCAAACCCAGTTTTTATTGATGTGTATTCTTCTGGGTAAAATGGTCCATATATTTCATTAGATAAACAGACCCCAAAAGATGAAGAACATTGGTACTTTCCAATTCTGATTTATCTTTGTAAAAAGATATTCTTTTGGCAATTAGTGGCTATGTTAAAATTTTTTGAAGATTTATTTCATAAGGTATAGGAAATAAAAGAAAGATTAAAAGGATCAGGGCGTGTTTATCATTAACAGGATAAACAGAGCTACTCAGAGAGGCCAGAGAATACTAACCATTGTCAAGGACAATCACCCATGCTTCTTTGTGTATGTCACTTCTGATAAGTGGGAATAGAATTTTAGGTTCACGGGCTGTGAGGTCTGACTCAGAATGGCTGCTCCTGTTGAAAGTCATTTGGGTAGAAAGGTAGTAAACATACAAAGTATGATATAGGAAGCTAATCTCATCAGCTATATGAAAATCAAATTTAGTGCTTACAGGCACATTTCATATTCTCAGGCTGAGACAGAGTAAAAAAGCCAAGAAAATCATTTTCTAGAGCTGTATTTATCTATCTTGCCCATAGTAATCACTTATGTATGCATGCAATAAAACTTGTATCTAATCACAGTAAAGCTCATTTATTTGGTCCCCCTGAGAATAAGGACTGTGTTAAAATTCATCTTTTTCAGAATTGGGCAGTCTGCTCAAGGTCATAGATGTGAGTTAGGCCTAATGGTTTTCTAAGTCTAAAGTCTTATGTTTTCTTTCAGGTACTGTACCCTGTTAATTTCCCTGATGGTTGCCATAGCTGATTATCTCTTTTTCCTTAAAATACCTGCTGCGTTGGCTTTTGGGTTACCACTTCCCTGGTTTTCTCTTGTCTCACTGGTTGCTCATCAGTCTTCCAATTTCTCCAACCTCTTTTTTTTTTTTTTTTTGTCATTTTTGGGCTTATCACATGATTTGTGGGATTTTAGTTCTCCAGCCAGGAGTTGAACCTGGGCCCTTGGCAGTGAGAGTATGGAGTCATAACCACTCGACTGCCAGGGAAGTCCCTCATTTCTCCAACCTCTTAATATCAGAGGGCTCCAGGACTCAGTATTTGAGGTCTGCCTCTTTATTTATACTCACCTTGGTGATCTTACCCTGTCTCCTGGCATCAGATACCACAATGACACTTAGGTCTGTATGTGTGTGCTCAGTTGCTTCAGTCATATCCGGCTCTTTGCTACTCTATGGACCATAGCCCACCAGTCTCCTCTGTCCATGGGATTCTCCAGGCATGAATACTGGAGAGGGTTGTCATGCCCTCCTCCAGGGGATCTTCCTGACCCAGGGATCAAACCCATGTCTACTGTGTCTCCTGCATTGGCAGGCAGATTCTTTACCACTACTGCCACCTGGGAAGCCCCTCTTAGGTCTCTAGACCTGTATATTTAGCTGTCTATTTGCCACTTGGATGTCTAATAGGCATTTCCAACTTAACATGTCCCCAAATAAACTAATCTTCCCTCCAAACCCACTTCTCTTGTTGTCTTCTCCATCTCAGTAGATGGCAACTATATCCTTCTAGTTGCTCAGACCCCCTAAACCATGGCATCACCTTTGATTTCTCCTTATTATTCTTCCCTCATACCCTATATCTGGTCCAACCCTTTAGCATATCATGTGGCTCTTTTTTTTTTTTTTTTTGGCAGCACCATATGGCTTGTGGGATCTTAGTTACTAGACCAGACCAGGGATGGAACCCATGCTCCCTGTGATGGAAGCCCAGAGACACCAGGGAATTTCCCATGTGGCTCTATTTTAAAAATATATTTAGAATCTACCACTTCTCATCACCTCCAGCACTATCAGCTGGTCCAGGACATTGTCATACCTTACCTGGATTGTTGCAGAAACCTAGCTGGTCTCCTTGCTGCTACCCTTGTCTTCTCATAACCTTTACTCAATACAGCATTCAGAGCATTCCTTTTTATTTTTTTTTTATTTTAAATTTTTATTTTGTATTGGGGTATAGATGATTAACAATGTTGTGATAGTTTCCAGTGAATAGCAAAGGGACTCAGCCATACATATACATGTCCCTTTTTAAATTTCAGCTCGTGTCAATTTTCCACTTAGAATCTTCCAGTGACTTCCCATCTCAGAGTAAAAGTTGAAGTTGTGAAAGTGGCCTAGAAGGCCTTATACAATCCATATATAAGGCCAGTGGTTTAAAATAGGGCTTCTAACTTGATTAGAGACCTTCATAGAATTTTTGCCACATAATCTCTCATATGAAATGCAGATCTTTCCTATACTGGGTTCAAGACCCATAGTTCAGAAGAGCATACTTGATATACATTATCATGTAGTAATTTAATTTTTCCCTTCAGTGTGAAATGTTGACCTGTAGCCTTAACAACTATGATTTCTCTAGTTCATAGCTATTTTAAAATGTATTTTGGCTTTAAATAGAATACGTTTATCCTACACTTATAAGGGCACATTATGGACCAGACAGTAAGTAGGGTTACAAGAATGAATACAAAAGATGTGCACACCAATAACCTTTGCACTTGTGAGTGAGTGGTTTGATTGTGCATGTATGTGTAGAGATAGTAATCCCATCAGGATTGAATATTTTTCTTTAGACAGAAGCCACGGGGTAAACTGTATGTTGAGTTAACTAATTCAAAAATGAAGCAACATGGTTTCTCCTTTTGATTTTTCTCTCTCCCCTTTATTCTTTTATTTTTCAAGAAATAGAAGAGTCACTTTATTTCTGACCAGGCATTTGCGAGCTTCACCAGTCCTGCCTAGTTTCAACCTTCTCTAGGTTTTGTTTTCCATCTTTGGGTTTTAGTAATCATTCTCTTTTTCAAACACAAAAGGTTCACATAGATATATCCTCAGGCCCTTTTATGGCTAAGCATGGCATTTTGCAAACAGTAGGCCCTCAAATCTCTAGGTGCTTATAAATATGATTTCTGTCTCATCTATTTGATTTTATAACTCTATAGTTGAGATTACAAGATAGATTTTTTTTTTTAGTATATAGAAAAGAGGGATGGGATGAAAGATGAAAAATAAAGCCATTTGCTAATAGAAGGATTTAAAAAAATTTATCCACAGGCAAAGAGAAAGTTCTTAAGTATTATGTTTTGGGCAGTATATTGAGTCTATTTGCATGTTAGGGACACTTAGAAACAAGAATATTTTAAATTGTAAAGAGTTTTAAATGCAGAACATAATGAAAGGCCCATTTTTATCGGCCTGCTGTTATTACATGCCCAAACAGCCATGAATCAGAAATTTACAATTTCAATTTGGTATAAAAATTCCCTTCCCTTCCTTTTCTCCCTCTCTTTTACTAGCTATAAACATGTAGATGAAAACCATCTAACTTGTAATGGAACCCCTATGGAAATTCCTGGAGACTATACAGATAAGTTGAACATCATCTACACTTACTCTGTGCAATTTGAAGTAAGTATTCCATGTCATAATCTTACTTTTTTTTTCCAAATCAAGTATATAAATATCATATACTTCATTAACATTAAAGGCTTAATTTCTATCAATTGAAAGTTGTGTAGCACAGCTTAGTAGTCCAAGAAAGAAGGTAAGTTCTTTATGTTAAAACCATTCAAAGGACAATCATTACAGGAATTGCTGTATTTAATCTACTACATTTCAGGTACCTTGCCAGGTACTTTACTTATTCTTACTTCATATTGAGGTTTGAATGAGGTACATGGGAAACCAGAGAGGTGTCGCCTGGGGTTGGCAGACTGGCTGACTGCTCAAGTGAGACCTTAAAGGAAGAGTATCTTGTAGAAGAGACACAGTCTAGTATAGTGAAAAGACCAGACATATTTGGACATTTGGACTGACCAGCAGTTCAAACTATGGCTTGGCCACTTTCTAGCCACATGTGCGTAGGCAAGTCATGTGATCTCTGAGGCTCAATTTCTTCTCATGTCATTTCATCCTCATTTTCAGAATATATAAAGCCCTTAGCATGATATAGAATAGGTCCCCAACATATAACATTTATTATTATTTGTACATCTGGAATTATCCCTTTTGTGAATAGCTATTTTATAAAGATGGTGTGTATTTTTGGTAAATAGGTAGATAGACTAATAACATTCTGGTGAATAATCTATTAGCTATTTGAAGCCCATGTTTCTCAAAGGGTTTTCTGGAAACAAGTTCCTTCATATTTTATTTATTTAGCTTTTTTTAAATTTTAGCTTTTTATTTTAAAAGGTGTTACATGAAAAAAGGATCTATGATGAGGTTACTTTGGATAATGCTAGGTTAAACAATGTTAAAACAATGGCTTTAAGAGTATTCACTATGATAAACAGCATTGTAAATTTCCAAAAGATGATTATAACCTGCAGCATTTCATAGACCATGGCAGAGCTCATGGGGATATCATTTTCTGTAGGAAAATACTGTGTGTGGTGCTAAAAAGTGCACAACTTTGTACAAATGGGATAATATATATACTATTTTCACTTATTGTGTATGTCATGGACATTTTTCCAGGTCAATAAATACAGAGTCACCACCTTCTTTTTATTGACTGCATAGTATATTTAATGTACAGGCTGTAATCGAGTTATTTAGTGCCCTATTGATAAAAATCCAAATGCCTAATTTTTAATTCTTATAAACAGTGCTTTAATTACTATCCTTTTTTATTTGTCTGATTATCTCTTTGCATTAAATTCCTAGAAGTAGGAATTTAGGTAACAGGGTGTAAACATTAAAAAATATGTATTTATCTATTTGCCTGCACTGGGTTTTAGTTACAGCACACAGGATCTTTGATCTTTGTTGTTGCGTGCAGGATCTTTAGTTGCAGCATGTGGGATCTAGTTCCCTTATTAGGGATCAAACCCAGGACCCTGTATTGGGAGCACAGAGTCTTAGCCACTGGACCACCAGGGAAGTCCCAGGGTGTATACATTTTGATAACACATTACCAAATTCTTTGCAAAAAATGTTGCTAGGCTGTTCCCTAGCATGCTCAGCAATACTAGGTTTATGTAAATTTAAAAAATCTTGCTTCAGAATTTTAATTCTGTGAGTGTAACAAAGTGAGATAGAGTCATACTAGGCAAACTCCTAAGGGTCCAATATATAAACCAGAACACCAATTTCGTAATTTATTTGGAGAAATCTAAATGCCTCGTTGACCACATCATTCATGTTAGCTGGTTAGCGCATCTGCCTATGATAAAGAGATATGAGAAAACAAATATAAATAGAGTAGAATAAATAGAAAGTTTCTTGGTGAACATAGGACCCCAGAGAAAAAGGAAGACAAGTATTAAAAGATGATATTCATATGGCACATGGACCAGATGTTCATATTCATGGGTCAGCTACTCTTAGCCTTGGACAGTATGAGAGGTACTTGTCCAGAAAATGAACACTGGGGCTTTCCTTTCATAGGGAAAACTTTTTATCACTATGTAGGTATATGTATTTCTATTTATAGTTTTTCTTAAAGACTATGTGTCATATTTTTGATTCAACTTTGATTATACTTGATTTTATACAAGGCTTATTTCTTATAGCTTTGGATGTGCTTTCCTGAGACAAAACCCTAATCACCTTATTTGGGATCAGGTCTCAAATCTCTGTGAACACTTACAAATTGTGCTTGGTTTGTGTCATTTCTCTAAATGGCCTGACAGCCATTATAACACAATTCTTCCTAATCTCATTCTCAAAGCAATTCCAGTTTGGGGATGCCTTGCTTTTGTCCCTATGTATCACCTAGAGTGGTTATCTCCATTTTATAAATGAGGATCCTGAAGCCCAGCGAGCTGAAGTAATTTTCTCCAGATCATAGCTAGCAGGAGGTGGAAGTGATATTCAAACTCAGGTCTGTTTGGCCCCAAACTCATAGTTTTTCCACTATTCCATTCTGGCTTTCTATATTAAAGGCCTATTATATTTTCGGCCTACAGAGTTACTGTAAAGAAAATGAGAAGCGTTTATGTTAGAAATGTGTGTGTGTACTTTGAGTCATCCAGCTAGAGGTCAGGATTACTTGATCCTACATCCTGCAGTTTACCCAAAGTACAATTGGTGAAAACAGGCAATTTACCAGTCCAATAAGTATAGTGCAGTCTTCTAATCTCTGGATGAAACAGAGAAGTGTAATCTGGGAAAAGGAATGAAGTACACCCTGAAGAAATTAAAATAACCTTTCCCTAGTGATTGAAAATAGTATTCCACCTCCAAGCTATTATCAGAAGTAGATTGAAGAGTGGAAGCTCTTATACATTTTTATCACTTATCAATTGGCTATTAAAATTAAGTGTAGGATGGTAGCAGACTTATTTGTGGTGATCATTTTGAAATGTATAGAAATATTGAATCACTATGTTGTATAACAAGAACTGACAGAGTTGTAGGTCAATTATACTTCAAAAACAAACTCAGAGAAAGAGATTAGATTTGTGGTTACTGGAAGCAGGGGATGAGGGGAGGGAGGAATTAGATGATGGTGGTCATAACTACAAACTTGGAGTTATAAGATAAATAAGTGCTAGGGATGTAATGGACATCATGATAAATATAATTAATGCTGTATGTTATATATGAAAGTTGGGAGTAAATCCTAGGAGTTCTGATCATAAGGAAAACATATTTTTAAATTTCTTTAATTTTGTATCTATATGAGATGATGGATGCTCACTAAACCTATTCTGGTCATGATTTCATGACATATGTTAAGTCCCATCATTATGCTGTACACCTTAAACGTATACAGTGCTGTATATCAGTTATACTCAGTAAAACTTGAAGAAAAAAATAATAAAATAAAAAAATTTAAGTGTAAGAATGCTTATATTTACAGGAAATGTCAAGGGAAAGCACATCTAAACTGAAGTTTAGACTTAAGCCAGGGGCCTACATGGTATGGCGTTAGTGGTCCGTCTGCCTGTTAGGAAGCAACTGTGGCAGTCAAAAGAGCTAAAGTGCAAGTTTAGATGCAGCTATAGCATATGGGGGTTTGGGGCGAATTGCCTTATTTGGGGTTAGGTCTCAACTCCTTGTTCTTTAACTTTCCTTAATCCTGGGAGCTATTTCAGAAGAGGAATTTTCCTTCCTATTGAAACTCATTTGAGGTGCTTAGAAGGCCTGTGGCTTTCAGATGTGGTACAATGGAAAGAACCAGACACACCCAAGGTCTGAATCCTGGCTTTGACATTTATTAGCTGTGTGAACTTGGGCAGGTTACATTGAGCCTATATTTCCTGATCCGTAAAATGGGGATAAAATAGTCACCTCATGTGATTGCTAGCAGAGATAAGTAAACAAACATATAAAATATTTAGCACAGCTCCTAGCCAATAGTAGACTCACAGTGTTTCCTATTCTTTCTCTCAGATACAGGAGCGCTTGCTTTACAAATGTCTTATACAAAAGTAGCTCATAGGTGCAGAGTGTACTTATACAGTGAGAATGCACTAAGCCGCAATATTCTTTTTTTTGCCTTTACTTAATTGCTTTTAACCACAATATTCTGTATCTGAACACTAGAAAGTTGCTGTTACAGTTGTGGGGAGGGCGCCAGGAAGAGTGGTTATGAATATCTCTGATGGTGCTGTTTCTTTATTTTCTGTCTTGGGTTGAAAATGTTTGTGTTTTTTTTAAATTTTTTACCCAGTGATAATTGTACACATCAACATGTCCCAAAGTGCATTCCCAAGAATGCTAGTCAAGTAAGTTTGGAAAATGCTACTTTCTACTGTCGGCTTTTGTAGCTTCAGAAAGCACATGAGTGTTTGATGTTGTTTTTTAGTTGCTATGTCTGACTCTTTTCGACCCCATGGACTGTAGCCCACTGGGTTCCTCTGTCCATGGGATTTCCCAGGCAAGAATACTGGAGTGGGTTGCCATTTCCTTCTCTAGGAGACCTGCCCGACTCAGGGATCAAATCCACACTCCTGCTTGGTAGGCAGATTCTTTACTGCTGAGTCACCTGGGAAGCCCACATTAGTGTTTAAAGTCTCCTAATAGAGAAACCTTTGACTGAGTCTAACTCAACAGTTTAGAATCGTCTTTGACTGTGGAGTACTATTCTGGAGTAACATTTATATCCCACTTCAGATTCTACTTTGTGTACACTAGGTGTACATGGTTGTTGTGTCTTATAGTAGCTTACAAGATCCTATTGAACTAGAAATTTTTACTTTTTAAATTAAAAAAAAATATTGAACTATAGTTGATATACAATATCATGTAAGTTTCAGGTGTATAGCACAGAGATTCAGTTATACATATATATATATATATATTCTTTTTTTAGATTCTTTCCCATTATAGGTTATTATATAATAGCGAGTATAGTTTCCTGTGCTCTTTAGTAGGTCCTTGTCAGTTGTTTTAAGTAAAAAAAAAAAATTATAGTAGTAATTCATGTTCATTGTAAAAATAGAGAAAGATCACAAAATGTAAATAAAAGTCATTTAGAATACCACCATGTGCTGAGAACCACCATGAAAATTTTGGTGTATGGAATTAAGAGATAATTCTGAAATCAGACAGCTGGGTTTAAATTCCTATTTTCTACCACTACTTACTATATTAGCTCTTGCCTACCATTTACCTCTTCAATCTTCAGTTTCTTTATTTGTGAAACAGGGTCAATAATAGTAATTATATACATCACAGGTGTGAAATTTAAATAAGGAAAGATAACTAAAGCTCATGGTATAGTTTCTGACACAAAGAAGGAGCTCAAACAATGCTTGCTACTAGTAGTATCATTGGGTTGTGAGAATTGGATGAGCTACATTGTTTTGTAACCTGCCCTTTTAACTTAACCATATAATGTAAACACTTGCCATATGATTAATTTTTCTTCTGCATTATTTAAATTTAAACTTGGTGAGATTATATTATTTTAAATTTAATATTATGAAAATTAAAGTTCAATTCTCTATGATAAAAAAATCACATTGAACCTATAACATAGTTTTCAGTGGACAAATGAGAAGCTGTATACTTAATTATTTATTGAATTGCTTCGGTGGGAATGACAGAATTTGAAAGTAAGTCTCTTTTTCTGGATTTCCCTGGTGGTTCAATGGTTAGGACTCCTCACTTCCAATGCAGGGGGCACAGGTTCAGTCCCTGGTTGGGGAATTAAGATCCCACATGCCAGACAGTGCAGTAAAAAGAAAATAAGTCTCTTTTCATCCTCCAACTAAATAATTGATTCAGGTCAATAATTGATTAAAGGATATTAAAACTGTAGATGACTGAGTGCTAGAGAAACTGGGTTATACTCACAGTGACAAAGTAGCACTCCATAGATTATTTTCTAATTGTAAATGGGAAAATATAAAAATAAATGGATAAAATAAATATGATAAATAGGAATTCATACTGAACTCTCTGACTGCAGTGGTCGTGCTAGCCCTCTCCCCTTGCTGATCTGTAACTTCTTTCTCTGATATTGAGAAACCTGGTTCCCATTATCCACAAGATACTGACTTATTTTGTCAACTGTAGCACACATGTAAAGTATGTCTACTGCTAACCCATAGTCCTGTGAGAAACAAATGTATTAAACAGTATGCAGTGTTTGTGTAGCACTTTTTTGATAAAGAAATATCTTACATTCTTCTTTCTTGAACCAAATCTTTAAAATCTGATGTATGTTTTACACTTAGAGCTCATTTCACTTAGGACTGGCCACATTTCAAGTGCTGAATAGCCATGTGTGACTAGCTGCCGCCATCTTAGCTAAGATCTAGACCTCCACATTTTCAGGGACTGTCCTTTTGGGTCTGTGTTTGTACATGTTCTTTGCCTTTTGCTACTTCTCACTCTTAACAGAAAATCCCACCAGATCATTTAATAGACTATAGTATAGTTGCAAAAATTTTGTCTTTTTGCTTTTTAATTGAACATCTGTGCACTTTGTGTTTTCAGAAAATGATACATGTTTCCAAGTGGGTATAAAGTTTGGTGTTTATATAATGATTTTGTTCAGAAGTTACTGAAGGATGGGACCATAATGAAGACCTTTTATTCATCTGTTTATATAACAAATATTTTTGAGGGTCTGTTATGTTCCTGGGCTTCTCTGGTGGCTCAGCAGTAAAGAATCCACCTGCAATGCAGGAGACATAAGAATTACACTTAGTTAGAAGAAAGAGAAGATGTAAATCTAGTGCAGTATTATTAATGTCTCTAGTTGGTGACATGGTGCTTCCCTGGTGGCTCAATGGTAAAGAATCCGCCAGCCAATGCAGGAGATGTGGGTTTTATCCCTGGGTCAGGAAGATTCCCTGGAGGAGGGCATGGCAACCCACTCCAGTATTCTTGCCTGGAGCATCCCATGGACAGAGGAGCCTGGTGGGTTACAGTCCACCGGGTCGCAAAGAGTTGGACACAACTGAGCAACTTGGCATGCATGATTATGTGCCTAGCATGGGAATTTTTATAAAGTACCTAGTTTAACTTTAGAGGCAGGTATTTTAAATCTCCATTTTGTTTGGCCTCTTGGCTTGCAGAATCTTAGTTCCCCAATCACGGATTGAACCCAGGCCACAGCAGTGAAAGTGCTGAGACTTAACCACTGGACCACCAGGAATTCCCTTTAAATCTTCATTTTATAGACTATAAAACTGAGACTCATAAAGTCACTTGCCCAAGGTCACAAATGTAAAGGATTATAAATCTAGATTAAGTTGGTTACAGAATCCAGGCTCCTAAATCAGCCACTTTAATGGTGTGAGTTTATTTTTATTTTTTATCTATTTATTTTTTGGCTATACCACGTGGCATGTGGAATCTTGCTTCCCTGACTGCCAGGGAAGTCCCCATGGTGTGACTTTACAATGGGCAGGAACTATGCCTGGGAAAGAAGGGCGGGAGGGCTTTACAGACAGCCCCCGGGGGAGGGCGGGGCTCTGGCAGGAAGACAGTGTCTAGAGGCCAGCAGGCCCTGGGGTATCCAGAAGGTGAGGCCCTGGGGGGCTGGTGGAGGGGCTGGATCGGTTCCCAGAAGCCGCGGGGTTCAGGTGGGTGGGGGAGGCCAGATCCCACCGTCCAGGCTCAGGCTGGGCAGAACTCCCAGGTGCTAGAAAGGCTTTTTAAGAGAGAGGCCTTGAGCTAGTCCTTGAAGGATGCTGAGGATGGTTTGGATAGCATGGGTAGAATGTGCAAGGCATTCTGGGAAAGTTCATAGACTGAGTTAAAAGACCTGGAATTTAGGAATTTGGAGGGGGGCTAGAGGAAAGGCTTTCCAGGTGAGAATGTACATGGGTATGTGGGGAACAGTGAATAGATTTGTCTGAAAGAAACTTTTTCATTTGTTTATTCATTCAGCAATAGGTAATAAGTGCATTCTAGGTGCCAGGTGTTAAGTCCTGGGTATATAAAGGCCAAAAAGATTCAGTATAACATCCCAGACTTTAATCGTTTATGTGTAAATAGTATTCATAGAAAGGTTAGAAAGATAGATTTGAGACACATTTTGAATGGCCTTGAATGCCGGGCTAAGGTATTTCTACTCATCATATTTTACTTTAGAAAACTTACTATTTTTATACACTATTGGTGGTATACCACCAATTAAAGACTTTTTTTGATTTCACTCTAATCACATTAATTTTAGCTATGTGTCTGTGTATGTGAGTTATATAAGCTTTAGTTGTGGGCTAGCTTGAGACCCTAGCCACATATATAGATTTTTTTTTTTTGCAAGATGCATTCCTGATTTTCGGGCACCATGGACCAATAACTGAATTTGAGAATCAGAGAACTTTGGTACTGGTTTAGTTCAAACTCATACTTGACCTTGAGCAAGTTCATTTTCTTTTCTGGACTTCAGTTTCCCCATAGTAAAGTGAGGGAATGGAGCTGGATCAGTAATTCTCAACCCTATCAGATTAATATCTTCTTTTAATAACAAATGTTTTATCCTTCTCCCTTTGCTGCTGTAAAATAATTTTAATAGATACTAGATAATTACACTTGTCTTACACATAGTTTCAAGAGATATCAGTATAGCACCACAACTATAATATAAAGGAGAAATAAAAAAATCAATTTTTAATAAGATATATTTCTCATTGTTAGATGCTTGCACCTATGTGTATTCGTGTGTGTGTGCATGCTCAGTCATGTCCTACTCTGTGGGACCCTATGGACTATATACAGCCTGCCAGGCTCTTTGGTCCATGGAATTTTCCTGGCATGCATACTGGAGTAGATTGCAATTTTCTCCTCCAGGAACCTATGTATATAATCATTGTAAATATATATATGAATACAGATGAATATGAGAATAGTGTATATTGGTGGCTCAAATATCACATCTTTCTAAAGGATGCCATGATTTTCTGAAATGTTGATCAATTTTAATAAAGTTTCAAGCCAAACAGTACCATTTTCCCTCAATTTACATGGTAGTTGCATTCCTGGGGGAAAGGTAAATGTATATTAACTTGCCTGCCAGTGCAGCAGATGCCAGAGACAAGAGTTCGATCCCTTGGTCAGGAAGAGCCCCTGGAGGAGGGTATGGGAACCAACTCCGGTATTCTTGCCTGGAGAATCACATGGACAGGGAAGCCTGGCGGGTCACGGTCCATAGGGTCGCAAAGAGTTGGACACAACTGAAAAGATTTAGCACACAAAAATACTTTAATTGTAAAATGAAGTTAGAATCTAGCTGCAGATAATCATAAGCAGTTTTTCACTCACATAAATGGTGGATGGGGGCTTTTGGAAGTTGTTCTCAATTCTTTGTGTGGGTCTCCCAGTGCCCTGCAGGATGTCTGGCATTCTACTATGCTTCTAATACCAGTAGTATCCTCGCGTCGTTTCATTATGTCCCCTAGAGGGTGCTGTTCTCCCTGTTGAAAACAATTAGACTAAAAGAAGCTCTAGTTGCCTGCCCCTTGATTCTTTGATTCCCTGCAGGTGTTTTTACTGAGTGAAGCCCATCATATACTGGGTCCTGAATCAAGAACTCTTGTCTATATTTCTGCCTTTGCTTCTTGTGATTTCATTAGAAAGAGCATTAAAGACCTGCCTACCTCATATGCTTTTATGTCTTATAAAAGATTTTGAAACTCTGGGATGTAAAGATGCAGAATAATTAATTTTAAATGGATTTAAAAAATGGGTTGCACCATTTAGTTATTTTTTTACATTTGTCATTTTGTCTCAAACGTGCCTTAGGATTTTAAAATAATTTCTCATTTTCTTATGGAGGAGTAGTGTGTGTTGTGGACTGTTATTTCCAGCAGATGGCAATGTTTGGTGCAAAAACTTCTTGATTTAACAACTGCAGATTTTCTAGGCTCTCTTTGTATTTAAAAGCCAAACTTCATAATGTATATTTGAAAGTATCTCTTTTTTTTAACGTTTTATTTTTTCTTCCAGTTTTATTGAGCTATAATTGATATGCAGCATGGTATGAGTTTAGGGGCTTCCCGGGTGGTGCAGTGGTAAAGAATTCTTCTGCCAGTGCAGGAGATGCAAGAGATGTGGATTCAATCCCTTTGTCCGGAAAATCCCTTGGAGGAGGGCATGGCAACCCACTCGAGTATTCTTGCCTGGGAAATCCCATGGACAGAGAAACCCAGTGGGCTACCGTCCATGGGGTCACAAAGAGTTGGACACAACTGAGCGACTGAGCACTGTATGAGTTTAAGGTGTACAGCATTATGGTTTGACTTATGTCATGAAACGATGACCACAATAAATTTAGTGAACATTCATCATCTCATATAGATACAAAATTAAAGAAATAGCAAAACAATATTTTTTTCCTTGTGATGAGAACTCTTGGGATTTACTCTTTTAACAACTTTCATATGTAACATACAGCAGTGTTAATTATATTTATCATGTTGTACATTACATCCCTAGTACTTGTTTACCTCCTAACTGGAAATTTGTTCCCTCGACCACCTTCATCTAATTCCCCTCCTCCCCATTTCCACCCCTGGTAACTACAAATACGATCCCTTTTTCTATGGATTTGTTTGTTTGTTGTTTTTGAAGTATAATTAACTTACAATACTATGTTAGTTCTTGTTTGTTACAAAACATAGTGATCCGGTATTTCTATCCATTTTAAAATGATCACCATGATAAGTCTAGTTACCATCTGTCACCATACAAAAGTATTACATAATCATCGACTAGATTCCTCACCCTGTACATTTCATACTTGTGACTCATTTATTTTGCAGCTGGAAGTTTGGACCTTTTAATTTCCCTCACTTATTTCATTCCATGTTAAAAGGCTTGATATGAGTTAACTTGCTTAAGGCAATGGACAGTAGTCTGGTGGAGAAATGCATGCGATTCAAATTTTGACAAATTAAGTCACACTTTAGTATAATAACAATATTTTGATAATAAAATGGCTAAGACAAATCCTTTCACACAATGAATGTCTATCCCTGGATTTGTCAGTCTGTAAATTCAGATTTTCTAAAAATAATTTATTTAGAAACAATTTCATACTACAGAAAAATTGCTAAAATAACACAAGGAACTCTTGTAGTCCCTTTAACCAGATACTCCAATGTTTAACATTTTACTTCATTTGCTCCATTGTTCACTCTTCTCTCTGTGTCCATTATCATTAGTCTTTCTGTGAATCTTTTGAGAGCTAGATGTTGTCTCATCACCCCTAAATCTTCCAGAGTATCTTTCCCTAAAACAAACATACAACTGTGCAAACCAGGAATCAATATTGGCATTACAGCATTACATTACCATCTGATTCATATCCATCCATCCAGATTTCGCCAGCTGGCCAACAATGTCACTTTTCTCCTTTCTGGTTCAGTATCCTATCCAGGATTACATGTTATATTTAGTTTTTGATCTCCTCCAATCTGGGCCAGTTCTTCAGTCTTTCCTTATGTTTCATATTCTTGAAAATTTTGAAGAGTACAGACCTTACATTCTGTAGGATGACCATCAACCTGAATCTGTCTGATGGTTCTTCATGACCAGGCTCAGGCCATGGATTCTCAACAGGAAGATCGCAAAATGATACCTCACATCAGTAGATACAAAATGTCAACCTGACCTTTCATAGATAATGTTCACCATGAACACTGGGTCATCAGGTGTTAGCTAAAGTCTACTGTTGAATTAAAAGTCATTTCAATTAAAATCCATCATTTCAGTTTTTTTAAAACCAGTGTACATTGACTTTCTTCATACCCATCCCCCACACTTCACAAAAAACATAGATACCTCATTTTATTAATTTTTTCTGCCCATTTTAAATTTTTTTAAATTATAAAAGTATGATAATACATCTATAGGAGACTTTGGAAATAATAGAACAAAGTTACTTATAGTTCCATCATACATTACAATTATTTTTAAGTAGATAAATTAAGATTTTTAGTTGGAGCTTCAATATCAAACTCTCAAACATTAATAGAATGAATAGACAGAAAAGTAGAAGGATATAGTAGACCTGAAAAGTACTATGAACCAATTTAATGTAATTAAGATTTATACAATTTTCACACAACAGCAGGATACAAATTCTATTCAAGTTCCCATAGACTATAAATCAGGAAACACTAGAACATATCCACGGACATAAAACAAGGTGCAGAAATTTGATGGTCTAAAAGTATTGAAATCATACAGAGTCTGTTTTCTTATCACTGGAATTATTTTAGAAATCATCAAAAGATATTTGAAAATAACCTGCATATTTTCAAGCGCAATGTGACATTTACCAGGAGAGATCTTTGACTTAGCCATTGAAAGCCTCAATGAAGTTAAAAGACTGAAGAAACACAGTGGGTGATTGCAGAGAAGAAAGAATTTAAATGAGAAACTAATATAAAAATGAGAAATTAATATTAAAGATACTTAAAAAACCCCATATTTTTTGAAAGTAAATGTCCACTTTTTAAATGATGGGTGCAGATAACAAATTTTAAACAATAAGTCATTTCAAACATAATTTGGTCAATTTGTTACCTGTGTTTTCCTTTTGCTAAGAGCATGCCATTAATTTAAGGGGTAATGATACCACAGTAATGGTTTAAATGTTTATCAGGGATTATCTTTTAAGATATTCATTTATTGGGGCTATTTTATAAGAAAGCTATTGAAAGGTTCAGTTTGATCATACATCAGCAGAAACAACTGGTGATTGTATTTTCTTAGGTTTTAATAAGTATTGAGAACCACAATATTAAAAAACTTTTCATCAGTTTATTGCTGAAACATTTCAAAATACTTAAAGTACAAAAGTAAAATATTAGAATATTCTGTAAGAAATAATGACAGAAATTGAATACTGTTTTCTAAGTAAACAAAATACTGTAATAATAAACCTATTTCCAGGAGGTGGATTTGGTGTGTTGTAGTGAAGCAAGTTGTCTTATAGTTCAAAATTTTAGTTCAATTTAAATAATAATATTGATAATACTTATATGTGGTGAAGGCTTCAAACCATATAGAAAATGTGTAAGTAAAATTCTGCCTTCCTTTACTACCCTACCCCCAATTTCTAGTCTCTTTCTCTGAAAGTATAACCATTGTTTTTTTCTTCCAGAAAAATGTTTGCATCTACAAAATAAGTGTAGTTTTTTGGAGGGAAAATAGAATCTTGGTGTACATACATGTCTTACTATGTACTTTTCACTTTTATTTTTTCATTTAATGCTATTTCATAGACATGTCAGCACCTAGAGATGCACATCATTCTTTTTAATGGTTACATAGTATTTCTTAGCATGGATTACCATAGTTTGTTTATTCCTATTCTGATGGGAATTTTTGGTTGTTTTTAGGTTATTAAATTTAAAAACAAACCACAGTAACTATCATTATATATGCCTATGAAGTTGCAATTAAGATGAAAATGTGGTCTGGACAAAAGGAAATGAAGTATGGGGTGGATTTATAGTGACAGAAAAATAGCAAAAAGGTGCTATTATTTCTGATGAACAGTAAACTAAATTTTTTTTCCTAGTCCCTTTCTGAAATGAGATATCGAAGTTGCTCAGTCTTGTCCGACTCTTTGCAACCCCATGGACTGTAGCCTACCAGGCTTCTCCGTCCATGGGATTTTCCAGGCAAGAGTGCTGGAGTGGGTTGCCATTTCCTTCTCCAGGGGATCTTCCTAACCCAGGGATCGAACCCAGGTCTCCCACATCACGGGCAGATGCTTTACCGTCTGAGCCACCAGGGAAGCCTGAAATGAGATAAGATATCAGTAAATAAAAGTAAGATGAAAATGTCAGGCTAGATTGCATAATTCCATGAAGTTAGCAGTAAAGAAATGGAGAATGTACAGGCAGAATAACTTTCTGTTTTAGGATTATAACCTTTAATAAAAGGTCAGTTAAAGTTTGGTCATGTGATTTTTGTATTTTTGTTTTTAGGAAAACAAACAGATCAGGTGGGGTTCTAGGTGGGACTATATTTTGAATTCCATGTCTCATACCAGCATTCAGTGGTTTAGGTAAGCACTTTATGAATTAAAGAGTAAGTAGCTTCACGGTGGGAAATGTATATACACACACACACATATATATACATATGTGTATTTTAAAAATTATTTTGTTACCAGAGACGATCTTTTGTTCCTTCCAGTTTTATTGAGATATAATTGACATATAGTAGTAGAAGTTTAAAGTGTGCAGCATAATGATCTGACTTGCATTGATGACCACACTAAGTTTAGTGAACATCAGTGATCTCCTATAGATACAAAATGAAAGAAATGTAAAAAATTTCCCCTCAGTGATGAAAACTCTTAGGATTTACAGTCTTAACAAATTTCAGTATAACGTACATTAGTGTTAATTATATTTATCATATTGTACATTATATCTCTAGTACTTATTTATCTTACAACTGCAAGTTTGTACCTTTTAATTACTTCACCCAATTCCCTTTCCCCCAGTCCCCTATCAGAGATGATCTTGAGTGACAGTTTTTCTTTTCTCTGGCTAATTTCCCCTCTTCTTCTCCTCTCCCACCTCTCTACATACACAAAGAGAAACAAAAAGGAAAATCTGTTTTAAATATACTAATGTTTATGCTCAAGGGAAAGAGAAGGCTGAGATGTCCAAGAGATAGCATGTCTGTGTGTAAAGAGTAATACATGCTGGGAAGTAGGCAGGATAGGACTGTGATAGTGGACCCTGTGCAGAAGATGGAAGGAAAACAAGACAGATGCTTTCATTTGTGGGGTCAGAAAGTCTGAGCAAAGTAGAGTGTAGGAAAAGCAGTAGCCAGCTGGGGTGGACGAAGGTAAAGATGTCATGAAAGACTGGGAAGAGAGCAGAGAAAGATGAAAAGATTACAGATGAGAAACCAAAGCACTGCAAGTGGTCACTTAATCAAGGCAGGTCATTTAGATGAGACAGTTGTGTGGAGATAATGTCTGTGAGTGAATGTCCATTTGTTCTCCAGGTGTTCTTTTTCATCCCTATTAGGATGCCAAGCACTAGGGGAGGTACTCAGACATGGCAGTGACTAAGGCACACAGGCTTCTGCTCGCAGGAAGCTTACATTCTGGTGGATTCACAGTGAATGGACTTGATTCCTCAGGAATCTTCAACAGGATCAAACCACAGAGTTAGAAGTCCTTCATGACTGTGGAAGGAATAGTTTCAACATGAAACTGAAGGATGGACCAACTGAGAATGTGATGATTGAGGCTGTTGTAAAGTGCTAACAGCGAGCATAGGATCTTCAGTTAGTAACTTAGGAGACTGATCAGAGAAGCTGATGAGAAATAGATGAAACTGTACATATAGTACTTTCCCCCCTTCATCTCTTATAATAAAGCAATTTTGGATAGAAGAAGACTATAAAGGTAAAGATGAAAGTAAGGAAGGGTATGATTCTATGAGTATGGTCTTCTGAGGTGATGATTTTCCTTATACTGCCATTGCCTTTGTTTTTTAAAAAATATTTTATTTCGGGATGGAGGACACATGTACACCCATGGCTGATTCATGTCAATGTATGGCAAAAACTATTACAATATTGTAAAGTAATTAGCCTCCAAGGAAAATAAATAAATTTATTAAAAAAAAAAGAAAAAAAAA
Organism: Giraffa tippelskirchi; assembly: GCF_054371585.1. Classification (NCBI taxonomy): domain Eukaryota; kingdom Metazoa; phylum Chordata; class Mammalia; order Artiodactyla; family Giraffidae; genus Giraffa; species Giraffa tippelskirchi. Next base: position 16,788,235 of record NC_137289.1, on the reverse strand, counting down.
GGAAAATAGATCAATTAATTAAAAAATATTTTATTGGTGTATAGTTGCTTTACAATATTGAGGTAGTTTCTGCTGTACAGCAGAGTAAATCAGCTATGTGTTTACATATATCCCCTCATTTTTGGATTTCCTTCCCATTTAGGTCACCACTGAGCACTGAGTAGGGTCCCCTGAGCTAACAGTAGGTTCTCATATTAGTTATCACCTTTTTTTTTTTTAAATTTCATTTTATTGAAGTATAGTTGATTTACAATGCTATTGCCTTTAAAGTGAGAATAGCTCCCATTCTCCTCCTCCTCCTATTTCTATCCTCACTCTTCCTTCTCCTCTACCTCCTTCTCCTCCTCATTATAATTATCATATCTTAAATTTTTTTAGAAAATCTTCTGTTGGGGCAATAGTCCACGTCCCATCTTGTCACACCCCCGAAGGAGTCTCTTCAAATAATATTTATTTAAATGGTTTCTTTAAAGGGGTTGTGAAAGGAAAGGGCCTCCAGATCAATGGTGGGGCTAATCTCTAGTATTAATATTTATGATGTAACAATAAATGTACTTTGGTTTCTGTCTCGAGCTAATTTACTTATGACATTTAACAGACATTTTAGACATCTTAGCGGCATTTTTCTACAACAGTGCTGGTCTTTTTAGAGATTCTGGTGAAACTTTTTTAAATGTGTCTGGATTTGGCTGGGTGGTGGGATGGAAGAAGGTCTTGGTTTTCATTTGGACATAGTTTTTAAGATTCAGTTTTGGAACCAGTAAGAGCTGGTAGGTAAGTGGTCCATGGGATCTTTACCCTGAAACTTGATAAAGACTTGATAAAGTTAAAAGCCTTGATCCATCTAAGGATCCACCTAAGGCCTGCCTGACTAAATAGTCAGTCAGTCATCAATTTAACCTTGACTCCTGGACTTCCATTCTCAGTTTCATGTTCTGGAACTAAGTTTGTGTTCCTGATCTTTTTCATTTTCCCTTGTTTATTTTTGGGAATGTACTCTTAAAAAGTTTTAAAATAACCTTAAGAATAGTGTTGCTTCTGTTGCTTAGTTGGTAATGAACTTTTGTGATAGAACTTTAAGTTCATTTAATATATTGATGTATTATCCAAATGTATTAGCCTTTGATCCAAATTTAACTTTAGAAAACTGATTGACATGAAAATTTGAATGTCTTTCTTTTACATGTACACACATTTTCTTTTTTACTGTTCAAATAAGAAACTTGAGATTTAACTTCTATTTTTCCTTCTTTCCATTTTCTAGTATCATTAATTCATTTGTGGTTGTTCTCTTCTTAACTGGAATGGTGGCTATGATCATATTAAGGACTCTCCACAAAGATATTATCAGATATAATCAGGTTTGTTTTCCTGTAAATAAAAATGCACATATTTGATTCAGCCAATATTTGAATGCCTGCTTTGCCCAGTTGTCAAGGTTATGTTTCTACTTAGAGTATAACACCTTGAATGCAACAAATTTTAATGTCTAGTAATTTTGCATATTGTGCTGAATCAAAGTATAGAGTATTGTGTAGATTCTTAAAAAGTATAGGTAAGTTTATTAGAGAGTTATTTGCTATCAACTCTTTGGTTATATACCTTTCCATGTTCTGATCTTTCAAAATATCATTATTTAAGATTTTCATTAATTTGGAACATGAGAATATGTACAAAACATTGCAAAATACTACAATTTAGGTCAAATTTAGTTTTATCTAATTTATACTCTTTTGACTCTTATGACCATTTATGTATTGATGAATTTTTAATTTCTATAGAATTAGTTGAATTTTTTGTGTGTGTGTTAAATCATGTTGCTTTCTCCATGAAAATCAAGCCAGTTGTGTGCTTTACATAATTAACACACTCCCTTCAGTGCAAAACTTAGAGAATGGCTCATTTGTATGGCAGGATCACATACCTGCCAGAGACATACTCTATCCAAAATGAGCCATTAGTCTGTCTTTAGAGGAAAATTAGTGTTCCCCTAACTTTCAGAGCTCTTGTAACTTTCTGTCATAATAACTCCTGTGTTTATTAAAGACTTTCTCTTATGCAGGAAGATATCCAGAAGGATTATGGTTGGAAGCTTGTTCATGGGGATGTATTCAGACCTCCAAGGCATGGAATGTTGCTATCAATTTTACTGGGTCAAGGAACACAAGTTTTGATTATGACATTTATTACTTTATGTGAGTAGGCTCAGATCAATATATGTCATCTTCAGCATTCTGACATAGGTTAAACTTTGATTCATGTGTACAAAAGAACTTTGAAAATTCTACCCTAAAGTTTAAGGAAATGTGTATTTTATAGTATATTTTAATGAGTATTTGTAGTGTATTTAAAATAAAATTTGTATTTTATTTTAAGGATATGAGTCTGAATATGTTCCTATATCAAGGACCTTTCATAGTTTCTTCGGTTCTGAATAATTTATTGTCATGTCCAATATACATGTTCCTTGCTTTGCATGTGGGTAGATCATATTTTAGGTGGGCTCAGGGAATTATAATTCAGAGATTAGAATTTTGCTAAGGCAAGCCTAAGTGCTGGTCTTTAAATGTATAAATGAAGTGGCTTACAATGGCTGATGAACTCTCTCTGCCTTCATTATCAACCAAGAGTAGAGTTTGTCAGTTTTTGATAACCAGAGTGGGGATTTTCACAAACAAAGCTTCTGTAAATAAATGGCTTATTAGGTGTTTCAGATGTCAATGATGATTTCTATATTTAGCTTTTAAGGTTATGTTTTCCTGAGACCAAGTCTCACTGTGATGTTATTCCCCCCTCACCTTGAATAAAAGGAAACAGAAGGAAATTTTTGTGGGGAAAAAATGATTTACTCTTTAGGGAGTGACTACTGGAGTAGGGAAAGGGAAGATCTTCTCTTTGATTTTGATTTAAAAGATCTAATTAATGATTTAAACAAGGAGATTAAAGACTAAATTGAAAACACATAGCTTGCCTTGTATGGGATCAGACTTTTCATTAAGAACAGATTGTCAAAAAATTAGCTAAGTAAGTAACATCAGAGAATTTCCCTGTATGCTGTTTCATAAAAATGTCTTAATAAGGTGTCTTTAATATATTATAAAGCCTTATGTGCTTTTGAGGCTATTATTGTCACTGGTTTGATATTTCTTCTTTGTGCTTTTAGTTCTTGCCTGCGTTGGTTTCCTTTCTCCTGCTAATCGTGGTGCTTTCATGACCTGTTCTCTTGTGTTATGGGTCCTTATGGGAGCATCTGCTGGATACGTGTCTGCTAAGATGTACAAGTGTAAGCATTACTATTATTATTCCAAGTTGATGTGTTAAATATAGAAACTAAAAAGCTTGAAAATTAAAAAAAATTGCGTCAGGAATTTTAGCTGACCTAGCGAAATATAATTGTGTCTTTGTTACTGTAAAATATTTGTGAAGTGGACTAAATCTAGTTGCCCTAGTAATTATTCCGTCCTTTACTTCCTCAGCATTTAAAGGTCTGAAGTGGAAGACAAATTTCTTGCTGACGGCACTGCTCTGTCCTGGGTTAGTATCTCGTGTTCTCTTTTTTCTATACAATTATAATCTTTCTTATACTTTACCTTGGAAAAATCATTGTACACAATAATGAAGAGTAGAATGGAGGTGAGTGACCACTGTTTTTTCTGTGGCTGCAGCATTCTTTTTTTGGTATATCTGCATTCTTTTCATCTTTTTGTACATCTTAACTGTTAGTACAAAGAGATGGTGATGGTGCTGCAGTATTCAATTTTGATCTTTTGTTTTTGAAGCAGGTTTCATAAATGCTCATCTCAGCTATGCATCTTGCCTTATATATCATGTTAGAGTGGCAGCTTTTACACCACACTGTGTTATTCTTCTTGTCTCTGCCTTCTGTGATTATTGCTTCCTATCTCACCTAGTTACTGCAGTGTCATTAGTGACTGCAGACCCCGGGCAGAGTCATGATCAGAGGAGTCAGGGTGGTGCTGCACAGTGGCTCATAGCGAGCTCATCTGGTCCCCTAATTATAAAGATGCAGAATCAATATGTTCAAGTTCATACGTGAAGTCAGTAATGGAGTTCAGGCTATATATTGGCTTGGCCAAAAAGTTAATTTGGGTTTTTTTTTTTTTTAATTTATTTATTTTAGTTTTTTTTTATTTATTTTTTTTTTTATTTTAGTTAATTTGGGTTTTTTTTTGTGGAAAAGCCTGAGTGAACTTTTTGGCCAACCCAATATCCCCGACCAGTGCTCTTTCCATAATGCCTCACCAATAAAGTGCTGACTCGCTTTGAGTTTTATCTCCAAATTCTTTAATATGCTTTATCTTAGTCAGCTCGGGCTACCATAACAGAATACCATAGACTGGGTGGCTTAAACAACAGCCATTTATTTTCTCACAGTTGTGGAGGCTGGGAAGCCCAAGACCAGGGCATCAACAGGATAGGGTCCTGGTGAGTGCTCTCTTCCTGGTCGCTGATGGCTGCCATCTTGATGCATCCTTACATGACAGAAGAAAAAAGAGACACTGTACTCTACAGTATTTCCTCTTGTAAGGGCACTAATGCCATCATGAAGGCTGAACCCTCATGACTTCATCTAAACCTAATCCCTCTCCCAAGGCCCCATTTCCAAACACCACCACATTAGGGATTAGGATTTTTTTTTTTTTTAAACTTTTTATTTTGTTTTTGGGTATATGTGATTAACAATGTTGTGATAGTTTCAGGTGAACAGTGAAAGGACTCAACCATACATATACATGTATCCATTCTCCCCCAAACTCTCCTCCCATTCAGACTGCCACATGACATTGAGCAGAGTAGGGATTAGGATTTTAATATAAGAATTTTGGGGGAAACAATTCAATCTATAGCATGTTTCATTAAAAAAAATTCTTTCTTTGATATGTTCTGAAGGACGATTTTTTTTTTTTAGGAAATGTCATGGATTATATCTTAATTGTTACATGGAACTTAAAAAAATTGTGTTTTTTGGCTGCACTGGGACTTCATTGCTGCATAGCTTTCTCTAATTGTGGTGCACAGACTTCTCATTGTGGTGGCTTCTTCTGTTGTGGAGCATAGACCCTAGGCACGTGGGCTCAGTAGTTGCGCCTCATGGGGTTAGTTGCTCCATGGTATGTGGAATCTTCCCAGATCAGGGATCAAAGCCTTGTCCCCTGCATTGGCAGGCGGATTCCCATTCACTGAACCACCAGGGAAGTCCTGTTTTGCGGTAATTTAATTTCCATTTGTTGTAAAATTCCCATGTCCTTAATGCTAGAAGTGTGTCACAATAACGCATGTATGTGTGCTCAGTCACTCAGTTGTGTCCGACTCTGTGACTCTACGGACTGTAGCCCACCAGACTTCTCTGTCCATAGGATTTCCCAGGCAAGAATACTGGAGTGGGTTGCCATTTCCTCCTCCAGGGGATCTTCCCAACCCCGGGATCAAAACTGTGTCTCCTGCATCACCTGTATTGGCAAGCAGATTCTTTACTACTGAGCCACCTGGGAAGCCCCATCACAATGGTGGAAATTCTATAATGGAAGTTATACATAATAAATTCAGTTACATTGTATACTAATTAGTGACAAAATGAGAGCAAATGCTCTGTGAGTGAGTATAAAGCCATCATCAGTACAATGCAGTGATAGATGATACATTCAGTAGACTCATAATGTTTTATCTACATGTGGCTTTTCCCCTCAACTCCAGGGAAAAAAGTAGTATCATTGAAAGGCTTGAATATTCCAAGTTTGCACATCAAATACATGTACCACAGAGTTTTTGATTTATTTAAAAAAAGTACAATGCACTCCTCTCCCCCTTAGCACCTTGAATAGAGCCATCTGCTTTTTCTGTAACTCTTTTCAAGGGAACTAGAATGGGTGGTCTTTCCTGAGCTTTAATACCTTTATGTAAGAAAGCAATGTCCTTGACAATATTTCAGATATTTGTTGCTTCAAGTTCAAGACTCAGATGAATCTGAAATTGAGTAACTTTGGCAACAAAGTGCCATTGTGCAAAAGTCATTATACTGGATTGTAATGCAAGGGATATTGCAGGCAAGAACTAGTCAATAAACCATCTACTATTCTCTTCATTATTTAGTTACTCATTCAACATATTTATTGTATTTTTGAAAAAAAAATTTTTTTTACTATATTTAATGCATTATGCTAGGCACTGGAGAGGAAATAAACGTAAATCTCTCCTGAAACTGCCTTTGTGGCTTCAGATGAATAATAATGGCCTATTTTTCATCAGACAGATGTTCCATCTCATTGTAAAAAGAAAGTTACGTCATTAGAATAGAAAATTTAAAAGAATTAGAATATGCTGTGTCACTAAGCTTGATTAACTAAATTGAACAATTAATGTCTGGAAAAGCATTAGCATTTTCAGTGCACTATGAGCTGTTTTTATCTTGTTTTCTATGGGATCAATTTTGAAGACTATTTTACACAGAAAAACTTAAAAATTCGAGTGGAAGTCCATAATAACATGGCTCAGGGTTATAGGGACTATGAAATGATTCAGTATCAAACCACAGTTTTTGTGAAAAAAATTTTTTTTTATTTGAAAAGCAGCTGTTAACAGTGGTTGTCCCCTAGGTGGGTTGCTGCATGGCTGGGGGACAGGAGTGTGAAGGAGACTGTTTTGTACTTATTTTCACTGTTTCTCTCTGTTTCTTTTTACTTTTCACGTTGTATACCATGTACATGTATTACCTATTTTTAAATAATCTCATTATAAACAACTCATTACCATATATTAAAGTGGAGAGGTAGCACTAAAGGTTACCAGCACAGGTGTTAGAATCAGACACACACATCCTCTACACTCTGTACACATAGGGGTTCATTTCCCAATTCTTCCTCTTTCTAATTAATGAGGCCTTGAATAGGTTTTGAATAAGGCTGCAATGAACATGGGAGTGCAGCTATCCCTTTGAGATCCTGTTTTCATTTTCTTTTATATACCCAGAAGTAGGATGGATGAATCATGTGTTAATTTTATTTAAAAATTTGGGGGAGAGGACTTCCCTGGTGGTCCAGTGGTTAAGATACCACACTTCCACTGCAAGGGCATGGGTTCAATCCCTAGTTGAGGAAGTAAGATCTCACATGCTGCATGGTGTGGCCAAAAAAAATTTTTTTTGGGGGGGACCTCCATGCTGTTTTCCATAGTGCCTTTACCAATTTAGATTCCCACCAACAGTGCATAAGGGTTCCTTTTTCTCCATGTCCTGCCAACAATTGTCTTTTGTCTTTTTGATGATAGCCATTCTGACAGGTGTGAGGTGATATCTTATTGTAGTTTTAATTTGCATTTCCCTGATGATTAGTGATGTAGAGCACTTTTCCATATATCTGTTGGCAATTTGTGTGTCTTTGGAAAAATGTGTATTCAGGTCCTTTGCCCTTTTATTAATCATTGTTTTTTTGCTATTGAGTTGTTTGAGTTCTTTATATATTTTGGAATTTAACTCCTTATCACATATATGATTGTGATATATGTGATAGCCACACCACACAGTTTTCAGGATTTTAGTCTCTTGACCAGAGATCTAACCCAGCCCTTTGGCAGTGAAAGTGCAGAGTCCTAACCACTGGACCACCAAGGAATTCCCTATCTGTTTTTGAGTATAGCCATCCTGATTATTATGAAATGATATTTTATTGTAGTTTTAACTTATATTTTTTGGTGACTAATGATATGGAGCCTCTTTTCATTACTCATTGGTAAATTGTATATATTCTCTAGCAATATGTCTATTCAAATCCTTTGCCCACTTTAATTTTTAAAATGAATTAATTTACTTTGGCTGCATTGGCATGTGGGGTCTTAATTCCCCAACCAGGGATCAAACCTGCACCCCCTGCATTGTAAGCATAGAGTCTTAACCATTGGACTGCCAGGGAAGTCCCTGCCCATTTTAAAATTGGATTTTTTTATTATTATTGAACTGTAAGGGTTCTTTATATATTCTGGTTACTAGATACTTATCAGATATATGATTTGTAAATATTTTCATGTCTTCTATGTGTTGTCATCTCAGTTTCTCGATAGTGTTCTTTGAAGTACAAAACTCGAAAATTTTGAAGACATTTATTTACTTTTTCTTTGGTTGCTTGTGCTTTAGATGTCATATTTAAGAAGGCTAATCCAAGGCCACTAAAATTTATGCTTATGTTTTCTTATAAAAGTTTTCTAGTTTTACATATTAAATATTGGTCTTTGGTCCATTTTGAGTTAATTTTTTCTGTATATATGAGAGGTAGGGATCTAACTTCATTCTCTTGTACATGGATATCCAGTTGTCCTGACATTATTTGTTGAAAAGACTCTTCTGCCCCAGTTGAATTGTCTTGAGTCCCTTACTGGAATTCAAATGTCCACAAATACGTGAGCTTATTTCTGAACTCTTAATCCTATTCCATTAGTCTATGTCTATCCTTAGGCCAGTACTCATCATCTTGGTTATTGTAGCTTTTTATAAATTTTGAAATTATAAAGTGAGAGTTCTCCAGCTTTTTTTCTTTTTCAAGAATATTTTGGCTATTCTGAAACTTTGCATTTCCATATGAATTTTAGAAAAAGTGAAAGTGTTAGTCTCTCAGTTGTATCTGACTCTTTGCGATCCCATGGACGGTAGCTTGCCAGGCTCCTCTGTCCATGGAATTCTCCAGACAAGAATATTGGAGTGGGTTGCCATGCCCTTCTCCAGGGGATCTTCTGGAACCAGGGATTGAACCCAGATCTCCCACATTGCAGGCAGATTCTTTACTGCTGTGCTACCAGGGAAGACCCTATGAATTTTAGAAAAAGCTTTTCAATTTTTTCAAATAGCTGACTGGAATTTTGATAAGGTTACATGAATCTGCACATCAGTTTGGGGAATATTGCCATCTTAATATTAAATCTTCAATTCATGAACACAGGAAGTCTTTTCATTTATTTGGTCTTCTTTAATTCCTTTCAATTATATTATACTTTGTGTGATTTCAGGTCTGTTAAATTTACTGAGACTTGTGTTATGGTCTAACAATGGTCTATCCTCGAGAATGTTCCATATACACTTAGAAGAATGTGTATTCTGCTGACAATGAGTGGAGCGTTCTACAGATATTTGTTAGGTCTAGTAGGTGTACACTGTTGTTAAAGTCTTTCATTTCCTTGTTGATCTTCTATCTAGTTGTTCTATCCATTATTGAAAGTGGATATTCACTTCTCCAACTATCATTGTTGAATTGTCTGTTTCTTCCTTCAGTTCTATCAGTTTTTGCTTCACATATTTTTTGGATTCTGCTGTTACGTACATATGTATTTATAATTGTTATATATTCTTGATTGACACTTTTATTGTTTTTTAAAAATATTTATTTGGCTGCGGGGTCTTTGATCTTTGTGTAGCATGCAGGATCTTCAGTTGCAGTACACAAGCTCTTTAGCTGCAGCATGTGGCATCTAGTTTTCTGACCAGGGATTGAACCCAGGCCCTTTGCATTGGGAGCGTGGAGTCCTAGCCATTGGACTACCAGGGAAGTCCCAACACTTTTGTTGTTATAGAAGTCCTTCTTTACCTTGCATAATGCTTTTTGTCTTAAAGTCTATTTTGTCTGATAGAAGTATAGCCACTTTAGCTCTCTTTTGGTTACTGTTTGCTGATCTATCTATTTATCTATCTATATATATCTAAAGATCTTATATAGATCTCTTATATAGTTGACCCTAGAACAACGTGGTGGCTAGTTGCCCTGAATCCCTGCACAGTTGGAAATCTGTGTATAACTGTAGAGTCAGCCCTCTGTATCCATGGTTCTGCATCCACGGATTCAACCAATAGCAGATTGTGCAGCACTGCACTATGTATTTACTGAAAAAAATCCATGTATGAGTGGACTCCGGCAGTTCAAACCCATTTTGTTCAAGAGTGAACTATATGTAAAATCATTTCACTTTCAATCTATTTGTTTCTGTGAATCAAAATTTTGTCTCTTGTAGACATCATTTATTCGGATCATTTCTCGGGTCCCTTTTGCCAACCTCTGCCTTTTAATTGGAATATTTCATCCATGTACATTTAATGAAATTATTGGTAAAGTAGGATTTACATCTGCTATTTTGCTATTTTCTTTTTATAAATTTTAAGTCTTTTTCTTTCATCAATGTTCTCTGTTGTGTTAAATAAATATTTTTAGTGTACTGTTTTTATTCCCTTATCATTCCTTTTACAGTTTTTTGGAGTTTGTTTTTAATGGTTGTATTATGTATTACAATAAATATTTCAATTTCAAACAATCTAGTTCAGATTAATACCAACTTAATTTCAATATTATTAAAAATATTATATGCTCTTATATACCTTCTTTCCCCTTTCCCTCCTTTGTGCTATTATTGTTATACAAGTTACATCTTAATGCTTTGTGTGCTCATCAACACAGATTTATAATTACTGCATTATGCAGTTGTCTTTTAAATTTGATAGGCAAAAAAAGAGTTTTAAATAATATTTTCTAATCATGGGAACTTGAGCAAGTTATTTTACCTTTCTAATCTTAGGCTTCTTTTTCTACAGTATGGAAATAATGGTATTATGTATTTCATATGATTGTTATGAGGATTAAATGGGATAATGTATTAAAGCTTTTGTAACAGTGCCTAGCACATAGTAAGTAAGTAAATAAGTTAGTTGCTCAGTCGTGCCTGACTCTTTGTGACCCCATGGACTGCAGCCCACCAGGCTCCTCTCTCTATGAGATTTTCCAGGCAAGGATACTGGAGTGGGTTGCCATTTCCTTTTCCAGGGGATTTTCCCAACCCAGGGATCGAACCCGGGTCTCCTGCACTGCAGGCAGATTCTTTACTGACTGAGCTGCAAGGGAAGCCCAATAATAAGTGTTTAATAAAGCACATAATAAGCACATAATAAGTGTTTAATAAATGGTAAATGGTTTATTAGCTACTATTTTCTTCCACTAACAGGCCTTTGCTCAAGCTGTTCCATCTATTTGTAACCCCTTTGTTCCAGTTTTCCAATGCCAAATTTGTATTTATTCTTTAATTTCCAGCTCACCACTACTTTCATGGTTTGAAATTGTACAATGTCTATTACCATTATTACAATGCTCACCACAGTATTCCTCAGATTGAGTTATTAATAATATGTCTTATCTCTCATTTTACATTCTAAGACTCATGTAGGTGAGTGTCTTATTCATTTTTGTATCCTTCACAGTGTGTAGCCCAGTGCCTTATATGAAGTATAAGTGGTTTATAGAGAGTAAATGTTTAGTAAATGATTGAATCATGTGGATAATTTAAAATGCAAGACAGGTTCAGTTTCCTATTTCTGTTAATAGAACTGAACACAGTTTAAAAGCAATAAACCAGATGTGATACAAAGCACATATTCTCTTCAAGAGGTTTAGGGGCTTTCTTAAGTAGGTGAGAGAGAGAATCGTAAGGTACTGGGATTCTTATTTGTTAGAATGTGGTAGGTTGAAAGAGAGTTTCAGTGCCTCATGGTATGGACATGGACAATGTAAAAATGGTTTTGAATTTAAATGGGGAAGCAGTTAAATTAATGAGCATACACTTCCCAAGAGAAATTGAAAAAAATAAAATTATTAAATGATGTCATTTTGCTGCATATAGCCCCAAAAGTGGTAGGTAAGAAAGGGAAGAGTCAGCAGAGGTTGATGGGCGTGTACCCAAACTTTACAATTAGAAGAAGGCAGGTTGATTTCCAGTACTCAGTATTAGCTAAGTGACTTTGGATAAGTCCTATAACCTTTCTGATTGTCCATTTCCTTGCGTGTAATGCTTGTGTCACAGAGTCATTTAGAAAAGTAAATGAACTAATGGATTCTGAAATTGTTTTGTGAACTACAAAGCATTCTTGGTCACTCTCTTCTTCTGTGTTCCTACTGTTTTATGTCTATTATCTGCAATAGTATTTCCTATGTTGTAATTTGTTTATCTCTGTCCCCCACTTGACTGAGCTTTTTCAGAGCAAGGATTTTTGTTCTATTTATCTTGGAACACCAGGGCTAACTCATAGGTACTCAATAAATGTTTGATGAATGTATGAATAAATGTTTCAAGTAGGAGATGGACCCAGGTGACCTCTTAAGTTTCCTTATAGTTTTGCTGTTTAAGATTCTATGAAAAGGTCTAGAAATAATTAGACATTGACAAAGGAAGACATACTTAGAATATAAAAACATGAAATGGAAGGACAGTTACAGAATTGTTAAACACATATTAGCATTCTAGAGTGTACTTTCAAAAGGGAAATCGTTGAGACGGGTTAATTGAGTTTATATATAAGAAAGGAGGTTATGATTTGTCAATTAAGAAGTAATTTTTCTGGCTATGGAAAGATAACAGCTAAAATGAATCTTTCCAAAGCTAGAAAATGTGGCAGAGGAATATTGCAGCTAAACAAATTCATTAGAGCAGAAAGGTATTAAAAAAACATTTGAGGAAGTATGGTTAAATCATGGGAAACTAAACTTCCTTATTGAGAAGCCAGAAACTGATGAGACATAAGGTGGAGGTTTTATTGTTGTACATGCTGTTGTTTGAAAGGAATGGAAGCTACATTTCTAGCAGGAGCAAAGTATGACCCTTTAAAGAGCAGAATAGATAGGCTTACTGAAAAAAGTGTTAATAGAAGAGTCTGTAAACGCAAGGGGGAAAGGTGAAGTAGAAATAGTAAAATGAAAGAATAAAGGAATAAAAAAAAGAATAAAAGAATAAAATGAAAGAAGGTTTAGAAAGGACAAAATCACTTATAATGAGGGATGGGGAAGGATCCAAAACAATGATCCTAAGTAAGAAATTGAAAATAGATGGAAAATATGAAGGAAGCCTTAAAATACTAGAACTGGAATGGGCCTTGAGAGAATTTACAACGGAAGACTGAAATCAGAGATTCTCTAAACAGTAGACCTCAGAGCCTAACCTGGTGCAGCATCAGGTGGCTGTCACCACATTCCCCATCTCTGATCTTTGACAAAATGTTTTGGGGAGGAGAAGGTAGATGTGATTGGTCTGGTTGGTTCCTACTGTAGAGGCTTTATTATAGCACAGTGGGATGGAGAAAGCTTGCTGTTAAAAAAAAAAAGAAAAAAAACCACACACATCTGAGTAAGAATCCCAGCTTTGCCTCTTTTCATCTGTTTGATCTTCAGCAAATTACTTACTATCCATAAAAGACATTCAGAAAGAACTCTATCCATGTAACTTCTGTTTTACATTTACCTGGGTTGATCATTAATTTTCCTTTTTTTTTTCTTGCCTGTTCTTCATTTCTTTCTCTTTTTAAACTGCTTTCTAAGACATTTCATCAGCTTTATCTTCCAACTGTTTTATTAAGATTTAAATTCACCTTGTCATTTAAAAAATTGGAGTATAGTTGATTTATAGTGTGTTAGTTTCAGGTGTACAGAACAGTGATTCAGTTATACATGTATCTATCTACTATATAATATATATTCTTTTTCAGAGTCATTTCCATATAGGTTATTATAAAATATTGAGTATCATTTCCTGTGTTATACAGTAGGTCCTTGCTGATTATCTCTTTTATATATAGTAGTGTGTATATATAGGAGAAGGCAATGGCACCCCACTCCAGTACTCTTGCCTGGAAAATTCCATGGATGGAGGAGCCTGGTAGGCTACAGTCCGTGGGGTCGCTAAGAGTCGGACACGACAGTGACTTCACTTTCACTTTTCCCTTTCATGCACTGGAGAAGGAAATGGCAACCCACTCCAGTATTCTTGCCTGGAGAATCCCAGGGACGGCGGAGCCTGGTGGGCTGCTGTCTATGGGGTTGCACAGAGTTGGACACAACTGAAGCAACTTAGCAGCAGCAGCAGCAGCAGCAGTGTGTATATATAGGCTTTCCAGGTAGCACTAGCGGTAAAGAACCTGTCTGCCAATGCAGGAGACACAGGAGACACGGGTTCAACCCCTGGGTTGGGAAGATCCCCTGGAGGAGGAAATGGCAACCCACTTCACTATTCTTGCCTGGAAAAATTCCATGGGCAGAGAGGCCTGGTGGGCTATATATGTTAATCCCGACCTCCTGATTTATTTATTTATTCCTCTCCCTGCCTTTCCTTCCCTGATAGCTGAGTTGGTAAAGCATCCACTTGCAATGCCAGAGACCCTGGTTCGATTCCTGGGTCAGGAAGACCCGCTGGAGAAGGGATAGGCTACCCACTCCAGTATTCTTGTGCTTCCCTGGTGGCTCAGCTGGTAAAGAATCTGCCTGCAATGCAGGAGACCTGGGTTTGATCCCTGGGTTGGGGAGATCCCCTGGAGAAGGGAAAGGCTACCCACTCCAGTATTCTGGCCTAGAGAATTCCATGGATTGTATAGTCCATGGGATCTCAAAGACTCGGACACCACTGAGCAACTTTCACTTCACTTTCCCCTTTGGTAACCATAAGTTTATTTTCTATATCTGTCTCTTTCCGTTTTGTAAATAAGTTTATTTGTTTTTTGTTTTTTAGATTTCACATACAAGTGCCTCTGATGATACTTTTAATTCCTAAGACCTCTTCTAGGGAATTCCCTGGCAGTCCAGTGGTTAGGGCTCTGTGCTTCTGTTGCAGGGGGCACAGGCTGGATCCCTGGTCAGGGAAGCTAAGATGCTGCAAGTCCTGTGGCACAGCCAACACCAAAACAAAAATACAACAGCAAGAACTCTTCTATTTCTCAAAAGTCCTTTAAAATTTCCTCTTCCTGTCTCATGGCTGCAATGTCTCTTTTAATTTCTCTGAGGATCTTAAATTGTCTTGGTAAAGTTTTTTCCTGAGCTTCAGGAATCTTCTCTAAGGGACTAACTCTCCTGTCTTCTGCAGGGGTCATGAAGTGACAATGTTTGGTTCTGCAGAGTTGGGGGTGGGGGACAGAATCTGCAGGTCTGTCAGCATCTCAGGCTGACTTTGAACCAGTCCTCCTGGTTTTAGCCACTCCTTCATCCCTACCTGTAGAGGTACCTGGCACCACAAATTCCTGAGCCTTTTTGGAGCTCTGTGGTATAAATTGAGTTGCCTCTCAGCTTTCTCTACTGACGACTTAGGATACAGGTTCACACTCCTACTAACTCGGTTACTGTTTGTCTGCTCTCTGGTTTCCAAACTTTGCTGCTAATGTCTTCTTCCCTTTACAACATCCCCTCATCCTTATGCCTTTAAAAAACTCTTTTTTTAAAAAAAAATTAGTTTATGTATCTACTTTTTAACTTTACAATATTGTATTGGTTTTGCCATACATTGACATGAATCCATCATGGGTGTACATGTTTTCCCCTTCCAGAACCCCCCCTCCCACCTCCCTCCCCATCCCATCCCTCCGGGTCATCCCAGGGCACCAGTCCTGAGCACCCTGTATCATGCACTGAACCTGGACTGGCGATTCGTTTCACATATGATAATTTACATGCTTCAATGCCATTCTCCCATATCATCCCGCCCTCGCCCTCTCCCACAGAGTCCATAATACTATTCTATTTATCTGTGTCTCTTTTGATGTCTCGCATACAGGGTTATCTTTACCGATTGACTAAATACCATATATATGTGATAGTATACTGTATTGGTGTTTTTCTTTCTGGCTTACTTCACTCTGTGTAATAGGCTCCAGTTTCATCCACCTCATTAGAACTGATTCAAATGTATTCTTTTTTAATGGCTGAGTAATATTCCATTGTGTATATGTACCACAGCTTCCTTATCCATTCATCTGCTGATGGACATCTGGGTTGCTTCCATGTCCTGGCTATTCTAAACAGTGCTGCGATGAACACTGGGGTGCACATGTCTCTTTCAAGTCTGGTTTCCTCAGTGTGTATGCCCAGCAGTGGGATTGCTGGGTCATATGGCAGTTCTATTTCCAGGTTTTTGAGGAAGCTCCACACTGTTCTCCATAGTGGCTGTCCTAGTTTGCATTCCCACCAACAGTGTAAGAGGGTTCCCTTTTCTCCACACCCTCTCCAGCATTTATTGCTTGTAGTCTTTTGGATAGCAACCATTCTGACTGGCATGAAATGGTACCTCATTGTGGTTTTGATTTGCATTTCTCTGATACTGAGTGATGTTGAGCATCTTTTCATGTGTTTGTTAGCCATCTGTATGTCTTCTTTGGAGAAGTGTAAAAAATTCTTTTGCTATAATTTTATCAGGGTTTTGATGAGGGAGCAGAACTAAATATGCATTCAATGTGCCATCTTTAACCCAAAGTCTTTTAATTCTTCATGTCTTTTGTATCCATTCTTTACATTTTAACCATCATCACATTGTACAGATTCTTAACACTTTATATCTAGTCTCCTTGCCTCTAGTATCTCCTCCCTTAGATTTGTCCTTTGGAATGCTGTAGATTCACCTTTCCTTTTCTTAAATTGCATGGAGTACCTCACAGCTTTGAGTGTAAAAACCCTTCAGTTGCTTCCTGGTGTTGACAGGATAAAGTCTATATTCCTTAACCAGACATTCAAAGCCTTTCACAATCTAACTTCTGCCCATCTTTTTCAACCTCATCATTTAGGCTTTCAGAAACACTCATGGGACTTCCCTGGTGGTCCAGTGGTTAAGATTCCATGCTCCCAATGCAGGGGGCCTAGGTTCAATCCCTGATTGGGGAACTAGATTCCACATGCAGCAACTGAGACCTAGAGTAGCCAAATAAATAAATGTTAAAAAAGAGGAAGGCTTGAGTCCCTGTCAGAAACACTCACATCTGCACCACTGATACCTATACTCACCTGTAGCTGTGATTAAAATTGCCTGGAACATCTACAGGCATAGTAGCTGGGCTTGCCTGGTGATTTATCCATTAGACTTAGGAGTTGACCTGCTGATTTTTAATGGCTAATTTAAACACTTTGTTTTGTTTTGGGGGAAAATTTAAATTATTTTATTGTAAAATTTATACAAAATAAACCATAAGCACACAGTTAAACTTTAAACAGAATTAAGCCAGCCCATAAAACATTATAAATAAAAAAGTAATAAAAACCTTATCAGCTTGTTTGAAATTATTCATCTTTACATACATGATGGTTTATCTCCTAGATTTAAAATAGTGATCTCCATTACACTTAGTTAGGCTGTGAAATATTAAATACTATTTTTAACAGACAGATTCTTTTAAAATTTTTTTATTTTTTAAATTATGGAAGTATAACACATTTACAGGAGACTTGGAAAATACAAAACAAAGTTATATGTAGTTCCACTATATATTACAATTATTTTTTAAGTAGATAAATTAAGATTTTTAGGGGAGATTTCAATATCAAACTCTAAAACATTAATAGAATGAATAGACAGAAAAGTAGAAGGACATAGTCGACCTGAAAAGCAGTATGAACCAATTCAACATAATTAAGATTTATATAGTTTTCACAGAGCAGCAGGACGCAAATTCTATTCAAGTTCCATAGACTACAAGCCAGGAGACACTGGAACATATCCAGGGACATAAGGTGCAAAAATTTCATGGTCTAAAGGAACTGAAATTATGCAGAGAAAAAACAGATTCTTATACTCAAGGATTAACAAATACTTGCAAAGTGATCACCAAAATCTTTATTTGTAAACAAAATTGTAAATCCAGAATACAAAAATCTACTTGAAATAATCTAACCAAATACTAAATTACTTAAATAAGACTCAGTTTCTGAGGTGGTATCAAGAGGAAAAAAATCTTATTTACATACAAGGTTGTATACACAAGTAGGTTTTTGTCAATATACGTTTTAAAAAAATTTTTATTGAAATATAGTTGAATTACAGTGTTGTGTTAATTTCTGCTGTACAGCAAAGTGATTCAGTCACACACACTCATGCAGGTTTGGCCAAAAAGTTTGTTCAGATTTTTCCGTAACATCTTAAATTCTTTTCATATTCTTTTTCCGTTATGGTTACCACAGGATATTGAATATAGTCCTCTGTGTTATACAGTAGGACCTTGTTGTTTATTCATTCTGTGTATACCAGTTTGCATCTGCTAATCCCAAAGCTCCCACTCCTATTGTCTCCCACCCCCACTTTGGCAAACATACTTTTAAAAAATAAATCAAACTGGCCACCATTCCCAAAAATGCTTCTTACACTATGCTGGAATTTAAAAGGACCTTTAATAACTTTGAGCCCTATCTGTACTACATGTGAAACAGCTTTTAAGATTTCTCTACCTCCTGTACTGAAGATCAAAAAAAAGAAGCTGAAAATGTCTGCATGATAGTAAACATTTCCCTCCATCACTTAGAGCTATTAATAGAAATTTTATGGCAGAATCTTTGTTAGGAAGGCTCTGAAAAAAAGAGATATGTGTAAGATAATTTTTAATGAACTTTCTTACAGGAAATCATTGTAAAACTCTTGGTTTTAAATGAATACTTGTTTGACAAGAGGCTTCATATAGCCCATTTCAGTCTAGTATTCTAAAATCTGTTTTTAATATATGTATTTTCTTAATTGTGTTTACTCTATTGCATATTGTTTTTCGATGGTATATTATTCCACACCCTATTTATTTTCTGCTAGACTCTGGAGCTGCAAAGATGAGGAGGATGTAGAAATCATGTCCTGTAATAAACTGCTATCTTGTTATATATATATGGTATTGAGTTTAAGCTCCAACTCAATAACTGGGTTTACACAGAATGATTTAATATTCTTCTAGGGTTTAATGTTCTAACATTCATATCAAGTACATTTATAACATTTTCCTGAAATCGTAACATTTTTCTGATGGTTTTTCTCCCCTAGTGTTGTCTTTGTTGACATCTTCATCATGAATTTAATTCTTTGGATTGAAGGGTCATCATCTGCTATCTCATTTGATACCTTGATAGGAATCCTTGCATTGTGGTTTGGAATTTCAGTGCCGTTAACATTTTTGGGTGCATACATTGGAAGTTTCCAAAAGGTAAACTTTTAAAATACTGCTTTTGACCATTGAATGATGTCTGAAATAATACCTCAGTGTGAATAGACTATACAGGAAATGGAAGATATACCGTTGGAGAAAATGACAAAGAATAATCATTTAGGGATAAAAGATTTTTACAAACGTTAAATGAAAGACAGTAACACTTTAAAAGACATTCTTTAATGTATTTCACATTTTATGGGTTGTTTATATTTCCCTCTCTCTCTGATGGGCAAAATTAAAAGGATATATTATAGGAAGGCTGACTTTAAGAAAGTCAGAAAAATAATGAGATTATAGAGTTGGGGGAAGAAAGCCAAGATACAATCCAAGAAATGGGTTCTGTTGATGGATTTTTTTTTTCTTTTTCGTTATGGTTTATCCCAGAATATTGAATATAGTTCCCTGTGTTATACAGTAGGACCTTGTTGTTTATCCATTCTCTGTATAATAGTTTGCATCTTCTCACCCAGTTTACAGATTTGAAGATAGCCTATTCAACATATAGGGAAAAGGAACAGTATACCAAAAAGACTAAATGAGGCCACACTACAAAAGAGTTGTATTATGAGGACATAGTGTGAATTTGCAGGGGCGAAGTCAGACAAGACAAAACAGGAAGTGGAGTTCCAGATAGAGCAGAAAAATAAAAATTTCTGAAAACTATTGACAAATTTTCAGAGACAAATTATTAGACAAATTCTAAGAGAGAACTTTTTGACATCATATATTATTTTACATTGAAACAATCACTAGTAAGTTTTGTCCAATATTGCCCTTGAAGTGTGTAAGGAAAGATAAGCATCCTTATTGTTTATCTGTGTCCTATCTAACATGGTGGCCACTCAACAACTATGGTTTTTGAGTACTTGGAATGTGGCTAGTCTGAATTATGTGCTGTAAGTGTAAAATACACACTGGTTTTCAACCACTTAGAACAACAACAACAAGAGGAATGTAAAATATCTGATTAATAATTTTTATATCAGTCACAAATGTAAATGATACTATTTGGGCATGTTAGATCATTAGATCAAATAAAATATATCAATAAATTGATTCCACCTTTTTAAAATGCACCTACTAAGAAATTGGATATTGCATTTGTGGCTTGCATCATAGTATTTCTGTTGCACAGCATTGGTCTAGCCTTTGCCCATATAACTGCCCTTGGAAATGCTCAGATTCAAGATTGTGTATTGTGATGCTGTCTGTATAAATTTACTTCAGTTTTATTTCATTCTGATTTTCACCTGATTTATTTTCAAGCAATTTGACTATCCAGTTAGTATAAACCTGATTCCTCGTCAGATTCCTCACCAGGCTTTCATTAGAAGACCACTTTTTAGTGTCATCATTGGTGGCGTTTTACCTTTTGGTTGTATTTTTATCCAACTATTTTTTATTCTAAACAGCATTTGGTGAGTATAATATCTTCTTTATTTTTTTTTAGCTTATTTATTTTTTAATTGAAGGATAATTGCTTTACAGAATTTTGTTGTTTTCTGTCAAGCATCAACATGAATCAGCCATAGGTATTCATATTGTCTTAATCTCCAAAATATTAATTGCTAATAAATTAATTTGAATTCTGGTATAGTAAGACTTCATGTGCTACCCTGTTTTATCCAGGGAATAGCAATCTGACCTGAGGGAATTTCCCAGGAAACTAAGACTTAATTTACAACATTTTAAAGCCACTTTTGGATGGAAATGTCTATAAAGGTTTCCTTTTTGAAAATTAATAGCCTCTTTTTAATCCTTTCCAGGTGACTCAGAAAAGTTGGTCTCAAACCATACTTCTCTGAGACTTTGCAGGGGGTTGAATGGGGGTGTCCCTTGGAGGGAGGTACCTAAAGATGGAAGGGGCAGCTCTGATTTGTATCTGTTTTCCATACTGGCCTCCCATGCAAGATTTCATTTAGTATTTCTCTGCTAAAAATAATGTGAATAGCACTGATTTTGGGTCTTCATCTGTACTGAGCTATAAGCAATGGTTTTCTATCTTCCTTTCTGTCAACTGTTAATTCTGCTGTCAGATGCCTTTTCCTTATAGCCTTCCTCTTTTTATCTGCTACTTTTAATCTGTTGTAATTTAAGAATTATGATAACCAATATGGAGCTTCCCAGGTAGCTCAGTTGTAAAGAATCCGCCTGCCAATGCAGGAGATGCAGGAGCCTCAGGTTTGATTGCTGGGTCAGGAAGATCCCCCTGGAGGAGGAAATGGCAGCCCACTCCAGTATTCTTGCCTAGAGAACCTCAGGACAGAGGAGCCTGGTGGGCTACAGTCCACGGGGTCGCAAAGAGTTGGACACAACTGAGCACACACGTACCAATAACCAATATAGGAATGCATGTGAAGTAAGAACCAGTACTCTCTGACTAAAGTGCTGCAGTTTTAGTGCCCTTGCTTTGTGACAGCTATTTCAGTTGCTCCAAGTCCCTTTTTTTTCTTACTTCCTGATTCTTGACAGCATTTTTGTTTTGGGAGCTGCCAAGTGGGATTTACTCTGGAGGGATTTTTGGAGATGGGGCAAATACACAATGAAATAAAATGCAGTCATCAATTGTGCATGTTTATAACACTTTTGTCCCGAAAGAATCTTCTAGACAAAGCTTTGATGTCCTAGGAAATTAAGTTTAATCATACACATTAACTGCCCACCTTTTATAAACAGCACTGTGTCAAAGTTGTTTGAAAGATAAGCAGTAAAATCTGTTACCTTGTCAGCAACTAAATATTTAACATGCTGCAAAATAGATTATAGTAACCAAATTTTGCAGATGTTTTTGATGGGAAAGTATTTTTAAAGCAAAACTGAAAGATCTTTGAAGTGTTAATCGCTCAGTCGTGTCTGACTCTCTTTGCGACCCCATGGGCTGTGGCCCACCAGGCTCCTTTGTCCATGGAATTCTCCAGGCAAGAATACTGAAGTGGGTTGCCATGCCTTTATTCAAGAGATCTTCCTGACCCAGGGATTGAACCCGGGTCTCTCATATTGCAGGCAGATTCTTTACTGTTTGAGCCAAGATTCTTTAGATGATAGATGATTTAATTTTTGTTTCACTGAGAAGCCAGGGTGCTTGTTGGTACAACTTTGTATATATATATATGAACTCTAGAGATGATTCATCCCAACCCCCATCCTTCATTCTCACCCCCAGATGAATATTTTATATGAGGTTTTAAAATGGAATATTGATCAGTTCACCAGTTTCTTCTCTTCAGAAGGCTTTTTGAAATGTCTATTTCTTATCCCAATTTAGTCAGCTTGCTCTATAATAATGAAAGAAATTACTTCATTCCTTTGAAGTTTGGCCTAAATGTAATCCACACACTGATATTTTTAAAGATGCATGTTTGAAAGTAGATTTAATAGAATTATGTGTGTGTTGTGCTATAAAGACCAATTTGGAGAAGCTGCATGTTAATAGACCTCCAAAGACAAAATTTGATTCTGTGGTTTTCTGTTGTATAATATAGTCGCTGGTATTTATGCCATTTGCAACTTTCTGTTTCTAACATATTTTTAAATGTGTATAGAGAAAATTGATGGGTTTCAAGTGAAAACTAAATTATAGGAGCAGACAAATATTGGTAAGTAGCAATACTGTTTCTGATGAGAGAGAATATGGCCAAATTCTGAAGCTGTGTAGATGAGGGAATATACATATATATATTTGATACTACATGGATTTGATGATATTACATGAATAGATGAAGTTTGGAATGAAAATCTCAAGGTGAGAAAAGTGTGTGACAGTTTACTGTTTAGAGTTGGATGGATCTTTCTGTGGGTATCCTTAAGTTAAAGCTTATTTTAAAATTGTCATTTTTCTTTTCAGGTCTCATCAGATGTACATCATGTTTGGCTTCCTTTTCTTAGTCTTTATAATTCTTCTGATTACTTGTTCTGAAGCTACCATTCTGCTATGTTATTTTCATTTGTGTTCTGAGGTAAAGACATAAGAAACTAATACATCTGAAGCTTTCTAAACTTGCATTATTGGAATTAGAAGTCTGTTGAGAAAGGGATTAAACTAAGTGTTAACTGCATGGTTTCTACAACTTGGGATCACTTTTATATTGTGTTTTCCTAATGACACATTTTGATTTTGATGCGGCTATCAGGTTAATGTTACTTTGATAGAAAGTTTTCGACAGAAAGCAGTTTCTCTCTGGCTAGTTACTATAATTTCTGCATAGTATTCAGTTAACATAGAAAAACATAGGAAACTGATTTGATAGTTCAGACATAAAAGATCTGATTCGATGATGTTTTCTTTTTAACAATTAACATTTTCTTGTAGCTTAGGCCAGGATTATATTTTATGGGCTTGAGGTTGCTGCTGAAGGCCCTTTCTCTTTCTTTTTGTTGCCGTTTGGTTATCATGGACATAAATAATTCTTTTTACCCAATGCCACCCTCAATTTTTCCTGATGTCATTTTGAATAACTGAGCTAGTGGTAACATATTTTCTTAAATCCCCTAGATCCCTCTTATTCTGGTAATTTAATGTGACTTTCTAAAGGTGACAAGAGAGTTTAGGGAATGATTATTATATACATGATGTCTTAGAGCATTTTTTTCTTGAGCTATAGGAATAAAAGTAAAAGATATATAATTATGTACGTATTATACTTAGGTACTCATTCATTCTATGATATATTTTGTCATAGGAATTCTGTAACAATCATTCAGTTCAGTTCAGTTCAGTCGCTCAGTCATGTCTGACTCTTTGCGACCCCATGAATTGCAGCACGCCAGGCCTCTCTGTCCATCACCAACTCCCGGAGTCTACCCAAACCCATGTCCATCGAGTCGGTGATGCCATCCAACCATCTCATCCTCTGTCGTCCCCTTCTCCTCCTGCCCCCAATCCCACCCAGCATTAGGGTCTTTTCCAATGAGTCAACTCTTCGCATGAGGTGGCCAAAGTATTGGAGTTTCAGCTTCAACATCAGTCCTTCCAATGAACACCCAGGATTGATCTCTTTTAGGATGGATTGATTGGATCTCCTTGCAGTCCAAGGGACTCTCAAGAGTCTTCTCCAACACCACAGTGCAAAAGCATCAATTCTGTGGCGCTCAGCTTTCTTCACCGTCCAACTCTCACATCCATACATGACCACTGGAAAAACCATAGCCTTGATTAGACGGACTTTTGTTGGCAAAGTAATGTCTCTGCTTTTAAATATGCCATCTAGGTTGGCCATAACCTTCCTTCCAAGGAGTAAGCGTCTCTTAATTTCATGGCTGCAGTCACCATCAGCAGTGATTCTGGAGCCCCAAAAAATAAAGTCTGACACTGTTTCCACTGTTTCCCCATCTATTTCCCATGGAGTGATGGGACCAGATGCCATGATCTTAGTTTTCTGAACGTTGAGCTTTAAGCCAACTTTTTCATTCTCCTCCTTCACCTTCATCACGAGGCTCTTTAGTTCTTCTTCACTCTCTGCCATAAGGGTGGTGTCATCCACATATCTGAGGTTATTGATATTTCTCCCGGCAATCTTGATTCCAGCTTGTGTTTCTTCCAGCCCAGCATTTCTCATCATGTACTCTGCATATAAGTTAAATAAGCAGGGTGACAATATACAGCCTTGACGTACTCCTTTTCCTATTTGGAACCAGCCTGTTGTTCCATGTCCAGTTCTAACTGTTGCTTCCTGACCTGCATACAGGTTTCTCAAGAGACAGGTCAGGTGGTCTGGTATTCCCATCTCTTTCAGAATTTTCCACAGTTTATTGTGATCCACACAGTCAAAGGCTTTGGCATAGTCAAGAAAGCAGAAATAGATGTTTTTTCTGGAACTCTCTTGCTTTTTCGATGATCCAGCGGATAATGGCAATTTGATCTCTGGTTCCTCTGCCTTTTCTAAAACCAGCTTGAACATCTGGAAGTTCTCAGTTCACGTATTGCTGAAGCCTGGCTTGGAGAATTTTGAGCATTACTTTACTAGCATGTGAGATGAGTGCAATTGTGCGGTAGTTTGAGCATTCTTTGGCATTGCCTTTCTTTGGGATTGGAATGAAAACTGACCTTTTCCAGTCCTGTGGCCACTGCTGAGTTTTCCAAATTTTCTGGCATATTGAGTGCAGCACTTTCACAGCATCACCTTTGAGGATTTGAAATAGCTCAACTGGAATTCCATCACCTCCACTAGCTTTGTTTGTAGTGATGCTTTCTGAGGCCCACTTGACTTCACATTCCAGGATGTCAGGCTCTAGGTGAGTGATCACACCATCGTGATTATCTGGGTCGTGAAGATCTTTTTTGTACAGTTCTTCTGTGTATTCTTGCCACCTCTTCTTAATATCTTCTGCTTCTGTTAGGTCCATACCATTTCTCTCCTTTATTGTGCCTATCTTTGCATGAAATGTCCTTTGGTATCTCTAATTTTCTTGACGAGATCTCTAGTCTTTCCCAATCTGTTGTTTTCCTCTATTTCTTTGCACTGATTGCTGAGGAAGGCTTTCTTATCTCTCCTTGCTATTCTTTGGAACTCTGCATTCAGATGGGAATATCTTTCCTTTTCTCCTTTGCTTTTCGCTTCTCTTCTCTTCCCAGCTATCTGCAAGGCCTCCTCAGACAGCCATTTTGCTTTTTTGCATTTCTTTTCCATGGGGATTGTCTTGATCCCTGTCTGCTGTACAATGTCACGAACCTCTGGCCATAGTTCATCAGGCACTCTGTCTATCAGATCTAGTCCCTTAAATCTATTTGTCACTTCTACTGTATACTCATAAGGGATGTGATCTAGGTCATACCTGAATGGACTAGTGGTTTTCCCTACTTTCTTCAATTTAAGTCTGAATTTGGCAATTAGCAGTTCATGATCTGAGCCAGATACACACACACACACACACACACACACACACACACACACACACACATATTTCTTAGAAAGGTTTGAGGGCCCCCAAAACCACCCACATATTTGGTGACTCACTAGAAGGACTCATGAGACTCAGTGTATAGACATCATCTAGGGTTTGTTACAGCAAAAGGATGCACAACAGGATCAGTAAGGGAAAAAGACACAGATGGAACCTAGAAAAAAAAACCCCATGTGCAGTCTTCCTGTGTTTTCTCTCCCTCATGAGGGGACACACCAAGCATGCTCCTTCTGCAGCAGTAAAAAATGCAGTAGTATATGTGCAGTGTGTCTGCCCAGGGAAGCCCACCAGAGACTCAATAGCCAAGGTTTTTATTGGGAGCTAGTCACATAGGCACACTCTGCCTAGCAATTTCAAACTTTCCAGACACTCTAAAGGAAAGCACGTGTTTGCCATGAATCACATAGTTTGTACAGTCTAGGTATAGAAAACCAGTCTTATCAGTCAGGGAATGATTAAATGCTAAATTCCCAGGTATTAAGCAAAGAGTCAACCTTGTAAGCAGACCTTTCTAAAGATGGCAACCTCAGACCTGCTATGTTAACTCTTTTCTGCACAGTTTATCCCCTTGGCCCTTGACCTGGTGCTTTTATGGTAATTTTATTATCGGGGAGAACCCACATGCAGGGTGAGACTAACCTGATTATTGACCTCTGTCATGCCTCCATAGGTCATGAATTTAGCTAGTTAAAATAATTCCCATTAACCACAAAGGTCTATCTTGAACAAACAAACGTATAGAAAAAGAGATCAGACTTGTGGTTACCAGAGGCAAGGGTTAGGGGTAGGGAGAATTGGATGAAGGTGGTTGAAAGGTACAAACTTGCAGTTATAGGATAAATAAGTACTAGGGATGTAATGTACAACATGATAAATATAATTGACCCTGCTGTGTGCTCTTTATGACTGTTGTTAAGATAGTAAATCCTACGAGTTCTCATCACAAGGAAAAATATATTTTTCTCTGTTTCTTTAATTTTGTATCTATATAAGATGATGGATGTTCAGTAACATTACTGTGATAATCATTTCATGATATGTTAAGTCAAATCATTATATTGTACACCTTAAAATTAGACAGTGCTGTATATCAATTATATCTCAATAAAACTGTAAGGGGAAAAAAAGATCTATCTTAAACTTCTCTACTAACCTTTTTTACCTGAACTGAGGCATCAATTCAGGCCCAGCACAACTCTGGCCAGTAAATTGAAGCTGACCCGAAAGCCTTCCAGGGCTGAGGCAGCATCTAGAGAGAAAGGATGTGCATATTAGAAGTACAATCCCTAAGGGCACACATGGTCCCCCTGGAAACCAAGAGTTTATCATTGTGAAGGCGCCCCAAGCAGGATGTACATTAGTCAGACAGTACATATGAAATTAAATTTCTTATGAAACTTCTTCTTTTATTTCTTTTAATCCATAATCCTATAGAGCCTCTTTTATGTTGCCTCTTATTATAATTACTAACCCATGTATAGTTAGAGTTTCATCTAAAAAGTTGTTTTTTCTACCTCTTCTCACAGGATTATCATTGGTGGTGGAGAGCCTTTCTTACCAGCAGTTTTACAGCTGTTTATTTTTTTGCTTATGCAGTTTACTACTTCTTCGCCAAACTTAAAATCACAGGCATTGCAAGCACCATTTTGTACTTTGGGTACACGATGATCATGGTCTTGATTTTTTTCCTGTTCACCGGTAAGCACAGAATTACATTTTGTGTATTTTGGATTCTCTAAAGAGACTTGGAGATAGCCGTAACATAATAAGCATCAATTAACAATTAATGGAAGGAAGAGGGAACAAAGTTGTCATGTTCATTTCTATGCTTTGGGGATAAAAGATTGCAAGGCCTGGGGCACTGGAGGGACCTTATGTACTTAGCTGCAAGACCGTCCCTTGTGAATGTTTTTAAACAGTAGGGATATGTTCCAAAGCACAGTAAGGGTTGTGTGTAATCATTTTTGAATACCTTCCAGGGATAAAAAATTAACTGACTTGAATAACTTTTAAATTAGTAAAATTAGATTAAGTCAATATAAGCAATTATAGATGAGGAACAAGATGGATACTTCTCAGGATTACTCATTTGGGATTGTTTTTTGGTTCAGATGTGACGGAAATTCTTGTTTAGATGAATGCTTAAAGCAGGTAAAAAAATGGCATGGTTTCTAAAATGATCCCATTGGAGAAATAATGAATTTGGAGAGCTTTATGCCCTTGCCAGCCCAAGGGAAGCAGTGGTCCACCTCTACCTGCCTCACTTTTTAAGTTCTGGTTTTAGCTCAAGTTACATCATTTGTGTAGGCCAGTTTGGAACATTTCAAGCATTTTCCTATGCTATTAACCCTCCAGGTTCAACAAATATGCAAAAGTTAACAATGAAAATTTGTCAGAAATCAAAACCTTAAGATACATGCAAACATTATCTGAGAAACTGGGCATCTTGGTGGTGACTTCTTTCTGTCCTTTTTGTGTACCTGTTGCGCTCAACTCTTCAGTAAAGAGAATACTGTGCAGGCCTCCTCTCATCTCTCAGTTCTACTTAGGAAATTCCCTCGTGGTCCAGTGGTTGGGACTCCACACTTCCACTTCTACTACAGGGAGCCTGAGTTCCATTCCTGGTTGGGGAACTAAAAAATGAGTTCTATTTAAAACCAAAGGCCTGAGAATGTCTCACTATTCCAGTCTCATGAGGGTCCTCATGCTTGCTTTTGAGGTTTTTAAACTTTTTACTGAAATATGCCTGCAGAAAAGTGCACAGGTCATAAGTGTACAGCATTGAACACACTCTGTAACTGACAGCCATGTTAATAAAAAGTACGTGATCCACGGACCCAAAGCCTCTGTTGGGCGTCTTTCCGCTCATCTTCCCCAAAGGCAACCACTATCCTGAATTTTAACAGCATCAGTTAACTTGTCCTGTTTTTGAATCGTAGGCTAATGGAATCATACAAGATACACTCTTCTATGTCTGGCTTCTTTGAGGTCAAGTTTCTTTTTCTCCAGATTGTTTGTGAATTTCACACATATTGCTGTGTGTATATGCCATCTCTGCCCACAGTGTCTTGTTTTGGATTTCTCTCCTTGTAAGTTACTGGCTTTTCTATTTGTGTAATGTGCAGTTGAATGGATTGAGTGCAGTGATGTCAGGCTAATGTTTTCTTCATTACCTAACACTTTGACTCAGGCTACCTTTTTCTGGGAGTCTTATATTACCAGCAGCTTCTTTCAAAAGTGAAATGTCATCCCAAATGGTCCCATTGCTGACAAACATCTATGCCCATTGGTAGTCTCCACTACTTAAATTGCTTCCGTCACTAATATCTGACTCTGCAAGGTTCTCAGTGGTCTCTTGCAAAAACCTTATGGCCGTTCCCTAGTCTCCATCCTCCTTGGCTTCTTGGTTAAACACTACTCCATACTCATTCTGTGAAATTCTTCCTAGCATGATTGGCATTCTTCTTCCTGTGCCATATTGTGAATTCTTTTGTTTCCCTCCCTCTTCCTGTCACCTAACTCTAGGCTTTATTGAGGGTTGCACCTTTAGCATTTCAGTCCTTTCTTTCTGCACTCTCCCTTTTAGAGTTTATTTAGTCCTAGGGCTTCATTTATCTCCTCAGTGCTGACAGCTCCCAAATCTCTGTCTCTAGCCATAGCCTTTCTTAATGTATATTCTGAACATTTGCATGTTATGTTGGTTCATGCCCCAGAAAGTGAATCTAGCACTTCCTCCCCTACCCACTGATTCATCTGAATTTCTCTCTTTGACCCTCATCTCTAATCTCTGATCTCCTTGGCTTATTTTACATGAATTCTTAACATAGCCCTTCCATGCTTTATGGACTTCCCTGATAGCTCAGCTGGTAAAGAATCTGCCTGCAATGCAGGAGACCCCAGTTCGATTCCTGGGTCGGGAAGATCCACTGGAGAAGGGATAGGCTACCCACTCCAGTATTCTTGGGCTTCCCTGGTGGTTCAGCTGGTAAAGAATCTGCCTGCAATGAGGGAGACCTGGGTTCAATCCCTGGCTTGGGAAGATCCCCTGGAGAAGGGAAAGGCTACCCACTCCAGTATTCTGGCCTGGAGAATTCCATGGACAGTATTAGTCCATGGAGTCGCAAAGAGTCGGACACGACTGAGCGACTTTCACTTTCACTTTTCCATGCTTTATAGTTAATCACAGCCTCCCTATTTATTCTTCTTCAGAAGCTTCTTTTTCTGTCTTACACAGCGCTAGACTCTGGGCTAGGTGCTGGGGACATAGTGGTGAACAAGACAGGTAAGGGCCCCTACTTTTGTGGATGTTATATGTTAATAGATGGCAGACAAAGAAGGAATTACGGGTTTGATGAGCTTTGTGAAAGAAATGATATGAAAGAAGAGGTAGATAATCAAGTGTTTCAAACAGAGGTGACAGCATATTCAAAAATCCTGAAGTGGGAAGGAATTTGACATCTTCAGAAAGCACAGAGGAGTTCAGGATGGCAAAGGTGGGGGGGATTTCACTAGGTGGCAATAGTGATGTTGGAGATGTAAGGAACTGGCAGATCTTACCAGGGTCTCAAAAACTCTACTAAGGAATTTAGATTTTATTGTTGGAGTGATGGGGAGTTGAGAGGGTTTAAATGGGATAATTTCATTCATCTTATCAGAAAACTTTAATAGTGCCATACTTCCTTATCAAGATCTAAACTTACCTTGGTGTTTGGGCTCCTGTTGTGCCTGCTCTGTGTATTTTCTAAACCTCTTAAACTGAACCATTTACTGGGTTCAGGTGTGTATCCTCCTGGTTTTGTTTTTTTTTAGCATGTCTCTCCACCTAACTTGGAATCTTCTTGAGAACAGGGACCACACATCTTATGCCTATTTTCTATCCTTCATAGTGCTAAGCACATGGTTCTTCTTGAATTACATAGTGTATGAAAGGGAGTAGATACCCTTATGGAATAATGTTTCCATATCTATTTTACTTTAAAAAAATTTTTTAGATTGAAGTGTAATTGATATACAACATTTTATTAGTTTCTGGTGTACAACACAATGACTCTATATTTGTATATATTATCAAATGATTACCATAATAAGTCTAGTTAACATCTGTCATACACAGTTACAAAATGTTTGTAATCGATGCGAACTTTTAAGGTTTATTCTCTTAGCAACTTTTAAATACTAATAAGTATAGTATTATTATTTATAGTCACCATGCTGTGCATCATATCCCTATGACTTATTTATTTCATAACTGGAAATTTGTACCTTTTGACCACCTTCACCCATTTTGCCCACATTCTTATCTCTATCCCCCAGCCTCTGGAAACCACCAATCTGTTCTCTGTATCTATGAGTTTGGTGTTTTATTTTTTTAAGATTCCACATGTAAGTGAGAGCATGCAGTATTTGTCTTTCTTTGTCAAACTTATTTCACTTAGCATAATGCCCTCAAAGTCCATCCATGTTGTCACAAAAAGCAGGATTGTATTTTTTATGAATGAATAATATTCCATTGTATGCATATACCACATTTTCTTTATCCATTTATACATCAGCAGACACTTAGGTTGTTTTCATATCTTGGCTACTGTAAATGACACTGCAGTGAACATGGTGTACATGTTTTTTTTCATTAAGTGTTTTCATTTTCTTTGGATAAATACCCAGAAGTCGAATTTCTGGATCATATGGTAATTCTATTTTTAATTTTTTGAGGAACCTCCATACCATTTTCCATAGTGGCTATACCAATGTATATTCCTATCAACAGTGCACAGGGTCCCGTTTTCTCCACATCCTTGCTAACGCTTTTTATTTCTTGTGTTTTTGATAATTGTCATTCTAACAGGTGTGAGATGGTATCTCATTGTGGTTTTGATTTGCATTTCCCTGATGATTAGTGCTAATGAGCATCTTTTCATGTACTTTTTGGCCTTCTTTCTGTATGTCTTCTTTGGAAAAATGTCTATTCAGATCTTCTGCCCACTTTTTGGTAAAAAATTGCATACATCTATAGTAACAGGGGGAGAATGAAATGGCAACCCACTCCAGTATTCTTGCCTAGAGAATCCCATGGACATAGGAGCCTGGTGGGCTGCTGTCCATAGGGTCGCACAAAGTCGGACATGACTGAAGTGACTTAGCATGCATGCATGCATTGGAGAAGGAAATGGCAACCCACTCCAGTATTCTTGCCTGGAGAATCCCAGGGACAGGGGAGCCTGGTGGGCTGCCGTCTATGGGGTTGCACAGAGTCAGACACGACTGAAGTGACTTAGCAGCAGCAGCAGCATAGTAACAGGCTTAAAATCTTTCTGGAGGGTGTATATATTTTTTCCTTTCCAGTTTTATTCAGATTTTTTATTGAGGTATAGCTGACATACAGCTCTGTATAAGTTTCAGGTATACAGCGTAATTATTTGACTTTCATGCATCATGAAATGATGACCACAGTGGGTTCAATGAACATTTATCATCTCATATTGATACAAAATAAACAAAATAGAAAATTTTTTTTCTTCTGCTGAGAACTTTTAGGATTTACTCTCAACAATTTTCATATATAATGTACAACAGTATTAATTACATTTACCATGTTGTACATTATATTCCTAGTACTTATTTATTTTATAACTGAAATTTTGTACCTTTTGACTGCCTTCAACCAATTCCTCTTCCTCTACCCCTCACATCTAGTAACTACAAATCTGATCTCTTTTTCTATGAATTTGTTGCTTTGTTGAAATATTATTGACCTACAACACTATATTAGTTCTTGGTATACAGCATAGTGATTTGATCTTTCTGTCCATTTCAAAATGATCACCATGATAAGTCTAGCTACCATCTGTCACCATACAAAGATATTGCATAATCATTGACTATATTCCCCATACTGTACAATTCATCCCATGACTTATAATACCCTGTGGGTCCAACTATGTTGTCCCAAATGGTCAAATGACAAGATTTCATTCTTTTTTTATGTCTGAGATGTATATATATATATATATATATATATATATATACACACACACACATATATAATATATGTGTATTATGTATATATATCTATGTGTTATATATATTATGTATATATATGTACCTGCTGCTGCTGCTGCTAAGTCACTTCAGTCGTGTCCGACTCTGTACGACCCCATAGACAGAAGCCCACCAGGCTCCCCTGTCCCTGGGATTCTCCAGGGAAGAGTACTGGAATGGGGTGCCATTGCCTTCTCCGATATATGTACCTACACACACATATACCACATCTTGTTTATTGATTCATCTATTGACAAACACTTAGGTTGCTTCCATATCTTGGCTGTTGTAAATGATGCTCAGTGAGCATAGGGGTTCATATAGCTTGAATTAGTGTTTTTGTATTCTTCAGATAAATAGGAGTGGAATTGGTGGATCTTGTGATAAATCTATTTTCAATTTTTCAAGAATCTGCATAGTGTTTCCATAGTGGCTGCACCAGTTTACATTCCCACCAACAGTGTAGAAGGGTTCCTTTTTTTGCACACCCTCTCCAGCATTTGTTATTTGTAGACTTTTTAATGACAGTCATTCTGACTGTTATGAGGTTATACTTCATTGTAGTTTTGATTTTTTTTAATTAATTTTTATTGGGGAATAGTTGATTTGCAATGTTGTATTAGTTTCAGGTGTACAGCAAAGTGAATCAGTTATACATATACATATATCCCCTCTTTTTTAGATTTTTTCCCTATATAGGCTATTACAGAGTATTGAGTAGAGTTCCCTGTGATATACAGTAGGTCCTTGTTAGTTAACCTATTTTGTATATAGTAGTGTGTATATGTCAATCCCAATCTTCCAGTTTATTCCCCTCCACCCCCTGGTAAGCATAAATTTTTTAAATTAACTTATTTATTTTAGTTGGGAGCTAATTACTTTACAATATTGTAGTGGTTTTTGCCATACATTGACATGAATCAGCCACGGGTGTACATGTGTTCCCCATCCTGAACCCCCCTCCCACCTCTCTCCCCATCCCATCCCTCTGGGTCATCCCATTGCCCCGGCCCTGAGCATTTGTCTCATGCATCAAATCTGGAATGGTGTTCTGTTTCACATATGATAATATACATGTTTCAATGCTATTATCTCACAATGTCCCACCCTCACCTTCTCCCTCAGAGTCCATAAGACTGTTCTATGCATCTGTGTCTCTTATTCTGTCTCACATATAGGGTTATCGTTACCATCTTTCAAATTCCATATATATGCATTAGTATACTGTATTGGTGTTTTTCTTTCTGGCTTTCTTCACTCTGTATAATGGGCTCCAGTTTCATCCATCTCAATAAGAACTGATTCAAATGTATTCTTTTTAATGGCTGAGTAATATTCCATTGTGTATATGTACCACAGCTTCCTTATCCATTCGTCTGATGACGGACATCTAGGTTGCTTCCATGTCCTGGCTATTATAAACAGTGCTGTGATGAACATTGGGGTACACACGTCTCTTTCAATTCTGGTGTCCTCGGTGTGTATGCTCAGCAGTGGGATTGCTGGATCATATGGCAGTTCTATGCCCAGTTTTTTAAGGAATCTCCACACTGTTCTCCATAGTGGCTGTACTAGTTTGCATTCCCAGCAACAGTGTAAGAGGGTTCCGTTTTCTCCACACCCTCTCCAGCATTTATTGCTTGTAGACTTTTGGATAGCAGCCATTCTGACTGGCGTGAAATGGTACCTCACTGTGGTTTTGATTTGCATTTCTCTGATAATGAGTGATGTTGAGCATCTTTTCATGTGTTTGTTAGCCATCTATATGTCTTCTTTGGAGAAATGTCTGTTTAGTTCTTTGGCCCATTTTTTGATTGGGTCGCTTATTTTTCTGGAATTGAGCTGCAGGAGTTGCTTGTATATTTTTGAGATTAATTGTTTGTCCGTTGCTTCATTTGCTATTATTTTCTCCCATTCTGAAGGCTGTCTTTTCACCTTGCTTATAGTTTCCTTTGTTGTGCAAAAGCTTTTAAGTTTAATTAGGTCCCATTTGTTTATTTTTGCTTTTATTTCCAGTATTCTGGGAGGTCGGTCATATAGGATCCTGCTGTGATTTATGTCGGAGAGTGTTTTGCCTATGTTTTCCTCTAGGAGTTTTATAGTTTCTGGTCTTACGTTTAGATCTTTAATCCATTTTGAGTTTATTTTTGTGTATGGTGTTAGAAAGTGCTCGAGTTTCATTCTTTTACAGGTGGTTGACCAGTTTTCCCAGCACTGCTTGTTAAAGTGATTGTCTTTTCTCCATTGTATATTCTTGCCTCCTTTGTCGAAGATAAGGTGTCCATAGGTGT
The DNA here is from genome assembly GCF_054371585.1 of Giraffa tippelskirchi. Taxonomy (NCBI): domain Eukaryota; kingdom Metazoa; phylum Chordata; class Mammalia; order Artiodactyla; family Giraffidae; genus Giraffa; species Giraffa tippelskirchi. Next base: position 16,753,042 of record NC_137289.1, on the reverse strand, counting down.
GTGGATTTATCTCTGGGCTTTCTATTTTGTTCCATTGATCTTTATTTCTGTATTTTCTACATCTGTGTCTCTTTCTGTTTTGTAGATAAGTTTATTTCTACCCTTTTTTTAAGATTCCACATATAAGTGATATCATGTGATATTTGTTGGTCTCTGTCTGACTTCTTTACTCAGTATGACAATCTCTAGGTCCATCTATGTTGCTGCATATGGCATTATTTCATTATTTTTTATGGTTGAATAATATTCCATTGTATGTATAGTACCACATCTTCTTTATCCATTCATCGTTTATGGGCACTTGGGTTGTTTCTCTGTCTCGGCTATTGTAAATAGTGCTGCAATGAACATTGGGGTGCTTATATCTTTTCGAATTATGGTTTCTCCAGATATATGATATATGCCCAGGAGTGGGATTGCAGGGTCATATGATAGCTCTATGTTTAGTTTTTTAAGAAACCTCCATACTGTTCTCCATAGTGGCTGTACCAGTTTATATTCCCATCAACAGTATAGGAGGGTCCCTTTACTCCATACCCTCTCTAGCATTTATTGTTTATAGACTTTTTGATGATGGTCATTCTGACTGGTGTGAGGTGATTCCTCTTTGTAGTTTTGATTTGCATTTTTCTAATCATTAGTGATGTTGAGAATCTTTTCATGGGCCTCTTGGCCATCTTTATGTCTTCTTTGGAGCAATGACTATTTAGATCTTCTGCCCATTTTTTTTGGATTGGGTGGTTTGTTTTTTTGATATTGAGCTGCATGAACTATTAGTATATTTTGGAGATGGCATATGAGCCCTTAAGTGCCAAACTTCAGTTTGTATCAGCTGCTTGGGTCTCATGGGTGTGAGCCCCATGATTTTTCAAAGCCAGATGTCTGGAGAGTTCATTTCTCAGGTGCCAGTCTTAAGGGTTGGAGTGTCTAATGTAGGGCACGAACCCTTTGGTCCTCAGAAGGAAGCTCCAGGTTTTGGATTCCCTCCCAATTGTGTATCACCATGCTGGATTTGGGGTTTATGGTGAGATCACTGTCCCAGCCTTTCCTACCCACTATGATGTGGTTTCTTCTCTCATTTGTCCCATGTGAAGACGTTGCTCTGCCAGGCTTTTTTCAGAGGAATTTGTTCCATGTATTGCTGTAGGTTTGGTGTGTCTATGGGAGGAGGTGAGTTTAAGATCTTCCTATGCTCCTGTCTTGAATCAGAGCAAATTATTTTTCATGGCGGGGGGTGGGGAGAGGAAAAGAGATCTCCATATCTATTTTAAAATTAAATCATGAAAAACCTCCAAAGTAAATCTTGGTTATTGTTCATATCAGGAAAAAAATTTTAAATTGTGAAGTGTGCTTTTGACATCAATTTTCTACAACTGTTCTTTAAGAAGCTCTTTCTGCCTAAGACTCTTGAATGGCATCTCTGTATTCCATTTCACCATTATATTTTGAGGTTCACAGCAGGAAATAAGGCTTATTGCCTCTGCTCATGGTGTTTCACTTTTGAGGAAGACATTCTTAATGAAATAATTAGTCTTGAGAATATAGATGTACACAAAAGTACAGTTCTTAATTGCTGATTACTCTTTCTTGCTACAGGCAGATCTTTCTGAGAGTGCATTTTTTAAATGAGAACTTTAAAATTAGCAATATCTACTAGTGTGTAAAAAATACTGAAGAGTTTTACACTAACTTAGAATAATTATGCATTCATCTGAAGTTCTTCCTTGTGGTCACCACATTCCTCTTTGGTACTTGAATTCATCCATGGCATCATAACGGAAGTACAGGACTAAATAGCTATCAACTTTTCAATATTGAGTATGTTCCTATATATCCTTTATATTTGCCATTCTTATGGCTGTTTAATCTGTTGAGAAGATTACTTAACTGTTTCTTCACTGTTGACCACCCCCCCAGTTTGAATTATTTCCTTAGGATAGTCTGTGAAATGAGATGACAGGGTCAAAAAGCATAAATATTTTTATGGCTCTTTATGCTTTTCTGGCATCAGCAGGGTTGTATCGTTTTCCCTACAGCCTTGGCTGGCATTCTGTTTTAACAGAAACAGTAACCAACTCCCTCCAAAATGGTTTTCTTTTTTGTTAACTCAGTATGTCTAAAATGGCACCCCATTGTTTTCTTCCTCTCAGGTTTTGAGGCAAAGGAAATGATGTGCATTGTGGCTGGTGTTCCTCTACTCAATTTTCAGTACATAGCACACTAACAGATGTGTAAATAACACTTTGAAATAGAATTCAAAGAACAGGCAGAAGGATAAGCCACACTATGCCAATAATGTCACCAAAGGGTACCAGGAGGGAAATGTTACATTGTAGAGACAAAGATAAACTTCAGTTCAAGTTGGGTGACTTGTCCCAAATCCTAACTAGTTTCAGTGTAACTAGTTTAACCAGCTGATAAGAAACCAGCTATTAAAGAAAGGAAGTCTATTTGTGACCAAGTAGGCTGTGATATCTTCTAATTTGATCGCTTTATTCAGATCTCTAATGGAGGTTGATGATTGGCACACATGTGGATACTTGATCTTGACTGGAGGATAGTGATTTTTTAAATTTTCATCAAGTTCTCTTTTTGATATCAACAAAGGAGTTAAAGTCTTAAAATTAATTGAAATAATGTATCTCTAGTTTGATATAATAGACATAAGATCAGAATAATCAATTCAGATCTAACACTTAAGATTCCTTCTCCTAAAGTTTAAATGCTATGTTCTATTATGATAATAGAGTTCATGGTTTAATATAAATCCTGGCTGGCATTACCATTGGGTAGTAAATTAAATATTTTATATAAATGTTTACATTTAGCCACAGTCTATGATTCCTGAGCAGTGGTTCTCAACCAGGGACAAATTGATCCCCTTATAGGACATTTAGCAATATCTGGAGACAGTTTCGATTGTCATGACTGGGATGGGAGGATGCTAATGACATCTAGTGGGTAGAGGCCAAGGATGGTGCTAAACATCCTATGATGTACAACAAAGAATTATCTGGCCCAAAATGTTAATAGTACTGTAAGAAATACTATTTTTGAACCTCACTTTTACTTGGGAGTTAATGCTATTTTCCAAATATAGTTTTGTTCATCTCAAGAGAACATGTTTAGAATCAGAGACTCTGAATCAGCAATCACTGTGCAGTGATTGAAGCCAGTGTGATGCAAAGAGTTTCTAAGACCCAGAAGAAGTATCAGCCAAGTTCAGAGTGCTTTTCTGTTGGCTTTCTCACTAAGTGTCCGTGCTTTAAATATATTTTTATTCATTAAAAGAAGCAAATAAAGTTCAGTATATTTTGAGAGTGTCTACTATATAATATTTTTGTCACTAAATTGAAGTGAAAAATGTTCTCACACAGTGCATGATGAAATAAACTGTACTGAAAGAAAAGTCCAATTATCTTAATATACAACTATTAGCTATAGTGGTCCTTTTGTGCTTTATTATACTAAATTGTCTCTGTCTTATTAAAAATTTAAATTCTAAAGGACAAAAGATCAGAAAGGAATAAGGATGTATTAATGCTAATTATTAAGCAGCCAACAAATACTTACTAAACTTTTTATGGACTTGGCAAGGTGCTTACAGGGAATATGAAAACATAAGACATAATACTATTTATTTCTCATTGAGTCAATTATGTGTCAACTATTAACATACATTTATCTCAATTTTCACCTAATTGTCTAATTGTTATGAGGTGTATTCCATATTACTCCTATTCCATGGATGAGGAACTGAGGTCCGGAGAGATTAAGTGACTTGTTCAAGGTCACTTAGCTAGCTTAGTCTGGGAGCTATGATTCATAGAAACTCTGGTTGGTCTGACTCTACTGTTTATTCTCTTAAATACAACTCTCCACATCCTCCTTAAGAAAGAGATACTTTGTTTAAGCTAGGGCCAAACCAACCACCAAAAGATGCCTGCAAAATCTCCTCTGTGGCCTTCTGTTAGATCTGGTGGACTTCCTGTAATTGGGAGAATGAAGACAGGTGCATGTACCTAAAGCCATAAAGCATCACCCTCAGGGGTAGATGATAACAGCCCATTCCAAGTCTTTTCCATGCTCTTTCAACCATTCCAGCCCTTCTTAAAAAAAAAATAAAGGCACACCCTTCCAATTTTTCCACATTATTCTAGAATACAGGAAGTCAGTTCAGTTCATTCCCTCAGTTGTGTCCTACTCTTTGCGACCCCATGAACCGCAGCACGCCAGGCCTCCCTGTCCATCACCAACTCCCGGAGTCTACCCAAACCCATGTCCATTGAGTCGGTGATGCCATCCAGCCACCTCATCCTCTGTCGTCCCCTTCTTCTCCTGCCCTCAATCTTTTCCAGCATCAGGGTCTTTTCCAATGAGTCAGCTCTTCGCATCAGGTGGCCAAAGTATTGGAGTTTCAGCTTCAACATCAGACCTTCCAATGAACACCCAGGACTGATCTTCTTTAGGATGGACTGGTTGGATCTCCTTGCAGTCCAAGGGACTCTCAAGAGTCTTCTCCAACACCACAGTTCAAAAGCATCAATTCTTCAGCGCTCAGCTTTCTTTATAGTCCAACTCTCACATCCATACATGACTACTGGAAAAACCATAGCCTTGACTAGATGGACCCATGTTGGCAAAGTAATGTCTCTGCTTTTTAATATGCTGTCTAGGTTGGTCATAACTTTCCTTCCAAGGAGTAAGCGTCTTTTAATTTCATGGCTGCATTCAACATCTGCAGTGATTTTGGAGCCCCAAAAATAAAGGCAGCCACTGTTTCCACTGTTTCCCCATCTATTTGCCATGAATTGATGGGACTGGGTGCCATGATCTTAGTTTTCTGAATGTTGAGCTTTAAGCCAACTTTTTCACTCTCCTCTTTCATTTTCATCAAGAGGCTCTTTAGTTCTTCTTCACTTTCTGCCATAAGGGTGGTGTCATCTGCATATCTGATGTTATTGATATTTCTCCCGGCAATCTTGATTCCAGCTTGTGCTTCCTCCAGCCCAGTGTTTCTCATAATGTACTCTGCATATAAGTTAAATAAGCAGGGTGACAATATACAGCCTTGACACACTCCTTTTCCTATTTGGAACCAGTCTGTTGTTCCGTGTCCAGTTCTAACTGTTGCTTCCTGACCTGCATACAGGTTTCTCAAGAGGCAGGTCGGGTGGTCTGGTATTCCCATCTCTTTCAGAATTTTCCACAGTTTATTGTGATCCACACAGTCAAAGGCTTTGGCATAGTCAAGAAAGCAGAAATAGATGTTTTTCTGGAGCTCTCTTGCTTTTTCGATGATCCAGCGGATGCTGGCAATTTGATCTCTGGTTTCTCTGCCTTTTCTAAAACCAGCTTGAACATCTGGAAGTTCACGGTTCATGTATTGCTGAAGCCTGGCTTGGAAAATTTTAAGCATTACTTTACTAGCGTGTGAGATGAGTGCAATTGTGCGGTAGTTTGAGCATTCTTTGGCATTGCCTTTCTTTGGGATTGGAATGAAAACTGACCTTTTCCAGTCCTGTGGCCACTGCTGAGTTTTCCATATTTGCTGGCATATTGAGTGCAGCACTTTCACAGTATCAGCTTTCAGGATTTTAAATAGCTCAGCTGAAATTCCATCACCTCCACTAGCTTTGCTCGTAGTGATGCTTCCTAAGGCCCATTTGCCTTCACATTCCAGGATGTCTGGCTCTAGGTGAGTGATCACACCATTGTGATTATCTGGGTTGTGAAGATCTTTTTTGTATAGTTCTTCAAGGCCAGTATAATCTTTGGAATAATTCCATTGCCTCTTCAATCCCAGATCATTTTTATTTCAGCTTTTATTTATGGACCAAAATGCCAGGTGCTATTGGAATCAACAGGACATAGTATTCTCTATTTTCAAGAATATTGAAAACCTCAAGGTCTTAACATTTTTTTCCCAGTACAGGTAGTTACAGACCTATTCTAACTCTGGTCCCTGTGGTAGCTAGTATTCTTCTAGTTTCAAGCATCATACTAAAAATTTCAAAGGAAGGGAAGTATTCCTTTTCCCTGTGCTCAGTTGCTAAGTCGTGTCCAACTCTTTGAGGCCAGGCTCCTCTGTCTGTGGAATTCTCCAGGCAAGAATACTGGAGTGGGTAGCCATTCCCTTCTCCAAGAGATCTTCCTGACCCATGGGTCAAACCCGCATCTCCTGCACTGCAGGCAGATTCTTTACCACTAAGCCACCAGGAAAACCCAAGCATTTAATAAATAACAGCTATTGTCATTATTATAATCATCATCATCATTGTCTTAGTCATGAAGGTATTTGTTCATATCTCTGGCTAAACTAAGCCAATTAAATCTGATGCCCAGGGCCTATCCCAAAGCCTCTGAATCAGAATCCTTGCTTATCTGTATTTTTAATTGCTTAACAAGTTTGTGATACTCTCCAGGGTTTAAGTACCTTTGCTATGGGAAGCTATTTAAAGTTTGTAAGTAGGGGCTGGGCAATCATATTTGTGTCTTGGAAATATTACAATCACTCTGACAGAGTGGAGAATTGATTTGAGAGGGAGACTGGCCATAAAGACAAGCCAAGAGACAGTTTTGTAGATGAGAGATTTAGTGAGTATGACTTAAGACCCAATGGCTATGGAGATGGACAGGTGGATGGAGAGGATGGATTCAGAAGATTCCCATAAAAAAGCAACACCAATCATGTTCTAGAAGTGATAATGAAGTTTTTAGAGAAAAGATCATAGAAAGCATTATTTTATTATTGATAGAGCATTGAGCTTGGAAAGTAAGCATAAATTAATCAAGGAATCAGTGAAAACTACGTTTACCATCTCTGATTTTTATTTTTATAAGTTATACAGTTATGCAAATGTGAGTATAAAATATGTTTATAAATTATATTAAATTGTCTCTATTAAGAGTTTCTGCAGTAAACACAGAAACAAAAAATGAGAGGGGAAAAGTGGTTGTATTCTGTATCACAGTAAGTATTCAGTTGGGGAAAAGAAGTATTTATAAGAGTGATCCACTGCCCACTGTGCCATGAAGGCAGGTGAAAAGAAGTATTAAGTAAGCATGTAAAATAAAATATTTGCATTTCAAAAAAATTCCAAGTTGGAAGGTCTTGGTGACTGCTAAGATATGAAAGTGAGAAAGACTGGAGTTAAGGGTCCTTTCCAAGTCTCTGACTGTGACCTCTATATAAGCAGCAATATGTTGATTAGCCACTGACATTGTTCCCCACCAGAGGTCCCCCCTCTATTTTTTTACATTTTGACCACATCTCACAGCATGCAGGATCTTAGTTCCCCCTCTTGGGATCGAACCTGCACTCCCTGCAGTGGAAGTGAGGAATCTTAACCACTGGACTGCCAGGGAAGTCCCTGAGCCACTTTTTCTATCCTTTACATTAACTGGCAAGTGCCAGGCCCAGAGAAAATGTTTACTGAATACTGAATCAAATATGGCTGAAGAGAGTCAAGGTCCCTAAGACCTTTGTTGCAAACAAGCTTTCTCTTTATACTTCTGTGCAATGGCTCTAATTCCAACGTTAGGAAAATCTTTTCTGCATGTCTTAGTCACAGGTGCCAATTCTTAAATTAATATATACTGGAATTTAGTCCCCACAGTAGCTGTGGAAAGCCTCTTTAAAGGGTTGTTCCTATTGAATAGAATGTGACAGACTTTCAAAATGTTTTATTTAGCTAGTTTCTTCTTCTTTTTCAAGTGTACATGAAGACTTTGGGAAGGCCCTGGGGGAAATGTGTATTGGATGCCAGTCCTAGATCAGGCTGTGAATTTTGTTTCTTTTTTCATTGTAGAACTGCATTTAGGGAGAGGGTGGGGGAAAATGGGCTTCTCTGCTTGTCTTGGACTGCCTCATTCAAGATCCTGTAGTTGGTTTGTCTTTTTGTAATGTGTCTCCTGACCTAATGAAAAAAGGTTATGAAGTTTAGAAAGAAACTAGGACATTTCTAGTACTGGTTTAGTACTTTCTCTGTCCTGGAGCAAACGTAGGCAAAGACACCAAAGGTCCCATCTCCCTTTTTCTATCCTTAAGTTGTAGTACCAGCAATTGAGTTGTAGAAATTTTTTTTTTAATTTCTCCAGATCCTTTGTTGTTGTTATTGAGTCACTCAGTTGTATCTGACTCTTTGCAATTCCATGGACTGCAGCCTGCCAGGGTCCTCTGTCCATAGGATTCTCCAGACAAGAATACTGGAGTGGGTTGCCATTTCCTCCTTCAGGGGATCTTCCCGACCCAGGGATTGAATCCATGTCTCTTGCATCTCCTGTATTGGCAGGCAGATTCTTTACCATTGAGCCACCTGGGAAGCCTGCTCCTTTACATTGCTTTTAACTTGTGTGGTTCAATGGCCCTTAGAAATTTCCACACCTTTCTTAATATTTAATGTTTGTTTACAAAGAAGGAAGGAAGAAAAAGAAAGAAAGGAAGGAAGGAAGCATTGAAGGAAGGAAGACAGATAAGCTAGCCCAGAGGTTCTGAACCCTGGTTTCATAGTAGCAGGACCTGGGGAGTTTTAAAAAATCTTGACATTCAGGCTGCATCTCAATCAGTTAAGTAGCATAGCTGAGGGTGTGACCCAGACAATAGTATTTGTTAAATCTTCCCAGGTGATTCCAGGCTACAGGTGATGTTGAGGAGTTTAGTCGAATAAATCCCAAGTAAACATACTTTTCAACCCCAGATCAGAACATCAGTGATTGATCAGAACATCATTTCTTAATTTATGGGACTAATATGCAGCAAGTGGAAATCAGGAGTGTTTTAGATTCAGAGACATATGTTATCTCATGAACCTTTGAAGTTGGATTCAGAAAAGGGAGACAAAAGTAGGAATAGGTACTATCATCCCCATTTTTCAGCTTAGAAAACTGAGGGTTGGCAAGACTCTCACTTGCCTAAGATCAATAAATAACCAACAGAGGACATTTGTGTCCCTCCAGAGCCCATAATCTTATCACTATACCATGTGTGTGTTCAGTCACTAAGTCACATCCGATTCTTTGCAACCCCATGGACTGCAGCACGCCAGGCTTCCCTGTCCTTCACTATCTCCTGGAGTTTGTTCAGATTCACGTCCACTGAGTTGGTGATGCCATCCAACCATCTCATCCTCTGTTGTGCCCTCTCCTCCTGCCTTCAGTCTTTCCCAGCATCAGGGACTTTTCCAACGAGTCGACTCTTCTCATCAGGTGGCCAAAGTGTTTGAGCTTCAGCTTTAGCATCAATCCTTCCAATGAATATTCAGGGTTGATTTCCTTTAGGATTGACTGGTTTGATACCATATTAATTGACAAGGAGCTGTAAAGAGTGGGAGGGAAATGGTATGATGGTATATAGGATGGAAAGTTATTCTAAATTTAGAAATTGGCATAGAAAAATGTAACAAACCCTGCCTAAAGCTTTCTGTGATCTTGCTATTAAGATATCTTCCTAGATGATTGACTTGTCTTATGGTGCCCCATTTAGACTGTGGGATTTGGAAATCTTATTAGAATTTTCTTCAATTAAGTCATTGAACATTAAGGTCATTTGAAAATTTATTTTTATAGTATGAACATCAATGGAATTCTATGTTAAAGAAAAATTTGTCCATAATCATGTCACCCTAAAATAGGAAAGTATCTTCTTTTGTTTATGCTGTGCTCTAGTCTACAGGTTTAAAGCTTATGTAATGTTCTCATAGGTGTGATAACTGGAAGTTGTTTAAGACCTGGCTTTTTTCACCTAATACCATATTATAAAGATTGCCCCAGGACTTCCCTGGTGGCATAGTGGATAAGAATCCACCTTCCAGTGCAGGGGACATGAATTTGATCCCTGATCGGGGAAGATTCCACATGCCTCGGATTAACTAAGCCCCTGTGCCACAACTACTGAGCCAGTGCTCTAAAGCCTGTGAGCCACAACTACTGAAGCCCACAAGCCCTAGAGCCTGTGCACCACAATAAGAGAAGCCATTGCAATGAGAAACCCACACATTGCAATGAAGATTAGCAAAAGCCTAAGCAAAGCAACGAAGACCTAATGTAGCCAAAAGTAAAATAAATAAATAAGTTATTAAAAAGATTGGCCCATGCTGCTTTTATATATCTTTATATTTGTCATTTTTAAATAAGAAAATCAAACTAATCAATTAATTTGGCTGCTCTGGTCTTAGTTGTGGCACATGGAATCTTTTTTTTTTTTTTTAGTTGCTGTATGTGAACTCTTAGTTGCAGCACGTGGGATCTAGTTCCCTGACCAGAGATCAAACCGTGGCCCCCTGCATGGGGCGCTGAGTCCCAGCCAGTGGACCACCAGGGAAGTCTCTATGTTTGACATTTCTGCTGCCTCTCTTATTTCATCTTAGTCCATCATTTAGCTAGTCACCTATTTGGGGGCATTTGGTTTGTTTGTAGTTTTGCAATATTATAAATCAGTATTATGAATATTTTTTGCATGACATTTTTTTCTCTATAGGATCATTTCTTTAGGATAAATCCCCAGAGATGGGATGTTTCTCAAGCTTAATAATATAAAACTTTCATTTAAAAAACTAATATATGCTCTGATTATATAAGTAAATAGATTATTCCTGCTTTAAAAAAAATTATTTATTTGGCCATGCCAGGTCTTGGGGGGGGTACACAGGATCTGTAGTTGCCACTCGTGAACTCTTGTGGCATGTGGAATCTAGTTCCCTGACTAGAGATCGAATCTGAGCCCCCTACAGTGGGAAGTGGAATCTTAGCCACTGGACCACGAAGGAAGTCCCAAGATTATTCCTGATTTTGCTATGTATAATGATAATGGTTATTTACATTTTCCAAATTGAAGCAAGTTATACAAAGTTTATTGTGTTAGAAAAGTAGCCTTGGACCTTTTTGTATCTGTTCTGAAATAGAGAATTTAAGCTACTCATTTTTTGCTTTGGTTAGAGACCGGCAGTGTTCAATCAAATGGATTCTCACACCCCTTTGCAGGTGACTGCCTCCAGCCCTGCTGCTCATCCTCTTTGCTCAGCAAGAGAGCCTGGTGATTTTTACTGGATAAAGTACAAGTCTTGAGATGCAGAGAATCAGTACTCCCTCTCCAAACTGACATGCTTTGCATTTTTGAGAAAGCTATTTTGATTTTCTATAATGTCTGGTTAACAAAGATCTTTCTCATTTTGTTTCAGGAACAGTTGGATTTTTTTCCTGTTTTATTTTTATTTATAAAATATACAGCGTGGTGAAAGTGGATTAAAGAATGCCCCCAAAGGCTTCAAGGCACGTCACCCTTGCCTTTGAATATGTATCTGTATCTTATATGAACATCTACAGAGATACATATGCTTCCAATTGCATGCTTTTAAATATACATCAATTTAAAAATCTCACTGTCTGGCCTCAGTTTGTGTAACACAAAATGCGATTGTATGGGAGAAAAATCAAGGTGGCAAGTAGGTTTATTCTAAGTACTATTTTCCTGAAATGATACCATAAAAGGGTATTTAATTTAAAACAACCAGAGCAAGGGAGGCACTTTTTCTTAATTTAAGTACACTGGTTTTTCAGTTGAGAAGGTTTTTTCCCCTTCTTTTTCTTCCTTGTCTGTTCAGAGCATCAGAACTATTGTCAAATAAATGTTAGATAAAATGTGACATTTTCCAACTTAAGTTGATTGTACAAACAATATTACACTTTTGTATCTGAGTGATCACTTAAAAATATCCATTGGTTTAGCATACAGAATTTATGCAATACCAGATACTGTTGTCTCAATTAAATCTGTACATTCCTGGTTGTTTAGTTGTCTATTGTTTTTGCTTGCTGCCCTTGGAGAATGTGCTGCGAATGTGCAAGCTTGACTTAGTTGTGTGTAGATAACAAATCTTTGGAGTCAATTTTTTTGGCTTTATTTGCTCCAACTAGACAATAGTCAGGTGTCACAACTCCCCAAATATTGGAAATTTGTATTGCAAATATTCTTTGAGCTTGCAGTTTTGGGGGAGACGGCATAAAATTCATACATTGTTCTGCGATAAATATTATTGATAAATATTTGTCTTATTGAGGTAAACATTTAAACACCATCTATACATACCCTTCAACTCATGAATGTTCTCAAAGTCACCCTCAAGCTGAGGAATACATGTTGGTGTGTGCAGGGATCAAAGAGGTGGTGTGGCTCTTGAAGGGGAGTCTGGAATGAAGAGGGACAACGTCAGAGAATTGCATTCTGAAAGAGAGTAGGAGAGGGAGAAAGAGTTGACTAGTTGCACTGGGGAAGAAGAGACTCATTTGGTCGCCTGTAGTAGGCCTTCTTCTATATTGGAAGGAGCAGGGTTGTGACTGGGGCCTGGAGCAGACTGAGGGGAGGAGTGGCTACAGACGGTCAAAGGTGTCCCTTGACAGTGGGATTTTCAGATCCTCTCAGCCCTCTCGCCTTCAGTCTCATAATCGAAGGCTGACCCCTAAACCCTGCCTGAGAGGAAGAGCTGTTATGAGGAGATGCTTTGGAACCAGTCCCCTTCTCCTCTAAATACTCTGCACTAAGCATTGTTCTAGCTTCAGGGGACTCGGCTCCTACCAGGTTTGCTGCCTGATAGTTTTATCTGAGTTCACTTGGTTGCACTGGTAGCTAACTAGAAGGTATTAGTAAAAGAATTTCTGTAGCAGGAGAAGGTCACTGCCTGGTGGGCATTCACAGACCAAGGTTAAAGGTGACTGTGTGAATAAGGCAGCCATCTTTTAACATTTGAAATACAGCATGTAGGTCAGTATTCAATTTAATTTTGGACTGAAAATGGAGAAGGGAGGGCACTTTCTTTTGATTGAAATGGGCATGGATAGCTCCCTGAACCTCTGTAGGGCTGCTTCAGAGGTACAAGGGCGCAGCTCCTTATACCACCGCTGATAAGATTTGGAGAAGAAGGGCTACCAGTAGGTCAAGCACTTGGACTTAGAGGAACTAGTAGACTCTTTAAGTTTTAGACATATTTGTTTGTCTCATCTGTGCCCCGTGTTTTCATGTCATGATTGGTGTTAGAGGCAGAGCCATTTACTTAAACTGGGGCTTGAGGGAACATGCTCCTGCCTCTTGTTACATAAACCCTGGTGAGTTGGAGCTGCATTGTGTGTGTGGAGGGTGGTGGTGGTGGTGAGAATGGTCTGTGTGGCTTAATTGTGCCAAGGGAGGTGTCCTGGTCATGAGCTGCAGGACAACAGGGCCAGGAGCCCAATGGGGGTGATCTAGGTGCTGGGCAGTACTGTTTGTTAAAGCCTATTCACTCCCACCCCGCAACCTCATGGCCTTGGGAATAAGGCTGGCATTTGGGAGCCCCACAAGCCATCTGGCCCCATTTTTCCACTCTGCCCACCTACCCTCAGTTTGCCGTTTTTTAAAAATTTTATATGAGAGTATAGTTTTTTAAAAATATTTATTTATTTGGCTGAACTGGATCTTGGGGCTTCCCAGGTAAGGCTCAGTGGTAAAGAATCAGCCTGCCAATGCAAGAGAGGTGGGTTCAATTCCTGGGTTGGGAAGATCCCCTGGAGGAGGAAATAGCAACTCCACTATTCTTGGCTGGGAAATTCCATGGACAGAGGAGCCTGGTGGGCTACAGTCCATGGGGTCACAAAAGAGTTGGACATGAATGAGCGACTAAACAACAAACAACCAGGTCTTAGTTGCAGCATGTGGGATCTTTAGTTGTGGCATGTGAACTCTTAGTTGCAGCATATGAAATCTAGTTCCCTGACCAGAGATCCAACTTGGGCCCCCTGCATTTGGGAGGGTAGAGTCTTAACCACTGGACCACCAAGGAAGTCCTTATATGAGAGAATAGTTGATTTACAATGTTGTGTTAGTTTCAGGTGTACAGGAAAGTGAATCAGTTATGCGTATACATATATCCACTGTTTTTTAGATTCTTTTCCCATATAGGTTATTACAGAGCATTGAATAGAGTTTCCTGTGCTACAGCAGGTCCTTGTTGGTTATGTATTTTATATATAGTAGTGTGTATTTGTTAATCGCAAACTCCTAATTAATCCCTCCTTCCACCTTTCCCGTTTGGTGACCATAAGTGTATTTTTGAAATCTGACCACTCTCACTTTGGGAGGGCTAAGCAGATTCCCTCTTCCAGCAAGCCCCTGAAGACCACTCCCCTTCCCACTGCTTATTCCTTATATTGGAAAAACACAATGCAAAAATATTGGAGCCCACATATTTCATTCTACTATGTACTCTGATTAGTTTCTCCCCTGTCTCCTCTGTTCAACCAAAAGAGAAGGGATGGAGAAATAGTTATGTGTCTCCCTCCCTTATGTTTTTCCCATGGAGCTCGGAACAATAACCAGATACGCATTAAAATTAGACTTTATTTAGCATATTTAAGAAGACTATACCAAGGACAGATTAACAGCACCTATTTAAGAAACACAGACATTACTCAATAATATTTAGTTAAACCACAAACATCAATCTCTCTGCATTCCCCAAACAGGAGTCCATTATTCCTGTCCAGCAAGAACATGTGCTGTAACCATTTTAGAAAGGATCCAATTGAAGTCAACCAATATATGAAACCTTGTCCTTGGGCAGAGTCTCTGAGACTCATGATCTGTGTAACAGTATTGATGTATGAATTTGATTGGGGTGTGAAGGGGTTTCTCTTCTTGCTGGGGGGAGGAGGATTAAGTCCACCCTTTTTGTGCACCTGAAGGTAAGCTGTGCCAGTGGGAACTTGGCCTCAGGATTATAGTTTGGCAATCCTTTGAAAAGGCACTTTTAAATTTCAAATACTTTTTGAAAGGAAAAGGAAAAATTCAAATTCAAAATACTAAAGAAAACTGTTTATTGACTGAATGCATTTTCCTCCTGCTTTCCGTCTCAAAAACAGCGCATAAAATTTGTTATTAAAAGGCAGTTTTAGAAATTATTCTATATATATATATATATATATATATATATATATATATAGCTTTTAGCTTTACTATTTTTATTCTTAAAATATAATGAACTCATCTCATAGTTCTCTTTTCTTGTCTGATGCAAATGCTGCTGCTATATGATTATAATTCTCAAACATCTTAGCTGCGACTCCCGGAGGAGTCCCACTACTTCTTTATCTATTTACCCATCTAAGCCCTTCTCAGGCAATCAATCAAAGAAAAAAAAACAGAGCAGCCTTTTTCTGGTTTGTAGTACTGCTTTGGGAGGGGAGAGATGGTCACAATATACATCTGCTCAATGCAAACTGCCAGTTCACGGTCAGGTACTGGTTGGATCTTGAGAGTACATCATTCTTTCCATCCTGCTAACAGGATTCCAATAGCCTGTCCTGGGGTCTTTGCTTTGTAAGGATGAAAGGATTGTCTTTTTCATTTTACATTCTATACAATGAATGGAAAACAGGCGTGCCAGTGCCAAGCATGTCGTGGAACTGCCAGCGAGGACTTCAGCCAAGACGATTAAGTCGCCGTAATGACCAATTGTACCAGAATCAGTTCTCACCTGTCATATACTGTACCAGGGATTTAAGAAATGAAAGGCACCACTTCCTGCCACCCCACCTTGGAGCCTCTTCTACATCCTGTAGTATACACTTTAAAAAGAAAACTTTAAACACAAATATACTATGTTCTACTTCAGAAACTGACCAAGGTGTGGGTCACAAATAGAATTGTGCATGCATTTGATTAACTAACTTTACATGGACGCACTACCCATTTTTGAGGGTGACACAATCTATAGACACATACAGTCTAATATCTAGCACCTTATCTCCAAGAACACATATTTTATATACAGTAATAGCTTACATTTAGAAGAATTACTACAGAACAGAATACACCACTGTAAAGGACAAAAATACCAAAAGTTTTAACATCAAAGTTGTAGCACAGATGAAGGGGTGGGGAATCCACTCAACTTTGAAGCACCAAACTGAAACCAATCTTGTTTTTGCGTGTATTTTAGAACAAGAGAGATCCAGGAAGGAATCCTCGGCCATAGCAAACCTCTTGTGAGTGTACAAGTTACTGTGTTTTCCCCCTGGTGTGTAGACATTGAGATAGGTGAGCTTTGAGAGACAGTGATGAGAATATTTGACAACTATTGGCAACCTTCACTGACCTTGAGGATTCTTACTCTACTTTTTAACAAAGGGCAGTGAACTTTAGTTGTGGATTTTAGCTTTCCTTGTTCTTCCTTCAGTCAGCTGTGCTGCTTTTAGTAGAAGACTGCTGTAAGCAAGCTGGGCCTTTGCCTTAGAGGAAGAGATTGTAAGTAACTGGAAAGAATTTATGACAAGGGTCTCTCTCCTTTTTGAATTCTAGCTATGATCTGTTGTTTGTGGCTCACTGCTTCTGTCTCCTCATGCCTCAACTTGGAAGGGCTTTGAGAGGGGCCAGGAACACCTGTCTGGCCCATAGAAAAGGAGAGACAGAGATAAGGACTGAGAGGGTTAAAAGCCATGACTGACCAGACTTTCTCTCCTTATCTTGGTGACTGGCTCACAGCCACCTGTTCTTTAATCGTTTGTCTGCTCTAGAGGGAAAAGACATTTTGCTTAGAGAAGCCTCTCCTGACAGCACAAGGGTTTGTCTTAAAGAAGAATACAACAAAAAAGATATTCCGAGGGGAAAACACTTCTTTTGATTTTTTTTTCCTCAAAATCTGGGAGAGGGCAGTTATGAGAAAAAAAAAATACAGTCCACAAGTTGACACTGGTACTCTCTTTGATCTTAACGACCTCTGAGGGTTTTACTTTGGAGCATTCAAATGACCAGATGATGCGTAATTTTTCTATTCCAAACGGTCTATTTCAGACAGTTTTAAGAGCATTTTGGCAAAGTCTAAAAAGAAAGTGTAGTTTAATCTTATATGTTACTCTTTAGGTAATATGAAAAAATCTTTTGAAGTAACTTTACCTAGCTTAATTGGCTAATTATGTAGAAAATAAGGCAGTATCAGGCACCTTACAATTTTATAGGTAATTTTTTTAGTGTTTTTCTTTTTTTGCTGAAATAATTGGACAGTATCTACAGAATTGAATGTGCTCCCAAAGATGTGTGGTAGTGGGTGTTGTTTGATAAGAAATGAGGTGCCTACTCCCTCCTATGATAAAATGGCAGTTTTCCTTACCTGCTGAATTTGAAGTAGATATCCCCTCATCTTTAAATTGGACTGGAGTTGGGGGAGGAGACAGAAAAACACCTTTAATTGCTGGTCCCTCTGTTTACTTCTGTTCTTCCCTGCTTCATGGGCCCCCGGGTCCCTGTGAACCTGTCAGCTCTGGGTGGGAAGGGGATGAGCGGGGGTGAGTGAGCACACAGAGCTTCAAGAAGGGCCAGCACAGCAGGGGGAGGGGGTGAAGGCAGTGGGCATGATGGCAGGAGGTAGGCAGGGGGCTGGAAGTACACAGGACTTCCAAGCAGCTGGTATTTGTGGTGCCATAGAGAAGATGGACCCTCACAATCATAAAAGTCACAGAAGCCTGGGGCTTGCTCCTTATTACTGCCTTCCCAAGCTTGTTGAAATTGGTGTGTTAGTCAAAGCACCTGCGACTCCTTGGCAAACTGGATGCTCTATTATTTTTAAATAAGGAAATCATTAAATTGGAAACCACATCATTTCAAAGTCTGGTTTGTCTGGCCCCTGGACTTTAATGGGATTTTTACTGCATGTATGAAGTGGCCTTGGCAGAAGAATACCTCCTTTAAAAACATTTAGGGAAAGCTATTGCACACGAGGATCTGTGAGGCTAATGATGACTTCTTAGCCTTCTTCTTCTGTGTGTGCTTTCAGATTTTCAAATGACAAAACAGTATGTGCAGTAAAACCTCATTAAGTTGATAGTGTTTTATTCAAAATAGCATACAATTTGAAGCAGTTGCTATCTCCAAGCTCACTAGAGGCCCTATTGTTCATTAAGAAGATGTCAGCAAAGCAAAATGCTCGTAATTCAAAGGTCCTCTTTTCCCAGTCTCCTATTTTCAAAAGGTTTTCAACTTTAAGAAATCCAATTTGCTATGAGAATGGACAATGACTAAATTAGGGAAAAGAGGAACTTGAAAAAGGAAATTGGTGAGTGTTGGTGCCCTGGAGGATGCTGTGTGTGTTAAGTGAACTTACCACACTCGAACAGGTTCTGCTTCCATTTGGATTTGGGATTTTGGCAAACAATTTTCTCTGATACACTTTGAAGGGGTTGCGCTTTAAAAATAAAACAAGAAGTTCAGTTTCAACAACATATTTGGAGACACTTATGTTTGAAAACCTGTTTCCTACCCAGGTAAGCATTTCTACTTAAAGGACAGGCTACCACTACGTCAAACTCCTTTGACCATGACTGATCTTCAAGGCAAAACCCCTCCCCCCATAGAAGGATTGGTCTCATGGACCATTTCTTCACCCAGAAATCCTTTGAGGACAGACTGATACAAGAGTTTGGCAATAAATTGGTATCATAAATTTATGACTGTTAATTCACATTTTGGTAGAAAAATAAATGATTTACAAAGGTAAACTTTAGCCCCCATGTCTTGTCTGAATTACCACAAGTTCCAAATTATTGGGGTTGAAATCAATATGATTTTCACAGATATATCAAATTTATGGGTCAGCTCAATGCTATTTGGGTCTATCCCCAAATTTATTTCCTAAATTCTGAACATGGCAATGCCAAATTCCATGCAGACTTATTCACGGCCCAAATACACTGACTGCTGTTTACCTCTTCCCCCTTGAGATGCTCATGCTGGAATCTGTCAGGAGGAAGAGATAAAATATAAGTGAGCTTGGCTTTTAAATGAAAGAAATTTCAGTTCTAATACAGACATGGTCATCACACAAGAATGAGACTAAACCCTGAATATGGCCATCTTTATATACACCACCTGATCAACCATTTTTTCCATGAAATACTCTTTCCTCTCCCTCCACCCATATTAACATTGGATTTCTGCCTGAATACTTTATCACAGAGTTGCTTTAATGTGATCTTCAGGAGGATCAAAACACTGTCTTGACCATTTTTTGGTTCCATGTTATTTGGTCATGTCAATATGGTCTGTGCCCTCAGAAATACACAAGTATATAACCACTCAAAGTGATTTCAGGGTTTGGGATTTGAAATTTCTTCCTCTGTATTGACCCTAAGGATGATTTAGATATTGTAAAGTTTTTCCCAAAGTGATATGCTGCTGCTGCTGCTGCTAAGTCGCTTCAGTCATGTCCGACTCTGTGCGACCCCACAGACGGCAGCCCACCAGGCTCCGCCATCCCTGGGATTCTCCAGGCAAGAATACTGGAGTGGGGTGCCATTGCCTTCTCCGCCCAAAGTGATATACTTCTACAGAAATAATGAGGATAAGTCTGACCTGAATGCTTCGATTTAGCATTGTCTGGAACAGGTCAGGTAATAGGCCAGGTACTGAAAAAGCATCCTCTATGTTATTTCCAACTCTTATTTTTCTCTGCCACATCTGTGGAGAGCTTACAGGTTTCAGAGATGGTCGCAGGTGGAAAAGACTCATGGGTGTGCCTGGATGAAGGAAAACATTTATCCTGCCTTACTTTTGCCCCATGTGGAGATCATATGTCTTGTTTATGATCTCAGGGACACAAAAGACATTTCTAGTGGGCATATCTCTCTTGATTGGCAGTGTGAGTTTTGTAGGACAAGTGACTGGCAGAGGTGATTTGGAGGATTCTCATGAGCATCTCAATTCAATCACAAAGGGAAAATTGTAAAACAGTGGTGATTTCTGTCCCACTATTATTCAAATAGGAGACAGAAAATAGTTCAGTGTCAACAGACAATATTCTATTTGCATAAAACAGTTGTGGCCTACACCCATGCCCAAACCCAGGATTTTATAGAAAAAAGTCAACCGTTTAGCCCCACAGATGTGTGATTTTCCTATCTTCTCCCTTGGACTAGCTTCCCATTTCAAACATGCTCTATTATCCTCTTTCACTTTTCTGGATCCCTTTGGAGGATATAGAAACCTTCTTGGTCTTTTAACTACACAATGTCCTTAGTTTCTGTAATAGTCTTTGCACCAGATTGTGGGGGCTCTTCAGTCTAGAATTTGGCTAATACATTGATCAGTCGGTCAGGTTCTGCTTCCTGGGCTCCATGAATGACTTGGTCCATTGCTTTTCTTTCAGTTGAACATACACTGGAGCCCTTCCCATGAGCTCACAAGTCCTTAAGTTCACCAGCATCATCTTCCTGTTCCCTCAGAGCAAAAACTGATACATGGTAGCTCTGGGGAGACAGACATAATACCAAGCACGGGTCCAAATTGGATAGCCCTTGTTGCTTTAAGAAATTTAGAGCCTAATAACTTTTTTTTTGGGGGGGGGAGAAATTTCAGTCAGAATCCTCAAGTTCATTCTTTGAGGGGCACAATTTTTAGGGAAGACCCCAGTTCCTACCTCTTCCATATATGTATCTACCTTGTGGTGAGAGGGGTATGTGCAGAACCTTTGCCTGGAATGGTATGGGTTGGCATTAACGTGATTGTGGATGGTCCATTTAAGAGAAGCTGCTCCTGTGTTCTGTGAACAGTTCAAGGTTTACCTTAGAATCAACTTCAAGGCGAAGTGGCAGAATCATGAGAAGGGATGATCTTGCCTTCAGTTCCACCCTCAGTGCCGGCTTCGGTTCCAGGCAGGTCTGGGTGGCTGTTTTTTTGGGGGGGCTTCTCCTTGCAGAAGAACTTCTTCAGCATATCCTGGATCTCCTTCTTGATGGTCTTGTGCATGTAGCCGTAGATGTAGGGGTGGATGCAGCACTGCAGGAAGAAAAGCCAGATAATTATGGTGATCACCCACTGGGGTACCTTGGTTTGGACATCCACCCACACGGCCAGGACTGCTAGAAAGCAGTAGGGCCCCAGGGACAGCACGTAGGAGAAGATGATGAGGAAGATCACTTTAGCAGCTTTGCACTGGTAGCACCTGGGCAGAGGGGGGTCACCGTTGCTGTTTCGACGACTGGCTGGGAGACTCTCTGGAATGTTCACCGCCTCGATGTCATCCTCGCTGAAATGGAGGTCATCCTCACCAAACTCTAGGTCATCTTCACCCAGGTCAATGTTGCACTGGGTGACCTCTAGGCGGCCCTTGTCTGCCTTCCTGCTGCTCTGAATTGTGGAGCTGCCTTTGGCCACCAAAGAGTTGCTTTCTTTGACCTCTTCACTGCCAGTGGCCTCCATGCTCCCCTCACCGGTCTCCACGCTCCCTTTTTTGGCCTTCCTGCTGCCCTCCTTGGCTTCCACGCTGTCCTCCTTGGCCTTGACCTCACCTTCATCCTGGCCGTGGAACTCACTCTCACTCTGGAACTCATCCTTCTTGCCGCCTTCTTCGTTCTCATTCTCCACCCGGTCCTTGGTTCGCACTTCCAAGCTGTGGCTCTTGACATTGTAGAGCAGCGCATGCTGCCGGCGGGCAGCCCCAAACACCACAGAGTAGCAGGCAATCATGACAATCAGCGGGATGACGATGAAGGACACGACACTGACAATTGTGTAGCTGGGGCTGGCCCCCCAGATCATGGAGCAGAGGGCATTGCGCTCGTCGAAGGTAGCCTGGCCCCAGCCATAGAGTGGGGGTGTGCTCTGCAGGATGGCCACAATCCAGGTGCCGTAGAGGAGCAGGTAGCCCCGGCGTGGGGTCATCTTCGCCGGGTAGGAGAGAGGGTGGATGATGGACAGGTAGCGATCCACGGACACCACCACGATGGTGTTGACGCTGGCGAAAGCGAACAGGTGAGTGAGGCTAACCAGGGCAGTGCAGAAATGGCTGTTGAGGGGCCAAAAGATGGGTACGGAGGTGGCCACCACCCAGGGGGCCACGAGCGAGATCTGCAGCAGGTCAGTGACGAGGAGGTTAAAGATGAAGCGGTTGGTCACCTGCAGCAGCTGAGGCTTGCGCTGCAGCACGAACGCCAGCACTATGTTGCCCACGAAGGAGGCAGTGAGGAAGATGAGCAGAACGCTCGAGCGGATGATGCCATGCGCCAGGCTGATGGGCATTTTGGAGAGGGGCATGCACGCATGGCTGCTGTTGTTTTCGCGCGTGCTGTTGGTGCAGGTGGACGCCATGGCGACAGGTGCGGGCGTCGGCGGGCGGCGAAGGGGTGCACGGACCACACTCAGCGCCTAGGCTGGGGAAGAAAAAACCACGCGGGCTGGGTTAGTCCCCCTGCTTGGGGGGCGGAGGTGGGGCGGGCGCTTCCACGCCGGGCAGCAGCGCTGCAGGACCCCAGCCCCAGGGACCCCGCGCGCGTGGCCCCCGTCTCTCCCCCCGCGTCCGGGCAGTTTCTTTAAATCCTTCTCTTACTCTCTGGGTCTCTCTGCCTCTCCCTCTTTTGGGGGGTTTCCAAGACACCCCTCCCACAGCTGTCTCCAGCTGGCGTGTGCGTCTCCCACACTCTCTGGGGATCTCGCAGTTTGGGTTTCTCCAGAGATCTGTCCCTGGGCTCTCCCACTAGTGCCTGTGCGCGCCCGCGCGCGCTCCATCCCCGCCTGTTTACGTGTGTACACTTGTCTTTTTCTCCCCAGAGTCTCTAATTAGCGCAATTTTCCTGCATCTCGTGTATGTGTATGTGTGCGTGTGCGTGTGCGTGCGCGCGTTACCGGTTTTCTCTGTCTCACCCTTGTCCCTCACTCTGGGGTCTGTCCCTATTTCTCAGACTCTCGCCAGCACGTGGGCCCTGTCTGTCCTCTGCCAGTCTGTCCTTCTCCTCTCACCTCCGTTTCTGTTACTCCCCTCTCGCCCTCCCACTCGCAGTCAGCTTCTCTGCCTCAGTTTCTCTCTGTCTGCTTTTGCCAGCGCACTTACTCCGTGGCTGTGCGCGCGCGCGTCTCTGCGTCTCGCCGTCTTTCTCTGGGTCTTGTCCCTGTCTCTCCTTCCATCTCTTTCTGATGCCCTTTCGTTTCTGTGTCTCTGCCAGTCACTGTCTCTGTCGCTCGCTAGTGCGTGCGCTTCTGCGTCTTCCCCTGATGCTGTCTCGTCTCCCCACTTCTCTCCCACAGTCTAGTTTCCTGACAATCTCCGTGGGTCCCCGGTGCACCTGTTCAGTATCGCTCGCTGAATGTGTGTCTCTGACCATCTCCGCATCTCTCCAGCTCTCCTGTCACCGTGTCTCTCTCTTGGGTTCTGTCTCTCAGCGTCTCCCATCTCTCGCTGCTCTTGCTCTGAATTTCTCGGATCCTCTTCCCTTTGTGTCTCTCCCTGTTTACCCCCTGCAGCTTCTATCTTCCCCGCGCCTTAAGTTCTCTGCTGATCACTATCTGCCCGTGTCCCTCAGGATCTACTCCGTGTCTCCTGATTATCTCTGCCTCTGCGTTGCTCAGACTCTTTCCAGCGCGTGCACTTAAAGGGAGTCGGCTTCTCTGGCTCTCACTCTCTTCTCTGGGACTCTCGCGAAACACTTTTTTTGGTATGTTTGAGTGTGTGTGCAGTCTCTCTTACCATCCTTCTCCGATGATCTCTCACCTCGGTTTATCTCTGGCTGGATCTCTGTCTCTGATCTCTATCTCTCCGTCGACTTTATTTTACCATGGAAACCAGCTGCCGCCTTGGCCGCCGCGGGCTCTGGCGGATAAACCTCCCAGTTTCTCACAGCGCAGTAGCGCCTGGATGCAGGGGGGGGATGCCTACTGCAGACGCCTTCCCCTCCCAATTCGGCATCCTGTCTGCATTCTTCAGCCCACCTGGCCTCGGCAGTGGCGGGTGGAGGGATGTGTGAGCTGGGGAGAGCCGGGAAAGAGGCGGAGGTGGTGGGGGAGAAGTCTGAGAGAGAGCGCGCAAGCGATTGAGAGGCAGAGAAAGAGAATAAGAAAACATCAAGAGACAGAGACAGAAAAAGATGAGAGACAGAATGAGAGCCACCCAGAGACAGAGAGAAAGAGAGAAAAGAAACCTAGAGTCAATGAATGAGCCAATGAGAGACAGAGAGACAGAAGAAGAAGGAGAGACAGGGCAAGAGACGGGGGGAAACAGAGACAGAAACAATTTAAAAAGAGAGGAGGGGAAGCAGAGAATGTGAGAAAGAATGAGAACACATCAAGACGATAGGGGTAGGGGGCGAGGGAAAGTGCGAGTGAAAAAGCGAGGGCGAGGGACTGGCCGAGAAGGGGCCGCGCCGGGGCTCGGGGCCAGGGGACCCCGCGAGGGGCAGCGCAGTCGCCGTCGGGCCGCGGCGGACGGGGCGTCTGGGGCGCCAGAGCGCGGGGGTCCGGCTGGGCGCGGGGAGCGGGGCCGGGCCGCTTACCTGTTGCTGCCGGGGGCGCCGCGCCGCGGGAGCTGCGTGCCAGTCCCTCGAGACGCGGCGCGCTCGACCGGGCGGCCTCCCGAGGCGCCGGCGGCCGCTAGCTGGAACCCAGCGGCGCGAGCGGCGAGAGCCGGGGCGCCCGAACCCGCACGTCCGGCCGGCGCGGCGCGCTGCGAGCTCTGAGCGGCGGCGGGGGCGCGCGGCGTCTTAAGGCGGCGCGGGGCCCTCACCTTGCGGCGCCCCCCTCCCCCCCGCGTCCGCCCGCGCCGCTGACGCACGAGGCCGCGGGCGTCCGGAGGAGCGGGCGGGCGGGGGGCACTGCGTCGGGCCCGCTTAGCGCCGCTCACCCCCCCCATCAGCGCCCCGGGCGGTCCGAGCTCACTGGAGACCTCACAGACAGGGGAGCGTCACCGGGTCTGGTTTTCCTGCCCACTAGCCCCCCGGATTTCGGTCCAGGGCCAGGCCCCAGAGTGGCACGCGTCTTCCGAAGAGAAGCAGAAAGCTGGGCTGGGGCCTGGGGCCTCGACCTTGGAAGACCCTCCTCCCGCCCTCACTCCCACCCTCCCTCAAGTATGAACCTCCCCAGGACTCTGAGAGGAAGTGACTCTGATATCACCGATTTGCCACAATTTGCTCTAGCTCCCAGTAAGAGGTAAAGAGCAGTTCCTTTCCTGTAGGCCTTGGGAGCGTTTCCTCTAAGACGAGCTGCTCAATTATCCACTCTAGTATTTGATTGAAGTCTATCTGTAAGTCAGTCTCTTGGTCCACCCACCCCCAGATACTGTGGGAAAACTGTTTACACAGAGAATACCGCCGAATCCTTACCCCAGCCTTGTGAGATAAGTGCTGCTATTATCTTCATTTTTGTAGAGACAGAAGCAGAAGCCGAGCGAGATTACCCGACTTGCCAGAAGTTCAAGTAAATGTACCTGCTCTGTTAACTAGGGGCTTCCCGAGTAGCTCAGCTGGTAAAGAACCCGCCTGCAAGGTGGGAGACCTGGGTTCGATCCTTGGGTTACGAAGATCCCCTGGAGAAGGGAAAGGCTACCCACTCCAGTATTCTGGCGTGGAGAATTCCGTGGACTGTATAGTCCATGGGGTTGCAAAGAGTGGGACATGACTGGGCGACCTTCACTTCACTATTAACTAAGACTTTCTGGGCCTCTCCCAAACACGTGCACATCGATTGTTTGCTCTTTACCAGGCGGGCAAACACCAGACTGTGACTCCCTCTGCCTTCCAGAAGAGAGAGTCGTGGCCCAGGAAGGTGGTCCAGACGAGGGGTTGTTTTCATCTGGTTACCAAGGGATGATGAGACGTCTTCTGGGCATGACAGAAGGGGAGAATGTGTTCTTCTAGAAGGAGATGCATGGGCAAAGAGGGCTGCAGCAGAGAGCTGGGTGCCAAGAGAGGCTGCAGCATGGTGAATGCCAACAGGTGAGCCAGAAAAATGGAGTAGGGGCAAATCCTGATGGGCCCTGAATGCCAGTTTGGACTTGATCCCGAGATCCGTGGAGGGCCCTTGAGGATATGTTTTATTATGCACAGTTTCAAACATGCACAAATATGATGAGAATCATCATATAACTCCCCGTTGTTCTCACCATGCAATCTTAACAAGTATTTTGCCATTATTGTTCACTGATTTTTTGAAGGTTTAATAAGTGAAAACAATCAGAGTATAAAATTAGATACTATTTTTTGTTTTGGTTGTGCCACAGCTGCTTGTGGGATCTTAGTTCCCTGACCAGGGATCAAACCTGTTCCCCCTGCAGTGGAAGTGCAGTGTCTTAAACACTGGACTACCAGGGAAGTCCCCTAGATACTTTTGTTTAAAATGGCCTATATGTTTTTTGTACATGAATTCAGAATATGAAAGTAGATGTGTTGTAAGTTATCATCTAGTATATGATAAGATTATATATTATTTAAAAATGATTTTCAGTTTTCACTGATGGTTTCTCTGCAGGGCCATGTGGAAAGAGTTCTGTTTTTCCAGGGTCTCCTAGAAGCAGAGCTGGGGTTGGGAGTGGAGGGGGCAAGACTTTGACTGGGGGAAGAGCACAAAGAAGGCTGTGGCAGGAGATAAGACAGTCTCAACAGGTCACAATGAGGGGGCTGAGCATAGACCCCTAGACAGGCAAAATTGACAATGGAGAGGAATAAAGACAGGGAGGTGCTGGGGAGGGTCTAGGATGATACAAGATTCTGAGTTGATTGATGGGATGGATGGAGATCCACCCCTCCCCCCACTGCACCCCATGCCTTTGGGCAGAGACACAAGGCACGTGTAGAATCAGGCCCCAGGATGTTCTTTGGATTTCAAGTCCTATCATTTGCTGTAGATTTCTTGTCTTTTTTTTTTGGAGGCGTGGGCTAGGCCTGTTTTTATCTTCCGAAGTTTGAATGGTGTAAATGTGGTTGTTTTTCTTGGAGACAGTTTCCATGATAGTCACTCACAATTATTAATTTCTAGCCTCACACTGGCCATGGTGCAGAATCCTGGGTGGCATGAACTGTCATGTAGCAGTTCACTCATACTCTGTATTTTATAATCACTTGGGAGACTGTCAAGCTGGGAGAAATGACCAGAGACAAAGGCTAGTCTAGTCTGTCCTGCTCTTTCTTCTATTTCACCATGCTCCTGAGAGTTTCCTGGACTGCTGGGATCCAGCAGGGCACAGGGAGAAAACCTCTCGGTACATGTCAGAAGTAAGTGCCTCAGAGAAGTGGGCTCATGGAATCAGCAGCTACACCCCTTAGTGCCAAGGGACATGATGGAAGAGCTTGAGTGCAATGAGGCCTCTGCACCCAAAGTCAGTCTGCCTGCAGGAGACAGTACAAAAGGTCGGGAAGCCCTGAGGAAGAAATGTAAGCCACTTTTCTTTACAGGGAGTTGTTTGAGGGTTGTTAATCCTCAGGTGTCTATTTCTTCTTTTTTTTCCCTCCAGGCAGGAGCAGAGTTGGTGTCCTTGAATTTCAAAGGCATGCAAGTATCAGCATCCCAAGTCGAGGTATGTGGGGGGCCTTGGGGAATGTGGATCTGGCTTCAGGCCCTGCAGGGTCTGATTCCAATGGCCTTGGGAGAGCCCTTCGACTGACAAGCTTTGTTAGATTCTGTGGAGGTTCTTTGGGATGAGACAGAGAGAGTCTGGGATGATGGCACCAGAAGTCACCTTAGCAGCAGAGATAAGATCAGGCTAGTGGTGTTAATGAAGCAGAACTGGAGGGCAGGAAGTTACTAGAAAGCCTCTAGGGCCTGATGACAATCACAAGCTGCAACACCAGCCAGCAATGTGCCAGCCCAGTGTTCCCAGAACTTGTTCACCTCATCAGACTGCCCCGATGGATGTACCAACTGCCAGGTGAGGGAAGTCAGAGGCCCAGGACCCCGTCAGGTATTGGTTCCAGTAACAGTGGGAGTGCAGGAGTCCTTCAGCACCTACCATGTGCCAAACCATATGTATGCTTGCTTTATCCTATTTAATCCTTGAGGAAACTCTGCACATTAGAGATTAATACAGTATTTTTAGAATCCAAGACATCATATACTATTAAGAATAAAAAACTGCAAATTTAACCTTCACACCACTGCTGGCAATATGCATCTTGATTGCAAAGATGCTGAAATGCAAAGAGAAATGAGCTTTAGAATCAATATATGCCAGTACCCTCCCTGTCCTTACAGAGAGGTTAAGTAACTTTACCCAGGGTCACATAGCAAGTAAGTATTGGAGCTGAGATGTAACACCTGTTCTGACTCCAAAGCAGGAGCATATCCTAGGTTGCTTCTTGGAAGAGTCAATAGGCAGGACAGAAAGAAAAGTTCCCAGAGACCAAGCCCAGAAAGAGTTTTTGAATCCAGATGAATAGCTAAAATTGTGGGAAGACAAATGCAGTTGCAGTGATAATGGCTTCTTTCTGTAGGATACATGGTTCCCATCCGTGGTGAAATGACTAAATTAGCCAATCTAAATTCTAAGTCACACTGTTTCCTGCATAGTGAGTTCATAATAAGTCAATGGGGAAAAATATATGGTTTTGTTCTGGAGTGCCTATCCATGGGGATATTTTAAGTTTTTCAGTGTTATGAGCTGCTCTGGTATTCACTTTAGGCCAACCCTAGGGGTTGTGATTGCAAAAATCACATGAAATTAAATACCCTCTGGGTGTGGGCTAATTTTTCCCACTCAGTGGGCTTGGACAGGACAGAAGGTCTAGATTTCCAAGCTGTATCTATCCAAATAAAATGGCTTGGAAGAAAAAATCAGCAGAAAATAACCAGATGGAATAAAAATAAAGAACAGGAGACATGATTTCTAATCCTAATTCTGTGGCTAAAATTAGGTGTGTGACTTTGGGAAGATACCCTTCCCTTTCTGATCTCAGTTCTGTTAATCCACCAAATGAAGTGGGGGTAGTGTTATGTAATCTCCAAGGATCCTGTCAGGTTTTGACTGATTCCATCTATTTTATATCTTGATGTAATTAAAAATCCCCAAACTAATCCACCTCAACTATTTAAAAACTGAAAACCGGATCTCTGCCTCTGGCCATGGATGAGTAACAGGGGCTGAATTTATCCTTCCATCTTAACTAACGAAAAAAGTAGGCAAAATATATGAAATAATGGTTGTCCCACATTGGAAAATAGGATGTGCAGGACAGTGATTGTCAAGGAAGGGGAAACAAATGAGGTGAGCCCTACGATTGCCCAGTTTACTACCTAGAGAAAGTTTACCAGCTGGGAACCCAGGCTGAGCCTAAAAGTCTGCCTAAGCTGAGAAGACAGAGGTCAGAATTCAGCGAGGTAGATAAGGGTGGGTAGAATTTGCAAGGGATGTTTCAGAGAGGAGCTTCCCAGAGAGAGAGCTCTAGAGACCTGACTCCAAAAGTGTAGGTGGAGTGATTTCTAGAGCTCACAGAGGACTGGGAATAGCTCAGTTTCCCAACAGCCAGAGAGAAGAAACTCGTAATATTCAGGGCATTAGACTGAGTACTCAGAGAGGATTACCTCAGCAGTGGAGCCAAGTTAACCTTGGTGTAAAGTTTGTTCTGGTTCCATATCAGTTCAGTTCAGTTCAGTTCAGTCGCTCAGTTGTGTCCAACTCTTTTCAACCCCATGAAACACAGCATGCCAGGCCTCCCTGTCCATCACCAACTCCCGGAGTCCACCCAAACCCATGTCCATCGAGTTGATGATGCCATCCAGCCATCTCATCCTCTGTCGTCCCCTTCTCCTCCTGCCCTCAATCTTTCCCAGCATCAGGGTCTTTTCCAATGAGTCAGCTCTTTGCATGAGGTGGCCAAAGTATTGGAGTTTCAGCTTCAACATCAGTCCTTCCAATGAACACCCAGGACTGATCTCCTTTAGGATGGACTGATTGGATCTCCTTGCAGTCCGAGGGACTCTAGAGAGTCTTCTCCAACACCACAGCTCAAAAGCATCAATTCTTTAAAAGCAAGCTTTTAAAGACTTGAACTGTTTTCAAGTATCTTTACTGCAACTTAAAGAAAGGCTCAGAAATATTTAAAGGAGTACAAAATTCTCTAGCACACAAGAAGGTAAAATTTGCAAAGTCTGAAATCTAATAAAACATTATAAGGCATGCAAAACAGGAAAATACAACCCATTATAAGAAGAAAAATCCTTTAATAGAAATAGACATGGATGATGAAATTGGACAACAAAAAGTAAAATGACTTGAAACATGTATTTTGTATGTTTAAGAAGGTAGAGGAAAGTGTAGGCATGTCAAGGGGAGACAGAGAAGATAGAAAATAGATTTAAATCTTACTTCTGGTGATGAAGAATATAATATCTGAGATAAAAATGTAATAGATGACATTATGCTGCACATTAGATACTGCAGCAGAAAAGTTTAGTGAACTTGAAGACATAGAAACTGTTGAAAATGGAGAGAAAAAAAGAGAAAAATTATAAGTAGAGAAACAGTGAGCGGTGGGACAATTTCAAGTAGCCTAATATAAGTGTTAAGTGGAGCTCCAGAAGAAGTTAGGAAGACAGAAGCGTTAATTTGAAGAGATAATCACTGAAACTTTCCCAAAGGTAATAAAAACTGTAAACCCACAGATCTAAGAACCCCAACAAAACTCAAGCACAGGAAACATGAAAACCATACCAAGGCACATCACAATACTTACTGTTTCTCCATAAATCCTTGCCATATAATTGGTGAGGATATTTGGAGAAACTATAACTTTGATACACTGCTTTTGGAATGTAAACTAAAACAGCCACACTGATAAAGAGTTTGGCTAGTTTAAAAAAATTTAATATACACTGAACATACGACTTAGCTTTTCCATTCCTAAAAGAAATGAAAGCATTTGTCCATGTAAAGATGTACGTGAATGTTTACAGAACCTTTATTTGTAAGATACAAACTGGAAACAACTTCAGTGTCTAGCAACAGGTGAATGGTATATTCACACGTTGAGGTTAAGAAAGTATTCTAAAATTTAGTGTCCAGGAAGGGGAACGCATGTAAACCCATGGCTGATTCATGTCAATGTATGGCAAAAACTACTACAATATTGTAAAGTAATTAGCCTCCAACTAAAATAAATAAATTTATTTGAAAAAAAATAAATAAAATTGAGTGTGGTGAAGGCTAGTTAGCTGAAAAGAGAACAGATTGTTGCTATATACAATAGCATGGCTGAATCTCACAATAATTATGCTGAGTGAAAGAAACCACTCAAAGAGAATACATACTATATGGATTCCTTACTATGTAAAATTCCTTACTATGCAAACTAAGTGACATAAAGCAGATCAGTGGTTGTGTTGAGATGGGGGAAGAGAGAGGGAAGGGTATGAAGAATCTTTTAGAGATGACAGAAATATTCTCTATTGGTGGTGATGGTTCGTGGTGTATTCCTAGCTCAAAACTCATCAAATTGTACTGTTTAGATTTTTGCAGTTTAATCTACATGTATTATACCTAAATAAAACTGTATGTAAAAATAAGTCCCCAGGGGAAAAAAAAACCCAAAGCGAATGGTTTGGGTGTCCAGGATCCCACCTCCAGCATTAGAACACTCGCCTTTCTCTGAGGGAATCATCGGGCCTCCCAGCCCCCTGTCTTGGCTCTCATCAGCGTATCCTTGTGTTTGAGTAATCAGTGTTCTCGCCCCTCTATCCCTCTGTGATGGGAACACGATGTGAGCTCTTTCCAAATGGTTGCAGAATTGTGTACATCCCCTCATGCAGTATAGCAGCTCTCATTTACTGAGGATTTAACAGTGTACCTAGCACTTGACCTCTCCTAGCTCATTTAATGAACACTATGCAATCATTTACATCATTTTATATATGGGGAACCAAAGGCTTAGACAGAAACTGTGGCTTACTCAGAGTCAATCAGAAACAGGCAGGGCTCAAATTTGAATTTAGGACTGACTCTGAATTTATAGGCCAGATGCTTAGCAGAGACACGATCTTGCTTCCCTGTCCTAAGCAGTTTTTAAAAATGTATTATCACTCATACGTGAGGAACTTTATACACCTTATCTCATGTAATTCTCCAACAATCTTGTGAAGTGGGTATTGTTAATATTCCTTATTTTATAGATGAGAAAACTGAAGCTCAGAGAATCTAAATAATTTGCTCTAAGCCACCCCAATAGCATATGGATAACTACAGAGCCCACTCTCCATAGCTGCTTTGCTTACTGTCATCCTCAGGGCAGGAAAGATTTAAATCCTATCATCTTTGGAACCACACTTAACTCTTCTTGAATCAAGTTGTCCAAAGGCTCTAGAGTTTCACAGCCTAACTTTGGTGATGCGTCAGGTGCCAGGAACACTGAAACAGCCTACTCTGTTTTACGACATGTGAGTGGAGGACTTGGGTGATTAAAACTGATGTATGGTTGGTGAGTATTGGATATTCAAAGTACCAAACTCTTCAAACCTCCCATGTCTCTGCATGAAATGTTAGGGTCTGTGGAGTTTTCAAAGGCAAATTTATATTTTGCTTTTCATTGAATTAAGACTTGGAAATTTGATTAAAAAAACAGAGTTTGATGGTGGTTAAGAATCAGAAGGGAGCTGCGGAGCCTGTGGGTAAACTAGAGAGAGAGGTGGTTCCTCGAGTATGTTCTGGTGCATTCCTTGAACTGTTAGTATTGGTTGTTGGCTGTAGAGATGTGGCCAAGTGCCTCAAAATGGAGTTGACAGAAATTAGGATTTTGTTTCCACATTCAGGAAAATATTTCTGCCATGCTCAGATATCAGCATTAGAGGGGAGGAATCAACCTCTTCAAGTCAAACTGTAATGACCATAAAAGTTTTAGAGCTTTTGCCCAGAGGAATGCAAAAGGTGGCAGTTTTCTGGAAGCTGCTCATGTGAAATTCTTCAAAAAGAGTGTTCTGTGGTACAGTGTGGTAGAGACAGTCGAGAGACAATCTGTACTGGTTAGTGAGAGCTGGTGTACTGGTTTGTTGTGTTATCAGGAATTTTGCAAGTGACGGTTAAAAATTAAATTGCGTAAGTGTACAGTTAAATGAATTACATTAAAAAAGGTAATAAATACTGAAAACACATCACTTCCTAATTATTTCATCACCTTTTACTATTATGCATGATTATCTATGCCCATTGTATATGTATAGTGCAAATACTTTATAATGGTATGCTGCCACACAACTCCTCACAACTCCATGTTGACCAACATCACATTGGTCACTTGAAATTGGCCAAGGGAGTATTTTTACCATGTAAATGATCAAACACTACAAATCAGGACTTTATTTCTCTGAAAGCCAGATGTTAAACCTTTACCTTATGGCAGAAAGTGAAGAAGAACTAAAGAGTCTCTTGATGAAAGTGAAAGAGGAGAGTGAAAAAGTTGGCTTAAAGCTCAACATTCAGAAAACTAAGATCATGGCACCCAGTCCCATCAATTCATGGCAAATAGATGGGGAAACAGTGGCTGACTTTATTTTTTGGGGCTCAAAAATCACTGCAGATGTTGAATGCAGCTATGAAATTAAAAGACGCTTACTCCTTGGAAGGAAAGTTATGACCAACCTAGACAGCATATTAAAAAGCAGAGACATTACTTTGCCAACAAAGGTCCATCTAGTCAAGGCTATGGTTTTTCTAGTAGTCCTGTATGGATGTGAGAGTTGGACTATAAAGAAAGCTGAGTGCAGAAGAATTGATGCTTTTGAACTGTGGTGTTGGAGAAGACTCTTGAGAGTCCCTTGGACTGCAAGGAGATCCAACCAGTTCATCCTAAAGGAGATCAGTCCTGAATGTTCATTGGAAGGACTGATGTTGAAGCTGAAACTGCAATACTTTGGCCACCTCATGCGAAGAGTTGACTCACTGGAAAAGACCCTAATGCTGGGAAGGATTGGCGGCAGGAGGAAAAGGGGACGGCAGAGGATGAGATGGTTGGATGGCATCACCGTCTCGATGGACATGGGTTTGGGTAAACTCCAGGAGTTGGTGATGGACAGGGAGGCCTGGCGTGCTGCGGTTCGTGGGGTCACAAAGAGTCGGACACGACTGAGCGACTGAACTGAACTGAACTGAAACCTTTACCGACACATCACTGTCTGTAGAACATACTGTTTTTATTTATGTAGCTTTATTGAGAGGTATTCTACATGCCATACACCCATGTAGTGTACAATTCACCTGATTTGAGTATATTCACAGATATGTGCAACCATCACCATGCTCAGTTTTAAAATATTTTCATGACCTCAAAAAGAAACCCTTTAGCTAACAGCCCATTATCCCACACCCCATGTCCCCACTCCTTAGCCTTAAGTAATCATTAATCTATTTTTTGTCTCAAATCTACTAAACTGACCTATTCTGGACATTTTGTATAAATGGAATCATATACTATGTCATCTTTTGTGACTGGCTTCTTTCCCTTAGGATTGTGTTTTCAAGGTTCATCCATGTTTGTGATATGTCAGTACTTCATCCCTTTTCATGACCGAATAGTATTTCATTGTATGGGTATACCACATTTTGCTTATCTGTGTATCAGTTGATGGACATTTGAGCTGTTTCTACCTTTTGACTATTGCGAATAGTGCTGCAATGAACATTCATGTCCAAGTTTCTGTTTGAACATCTGTTTACAATTCTTTTGGGCATATGCCTAGGAGTGTAATTTCTAGGTCATGTGGTGATTCTGTTTAACTTATTGAAGATCTGCCAAATTGTTTTCCACAACAGCTGTACCATTTTACATGTGCACGGGTAGTGTATTGGGATTTCAATTTCTGCACATCCTCGCCAGTGCTTGTTATTTTCCTTTTTTGATTATAGCTATCCTAGTGTACGTGAAGTAGAATCTTATTGTAGTTTTGATCTGCATTCCTATAATGACTAGTTATGTCAAGCATCTTTTCATGTGTGTATTGCCATTTGTATATCTTCCTTGGAGAAATGTCTATTCAGATCCCTTTGCAGAGCACTTTTTAAAATACTTCTACTGTTAACAACCTTGGAAATCATGTGTCATTATTCCCATCTTACAGTTGAGGTAACCGAGACTCAAAAAGATTAAGCAACTTGCTGAATTTGTACACAGCTAGAAACAGAGGGATGTGTGAATGTATCTGGCTTGAAAACCTGTGCTCCCTCCATTATACCATACTGTTTCCAAGACCCCTTCATTTATCCACTCATACTTTAAGGCTAATACTCTTTGCTGGGGATTCCCAGGTGGGGCTAATGGTAAAGAAGCCACCTGCCAATACAGGAGACAGAAGAGACACTGGTTCGATCCCTGGATCAGGAAGATCCCCTGGAGGAGGGCATGGCAACCCACTCCATTATTCTTGCCTGGAGAATCCCATGGACAGAGGAGCCTGGCAGGCTACAGTCCATGAGGTTGCACAGAGTTGGACACGACTGAAGGGTCTGAGAACACATGCATGCACTCTTCTGTGATTGCTGTGCTCCCAGTGAAGTCCTCTGGCCTGGGTTCTAGTCCTGGCTCTGTCCCTCAGCCTCCATATCCTCATCTCTAGCTGGATGACCTCTGTGTCACTCCATTTATATAATAGAAGAATTAGCCCTTTCATTTTGGATGCAGATGTCCCGAGGATTGTACAAAGAAGGCTTGATTGCTTCATGTGTTATTTTGAGTGGTTAATGGGATTCTTTTCCATGGTGCATTATGTTGTGCTTGCCTACACCGATGCTCACCTGCTACTTTTCAGCCCACTTGTTCAGCCTCTCAGCATCTTCTGCAGTTTAATCTAAAGAGCTTAACATGTTACTACTCAGAAAGGTTGACTGTTGCCTGGAAACCTGAAGTTTTTACTAGGCTGACTTTCTTCCACATAATTTTTGAGTGGGTCAGATGAGCTGGATCTCTTCATCAGTTTTTTTGTAGAGGCAATAATGTCTAGAGGGTGTCCCAGGTGGCTCAGTGATAAAGAAATTTGCCTGCCAATGCAGGAGATGCGGGTTCAATCCCTGGGTCAGGAACATCCCCTGGAGTAGGAAATGGCAACCCACTGCAGTATTCTTGCCTGGGAAATTCCATGGACGGAGGAGCCTGGTGGGCTACAGTCCATGGGGTCACACAGAGTTGGACATGACTGAGCACGCACACACACACACACACGGGGTCTAGACTTCTCTCCTCAGAGAAAAATCAGTTTTTTCCCTGTTTCCTGTCCATGTGCCCATCATTTATCCTGATACAACCATACCTGCACTCCAGTGGTGGTTTGGAACTGTGTCAAAATCTTTTGTTTTCACATTCCCTTTTTAATCCATATGTATTTTTACTGCTTAAAAATTTCTGATAGATTGGTCTGGCATGACTTCATCTTGTGTAAACTGTTGTCCAAATGGTCATTGAGCTCATCCTTTGACTTAAAACTTATGTGTTGCCCAGCCTGTGCTCTGCGATCTCTTTAGGAACCTACCTTATGAATGGAGCTCGTATTGGCAATGTGGCAGTCTTGTCATGGGGCCCTTGATGAGGACAGGCTGCATCTTTGGACCTAGTTTCATGTAGACACTTTGCCCCCGATTCCTAGTGACGGGCGCACAGTTAAGCTGTTCTGTAGGCCTTGGACAGCCACAGCATTTGCCACTATCTAGTCTCATGACTTGGACACTTCTAGTGGGGGCTGGGGAGCAGACATCCCACTTATATTCTGCTTGGTATTTGTTCACTTTTTGGTCTCCCAAACATGGCTGCTATCCGAACTGTCAGTTGTCCCCATTGATTGTCTTGCTGGCATTCTTAGACTAGATCTCAAATTTGGCTTTTAGGTAACTTGTCTGGTTCCTTTTCAGTTCCTTTGGTCCCCCTGAGTTTTAATGCCTTTGTTCTGATACTTTTCAAGAGCATCTTTGTTCCCTTTGCTTGAGCCACCTTTCCATTTGGAGAAGGAGCATTTATCTTACAGCTCGGCTCTCTCTCACTTGGCTACTTAGTTGCTCAAAGGTAATTCTTTCAAAGTTTCTGATATTTTGGATTCTTGGTACACATTGCCCTGGGTTTTCAATAAGGTACTTTCTGAACTATCTACAGGCCTCTTGTGGTTATTGCCATACTTAACCTTTCATGTTCTTCCCGAAGGAATACTCACATTTGGTCAGGGTTCCATTTGCTGGAATGAAGTAAGTCAGTCTGTGGTGGATTTCTTTTGGTTTTCCCTCTCCCAATGGGATTCTGACTCTGGTTATTCTGGGATTAGCATTTTAGAAGCCTTACTCAAAATGACCTGATCAGTATCTATTACTAACGATAGGTCTCTGTCTTCCATAGGGGCCCCGGGTGCAGGGAGAAGACAGATGAAACCAATAGGTGTTATGTGGTAATATGGGGGTGTCAGAGAAATCCAGCTTGTAGCCAGTCTCAGTCACAGTTTTCCTGAATGATAGTAAGTAGGCCATTTCCCCTCCCTGGGCTCAGTTTCATCATTTTAATGAGAGGACTGGCCCATAGGAAGGACAGGGATGTATAAATGTTGTCCCAGTGATTCAATTTGCATTACTACATTTTCAATGCACACTCTTGTCCATGGATCAATCAGGCAAGATTTTTAGATCACTGCGATATCTGAACCCTGGAGCCAGGATTTCCATCTGGATTGGTGGCTGGGACTGGGCTGTGTGGCTCTGAAGAAAATGGCCCTGAACTTTCATCCTCAGTTTCATCATGCCCGGCTCTGTACTCTGGCTCTTTATTCCTCTTCACAATGCCATGGGGAGAACTGCTGACCAAGCTTAGTGTTTCTTTGAGTACAGTGATGCTAAACTGTTTGGTTTTTAGATCAGGGACCCCTTTGAGAAACTAATGAAAGCTGAGGACCCTGTCTACCAAACATTGCATGTACACACACATACACACATACAGACACACCAACCTGAATATAGTTGTAGGGGGTTCATGACCTATGAAGGCAAGTCCATGTAATCTGGAG
This sequence comes from Giraffa tippelskirchi, assembly GCF_054371585.1. Taxonomy (NCBI): domain Eukaryota; kingdom Metazoa; phylum Chordata; class Mammalia; order Artiodactyla; family Giraffidae; genus Giraffa; species Giraffa tippelskirchi. The sequence goes on along the minus strand of NC_137289.1, from coordinate 16,715,319 downwards.
TCTAAGGATGCCGGGTTCATTGCTCCAGCCCTAGAAGGTGGCTCCTGGCCTGTGCTGAGCTCAGCATCCCCCACTGAAGCTCTGACTTCATGGTCTAGGACTAGTGTTGGTGATCAGCAGACCACCAAAATTGATCCAGAGCCTTGACTGTATCTGGAAGGAGTCATTTGCCCTTGGACAATAATTCTGTGCTGAGCCCCACCAACAATACAAAGGAGAGGGAATGAGGGTCAAGTGGCAGATTCTCATGGCATCTCAGGTCAGGGTGCTTTCTGCGATGAGAGGCTTGCTGGTGGATATAGAATCACTGGGACATACTTCTGTGGCTGGCAAATGGGGAAGAGACTCCATTGCTTTCTATTATAGCAGGAAAAATCTATGAAGAAAACAGGCAAGAGTAAGGTAAAAGCTCAACTAATAGTGAAGTTATGTTTGAATGCAAAGTGGTGGTTTGATTGAAGGTGAAGGACTAGTGGATGAAATGAGTAGACTTAGAAAGCCAGTGACACAAAAAAGAAGTGAGCCTAATGAAAAGTAAATGGTGGAGGAGGGGGCATGTTATTAGTTAAAACCTCTCTCATCCTGATGTTTTATTTCTTGATGGAGACATCATGATTTCCTTCAGGAGACCTTGCTCATGTGTGCCACGGAGCTTTGGGGACATGTGAGGGGGGAAGCTGGGATCCAGAAAGTAGAGTTTAAGAGTTGGGCAAAGAGCACTTCAGGGCATGCTCACCTGTCCTTAATATACCTGAGTCTGGCCCATTTTGAAGCAGAACGTCCTTTGCGAAGGCTGAGCTGTGTTGAGCTCCTCACATCTGCCATGGTGAGCAATTACGGAGAGTGACTAAGATACGGAGCTTGTGTAGCAGCTTTGGCTAGACTGGTCCCATCAGAGACATGCTCCTTTGGTGCTTAGAGGCAGAGGGAAAAGGGGTCAGTTAGTTGGAATTCACTGTGGCAGTCTTGAGCATCTCTTTGGCATCATGAATTTTCCCCAGCGTTTGGCTGGCGTTGACCCAGCCAAAGAGCTGGAGTGGCAGCTGAAGTGTAACTGCAGCAGGCGGAGAGTCCTACTTTTCCTGTGGTGTATTCAAGCGGGACAAGCCAATTGGGCTTGGAGGCTGAATAGTTTCTTTGGTCAAATGTAGCACTTTCCCTGCCTAAGGCAACACGCCACTTGTGCGGGAGGTGGTAGGTGCGCTCATGGGGTAATAACTGGAGAAATGTTTGTAATCACCCTCTTCGGGGGTGGCAGGGGTGACCTGCTGCTAACGGACCACTCACTGTCACTTACTTGCCCCACCACAAGAAGGCAGACGCAGGTCTGGCCACCCAGAAGTCTTTTCTTTTTCTTCTTAAACCTCTCTTATCATCTTTATGGTCAATTAATTTTGGGAGAAAACTCTTGAGAGTAGGTTACCAGAGAAAAGGCGTTGAGGAGAGGTGCTGGGTCTGCTGAATCACTGACCTCTATAGGTTGCTGGGGACTTCCTGAGTTTCTTTAGGTCCACACTTAATGTCTGTGGGCCCTTACGAGGAGTTTGACTTGTTCTTTAACCTTTGCCATCCAATGCTAGACTAGGGTACATCCCATCACTTTTCGTTCATTCTTGCTTGTTGAGTTTCAGACTCAACTGCTAGAGCCACTTGCAGGAAAGGCAGTTCCTGAAAAGTAGCACCTTCTGTTCTATGGGCAGCAGGAATGGGGTCTATATGGGACATGCTGGCATCTCACTCAACTTTCACTTCTAGAGCAAACAGCCTATTCCACAGCCCCCTCCCCAGGGAACTCAGTGCATATCATTTTGCATGTCTTTCTTTCTTCCCCTTTCCTGCCTTCCTTCCTCCTTCCTTCCTTTCTCTCTCGCTTTCCTTCCTTCTTTCTTTTAAAAAATTATTTATTTATAGGTCTTAGTTGTGGCATGCAGAATCTTTAGTTGAGGCATGTGGGATCTAGTTCCCTGACCAGGGATGAAACCCAGTCCCTTTGCATTGGGAGCATGGAGTCTTGGCCACTGAACCACCAGGGAAGTCCTGTCCTTCTTTCTTTCTTCTTCATTTCTTCCTCCCTTCCTTTCTTTCCTTCTTTCTTCACTGTTTGGACCAGAAATGGGCACCTGACCCAAGAGTGATCCTACCGAGACTGGCACCAAGGGTTTGGCCTAAGAGTGGCCTTGGCAATCAGCCAGACCATGCAGACAGTGCCATCTGGAATTTGGACTAGAGAATGTTGAGCAGCTTTGTCAATTGGTCGTTCGAGCGGATGGGACACCATGAGAGGTAATGTGACACATGAGAAAGAGAAATGGAGAGAGTAGCAGGTCCTCAGAGAAACCTCACTTCCTGATGACTTTCAATTTCCACTTCCTCCAACTTCCTCCTCTCACTTTTTAATTATTTTTTATTGTGGAAGTTCTCAAACATATGCAAAATTAAAGACAATAGCTTAGTAAACCCCGTGTACCCATCACCCAGCTTAAGCAATTATGGCTGATCTTGTCTCATTTAATTCCCACCCACTTCTTCCTCCCATCCCCTGGAGCACTAAAAGCAGAATAGGTTTATTGAGTTATAATTTACAAACTATAGAATTTACTCATTTAAAAAAATTTACCCATTTGAAGTGTAAAACTGAATGGCTTCTAGTCAATATACAGAGATGTAGAAATATCAATAACCACATCCAGTTTTAGAACATTTTTTATCACCCCCAAAGAGATTCCTTGTGCTCATTTTCCTGAACTTTCTTTCTCACCCTGAGCCCTCTGCAACCACCAGTTTGCTTTCTGTCTCTATAGATTTGCATTTTTACGGCATTTTATACAAATGGAATCATACAATATGCAGCTTTTGCTCCTAGCTTTATACATGTGGCATAATGTTTTTGAAGCTGTGGCATGTATCAGCTATTCATACATTTTTAATTGCTGAATAGTATTCCATTGTATGGACATATCACATTTTGCTTATCCATTCACCACCTGATGGGCATTTGAGTTGTTTCCACTTTTTGTCTGTTATGAATAATACTGTTATAAATATTCACCCCTAGAACATTTTGAAGCCAAACTCAGATATTATCATTTCTTCTGTAAATACTTGGATATGTATCTCTAGATCAAGCATGGGAGTCTTAAAAACAGTCACAGACACACCACCATTACCACATGTAAACTAATTAATAATAATTCTTTAATACCATAAGCTCTCCCATGAGATTAAAATTTCCAATCATCTCTCAGATGCTATGGGATTTTGTTTAGTTATATATTTTGTTAGAATCAGGATCTAATTATGATCTACACACTGCAATTGCTTGATATGTATTTAAGATTTTTTAATGACTTTTTTTGGGCCATGCCGTGCGGCATGTGAGAATCTTAGTTCCTTGACCAGGGATCGAACTTATGCCCGCTGCGTTGGAGTCTTAACCATTGGACTGCTAGGGAATCCCCTATTTAAGCTTTTTAATTTAAAGGTTTCCCCATATCTTCTCTCCTTCTTGCTCTCCAATTTATTTGTTGAAGAAATGAGATCATTTGTTATCTAGAGTTTCCAGGAGTCTGGATATTGCTGATTGCATCCCCATGATGTCTTTTAACATGTTCCTCTGTCCTCTGTTTTTCCTGTAAATTAGTAGTTGGATTGATGTTTGATCAGACTCACATTTGCCTTTCAGCAAGACTTTCACACAGATGGTGTCATGTGCCTCTGTTAGGAGATGCGTGTTGTGTGGTCATCTCACTCTTTGTGATGTTAGCAGCCACTGGGGATTATTAACTAGAATGAATCCTGAATGAAATTCTCCTTGTCCTTTTCACTTCAAAGTACCTAGCTAGCCTGAGGAACTCATTTTCAAGCTGAGGCAGCATGGTGGGGTGGATCTGGGAACTCTGAAGCTTCTGCAAATGTGTGCATTTTGAAAGGAGCTGCTTGGGTGGCATACCAGGTCTAGCAAGAAGTGCCAACTCTTTGGGCCTTCCTCTGTCTTATTTTAGCTGCCATAATGAAACACAAAAATTAAACAGCAGAAATTAATTTCTCATGGTTCTGGAGGCTGGGAAGTCCAAGATCAAGGCAGCAATAGATTCAGTGTCTGGTGAGAGCCTGCATCCTGGTGCAGAGACTGCTCTCTTCTCACTGTGTCTTCACGTGGTAGGAGGAATGAGACTGCTCTCTGGGGTCTTTTATAAGGGCACTAACCTCATTCATGAGGCATCCACCTCTGTGACCTGAGTATCTCCCCAAGTCCCTACCTCCCAACACCATCACATTGGGGGTTAGGATTCTGACATACAAATCTGGGGGGAGGGACACAAATATTCAGTGCATAGCACTTCATCTCTCAAGTTATGGGATTCTGTATATACATACTGGGACTTCCCTGGTGTCTCAGACAGTAAAGAATCTGCCTTCAGTGTGGGAGACGCGAGTTCCATCCCTGGGTCAGGAATATCCCCTGGAGAAGGAAATGGCAACCCACTCCAGTATTCTTGCCGGGGAAATCCCATGGACAGAGAAGCCTGGTGGGCTACAGTCCCTGGGGTCGCACAGAGTTGGACACAACTGAGCGACCAATTACACACAACATACATACTGCCTTGCTGCTTTCCCAGTTTCCAGCACCCCGCCATTCCACCTTTCTCATCATGTTTCCTTATCAATTCTTGCTTCCTCCTCCTCACTGCCCATCTTTCCATTTCTTATCAGTAACAGCCTGTTTGGCTACTGCATTATGAGAGAGAGGGAGAGATATCCAGCCCAACGCATCTGATTGCTACACAGCACTCTACTCTAAATGCGTTAATAGCAAATGGTGGAGAAGATGGGAATTTGCCAGACAGTGGTGTTTCCTATTAATATTCATTTGTATTTTGGCTTTCTATAGCATAGATGAGTACCTGTTATCAAAATACAGCTGTGAAAGAAAGATTAAACAGGGATCCAAACAAGAAGAGAGGACACAGTGAACATTGCATCATGCCAAGGAAATAATTCACCTTTTCACAGTTACTGTTGTCTTTTTATAAACTCTACCTGTCAGCAGGCATCAGTGTTTCAAATAAACCCCCAAACTAGATGAAAAAGCAGTCAGGACCACCTTGTTTAATTGGTGGAAAGTGATAGATGTTGTAAGCAGAGATGTGGCCCTAATTCAGTTTCACAAGTCCCCAAGAGCTACTGCTTGTCCAGTGCTGACATGGCCTCTGCTCGCATGGTTCTTGCCAGCTCTCTGTGGAGACAGACTCACACAAGAGAATCAGAGAACAGGAGATGGAAACAAGCAAGTCGCTACAGGATGGCTCCTACATTAAGTACTAGGGAGAGGTCAGAGACAGAAATTAATGTGGGCTGAAAAAGCTTCTGGAAGGAGGTAAGATCCTGGCATCAGTAGTTTATGCCAGTGTGTTTAGTGATACCTCTGGACCACTTATTGGATGCTTTTCCATTCTGTGCCCAGAAAGCAGATCTTGCAAATGTTGGCAAGAAGCCAGACCTGAGAGTCTAAAAGACTCTGGGTGTCTGGGGCCACGGTGGCTCCTGGTGTGGGCGATCACTTCCTAACTCAAGTGGGGAAGGCTTACTTCAGCCAGCCTGAGATACTGCATTCAAAGGACACCAGAGGAAGGTTTGGGGGTTATTTCCAAGTGAAAAGGAATTAAGAGCCTGAGTTATTTTTATAAACTCATATGCATACTTTTTAGCTCCAGTATTTCTTGCTGGATTGAAGAATTGTGTAAGCAGTCATTTGGCCAGCTGTGTTCCCCATCAGGGAGGCGGTGTGGACGGTGAAAAGAACACGGTTTTTGTGTGAACTTGAACAGATCCTATACCCCTTCTGAGCTGCAGTTTCTGCCTCTGTAAAGTGAGGCTGAGAATGCCTCCTGGGATAGTTTTGAGGATTAAATAGAATGATTGATGTGCGAGTGCTCAGAGCGACAGTGGCAAGTACAATAGTAGGTGCTTTTCGGATGGCTGTAATGCAGTTCTGTGCATCCTTAGCGGACGCCCCCTTGGTGGGTGGCACCTGGCATCTCTGAGGTGGAGTACATTCCTCAGGACAGAGCCAGCGCTAAGGGATTTGCGAGCTGCGGCAGGATGGGGTCTGAAGGCAATTGCTCATCCTCAGCCGTTTAAAAATGACATTTGCTTGAGCTCCCGTGGGTGTTATGGATGCTTCCCCCTCCTTCATTTGCGTTTTGCCAGCTTGTTAGCAGAGGTTACTTGATCCGATGTTTCCGAGAAGTGCAGGCCCCTCCCTGTGGGCTGCAGAGGGAGGCCTGGGGCCGCACGCTACCGGGGAGAGGGGTGGGTGGGTGGAGGGGGCGGTGGTTCAGGCGGACGGGCGGGCAGGTGAAGCCTCGCTCCAGTCCCTCGCCTCCCGGAGGCCCCCAAGTCCCCGCCGGTGCCCGGCTCGCGGCGAAAGCAAGCTGTGCGCGCGGCGCCCTCTGGTGCCCCGGAGCTGTCACTGCGGGAGTGCCCGAACCCCCAGCCCGCCCGGATCACCGAGAGTGATTGTGAAGACCCCTGGCACCGCCGCGCGCCTCCACCTCCAGTCCCCGGTGTCCTGGGTCCTCCAGGACCCCAAGACGCAGACCTGGGGGGTGGCGCTCCGGGTCTTTTATTTCTTTAGCAAAACTGTGCCTTAAACGGGGCGCTCGGCCTTGGCCCCGAGGGCAGCGCCTGCAGTAGCATGCAGCCGGGGTCCCTGCCGCGCCCTCTCGGGATCGCGGTGCCCGCCCGGATCAGACGCTGCCACTTCCAGCCCCCATCCTGCAGCGCCCTGGAGGCTGCCATCTGCTGCCCTCGCCACGATTTACGTTTGGGGAAGCACTCCGAGGAGAAAGGGGAGCTTCTCTCTCTCTGGTAGCCTGTTGGGAACCACACGTAATGTGCAGCCCCGGGAAGATGCCCGCGGGTCCGTGGAGCGCAGGCGCTGCGGGTTAGAAAACCCTATGTTTGATCAGACGTAGAAATGGATTTTCACCCCTGCGCAGCTTCAGTCTATGTTTCGACAAACTATTAAAGAAAACTAGGTTTCACAAAGGGAAATAAATTTGCGGGGGCCTGCTGTGCCGAAATGTGGGTTGCTATCAGCACCCGGCGTTTAATGAGGACTGAATTATCATTAATACGTGGATGAAATTTATAGTGCATCATTAATACTTTTGAAAGACAACATTCCAGGCGTCTCACTCTTCCTTCTGAAAAATATGGATGGGCTTCAAAATGTGTGTCTGGATCTCAGGAGCGTTTTGAACTGCAACTTAATTGTCATTCATTTCTGAGTTTGGCCATAGGGCTTGTAACATCGGCCTTCATTTCCCTCTTGCTTGGTGTTCTTAATGCTACCGAGATTCCTCTCTGCTCCCTTGTAATGAATTGTATTATCGAATAGCAGAGCCTGAAAGGCTATGTATTCATCCCTTCAAATGTTAAAATGTTTTTAACGGTAAAAGTAAGAAGAAGAATTACTATTGTCTCAATTATGGCATTATCTTCTCTTACTTGAGTTCCCCCTACTCGCACCTCCCCTCTCCTTTTATATAAACTCGGCAGGACAGGTTTATCACAAGTAGAGTGTTCCAATTCAGTACCCATCACCAAATGTGTTTCTGTGAAAGGCAGATCTGTAAGAGGTTGGAGAGAGAAAATGATAAGAGAAATACAATTGCAAGAAACAATTGCATGTCACTTTTAAGAAAACCCAAGGCTTACAGAAGCACTGCCATTGTGTGGGCCTTCTCAAATGTGTGTTTTTCTTCTTCTTTTTTCCCCCTTACCTATCCTCTCTATTTTTAATTTTATTGTTGCACATATGCAAAGTGCAAAGTTCAAACTTGATTTCTTCTGCCAGTGTTCAACTGCTTGCTTTTCTCTGTAACTGTGCAACCTCCCTGCCAGGGGAAAATCTCAAAAGGCATAGCAGGAGAAATACTGAAGGCCACTTCCACTGCTCAGGACTTAGTAAAGGTCTGTCCACCTTGGGTTTAGAGGGACGTGTGCTGGAGCACCAAGAGAAGGTGGCAGAGAGCCCCAAGGGTATTGGTTTGTTTGTTTTGTGTACTTGGTCTTCTTGGGAGATGGGGCTGGTTGGTGGACCTAAAGCTGGACTCCCAGAAACGACCACTGGATATTTTCTTGGTGTTCTTAGCACTTTTCAAGGAGGGAGGGGTGGAGGGAGTGGCCTGCGCCACTCCTACAGCCTGAGACTCTGCCCTTGATCTCCAGGCCCGATGGTGGGGAGCTGTGGTAGCCCCAGGGGTTAAACTGGGAATTTCAGTTGTGCAGAGCACTAGTGCTGCAAGGCTTCTGCTTTGATTCTCAGCCTCAGTTTCCTCATATGAAGAAGGAGGATGACAACCTGTAGGGCTGAGTGAGGATCGGAGGGGTTCATCAAGTGGACAGCTCATAGGATGCATTCAAGTTATAGTAGTGCTTTCCGCTTTGCTGAGAATGTGGATGAGGTGTGTGTATGTAAGGGGAGAAGGCAAAGGAGAAAGAAGACTTCCATTAGAATTCCTTCGAGATGGGAATAGCAAATCTCACTGACTCCTAGGAGAGAGAGAGAGGAGCACTCATGTTCAAGTGGGACTAATGTTAGGGTGAGCATAGTGATGGAATGGAAATATTTCTGAGTTTATAAACCAATGGACAAGACTGGATTCAAGAGCTGAGGACTTATCTCAAAGCGGCAGGATGCTGAACCTACCAATAAGGTTCAAATCTACCTACCAAATCTACCAATAAGGTAAAAAGAAAACCATCTCCAGAAAAATGAGAAGCACTGAAACCAGGGCAAGAAGAATGGAAGTTAGACCCAGGAAGAACTCTGAGAGTGAGGGCTGTGAGCAGTGTTTAACAAAAGGAGGAAATGAAATCTCGTTCTGTGGAAATACAGTATTTCTGAAGAGTCCTGCCTGGGAGCACAATCCGGCTGTGCCGGCGGGCGGTACAGTGGCTGCTTCATGTGTTCACATAAATACAGATTTCTCCTTTCTGTTTTCATCGGAAACTGAAATTGATATCTTCTGTGTAGGATTAGACTGAAAAAAAAAAAGAGTTTCACAATCAAAGTTACCCCTTTCCCTGAAAAGTCTTAGCACCCCTGGAATGGATTTTATTTCGAGGGAACCGTTTTATTCATACGCTTATCTACAGACACACACTAAATGCCTGACCATAGGAAGTTTTTTATTTTCACAAGACAACAAGCAGTTTTGGTTGCTATGGCACTCAGTATCATTTTCACTATATAACCTCTTACAGACCCTTCATTTCTATAAAACCTACTCAAGATTCAATCCTACTATTGCTACTTTTTTTTTTTTTTGCTGGCTAAGTGTGTGATGGTTATAGTATTAACAAAGCTTTCTTGGGCAATGCTGACTCTCCTTTTCAGGGATTAACAATACCAGACGAGCAGTGACATTGCAGTTCTTTAAAACTCTTTACCAGGATCTCTGTACAGATGATGGCTTTCAATGTTGCATTCTTTTCTGCCTGGCTAGAAAAGTAACCTTTTGCAAATATGTTTAAGGGGAAATTAATCTGTAGCTAAGTGGAAGTGGGGAAGGTATGTGACATGTTATATAAGCTTCTCAAAGGTCTTCTTCCTTCATGGATACAATTGCAAAAATCCCCCTTTGTGACTAGAAGTCAGTTACTTCAGGAGTTGGAGTCAGCTTTCATCAGAAATGGGATGTACATTTTCTATTAGTTATTAATGGATAGAATCTTGTTTTTATGGTTGCCCTGATGAGGAAAGAATCATCTCTTAGCCTCAGATTGGTTTTGAAATCAAGGCTGAGATGTCATAATGCGCCAAGATGGTATGAAAAAGCTATTTCATCATAAGGCGAGCATGGCAAACTCCCAAGGAGGTCCATTTAATTTGAATGAAGGAAGAGGCTAGTGGTTGTTTTGGTTTTATTGTGAATAGGGCATGGGGTAAGGGTGAGGGTTCCTTTGAAATTTTGATGGTTTGAACCTCCCTGCTGGCATGAAGGGAGGGATCACTTGGACTTTATTCCAGAGTTGTGGAAACTTGGGGCTAATGAGAAAGAGGGAGTGGGCTGGAAAGCCATCAGCAAGCATAAAACATGGATTCAGACTCTTTATTATTGATGCAATTCATCTCTGATGTTTCACTGATGACTGAATTATGCTGTTTCATTTAATTGAATTTGAACTTATTTAAGTAAGCCATTATAGTGCTCTATGAGGTTTGCCGCCTGAGACCAGAGAGGGTCTTGAATGTTCCTTTGAATACCTGCTTCGAGAGCCTAGCATTGTGTATTCTGAAAAGTGAAATGAATACCTCATTCGCTATCAGTGATGTCTGGAACTCTGAAGAGGATAAGGAGTGTCTTGCTGGGACCTTGCAGAGACATGTGTGACCTTGATTTATATTTTGTGTAACTGTGAAGCCATAAATTCCCAGAATTCTTTACACCAAAGGGGCAACCTTGGATAAAAAATTGTTGTTGCCAATTGTTGTTGGTTGGACTAGGTGGCCAAACCATTGGCAGTGGCCCAAGAGTCCATGAAAAAAAAAAACAAACCAAACAAATGCTTATGGGATCGATAGTCCAGGGTATCCTCTAGTGCTAAGATGATGGCCTGTAGTTGACTCAGTTTTGATGACTCTTGAGTCCTGTCTGTGATTAGGAGTGTCCAGGTTAGATGACAAACAGCAGCAGCTCTCCAGCAGCGCTGTTGTCTGTAAAGTGTTCCAGTTCCCTTTGAGGATCTGAAGTTGATTCAAAGGGGCTCTTCAGGTGATCATTGGATCTGGGAGAAAGTAATCTCCTTCAGCATCATTGGATCTGTCAAGGGCCTGGGGACAGAGGAGACCACCCATTCCTCTAGGTGAGCTACGCTAGAAGGCCCAGGTTTGGCTCTATTTTGGAAATATTATTTTCATTTCAGTAAGGAGGGGTGCTGCCACCATGATCAAAAGCATCCTGGGCAACTGGCGTGGAGAGTCTCCTTTGAGAGTCTCCATCTGCAGAAGGGCCTGGTATGCTCAAATAGCCAGCAGTTGTTGCTCTAATGCATGTAGCCTGGGGCTGAGGAGCAGCTTTTGCACCAGAAAAAAAAGGTTTTCTGCATAGACAACTTATGGACATCCTAGGTGGTCAAGAGACTCCAGGAGACGGGAGAGGAGGTTCCTGAAGCCTCTACAGTGAAAGACTCTCTGGAAGACACTAATGAGAGTCCCTGCCATCTTGTGCTTTGGACACATTCAAGTGCATTTCATTGGTGGGAACTTCATTCAAGATGGGCTGATTTGTAAGTAACAGCATAAGTGAGTTTAAGTAAAATTTGTAAAGAAGGAATATATTGCCTCCGGAACCCCCAAATGTCTAAAAGATGTTTGGGTTGTTTTAATGATGTGGCTGCTGAGATGGTCAATAGTTGTTTCTTGACAGTATTGGGGTGGAGTGGCCCTTTGGCCAAATGATTCCCAGGAATTTAGCCAAATGCTGGGGCAACAGCTCATTCCCCTTTGTGAGCTCCTTTGTGAATATTTCTGTGTCCTGAATCAGTGTGTCAGATGAATCTCTTCAGAGGAAGATATCATCAGTGGGATATTATACCCGTGCTCCTGAGGAAAGTTGGATACCATTGATGTCTTCCCTGCAAAGATTGTGTGTGCCATGGCAGGGTTGTTGAGGTACTCCATGTGTGGCTGGGTGAAGGTGTGTTATATCTCTTTGAAGATGAGGGAAGACTTCAATTGAGAGACTATGGAAATAGGCACTGAATAGAGCATATTCACCAAATATTTACTAGCAAAACATTTTCCAGTTGTGGATTGGGTCCAGTAATTTCAATAACATTAGTTATGGAAGCTGTGTGGTAAAGAATGTAACCTTGCCCAAAGACAGGTCCAGCCTTTTCCCTTAGTTTCTTGGAGATAATATCTAAGCCCTTGAAATGCCATGCCTGATAGGAATATCTTCATTTGTCTCAGGGCTTTGGGTCACGTTAACAGTCTGATTTAGGGTGGGAGATTTGGGTCATGAGGTCTCACTTGACCTCTGTAAGGACTGGAGTTTGAGGTCAGCCATATGGACGGCCAGCCAGGTGTACACTATCAAGCCCCAATAAAGACTCTGGACTCAAGGCTCAGGTGAGCTTCCCTCGTGGACTGTGCTCAATGTATATTGTCACATATTGATGCCAGGAAATGAATGCTGTCCTTGACTATGGAGAGAGGACAACTGGAAACTCTAATTTGGAGGAACTTGGTCCCATGTATCTCTTCCCTTGGCTGATTTTCATCAGGGAGGAGGTCTATGTGGTTCCATTTTGTCACACCAGTTGTAAATACCAAATATTTAATTTTATTTCAATTTATTACTCATTTGATCAGAGCATCCATGCCCACTACGGGGTGTGTTAGGGCAGTGGGCAGTGGGCAGTGTGACCATGGGGACTTTAGTCAAGGCAATGGTTCTGATGGTTAAAGTGAAGCATACCTTTCCCCCCTCTACTTTTATGTTTGATAATTCTCTGAAAGTATAGAGGATACCTTGTTTAAATTTATTGAGACCTACAGGTGTGGCTTTAATTTGGGCCCCAGTATCAATTAAGGCCGTGGAAGTTTGCCAGTTGGTTCATTTCAGCAGATGTTAAAATTAATTTAGAACGTTTTAGAAGTGCAAAACCCAATCAGCACACTTTTAGCTTTCTGTTGCATAAATTGTTTTCGAACAATTTGGATATGCAGTTGGGTCAAATTGCAGGTCTCTACTGTAGTTTCTCTCTTTCCTCCATCCCACATCAATTTTTGTTTGTTTCATTTTTTTGTTTTGGTCATTACTGGATATACCTTGTGTTGGAGGACTTCTCTCTACCCTGGTCATGTTTATAAGTTTCTTCCTCCAAAGAGTCCCAAATTAGTATTATCAGGGTTAGGGACCTTTGTTATGGCAATTATTGTTTTATTGGGCCTAGAGACTCTGGGCTTAAATTGAGTTTGAATTAACCTTTTGGTATGTTGATCACATGTGGCACTCAGTAGAACCCAGAGTCTTCACTGATCCATTTTGCAACCATCTAATAAGGTGATAGTGACCCCTGGTTCTTTAAGAGGGTTGGGAATAAAGCATTAAGGATGTTTTTCATAAGGGTCTTTGCCACAGAGGTACCAGGGGACCAGGGGTGCATGCTTTCCCCTATAATACTGAGGATCAAGATATTTGTTGCACCAGAGGCATTTAGGGTCCTAATATGCCATCTGCTTTTAGGCATGTGACCTCAGCATTCCACATGACAACTGTTCCTTACCCCAATGACCACCCATGACCATCATATCACACATGCTATCAGTCTTATCCCTGAACACTATATAGAATAGGATCAATGCCTGTTTGAAACATATGCTCAACAATCACTGGATGAGAGTTGTTCCCCTGAGTCTGGCATCAATCATACCTTGTGCAGGAATTGAGACATGTGACTCAATCTGAGACCGATAGGTCCAGGCTGAGATACCCAACACAGGGCCACTTTAAGGAGGGTCCCAATCCCATAGTCTTGGCCCAAAATGCTAATCTTCTGACTTGGGTAGATTAAATCAGTGACCGAGGCTTGCTAGGACTTATTAAATGCTGCAGCAACTCTAACGTGAGCTCACTAGCAGGTAGCAGCACGGTTCAAAGAGCACAGTAGGCAGCAGGCCCTAGGGAGTGGCTCAGAGTGTAGATTTGCCCGCAGGCTGTGGAGCCAGGTAGCTAACTGGAAGCAATAGAAGAAAGGCCTCCAGGAGGTGCTGGGCATCTTTTAGACACTACTGCTCTCAGCGCCAACTGTCTTGGAGTTCCTCCGTGGAAGGGCAGTATCATACCTGCTACTCACACACCAAATTGGTTTGAATCTTGAGGCCAAAGATGCCACACGTGCACCAAGAGGATGTGAAAAGGTTTATTATTCACATCACGAGGCTTTCTGGGGAGAGTATGGCTGGCATTCAAGCCCATCCACTTGCCTTGAGCAAAGGATGTGTGGCTCTGGCTTTTAACGTGGGTAGAAGATGGGGTTGGGGTCAAGATTCTTGAACATGGCTCGGGGTGTTCTTGGTTTGAGCTTTCTCACAGCACCAGGCGAGAGAGGGCCCAGCCTTTCTTATTGGCTTACTAGATGTGGGACAGAAGGGGAAAAGGGGAAAGTAGCTTGAAAGCTGTCAGCAGTCAAATATCAACAATGGAGCTTTTTGTTACCATCTTCCTGTCACTTCAGATAATATATTGCATGCACGAATACAGTTAATGGGAAAGTGAGATCAATAAAATGATGAAACCACCAAATTACTTCAAGGGAAAATATCACATATTGAGTTCAGAGGAAATCAGTTGGGAGTTAAAAATGATCATACACCATAGAAGCAAAAACAGAACTCTGAAATGAAATGACTTTGGCCCAAACTAAAGAAAATAGAGCACTCCTTGGCTTTGCCGTGGTCAGTTCCTGCGGGCCCTAAACTACTGAGAGAAGGTAAACACGTAGCACTATTCCATTTAATACATTTTCAAGAAAGGTCAAGATTTGTAAAAAATTCTGTTCTTTGTTTATACTTAATCCTCAAAGTCCCTGTTTCCCTGATGCCTTTCTTTCCCTGAGCTACTCAACCCACTCTGAGGGGAAGACAAATCGCTGTCTCTCAAGCTGCACTGTCCAGTAGGTAGTCACTAGCCCTGGATGGCTGTCGAGCACTTGGAATGTGTTTAGTATCAGTTAAGTTGTGCTGTAAATACAAAGGCTTAGATTTTGTATTCATTTCCTAGAGCTGATGTAACACAGCACCACCCATTGAGTGGCTTAAAAAACACATTTATTTCCTCCTCATCTGGAGACTGGAAGTCTGAGGTAAAGATGTCTACAAGGTTGGTTCTTTCTGAGAGTTCTAAGGGAGGATCTGTTCCAGGCCTCTCCCCTAGCTTCTGGTGCTTTGTTGGCAATATTGGGCATTTCTTGCCTTCTGCTCCATCACCCCAATGTCTGCCTTTGTCTTTACGTAGCTTTTTCTCTTTGTATGTATCTGTTTCTGTGTTCAAATGTCCTCTTTTAATAAGGATAACAGTCCTATTGAATTAGAGCCCATTGTAATGACTTTGTCTTCATGTGATCACCTGGGAAGACCCTCTTTCAAATGACATCATATTCACAAGTACAGAGGGTTAAAGCTTCAACACCTTTTTGAGAAATTCAGTTTGGACCGTAACTGATTTCAAAGACTTGGTATGATTAAAAAAACATGTAAAATATCTCATTAATAATTGCTTTGTTTGTTATATGTTGAAATGATAATATTTTTGATATACTGGGTTAAATAAAATATACTATTAAAGTATTCCTCTAAAAATACACTACTAAAAAAATACACCTCTTTCTTTTGGCTTTTTAAAATGTGGATGCTAGAAAAATTTTAAATTGCCTCTGTGGCTTACATTTGTGGCACAGATTATATTAGATAAGGACTTCTCTAAATCAGAGATTGGCAAGCCATGACATGAACACCAAACCTTGCTCACTGCCTGTTTGGTTTTTTTTTAATTAAATTTATTTTTTTAAATTGAAGGATAATTGCTTTACAGAATTTTGTTGTTTTGTGTCAATCATCAACATATATCAGGCATTGGTATACATATGTCTCCTCCCTCTTGAACCTCCCTCCCATCTCCCTCCCCACCCCACCCCTCTAGGTTGATACAGAGCCCCTGTTTGAGTTCCCTGAGACATATAGCAAATTCCCGTTGGCTATCTCTTTTACATATGGTAATGTAAGTTTCCATGTTATTCTTTCCATACATCTCACCCTCTCCTCCCCTCTGCTTCTGTCCATAAGTCTGTTCTCTATGTCTGTTTCTCCATTGCTGCCTTGCAAATAAATTAATCAGTACCATCTTTCTAGACTCCGTATATATGTATTAGTATATGATACCTTTCTCTTTCTGACATACTTCACTCAGTATAATGGTCTCTAGGTTCATCCATCTCATTAGAACTGACTCAAATGCATTCCTTTTTGTGGCTGAGTAATATTCCATTTTGTATATGTACCACAACTTCTTTGTCCATTCATCTCTCAATGGACATCTGTCAGTGAACATGCTTTCATGTTCTAGCTATTGTAAATAGTGCTGCAATGAACTTTGGGGGTACATGTGTCTTTTTTAATTTTGGTTTCCTCAGGGTATATGCCTAGGAGTGGGATTGCTGGGTCATATGGTGGTTTTATTCCTAGTTTTTTAAGGAATCTCCATACTGTTTTCCATAGTGGCTGTATCAATTTACATACCCACCAACAGTGCAAGAGGGTTCCCTTTTATCCAGACCCTCTCCAGCATTTATTGTTTGTAGACTTTTTGATGATGGCCATTCTGATCGTTGTGAGGTGATATCTCATTGTAGTTTAGATTTGCATTTCTCTAATAATGAGTGATGTTGAGCACCTTTTGATATGTTAGCCATCTATGTGTCTTCTTTGGAGAAATGTCTGTTTAGGTCTTTTCCCCACTTTTTGATTGGGTTGTTTGTTTTTCTGTTATTGAGTTGTATGAGCTGCTTGTATATTTTGGAAATTAATCTTTTGTCAGTTGTTTCATTTGCTATTATTTTCTCCCATTCTGAGGGTTATCTTTTTACCTTGTTTATAGTTTCCTTTGCTGTGCAAAAGCTTTTAAGTTTAATCAGGTCCCACTTGTTTACTTGTTTTATTTCCATTATTCTAGAAGGTGGGTCATAGAGGATCTTGCTTTGATTAATGTCATCGAGTGTTCTGCTTATGTTTTCCTCTAAGAGTTTTATAGTTTCTGGTCTTACATTTAGGTCTTTAATCCATTTTGAGTTTATCTTTGTGTATGGTGTTAGAAAGTGTTTTAATTTCTTTCTTTTACATGTAGCTGTCCAGTTTTCCCAGCACCACTTATTGAAGAGGCTATCTTTGCTGCATTGTATATTCTGGCCTTCTTTGTAAAAAAATAAGGTACCCATAGGTGCATGGGTTTATTTCTGGGCTTTCTATCTTGTTCCATTGGTCTATATTTCTGTTTTGTGACAGTACCATACTCTTTTGATGACTGTAGCTTTGTAGTATAATTTACAGTCTGAAGATTAGGAAATTTGATTCTTCCTAATCTGAAGAATCTGAAGTCAGGAAGGTTGGTTCCTCCAGCTCCATTCTTCTTTCTCAAGACTGCTTTGGCTATTCAGGGTCTTTTGTGTTTCCATATGAATTATGAAATTTTTGTTCTAGTTCTGTGAAGAATACCATTGGTAATTTGATAGGGATCACACTGAATCTGTAGATGGCATTTGGTAGTATAGTAATTTTCACAATTCTTCCTACCTGGGAAAGTGGAATATCTCTCCATCTGTTTATGTCATCTTTGATTTCTTTCATCTTATAATTTTCTGTATACAGTTCTTTTGCCTCCTTAAGTAGATTTATTCCTAGCTATTTTATTCTTCATGTTGCAATGGTGAATGGGATTGATTCCTTAATTTCTCTTTCTGATTTTCCATTGTTAGTATATAGGAATGCAAGTGACTTCTGTGTATTGATTTTGTATCCTGCAACTTTGCTAAATTCACTGATTAGCTCTAGTAATTTTCTAATAGTATCTTTAGGGTTTTCTATGTATAGTATCATGTCACCTGCAAATAGTGAGAGCTTTGCTTCTTCTTTTCCCCATCTGGATTCCTTTTATTTCTTTTTCTTCTCTGATTGCTGTAGCTAGGACTTCCAAAACTATGTTGAATAATGGTGAGAGTGGACACCCTTGTCTTGTTCCTGATCTTAGAGGGAATGCTTTCAGTTTTTCACCATTGAGAATAATGTTTGCTGTGGGCTTATCATATATATGGCCTTTACTATCTTGAGGTAGGTCCCTTCTATGCCCATTTTTTTTGAAGAGTTTTAATCATAAATAGGTGCTGAATTTTGTCAAAGGCTTTTTCTGCATCTATTGAGATTATCATATGGTTTTTATCTTTCAATTTGTTAATATGGTATATCACATTGATTGATTTGCATATATTGAAGAATCCTTGGTTCCCTGGAATAAACCTAACTTGATCATGGTGTATGAGCTTTTTAATGTGTTGTTGAGTTCTGTTTTCTAGAATTGTGTTGAGGATTTTTGCATCTATGTTCATCAGTGATATTGGCCTGTCGTTTTCTTTTTTGTGTGTTGTCTTTGTCTGGTTTTGGTATCAGGGTGATGGTGGCCTCATAGAATGAGTTTGGAAGTATTCCTTCCCCTAAAACTTTTGAAAGAGTTTTAGAAGGATAGGTATTAGCTCTTCTAAATGTTTGATAGAATTCACCTGTGAAGCCATCTGGTCCTGGGCTTTTGTTTTTTGGGAGATTTTTTTTTAATCACAGTTTCAATTTCAGTGCTTGTAATTGGGTTGTTCATAATTTCTATTTCTTCCTGGTTCAGTCTTGGAAGATTGAACTTTTCTAAGAATCTGTCCATTTCTTCCAGATTATCCATTTAATGCCATATAATTTCTCATAATAGTCTCTTATAATCCTTTGTATTTCTGCATTGTTTGTTGTAACCTC
Source organism: Giraffa tippelskirchi (assembly GCF_054371585.1). Classification (NCBI taxonomy): domain Eukaryota; kingdom Metazoa; phylum Chordata; class Mammalia; order Artiodactyla; family Giraffidae; genus Giraffa; species Giraffa tippelskirchi. Next base: position 16,696,736 of record NC_137289.1, on the reverse strand, counting down.
TCCTTTTTCATTTCTAATTTTGTTGATTTGATTCTTCTCTCTCTTTTTCTTGATGAGTCTGCCTAAAGGTTTGTCAATTTTGTTTATCTTCTCAAAGAACTAGTTCTTAGTTTTGTTAATCTTTACTATTGTTTCTTTAATTTCTTTTTCATTTATTTCTGCTTGGATCTTTATGATTTCTTTCCTTCTGCTAATTTTGTTTTTTTTGGGGGGTGTTCTTTTTAGGTGTAAAGTTAGGTTGTATATTCGATGTTTTTCTTGTTTCTTGAGGTAGGATGCATTGCTATAAACTTCCCTCTTAGAACTGCTTTGCTGCATCCCATAGGTTTTGAGTTGTCATGGTTTCATTGTCATTTATTTCTAGGAATTTTTTGATTTCCCTTTTGATTTCTTCAGTTACCTGTTCATTATTTAGAAATGTATTGTTTAATCTCCATGTGTTTGTGTTTTTTACAGTTTTTTTTCTTGTAATTGATATGTAGTCTCATAGCATTGTGGTCAGAAAAGATACTTGGTATGATTTCAATTTTCTTAAATTTACTGAGGTTTGATTTGTGACCTAAGATGTGATCTATCCTGGAGAATGTTCCATGTGCACTTGAGAAGAATGTGTATTCTTCTGCATTTGGTTGGAATATCCTGAAGGTATCAATGAGATCCATCTCCTCTAATGTATCATTTAAGACTTGTGTTTCCTTATTAATTTTGTTTTGATGATCTGTCCATTGGTGTAAGTGGGGTGTTAAAGTCTCCTACTATTATTGTGTTACTGTCAATTTCTCATTTTATGTATATTAATGTTTGTCTTATGTATTGAGGTGCTCCTACATTGGGTGCATATATATTTACAGTTGTTATATCTTCCTCTTGGATTGATCCCTTGATCATTCTGCAATGTCCTTCCTTATGTCTTGTAATCTTCTTTATTTTAAGGTCTATTTTGTCTAATACGAGGATTGCTACTCCAGCTTTCTTTTGATTTCCATTTGCATGGAATATATTTTTCCATCCTCTCTCTTTCAGTCTATATGTGTCATTAGGTCTGAAGTGGGTTTCTTGTAGACAGCATATATATGGGTCTTGTTTTTGGATCCATTCAGCCATTCTGTGTCTTTTGGTTGGAGCATTTAATCCATTTACATTTAAAGTAATTCAGTTCAGTTCAGTTCAGTCGTTCAGTCGTGTCCGACTCTTTGCGACCCCATGAACCACAGCACATCAGGCCTCCCTGTCCATCGCCAACTCCCAGAGTCCACCCAGACTCATGTCCATTGAGTTGGTGATGCCATCTAACCATCTCATCCTCTGTCGTCCCCTTCTCCTCCTGCCTTCAATCTTTCCCAGCATCAGGGTCTTTTCCAATGAGTCAGCACTTCGCATCAGGTGGCCAAAATATTGGAGTTTCAGCTTCAACATCAGTCCTTCCAATGAACACCCAGGACTGATTTCCTGAAGGATGGACTGGTTGGATCTCCTTGCAGTCCAAGGGACTCTCAAGAGTCTTCTCCAACACCACAGTTCAAAAGCATCAATTCTTCTGCACTCAGCTTTCTTTATAGTCCAACTCTCACATCCATACAGGACTACTGGAAAAACCATAGCCTTGACTATATGGACCTTTGTTGACAAAGTAATGTCTCTGCTTTTTAATATGGTGTCTAGGTTGGTCATAACTTTCCTTCCAAGGAGTAAGTGTCTTTTAGTTTCATGGCTGCAATCACCATCTACCGTGATTTTGGAGCCCCCCAAAATAAAGTCAGCCACTGTGTCCCTGTTTCCCCATCTATTTGCCATGAAGTGATGGCACTGGATGCCATGATCTTTGTTTTCTGACTGTTGAGGTTTAAGCCAACATTATAAAGTAATTACTGATATATATGTTCCTATTGCCATTTTCTTAATTGTTTGGGGTTTGTTTTTGTAGATCTTTTTCTTCTCTTATAGTTCCTGACTATATAAGTCCTGTTAACATTTGTTGTAAAGCTGGTTTGGTGGTACTGAATTCTCTTAACTTTTGCTTGTCTGTAAAGCTTTTTATCTCTCCATCAATTTTGAATGAGATTCTTGGTGGGTAGAGTAATCTTGGTTGTAGATTTTTCCCTTTCAGTACTTTAAATATATCCTGTCATTGCCTTCTGGCCTGCAGAGTTTCTGCTGAAAGATCAGCTGTTAAGTGTATGGGGGTTTCCCTTGTATGTTACTTGTTGCTTTTCTCTTGCTGCTTTTAATATTCTTTTTTTTGTGTTTAATCTTTGATAGTTTGATTAGTATATGTCTTGGCATGTTTCTTCTTGGGTTTATCCTGTATGGGACTCTCTGAGCCTCTTGGAGTTGACTGACTATTTCCTTTCCCATGTTGGGGAAATTTTCAACTATAATCTCTTCAACAATTTTCTAATACCCTTTTTTTTCCTCTTCTTCTTCTTGGACCCCTATAATTCGAATGTTGGTGTGTTTAATGTTTTCCCAGAGACCTCTGAGGCTATCCTCAGTTCTTTTCATTGTTTTTACTTTATTCTACTCTTCAGTAGTTATTTCCACCATTTTATCTTCCAGCTCACTGATCCGTTCTTCTGTTTCAGGTATTCTGCTATTAATTCTTCTAGAGTACTTTTAATTTTAGTAATTGTGTTGTTTGTCTCTGTATGTGTATTCTTTACTTCTTCTAGGTTTTTGTTAATTGATTCTTGGATTTTCTCCATTTTATTTTCAAGGTTCTGGATCATCTTTACTATCATATTCTGAATTCTTTTTCAGGTAGTTTGCTTATTTCCTCTTCATTTATTTGGACTTATGTTTTTCTAGTTTGTTCCTTCATTTGTGCAGTATTTCTCTGCCTTTTCATTACTTTTTTTTTGACTTATTGTGCTTGAGGTCTCCTTTTTCCAGGCTTCAAGGTTAAATTCTTTCTCTTAGTTTCTGCCCTCGTAAGTTTGGTCCAGTAGTTTGTGTAAGCTTTGTGTAGGGTGTGATTTGTCCCTCTGGTGGGAGAAAGTGAGTTTTTTTCCCCTCTGATGGGCAGGGCTGAATGAGGTGGTAATCCTGGCTGCTGATTGGGTTGTATTTTTGTCTTGTTTGTTGTTTGGAAGGCTTCCCTGGTGGCTCAGCTGGTAAGGAATCTGCCTGCAATGTAGGAGACCTGGGTTCAATCCCTGGGTTGGGAAGATCCCCTGGAGAAGGGAGCAGCTACCCACTCCAGTATTCTGGCCTGGAGAATTCCATGAGCTATGGAACTTTGTGACATGGGGTCACAAAGAATTAGACACGACTGAGTGACTTTCACTTTTGTTGTTTGGATGAGGCATTCTGCACAGGGTGTTACTGGTAATTGGGTGATGTCAGGTCTTGTATACAAGTGGTTGCGTTTCTGGGAGTTCTATTTAATACTCCCTAGGGTTAGGAGTTCTCTGGTAGTCTAGGGTCTTGGAGTAAGTGCTCCCATTCCAAAGGCTCAGAGCTTGATCTCTGGCCAGGAATGTAGATTCCACAGGTGGTTTGTTATGGCATTAAATGAGATTGAAACAGATACCCACAAACGAGAAACAAAAGACAAGCCCCAGACAAATGGCAATTACAAAACCAGGCAAATAATAATTAAAATAATGGAATATACACACATAAGCAAAATCAAAACAGTCCAACAAAAATAAAGTACAATAGGTTGACCCAGCGAACAAAGGAACCCAAAAATGATATCCACCAGTTAAGAACAAAACTAACTAAAGCACAAACTGGAAAACAAAACTAAAGCAAGGTACCAACTGGGGAATAAAGCAATGAAAACGAAACTAACAAATATGATGAGAAAAAGAAAGGAAAGAAAGAAAAGAAAGAAAGAGCAATAAATGCTGGAGAGGGTGTGGAGAAAAGGGAACCCTCTTACACTGTTGGTGGGAATGCAAACTAGTACAGCCACTATGGAGAACAGTGTGGAGATTCCTTAAAAAACTGGGAATAGAACTGCCATATGACCCAGCAATCCCACTGCTGGGCATATACACCGAGGAAACCAGAATTGAAAGAGACGCGTGTACCCCAATGTTCATCGCAGCACTGTTTACAATAGCCAGGACATGGAAGCAACCTAGATGTCCATCAGCAGACGAATGGATAAGGAAGCTGTGGTACATATACACAATGGAATATTACTCAGCCATTAAAAAAAATACATTTGAATCGGTTCTACTGAGATGGATGAAACTGGAGCCCATTATACAGAGTGAAGTAAGCCAGAAAGAAAAACAACAATACAGTATACTAATGCATATATATGGAATTTGAAAGATGGTAACGATAACCCTATATGCGAGACAGAATAAGAGACACAGATGCATGGAACAATTTTATGGACTCTGAGGGAGAAGGTGAGGGTGGGACGTTCTGGGAGAATAGCATTGAAACATGTATATTATCATATGTGAAACAGAACACCATTCCATGTTCGATGCATGAGACAAGGGCTCAGGGCCGGGGCAATGGGATGATCCAGAAGGATGGGAGGGGGAGGGAGGTGGGTGGGGGGTCCAGGAGGGGGAACACATGTAAACCCATGGCTGATTCATGTCAATGTATGGCAAAAACTATTGCAATGTTGTGAAGTGATTGGCCCCCAACTAAAATAAATAAATTTATAAAAAAAAATAAATAAATAAATAAAAAAAATAAAAAAAAGAAAGAAAGAATAGAAATGTAAAGTGCAATAGAGATAGATAAAGAAGTTTTATATATTTTAAAGATTAACTGCAAGGGGAAAAGAACAGTAGGAAAAGCAAACAAAGGAATAAATGTAGAAAAAATAGTGTTTAAAAAATCTAAAAATTAAAATTAAAAAAGAGAAAAAAAGAAAATAAAAAAGGAAAACTCTACAGAACTGTGAAAGGCCAACATAGAGGCAGAAGTTTATAACAGGAATAAAAAGTGTGATTAAAAAAAGTCTCAAAAGCTTAGATAGATTTCATAGTGCTAATAAAATCGATGACTAGACAACTACAACAGACTGGAGGAGGGGTGGGGGAGAGGAAAAAAAGAAACCAAGATGAAAAAAATAATCCAAAAAAACCTACAGAACAAATCAAAATATAAGGATGGGGAGGGAGGTGGGTGGGGGGTCCAGGAAGGGGAACACATGTAAACCCATGGCTGATTCATGTCAATGTATGGCAAAAACTACTACAGTATTGTAAAGTAATTAGCCCCCAACTAAAATAAATAAATTTATTAAAAAAAAAAGAAAAGAAAAAACATTTACTGGAATAAAGCAGAGATAATAAGCAAAAAAAAAAAAAGAACAATAAATGTTTTTCTTGAGTCTCTGCTGTCAGCGTCCTTTCCCTCACTGGGAGTGACAGTCCACCTCACCTCCCTAGGATGCCCTCCAACACTGTGCTCATCTCTGGACCTGCTGTGGGGGCAGCTCAGACTCTAATCTACTCCTGTGTGTTCTTGTCTCCAATGTCCACAACTGTCAGAGCTAGTGCATTTTCTTTTGTGGGAGGTCTCAATGTCCTTTTATGTATTCCATAGACACAGTCTGCCTAGTTGATCGTGTGGATTTAATCTGCAGCTTGTACAGCTGGTGGGAAGGTTTTGGGTCCTGTAAGCCACACTGCTCTGGGTTTCAATTGTGATTTTATTTCCACCTCTGCCTGTGGGTTGTCCACTGGGGTTTGCTCCTGAGGCTGCCCTGGAGGACTTGGGTCTGCCCCAGTGAGTGCCAGGTGTGGAGGTGGTGGCAGCTTTGCTCTGGTGAGAATTGAGTGTGAAAGTGGTGCAGCTGCTTGGGTCACGGGGACCCTGGCGACATCAAGTGTGCAGGGACATGGACTGCCTCAACTGCAGGAGTTATGGCCCTATCAGAGCCTTTTTTCAAGCCTCTGGTAGCTGGCAATCAGAAGGCCTCTTTGGCCAGTCTTTCTGCATTGCTCTGCCTGTTCAGGCACTTAGAGGGCTCCCTTGCCTGGGGTCCTACTCTGTTGTTTGGTGCATCAGGCACCTAAAGGGAGCACCCTGGGTAGGGTCCTACTCTGTTGTTCCACGCAACAGGCGTTTGATGGGCCAGCCTCTCTATTGTTCAGCAGCCGGTGCTGGCATGTGGGGAGAGAGAGGCTACAGTGATGGCTCCACCCCCTGTGCATGACTGAGCAGTATCACCTTGCTTCCATGGCTGCCTGACTTTCCCCCATAAGCATTTCCCACCACAGTCTCCTCCCTCACGTCCCCTCAGTCCATCTCCCAGCAGTCAACAGCAGCCCTTGCCCTGGGATTTCTCCACAATCCCTAAACTCCAGCTCCCAGCTGCTGCAACTTCCAGGGGACCTGTTTCCCTGTCCAGGGTACGTATGGCTGCGGCAAGGATTGTCTGATTCTCGTTCCATTTAGGCTGTGACAGATCAGCTGCTTCACTCTCAGCCTTAAATGTTTCTCCTCTGACCCAGACAGTTGCCCCGATGTGGGGATCGGACCCCTGCTTCAGTTTCCCCATCCGCCAAGGGCAGGTCCAGTCCTACTAATACTCCTGTTTTTCCCCCCTAGTTTCTTCATCCTACCGTGTTTTGTGTGGTTCTATATATTCTTTTCCACTGGTCAGGTACTCCTGTCTGCTCTCAGCTGGTGTTCTGCATGTACTTCTGTGTCTGAAGGTGTATTCCTGATATATCCTTGGAGAAAGATGTACTCCACTTCCTCCTACTCCTCCTCCATCTTGTTCTATCTGCCTATGTTGTTTTAATGAGTAAAGTTTTATTGGAACCCAGTCATCTTCATTCATGGATGTTTTGTCTATGGCTCTTTTCATGCTGCAGTAGCAGATTTGATTAGTTGTAACAGAACTCACATGGCCTGGAAAGTCTAAAAATTTATAATCTGGCCTCTTATGAACAAAATTTCCTGACATCTGCTCTAAGCAAAGGCTCTGATTATGTCACTGCCCTCTCCAGAACCAACAGTGTCTCTCTATTGCTTATTGGAGACCTTTCAACCAGACCACCCTGGCTCCCTTTACGCCTCACTCTTCCCACCGATCATCAGAGGAAACTCTTTTTTAAAAGAGGTATTGTTTGTTTATTTGGCCGCACCAGGTCTTAGTTGTTGCATGCAGGATCTTCGATCTTTGTTGAGGCTTGGGGATCTTTAGTTGTGGCATATGTGGTCTAGTTCCCTGACCAGGGATTGAACCCAGGTCCCCTGCATTGGGAATGTGGAGACTTAGCCACTGGACCACCAGGGAAGTCCCCAGAGGAAACTCTTTTAGGCCATTGGGCTGTTGTGGCTCTTCTTGTAAATCCTGCACTGCTTAGCCACTGTTTGGCACTGTAGGGCGATAAAAGGTGTTCCAGAATTAATTGCAAGTGTTACAGGCACTTGTTTAGCAAGTAGGGTGTGGGGAAAGGTGAATCCGAGCTGAGATGAGCTTTACTGGACTTCTGTTGCCTCTCATCAGATATGTGAGGGAATACACACATCAAAGTGGTTCCGGGTTCTACCTGTAGGCACTGTAGGGCTACAGTGGTTGAGCTACTAGTGCTGCTTTGGCTGTCTGCAGCTATCATTTACTGGGAGCTTACCAGGTACTAGGCTTTTTGCTGAAGGCATTATTTCATGTAATCTTCCCAAGCCGAGGAGATTGGTACAGTCAGTTCTGCTATAAACTCTTGTTTTGAGAAATGTGAATTTGTTCTAATGGGATTGATGTTTCAGGGACCAGGTTGAGCATAACATGAACTTCGTGTTTGCTTATTCACAATCTCTCCATGAGAAACTCTCAGTGAACACAGGAAACTGCATGTAGCTGAACTGAGCCACATAGTAGTATGCAAAGCATGTGCATGCAGGAATATGAGTGCACTTGTGCATGTGTGCACACACACACACACATACATACACAATCCAGACGTCCACCAGCTCTATCAGTTCACCATGTGTGATATGAGCCCCACTTGCCCACATCTGCTTGACAAATTTCTGTCTGATTTCAGATCACTCTCCCTCCACCATGGCATAAGAACTCACAAGCTGCAACCCTCTTAACAGCTGCCTCCACAGGTCAGGTCTCTCTCTCTCTTTTTTTTACAAATCAGTCTTTTTAAAGTGCTACCTTTATTTTATTTTTTATGTATCTCTTAGCCATCTACCATGTAACACTGTGGTACATCACATTATTGCAGAACTGACTGTAGTATCCATGTATGCTTAGTCCCTTTAGTCTTGTCTGGCTCTTTGCAAGCTTATGAACTGTAGCCCACCAGGCTCCTCTGTCTATGGGATTTCCCAGGCCAGAATACTGGAGTGGGCAGCCATGCCCTCATCCAAGGGATCTTCCTGACCCAGGGATTGAACCCTAGTCGCTTGCATTGCAGGCAGATTCTTTACTGCTGAGCCACCAGGGAAGCCTGACTGTACTATAATTACTCCCATTTTTCAGGTGGTAAAACTGAGGTCTCAAGAGGCAAAGTGGTTTATTCGAGATCATACAGCTAGGAGATTTGGGAACTGGCTTTTAAGTCTAGATCTCTCTGACTCCATAACTTAAGCTCTTAACTATTCCATTGTATTGATTTATAGCATATAAAATAAAGTATAATTTTGGCTGCAAAGTTTTCAAATAAAAAATTGGAGAGATCTGGGGAAATTAGGCAAAAAGCCTTTAGTTTACTTCTTGTGATGCTTTTGTCTTTTTTGGTTGTTGCTTTTCAGGGCTTTAACAAATAGACCTGAGGGTTTTGTTGCTTTCTGCATTTCTCCAATTTCGGTCCAGAGGATGGGAGGGTGGGGGAAGATTGGGAGCAACGAATGAACAGGAACTTCTTATGGAGGGCTGGAGAGGAAATCAATTTTCTCTTTGCCTGGAGATGCAAGCATAATGGAAAGATCTGGGCGTCATAGGAGACCATAGAGTGAGTCAGCAGATCAATGCTGGTTTGTTTTTTGAAAGCTAATGTGATGCTGTGATGTGTAATAATAATAGGAATACAACCTGCAGGAATCATAAAATGACTCCTTTGCATTGATCAGGGCCTTATTAACGTGGTGTGATCAGCTTGGGGTCTGTAATTGAAGAGGGAAGTGAAGATGTCACAGAGGAAAGAGAGTGCTGTTGTGGCTTGTCCTTGGATCCCGCGTGCTGCAAGAACTCTGTACACACCCCACCCCACCCCCTGCTGCCAGCTGTGGCAGTCACTGTTGCTGTAATGCCATACTGGGCCTATAGGCTCTGTGAGAGAAAGATAGGGGTAAGGGATAATGGGGGATGGTTTGCCGGGAGGCAGAGAGCCTGGGGCCAAGGCAGAACAAAGGGTTAGACCAAAGGAAGCCAGAAAGCCTGAGACTAGGGACTGCAGAAGGACACAGCTATCTCCAGCCTCTGCCAGGAAGCACTGTTTATACTTACAGCTGGAAATCAGGTGGATTTGGCTAGGGAGGTCAGAGCACAGTGCTAGGTTAGGACTGTAGGGGAATGGATCTGCCCCAAGCTGTGAGAGTGGAGTTGGGATCAAGGGCTGAACTTGAGTGCTGGGAACTTCAAAGTTCCTGGCTAAATTCTTAAAAAAAAAAAAAAAAAAATCCGAGTACAAAAGCAATGCATAATTATGGTTGGATGGCATCACCGACTCAATGGATGTGAGTTTGAGTAAGCTCCGGGAGTTAGTGATGGACAGGGAAGCCTGGTGTGCTGCAGTCCATGGGGTCACAAAGAGTCAGACATGACTGAGCAACTGAACTGAACCTAAGTGAACTGAATTATTATAGGGAATTTGGAACATAAAGAAAAACAAAAGCAGAATATACCAGTTCCTTTTTATCCTATCAGCCAGAGATAAGGTACTGGTAACATACTGACGTTTTTCTCTCCTTGTCTTTTTTTCCCTATAAGTGCTGAATCTGCATGGTGTTACTATATTGTTAAAGAGCTTAGGCTGTGAAATCAGACTGCCTGGGTGGGAATCCTAGCTCTGCCATTTAGTAACTGACTGTCCTTTGATACAATTATTTACCCTTTCACACTTTCAATTTTCTCGTCTGTAAAAATTGGTACAGTGCCAGTAACTGTCTCACAGGGATTGTGGTACGAATGAAATACAGTATGTACACCACGTAAAAGGTTTCCCAGGTGGCGCTAGTGGTAAAGAATCCACCTGCCGATGTAGGTAGACGTAAGAGACGTGGGTTCAATCCCTGGGTGGGGAAGATCCCCTGGAGGAGAGCATGAAAACCCACTCCAGTATTCTTGTTTGGAGAATCCCATGGACAGAGGAGCCTAGCAGGCTACAGTCCATAGGGCTGCACAGAATTGGGCATGACTGAAGTGACTTAGTACACATGTATGCACATACCATGTAAAGCTTTCTGTGTAGAGTGTGATACACTGTGAACACTCAAATATTTTAATCATTCAAAGACCGTGTTATATGATGCTACATTCAGTTCAGTTCAGTTCAGCTGCTCAATCATGTCTGACTCTTTGTAACCACATTGCCTGCAGTGCACCAGGCCTCCTTGTCCATCACCAACTCCCAGAGCTTGCTCAAACTCATGTCCATCAAGTCGATGATGCCATCCAACCATCTCATCCTCTGTCATCCCCTTCTCCTCCTGCCTTCAATCTTTCCCAGCATCAGGGTCTTTTCAAATGAGTCAGTTCTTTGCATCAGGTGGCCAAAGTATTGGAGTTTCAGCTTTAGCATTAGCCCTTCCAATGAATATTCAGGACTGATTTCCTTTAGGATGGACTGACTTGATCTCCTTGCAGACCATGGGACTCTCAAGAGTTTTCTCCAAGAGTCTTCTCCAACACCACAGTTCAAAAACATCAATTCTTTGGCACTCAACTTTCTTTATAGTTGAACTCTCACATCCATACATGACTACTGGAAAAAACAGCTTTGACTAGATGGACCATTACATGTTATATATATGATGTTTATACATTTTACAATTATTTATAGAACCAGGCACTATTACACGGCAGCCACTATTCTAGGCACAATAGACAAATTGTTTATACAGTAAACACCATCAAAAATATATACATACTGCATTTGTAGTTTTGCATTTAGTTTATCCACTTTAATTGTATTACGAACATTTCCCCAGGTCATTAAATATTCCTTGAGAATACAACTTTCATTGACTGCATAGTATTCCCTTATATCTGTTACCCAACCCACTATTGTTGGACAGTTCAGTTGTCCATTTTGTTGACCATTATAAATGTGTATCATTACATAGAATTCTTTTTCTGGATTTTGTTTCCCCACAGAAGATTGATTTCCAAATGGGGACTTGCTGGGTCAAAGGCTTATGATGCCGAGAGCCAAATTGCTTTTCAGAAAGGTTTTACCAGTTTCCATCATCTTGGTTAGATTCTTACCTCTTCCTATTGTTTAGCTTTTATATGAAAATTATCCTTCTAAAGTCTTGAAGAACTTTATTTTATGTTCTCTGGTGTGAGTAGCATCTGTGGAGGAAAGGAATAGTATGGGCGTGTTCTGAGTATAAATATTTCCTTGTGTAGCCAGTCGGGGACCACTCTGCTACCCATGGGGTGTTGGTAATGTGCAGGGCAAGGCAAGATGAAATTGTACTGTGGGCCTTTCTTGCCATCGTCCTTCTCTTTGGGTGGTGTTCTTCTTCTCCCCTATGGGATAATGCATTCACATGAAGGAAGCAGATGTGATGTGCCACTAACACTTTAGTGGGACATGCCAGGAATGCTGGCATTTGAAATAGACTCAGGAACCCGGACAAAGGAGTTCTGATGTTGATATTTGAGACATGTGAGCACTGTGATGGGAGAGAGATGCTGTCTGGTGCATGACATTGCAGCATGTAAACAATTGCCTTCTCTTTGCATGAGTGTAAATGAGGTAGCATCTCTGTCTCAAGGAGCTTGCACTCTTCTAGAGAAGACTAGAAAACCTCCTGCTGCTGTACTCCAAGTAGACTGTGATATATGTTTGAGAAGAAAGCTTGTATGATTTCTTGATGCACTTAACATACGGTGTAAGAGCAAGAGAAGAATAAAGAGTGTGACAAGGATGGGGGAGATCAAGAGAGGGACTGGTAGGGGTGGGAGTGGAGAGTTGGGAATTGTGAGATCTATTTTGGCTTCCGAAGAGTTCATGGTCTTGACAAAAGATGATGGTGGCTTGGAGTTGGTTATTTGCAAAAGGGAAAGAAAAGGGAAAAGGGGCCAGAAACAAGACCAATTGAAGAGGGAGCATCAACAGGACTTAAAATTGATTATATTCTTAGGACACAAAAAACAAAAATCACAAAAGAAAAATATGATAAACTAAATATCATAAAAAATTGTAACTTCTCACCAAATGACACCATTCAGAAAATGGATACGTAAGTCTTAGATTGAGAGAAAATATTCACAGCACTAAGGCAAAGAACTTATACTCAGAATATATAAAGAACTCTTACAATTCAATAATGAGAAAATTCAATAAAAAAAATAGGCAAATGATTTGGACAGACACTTCTCAAAGGGAGAAAATACAAACGGCTGATAAGTACCAGAAAAAGTGTTAAACATCATTAGTCATTAGGAAAAGCATACCAAAATCATGGGATACCACTGTACATTCACTAGGATGGCTAAAATTAAAAAAGACTGACTGCCAGGTGTGGGGAAAGATGGGAACAATTGGAATATTCATACACTTTTGATGGGAAGGTAAAATGGCATGCCACTTTGGAAAAAAAATCTGGTAGCTTCATATATAACTAAGCACACTTTTACCCTATGACCCAGTCATCCCACTCCTAGGTGTTTTCCCAAGAGAAATGAAATGGAAGCCTGATTCCACTTGTAAAAGAAGGCTTATACCAGCTTTATTACCTCCAACTGGAAACAACCCAAATGTCTATCAGCTGGTAAAGGGATTGAAAAAACTATAGTACAGTCATGTATTAGAGTTCTACTTAGCTATGACAAAGAGTGAACAAATATATAGATGAATATCTATGAAAGTGAAAGAAGTCTAATCCAAAAGAGTAAATGGTTTATGTTTCCATTACATGAATACTGTGATGTTGAACTGTGGTGTTCGAGAAGACACTTGAGAGTCCCTTGGTCTGCAAGGAGATCAAATCAGTCCATCCTAAAGGAGATCAGTCCTGAATATTCATTGGAAGGACTGATGCTGAAGCTGGAGCTCTGATGTGTGGGCCACCTGATGTGAAGAACTGACTCATTGGAAAAGACCCTGATGCTGGGAAAGATTGAAGGCGGCGGGGAGAAGGGGACAACAGAGGATAAGATGGTTGGATGGGATCACCAACTCGATGGACATGAGTTTGAGCAAGCTCTGGGAGTTGGTGATGGACAGGGAGGCCTGGTGTGCTGCAGTCCATGGGGTCACAAAGAGTCGAACATGACTGAGCGACTGAACTGACTGACTGAAATACTAAAATAGGGTGTAGTGAGAACAGTCAGACCAGTGGGGCTCTGAGGGTGGCATGCACACGTATGTGTGCTGACTACAAAGGGGCATGAGGGAACTGGGGTGAGTGAAATATTCTATATCTTGATTGGGATGTGGGTTATCCTTGTGTGTGTATTATCAAAACTCATTGAATGGTTCCTTTCAGGGATTTCAGCCTTGTTGAAAGTGTTTGTGTAACTCAGTAAAGCTGAGCCATGCCATACAAGGTCACTCAAGATGGATGGGTCATACTGAAGAGTTCTGACAAAACGTGGTCCACTGGAGGAGTAAATGGCAACCCACTCCAATATTCTTGCCTGGAGAAACTCATAAACAGTATGAAAAGGCAAAAAGATATGACACCAGAAGATGAAACCCCACAGGTCAGAAGGTGTCCCATATGCTACTGAGGAAGAGGAGAGGGCAATTGCTAATAGTTTCAGAAAGAATGAAGAGGCTGAGCCAAAGTGGAAACAGCATTCAGTTGTGGATATGCCTGGTGGTGAAAGTAAGTTCAGTGCTGTAAAGAACAATATTGCATAGGAACCTGGAATGTTAGTTCCATGAATCAAGGTAAATTGGACCTGGTCAAGCAGGAGATGGCAAGATTGAACATCAGCATCTTAGGAATCAGCAAACTAAAGTGGATGTGAATAGATAAATTTAATTCAGGTGGTCGTTATATCTGCCACTGTGGGCAAGAATCCCTTAGGAGAAATGGAGTAGCCCTCATAGTCAACAAAAGATTCCAAAATGCAGTACTTGGATGCAATCTCAAAAATGACAGAATAATCTTGGTTTGTTTCCAAGGCAAACCATTCACCATCATAGTAATTCAAACCTATGCCTCAACCACTAATGCTGAAGAAGCTAAAGTTGACTAGTTCTGTGAAGACCTACCAGACCTTCTAGAACTAACACCAAAAATGATGTCCTTTTCATCATAGGGGATTGGAATGCAAAAGTAGGAAGTCAAGAGATGGAGTAACAGGCAAGTCTGGCCTTGGAGTACAAAATGAAGCAGGGCAAAGGCTAACAGAGTTTTGCCAAGAGAATACACTGATCATAGCAAACAACCTCTTCCAACAACACAGGAGATGACTGTATACATGGACATCACCAGATGATCAATACCGAAATCAGATTGATTATATTCTTTGTAGCCAAAATTGGAGAAGCTGTATATAGTCGAAAAAAAATGAGACCTGGAGCTGACTGTGGCTCAGATCATGAGCTCCTTGTTGCCACATTCAGACTTAAATTGAAGAAAGTAGGGAAAACCATTAGGCCATTCAGGTATGATCTAAATCAAATCCCTAATGATCATACTGTGGAGATGACGAATAGATTCAAGGGACTAGATCTGGTAGACAGAGTACCTGAAGAACTATGGATGAAAGTTCATAATATTTTGCAGGAGGTAATGACCAAAACCGTGCTTGCATGTTAAGTCGCTTCAGTCGTGTCTGACTGTTTGTGACCCTATGGACTCCCTCTGTCCATGGTATTCTCTAGGCAAGAATACTGGAGTGGGTTGCCATTTCCTCCTCCAGGGGATCTTCCTGACCCAAGGACAGAACCCATGTTTCTTACATCTCCTGCATTGGCAGCCAGGTTCTTTACCACTAGCGCCACCTGGGAAGCCCAATGACCAAAAGCATCCCTAAGAAAAAGAAATGCAAGAAGGTGAAGTGGTTGTCTGAGGAGGCCTTACACATAGCTGAGAAAAGAAGAGAAGTGAAAGGCAAGAGATAAAAGGAAAGATATACCCATCTGAATCCAGATAATAGCAAGGAGAGATAAGAAAGCCTTCTTAAATGAACAATGCAAAGAAGTAGAGGAAAATGATAGAATGGGAAAGACTAGAGATATTTTCGAGAAAATTGGAAATATCAAGGGAATATTTCATACAAGGATAGGCATTATAAAGGACAGAAATGTTAAGGGCCTGTCAGAAGCAGAAGAGATTAGGAGGAGATGGCAAGAATACACAGAACTATACAAAAAAGTTCTGTGTATAGATGACCCAGAAAATGACCCAGAAAACCACAGTGGTGTGGTCACTCACCTAGAGCCAGACATCCTGGAGTGTGAAGTCAAGTGGGCCTTAAGAAGCACTGTTACAAACAAGGCTAGTGGAGGTGATGCAATTCCAGCTGAGTTATTTAAAACCCCCAAAGATGATGCTGTTATAGTGGTCCACTCAATATGTCAGCAGATTTGGAAAACCCAGCAGTGGCCACAGGACTGGAAAAGTCAATTTTCATTCCAATCCCAAAGAAGGGCAATGCCAAAGAATGTTAAAATTAGATACAATTGTGCTCATTTCACATGCTATTAAGGTTAGGTTCAAAATCCTTCAAGCTAGGCTTTAGCAGTGCATGAATCAAGAACTTCCAGATGTACAGCTGAGTTTAGAAAGGGCAGAGGAACCAGAAATGAAATTGCCAACTTTTGTTGGATCATAGAGAAAGTAAGAGAGTTCTAGAAAAAAAAAATCTAATTCTGGCTTCATTGACTACACTAAGGCCTTTGACTGTGTGGATCACAACAAACTGTGGGAAACTCTTAAAGAGATGAGATTACCAGACCACTTTACCTGTCTCCTGAGAAAGCTGTATGTGGGTCAAGAAGCAACAGTTAGAACCTTACATGGAACAACAGACTGGTTCCAAATTGGGAAAGGAGTACATCAAGGCTGTATATTGTCACTGTGTTTATTTAACTTATATTCAGAGTACATCATGAGAAATGCTAGGCTGGGTTAGTCACAAGCTGGAATCAAGATTGCTGGGAGAAATATCAACAACCTGAGATAGGTTGATGATACCACTCTAATGGCAGAAGGTGAAGAGGAACTGAAGAGCCTCTTGATGAGGATGAAAGAAGAGAGTGAAAAAGCTGGCTTGAAACTCAGCATTCAAAAACTAAGATCACTGCATTCTGTCCCATCACTTTATGGCAAATAGAAGGGGAAAAGACTCCAAAATCACCACAGACAGTGATTGTAGCCATGAAATTAAAAGATACTTACTTCTTAGAAGAAAAGCTATGACAAATCTAGACAGCGTATGAAAAAGCAGAGATGTCACTTTGCTGACAAGGGTCTGTATAGTCAAAACTATGGTTTTTCCAGTAGTCATGTATGGATGTGTTGGACCATAAAGAAGGCTGAGTGATGAAGAATTAATAACTTTCGAACTGTGGTGTTTGAGAAGACTCTTGAGAGTCCCTTGGATAGCAAGGAGATCAAACCAGTCAATCCTAAAGGAAATCAACCTCGAGTATTCATTAGAAGAACTGATGCTGAAGCTGAAACTCCAATATTTTGGGCATCTGATCGGAAGAGCTGACTCATTGGAAAAGACCCTGATGCTGGGAAAGATTGAGGGCAGAAGGAGAAGGGGACAACAGAGGATGAGATAGTTGGATGGCATTACTGACTTAATGGACAAGAGTTTGAGCAAACTCCAGGAGATGGTGAAGGACAGGGAAGCCTGGTGTGCTGCAGTCCATGGGGTTGCAAAGAGTCAGACACGGCTTAGCGACTGAACAACAACTTCAAATAGTACACTTAAGAACTGTGCATTTCTTTGTATAAATTTTACTTATAAAAATCAGAAACAAGCAAACAAGGGATGGAACACAGGTGCCAAGGATGAAACTGACCATGAGCTTTTGCAGGGAGTTGGGTGCTATAGGAGAAGGCAATGGCACCCCACTCCAGTACTCTTGCCTGGAAAATCCCATGGATGGAGGAGCCTGGTAGGCTGCAGTCTGTGGGGTCGCTAAGAGTCAAACACGACTGAGTGACTTCACTTTCACTTTTCACTTTCATGCATTGGAGAAGGAAATGGAAACCCACTCCAGTGTTCTTGCCTGGAGAATCCCAGTGATGGGGGAGCCTGGTTGGCTGCCATCTGTGGGGTCGCACAGAGTCAGCCACAACTGAAGCGACTTAGCAGCAGCAGGGTGCTGTAGAAGCTGGAGGAGCCTGTCCCTTACAGTAGCTTGGATTCACTGGTTGCCACTGACAAGTTCTGGGAGCCCTTACTGGGAATTGCCACAGAAGCCAGTGATCTCTCTCTGCCAAGAAAATCAGTTCATTGATCTGACCAAAGAGCTACCTATTCCAGTTCAGGGAGAGCCTATGGTTCAACTGGGACACACTTGAGCTATTATTCTTGCTTAGCACTTAAAATACGGGAAGAGACACAAGGAAATTGACTCTGTTTCTGAGGTGAGAAATTTCCTGCATGAACCTAAATCACTCCAGTTCTCCTTAGTTCTGCTCCTGTGCCCTCCTCCTCCCAGTTTACTGTTCTCTCCCACTCTGAACAAAGCAGTTGCTACACTTCTAATTTGCCTGAGGGCTTTCTATTATGATCAGTCCAAACACAACGAGGGAGAAAGCTCTCACTGTTGCATAATTATTTTCAGTAATTAGTAGGGCTGGGGAGTATGAAATGACTTGCCGTGTTTGTGGGTGAAAACCATGACTCTACCTTATTTGCAGCTCTTCTCCAGTGCAGAAGTTCATAGTCCTGCAGGCATAGTCATTATATAAAAACAATAAAAATAGCTTTCCGAGAAATTGGTGGGCTCATGAGAGATACAGCCCAGGGCAAAATTGGGTAAAATACAACCTGTTTAAGGGCAGCCCTGTTTATCTTTGACATTTTTTTTTTTTTTTGCCATGAGTGCTGATGAATGGTCCAAGATGTTCTCTTTGCAGGGTGGCAAGTTTTCCCCTCCTTGTTCCTGAAAGGAAGCCAAGAAGCTGAGGAACTGGGTGAGTTCGCAGTCATGTTGTAGGAATTACAGTGTGATTCTGGACATCAGGCTGGTGAAATTCCAAAGCTGAGTTTCCAGGGAGAAGGAGATGCTGGGTTAACCCCAGTGTTTTTTGGTGGCTGCAAGAGAATATGCTTGTTAACATGGAGCACTTCTCTTTGCATTCAGTGGGACAGTCAGTCTGCATTGAAAAGCTCAGACATCTTCCCTTGTCAGTGCTGCATGTGGGTGGGCCGGTGCGACGGGGTGCTGATGTAGCCATTCTAAGAGCTCCTCTGTCTCTCTCGCCTATACTGACCACAGCTCCCTTTCTGTTGACACCTAGCACCTAGAGAGAGCACTGGGAGTCAGGAAGCCCGAGTTCTAGGCCTGGGCCTCTCACTGACCAGCTATATTACTTTAAAAAAATGTATTGAAGTATAGTTGATTTACATGATGTGTGAATTTCTGCTGTACAGCAAAGTGACTCACTTTTACAGATATATATTCTTTTTCATATTCTTATCCATTATGGTTTATCACATGATATTGAATATAGTTCCCTGTGCGACAGCTATATTACTTGGAGCGATAACATTCTATGTCTTAGCCTCATCATTTTGAAAGAGGAGAGGGTAGCACCTATCTTACCCACCCCCTCCCAGGTTGTTATGAGGAGAAATGCAGAATAACATGAGGCAAAGTACTTCATGAGAATATAACACTCATACAAGCTGGTTTCATACACAGTGTATACGTGAACCACCAATGACAGTGGGTTATTAGTTGGTTATTCATCCTGGAACGGGGTGTGAATATTTTTGTGGAAAATAGCTGGAATGAAATTGTTTAGCCATGGCTTGAGCTAATTGCCATCCCGTATACATCTGTGAGCCCAGGAGGGGTAACGGCAATCCTATTGGCATATGGACTCTAGGATTTGAATGGCCAACAGCCAAGTATCTGCCAGTTGGTTGCATGTAGTAAAGGAGTCACATTAGCTACATATTCCCTCTCCCCTCCCTCTCTCCCTCTCTCTCGCATTGTCTGATGCCTGGGAGAGGGGTGGCAATAAGGCAGACACTGAGATGAGAGAGTTCACCTAGCTCTGGGTCAAAGCAGTTGGTACACTCTTCTACTCAGTCTGATTGGGAAGTGGAGTGGCTGATTAACCAACTGGTCTGCCTAATAGATACGTACTACATGCATGGAAGATGACGGCTGAGAGGAATGAAAACAGACCTAACTATACTTACTGCTAAAAGCACTTTGGAATCTTGCAGCTTCTCCCAGCAACCACATGAACTTGGGTGATCCCTAAATTGTAAATAACATTACCTTGCGTTTATAAACTGCTTGAGAGTCTGCAGGCATTGCAGAGTACTTTATAGTGTCCCGTCCTCTCATCTTGATTTTAAGTGTCATAACGATGTTGTGCAGTAGATACTGTGATTTTTCTATGTGGTACTGTTCGGAAAGAGTTCAGAGAGGTAGAGTGACTTGCCTCAGGCTCACCTGGCTAGAAAAGAGAGGACTGGACTTGAACTCAGGTGACATGGCAGTAACAAGAATCCTGGCTTAGTGTGCAGAATAAGTCAATTTCAGCTATATTACTGGCTGTGTTTTAAAAGAACACATATTTTCCTAAAGAATAGGGGAACTGATTGCTCTTGGTTTTGACTTTTGACCATTAATTTTGGGGGGTTAAATAAACACTATTACCATTATTCTAAGGGATTTAACTAAGCTTTAGTGCCTTCGTTCCTTCTCCCCTTCTCCCTCTCTGCATCCCTGCTCAGTCCTGTCTTGTTTAAGAGCAAATGCAGGTGTTATTAGAGAAAAACTGACCAGATGCTTATGCTGCTCCTTGGAGGCATTTGGAACTGTCCCCAAAATGGGAGAAGTTAAGAAGTCAAATTGAGTGCTTCCTTTGACCAGCGAGTTTCATCATCAATAAGTAGTTGAATGTCGTCTGTGCAAATAAAGGGAAAAGTGCTTACAGAGTATGTTTCTAAATCAACAGCAAAAGATAGTATTGGCGATGTCATCAGGCTAACTGAGAAATCTCTCAGCAATGACAAAATAGCAGGACTATATTCGGTTTATATTAACTTTACTGAAGATGTACACACACTTGCTAAATGGTTCTAAATATGTTGTGGGCTTAGGAATGATTTCTGGTTTGTCTCATAATCATAAAAAGTTTGTTAAATCAAAACATGTATTAATATTTTGCAGCCCTCCCAGGGCTGTACCCATAGTTGTTCAAAGTCTTTCATCAATGCATGCTTCAAATGGTTATCAATGGATATTTAGAATATTTTTACTCTCCAGTAGGGTGGGAACACAGGGAATTTGCAGCAGTATCCATATAGGATACTGAACTGATGAAGCATTTGACCTCAAGGGGGATTTGGGGTCTGCTGTACTATCAAGGAGAGGAATTCTTTAACCAAGTCTGCAAGTACCCCAGCTCTCATGACCTAACCTTGGGGCCGGCCGCTGATTGGAGGATTACGTTAGAGACTGTTTTACCACTTGGACTTCCAAGTAAATATGTGGCATTTTGTAAAAAGGTGCTAGAACAAAATAAAAGGATTTGATCCCAGGTAGTACCAGACACAGAGAAGGAAATGGCAACCCACTCCAGTACTCTTGCCTGGAAAATCCCAAGGATGGAGGAGCCTGATAGGCTGCAGTCCATGGGGTCGCTGAGAGTCAGACACGACTGAGCGACTTCACTTTCACTTTTCACTTTCATGCATTGGAGAAGGAAATGGCAACCCACTCCAGTGTTCTTGCCTGGAGAACCCCAGGGACGGGGGAGCCTGGTGGGCTGCCGTCTATGGGGTCACACAGAGTCGGACACAACTGAAGCGACTTAGCAGCAGCAGCAGCTGTACCAGACAAACTCCTGTGAAATTACTTTTTGTCAACCTTGATGTGTCCACAAACTTCAGTGGCAGCAAATATAGCCTTTGAGAGGGATTGTATTCATGCTCTGAGGTTCACTAGTGTCAGGCAACATGCCCTGCTGAAAAAGATGACTAATTGGGAATGTCCTCTCTGGCTGGTAGTCCCAGGAGAGCTGGGGAAAGTGCAGAGTCCTCATGATCAACCGAGTTCTCATGGGGCCCACCAAGAGTCAAAGTCACCAAAAATCAGGAGTCTTTATGAAAGGAAATAATATGGCAGAGAAAAAAAATTATCTGCTCTCACAGCCAACCCTTCTAGTCTAGGGCTTCCTGTTTCTATTTATAAGAAAATCTGAATGCATTTGGGGTCATGGTGGTACATTAGTGTTGCTAAGACATTTCTTGATGCAGATGGATTTTGCTGATGGAGCAAATGTGCAGCAAGCATGGGTAATGTTTATGGCTAACATTACTAACTTTCTGGCAGTGCTTATTACAACATTTCATTGGCTTATAAAATGATTTGGATATTGTCATGTGCTCAGGTTACATGTAAAACAGATTTTTCTCCCTTGAGGAAAATTAAAAACCAGACTGAGGAGGAGAATGACTAAAGAGCTCTTAGAGGCTTGCACACCACACACACAAATAAAGAGTATTTGATTGAGCCTTGACTCTGATAAAGGCAGCCTAGTAAGAGAAAAACCCTGGGGAAGAAATTGAGCATTTCCAGTTCATGTGGGAATGTGAATTTTACTCACTAATGAGAATATTATAGATACCAATACATTTTGTGTAGAATATGCTTTTCACAGCAGATCCTCAGTTGGGTATCTCAGCTGGGTTTCGCTTGAATTTACCTAACAAAGTTAAACACAAGTCTAAGGCTGTCAGAAAGCCTCTATGTTAACCCAGAGCAGCATCTTAGACCAGGAGGTGTGTGATAGTGACCTCAGATGGCCCTCAGAGGATGAAGAGGGATGTGGGAGCCTGGGAATGACAGGCGAGAAGAGGAAGGTGGTAGGAAACTTCAAGAGCTCAGTGAACCTCCAATAAATTGCCCCAAATGACTGCTCCCTGGATGATTTAGCATGAGATTTTCAATGGAATCTAAGAGCAAATGCTAGATTTCACTAGGACCACTGATGAATGACTGTCTGCTTTATTTGAAAAGAAGATCATGAAATTCCCCTGCTTTTCCCCATTGCTTATTGATTCTAATGCTCCCAGCCATTTCAAGGCAATATATAATCTAAGAGATATAAAATGCAATTTAATTAAAGCATCAATCCCATTCAGAATGGCCTGGGGTTTTCTTTCACATTTGCTCAAGTTCTAGCCACAGGTTGGCCATCCTTCACCCAGGCTATTTTTGAAGTGCCCCTTTCTTTGCAATTTCCACATCCAGAAAGTCCCATTGCTTGGCCCAGGGATGTTACATTGGTATCATATCCCTAGCACCAAAATAATAATTCCCCTTTATATCCTTTTT
Organism: Giraffa tippelskirchi; assembly: GCF_054371585.1. Lineage (NCBI taxonomy): Eukaryota > Metazoa > Chordata > Mammalia > Artiodactyla > Giraffidae > Giraffa > Giraffa tippelskirchi. The sequence goes on along the minus strand of NC_137289.1, from coordinate 16,674,126 downwards.
TGGCATTCAAATACAAAAAGCTTGACACATCATGAGAGTGTTAAAGTGATGTGCTATTTGCATGAAGGTAATTGATCCATGAAGCATATATCTTATTTACTTAGCAATGTGCTTTGGTACATCATGCTTATGTTGAGATGATTACTTCCTGCACAATAAATATACTAGAATATTTTATCAGTATGAGCAGGAGAGACAGCTTGAAATATGTATTTAATGGTGGTTGCAAGGATGACCAACTGGCAGCTGGTTTGCCATTGCCTGTTATCTCCAAGCAACCACCTGGCAAAGGGCCTTGCTCTCTCCTCTCACAGACATACATCAGGCAAAGTAGGAATAGAGTTTTATACCAGCAGTGAATTTATTCCTGGAGTAAACAGTTCCAACCAAAGGAGAGTTGCAGTGAGAAATAGTTTGTTTCCTGTTTCGCTGTGAATAGCCCCCAGGGAGCCTGTTGGTTTCTGGCCACTGCAAAGCAAAGGTCAACTAGCAACTTGTTTCCAACAGTAGCCCTTCCAGGATCTATGAATGTCGTCTGGAGAATGCAAACTTTCTGGGACATTACATTTAGAGGAAAAAGTTTGGTTTTCTAATTCAGAAAAGAACTTCTCGATTCCTTCTTGCCTTTTGCCATGACATTTTCAAAAGGCAAACCAGATGCTAGATGTTGGGGAGGAAGAAGCCACTCTATTTGTCAAGTTGCATTCAGAGCCTGTCACATGTTCCTTTGAATCTCCTCTGTGGTGATAAATCTTTATCCTCTCAGAAAAGGCTATATTTGAACAAACAGCCCAAAGTCATTAGAGCCCACACTGGTGGATAAGGTGGGTGATCATGCTCAGCAGTGACTGTTTTGAATTTTGAAATGAGCTCTGTCTCTCTGGTGAGGAGACAAATTTCCTGTGTAGCTTCAAAGTGCATTTTGGAGGCAGTTCTGATAAAGAGGGTTGAAGAAATGTTGGAACACTGGATCAATGCTCATGTCCTTGGAATCAGTGTATGTCCTCCCATGGGTGCCACTCAGAAGGTCATCATTCACTTTGATATAGAAGTTCTGGTGGTTGGTTGGAAAAGAGAAACCACATTTTACTTTGTTGTCATGCATTGTATGAATGTGGATTATAACACTTGGAGTTCTTTATAATATTTGCCCAGTTCTGAACATATGATTCTTAGTGGTGGCATGGAGGGACACCAAGGTAATGGACTTTGGAGTCAGACAGACCTAGTTCTACTTACTAGCCATGCTAGGTTTTGATTGTGTGTTAGATTTTGACTTACCCTTCTTCATCTGTGTCTATTTTACAGCACTTTAAATGAGTATTAAAGGAATCTGTATACATACATGTACATTTACTACTGTGTCTGGCACGTATTAGGAGCTCAATAAATTGTTGCTATTATCATTGTCAGTATTATTACTATTACTACTGCTATTATTGCTGTTAATACAATGAAGCAGATATCCAACGGTAGAGAAATGACTAGGAGACTATTTTGCAAGTATTCACTGATAGGATGGCACTGCTTCAGGCAGGGGATATGGGAGTGGGGAAGATATGGAGGAAGGAGAATCAAGGTCATGGGTAGATGTGAATCTAGGGACATTTTGAGGACAGAATGAAGGTGATCCCCATCTTGTTTCTGAGCCTTCCATTTTTAGCAGGATATGTTTGTTTTTCAGAGAAATTGGTAATGAGAGATTTGTTTAGAGTTTATTATGCAAATTTTAGAGGTCAAAAAACCATATTGATGTTCTCCTCAATTAAGCTGGAAATATTTAAGGCATTTATTCAATTAACTGCCTTGTTTACATGAACACTATGATAAATTAAAACTTCCTAGATTGGCCAGAAATCACCGCCCACCACACACACAAACGGGATCAGCAAGGTGAAATTTGAACCAGAGCTGAGTTTTCTTTTCTCTCTCAGCCACTCTCTGCTCATCAATTTCATGCTGGTCACTTTTGCCTTGGAGTTGCTCTTTTTCACTGATGAGTTTCACAGTAATGAGGATATTTAAAGGTAGGCTCTAGGGTTTTAAATATTTATTATGAACATGTTTCATATGCATACAGTGACTCAGTTGATCCACAAGCTTTAGGTAAAAGCTCACATGGAATGACTTTGACAGAGTTCCTAGTAATAAGGGAACACAGTACAGATGAGCAACTGCAAATTCCCATGCACTGTTCCGTAGAGGAGATTGACTGTTTATCAATATCAATTGGAAAGCAGTTGGTGGGAAAGTGCTTGTCTCATACATTTCTGTTTTCTTAGTCTCCTGCCCTGAAGTAAAACTCACTTGTAGGATCATAAATAAGAAGCTGCAGAAGTCATGGTAGTGGAAGAGAGACACATGTGTTGAGTGTTGGGCCCTCATTCAAAATGAAGGGCATTATAGGAGATGCCTGGGGCTGATGGCTTAATTCTGCCTCACCAAGGCCCTTGGATCACTGTGGAATCTGCATCTTCTAATATTTTTTCATTGTGCTAAAACCAACAAAAAAGTTTACCATCTTAACTATTTTAAGTGTACATCTCAGTAGTGTTAAATATCACCTTGCTGTGCAACAGATCTCTGGAACTTTTTTCATCGTGCAAAATGGAAACTCTGTACCCATCAACAACTTCCCATTTCTCCCTCCCCCTTGCCTGTGGCAACCACCATTCTGCTCTCTGATTCTATGAATTTTACTACTTTATATAAATGGAATCATGGAGTATTTGTCTTTTTGCTAATGGTTTATTTCACTGAACATAATGTCCTAAAGGTTCACCCACACTGTGGCATGTCTCAGAATTTCCTTCCTTTTCAGGGCTTTATTCATTCAGGGTAGATGAACTTTTAAGTCCTTCTCCTAAATTTAAGGGGATGTTTCCTCCACTGCCCCTACCTTACAATCTCACACAGTGTAAAATGCAAAAGATAAGAAGATCTTGGCAATTAGGGAAGTACATTACAAGGATTGGCAAAATGGGAAAAGGGAAAAGAATACTATGTATTTAATTTATCATGATTCTTGCATGCTGAGGGAATCCCACCAGCTATACTATTTTGAAGTACAAATAAAAGTGTAAGTCGAAGTGCCCTGGGACTAGGATTTCCAGATCTCAATTTTCACAGACAACAGAGCTCTTTCTTATCATTAACACAGCTTCTAGAAAATAATGAAAAAATTTTCAACCTGTAGGACTGAGTTGATGAATAATGTGGTAAAAAGAGAAAATGTGAGTGAAAATACCTCGTACAGGGACTAGTGACGTAGGAGGCTCAATAAATGTTGATTAAAGTAATAATTAACTTACTATTTTAAAAAATTTTATTGAAATATAGTTGATTTACAATGCTGTATTAATTTCAGGTGTACAGCAAAGTGATTCAGTCATATATATGTGTGTATATATACACACACAATACTTTTATAATTTATTTTTTATTTTTATGATTTTTAAAAATTAATATATTTTAATTGGAGGATAATTACTTTACAATATTGTGATGGCTTTTGCCATACATCAACACAAATCAGCCACACACTATACTTTTTAAGATTCTTTTCCATTTCAGTAAGTCCTTGCTTGTTATCTATTTTATATCTAGTAGTATGTATATTTTAATCCCAAACTCCTGATTTAATCCTCCCCTCTTTACCCTTTGGTAACTCTAAGTTTATAATTAACTCACTATTAACTATTTCATTAATATGGGTTGTGTGCTTTCTGTATGCAAGGCCTGGTTGAACAAGTGGTGTGGAGTATAGAACTGTGAATTGACATAGCTGCTGTTTCTTGAGCATGTCAAAGACAAAATGAAGTCACAGACAAAATTAACAAGGGTGCTGATTCATAAACTTGCTGCAGTAACTTTTGTTTCAGCAGGTGGGACACATGTTAGAAAGGAGAGTAAGTTTTATAGAGTATAAAAGAGGAAATACAAAGACAGTCTTTGATTGGCAAGCATTCAATTGGTGTGGGAATTTTGGAAGTGGGGTAAATTCTAATTCAGGTATGGTTGGCAGTTGGTGATTAGCTCCATGGGGGTAAACAGCATTTTAGGGACATTTCAAAAGAGGTAAGATTATTCATTGTTAAGAGTGTCAGATTGTCTGTGGCTGGCCATTTTCTGAAACAAGTCAGGGTCAATAGGGTGTGTTTTTGTGCTCAAACTGTTATCATGGTCCTTACGGTGAAGTACAGAGAGGTTAAATAACTTGTCTAAAGATCCATATTTGGTAAGTAGCAATATTCTTTTTTTTTTTTTGAATCCATTTAAAAAAAATTTAATTGGAGGTTAATTACTTTACAATATCGTAGTGGTTTTTGCCATACATTGACATGAATCAGCCATGGGTGTTCCCCATCTTGAACCCCCCTCCCCCCTCCCTCCCCATCCCATCCCTCTGGGTCATCCCAGAGCACCAGCCCTGAGCACCCTGTCTTATGCATCGAACCTGTACTGGTGTTCTGTTTCACATATGATAATATACATGTTTCAATGCTATTCTCTCAGATCATCCCACCATCGCCCTCTCCCGGAGAGTCCAATAGACTGTTCTATACATCTGTGTCTCCTTTGCTGTCCGCTTATAGGGTTATCGTTACCGTCTTTCTAAAATCCATATATATGCGTTAGTATACCGTATTGGTGTTTTTCTTTCTGGCTTACTTCACTCTGTATAATAGGCTCCAGTTTCATCCCCCTCATTAGAACTGATTCAAATGTATTCTTTTTAATGGCTAAGTAATATTCCATTGTGTATATGTACCACAGCTTCCTTATCCATTCGTCTGCTGATGGACATCTAGGTTGCCTCCATGTCCTGGCTATTATAAACAGTGCTGTGATGAACATTGGGGTACACATATCTCTTTCAATTCTGGTTTTCTGTGTGTGTATGCCCAGCAGTGGGATTGCTGGGTCATCTGGCAGTTCTATTTCCAGGTTTTTAAGGAATCTCCACACTGTTCTCCATAGTGGCTGTACTAGTTTGCATTCCCACCAACAGTGTAAGAGGGTTCCCTTTTCTCCACACCCTCTCCAGCATTTATTGCTTGTAGACTTTTTGATAGCAGCCATTCTGACCGGCGTGAGATGGTACCTCATTGTGGTTTTGATTTGCATTTCTCTGATAATGAGTGATGTTGAGCATCTTTTCATGTGTTTGTTAGCCATCTATATGTCTTCTTTGGAGAAATGTCTGTTTAGTTCTTTGGCCCATTTTTTGACTGGGTCATTTATTTTTCTGGAATTGAGCTGCAGGAGTTGCTTGTATATTTTTGAGATTAATTCTTTGTCAGTTGCTTTGTTTGCTATTATTTTCTCCCATTCTGAAGGCTGTCTTTTCACCTTGCTTATAGTTTCCTTTGTTGTGCAAAAGCTTTTAATTTTAATTAGATCCCATTTGTTTATTTTTGCTTTTATTTCCATTACTCTGGGATGTGGGTCATAGAGGATCCTGCTGTGATTTATGTCAGAGAGTGTTTTGCCTATGTTTTCCTCTAGGAGTTCTATAGTTCTGGTCTTACATTTAGATCTTTAATCCATTTTGAGTTTATTTTTGTGTATGGTGTTAGAAAGTGTTCTAGTTTCATTCTTTTACAAGTGGTTGACCAGTTTTCCAAGCACCACTTGTTAAAGAGATTGTCTTTTCTCCATTGTATATTCTTGCCTCCTCTGTCATAGGTGCGTGGATTTATCTCTGGGCTTTCTATTTTGTTCCATTGATCTGTATTTCTGTCTTTGTGCCAGTACCATACTGTCTTGATGACTGTTGCTTTGTAGTATAGCCTGAAGTCAGGCAGGTTGATTCCTCCAGTTCCATTGTTCTTTCTCAAGATTGCTTTGGCTATTCGAGGTTTTTTGTATTTCCATACAAATTGTGAATTATTTGTTCCAGCTCTCTGAAAAATACCGTTGGTAGCTTGATAGGGATTGCATTGAATCTATAGATTGCTTTGGGTAGTATACTCATTTTCACTATATTGATTCTTCCAATCCATGAACATGGTATATTTCTCCATTTATTTGTGTCCTCTTTGACTTCTTTCATCAGTGTTTTATATTTTTCTATATATAGGTCTTTTGTTTCTTTAGGTAGATATATTCCTAAGTATTTTATTCTTTTCGTTGCAATGGTGAATGGAATTGTTTCCTTAATTTCTCTTTCTGTTTTCTCATTGTTAGTGTATAGGGATGCAAGGGATTTCTCTGTGTTAATTTTATATCCTGCAACTTTACTATATTCATTGATTAGCTCTAGTAATTTTCTGGTGGAGTCTTTAGGGTTTTCTATGTAGAGGATCACATCATCTGCAAACAGTGAGAGTTTTACTTCTTCTTTTCCAGTCTGGATTCCTTTTATTTCTTTTTCTGCTCTGACTGCTGTGGCTAAAATTTCCAAAACTATGTTGAGTAGTAGTGGTGAGAGTTGGCATCCTTGTCTTGTTCCTGACTTTAGGGGAAATGCTTTCAATTTTTCACGATTTAGGATAATGTTTGCTGTGGGTTTGTCATGTATAGCTTTTTTATGTTGAGGTATGTTCCTTCTATGCCTGCTTTCTGGAGGATTTTTATCATAAATGGATGTTGAATTTTGTCAAAGGCTTTCTCTGCATCTATTGAGATAATCACATGGTTTTTTTCTTTCAATTTGTTAATGTGGTGTATTACATTGATTGATTTGCGAATATTGAAGAATACTTGCATCCCTGGGATAAAGCCCACTTGGTCATGGTGTATGATCTTTTTAATATGTTGTTGGATTCTGTTGCTAGAATTCTGTTAAGGATTTTTGCATCCATGTTCATCAGTGATATTGGCCTGTAGTATTCTTTTTTTGTGGCATCTTTGTCTGGTTTTGGAATTAGGGTGATGGTGGCCTCATAGAATGAGTTTGGCAGTTTACCTTCCTCTGCAATTTTCTAGAAGAGTTTGAGTAAGATAGGTGTTAGCTCTTCTCTAAATTTTTGGTAGAATTCAGCTGTGAAGCCATCTGGTCCTGGGCTTTTGTTTGCTGGAAGATTTCTGCTCACAGTTTCGATTTCCATGCTTGTGATAGGTCTGTTAAGATTTTCTATTTCTTCCTGGTTCAGTTTTGGAAAGTTATGCTTTTCTAAGAATTTGTCCATTTCTTCCAAGTTGCCCATTTTATTGGCATATAGTTGCTGATAGTAATCTCTTATGATCCTTTGTATTTCTGTGTTGTCTATTGTGATCTCTCCATTTTCATTTCTAATATTGTTGCTTTGATTCTTCTCCCTTTGTTTCTTGATGAGTCTGGCTAACGGTTTGTCAATTTTATTTATCTTCTGAAAGAACCAGCTTTTAGCTTTGTTGATTTTTGCTATGGTCTCTTTTGTTTCTTTTGCATTTATTTCTTCCCTAATTTTTAAGATTTCTTTCCTTCTACTAACCCTGGGGTTCTTCATTTTTTCCTTTTCTAGTTGCTTTATGTGTAGAGTTAGGTTATTTATTCGACTTTTTTCTTGTTTCTTGAGGTAAGCCTGTATTGCTATGAACTTTCCCCTTAGCACTGCTTTTACAGTGTCCCATAGGTTTTGGGTTGTTGTGTTTTCATTTTCATTCATTTCTATGCATATTTTGATTTCTTTTCTGATTTCTTCTGTGATTTGTTGGTTATTCAGAAGTGTGTTGGTCAGCCTCCATATGTTGGAATTTTTAATAGTTTTTTTCCTGTAATTGACATCTAATCTTATAAGCAGCAATATTCTTTAGAAAACATGATCTGTAGTGACAAATAGGAAAGAAGGGACATTGGTTCTATTACAGAAGAGAAGGCTGAGATGTGTGCCTGGTGGAGAGGTATTTATTCTTATTAAAATCATCATCTTCATAATCATCCCCTTAAGCAATATTTATTAAGTGCCCTGACACCATATGCTGAATGAGGCCTCTGGGATCTCAAGAGAGTAGTAAATCTGTTTTTCTCACCGTAAAGAGGAGCATTTTGTGATATTTTTGTTTCCTCATGCATTTCCCCCTATTTTAAGATAATCCAACTTTATTTTTCTTCTATTTCTATTGCTTCTGAAGGGGAAAATGAAAACAATTGTAGACCAAATGCTTCTCAGCAACAACAATATGTATAGTCATTTCTCAGAAGTCCCAGCAAGAGATTGGAAAGAGCCTTATCGGGCCAATGAAAGAAGAGACGGGGTGACTCAGCTCAGGTGTCTAAGCAAGGCTTAGATGATTTCAATTTTGAATTTGATGTGTGAGAAATCAAAATAGCATGTTTCAATGTAGTGTGTTCTGCTAAATTCAGATTTGGGCCCTAAGGTCTAGGAGGGAGCCAGGGGGACTTTCTCAGGAAGTTTCCACCTTTCATTTTCCTTGGATTAGAAGAGATTAAGTAGTGTGGACACTAATAGGTGCTGAAGAGCAATGAAGCCATTGTTCTTCTGCACCACCTTTTGGGTATTTCTCAGATGGTTTCCAGGGTTGGGAAAAGGAAAGAAATTTCATCTTGGAAACAACCATTGCCATAGTCTTAGCCACAAGCTCAAAACAAGGGATTTAAAACCATAGGTAGTCAATGTATCATCTACTCACCATGCTTGGGAAGGGCATGTGTCTTGTTTCTTTTAATCCTTAGAAGAACCTAGTGTGTTAAGGACTACCGTTAGCATTTCCATTTTAAAGGTGAGGAAATTGGGAATCCAGTAAGCTAGGTAATATGCTCAAGGTCACACAGGATAGGGGAGGAGTTTGGACTCAAATTCAGCTCTCTCTGCTCAGTTCAGTTCAGTACCTCAGTCATGTCTGACTCTTTGCGACCCCATGGACTGCAGCACACCAGGCCTCCCTGTCCATCACCAACTCCCAGAGCTTGCTTAAACTCATGTCCATCCAGTCGGTGATGCCATCCAACCATCTCATCCTCTGTCATCCCCTTCTCCTCCTGCCCTCAATCTTTCCCAGCATCAGGGTCTTTTCCAATGAGTCAGTTCTTCATATCAGGTGGCCAAAGCATTGGAGCTTCAGCTTCAACATCAGTCCTTCCAATGAATATTCAGGACTGATTTCCTTTAGGATGGACTGGCTTGATCTCCTTGCAGTCCAAGGGACTCTCAAGAGTCTTCTCCAACACCACAGTTCAAAAGCATCGCTTCTTTGGCACTCAGCCTTCTTTATAGTCCAACTCTCACATCCATACATGACTACTGGAAAAACCATAGCTTTGACTAGACGGACCTTTGTTGGCAAAGTATTGTCTCTGCTTTTTAATATGCTGTCTAGGTTGGCCATAGCTTTTCTTCCAAGGAGTAAGCGTCTTTTAATTTCATGGCTGCAGTCACCATCTGCAGTGATTTTGGAGCCCAAGAAAATAAAGTCTGCCACTGTTTCCACTGCTTCCCATCTATTTCCCATGAAGTGATGCGACCAGATGCCATGATCTTAGTTTTTTGAATGTTGAGTTTTAAGCCAGCTTTTTCACTCTCCTCTTTCACTTACATCAAGAGACTCTTTAGTTCCTCTTCGCTTTCTGCCATAAGGGTGGTGTCATCTGCATACCTGAGGTTATGGATATTCTGTCTGCTCTATTGGTCTTAAAGCTTTGGGATTTCTTTCTGACCCAAATTCCCAACTTTCATATTAAGTACCAATACCTGCCTATTAGAATGTGTGTAAGTTCTGCCTGCAAGCATGTTTAGGACAGAAACTTGGGAGGCCTTGGGGAGTTGGTTTGAAAAGGCTGAAACAAATCCACAGCTTATGAGTAGCCTCCTTCCTCGAACTTGGGAGACTTGGCTCTTTAAGGGGAAAGTGGCAGCCCAAGTGCAGCTGTATCTTATCCAGATGTTTCACTGGCCACACGATGACAATAAAGAGAAAAACAAACCAAGTTCAAGAGAAACCCTCACGGATTGTTCTGGAAATCATCTTTGGACTCTCCTCATTTACTCCTCCCACTTTACTGCTGAAGAAACGGAGGCTGAGAGAATGCCAATGCAGTTACCAGGTGAGTTACTGGCAGATCTTGGATTTGTCTCTGAGTTTCCCAGACCAGAGCTTGAGAATGCTGCCTGAATTTGCACTTGGGACATTTCTTCTTTCTTTAGCATTATGACCAATGACAAGAACTGGTGGCAACAGTCCTGGGAGCTAGGAGTGGGTGTTTCTGCATTTTGTTAAGATGGAGGGCAAAAGAGAAGTGAGGACCGTTTCCAGGAGCTAACTTTGAGGAGCAGTAGTGTTCATTACAATCATTTTGCTGTGTTGATATGGCATTATCAATTTGACTCCATTGAAAAACTTGAAGTGTAGAAGAAAGTGGCCATTTGATGCTGGTGCCTGATATTTAAACAGAGTCTGCAGTACAAACAGTGGTGCATCTCAGGCAAGTTCCAAGTGACTTGTCTCGGTCTCAGAACCTAAGCACATTTGGACACAGTGATCAACATTTCTCTTCTAATGAGTCTGATTAATCCATAGATACAGTTGAGCGTATTCCTTATTAACAGTCCCCATGCAAACCCTTCACAGAGCTACTTTGATTTTCCCTGTCAAATGTCATATAAGCTTTCCAGAAAAAGTCTAATACAGCTCTGCAAACAGACCCTGGAAAGATCAGCTCATGAAGGTCTTTCCTGGCCATGTTTGCTTTTTGCTGCACATGTGTTTTCCCCTCCCTGCTCTCACAGCATCTTGTGAAAAACCTCCCTACCTTGAAAAAATGTAACAGCAGGTTTGGGGAGATGGGGGAGCATTTTGTGAGGGTTTCTTCATCCTGACTTTTGCATTTACACTTCATTTCTTTTTAGGCTCTGGATGGCTGGGCCGGTGCTAATTGGTACAGCTGGTTTGACATTTAAATAGGTTGAGTAGCAGGTGGAGCAGCTGATGGGGGGCAAGACCTCTGGGAAAGCTAGGGAGATAGCTGCTAAGGAGGAGGAAGAATCTTGTGGAGACAGGGTCTTCTAGAAGCTACTAACAATGAGCAGTGAATCTCCCCTCCTCCAGTGCCTGCTAGCCCTTCTTGTTCACAAAGCCACCCAGATTCCTTCAGCCACTCTTAAAACCTGGGGCCACCAAACACCGTTAACACAGCTTGTTTCAAGTAACAGGTAGTTCTTACTCCTCTTAGGGCCCCAGGCTTTCCTGCTTCTTTTTCTATATCTATGCTCTTCTCTCCAGCCCTGCTCTGTTGTGTTAAATCCAGTGGTCAGTTTTCAGTCCTCCTTGTCTTAATGTCTCCAGAGCATCTGACCCCAGTGACTGCTCCCTCTTTCTTGAAATTCTTCTTGGCTTCTGGGACACTTCACTCCCCAGAATTTTCTCCTACCTTTCTGGCCTCCATTTTTTTTTCTTTATCAGACTCATTTTCCTCTTCTTCCCAGCTTATCAATGTTGGAGTGAGCCAGGACTGAGTCCTGGATCCTATTCTCTTTTTGACATTTTCTCCTAGCAAATGATCTCATCTAACCACCACCAACAACAAAACAAAAACAACCTCTCCCAAACAACCAACCAACCAGAAAAAAAAACCCAACAAAACAACAACAAAAAACCAAATACCCACAACCACAGCAACTAAAAGTTCTTACAAAGACATAGAGTATGTGAAGGGAGTGCTGTGTATGGGTCAATACTTTTGAGGATGTTGATTGGGAACTAGGAAGTATAAGGAGATGGCTGTCAGGCTGAGGCTTTTTATTTTGTAGGCAGTGTGGTTCAGGATGAGGACACCTAGAGGCATGTGAGCAGCTGAGTGGCATGATCAGACCTGCAGTTTTGGAAGATGTTTTAGGAGGCAGACCATGAGAGCTTACCTTTTCCTTTGAAGAGGTAAAGGCAGTAACAGTCGCTCTTCCATTTGGACAGGTAATAAAGAGTTGCATTGAAAAATCTGCTCAAATACTTGGCAAAACATGTGGGGTCTTACCTTTCACTGTCCTACAGAGTTCCAATATAGCTGTAGTCTTAGGTGAGTGCTTAGCAGCTTTCCTGGCTCTTAATCATTTTCAAGTAGCCATTGAGAGGGTCAGACAGACAAGTGTCTTCCCTTTCTAGGCCTAGATCTTAGGAGAGCACTCAGACACTAAGATCCTGGGTGCAAAAATTACATATTTGAGCTCTGAAGTCCTTATTTTACATTTCCTTAGGTTTTTCTGCATTACAGTCACATATTTCAGGTCCTTAAACCCGGGATAGTTATTGCAGCCAATTACAAGAGCAATTTTCCCCAACATACTTACTTTGTTCTGCAAATGGCACATTCATAATTACATTATTTTTATGCATCACCATAAAATACCAAGAGTCATCTAATATATCACTGACAAGAGGTAAGTTTTAGAGAGTTTAAAATAAACTGCTGAAAAAGTTAGATGGCTTTTTATTATTATTATTCCCTTAGAGCCAAAACACTCATGATCAAAAATCTCATCTGATTGGCTGGTATCAGCATTAGGGTTTGAAGTGAGGAAACTGGAAAAAAAAAAAGAGTCCCAGCTCCTGTTTTGTAATAATTTTTTTCCAACTGCTTTTCTGCATTATCCTTTGATCATGGAATGTGGCTGTGGTCTTCTGTGCTGGAAATGTTCTGGTTTTCTGTTTTGCCCACAGAGGCCTCTCTCTTCTGTTTCTGATTCATGCACTTAATAGCATCTCCAGATATTATCCCTGAACATTAATCTAATGCCATTTGGGGACCTACTTAAAACCTAGACTTTGATTGGAGGAAAGGAATAGGATGGAGAAATTTCCTATTAGTGTTCAGCAATGAGAGTTTGCCTGTAATAAATAAGAAATGACTGTAAGGTCAAGAGATAGATTTTGGCTTTTAAGCTTGGGAGGATGTCTAGGCTGCATGTAATAATGCATCCATTCCTCAAAAGCTGGCTACAAGCAAGCTTTCTTTGGGATCTGTCTTCAGAGGCAGTTTAGGAACAAAAGAGAAGAACCAGGTCTTACCACATTGGAGTCACAGGTGGTGGTTGTTTTAACTAAAATAGCATCACTTACCTTTTCACCTTTGGCTCCCTCAAACGCCCTCTACCCTGAAGGCCCAACAGATCTGTTTCCAAATAACTTATGACTGTTTGCAAAACTTTAAGCCCCACCCAGAGGATGAAGATATGTGACCACTGAGCACACTGGAAATTTGGACGGTAGGTCCTGAAGGCAGTTTCCCAGGAGGTAATCACACACTTCAGATCTTCTCTGGAAAGTGGAGGGCCTCTGACAGGGTCAACATAACACAAAGGATAGTCGTGTCTATGGTTAAGGTCTGACATCACCCTTCTTTGGGATTTAAGAATGTAATAACTTTATTGCTTTTTTCCCCCTGGTTATCCATATTTATTGTGGTAATTTAAAAAACTACAATAACAAAGAAGGAAATAAAATCTGTTAATAATACCTCCCATCCTGAATGGATACATGTGTATGCATGGCTGAGTTCCTTTGCTGTTCACCGGAAACTGTTACAACATTGTTAATTGGCCATACTCCAACACAAAATAAAAAGTTAAAGAAAATACCTCCCATTCTGAGATAGTCCCTACTAACACTTGGTGGTTATGTTCCCAGACATTTTCTAGGCACAACACACACTCACAACTATTCATCCACCCAATGTCTAGGTTTTAAGTAGGGTCCCCAAATGGCATTAGATTAATGTTCAGAGATAATATCTGGGGATGCTATTATGTGCATGAATCAGAAATAGAAGAGAGAGGTCTCTGTAGGCAAAACAGAAAACCTAAACGTTTCCAGCACAGAAGACCACAGCCACATTCCATGATCAAAGGAAAATGCAGAAAAGCAGTTGGAAAAAATTATTACAAAACAGGAGCTGGGGCTCTCTTTTTCCAGTTTCCTCACTTCAAACCCTAAAGTTGTCAGTTTGACTTGTGAAATTCATCTTGATATCTTACTGCTACTTCTAGTGTCACTACCATGATCCAAAGATCTCCTTCTGTCACTTGGACATCTGCAGTAGTGTCCTAACTGAGATCTCTGCCTTCACCCTGGCCCTTGTCCAAATCATCTTCCCTCTCGTGGCCACTGTGGCCCTTTTGAAACACAAATGCAATCATCTGCCTCCCCTCTTCCTTAAAGCCCCTCTTAAATATGCCTGTTGTTGTTAGGATAAAGGCAGAACTTCAGTGGCCTACAAGGATCTCATGATCTGTTCACTCTCTTTCAGCCTTATCTTCTGACAGTCTCCCTACCAGGCCCTACAGTAGCCACTCTGCCTTCTCATCATTTCCTCAACAGGTTTTCTGCCTCCGAGCCTTTGCTCCAGCTGTTTCCTAGAACAGTCTTTCATGCTGCTTCCTCCTTGAACATTCCATCTAGATTAGGCCCTCTTTCTTATCTCATTTTCCCCTGATGCTGACTTTGATTAGTCCCTGCACTACATGTGTTTGTCTGGTAGGAGTTCTTAAAATTAGGAACAAAGGGAGAACACATTTGGAATTGAGTAACCCCCCAAAGTACTCTTGAAGTCCTGGCTTGTTCCCACACCTTGTTCTGTCTCCATGTTTTTCTCTGAGCCCTCACTGGTCTTCCTGCTGTACCTTACTGGTCTCCAGGTTGTGCTGTGCTGTGCTTAGTCACTCAGTTGTGTCTGACTCTTTGTGACCCTATGGACTGTTGCCTGCCAGGCTCCTCTGTCCCTGGGGATTCTTCAGGATACTGGAGTGGGCTGCCATGCCCTTCTCCAGAGGATCTTCCCAACCCAGGGATCGAACCCAGGTCTCCCGCATTGCAGGCGGATTCTTTACCATCTGAGCCACCAGGGAAGCCTGGTCTCCAGCTTACTCCAGCCCATTTCCTGATATAACCCTAGAGTTTTGTCCATTTTTTTTTTTTTTGCTTCTATCATCTAAATTTTGTTCTCTATTTTGTCTGTTGGCACTTGGCTCTTCTTTCCTGGGAATTTACAGAAATCTTGGAAAGGCAATGTGTTTTCCAAAATTTATGGAATGGGAGTTGAATAGTCATACAATGGTAAATTGGTCAGCAATAAAAACGAATGAAATACTGATATATGCAATAGCATGGTTGAATCTCCGAAGTATGTTGAGTGAAATGAGAAAGACACAAAAGATTATACACTGTGTGATTCCATTTATAAGAAGTTCTATAATAAACAAAACCGATCTATGATGAAAAAATTGTAGCAATCGTTGCCATTGGTGGATAAGTAGCAATTGACTAGAAGAGGCAGCATAAGGAAACTTACTAGGGTGATAAAAAATATTCTACACCTTGTTAGAAGTTTGGTCTACACAGGTCCATGCATTTGTCAAAACTCATTCAGTGGTTTAGATATGTACATTGTACCTTTTACAAATTTTAACCTAAAGAAAAGAACCATAAACAAATGTTAAACTTTAGTTAAAAATGCATACTATAGTGTTTAGGGGTGAAAATTTTTGCAATTTACTATGTAGTGCATCCAAAATAAGATAGATTGATCAATGATGTGATAAAGTAAATATAATAGAATGTTTGTTGTATAATATAGGTGATATGTATGTGTGTGTTCATTGTACAGTTCCTTCAAAATTTTCTGTATTTTTAATATTTTTCTAATAAAAATATTGGGGAAAATGCTCTAGACTGAAAACCTCTCTACATTATGAAATGTTTTGTGAAGGAAATACACTGAAAATGATGGGGTACTAGAAGTGATTTCCACATAATTTGTCTGTTTTGGAATATGGAGGGTATTTTGAAAGAGTAAAGCCCATCTCTAATGGGTATATAGACTAAGAAACAAGATCTTAGAAGGATTCTTATACCAGCCTGGGGATTCTGGGAGCCAGGGAGATATTTTGCAAATAATTAAGGAACAGAAACTAGGATGTGTATGCATGTATAGAGGGGGTTCAGTGATTCCTGACTCAGAGTCCAAAAAATCTAAAATCAAAGCTTCCCCTTGACCTAAACACCAGGCTCAAAATGAGAGTAGGCTTCACAGCCTTAGAATGGGATTGTTTTACAAGCTAGGAGAACAGTTACCTTAAACTTTGGGGTAAGTGGCCTGTGTTTCTCTAGCCAGGAAAGATAGGAGGGAACAGAAATGCTCAGGGTCTCTGAAAACTCTCCTTGATCATGAACTTTCTGGAAATTCTGCTAGACAGTATGCTTTATGATGACTCATTTTGTCTTGTTCAACACACTTTCCTTGGCATTCAGCACAGAGTCTGGCACTCAACAAATACCCATTAAATATATGAGTGTGCGAATGAATACAATTTGTTGATTCTTGTGCAGCTAACTTCTTTCAGGTCTCAGGTTAGTTGCCACTTCCTCCAGGAGTCAGTCCTGAGAGTGTCCCTGGCCATCCCAGATCATGTTAAGTCCTTCCTTTATATCCTGTTGTTGTTGTTCTAACCTTCAGGGCATTTTAAAATTGCAGTTTTAATGTCTGTCTTGCCCACTTTCTTATAAGTCCCATGAGGGCAGGAGTGGTGTTTGTCTCAGTTACCACTGTTCCCCTCGTGTCCAGTAGAGGAGATCCATAGATTCAATGAAGGAGTGTAGTCCTTCCCTGATCGGAGTAAGTTACCCTGCTCTGTGTTTGCACTCTGCTTTTCCCAGTGGGATTTAGACTTTCTCTCCCTCATTGTGCAGGGCATGGAATGGGCATCAATCAAGCAGTTTGTGATGGCTGCATCGTCATGCATAATGATATTTCTTCTCACTGGAAACAGCTGACACTGAGGTTTTGCCTAGAATATACCATGGCTGAACAGCTTTAATAAGGACTAAACCAGCAGACGTAAATATCTGTGGCATATTCTGACTGACAAAATGCTTTTTAATGATTCATATCAAACTAATTCTGGCTCAGTCAACATAAGAGGAGGTTAAGTAGAGATATTGAAGTTGGCCAATGTGGTTTGTGGCCCTTGGTTCTCACCCCTACCCCTCAAGCGGTAGCTAGGAGTGGTTGCAAAGTTGTCTGTAAGTTTCCAGGTAGCTGAGGGCACAGGCTGTAGAAAGAAGTGAAAAGTGAAAGTGAACATCTCTCAGTCGTGTCCGACACTTTGTGACCCCATGGACTGTATAGTCCATGGAATTCTCTAGGCCAGAACACTGGAGTCGGTGGCCTTTCCCTTCTCCAAGGGATCTCCCAAACCCAAGGATTGAATCCAGGTTTCCTGCACTGCAGGCAGATTCTTTACCAGCTGAGCCACAAGGAAATGAAGTTGCTCCCTTAAAACTGCAGTCTGGGAGAGAGCTGAGGACTGGGGATCATCTGCACAGGTTATGCCATGTGGCCAGTGGCCAAAAAGTGGGCAGGTGGTAGAGCTCCAAACAGAATGCCCTCTGAAGTCCAGGAAGGCATCCTGCTCATGCTGCTACAGGAGCAGATGCAAACACAGAATAGTTCCTCATGTAAATGAACCCAGGGACTATGAGGCAAGGCTGCTTGTACCACTCTTAATTTCCCTCATGGTCCGCTTCCAGGTGCTGTGTGGAGGCAAAAACAAGCCAAAAAAAAAAAAAAAGAAAACCCACCTACCCCCCCAAAAAACCCCTTGTGCTAAATATAAGAAAGATATTTCTCTGGAAAAGACCCTAGTAAGACTTTAGCTTGGCATTTTTTCTTCTTATTGTTATGAAAACAAGTAACTTGAGTAGTAAATATTATATATTCTTGATAAGGCTAACCATAGTATCATTTATTGTGCAAACTATAATCCTCTACTTTAGCCACCTGATATGAAGAGCCAACTCATTGGAAAGGACCCTGATGCTGGGAAAGATTGAGGGCAGGAGGAGATGGGGGCGACAGAGGATGAGGTGGTTGGATGGCATCATCGACTCAATGGACTTGAGTTTGAGCAAGCTCCGGGAGATAGTGAAGGACATGGAGGCCTGGTGTGCTGCAGTCCATGGGGTCGCAAAGAGTTGGACACGAACAACAAATAACCCTCTTGAAAGTGAAAGAAGACCATTAACATAGCTGGGACTATCCCACACACTCTGGGAACTGTATGATTCCTCCAGCCTTGAACAACAGCTTGGATAAACTTAATGCTGTCTTGAACCCTGACATTCAGTAGCATGGAATATTTTCTTTTCTTTTTTGTTTTATAAATTGTTAAAATTAACTTTACATTTTTTAATTTTTATTTTCCTTTAACTTTTATTTATTTATTTTTAAAATTTATTTTCTTAAAATTTTAATTGGAGGCTAATTACTTTACAATATTGTGGTGGTTTTTGCCATACATTCACATGAATCAGCCATGGATGTACATGTGTTCCCAATCCTGACCCTCCCTCCCATCTCCTACCCATCCCATCCCTCTGGGTCATCCCAGTGCACCAGCCCTGAGCACCCTGTCTCATGCATTGAACCTAGACTAGCGATCTATTTCACATATGATAATATACATGTTTCGATGCTATTCTCTCAAATCATCCCACCCTCACCTTCTCCCACAGAGTCCAACAGTCTGTTCTTTACATCTGTGTCTCTTTTCCTGTCTCACATATAGGGTCATTGTTGTCATCTTTCTAAATTCCATATATATGCGTTAATATACTGTATTGGTGTTTTTCTTTCTGACTTTGTTCTGTATAATAGGCTCCAGTTTCAACAACCTCATTAGAACTGATTCAAATGCTTTCTTTTTAATAGCTGAGTAATATTCCATTGTGTATATGTACCACAGCTTTCTTATCCATTCGTCTGCCGATGGACATCTAGGTTGCTTCCATGTCCTGGCTATTGGAAACAGTGCTGCAATGAATATTGGGGTACACGTGTCTCTTTCAATTCTGGTTTCCTCGATGTGTATGCCCAGTAGTGGGATTGCTGGGTCGTATGGCAGTTCTATTCCCAGTTTTTTGAGGAATCTCCACACTGTTCTCCATAGTGGCTGTACTGGTTTGCATTCCCACCAACAGTGTAAGAGGGATCCTTTTTCTCTGCACCCTCTCCAGCATTTGTTGTTTGTAGACTTTTTGATAGCAGCCATTCTGACCGGCGTGAGATGGTACCTCATTGTGGTTTGATTTGCATTTCTCTGATAATGAGTGATGTTGAGCATCTTTTCATGTGTTTGTTAGCCATCTGTATGTCTTCCTTGGAGAAATGTCTATTTAGTTCTTTGGCCCATTTTTTGACTGGGTCATTTATTTTTCTAGAATTGAGCTGCAGGAGTTGCTTGTATATTTTTGAGATTAATTCTTTGTCAGTTGCTTCATTTGCTATTATTTTCTCCCATCCTAAAGGCTGTCTTTTCACCTTGCTTATAGTTTCCTTTGTTGTGCAAAAGCTTTTAATTTTAATTAGGTCCCATTTGTTTATTTTTGCTTTTATTTCCATTACTCAGAGGTGGATCATAGAGAATCCTGCTATGATTTATGTCAGCGAGTGTTTTGCCTATGTTTTCCCCTAGGAGATCTTTAACCTATTTTGAGTTTATTTTTGTGTATGGTGTTAGAAAGTGTTCTAGTTTCATTCTTTAACAAGTGGTTGACCAGTTTTCCCCGCACCACTTGTTAAAGAGATTGTCTTTTCTCCATTGTATATTCTTGCCTCCTTTGTCAAAGATAAGGTGTCCATAGGTGCCTGGATTTATCTCTGTGCTTTATATTTTGTTCCATTGATATATATTTCTTTCTTTGTGCCAGTACCATACTGTCTTGATGACTGTTGCTTTGTAGTATAGCCTGAAGTCAGGCAGGTTGATTCCTCCAGTTCCACTCTTCTTTCTCAAGATTGCTTTGGCTATTCAAGGTTTTTTGTATTGCCATCCAAATTGTGAAATTATTTGTTCTAATTCTCTGAAAAATACCGTTGGTAGCTTGATAGGGATTGCATTGAATCTATAGATTGCTTTGGGTAGTATACTCATTTTCACTATATTGATTCTTCTGATCCATGAACATAGTATATTTCTCCATCTGTTTATGTCATCTTTGATTTCTTTCATCAGTGTTTTATAGGTTTCTGTATAAAGGTCTTTTGTTTCTTTAGGTAGATATATTCCTAAGTATTTTATTCTTTTCATTGCAATGGTGAATGGGATTGTTTCCTTAATTTCTCTTTCTGTTTTCTCATTGTTAGTGTATAGGGATGCAAGGAATTTCTCTGTGTTAATTTTATATCCTGCAACTTTACTATATTCATTGATTAGTTCTAGTAATTTTCTGGTGGAGTCTTTAGGATTTTCTATGTAGAGAATCACATCATCTGCAAACAGTGAGAGTTTTACTTCTTCTTTTCCAATCTGGATACCTTTTATTTCTTTTTCTGCTCTAATTGCTGTAGCCAAAACTTCCAAAACTATGTTGAGTAGTAGTGGTGAGAGTTGGCATCCTTGTCTTGTTCCTGACTTTAGGGGAAACGCTTTCAATTTTTCACCATTGAGGATAATGTTTGCTGTGGTTTTATCATATATGGCTTTTATTATGCTGAGGTATGTTCCTTATGTGCCTGCTTTCTGGAGGGTTTTTATCATAAATGGATGTTGAATTTTGTCAAAGGCTTTCTCTGCATGTATTGAGATAATCATATGGTTTTTTTCTTTCAATTTGTTAATGTGGTGTATCACATTGATTGATTTGCGAATATTGAAGAATCCTTGCATCCCTGGGATAAAGCCCACTTGGTCATGGTGTATGATCTTTTTAATATGTTGTTGGATTCTGTTGCTAGAATTCTGTTAAGGATTTTTGCATCCATGTTCATCAGTGATATTGGCCTGTAGTATTCTTTTTTTTGTGGCATCTTTGTCTGGTTTTGGAATTAGGGTGATGGTGGCCTCATAGAATGAGTTTGGCAGTTTACCTTCCTCTGCAATTTTCTAGAAGAGTTTGAGTAAGATAGGTGTTAGCTCTTCTCTAAATTTTTGGTAGAATTCAGCTGTGAAGCCATCTGGTCCTGGGCTTTTGTTTGCTGGAAGATTTCTGATTACAGTTTCGATTTCCGTGCTTGTGATAGGTCTGTTAAGATTTTCTATTTCTTCCTGGTTCAGTTTTGGAAAGTTATACTTTTCTAAGAATTTATCCATTTCTTTCAAGTTGTCCATTTTATTGGCGTATAGTTGCTGATAGTAGTCTCTTATGATCCTTTGTATTTCGGTGTTGTCTTTTGTGATTTCTCCATTTTCATTTCTAATTTTGTTGATTGGGTTCTTCTCCCTTTGTTTCCTGATGAGTCTGGCTAATGGTTTGTCAATTTTATTTATCTTCTCAAAGAACCAGCTTTTAGCTTTGTTGATTTTTGCTATGGTATCTTTTGTATCTTTTGCATTTATTTCTGCCCTAATTTTTGTGATTTCCTTCTTTCTACTAAGCCTGGTGTTCTTCATTTCTCCCTTTTCTAGTTGCTTTATGTATAGAGTTAGGTTATTTATTTGATTTTTCTCCTGTTCCTTTAGGTAGGCTTGTATTGCTATGAACCTTCCCCTTAGCACTGCTTTTATTGAATCCCATAGGTTTTGGGTTGTTGTGTTTTCATTTTCATTCATTTCTATGCATATTTTGATTTATTTTCTGATTTCTTCTGTGATTTGTTGGTTATTCAGCAACGTGTTGTTTAGCCTCCATATGTTGGAATATTAAATAGTTTTTCTCCTGTAATTGACATCTAATATTACTGCATTGTGATCAGAATAGATGCTTGGAATGATTTCAATTTTTTTGAATTTACCAAGGCTAGATTTATGGCCCAGGATGTGATCTATCCTGGAGAAGGTTCCGTGTGCACTTGAGAAAAAGGTGAAATTCATTGTTTTGGGTGAAATTTCCTATAGATATCAATTAGATCTAACTGGTCCATTGTATCATTTAAAGTTTGTGTTTCCTTGCTAATTTTCTGTTTAGTTGATCTATCCATAGGTGTGAGTGGGGTATTAAAGTCTCCCACTATTATTGTGTTACTGTTAATTTCCCTTTTCATATTTGTAAGCATTTGCTTTACATATTGCAGTGCTCCTATGTTGGGTGCATATATATTTATAATTGTTATATCTTCTTCTTGGATTGATCCTTTGATCATTATGTAGTGTCCTTCTTTGTCTCTTTTCACGGCCGTTATTTCAAAGTCTATTTTATCTGATATGAGTATTGCTACTCCTGCTCTTTTGGTCTCCATTTGTGTGAAATATCTTTTTCCAGCCCTTCACTTTCAGTCTGTATGTGTCCCTAGGTTTGAAGTGGGTCTCTTGTGGACAGCATATATAGGGGTCTTGTTTTTGTATCTATTCAGCCAGTCTTTGTCTTTTGGTTGGGGCATTCAACCCATTTACATTTAAGGTAATTATTGATAAGTATGATCCCGTTGCTATTTACTTTGTTGTTTTGGGTTTGAGTTTATAAACCTTTTCTGTGTTTCCTGTCTTTAGCATTTGCTGAAGAGCTGGTTTGGTGGTGTTGAATTCTCTGAGCTTTTGCTTGTCTGTAAAGCTTTTGATTTCTTCTTCATATTTGAATGAGATCTTTGCTGGGTACAGTAATCTGGGCTGTAGGTGTTTCTCTTTCATCATTTTAAGTATGTCCTGCCATTCCCTTCTGGCTTGAAGAATTTCTATTGAAAAATCAGCTGTTATCCTTATGGGGATCTCCTTGTGGGTTATTTGTTGTTTTTCCCTTGCTGCTTTTAATATTTGTTCTTTGTGTTTGATCTTCGTTAATTTGATCTTGAGGTGTTTCACCTTGGGTTTATCTTGTTTGGGACTGTCTGGGTTTCCTGGACTTGGGTGGCTATTTCCTTCCCCATTTTAGGGAAATTTTCAACTATTATCTCCTCAGGTATTTTCTCATGGCCTTTCTTTTTGTCTTCTGAGATTCCTATGATTCAAATGTTGGGGCACTTAACATTGTCCCAGAGGTCTCTGAGGTTGTCCTCATTTCTTTTAATTTTTTTTCTTTTTTCCTCCCTGCTTCATTTATTTCCACCATTCTATCTTCCACCTCACTTATCCTATCTTCTGCCTCAGTTATTCTACTGTTGGTTCCCTCCAGAGTGCTTTTGATCTCAGTTATTGCATTATTCATTGACTTTTTAAAAATTTCTTCTAGGTCCTTGTTAAACTTTTCTAGCACCTTCCCAATCCTTGTCTCCAGACTATTTATATGTAACTCCATTTTGTTTTCAAAATTTTGGATCATTTTTACTATCATTATTCTGAATTCTTTTTCAGTTAGACTCCCTATCTCCTCCTCTTTTGTTTGGTTTGGCGGGCTTTTATCATGTTCCTTTACCTGCTGAATGTTTCTCTGCCTTTTCATCTTGTTTAGGTTACTGTGTTTGGGGTGGCCTTTCTGTATGCTGGAAGTTTGTGGTTCCTCTTTATTGTTGAGGTTCCTCCCTCTCGGTGGGGTTGGACAAGTGGCTTGTCAAGGTTTCCTGGCTAGGGAAGCTTGCGTCAGTGTTCTGGTGGGTAGAGCTGGATCTCATCTCTCTGGAGTGCAATGAAGTGTCCAGTAGTGAGTTTTGAGGTGTCTATGGGTTTGATGTGACCTTTGGCCACCTGTATTTTTGTGCTCAGGTTTATGTTCCTGCATTGTTGGAGAATTAGCTAGGTATGTCTTGCTCTGAAACTTGTTGGCTCTTGGGTGGAGCTTGGTTTCAGAGTAGGTATGGAGGCTTTTGGATGAGCTTTTGTTGATTAATGGTCTCTGGAGTCAGGAGTTTTCTGGTGTTCTCAAGTTTTGGATTTAGGCCTCCTGCCTCTGGCTTTCAGTCTTATTCTTATAGTAGCCTCAACACTTCTCCATCCATACAGATCTGATGATGAAACATCTAGGTTAATGGTGAAAATATTTTCCACAGTGAGGGACACCCAGAGAGGTTCACAGAGTTACATGAAGAAGAGAAGAGGGAGGGGGGAGATAGAGGTGACCAGGAGGAGAAGAGGGGGACTCAAAAGGGGAGAGAGCAGTCTAGCCAGTAATCAATTTCCTATTTGCTCTCCACAGTCTGGAACACCCAGAGAGCTTCACGGAGTTCCATAGAGAAGAGAAGAGGGAGGAAGGAGATAGAGGTGACCAGGAGGAGTGGAAGGAGAGTCAAAAGGAGAGACCAATCTAGCCTGTGATCAGTTCCCTAAATTTTCTCCACAGCTGGAACACCCAAAGAGATTCACAGAGTTAAGTAGAGAAGAGAAGGGGGAGGGAGGAGATAGAGGTGACCTGGGGGAGAAAAAGGAGAGTAAAAAGGGGAGAGAGCAATCAAGCCAGTAATCACACTCCTAAGTAAAAACGGGTACTGAAGATTGGATTCTTAAAGGTACAGAAT
This sequence comes from Giraffa tippelskirchi, assembly GCF_054371585.1. Classification (NCBI taxonomy): domain Eukaryota; kingdom Metazoa; phylum Chordata; class Mammalia; order Artiodactyla; family Giraffidae; genus Giraffa; species Giraffa tippelskirchi. Next base: position 16,649,879 of record NC_137289.1, on the reverse strand, counting down.
TGATAACAAATACTCAAAAGCAAAGATTAAAAATCTAGAGTAGAGGTTAGACTCTCAAAAATACAATATTAAAAAAACAAAACAAAATCGCAAAAGTTATATTAAAAAATATGAAATTTGCTTTAAAAATAGTGTCTTTTTTTCTCAAGATAATAGCACGTTTTAAAAATGAAAATTAAAGGAGTAATAAACAACTTAAAAATAAAAAAAATTTAAATTAAAAAATGATTATAGTAAAATATATCTAGGAATTTCTCTGGAGCTGTTGAGGGCAGTGTGTGGTCAGTTCAGTTTCAGATATTTCCTTGTTCCACCTTATACTTCTTCTCAAGGTCTATAGGTCCCTTCCAATGTAGCCAGTGCTAACTACAGGGTTTTAATCTGTTGCACCTGTCACTTCCAAAGCTGTTCCCTGTTCCTTGTTTATTTTGGCTTCCTCTGTTTGCAAGTCTTTTCAGTATCTAACTTCCGCCCTGACACAAGGGGGCTAAGGTGGTCATTTATTTTGGCTCACTTGTTCAATTGTGCTGTGGGGAGGGAAGAACACTGCAAACAAATATCACTGTCAGATGTGGGAAGTGCTTGCAATGTCTGGGCCACACTGGGTTTGCCCCCGCTCACGGTGTGTGTGGTTTCCCAGTCTACACTGCTCAGGCTCCAGGTTGCTCTGCTGGGGAACTAACATAGGCCCTGGGTTGTGTGCACTTCCCAGATCTATGCCGCTCAGGTTCTCAGGTATTCCACAAAGGCACAGACTCAGTTTGGCCTGCGTTTTGTGCCCTTCCCAGGTCCAAGCAGCTCAGGCGACCAGGTGCTTGGCGAGCGCACTCTTCCCAGATGGGTGGTGCATCTTATCACCTCCCCAGTCCCAGCCGCTCGGTTTCCTGGGTGTGCAGCGGGAGCGCCGTCTCAGGTGTGTCATGTGTCTCTTCTGGGGTCGCTGATCTCTGGCTGTGACCCTCCTGATGGATGTCAACCGTCCAGGATCCCAGGAAGACTTGGTTAGCAACTGGGAGCCCGCTCGCAGTTTGGTAGAGGATGCTGTCTCTGGGGCCGAGTTTGCTCCTTTCCTTCCGGCTCTGGCTGTTGCCCGCCTGCCTCCTGCCTCTGGCGGGGGATGGGCTGGTCCGCAGCTGGCTAACTCTCCTCTGGTATTTGCTCAGTCCTTTATTCTGTGAGTGGGCCAGCAGTGCCTTAGGTTAGAGCTTTTCATGGGAAAGTTCTCTCTCTCTCTCCTCTTTTTTTCCCCCTCTCTGGCTATCCCACGGTTTGGGTTGCTGTCTCAGGTTAGCTCCCTCAGATTACCCTCAGGGCATTCAGGCCCAGTCCTTACCCAAAGCAATGCAGCCTGCACTGCCCTGTTCAGCCCCTGTTTGCTGGTGGCGGATGTGAGAGTCTGGGCTACTTCTTCACTGGGAGTTGCAGTTAGACGTGTAATCTGTGGGTTTTATTTATTTATTTTTCCCTCCCAGTTATGTTGCCCTCTGAGATTCCAAAACTCCCCATAGACACGCCAGTGAGAGGGTTTCCTGGTGTTTGGAAACTTCTCCTCTTTTAAGACTCCCTCCCCGGGACGGGTCTCTGTCCCTAACTTTTTTGTCTCTCTTTTTATCTTTTATATTTTGTCCTACCTCCTTTCAAAGACAATGGGCTGCCTTTCTGGGTGCCTGGTGTCCTCCGCCAGCGTTCAGAAGTTGTTTTGTGGTATTTGCTGAGCATTCAAATGATCTTTCAATGAATTTGTGGGGGAAAAGTGGTCTCCTCGTCCTATTCCTCCGCCATCTTAGGACCTCCTCCATATGGAATATTTTCAATGGCTGATAAACTGCAGGCCTAAGAGAGTGTAAGCAGCAGTCACACAGCCATGGAACCAACAAATGAAGAGCAATTGCTGCATGGGCAGAGCTGTTTGGTTATCCATCAATCACTTCTCACACACATAGAGGTGCATGAATAAGTAGGGTGGCCGGCAGCAGCCTCATCGCCAAGCGTAATGATAATAGCTTGCAACCACTGAGAACTTTCTATATGCTAGGGATTGTGTGAAACACTTTCATGCCTTAGGTCACAATGCATATTAGTTGTTGTTACCATACATGTGGAAGATTTTTGTATGTAGTGATTGATTTTGTATTTACTACTGTGTTACTATTTACTTACCCCCCACACACACACAATACAGGGATGTAGGCATTACTATGGGCTTCCCTGGTGGCTCAGGTGGTAAAGCATCCACCTGCAATGCAGAAGACCTAGGTTCGATCCCTGGTTCGGGAAGATCCCCTAGAGAAAGGAATGGCAACCCACTCTAGTATTCTTGCCTGGAAAATTCCATGGACAGAGGAGCCTGATGGGCTACTGTCAGTGGGGTCAGAAAGAGTCTGATCCGATTGGGTAACTAACATACACATACACAGGCATTACTATGCCAATTGCCAAACAAGAAATCAAGGCTCAGAGAGGTAAGATAGCTTGTAAATAACTGCTGGAACTGTAACTTAAATCCAAGTCTGTTGAACTCCAAATTAATATTTTTTTAATTTCTGACTTAAAAAATTTGAAGTATAGTTGATTTACAGTGTTGGGTTAGTTTCAGGTGTACAGCATAGTGATTCAGTCACATGTACATATAACTGAATATATATATATATATATGTATATGTACATTTGCTGTTGTTCAGTTGCTAAGTCACGTCCAACTCACTGCAACCTCATGGACTGCAGCATGCCAGGGTTCCCTGTCCTTCATTACATAGATGCAAACATATATTCTTTTTCAGATTCTTTTCCCTTGTAAGTTATTACAAAATATTGAGTATAGTTCCCTGTGCTGTATAGTAGGTCCTTGTTATTTTTATGATATATAGTAAAATGTATCTGTTAATTCCAGATTCCTAATTTATAAATCCTCCCCCCTTTCCCCTTTGGTAACCATAAGTTTATTTTCTAAGTCTGTAGATCTATTTCTGTTTTGTAAGTAAGTCCTTTCATATCTTTTTTTTTTTTTTTTTTTTTTTAGATTCCACATATAAGGAATATCATTTATCTTTTCTCTGGCTGGCTTAGTTCACTTAGTATGATAGTCTCTAGGTCCATCCATATTGCTGCAGATGGCATTATTTTCTTTTTTTAAACGGCTAAGCCATATTCCATTGGCCTTACCAGGTGGTGCTAAGGGTAAAGAAACTGCCTGCCAATGCAGGTGATGTAAGAGACTTGGGTTTGATCCCTGGGTTGGGAGGACCCACTGGAGGAGGGCAAGGCAACCCACTTCAATATTCTAGCCTGGAGAATCCCACGGACAGAGGAACCTGGCGAGCTACAGTTCATGGGATCGCAAAGCGTCAGACATGACTGAAGTGACTTAGCATGCACGCATGTATACCCCATTGTGTATATATACCATATCTTCTTTATCCATTCTTCTGTTGATGGACATTTAGGTTGCTTCCATGTCTTGGCTATTGTAAATTGTTAAACTCCAATTTCTATATGCTTTTTGTGATACTACACCTAACAAATATTTGCAAATCAGTCCTATGTACCAAACACTGCTAGGTGCTGAGTACAAACATACACTGGGTGGTGGGCTCAAGCTGTGAGAAAAGACAGAAACAGAAACATTCTCTGTCTCAAAGGGCTTCCCCTTTAGTAGGAGAGATAGGCACGCAAACACAGAATTTGAATACAATAGGTGTTCAATAGGCTAGATACCATATTCTATTGTTATAATATTTTTTGAAATATGAAATATACGATAGCATTATATGATCTATTAATATAATGTAATATGAGCTATACTTATGTATTAGAGGAGGAAATGGCAACCCACCCCAGTATTCTTGCCTGGGAAACCCCATAGACAGAAGAACCTGGAGGCCTTACAGTCCATGGGGTTGCAAAGTGTCAGACACGACTTAGTGACTAAACCACCACTACCATACTTATTATGTTATATTTCTATTTCATCAGTAAATGTGTAGTGTATTACAAAGTACTGTGGGAGCACAGAGGAGAGGCAGGGAAATTTTGACAGAGAGGCTAACATTTGAGAAGGGCCTTGAATGGTACCTAGGAGTTTGTCAGGTGAAGTAAGGGAACCAAGCCCACAATAGGCAGAAGGAATACACTGTGCAAAGACACAGGGAAGAGTAGACATATTCGGAGAAAACCAAGCAGGTTGGTGAGTTCTCCTCTGTGAGAACTGCCCACTTGAATATTGACAGGTGAATGTATGTGAAATCTGGGGTTTGCTCTAAAGATAAAAGATAGAAAGATAAAAGATAAAAGATAGAAAGAGCCTGCTATCTTTCCACTCCAGAAGATAAAAGTCTGTGGGGTGGGGAGGAAACCAAATAGACAAAACAAGAATGACAGAGAGTGGATAATTTTAAAGTACAATGATAGATATTAGGAGATTAATTGTACTATTCTTTCTATTTTTGTGTACATCTGAAATTTTCCACAATAGAATTTTAAAACAAAGAAAAAATAAGAGATTTGTTATAGTTAGGACAAAGTAAAGGTGGAAGTGAGTGTCCAAAGGTGAGGCTGATGAAACAGATGGTATGATTGGGGTGAGAATGTTGGGCAAACTATGAAAAGCCCTTAAATACAAAGCTAAGGAGTTGGGTACTTGCTCCTTGGAAGGTAAGGAGTTGGGTACTTGCTCCTTGGAAGAAAAGCTATGATCAACCTAGACAGTATATTAAAAAGCAGAAAAAAAAAAAAAAAGCAGAGACATTACTTTGCCAACAAAGGTCCATCTAGTCAAAGCTATGGTTTTTCCAGTAATCATGTATGGATGTGAAAGTTGGAGTATAAAGAAAACTGAGCACTGAAGAATTGATAATTTTGAACTGTGGTGTTGGAGAAGACTGTTGAGAGTCCCTTGGACTGCAAGGAGATCCAACCAGTCCATCCTAAAGGAGATCAGTCCTGAATGTTCATTGGAAGGACTAATGCTGAAGCTGAAACTCCAATACTTTGGCCACCTGATGTGAATAACTGACTCATTTGAAAAGACTCTGATTCTGGGAAAGATTGAAGGCAGGAGGAGAAGGGGATGACAGAGGATGAGATAGTTGGATGGCATCACTGACTCAATGGATATGAGTCTGAGTAAGCTCTGGGAGTTGGTGATGGACAGGGAAGTCTGGCGTACTGCAGTCCATGGGGTCACAAAGAGCTGGATACGACTTGAGGGAGTGAATTGAACTGAACTGAAGGAGTTGGGACTTAACCCAATAGATAATAGGGAACCATGATAGGGTCTTAATCATGAGATTGACAAATTCATGATATATTTTAGAAAGATCATTGACTCTGTATAGAAAATGGAATATGAGGCAGGAAGTGGGGAGCAGCAGGTCCAGGTGAGAGATGATGGGGGCCTGGAGAGATGAGGAAACAGAGGTCTGAGTTATGGACTTTGGGTTTTATTCTAAATGCAGTGGGAAGCCACTGCAGGTGGAGTTAGGAAAGGATGTAATATGATATGATTTGCGTATTGTGTTCATACCTCCACCCCCTACAAAAGAAGAGGGACACAAGGAAACTTTTGAAAGTGATGAGTATGCTTTTTATCTTGATTTTGATAATGGTCTCATGTGTATGTATATATGTATATCCAACTCATCAAGTTATATTCATTAAATATGTACAGTTTTATATTTACATCTCAATAGTTATAAATGAAAATTTACAAAACAGTTATAGAATACACTTAATATAACCCATAACCTTACCTCACTGAATAAATTATCCTTAACATTTTAGTATATTTGTATATATGAGCACACATTCATATATGCCAACTGCATATTTACAAACACTGTAATATTTATGTAATATTATGTAATTTTGTTGATATTATTTATTAAAATTTGGTTCAGTTTTCTTTACCTTAGTATTTTTAAGTACCAAATATCCTAAGTAGAAAAATGTGTAAGACCCAGCTCCTCATCTCTACAATTTGCAACCTAGTGGAAGAGATAGATATGTATACAATAAAGTGTGTGACAATATGTGAAGTGCTATTTTTGCAGAATAAAGTAAGTGCTTCCCCACTTCCATGGGGAAGTGCTATGAGAACTTAGAAGAAAAGATCCCTTGGGTTGTTACGTGGAAGATGGACTGGGAAGAGTGGGCATGGGTAGAAGTGGGTAGATCAATGAAGAAGACTATTGTCACAGCCCAGATGATGTAGCTTGGACTAGGTTAGTGACTTGCAGTAGGTAAGTGGCTTGGACTAGGTTAGTGGCAGTAGAGTTGGTAAAAGCAAATAGATCTGAGAAATATTTAGGAAATAGAATGAATGAGAATTGATAGTTGGCTGGTTGTGGGGATTGAGAGGGATGGATGAAGGATATCTCCCAGATTTGGGGCATGAAGTATCAAGTGGAGGATGGTGCCATTTACTAAGGTAAGATGCATAAGAAGAAAATGGAGCATCTGCTATGTGAAAGAAAATGGCAATTGGCAAAGGTTCTCAAGAGGGTGGGGTTGTCTTCTGAAACTTTAAATCTATTTGGTAGTACATAGACATTATGGGAAGATGTAATTACACTGTGAAGTCTGCAGTTCCCAGAACCACTGCTAATAGTTTAGAGTGTATTATTTATTGCTTTATTGTATAAAAGAGTTAATTATCAACCAAGACACAGAAATGTAGCAGTTATCCAGGGCAATCCCTTTTTTTCAGTAAGGCCCAGAGAGAAGTGATTTAAACAAAGTTACAAAGCTAGTTAGTAGCAGGTCTAGGTCTAGAAGCAAGTCTCTTTACTGGTAGCTTTACATTTCTTCTGCCACACAGTTCCTTTTTCAACTGTACTATCAGAATTGACTCTGTTAGTGGCTATTTTCTTCCAGTCTCTGTGGACCCATTTTCCTTGCCTAAGCCTACGTGTATATAGAAATGTATAAGAAATTCCATCTACTTTCTTTATGATCAGGCCACATGTCCTGTGTTTATGAATACACATTATTGAAAGAGTAACCTGATAAATTTACCATAGCAGAGCCTATTGTTCCTTTGGGTATAAGGGAATGATTCAGATTGCAGTTGAACTCCAGTCTTTCCACAGAACAGACCATGGGACTGAGGGCTTCTAGCCTTGTCATTCTGGGGTTTTTGATTAGTCTGTTAAAATGCTTGCCATTTTTTTCTAGACTGAAGTCATCTTCAAAATATCTTACACCATCCCAAGATTGCTTGATGATCCAGCAATTGATTTTGCAGTCTGTTAGGTGAGGAATTTTTATCATTTCCTCCTACCTTAGATGCAGTTTCTACTTTCATGGTACCTCACTGCTCAAGTTTGCCCCCCTTGTTACTTTTTGCAATGCTTTAACGTTTCTCACCTTGACCATCTGTACTTGTTGAAGGAAGTATACTTTAGTGATGGGACTATACTTTAGTATTGGGACAGTTATTGATTTCATCTTGACTAAAAATTATCTAAGCCCATAAAATCAGTAAGTATGGACCCCCACAGTGCCTGATATTAACTACTTTTTTTGAGTGCTTATATGAGCCAGAACCTATGCTAAATTATGCTAGGTGCATATATTATCTCATCACATCCTCACAGCACCTGCTTGTGGGGTGTTCTTGGTTAAACTGTCTTCCCCCAAAATCTACATGTTGCAGACCTAACCTACAGTACTTCAGAATGTGTCCTTATTTGGAAATAGGGCCTTTGTAGAGGGAATCAAGTTAAAATGAGGTTGTGAAGGTGGGCTGCAATTTAATATGATCCCTGTCCTTATGAAAAGAGGACATTTGGAGACAAAGACAGACAGACATAAATGGAAGTTGATGTGAAGAGACACAGGAATAAGATGGCCATCTCCAAGCCAGGCAGAGAGGTCTGGACTATATCCTTCCCTCAGGCCTCATAAGGAACCAACCCTGCTAACAAGTCTTAAGACTTCTGGCTGGCTGAACTGTGAGACAAATACATTTCTGTTGTTTAAGTCACTCAGTTTTTGGCACTGTGTTACCACAGTACCCTAGCAAGCTCATACAAGGGTTACTAGTTTTATCCCCACTTTACAGATGAATAAACTGAGGTACAGAAATGTAAGTGACATGCACAAGGTCACAGAGTAAGGGCAGAGCTGGGATTTGAACCCAGTTCAGTCTGACCTCAGAGCCTGCTCGCTACTGTCTTGAATCTCAGGCTAGACTCCAAAAGGCTGGCTTCTTATTGTGTTGATTCTAAAAAGAGTTAAATCACCACCACAACGCACCCCCTCAAATTTTAGGGCCACAGAGTCATTACAGTGGTCATTGAAAACCATATTAAAATTCTTTTTTGCTTTTAAGAACTTTTTTTGAGAGACAGGGAAAAGGAGTCGCTGGAAGATAGATGTACTTATTACTGAGAAATTGTTCCTGGCGCACCCAAGAGTGGTATTTATTCACCTAAAGCTGTCAAGTCAATATTGCCCAATGAACCGACTTCTTCAGTCATTGTCGCTCTGTGCAGCATGGAGCCCTGGGACTCAGTTTAGTCATTCACTCAGGCTGCTTCCTGAGAGACTGGTTAGGCTAACCCAATCTGATTTCCTCCTTTTTATTCATGACAGAAGGTGGTGGAAAAACAGAACAAGCACTAAATAACTTCCGTTCCACGTGCTTAAAGGCCAGTTTTAAGTTACTTTCTGTGCAACAGTTGAGCCTAAATTTACTTGATGTGGGCACAAAAGTTTCTCTGTGGAAATATACTGAGTTTATTAGAGACTCTCCCAGGGTAGGACAACAGTTTGGATCATGTAGCAAAGCATTTCAAACCAAGTACTACGTGCTAATAGTTTATATAAATGTGATGATTAGATAAAAGGGGCTTTTGGAGTTAATGCTTGAAGACACTAATTAAATTCACATCAACAAGTCAACATATTGGTCTCATATGGATTGGAGCACTTTGGAAATGCTTCTTTTGTTTGGATACCATTAATTAAATTCACACATTTTCCTGAGATTGGAACAGTTACCTTAAAACACAGAAGGCAAAAGTTAAGGCTTTGAACAGCACTTCTGAGTGCATTTCTGTGCAGCCGAGTAAATTAGAACAGTTTTTCTTTTCAAGGAGCTAATTGCCTAGAATTTTCAAAATTTCACGGCAGATAGTGAACAGTTGATTCATTTTCAACAAATTCAATCCAAATGATGCATGCTTTTACTTAACCACTACAGGCTTAACTGCAGTTTTAAATTATTCTCAGTGCAGAGGCAATAAAGTATTTCAGTAAATAAGTCTCAGAGGAGGAGTTAGGAGGGAAATGCACCAGTATTCCCTGTAGCCACTGTTCAGGTCACTGTTTGAAACCACAAAGCACATGTCAAAGAATTATGACCTACCATGGGCAGTATTTTTCAGTTAGGAGTTTATAAATATCTTGAGCGTCTGAGGAAATGATTCCAAACAGAAAATAAGTAAACCCTATAGGGATATTTCATTTGAAAACTAAGTATCTGTGGCCTTGTCTTGTCAACAGAATTGGTTTTCTCTCTGTTGTTGTGTTGTTTCCACTTACAACTGTTCCAGAATGGAAATCTAGGGAGAAAAGCTGTGTGTGTAGAGTTGTCAGCATGGCTGTGGCTTAATGACAGAAGCCGCTTGCCGGAATGAAGGAAGTCGTTTCTTGACAGTCTCCCTTGCCCTTGGCTCCCCAAATCCTGAGTTGCAAATGGCTGTATGGATTTGCTCATTTCACTCAGCTTGAAAAAATAATCCCAGCTTTAGAACACTATGACGGAGCATTAAATTCACTTTAGTAGATATTGATCAATCTAGTGATGATTGTGTACAAAGCCCTGCATTGGTGCTGGTGAGGTGGTGGGGATGGAGGCAGAGAGGTGGAGGTGACTGACAAAGATAAAGGATAAATGAAAGATGGCCTCTGCCCTGTTGAATAATCACTAACATTTGTTGAATGCATCCAACGTACCAGGCACTGTTCTACATTCTTAAAAACGCATTACTTGGGACTTCCTTGGATGTCCAGTAGCTAAGACTCTGTGTTCCCAATGCAGGGGGCTTGGGTTCCATCCCTTGTCAGGGAGCTAGATCCCATATGCCACAACTGAGCGTTCACATGCTGCAAAGAAGATCAAAGATTCCTATGTGCCGCAACTAAGACCTGGTGGAGCCTAAATAAATAAGTAAATATTTTAAAAGACCCATCACTCAATTCAGTGACTCTAAGTGAAAGTTGCTCAGTTGTGTCCGACTTTGCGACCCCTTGGAATGTAGCCTACCAGGCTCCTCTGTCCATGGAATTCTCTAGGCAAGAATACTGGAGTGGATAGCTGTTCCATTCTCCAGGGGATATTCCCAACCCAGGGATCGAACCCGGGTGTCTTGCATTGCAGGCGGATTCTTTACCATCTGAGCCATCAGGGAAGCCCTCAGTGACTCTATTGAAGTACTATTTGTATCCCTATTGTACAGATGAGGAAGCTGAGGCATGGAAAAACTAACTGCTGCTCTTTCTCATTCTCTTTTGTGGGTTCATCTTCCTGACCTAACTCTGGAGTACCCTAGGACTTGGTCTTTGGATCTCTTCTTGGTTTAGACTTGATCTCATTTAGTTTCATGGCTTTAGATCCCACCATATTTGTTGAATAGGCATCTCAGATTTATGTCCTGAATGGAGTTCCCCTTCCCTTAAAATGCTTTTTCCTTATCTTCCCAATCTGAGTTGATGAGATTGTTGCAGGAAAATGGGGTGCAAGAGGATGGTCATTTCCCAGATCTCCAATGAGTCCCTGGGATGGGCCATCAAGTGAGGGTCCTTGACTTTGCACAGGAAGGAAATTTTACACTGACCCATAGTAAAATGAAAGAAGGTTTATTTAGAGAGATGCACATTCCATAGCAAGAGTGCGGTCAGTCTCAGACAGTGAGAGCAGACCCAGGGTGTGGGCGTGGTTTTTATGGGCTGGGTAATTTCATAGACTAATAAATGGGAGGATTATTCCAATTATTTTGGGGGAGGGGAGGAGATTTCCAGGAATTAGGCCACTGACCACTTTTTGGCATTTTATGGTCAGCCTTGTAACTGTCATGACCTGTACGTGTGTTATTTAGCATGCTCATGTACGACTCAATGGACATGAATTTGAGCAACCTCCAGGAAATGGTGAACGGCAGGGAGGCCTGGTGTACTGCAGTCCATGGGATCATAAAGAGTCCGACATGACTTAGCAACTGAATAACAACAGCAAATGTATACTGTGAGCATATTATGAGGCTCAAGGTTCACTGGAAGTTACATCTGCCATCTTGGACCTAGCTGGTTCTAAGAGTCTTAGCTTTTCCTGTTCTTCTCTGTGGCTGTCCTTCTATTAATGGCTGTGCCCTGCCTTCTTCCCTCCTGTCTTGGGAATCTCTATTCCTCCTGCTCTTGGATCAAAAACTTTTTTCTCACATCTTCAAAATACATCTGGAATTGGACTATTTCTGTCCATCTCCATGGCTCCTATTTTGGCCTGAACTACTGTCCTCTCTTGTCTAAATTGCTACCATTGATAGTAATTGTTCTTCTTAACTGGTTTCCAAGCTTCTTCTCTTGCCCCCTATTGCTGCATAACAAATCAAACAAAGCAGCCTAAAATGGGCTTCTCTGGTGGCTCAGATGGTAAAGAATCTGCCTGTAATGCAGGAGACCCGGCTTCGATCCCTGGGTTGGGAAAATCACCTGGAGAAGGGAATGGCTACCTGCTCCAATATTCTTACCTGGAGAATTCCACTGACAGAGGAGCCTGGCAGCAGGCTACAGTCCAAGGGGTCACAAAGAGTCAGACATGACTGAGCAACTAACACTTTGAGCAGCTTAAAATAACATGCATATATTATCTCACAGTCTTGTATATGTCGGGAGTCTGGAGGGCTTGACTGAGTTTTCTGCTTAGGATCTCACAAGGCCAAAGTTGAGGTGTCAACCAGACTGGATTCTTACCTGGAATCTCTGGGGAAGAATCTACTTCCCAGCTCATTCAGGCTGTTGGCAGAATCCATATACTTGTGACTGTAGGTCCAAGGTCCCCATTTCCTTGCTGGTTGCTGTCAGGGTGATAACTCCTAAAGACCAACCACGTTCCTTCCCATGTGGTCCCTCCATCTTCAAATTCAGCAATGGCACATCAAATACATCAAAGACTTGTGCTTCAGATCTCTCTGAATTTCTCTTCTGCTACCACCCAGAGAAAGGGCTTACTTGATTGAGTCCGGCCCACCCTGATAATCCCCATAATTTATTTTTTTAAAGCTTAAATTTTATTTATTTATTTATTTAGGCTGCATGGAGTCTTTGTTGCAGTGTGCAAGCTTCTCAAGTTATGGCACATGGGCTTAGTTGCCCTGTGGCATATCAGATATTAGTTTCCCAACCAGGGACCAAACCTGAGTCCCCTGCATTGGAAAGTGGATTCTTAATCAGTGGACCACCAGGGAAGTCCCAATCCCCATATTTTAATGTCAGTTATTATGTTAGAAAAATCTTTTTCACAGTGCTACCCAGATTAGCATTTGATTGAATAACCAGGAGATAGAATTCTTGGCTGGAGATGTATATTCAATCTTCTGCTTACCACATCCCCTTGCAGTATCTCCTCTACGCAGCAGCTAGTGTGAGCCTGTTCAGATGTCAGCCAGATCCTGTCATTCTTCTACTCAAAATTCTCCAGTGACTCCCAGGCTCATTCAGAGTAAAATCCAAAGTCCTCACCATGTCCCACAAGGCCCTTTATGATCTGGACTCTGCTCCTTACCACCTTGACTTCATGTCTTACTTTCTACCTCTCACTTACCCTCTTCCTCACTTATTCTCCCTCTAGCCCATACTTCATATTTTAAGCATGATCCCACCTCAGGACTTTAGTTCATGCTGTTTCTTCAGCTTGAGATGACTTTCCTCTTGATAACCACATGACTAGTGGCTTCATTACCTCAAAGTTCTCCTCAACTGCCGCCTTGTCAGTAAGACCTTCCTTGACAATTCTGTTCCAAATTCCTCACCACCCCTTGCTTTCTAAGCTCTCTTACTGCTTCATTTTCCTCCAGATCCCTTATAACTATTTGATATAAAGTAGGTAAATATATATACCTGGCTTTCCTGGTGGCTCAGACGGTAAAGAATCCACCTGCAATGTGGGAGACCTTGGTTCAATCCCTGGGTCAGGAAGATACCCCAGAAGAGGGCATGGCAACCCACTCCAGTATTCTTGTCTGGAGAATCCCATGGACAGAGGAGCCTGGTGGGCTACAGTCTACAGGGTCACAAAGAGTCGGACACGACTGAGTGAGTAAGCATGTGTAGATATATAAAATACATTTCACTCTTATCTCATTGACTGTTTTTCTTTCTCTCTAGAAGGTGTGTCTCACAAGGGGCTTTGTTCACTGCTGCATACCTAGCACTTGGTAAGATATGTGGAAAATAGAAGGCACTTAATAAGTATGTATTAAGTAAATGACTAAAGGAGCTTGCCTAGGGTCACACACACTAGTAAGTGATTGGAAGTTGAACATAAAGCACATGCTGTCTCCCTGGAGCTCAGAGACGAATAGTGGTAAGGGTGAAGGTATACAAGGTTAGGACTATAACAGAAGATGTTCTAAGAAAAATGCCATAAAGGAAGTGCCACTCAGGGATTCTGGAATTTCCAAGGATAGAGAACATGAGGCTAGAACTTCCAACCGGGACCAGCAGGTGAAGTCACATCTGGTTAAGGGATCACAAATATCATTATGAGGCAGAAGAACACAAGACCATACAGAGACTCAGAAGAGAAGGCAATGTGAAGAAGGAGACAGATTGGAGCAAAGAAGCCACAGTGACTTGCTCAGTGATTCAACTGAGTGCTACATTTGATATAAGTATAATATATTAACTCCTATATTAGGGCTCTTTCTAATACAGCCTGCATCCTTGTTAATGTCATTTCCCTAATGACTTTGAGTGGGGTTTCATGTGCTTATAGCCATTTATAAATAATCTTTGGTATGAAATGTCTGTTCAAATATTTGCCCATTTAAAAGATTTAATTTATATTAATTTTCTTATTGTTAAATTTTAAGAGCTCTTTCTATAGTCTAGAAACTTTGTTAGATATGTGGTTTGCAGATATTTCCTCCAAGTCTACGACTTGTCTTTTAAGTCTCCTCACAGTATCTTTGGCAGAGGAAAAGTTTATAATTTGACAAAAATCCTATTCATTAATTTTTTCTTGTATGACTCATGATCTGGTATCCTATCTAAAAACTAATTGCTAAACCAAAGATCACAAAGATTTCTATTTTTTTCTAAAAAAATTTATAGCTTTATGTTTCATTTGTAGGCTTATGATCTATTTTGAATTAATTTTAGTTTAAGGTGTGAGGTTTAAGTCTAGGTTAATTTCTTTTTTGCATATGGTTGCATATGGTTGTCCAATCATTCTAGTAGCATTTGTTGAAAAGATTATCCCTTCCCCCTGTTGAATTTCCTTTGCCCCAAACAGAGTGTCCATATTTGTGTGACTCTGTTTCTGAATTCTGCATTCTGTTCTTTTGATCTATGTGTGTCCCTTTCTTTCTTTCTTTTTTTTTTTTTGAGGTAACCACTATCATTTCTGTGTATCCTTCCAGAGATATTCTATGTATATATAGCCAAATCTGTAAATGTACTTTGTTTTTCTTTTTCTAGTTACTAAAATAACTTACATATAGTTCTGCACCTTACTTTTTTATCATTTAACCTTATATCATGGAGATGAGTCCATATGAGTTCAGTCCAATTAGTATTATCTCATTTATTTTAGTGGCTGCATAATATTCTACTGTATAGATTTTAACCAATTTATTTAACCAATTTCCTATGCTGAATATGTAGGTTGCTTCCAGACTTTTGCTATTACAAAAAATTCTTCAATGCATAACCTTAAACATATTTCAGTCTGCACATATATGACTATGTCTGTAGGATCAATTCCTAGAGATAGAATTCCTTGGTCAAAGAATATGTGAATTTTATGTTTTTATAGATTTGGCTAAATTTACCCCTTAAATATTGTTCTTAGAGATTTATTCTTCCATCAGTAATGTATGAGTGTCCATTTTCACCATGCATCATGCATTTTTTTAAATCTGATAGGTAAAAAGTTATATCTCATTGTAATTTAAAGGTATATTTCTTTTATTATGAGTGAGATTGAGTATTTTTTTCATGTGTTTAAGAACACATTTATTTCTTCATATTAATTTTCTTTTTATCTACAGAGTTATTCTTCTTTACTTGGTTTTACACACACATATAGATGTAAATATATAGTCCTTTGCCTATGATATGTTGTAACAGTTAGGAATATTTTTGGTGACAAACTGTAGAAACTTGATTGTAGTGGCTATATTGGGCTTCTCAGGTGGTGCTAGTGGTAAAGAACCTGCCTGCCAACGCAGGAGATGTAGGAGAAGCGGGTTTGATCCCCGGGTCGGGAAGATCCCCTGGAGGAGGGCATGGCAACTATTTGATATAACTCCAGTATTCTTGCCTGGAGAATCCCAGGAACAGAGGAGCCTGGTGGGCTACAATCCATAGGGTCACAAAGAGCCAAACAGGACTGAAGCGACTTAGCAGCAGCAGCAGCAGCAGTGGCTATATTCATTTTCTGGGGCTGCCATAACAAAATACCATAGACTAGTGGTTTAAACAATAGTCATTTATTTTCTCACAATTCTGGAAGCTGGAGGTTCAAGGTCAAGGTGCCCATAGGGTTGATTTCTCCTGAAGCCTCTTTCCTTGGCTTGCAGATGGCCATCTTCCCACTGTGTCCTCACATGGCCTTTCCTCTGGGAATGTGTGTCTCTGGTCTCTCTTTCTCTTGTTATAAGGACACTAGGAATATTGGATTAGGACCTCACCCTTATGACTTGATTTAACTTTACCTCTTTAAAAGCCCTGTGTCCAAATGCAGTCACAAGTACAAGGCAAATTCCATTAGACCTTAAAGCTCAAGTATAATCCTCTTTGGCTCAATGCTCTGCCCTCTGGGTCCACTGCAATAGCAGCATCACCTGTGTAGCTGTGAATGGTGGCCCTGTCCCTGTGGCATTCTGCAGCAGCATGGACTTCTGAAACTGAGGAGTAGACAGCCTTGTCCCCTTGGTCTGTGATGGGAGTGGCAGCCCTACTGACTTCTGAAACACTTTCAGGGTCATTCTTCCCTCTTCTTGAAAGACAGCACATGTTTGCTGCTGGACAGCTCTATTGTTTCATCTTATAGAATCCCAGGAGTCTAAGAGCCTTGCTTCATTTTGACCTCTGTCCTTTTTAGACCAAGCCAGCAATATTTCTGTTAATATAATCTCATTGCTATTCCTAGCTTCTGCTGAGATGGCTGATTAAATCTATGAATAGCACCCATAATCTTTTTATGAAATGATTTTCCAGCCATTCTCTTGGTATTCTCTCCAGAACATGCTTTCTCATTTTTCATAATAAGAATAGGCCGAGACATTTCCAAATCTTCAAGTTCTAGTTCGTTTTTGCTTAACAATTACTTCAATTTGTCTCTCCCCTCTTACTTTACTAAAAACAGTAAGGAGAAATGAGACTGCACCTTCAACACTTTGCTTAGAAATCTCCTTGGTTAAATATCCATGTTTATCCCTTTTGACGTTCCACAGAACACTAGAACACAAGTTCTTTACCACTTTATAATGAGGATCACCTTTCCTACAGTTTCCAATAACATATTCCTTATTTTCATCTGAGATCTCCTCCCAGTCACTTTAAAAATTCCTTTCTTTTTAAAATTTTTTTTATTGGAGTCTAGTTGATTTACAGTGTTTTGTTATTTTCAGGTGTAGAGCAAACTGAATCAATTATACATATATCCACTGTTTTTTTTAAGACTCTTTTTACATATAAGCCATTACAGAGTATGGAGTAGAGTTCCCTAGGCTATACAGTAGGTTCTTATTAGTTATCTATTTTATATATAGTAGTGTGTTTTAATGATGATATTCCTACCAACAATCTCTTCAAGGCAATGTGGGTATTTCATTTGTTAAATTTATTCCTATATACTTTATTCTTTTTGATGCTATTGTAGTTGGAATTATTTTCCTAATTTCATTTGAATTGTTTATCACTAGTATATAGAAATACAATCAATTATTGTATTTGTTCTTTTATATTACAGTCTTGGTGAACATATTTATTAGTGCTAACAGTTTCTTTGGTGTGTATTCCTTTGAATTTCATGTACTCAAATTATGTCATTTGTAGTTAGAGATAGATTTACTTCTTTTCTAATCTGGAAGCCTTTTATTTCTTTTTGTTTCTTAATTGCCCTGACTAGAACTTTCAGTACAATATTGAATAGGCATGGCAAGAGTGAACATTCCTGTTTTGTCTTTGATCTCTGGGGAGGAAAGTTTTCTGTCTTTCACCATTATGTATGATGTTAGCTGTGGATTTTTCATAGGATGCCCTTTACCAGACTGAGGAAATTCACTTCTTTTTCTGTTTGTTTACTTTATTTTTGTCATGGAAGGGTTTTGGTTGTATCAAATGACTGTTACACACCTACTGAAATGATCATGTGGTTTTTTATCTTTTATTCTATTAATATGGTATATTACATCAATTAATTTTCTGATGTTGAACCAACCTTGCATTGTTGAGTTAAATCTCAGTAACTCATGGTTTACAATCTTTTGCATATGTTGCTGGATTTATTTATGGTTATTTTGTGTAAGTCTGCTGGTATTTTGTGATGAAATTTTACATCTCAATTCATAAGAGCTTAGTTTATAGTTTTCTTTTTAAGCCTGTCTTGTTTTAGTATCAGGGTAATACTGGCCTCATAGAATGAGCTGGGTAGTATCTCCTCTTGTTTTTAGATGAATGTGCAAGTTTTTGTTGTTAATTCTTGTTTAAGATTTGCTGGTGAAGCCATAGGGACCTGGGCTTTTCTTTGTGGGAAATTTTTTGATTGCTGACTTAATTGCTTTACTTCTTAGAGGTTTACTTAGACTTCCTATTTCCTCTTGAGTCATCTTTGCTAGTTAATGTCTTTCTAGGAGTTTATACATTTTTCCTCGGTCATCTAAATAATCTACATATTTAAGAAGTTCAACAAATTCTAGGTAGGAAAACTCAAAGACAGTGACACCTAGACATGTCATAATTAAACTGTTGAAAGACAAAAAGAGAATCTTGAAAAGAGTGTGGGACATACAAGAGATTCTCAATAAGAACTGATTTCTCATTACACATGCACATGGCTTTCTAGATTCCGTGGACTATGTCAGAGCTTGTCAAAGCCCCTGGATATCTCATTCTCCAGATTTTCCTTTTAAACTTGCTTGTTAGCCTATTGTTTGAACTGTTAACTACTCCTAAAGGCAGTCTTGAAGTTTGTCAACCACCTCTTATTATTTTCTATAATTTTCCCAGGAGAAAAGATTTTAGGTATTTGACAAGCTCCTAGTCTGGTTAAATAACGACAAAACTTGTGAGTGGAATCTTCCAGGAAATCACCAGATAGGCCAAATAATGACAGTTCTCTTCTCTGGGTTTTATAGTTTATTGAACCCCATTTCTCCTCCAGTGGCTGCCAGGCTGCTGCTATTCACTGTAATTGCAGGATGTTAGGTTTCAAGGCTACTCTTGAGCTGGTGAGAGCCATGTGGGAATAGAGTCAGTTAAAAAAATGCCTCAAAGCTCACTCTTACACAGAAAACCAGCCATTTTCTTAAAAAATACAGTTGCTGCAATCTTCTTGTTAATATCCAGAGTTCTTAAAATGTTGATTCTAACAATCCGCCCACTCCATGTTCTTGTTGATTTTACGGAGGAGAGAATTTTTAGATGTCCATACTCTATCATTCCTACTGATGTCAATATGGAGATTTCTAAAACACAATTTTTTTTTCCTGTTTTTTCCCCCCATTTTCTCTGTTATAGTTCTGGATTCCCTTATTTATGCTTTATTTGTTTGCTCATTTAATGTTGGAGACCTTCCTAAAATGTATTCATTCATTCAACTATATTGAGTTCATTGTTTTAAATGAACAAAAAAAGAAACAAAACTCTTGCTTTCATGGAGTTTATATTCTAAATGGGATGCTGATTATATGTCAGATGATGATTGGTGCATGTTATATATATTTAAGAGTGAGGCACAAAAACACTTATAAGAAGTCTGTGTGCAGATAAAGCTTGTTGACTAGTAGATTACAGCTGGTAGTTGGGTGAAAAGCCAGACTTTTCTACTGGGATCCTCCCATCTCAGTTGTAAGTATGTGGAGATTGTTTGCTCAGATAGGCCAGTGTCTCCGAAAGTAATACTTCCATGTCTTGGGGGCAGGATTTGACAGAAGCCTGACTGTTGTCATTTTTTGAGCCTAGCAGGGAGGAATCTGGGGGTGGGAGTGAGAATGGTCTCACAGTTTTAGCAGCATAGTTTGATGTCTTTTCAGTCATGACCTTATTCATTTAAGTTTCCAGAGATAGAACCTATAGTTCTTTGCCTTACTGCTTGGAATAAGGATATGGACATCAGAGGATGTTCAGTTCACACACAGATACTCAGCCATTCTTCAGTATTCATTTCTGAATTACACTCCTACCTTATTGGTGTCTCTCGAGGATTTCACAGACCAGATCAGCTGGCTTATCCAGTATCCTCCTCTGAAGTCTCTACTTCCAAGTATTGTTGAAATTTCACCCATGGCTTCTGATGATTTCTCTCCTAATCTTTTTGGTCTTTATAGATTTATACCTTTAAAAAATTCCTTTGGTGTCATTTTAGAAGTTCTTAGGAAGGAAAGGAGATAAATATGTGCTGTCAATCTAGCATCTTTAAACAAGTGAATATTTTTTCACATTCTATATGACCCTCTGCAGATTTTGATTTCCTTTTCTCACACTGAGAACCCTTGGTCAATTAACCCCATCTATCAAGGGGTTTTAGTGCTCTATTTTAGAGATACACAGACCTGAGTTACATTTCCACTTACACTATTTACTAACTGTGACCATGGAAAAATCACTTAAATTCCCTGATCCTCAGTTTCTTCATGTTTAAACAACAATGTTGATAATTATTGTTTTCTAAATTTAATTTCTATTTTATATTAGAGTATAGTTGATGTACAATGTTGTGTTAGTTTCAGGAGTACAGCCAAGTGATTCAGTTTATATATATATATATACACATACATACATATATCCATTCTTTTTCAGATTCTTTTCCCATACAGGTTATTATAGAGTATTGAATAGTTTTCTCTGTGCTATATAGCAGGTACTTGTTGATTATCTATTTCATATACAGTAGTATGTATATGTTAATTCAAAACTACTAATTTATCCCTCCTCCCACCTTTCCCCTTTGGTAACCATAAGTTTGTTTTTGAAGTCTGTGGGTCTGTTTCTGTTTTGTAAATAAGTTCATTTGTATCTTTTTTTTTTGATTCTATGTATAAGTGATATTTGTCTTTATCTGTATGACTTACTTCGCTTAGTATGAGAATCTCTAGGTCCACCCATGTCACTGCAAATGGCATTATTTTATTCTTATTTATGGCTGAGCAATATTCCATTGTATGTATGTACCACACCTTTATCCATTACTCTGTCAGTGAGCATTTAGGTTGCTTCCTAAATGTCTTGGCTATTGCAAATAGTGCTGCAATGAACATTGGGGTACATGTATCTTTTTGAATTGTGGTTTTCTCTGGACATATGCTCAGGAGTGGGATTGCTCCTACAGTAGTTCTGTTTTTATTTTTTTAAAGGAACCTCCATATTGTTCTCTATAATGGTTGTACCAATTTACATTCCAACCAACAGTGTAGAAGGGTTCCCTTTTCTCCATCAATGGTGATAATTATTATACCATGTCAAAGAGATGCTATAAGTACTTAACAAGATAATCTATGCAGACCTTTTAGTACAGACTTTGGTTCATTTTCAATAACTGTTATATATTATTATTGAGTCTCTCCTTGTCCCCTTCAACTTCTTGTCAATGATTCTCCTTCCTCTGGGAAGAATAATAATTTGATAGAAATAGGGAGTACTTAAATTCCATAGGCCATAACCACGCTGGCTATGATTCTGTAAGTTGTATCTGTTGTTGGTAAATCCAAGAGGACCTGCTCAGTAGGAGATATGAAGACTGCCTAGTTAATTTTACCACATAGTAATATTGATAATCTTTATTCATTTGGCCATTCACTCTTTAATTTTTTGATTTATTTGTCCAATGTTTTTTGGTCTCATCCCATATGTCAGGCACTGCAGTAGGTGCTGGAAGGGTGAGAGTCAGTAAAGCAGGTAGACAGAGTTCTCGTCCTTAAGGGCATGAGTCCAATGGGGTAGACAGATGAGGAAAGGCAATTTAGAAATGGTATGATTGTGCTCTGTTGAGACACATGCTACTGTGATTAAATAACTGTTTAATGTCTGTCTCTTTCAGTATAAGAGTGAAGACCTCATCGGTCTTATATACTACTGTTACCTCAGTGCCTAGCATCATTCCAGGCACATATGTGAAAGAGAAAGTTGCTCAGTCATGTCCGACTCTTTGTGACCCCATGGACTGTAGCCTGCCAGGCTCCTCTGTCCATGCAGTAATTCAGGCCAGAATACTGGAATGGGTAGCCATTCCCTTCTCCAGGGTATCTTCCCAACCCAAGAGTCAAATCCAGATCTTCTGCATTGGAGATGGATTCTTTACCATTTGAGCCACCAGGGAAGCCCAAGCATACTGGAGTGGGTAGCCTATCCCTTCCCCAGGGGATCTTCCCGACCCAGGAATCAAACTGCGGTCTCTTGCATTGCAGGTGAATTCTTTACTAGCTGAGTTACCAGGAAAGCCCAGGCACAAATGAGGTACTCAATAAAATTTTTTGTTATTGAATGAATGATGTGCAATGAAAACCTGTCTTTGAAAGAGTTATACAGAAAAGGTTGTACTTGAAAAGTCCCTTTCCATGTTTATGGAAGAGAGCATTTTTATGATGAATATGTGCTCACTTAGTGAGTGAGTGAATGACTATATGGCAAAAAGTGAGCCAAGGGTAAGAGGAAGTACATCCCAGTTCAATAAGTATTTCCTGAGTGCCAGCTATGTGCCAAGGCATGGTGCTTGACATGAAAGATACAAAAATGAATATCATATGGCTTTGCCCTTGAGGATCTGCAAATCCAGTCTGGAGACAGACAAGTAAACAATCAATTATAGTACAGTATGATAAGGGCCATAAATAAAGCTCAAATTAGATATGGATCCTAAGCTTGAGGGCTTTGGGTAAGGCTCGAACTATTAAACATCGTTCTGAAGACATGTCTCATTTTCTACAATAAGATTTGGCAGGGAAACAATTGCTCAATGAATCTATTATATTTTAAGAGAAAGTGTGGAAATCTCATTATTGTTAATGGCAATAGAATAGAGAAGAAAATGGAGTGAAGAGCAATACCGAACTAAGCTATCATTATATATAAGAAATGGTCATTATATAAGAAATGGTCATTTAGTGGTTAAGTGGTGTTTCTTAGGAAGTTCTCTTGGCAGTAGCTTTTGGAAAAAGATGATCAAAAGCACATCAAGAATGCCAGTTAATGCCGTCATTATTTACTTAATATAAATTTACCATAACAGGAAAATATGTTTATGAAAAAAAATCATCTAACGAATTGAGCATGATTTTCATCTTTATTGTTATGTCACTTTCCTTTAAAAAACAAACAAATCTGTTTATAACTTTACTGTAGGAAACAGGGACTGGGTTGCTAAAGAAGGTATGTATACTTAGGTAGGAAAAACAAATAACTATGACTTAGAAGTTGCCACTCTGTCTTAACAAATAGAAAGCTGAACAAATGGAAAAACCAACTCTTCCTAGATCTGTCAGAGAAGTGAGGTCACAGGGCAAACTGCTGCCCCTGAAATTGGAGAGACAGACAGACATATACAGAGAATCACTACTTGATGAATTAGAAATCTATGAGGAGAAACCTCCTTGGGACCCAGTGTTGGAGTAGGAGAATCTGAACTGTAATCAATGAATTTCAGTTACAGTAAACTGAGCTGGAGGGTCAGTGTGGACAGCTCTAGAAGTTAAAGACCCCAGAGGGACCCAGTCATATGGGGGCCACCACACTTCTGTGAGTTTTGCTTCTAGGAGCTCGACCAGGCCCTCACAGTAAATATCAGAGAGGATTCTTTTGTGTTTCTAGCAGGCAGAGGAGAAAGGAAATTATGCTGGAACCATTATGTTCTTCTTAACAAGGTCTGCTCTCAGGAGAAGCTATTTTACCAGAAACTATTTTACTAGAACCTCACATGCTAGGGTTTATAAAAGCCTACTTGGGGGAAGGGAAGCACCCAACTCTAACCCCCATTACCCATCCAGGGGTACAGGATCACCAAAAGACTATGACCTAATCATAGGGCTATAGGATGCTTCCTCTTCCCCTACAGCTTATCATGACATTACTAAATGCCTATTTACCACAGTTCCTTTTACCCAGTTGTCTTAGTTCAGGCTGCTATAACAAAATATGATGTAATGGGTGACTTAAACAATAGACATTTATTTATCACAGCTATAGAGGCTGGGAAGTAAAAAAAAAATCAAGGTACCAGCAGATTTGGTTCCTGGTAAAGATCCTCTTCCTGACTTGCAAGTTGATGCCTTCTTGGGTCCTCACACAGCCGAGAGCAAACTCTGGTTTATTCTTCTTCTTATAAGGACACTCATCTCATCATGGAGGCCCCACCCTCATGACTTCATCGAAACCTAATTATCTTCCAAAGGCTCCACCTCTGAGTACCATCACATAGGGAATTAGGGCTTCAACATAAATTTTAGGGGGACATAAACCTTCAGTCCATAATACCAGTACATTATGTCCACCTTTCAACAAAAAAATCACAAGGCATAATATAAGGCTGAAAACACAGTTCAAAGAGATTGAACAAGCATCAGAACCAAAGTCAGATATGGCAGAAATGTTGGAAAACTGTGGTTAATATGTAAGGACTTCAATGGAAAAAGTAGATAATAGGGAAGAACAGATAGATAATGTAAGCAGAGAGGTGGAAATTCTAAAAAAAATAAATGATAGTGATAAAAACATTGTAACAGAAAGAATAATTTTGATGGGATCATTAATGGATTAGACACAGCTGAGAAAATAATTTCTGAGCTTGATGATGAGAGAACAGAAACTTCCAAAACTGAAAAAGAGAAAAAAGACTGAAAAAACCTAGAATGGAATAGCCAAGAACTGTAGGACAACCACAGTGGTGTAACATATATGTACTGGGAATACCAAAAAGAAAAGAAAGGGAAAATAACAAGCAACATTTGAAGCAATAATGACTGAGAGTTTCCCCAAAATTAACATCAGATGCTAAATCACAGATATAGGAAGCTCAAAGAACACCAAGTGAGATAAATGCCAAATAACAATCACACTTATGCATATCATATTCAAACTGCAGAGAATATAAAGAAAAAAAAATCTTGAAAGAAGCCAGAATTTAAAAATACCTTACCTATAGAGAAGTAAACATAAGACTTATAATGATTTCTTCTCAGAAACCATGCAAGCAAGAAGAGATTGGAATGAAATATTTAAAATGTTGAGGAAAGAAAAACACCAGTCTAGAATTCTGTGCTCTGCAAAATTATTCTTCAAAAGTGAAGGAGAAATACTTTCTCATACAAACAAAAATTGAGGGAATTTGTCATCAGTAGATGTGCCTCATAATAAATGTTAAGAGAAAATTTTCAGAGAGAAGGAAAGTTGTATAGATCAGAAACTCTATAAAGGAAGAGCATTGCAGAAAGAATATGAGAAGGTAAAATAAAACCTTTTGTTTTTCTTATCAATTGATCTAACAGAAAATAGCTTGCTCAAAATAAAAAAATAAAAACAATGTATTTGATTCTGTATGCTTATGTATAAGCAAAATGAATGACAGCAATGATAAATTTGGAAAGAAGGAATTAGGAATATTTTGTATGTGGTACTTACACTATGGATTAGTTATAAATGTGTATTGCATACTCTAGGGCAACCTCTAAAAAAAGTTTAAAGAAGAAGTATAACTGATATACTAAGACAAGATGGAAAAGAAAATAATAAAATGCTCAATTACACTAAGTCTCCTACATGCAAACCTTCAAATTACAAACTTTCAAAGATGCGAATGTGCATTCCATTAACATCAGGTATGAGTGAAATTGCAGCTTGCACTCCATCTCCTATTGCTGATACTCCTTCAGCTCTACCCTTTCCAATCTCCCCTCCCTCCTCCAGCCAATAACTCTTCTTGCCTGTTCACTGGATGCCAGCCCCTCTATGCCAGCTGTTGTACTGTATTACTGTACTTTTCAAGGTGCTGTACTGTAAGATTAAACATCTTTTCTATACTTTTTATGTTTGTGTTTGTTTTTTTATGTATTAGTTGTGTGAAAAGTGCTATAAACCTGTTATAGTACAGTACTATGTTGCTGATTGTGTTAGTTGGGTACCTAAGCTAACTTTGTTTGGCTTATGAACAAATTAGACTTAACAAACTCACTCTCAGAATGGAACTCATTTGTATATAGAGGACTTGGTATAAAACTACAAAAGATTCAGCAATTCCACTTTTGGGTATATATCCAAAGGAACTGAAATCATGATTTTCAAGAGATATCTACACTGCCATGATCACTGCAATATTATTCCCAGTAGTGGAGGCATGGAAGCAACCTAAATGTCCATCAACATTGGACAGTTGCTGTCCAATCAACTGATGAATGTCCATCAACTGATGAATGGATAGAGAAAATGTGCTATATACATACAATGGAATATTATTCAGCCTTAAAAAGGAAACTCTGCCATTTGTGATAACATATATAAATCTGGAGGACATTATGCATAGAGGAATAAACCAGACACAGGACAAATATTACATGACCCCATTTATGTGAGGAATCTAAAACAAACTCATCAACAGAGGAATGGATAAAGAGGATGTGGTACATATATACAATGGAGTATTACTCAGTCATAAAAAGAACAAAACAATGCCATTTGCAGCAAAATGAATGGTCCTAGAGATTGTCATACTCAGTGAAGTAAGTCAGAAACAGAAAGACAAATATCATATGATATAATTTATATGTTGTTCAGTTGCTAAGTCATGTCTGACTTAGAAAGTGAACAACCCCATGGACTTCAGCACACCAGGCTTCCCTGCCTTTCACTATCTCCTGGAGTTTGCTCAAATTCATGTCCATTGAGTTGGTGATGCTATCTAATTATCTCATCCTCTGCCACCACCTTTTCATTTTGCTTATGTAAGGTGAGGGTGGGACGTTCTGGGAGAATAGCATTGAAACATGTATATTATCATATGTGAAACAGAACACCATTCCATGTTCGATGCATGAGACAAGGGCTCAGGGCCGGGGCAATGGGATGACCCAGAGGGATGGGATGGGGAGGGAGGTGGGTGGGGGGTCCAGGAAGGGGAACACATGTAAACCCATGGCTGATTCATGTCAATGAATGGCAAAAACTATTACAATATTGTAAAGTAATTAGCCCCCAACTAAAATAAATAAATTTATAAAAAATAAAAATAAAAAAAAAATAAAGCGGGAGAGTTGGAAAGTTCAAAAAAAAAAGTATTGCAAGGAGGAAAAAAAAAAAGAAATCTAGGCCCAATAAAAATCTAATTCTCAAAAAAAAAAGAAATCTAAAAAAATGTATAAATGAATTTATTTACAAAACAGAAGTAGAGTAATAAATGTAGAAAACAAACTAATGGTTACTTCTTAATATACTGTCAAGGTTTGTCATAGCTTTCCTTCCAAGGAGCAAGTGTCTTTTAATTTCATGGCTGCAGTCACTATTTGCAGTAATTTTGGAGCCCAAGAAAATAAAATCTGTCACTGCTTCCACTTTTTCCCCATCTATTTGCCATGAAGTGATGGGACCAGATGCCTGATCTTAGTTTTCTGAATGTTGAGTTTTAAGCTAACTTTTTCACTTTCCTCTTTCACTCTCTTCAAGAGGCTCTTTAGTTCCTTTTCACTTTCTGCCATAAGGGTGGTATCATCTGCATATCTGAGGTTGTTGCTATGTCTCCTGGCAGTCTTGATTCTAGCTTGTGATTCATCCAGCCCTTTATTGTATATATGCCTAACGACAGGGTGCCAAAATACATGGGACAAAAACGGATTAGAACTGCAAGGAGAAATAGATGAATTTCACTATTTTATTTTATTATTTTTAAAACACTTATTTCTTTATTTGCCTGCATCAGGTCTTAGTTGTGGTGCATGAGATCTTGGTTGCTGCATGTGGGATCTTTCATTGCAGTGCATGGGCTCTTTGTTGTGGTATCCAGGCTCAATAGTTGCAGTGTGCTGGCTTAGTTGCCCTGTGGCATGTGGGATCTTAGTTCCTCGACAAGGGATCGAACTCATGTGTCCTGCATTGTAACATGGATCCTTAACCACTGAACCACCAGGGAAGTATTGAGAATCCACTCTTGGAAACTTTAGCGTAACTCTATTAGGAATGGACAGATTCAGCAGGCAGAAAATTTGTGAGGACATAATTAAACTCAACAGCACCATCAGTCAATTGGATATAATTGACGTCTATGAGTACTTTACCCAGCAAGAACAGATAACATATTCTTCTCAAGCTCACATAGAACATCACCAAAATTGACTGTTAATACATTTTGGGCCATAAAACATACTTTAACCAATTTGAAAGAATAGATATTATATAATGTTTATTCTCAGATAGCCACAATGGAATTAAAATAGAAATCAATAACAGAGAGCTGGAAAATCTCACGAATACTTGGAGATTAAATAATACACTTCTAAGTAACAGACAAACCTCAAGAGAAATTAAAAAACATTTTGAACTAAACAAAAAGGAAAATACAACCTATCAAAATTTGAGGGGTTCTGTGAAAACAGTGGTTAGAGGGAAATTTATAGCATTGAATGCATGTATTAGAAAAGAAGAAAGATTTAAAATCAATAATCTTGAGTTTCCGTTTTAGGAAACTAGGGAAAAAAGCAAATGAAATTTCATGTAAGCAAAAGAAAAGAAATAATAAAAATTAGAGCAGCTACCTGTGGCTGATTCATGTTGATGTATGGTAGAAATCAGCACAATATTGTAAAGCTGTTATCTTCCAATAAAAAATAAATAAAATAAAAACAAAAAAAATAGAGCAGAAATCAATGAAATTGAAATCAAGAAATCAATAGAGAACATTAATGGAAACAACAGCTAGTTCTTTGGAAAGAGCAATAAATTGATAAACATTAGGCAGGCTAAGTAAAAGAGAAGACACAAATTACTAATATAAGAAATGAAAGAAGGGACATTACCACAGATCTTATGGACATTAAATGCATAATAAAAGAATATTGTTAACAACTAGATGCCCACAAGGGCTTCCTCGGTGGCTCTGTGGTAAAGAATCTGCCTGCCAATGCAGGAGATGCAGGTTTGATACCTGGGTCGGAAAGATCCCCTGGAGAAGGAAATGGCAACCCATTCCAGTATTCTTGCCTGGGACATCCCATGGACAGTGCAGCTTGGAGGGCTACAATCCATGGGGTCACAAAGAGTCAGACATGACTAAACAACAATGACAGATACCCACAAATTTGGTAACCTAGATGAAATCGATCAATTCCTTGAAAGAAATTCAGCTGCCAGTACTCACACAAGAAGAAGTAGGCAATATGAATAGACTGATTTCTATTAAAGAAATTGAATCAATACTTAATAAACTTTTAAACAAAAAGCACTAAACCCAGATGGGTTTACTGGTGGATTCTAACATTTAAGGAAGAAATTATACCAATTCTCTACAATCTCTTTCAGAAGATAGAAGCAGAGGAAATGCTTGCTAATTCATTTCATGAGACCAGTATTACTGTTAACATCAGAGAAGACATTACAAGAAAAGAAAACTACAAATCAATAATTCTTAAGAACATACATTTAAAAATCCACGGCAAAATATTAGCAAATTGAATAAAAAGTATAAAAAAAGAATTATATACCATAGCCAGTTGGAATTTATCCCAGGTATCTAAGGCTGGTTCAACATTCAGAAATCAATTAATGTAATTCACAAAGTAACAGAATAAAGAAAAATTATATGATTATATCAATAGATCTGTAAAAAGTACTTGGCAAAATCCAACGCTCATTCATGACTCTTAGTAAACCAGAAATAGAAGAGAATTTCCTCAACTTGATAAAGAACTTCTGCAAAAACCCTGCAGCTAACATCATACTTGGTGGTGAGAAACTCAAAGCTTTTCTGCAGTGATAAGGAACAAGGCAAGGATGTTGCCTCTTATCACTGCTTTTCAACATCATACTGGAAGTCCTAAATAATTCAATAAGACAAGAAAAAGAAAGAAAAGGTATATAAATTGAGAAGCATGAAATCAAAACTGTCTTTATTTGCAGATGACATGATTGTCTATATAGAAATTCTGAAAGAGTTGACCAAAAAACCCCTTCTGGAACTAATAAACCAAGGTTGAAGGATAAGGTTAATATACAAAGTCAATTTCTTTCCTATATACTAGAAAAGAACAAGTGGAATTTGAAATAAAAAACACACAACTATTTACATAAGCACCCTCCAAAATTAAAAACTTTAGGTATAAATCTACAAATGGTACCAGAGGTCCCTGTTGAGTTGGCTAAGACTTTCTATAAGTCACACCAATGTACAAGATCCCTATGATGTACATGTGCAAGGTCTATATATAAAGAAAACTACAAAACTCTGATGTAGGTTATTAAAGAAGAGCTAAATAAATGGAGAGTTATTCCATGTCCATGGATAGGAAGACTCAATATTGTCATGATGTCAGTTCTTCACAACTTCATCTGTAGGTTCAATGTATCAATAGTAATCCCAGTCAAAATCCCAGGAAGTTATTTTGTGGATATTGACAAACTGATTTTAAAATTTATATGGAGAGGCAAAAAATCCAGAACAGCCAACTCAATATTGAAGGGGAAGAACAAAGTCAGAGGATTGACACTACACAACTTCAAGACCTATAAATTACATTATATATATTATTATTATAATCAAGACAGTGGTGTATTGGTGAAAGGATAGATAAATAGATCAATGGAACAGAAGAGAGAGCCTAGAACTAGATGTACATAAAATATATTCAACTGATTTTTAACAAAGAAGCGAAGGCAATACAATGGAGCAAATATACTCTTTTCAACAAATGGTGCTGGAACAACAGGACATCCACAGGCCAAAAAAAAAAATATGAATCTAGATATAAATCTTATACTTTTCACAAAATTAAAATGTATCAGGCTTAAATGTGAAATACAGAACTATAAAACTTCTAGACTGGAAGATGTGATTAGAAGTATGCATGAGGGACCACAGGAACCCAGAGGGGATGTCCCCAAATGATCTTTATGAAAGAACAGGTTAGGGAGGGCTTTCTGAAATGAGGTGACACCTGAGATGAGATGTGATGGTTTACTAGGTGAGAAGGTTAAAGAAGGACATTCCAGGAAGAGGTGATGGCGTGAGTAAAGGCCTGACAGTGCCCAAATCCTGTTGTGTCAAACTACCATTTAACTACCATTTAGCTGCCATTTAATGTTCTAGCACCAACACACACCTGGACCAGGATGGCTGTGACAATGACCACCAACAGGGAGCTGGTGAGCCTGCCTGCATGGACAAAGATGGCCCTGGTGGCTCGGCAGTCCCCATCTATGTGCACTTCCGCATCATCGGGTTGGTGTTTGTTGCCTTCATCATCTTGGGATCCCTTGTGGCCGCCTGCTGCTGCAGATGCCTCTGGCCCAAGCAGTAGCCTCAGCAGAGCTGGGCCCCGGGAGGACTCCACCTGATGGAGACCATCCTCATGATCCTAAGTGCCAGCACCTCCCGGGGCTCCTCCTCTCACCAGTCCAGCACAGCCACCAGCTCCAGCTCCAGTGCCAACTCGGGGGATCGGGCGCCCCCGACCAGGTCCCAGACCAACTGATGCTTGCCTGAGGGCACCATGAACAATGTGGATGTGGACATGCCCACTAAATTCTCCATGCTCAACTGCCAGCAGGCCACCCAGATCGTGCCCCATCAGGGGCAGTACCTGCTTCCCACCTTCGTGGGGTATGTTGCAGCCAGACTCGGTGCCCATGACCCCAGTGCCCTCTTTTCTGGACTGGCTGCAGATGGGCTACAGGCAGATCCAGGCTCCCTTCCCTCACACTAACAGCAAACAGAAGATGTACCCAACGGTGACCTTGTAACGCAGAGTGTGGCTGGGGGCCTGGACCAGACAGAGGTGAGAGGGAACCGTGGGCTTGGGAAGGATTCTAGCTTGGAAGTCCATGCCTGTTGGTGGTGTTTATGGCACGGTTCTGTTGGATGGCTTCATTTGCCCCCAAACTGTATGAAAACATCTTTCTCCAAATGAGTGTTTCTAGATATGTTTGGGGCTTCCCTGGGAGCTCAGCTGGTAAAGAATCTGCCTGCAATGCAGGAGACCCTAGTTTGATTCCTGGGTTGGGAAAATCCCCTGGAGAAGGGATAAGCTACTCACTCCAGTATTCCTGGGCTTCCCTGGTGGCTCAACTGGTAAAAAATATGCCTGCAATGAGGGAGACCTGGGTTTGTTCCCTGGTTTGGGAAGATCTCCTGGAGGAGGGCATGGCAATCCACTCCAGTATTCCTGCCTGGGGAATCCCATGGACAGAGGAACCTGGTGAGCTACAGTCCACAGGGTCGCAGAGAGTCAGACACAACTGAGTGAGTAAGCACAACAACACTTTCTATAAACCAGCACAAATATCCTCAGCAAGCTGTTCTCTTCTCCTTCACCAACATTTCATTCCACCTCTGCTCTAGCAAACCCATTCTTTCCTGTCCATATATAGGGAAAGTTATTTCTGTCTTTTGTCTCTTGATCTAGGCATTCACTCTAATCAAAGCATCTTATTTTTTCAACCCCTCTATACCATTTCTTCTCTTTAACCGTCTTTATAACATTCAGTTCAGTTGCTCAGTCTTGTCCGACTCTTTGCAACCCCATGGACTGCAGCACGCCAGGCCTCTCTGTCCATCATCAACTCCCAGAGTTTACACAGACTCATGTCCATTGAGTCGGTGATGCCATCCAACCATCTCTTCCTCTGTTGTCCCCTTCTCCTCCTGCCTTCAATCTTTCCCAGCATCAGGGTCTTTTCAAATGAGTCAGCTCTTTGCATCAGATGGCCAAACTATTGGAGTTTCGCTTCAACATCAGTCCCTCCAATGAACATTCAGGACTGATTTCCTTTAGGATGGACTGGTTGGATCTCCTTGCAGTCCAAGGGACTCTCAAGAGTCTTCTCCAACACCACAGTTCAAAAGCATCAATTCTTCAGTGCTCCACTTTCTTTATAATCCAACTCTCACATCCATACATGACTATTGGAAAAACCATAGTCTTGACTAGATGGACCTTTGTTGGCAAAGTAATGTCTCTGCTTTTTAATATGCTATCTAGGTTGGTCATAACCTTCCTCCCAAGGAGTAAGCATCTTTTAATTTCATGACTTCAGTCACCATCTGCAGTGATTTTGGAGCCCCCCAAAATAAAGTCAGCCACTGTGTCCACTGTTTCTCCATCTATTTGCCATGAAGTGATGGGACCAGATGCCATGATCTTAGTTTTCTGAATGTTGAGCTTTAAGCCAACTTTTTTACTCTCTTCTTTCACTTTCATCAAGAGGCTCTTTAGTTCATCTTCACTTTCTGCCATAAGGGTGGTGTCATCTGCCTATCTGAGGTAACTGATATTTCTCCCAACAATCTTGATTCCAGCTTGTGCTTCATCCAGTCCAGTGTTTCTCATGATGTACTCTGCATGTAAGTTAAATAAGCAGGGTGACAATATACAGCCTTGAAGTACTCCTTTTCCTATTTGCAACCAGCCTTTTGTTCCATGTCCAGTTCCAACTGCTG
This sequence comes from Giraffa tippelskirchi, assembly GCF_054371585.1. Taxonomy (NCBI): domain Eukaryota; kingdom Metazoa; phylum Chordata; class Mammalia; order Artiodactyla; family Giraffidae; genus Giraffa; species Giraffa tippelskirchi. Next base: position 16,616,812 of record NC_137289.1, on the reverse strand, counting down.
CTTCCTGACCTGCATACAGATTTCTCAAGAGACAGGTCAGGTGGTCTGGTATTCCCATCTCTCTCAGAATTTTCCACAGTTTATTGTGATCCACACAGTCAAATGCTTTGGCAAAGTCAATAAAGCAGAAATAGATGTTTTTCTGGAACTTTCTTGCTTTTTCAATGATCCAGTGGATGTTGGCAATTTGACCTCTGGTTACTCTGCCCTTTCTAAAACCACCTTGAATATCTGGAAGTTTACAGTTTACGTATTGCTGAAACCTGGCTTGGAGAATTTTAAGCATTACTTTGCTAGCGTGTGAGATGAGTGCAATTATGCGGTAGTTTGAGCATTCTTTGGCATTGCCTTTCTTAGGGATTGGAATGAAACTCTCCTTTTCCAGTCCTGTGGCCACTGCTGAGTTTTCCAAATTTGCTGGCATATTGAGTGTAGCACTTTCACAGTGTCATCTTTTAGGATTTGAAATAGCTCAACTGGAATTCCATCACCTCCACTAGCTTTGTTCATAGTGATGCTTCCCAAGACCCACTTGACTTCACATTCCAGGATGTCTGGCTCTAGGTGAGTGATCACACCATCGTGATTATCTGGGTCATGAAGATCTTTTTTGTACAGTTCTTCTGTGTATTCTTGCCACCTCTTCTTAAAATCTTCTGCTTCTGTTAGGTCCATACCATTTCTGTCCTTTATTGAGCCCATCTTTGCATGAAATGTTCCCTTGGTATCTCTAGTTTTCTTGGAGAGATCTCTAGTCTTTCCCATTCTATTGTTTGCCTCTATTTCTTTGCATTGATCGCTGAGGAAGGCTTTCTTATCTCTCCTTGCTATTTGGAACTCTGCATTCAAATGGATATATCTTTCCTTTTCTCCTTTTCTTTTGGCTTCTTTTCTTTTCACAGCTATTTGTATGGCCTCCTCAGACAGCCATTTTTCTTTTTTTGCATTTCTTTTTCTTGGGGATGGTCTTGATCCCTGTCTCCTGTACGATGTCATGAACCTCTGTCCATAGTTCATCAGGCACTCTGTCTATCAGATCTAGTCCCTTAAATCTATCTCTCACTTCCGCTGTATAATCATTAAGGATTTGATTTAGGTCATACCTGAATGGTCTAGTTGTTTTCCCCACTTTCTTCAATTTCAGCCTTAATTTGGCAATAAGGAGTTCACGATTTGAGCCACAGTCAGCTCCCGGTCTTGTTTTTGCTGACTGTATAGAGCTTCTCCATCTTTGGCTGCAAAGAATATAATCAATCTGATTTCAGTGTTGACCATCTGGTGATGTCCATGTGTAGAGTCTTCTCTTGTGTTGTTGGAAGAGGGTGTTTGCTATGACCAGTGTGTTCTCTTGGCAAAACTTTATTAACCTTTGCCCTGCTTCATTCTGTACTCCAAGGCCAAATTTGCCTGTTACTCCAGGTGTTTCCTGACTTCCTTCTTTTGCATTCCAGTCCCCTATAATGAAAAGGACATCTTTTTTAGATGTTAGTTCTAAAAGGTCCTGCAGGTCTTCATAGAACTGTTCAACTTTGGCTTCCTTAGCATTACTGGTTGGAGAATAGACTTGGATTACCATGATATTGAATGGTTTGCCTTGGATATGAACAGAGATCATTCTGTTGTTTTTGAGACTGCATCAAAGTACTGCATTTCAGACTTTTGTTGACTATGGTTGGCTACTCCATTTCTCCTAAGGGATTCTTGCCCATAGTAGTAGATATAATGGTCATCTGAGTTAAATTCACCCATTCCAGTCCATTTTAGTTTGCTGATTCCTAAAATGTTGATGTTCATTCTTGCCATCTCCTGTTTGACCACTTCCAATTTACCTTGATTCATGGACCTAACATTCCAGGTTCCTATGCAATATTGCTCTTTACAGCATCAGACCTTGCTTCTATCACCAGTCACATCCACAACTAGGTGTTGTTTTTGCTTTGGCTCCGTCTCTTCATTCTTTCTGGAGTTATTTCTCCACTGATCTCCAGTAGCATATTGGGCACCTACCAACCTGGGGAGTTCATCTTTCAGTGTCCTATCTTTTTGCCTTTTCATACTGTTCATGGGGTTCTCAAGGCAAGAATACTCAAGTGGTTTGCCATTCTCTTCTCCAGTGGACCACATTTTGTCAAGCTTACTTCATTTAGGAAATCTTCCCTGGTTAACTCCAATCAACTCTCACTACCCCTTGCCCAGTTTCATTTTAGCACTTTTTGACATGGGTGCAGTGGATGAAATTGAGTCCCCATTCTAGTTGTGACCTTTTCAGGTTTATGGCCCTTAAGAATCTTTCAGTATCCTAATTACCAACTTAATGAAGACATACCTCTCAGAGAGTTGTGGTGAGGATCTAAAGGGGTCCAAGATGTGAGCACAGTGCCTAGCACAGAGTAAATGCCAAATAAATAGGATTTATGATTGTTGTCACTATTGATTGTTGTTCTCAAATTTTTTCAAATTATGTATGTTTTAGCTTTCCAGGTTATCACTCATCCTCTTAAAAACAAGGACTCAGTCTTTGTTCAGCATGGCTCTATACTGTTTTACACATATATGTACTCAATAAATGTTAGTTTCTTGTTGCCTAACTGACTTGATTAGTTAATTTCAACACTCTATTTCTGATGACATATTTTTCAAAGATTTAACCCAATTGTTAATTTTACTGATGGACAAGAATTTTTCAGTTGAATTGGGTGCAAATCCAATATAGATTTATTGCATACATGCCTATCATTAAGTTTGGTGCTGTTGAGGGATGCAAGTATTAATAACATAGTAATGACCATGTAGGACCAAAGTGTGATTCCCTACTGAAAAATGAAGAAATTAGGGCTCAAAGAGGTTATAATATTGCCCATGGTCTCATCTCCCATAGCTAATGAAAAGTGAAAGTAAGACCAGAAGCCTGGCCTTCTGCCCTGTTGTTTTGTGCTCCTCCCAAATGCCACATGACCTTTCTAGAGCCCTTTCATGGCCCTCTGGGGGCTTCCAGTCTGGTAAGGAAGTCAAACTCTTTCAGGGGAGAGCGTGAAACAATAGGAGCCAGGAGTGCCTTACTCTTTCACATCAGTTACAGATTGTCAGAGCATCTGTAATGCTCAGTAGGTTCATTGTGCATCTCAATTGCCCACGCTACTTCCTCAGTGCTGTCATTCACTTGGGGGTCTCCAAGGAGACAGTGCACATTTTGGCAGTCAGATCTTGGCACCTCCACCTTGAGTTTTAACAGAGATTGCAATGCTAGGTTCATTCCCCCAGATGCAGAGTGTTTTATATAAATCTGGCCTTTCAGTTCATGAGAGATTGAAAATGGGGCTCCAGTTTCTCCAAACCACGATGTTCCCAGAATTGAAGGAATGGAAACAGAAAGAAGATACAAAGAAACACAGCCTTTGTCTCCTCTGACAATTACTAATTCTGGGGTCATATTAAATAAACAACCTATTGAGCATCTAAGAGCTCTCTTCATCTACCACTTGTTATGTCTCCTTTGTTGAAAATCAATGGTGGGAGTTAGGGAGCAGAATTTAGTTGAGAAGAAGGTTGCAGGAGGTACAGTAATTAAGAATAAGACTAAAATTTGAATACCCATTCTACTTTCCCCTGTCATTTGGGCTGATACTTAGCCTCTCTGAATTTTAGTTCCCGTATCTGTAAAAATGCCAGTTTATTATTATTATTATTATTGGGTAATGGAAAGGGGGTAGCCACAGAGTGATACAAATGTTAGGTTTTGGAACCAGTGAAGGCAAAAACAAATGATCCAAAGGGAAGGAAGATGACAGGAGAAGTGGCAAGTGATGAAAGACAAGGGGATGGGGAACTTAGAAAGTGGCAAATAGCTCCACAGTCAACAGGGAAATGCAGAAGAGACATTTAGATTTAGCCAGAAGCAGATCACTGAGAACCTCAGAGCAGTTTTCATGGAGTACTGAGAAGAACCAGATTGCATGGACTTGAGGATGGGAGGGTGGTGGCTTCTTGGTGTTGTGATGACCAGGCTTTAGGGAGGATGTATCATTTCTTGTTTCCCAGTGCCACTTCTAGATCCTATCTATCTCCTCATTTCTTCTTCAGAGTCACTGTTTTCTCATCTGAAAAATAAACAAATTCATTGTTTATTTCATAGGTTTTATAATATTGAAGGAGATACTTGGTCTATAGAACAAAATGACTCAAAGTTAATTGCTATTATTGTATTATTATTATGTTTTAGAGCATTATTACTATCATTATATATTATTACGTTTTAATAAGTATTATTATGTTAAAGGGCAGGTCAGCTTAGAAATGGCTCGAGTTGTGAGTGGAGAAGTTTGGCAGTCAGAATCATGCCAAATTCTGTGCTGTTGGGTATATAATAAAAGGAGCAAGACAAACAGTGTCCCTGCCCTCATGGATCTTACGAACTCGTTGGGGGAGTAGCCAAGGAGGCTGTGGTGAGGCTTAGGACAGGGGTAGCAGTGGGTGCTGTGGACCTAACTTGATCCAGGAGCTTAGTTAAGGGACTAAGATTCTCAATTGCCCTCCCCACTGCCCCCAGCCAACCCCACCACCATCTTTGGGAGAGAAGCTCTGGATCCAGGAAGTACTGTTGGATCAACACGTGTCCATTAGAGTGGGACTCTGTCACATCTGTGAATTTAAGAATCCCTTCAATGGCCTATGCTGTTAACTGGTATATGAAGAAGGATCTAAAGATGGCTCATCCTGCTCAATTTTTAAATGAGTATGTATTAATGTGGAATGCTCTTAGCACAGTCTCTGAAACTTACTATGAATAAAATCACTATAGTAACAATATGGAGACTTTCATAGCAAATCATTAGAGAAATTCTATTTTCTGTCAGCAAACACAATTTAAGCACTTAACAGCTAAGCTTCTTAAGATTCATAGCTGACTAGGGAGCAATTAGGACTGGATTTTAATGAATACACATGAACTCAGGGGTTTCTGCCAGGAAGAAAGGCTAAGTTAGTAAGGAGTGGAAACAGCTTTTGGATTTAATTCAGAATATCACTTAGACATCTTCTTAGAATAAAACACAATCATACAAATATTTAACTTATGCACTAATTACAGCATGCTGTATTTATCTCCTCCTCATTCATAATCCCCTTGTCATTCAGTTTGACAAGTAAAATGTGAGTGTGTGTCGGGGGGGAGGGGTGGCTACTGCTGATTTTGAAATGACTATTAAACAGTTAAACTGATCAGCTATTAAACAGAAATGGGACCCCTCCAACTGGATTGCTTAATTAACTTGCATATTCTGATGAACTCTGGCAGTTTGAAGTTTAGTTCCTTTAGCTTCTGTAGGGGAAGGGATTAGAAAGGAAAGACCTAGGCAGTGAATGATTCTTGTACATGACCACTTTTCAGAGTTACAGATTCCCCCTTCCCAATGGCCTTGAGTTTCTTGTTGTTATCTCAACCCCACTGGCTATTTTAGGATCCCTACAGTTTGCAAAGTTCCATACCTAATTATTTATAGGAGTCTCCGGGGGCTTTTCATTTCTCCAGAAACCATGTGAATACCCAAGTGTTTGTTCTGTTCAGAAACACAGTTTAAGTTTGCAAGTCAGTTTGGATGCTCTGGGAAGACAATATGGAGTTGAAGGGCATGATAGTTATTCAGAATACTCCCTACGAAAGATAAGCGGGAGAAGGGGCCAAGAGTAGGCAAAGAGCCTTCAGCTCATAATGCTGATCTGATTGATACCTATAAAGGGAGTGGGGAGAGGAAGGAGAACTGGGTATGAACAACCTCAGACATAGGTGTGACTTCTTAAAAGTCTTGGCCAGCCCAACAGGGAACTCTGGCAGCACAACATCCATAGAGTAGGTCCACATTTGCAGAACTGGCCAGGCCCCAAGATCCCCCATCATTCTCAGTCACTAGCTGGGGGCAGCCTGGAAAAAGCATGGCCTGAGTTCCAGTGCTGCCCCAGATCCCGAAGGTACTGTGGCTGGAGGTGCTCAGATCAATGGATCAGCCATTGCTTCCTGGACGGACATCCCATCAGCTCCTCTCCATGGCTGCCAGGAGAGGGCATCTAGATTACAAACAGTGGGCCTGCAAGGCTGCCACGGGCACAGTTCTTAGGATCTGATGTTTTAAATGATATACTTGAAAAAGGATATTACCAGCGGCTTTAAAGCTAAGTGGGTGTATTAGAATTCAGAAGAGTGCCAGCAAGTGAAAATTTTCTACTAGGAAAATTCTACTGTAGTCAACTGTACTGAATGCAGAGTCCTTCACTAAGATTGTAAGAGGATTACTCATTAAGTATACAAATTAAAAACCTCAAGAGAAGCAAATATTTTGCTTCATTTAAAACAAGATTTGAAACCTCAGACAAAGAAATGCTTTGTTCATAGTGACGCTTCCTAAGGCCCACTTGACTTCCCATTCCAGGATGTCTGGCTCTAGGTGAGTGATCATACCATCGTGATTATCTGGGTCATGAAGATCTTTTTTGTACAGTTCTGTGTATTTTTGCCACCTCTTCTTAATATCTTCTGCTTCTGTTAGGTCCATACCATTTCTGTCCTTTATTGTGGCCATCTTTGCATGAAATGTTCCCTTGGTATCTTTAATTTTCTTGAAGGGATCTCTAGTCTTTCCCATTCTGTTGTTTTCCTCTATTTCTTTGCACTGATCACTGAGGAAGGCTTTCTTATCTCTCCTTGCTATTCTTTGGAATTCTGCATTCAAATGGGTATATCTTCCCTTTCCTCCTTTGCTTTTGGCTTCTCTTCTTTTCACAGCTATTTGTAAGGCCTCCTCAGACAGCCATTTTTCTTTTTTGCATTTCTTTTTCTTGGGGATGGTCTTGATCCCTGTCTCCTGTACGATGTCATGAACCTCTGTCCATAGTTCATCAGGCACTCTGTCTATCAGATCTAGTCCCTTAAATCTCTTTCTCACTTCCACTGTATAATCATTAAGGATTTGATTTAGGTCATACCTGAATGGTCTAGTGGTTTTCCCCACTTTCTTCAATGTAAGTCTGAATTTGACAATAAGGAGTTCACGATTTGAGCCACAGTCAGCTCCCGGTCTTGTTTTTGCTGACTGTATAGAGCTTCTCCATCTTTGGCTGCAAAGAATATAATCAATCTAATTTTGGTGGAATTCCAGTTGAGCTATTTCAAATCCTAAAAGATGACGCTGTGAAAGTGCTACACTCAATATGCCAGCAAATTTGGAAAACTCAGCAGTGGCCACAGGACTGGAAAAGGACAGTTTCATTCCAATCCCTAAGAAAGGCAATGCCAAAGAATGCTCAAACTACCGCATAATTGCACTCATCTCACACGCTAGCAAAGTAATGCTTAAAATTCTCCAAGCCAGGCTTCAACAATAGGTAAAATGTGAACTTTCAGATGTTCAAGGCAGTTTTAGAAAAGGCAGAGGAACCAGAGATCAAATTGCCAACATCCACTGGATCATCGAAAAAGCAAGAAAGTTCCAGAAAAGCATCTATTTCTGCTTTATTGACTTTGCCAAAGCATTTGACTGTGTGGATCACAATAAACTGTGGAAAATTCTGAAAGAGATGGGAATATCAGACCACCTGACCTGGTTCTTGAGAAATCTGTATGCAGGTCAGGAAGCAGCAGTTGGAACTGGACATGGAACAAAAGGCTGGTTGCAAATAGGAAAAGGAGTACTTCAAGGCTGTATATTGTCACCCTGCTTATTTAACTTATATGCAGAGTACATCATGAGAAACACTGGACTGGAGGAAGCACAAGCTGGAATCAAGATTGTTGGGAGAAATATCAGTTACCTCAGATAGGCAGATGACACCACCCTTATGGCAGAAAGTGAAGATGAACTAAAGAGCCTCTTGATGAAAGTGAAAGAAGAGAGTAAAAAAGTTGGCTTAAAGCTCAACATTCAGAAAACTAAGATCATGGCATCTGGTCGCATCACTTCATGGCAAATAGATGGAGAAACAGTGGACACAGTGGCTGACTTTATTTTGGGGGGCTCCAAAATCACTGCAGATGGTGACTGAAGCCATGAAATTAAAAGATGCTTACTCCTTGGAAGAAAAGTTTTGACCAACCTAGATAGCATATTAAAAAGCAGAGACATTACTTTGCCAACAAAGGTCCGTCTAGTCAAGGCTATGGTTTTTCCAGTAGTCATGTATGGATGTGAGAGTTAGACTATAAAGAAAGTGGAGTGCTGAAGAATTGATGCTTTTGAACTGTGGTATTGGAGAAGACTCTTGAGAGTCCCTTGGACTGCAAGGAGATCCAACCAGTCCATCCTAAAGGAGATCAGTCCTGGGTGTTCATTGGAAGGACTGATGTTGAAGCTGAAACTCCAATACTTTGGCCACGTGATGCAAAGAGCTGACTCATTTGAAAAGACCCTGATGCTAGGAAAGATTGAAGGCAGGAGGAGAAGGGGACGACAGAGGATAAGATGATTGGATGGCATCACCGACTCAATGGAAATGAGTTTGAGTAAACTCAGGGAGTTGGTGATGGACAGAGAGGCCTGGCGTGCTGCAGTCCATGGGGTCGCAAAGAGATGGACACAACTGAGTGACTGAACTGTACAAAGAAATGCTTAAATATGCTAAGAAGCAGTCTTTTACCATTTGAGTAGAAGGTGATCCAGCTTGCTAAAAATAAATTAGTTTATAAAGGACTTTTTCTTATTAATGAAAATGTCTTGTGTGGCTTACATACACAGTTTTATTGCATGAGTCGTTTGTACTGTTTTAATGTTTAAAATGCCTGTTTTCCCCGATGTAATCAGGCAGAAGTTTATTTTTCTCAGACTTAATGGGAAGTATATGTTGATCAGCACATATACTACATTCCCCATGATTTATCACTTATCCTCAAAATGGCCCCAGGAAAGAGGTATTATTTTCATACTCATTTTATGGACATAGGGGCACACATAATTTTTTGAATTAGTGTTTTTGTTTTCATCTGGTAAATACCCAGAAGTGAAATTGCTACATCATATGGCAGATCTATTTTTAATTTTTTGAGGAACCGCCATACTGTTTTCCAATCTACCAACAGTACACGAGGGTTCCCTTCTTTCCACATCCTTGCCAACACTTGTTATTTCTTGACTTTTTTAAAAAAGTGTATTGATTTATTGTTAATTATTGACTGTTCTGGATTTTTGTTGCTGTGTGGGCTTTTCTCTAGTTATGGCAATGAGGGGGTGCTCTCTAGTTGCTCTGGGTGGGCTTTTCATTGCAGTGGCTTCTCTTGTTGCAGAGCACAGGTTCTAGAGCCCGAGGGCTTCAGTAGTTGTAGCGCATGGGCTCAGTAGTTGCGACTCCCAAGCTCCAGAGCACAGGCTCAGTAGTTGTGGTGCACAGGCTTAGTTGCTCCACAGCATGTGGGATCTTCCTGGATCAGGGATGGAACCCATGTTTCCTGCATTGGCAGGCAGATTCTTTACCACTGAGCCACCAGGGAAGGCCTGTTTCTTAACTTTTTGATGATAGCTGTTCTGACAGCTGTGAGGTGTTATCTTCTGGTTTTAATTTGCATTTCTCTCACAGTTAGTGATGTTGAGAATTTTTTCATGTGTCTGTTGGTCATCTATATGTCTTCTTTGGAAAAATATGTTTTCAGGTCCTCTGCCCACTTTTTAATCTGGTTGTTTATTTTAGTCTTTGATGCTTAGTTTTATGAGTTCTTTGTTTATTTTGGAAAGTAACCCCTTTTCAGATATATCATTTGCATATATGTTCTCCCATCCAGTAAGTTGTATTTTCATTTTGTTGATAGTTTTCCTCACTGTGAAAAAACGTTTTAGTTTGATAAATTCTCAAATTTGTTTATTTTTGCCTTTATTTCCCTTGCCTGAGGAGCCATGTCTAGAAAGATATTACTAAGAGCAATGTGAGAGAGTGTACTGCCTATGTTTTCTCTTGGAGTTTTATGGCTTGGGGTCTTACATTTAAGCCTTTAGTCCATTTTGAGTTTATTTTTATATGTGTGTGAAAAAGTAGTCCAGTTTGATTCTTCTGCATATAGATAGTCCAGCTTTTCTTCTTTTTCCTGTGATTTGATGACTATCTTTAGTATTATATTTGGATTCCTTTCTTTTTGTGTGTATTTATGATAGGTTTTTGGGTTGTGATTACCAAGAGATATATATATGCATTTGTTATTGTTGTTTAGTTGCTCAGTCGTGTGCACCTCCTTCACAACGCCATGGCTGTAGCCCACCAGGCTTCTCAGTCCATGAGATTTTCTGGGGAAGATTACTGGAGTGGGCTGCTATTTTCTCCTCCAGGGGATCTTCCTGACCCAGGTATTGAACCTGTGTCTCCTGAATTGCAGGCAGTTTCTTTACTGCTGAACCACTGGGGAAGCCCATATATATGTGTGTTAGTCTCTCAGTCATGTCCAACTCTTTGTGACCCCATGACCTGTAGCCTGCCAGGCTCCTCTGTCCATGGAATTCTCCAGGCAAGAGTGCTGGAGTGGGTAGCCATTCCCCTCTCTGGGAGATCTTCCTGCCCCAGGGATTGAACCTAGGTCTCCTGAATTGCAGGCAATATGCCTATATTTAATTTGATGATCTCTTAAATTTAATGCATTCTAAAAACTCTTCATTTTTACTTCCCTTCAGTGTTTAATATTTTTAGTGCCATATTTTACATCTTTTTCTTCTGTGTATCCCTTAACTACTTACTGTGACTATAGATGATTTTACTACTTTTGTCTTTTAACCTTCCTGCTAGCTTTGTAAATGGTTGATGTATATTCCCTTTACTTTTTCTTTCATAAACTTCATATTTCTAGTTGTGGTGTTTTATTTTCTGCTTTGAGAAGTTCCTTTAACATTTCTTATAGAGTCGTTTTAGTGGTGCTGAATTCTTTTAGCTTTTACTTGTCTGTAAAACTCTTTATCTTTCCTTCAAATCTGAATGATATCTTTGCCAGGTGGAATATTCTTGGCTATAGGTTTTTCTTTTCATGACTTTGAATATATAGTGCGATTTCCTTCTGGCCTGCAGTGTTTTTACTTAAAAACCTTATTATGATCTTGTGGGAGTTCCTTTTTATGTAACTAGTTGCTTTTCTCTTGCTGCTTTTAAGATTCTCTGTTTATCTTTAATTTTGCCATTTAAATTGTAATGTATCTTGGTGTGGACCTCTTTGGGTTCATCTTGTTTGGGATTTCCTCTTGTTTCTGGACCTAGGTATGCTTCCTTTCCCAGGTTAGGGAAGTTTCCAGCTACTGATTCTTCAGATAAGTTGTCTGCCCCTTTCTCTCTCTCTTCTTCTAGGACCCTCTTTAAATTTATTTTGTTTAGGATTTGCTTAATCTCTTTAATATGTAGGTTTATGTCTCTTTCAAAATTTGGGAAGTTTTTAGCCACTATTTCCTTGAGTACTTTTTCAGTCTTGCCCCTTTTCTTCTCTTCTTCTAGGACTCTGATCACATTGAATGTTAGATATTGTGTTATATGCCCATTGGTTCCTGTGGCTTCTGTTTATTTTTTAGTCTATTTTCCTCTGTTGTTCAGTTGACTAATTTCTATTGTTCTATCTTTAAGTTCACCAATTTTTTTCCCTGTCACCTCCATTTTGCTGTTGAGCCTATTGACTGAGCTTTTAATTTTAGTTATTGTATTTTTTAGTTCCAAAATTTCCACTTGGTTTTTCTTAACATATTCTGTATCTTTGATGAGACTTTCTATTTCTTTTCTGAGGCTTTCTTTTTTTCTCATTTGTTTTCAGAGTGTTTGTAGTTGCCACAAAGCATTTTAGATCATGGTTGCTTTAAAGATTTTGTCAGATAATTCTAACATTTCTGTCATTTTGGTGTTCACAGCTATTTCCTTTCTACATCCAGCTTGAAATCTTCCTGATTCTTGGAATGACTGATGATTTTTTTTTTATCGTAACCTGGTCAGTTTTGTATTATAAGACTGTGGATCTTATTTAAATCTTCGTTTCTAGTTGTCTTTTTCTGACATTATTCTGACAGGGACAGGTGAGGGCACCACCTTACTATTGTTAGGTTCCCTACTTGGCCTCCATTGACACCCAGGGGACAGGTTCCTTGTTGCTGTTGGGTGAAGGAGGGAATTCTAGCTTCACACATGGTCTTTATTGACACTGTGGTGGGGATGGTTTTGTAACCACTGGCCAATGGTGAAAGTCTTGACTCTCCATTAGGCCTCATCTGACAATAACCTGGCAGGAAAGGGGAAGGGCACCCCATAACTTTCAGTGGAGGTAGACGTACAACTCCTCATGTGGTCTCCAGTGACACTGTGTGGGTAGGGGGTCATTATTTACCAGCAGAAATTAAAGTTCTGGCCTTCTCTGACAGAATCCTGATTGGGATATTGTGGGGCCTTGTTATAGCCTTCCAAGAATGAAAGTCCAGTTTCCTTATCTCTATGGGGCATAACGGGGAGAGAGTCAATTCTTAGGTAGGTTGATAAGAAGTCCAGGGTCCCTGAGGAGGAGAAAGGGATCTAGGGCTCTCGGGGAGGAGACAGGGGTCTGGGGTTCTCAAGGAGAAAAAAAAGGACAAACTTTTTTTTCTACATGCCTTAGTCTTAGTCACGTAAAACATTTTTTTTCTTTCAGCCCAGAACTGAACAACAAAACAACTCAGTTTAAACTCTGTACTAAGGATTATTGTGGCTCAGCTGCTAAAGAATCTGCCTGCAATGTGGGAGACCTGGGTTTGATCCCTGGGTTGGGAAGATACCCTGGAGAAGGGAAAGTCTACCAACTCCAGAATTCTGGCCTAGAGAACAGTCCATGGAGTCACAAAGAGTTGGACTGATTTTCACTTTCACTTTCAAGGATTATATAACAACTATGTATCCTGCTTGAGGATATGCTTCTCCTTCTTAAAAACCTGACTAATCCTGTTATCTTAAAATGTATATTGTGGGAGTGGGTCTGGTAAGATCTTTCTATTGTTAGTTCTAATCCTGTCATCTTAAAATGTAAATTGTGGGAGTGGCTCTAGTAAGACCTTTACAAACTTGAAACATTCTTTTGGTTTTCTGTAATAACCAATTGAAAAAGTATATAGCTCCCTTGCTAAGACTGGTGAGGGCACACTTTCTGCCCCCTTCTGATGTCTAGGTCAGAAGCTTTATCTGTCCTTTTTCACTGTACTAAAACTTCTGCCACACAAGAGCCCTGAGTAGTCAAGCCTGGTCTCTGGTCCTGAAGCTAAATTTTCTTTGGAGATCGTGACTCTGGCACCGTTCACGATAAGCTATCAACGGGACCACAGTTTTTTTTCTGTTACATTTGCCTGGAGTAGAGTGGTTGTTGCTTAAAATTTTTCTTCCTTACTAAACTTCACTTTTCCTGATGTCTTAGGAAGAGAAAGAAAGCTCATGGTGGGGAGTTTTTCTGTTTGCTTCAGTTGGTGTTTCCAAGTTATCAGCTTCTTAAGCTCTGGCATATTTGAGGCAAAAAGAAAACCAAAGGAACTTACTACTGTGTTGTTCCTTGGGTTCCAAGTTTCCTAACCTGTCTGCTTTCTTCTCTGCATGTTTCAGAGTCTTCTTATGGTTGCTTCATATATAGTATGCAGTTGTCCAGGGGGTTATTTTCACTTAGTGAGAAGAACAGGGAAATGTACATCTACCCCACCTTCCTGGAAGTGGAAGTCAAAAATTGTACTTTTAAAAAGTTTCTCATGAATAGATGTTCTCACTTTCCTGGTATATGGACTCCTGAAATATCTCTCCTGGTGCTGTCTAGAACTTTTTTTTTATATTGCCTGCAGTTTCATCTATTAGAATATCATTTAAGTTAACCAGGGTTCTTCTGAAAAATTGAATTTATTTCTGATTAACAGGTCACTGATTTTTCCAAACTGCATTGCCTAGGAATTTTGATGGGGGGATAGGGCAGAGAAGAAAAACTTCATGTGTTTTTATAGCGTGGAACACTAATCCAGGGAGGGCACTTTGGTAAAGTGTCCTAGTGGGTAATTTAGAGCAGAGATAAAAGCTATGGGTACTCGGGGATCTAGGACAATACAAAGAAAATGCTGGGTGAAGGAAGGCAGATAGAAGGATAGTAAAGATAAACACCACTGATTTTTGAAATTTTGTTTCAGGCCAGTTCTTCCCCTAACAACAGTAATTATATTTCATTTTCTACCAAATGCCAGATACTTTTGGTGTATTATCTTATTAAAGTCCACAATGACACTGTGAAATAGGAATTATAATCCTCATTTCACAGAGAAAGAAATGAAAGAAAAGAGTTTAGGTGATTTGCCCAGGGTCTCATAGATAATAGATGGAGGGGTCCAGATGCAAACCCAGATCTGTCTGGCTCTAAAGCCCAGTTATTAACAACTGCATGTCTACTCCTCCTCTTCTTTCTTCCAGCAGAACATGAGGCATTTCCCTGACAGCACTTGGGTTCATGGAGATGGTAACCAAATGCAGGATGGTGAGTTTTGCAGGGCCATTCTAGGACCCCCTCAACTGTACAGCTTATTGTCTTTGTGGAAAACACGTTCTAGATCCAAAGCATGCTAATGCTAAATTGCTTCAGTTGTGTCCGACTCTTTGCAATACTATGGACTGTAGCCTGCCAAGTGCCTCTGTCCATGGGATTCTCTAGGCAAAAAAAAAAAAAAAAAAAAAAACTGGAGGGTTGCCATGCCCTCCTCCAGAGGATTTTCCCAACCCAGGGAATCTAACCTGCATCTCTTACATTTGCTGCATTGGCAGGCAAGTTCTTTACCACTAGCACCACCTGTGAGGCCCCTAAGCACTAATTTGTAATGACTTTTTGAGGAGACTGGTTCAAGATGATGGAGTAGAAGGACATGCACTCATATTCTCCTGCGAGAACACCAAAATCGTAACTAGCTATTGAACAACCATTGACGGGAAGACACTGGAACACACCACAAAAAGATACCCCATGTCCAAGGACAAAGGAGAAGCTGCAAAGAGATGGTAGGAGGGGTACAATCACGTTAAAAATCAAATCCCATACCTCCCAGGTGGGTGACTCACAAACTGGAGAATAGTAATACCAAAGAAGTTCTCACACTGTTGCAAAGGTTCTAGGCCCCAGATGAGACTTCCCAACCTGAGGATCCAGCAAAGGAACTGTGGATCCCCAGGGGATCTGACTTTGAAGGCCAGTGGGATTTGATTATAGAACTTCCTGAGTACTGGGGGAAACAGAGACTCCACTCTTGGAGCACACAAACAAAACCTTCTGAACACCAGGACTCAGGGGAAAGGGGCATTGACCCCACAGGAAACTGAGCCAGACCTACCTGTGAGTGTTTGAGGGTCTCCTGTGGAGGCATGGGTCAGTAGCAGCCTACTGCGGGGATGGGGGTACTGGCAGCAGCAGTCCTGGGAGATGAGTCTTGGCATAAGTCCTCTTGGAGGTCTTACCAATAAAGCCCTACCATAAAGCTTGTAGGGCTTCCTTGGTGGCTCAGAGGGTAAAGTGTCTGTCTGCAATGTGGGAGACCCGGGTTCCATCCCCGGGTTGGGAAGATCTCCTGGAGAGGGAAATGGCAAGCCACTCCAGTGCTCTTGCCTGAAAAATTCCATAGATGGAGGGGCCTGGTAAGCAAGCTACAGTCCACAAGATTGCAAAGAGTCACACACAACTGAGCAACTTCACTTCAAAGCCTGTAGACTCCATGACTGGGTCGCCTCAGGCCAAACAACTGACAGGGAGGAAGCACAGATCCACCCAGCAGCAGACAGTTGGATTAAAGATTTACTGAGCAAGGCTCTGCCCACCAGAGCAAGACCCAGTTTTCCCCACAGACAGTCCCTCCCATCAGGAAGCTTGCACAAACCACTTATCTTCATCTACCAGAGGGCAGACAAAAGAAGTAAGAACTACAATCCTGTAGCCTCAAGAACCACTATCACAGAAGGCTAACCAAAATGAAAAGAAATAGGATTATGTTCCAGATGAAGGAACCAGGTACATCTCCAGGAAAACAACTAAATGAAGTGGAGGTAAGCAACCTTCCAGAAAAAGAATTCAGAATAATAATAGCGAAGAT
Source organism: Giraffa tippelskirchi (assembly GCF_054371585.1). Lineage (NCBI taxonomy): Eukaryota > Metazoa > Chordata > Mammalia > Artiodactyla > Giraffidae > Giraffa > Giraffa tippelskirchi. The sequence goes on along the minus strand of NC_137289.1, from coordinate 16,600,763 downwards.
GATCCAGGACCTTGGAAAAAGAATGGAGGCAAAGATTGTGAAGATGCAAGAAATGTTTACCAAAGACCTAGAAGAACTAAAGAACAAATTAACAGGGATGAGCAATACACTAGAAGGAATCAATAGCAGAATAACTGAGGCAGAAGATTGGATAAGTGACATGGAAGACAGAATGGTGATCACTGTTACAGAACAGCATACAGAAAAAAGAATGAAAAGAAATGAAGATAGCCTAAGAGACCTCTAGAACAACATTAAATGTGCCAACATTCACATTATAGTGGTCCCAGAAGGAGAAGAGAGAGAGAAAGGCCTGAGAAAATATTTGAAGAGATAATAGCTGAAAACTTCCCCAACATGGGAAAGGAAATAGTCAACCAAGTCCAGGAAGCACATAGTGTTCCAGGAAGGATAACCCAAGGAGTAACACACTGAGACATATAGTAATCACACTGACAAAAATTAAAGTGAAAGTGACGTCGTTCAGTCATGTCTGACTCTTTGCGACCCTCTGGACTGTAGCCGACCAGGCTCCTCCGTCTGTGGGATTTTCCAGGCAAGAGTACTGGAGCGGGCTGCCATTTCCTTCTCCAGGGGATCTTCCTGACCCAGGGATCAAACTTGGGTCTCCTGCATTGCACACAGACACTTTACCATCTGAGACAAAAATTAAAGACAAAAATAAAATATTTAAAGCAACAAGGGAAAAAAGACAAGTAACATACAAAGGAAATCCCATAAGGTTATCAGCTGATTTCTTAACAGAAATTCTACAGGCCAGAAGGGAATGGCATGATATATTCCAAGTGATGAAAGGGAAGAACCTACAACCAAGAACATTCTACCCAGCAAGACTCTCATTCAGATTTGATGGAGAAATAAAAAGCTTTACAGACAAGCAGGAGTTAAGAGAATTCAGCACCACTAAACCAGTTTTACAACAAATGCTAAAGGAACTTCTCTAGGCAGGAAACACAAAAGAAGGGAAAGGCTTACAAAAAATAAACCCAAAACAATGAAGAAAATGGTAATAGGATCATACATATCAATAATTACCTTAAATGTAAATGGGTTAAATGTACCAGCCAAAAGACATGGACTGGCTAGGTGGATACAAAAACAAGACCCATATATATGTTGTCCACAAGAGACCCACCTCAGGCCTAGGGACACTTACAGACTGAATGTAAGGGGATGGAAGAAGGTATTCCATGCAAATGGAATTCATGAGAAAGCTGGAGTAGCAATACTCATTTAAATGACCTTTTGAAACACAACTCGTTTATAATGCTGGAGCAGCTTATATTTTTCAATCACATATAAGTACTTCTCTCTCTTTCTCTCAAGGCTGCATTTTCATGTAACTTAAAGAGACTATCTGGTTAGCAATCTTTTTATTTCTCTTTCAGGTAATAACCCAATATTTTCCTTTAGGTTCATCCAAGCTCTGATGACTATTGCTATCATTTCTAAGATACTTCTTTTGGTCAAGAAATATTTTTGTCTATATTCTGCCATGTGATCTAATAATGGGAGTAATTGATTCAATAATCACAATAGCATGGACCTCAGGGGACCATTTAAATGTGGCCTGTGCTGACGTGGCTGAGGCCTCATTGGAGCTATGATCATAAGAGATTGTGTTTTTCATTTCCAAAGACAAAAATATACTTTTCCCCCTTGGTATTATATTGAAGAGTCTCCCAATACTTATACACACTAGGGAGATGGGAAACTAGACAATAGCAATGCAAATGGGCAAAGGAACACAAACCTGTCAAAATCTGATGAGTTGTATTTTTATTCCAGTTCTGATAAAAAAAAAAACAGTGAGATTGAGGCTGTATCAAAAGGGCTATATAAATGTAAATTCAAGGGCTCTTATTCTGTGAGCAAAGGTCACTCACTGGAGTGCAGTGTAGACATACAGAGGTCAAGGTCTCTAACAGCACTCAGGTTTGCCTGAGATGGAAATCCAGGCTCTATGGTTTTACTTCATATCTAGGTCACATTTGTCCTGAATAGAGTTCTGGGGTTACTTTGTACAGTTTTATAGTTACAAAAAATAACTAAAATTGTTACCAACCTGTTGTCTTTTAGAGAAAGTTGGAAAAGTTCAGAGCAGGACAGAGAAGGGTGGAGAGTAGAGGATGAATCTGGAGAGGCAAACAAGATATCCAGCACAAGATTATTTTTTCTAAACTTTTGGACCAGAGGTTATGATCTTATGTGCAATATCACCATTAATATCTTAGTAATCATTTTTTCCTGAATCTCTCTTCACATACATACATACTATAAATCTATATGCATATGTAGATTTAAATATATGTTTAATATATTATATATAGAAATATCTTCCCATATATTAAAATAAATATCTCCATGACCATATACTCATATACAAACACATATGCATGCAAAATCTTCTTGGTTATTGCTTTTAAAAAATAGAATCATGAACAGAGTTCTTGCTTTTTTCACTCTTCAATATCCTGTGGAAATCCCTTGAAGTCCACTGGTATAGCTGTTATCCCCTCTCTCTTTCTCTCTCTTTGATGTGTGCATAGTATTTCATGGTATAGATGTATATATACCTAAATTTATTCTATCACTTCCCAAATGACAGACATCAATTTGTTTAAAAAATTTGCCACTGAGAACAGCATTGCAATAAACATCCTTGCATGTATATCATTATGTATTGGTGCTTTTAATCCACACTATCTTCTGAGAAGTGATTGCTCAGTAAATGGGCACATATATTTTACATTTTATAGTCATTGCCAGATTGTTGTATCAAAAGGCCATAATGGTTTTTCATCTAACACATATAAAAAATAGATGTTGCTACACTATGTTGCCAGTCTGATGAACATAATGTGCTATGTCAGCATTACATTATTTCTTACTTCTCTAAGAGTGAGTTTGAACATCTTTCCATATGTTCGTTGGCCCTTTAGATTAGCTGTTATCTAAACTGACTGTCCATATATTTTGCCAATGTTATGTGGAATTGTGTGCCTTGTTCTTTTCAGTTTTCAGAAGCTTCTTGTAAATGATGTCATGAACTCATTTGTCATCCTTGTTGCAGATATTTTCTAAATCTGTGATTTATCTACAATATGCCCCTTGTTCTATATTGGGGTAAGCATATGTGTCAACACTCTTAATTTGGTATCTGTACTCTTTTCATCTGATAGAATGTTTGCAGGCTGTTTTTCTTTAAGAGGACATTCTGATTGATTTGCATTAGGATTTTCTGATCCAGAGGAAGCTTTCTCTAAAAGCATACATTTTGCCCTAACATTTCCAAGTCCTTCTTCCTTTGCAGTCTAATTCACTGCATTAGTTGAGAACAGGTTTGCCTAAATGTAAGACACTCAAAATAACATGAGCTTAAGCATAAAGGTCTGAGCTGCCTTGGTGACCTTGCTCTGGTGGGTCTGTCTACGGCCCAGGCTCCTTATTTTTTTTTGGCTTATCTTTCCCAGAGATGCTGCCATCATGCTTATGACCAGGTTTCCATTCCTACCAACGAGAAGGGAAGAGGTGCTCCTTCTCTTTAAGGGCACACATTGTAAGTTGCACAAATCACTTCTGTTCATGTCCAGTGAGTCACGACCTTATCACATAGTCTCACTTAGCTACAAATTGGGATGGGAAATGTAGTTTTTATGCTGACTGGCTATGTACTCAGGTAAAAATTGGACATTCTGTTACTACGGAAACAGAGGGAGCTAGCAGTTTCTGCACATTCATGAAGCACTACTTTAGAATTCCTTCGCATCTATAAATCTTAGAAACACTCCTCACCACGATCCTCTATAACTTCTGCTTCTTCAACTCTCTATGTAGCGCCTCCTCTCTCTTTTACATTATTGATAACTGAGAGTTTTAGGGAAAATATGAAGGGACTATGTCAGCAAATACGCTTCTCAAAAACCTTTGTTATAAAAAAAATCTCTAAAATATACAGAAGTATATTAAATGGTGTAATAAACTCCTATATACCTATCATCCAACTTCAACAATTATCAACTCCAGCTTTGTTTCACCTATAACTTATTTATTCACTTTGAGATTATTTTGAAGTAAATACCATGTATCACATCATTTCATGCAAATACAGTAATCTTCAATCTTGTTTTTCTTTAAAAGCAACAGACTTATGAACTGCAATGGAGAAAGCTGAAATGTCAGGAGATGTGGTCATCAAGGATAAATTTGGACTATCATCCACCCATAGCAACCAATAAATACACTTAAATCAATCTTTATTAAACCCCTACTCTTCACCTGGCTGACTCCTGCTCTTTCTTTAGGTCTAGGTAAATGTTACCCTCTCTTATTCTCTTTCATAGGACACTGTTATTTTCCTTTGTAGCACTTATCACAGTTTAGAATTGCTTTGTTTACCTGTGTGTCACTTCCTTCAGAATATAAGTTCCACGAGGTTAAGGACTACTATAATGGCTGGCAGAAATTAGGGCTTGAATATGTGCTTTTTGAGAGGCAGAAAGGAGGGAAGGAGGAAGGAAGGAAGGAAAGACTCACTACAGGTTCTTTATTACTTGTAGGTGGGAGTGAGACTGTAGAGATTACTGTAGGGTGGAGCCTGTCTGTCAAGGACTACCAGCTCAGTAAAGAAGACAGTCATGCAAGCAACTCTAGCACTCATTTATTTATCCATTGAGTGAATATCTGCTACTGCTAAGTCGCTTCAGTCGTGTCCGACTCTGTGCGACCCCATAGACGGCAGCCCACCAGGCTCCGCCATCCCTGGGATTCTCCAGGCAAGAATACTGGAGTGGGTTGCCATTTCCTTCTCCAGTGCATGAAAGGGAAAAGTGAAAGTGAAGTCGCTCAGTCGTGTCCGACTCTTAGCGACCCCATGGACTGCAGCCTACCAGGCTCCTCCACCCATGGGATTCTCCAGGCAAGAGTACTGGAGTGGGGTGCCATTGCCTTCTCCAGTGCATGAAAGGGAAAAGTGAAAGTGAAGTCACTGTCGTGTCCGACTCTTAGCGACCCCATGGACCGTAGCCTACCAGGCTCCTCCACCCATGGGATTTTCCAGGCAAGAGTACTGGAGTGGGGTGCCATTGCCTTCTCCAGTGAATATCTACAGTACATCTATTAAGGGAAAGGGCCTGTGCTAGAAAGGCAGACTATGATAGTTGCTAAAACATATATAGCCAGGGTGATGGAGAGGGAAATTTTATCTGAGGGAGGCAGGACTCAAGCAGGGCTTTGAAGAAAGAGTAGGAAGGACGTCGACATGGGAAAGGCATTTTAGGCAAAGAGGATAGAAAGAACAAAGGCCAAGAAGTTGAAAAGATTAGGACCTATAGAGTCTTTATGATATGCAAGCACTAGTGTCAACTTGTGATTTTTATACCCAATTTCAAAAAATGGATAATGGGAAACCACAGTAGGAGCTGCTGCCCCGGAATTACAACTTTTTAAAATGAAGATTTCAGAAATGAAGAACATCTAACAACTTTTTTTTTTTTTTTACTGAGCATGATTTATTCATTCTTGCATAAAACAGACACTTCTTTATTTGGATAATGGTTGTGATAATAACATAATACCTTGGGGTGAATCATGGGAAGTCAAAGTATATCCAGCCTTCACCAGGATTTGAATCCTTGGCCAAGTAGAAAAGCTACTTCTGTTCCCATGAGTGGTGGATGAAAGATGGTCAAAAATTCTTTGCTATTTCTCCTATCAAAAGGCAGAGTCTGATTTTCCTCCCCTTGAATCTGGGCTGGTCCAGGTAATGTTCTGGGACTTTTGCTTCTAAGTTATAAAAAACCTTCCAGCTTCCACCTGGGTTTCTTGGAACCCAGCACTCTGCTGTGAAGACCAAGAGGCCTGTGGAAATGTCCATGAGAAAAAGAAACAGGACTCCTGGCAAACAGCCCTAGCTGGTAACCCACATGGCAGCTACCATCATTTTGGCAGCCTTGTGAATGTGTCATTTTGAAGGTGTATCCTTCAGCCCCAGGTGGGTTGTCTCAGCTAGTGCCACATGGAGCAGTAACAAGCCATCCCTACTGGACCCTGCATAAACTGCAGAATCATAAGAAAAAGAAACAATTACATTAAGTCGCTAAGGAAGTGTGTAGTTTGTTAGTTCTGTGTGCAAGCAATTCTGCTCCAATGGCAGCTGCTGGCATGCTACTCGGTAGCTAACTTCTACCACGCTCCTTTCTGATATAGTGTGTAAGTCTCTAGTATTGTTTTGTAAATTACAAAAGCAATGTAAATTTCCTGCTGTAAAATTAGGAATATGGATTTAAAAAGTCACCCATCAGGCCATCACCTACCGATTTTGCTGTTGTTCACTCACTAAATTGTGTCTGACTCTTTGTAACCCCATGGACTGAAGCAGCACCAGCTTCCTGTGTCCTTCACTATCTCCCAGAGTTTGCTCAAATTCATATCAATTGAGTCAGTGATGTTATCCAACCATCTCATCCTCTGTCACTCACATCCGTACATGACTACTGTAAAAGCCATATCTTTGACTATATGGACCTTTGTTGGAAAAGTGATGTCTTTGCTTTTTAATACACTGTCGAGGTTTGTCATAGCATTTCTTCCAAGGAGCAGCATCTTTTAATTTCATGGCTGCAGTCACTGTCTGCAGTGATTTTGGAGGTCAAGAAAATAAAAACCTGTCACTGTTTCCATTTTTTCCCCTTCTATTTGCCATGAAGTGATGGTACAGGATGGCATGATCTTCATTTTTTTCATGTTGAGTTTCAAGCCAGCTTTTTCACTCTCTTATTTCACCCTCATCGAGAGGCTCTTTAGTTCCTCTTCACTTTCTGCCATCAGAGTGGTATCATTTGCACGTCTGAGGTTGTTGATATTTCTCCTGGCAATCTTGGTTCTAGCTTATGATTAATCCAACCCACCATTTTGCATGATGTACTCTGAATATAAGTTAAATAAGCAGGGTGCCAATATACAGTCTTGTTGCACTCCCTTCCCAATTTGGAACTAGTGAGTTTTTTCATGTCTGATTCTAACTATTGCTTCTTGACCATATACAAGATTGTCAAGAGACAGGTAAGGTGGTCTGGTATTCCCATCTCTTTAAGAGTTTTACATAGTTTGTTGTAATCCACACAGTCAGAGGCCTTAGTGTAGTCAATTAAGCAGAATTAAATGTTTTTCTGTAACTTCCTTGCTTCTCCTCTGCCCTTTCTAAATCTAGCCTGTACATCTGGAAATTCTTAGTTCACGTACTGCTGAAGGCTAGCTTGAAGGATTTTGAGCATAACCTTGTTAGCATGTGAAATGAGTGCAATTGTATGGTAGTTTGAAGATTCTTTAGTATTGCCCTTCTTTGGGATTGGAATGAAAACTGACCTTTAAGAGTCCTGTGGCCACTGCTGAGTTTTCCAAATTTGCTGACATACCGAGTGCAGCACTTTAACAGCATCATCTTTTAGGATTTTAAATAGCTCAGCTGGAATTCCGTCACCTTCACTAGCTTTGTTTGTAGTAATGCTTTCTAAGGCCCACTTGACTTCACACTCCAGGATATCTGGCTCTAGGTGAGTGACCACACCATTGTGGTTGTCCAGGTCATTAAGACCTTTTTTGTATAGTTCTTCTGTGTATTCTTGCCACCTCTTCTTAATATCTCTGCTTCTGTTAGGACCTTACTGGTCTGTCCTTTATTGTGCCCATCCTTATATGAAATGTTCCCTTTGTATCTCCAATTTTCTTGAAGAGATCTCTAGTCTTGCCCATTCTATAGTTTTCTTCTATTTCTTTGCACTGTTCATTAAAGAAGGCCTTTTTATTTCTCCTTGCTATTCTCTGGAACTCTGCATTTAGTTGAGTATATCTTTCCCTTTCTCACTTGCCTTTCACTTCTTTTCTTTCATCAGCTATTTGTAAAGCCTCCTCAGACAACCACTTTGTCTTCTTGCATTTCTTTTTCTTGGGGATAATTTTGGTCACTGCCTCATGTACAATGTTATGAATTTCCATACATAGTTCTTCAAGCACTCTGTCTACCAGATCTAATGCTTAAATCTATTTGTCACCTTCATTGTATAATCATAAGGTATTTGACTTAGATCATACCTGAATGGCATAGAAGTTTTCCCTACTTTCTGCAATTTAAGCCTGAATTTTGCAATAAGGGGCTCATGATCTGAGCCACAGTCAGCTCCTAGTCTTGTTTTTGCTGACTGTATAGAGCTTCTCAAGGCTTCCTAGGTGGCACTAGTGGTAAAGACCTTGCCTGTCAGTGCAAGAGATGTAAGAGATGTGGGTTGATCTCTGGGTTGGGAAGATCCCCTGGAGGAGAGCATGGCAACCCATTCTAGTATTCTTGCCTGGAGAATCCCATGGACAGAGGAGCCTGGTGGGCTATGGTTTGTAGCATTGAAAAGAGTCAGATATGACTGAAGCAACTTTGCACACACATGCACACACATGGAGCTTCTCCACCTTTGCCTGCAAAGAACATAATTAATCTGATTTAAGTATTGACCATCTGGTGGTGTCCATATGAAGAGTCATCTCTTGTGTTGTTGGAGAAGGGTGTTTGCTATGATCAGCGTGTTCTCTTGACAAAACTCTTAGCCTTTGCTCTGCTTCATTTTGTACTCCAAGGCCAAACTTGCCAAGAGTATCTCTTGACTTTCTAATTTTGTAATCCAATCCCCTATTATGAAAAGGACTTTTTTTGTTTTAGCTCTAAAAGGTGTTGTAGGTCTTTGTAGAACCACTCAACTTTAGTTTCTTTTGTATCAGGAGTTGGGGCATATACTTGCATTACTGTGACATTGAATGGCTTGCCTTGGAAATGAACAGAGATCATTCTGTCATTTTTGAAGTTGCACCCAAGTACTGCATTTCAGACTCTTTTGTTGAGTCTGAAATGACTCAAATCTGAAATGACTCTTTGACTATGAGGGCTACTTCATTTCTTCTAAGAGATTCTTGCCCACAGTAGTAGATATGATGGTCACCTGAATTAAGTTAGCCCTTTCTTTCCATTTTAGTTCGCTGATTCCTAAGATGTCAATGTTCATTCTTGCCATCTCCTCCTTGACCATGTCCAATTTACCTTGATTCATGGAGCTAACATCCAGGTTCCTATGCAGTATTGTTCTTTACAGTATTGGACTTTACTTTCACAACCAGACACATCCACAGCTGAGTGTCCTTTCCACTTTGGCCTGGCTGCTTCATTCTTTCTAGAACTATTAGTAATTGTCCTCCACTCTTCCCCAGTAGCATGTTGGACACCTTCTGACCTGGAGGGCTCGTATTCTGGTGTCATATTTTTTCACGCTTTCATACTGTTTATGGGGTTCTTGAGACAAGAATAGTGGAGTGGTTTGCCATTTCCTCCTCCAGTGGACCACGTTTTGTCAGAACTCTTTATTATGACCTGCCCATCTTGGGTGGCCCTGCACAACATGGCTCATAGCTTCATTGAATTATGCAAGCCCCTTTGCCATGACAAGGCTGTGATCCATGGAGGGTCACCTACAGATAACCACCATTAATATCTTGGTGCTTGACATTCCAGATATCTTCCTATAGATATATTTGCACATAAAGTTTTTAAAAAGGAGCATAACATACTTGCAGCTTTGGAACCTGATATTTTCAATGAACAATTTATCCACAATATTTTCAACTACCAATAAATATAAACCTATAGTCTTGTTATTAAGGACTATAGTGTTTCATCTCATGGACATAAAAAGTTTAATGATGCTTTCTATTGGGCATATGGTTTCCTTCCATTTTTCATTCTTATACATGATGCCTCAATGAACAGACACTTGAAGCTAAATCTCTACACGCATTTGTTTTCTTTAAGATCATTCAAAGAAGTTAATCATTGCATCAATGAACGTATACATTTTAAGGCTCTTGATCCAAATTGCCAAGTTGCCTAGGTCCCTGTTTTATATGAAGTGTACAGGTCTTCTACTGGAATGTGCAATCAAGTGAAGAAAAAGATTGAAACCAGAACCCTTTTGATAAGTGTCAAAATGAAGTATGTATTGACATGAATGGATGAAATTCTAATTTAATCCAAATCTTCTGTATCGAATCAACAGAGTCTGTATTGCACCTTTCAGACTTAATGTGGATGCATGACTGTGAACCTGAATGATGACCCGGAGAGAGCAGGGTGATACCAAGTCTGGGATAAAAGAGAGATTATATGCAGAGAAAACATGCTGTTAGGCTGAGTGGCCAAGGTGCATATCAAATTGAAATCATGTTCAGACTGAAATCATGTGTACCTCATGAGGAGACTATCAACAAAAACTAAGGCCAGTGTCCCCTGGGAGAATCTGAGATTCAAGAGAAGAGGGAGGTGACAGTAGCAGGTAAGGCCCTGATATGAAAGTGAGACAAAGAAGAGCCTGAGAAACTGTGAAGTAGGCTTCTCATTCCAGACACCCTGTATCCCTCCATCTTCAAGGGAACTTGGGCTCTTGACCACTGCCAGCCTCATGGCATATGGCATCTCTGAACTCTGCATGTTAGCACAAGGTCTAAGAAGGCTCCTGCTAGAGTGTGGGTGTGTACATGGTTGAAACCTCTGCTCAGTTTGTAAATCAAGATTCTTTGTTGATGATTTTGTACAAGTCCTAAGACTTCATGAGAAAGAGCACATTTGCTTTGCCTTTCAACAGCAGGATAACCTGCATGGTGAACTGTTAAACCCATAGGATTGTGACAGAGTCAGATTTTGTTGTGACTAGATTTTCTTCTAGCTGAAGTCCTTTATCTACTGCAAACCAAGAGAATTCCAGCTTTGCAAGGGCAGCGGGACTAGGGTACCATTGAATTCTCTTCTAGCCTCCAGATTTTATGAGTCTGTGGACATATGTGCATATGGTTGGATCATAAATGGGCAACATCTGGCAAAAACCCAGGACTTTTCCATGGCATTGATAGAGCTCTAGTGTATGCATGTGGGTGTCTGTCCATCATTAGGAGAGGAAAGGCTTCTCACTGAGGCTGGAAAGCAGAAAGCAAAACTGAGAAATGAAGGCATTAAGAGGAAAAGGAATACTTGAAAGTTGGGGGGTGGGGCTCAGTGGGGAAAAGAGCCTTTGCCTCCCAGAAAAATGAGCTTAGTAATAGGGGGTTGGGGAGTTAGCGAAGCAGTCTGGCTCACAGCTGGAATGACAGGGGACCTCTATGTGGCCCCTCCCAGATCCCACAGAGAGATGATCCATTGAAGAGTTGAAGTGAGCAAGTCAGGAGAGCATGTAGCAGAGGCGGTAAAGCCTGAGTGGAAGCACTCTTGGCTGTAAGAACAGGAATTTGGCAGTGTGGGGGAAGAGGAGCTTGCCAGCTTCATCTACCAAGTACTGAACAAATGTTGTTAAATATTGCTTGCTGTGAATTAAACTTCTCAATATAATTCTGTGCCAAGAATGTTCAACAAGACATAGTACAGGGGCAAAGACTGTTACTTGATTTAGTGTAATAAATATGCCCAAGTATAAACCACACTAAAGTAGAATATTCATAAATTTCTTACTCTGGGTGTCACATGGTAGTCAAAGACACTCAAAGGAGAGTGGGTGTGTGTGTTGCTTCTCAAGCGAGTTAGAGGTATGGGTTAGAGGCTACAGTTAAGAAAGAGAAGTCAGAAATCTTTCTCAGCAACATTAATTCAGTAACATTTATTGAATACCTACTGTACATCAGACACTGTCCTGGGCCCCATATTCACATAGATTAACAAGAGCTGGAGTTTGGCCCTGAAGGTATGCATAGTCAGTGGATGAGAGGAGGGCAGTACAGTGTTATAAATACTGATGGAGGTTAGCTCAGAGGCTGTGGGGGGTTAATCCGCTCTGAGATGATGGAGTAAGAGAATTCTCTGGGATGGTAGGGGTTAATAAAAAGCTTTTGGTGAAAACGTTATATAACCCAGTGGAAGGTTGAAAAACGTGTGGTTGCTCAGTCGTATCCACCTCTTTGCGACCCCAGGGACTGTAGCCCACCAGGCTCCTCTGTCCATGGGATTTCACAGGCAAGAATACCGGAGTGGGTTGCAATTTCCTTCTCCAGGGGATCTTCCCTTCTTTACCGCTGAGCCATCGGAGATGGGGTGGTGGGTGGCGGGGGGGGGGGAGTTAACTGGATCAGCCACTAGGGGGCGTGTGAGTCAGAATCTGTAACTGAGAATGGAGGAAAGGGGGATGTTGTTCGTGGCTTCTGGTAGCAGAGAGTGGGCGGGGGGGATTGTTCCCCTTACATAGGAAATTAAAGAGAAAGGGAGAGTGCTTCTGATTCATCTCTCCATCAGAACTAATTTTACAGGCAGGTTGACAGGTATTTGGTAATTCAGGGGAAATCCTGAGGGGGTTCTTGAGCTGAGGATTCTCACCAGTGTAGGTCCCAGGGGAGTTAGCCTAGGAATACACGGCTGGAGATGTTAGTGAGATGGGAGACCTGATAGCATGACACTGGCAGCAGAACGTGTGACAGGGACACAAGAAGACTCCTGCTTCTCTAGGGACCAGAGAACATGTAAGAGATCAAGGTGATGAGGGGGGTTTCAGTTTCCATGTGTAATCTAATTTTTGTTAAAGTAACCCCATTTTCAAAATTGTTTAATCAAATTTTATTGGAAATTACATATAATAATATAACATCTTCCATTTTATGGCATTTTAAGAATTATTTTTTTTTTCATTTCATCCTTGAAACAACTTTGTGTGTTACTTTTATCAGGTTCATTTATAAATGAGGAAAAATAAAATCCAGTGGGCTAAGTTTTCTTTAACGTCCTATGTAACAAGTGACAAAGGTCAAGTGTAGAACCCCATATTGTGATTCCAATCTTAGTCCTTTCTCAATAATCTCATAACCCAGTTTCTATGTCAAAAAAAGTAGTTTGTACATTGTGAAGGTGGACAGCTTAAAATGATACAAAACAAGCTCAACTCTTTATTGTGAAAGGAAAACATTAAACAATTTTTTTCAAAGTATTAGCTGGTCGTTTGAAGTAACCCCATTTTATATCATGCTGTAGCTCCAATTTCTCCTGGCCTCTAAAGTGCATGAGCACTAGTGGGTTCTATTAACAGAGATAATTTAAATGTCTCTGGCTGCTGTCTCCATCTACCTAGTGCTATACCCCAAGTCTCTGGCCCCATCAAGTCTAGATCCAGGGATTCCCAAGGAGACTCACATGTACTCATATGCAGGCTTCTCATGGTGTTTAACTTTAGGCTCCAGGGTGGTCTTCTGTTGAACTTGGATTAAAAGTGTTCTTAAGAAGAGAGAATATTTTATTTAATGTTGTGTGTGATAATGGTACTGTAATTTTGTTTAAAAAATGAGTCTGTATCCTGAAATATTTATGGATGAGATTATCTGATGTACAGGATCTACTTTGAAATAATATAGGAGACTGAGGTGTATATAGGTATAGATAAAATAAGATTGGCCAGTTGATAATGGTTAAAGGTGATGATAGGTACATAAAGGTTCATTATACTATTCTGCTTCTCCCTATCTCTCTCTCTGTCTCTCTCTCTGTCTCTGTCTCTCTCTATATATATATGTGTGTGTGTGTGTGTGTGTGTGTATTTAAAATCCTTTGGAATAAAAAAGAGAGGAGTGCTATCATGTGAGTTGATCAGAATAACATGTTTTCCTATATAGCTTGTTGGACCAAGTGAATCAGGATTTCCCATTTCCTCTGCCCAACAGTAGCCTGGGCTCTGTTAAAGAAGTTATTTAATACAAGAGTTACATCAAAGTAAGGCAGACAACAACCCTTAAAAAAGTGAGGAATAAGTTACATGTATCAGAAGATGGGAAGAGCAGAAGGATTCTGGAGTAAGAACTTAGCAAACTAAGATCTGCCTTAAATAAGAGGAAATAACCACCCCAAGAGTCTATTGATAAAGTACCCAGAAGTGATCTTCCCTAAGAGCTGAGGTCTGTGACAAGGAGAATTTCATTGATCCAGTGAAATTTTAAATGTTTGGGTGCCAAACCAGTGTGATAGCAAATACAGCATAATGGCAGTTTTATTTCCTGTATGTACTGGCAAGCCACTCAGGGTAAACATAGCGGCTCTGTTGGATTCACATATTTGATTCTCATTATTAAACGCTAGTGAGCAGGTGAAGTGCCTGATGCAGCATCCTGTGAATGCTGCAGTCAGCTGCCATGCTCGGGGCCAAAACTTGCCTTGGTTGCTCTAGCAGAGGTGGTGGTACCTCTCCTGGTATCTTAAGTGGGCCAGGAATGCCCAAGCAGAGTATCAAGTAACTCCCTGGATGTGGTTTCATGCCTACTGAGAGTTAAGATTGCAGCTGGGTACATCGTTAGTGTGATTTGTTCGTCCAGTTCCCAAGAACAGCTGTGTGGGAGTGTTGGCTTGGTGAAGGTGTGGCTGGGTTCTGAAGCAACATCTGTGACAAGAAAATAAATGTCTAAAAATGCCAGATGGTTAGTAGAGACTCTCCTTGTTTCTCTGGACCTGTGATGAAGGCTGCTTGGTTCTCCTCTGTTTTCCCTCCATTGCTGCCCTGGTTGCTCTCCCATCACATTTGAAACCTTCAAAGGGTAGTTTCCCGCATGTTTAGTAGTTGGCAAGTAAAGAGGTTTTGCTGAGCCAGAGTCTCCGGTTTACTGGAATTTACAAAACTACTGGTTACAAATCAGGACCATGGAAAGGGCAGCTGCACTCCAAACTGCTGGACTGATCTTCCAGATAGCTTCTTCCCTGGTCAGATTCCTTACAATAGCTGTGAAGCAAAATCTATTTGACATCTCAGTCAAGTCACACCTGCATATTAGAGTACAGTTTTACCTCTACATAGTAGTTTTACAGAGGAAATATTCTGAGTGTCTACCCATCATCCACAACAATAACCAGTAAAATTTAAAACAGAAGATCATCAGAAGAGGAATAATTTGACAGAAGGTCCTGGTTGTAAGATCCCTTCACTTGAGTACCTGATTTCCCAGCTGTCTTCCTCCATTAGACAAGGTTGTGCAAGGAGGAACAGTCACGTCACGCTCTCCTAAGGTGGCAGACTGCTGGTGCAAGGGGAGAGTGAGAAGTTTCCACAAGGAGCTGATAAGAAAAAAAGTCAGGACATACTCCTGAGAAAAGAATTTGGAACAGAGAAAATTACTTCTCTTGGTTTCTTTCACTTGTTTGGAAGCCGCACAAACTTGTAAGGAAACTGTCAAAGATGAGTGATCTTATGTGGACTACGATCAATTAGATATGAACTTGTTTCTTTGGAGTTCTAATGCCAACACCAGAGACCCACCTATAATCACCTCCTCTGGGCTCCTCCAGCACTCTGTACTCTCATTACACACTCATTACCTGGTGTGGTAATGATTTATTTGTCTTCATGTCTGTTTGCCAGCCAGACTGTATCCTCCAGGCAGATGCGTTATCTAATTAATTTCTGTATCCTCAGCACTTAACGCTGAGACTGAAATAGGGTAATAATTCATTAAATGTTTTCCAGTGAATGGATGGGTGCATGAATGGATGAAATGAAATAAAATGCCATTCTCTTCATTGAGCGGCTAGAGCTAGGAGTGGGAAGATGAATTATTTCTGATCTAAGGTTCTCTGCCATGAAAATCTAACAAATGTTCAGTTAAACTCAGGAAGCATGTGAGCTCCCTGTGTATTAGAACAGCTGTAGAAACAGTGGCAGGGCTTCAAAGAGTTACAAGGTAAGTCTCTGTCCCTTACCATGTCACTGGCATACAAAGTAATAAACCTGTGAAATAGCAAAATAAAAAACCAATCTGATGGTTGATATTAACATGTTCTATAGAAGTTTTGAGAAATGAAAGGAGGATATAGGCCAAAATAGAACAAAGGAGAACAACAAGCAGAGATGAGGATAAGGCCCAGGAGCAGATAGAACATAGTGGGCATTTATGGCATCTCTGTACAGCAACCTTCCTTTTTCCTGGAAATTGCCTGCTCTCTCTCTCCAACAACAAGATTGTATTAAGTCTCTCAGCTGGGCAGATCTAATTCTTCCCTAAGGTATTTTAAACTAGGATTGATAGATTTAGTATCTGTTGGTGGATGTACTAACAGATAACACTCAGGAGGTGCTCCTGGTTATAGTTTTCATCATATAAAGGATGCTCATATGCAATGAAAGACAATGAAGCTAAAGTTTAGCAGAAGGTGGGGTGAGAGACAGGACAGAAATGGAAGTGAGAGAGAGAGAGACTGAGAGAGATGGTGTTTCCCTGGGTTCATTTGTCTCTGAGATAAAGGGCAGCTGCATCCCTGCCCTTCCCTCAGCTTTATCCCAATATCCTTTCAGTAATTTTCCTTTTTTTGGTCTAAACTTGTTGGAGTTGAGTTTCTGTTATGGCAGACTCAAAGAGTACAGATTAATAGATGTACTACTCACTGAGTAAGAGTGTATGTTCAGAGTGGCTTATAATTCGGTGGCTAAAGGGTAGGGTGTGTGGGAGTGACTAGTGGAACCACTGAAGCATTTAACCAGAATACCCTATGGTCCAATGTGTTCTTGGGAAGATCGCTGTGGAAATGTGTATGATGAATGGATAAGGAAAAGACTAGAAGTAAGGAGACTAGTTGTCAAAGGAAGAACCTCTTGGAACTTCTCATTTGCTTCACGTTGTAAGAATCAACTCCTGGAGGATAAAAACTTAGATTATTTAAAAAAGAATCTTAAGACATAAACTAAGCAAAATGTTTACTTCCCAGGTGACTCAGTTGTAAAGAATCTGCCTGCCAGTGCAGGAGACGCTGCAGACATGGGTTTGATCCCTGGGTCGGGAAGATCCCCTAGGGAGGAAATGACAACCCACTCCCGTATTCTTGCCTGGAGAATCCCATGGCAGAGGAGCCTGGTGGGCTACAGTGCATTGGGTTGCAGAGTCGGACACGACTGAGCATGTACACACACACACACACACACACACACCTGCAAGCAAAATGCAATTGATTACCATTCCTGTACACACATATGAAACAGTGCCACTCCAGATTTTTATAGGAATATCCTCAAAACTATTCTGTAGCTTGTTTTAGGTTATTTTTAAAATGGTCTTTGCAACTGTTACTCTTAAACTAAAACAGTTCTGGCTCCTCTTCCTCCTCCTCCTCTGTCTCTTCCATATTCTGCCCCATTTTTTCGTATGTCCAGTCCCAGCTAACCCTACACTAGGGTTACTAATTCAGGTTAAAACAGACTTGGATCTTAAGAAGGGACACTCCCCTCTCAATAATCAGAATTTGTATGGAAATGTCATTGTGGATTTTAGTGGCACAAAGCCTAGTTCACCTACTATCCAACATCTAGTGTTGAATCACAAATATAGAATGAGATCCAAGATTACTAATGAGCTGCCTTAGTCTGCCAAGAAGCTAACTTGATATCAGAAAAAAATTCTATTGCATGGCATCTGTCTGTAGTGCCAGCCAAAGAGTAGTATAATGGGCAGTCACAATTGAAAATGACCTTCATTATGCTGAATTCATTTCTCTAATGTGTCCATTTTACTTCATCTTATATCCAAACAGTAATAATAGACATGGAAATAAATCCAAATTGTGATTCAAATTTCAAAATGTGGGATTCACAGGTGTGGTGGCTTTTCTCAGCTGAATGTGGGGGGAGGGTATAGATGAGTAAGAAATCTAGGAAGATTTAACAAAGTGAGGAGCATTGTTCAGAAAATCAGAGATAGGCACCGTATGGGCAAGATTCTCTGTCTTACTTAAACAAGAATCTTTACATAATGCACCAAGAATTTAAGTCAGTGACCTGCAGTTCAAGAAGAAAAAGTTAACTCTAAGGAATAAAAACCTGACTTCATAGACCTGTCCCCAAATATCCTTGAGCACCTGTTTCTACCTTCTTAGTGTGGTATCCATGGTGCCACTAGGGCCACAGAATTGTTTGGCCGCTGTTTGTTTAGACTGGCCATATAGTTAGCAGGAGATCTGGGGCGGAGCCCCGGCTCTGTTATTTACTGTCTGTGCCATGTTGAGAAATAACTTGTAGCCTCCTGCACTTTAGTTTCTGCAGCTGCAAAAGGGGACTCTAATCACTGCGTGACCTACCTTGTTGGATTGTTAGGATCAAATGACAGAATGAATGTGGAGAGGTTTTGTCGGTTATATATAAAAAAATTATTGTTGTTGTCAATGTGATTCTTCTTCCTTATTTCAGAGGATGCTGGAAGAGCAGAAAACAAGTGTCATGGGTCATAATGTTCCCTCTATGAATATTCCCACTTGCCCATCGCCTGGTATTTTTAAATTTAATTTTTTAAATCGAAGTATATATATTCTTTTTCATATTCTTTTCCATTATGGTTTATTTAAAGATATTGAATATTGTTCCCCGGAGCCTGATATTTTTATGCAATAACAAAGGAGTTTCTCTCTCTCTCTCTCTTTTCCCTCCCTCCCTGTTTTTCCCTATAAGCTTTCTCCCTGAGAATCCTCAGGCTGGGTTGTTCTATCTCTCTTTTCTCTCTCTCACTACTAAAGTGTGTGTGATGTGTGGTTTAATATCAGGACTTTGTGGTTGATTGGGAGACCCAGGCTTGGTCAACACAATACCAAATCAGGATCAATTCAGCTCAGAAGTCATCAAAACCCCTTGATTGGTCTTTATATAGGTAGAACTTCGGTCTCCTAGTTTAAAAGGCAGTGGCAAGGTTGTGACCTTTGGCTTAATGCAATGCCTTGCTGCCCACTTCCACTCTGGGTATCAAAGGAAACTGCCAAATCAACCCGAGGGAGTAATTTCTTAATGAGATCCCTGAAAACATATATGAATGGACAGTGCTGCTATTTCCATGAAAACAGGAATAATAACAGGAACTCCATTTCCTTTACCTGATGATTCATTGACTTGCCGGTGGGAGTGCCTTTTTTCTTTTTTGGAGAACAGCCGTTGCTTAACAGAATAACTGTCCTGTGAATTTGTTTTATAGAACTTTCATATGCATTATCTCACTTGGACTCATTTTATTCTTGCAACCAGTTCCCTGCTCAGTCCTTTCATCAAGCTTTCTAAGAGTATTTCACCATTGATGTATCTTCATAATTGCCTTCCGGTCACTTTTCAGCTCTCTCTCCATCAGCTGAAATTGCCTTAGACCTGGCCGTGACCACATACTATTTAATTGTTAACCCCAATAATCTGTTCTTCATTCTTATCCTACCCACACTCATGGATGGATAGGTATTTGGTTCTTTTGAATGTTCCATGCTTCTTCAAATCTTATTTACTGAACATCCTTCCTGGTCACCCTATGTCAGTCTTCTCTCTGTGTTCTCCCTCCTCTGCTTCTTGGAAACTCTTGTTGCTCAGGGCTTACTAACTGGCACCATTTTCTCCCTCTGTGTTCTCTCCTTAAGTTTCCTCAGTTGGTATTATGCTTCAGTTACCATCTCTAGATACCTATAATGAAATCCAATCCAGATCTCTTCTTGCCCCTTCTCTTCAAGCTGTACATACCTATTTGACTTTTCTAGGCTTCTCTAGATGGATGGGCTGTGAGCACTTGGAACTCAACATATCCCAAACAAAATTATGTACTCTCAAGCCTTTTGTATCCCCTCTCTTGTTAATGATTCCATAATTCATCCACTTGTCTAAGTTAGGGTCCTTTACTCCTCCCCTTGCACATCCCCCCATATTGAATCACATATCAAGCACTCTCCATTCTTCCTAAATAGCACCCACATTTGTCTTTTCTCTACACTAACTACCGCTATCTTAAGTTTGTATGAGATCCACAAATCGCTTCCCACCTGTTGGTAACTGTTCTCGGTCTCTCTCTCTTCTCCCATTCCCCATACTGCTGTAAGAGTGATCTTTCTAAACAACACAGATAGGAGTCAGTACCTTTCAGTACCCTTCTGCATAAAACTTCTCAATTTTGACAAGATCATATTTAACCTCCTTAGCATGGCCCTCTAAGCTTATAATTAGGCTCTCTATTGGAGCCTTGTTTCTAATCCTCTCCACTTGTGCTTTTCACCCCCCCCCCCCCCGCAAGTAAACTATTCACTTTTTCCTAAATACAACATATTCTTTTAGTTAGGTTTTATACTTCACAAATAGATGGGGGAAAAGTGGAAACAGTGGCAGATTTTATTTTCTTGGGCTCCAAAATCACTGTGAACAGTGACTGCAAACACAAAAGACACTTGCTTCCTGGAAGAAAAGCTATGACAAACCTAGACTGCATATTAAAAAACCAGAGACATCATTTGCCAGCAAAGGTCCATATAGTCAAAACTATGGTTTTTCAAGTGGTCGTGTACGGATGTGAGAGTTGGACCATAAACAAGGCTGAGAGCCTAAGAATTGATGCTCTTGAACTGTGATATTAGAGAAAACTCTTGAGAGTCCCTTGGACTGCAAGGAGATCAAACCAGTCCATCCTAAAGGAAATCAACCCTGAATATTCATTGGAAAGACTGATGCTGAAACTCCAATACTTTGGCCACCTGATGCAGAGAGCTGACTCATTGGAAAAGACCTTGATGCTGGGAAAGATTGAGGGCAAGAGGAGAAGAGGGTGACAGAGGATGAGATGGTTGGATGGCATCACTGACTCAATGGACATGAGTTTGAGCAAACTCTGGGAGACAGTGAAGGACAGGGAAGCCTGGTGTGCTGCAGTCCATGGGGTCACAAAGAGTCAGACATGACTGAGCAACTGAACAACAGTTATCTGACAATGCAGCGTTGCCACAAACCTTTAACTTGTAACAAATGCAGTATCTGTGAAGTGCAGTAAAGTGAAATGAGATAAAATGAGGTGTGCCTGTATTTCCTCCACTTGTTTTTGTTTAGTCGCTCAGTCATGTCTGACTCTTTGTGACCCCATGGACTGTAGCCCACCAGGCTCCTCTGTCCATGGGATTTCCCAGGCAAGAATACTGGAGTGGGTTGCCATTTCCTTCTCCAGGGACTTCCTCCACTACACAATTCAATGTAATCAAGTATAGTCATCATTTTCATTTTAAAGATATGAAAATTGAGGCACAGAGACTTGCCAGTAACAGCATAGGTAGGACTGAGTTCACCCTGAGCCATGGTTGAAACTGAGGTTTTATGACTATTGATTCTGGCTTCTTTCCACTCTCCTGGAAGAGGATTACAAAGCTTAAAGGAACACACTAAACATCCACACATTTCCCCCAAGACAGGAAGTCCTCCAAGTGTATTGAATTAAGCCAGCTGTCTCATCCTTAACTATTGCTGTGACCTAGAATGCTGGAATCCCCCTACTGATTGGAGTATCCAGCTATAGAACTAGAAATATCAGGATAACATATCTGTAGCAGAATATACTTATTGGGAAAATATATCAATTATTAACTGAATGAAAAACTGAATATAACAATTAGTATAAGTACAATCTCCTAGCTTCATGATCCTGAGACCCTCACTGGCTGCCTGTGTCAACATCTATGTGGTCATACCCTCAAAGCTGTAACATGGCTTGGGGAATTCAGTGTTTGGTTTTATGTGCAACTACCTTCTTCCCTTCAATCGCACTGTTGAAATAATCACATGCTATTGACCAGATATTTCTGGAAAAAGGCCAGTGAGTGATATAGAAAATAAGAGAAAGTGTTAGGACTTAGATGAAAGTCTGTGGAAGTCTTATGGTACCTTGATGCTGATGAAAAACTTGCCAAACTGCTAAGACTATATAAGATTGGCTCTTCCTGGAGTGGGACTGCTTTGTGTGGTCAGAAGGGGCTGGGAAGTCCATGGCTAGAGGTTTCCTTCTATTTCTGTTTTCCTATTTCCATTTTGCAACTAATTTAGGGGAACTGATAATATTTGGGGTTGTTGATATTCTGCTATATTTTATCAGAACATGATAAACCTGTTTAGAATATTTGTAACATTTTTGACTATGCTTTGCTTACTTTCAGTGGTCAAGTTTTCCCCCTGGAGTTCCAGCTCCAATTTTATGAGAAGTTTAAAACAAAGTTTGCTGGAATGTTAGCTTTTGCAAGGAACATCTACACATTTAAATAGCAATTTTGGAATTCCTTTATTTTAAAAGGTTTCCTGGCCTACATTTGCAAATCCTACATCTGATAAGGGACCTGTACCTAGAATACACAAAGTGCTCTTACAATTCAATAATAAAAAGATAAACATCTTGCTTAAAATACACAAAGGATTTTTAATTTAATTATGTTTTTTATTGGAGTATAATTGCTTTACAATGTTGTGGTGGTCTCTGCCATACACCAACGTGAATCAGTCATAATTATACATGTATCTTCTTCTTCTTATGTCTCTACCATCCCATCTCATCCCTCTAGGTCATCACAGAGTGCCAAGCTGGGCTCCCTGTGTTATATAGCAACTTCCCAGTAACTATCTATTTTACACTACATGTCAATGCTAGTTTCTTAATTTGTCCTACTCTTTCCTTTCCCTGCTGTGTCTACCAATCCATTCCCTACTTCTGCTCTCCATTTCTTCTCTGTAAATAGGTTCATCAATACTATTTTTCTAGATTCCATATACATGCATTAATATACAATATTTGTTTTTCTCTGACTTACTTCATTTCGTATAACAGGCTTTAGGTTCGTCTACCTCATTAGAACTGATTCAAATCCATTTCTTCTTGTGGTTGAGTAATATTCCATTGTAGATATGTACCATTCATCTGTAGATGGACATCTAGGTTGCTTCCATGTCCTGGCTGTGGTAAATAGTGCTGGAATAAACATTGGGGTGCATGTGTCTTTTTGAATTATAAAAAAAATACACAAAGAATTTGAATAGATATTTCCCCAAAGGTACTATGTAAGTTCCTAATGAGCAAATGAAATGATGTTCAACATCATTTGAGTATCATCAGTCATTTGGGGATAGAAAATAAATACCACAATGAGATTCTACTTCACACTCATTAAGATGGCTGTAACGAAAAAGTCAGACAGTTATAAGCATTCACAAGGATGTGGAGAAATTGTAGTCCTCATACATTTTTGGTGAGAAAGAAAAGTGATACAGTTATTGTATAAAACAGGCTGGCAGTTCCTCTAATAGTTAAACATAGTTACCATATGACCCAGTAATTCCACTTTAGGGAATATACCCAGGATGACTGAAAGCAAGGTATCAAACAGATAGTTCTACACCATTGTTAACAACAGCATTGCTCAGAGTGGAAACAACCCAAATGTCCATCAGCTGGTGAATGGATAAAATAATATGGTATATCTATATAATGGAATATTATTTGGTCATAAAAAGGAACAGAGTACTGATTTATGTTACAACACGGATGAACCTTGAAAATGTAACTGGGAAGGGTTAATTTTGAACTTACTTTGGATCTGCTTCTGTGACTTTAACCCTCATCCTGCTACTTTTGTTATTGTAGGCATACATAATGGCCTGCCTCACGAGATAACCTGAGCTGCCCACCTGGAAGGACTGTAAGGAAATGGAACTAACACATTCTCCTGCCTGAGGCTTGCCGTTCTAGGGGACATGTGCAAGAATTGAATAGTCTTTTTACTTTGTTTCCTCACCTGCCCCCATCTCTGATCCATAAAAGAATCCAACATCCAGGGCCCAACAAGATGGTTATTTTGAGCCACTAGCCTGCCATCTTCTTGGTCAGCTGGCTCCTGAACACCGTCCCTTCCTTGTCCCAACACTTTGTCTTGGATTCATTGACCTGTCTTGCAGCAAGCAGAGTGAGCTTGGACTCGATAACAAAAACATGTTAAGTGCAAAAGTCAGGCACAGAACATCACATATTATATGATTCTATTTATATGAAATGTCTAGAAGAGACAAATCGCTAGAGATAGAAAGTAGATTAGTGGCCACTTAGGGCCGGGACTGGGGGGCAATGAGGAATTATGGGGTGATAGTTAAAGGGTATGAGATTCCTTTTTAAGGTAGTGGAGACATTTTAAAACTATGATGATAGTTGCACAACTCTGTGAATATACTAAAAACCATTGAGTTACACACCTTAAATGGGTGAATTGCATGATACATGAATTATATCTCAATAAAGCTGTTCTAAAAAAAAATGCGTACTGGCCCAGTTTTCTGTGGTTTATGCTTTACTAGGTGCTCGGGCTATGCATATGGAGATAACTAGGACTCAGGAACCTTCAAGGGGTTTATGATGGAGGCAGATGGGAAAGGAAGCAACGATCATGATGGAGTACAGGAAAGGGCTATAATAGACCTTGGGGCTTCTGGCAGAAAGAAGGAATAATGACTGAAGCAATTAAAGAATGCTGCAGCTCTAAGGCAGAATTTTAACCCAGATCTTGAGGTATGAATTCAATTCAATAAACAAAGCCTCAGGGTGTTTTTCGGGAGCTTCCCTGGTGGCTCAGGTGGTAAACCCCAGTTTGATACCCGGGTTGGAAAGATCCCCTGGAAAAGGAAATGGCAATCCACTCCAGTGTTCTTGCCTGGAGGATCCCACGAACAGAGGAGCCTGGAGGGGTACAGTCCATAGGGTTGCAAAGAGTTGGACACCACTGAAGCGACTTAGCATGCATGCATGCAAGGTTTTAGTATTGATCAAATGAAAGGGGAACTTGGCAGACACTGTGGGCTGAATAACCCAACATCTGTTCTCAACCCCAGTCTCTCTTGCCTGCATCTGAAACAGAGCTTGAAAAACCAAATATATGGTTAGTCTTCCCTAGAGCTCAAGGTGGCCACCTGACAGTAATATTCTTATGGCTAATGATACATAGACAAAAGGCTGCTGAGGGGCATCTAGCAGCGTTTTTCTTTCCTGAAGAAAATATACAGACATTGCTAATGCTGTCTGTTTCACTCTAGTTTCTGCCTGGAATGCAGACACAATACCTGGGGCTCTAATAGCCATCTTGTAGCTGAATTATTGGCATCGATGAAGATAAAAAGCAGCATGTTGAGGATGGATGGCAGTGCAGAACTGTCAGAAGAGAGTCTGAGCCCTTGAAGGCACCAGCAGATGAATGCCAGCAACCAGCTACCTTTGGACTTATTCTTATGTGAGAAAAACAGCCCTCTATTTGTCCAAGTTAATCGGGGTTTCTTTTACCTGCATCCAAAATCATTCTTTCCTGATACACAGTTTATGAAAGAACTATAGAAGTCAAAAAGTGCTCTATATAAATAACGATTTTTGGAGAAAGACATGATTCAGTTATATTTTGATAACAGTGTGAAAAATAAATTAGAGAGATGAATTGTTGTAGGGAATGCCAGTGTGGTAGTAATGACAAGAATGCAGGTGCCGGGCAGTGAGGATGGTGAAGAGGAGACAGATGCCTGAGATAACATGGAGGGAAAACTGATAGGGCCTGCCAAGGATTAGACATTGGGGAAGGGTGTGTGTTGGGGGGGGTGGAGGGGCGGGCGCATTGAGGATGCTTTTGAAGGTTTTAGCCCTAGTGACAGAGGGCTAGTGGGACTGTAAACCTACATTCTTAACAGGAATGAATATGACTTTAAGGAGAAAGATAATGAGTTCAGCTTTGGATGTATTGACTTGAAATCCCTGCAACACACCTGGGAGAGTTCCTACAGGCAGTTGAAAGATGGGGCTTAGAGAAGAGAGATATGCAATTTGGATGTTATCGGTGTACAGGTGACAGCTGAAGCTGTGGGAATAGATGGGATCACTCATGAGGAGCAGATAGAGTAGAAGAGAAGACAGGCAGCAATGGACACTTGGATGAAAACAGAAGAGTCAGTGGAGAAGAGACTAGGAAGCATTCAATCATCCAGAAATATTTATTGAGTGCCTACTATGTGCCTGATCCTTGGCTAGAAGCCGAGCAGTCAGAGAAGTCAGAAGGGAACCAGAAGAGTGCTGTGCTGGGTAGGGTAAGGAACAGGTCAACGGTGTCAACTGCTGCAGGAAAGTCGAGGAGGGGTGAGAAATGAAGAACTCCTTTCTTCAACTATATTCATCTGAATTCCTTTAATGGGAGTTTATTGTTAGCTGTAATAGCCTGTCTGGAAGATAAATGCTAAATTAATTTGGGAACTGACTTGTAAAACTCTCAAGTGGCCTAAATCATTTAAAAGAAGTTCAAATTCTATTATGTGAGATTGACTTGGTTTCTGCAGGTGGCTGTGCAACCTTCTCCCCTAGAGATATGTTTCTCAAATATGGTTTCCATCCAGTTCCTCCTATGAGCAAGAATAGCGGTACTGTGAGAGCAGCATAACTCCAGCAAGTCTCTCTGATGCCTTATTCTGTGAGTGTAAATTAGAGCTCTTTGCTCTGGACACTGATAGACCTTAGTGCTCTCTGCTTTGACACATATGCTTGATTCATATGGTCTTTTTTCTTTCTTCACTTGTGTCTTGGGTGTTACTTTTGTATCTCTAAATAGACTGAAAGTTCTTCAAAGGTAGAGATCTTATCTTTTGATTTTCTCCTATTCCACACAGGGCTGTGCAAAGAGTAGGCATTCAATAGATATTTGATTAAGTCATGGATATGTGGTCAAAGTAATTTTATAAAATGCCAGCATGTGTTTTATAAAATGTATATTGTGCGTCTTTCTTTCAAAAAACTAAAGTTATTTTAAATCATAATACCAGGACTCTAGCTATCTAATTCCATTTGGTAGAAGGTAGAGTTTGGAAGGGTGTAAAGAAAGTACTTTACACCCTTCCCTGGTGGCTCAGATGGTTAAAAATCCACCTGCAATGCAGGAGACCGGGGTTTGATCCCTGGGTTGGGAAGATCCCCTGGAGGAGGACATGGCAACCCACTCCAGTATTCTTGCCTGGAGAATCTTCATGGACAGAGGAGCCTGGTGGGCTACAGTCCATAGGGTCGCAAAGAGTCGGACACGACTGAGCGACTAAGCACAGCACAGCACAAAGAAAGTACACGAGTAAACTAGTCTGTGTGGATTGTATCTTGAGCTGCAGAAGAAAGCAAGAGAGAAACAGATGTAGTGTGAATGAAGCTCAGTACCATTTGGTAATCTCCCAGATCTCTGTGGGAAAGCCTGGATTGGTGCCAAGTGGATGGAGGCTATTCCAGGCCAGATTCCACTCTAGCTTTAAAGATACGTGTTTGGGATCTCTATAGGTTCAGTCATCAACAACGGGTGCATCAGAACTTTTTTCATAAGAGTAATTCAATAAACATTTATTGAGCCTATATCATGAGCAGGCATATGTATCCAGCTGTTAAACATTGAAGCTCCTCAGTGCTCAATTCTAGGCTATTTATCTCTTCTTACTTCAGACTCTCTGTTTAGGTAATTTCATTTACAGCCTCTGCTTCAATTACCACCCATAGGCAGATGACTCACATGTTTGTATCTACAGACCAGAACTTTGCTCTGAGACCTATACATCTAGCTGCCAGCATGACATCTCCTCTTAGATGGTTTCCAGAAATTTCAAATGAAAAAGATCTTCAAAAGAACTTATGCTTATCTCTCTCTCTCTCTTTATCATCCCCTTCAACCAACCCTGGCCTTCTTCCAGTGTTCTCTGTCTCACTTGGTGAGTCTCAACCAATGACACCTTCATCTGTCTTGTTCCATTAGCCAGAAACCTAGCAGTCATCAATGACACATCCCACTCATTCACCCTCATATCCAGTCCCTCAGGAAGTCCCAACCACCAGTTCAACATGCAAAATATAGCCATATCTGCCCACTTCTCTCTACTGCCATTGCCACAACCCTAGTTCCAGTCACTATCTTTTCTCACCTGGTCTGAACCATTGCAAGTTCTTTTTTCCTTTGAGTGATTTTTACTTTTTAAAGTTTTTAAAGTTTAGTTTAAAAAAATTGTGGGGTTGAATCTAATTTATTTTTCTATTTAATTCAAATAAAATATTTAACCAATATTTTTAATTGAAGTGTAGTTGATTTACAATGTGTTAATTTCTGCTGTACAGCAAAGTGATTCAATTATATATATGTGTGTGTATATATATATGAATATATATTATATGTATGTTATATATGAATATGTATATACATATATACATACATATATATGTACATTCTTTCTTAAAATATTCTTTTCCATTATGGTTTATCATAAGATATAATATATTCTCTGTGCTTACAAGTTTCTTAATTGTTCTCTCCTCTTCCATGTTATCTCCCTCTATTTCAATATCCACCCAGAAGGCAGAATGATCACATTGATACACAAATCTGATCATGTTACCCCTTGCACAAAATCCTTCAATGGCATACCATTTCTTAGAAAAAGAACAAAATAATTTATTTAGTCTACAAAGTTCAGAATGATTCCCAGGTTTTTAACTTGGGCTTTCATTTAATATAGAAGGCATATCAACCCAGACAGAAGTTTGAAACCTCCTTTGAGCACTGTATCCCATATTTATGTCTTTATTATGTAGAATATAAATTAACCTTTTTCATGATGATTTGGTGATTCTGGCATCTCTCTTTCTATTAACTGGGCTTCCCTGGTGGCTCAGCTGGTAAAGAATCCGCCTGCCATGCAGGAGACCTGGGTTCGATCCCTGGGTTGGAAAGATTCCCTGGAGAAGGGAAGGGCTACCCACTCCAGTATTCTGGCCTGGAGAATTCCATGGACTGTATAGTCCATGGGATCTCAAAGAGTCGGACACGACTGAGCAACTTTCACTTTCACTTTTCACTTGTTAGTGTGTCAGCTTCAAACATTCCCCCTCATCGTCTCCATTTTAGTGTATTTTTGAATGAATGTATGTGTGTGTTTATATGTTATATACATAAAACATGTATTTTATACATCTGAAATAAATAATATGAATTGACTTATATGATTATGGAGGCTGGCTAGGCAAGTGTGAAATATGTAAGGCAGGCCACGAGGAAGGGCAGGCTGGAGACTCTGGGGCAGGAGCTGACAGTATAGTCCACAAGCAGAACTTCCTCTTTCTCAGGGAACCTTCAAAGGATTTCTTCTTTCTCAGCAAACCCCACAAACCTGGGGATTGTGGCCTAGCCA
Organism: Giraffa tippelskirchi; assembly: GCF_054371585.1. NCBI lineage: Eukaryota > Metazoa > Chordata > Mammalia > Artiodactyla > Giraffidae > Giraffa > Giraffa tippelskirchi. The sequence goes on along the minus strand of NC_137289.1, from coordinate 16,571,730 downwards.
AGTTGACACGTAAATCTGGCCGTCAGTTTTGTGAAACAAATCTCATACTTGACACCCATTCTGATCCATAGGGCTAGAGGGAGGCTTTTCCCTGGTTATGGGCCTCAGTGCTCCTAGACCTTTTTTGTTTCTTTCTGGGTTTAAAGCCGTGTTCTCGATGGTTAACGCTGCTGGAAGTTCCACCTTCAGGTAACTGAAGCAGTTCTATATGGTTCTTGTAATTCATTATATTAAATTAAAATTTTTGAAATTAATTTATTTTTTATTGAAGGATAAGTCCATCCTAAAGGAGATCAGTCCTGGGTGTTCATTGGAAGGACTGATGTTGAAGCTGAAACTCCAATACTTTGGCCACGTGATGCGAAGAGTTGACTCATTGGAAAAGACCCTGATGCTGGGTAAGACTGAGGGCAGGAGGAGAAGGGGACGACAGAGGATGAGATGGCTGGATGGCATCACCGACTTGATGGACATGAGTTTGGGTAAACTCCGGGAGTTGGTGGTGGACAGGGAGGCCTGGCGTGCTGCAGTTCATGGGGTCGCAAAGAGTCAGACACGACTAAGTGACTGAACTGAACTGAATTGTTTTACAGAATTTTGCTGTTTTCTGTCAAACCTCAACATTTGGAACTCCCTCCCATATCCCTCCCTATCCCACCCCTCTAGGTTGATACAGAGCCCCTGTTTGAGTTTCCTGAGCCATATAGCAAATTCCTGTTGGCTATCTTTTTACATATGGTAATGTAAGTTTCCATGTTACTCTTTCCATACATCTCACTCTCTCCTCCCATTTCCCCATGTCCATAAATCTATTCTCTATGTCTGTTTTGAAACCAAAATCATTAAGTGTTTGACGAATACAGTCAGAAATGTCTAGGTGATATGCAGAGAACTAGAGGTCTTCCAAGTCAGATGGGGCCTACAGTGTACAACAAAGGATGATGAAGAGAAAAGGGAAGAGAACTGGATAGCCAAGAGACAGGAAAGAGCTCTGGGATTTAAGTAATGAAAACCTTCATGCCATGATTGGGCTAATTGTTTACAGGAAACTTTATGAGAAGTACCTCATGATTTGAGGTTTAAGTATTTATACATATAATCAGGAAGCAAATACCCTAAATTAATCTATGGATTTGGGCATGCTGACATGAAATTGAAGAAATGTTATTGAGAAATAATGATAATCACCAAGCACTGTGCGAAGTGTTTTACATAAGGATGATGACTTGTTTTTCTCAGACAAGATTTTATAAAGGTAGGAATAAAGAGATCATATCATGCTCCTGATGCTGTAAGCACTCCTTCAAGTAATATTGTAGATGAAAGGAAAATCTCAGTTGAGTAGACAATAGTAACTAAAATATACAGTTGAAGATGTGCTGATGTTTGTTTAGAAAATACAATAAGGTCTAGAAAAATATGAGCTTCTTGCTAAAGGAAAGCTGATGACTAAACTGTATTACTGTGCCAACAAAGGTCCATCTAGTCAAGGATATGGTTTTCCAGTAGTCACGTATGGATGTGAGAGTTGGACTATAAAGAAAGCTGAGTGCCGAAGAATTGATGCTTTTGAACTGTGGTGTTGGAGAAGACTCTTGAGAGTCCCCTGGACTGTAAGGAGATCCAACCAGTCCATCCTAAAGGAGATCAGTCCTGAGTGTTCATTGGAAGGACTGATGTTGAAGCTGAAACTCCAATACTTTGGCCACCTGATGTGAAGAGCTGACTCATTTGAAAAGACCCTGATGCTGGGAAAGATTGAAGGCGGGAGGAGAAGGGGACAACAGAGGATGAGATGGCTAGATGACACCACCAACTCGATGGACATGAGTTTGAGTAAACTCCAGGCATTGGTGATGGACAGGGAGGCCTGGCGTGCTGCAGTCCATGGGGTCGCAGAGTCTGACACGATTGAGTGACTGAACCGAACTGAACTGAAACTGTATTAGGGGACTTTGTGGTTGTCATTGAGGGGTGTGGATGTTGCTGGGGAGACAGTACAGAGGTGAAGAAAATGTAGTAAATTTGAGGCATATGTCTCTAAACATCTCAGAATGGATGAGAACCATCCCATTGAGAGCAGCTTTGATTAACTGACCCTGCATGGGGGCCCAAGAGGTGAACAATGTTTGGATCAGGAATCCCAGCAAACATAATACAGAGACCCCTCTGAGTCAGCCCTCGGGTGGCTGAGACTGAAGGGTAAATATGGGCCCCAAACCTAAAGGCCTTTGCTTCCCAATGCCTAAGGGAACTACCTTTGGACTCTAATCGAAAGCAGGGACGGGCGAGAAAGTAAAACTAGGGAGATCTGTTAGAATCCCATTTGCTGTTTACAGAGTTTGAATGTCATTTGCTTCAGGAGTTCCTCAGAGAATCTAGCCCCAGCTTATAATTATAGTGTGTTAGTTGCTCAGTCGTGTCCGACTCTTTGTGACCCCATGGACTGTAGCCCACCAGGCTCCTCTGTCCATGGAATTCTCCAAGCAAGAATACTGGAGTGGGTTGCCATTTCCTTCAAACATCCCTTACAGATGAACCCTAAATTATGAACATCCATTGCTTCTGAGTGGCTTCCCTACCTTCCTCTTTCCCCTCTGATGCTGCCAACTGTGAGTCTCTTTTCCTTCCCAGGCCTTGGGTTCCCACCTTCCCCATCTACCATCCATCAGTAACATAGATGTTTGACTCATGCACTCATCCCCTGATCCCATAAGTGCCATCTTTTTCTTCTCCCTCTATCACCCCCTCCCTATAGGAGCAACAGCATCATTGTTCTCCTGGTTTCCCTTCCTCAAAATTTCCCCCCATTGGAGACAGCATTTCATTTTCAGCTCTTCCTCAGCCTAGGTTCTAGTGGTGCATGGCTCCACACTTGGGGATGAAGTCGCAGGCTGTAGTGGAAAGCGAATGCAACTTTGACTCAGACTTTCTTGGGTTTGCATCCCAGCTCCATCTCTCTGAGTTTGATTTACTTATGTATAAAGCATGAATAGTAATGCCTGTTTTGCCTACCTCAAAGGGTTTTTGAAACTAGCAAATTCAAACTGAGTTAATGGAGAAGAAACTACTTTGCCAACTCCAAACACATATACCCATATCCTAAGCGGAGATAGAAAAACACAGAACCCAAGACAAAGACACACTGAGAAATCCGGAACCTAGGAGAGAGTAAACAAAATGGATTATGAAATTTTGCTTTGAGGCTTGGGGCAATTTTTCGTTGTTTCTGAGTGAAAGCAATGTTCTTTTGTGAGCTGAAAACAATCTTGATCAAGGCTAGGTAAGAGCAGTGCTAGTGATGTGTCCATATCCATAAGCTTTGAAGTAAAATTAGACATTAAAAAAAAAGCAGTACATAATCTCTGAAGCCCTGGGAAATGGCCCAAACTCACCTTCAGACTCTCCACAGAAGTCTCATCTGCCTCTTTATTTTTCTTAATTACATCTGACTTACTTTAGGTAGTCTTCAAGAAAAACAAGCACTACTTCTGCAAGTATATAGCATTTCATTTGCTGATATTAGAAAATGGTAAGGAACTGGTACATATGCATTTTTAAAGTATCTACATATGCCCTTTTAAAATATACTTTTTGATGTTTAAAATATAAAGTAGCTCCATAGCCACTTTTGTATTTCAATTTAAAATAAAAAGTTTTGGATATACAATATTTCAGCCATCCAATGAGTGGCCTATGGTTTTGTGGGCTAAGCCTTAGACCCTAACTAGAGACGCAGCATATTGATAATAGAGCATAAGTTAGGAGTCAGAACTTGGTTTGAGTCTCAGCTCTGTGACTTTAGTTTTTGTGAAGCTCAGTTTTCTACTCTATAAAATGGGGATGATACTTACCTTCCTGGATTGTAGTAATGCTTGTAGATCATGTATATTCAGTTTCCTATTCCTACCATAACGAATGACCTCTTAAGACAACACACATTTTTTATCTCACAATTTCTGTAGGCTAGGAGTCTGATCTGGGTCTCAGCGGGCTAAAATCAAAGTGTCAGCAGGACTATATTCCCTTCTGATTCTCTCTCTAGCAGAATCTGTTCACTTGCCTTTTTCAGGTTCCAAAGGCTTCCCACATTTTTAGCTCCTTCCTCCATCTTCATAGCTAGCAGTGATGTATCTCTTGGGGCATTATTTCATAGTAAACCTTCCTCTTTCTCTTTTCTGCTCTTCCACTTTTGAAGACTCTTCTGATTATATTGGGCTCACCTGGATAATCCAGGCTACTGTCCCCACAAATAAAGGGCAGTTTATTAGCCATCTTAATTCCATCTGCAGCCTAATTCCCCTTTTCCATGTTACCTAACATATTCACAGTTTCCAAGGGTAAGGATGTGGAAATATGGGGGGCTCATTATCTTTCCTAACATACATACATAATAAACTAAATAAATGTTTATTTAAAAACATTTTTAGATAAATTTAAATTTGCAGAAAAAAATGTGAAGGCAATACAGTGGGTTCTTGAGTCCCCGTACCCATTTTCTCCTAATGTTAACATCTTACATCACCATGGCACATTTGCCACAATTAAGAAACAAATGCTAGTATATTACTATTACCTAAACTGCAGGCCTTATTAGGATTGCCACTAATGTCCTTTTGGTGTTTCAAGATCCAATATAGGATACGATATTGCATTTAGAGAGCTATTACTTTTAATGACAATCTTATATACTATTATCTCTATGACAAAATATGTACCCATTTCCAAGAAACTGATTTAATTCATTTAAAAATTTCCCATGGAGACAAAATAGACTGATATCCTTTGCACTTTAAGCATTCTTTTCTCTCTCCTTGCCTTAAACATATTTCTTAAGTTCTTTCTATGATCTAAGTGTTTTTCTAGGCTCTGAGGATACAGAAGTGAGTTAAACAGACAAAATCCACTGACCTCATGTAGCTTTTAGTCTAGTAGAGATGGTGGTGGTGCGGAACAGACAGTAAACAAAACAAACAGGTGGAATATATGGTTTGTATGATGATAGTAAATGCAGTCCAGAAAAAGAAAGCAGTTAATAAATATTTTTTTAAGAAGCAGGGAAGAAGATGGAGAATTCTGTGTGTGTAGAGCAATTTAAATTAGTGTCTCATGTATGTAAAGCCTGAAAGCGAAGAGTGAGTGAGCCTTGGGGATCTGGGATAAGACCACTTTAGGCAGAGAAAATAGTTGGGGCGAAGCCCCTAAGGTAGGAGCTGACTGATAGGCTGTATAAAAGAACAAGGAAGCCAGGACTGTTGGAATAGAGTGAATGAGATTATGCAGTCTTATAAGCCATTGAAAGCACATTGGCTTTGACTTTGAGGGAAATGGGCAGCTTTGGGGAAGTTTTTAGCGGAGGGACATGATCTAATTTTTCAGATTTTCCAAACCGACTCTGTGTATGCTGTGTTGAAAACAAACTGTAATGGGGCAAAGGTTGCAGGAAAACCAGTTAGGAAGCTATTGCAATAATCCAGGCAAGAGATAACAGTGTTTCAGATCATAGTGGTAATAAGGGAGATACTGAGAAGAGGTTAGATTCTAGGGAGATCTGAGAAGAGGTTAGATTCTAGTTATATTTTGGAGGAGAGTCAACAGAGTATATTCAATGGATGTGAGTATTTGAGAAAGGGTAGCTTCCCAGGTGGCTCAGTGGTAAAGAATCCACCTGCCAATGCAGGATATGCAGGAGACGTGTACTTGATCCCTGAGTCAGAAAGATCCCCTGGAGGAGGAAATGGCAACTCACTCCAGTATCCTTGCCTGGAGAATCTCATGGACAGAGGAGCCTGGTGGGCTACAGTTCACGGGGTCACAAAGAGTCAGACACGACTGATCGACTGAACACACACATTTGAGAAAGGGAAGAATCAAAGGAGATACCAAGGTTTGAGGCCTGAGCAAACTGGAAGAGTGGAGATGCCATTTACTGACATAGTAAGACCACAGGAGGAGCAAGCTTCAGCAATAGACACGTGTGGAGTAGGTATGTCTAGAGTGTGATTTCATACATGTTAATCTTGGGATGTCATGTATCTCAGTGGAGCTCTGAAGTATAGGAAATTGGTTACATGAGTCTGAAATTCAGGGAAGGGATCTAGGCTGAAGATCTAATTTTGGGAGTTGTCAGTGTGTAGATGGCATTTTAAGTCATGAGGCTGGATGAGATCACTAAGGAAGTGAGTGTTGTTTAGTCGTTAAGTCGTGGACCACCAGGGAAGCCCAAGGATATGAGTGTAGAGAAAGAATAAAGGGCCCAAGGAATGATTGCCAGTGAGGTGGAAGAGGACCAGGAGAGTATGGAGTCCTGGAGACCAACCACAGCAAATATTTTCAGGAGGAAGTGGTACTCAGAGTCAAATGCTTCTGGTAAATCAGATACAATGAGGACTGAGAAGTGACCACTGGAATCATCAAGGCAGAGGTCCTTGATATGTTTACAAGGGTAGTTTTAGTGAAGTCATGGAGATGAAAGTCTAATTGCAATGGGTTTAAGAGAGAATTGGGGAGAGAAATTGGAAAAAATGGATAGCAGTAATAATTGGAGGACAATATAAAATTAAAAAACATTTTTTTAAGACTGGAGAAATAACAACATGCTATTTGGATTCTGATGTGTTGAACCAGTAATGATGAAAAAATTGATGATGTAGGAAAGAGAGAAGTGAATTGGTGGACTCGGACTTTAAGTAGGTGAAATGGGATGGGGTTGAGTACACAAGTGAAGGAATTGGTTTTAGCTTGGAGCACAGAGAGTTCATCTATAGTAATGGGGGGGGTGTTTATAAAGGTGGAGGTCAACTGGTGGCAGATGGATGGGAAACAACTTCTAATCTGATTGCTTCTAATTTCTAGCGAAATAAAGAAGGTCATCAGCTGAAAAGAAGGATGAGGGAGGTGCTCGGAGTTGGGGAAGAAATGAAGGTATTATTTGAATAGAAGAGTGGGAGAATAAATGAGTGAGCAAATGAAATAAAATTACTAAGCAGCATTAAAGGACCACTTGAGGATGGTGGTCATGAAATTAAAGTGAAACCAGTAAGCTATTTGGTATGTTTTCCCCAGGCATGTTTAGCTGCACAGATACAGGTTTAGAGGAGGCAGAAAACCTGATTATAATAGAGTGGAGACTTTGCCAAATGGGTGTGATGAAGCAGCAGAAGTGCAAGGGAGTCATGGGTATAGATACGCAAGAGAGAAATTAGAGTGATTGGCCATAGAATCTAAGCTGTATACTAAAGGAAGTGAAGGAGGGGATAAGAAATAGTGAAAAGGTGAGAGGATTAATGAATTTAATGTCTTGATTGGATCGAAGGATTGATGGAGATGGGATACTAGAGGGAAGGAGTGGAAAAATAAGTGGTGATGAGGTAGTGGGATGCATACAGTTCAGATCATGGAGGCAGTGTCATTACTGATAATGACTAGTTCTAGGGTTAGGTCAGGAGAGTCAGTGGCTGAAGTGGTAAGGGAGGGAAAGGTCCCTGGAGAAGAGGAGGTCAAGAAATGGAGCGTTCAGGGTACAGGTAGCATTATCTGTGTGCATTATTGAAATCACCAGGAATTAAGGCAGATGCAGCATTGGAGAGAGTGACAGTGTGCCAAGAGCTAAAATATTCAAGGAATCAGGGGCCTATGGATGACTGCACCAAGTAAGTAGTTTGGTCTGATGACATGAGATTCAAAATGAAGATGTTTTGCTGGAGTGAAGGAGGATTGTCTGGAAATGGCAGTAGAAAACAAGATGGACACACCTGTGCCCCTCCAGATCCAGTCATATGGAGGGTTTGGTAGAAAAAGAAAACCATCACCTAAGAAGGGAATGGAGGAAAGGACATTCTCAGGGGAGAGCTGCATTTCAATTACAGCTAGAAGGGGAAGGAAATTTTCAGAGAAGAGACTAAGATTATAGGAAAGACAGTTGAGTGAAAGGGGAGTGGACTTTGATGTGGAAATATTAATATTTGGCCCATTGGATGGTGGCAGCAGAATACTGTTTGTGTGTCCTGGGCTATGTTTCATATCACACAGTTTTCTTAGAGACTTGACAAAGGAGTGCTGTAACTCATAGTCACTCTCCAGCAGTAGCCATAAAAGAGAGATCCCTAGTCAATCAACATAAATCCTGGGATCTCTGGAAAGGTCTGTCACTCCATTAGAGAAGCAGAACTCATCAGGCTGCCATAGCATGGTGAATATACTTTGAATCCATCTAGTAACTCTTGTCCTGATTTCCAACTCTTCAACCTTTGGACTTCAATTTGATTTTTCAAGTTGTCTTTTCTTCTGGCAGAGAATGCATTGGCTAGCTAGCAGTTCTATTTTTCAGTTTAAATTAATCAATTGGCTTCCTGTTTAATCAGTTAGTCGCCTGTAAATTTGGTTAGCATGAGTCAGTCCCCCGAAGCCTGATCACCGCAGTGTGAATGCCATAAAAATCAAGTTTCTGAATTTGTTAAACTGGAGGACCAGACGCTAGCACTCATGGTGACCTCAGTAACGTGGCCCAGCCTGAAGCAACTGCATCTGCTTTCTCCGCAGATTTACCTTAATTCTGTTCTACTAAGGATGTGTCAAGGAGAGAATAAGGCTGAACCCTTTACAAATGCCTTGTTGTTTGGACAATAAAGACAATTGACATCAGATCATTTATTCTTATGCAAATATGATATGAGGTGCAAAGGAACAACGTGCTTTGGCAAATATTTCGGTGAAACTGACACACTTTCTCCTCATTTCCTTAACAACACTGGCTAGGGAAGTTGGCTCCCTTATTATTATTATTATTTATCATTAAATTGGCTGGCCTTATTTCAGAAAAGTAAAGCTAGAAAAGTAAAGCCCAAGTGTCTAAGGGAATTAGTGTAATGAAGGATTAGAATTCTCAGTCCACAAATGCCAGGACTCATATTCTAAAGAGAAATATTTCTGTCTGAAGCACAACATGAGAACTAGCTAAGTTTCATCGGATGGGATATCTGCATGAATGAATATTCTAATCCTTTTTGACTCTAAAACTCATACTTCCGGGATTAGGACATACTTCTTGCCTTTCTTGTAAAGAGACAGACTTTATTCCTTGTCTGGAGTACCAAAATTCAAAAAGTTAATGGACCAAGCCAATTCCAATTTTTCATAGTAATAAGGAAAGATAGTTACCTTGATATCTCTCTTAACTTCCATGTGTGTGTAGCTTATATCATGTTGAGTTAAAAATAAAATCATGAGGAAGAACAGTCAAAGTAAAGCAACAATGCTGGAGCCAGTCTATAAGCTTTCAATATGTATGCAAATTGGCCTAAATGAGGCTAAGTAGAAAGGAAGCAACAGAAAGGGAACACCTATGATCTCTTCCCAAATATCCATTAGTTGATGATGAAATTTAGGTGAAAGAGGAAGAGCTATAAACACTACAGTGTTTGTCTGGCTAAAACAGGCACTGAAAATAATAGCTAGAACAGAGGTCAGCAGACTATGGCCGGCAGATCAAATCCAGCCTGCTACCTAATTTTATATGGCCAGATTAGCTAGAATGGTTTTTACATATTAAAATAATTAAAACAAATAAAAGGAAAAATATTTCATGACCCTTGAAAATTATATGAAATTCAAATGTTAGTGTTCTTAAGTAAAGTTTTATTTACTTTAAAGTAAATGACACATCCATTCATTTATGTATTTCATATGGCTGCTTTCACCCTACAGTGGCAGAGGAATTGCAGGCAGAGGCTATATGGCCTGCAAAACCATAAATATTCAATATATGACACTTTTGAAAGAAAACATCAATTCCTTTGCTAGAATGATTAATGGTTATTTGGTTTTTATTAGTTGATAACTGTTTATCAGTTCACATCATCAAACTCCAAACCTGAAGTTATTTAGAGAAGGACGAAATGAATAAGTATCATTTCAATTAAGTGATTCTTTAATAAAAATCTTTACCAGTGACTTTAATGTAAGTATTAACTCAGCAACTGCTATTTTCTCTATCCCCAAGGGACTCACAGAGATAGAGCACTAGATAGTAATTTGGAAGCTGAGATCCAGAATTTTGGTACTTTGTGAATATTAAATATCCGTTTAGAGCAGAGCTGAGCAAGAGGAAGAATAAGAGCTTGTTGCAATATTTAATCTACAATCAGAGAGTAGGAGAGTGATTTTGGATATTAACAACTTGATAAAATAAAAAAAATTCGGCAAAATGGCTGAATGATAGAATGGGTGTAGTTAAAGAATTAGTTATTGGAAACGCAGGTGGAGAAATCTCCCAAAATAGAAAACAAACAAATACATGGGAACTATCAAAGTTGAGGCATGTGAGATCAAACCAACTTCATGAAGTTATCAGTGCTCAGGCTCCTTCTGTCCTCCTGTTGTCACCATTCTCAACATATAGCTTCTATCCACAGTTTACCTCACAGTCCATTGTAGCTACTGGGGCTCCAGCCATCTTATCCATATCCCAAACAGCCAGATGAAGGAAATGGGAGAAAGAGTTGAGGAAGACCTCTCAATTTTGACAGGTCTCTTTAAGGAGGCTTCCTAGAAGTTCCACTCAACGTTTATTATTATGTCATTGGCCAGCACCTGATCTTGTAGCCACACTTGGCTAAAAAAATGACTGACAAATTTAGTATTTACTGCAAGAAGCAGTGTACTATGCTGAAAATTGAGGTTTAGTTCCTAAGGAAAAAGGAAAAACTTGACTTCAGTTAGGCAATTAGCAGTCTCTTCAAAAGTCCTATTATTAGGCAAACTGGCATTCAAGTATGAGGACAAATACATACTTACAAGATTTATCATTCATAGACCCTCCCTGAAATACTCAAGAGTGTGCTAAAGTTAGAAAGTAATATGATAAAGAGAAAGACATGACATACAAGAAACCAGTGGTGTGTTGATAAATGTTTAACAACTGATTCCCTGGGGGAAAAGCCCTGATTTGTAGCGTTTGCTGATTTCTGTGTTATACGTATTCCCATGATGGCTGACATCAAACTACCAACATGATGCCACTGACTACAGAATTGAAAGAATTGGTAACAAATTGGTTCTTGTGAGTCAGTGCAAGCTGGCTCCATCACACCACTGCAGGAAGCAGTGATGAACAACAACAACAAAAAGGCTAAAAATTGAGTTAAGTCTAAATAATTGTGAATGCCTATGGCAAAAGCAACTCATAGGAATCTGGGATTAAATCTCCACTTATCACACTTTGAGAAAGGTGAGGGGACAATGAGGACAGAGAGGTTAGTGGTAGCATGCTAAAGATCAAGTGCCGGTGAATGAAATTATAATAAATATTGTGGATTTCTTCCCTTATTTAGAGAAAGGATATAGAGGTTTATTAACTCAAATGTTTTTAGAATAGTATAAACTTGAGAGTTTAAAATTTTAAGGTAACTACTAGAGAGATAGAAATAGGATGCTTATTTTCAAAACCACTAGAGGGTAAACTCAGCTGGTAAAGAATCCGCCTGCAATGCGGGAGACCTGGGTTCGATCCCTGGGTTGGGACGATCCCCTGGAGAAGGGAAAGGCTACTTCAGTATTCTGGCCTGGAGAATTCCATGAATTGTATAATCCATGGGGTCACAAAGAGTCAGACACGACTGAGTGACTTTCATTTCACTTCACTTCAGAGGGTGAAAAATAGAACAAAGAAAATCAATCAGTGCAACTGTAGTAGACATTCATCATTCTTTTTGGATGTCCAGTACCTTTGAGTAGTCTTCCTATGTGGGAAATTACCTTACCTGAAGTCTGAGCCTTTTAATGCAGAAGTCACAAAGATGCTTTCCCAGCATCCCTTGCAGCCAGGGCACAGTCGTATAACTTCGATTCAGTCAAATGCACCCACATGACCCTTTTTGAATCAGAAAGAGAAGGAGGCACCATGCAGACATTCTAGGCAGGATTGTGGTAGATACATCCATCCAGTTTGCCAGAGGTAGTATGGTAAATGTTGAGTACTCAGAGCTCAGCAGCAGCAACAGAAAGGTCTCCACTGAAGGAGTTCTGCAGTGTGATTTGAATGCTGTTATTATGTTGACTCTAAGCTTGTTTCTGTTACTTTCCCAGAGATTCTGTCATCTATCTGAAACACTTAAATAAATTCATTTGTTATTGTTTTAAACTAGCTATAGTGAATTTCTTGTTTTTTTGCAACTAAAAGTTTTTTGATTGCTATACTAACAACAAAATAGAAGAGGAAAAGAAATGAAAGAAAAAAGAAATGAAAGTCATGATAAAGAGGAACATGATATGGGAGGGATGAGTTCAAACATATCAATAGTTCCAATAAATGTGAAAGAATTAAATTCCACTATTACTTTCAGACTGAGTTAAAAACAGCATATGGAGTTTATAAATTACATGTAGCTAAAATTAGATGATAAAGAAAGTTTGAAAATGAAGACTTGGGAAAAACAGAAGACAAAAAACATTTGGAATTGAATGAAACTAAAGGAACTACAAGGGCTTCCCTGATGGCTCATATAGTAAAGAATTTGTCTGCAGTGCAGGAGACCCGAGTTTGATCCCTGGGTCAGGAAGATCCCTTGGAGAAAGGAATGGCAACCCACCCCAGTATTCTTGCCTGTAGAATTCCATGGACAGAGGAGCCTGGTGGGCTACAGTCCATGGGGTCCCAAAGAGTTGGACATGACTTAGCAACTAACACTTTCACTTCTCAAAGGAACTCCATATTAAAATCTTTGATGGGTGGCTTAAAGAGGACAGAAGAAAAGTGCTTTTAAAAGAAGAAAATCTGAAAATTAATGGAATAAGTATCTAATTCAAGATGCTAGGAGAAAAACAGTAACACATACCCAAGGAAAGTAGATGGAAGGAATCAAGAAAGACACAAGCATTACTAAAATGGAAAATAAACAAAAGTAGATCTGACTAATAAAACCAAAGACTAATTCTTTAAAAAGACCAACAAGCCAGTTAACCAACCAAACAAAAACTCCCCAACCTTCAGCAAGTCTAATTAAGAAAAAAAGTAAGAGATTCAAGTAAGCAGTCCTTGCAACAAGAAGGTACACATAATAGAAATGGAAAAATCAAAACATTTTCAGAGACCTGAGTATACCTTTTTGGTATAGTTTTGATTTTTTAAATCATGTTAATATTTTATGCATTCAAAAAGTGAATTAAATCATTAAGAATGAGAAAAACACTAAAACTGAATATAAACAAATGAACTAACTAGATCCCAAATTGATAACATAACCAACACACAAAAAATATAATCCAAGTAACTTTTGACCATATACCCTCAGTCTAAAGATAAAAATAACTTAAGCAAATTTTGAACTTTTCTTGAGTTTGTTGATGGTAGTAATGTTGGTGTAGCAATTCCAAAACTATTTTGTGTGTGTAGGATTGAGCAAATGAGTGATTATATTAATGTTGTTGAGAACTAGGGCTATCACTGTTGGCAGAAGAAAGATACGTCTTTGCAATGCAGGAAGAAGAGGAAGAGCCCTGTGGCATTGATTGGATTTAGAGGTATCAGTATGAAGTCACCTCTAACTCTGTTCACTGAAAGTACCTAAAAGTAGTAATACCCCAGTAGCAAAAAAGCACAGCTAGTGCCAAGTACTTGGTTTCTAAATACCATTCTCCAATAAAAGGAACCAGAGCCTTTTGGTGAAATGGCTGGTTATTATAAGGCTTTGGAAACTGGGAGCATCTCATTATGCAAAAAAGTAACAGTGATGAAACATTCATGGGACATGTCAAAGGATATAGGGGCTGGCTTTAAAGGCATCTACAACCAAATTGTGGGCAATTTTACCACCAAAATGAATCATGAAAGTAACAGATTTAACATATTGAATAAAGTAGAATCCACAAGTCCGAACTGATACTGAAAACTAAAAGCAAAAAATAGTGAATCAGTACATTAAAAAAGGAGAGAGGGGAAAAAATGCTTCTTCACAATAAAATGCTCATTAATAAATGTAGTGGGAATAATAGAGTTTGAAATCAGTGTTTTGCAATTAACATGGTAATAATTGATTTCGGCAAGAAGCTAAAATCATTGGTGCAAGTTTGTTGAAGAGAATGAGTTATTTCCCTACAGATTACTTATTAATTACAAAGGGGAAAAAGGTATAACTATGGTGGAGAAATCTGATAGCCACTACCTTAATGAAGTAATTAAAGTGAACATTCACCAAAAAAATGGGACAAACTGACAGCATGTGCCTCCTGCTGTGGTGCACTGAGAAAGGCACAGCATCACTTCTGTGGTCTTCCTGATTAAAATGCATCACTTGAATACAGTCATATGGAAACATTAGACAGAACCCAACTGAAAGCCACTCTACAATACCACTGACTTGTACTCTTCAAAATGACAATGTGATGAAATATAAAGAAAGGATGAGGAACTATTCCAGGAAGTTAAAGGGACAGGATAACTAAATGCAATGTATGAGCCTGGATTGGAAAATTAATTGCTATAAAGGCCTTAATTGTAGTAACTGTTGAAATTACAATTTGGGATATATGTTAGGTATTTTATCAATGGTAAAGGTCTTGAATTTGATCATTTTATTGTTGCTACGTGAAAAAAATCCTTATTTTTAGTAGATGTATGCTGAGGTTTGGGGGTGGTAAAGGGTTATTAATTGCTGCTATTCAATCTCACCATGGTTCAGGCAAAACATAATATATACAGATATTCATGAAGAAGTAAAGCGAATGTGGAAAAATGTTGCCAAATTCTTTTTTTAAAGAATTACCATTTACTACTGTGTGCAAATAAATTTGACTGTCTAGGGATGAGTTTCTTGGAAAATATATTTCTGAAGTTTACTCCAGGAGGGCTTTAAAATATGAATAGCTCTGTTATTATAGGAGAAATTTAGAGGAGTCCTAATTTCTTTCTTATGTAAACTCTCCCTGCACATGAAGGTGAAGACACAGAAATGAAGGTCTCATGCCAATGTAAGGTACCTACAGAAGTTTCCACTTTATGTCTTTGCACTAGCACGTCATTATAATAAACAGACAGACCATCCAACTGAGAGTCAGTGGAGCAGGTTATAGTGCCAGCTCTGCCTCTCAGTGCAGTGGGGTTTGAGCAAGTCGTGTAACTTCCCTGAACTTCCATTTCACCCTGTAAAACACTAGCCCGTCTAAAATGCGTCTAGTGATGTTTGCTTTTCCTACCTCACAGATTTGTAGTGCAAATCAAATAAGCCAACACTGTATGAAATGAAAAGCCCTGGACACATATAAGAAATGCTAGATCAGAATTCAGGGAAGTCCGTGTGCATCTTGGGATTTGACCTGTATTTGTAATTTCTTTTCAACAAATGTCTTCTGTTAAAAATAGTTATATTTAGTTTAGGTTGTGAATTTGAAAAAGGCCAATGGTGGAATTTCCTAAACTTATGTATGTTTGACATTCTCTCTGCCTGGAAACACTTTATATAACCAAGAAATTATCTCTTTCTTAAGGATATGTACTCATATGGGTGCGTAAATACATAATTACTCCTTAGCTTTAATGATACTTTATTTATTAATTTTAATTTAATTAATGATACTTTAAGTTAAGATTCATGATACTTCCAAAGAGCTCTCATTACTGTCCTGGACAAGGACAGGCAGCCCTGCCCCATAGCACTTTGCATTTATTTGTCTCTTTACTCATCTCCTCTCTGCTATAGGTAAACTCTAAGAGGGCAGAAACTTGATCTTCCTTGCTCATCATTATAGCATCACTATCTACATAGTAGGCACTCAATAAATATTTCTGGAAAAGCAGCTCTTATTGAAGAAAGATAAACGAATAAAAATCCTTGCTGAAAGGAGAATTGTCTCCTTTCAGCAAGTATTTCTGAGCATGTACAATGTGCAGTGCCCTGTGCTAAACAGTGCGGGGGCAAAAGAGATGATCTATCAATCTCTGACAACTACCCAGCAGCCAGGCTGTCATTTTCTCCTCTGGATGCTGGGAAGTGACTGTTTACAGACTGACTCTGCCACCTTTTGGCTATACCTAGGAATTGCATCTTCTCTGGCCTCTCCCAGCATCCAGAGAAGAAATGCAATCCTAAATGTTTTCTACAGCCCTAGGGCAGCAGCATCAATCATTCATCCATTCTAAAAACATTCATGCCTCAGGCTAGGTTCTGTGCCAGGCCTAGAGATATAGTGGTGGAAAATGGCTCTTGCTTTCAAGGAGTTTACAGTCTGATTTGGGGGGAGAGAGGATAATAAACACATAATTAATTATACAAATAATTATCTATACTATGGTAGAGAAATAAAGCTGCTGTAAGAGTATCCTAAGTCCTTTTGCTCCATCTTCTTTCTGGAGAGAAAGCTAGCATTGGGAATACAATACATTTTGCCACCCCAACCAGAAAAGCAGGAAGATCAATGCTTAGGCTCAGATGGAGGTGGAGAACCATTATCAGAATGGCTAGGATGAATTGTATGGCTTGGATCTTCATAATACCGAAGCTTACCTTTTGTCCAAACCCATAATACCTATGAGGTAGGTATTATTATCGTAAGGACAGTAATGTTGAGGAGTACAAGGTCTGGAAGAGGACTGCCCGTTTTGAACCCAGTGGTGCTGTCATCCAGCCCAGTAGATCTGGGCAATTGACCTAAGTTCTCTATGCCTCCATTTTCTCATCTATAAAATGGATAGATGTAACCTATCCATTAAAAAAGTAATAAAAAGTCACCTACTTTATAGAGTTAATGTGAGTAGTGAATGATTTAATATATGCAAAGTACTCAGAACAATGCCTGGCACATAGAGGGGCTCAACAGGTATTAGATATCTTTTACAGATGTGAGAGCATCTGGACTTAATAACTTGTTTAGCCTCCCAGAGCTGCTGAGTGGTGCAGATGATGAAAACAGATAGTCTGATTTCTGAGCCTGGCCTGTGCACTTGTCCACTATGCGATTCTGAATAGCCTGTTCCTGGGTACCTTCTATTTTTCTGGCAACTGAAGTCTCAATTGACTCTGCACAGTAATATTCTGGAATCATTTTGCTGAGCCTTGGTCTTAGCTGAACACTGGCAAAAAGTAGCTTTCAATAGGCACTTGCTATTTCATTCCCCAGGAGAAGATCACACAGGTGCATTGTGGAAGTAATCTCTCCTTTTGATGTTGATGGAAGCACTGGAGCAGGGAAGCTTTCAACAATACTATTGTCTGTTTGCGATGTCCTTGGGAACATGATGTAGTCATAGTGCAAAGGATAAGAGCTTTAAAGCCAACTAGAAGGCAATGGCAACCCACTCCAGTACTCTTGCCTGGAAAATCTCATGGACAGAGGAGCCTGGTAGGCTGCAGTCCATGGGGTCGCGAAGAGTCGGACACGACTAAGCGACTTCACTTTCACTTTTCACTTTCATGCATTGGAGAAGGAAATGGCAACCCACTCCAGTGTTCTTGCCTGGAGAATCCCAGGGACAGGGGAGCCTGGTGGGCTGCCATCTATGGGGTCGCACAGAGTCGGACACGACTGAAGAGACTTAGCAGCAGCAGCAGCAGAAGTGGACATAAATCCCAGCTCTATGATTTGACCCCAGGCCAGGCCTTGCTTTTATCTGACCCTCAGTTTCCTCATATTGAAAATAAGAGTGAGAATAACTAGCTCACAGGTTGCTATAAAAGAGTAAAAGGATTCTATCTAGCTACCTATCTATCATCTACCTCAAACTTAGCACAGTACTTGAGTTGAAACTTAACAAATGGCAACTGTATCCGATTATGGGAATAGTGGTTGTGAATAAAAAAAGGTGAAGGGACTGGGGAAAATCCAAATGGTAGACAAGCTTAGAAAGCATATGGAAGAACAGAGGGAAAGGGAAAGAAAGGTAGATGTGCTGTCGCTTCAGTCATGTCCGACTCTTTTGTGACCCCATGGACTGTAGCCCACCAGCTCCTCTGTCCAGGAGATGCAAATAATTTCATTCTGGGCTCAGGCCAAAACGCCAGAGTGAGAAATGTCTTCTGAGCAAAAAAGTCAACCGTGATTGTTGGTTACTGGAGCCCACATTCCCCACACTGACAGCACCATCTGGGATAAATACGCTGATTTAGAGCTGAAGCCCCAGCCACCGCTGCTGCCCCTCTGGGAGGCAGGTTAATGGCAGGGTGGAGTGAGTGTCCCCAGCCCATTCCTCTTCTTGCCCTCATAAATGCCAACTCCAGAGGCTCTCTGTTTCTGGAGTGAGGGCCACTTGCCTCAGAAATCAGACCAACCTACATTGATATCTTCTGAATATTTTCTTGATCCCTTAGTTATCAGGATGGAGTTGATTCTTGACAAAATTTGCACGGCTCCCTGAGCCATGGCTCGGCTGGTTGAGGCCTGATTAGTTCCCACGGCTAAGATGTCTGAGTGTGTTAAGAGAGGCTGAGTTCTCAGCAAACAGGGTTGGACAGGAACTCGCCACTTCGCCCGGAGGTTCAGGGCTCAAAATGCCCAATTTGCAATGATGGAAAGGGGAATTCAAACAAGATCAAAGCTAAGAAGAACAGGTGCTGTGTCAGATGCAGAGCTGGGAGCCAGGGCAGCCAGCTTTTAAGACATCTCAGAAGTGGGAGTTCTGTAATACTTGTTTTCTGAGGTTTGCTGTGAGCTGGAGGCTTCGGTTGTCTCAGTAATGGCAGAGGCTCTTATTCTGAAGCTTCTAGGAAGAGCGTGCCAGGTAAATACAGCCTCCTCCTCCCAGCAGGGAGTCAGTGCCCTGGCAGGAACATTTGTTGTGGCTCCTCTGTGCAAGCTGCATGGTCACAGCGTGTGTGCTCAGTCGCTCAGTTATATTCCATGGACTACAGCCTCCAGGCTCCTCTGTCCATGGGATTTTCCTGGCAAGAATACTGCAGTGGGTTGCCATTTCCTCCTCCAGAGGATCTTCCTGACCCAGGGATTGAACCCACGCATCGTCACAGACACCTGGTTTAATGGCTTTCAAGATAGGCACCTTCACCTATGAGTGGAGCAAGTGAGACCCTGTCTCAAAAGAGCTTGATGTGGATCATCAAGCATATGTTGAATGCCTGTGACGTGTTGAACATTCTGCTAGGCCTTCTGAGGGATCCAGAAGAAACATAGGACCTGTCTTTTCCACCCCTATCACCAAGCCTACAAAACAAAGAAACTCACATGTGTCAAAGGGGGCCTCGTGGAATACACTGGGGAATGTGGACTGTAGGGAAAGGTTGTTTTAGGAAAAATCAGCCCTTTCTTTCCTTTTGCCCTCAGCCCGCCCTGTGTTCCTGGTATTCATGTAAGAAGTGCTAGTGCAGAACTGATCACCCTCCAGTTCTCTGGGCCTTTCTCCATGTACTCATGGACTAGATGCCTTCCATTTTGTGCCTCTGAAATCTTCAAGGGATTGGTAATTGTCTGTTGGTTCTTTTGCAGCCAGCAAGGAGGTGAAAGAAGAAAAAAAAAATCACTGTGGCAGGGTTTCATGGGTTTCATAGGCCAGTCCTGGAAATGGAGGTAGTTCACCTCTGCTCATGTTCCACTGGCCAGAACTCAGTCGTATGCCCTCATATATGGCACAGAAAGCTGGGAGATGGAGTCTGGCTGTATGCCCAGTAAGAAGAGTACACAGGTACTCATGGCTCCTTCCACATGCCCCAGCCCACTATAATCTGTTCTTCCACCATGCTAAGGTCCTTCTCCTCTGGGGTCTTCACAGTCACTGTTCTTCTGCTTCTTATAAAGATCCTGCATGCTGCAACTAAGACCTGGCACAGCCAAATAAATAAACAATAAATACTAAAAATAGATATCCCCCTGCTTGTCAGTTGACTCTCTTGAGCAGTGAGGAAATGCATGTTTCAGATGAGAAACACTGTGAATCTTGAACTGCAGTAGAGAAGTTAAATTGCCTTTGATGGCTTCTCCTTGGTTTAAACTCAGGTGTCTTGGGATTTAGCCCTGGTCCTTTCTCTGGTCCTCTGTCATCACCCTCACTTTCTCCCTAGTTTCTCCGATCCAACCCCTGGCTTAAATTACTATCTAAATGCTGATAACACCCAAATTGATATCTCCAGCCCAGATCACACCTTTGAGCTCCATGCTCCAATGCATGTCTGCTTATTTGACATCTCCATTTGGGATATCTAAAGGATATCACAAACTTCACAAAGGAAAGGCAGAACTTTTGATCTCTGTTCTCTCCCCTCCAAACCTGCTCTTCCCTCAGCCTTCCTCAACTCAGCAAATGGCATCACCAGGCACATAGTTTCTCAGACTCCCAAATCCAGGAGATTTCCCTAATTCCCCTACCCTCACTCCGTATCTGAACTACCATCACACCCTGCCGGGATATCTTCAATGTCTGCCTGGAATCAGTGTACCCCTCACCTTCTCATTGGCCACTATCCTAATTGAAGCCTACATCTCCTCCTGCTTAGCCAATGGCAACAGCCCAAGCTGGTCCCACTGCCCCCACTCTTGGAGCAGCTGGAGTTATCCTTTTCGGTTGTTGTTCTTTTATAAAATATTTTAAGAGCGATCTGTTTAAAATGTGCTTCAGTGAACCCTCTGGTACTGAACCACAGGGTTGGAGATATCAGGATGAACTCATATTTAGTTTACTATAGGTTCAGATAGATAAAGAAATAATTATTGATGTGTATATATGTGGGTTACTACACATATATCATATATTTCCTAGCTATGTCAGCTGAGAGGGCCTGGGAGCAATGAAACCCTACTAACAATTAGAGCATCCAGTGCATAGATCTTGGTTTCTAATACTATTCTTCAATAAAAGGAACCAGGTTCCTTGGACAAATGGCTGATTCTAGGACTGAAAAGGAAATATACAAGATGAGCATAGAGCAACTGATAGTCTACAGAGTAAGAAAATATTTTTTATAAAAGCAAAAAATGGATAGGGGTAAATCAAAGGAATACAGGAGCTCACCTGAGAAAGGTCCCAATGGTCAAACCTGGAATAATTTCAACAATAAAATAAATAATTTAGCATTTGGATAACTCAAAGTATAAAATAAATACCCATGGTTCTCAAGGGATATAAATGATTGGAAAAATCAATCAATCAACACATGTTCCTTACAGAAGAATTTGAAATAATATATGTAGATGCTTCCTCATCTAGAGGTGAAGCTTGATTCCCTTTCTCCATCTCCTTGAGGAGGGGCTAGACTTAGTGACTTGCTTCCAAAGGATGAAGTATGGAAAAGGAAAATAATAACTTTATATTGGAGAAACCCGGCAGACAGCACCTTAACAAAGTGATGAAGGTTAATATCAACAGTAATATCATGTGGATATCAGGTACCCTTGATACTGAGAGAGTCAATTCCTAGGTAGGTTGATAAGAAGTCCTGGGTCCCCGAGGAGGAGAAAGGGGTCTGGAGCCCTTGAGAAGGAGAAAGGGGTCTGGGGCTCTCAAGAAGAAAAGGACAAATTTTTTTTTTTCTGCATTGCTTTGTCTTAGTCAATATAACAATATATCTTGCTCAAGGACATGTTTCTCCTTAACAAGAACCTTCTGACTAATCTTATTGTCTTAAGATGTATGTTGTGGGAATGGGTCTGGTAAAAGCATATAAGGCCTTGATAAGACTAGCGAGGGGGGCACTCTCCGGCCCCCTTCTGATGTCTATGTCAGAAGATTTCTCTGTCCTTTTTCTTACTTTAATAAAACTCTACTGCATGAAAGCTCTTGAGTGATCAAGCCTGGTCCCTGGTCCCAAAGCTAAATCTTCTTTGGAGGTCACGAATCCGACACAGTTCACCATAAGCTATCAATATGATGGGATGAGAAGAGTACATCATCTCTGTGGCAATCTTTCCAAACACCTATCACCTGAGTCTAAGCCATAAGAGAAAAACATCAGACAAACCCAGACTGGGGGGTGTACTACAGAATACAGAGTATGTGACCAGTAGTCCTCAAAACTGGTAAGATCATGAAAAATGAGGAAAGGCTGAGAAATTATCACAGACCAGGAAAAACAGGGCAGACATGTTGACTAGATGCAATGTGGTATCCTGGGTTAGATCCTAGAATAGCAAAAGAACATTAATGGGAAAACTGGTGAAATCGAAATAGAGTCTTGGTGTTAGTTAACATTTGTGTACCAGTGTGAATTTATTAGTTCTAACAAATATACCACGGTATTTTGAGATGTTAACAATGGGGAATATTGGATGAAGAGTATAGAAACTCTGTACAATCTTTGTAACTTTCCTGTAAATCTAAAATTATTCCAAAATAAAGTTTAATTTTAAAATATTATTTGAGGACTTCCCTGGTGGTACAGTGGATGGGAGTCTGCCTGGCAATGCAGGGGACACAGGTTCATTTCCTGCTCCAGGAAGATCCCACAGGCAGTGGGGCAGCTAAAGCCCACGTGCCACACTCCTGAGCCCGAGCAATGCAGCTGTCGAGCCCATGTGCTGCAACTACTGAAGCCTGTGCTCTGCAGCCAAGAGTAGCCCCCACTCACTGTAACTAGAGAAAGCCTACCTGCAACAGCGAAGACCCAGCATGACCAAAAATCAGTTCAGTACAGTCTCTCACTCGTATTCAACTCTTGGCGACCCCATGGACTGCAGCATGCCAGGCTTCCCTGTCCATCACCAACTCCCAGAGCTTGCTCAAACTGATGTCCATCGAGTCGGTGATGCCATCCAACCATCTCATCCTCTGTCGTCCCCTTCTCCTCCTGCCTTCAATCTTTCCCAGCATCAGGGTCTTTTCCAATGAGTCAGTTCTTCGCCTCAGGTAGCCAAAGTATTGGAGATTCAGCTTCAGCATCAGTCCTTCCAATGAATATTCAGGACCGATTTCCTTTAGGATGGACTGGTTTGATCTCCTTGCAGTCCAAGGGACTCTCAAGAGTCTTCTCCAACACCACAGTTCAAAAACATCAATTCTTTGGTGCTCAGCCTTCTTTATGGTCCAACTCTCACATCCAAACATGACTACTGGAAAAACCATAGCTTTGACTAGACGGACCTTTGTTGGCAAAGTAATGTCTCTGCTTTTTAATATGCTGTCTAGGTTTGTCATAGCTTTTCTTCCAAGGAGCAAGCGTCTTTTAATTTCATGGCTGCAGTCATCATCTGCAGTGATTTTGGAGCCCAAGAAAATAAAATCTATCACTGTTTCCATTGTTTTCCTATTTGCCATGAAGTGATGGGACCAGATGCCGTGATATTTGTTTTCTGAATGTTGACTTTTAAGCCAACTTTTTCATTCTCCTCTTTCACTTGCATCAAGAAGCTCTTTAGTTCCTCTTTGCTTTCTGCCATAAGGGTGGTGTCATCTGCATACCTGAGGTTATTGATGTTTGTCCTGGCTATCTTGATTCTAGCTTGTGCTTCATCCAGCCCAGCATTTCACATGATGTACTCTGCATATAAGTTATATAAGCAGGATGACAATATACAGCCTTGACATACTCCTTTTCCGATTTGGAACCAGTCCATTGTTCCATGTCCAGTTCTAACTATTGCTTCTTGACCTGCATACAGGTTTCTCAGGAGGCAGGTAAGATGGCCCGGTATTCCTATCTCTTGAAAGAATTTTCCACAGTTTATTGTGATCCACACAGTCAAAGGCTTTGGCATAGTCAATAAAGCAGAAATAGATGTTTTTTCTGGAACTCTCTTGATTTTTCTATGATCCAACAGATGTTGGCAATTTGATCTCTGGTTCCTCTGCCTTTTCTAAATCCAGCTTGAACATCTGGAATTTCACAGTTCATGTACTGTTGAAGCCTAACTTGGAGAATTTCGAGCATTACTTTGCTAGCATGTGAGATGAGTGCAATGTGCTATGGTAGTTTCAACATTCTTTGGCTTTGCCTTTCTTTGGGATTGAAATGAAAACTGATCTGTTCCAGTCCTGTGGTCACTGCTGAATTTTCCAAATTTGCTGGCGTAGTGAGTGTAGCACTTTAAAAGCATCACTTTAAAATGCAGCACTTTAACAGGTCTTGAAATAGCTCAGCTGGAATTCTATCACCTCCACTAGCTTTGTTTGCAGTAATGCTTCCTAAGGCCCACTTGACTTCACACTCTAGGATGTCTGGCTCTAAGTGAGTGAGCACACCATCATGGTTATCTGGGTCATTAAGATATCTGAGTCGTTTTGTATCTATAATAAAACTCAAACTCTTAATGAGACCCACAAGCCCCTCTCCAAATATACCACATGCCATTTTTCCCCTTAATTACTTTACTCCAGCAACACAAGACTTCTGACATTTCCTAAAACACACCATCCTTCCTAAAAACCCCCTTTTCATTCTAAACTATGAGCAAGTAATGAAATTAAATAGAGAGAAGCAATCAACAGATGAGGTGGAAAAGTTAATGGATAATGAACAAGAAGCAATATCTTATTTCAACTTCTAATACTACTTATAATGAGACTCGATTTTCTGAATCAGATACACTGTGCCAAGTTTGTTATTTAAAATGTTTCAATTCAGTCACTCATTTGTGTCTGACTCTTTGCGACCCCACGGACTGCAGCACACCAGGCTTCCCTGTCCATCACCAACCCCCAAAGCTTACCCAAACTCATGTCAGTGATGCCATCCAACCATCTCCTCCTCTGTTGTCCCCTTCTTCTCCTGCCTTCAATCTTTCCCAGCCTCAGGGTCTTTTCCAATGAGTCGGTTCTTCACATTGGGTGGCCAAAGTGAATGCTTTATTCATAAGAAGGCTTGTGCCTTCGGATATTCTCACTACTCCATTTTCCCAGGCTTCGATAGAGAAAATTCCTAACTTTCTGCTCTGGAAGGAAATCTTCAGTGTCGGTAGCAGGGTCCGTTTTCACAGAGTAACACCCCTATCTGCTGGCCTTCTGAAATATTGCCACTGCAGACTAAGGAGTTTCTGCAGAGGTAAGATGGCTCCACGCCCCCACCGCCCCCACCGCCCCCGCCGCCCCCACCGCCCCCACCACCAAAGAGCCAGTTCCAGAGGCAAAGCCTCATGCTGGTCTGTCTCTAATCAAGAGCCTGCTCCACTGGGAGCCCCAGTGAATCCTGCCTCTCCCAAGTCTCTGCTGCTCACTGCCACTTCACAAGCCTATTTTAGCTTGGACAGACGATGCCTTAGAACTATCCTGTCTAGCAGACTTTCCCCTCTGAGGACAGGGGTTGTTTCTTATCACCATTTGATCCCACATATCATCATAGTGTCTGGCATATAGTAGACCCTCAATAAAGCTTTGGCTTGAACTGAAATTTTGCATAAAGGACAGAGTATCCCAAGTTGTTTAAAACTATGCATTAACTACCTGGTGAGACTTTGACTTGTGTCACAGCTGCTTTTGTGAAATAAAGATTGCCTGTTTCTTTTCATGATTAGTTTAACACAGCTTTAAACAGAGATTTAAATGAGTTTTCTCACTATGGCAATGGTCTTGCTTTAATCCTTGAGCAGTAAAACTTTTTTTAATGACTGTGAATGCTTATGTTAAATTGTGATCATCTGATTGTCAATGATAAAGAGAACGTAATGATGTTGTGCACCAAATGCTAGTTCAAGAATAATGAGTAATTACATTCAGGGAAGCTCCCTTCCTTTCCTAATGGGATTAGCCATACACATGCATTCTAGACACATGGAGAGAGAATACATTTGTGTAACCGTTATGCTCTTCAAAGTAGTTTCACATATGTTATTTCATTTCAGTCTCACAACCTCCTTCTGAGTTTGGCAGAGGAGCTATCATTTCCATGTACCAATTAGGACACTGTTACAGAGAGCTTAAGCAACACAGCCAAGGTGACCCTGTAAATTAGCATCAGAGCCAGGACAGAGCCCTGTGGGTCCCTCTTCTCCAGGAGGCACATGAGTGGGTGTTTCCTGCTTCAACCATATTCATTCTTCAGAGGGCAACATTTAGACCCAAACATTCTGTGCTAACATGTTAGAGCTTTATATGCACAGGAAACCTCCTTCCCAGTGGGTCCATTTTCCATGGGGAAAGGAAATCTTAGGCCCACCAGCCAGATTCTTCAGGGGCAATGAATGTTGTTTCCATTGCTGTTGTTTGGGATTCAGATGGATCTGCGACTGTTCTTCCTGAGATAACTGATTTATGGGAGGAATGGCAGCCCAAGGTCTGTTGTCCCAGGTTGCTCCTTCCTTTGTTAAAAGGATTGCAGGCTGAATGCTGTGCAGGTTGCTCTGGGAAGGCAGACAAGCTGCTGCAACCCTGCCTACAACCTTTGGGGCTTCCAAGAGGGAAAATCAAAGCGAAGACTTTTACATTTGTTTAGGTTGTTTGTACAGAATCCAGGAGTTTGCAAGGACCTTATGCATTACCTAGCCCTTTTTACCCACAGGGAGACTGAGTCCGCAGGAAGGGAAGTGATTTGCTCAAGGCCACACAGACAGTGGCTGAGCCCGGACTACAATTGTATAACAGCCTATTTCCAGCCCAGTGGTCACTCTTTTCATTGCAGCTGAAATCAGAGTCAGCTTCCCTTATACTGTTGTGTGTATTATATACTATATATATATAATATATAGTATGTATATTATAATAGTAATACAAATGGCTAACTTCTACTGAGCACATGCTGTGTTTCAAGCACTGTGCTAAGTGCCTTATATGTATTGTCTCTCATGTTTAAACTGCTTCTTTTTCAAAACAAATAGCAAACCGTACTAATTAATAATTTCTCTTTCTTCCTCCCCAAAGGAAAATATGGAAACCTTAACTGAACGTTGGCTTTAAACACCCTATGATGGCTCCTCTTGGGGTTTGGTTCTGTGGGCTGCTTCCCTTCAGGCCTTGTTTAGTTTTCTCTTTCGCCAAGCTATCTCTATGGTTGTTATTAAATCTTATCAATAGGAGAACAAGATCCTAACCTTTCAAATATATCCCAGTTGTCTTTTGAGCTGGGTTTTTAATCTACAGGAAAAAATGCAGTCAAATGACCCAATTTTCCTCAAGTATTTTTTCCTTCTCATGTAGTGTCCCTTCATTGCATTTTGAGAAGACTATTTTCCCTTAATAAATATCATCTCTTCTATCCCCTGTAATTTGCTTCTCTGCTTTTGAACGGCTTTCTAGAGGAGCCTTCTTTTCAAGCACAATGGCCTTGGCCTTTCTAGGGAAGACAAAGGGCTAAATTAAAGGCACAGCTGGTAACTTGCTACTGGCTGGGGTGGAGAGAGTTAGTATTCATTCATTTACCTCTGCCCAGTTGGCTTTTGTCTCTCTCTTTTCTCATCCCCTGAACACTGAAAGTAAAGAATCACCAGGTTCTTCATTGTATGCTCAGCAGCTGGGGCTATAGCAAATGCCTTCCTGGAATTGTCCCCCTTTGGACCAAAGGCGAGTAAGCCCAGAACCAGGATCTCAAGATCAGAAGAAATCCAGAGTGTAAATATCAGTGTCCAATTACACTTGCAAATGTCTTTCTTACAACTTCCACACCTAATTTTCTACCTCTGTGAATGCATTATTTTGTTTAATTGAGAGAAAATTTACATTGTGAATATATTATTATGACTCAGTTCAATTGAAGAGAAATCCTTCACTTGTTCAGTCATCCATTTGTTCATTCATTCACAGAACATTTACCATATTCTAGGCGCTGTGTTAAAGCCTTGGGTAGTCAGAGATGAATCATATAGTCTCTGCTTTTGAGAAGTCATAGTTTCACTGGGGCAACAGCTATTTAGTTAGGTTTTGATACAGTATGGAAAGTGTGGTGATAAAAGGGGCAAAGATGAGAAATGGTTGAGCTACTGTATTTTGATAAATTAGGACTGTGTAATGTGCAATTTACAAAAGCTAAATGAGCTAAAGTTGAGAATATTTAGATGATCTCTTGCCTCCTCCCTTCCTTTCCACCCCTGCTCCCTTTGGGCTGTTTTAGAGCAACCATACTTACAAGAGGGATTATCTATCCTGAGATAGACTTGCCAAGAGATTGAAAAATCAACATTTTAATAGAAAAATTTTGATACCATTTCAGAAAATGTTCATCTGCCCTCTTGATGCTCCAAAATGCTGGAACCATACATTTTTGGGGTCACTGGGCAATATTTATAGTTTAGAGAAATATAGGATGAGGGCTGTTATGAATTCCTATGTTATTAAAATTTGCATTTAGGCTTAGCCTAAGGACTGTCTGATCCTGGAAAAAGGTGTCGGTGTTTCAGAGTGTCAAGTAGGAAGAGGAGGAGGCTGCTTTGGGAGACTCAATGCTCTCAGAATTGAGCCATAGGCATAAAGTCACCAGTCGTAAACAAAAGAGACAATAAAAACAGAAAATATTTTCAAAACTTTACTAATACTAGAAAAATGTTAGACTACTAGAAAAAAATTCCAAGCTGCCTGGGGATGTTTAGTCAAATGAAGCTATCAGTGTTATTGCATGATATTTACTGGGCTTTTAAAATTATTTATTAAATAATATACAAGCATATGATGTGTCAACCACTTGGTATCCCTTTCTTTTTTAAAACATTTTACTTATTTATTTATTTTGATATACCTTTCTTGAGGCAATCGCTGTGATCAATTTCTTATGTATTTTCTTAAAGACATTCTATATATCTACAAGCACATATATAAGCACACATATGAAATTATGATAATTATTCTTCCTATGGCTATGCAGTTGTCGAAATAGATTTCACTAATGAATCTATCTTTTTCCCACTGATATGAATAATAACTTTATCAAATATGAAATTTCCATATGTGTTTACATCTATTTCTGGATTCAGTCAGTTCAGTTCAGTCAGTCAGTCATGTCTGACTCTGCGACCCCATGAACCGCAGCACGCCAGGCCTCCCTGTCCATCACCAACTCCCATAGTCCACCCAAACCCATGTCCATTGAGTTGGTGATGCCATCCAACCATCTCATCCTCTGTCGTCCCCTTCTCCTCCTGCCCTCAATCTTTCCCAGCATCAGAGTCTTTTCAAATGAGTCAGCTCTTCACATCAGGTGGCCAAAGTATTGGAGTTTCAGCTTTAGCATCAGTCCTTCCAATGAATATTCAGGACTGATTTCCTTTAGGATGGACTGGCTGGATCTCCTTGCAGTCCAAGGGACTCTCAAGAGTCTTCTCTAACACCACAGTTCAAAAGCATCAATTCTTCTGCACTCAGCTTTCTTTATAGTCCAACTCTCACATCCATACATGACCACTGGAAAAACCATAGCCTTGACTAGATGGACCTTTGCTGACAAAGTAATGTCTCTGCTTTTCAATATGCTGTCTAAGTCGGTCATAACTTTCCTTCCAAGGAGTAAGCGTCTTTTAATTTCATGGCTGCAATCACCATCTGCAGTGATTTTGGAGCCCAGAAAAATAAAGTCTGCCACTGTTTCCACTGTTTCCCCATCTATTTGCCATGAAGTGATGGGACTGGATGCCATGATCTTTGTTTTCTGAATGTTGAGTTTTAAGCCAACTTTTTCACTCTCCTCTTTCACTTTTATCAAGAGACTCTTTAGTTCTTCTTCGCTTTCTGCCATAAGTGTGGTATCATCTGCATATCTGAGGTTATCAATGTTTGTCCTGGCAATCTTGATTCCAGCTCGTGCTTCATCCAGCCCAGCATTTCTCATGATGTACTCTGCATATAAGTTAAATAAGCAGGGTGACAATATACAGCCTTGACATACTCCTTTTCCTATTTCGAACCAGTCTATTGTTCCTTGTCCAGTTCTAACTGTTGCTTCCTGACCTGCATACAGGTTTCTCAAGAGACAGGTCAGATGGTCTGGTATTCCCATCTCTTTCAGAATTTTCCACAGTTTATTGTGATCCACACAGTCAAAGGCTTTGGCATAGTCAATAAAGCAGAAATAGATGTTTTTCTGGAACTCTCTTGGTTTTTTGATGATCCAGCGGATATTGGCAATTTGATCTCTGGTTCCTCTGCCTTTTCTAAAACCAGCTTGAACATCTGGAAGTTCACGGTTCATGTATTGCTGAAGCCTGGCTTGGAGAATTTTGAGCATTACTTTGCTAGCATGTGAGATGAGTGCAATTGTGCAGTAGTTTGAGCATTCTTTGGCCTTGCCTTTCTTTGGGATTGAAATGAAAACTGACCTGTTCCAGTCCTGTGGCCACTACTGAGTTTTCCAAATTTGCTGGCATATTGAGTACAATACTTTCACAGCATCATCTTTCAGGATTTGAAATAGCTCAACTAGAATTCCATCACCTCCACTAGCTTTGTTATGTTTTAGTTAATCAACTTGACTGTCAATACATGTGCCAGTACCACACTGTCTTAATTATCATAGACAGACTTATAATGCATTTTAATAGATTCTATGAGTAATCCCCTTCTAATTACTTTTCTTTTTTTAGAAATTTCAACTCTATTCTGAGTTCCTTTTATTTCTTTTTATTTTTTGGTAATTCTTTTCTATAGAAGCCAACCATAAAACTTGCTATACACCTTTAAAAATCTTTTATTATTTTAAAAATTATATTTTTTTGGAAAACATACTGTTAAAAATCAAGCATGCTTTCTGGCAGAAAAAAAAAAGAGAAAGAAACTGACCATGATTTCCCTGCCACTCTGTGATCATAGAGGCCTGACATTCCTGTAAATGTGACCAATTTCAGAATTCAGATGAGTCAAATAGAGATAAAATGTATTGTGATAATCTTCATAGTTCATAAAAATGTTTATGAATCCAAAGTCAGTAGGCCTTTTTTCTGCTTCTAGCCATACCAATTATTAACTGTGAGACCACAATTATTTCACCTAAGGATTCAGTTGTCTTGTAGAAAGTCCAATTCCAAAAATTTTTCTGTTACCAAGTACACAATTAGTAAAAGGAAATTTTAAAAAGTTCCCAAGAAAGAATATTCAGAATGTTAGGACTGTTATCCACTAATTCTAGTCATTTAGTGTTTCTATTCTCTTTCCATCCTTCTGATAAGTAAGTTAGTTAAGTGTTTCTATGGAGTTGACACATTCCTTTAGAACATTTGCTGAACTCCCTTTTTAACAAAGAGAGCACAAACCTCATTCACAGAAAGCTAACCAAAATGAACACATGGATCACAGCCTTGAAGCTATGAGCCATGCCATGCGGGGCCACCCAAAACAGACAGGTCATGGTGGTGAGTTCTGACAAAATGTGGTTCCCTGGAGAAGGGAATGAGACAACTCCAGTATTCTTGTCAAGAACAACATGAACAGTATGAAAAGGCAAAAATGACACTGGGAGATGAGCACCCCCACCCAGATCAGTATGTGTCCAATATGCTACTGGGAGAGAGTGGAGAAATAGCTCCAGAAAGAATGAAGAGGCTGGGCGATAGCGGAAATGACCCTTGGTTATAGATAAGTCTGGTGGTAAAGTCCGATGCTGTAAAGAACAATATTGCATAGGAACCTGGAATCTCAGGTCCATGAATCAAAGTAAATTGGACGTGGCCAAGCAGGAGATGGCAAGAGTGAACACTGACATTTTAGGAATCGGTGAACTAAAATTGACAGGAATGGGTGAATTTAATTCAGATGACCATTATATCTATTACTGTGGGCAAGAATCCTTTTGAAGAAATGGAGTAGCTCTCATAGTCAACAAAAGAGTCTGAAATTCAGTGCTTGAGTGCAGAAAAACAACAGAATGATCTCTGTTCGTTTCCAGGCAAACCATTGAATATCACGGTAATCCAAGTCTATGCTCCCATCACTAATGCTGAAGAAGCTGAAACTGAATGGTTCTGTGAAAACCTACAAGACCTTCTAGAACTAACAGCAAAAAAAATGTCCTTTTCATTATAGTGGCTCAGTCATGTCTGACTTTTTGTGACCCCATGAACTGTAGCCCGCCAGGCTCCTCTGTCCATGGGATTTTCCAGGCAAGAATATTGAAGTGGGTTGCCATTCCATCACAGGGGATTGGAATGCAAAAGTAGAAAGTCAAGAGATACCTGGAGTAACAGCTAAGTTTGGTCTTGGTGTACAAAATGAATCAGGGCAAAGGCTAACAGAGTTTTGTCAAGAGAACATGCTGGTCATAGCAAGCACCCTCTTCCAACAACACAAGAGACGACTCTACACATGGACATCACCAGATGGTCAATACTGAAATCAGATTGATTATATTCTTTGCAGCCAAAGATGGAGAAGCTCTATACAGTCAGCAGAAACAAGACCTGGAGCTGACAATGAGCTCTTTATTGCAAAATTCAGTCTTAAGTTGAAGAAAGTAGGGAAAACCACTAGACCATTCAGGTATGACCTAAATCAAATCCCTTATGATTATACAGTGGAAGTGAGAAATAGATTCAAGGGATTAGATCTAGTAGCAGAGTGCCTGAAGGACTATGGATGGAGGTTCATGACTTCATACAGGAGACAATAACAAAAACCAAGAAAAAGAAATATAAGGAGGCAAAATGGCTGTCTGAGGAGGCCTTACAAACAGCTGTGAAAAGAAGAAAAGTGAAAAGCAAAGGAGAAAAGGAAAGATATACCCATTTGAATGCAGAGTTCCGAAGAATAGCAAGGAAAGATAAGAAAGCCTTCCTCAGTGATCAATGCAAAGAAATAGAGGAAAACAATAGAATGGGAAAGACTAGAGATCTCTTCAAGAAAATTAGAGATACCAAGGGAACATTTCATGCAAGTATGGGCACAATAAAGGACAGAAATGGCAAGGACCTAACAGAAGCAGAAGACATTAGGAAAAGGTGGCAAGAATACACAGAAGAACTATACAAAAAAGTCTTAATGACCTGGATAACCACAATGCTGTGGACACTCAACTAGAGTTAGAAATCCTGGAGTGTGGAGTCAAGTGGGCCTTAGGAAGCATTACTATGAACAAAGCTAGTGGTGGTGATGGAATTCCAGCTGAGCTATTTCAAATCGTAAAAGATGATACTGGTAAAGTGCTGCACTCAACATGCCAGCAAATTTGGAAAACTCAGTAGTGGCCACAGGACTCTAAAATGTCAGTTTTTATTCCAATCCCAAAGAAAGGCAATGCCAAAGAATGTTCAAATTAACATACAATTGCACTCATTTCACATGCTAGCAAAGTAATGATCAAAATCCTTCAAGCTAAGCTTCTATAGTATGAGAACTGAGAACTTCCAGATGAACAAGCTGTATTTAGACAGGCAGAGGAACCAGAGATCAAATTGCCAACATTTGTTAGATCATAGAAGAAGCAAGGGAATTCCAGAAAAACATCTACTTCTGCTTTATTGACTATGCTAAAGCCTTTGACTGTGTCGATCACAACAAACTGTGGAACATTCTTCAAGAGATGAGACTACCAGACCATGTTAGCTGTCTCTCAAGAAATCTGTATGCAGGTCAAGAAGCAACAGTTAGAACCGGGCATGGGACAAAGGACTGGTTCAAAATTGGGAAAAGAGTACGTCCAGGTTGTATACTGTCACCTTGCTTATTTAACTTATATGCAGAGTATATTATGCAAAATTCAGGGCTGGATGAATCACAAGCTGGAATCATAATTGCCGGGAGAAATATTAACAACCTCAGATATGCAGATGATACCACTCTGATGGCAGAAAGCGAAGAAGAACTAAACAGCCTGTTGATACAGGTGAAAGAAGTTTTAAGCTGGCTTAAAACTCAGCATTCAAAAAACTGAGATCATGGAATCTGGTCCCATCAGTTCAGTTCAGTCGCTCAGTCATGTCCGACTCTTTGCGACCCCATGAACTGCAGCACACCAGGCTTCTCTGTCCATCACCAACTCCCAGAGTCTACCCAAACCCATGTCCATCGAGTCAGTGATGCCATCCAACCATCTCATCCTCTGTCGTCCCCTTCTCCTCCTGCCCCCAATCCTACCCAGCATTAGGGTCTTTTCCAATGAGTCAACTCTTCGCATGAGGTGGCCAAAGTCACTTCATGGCAAATAGATAGGGAAGCAATGGAAACAGTGACAGACTTTAATTTCTTGGGCCCCAAAATCATTGTGGATGGTGACTGCAGCCATGAAATTAAGATGCTTGCTCCTTGGAAGATATGCTATGACAAACCTAGACAGCATATTAAAAAGCAGAGACATCACTTTACTGACAAAGGTCTGTATAGTCAAAGCTGTGGTTTTTCAAGTAGTTATGTAAGGATGTGAGAGTTAGGCCTTAAAGACGACTGAGCACCAATGAACTGATGCTTTCAAACTGTGGTGCTGGAGAGGACTCTTGAGAGTCCCTTGGACTGCAAGGAGATAATCCAGTCCATCCTAAAAGAAATCAACCCTGACTATTCCTCGGAAAGACTGATGCTGAAGCTGAAACTCCAATGCTTTGGCGACCTGATGTGAAGAGCCATCTCATTGGAAAGACCCTGATGCTGGGAAAGATTGAGGGCAGGAGAGGAAGAGGGTGACAGAGGATGAGATGGTTGGATAGCATCACCGACTCAATGGACATGAGTTTGAGCAAACTCAGGGAGATAGTGAAGGACAGGGAAGACTAGAGTGCTGTAGTCCATGAGATCACAAAGAGTCAGACACTCTTTAGTGACTGAAAAACAGCAAAGCAAACCTCAGTTCAGTGCCTCTAGCAAGAAGTGGTCCTTAGCTAAATTAAGAGTGTTTTGTGATTGTATTAATTTTTATGACTACATTCTATTTATGGGAAGAGACTACTTTTCCACTCTCTATAGTGATCAAGCTTCCTTTTAAAATAAGTATTTAACTATTAAAAAAAGTGAACCAACTTCTAGAAAAACACTAGTTAAATAATAATGCAGATGATACACATATAGAAAAAATCACAAAGGTGATTTGCGGATAATTGAAGTTTGGTAAACAATGGATTATGTGATTGAGGTAGAGAGTGGCTAGGTATTCACCAAATCCATTTTTTTTTTATTGGACATATAGGAAGATTCATTTTCTAGCCTCCCTGAAAGTCAGGTTAGGGCTAGGTGACTGAGTGCTGGTCCATGTAATGTGGGTGAAAGCACTGTGTGCCACTTTCAGGTCTGACTCTGGAAACATCCCATGGGTTTCTCTGCTCATCCTCTCTTCCCTTGTTGCCAACCAGTTGCTGAGTATCCAGTGCAAGAGTCTGAGGCCACAGAGGATGGTGAAAGCAGGAGATGCAAGGAGCCTGGATCCCTGAGTCTCCATTGGGAGGAGAGCTGTCCCGGAGAGATGTCAGGAACATGTAAACTAGATTTCTCATAAAAGAGAAATACCCTGTTAGTGTGTTAAGTCACTGAGATTTGGGAATTATTTGTTACAGCTATACAAGTTAGTGTACTCTAACACAATCACCTTTTTCTTTTTTTTTTTTTTTTTCGAGGAAGCTAGGAATAATACTTTATTTTTTTCCCCTGCCACATGGCTTATGTGATCCTAGTTCCCTGACCAGGGGTCAAACCCAGGCCCTCAGCAGTGAAAACATGAGGTCCTAACCACTGGACCACCAGGGAAGCTCCCACAGTGATCTTTGAGGACTTCAGTACTTAGCACAGTGACTTGTGCATAGGGAGGCACTTGGTAAATGTATGTTGAATAAGTTAATTTTATCCAATTTTAATCTACCTTTATTCATAATTCATCATTCAGATGGTAATGTTTTTAGGTATAGGATTTAAGTTTCAGCCCAAGTCCCAACCATTGTCTTGTGACACACTAGATAGCTCCAGTAATCTTAGATGACCTTACCATTTTCAAAATAAAATTGATTTTAATTACTGTTTTTAAAAATATGCCCTATAATACCTTTAGGACCAAGGTAGGTGGGATTGAAAATCCGGTACGCTAGTACCCAGAAGATTAGGAATCTCTGCCTTAGAATATGGAGATGAATTCAATGTTCTCGTAAGATTTCAAAAGACTTTAAATGATTTAGAGTCTATTCTAAACTAGACCATCCCTCTGCCTCCAGAGGGAACTGTTTTTCACCCTCACAGACACAATAGCTGTTTGTACCTGATAAAATAACAACAGCAAGCCTCCTGAAGTGGGATTTCCCTTTAGGTATTGTATTCTAGGGTCTTAGAACTTTCATATTCAGGAAGCTCTTCTTTGGAGAGGATCAAATAAAATATTATATGTTAGCGTTTTTTGTTAAACATTAAAGTACTATACAACTATAATGTTATTGTTAGCCATTGTTCTACCATTAAAGCCCATTTCCTCTTCTTTTGCCTTCTTAGTCAGGTAACATACTTTACCAATAGGCCACTTAAAAGAACATCACTTGAAAGGCAAATTAGAAATATCTACATTGCAGATGTAAATATCCAAGTACTTGAATTAGATGTTATGTTCCAGAAATAGGTTCTATAAATTATAATGGAAAAATCGGGGCTAGTTTTCCTATAGAAAACATGTTATTGGAGATAATTCTGAGCCTCATTTTCCTTATGTGTAGAATGGGGGAAAATAATAAGTATCTATGTCACAGTTCTGTTGTCATGATGAAATGACATAATATGTGTGGCATACATAGAACAAGGTCTGAAACAGGAAGAATGCTCGATAAACAGTAGCTCTAACAGTATCATGATGATCATCACACAGGCCCAGGAGTCAGACTGCCTGAGTTCAAGTCCTGCCTCTGTCACATACTAGTTGGGTAGTCCTGGCAAAGCTGTTTAACCTCTCTCTGCCTCGTTTTTCTTATTTGTAAAATACTAGGGCCTATGTTGTAAGGTGGCTGTGAGGATCGAATGAGACAATATACGCCTTAGCCCTTTCTCCCCACTCACCACCAAACTTCCTGAAAGAGTCATCTCCCCCTCTGGTCTCCTCTTTATCACCCTTCCCTGGTGATGCTCATCAAGGTTACCGACAGCCTCATTGTTGATATAGCTTGTTGGATGTGTTTGATCTGCATCTTACTTGATCTGTCTGTAGCATCAGTGAGCCATGACTGCTTCCTCCTGGAAATACTCTCTCCCTTGGCTTCCATGACACCACCCTCTCTGGGTTTCTTCCTTCATCTCTTCTTTTCTTCTTGTTTTTGCATAAACCTCTTCCTCTGGTTGCCCCATAAATGTCTGTGCTTCTTGGGAATCTGTTTAGGCCTCTTCTTTTCAGGGAAGAAGCCAATTCTGACCCCATGATAGAACTGTTTCTTTGACTTACTTTCTGCTGCTTTTGTTATTATAATCATACATAATGGCTAAAAGCACCCTGCCCCTCTCTGCCTGACTGTTAAAGTGCCTTTGTTCAGAATGCTGTCCACTTGTGGATGGCAGGAAGGAAGAAATTAACTCATCCCCTGCCTGAGGCTTGCCATTCTAGGATATTCGCAAGATTAATGGCCTTTTTACTTTGCTTCCTCACCTCCCATCATCTCTGATCTATAAAAGAACCTGGCATCCAGACCCCATAAGATGGTTGTTTTGAGGCACTCGGCTGCTATCTTCCCATTCAGCTGCTTTCCAAATAAAGTCATTTTCTTTGCCTCAACCCCTTGTCTTGGATGCACTGGCCTGTCATGCAGCGAGCAGAGTGAGTTAGGACTCCCGTAACATTGTCATCTACATACTCCCTTAGGATGATCTCTCCTTCTCCCATGCCTCATAATCCTCCATCAAATCTGTAGATCCATCATATAGAGTTTCAGGCCCATATATTCAACTATTTTGGTAATTCACCCTGAAAATCTGACACCCAACTCAGCATGTACAAAATTGAATGCATCACCCAACTCTCTTATGTTTCCCCAAATTTCTCTTCCTGTGTTCCCAGTTGACCACACCGGGAACCTTGGGTCAGATGTGACTCTGACCCTTCCTTCGCCCTGTCTATCTATTCAACTGGTCCTGATGTTTTTACCTGAAGAGGCAGGACCTGATACTTGTTGAGAGATCTTGGATACATTACTTAATCTCTGTGGCCTCAATTTCCTTTGCAGTAACCACCTTATAGGGTTGTTGTGTGGATCAAGTGAGATAATACAAGTAAAGTGCATGCTACAGATCCTGGCACAAAATAAACACTAGCTGTTGTTTTCCTTCTCGTTAGTCGCTAAGTTGTATCCAACTCTTGCAACCCCGTGGACTGTAGCCTGCCAGGCTCCTCTGTCCATGGGATTCTCCAAGCAAGAATACTGGAGTGGGTTGCCATTTCCTTCTCCAGGGGATCTTCCCGACCCAAGAATCAAATCCTGGTCTCCTGCATTGCAGGCAGATTCTTTACCGACACGGCTATGAGGGAAGCCCCTTCACACCTCTCTAGGTACTTCGCTTGATCCCCCACTGCCACTGTTACACTTTATCTTCATTTCCCAGCTGAACTATTGCATTAACCCCCTTGCTGATCACTCTGCTTCTTCTCTAGTCTCCTCTGCATTTCTTTGTCGCATAATATAGACAGAATGATATTCCTGAAATGCAGA
The DNA here is from genome assembly GCF_054371585.1 of Giraffa tippelskirchi. Lineage (NCBI taxonomy): Eukaryota > Metazoa > Chordata > Mammalia > Artiodactyla > Giraffidae > Giraffa > Giraffa tippelskirchi. The sequence continues at coordinate 16,533,372 of NC_137289.1, read as the reverse complement.
TTAGATTATATTATGCAGATTATATATATCATATCAATTATATATTATTATATATTATATCATTATATATAAATAAATTATATTATATATTTAATATATTATATCATAATTATAATATATTTTATATATTATTTAAATATATAATATATATTATATATAAATTATATATTATATATATACATATGTGTCATGCTAGTGTATGCTCCTCGGTTCTTGTGTCACAACAAAGATTTGGAGTGATGGACATTAGAGCCCTCGGCGGGTCACGGCTCTCGGGTCTTGGACAGACCATGTTATAGCTCGTAGACAAATCAGTGTTACAGCTCTATTTTATTTAGATACTAGCAGGAAAATCCATCCTTGAAGCATGAGGGCCTGCTGACTGTCGACCCAAAACACGAAGAGAACACCCCAGCGTGCAGGAGAGAGAAAAAAAGGGAGAGAGAGCACTTTGGCTCCGCTTTTTATATGTTTTTCCTCCCCCTGAGCCTGCCCTATGTAAATTGGGCTTAGCCAGGAGTGCCTTCTACCTGAAGTTCTCACTCCAGTCCTCGGACCTTCCTTTGACCTTTCTTTGTTCCATTTTCGCAGGCTTTTCCCTTTCTTGTCTTTAGCCACCGCCATTTTGGACTCCTGTTTCCTATTCTAACTACCTAACAATATGCATATATATTATATAAATACAGATTAGATGGCTTTTCATTACCCTCTGGGTAAAGCCCAAACTGCTTAGCTTCTCCAGTTCATGTCTAAGTACATCAGCCCTCTCTTGTATCAGGGGTTTTCATGTCCTTGAATTAAATCATTTTTGGCACTCTCTCTCCCTCCTTTACCTGGTAACTCTTAATCACTTTTCAAATCTCAGTTTGGCTATCCCTTCCTGGCCACTTGAGACTGAATTAAGTACCTCTCTATGCTCACATAGTACCCTGGGGTCATTCACGCCTCTGTCTGCCTGTACTGGTAAATTGGCATGACTTGTTTCTCTGCCCATCACCCTAAAGAGCTAAGTCCCTGAGGGCAGGGAATGTGTCTTTTTCACCACTGTATTCTCAGGGCTTAGCACAATTCCTTTGTTGGATGGACAAAAATATTATCTAGATGCCAATAGCCCACTTGCATTTAGAAATGGCATATGCCATAATTTTTATTCTACTATAAATTACATATCTATTACCTTAAAGCTTTCAAAGCACATATAAATCAACATAGAAGACAGTACTAAAAAGATATTCCTTTCTCTCCTGAAGGAAGTTTCTCATTAACCATCTGTTAGTGTGGATTTTTTGTATCTTCCACACATATTTTTCTGGTTGTAAGTATCAGATACTTAATGACAGAAATTCAGAACCTAGTTCAGGATTCAAGGAGAACTGTCATTTGGTGCCCAGAGCCAGAGACAGTCTGTTGTTCCTGAGCACATTTGAAAGCTTAGGATTGTGATGACATAGTTTGTGCACTGTCTGCTGTTGAAATGCTGTAAGGATTGAGTGTAGTTGGCTAAACTCTGGGAGATAAATTGAAAGAGAGGGAAGTACTGCAGGGTGGACTCTGGCTGGAGTGCTCACTGCATGAGGAAGAAGAGGCTGATTGGGTCCATCCTTATGTTTGGCTCACTGCAATGTGATTGGTGGGATATATATCTGGCTGACTTTTTTTTTTGCCTCTGCTATTGTCTCTTGAAAAATGTTTTCCTACCACCTCAGGAGTAGGAAAAATGTACTGAAAGACAAGATTTTATAGGCAGCACTGTGAAATTGGACATGTTGATGATGTATCATGCTCAGAGTATTTCTGTTAAAGCCTGACAAGCTCATGACTTATACTTTTTGTGTTGTGACTTTATTTTGTATTTTAAAATTTTGTATTTAGAAATTATAGATGAGAGACAGGATGTAGCCAAGAACTGGAAGAATCTTGGCCAAGCCTCAGACAAGAGCCACCCAGTCAGAAATTTTCTAGGACTTGGGATATGAACTGAACAACTGGGATGTTTGAAACCTGAGGGCCCAGGCCAGTTGGCATTTAAAGACTGAGCTATAGTTACAGACAGCTGAGAGGGACGTGTGTGTGTGTATGAATGCAGAGAGAAAATGTATATTGATAGATATATAGTCAGAGCTCACATCAAACAATCAAACTCTCATTTCTTTCAACAAACATTGAATACTTTCTATGTACTGTCAGTTCAGTTCAGTTCAGTCACTCAGTCGTGTCGACTCTTTGCAACCCCATGGACTGCAGCACGCCAGGCTTCCCTGTCCATCACCAACTCCCAGAGGATGCTGAAACTCATGTCCATCGAGTCAGTGATGCCATCCAACCATCTCATTCTCTGTCATCCCCTTCTCCTGCCTTCAATCTTTTCCAGCATCAGGGTCTTTTCTAATAAGTCAGTTTTCGCATCAGGTGGCCAAAGTATTAGAGTTTCAGCTTCAGCATCAGTCCTTCCAATTAATATTCAGGACTGATTTCCTATGCCAGGTACTAAATTTCCTTCATTAAGGATCTGATATTTGCAGCTGGAAAAATAATAATTATGAGATTACAAGTCTGAGTATGTATTATATAAAAATGACAACTGGTGGCCATTGGGAAAACTCCTGGAACAATTTGCCTCAGAATATATCCAAATACATGTCAGATGGTGCCTCTCTGAGCCCTCCTCCTGTTTAACGGCAATAAAATCAAGGCAGAAAGAATGCTTGTGTTCCTTTCAGTTGCCTATGTAAGTTGGAATTCATGTTGTGAACTACAAAAGTTCCTTTTGGGAAAGAGCATCACTTGCTTCAAAACAGAAGTTGACAAAACCAGAAGTTCAGCAGCTGTGGAGTTTCTTCTCTTCACTCATATCCACCCCAGCACCACAGACATGCCAAAGCACCGTGAAGTAAGTCACAGGAAAGAACCCTGTTCTTGGAGAACAGAGCCCAGTCCATGGGCTAGTAAATGATGTGCTCCATAGTAGGGATATGTTTTTCAGTCTTAGTTTGTTTTCTTCTAGAATAAAAGTTGAGTTCAACACATTTGGAGGTCAAGAATACATATGATCATTAGCTTTTTAAATCCAAGATATATTGGGACTATTAGAAGGTTCAAGAAAATGTGGAACCATTATAGACTTTATCTTCTAAGTATTATTTTCCAAGGTTCTCTTGCAGGTTTAACATTCTGATTTAAAAGGTCTTTAGTGAATATAAATATTATATATATATATATATATATGAATCACTTTGATGTACACCTGAAACTAGCACATTGTAAATCAACTATACTTCAGTTTTTAAAAAGAGAAAGAAACAAGCAAACAAAAAAAGAAGGTCCGTTGTGGTTTGACCTGACCTCTGTATAGCTGGCTTGGAAAAGGCCTTCGAGGCATAAGGTACTGTTTTATACTGCTTGAATGATCATTTACAGTTTCCTGATCAGAGAGGGAGCCAGGTTTTGTGGTGCCTAAAGCATTTATAATTGGGGGAGGGGGTTAGATTTATAAAAAGAATAATAGGAAAATACCTTACTTTTATAAATTTTGCAATAACACATGCCCACGTGAATGCATTGTACAGCCCCTCTCAGTGATGGGTCTTGAAACGTTAACTACATTAGTCTCGTAAATCTGCTTTGTTCCCAGCATTCCAAAAGATGCTCATATGTTGAATAGGGAAAATGTGAGGAGGAGACCAGCATGTTGGTGATGATTGGAGGTCAGTGTATTGAAAACAAGAAAACAAACCCTAAATTGTTTAAAGAAATGAGAACTCTCCATAGTACATGAAAAAAGCACTAAATTCCTGAAAAAGTTGAAAGCAAGTTGATCTCTACTTTCAGACAGTTCTGATTAGATCTGTTATATATTTTTGTTCTCCTGATCTAGTTTCAAAAATGCTTTTTTTTCTTTACGATATTCCATGGAGAGAATAGGTACAATCTGAGATAGCCAGTTAAAAAACTCTTCATCATTGAGATGGAAAATATCCACACTGGTGTTCATCTCTGTGAATGCTGTTCATTATTAACCCCATAAACTTTACTTTCAACTGTTCTTTGATTGCCTAAAGGAGGGAAAATAGCTCATGCCCTTAAAACTTATTATTAACAAGCATTTTAAAGGGTTAGAAAATTTAATGATGTTACATGAATTCTGATTCATGAGGTATAAAAACAGTGCCCTTTTAAAGCTTAGACATAACTTAGGAGGTGGCAATAAATACTTTTTTAAAGGTCAATATTCCACAAATCGTAGTTAGTTATTTTGAAAACCAGGAGAAAATTTCAACTACACTTACTGAACGTGTAACCTGTGCACTGGTGGCACCACCATTTTCCATGAATAAGAGTTGTGTTGGGTTGTTTAATCATGTAGCTTTAGTAGTAAAGAGCAATTTCAGGAGACAATTTACTTCTTGAAAGGCCTCTAAAATATAGGTGGCTGTTTCTTAAAGGAAACCTGCTGTATCCAGACTCAAACTTTACAAAATGGGGAACTTAGGGCGTCATCAATGACATAGTAAGTTATTCTTTCCCTAAAAAGAGTAGCCACAGGGTTTTGTTAAATAACATACTTCTCTAGTGTAGTTAGGTTTGGTAGGAAGAGGTTTCTTATAGCCTTGGCTGCGCCCTGGGAAAGAAAACCTCTTTTTTACCTCTCATAGCCATGGTTGCCTCTTTGGTAAAATCGATGTCACAACCTCTTAGGCTCATTGTTCTGAAGATTTAGTGAGATAATGTGTGAATATATGACCAACGCAAGGCCTGACATGTAACAATGACTCCACAAGTGCTCTGAGAATGCACTGATTTGGGATATTTCTTGTAGGGCACATAGGTTTCCTTCCTTCAGGTGCTTTTATTTATGTTGCGGATTGATGCATTTTGTAGATTTACTAATGACATACAATTAAATGTCATTTAATGACTATAATGTGCTAAGAAAGACAACTCCACTTATATACAGTTTAGTGAAAGCATTTTTAGTGACCTATTTTAATAGCATTCTATGAATCCATTTATTCAAAATTAACTCTAAATGTACCTTAAAATAACCAGACAGGATCTACTTTTGATCGGGAATTTCTAGTTTTTTAGATGACTCTCTGCAAAATTAACCACACTTCCATGTATCCTTTGCATATCCCCTGTGTTCTTAGATGGCTATTCATATTTTTCTCCTGGACTAGGCTTTCGAATTGTGGTACTGGAGAAGACTCTTGAGAGTCCCTTGGACTGCAAGGAGATCAAACCAATCAATCCCAAAGGAAATCAACCCTAAATATTCATTGAAAAGACTGATATTGAAGCTGAATCTCTAATACTTTGGCCACATGATGCAAAGAGCCGACTCATTGGAAAAGACCCTGATGCTGGGAAAGATTGAGGGCAAGAGAAGGGGGTGACAGAGGATGAAATGGTTGGATGGCATCACCGACTCAACGGACATGAGTTTGAGCAGACTCGAGGAGATATTGTAGGATAGAGGAGCCTGGCATGGTGCAGTCCATGGGGTCGCAAAGAAATCAGACAGGACTTAGCAACTGAACAACAAGACATATACCTCCTCAAGAGCAGAGGCAATGTTTTTTTCATCTTTGTAAGCCTATTATTTAGCAGATAATAGATTCTTGGGCTTCCCTGATAGCTCAGTTGGTAAAGAATCCTCCTGCAATGCAGGAGACCTGGGTTCGATCCCTGGGTTGGGAAGATCCCCTGGCGAAGGGAAAGGCTACCCACTCCAGCATTCTGGCCTGGAGAATTCCATGGACTACAGTCTATGGGGTCACAAAGAGTCAGACATGACTGAGCAACTTTCATTTTCAATAGATTCTCAATATATGTATGTCTAATTAGCCATGATTTCTTCTACTTAGCTCATAGTGGAAATTTCTATTATTTCTATGTTTTATTACTGTTTTTCTCCTTACCTTATACCCTCTCCTTAAGCAATTCTTCCACCCACCTCCAAGTATTGATTACTGGCTCAATGGTAACAATTCTCACATTTCTATCTCCAGCTCAGACTTTTCCTCTGACTTTCAGATTGAATATATTCACTTGCATCTCAAAGGTAAGTTTTAAAAAATGTTTATTTATCTATTTATTTTGGCTCTGCTGGATTTTTGTTGCAGCTTGGGCTTTTCTCTATTTGTGGTGAGCAGAGGCTACTCTCTAGTTGTGGTGCATGAGCTTCTTATTGCGGTGTCTTCTCTTGTTGCAGAGCACGGGCTCTAGGACACAGGCTCAGTAGTTGTGTATATGGGCTTAGTTGCTCCACAGCATGTGGGATTTTCCCAGATCAGGGATGGAATTGGCAGGCAGATTCTTTACCACTGAGCCACCAGGGAAACCCTCAAAGTTGCTTTGAATCGGACATATCCTTAATTGAACTCATCTTCCCAAACCAGTTTCTTCCCTGTGTTATTTCTCAGTTCATTCAACTGCCCTGATACCTCCCTTCTCTCTTACTTCCCACGTTCAGATAAGTCTTCAAATTGTGCTCATTTCCTTCACGCATTTAATGACTTGAATTTATTCATTTCCTTCCATCCTTACTGTCATCCTAGTTCAGGCCATCATTAATTGTCACTTGCACTTTTTTCTTTCTTTTCCCCATTTAGGGCAAACCTCATGTTTAACGTTTTCTTGTGAAAACTTTAAAGAACTCAGAAAGATAGACTAGTATAATGAACACCCACCCATGTGTGTATCACTAGATTTAATCATTCTTAATGTTTTGCATATTTGTAAACTATTACTTATATTTTAATACAGGTAAAATATTACCTATTAAATATTACCTATTTTGTAAAGTATTTTCATCTAAATTACCAACATAAATACCTCAGTATAAGTCTCTAAGAATTAAAATTATTTTCCTACATAAACATAACAGTATTATCACATGTAACAAATGACCAATAATTTCTTAATAACATTTAATACTTGATTCATATACAAGTTTCCCCAGTTTTCCCCAAAATAGCTTTGAAATGTGATCAAACTAGGAATATCTCATCAAGGACCATGTGTTACATTTGTAATTTCCTTTATTCCAGAATATTAGCCCCATGATAATCTCCACCTTTTTAAATTCTGAGGTGGTTTTTTTTTTTGATAGAGCTAGCCAGTTGTTCTATAGAATGTTTCACTGGTCTGAATTTTACTGATTGCTGCCTATGGTGTTTTTGTAACTTGTTCTTCTGCCGTAACCATTTTCTGTAAACTGGGATTTAGATCTAAAAAGCTTCTGCAGATTCAAGTTAAACATTTTAGGTGAGAGTCCTTATTATGGGGTTCTTGTTATGGACTGAATTGTGTCCTGAAATTTATATGTTGAAGTTCTAATACCTAGTAGCTCAGAATATGACTATATTTTGAGATTGGCCCTCTAAACGGATAACTAAGTTAAAATGATGTCATTGGGTGGGCTTTAATCCAATATGACTGGTGTCCTTATAATAAGAGGAGAATACAACTAACAGCGAGATACCTGGAAGAACATGTGAGGATGCAGTAAGAAGGCAGCCGTCTGCAAGCCAAGGAGAGAGACCTCAGGAGAAACCAACCCCATTGACACCTTGGTTTTTAGACTTCTAGCCACCAGAATGCAGACAAAGCAAATTTTTAATCTGTAGTATTTTGTTATGGAAGATGTAGTAAATGAATACAGTTTTTACACATAAAGCTGTCTGCTCATATTGCATTTCGTCAGGAGGAACATAATGTCTGATTGGCCTTCCATTAGAGATGCTAAGATTGATGGGTCGTGTGGGAACATCCCGTTGCCTCCACTGTAAAGTGACACTTGCCCCTTGCAAGCGGGAATCTGCTAGGCAATGCTTTGGGATCATGCAAGTGTCCAGGTCCCCATGAATGTTTGAACCTAATAGTTTAACAGTTTCCACTGATGACCTGGCCTCAATCAATTATTTTATTATCACCAGAACTATTTCAACAGCCTGCTCATTGATCTCCTTCCTTTCACTCTGAGTCATTATTATCTTATACTGTGCCTTTGTAGGATGTAGAAAAAGAACTCCCAGTTAAGTAGACACACCCCAGACTCTGGACTTAAGGCTTGACAAGAAGAGGTCAGGCTGTATCTCAGCCTCCATTTGCCCCTCAGTAAGGCATCCTGGTGCAGAAGCAGCGTGCACAACTGTCCACGGCAGCCTTGCTGGCCCTGCTTCCTTCCATTCTCCACACAGCAGTCAGAGTGGATAACAACAATCTAGTCATATTACTCACCTGCTTCAAACCATTTCAAATCTTTGTGGTGGAATTGAAATCAAATTTTAGGAAACAGCCCACCAATTAGCCCCTGCATCATCTATTGTCTAACTTATCTTCTACCACTCTTGGCCTTGTTCACAAAATTCCACCCCACTGTTCTCCTTGTAAGTCCTCAAATGCACCAAGTTTCTTTCTAGTCATCCTTGCCCTTCCCTCTTCTTAAGAGCTCTTGCCACTTCTCCCCTTTGCCTCCCCATCCTTTACCTGGACCAGATTATGGGTCCAGGTTCAGCTCTCGCAGAACTCTGATTTTTCTTTGTACTACTTAGCACAACTGTAACTCAACAATGACTCATGTCTTTATTTGTTTAATATTTGCTTCCCTAACTAGATTGTAGGCTCTAAGAAGACAGAGACTGTGTCTATACTGTTGTCATTTTATCTTTAGCAACTTACACTACCTGGAATGTAGTAGATGCTAATTCAGTGTTCATTGAATTAATTAAGGAAAGGAAGCAGCATAGCACAGTATACTGCAAAATGGGTACACTGATGTGGACCTCACATTATTGAGAGGATTACTTCAAAGTGGACACGCATATACATGCCTAGAACATAGTAGGCACTCAGTAGATGGTCCACAAAGCACTTAAACTATTTATAGATTTGGTGAGATGTTTTTATTATGTATATTAGAGGGAAGTAGAATGAGAAGGTACGCATTAGACATCTGAACAATTTCATGTTGTCAACCATGGCTTACCAATATTTAATTCTGCAGTCCTGTTATGTACATAAAAGGCATTTTACTTTTGACAATAGGAGTTTCTACTTAAACGCTTTGATTCAGTTTTCGGGTTCTGTGAGGGGAGTTTATTTAAGGATCCTGGCAGCAAGGATTATGTCTGTTGACTTTTTCATGGTTAAAATATATTTTGGAAGAACAAGATTCTACTACATGAGCTGATGAAATAAAAAAAATCAAGATGGTTAATAGTGGTAGAGAAGGAATCTAATTCCTAATTTAAGGTGTGGTAAGAATCTTTGAGAAGTAGGTCAAAAACTTGTGAAAACGGGTGTTCTCCTTAACCCTCTAATCATTAGAGTCTAGTGGGATCTGTACAAAGTCTAGGAGAGCAGGCTTGGGGTAGTCACAGCGGAATATGACTGATCTGAAAGCCTTTGTGAGGGGCCCTGAATCAAAGTTTGCTGTTGCCTGAGCTTTGAATCCCTCCCTCCAGCCGTCCAGTGATGCCACGCTGGTGGCGTTGACCTCGGGGTCATTCTTTTTTAAACAATTACGTTTAATTTGTGAATGCGATTTCCAAATGCAAAAGCTCCCCTGCCCTCCCCAGATTTCCCTCTGTCGAAGAATGTGTGAATTCACACGCATCCTGTTCTAACTGTGCAGGGGAAAATTCCGACCAGGAGACATTGTTCCACTCCCTGGATATTTGAGAGAATAATGAACTGATCACATAAAAGTAGGTCTCGTAGCAATAGGGCTGCTTCTCCGAGTATGAAAATTGTCGAAGTGTCTTCAGTTATCATCTACTTTACTTCTGGTTTTGTTTCTCTGACCAGATTGGGCTAAAAGTAAAACAGGAGGTGAAAGCCCTTACTTCTGTTTGTTAAGCTTTCTTCTTCTATCTTTTTTAAAGCAGTCTTTTTTTTCCCTCTCTTTTGCCTCAATAGAAAGAAAAAAAGTTTTGTCAGCACTCCTGTTTCTTTTGTTGTCTTCTTTTTCTCAGAAGTCTTTTTCTGCTTTTATCCTAATCCCAGTCATGCATGAGAGAACAGTTGTGCTCTGTTGTTTGGCTGTTCTGCTAGTTTTGAATCAGTAGGACTCCCTCTTTGTTCTCTTTATTTTCTGAACACAGAAAGGTAAAGGAGTAGGAATGGGGATTGGAACTCTTAAGAAGAGAAACCTATATTTATTTAGATTTAATTCATTTTTGGGGGCCATGTTGGTAATAATTAAGGAGTTGCAGCAAATAGAATTGTGATCTCAGTTTCCTTACCTGGAACATTTTGTTTAACCGGTATCTCTGGAAATGATGCATTTTAACCATGTGCTTCCAGTTTGGGTGATTCTTGGCATCTGCTAAATGATTTAATGGATGACTGTTTCCCACTTGGGTGTGATACTTAGCATCAGTTGCTTTATGATTCAAACATCGCCTACCTGAGGTGATGCCTGCCTGGGGGTTAGAATGGACTTCATGAAAAAATCATTTTAAAATCACACAAGAAGATTTGCCTGTTACCAGAGCACCAAAGAAGCCTGGGTAGCTTTTTATATTTACATTTTTATTTTTGTGACTTTTTTATTTAAGGCATTCAGAAGTGAGACTTGAACTTAAGATGAATATGAGAGGGCTTCATCCTTACAAAACAGCCCCTTTCTGATGTGGTTATCCAACATGGGCTTGCTCTGGGTTGTCATGGTGATAGTGTAGGCCTGAAATTTTTCACAGGCTCAAACTATGAAGTTTTTGAAAACTGTTTTGATTAATTTTTCCTCCACTCCAACTTCTCTCTCACTTCAACTGTTTTTGCTTTTGTTTCACACTTGATTTATGGCAGGTTGCTGTCATTTAAATAGATGTGCATTTTGAAATTCCTCCTTTCTGTGCTAATGCAAAGAGAAAAATAACCCATGCAAGTCATGCTCAAAGAGTTGGTTATTGTTGCTTGCTAGATTTCGACTCTCTGTGGTTGTCGAGCCTAATTCAAAGTAATTCAGGCTCCTCAGTGGGGGCAGTGCATAGCTCCACAGGAAATTATGATAGCAAAAGTCTTCCTGTTGAGCTCTGCACTTGGCACTACAAAGTGCCTCGGGCTGCAGCTACCTGAATAGGGTTGAATTAGACCAGACAACCGCATCATCCCACTTCTTAATCTATTAGAGCGATATACAAGTGGCAATTGTTGATTGCAAAAATGGGATTAAGAGGCTCTTCAAGTGAATTGATTTTCTTGTGAGAACAAAAAGAGGAAAGAGAAGGCTTCGTTTGAATCACACAGCCAGAAAGTTTCATGAATGGGTTCCACTCCAAATGTTAGAATTAAAGTAATCAGTGCTTCTTCCCCCATGGGGTATGCAGGTGAGAGAAATAAACTGCTCTAAAATAGCAAATTACACGCAAAACCCAAGTTTAAGCCGTCTGCACTGCAAGACTCCCCCCAGTAAAGTAGCCACTGGAAAGCTGTCTACTAATGTGACACAGACAAATGGTCCCAGTGCTTCCTCTCTGGCTTTGCGCACTGGTGTCAGCTGCAGCCGTGATTTGTTGGTGAGTCAGGTGAGCTGCGGACATTTTTCATGATCCAGTCTCTGATTTGCCTATGAGGATGCTTCTCTCACTCCTGGGCCAGTGGGGCCATGCTCTGTGTTGAAAAGTTTCCCCATGGGCCAGGTCTCTTTTGAAAAGACATTTATTGCTGAGGCTCTTTTTTCACTTTTCTCTGAAGTGTCCTTAAATTTTTGACTCAGGATTACTTTGGAAAATGTAAATAGAATCTCTGCTAGTTGGATTAAAATTCCGTTTTACTTTTTCCAAAGTGCTGTTTAGTTTGGAAGGACATTTATCATAGTTGTTTGTCTTCTGAGAGGTAAATGGCACTGTCAGCTCTCTGCCACGGGGTGATTGTGCAGGCCTCGAAAACCTAAAGTCGGTTGATTTAAATTCGTATGATGCTCAAAGCTGTAATAAATGACCTCAAGTTGATTGAAAACCCATCAGGATCCTGAAAGAAAACATTCAAAGGATCCACACATGATCTCTCATATTCAAATACCTAAAATGATACTGGGGGTCACTCGAAGGTAGTGTTTTCTATGGCATATCACGCATCACAAATGTATCTAAAATAATCATTTATCTGGCCGCTTTAGCTGTCAGAAACTCCAAGGGTGTGGAGAATAGAAATGACACACTGATGCCAGCTGGGGAAAAGAAAGTGACCAGAGCAGATGGGGGAAGCCTCCTGTTACCTCTGCCTTTAGGATCCCATCACATACTAACCAGAAGCAAATAATTTGGAAAGCCCGAGCCTTTTGACAACACAATTGGCGACAAGCAGTTGAAATGTCTTAGAAGAGGCTCTTGTTTGGAAAGATAAACATAACTCTAAGTGACAATGAACTCTCCACAGATCTGAGACTTCTCAGAAGAAAATCCTTGTCAGTGGATGTAGGAAATGAAAGTGTCCGCCTTCCCCTCACCTATCAGCCTCGGGGGTTAGAGGAGGATGTGACGGTGGGGGAGGCCACCTTTGTTTATGAGCACAAAGGGGACCATCTCTCCCATCTTCAAAGGTTGCTTCAAAGATCCTTTGGAGAAAAAAATGGCACAATTTAGACATTTGACACTCCTTATGCATACTGATGCTGTGACTTCAAAAGCCCCAGTCAACCAGGCTGGTTAGCGAGGTGTTATTTATTTATTTTTCACAGCGACGGTTCCCCCCCACCCCCCTCCGCCCTTGTTTTGTTTTCTTAACCTGTTGGAGTCAGTAGCCAACGGCCACATCAGAAACTGCCTGATGGAGTTGTTACCGCACTGTGAGTCTGGAGAGACTGCTGCATCTCAGGTCCTGACCCGCGGGGAGCACTGTTTTTGGCAGTCGTTTCCGAAGCAAGATTGAGGGAAAGGGTAGAAACAAAAGAGAAGTGGTGTCAGAGGACCCCACAGAGCCAGCAGCACGTTGGCTGTTGGTTTGCGTTTACTCTGCAGTATTCCAGCAGCTCGCTGTCTTTACCTTGGCAGGTGGAGTTTTTTTTCTTTAAGGGAAGCCCTTGTTTAGACAACGTTTGCACAGAGGCTTTCAGTAGACTCACAAATGTGAAACTCTCCAAAGAAGAGAGAACATGTGCATTTACATGAAAATATAATCGATAGATTTCATGTCCTCTTTTCCCTGCATATTCAAGTAATTCTCTTTCTGGGTGTATTTCACTCGCAATAGCATTTATTTAAATCTTAATTCAGAGGAATCAGTTTGTTAGATCTTTTCTTTCCCTCTGGATTTTTCTTTAAGCCCTGAAAGCAGAGGCATCAGCCTGCATATAACATAGCAAGTATGGGATACAGTAAGTAATAATTGGATATTTATCATAATGTTGCTTTCCCGGAACACTATTCATTAACTGCCCCATATTTAATTATGCCAAAATTAGCACAGGGGAGTCTTTGGCTAGTGTATTTGCACATGCTATCAATTATGTTCTAATAAATTAATTTGCTTTTCAGGATTCACCAGAGGCACCAGTTGGGCCTCTGCGCTCCTGCTTGACTGTTCTGACTTTGAACAGGTTTATTCAGCTGCTGTCTGCTAAGCCCTACAGAAAAGCACAATGGCTGCTGATCGGCCTTTTATGGTTTATTGGAAACTGGTGGTCCGCACTGCGGCTCTGGTCAGTGATTAACCCGCAAGAAAACAAACTACACAGGGCTAAGTTGATGTTGGAGGAGGAATGAGCTCACTTCATTAAGGCTTGAAGAGGAAACCTTTTCTTCTTCCGTGCTTGTTCAAAACTTTTCAGGTCTCTATTTAATCACGTAATTCTCTCTAAGTACCAAGAGAAGCCTGCTGCACAGCAAGTGGTCTTTTGCCACATGACAACTTAGAAAGATAAATTATATATAAATATCTTCATGGTTTTGTGTGAGGAGGAAACCAATTTTAGTATTACTCTGTGAAACGAATTTACTTGTTTCTTTATTAAAAGAAATGGTACATGCCATGCCATTTCATGTGCACACAACAGTGGGCTTCATATTTCCTTGGGGCTTCTCTTTCTTTGATACGGTTATTGAAAATTCAGGTGAGAGCTGCCTCCCTCCCTCCCTCCTTCCCCATGATTCTAAACAAGGATTTGAAAGGGGCTGTGGAGGAAGAGACTGAGGGCAGAACCTCAAATAATACAGATTATTGCAAAATGGGAAGAAAATAAATCTCTTTCCAGCTAGAATAGAAGGCAGAACAGGATCTGCATGGCCTGGTTCTGTTTTGGGGAAGTGTTGCCATTTCTTAGCATTATCTAATACCTCTCTTTCTCTCTCTCTCTCGCAACTGGCAACTTCAACTTTGTAGACTATGAATAAAAATCACAGCAGATTTAGATGATTCAGTTCAGGTTTTGGTGACTCTTGGAGAGGAGGGCTCTGCATGGTCTTAAATCAGACGTCCATAAAGACGTGTAATAGGTGAACGTCAAGGGATTTCAACGGTGCCTTCCGGTTCTAAATTTAAGGAGGTAGCTTATGCTTGTTTTGATGAAGCAAATTGGGGGGGGGTGTCCCTGCAGTGACTTGGGGGACATTTTACCCTCTTCACTCACCTTCTCACTGGCACATTTTTCCTGTTAGATCTAGAGAAAGGTACTCGATTGTCCCTCCTCCCACCCCGACGCACATGCTCACATGCACAAGCACTCTGAAGACATCATTATGGGAAGAGGCCTAATTAAAAACTACATAACAAATTTGTAGATTGCATATCAAGGAGAAGGCTTCACAAAATCTCCATTATTTTTAGGTACGCGTAGGTCTTAAGAAAACTCACAATCACTGAAGAGTAAATCAAGGGAGGGGAAGGGGTCTGTTGTGCTGAAAGTCGGATCTTCTGAGCTGTACACTTCTGGCTGCTCTGCTGGCTGCTCTTAACCCATGTCTTATTCATAATCCTTCCTTCATCAGTGATTTGTGCCCCAATTACACTTGGTTTGCCAACAGGACTGAAGCTCCAATTTTCTGATGTCTTCCGGCCTCCACAATATTATCTGGATCTCTTCCTTTTCTTTTTCCACGCCTCCCTCACTCCCTTTTGTTGCTGTGAGATGGATTTTACAAACCTCTGACTTTTTGGCAGAACCAAACTTCTGGTTTGGGTACCATCTAAATAATCTTTCTTTACTATTCCCACTCCCATCCCCTTTTACAGTGACTCCACTCTGTCATCATCTTTCTCCCACCCCTTTCAGTAGCATTCGAGCATGCTAAGTTGCTTCAGTTGTGTCCGACTCTATGAGACCCCATGGACTGTAGCCCACCAGGTTCCTCTAGCCACAGGATTCTCCCGGCAAGAATACTGGAGTTGGTTGCCATGCCCTCCTCCAGGGATCGACCCAGGGATCGAACCCATGTCTCTTATATCTCCTGCATTGGCAGACAGGTTCTTCACCACTAGCCCCACCTGTAGCAACAAATGTGATTAACACTGTATACTTTCTGATTTGTTGGGATATTCTTGTTTAACTGTTAGATTCTCTCATGCAGATGTTACATTAGTGCTTCTTACATCCTAATGTGCATCACAAATCACTGGGTGGTGGGGTGGAGGGAATCTTGTTAAAACACAGATTCTAACTTGCTACATCTGGGATGGGGGCCAGAGATTCTGCCTATCTAACAAACTCCCAGATGATGCTGATTGATGCTAGTGGTTTCTGGACCATGTTTTGAGTAAGTAAGAAGGCTCTAGGCTTGATCTTCCCAGCCACACTTTGAAAAGCAGTGTTGGGTTGTTAGAGAATCGAACACTTAAATCAGGACACAAAAATTTGAACAAAGTTCTTGAGGACAGTTAAAAGCTACCCTAGCATGAGGGCATATGTCAAAATCCCAGGATGAACTAGGCTTTTTACCATTCAGTAGGAAAGCTTGCCAATGAATGATTTTCTATATTAAAAAAAAAAAAACTTGGCAATAACTACAGGCAAGGAAAAGGCACCATGTGTGCCAAAGTTCACAGTTGGTGGTGGTAGAGGGGGAAGGAGCTCAATAAATGACCTATCATATGATTTCAAAATCTTAAGGAAATTCACTACTAAATCACATCTTGGTAGTGTCATTGTGAAGAAAGTGTCCCTAGTTGGGTGAATATTTTAATGCTGTATTGATATTTCAAGAAGTCTTTTAATATTGATACAGTATTTATTCTAATTTACTTTAGCTTCTAAAATTTTCTGAGTAATGAGGTTTGTTAAAGCAGATGCTGACCAGCTATCTATATTAATCTAGACTGCTATTTTTCCCCTGTAATTGCTAAAATATTTAGGAAAAGGTTTTCTACAACCTCTTTAAGCAATTTTAAGCAACTTACTCTTACTGTAGGATGCTCTTCTTTAAGTCTAATCATAGTATCCTGTGCTGCAATTTATACTATTATTATTTTGTTTAGCCAACCACAAAATATTTATAATTTACCTGCTATCATCCAGAGATAGTGCTAGGTACCATGGGAGAGATAAAGAATTGTAAGACATGGAGTACAACAGAGTACAAACAGCTCTATAAAAGAATGAAGCACAGTCTATGAACTGATATGGTGTAATTTCCAGGATGTATTATGTATTATTAAGTGAAAAAGGGAAAGTGATAAATGTGGCATCCTACTTTTTGTGTGATACGTGAGAATATATATATTTGTATGTGTGTATTTTTTTCCTTACAAAAATAGAGAAAGGATACAACAGAATCTATGGGGGTTACTGGAAACTGGGGTACAGAGGATAGAAGAAAACCTTTTCTAATGGTAACTTTTTAGAGACTTTTGACTTTTTAACATGTAAATGTTTTACATGTTAAAAAAGAAAATTCAATAAAAAAGAGATGAAATATCAAACCTTAAAACTTAATACAAGTAGAAACAAATGAACCTAACTAAATATCACATTTATAACAAACCATAGAGAGAAAATTCAAGTTTCTTTAAAAATTTTTAACACACTTCTCTGACTATGACATCATTAGAATATGTTCTAAGAACAAAATTAGCAGTATATTAATTATAAAATTTACTGAGTCAATTTATTGTTAATTGTACATTATAGTTGTATATAGAATAAAGCAGGTAAGTAAATGTTTTAATGTTATCAGGATCCAAGATTTTCACAGTACCAGAAAAGAGGTGTGACTATAAAGTAATCTTTATAAAGTAAGGGAAAACCCTCCAGTGTTAAATTTAAGTTTGAAACATAAGTATGTATTCATTTTATGTATGCGTATATGTTTTTCCTAGCTCTATTCACTCAAAGGGCTTAGGAGCAATGACAACCTAGTGGCAATGAGCATACCTAGAGCTCAAATATTGGTTTCTAAATACCATTCCATACTAAAAAGAACCAAGGCCCCTTGAAGAAATGCCTGATTACAGGGCTGAGGTGGAGAAAGTACAAGTGAGCCTGGAACACTTTAGGTGCTAGAAAAAGTACCCGAACACTAATATGGTCAAGTCACAAGGACACAGGGACTGGCCTGAAGTGTTCTCACTGATCAAATTTGAGACAAGTTAACATCATAAATAATGATCTTGTTAATGGCTTATAATGCATGGAATGAAAGCAATCCATGAGTCTGAAGTGATAGGGTGAGGGATCGGGGAGCGAGAGGTGAGGTGGAAGGAAAGCTCTTCTTTTCATAGTAATTTTGGTTTTCAAATGTGGAAATAATAATAGAATTAGAAATAACATTTTCCAACCCCCAATGTAATAATCAGTCAGACAAGGATCATCAATGATGGCTAAAATCATTGAATAAAAATTAGTTTGGGCAACAGGATATTCACATGGTGTCAAGGTATGTCAATCATCCCACAGGTTAGTGACCAACTGCAAAGGGAACAATGTGAGTTTACCATGATGAGACATGACAGTCACTGCTTTAAGTGATCAGTCTTAGGATCACCAATCTGACATTATGCACTTCCTGATGTGATAAAATAACATGGACATGGCAGCATATATGAATTAACCTGAATCTAATCATGAAAATGTAATCAGAGACATCCTGGATATGGGCTGGTCTACAAGACAACTAGCCTGAACACTTGGGGAAAAGTTTTGTCAAGAGAAACAAAAGGGGAAGGAATTGTTCTCGGTTAAGAGACTGAGGAGACATGGTCATTAAAAGCAATGTACAAAGCTTCATTGGCACCTGGATTGGGGGGAAAAAAACAGAGGAGGAATTTTGGGGATAATTGGGGAAGTTTGAGTCTATACTGTTTATTAGGTGATTTTAGAGAATGATAATTACATTTCTTGGGTATGATAATGTTGCTGTGATTATCTAGGTGATTGTCCTTGTTTTAGGGAGATATATACTGAAGTTTTTAGGAGCAAAATCCCATGATGTCTAAAAAATAAAATAAACGTTACACATTTTTATCATTAAAAAAGTCTCATGATGTCTGCAAGTTGTTTTCAAGTGTATTAGTATATGATATATGTGTGTCATGATGTGTGACCTACCTATAGGTACATGTATGTATATATAAGAGAGAAAAAGCAAATGTAGCAAGATGTAAAACATTGGTAAGTCCAAGTGAAGTATATACAGGAATTGAGTGTACTAATTTTTCAACTTTTGGAATATTTGAAATTTTTCAAATCAAAATGTATAGGTGTGGTGGGGAGGACATTGTGTCATCCACAGAATTGCTGGAAAGGTAGGAGAACAAGATTCAGAAAACAGGCAGGCACAAGAGTGGCTCTAGCAGCCAGAGCCACATCCACCATCTTGTTCCGAATCCTGGACAGTGAGGATGCTCCAATACCTGCTATGGAGCCATGAACTCCAGGGTTCTGGTCCTCCACACCTGACAGGGCTGTGGTCTCCAACACGATTTCTCCCTCTGTGCTTCTGTGTGTCACTGGGACTCACACCTGTGATCAGCCGAGTCAGATCATGTGCCCCTATTCTAGCTGCAGGAACTGTTGGGAAGGGCTTTTTTAGCTTCTATGGTGAGAGAGGAGCTCTGCGTCGCTCAGACTCGTTTGATGAGAGGTCCCCCGAATATAAGATTCATCCCCACATGAAAAGGGGGTCAGAGGCTATTAATATCTTTTTATAGCAGCCTTTAATCTAAGCTATAAATTATAAATGGCTAGACAATGTAGATCATTATGGAGTCACTTATCTACATGTTCTTTTCTAGTTGGAACCCTTTGCTGGGCTTTCTGAACCTACCCATTACATTACTACAAACTCAGGTAGACCACAGCTGGACCTTGGAAATTAGAGACAAGTTGAAACGGAATGAACAGAGATGTGAGTCCCTTGTGAAATTAACCAGGATCCACACATCATGAGTGTAAAGTTATTTGGAGTAAATTATGCAGCCCAAAGTATGATTTGCATGAGATTAAGGTGTATCCGTAGTTTTCATCAGGAAGCAAACAACCTTAAATCAGCTAAAGGCTTAGAAGTCGCAGCATATTATAAAAGTTGGATGCTATATGTTCAAATAGCTAAAAGAGAGCACCAACATGGAAAAAAAGAAGTATGTGACTTCAGCACAACCCCAGGGGAGAGAGCCCTGTCAGGCAAATATGAGTACTTCTATTTCCTTGATAAGTCTCTCTCCACAGTGATAAGGGTGACTCACCAGGCTGCCATAGCTTGATGACATTATTCCTCAATTCAATTTATTGTAATCATCATCAACAACAGCCAGTTATTGAGCGCTTTCTTGTGTGCTCATTACTGCAAATACAAAGATGAATAAGGCCCCTGAGGACCTTATAATCCACTTGGAGAGAGAGAGAAGATATACATGAAAGATAAATAACAATAAAAGGTAGCACATAAAGACCAAATGAGGAGTACAGACAAGAGCTGAAGCAGGTCAGATGAGGGACAACATATTGAGGGGTGGGATCATAAACCAGGCTTCCTTGAGGAAATGAACAGTTAGAGGAAGAGTTAATTTGCATAAAAGCAGGGAGATGGTTCAAAACTGGCATTCCAGGTAAGCCTGAGAACTTGGGCCAAGGTGTTTGAAGACTTGATTTCGTGTGTGTGCCAGGGGGAGGAAGGCAGGGAGGGAGGAAGCCAGTTTTCCTGTGACAAAAATATACAGAGGTTGTAGATTGCATGGCTTGGCGAGCTGAGTAAGTTTAGGGTCTTGAAAAGTCTTGATGTAGGGCAAGTATTTGAAAAGATGAACTCCTCAGTTAGCTGAACTCCTCTTTATTTTGTTTGGATCCTTCCTTTACTTGCTTATTTCTCTCCTTTCATTATTTTACTTCTCATTCCTCCCCTACAAGTTACTTGTTAAACCCTTGTTCCATGAAACAGTGCTTCCTACTATTGGAACAGTCCTTTTCAAAGGTTTCCACTTATTTCTTTGCCATCAAGTCAAGCAACCCCCTTTCGATATTCATTCTCTTTGACCCCTCTGCAGTATTTGCTGCTACTTTGATAATGTTACTTTCTTGCTCAAAACCTTCATCAGTTGATTGTGGCTTTCAGAACAAAGTCGAGTCTCTTATATAACGATCTAACACCCTTGCTCCAAAGGCTGGCCTCAACTCTCTTTCTAGTTTTATATTTGTTGTTGTTTAGTTGCTCAGCGTCTGACTCTTTTGCGACCCCATGGACTGTAGCCCGCTAGGCTCCTCTGTCCATGAGGTTTCCCAGGCAAGAATACTGGAGTGGGTTGCCATTTCCTTCTCCAGGGGATCTTCGTGACCCAGGGATTGAACCTGCATCTCATGCATTGTCAGGTGAATTCTTTATCTCTGAGCCACCAAGGGAACCCTTTATAATAATAGCCACCATTTATTGAATGCTTCCCTTGTGCTAACCACTGTAAGAAGCTTTTTTCATATGTGATCTCATTTAACGTGAAACTCCATGAGGCAGGTCCAGTTAACCTGCATAAATAACACTGATGGGCATACACACTGAGGAAACCAGAATTGAAAGAGACACGTGTACCCCAATGTTCATCACAGCACTTTACAATAGCCAGGACATGGAAGCAACCTAGATGTCCATCAGCAGATGAATGGATAAGAAAGCTGCGGTACATATACACAATAGAATATTACTCAGCTATTAAAAAGAATGCATTTGAATCAGTTCTAATGAGGTGGATGAAACTGGAGTGTATTATACAGAGTGAAGTAAGTCAGAAAGAAAAACACCAATACAGTATATTAATGCATATATATAGAATTTAGAAAGATGGTAACGATAACCCTATATGTAAGATAGCAAAAGAGACACAGATGTAAAGAACAGACTTTTGGACTCTGTGGGAGAAAGTGAGGGTGGGATGATTTGAGAGACTAGCACTGAAACATGTATATTACCATATGTGAAACGGATCACCAGTCCAGTTTCAATGCATGAGACAGGGCGCTCAGGGCCAGTGCACTGGGATGACCCTGAGGGATGGGATGGGGAGGGAGGTGGGAGGGGGGTTCAGGTTGGGTAAGACATGTACACCCATGGCTGATTCATGTCAATGTATGGCAAAAACCACTACAATATTGTAAAGTAATTAGCCTCCAATTAAACTAAGTTAATTTAAAAAAAAGTATAGAAAATCTACAGGGACAAGAAATGAAGAAGGAACTGAAAACTATAGATGCAAACGTCTTAAATATTATATAAAGAAAATTGAACTGGCAATATATAAAAAGAATGACACATCGTAGCCAAGTGAGATTTATGTCAGTAAGGCAAGACTTGTTTACCATTCAAAAATCAGTGTAATTCACCATATTAAAAGAATAAATGAGTAAAAACATCTCAATAAATGCAGAAAAAGCACTTGAGAAAAATAAAAACTCTCAGCAAACTAAGATTAGAAGGGAGCTTTCTAAACCTGATAAAAGGTATCTATGAAAAACAGATGAGTAGCATCATACTTGATGGTGAAAGACTAAATGTTTTCCCCCAAGATCGAGAATAAGGCAAGATTGTCTGCTTTCACTACATCTGTTCACCATTATACTGAAGGTGCTGTGAAAAACAAAAGCCATACAGACTGAAATAGAAGAAATAAAACTGTCTCATTCATGATGATATGATTGTCTGTAGAAAATTCTATGGAATCTACAAAAATGCAGCTGAATATATACTTCAGACAGAGAAATTTAGCTCAAAAGGAGGGAGTGAGGTTTAAAAATTGAGAACAAAGAAATTGGTAAACATGGTTAAAACTAAACATAGTGAGGAGAAAGACTGAAAATGAATAAGCTAAGAATCCAATTTAAATAATTAGAATAAGAATGAATAAATAAAATTAATAGTGAAAGGAAAGAGTTAATAAAGAGCAAAAATTAAATAGAAATTAAAGATACAATGGGGTCATTTGAGGCAAAAGCTGTTTTTTTGACTTATAAAATAGACAAACTTCAGATAAGATTAATATTGAGAAAAGATAGAAAGCACAGATAAACAAGATTAGGAATGAAAATATAGTTGCTTTAGAAATTAAACAGTAAGAAGTTATTTTCAAGAATGTGATACTAATTCATTTGAAAATATACATAAAACAAATTTCTCAGAAAATATGTTATCAAAGTGAATGAAAAAAGCAATAGAGAACTTTCATTGTCTTCTAAACAATAAACATCATTAAAAAAATCTTTCTGCAAAGGTAGCACCAGACCCAGATCATTATATAGACAATTCTTTCCAAGTATTAATGGAACAGGTAATGCTAATCTTATACATTCACTTTCTCAGCGAATTGTAAGGAAGGAAATCTGATTCCTTTCTCATGCTATTCTTGCCTGATTTTAAAACAGTATGAGGAAGGAAAATTATGGGTCAATGTCATTTGTAAACACTGACACAAAAATCCAAAATGAGTTATTAGCAAACTGAACCTACCAAGATATGGAAAAAATACATCATAACCAAAGTTTCTTTAAGCCAAGAAAACAGAGTTTAATATTAGAACATTTGTTAATTTAAACCACTATATTAACAGATTAAAGAAGAAAACATCACAAAAATCATCTCAACAAAGAAAACATTCATAAAACTCAACCGCTATCCATGATTAGGAAAAAAGAAATCTCTTAGCAAATAAAAATAGAAGGAAACTTCTTGGACATGATAAAGAATACAAAAAAAAATACATAAAACTTCACTTTTAATAGTGAAACATTAGAAACATTCCTTTTAAATTCAGGAAGAAGATAGGGTTGTATGGTGCTAAACTTCTGTTCAACATTTTATTAAAAGTTAAACAACAGTAATAAAACAAAAGAAAAAAGAGTTGTGTATTGGAAAATAAGAAATAACACTGCCACTGATCAGAGGTAATTATTTATATAAAAATCCACAAGAATTTGCAAACTATTTGGAATAAGAAAGGCTACTGGATATAATATCAATATTCAAAACATGATTGTGCTCTTAGACACCAGGAATGGAGAATTAGAACACAGAATTTTTTTAAAAAATGACTTATAAAAGCAATAAAAACAAATTATTAGTGGTTAAAGCAACCTAATGCCTCAGATCTTTGGCTCATTCATATCTCTCCTCTGTTTACAGTACTATTACTTTGACTTTCCTAGATCAACATCCAATTAATCCTTCAATATCTAGTTCAGGAAGAGATTTCCTAATATCTTCTTTAAGTACCTCAGTTACAAATGAGTTTTTTTCTCCAAAGTATTGTACCTCTACTTTGTACCATTATTAAGATACTGACCTTGAACTATCGGTAAACTGATTTATGTAATTTTTCATCTTTCACTAAATCATAGTGACCTGGAAGGCAAGATAGGGATCGTATATTGTTCTTTATATATCTCACAAAACATAGCATAAAGTTTTATACATAGTAGATCTTTAATCATGTTTACTGAATAAATGAACAGCTTCCTCAGCAAAACAATTGACAGCTTATAAATCCATCTCTGTTGAATTCACAAATCCATTGATGTTTCTAGAGTTTCTGGACGAGTCAGGCTGACACCCAGCCCTTGTGATGCCAGCCGGTCTTGAGGCCCAATCTGTTGCCAGCTTTTTAAAAAAAATTTCTTTCAGTAGGTGCAGTGGGCATTTAGGTAAATTCTTGTTGACTATTAAGGTTCATTGCCAGTAGAACCATTGGTTTAAGGAAAATTCCATTGCATTGGATGGTGTAAAAACAAAAGAAATCAATGACACCCCCAAATCTGCTCTTCACGTAGCTACTTTATTTGAGGTGGTAGCCCCAACTATTTTCTCCCTGCCTCAGGCATGATTGTTCTATAGCCGATTTTGTCAACCATTCACTATTCTAGTCACAGATTGTTGGACCAGGCACCGTCATAATTAACTGCAAGGAAGCCAGCTGCGTTGGCCCCTGCTGCTTCTGAAGTGGCTTGAACTCTGTCCAGTACAGGTGTTCCACACCCACTGTCACCAACCCAACACAATCTAAGGCTGTCTCTGTGAAGAATAATGCTGAGAAGTGGAGTTCCAAGCAATATTTAGTGATCATCTTAGTTGCTTATTAAACTGGGAGCACCTTCCAAAGCTAAGTGAATTGGGGCCTGGAGTTTGTATGTGGCTGGTAGGGCCCTTTCCCATTGTCTTGTATTTTTGTGCACTCTTAAACATACATGGCTGTCATTATTCAGTGATCAGCTCTTCCTTGTGACTCGGAAAAACGTGAGCAGCTGAATGTGTGCAAATGTTCAGCCCTCTTGCATTCTTTCCCCTTTAAATATCATTTACCTCCCCTCCCTCCTCCCCACCTCCATCTTTCTTATAGTTTTGCCCTTGGCTCATTCTTTATCTATTTCCACTGAACTATATTATCTATCAAAATGGAAAGGCTAGAGGTAGGGCAGATTTTTGTTGGGTTGGTTTTCAGTGATATCATGAAAATCTTGGGATCTTTCTGTCTCTGTGCTCTACTATTCTCAGTTCAAGCTTTGCCCTTAGACTTGTAGCAAGATAGCTGCAACAGTTCCAAATATAACATCTAGGAGATGTAGAGAGATCATGTTTTTATATGCCTCTCTTTTAGGAATGAGCAAACTTTCCCCAGAAGCTGTATAGCAGTCCTCTCTTCAAATATAATTGACCAGAATCAGGTCGTGTGACCATTCCTAACCCAGTCATCACCAAGGGAGTGGGATCTCCTTAGACTAATTGTTGTCACACTTAAGGCTGCATCGGACTCACTTGAAGGACTTATTTGAAAACACAAAGTCCTTTCAAATCACTTTTGATCAAATCACTCTGATCCAAATCAGAGCTTTTGATTCAGTAGGTCTGGGTGGGGACTAAGAATTTGTAATTCTAACATGTTCTTAGGTGATACTGATACTGCTGCTCTGGGGACCACATTTTGAGAACCAATCGGCTACATGAAGGAGGGAGGGACTCCTGATCAAAACTGGGATTCTGGTAGGAAAGAAAGAGCCAATACTGGAGAGTCAACCCAGAATGTCCATTAAAACTCAAAACTTAAAACTTAATTCTACTTTCCTGGATTCATAAGAGAGCAACAAGACACTGTGCAAACCTATAGACAGAGATGGCAGGAGCGTCACCATTCTCCTAAGTTCTCTAGTGTTCAAGGGTTGTTCACCCTCCCCTTAAAAGCCAGGCCACTGTCATTTGACTTTGCACCTTCCACAAGTGCAGGTGGTCTGCTCTTTTATCGGGTTCTCTTCCCCATATATTTTTTCTTTGAAGTATAGTTAATTTACCATGTTGTGTCAGTTTCAAGTGTACAGCAAAGTGATTCAGTTATACAGATTTATATTCTTTTTCAGATTCTTTCCCATTATACACTATCATAAGATTTTTTTTCTTTTATTTATTTATTTATTTTTAATTAGTTTATTTTCTATTTTTTAGCTTTACAATGCATGATACAGGGTGCTCGGGGCTGGTGCACTGAGATGACCCGGAGGGATGGGATGGAGAGGGAGGTGGAAGGGGGGTTCTGGAAGGGGAAAACATGTACACCCATGGTGGATTCATGTCAATGTATGGCAAAACAGATATCATAAGATTTTGAATACAGTTCCTTGTGCTTTACAGTAGGTACTTGTTTACTTGCTTTATATATGTGCTTAGTTGCTCAGTTGTGTCCGACTCTTTGTGACCCCATGGACTGTAGCCCGCCAGGCTCCTCTGTCCATGGGAATTCTCCATGCAAAAATACTGGAGCGGGTTGCCATGCCCTCCTCCAGGGGATCTTCCCAACCCAGGGATCGAACACAGGTCTCCCACATTGCAAGCAGATTTTTTTTTACCATCTGAGCCACCAGGGAAGCCTTGTTTTATATATAGTAGTGTGTATATACTAATCCTAATCTTCCTGCCCCCTTTCTCCTTAGGCTTCCCTGGTGGCTCAGTGGTAAAGAATATACTTGCCAATGCAGGAGATACGGGTTCAATCCCTGGTCCAGGAAGGTACCCCGCAGAAGGAAATGGCAACCCACTGCAGTATTCTTGCCTGGAAAATGCCCATGGACAGAGGAGCCTGGGTTACAATCTATGGGGTCACAAAGAGTCAGATATGACTTAGCAACCACCACCACCAACAGCCTTTCTCCTTGATAACCATAAGTTTGCTTTCTATTTATGTGACTCTATTTCTGTTTGGTGAATAGGTTTATTTGTACCATTTCTTAAAGATTCCATATATAAACCATATCATATATTTGTCTTTCTCTGTGTGACTTACTTCACTCAGTATGACAATCTCTAGGTCCGTCTATGTCACTCCGAATGACATTATTTCATTCATTTTTATTGCTGAGTAGTATGCCACTGTGTGTGTGTGTGTGTGTGTGTGTGTGTGTGTGTGTGTATGTATACCACATCTTTTGTATCCATTCATCTGTTGATAGACATTTATGCTGCTTTCATGTCTTGGCTATTGTAAATAGTGCTGCTATGAACATTCAAAGTGAAAGTGAAAGTCGCTCAGTCATGTCTGACTCTTTGTGACCCCATGGACTATACAGTCCATGGAATTCTCCAGGCCAGAATACTGGAGTGGGTAGCCTTTCCCTTCTCCAGGAGATCTTCCCAACCCAGGGATCAAACCCAGGTCTCCCTCATTGCAGGCGGATTCTTTACCAGCTGAACCACAAGGGAAGCCATGAACATTGGGGTGCATCTTTTCAAATTAAAGTTTTTTTCCAGATATATGCCCAGGAGTGGGATTGAAAGATCATGTGGTAACTCTATTTTCAGTTTTTTAAGGCACCTTCATACTGTTCACCATAGTGACTACACCAATTTACATTCCCACCAGTGTAAGAAGGTTCTATTTTTCTTACACCCTCTCCAGCATTTATTATTTGCAGATCTTTTAATGATGGCCATTCTGACTGGTGTGAGATGATACCTCGTTGTTTTGATTTGCATTTCTCAAATAATTAGTGATATTGAGCATTTTTTCATGTGCTTATTGGCCATCCATATGTCTTCTTTGGAGGAATGTCTATACAGATCTTCTGTCCATTTTTGATTAGGTTACTTGTTTTTTGATATTAAGCTGTATGATCTGTTCGTATGTTTCGGAAATTAGTCCATTGTCTACCACAATGTTTGCAAGTATTTTCTTCTAGTTCATAGGTTGTCTTGCTATTGTGTTTACAGTTTCCTTTGCTGTGCAAAAGCTTTTAAGTTTGATTAGGTCATAGTTGTTTATTTTTGTCTCTATTTCCATTCCCTATGTAGTTTTGAGAATCCTCACGGCATAGTGACAAATATATCCTGGTTGTCACTAGTCATCTTAGACTCTGCTTGTAGGCCACCTTGGCCACCCTCTCATCCTTCTGGAGCTGGCTCATTATCACAAGCCCTTATTTTTATTGGTAGTTTGGAACATCAAAAAGAAATTTAACAGGATAAAAACTTAAAATTGTATTTTAGACAATGTGGCTTCCACAGTCCATTTGCCCTTTAGTCAATATAACTGCACCCGGGTGGTCTACTACTAGCCTTCTTTCTTTCTTTCTTTTTTAAATTTATTTTCATTTATTTATTTGGATGCACCAGGTGGTGGCTGTGGCATGTGAACTCTTAGTTGCAGCATGTGGGATCTAGTTCACTGACCAGGGATCGAACCCAGGCCCCCTGCATTGGGACTGTGGAGTTTTAACCACTGAACCACTAGCGAAGTCCCAAGCTTTCTTTCTTATTAGCCCCCAGCACACCATGGGCTTCCCTGGTGGCTCAGACCATAAAGAATCCACCTGCAATGCGGGAGACCTGGGTTCCATCTCTGGATTGGGAAGATCCCCTGGAGGAGGGCATGGCAACCCACTCCAGTATTCTTGCCTGGAAAATCCCCATGGACAGAGAAGCCTGGCAGGCTACAGTCCATGGGGTCGCAAAGAGTCGGACACGACTGAGTGACTAAGCACACCACTGCAGTGTGGAGCCAACCTACCTTCACTGGGAACGACCTTGACCATATATTTTAGCCGAGGTCCCAATACTCTCCCTTTATACACCAGAGAAAAAGCTTCCCTGTCATTATCAGAATCCTTAAAGAGATGCAAGCTTGTAATAAAGATAACTGATAACTTTTTACATTATTGTGCAAATCTTTTTAGCCCTGCATTTCCCCAAACATCTCCGTTTCAAAATTGGATTCTGGCTTTATATTTGCATCGGGAAACTAACCATCTCTATTAGCAATCTATTGCTCTATAAGGAATCAACCCCCATATTTAGTTGCTTAAACACCATTATCTCACAGATTCTGTACATCAGGAATCCAGGAGTGGAATAGGTGGGTCCTTCTGGTTTACAGTCTCTCATGAAGTTGTAGTCAAGCTCTCAGCTGGGTCTCATCTGAAATCTTGCCTAGGGAAGCGTCTGCCTCTAAACTTACTCATGTGGTTGCTAGTTAGTTCCTCACAGGCTGTTTCCCTGCTATAAGCTCCCTCGGGTGTTCTCTTGACATGCAGCTGGCGTCCCCAGTGTGAGTGATTTGAGAAATAGCAAAAGCAAGGGAGAAGCCAAGATGGCAGCCATTATATTTTATAAACTTATTTCAGAAATGACATACCGACAGTGCTTCCATATTCTATTGATCACATGGACAAACCTTGGTCTAATGTGGGAGGGTGTATGAACTCACAAAGGTGTGATTATCAGGACTCAGGAATCATTGGGGTCATCTTGAAAGCTCGCTACCATATGATCCAAATATTTACCCCTAATGAGAACTATGCATCCATTCATAGAAAAACAGGAGAAAAAGCTGCTTTCAGCCTTAATATGGCCGTTTTTCAGGCTTCCCAGGTGGCACTAGTGGCAAAGAACCTGCCTGCCAACGCAGGAGACAAAAGAGATGTGGGTTCGATCCTTGGGTTGGGAAGATCCCCTGGAGGAGGGCAAGACAACTCACTCGAGTATTCTTGCCTGGAGAATCCCATGGATAGAGGAGCCTGATGGGCTACAGTCCATAGTGTCACAAAGAGTTGGACACGACTGAAGTGACTTAGTACACACCCATATGGCTGTTTTCTCTCTTCTGACCATCAACATTTAAAAAAAATTTAATAGCGTCCAGTCTCAGAACATTTAAACATATCTTATTGTTTCTAATTCAAGTGTATTTGTTAAGAAATAGCCATAAAACTGAAATAAAGGCAAGTTTGCCTTTAACTACTTACATCATTGTTTGAATATACCTTTTTCCTGACCATATGGAAATCTAGGTAAAGTGGAGAAAAATTAATTCTAAGTGTACTAGCAGCTAGAGATTGCCCTATATCTAATTATGATTTAGTCATAACTACTTGTGTTTAATTTACATTCTTTTTATTAACCACATCCCCTTGAAGCTGTAAGCACTTTTCATACCATTTTCTGGCTGTTATCTTTGCCCTGGTGTCCAGGCTCCATAGAGGGAAATGTGAAATCCTTTCTCTTCTCACTGTAATCTATCAGTCAGGACCTGCGCTGCCATCACTATATACTTTTTGGAAATGAAAACCACTTTTTCTCATATGTAATAGAATTTAATGCTCATAACATCTTTGTAAAATGTTACCCCATTTTATAGATGAGGGAGCTGAGACTGGACAGGCTAAGTCGGTTCCCTGAGGTCATACACCTAGCACAGAAGCTGGCAGTACCAGGGCATGAACCCAGGTCATCTGACCCTCAGGGGAAATTTTTTGAACTTTAATTGAAATTATAATAACCCATTTATAAAAGGGCATAAATCATAAGTGTAAACCCCAATTAATTATGACAAAGTGAACATGCTTGTGTAAGCAGATCCCGGATCAAAAAAGAGAACTCAGCATCCAGAAAGCCCCTGTCTCCTAGTCACCACTCCCGCAGAGGTCATCAGTACCTTGATTTCTATTGGCTTGAAAAGTTCAGTCTTTTGGAATCCCCCACTATGAATTCAGTTGTGCAGGGCTTCTTCCTTTGTGACATTCATCCATGCTGTTGATTAGAGCTGTAGTTCATTCATTTTTATGGCTGTTATATCATGTACTCCCTGCTATGATGCAATGAAAAGGGTGCTTCACATCTGTGATAATCTTCTAAAAAATTCACAGCCTTAGTATAATCATGAGAAAATATCAGCAAACCCAAAGTGAGGGACGCTCTACAAAATGCATGACCTGTATTCTTCAAAACTCTCAAGGTCATGAAAAACAAGGAAATACTGAGAAAACTGTCACAGTCTGGAGGAGACTAAAGAGACGTGACAGCTCAATGCCATGTGCTGTCCTGTAATGAATCTTGGAACAGAAAGAGGACATTAGTGGAAAAACTGGTGATTTTATCCAAGTAAAATCCGTAGCTTAGTCAATAGTTAATAATACAGTACCAGTGATAGTTTTTTCAGTTCAGTTCAGTTCAGTCGCTCAGTCGTGTCTGACTCTTTGCGACCCCATGAATTGCAGCATGCCAGGCCTCTCTGTCCATCACCAACTCCCGGAGTCTACCCAAACCCACGTCCATCGAGTCAGTGATGCCATCCAACCATCTCATCCTCTGTCATCCCCTTCTCCTCCTGCCTTCAATCTTTCCCAGCATCAGGGTCTTTTCCAATGAGTCAGTTCTTTGCATCAGGTGGCCAAAGTATTGGAGTTTCAGCTTTAGCATCAGTCCTTCCAATGAATATTCAGGACTGGTTTCCTTTAGGATGGGCTGGTTGGATCTCCTTGCAGTCCAGGGGATTCTCAAGAGTCTTCTCCAACACCACAGTTCAAAAGCATTAGTTCTTTGCCATTCAGCTTTCTTTATAGTCCAACTCTCACATCCATACATGACCACTGGAAAAACCATAGCCTTGACTAGACAGACCTTTGTTGGCAAAGTAATGTCTCTGCTTTTTAATACGCTGTCTAGGTTGGTCATAACTTTTCTTCCAAGGAGCAAGCGTCTTTTAATTTCATGGCTGAAATCACCATCTGCAGTGATTTTGGAGCCCCCAAAAATAAAGTCAGTCACTGTTGCCACTGTTTCCCCATCTATTTGCCATAGAGTGATGGGACCAGATGCCATGATTTTTGTTTTCTGAATGTTGAGCTTTAAGCCAACATTTTCACTCTCCTCTTTCACTTTCATCAAGAGGCTCTTAAGTTCTTCATCACTTTCTGTCATAAGGGTGGTGTCATCTGCATATCTGAGGTTGTTGATATTTCTCCCAGCAATCTTGATTCCAGCTTGTGCTTCATCCAGCCCAGCGTTTCTCATGATGTACTCTGCATATAAGTTAAATAAGCAGAGTGACAATATACAGCCTTGACGTACTCCTTTCCCTATTTGGAACCAGTCTGTTTTCCCATGTCCAGTTCTAACTGTTAAACATCCTTTCTATAAATCTAAAATTATTCACAAATAAAAAAATTTAAAAACAGGCAAACGATTTGAGTAGATATGTCACCCAAGTTGTACAAATGGCCAACAAACACCTGAAAAGATGCTCAAATGCATTAGCCATTGCTGGCGGGAGCGTAAAGTGGTATGGCTACTGTGCAAAACCGACACTTCCTCAAACAGCTATACGTGAATCACCCTATGACCCAGCAATTCCACCACCCAACAATATTTGGTTAATGTCACATGAAGTATTATGACTAATTTTATTTTGACTTTGCACAACCAGTGTTAGGATTTGACAAAGATCTGCAGAGAGATGGCAAGTAAAGTCATTGGTGTGGAGGAGTTCCCCTAGGTTTCTGGCTTTAGTAATGGAGTGGATGAGAGTTCTCCCTATTAAGATGGGGAAGACTGTAGAAAGAGAATGCAATTCAGGAATTTTCTTTTGGGTTGTTAAGTTGGAGATAGCTGTAAAGGAATGTTAAATACAGAGTTAGACATATGAGACTGGAGAGATCTGATTGCAAATATCATCTTTGGGGTAAAGTTGTATCAGTCTTCATTAAGCCCACACTATCCAGAAACATGTTCTATTTGCTACGACTGCTTTAGGGAGGTGATGTTTCTGGCGCCATGAAGTTTGGTTTAAGGTTCTTTTTCCCTGCTGTATAGTGACTATTCAGATGGTGATGTCTGCAACATGAAGTACAGTGTCATGGTCACTACATCTGAGATGACTGCTTTCTGAAGGCATTTTCAACCTGCTAATAATGGTGATTCTCCATCTCTATGCTCAGTCTGAGGGAAGAATTTTGCTGACTGCTATTTGAAGCTGCCATCAATTTTAAGGTGAGTGTAGATAACACGGCATAGTCCACTTGGGGTGGGGCTTAGCTTGAGGGTTGACTTCCTACCCCTGGATATTGTAGGTGGACCTCACAGCCACTGTGGGCAGTGTCCCCTTTTAGGCAAATCCATCACCAGCACAGTCCCTCCCACAGGACAAAACATAGACCCTTAAAGAAGAGTGGCTCTTCAGTTCTGAGACTCTCTTTATAAAATAGAATGGCTCCTGGTGTTGTCATAACCAGTCTGAATTGTCTTGGACAGGGGAGGCTGGGAAAAATGGTTTTATCATTCCTGAAACAGAGGTCTGGTAGGGGAGTTGAACCGAAGTGGTCAAAAGCAACAGGCTTAGGAGAGGTGTGAAACTAACTACTACATGTTATTGTAAACTGAAAGAAAATTCCTATAAAGAAGACCATTGATAACATTTGAATAAGGGCTGTCTACATACTAGATAATATCAGTGTTAAACTTCCTGCATGTGTGTGAAGTAGCTTCAGTTGTGTCTGACTCTTTGTGACACTGTGGACCGTACCTGCCAGGCTCCTCTATCCATGGGATTCTGCAGGCAAGAATACTGAAGTGGGTTGCCATGCCTTCCTCCAGGGAATCTTCCCAACCCAGGGATCGAACTCCTGTCTCTTATGTCTCCTGTTGGCACGCATAGAAAGAGAGAGACTGAGGGAGAGGATTTGGATGCCAAGTGTGCCAAAATGTTAACCATTAATCAATCTACATGAAAGGTAAAAGTTCACTATACTATACTAGGACATTTTCTGTAACTTTGAAAGTTTTTTCAAAATAAAATGTTGGAGGTTGTAATAAAGCAAAACAAGAAGTTGGCTTAGGAAGCCAGGAAACCTGGGTTAGGGAAAGAGAATCTGATGAAAACATCAGGGGGTTTGGGGTAACTGCTCAGAGTAGGTTTTCTCTGATTTTTGTTCTTGATATGTCTGCAAGTGAGCTCGGTGTGAGTGAGCAAACCCAAGGTGTCTCAGAATTGAATCGCTTGTGAGGGTGCAGTTTGGCTAACTATTTCACAGTCTGCTGGTGAGCATTGAACCTGATGTACTTTTCTAAATTCTTTTCCAGAAACATAGTATCAGGAAGGCTAACTGTCCAGAACTTGTGTATGTGTGTGTGTATGTATGTGCATCTCTGTTTTTATTTTTCTCAGCTTTATTGATAAAAATTAATCAATAAAATATATAAAAATCACACATATATAAGATGTACAACATAGTGTGTTGATATGTATGTGTATTGCAAAATGAATTCCACAATCAGTCTACTTAACATGTCTATCATTTCACCATTTTTTTGGGGGGGGTGCAGTAAGAGCACTTAGGATCTCCTTTTTTGGGGGAAAATTTCAAGTATACAATGCAGTATTCGCTCTGTGTGTGTGCTCAGTCATGTCCCACTCTGCAACCACATGAACTGTAGCTCACCAGGCTCCTCTGTCCATGGAATTTTCCAGGCAAGAATACTGGAGCAGGTTGCCATTCCCTACTCTAGAAGATCTTCCCAACCCAGAGATTGAAACCACTCTCCTGTGTCTCCTGCATTGACAGGCGGATTCTTTATGCCTGAGCCACTTGGGAAGCCCATTGTTGGCTATGCCTTTGTTGAAATGTAATTCCGTTTCTCTTTGTTAATATGTGTAATACACATACATGAAACTCAAAGCACAAACTCTTCCTGGGTATACAAATTTTTGAGTTATTATCCTAGAGGTGGCCACTGAAGCCTAGAGAGTTTATAAAACACAAAGATCAGGGAACCTGCAGTAGAACCCCAGAGGGTCCAATAGTCATGGAGTAGCCAATAAAGGAGACCAAAAAGGAATCCCGAATAGGTATGGAGAGAGTTGACAACTTTCCAGAGAGGAAAATGCTTCAAGGAGAATGGAGTGGCCCACAGTCTAGAACTGCCTTGACCAATATGTTTAGCCACTAGCCATAACTGGATCATCTTTAAATAAAATTAAAAATTTAGTCCTTAGTCACAGTAGCCACATTTCAAGTGCTCAGGAGTCATGTAGGCTTAGTGGCTACTGTATCGGACATTAGGAATATATTACAGTTTCATCACTGGAGAAACTTCCTTTGGATGGCACTGGGCTAAAAAATCAAACAAGACAAGGACCATAACATGTCCAGTGGAATTAGTGATGGGTCTTGGTGAGAGCAGTTTCAGTAGAGTTGATGGGAGCAAAGGCCAGAATGAGAAGTCAATGGAGCTGAGGAGATGGAGGTTAATAAGATTAGACAGCTTCTTCAGGAACCTGGGGGAGTGGAAACCAGATCTGGTGTAATGACTGAATGAGGAGGCTTGGATGCGGAGATGGTTGATTTACATGAGAGAGTACACAATCATTAAAGCCAGGTTTCAGAGAAGCTAGAGAGGCTGGGACTCAGAGCTTGGGTGGCAGGACTGGCCTCAGAAAGGGATTATCTTCTTCCATTTTACCAGGAGAGGATGGGCAGAACCATAGGTGAGTCTGTAGATTTGGTGGTGGGAAGTTCAGGTAATTTCCATCTGAAGCTTTAAATTTTGTATTTGAATTTGAGTATGAGTTCATTTGCTCGGAGTGAAGTGTGAAGCGGCTGTATGACTAGAAGGTATGAAGAGAATGAAGGCTTGAAATTACTTCTGTGGAAAGGAGGAGAGAGAGCAATGGCTAGAGCCTTGGTTCTCAAACTTGAATGTGCATTAGAATGCCCTGGAGGGCTTGTTAAAAAACACGGAGAGTGCTGGGCCCCACAACCCCAGAGGGTCTGACTCAGTAGGTCTGAGGTGAGCTGGGAATTTGCATTTCTGATAGGCTTCCAGATAGTGCTGATACTGCTGTTTCAGGGACCACATTTTGAGAATCACAGGGTTTGCTAAACGACACTGATGTGGACCGAACACTTTGATGGTGTTGGTAGGGCAGAGTGTGGGGATAGTCAGAAAGGTGTTCAATTGTAGAGAATGCCAGAGGGCTGACTAGAGGAACAATAGTAAGAGTATTGGTAGAACAGGATGTTTAATTAGAAGTTTTGACCAAGGCATCAAGTCACAATAGATATTGAAGTGATTAGTAAGACAGGCTACCTTGTATGAATTTCAAAGCAGAGAAACAATAACTGACTTCAAAAAACTCTTAAACCCTTCACCCACAGGAAGGATAGAAAAGGATCTGGCTGTTGGAGATTAGGGGAGGATTTGTAAGGAAGATTTCTTTCAAGAGGGCTGTGCTGTGAGCTCCCATCCCCAAGGTGGGGTGGAAGGTGTTTCTCCCGCTACATCAAGTCAGGAGAGAGGAAATTTCAAGAGATCACTTAATATGTGTCCCCTGCAGTGATGAAGACAGGATGAAATGGCATTTGACTCTCACCTGGAAAATAGAAGAGGCTGGCCAGTGCTCTAAAAAAGAGAAACTGCTGCTGTGTTAAGATACACCTGCACTCCCAGAGGCTGCCAGAGCCAGGCATGTGTGAGGTATACCCCAGGGATCAGACGAGGCCCGCACATTCATGAGAGATCTGCAAGCTGGAGGTCTTTGCAATGCGGGGCCTCACAAACATCCATGAAATCACAAAAGCATCCACGAAAGAGTCAGTTTTAAACACCTGCTGGTGAAAAGCCAATTTACAACAGTAACAGGAAAGAACTTCCTGTCTCCCTTACCTCTTTTTCATCTTCTTGCTTTGGCTCTGAACTAGTGTCGCCAGCTACAGAAAGTAAAAATTCAGGATGCCTGGTTAAATATGAATTTGAAATAAACAGTGAAAACCTCTTTAGTCTGTGACTTACTTCTATTAGTTCCATGACTTCTATTAGTCCAACTTACTGATTACATTTGTTTATGCAAAAGAAATAAATCCAGAAGCCTGTATACCAAACTGCTAACAGTGCTTATTTCTGGTATCATCATGAAGTTATACATTCAGCTCTCAATTTTGTTTGAATTATTATAAATATGAATCACTTTGATAATCAAAATCAGTAAATACCTTTTAAAACTTTTTCACTTAGTATTTTGTGAATATGTTTCCATGTTAGTATTCTTCTCAAAGAATTCAAGACCCTGATTTAGGTTTCTTATATTTTATTAATATAAAAATATTACAATGAAATCCTTGTAGTTTAATCTTGTGCACATCTTTAATTGTTACCTTAGGATATATTCCTAGAAATGGAATTACTGAGACCAAAGTTAATGTGTACTTTTAAGCTTAACAAAGTTCACTCTTAAAAGGCTATTTGTCTACCCATACCACCTCTACTATAGGTAATTATCAATATGTATCTCATTGTTTCTATTGTCTTTTATTATTAGTGAAAAATATTTTTTCAAGTGTTTCTTGACCATTTATGTTTTCAAATTAGTCTGATGGATCTAACAAATGGATATTAACTTGGTGGTTTTTTCTAGCAGGATTTTTCTGTACATCATGTTGACTTTTATCAACTTCAGTTCCCTGTAAGATGCACACTCACACACACACAACTGTTTGACTGCTCATTACCCAGTCAATAAATGCTTGTTGAATGCATGAGTACATGAATGAATTATTTAAAGGATCTGGCCAAAGGAAACCCTTCTGGGTGTTTTACTATTGACTTTTTCATGATTTATTCACTCACTCAACAAACAGTTATGGAGTGCCTACTGTGTACATGGCTCAATGCTATGCCATTTAGAAATTAATAATGAACATCGGGAATAGTATCAATAAATAAACTAAAACCAGTGAATCACAAATATTCCAGTACTATCTTGTCTGTATATCACCTTCAGAGAAATGAGTCTGTCAAAATTGGTAAATATTCTAGGTACTTTGAGATTTGTACACTTAAAAATTGTAAGTGGCTGTTGATGGAAGTATTTCTGCGAGGTATTGTATGTGTCTGTGGTTTTTAAAATCTGGTGCTCCATAGATGGAACTAGAAATGGATGGGATGCAGGGATGCACGAATGAGTTTGTCACTCTGCACTGTATGTGGCAAATGTCTTCTTCATTCTGGGAAACTTTATTGACGGCGATGCCCTGAGAAACTTTTGGGTGTCCCTGCTTCTCACTTGTGATCTGTTGTTGCTGTCCCTGCCACCATCACCATAGCCTCTCCATCCATCCTGACTTCTAATCTTTGCTGTTTCTGTTGTCAGTGACTCTGCCCATTTCTTGTGTCTTTGTTCTGTTCTTTCTCCAATGCTTCTTGGCTTTCAAGTTGAAAAATGACCATATATATATATACACACATACATACATACATACATACACACACACACACATATAATCTCCAACTATTAATAGTGTGGCTCTCCTTTTGGGTTGCAACCCAAGTAGTGACCTCATACTTGGAGTAATTCTGTCCCTTTTGGCCATGTTATTTGGTTCAGGATGCCAAACGGTAGCCTTTTCACTATAAAAATGTTTTTGAGCTCTTTCCTGAGAGTTGCAGAAGTCCAGGTGCTAGACAACAATCGTATTGTAGTATTGCTGGTATCATATGACTATGAAGTTTTAGACAAGAGAACCCCAACCATGAGTTTGGTCCCCACCAATAGCTCTTTAAGGCTGATAGATTTTTAAGCCAGTTTTTCTATCATACTGTTAATAGGATTTTCTGAAGAAAGCCATTTCTGACATCGCCTAATTCATGTTCTTTAGAGATTTTCTCATCAATATGTAAACCCATCAGCTCCACGGAGCAATGAGAGGTTTCCCCTGTCCCCATCCAGCTGTGGTGGTTATAAGCATCCAGGGAAATGAATCCTAGATCTTCTTCAGCACATGTTTGGAGTCCTCTTTCTTAAGCAGATGAGGAGCCTGCATTTTCATATCAGTAATGGAGTCCTGAACCTGAAATGGCAATGAGGAAGAGAGAAGAGAACCAAAATAATGTTTCAGGTAGGTTCAGACACAGCTGATGTGAGTGGGAAATAAAACTGTGTTGTTAGAAGAAAATCGTCCAGATTAAGGGTCTTGGTGCTTTTGACTGGAAATTCTGACAGAGGACATTTGAGCACGGTATATTCTTTTTTAAATTAATTTTTATTGGCATATAGTTGCTTTACAATGTTGTGTTAGTTAATAACTGCTGTACAGCAAAGTGAATCAGCTCTATGTTAACATATATCACCTCTTTCAAGTGTCCCGTTTGTGCCACCTTTAACAGCCCTTCAGTGTTGTTGAAACACCTCTTTCTTCCGACAGTGTACTATGAGGATGTGGGGGTAGGGGAGGGGGAACAATTCAGGGACCACTGTGGGAAAATGCCCAGAGCCGAGGTAAGTGCAGAAGGCCGAGGGAGAGGAGGGAGTGCACGGGGCCATGCAGTGCAGTGGCCGCAGGGATGAACAGGAAGTACTTTTGGCCAACAACCGTCACCACCTCCAAAACAACAAAGAATAAAGTCTTTCCTTACGGATGATTCCACCTGCCTTTGACACCAGGAGCCACACATCCGGCTCGCCAGTGTTTCATTGAAATGGCCGCCTGTGTGGAGTTCAGAGGGGAAAATAATGAAGTAGGTTTTGCCTCTTCCCTTTTACAGTAGCCTCCACAAGAGTATACATTTGATAAGGGCCAAAGTCTGTTTGTGAAAAAGAACCTCTGAGCGGAGATACAGCACCTAAGACCAAAGACCTTAATTTTGCCTCAAATTTTGGCTATACTGTTTCTATAGAGACCAAAGGGAAGCTTTGGCTCCCCCACTCAGCTATTAAAGTTTAGTGCATTGAAAACTGTCTTCATGCTGTGATACCCTTTCAGGGAGGAGAATAGGGTCTGAACTAATCCATGAAAGTTGTCATGCTATGAACTAGTAGTCAAGCTTTTTCCTTTCAATTGAATCTAAAACTATACTGTACTTCACACTTGATTGGTCCTTCAGATGGAAGGATTCAATATCCCTGCTGGAAATCAGCTCGTCTTCTTCACACAGTGCTGTTGAACGTGGAAAGAACTTATTTCTGAGGCATAATTACCAGCTCTAACGTATGAAAAGTCGTAAGGTTATTTAATTTTCTTCCTTTTCTTAAATTCTGGTCAAACTCTTTAAAATGCTAACTTTTATTTCCCCCTTTGACAAGCTTGTTTACCAGACTGTGTCTCCATGCTTGGGCTTGCTGTTTGTCAACAGATGTTGGGATCTATACATGCTCACCAGCCTTTCTTTCCTCAGGATGATAGACAGACATACAGCATAAATGTATCGAAGACAAAAAAAAAATATCTTCTGAATGCAGCCGTCAGCGAGCCATTGAATGTCCTGTAGCAAAGGTAATGGGTCACTTATTTACCATGAAGCCTGGGACGAGAACCTGAGGGATTTGAGCAGTGCTATGCCAATTGTCTACGGGAAAGGACGCTGTTCCTTTCCCACTCAAAGAGTTAGCTTTGTTTGTTTGCACATGTTTTAGATCAATAACTGGTAATAGTAAAGGCAGAACAAAAGCTCTAATAACCATGAACCATCTGCAGTGTGAATCGACATTTTCCAAGTTAAACACTACAGTCTTGTGAATGAATACATACAGTGTATATGATTTTTTTTTTAATTGAAAAAAAAATGCCTTGATCTAGCTACACCAAAAGGGGGCACCAGGGTATTAAAGAAGTCATCATGTTTTCGGAGGCTATAAATGAAATGAAGTGAAGTTTGGAGAGATTTTTAGTGTAATTAATATGTACATGATTTTTAAACTTTGTTATTCTAAAATGTCGGTTGGGTGGTTTCAAGGATTTTGGTAAAACTGTTTTGATATCTCAGTGGAATTTTCTATCAGTTTGGGGTGATTTCTTTGGAGTTTGATGGCATAAATGTAAGAAGGAACATATTTTACTTGATGAAAAATAATATAAAGAAAACTCACATATGTGTCGCCTTAAAATTCTATCGATATTAATACCCTGATATTTTTCATTGAAATTTTGCTATATTCTGTGTTTAAAATAGAAGTTTATCTCATCTTTGTTGTCTAAGACAGTAAATATAAGAGTATTTGTTTTTATGTATGTGTGTCTAGGTGGAAAATATTCAGCATTCTATATTGGCTTTCTGACAGAAGGATACAGAAAGTGGGGACATGGAGGTTATGGCAAATAGTAGCTAATTGAGCACCATTCCTCCAAGAATCCAGAAGGAATAAATAAAGAGAATAGAAAGCATTTTCTGGAAATATTTTTAAATTGTACACTTTGGTTACCCTATGTGTTATTTTTGTGATTCCAGTAAAAAGAATTTAGTGGAAGAAAATAGGAAGAGACAATATTCTTAATGAGGTTGTAAATATATGCAATGCAACTAGATGCCTCTTCTGCTTTAATGTCACCTATGAGAAGTAAAAAGCAGTTCCATTTCTAATTTTGTTAATGATTAAGTGCTGTTTATATTGTTTTCCCCATCACTCTGATCCTGTTTTCCTTTCCCTACCTCACATGAAATACAGACCTTTTATATGTAATCAAATCTGAACTGGTTGGTTAGCTAATAATTCCTCTTAAAAATGGAAATCAGTGCCTGTATGATCCTGTTTTCTCTGTATAGCTCTACCATTTCTAAAGATGGCTGCAATCTGAACAAAATGGGTTGTCTTTTCATAGACAGTTACTCCTTTTATTCTTAGATGTCCAGTCGTAGCTAATTCAAAAAAAGATAAAATGATAAATTTAGTGGAAATCATGTTTTATAGTTTAATTTTTACCCAGGCTTAGGTCTTGCTCATTATTTTATGCTTTGTGATGATTTATGAAATCATATATTATGCAAGGCAAGGCAATTTACAAGCTGCTATTACATCCCTGTAACTTTTATGAAATATGTGACTAATTAGTATATTGTTTAACTGGGAGAATTAGATTAAAAAAACAAATGTCTTTCAGATTTATTTGAAACATATGGACTTTATTCAACTGAAGTAAATATTCAAGTGCAATAAATTGTTATATGTAGGGCTGGACGATAGCTGTAAATGTATTTTAAAATATGGCAATACTAAAAAAAAAGTTATCAACACCAAAAATATGGCAATACTGAGAAGTTTTTATTACTCTTATTTATTTGAAATAAAACAGAATAGGATTATTGAATTTCATGCCTTTTTCTTATCAACAGTGTAGTGATTAGCATGTATAAAAATGTCCACTTAAAGGTAGGGAAAGAAAGTTACTATCGATTTCTGTTTGTGGGGGTTCTCCCCACATGTATTAGAGAGGATGTTTGGCTTGATCTTGAAATATTTAAAATGTGATCAACAAACACTGCTCCCTCTAACAGGATATTTTCGAAGTTGTCATTTTTAAAATAGTAGTTGTTTAGTTAATAACAATCACATTATATTATGTCTGCTTTAAGGAATTAATAGTCTTTAGTGGCACTAAAAAAGATAAGTCCTGTTTTCAGGGTAATGCTTTGTAACTTACCTATGTATAAAATATCACATAGATATATAGATAGACATTCATATAAACATTTTATTTCTCTGTGTGCTCTTCAGGAGGTCCTGCCACTTTGACAAAGGGTCAGTATGACTGGCTAAATCAGGTGTTACACATTTTTGGAGTAACAGAAACCCAGACTAGCTAAGATCTAAAAATGCAATGAATTGTAGTGCTGATGACCAGTGTTTTGTTGTGGCCTCAATCTGTGTTTTAGGAATTCTTGTGTTGGCTTCCAATATTGTTCCCTTTTGGAGAAATATGCATATGGTGGTATTTGTATAAGGTCAGAACAGGCAAAATAATAGGAAGTAGGTCAGTTTTTGGTCTGTGCCTTTTAGTTCTTTTGTCAGCATTTCTTATGACACGATTTCACATCAGTAAGCCATAAAGAATTTTTTCTGCCTTTAATTTTTTTCCCAAAAAGTCAGTTTATTAAGCTTAAAAATTTGTCCATCCACATGCTCAATGGCTTATTTTTGTGGTGTTTTCAAGTCACCTCTCCGTGGAAGCAAATTAGTGGCCAAGTAGAGCTTATGAAAGAACCTGAAACACAGAAAGGTCTCCAAAGGAGCTATTCTCCTTTAGGGAAGCTATCTCCGGATTAAAAAAAAAAAAAAAGAATCAAAATAACAGCTGCAAGAGTCCCTGATCTGTTCCCTGGCATGATGTGTTCATTGAAAATTCTATATAGAGAGGTTTCATGTTAGGTAGGTGGTTTCGTTTTACAGATTGGTTTGCCTACACAGGCAAAATTTGTGGGAGTTTTCGGTCACAAGTTTTGTTTTGTTTTTCCATGATCCAGTTCTATTTCTGTACATGGAGTGAAAGGGATATTTTCACCTCTGATTATAAAGACAGTAAAGAAGTATAGAAAAACTGATGGAATTATGGGGAAAAGAGTATTCAAAACAAGTAATCAAAAGGCAAAGTTTTC
Organism: Giraffa tippelskirchi; assembly: GCF_054371585.1. NCBI lineage: Eukaryota > Metazoa > Chordata > Mammalia > Artiodactyla > Giraffidae > Giraffa > Giraffa tippelskirchi. Next base: position 16,490,356 of record NC_137289.1, on the reverse strand, counting down.
TTTTCAAATGAAACTCTACCTTATTCTAAAACCAGACATTCGGCTTTAGAATCCTACCCCAAAGAGCTAATTTCAGAGACTGAAAAGTGCGCATCCTGCCCAACTTCTCGCAGCTTCTTCTAAAAGTTGGGTTTTGATGTTTGAGGCAGTAAATTAAAACCTCTGAACAAAATTTGATCCCACAGAAACCATATGAATCTACATATTTTTTCTCTAAAAGAAACAAGCGGAAGAGCTGAGGCAAAACTTGAGGAATGATTTGACTTATTCGGCAGAGCTGTATTCTTTAAATTCACAATGGACTTTCCAGCTTAACTAGCCTTAATTCAGCTGTTTATTAGAAATTGCAGTGTTATTTGTCAGTGTTGCTTGAGTGATGTAATTAAGAGTGGGACGACTAGAATGAAATTGAAGAGGTCTTCCAAACTTCCGTTTAAAAACATTTCCCCAAACTGTTGTGGAGACAATAACAATCTCTCTATTTATAAAATTGAATTCTCTCAGTTTGAATAGTGAGAACAATGGTGCTAATCTGTAGTTCTGAGAAAGGCCAATTATGTCCTTTGCATCAGACAAGATCTAATATGATTCTAAATAATTGCCAAACCAGATGCACATCAATGTAGTTTCCTTATTTATTCAAACCCATTAATCTGGTGTTTATGTCACGTGAAATTGGGTGTATTTGTAATAAGTTCACCTACATAGAATTGCTTCCTTGGTGGTTCAGATGGTAAGGAATCTGCCCACATGCAGGAGACCCGGGTTTGATCCCTGGGTCTGGAAGATCCCCTGAAGAATGAAACAGCTACCCACTCCAGTATTCTTGCCTGGAGAATTATATGGATGGAGGATCCTGGCAGGTTACAGTCCACGGGATCATAAAGAGTCGGACACGATTGAGCAACTAACACTATCACTCTCACACCGATATAGAAATGCTCCACCTCAACTTACAAAAACTGTGAAGAGACATTTAGGATCTGTTTGAAACCATTAAGACTGTTCTGAATTAGAATGAGCTGGTGAGGCAAAACAACCAAAGCTGGAGTACTTTCAAAACACCTTTTGTAACATTAAAAACACTTTTCTTAATCACTTTTACATTTTTCATCTCATTAGCTTCCTTATCACAGTCTGAGAAAGTAGATATTTAACCCTATATTCTAGGTGAGAAAACTGAGGCCCAGAGAAGAAATCACGAGACTTTCATGAAGTCATGTGGCCAGTTAGCAGTGAAACCCCAGTCAGCGTGACTTTGTTCAAGCAAGTGTGATACAATGGGCAGCCTTAGACTTCTGCAGTGGGCTCACAGAGAAGTCTTATTTGGCCCTTGCGTGGTGTTGAATACCTGGTTTTAAATTAGTTGCTAGCATAAAAAAATTGAGAGAGATTTCACTTTATTAAAAATCAAGATTTCTGGGTTTGGGGGAAAAAAAGCAAAAGATTTGGCAACCAGGGACCATTTCTCCAAGGCAAGCCCTCACTAGGACTGAGCTGTGACTCCCCTGCTGTACAGCACTCACCTTCTCCACTTTGCCAGTCTGCCAGGTTACTTGTCTAGGTCCTGTGAATATTTGAGCTCAATATCCCCCACACTAGACCATTGATTAGCAGCCTTTCTTGAGTATGAGGTAAAATTTTAAACTGGAAAAAAATTGGCAACCCCTGGTTTAGATCTCTGTCTTCCCCACCAGGTAGAGATATCTTCAAGGCCAAGTATGGAGTGTCATTTCTCTTGGCGCCTCCGCAGATCCTAGCACAATGGATGACTGGTACACAATGTGCTCTCAGGAAATTGCTAGAATGGGGAGGACGTGGCAGCTGTCCTATCTCTAGAGTTATCACCATACTGACCTGTAGAAAAGTTCAATAAATCAGGTTTTGAGAAGGGAATCAATTCCATTAGACTTGAGAATTGCAAACCTTACTCCTAATTGAACAGAAACATGAAAATGTGCATTTTGCTCATTTGATCTGGAGGCTACATCTGCAAGATCCAAGACAACTCTCTGGATAAAAATATATTGAGATGATGTTCTGGATTTGTGAGATGATTCTGATTTTGTAGATATAACCTCTATGGACTGCTTACTCCAACCTGGACTCAGTTACTCAGAGTATGGGGCAGTCACATGAGGTGCCTGCTTCCTTGTGACTACAGCCTGAAAAGTACCTTTTCAATTTTCCAAACTTTTCCCTCAGAAATGATTTAGTAATTTAAGATGCCAGTCAGCACAATGCTATGTCTGTGTTTGGGGGTGGAGGGGATGGGATTGTAGAATGTCTTCATGTACAGCAGCGTTTCCCCTCTGAAATTTTCCAGCAGTTAAGATCTGCATTATTCTGAGGGTATTCACAGTCACAGAATCAGAGAATATTACCTGGTATCATGCTATGGATAGAAAATGGTGGTCCAGAGAGACTTGTCTGAGGTGTTTGGCTCCTGGCTTGTGGATTCTATTTGTCTTCACTAGATGGCAAATCTCCTTGAGGGCAACAACTGGGCATTAGTCATCTTTGTGCCCTTTCCAGCACATAGTATAGTGCATCTTGCATGTATTAATAGCAGGCGCTAAGTCAACTTGAGTTCTCATGAAAGCCATGACATTATCAGACTGACTTGGGATATAGAGGCTATGATGATTTCCTTGTCAGACTTGTGTTTTAAGACAGAAGAACCTCAGTATGGCTGCTCACTGGGATTTTCAAGTGAGCTCAAGCCAAGCATTTGGTGGCAAGCAAAATGGCCAGTAAAGGCATGCTTTAGAAAAGGATTTGACTCTATTTTAAGAGCTTTTCTGGAGGTGTACAGGAGACAGAAATTTTTTTTTAATTAGTAATCCAATAGATATTCCTTTAAAAGATACTATACACAAAATTTGAAGCCTCCAAACTGATCTGACTCATTAGATTTAATGAAATCCAGGAGAAAGTACTTCCTGAATCCCGAGGCCTTTCATATTATCCTTTACCTAATTCTTTACAAGTGAATTTTCATCTAGTAAGTGCCAGAAATAGGCCCATCTGCAGAAAGTGAGCACATTTTCCTCCACAATATGACAATGCTATCTGACAGCTATTAGAACTTGAAATTCAGGGGCTTGCAAAGTAATTCTTCAAGTGTAGCTCGTTTACAATAAAAGCATTCAGTGTTCTGTTTTTTTTCACTTCATTGAAATTCATTTAAAATTTCTCTTCCATGGAAACACTTTTGTGTTTCTATAATCATTATGTGTGTGCTTTCTGGTGTCATACTTTTAAAAATAATTTGTTTTATTTCTCAAAGATCTTTTTAAAATTTAGTATTGAGACAACAGAAACATGACATGTATAAATGATGCTTTGTTTTTTAAAGTATTATAAAACCATTCCATTTTTATTCTCCATCACATTTAGATTTTGGAGGTTCCCTCTCCAAATTCTGTTTCCAGTAGGAGCTGCTGAGAGATGCTGAGAATGGCAACTCAGTGCTACGGTATACATACACAAGTTGACTCACTTCCAAAATGGCAGCAATCCAGAGAAGCCAGAAAGTTCTTTTTCTTTTCAAAGGAAGTATCACTCTATCTCAGGTCAAAATAAGCTGGGTTCCAGCCTTAGCTCTGCAATTTCTGATTAGGGAGAACTTCAGAAGTTACTTAGCCTTTCCAGGCTTCATCTATAAAATGAAGGGTCATCACAGGGACCAAACCCATAGGGTTGTTGTGAATATTAAATAGGCTAATGCAGGTAAACTGCTTTCCACAGTGCCCAGCACAGTAAGTAGCATTCTCCGATTATTATTATTATCAGTAATAATGTTTGACTCCTAGCTCAGTGCTGAGTGGTAATCAGAACTCAGGTACAGAAAGTCAGGGAGAAAAGGCAACAGCTTTCTGGCTGGTGCTATAAAAAGATACGAGGTTTTTAGAAGTACGGTCAGTCCATAGCTCTACTCTCATCCCCGGAGAAGTGGCAAGAGATGAGCAGGACTGCACAAAACCACCCTTGATTGCTGCAAAACAAACCTAAATCGCTCCAGTTTACAGCTACTGGAACCCATGGGATGGTCAGCTACAGCAACCCCTGGCCTGCCTGGACCCCTCTTGCTTACTTTAAACTCACTTTCTTTAAGGCAGCAAGAGAGTAGTATTCCTTCTGTACCCATGAAGCTATCAAACACTCAACATAAATTGTTTCTGGGAAGAGATTATCTTGGGAACCTAAAGGGCAGTCTTCAGCCAGCTGTATGTGTAATCATTTATCATTTTGCTAAGCACCCTTAAAGACCAGGGAAACATTTTGCTCTCAGGAACTATAAAACACTTCAGGATCTTTTCATTTACAAAAATAAAAGTTGGTTTCGAGTTTTAGAAAAGTCTTCGTTTGCCAACCAGTCTATGTGAAAATGAATTTAGATTTGGAAAAATCACTGCAATTGGAAGTGGCCTTGGTCTGTCTGGGCATCCTGCCTCCTTGTCCACATCTTGATGACCTCTCTACATACATGTCCTTTCAAATGCAAACTGGCACCTCTAGCCCTCGGACTGTAGATTAGACACTGGGTGTACCTTGTGCCTAGGGTAAGGGAAACAAGAGACATGACAAGAAGGAGAACTAAAAGTAATATAGCAGCCAGTTATTAGGCATTTTGCTTTAGCCAGGTGCTGCAGTGAATGGCTTTTATGAGTTCTTACTTTAATAACCCTCTAAACCCATGCGTGGTAGGAACTATTATCTTCATTTTACAGGTGAGAAAGCTGAGGCTCAGAAAGATTAAATGACTTTTCCAAAAGGCATATGGCTGGTAAGTGATAGAAATGAAGATTTAAGACCAGACTAGTTGTACTCTCATTCTTGTGCTTTTAATCACTGTGCCATATTATTCTTATGATAGTATAAAAATATTGGGAGGTATAAGACAGATAACTAATGAGAACCTACTATATAGCACAAGGAACTCTACTCAATGCACTGTGGTGACCTGAATGGGAAAGAAGTCCAAAAAGGGGGGGATATATGTATATGTATGGCTGATTCACTTTGCTGCACAGTAAAAACTAACACAACATTGTTAAGCAACTATACTCCAATAACAATTTGTAAAAAAGAAAATACATATATAATTTAAGTGAATGGCAAAAAAAATTGGATCCCCTTCCCCCCCACCTCTCAGGAAATCGGTTCATAATTTGGATCTCTCATCTTTGTCTTGGAACATGTTGACCTCAGTTCCCATGGTTGAGCGAGGAAGGGACAAAGTGGTGAAAACTTGAGGCTAGAAGTCTTGTCCGGGTCGCGCATGCATGCTAAATTGCTTCAGTAGTGTCTGACTCTTTGTTACTCCATGGACTGTAGCATGCCAGTCTCCTCTGTCCATGGGATTTCCCAGGCAAGAATACAGGAGTGGATTGCCATTCCCTTCTGCAGGGGACCTGCCCAATCCAGATTGTGCCCAGGTATCTTGCATTGCAGGCAGATTCTTTACCATCTGAGCCACCAGGGAGTACTAAGTTAATATAAGTCAAGCCTTTAGACAGAGTCCGACTCATAATATTCCATAATTTTGCAATTAGACAAGGTACTTGATACCAAAAAAAAAAAAACCAAAAACGGCAGCTTTTATCGTCATGGTGTTGGCCACTGGTCACAATCACCTTCAGAAATAGTCCCAGCCTACACATGCTTCCTAAGAACTCAAACAGAGGCCTATTTCAGGTGATAAATCCCAAACAACTTGCTGTAGTTTTCCTCAAGTAGGGAGCCATGGCCCTTAGCCCCAGTTACATCATGTCATTATGCCCAGGCAGAGGGAGACAGAGGAGAGACTAGGAGTCCATGGCCCCAGGATTTGGGTATGTGCTGGGGCGGAGGGGCAGGGAAGAAGATACTTAACGTCACCATGGAGGAACTCTCTTTGGAATTGTGATTTCCCATCTACAGGCTATCCAGAATCAGGAACTGTCATGGGTTGTCCTTCCTCTCAGGCCTCTTACAGGTCCTGAACCTTTCGGTATCACTGTTGAAATGTCCCTTGCTCCTAAGGCACAGGATGGGTAGCGCAGAATGGTTTAAATTATGTATGAATCCCAGCGTGGACTACATTCCCTGTGCAGGAGTGGAGTGGAGAGGACTGCTGAGGGTGACTGGGGCAACTTTTTATTTTGGTGAAGAAACCTTCCAGAGGGATGCTGTGTGGTTCATGCATGTGCCAGATTGCTGTAGCACAGTGTTAAGTGGTGGCCGTGAGCTCTATAAGGGCAGAGGCTGGGTCGGTTTACCACTGTACACCTAGCCCTGGGCTTGGCGCACTGTAGGAAGGTTCAGAAAGGCTGGGGAACCAGAGAAGATGGGATGGTTTGCAAGGATACAGTCAGAGCACATTCATTTATCCTTTCCCCCCAAAAGAGTGGGCATTAAGTCTCAGCATCCATGGGTTACCTCAGTACCAACTTAGACAAAATCTTTCCCCAAATCTCCTTTCCCAGTAGGTAAAGGCAGTTTAGGCCCATCATCGTTTCTTTTCAATTCAGGTTACAACTTTTTTTCTTAGTTCTTTTCTTCCTACAGGTCTTTGATTACAGCTAGGTATAGTGTTTATATAAATTTCAAGTGCCACTCCTATTTGTCTCTGGGTTAACCTAATGGTTTATGTTAATCTCAATCAGATCTGCCAGTCAGACCTCTTATCCCTTTCACCTTTCACCTAATTGCTGGGAGCCAGTTTCCCTTAAGGACCTGGCTGTAGAGGCCCAGTCTATTTCTTCATCCTCTTCCCCCCTTCACTATTGAATATCTATCCCATTCAATTTTTCCTAGAAGCAGTGAATGGATGATTTCGTGTGTTCCTGACACATGGTAACTATGTGCAACCATCATGAACCATCTAACTGCTTCCAGAAAGAACTGTATGCACAGTTGCAAGCAGTAACAGAACAGATCTTACAAACATAACATGAGTGGAAGAACACAGAGGCGAAAATACTACTATGCTGCAAGATTCCATTTATATAAAGTTTAAAGCCAGGCAAAAGTAAACTCTTTAATCTTGGGGAATAGTGACTGGGAGGGGGAACTGGAGGGGCTTCTGGAGGGCTAGTCAAGTTGTATTTCTTGATCTAGGTGTTGGTTACAAGAACATATTCAATTTTTGAAAATTCATCAAACTGAACACTTATGATTTGTGCATATTTCTATATGAAGGTTGTACTTCAATGACATTTTCCCAAAATAGGGGCTTATTGAGCCTCCACTATGTAGAAATTCCTGTGTTGTGTGGCACTGGGGATTCTTCTCCCTTCCAAAGAGGCCAGAAAATAAAATCTGAAATAGGCAAAGTATCCTTTGATGGTTAGAATATCTGCAGCCAAAGCCTAGTCTATCTTTGGAGTCCTCCAAAGACTCTTCCAAGTCTACCTCAGCCCACCTCATCTTTCCTTGCTCAAATGCTCTTCTTTTCCACTAAACGCTGTTAAATATCATTTCTTCCCATGCATTGCTGTTTACCCATTTCCAGTGAACTTGCCTGGAATCCCCAGCTTCACTTGAAGCCCTTCAAGAGCACAGACCTGGTTACACATTTCTTTGTAAATTCCCACAGCATAGCATAGCGCCAGGCTGGGCACAAATGCCCCATTCAGAGCTGCAGTCAAAATAGACTCCAATACCCAGACAAGAGGGAGAGAGAAAGCTTGTCCATGATCAGGATAGATCTGATTTTCCTTTCTCTTCTATTTCTAGGCACACTCAACATATTCTCTGCTTTTAATTTGAGTCATGAACCAGTAGTTTCACAGATTTCATGTTGGCATAATGTAGTCTCTGCCTTGAATTGAGACCTGTGACTCAAATACATATTCAGGTTTGGTGAGGCTGTCTCTTTAAAGAATCAGTAGACCCTGAGCAGTTTTTGATATAACATTCATAGCATCAACTGTTTATGAGTGGGTCTTAAAGACCCATGACATGTAGTAATTTGTAATTTTGCTGAGGCATAAATTTGAATTGCACACACTTCAAGGCTGATGTGATAGAGCAATTGGCTTAGTAACAATACAGTGGTCCTTAGGACAAAAATAGAAGTTTTATGGAGGAAATCATATGCCAATTATATAATTGTGGAATTTGTGAATTGGAGGGGGGTTAGAGATGAAGTATTCTGGATGCCCTTCCTGAATGTCAAGGGTTCATTGTACTTAACAATTTTCTCATCACAATAGTCAGAGATTTAGTCTTGAGACATTTGTTTCTCTTCGGCATTCATTTGATTAAAATGTACTTAAATGTAAGGCATATAATGAAATGCTTATTGAGAGGTGGGAAGAGATTCAGAAGAAAATGAGCCGATTTTTCATAATGAATGGGAGAGGAATAGTGAGAGAGAGGGACAGAGGCAGAGAGAGAGAGAAACAAGAAATGACACTGAGTAAAGAAATTGAGGATCAGGATCTTGGTTTTTTTAGTCCCTTCTCTGCATTGAAATCTGTTTGATAGATGAACTGACTAGCTTTGTGGCTTTGGGCAGTTGCTCATGTTCTCTAGTCTTCAGTTCCCCTATCTGTAAAGCAAAGAGGTTCAAGAAGATTCTCTCTTAGGTATTATCAGGCATGACATTATGGGAATTTATGACCAAAAGCTGCATTTCTGCTTTCATTTGAAGCTCTGTCCTCAGTGATGCCCTCCAGAAGAGAGTGATAAGTGTAATTACTGAGTATCCACTGGGCTAAAGTCCTCAGAACATGAAGCTGAATTCACAAGTAGCTTTTCACCTCAGAAAAGCTGTGGACAGCTCCTTAGGCACAATCAGATTTAAATAAACAACCAAATGAACAAACAACTCATACATTTTTATCAATTTGAAATTTTTTTAAACTTCATTGCATTTTCTTTGGATTTCAAAAGAGAAACATTTTTGCACTCTCTGATACTGCTCCTGAAATTTAATATATTGTTTCAGGAGCTAGAAAAGCGGACCAAAGTGTGCTTTATTTTAGGAGGCTCAGCAGATGAAGTGCAGTGATTCGCAAAGGTTGCCACCTCAGGAGTTAGAGGTGAAAAGGTGGGAATGGTACCCCAACTTGAAATCACAAACTAGTCAGAACTGGAAAAGACAGTAGAATATTATCGTTTTTTAGATGGAGCAGGAAAGTGAAGCTTAAAGAAGAGAAATGACTTCCATTCAACTTTTATTTTGAAAATACATATTCAGTGCATACTGCGTGCCAAGTGCTGAGGATACAGCAGTGAACAAGACAGACAAAGGCCTATCCTTATGGAGCTGACATGACAGTGATTGAGAGAGTAACATTATTAAGTGACACAAATAAATATGTCAAGTCTTAGAAAGGAGAGGTACATGATGCCCTGGGAGCTGAGAATGAAGTGCTTGACTTGGCTAGGAAAGTTAGCAAATGCCTTCCTGAGTGAGTCACACTATGGGGAGAGTTGAAGGATGGGTCGGAGCTGTGCATGCATGCAAGTCACTTCAGTCGTGTCTGACTCTTTGCTACCCCATGGACTATGGCCCGCCAGGCTTCTCTGTCCATGGGATTCTCTAGGCAGGAATACTGGAGTGGGTTGCCATGCCCTTCTCCAGGGGATCTTCCCAACCCAGGGATCAAGCCTGCGTCTCTTATGTCTCCTGCATTGGCAGGCACGTTCTTTACCACTAGCACCACCTGGGAAGCCCGAGTAGGAGCTGACCAGGTGACAAAGGGGTTGCATGTTTGAAGGCTTTGTGGCAGTGCAGAACATAACTAGTACCAGGAACTGAAGGCAAGACATTGTGGCTGGAGAGGAGAGAATCCAGATAAAGGTAGTCCAAGATAAGCCTGCAGCTGTGGGCAGGAGCAAGGCTGTGCTGAGTCTTTGTCCTAAGGGTAATAGGAAGCCATTGGAGGGTTTTAAGCACAGGAAGGTTATGGTCAGATTTGTGTTTTTGAAGAATAGCTCTATCTACTACAGGGATGAGAAAGCTGTGTGGTGAGAGACAAAGCTGGGGAGGTAGTTTGGGTTCAGTTGTGAGAGAGCTTTAACATGAGGCTAAGATATTACACTTAGTTCTGTGGACAGTAAGGACTCATTGAAAGGCAAGGTTGAATCACCGGCCTCTGGGCCACCCGAGGGGATGGTTATAAGAGAGTCCAGTGTGAACTCAACAAATATTCTTAATATTTGGTAGACTTCATGGAAGGGTAGGTGAGAAATAGATGCCCTGGCCTTCAGCATTCATATTTGGAAGTTGGTAGCTGACCCAGATAATGGCTTAAAATTCCTGGCCTTCATATAACAAGATGTGTGATACTATTCCCCCAAACACTTAAGTCACTGAAGAATATACCAACAATATACTGCTCTCTCACACATCTCTGATTCAACAAGTGTTTATGGAGCCCCTGGTATAAACCTAGTAGTGAGGTTCATAGTTTTAGTTATCCATTGCTATGTAACAAAGTACCCCAAAACTGAGCAGCTTAAATCTAAACACATTTATTATCTCACGGTTTCTCTGGATCAGAAATTCAGACATGGATTGGCTGCAACTGAAGTATCATCCAGGGCTGGGATCTTACTTGAAGGTTGGACTGGAGAAGGATATGCATCCTAGCTCATGTGGTTGTTGGCAGCGGTCAGTTCCTAGAGGCTTATTGCACTGAGGGCTTCAGTTCCTTGTTGGCTGTTGGCTGGAGGTCACCCTCAGTACCTTGTCCTGTGAACCATTCCATCATGACAGCTTGTGGCAGCCAGTGAAGCAAGAATGACTCTTGATGCTTGCTTTCAGGGACTTTGCGGTCTCAGGGAGATGAGATCTGGACCTAGGAAACAATTAGCAAGCATTGTATATGACAGAGTATAATTAAATGCTCAAATGTATAATAGGCATGGAAGAGTCACAGAATTTTGGTGGGGAGGGTTAGTGACACAGGGAAGGGGAAGGCATTCCAGATAAGGAGTGTAGTGTGTGCACTGATGTATCGCCAGGACAGTATGGTATGTTCAGAGAACAGTGAGACCAGCAGTCTGGGTGAGTAGAGGGTGAGTTGGGGGTATATTGCAAAACAGGAGAACTCAACAATAGACCTCAAGTGTGCCTTAGAGATCTGAGAGAGAATCAGAGCCATTTGAGAGAAGAAACATCACCTTTCCAATGAATGGGCCTGTTAATCCCCAAGGGGTTGACCACATGACTGGGCCTCAAAGGCACACAAGTTGACAAGTATGTACTTTGACAAGAATTATGATTTTTAGCAATTATAGTATAATTTCATGTCAGTAATCATTGCTACTTTCAGGATGTTTTTTTGAACACTTTCCTTTCAAAACAAGATAATTGGGCCATAGCTCTTCCTTTGATTATTTTACATTTCTTTTGTTCCTAAATATAAGTGAGAAAGCCTCTTCTGGTCATGGTGGTATATGATTTTTCTTTGAGGTCAATATTAGAATATCTTTCTTTCATGTCTGGTCCCCTAATCCTGAGCAGACTCATCCCATTTTCAAGGCACAAGATTGAAAACTAATAAAATAGCTATCGTTACTAAATAGTTGAAAATGATGAAAAAAAAAAAAAGAAAATGATGGAGTTGATGCATTTTATTTGTAGTTCTCTATAGGGATTAAAAGTGATTTGGGGAAATGATTTGCTTTGTTCCAGCTCTGAGCACAGCGCCATGTAGCATCTGATAAATGTGCCCAGCAGATGACTTACTGAGTGCAATGCCAATGATTTTTAAATGTGACAAGGAATTTGACTTGAGCTGGTACAATTTTACCCAGTTTCCTTGTGCAAAATGAAAAATCCGTCCAGATACCAATCGTATTTGTATCATTGAAAACTGCTCTGAGGGATTGTCACCTCCCAGGTAGAGGCTCTGGACAACAATAAGCCAGTTTATCAAAGATGGGATTGAGTGCTCGTTGTTTTTCTATTAGGGGAGGAATTACGCTAAGCCCAGCAGCAGACATTTTGTGTTACCATGGCAGCCCATATTTCCTGCAGGGTTGTGACCCCTAATGACTACAGTGGGAAGGCAGGAAAAATAGAGACTCTTTGAAGATTAGTAAATAAATGCATTACTTATGCAAACTGTTTCTGAGATGGCCCCACAGTATAGAGGAGAAATGAGGAAGCTCTTCAGATTGAGCAAATGGTTATATGTAAATACCTGCACTGGAAGAAAGCAAATCACCTTTCATTTGATTATTTCTTTAAAAGTCTGTTTGGTCTGATAATGAAAGTAATATAAACTGGACTTCATACTGAGAAAATAGTATTATTGTGCATGAAAATACCAACAGCCATTGATGTTTTCCTTTCATTCTCAACAACTAATTTTTTTCCCCATTGGCTCTTCAGATATAATATGGCTCCTAGAATGATTTTGAAATATTTCTCGATGGTTCACAGACAGGAAAAAATAAATGAGCATATTCAAGTTCATGTGGGCATTGAGAATGCAGTCCAGCACCTCTCCTTGGTGAAAGTGGTTTAGTATTATTTTTGACAGACTTGATTTGTCTTAATTGACCTGATACATTTCTGAACAAGAAGCTGAAAATAAGAAAGAAAACCAAGCATCCATCTTAGTCTACCGTTTGCAAGTGATTTTCTCAGTACATATTTCCTTTGAAGTCACACCTACATTTATTCATACAAGAAATACTTACTGAGTGCTTACTATACTTGTACTGTTCAAGGCACTGTGTTATGGTGAAAAATGAATCTGAACTTGCATTATGTGGGTTGTTGTTGTTGTTCAGTTGCTCAGTCATGTCCAACTCCTTGTGACCCCATGGACTGCTGCATGCCACGCTTCCCTGTTCTTCATCATCTCCCTGAGTTGGCTCAAACTCATGTCCACTGAGGCATTGATGCCATCCAACCATCTTGTCCTCTGCTGCCCCCTTCTCTTCCTGCCTTCAATCTTTCCCAGCATCAGGGTCTTTTCCAATGAGTCAGCTCTTCGCATCAGGTGGCCAAAGTATTGGAGCTTCAGCTTCAGCATCAGTCCTTCCAATGAATCTTCATGGTTAGTAGATCAAAAACAAATGGATTGCGTTTGCTTTGTTTATGGTGTGCTGCTCTTCAAATTAGTTATTTTGTTGAGAATAAAGAGGGAAAATATGGAATAAAGTGATTAACCCCGTGTTTGGGGTGCTGCCGGTCCCTTTCTTTTCGTGGTGTGTTTATATCAGAAACATGTATTTTCTGGGGAGCTGTTATGTGCCAGGCAGATGGAGATGCCTGGGGATGGAGCTCTGGACAAGACTTAGCCTTTGCCCTCAAGGATAACACAGTACAGCTGTGGTTCCAGTGGTTCACTTTGTCTTGGCAGTTAGCACTGCTGGTATTCTAGTAATCAGCAAGGGCTGCACTGCGGAGAGCATTTCCAGGGTTTTAGATTGATTTCTGCTGACTTGTCAGTGGCCTCTCACCTGGTTCTCTTTGTATCAAGGGCACAGATCGTGACCATGCAATGTTAACTTCCTTTTTATTACTTATTCCTTCTGTAATAATTTTTTTTTTTACTATATTTGTGCACGTTCTCAGGCCTCCCAGGGGGCAGTAGTGGTACAGAATCTGCCTGCCAGTGCAGAAGATGCAAGAGAGCTGGGTTCGATCCCTGGGTTGGGAAGACCCCCTGGAGAAGGGAATGGCAACCCACTCCAGTACTCTTGCCTGGGAAATCCCATGGACAGAGGAGCCTGGCAGGCTACAGTCCATGGGGTCACAAAGAGTACACAACCTGGCACACGACTGAGCATGCATGCACATACATGCTCATTCTCTCCAGTCAGGAAGATTGTTCAGAGCTTGATGCTCTCTAGGTGATATTTTTTTAATTGGAGTAATATTATTATTTTATGCCACGTATTACCCTTCTGTCCCCTCCTTCAGAGATTCTGATACAGCCTTTCCGCATCCCTTCCCCCCAGTCAAAGATTGAGACTAACTGGGAGGACTAATCTAGAGATCCATTCTTTAATTTTGGCTTTAATAGCTCCCGGTAGATCTAGAATGAATCTGCTGAATGAGTAGGCCAATATTTTAAGTACTTGAAGTTCGTTGGCTGAAAGTGCTAAATAAAATTGTAAATGTTACCACTCTAAGAGGCAGGGTTTTAATGTTAAGCACACATATGAGGTGTATGTCCTTTTAAATAATAATTTTTTTAAAAGCCCTCAGCTATCAACACAATCCAAAACTGTTGCTGTGCTTTGGCCATAAAGTTAGGCAGTTTCAGTTGGAACAATCCATTCCTCGTACAAATAAATCTATTTACACTGATTCCTTTTCCATCCCATACATCCTGAAGGGTTGCTAAAGAAAGGACCATAGTGCAAGAGGGGTGCCCTGGAAAATAGGAAGGGTTGATTGTGAACACTACTGAAAACAGTGATGTTGTGTCTCCATGCTAAGAGGCAGAAGAGTGGTAAGCCTTGACTTGGCTGACTTAACTGCAGCTGATTGTGCTTGTCAATATCATTATGACCTATCCATCTGGTGGCCTCTGAAGCTGCCTCCTACTGTCTAGTTGTAAGGCTAAGAAATAAACACCCCTATTCATCAAGTGAGGGGCCAACAGACCATAACTCTGTTCTTATCTTTCAGAGACAGCAAATAAGCATCATCAGTCATGGTGAAAATATTTATGAAAGTCCTTTCCAACTTTAAGACTCTTTGAATTCATGATAAGCTCTTGGAGAGCAGTTTCTAAAACTCACTTAGTATTCTGCCCTTTCTTGCCTTCTGGCTTTCCGTATAATAATTCCACACAACTTCCTAGATCATGGCCTTAGCAGGAAGCCAGAGCCTTTATCTCTGTCCTTTTGCAAATTCTCTAAGATTACTAGGCTTAATTGCTCAGCAGCTGTGCAGCTGTCAAACACAGGATTTGGAAAACACTAGGGACTGGCATCAGGGAGAGGGCATATGGAAGGAGCTGGGCTGGTAGGAGGGATGTTTTGCCTCCACCTTGCCTCTACCTGTTCCCCTCAGGTGCCGTGCATCTTTCCCCGACACCCCAGTACAGCTTCAAGCCAGAGAAGTGGAGTGGCTGAATTTGGGTTGTCCTAGGGTGTAAAAGGCAAAGGGGGAAGGGCAACCCAGCTTCTGCACATCCCAGTGTGTTAGCTTATGGGGCCTAGCATTGAACTCACTCCTGTCTGTAGCTCTGACACCACATAGACATCACATATGAAGCCAGGCGTGAGTCTTCCCATCTGTTACTGCCTCAGAAGTAAAAGATTAGCTAGAGAATGAAGAAATGAGCAAATATCCTAAGCAGGCCACAGATTCTAGAGCAAAGTCTTTGGAAATCATGTATGGATGGACTGGAGAGTACTCTTCTTCATCTGGGCCAGAAGCACTCATAATGCAAAAGGGACCTTAGTAGTGTTTGTGGCCCCGAAGAATTATTTTGCAGGCCATCTCCACGACAAGCCTGCTGGTGGCATCTGATGGCAATTCTAGGGGAATGGGGCTTATGGAAAGAAAAATAGGGCTGTGGAGAGAAATTGGGGCTCAGGAAATAGAAGAAGGTGGGTGAGGCAATAAGATGGATGGATGCAGCGTTTGATGCTGCACAGGGGCTCCTGGGAGATAAGTCCATTCACCGACCAGGGGTGAGTCAGCTGGCAGTGGTTTGAAACTGAGGAGCAGCTGTGAGGGGATCATTTGCTGGCTGAGCACCAGGGCCTAGAAAGGGCACTTTGGATGTAGCTCAGAAGAGGATACAGTCACTGGGTCAGGACTGGAGTGGCGTGGGGGCAGAGACAGGTTTGCTTTGCATATGATCAAATTTTTCTTTTTTTTAAAAAAATTAATTTTTATTGGAGTATAGTTGCTTTACCGTGTTGTGTTAGCTTCCACTGTTCAGCAAAGTGAATCAGCCACATATCCCCTCATTTTTGGACCTCACTCCCATCCAGGTCCCCACAGAGCACAGAGTAGGGTTCCTCAAGCCACAGAGTAGGTTCCCACTAGTTATCTATTCTACACATAGTATCAATAGTGTAAACATGTCAATCCCAACCTCCCAATTCATCCCACCCCACCCCCTGCTTTGTCTCTTTGGTGTCCATACATTTCTTCTCTACATCTGTGTCTCTGTTTTGCAAAGAGGATCATCTATACAAATTTTCCTTTCAAGAAATTAATATTAACATCCCCATTTTACTTATTTTAACTGTATGGAGTGTTGAAAATGAGTAAAATGTTCCCTATATTAAAAAATATTTCCTTTCAGACTATAGATGTAAATATGCTGATGATAGAAGGAATTTTGGAATATGCAGAATATTATGCAGAAACTAAAAACAGCTCATAATTCTACCACCCAGAGATAACCACTATTAACATTTGAAGTACATCCCTTTGGACTTTCCACTCTAAGCCCATATGTATGAAGTGAAGTGAAAGTCACTGAGCCCTGTCCAACTCTTTGCAACCCCATGGACTGTAGCCCACCAGGCTCCTCTGTCCATGGAATTCTCCAGGCCAGAATACTGCAATTGGCAGCCATTCCCTTGTCCAGGGGATCTTCCCAACCCAGGGAATGAACCCAGATCTCCCGCACTGCAGGTGGATTCTTCACCATCTGAGCCACCAGGGAAGCCCCAAGCCCATATGTATATTTCTATATAAATTTTGGATCTCTATGTTTTACAATCTGCTTTTATCCTGCACTTAATAACATGTGATTGTTCTCCTCTTCACTTTTCTGAATCCTACTCATCCCTAAGAGTTCAGCCTAAGCCTCACTCTTACAGCAAATTCTCCTGAACCCTAAACGTGGTACAGTCCCTATCCTCAGGCCTCCCATAGCACCCTGTTATTGACATTTGACAGCATTCATTTCTCTTGTCATTATCTCTTCTGTGAGACTGCAAGCTTGTCTTGGTGGCTGGTGTATCCTGAGAGTCTGGCCCATACAGGCAGAAACTAAGAAAGATCTTTGTTTAGTATGCAAATGAGAGCATTTTTGACCTGCAACTTAGTGGACCTATGACTAGATCTGACAGAAAGAGATTTAGAAATCCTGAGCTGTGAACCTAGGCTGTGGGTCAAGAGAAGACGCAGCCAGAACCAGAGTGAGCACTTAACTGATATCTGGGGCCGTGTTGAAGGTTCCTTACTTTGCAGTCGAGTTACTTTGTTCCCCACCGGCTGTGAAGCTGTGATGTGGGGAGAAGGTTCCAGAAGCACAATGCTGGGCTAAGGGAAAGGCTGTGGTGCTGCGAGCCACCACAATATACGCAGCACTTCCTCCTTCTACCCCTTTGGGTGGTGATGTTGGTGGGAGGAGGGGTAGAGAGAGTAGCAAGGCAAAAACATGGGGAACCTGGACACATTCATTCCATTTTCTTTGCTTCAGCACTGAGGTGCTGTCAGAAAACATTCATTGGGTCTTTCAGCCACGGGGTAAGGAGCTACTAGATGCAGCCAGAGAGAAGTCTGTGTGGATGGTGAGAAGACCTCAGTAGCTCAAGCACTTGATGGAATCCTCACAAACTGCATAGAGGAGGACACTGATCTATTCCAGGAAAGCGAGGCTACCTGACTCGCCTCTTGCTTAGCCCCGCACTGCTCTATGTTTCTGTAAACGGTCCGGTCATCAGCTAGTTTCTTATCATACTTTTGATGAAGCTGTAGAATAGTAGACTCATCTGACAGTAATTTCACTGAGCAAATTTTTTTTAAAGTCCAATCAAGTCTCACAAAGTCAATTTCTGTTACATTGTTCCTGCAACAATGAAGTTAAGAGAAAATTATTGTTTTAACTTTTGATGAGGAGAAAGAATTATAAAATAAAACTCCTAAGTGTTTGATCATCTGATAAGATGCTTCTCTGGCATTTTTAAAGGCCAAGGCTTCCCAGGTGGCACTGTGGTAGAGAACCCACCGGCCAATGCAGGAGATGCAAAAGACATGGGTTCAATCTCTGAGTTGGGAAGATCCCCTGGAGAAGAAAATAGCTACCCACTCTAGTATTCTTGCCTGGGAAATCCCGTGGACAGAGGAGCCTGGTGAGCTGCAGTCCATGGGGTCGCAAAGAGTCAGACATGACTGAGCATACACACACACCAAATCTTTACAGAACCAGTAAAGCACATTTAGCCTCCAAGCAGTGTATGTTTCTTGTACATTTCTACAGTTAATTACCTTTCTTTTTTACATTCATAATCAAGTTCCAGACGACACTGACATGTCCTGTAAATCTAAAGATAATTCCATTTGGAATTCTCTCTACAAACACTCACTTCCTTAAGCTCGATCAAAATTACTCCATCCATTCAGGATCCTATCATGTGTGAGCTCTGTGCTAGAAGCACAGTGACAGATGAAGGAAGCAGGACCCCCTGCTGCCAAGCTCCTCACCATCCTGCTCCAAAGGTTTTGAGGGCTTTAATGTCAAAATTCTTCTGCTGGGCTTTCATGGCCTTTTGCCTCTGAAAGGGATATGATGTTATCTTCCCTGACTATTCTTTCCTTTTCCTCTTCTTCAAGACACAACCTCTGTTCCAGCCCTATTACAAACATCTCAGGCTGCCTTGCCTCCATGTCCTGAAGCTTGTTGTCCTCTACCATCTTCTCAAGGCTCAGCTCAAAATCTCCTCCACATGTCTTCTTGGCTCTACTTGCAAAATACATACCCAGAGTCTGATCACCTCTCACCACCTCTGCTGCTACCACCCTAATTCAAGTCACCATCATGTCTCCCCAGGACTATTTGTAAGAGTCTTTCTGCTTCGACTTCTGTATGCCAGTCTACTCTTCACACATTAAAGCCACATCATCTCACCTCTCTGCTCAGAACCCTCCATCAACTCCTGATCTCACTCAGAATCTAATCCTAAGTCTTCACCATGCCTTTCAAGTACCACATGATCTGGCCCCTCTGTTACTTTTCTGACCTTACTTCTCACCACTCTTCCCATTGCTTTACTCTGCTCTAGAAGATTTCAACCCTAATAGATCTAACACTTTTTTTATAATAGATATTTTAAATTCCCCCTTTAGTACCCTGAAAGGAGAGGTATAAATAATGTAACTTGCCTGTATACATATTTGTAAAATATCAATGCCCCCAAAATAACATAAAAGAAATGCAAGGAAATAATGTACAATAAAAGAGTACATATTTTAGTATGTAAATCCTGGGGCACAGCTACACTTGAAAATATGATGAAGTAGTAAGAAATTTTGTACCTGTAATGAAAAAGCATAGTGAAAGTGGCAGCTCCAAATGCTGATTGATAAAAGCATGTCGTAGGGGCTATTCTAATGTCCACACTGCATGGCTGTCAGTGGTATTTTTTTTCTGAAATGGTGAGTATTTCTTTTTTTCTTAGAATTAATTTTATTTATTTATTTATGGCTGCAGTGGGTCTTCATTGCTGTGTGGGGTTTTCTCTAGTTGTGGCAAGCAGGGGCTACTCTAGTTGTGGTGCACGGGCTTCTCATTTTGGTGGCTTTTCTTGTTGCAGAGCATAAACTCCAGGGCAGACAGGCTTCAGTAGATGTAGTATGCAGGCTCAGTAGTTGCACGTCCTGGGTTCTAGAGTGCTGGCTCAGGAGTTGTGGTGCATCAGGCGTAGTTGCCCCATAGCATGTAGGATCTTCCTAGACCAGGGAACAAACCCGTGTCTCCTGCATTGTCAGGTGGATTCTCATCCACTGAGCCACCAGGGAAGCCCCTGAAATGGTGACTATTTCTTGATAAAGTTCTAAGTTGCATTTTCCAATCATTGGAACCATTAGAAAACAAAAACAGTCATGCACATTTTCAAAATGCCCTCTAGGGGGCACTGATGCCCCACTCAGAATGGCTCAGACCTTTGACCTTGCTTCTCCTGGACTAACCAAAGCCTGTTCCCACCTCAGGGCCTTTGCACTTGCTGTTGTCTCTGTCTGGAAAGCTCTTCCCTCAAACATTTAGATGATTCCTTCTCTCAGATCTCTGTTCAAATGACACTACTTTAGAGAGCCCTTTCCTGACCACTCTGGCTAAAATAGTACGCCTGTTCCATAGATCTCTATCTTTTCACTCTTCTTAAATTTTCTTCCTAATGCTGTAACTGACATTATCTTAGGTATCTATTTACATATTTACTACCTGGCTCTCCCACTAGACTCTAGTGACTAAAAGGAATTCTCCAAGACTTCAGACACTTCTTTTACATAGCTCTATTTCCCAGATACTGGGAGAGTTATTAATGAATCCAGGTTTTCTCTGATTCCAGGATGGCAGTAACAATCAAGCTTCCTAACCATTAAATAATCATGGTAAGAGCTATACCATTTATTGACCAAGTGCTATATACTTTGTACTGTGCTGTGTTCTAACAATAGCACTATGAAGTATTATTATCATCCCCATCTTACAGGCTGGCAAACTGAGACCTAGGTTACTTCATTTGTTCAAGATCACAGAGATGGTGGTAAGTGGCAGAGACCATGATTTTCTTCATTACATCTTGCAGTAGGTAAGAAAGCTAGGAGTTAATTCGGAGACAGTCTTACTCGTAACCCCTCAGCCAACCCACGTCAGGGGTGGGGACTGATATACAACTTGACGTCTCTAAAGTGATGCTCTGCAAGGTCTAGCTTGCAGAAATGTCAGCAAGCTTCATACCCACCTAGCCTTTGCCAGGAGTGTTGGTGGGTTCAACAACAAATGTTATTCCTGTCCCACCCCAGTGACTTTCCTACCTTTCTGCTTTGTTATACCAAGAAAACAAAGAATCAAGAAGATGGGTTTCTCTGCATGTGTACTTTCTGAACAACTGTGTATTATTTCCTCCTCCCAAGTTCTTTCATGGAAGGAGTTTTAACTGCTTTTAAGCATAACTTTCTGCTGCATATTGCTATTATTTGTTTATACGCATCCTATGTCTCCTATTCATTTGAAGCTCCTAGAAAACAGGGACCAAATCTTAGTCAACCTTGTACTCTCCTCAGTAACCTTTGGCCTTCAGACCAGACTAAGCCCCTGATTCTCTGTGGAACTTTATACGTATTACTAGACGGTTCCCAGAGCTCCATGTGGTACCTTGACATGCAGTAGGTGCTCAACATATACTTCTTGTTTGCTTACTGTATCTTGGTCCTCTTTACACCAAAACAAAAGATCCTCTCACTTTGTTTTTGCCCTTACTCCTTAACTCTTTCATTCATTGTTTCTCTCATTCTTTTATTCAATAATCTCTCCCCTTGGGGTTCAGAGACAGTAGAAATCTCTCTCTCTTTCTCTCTCACTTACTTCAAGTTTGACTCCTGTAGTCTGAATTCTGAGCACATATATACCCACTCCTCTACATCATCAGTGTCCCCTGAGGGTAAGAACACTCTCCCAGGGCTAGAACCCCCAGGTAGGGACAGCAGTGATACCTGACACTTAAATTTCTATTATCAATTTCCTGAGTACCTTCTCTTGTTTGCACACTACAACTTTATCGTGAGTTAGGCATGTATTATAAGAATTCTCATTTTACAGATAAGCAAGTAGTCTTGGGGAATTTTAATGATATTCCCAAAGTCACACAGCAAAATGAGTGGCAGAATCAGTTCAGTCACTCAGTCATGTCCAACTCTTTGTGACCCCATGGACTGCAGCATGCCAGGCTTCCCTGTCCATCACCAACTCCCGGAGCTTGCTCAAACTCATGTCCATCAAGTCGGTGATGCCATCCAACCATCTCATCCTCTGTTGCCCCCTTCTCCCACTTTCAATCTTTCCCAGCATCAGAGTCTTTTCCAATGAGTCAGCTGTTCGCATCAGGTGGCCAAAGTATTGGAGTTTCAGCTTCAGCGTCAGTCCTTCCAATGAATATTCAGGACTGATTTCCTTTAGGATGGACTTGTTGGATCTCCTTGCAGTCCAAGGGACTCTCAATTCCAGCTTGCCATTGAGTGGCAGAACTGGGATTCAAACCCGGGTTTTTGGATCTCTGGTTCAAAATGTACTCTTTCTGGGGCATGTTGGTGGAGCAGAAGACCCTGGGGACCACCTTGCCTCCAGACCTCAAATCCAGCTTGCTGTCCGCCAGTACTTCACAGGGAGGGATAAATGGGAAGAACAGTTTTACTCTTCATTAGGTCTCTGTAGGGTGGTGTCCAATTTGTTTACTAGGAACAAAAAACCATAATTAGGAAAGTGGTCCAGGTCTCCCAGGCAGACATGTGCTTATATTCTCACCATAAGCCTGAGCTCAGCCTTTCTGGACCAGGTTCTAGTCTAAGAGCCATTGCACTGGGGCAGACCACAAGGGACCTCTAACATCTGCTGAACACTAAACCCATGCTCTCAGACATTCGCTACTTCCATTCTGGGCTTCTTTTTCCCCATTTGAAAATTGCTAACACTGTCAACATTCTGAAGTTCATCCCCATTCACTCCTCTTGGCAGCATGTGATAAACTCAGCCTGTGTTAATCTGTGAAGGGGCCAGCCCCAACCCAAATGACCCCACTCAAACTTGTCTCAACACAGCTTCACTATAGTTCTTGTGCAAAGTAGAGTGTCAAAATTTTCTCCTGAAAGAAATTAAAGAAGATCTAAATAATGGAAAGGCATCCTATGTTCATGGATTGGAAAACTTAATATTGCTAAGATGACAATACTATGCAAAGTGATCCACAGTTTCAATACAATTCCTTATCCAAATCTCAATAACTTTTCTGAAGAAATTAAAATGGTGATCCTACAATTCATGTGGAATTACCAAGAAGCCTAAATATCCAAAACAATCCTGAAAAAGAAAAAAAATTGGAGGACTTACACCACCCAATTTCAAAATGTACTACAAATGTACAGGCAAGAATAGACATATAAATACATGGAATAAAACTCAAGGTCCAGAAATAAGCCCGTATATCTATGGTCAGATGATTTTTCTTACAAGGAGGTTAGAACCCTTCAATGGGAAAGAATCATTTCTCCAACAAATGGTGCTAGGACAATCAGATATCTGTTTGCAAAAGAATTGAGCCCCTATCTCATACCATATACAAAGTTAAATAAAAACAAATCAAAGACCTAAATTTAAATGTTAAAACTATAAAATTCTTAGAAGAAAATTTAAGGATAAATATTCATGACCTTGGGTTGAATAACAAACGCATAAGCAACAAAAGAGAAAAATAGACAAATTGGACTACATCAAAATTAAAAACTACTATGCATCAAAGGACACAATCAAGAGAGTGAAAAGACAATCTGCAGAATGGGAAAAATATTTGTAACTCATATACCTGATATGTCTAGTGTCTAGAATATATAAATAAGAATCCAACTTTAAAAAATGGGAAAATAACTTGAATAGATATTTCTTCAAAGAAGTTATAAAATGATATTGTTGTTGTTGTTCAGTCACCCAGTTGTGTCTTGACTCTTTGCAACCCCATGGACTGCAGCACGCCAGGCCTCCCTGTCCCTCACCATCTCCCAAAGTTTGCCCAAGTTCATGTACATTGCATTGGTGATGCCATTCAGCCATCTCATCCTCTGATGCCCTCTTCTCTTCCTGCCCTCAAGCTTCCCCAGCACCAGGGACTTTTCCAATGAGTCGACTGTTCACATCAAATGACCAAAATACTGAAATTTCAGCTTCAGCATCAGTCCTTCCAACGAGTATTCAGGGTTGATTTCCTTTAAGACTGACTGGTTTGATCTCCTTGCTGTCCAAGAGACGCTCAGGAGTCTTCTCCAGCACCACAGTTTGAAGGCATCAATTCTTTGACGTTCTGCCTTCTTTATGGTCCAGCTCTCACATCCATACATGACTACTGGGAAGTCCATAGCCTAGACAATACGGTCCTTTGTCAGCAGAGTAGTATCTCTGCTTTTCAACACACTGTCTAGGTTTGTCATAGCTTTCCTGCCAAGAGGCAATCGTCTTCTGATTTCATGGCTGCAGTCACCATCCGCAGTGATTTTAGAGCCCAAGAAGAGGAAATCTATCACCACTTCCACCTTTTTCCCCTTCTATTTGCCATGAAGTAATGTGGCTGGATGCCATGATCTTAGTTTTTTTTTTAATCCTTAGCTTTAAGCTAGCTCTTTCATTCTCCCCCTTCACCCTCATCAAGAGGCTCTTTAATTCCTCTTCACTTTCTGCCATTAGAGTGGTATCATCTGCATATCTGAGGTTGTTGAGGTTTCTCCCGCCTATCTTGACTCCAGCCTGTAACTCATCCAGCCCAGCATTTTTCACAATGTGCTCAGCATATAGGTTAAACAAACAGGGTGACAGCAGATAGCCCTGTTGTACTTCTTTCTCAATTTTTAATCAATCAGTTGTTCCATACAGGGTTCTAACTGTTGCTTCTTGACTCGCATACAGGTTTCTCAGGAAACAGGTAAGATGGTCTGGTATTCCCATTTCTTTAAGAACTTTCCACAGTTTGTTATGGTCCACACAGTCAAAGACTTTAGTGTAGTCGATGAAACAGAGGTAGGTGTTTTTTGGAATTCCCTTGCTTTCTCAATGATCCAGAGAATGTTGGCAATTTGATCTCTGGTTATTCTTCCTTTTCTAAATTCAGCTTGGCACATCTGGAAGTTCTTGGTTTGGGTTTGCATAATGCTGAAGCCTAGCTTGCAAGATTTTAAGTGTGACCTTACTAGCATGGGAGATGAGGGCAATTGTCCGATGGTTAGCACATTCTTTAGTACTACCCTTCTTGGGAATTGAGGTGAGGATTGACCTTTTCTAGTTCTGTGGCCATTGCTTGGTCTTCCAGATTTGGTGACATATCGAATGCAACACCTTGATGGCATGATCCTTTAGAGTTTTGAATACTTATACTGGAATTCTGTTTCATCCACTAGCTTTATTAACAGCAGTGCTTCCTAAGGCCCACTTGACTTTGCTCTCTGGAATGTCTGGCTCTGGGTGACTGACCACACCATTGTATTAATCTGGTTCTTTAGTGTATTCTTTCCATCTTTTCTTGATCTCTTCAGTGTCTACTAGGTCTCTACCATTTCAGCATCTACTAGGTCTCTACCATTTCTGTCCTTTATTGTGCCTATCTTTGGGCAAAACAGTCCCTTGATATCTCCAATTTTCCTGAAGAGATCTCTAGTCTTTCCCCTTCTGTTGTTTTCTTCTAGTTTTATGCACTGTTCATTGAAGAAGGCCTTTTTGTCTCTCCGTGCTATTCTTTGGAACTCCACTATTAGTTGGATGTACCTTTCCCTTTCTCCCTTGCTTTTCACTTCTCTTCTTTCTTTAGCTATTTATAAAGCCTCCTCAGATAACTACTTTGCCTTCTTGATTTTCTTTTTCTTTAGGATCGTTTTGTTCACTGCTTCCTATACAATATTATAAAATGATATATTATCATTATAGGAGAAGGCAATGGCACCCCACTCCAGTACACTTGCCTGGAAAATCCCATGGACAGAGAAGCCTGGTTGGCTGCAGTCCATGGGGTCGTGAAGAGTCGGACACGACTGAGCGACTTCACTTTCACTTTTCACTTTCATGCATTGGAGAAGGAAATGGCAACCCACTCCAGTGTTCTTGCCTGGAGAATCCCAGGGACAGGGGAGCCTGGTGGGCTGCTGTCTATGGGGTCGCACAGAGTCGGACATGACTGAAGTGACTTAGCAGCATTATCATTATAAAATGATAGTGTAATTAATCATTAAGGAAATGCAAGTAAAAATGATAGCACTTTACAACCATTAGGGTGGCTATAATTTTTGAAAAAGGAAATAAGTGTTGGCAATGATCTAAAGAAATTGCAACCCTTGTACATTGCTGGTGGAAATTTAAAATGGTGCAGCCACTGGTCATAGCAAACACCCTCTTCCAACAACACAAGAGAAGACTCTACACATGGACATCACCAGATGGTCAATACTGAAATCAGATTGATTATATTCTTTGCAGCCAAAGATGGAGAAGCTCTATACAGTCAGCAAAAACAAGACTGGGAGCTGACTGTGGCTCAGATCATGAACTCCTTATTGCCAAATTCAGACTTAAATTGAAGAAAGTAGGGAAAACCACTAGACCATTCAGGTGTGACCAAAATCAAATCCCTTATGATTGTACAGTGGAAGTGAAAAATAGATTTAACGGACTAGATGTGATAGTCAGAATGCCTGATGAACTATGGATGGAGGTTTGCAACATTGTACAGGAGACAGGGATCAAGACCATCCCCAAGAAAAAGAAATGCAAAAAAGGAAAATGGCTGTCTGAGAAGGCCTACAAATAGCTGTGAAAAGAAGGGAAGTGAAAAGCAAAGGAGGAAAGGAAAGATATTCCCATCTGAATGCAGAGTTCCAAAGAATAGCAAAGAGAGATAAGAAAGCCTTCCTCAGCGATCAATGCAAAGAAATATGGAAAACAATAGAATGGGAAAGACTAGAGATCTCTTCAAGAAAATTAGAGATACCAAGGGAACATTTCATGTAAATATGGGCTCGATAAAGGACAGAAATGGTAGGGACCTAACAGAGGCAAAATATATTAAGAAGAGGTGGCAAGAATACACAGAACTGTACAAAAAAGTTCTTCACAACCCAGATAATCACGATGGTGTGATCACTCACCTAGAGCCAGACATCTTGGAATGTGAAGTCAAGTGGGCCTTAGGAGGTATTACTAAGAACAAATTCTCAAGACATTATTAAAAAGGAAAGCAAATATGTTTGGAGACCTCAGAACTAATTTTGAGGAACACAAAAACAAATGGTAATATTCACTGTTATTTTACTTTAAGCAAAATTTTATTGAATGTCTACCATGTACAGTAAGCGCTCTGCTGAACTCTTTATAGGGATTATCTTATTTAATTCTGGCAACGCTGCAAAGTAGGTGTTGGTATTAGCCCAGAGTTACAGGTGAGGAAACTGGAGCTCCAAAAAAGATTAAGTCAACTGCCCATGGGTTACATAGGTCATAAATTATAGACCCAGGAATCAAACCTAGGATTTCTGACTCCAAGACCGATAAATAGGGAGTTGTCTCAGTCCTAAGGTCTTACTTGGTGTCTTGCTAAGGATGAGGTAGAGGAGGGATGGGAAACCAACCTTTATTGATAACATACTTTGTATCATTTAGTCCTCTAGGACTGGCTACCCTCCAAATGTGAACTGGAGATCTAAATTGTGCTCAGTGGCTCCTCCTTCTTGGGGGAGGGGTTTCTGTTGATTTGGCCATTTTATTGAGATCCGTTTTGATACTCTAAGGTCCAAATAGAGCACCGGAAAACTACTGGTGGCTGAGAGGGCAGGGCTGACAACAGAGAGGGGAAGTCCCTGAGATTGGAGATGGGGAATAATAAGGACCTAGGCGTCTGGCTCATGGAAATCACCAAGTTCATTCCTCTCCTCTTAGTTTGCCATCCAAACCACCACCAGCTGCTCTGCTTCCTGTGGTCTGACTGGCGGTGAATGGACCACTGTTTGCAGTTACTGGACATAACCATAAAAAAAACAGTTACAGCAGTAGCTAATATCATCAAGCAGCACCCTGTATATTTCTTGTCCTTACATGCTTGGATGCAATCTAATTTAATCCTGCAATAGCCCTCTGCAGTAGGAACTATTGTACCCCTAGACCTGTCCTGCCCCATTTTTGCTGCTGAGGCAAGTGAGGCCCGAAGAAGTCAAGTGACCTGCCCAAGGGCACAAAGCTAGTAAGTGGTAGAGCCAGAATTCAAGCACAGTCTTCTACTTCAGAACTAGTGCTCTGAGGCTCTCCTTCTCCTTGGGGATGAAAGATGTCTACTGCCTTCCATACTGCCATTTTGTCATTGCCCTCTACCTCATTGAGGATCTTCTTAGCCTCAAAGCCCTAAGAGGTTGCTCCGAGTGGGCTCAGTGGATAGAACTCAGAGGTGCAGAAAGACAGATGCTGCTATAGGCGGGGAGGCTGTGGTGGGGGGAGTTAGACAATTTAAGCTGAAAATTGCCAGCCTCAGAACAGCATCAGTAAGTGGAATTGGGGAGAACGGGTAGGGTGAATTAAATGAAATTGGTATTCATCTTCCCTAATTTTTTTTCACTGTTGCCCTGAGAGGGCAATTAAGAAAACAAATGATCTGTGGAGATTAGCTGACTGGTAGCTTTGCATATTAATATAATGACACTTGGCTATACCAGGCTGACTTTCTATTTAAGGTAGCTTTGTCCTTTCAGGCTGAAGAACTGATTTCAGAGAATCAGCTCCTGCAGATTAAAAATAAAATAAAATTAGTCTGCCCTCAACCTCCACCCTACTTGTGTCTCCACCAAGAAAAATACAACCATTGGCAGAAGGCAAAAGGAATATGGAAGGCTGCACTCCATACTGCTGACAGTCATTGAAGTGAAACCAACCTAGGGGCCCATGGAGAGGCAAGATGGTGAGCCTAGGCTGGGGTGGGGGTGGGTGCCATCAGTTTGTAAGAAGATCCCCGTCCAACATGCTGCTGCTGCTGCTGCTGCTAAGTCGCTTCAGTCGTGTCCGACTCTGTGCGACCCCATAGACGGCAGCCCTCCAGGCTCCCCCGTCCCTGGAATTCTCCAGGCAAGAACACTGGAGTGGGTTGCCGTTTCCTTCTCCAATGCATGAAAGTGAAAAGTGAAAGCAAGGACACTCAGTCGTGTCTGACTCTAAGCGACCCCATGGACTGCAGCCTACCAGGCTCCTCCGTCCATGGGATTTTACATGAGTCAACATTTAATTGCATTCAGCAAATGTTTCCTGGGCCCCATGTTTGCTAGAGTACTGCAGATGTAGAGAAGGTTAGTGCTGGGCCCCTTCTCTCAGGAAGTGGGCCTAGTGGGCAGAAGGACACATGATACAGGCTATAATGTTGTCTGAGAGGCATTGGGGAGTTGACATCTGGCTTAGTCTAGAAGAATGGATAGTAATTGGACAGCCATGGTACAGGGAGTGATTTCTGTCTAGAAGCAGAGGATGGTGGCTCCAGTGTGTGGTAGGCTCTGCAATACCCATGGTGACCCACCCCATAGGAAACCTGAGCATGCCTGTCTATGCTGTGTGCTCAAGGATTGATCAATCCATTGGCAGTCCTAGGATCTGTAGCTCAATCAGTAAGCAAAATCTCAAAACAGAAATTGAATCTTACCTCGTGCCTACTCCCACTCTACCTGCAGTCTCTTTTAGGGAGAAAGTTGGACTTCCCTTGTGGCTCAGCTGGTAAAGAATCTGCCTGCAATGTGGGAGACCTGGGTTCAGTCGCTGGGTTGGGAAGGTCCCCTGGAGAAAGGAAAGGCCTGGAGAATTCCCTGGAGAAGGAAAAGGCTACCCACTCCAGTATTCTGGCCTGGAGAATTGCATGGGCTGTATAGTCCATGGGGTCTCAAAGAGCCGGACACGACTGAGAGACTTTCACTTTGGAAAGTTGTTAAGAACATGCCCTTTTGACTCAAATGGATCTAGTCTAGATTTATGTCTCTGCCTCTACCAAGCTGTGTGACCTTGGACAGGTAATTTAACCTCTCTGAGCCTCAGTTGACTCACTTTCTTCAGGTGAAAAGTAGGGATAAATAACAGTATCTATCTCACAGGGCTGCCGTGAAGATTGAGATCCTGCTTATGTAACACAGCCATCAGCTGCTGAAGCCTCCTTAGTCTTAAGATCTTGGTAGCATTGGCTTAAACTCCCATTCCCTCTACCCCAGACGTCTGTGATTTTCTAGTGGGTTTGCAATTGCATGGCAACCTCTATCTCTGGCTTTCTCCCACTTCTGATTTCCTGTTCTTCAAATCATGGCCATTTGAGGGTTTTTTTTAGCTCCCTCCCTGTATTAACTCAAACTGAGAATCAAAACTCTTTGATTTCAGTAACAACAACACAATGACACCCCCCCCCAGTATTAACAACAACAAAAACAATGAGTCACAGAATCTGTTATCTTATAATATACTTTATTGAAGCTTATCAAAGTAGAAGAAGTTGTTGCAACACAGCAAACACCTTGAAATGGAAAAAAAGTCCTTTGGTTGCTCCTCCGAATTGCTCAGCTGGCTTCTCTCATGTCTCTTCTCTGCCCACCCTCTTTCAGAAACAAAAGAACCAAATTTTTTCCATTTTCTGATGTAAAGCAGCTCATCTCTTTTTAGTCCTTAACCCCCAAGCTTAATATTGGGCTTTCTTTTGTTTTTGAGCAAGCAAGTGTCTGGCTGAGGCTTAGAAATGATCTCCTAGAAGGACCTAATTCAGTTTTTGGACAAGTTGCCATCCACCTCCCTGTTTTTATGGAGTGGAGGGTGATTTTTTTTCTCATTATACATGTAAAGAGCTTTATACAAATCTTATCCATACTAAGCACACAATAAAATAATAGCTGTTGTTATTGTGATAATTTTAATACTTTGGACTGATTTGGGCATAAATTAATAAATTATGAGTGATACATTTATATTAGTATAAGAGTCAAAGGAGATTATCTCTAAAAGAGCCCTTCCCTTGGAGATCCAGTATTTATCAAAATGTGTTTCTTGGAACAGTATTTACACAGGCTGTTTTGGCTCTTCCAAGAAATAAGGTTTCCTTCCTTAATTATATTAGAGTCATGCTGCATACAATATCTTACTCTTGGAAATGTGAAATTCACATTAGCCCATTTAAAGGTCCAAGAAGTCCTGAAATAAAGATAATCTAGTTAACTTCATTTAGCTTTGTTTTCTCCAATTATATATGACTACCAAATTTTTTGTGTTAAACAAACAAATGCTGCAATTAATATGTCATTAAATTTACTTTGGGATATGGTAACCTGGCTTCAGCCTGTCATTTTACAAATGATTAAAGTGGGATACAAAAAGGACCTGAACCAAGGCCACCCAGCTAGCTAGCAGTTTCTGATTGTGAGACAGCAAGTGGAATAGAGATTGTGAAGAGTGTCTCAGAAAATATCTAACTACACCCACTGTATTTTCACACTATTCACCTACTTCAGTTTGATACAACCTGAAAGTCTTTTCCAAAAAGAGTTATGTTTACTTTCCCTGTCTACCTTTATTTATCTCCTTCTATCAGGCTTCAAATCCCACTATTTAACTAAAACTGTCTTACAAAAGTCATCAATGAACTTCATGTTAACAAATTCAGTGGTCATTTCTCTATCCTCGTCTTACATGACTTCCTGACAGCATGCAACACATCTGACCATTTCCTTTTTCTTGAATTATTGTCTTTTCCTGTTTTCATATACTGTGGAATCTTCTGGTTTCCCTCTAGCAACCCTTGCCAGGGTTCATTGTTGTTGCTTTTTATTGTCATTGTTATTGTATTTTCAGTGAATTTTCTGAATAAAATCTGTAAAGTCTGTATTCTTTGTCATGTGTAACCACTTAAGTCTCTTTTTGGTTAGGTTCAGTTCAGTTGCTCAGTCATGTCCAACTCTTTGCGACCCCATGAACCACAGCACGCCAGGCCTCCCTGTCCATCACCAACTCCCAGAGTCCACCCAAACCCATGTCCATCGAGTCGGTGATGCCATCCAACCATCTCATCCTCTGTCGTCCCCTTCTCCTCCTGCCCTCAATCTTTCCCAGCATCAGGGTCTTTTCAAATGAGTCAGCTCTTCACATCAGGTGGCCCAAGTATTGGAGTTTCAGCTTCAACATTAGTCCTTCCAATGAACACCCAGGACTGATCTCCTTTAGGATGGACTGGTTGGATCTCCTTGCAGTCCAAGGGACTCTCAAGAGTCTTCTCCAACACCACAGTTCAAAAGCATCAACTCTTCGGTGCTCAGCTTTCTTTATAGTTCAACTCTCACATCCATACATGACTACTAGAAAAACCATAGCCTTGACTAGACGGACCTTTATTAGTAAAGTAATGTCTCTGCTTTTCAATAGGCTGTCTAGGTTGGTCATAACTCTCCTTCCAAGGAGTAAGTGTCTTTTAATTTCATGGCTGAAGTCACCATCTTCAGTGATTTTGGAGCCCAGAAAAATAAAGTCAGCCACTGTTTCCACTGTTTCCCCATCTATTTGCCATGAAGTGATGGGACCAGATGCCATGATCTTAGTTTTCTGAATGTTGAGCTTTAAGCCAACTTTTTCACTCTCCTCTTTCACTTTCATCAAGAGGCTCTTTAGTTCTTCACTTTCTGCCATAAGGGTGGCATCATCTGCATATCTGAGGTTATTGATATTTCTCCTGGCAATCTTGATTCCTAACTTGGTTAGGTTAGTGGTCAGCTAATGGTTGGACAGAGATGTTGTTAAATGTCTGGAGATGCTATGTACCCTAATCTTTGTTGAGAGGGTGTATGTACATATTGGGGCACATCATCAACATACTGGCAGGCAGTTGTCAACTCTGCCTTAGCCTTCACTTCCTCTTGCATATAGCTTCAAAGTTTTCCATAGGTGAGAGATTAGGGCTTTCTCAGGTGAGACCCTAGGGCCTTCTCAGGTGTGAGCATATGCATAAGCTTGTGTTCATGTGCACAGTCCTACACATGCACATGGCCTTCTAGATTCCCAGGAATATGTTAGGTTTCTTCAAAGGCTCTTATGGACATCTCATTTCTCAGAGGTTCCTTTTAAGCTTTTTAGTTAGTCTTTTGTTTGCCCCCAGGTTTTATATACTCTCTCAGGAAGCTGTTTTGTTAAACAATTGCTGCTGACTCTTTTTGACAAATACCCATGGGGAAAAAGCTTTCGCCTTTTGAGTCCAGATGATACTCCCTTTAGTCTATATCCTGAATCCCAGCACTTCTTTCCTGCCACCATCCTGATTTTCCTGCCACCACCATCTCTCACCTGAATTACTGTCATAATCTCCTGTTACTCCTGACTCCATTCTTGCTCTTCTATAATCCATTCTCCACACAGTGGATCTTTCAGAAATTGTCTTCAAATGAATTGCTCCAACTGTTTAAAAATTTTAGTGGCTTTTCCATTGTTCTTTGGAGAAAATCCAAGCTCTTCCCATGGTGCTCCAGGCCCTGCATAATCCTGCCTCCTTGCCTCAACTCATTTTCCCTCTAAACTAATAACTTTGTTTCAATTTCTTGATTACATCACACTCTTTCCCACTATAGAGCTTTCACACTACAAGTTCTAACATCTCAGTTTCCCAGGACTTTCTGATTTTACAACTAAAAGTTCCATATTTCCGGAATCCCTCAATCCTGAGCATGCCAAGACAGTTGGTCACCCTACTTCATGAAGTGAAAGTCGCTCAGTCGTGTCTGACTCTTTGTGACCACAGGGACTATACAGTCCTTGGAATTCTCCAGGCCAGAATACTGGAGTGGATAGCCTTTCCCTTCTCCAGGGGATCTTCCCAACCCAGGAATTGAACCGGGGTCCCCTGCATTGCAGGCAGATTCTTTACCAACTGAGCTATCAGGAAAATCCTATCTGATTGCTAATTAACCAAACTTAGCCCTCCAGCCCCTTTCAAGGGGCCAGGGGTTGGCTTGTATCAACAGGACATTCTTCAGAACCAGCTCTGGTTTTCCCAAGAAGGGCAGCAACCCCCATGTCATAGCTTTGTGGGAAAAACTCATTGCAAGCAGCAGCTCTTCCTTTTTTTTTTTCATACACACCTCTAATTAGACTACTGTTCTCCCAATTCATCATGTAGATGTATCCTATTTGCCCTTTAATCTCAGTTTAAATATTCTGCCTTTAGTGAGGCCTTCTTTGAATACTCAATTGAAGTAGGGCCTCCCTGTTTTTGCCTCCCATTATTTTCTGCTATGCTCCTTGGCACAACTTACCATGATTTGTAATTATGTATTCATTTGTTTGTTTACTTTTACTGCATGTCTCTTCCACTAGACTGTACTCTATGAGGGTAGTAGTTGTTTTTGTCTTATTCACCCAGGTATTCCTAGCATCCAGCACAACACATAGTAGGAGCTCAGTAAAAACTAGTTAGAAGAATGAATGAATGAATGAATGAACAGATGCTCTACCACAATAGATTGATCTGCCACTCTCTATCTAATGCTAAAGCATTTGTATTCAGTGGAGGTTTTCCCTCTGTGGCCTATATGTATTCCCCAGATGAGGTTAATGCACCCTTCTTAGATAGTGATGTTCTGTGACTCCTTCATAATTTAAAAAATCCTAAAAATGCAAAGAAGGAAGCCAGTCCAGTGAAAACTGTTGATGGCACAACCCTGATCTGAGCAGGAACAGGGCTAGCCCATACAGTGCCTTCATGTGAATTAGAGAAAAGTGTCCCTTCAACTTTTGCAAGTTGGCTTTTAGGAAGCCATTTAAGGGGAAGGAATAAAGAGAGACTGGTTCAGTCATTTCCACTCATGTCTTACTCTGCAGCCACATGGCCTTGTATACTCACAGACTACACAATTGTAAGCCACAACCCTGATTCCGAGGGAAAATTTGTTAGCAAAGTGAGGGGAAGAGTGATGAGGAAGAACAGCAGAGCCCCAGAAGGTACAGTGCCTGCATCTGGTGGACACTTGGCTTCTTGTGCAAATTGGCTTTAAAAATCTGTTTAAGGAGAAGGAATAAAGAGAGATCAGCTCAGTCATCTCAATTCATGTCAGTGGTTAAACATCAAGAGCACATATTCCAGAATCCCACAAACCTGGGTTTTCATTCTAGCTCTCCTTTTCACTAGCTGTGTGACCTTGGAGAAGTACCTTCATTTTCTCATCTGTAAAGTGGCTCATAAGGTCATTATGAGCCTTAAACAAGATCATGTGTATAATATATGCTTTTTGCAGTGTCTTATACATGGTTGTGGTTTAGACGCTAAGTCATGTCCGACTCTTGCAGCCCCATGGACTTTAGCCTGCCAGGCTCCTCTGTCCATGGATTCTCCAGGCAAGAATACTGGAGTGGGTTGCCATTTCCTTCTCCAGGGAATCTTCCCAACCCAGGAAATGAACCCGGGTCTCCTGCCTTGCAGGCAGGTTCTTTACCGACTGAGCTACAAGGGAAGCCCGTCTTATACATAGCAAGTCTTAAATAGTCATTATTGATACTGATATATAATATTTATATAAGATATACAAAATACTAGATTTCTAAGAAAAAGTCAGAATGAGCTTCAAAGGTAGCTTTGAACAGGTGGTCCCTTCTCCTGGCAGCTAGCTTTGAGTTTGCAACTTGGGTTTTTATTAAAAGATAGAATTGGAAAGCTTCCCAGATTGTACAGCTGGCCCGGTCCCTAGCCAGCCTGGTGATGATGTAGGGTGACGAGGAAGGTGACTCAGTTGTCCCAATAGAGGCCTCATCTCCTGTGAAACAGCAGGGGTGGGGGCAGGGATGCTGAACAAGATGTAAATAAGGCCCCCTCCAGAGCCATGCCCATGCCAAATATCTGAGTGTTGTACAGGTGGCTGGGTACAGGCCTGTCCTCAGGAAGAAAGCACATAGGCACCAGGGATGACTTAGCTCTCTTTGAGTGGTCTAGGCTTCCAAGGCAGCTCTTTGCCAGGGGAAGGCACAATCCAGACCCCTGTGGTACCCTGGGTGGTGTCTAGGAGGCAGACTGGGTGGGCAGCAGGAAGGCATTGGGCCTAGAGGAGGCCAAGGACACAGAGAGGAGAGAGTCAGCCCAGTGTTGGAGCACCTCTCTGTGCCACCACTTTGTCTCCCATGAAGGAAGACATCTAAACCCAAGGAAAATGACTCAAGTGAACAGCCATTAAAGGCAGCCTTGAAAGGGAAAGAAAGGATGGGAGAATAGCTTGTGGTACCAAGCACCAGGATATTTGAGTTTTGAAAGAGATGCCACATCCTTTACCCAAGATCACTCAGGCAGTGGAAATCCCCAAAGCCAAGTTGGCTTTATAATACAATGAATAGTGACAACAGTAATAACAATCACAAAAACAGTAATAGTTAGCCACTGATGAATATCATAGCCTGGCCCTGCACTATATGCCTACATAGACTACCTTGTTTTGTCCTCCAATCAACCCAGTGAAGTAGGAACCACTGTCATCCTTATTTTACAGGTGAGGAAGCTGAGGTTTAGAGGCAAAGCAGCCTAGCCCAGGTCAGGCAAGAGAACCTGCATTTGAACCAGGGTCTCTCTGACACTAAAGTTCCTAATCCCACATCAGAACATATGGCCTAACATTCCACAAACATGGGGTTCATGAGACATCTCCAGGAGGAGAATTCAGGGCTTTTGGTCACCACCTCCCTGCACAGCCTGGACTCTGAGCTCTGAGAGGTCCATTTAAAAAAAAAAAAAAAAACAAAACTTGTTCAGCTCTATAATATACCATCATGTAACTTACTAGCCCTGCAACCTTGGGCAAGGGCTTAGCACAGAACCTGACACACAGCAAGCACTTCAGAATGCTACTGGTATTATTATTGTTATTAGCCTCCTTGAACCTGTTTCACCTGGGTAAAAATGGGATAATAGGGCCCACACTATCTTCCTCACAGGCTTATGGTGAGGTCAAGTGAGATGATGAATAAAAAGGACTTTGTAAACTGAGAAGGTCAGTGTGAATGCACTATGCTCTCATTAATGCATTCATTTGTTCCTTCAACAAACTTGTCCTAAATGATCGTTAAGGGTTGGGGTAGACACTAAGCTGAAATAAATGCTCTGCCTTTGTACCTTTGCATTCTCCCTAAATATCTTAATAATTATGTCTTTGTGTACTATAGGGCAGAGCTTTTCACTGCCTTTTCACAGATGAGGTTAGGTACTATGCCCCCAACTGTATAATAATATAGATTTAATAATAATAGGCATTTGTGTGATCTTGAGCAAGTTACTTAACCCCTCCATGATAGGTTGAATAATGGCCCCCAGAATAGTTAAGTCCTTATCTCTGGGCCTGTATATATTACCTTATCTGGAAAAAGGAACTTTGCCTTTTTTGTAATTCAGGATCTTAAGATGAGAGGATAACTCTGAATGATCTAGGTGGACCCAAATGCAATCAAATGTATCCTTGTAAGAGATGGGCAGAGGAAGATTGGACACAGACAAAAGAGGAGAAGACAATGCGATCATGGAGTGATGGCAGATTAGGGTGATAAGGCCAAAAGCCAAGAAATTCTGGCACCCACCAATGCCTTAAGTGGCAAGGACCTTTCGAGGACTGGATCAGCTGACATCTTGATTTCCACCCTATACTACTGATTTTGGACCTCCGGCTTCCAACATTATTCTGAGAGATCACTTCCTTTTGTTTTAAGGCAACAAGTTTGAGGTACTTTGTTACAGAGCCATAGGAAATGGCTAATATACTCTCCATGCCTCTGTTTCCTCACCTGAAAAATAGGGTTAATAATAAGATCCATTTCATAAGGTTAATTGGGTTACATGCACATGACTTTCAAACAGTGCATGTCATGTTGAAATCACCATATAACTATTAGCTATTGTCTCTTCTACTATGGTTGTTGCCATTGTTGTTATCATCAACAATTGAGCATATACTATAAGCCAGGCCCTATACTTAGGTCTTTAGATGCATTCTTCATGCAAGTGAAAGTGCTGGAGTTGTAACTCAAGTTTCCTGTGGATTCCCAAACTGTGCGTTTATTTTTCATATTTAATTATAGTTAACATTACCACATAAAGGTCCTATGAAAGAAGTTTATCTCCAGCCTTTGCAGCAACTCTATTCTACACCTGGCCCTCAACCTATTATTCCAGAATTCAGGGCTTCTTGGGCAGGAACTCTACCTTAGGAGGGCAGGTGCTCCTTGGAGAATGAGTGTAGCCTATCCCCAGTTCCGAGCTTCCTGATGGAAATGCTGGAGAGGAGTGAGACAGAATGAAGTACCATTCCTTCCTGAGACAGAAATAGCATCTCCTGTTCACAGAACCAAAGGTATCACTGTTTTTCTCATTTCTATTCTGAGCATCTGGCACATATTATCATCCCATAAATATCTGGTGAATTATTGAATCTCACTGGGATGGTTGGAAAACAAAATTCCATTACCCAAACAGAGGTTTGGAGGCCCGCAGATGTTCCATGAGTGCACTGATCATGGCACTGGGAGAAATGAGACAGTGCACCTAAAGGGATAACTTGAGGAGAGTCTAAGGAAGGACTGCTTAGACAAAGCGTTTGTTGGCTGGGTAAAGGGAACCCACAAGGGATGGTGAAAAATTCTGGGTCTTTCTAGCCACAGCAGGGAGCTGTTACCACCCCTAGCCAGAAGGAGCAAGGGGAGGGAGTAGACACGGAGCCCAGTGTAAACGGTAGCTATGGGAGGGGAGTACACAACAGGACATGTGTCTTTTGGTGAAGGATTGCAGGCTCTGCCAACCTATAGCCCAGTGTCTGAGTCTATTCAGGCTGCTGTTAACAAAAATATCATATGGCTTATAGACAAACTTATTTCCCAGTTCTGGAGGCTGGGAAGCCCACTTTTAAGGTGCTGGTGGATTCAGAGTCTGGTGAGAAACTGCTTCCTCGTTCACAGGCTGTGGTCTCTTTGCTGTGTCTTTACATGAGGGAAGGGAGAAGAAGCTCTCTGCGGTCTCTTTCATAACAGCATTAATCCCATTCACAAGGGCTCTGCTCTCATGACCTACTCAACTCCGAAGGGTCCTACCTCCAGATACCATCACATTGGGGATTAGGTTTCAGTTTAGGAATTCGGGGGAAGGAGGACAAACATTCAGTCTATAGCACCCAAATAGTAAGAGAACCAGGAGAATAAAGACCCTGTTTTCTCTCTCCTTCCAGCATTAATTCTTCTGCCAGGGCTTTTCATTGACCAAACCCAACCGGAAGTCAGAGCGCTAGGGAGCCCAGGTGCATCCCACTTGGGTCTGCCTCTTGGAGCACAGAGCAAGATGGGGAAGAATGGAGAGTGGATCTGGGCTATTGTCCCAAGGTCATCTAGCAAGACCAGTGCTAGGTTGGAAATAAGACTTTTAGTGATTCTGTGCTCATTCTCTGAGATTTTCATGCTTGTAAACAACCTAGCTAGTTTACTGATGTGCCTGGTTCTTGTTATTTTCATTTGTTAGAATTTCTGACATAGCTTTTTTTCTCCATTGTCAATGGATTTGACAAGTAAAATCTCTCTAGCATTGCTCAATTCTTTTAATTGATGTTTGTGACCTCTCATTTTTAATTATACTTTCCTCAAGCCATAAATGAATTAATAAAGATGACAAATTAATAAATTCTTTGTAGTATTCCTACAGGCTATACTTACACACTTATGCAAAATTAGAACTAAACTTTTTCTGAAAGTTTTGGTTGATGCTAAATTAGAAATGGGAAGGCTCCCCCCGCCCCCGTCCAGGGAGGTTGAACTTAATTGCCTGCAGATATGTTGGCAAAGGACATGAATTCCTGACCTGTCTGCTGCAATATTACAGGCATCAGATCCTTTATTTGCAGGGCTGGAGAGATCTGGCCCTCTGCCTCTGGGCCTTCAAGGTCATCAGTATGTACAGTTGAGCCTTGAACAAGGCAGAGATTGGGGCACTGCCCCTCCACACAGCAAAAAATCTGTGTGTAACTCAGAGTCAGCCCTCCACGTGTATGCAGTCCCTCTGTGACTGAGGATTCAACCAACTGTGGATCATGTAGTAGTGGAGTATTTACTATTGAAAAAAACCCATAAGTAAATGGACCCGCGCTATTCAAAGCTGGATTGTTCAAAGGTTAACTGTACTTACTACACACAGATCAAAAGGATTTGCCACCGGATACCTGGGATCTGCAATCAGCCAGATCCGAGTTGGTTCCCAGTTTTGATCCTCCCTTGCTATGTGGCTTTGGCCAAGTTGTTTCATCTCTTTGAGCCTCAGTTTCTCCTCTGATAAAGTGGAGGTAGATGTGCCCCTGTTTCTGAATTGCTGTGAGGGTGAAATGACGTCATGCCATTGAGACCTGTGTGTGTCGCCTGGGAACGTGGTCACTGCACCTTGAAAGATGCTGCTGCCCCTGTGGCAGCCTCTCTCTTCCCCTGCCCCTTCCAGTTCCCAGCCAGCCTGTGTTAAATCCCATCTCCTAGTATGTATCCTAACCTCCATAACCACTTCTGGCTCCCTTGTGGGCACCAGCCCTCTGAACACATTGCTGGCACTTTGGCTTGAGCTGTCCTGCATGCTTTCCAACTTCTGCAGTTGTTTTGGCCTCAGGGCGCCATTTCCCCAGGGTCTCAGGTCAGAACTCCCTGTTCTAGCCTTGGCCTCCCAGAACCCCATCTCCCCACCAGGCCAGCCACTGTGTCCCCAGAAACCAAAGGGAATGGATGATGGGGTGCAAATAGGGTCTTCAGCAATCATGCAGTCCAACCCAGCCCCTGACAGACAGGAAGGAGGCTTTGGTGAAATGTCCAGGTACTAGCATCAGTCAGCCCTGGGTGTGAATTCCAGTTCTGCCATCTACTAGGGGCAGGATCTTATGTAAGTCTTTTAGCATTTTTATGCTTGTATTTCCTTGTCTGTAAAATGGCAAAAGATAGAACCTGCCTCTTGGGGTTGTTGGGAGGATTAAATGAGGCACTGTTTGGAGAGTGCTTGAAACAGCACTGTGGATGACGATTTCACCTCGGAACCGCCCCGCCCCCCACCCCAGCAGTCCAGCAGTGGATCCTGAAGGTATATGCAACAAAGCTCTAGCTCTGCACGAAGCCACCCACAACAGATACTCTTGCTGCAAAGCCCCCTCCATCTTTGGGACCCTCTTCCTCCACCCCGCCAGCAATGCTACCCTCTTTACCCAATCCCTTCCTACTTCCTACAACAGTAACACTGCCCTGGAGCTGTAAGGATCTGTTACCAACTGACCAAGCATTTGGTCAAGTTTTTCACTCTTTCATTTTCCATTCATCTTCCTCATATTTATGTGAAGGAGCCAAAAGCAGGGTTTATGAGTTTTTTATTTTGTATTTTTGTGGACAAGAGGAGAGAACATATTTTTTCTCCTTAGCAGGGTCAGCCTGGTAGCCCAGGAGTTGCCAAATGGGTCTCCAGTATAAGGGGCTGGCCAGGCCTTCCGGATTTTCATACCATCATTGCCGGTCCTGCCTGGGTAGCCCCCAGGCTCATCTTTGTGGTGTGAAGCTGTGTATCCATCTATAACAAGCCATGAGAAGTCCCCTGTGGTCACTGTCCAGCTTCCCACATCTAGCAGATGGGGAGAAGCCCAGAGAACAGAAGTGAGGTGACCTGCCCACCATCTCCCAGTCATTCAGTTGCCCTAAAACTCTTAGGTGTTTCTCATTCTAGGAGTCATTCATGGCGTGTGACAGCACTGAATTTAAGCGTGGGGGCTCCTCCTTGTGTGAGGAGCAACTGGCGCCACCTCTCATCACCTAGCAGATCTCGGGCAGGGAGCTTGACCTCACCGAGCCTGATTTCTCTATTATAAACTAGGAAGGATGGCCACCTCGACTTCACAGGACAATGCGGACTCCAGTTAGCCTGTTTGAGTCAAGGTTGATTGTGGTTATCTGTGCACCTGACAGGCCCGGAGGCTCCCAACCAGAAGGGTGGAAATGAGACCCCACATCACTCTGCAACCCGCCCCCCCCCCATGGCCTGGAAGGTCACTCCAAGGCCACTCCCTTTTCTCCCCACCAGCATCCTCAGCAAGGCTCGTGCATGAGGGGGCTGTCAGCCCAGGTGCCAGCTCCTGGGTGAAAATGGCACTGGCCTCCATTGAGTCCTCACTGGGCCCAAGCCCAGACTGTGTCCTTCTCGGACAGCAGGAGGGTGAGTCTCTACCATCTCCACCAGGGGGCTTTGATCTAGTCTGTGCAGTCAAACTGGATAGCATGCCAGAAGCCCTGTGAGGGCTTCTTTTCCCTGCCACATCCCCAGCTTGCAGAGGGACCCCTTAGTGGCGGGTCCCATGCTGCATGCTTCATACACATTACCTCATTTAATCCTCACAAGGATCTCCTCCCTTATACTGACTTCTTTGCCATTGCCCCACCTGCAGCATGTTCCCACACTCAAGCTTCTGTGCTTGCGGTGCCCTTTGCCCTTTGCCCTTCTTTCCCTGGGTATCCACCTGATTTGCTCCCTCACCTGCTTCAGATTGTTTTTTCAGTAAGGCCTTCGCCATACCTATGACTGATCCATATTGATGTATGGCAGAAACCAACACAATATTGTAATTATGTTTCAATTAAAAATAAATAAATTAAGGAAAAAAATAAGACCTTCCCCAACTACCCTATTTAAAATTGTAATCCACCCCTCCCGCCACCTCACAACGTTCTCTCACAACGTTCTAGCCCCTTCTCATACATGCATAATATTTGTCACCATGTAACATGGTACATATTTACTTGTTATTTGACCATGGGTAGGTAGATAAATAAACAAACCTCCTCCTTCATCCCAGGCCCTGTACTAGGTGCTGGAAGGGCTTCAGAAATGAGATCTGGCTGCTGCCCTTAGGCAGCTCCTGGGATCATGAGGTAGGCCCCTGTGCAGAGGGAGAGGAGTGAAAGGAAAGGCAACAAGAAGTCAGATAAAATCGACTGCAAATTCTGACTTACTGGCTATGCTACTTTGAACAAGTTGCTTCATATCTCTGAGCCTTAGTTTCCTTGTCTGTAAAGTGGGGATAATAGTAGTGCTCACTTTATTTCCCAATTATGTTTAAATTCTTCAGTGTCAGAAAAGAGGTGGCTCATAGTAAGCTAGCTAAAAATGGGGAAATCTTTTCATAGCCACTGTTGGCTGAATTGTGTGTGCCCCTCTCTGCCACAGTTCTTATGTTGAAGCACTAACCCCAATGTGATTGTATTTGAGGACAAGGTCTTTAGGTGGTAATTAAGGTTAAATGAGGTCATAAGGGTAGGGCCCTGACCTGATAGGATTGTGGCCTTGTTAAAAGAGGAAGATATCCTCTTTCTCTTTTTTTCTCTCTCTCCACCATGTGAGGACACAGCAAGAAGTCAGCCATCTGCAAGCCAAGAGGAGAGTTCTCACCAGAAACTGAATCAGCCAACACCTTGATCTTGTACTTCCCAGCCTCGGAAATTATGAGAAATAATTTCTGTTATTTAAGCCGCCAATCTATGATATTTTGTTATGGTAGCCTGAGCTGATTTATATAGCAGCTTGCCTTGCAATATGGAGATATGCTTCAATCACAGAGATGGAAGATGGAATCTAAAAAAGCCAAACTCATTGAAATAGAGAGTAAAATGGTGGTTACTGGGGGAGGAGGAATGGGACAGATGTTTAAGGGTACAATTGTGCAACAAGTAGTGAATAAGCCCTAGAGATCTAATGTACAGTACAGTGAAATAGACAACAGTATTGTTTGTAATCATCAAACTTGCTGAGAGACTAGAACTCAATTATTCCAACTACTGAGAAGAAAGGACATGTAACATGACAGAAGTGCTAATTATTGCTACATGACAATCATATTACAACATAAAATTTATCAAATTAATATGTTGTACACCTTAAATGCACACAATATTATCTGCCAAGTATATTTCTATTTTAAAAAAACAAAGATGGTAGAACAAGCTTTATTCCAAGGAATGCACAGAAACAGTCAACCTGGTAACTTAAGATAAAGCATTGGTAACAGTCAAAATGCTAAAAATTGGTGTATACAATATCTGAGTGCTTAGGCTAAATTTACTATAAATTTTAATATAATTTTATATTTATTTTCATATGTATGTATGTACCTTTACACACAGAAAGCCTGAGTCAAATATTTACAGAACTCTTGAAGCAATGGCTTTGAACCCTTAGGTTCACAGCCACCATTTGCAAACTGTTGCACTAGAAA
The DNA here is from genome assembly GCF_054371585.1 of Giraffa tippelskirchi. NCBI lineage: Eukaryota > Metazoa > Chordata > Mammalia > Artiodactyla > Giraffidae > Giraffa > Giraffa tippelskirchi. The sequence continues at coordinate 16,446,684 of NC_137289.1, read as the reverse complement.
ATAACAGATGAGTGGAAGCCCAAATGCTTAAAATATCTAGAAAGACTGGCTCCAGTAGATCACAGGGGAAGGAAATGCAGGCTTCTCTAATTTATATCTGGGTATTTTCTCAATAAATTCGAACAAGAAGTTTTCTGAGGATGAACTGAATTGCATCTTTTGGGAGGGTTTTGGGCAAGTGAATAGAAAATGAGCAAGATTATATTTGTAAAGGAATATGCTAGAATGGCATTCTGGAATTTCTCTCTCCAAATGATGCAAATTGGTAGCAACATCCTTAAGCATCACTTTTTAAGGTCCGTCAATTGCTGGTATAACAAAACACATCTATTAAACCATTGAAATTTCATGCCCTCAAATCAATTGAGAAAGATATATCCACATATCATGAAAGGAGCTGTATTTTTTCAGCTGTTTTCCTTAAGCCAGTGAGCAACTCCTTTTCATTTCATGATTTCTTTCTGTCCTTCTCTTCATATCCAGACTTGCCTTCCTAGAGTCCATTCTTCACATATCAGCCAGAAGAATTTTAAAGATGACCTTTGGACACTTGATAAAGACAACATGCGTTGGGGGCATTTGACATGAAAAACACATACACCTTCCTACCTGCACCCCTTCCTGTTGATTCCTACTTTAATCCTATACATTTTCTCTCTATTTTTCCTTTAAAATATCTTCCTGAAAAACTGTGGTTAATGTATCTAAGACCATCTGTTTCCTCCGCCCCTACTCCCAGCCAATTTCCAGTCTACGTTACTTACTGGTCATTACTTTGATGTGTGGTTCATAGACTCAGCTTTGAAGGGCAGTGACATGGGGAATCATGAGAGTCATTGAGAGCCAAGACATCTGAAGTCAGCACAACTCAACAGCAGTTTACCTACCGGCCTTCCGTGGGCAAAGCACCACCCCTGGCCCAGAGAAGAACATGTGTTCTCTGCCCTCATGAGCTCTCAATTCAGTTCAAGCCCCAATTCAGCCCCTCACTTGCTCTGTGACCCCAAGCAAGTCCTTTACTGTGCTTGTACATCAATTTCCTCATCTATCAAATGTGGGGACTCAGACACATGACCTCTCAAGTCCTTTGCAGTTCTCTCACTGTAAGAGACAAGGATGCCATGGAATTCTGCCTCTTTACCTTGCATCGTGGAACTTCCCTGGCCTACTTAATGGCAGGGACAAAAAATCACTCGGACAAACACATGTTCAGTCAGCGTAAGTTAGGAAAACACCTGTGCTCAACTCCTACTCTCTTCTGTCCTCCTAGGTTTGCCTCACAACTCCTTAGATTCTCTCGTGTCCATTCCTTTTCATCCTGCATCCTTAGACTTCAGGAGGAGACAAAAATCAGGTCATCCTCTGAGGAAAGGGTCCATAGATACATATGTGTGTGTGCTAAGTCACTTCAGCCGTGTCCGACTCTCTGCAACCATATGGACTGTAGCCTGCCAGGATCCTCTGTCCACGGGATTCTCCAGGCAGGCATACCGGAGGGGGTTGTCGTGCTCTTCTCCAGGGTATCTTCCTGACCCAGGGATCAAACCCAGGTCTCCTGCATTGCAGGCTGATTCTTTACCACTGAGACACTACAGAAGCCCAGATATGTGTGCAGGGAGGCTTATAGATGAATCTCCCCTTACTGAGCACTCTTCTTTTGGGAAGGCCTGTCTCCAAAACAGCTCAGAAGAAAGTCACTGTTTTATCTACCCCAAGATGCCAAATTACTTTAAAATAGAAAAAAGTCTCTTTCATTTTTTCAGTCTATAGTAGCTCAGTTCTGATAGTCTCCTCCCTATGGGATATTAGTGAATAATAGAATTAAGCAGTAATGAGTTACAGAGAGAGGAGAAATATTCTTAATGGTTAGTCTCACCTTTTTATTATTTGTGGTCATTGGGTTCATCCCTTATTAATATTAGAATTAGGTGTTGTTAAATAAGGTTAAGAATAGTAACCTTTCTAGGCTTTTCATTTCTTCTTCAAGTGGGACTTCCTTCTGGTGTATTACATCATATATAAACTTTGCCCCAGGAATTGTCATCGCACAGGTCACTCTATTCCTCAAGTACACATGCATTCTCTGAAATAAGGGCTGCTATTAGAAATATGTGGGTGACTATGCTGAATAGAACCTCCTTTTCTGATTTTCCCCCTTGAGAGGGAGTTGGCTATATGGCATCACTGAAAACTCCCATCTTGGTGCCCTAGTGATGTGATATGAAGAGGAAGGAAAGTATTTCATTTTACAAACTTGTTTCTTAGGACTTTAACAGTGATAAAAGGAGAGGTGATGAGAACATATGGAAGGAATATTGAAGGACACTTTGCTAAATGACCATATGAGAGGAAAAAGAAATTCTTTTCACATCAAATTCTTAACTGTCTTCCTACTCTGGTTCAAAAGAGGAAACCCCAAGCTGTATATGACTGCAAATATTCTGTCTGCTGTTTTCAAGGAGAGTAGAAATGGGCAAGTTTTATGTACTATTACATCAATATAGACATATAAATATGGAAAATTGTGCTTATTGAGGTACATTTTTGGGTGACTAATTGAATCCTTGAATTTTTTAATATCTGTATTATTGAGAGTGTCTCTTGGCATTGAAGCAATTAGCCACCCCCTATATAGCTTTGTACCATGGAGTATACTATATAGGCTGAACACTCCTAAAGGTTGACCCATTCATCAAACATTGCAGGTTAAGCTAAGAGTACAGCAGCTCCACGTGATTGAGTTTACCAGTTACAAGAACCATGAGCATTTAGGTTATAGGACTGTCTATGAGCCAGGATGCAGAGTTAATGGTAAGTGTCATTGCTTTACCTGCTGTGATAACATCCAACCATACATTGTACTATCCAGAAAGACTTTGGAAATAATAATGGTAATATAATTTTGTTTTGGCTTTAGCCCCCCAAAAAACCACCTAAAATTTATCTGTCTAAATTTTATTTCACTAACATTTAATCATAATGAAAATTTCTCCACTGGGTTTGGCCCATGGACTGTTCTCTACTACAGCGGTCCCCAACCTTTTTGGCACCAGGGACCACTTTTGTGGGAGACAGTTTTTCCAGGGACTGCAGGAAGAGAGGGATGGTTTTGGCTTCACCTGCCGCTCACCTCCTGCCGTGTGGTCCGGTTCCTAACAGGCCTTGGACCAGTCCCAGTCCAGGGCCCAGGAGCTGGGGAGCTCTGCTCTACTAGAGTTTCTTTTCCTCTCCTTGGTTGCTATAGTAACTGAACATATAATAGCAGAAACGATTATAACATGCCTCTTCAAAAGTTCTCTTTGTCACTTGAGATAGTCATCCACACTGCTCCCTTTGTATACCCTTTGGAACAACCAAATAATATAGAGCTGGGAAATGGTCATGCACACAAGAGAAGAAGAAGAGAAAAAAGCGGAGAATAAATAGGAATAATTAAAGACCTGAGGGTCATTCCATTACTCCTCACCAAACACACACACACAAGATTTAAAAAATAGCTTTTATTATGCAAACAAAAGGGATTTTATTATCTACCTTATTCACTTTAAAGAAGATAAACTCCGGAACAAAACATGTTTTTAATATTCAAATTGCCTAACAGAAGTAAATATCGTATATCTCACGCCTTGTCTTCAAAGAGATGATGTATTATTTCTATATTTACCATTTAGCACACATTTTCCAAAGACTTTTAGATCTTTTCTTACTACTCTTCTCCCAGCAGTCCCCTAGACTCAGCCTGATACCTCACTTTGCGTTTCCAGAACAAAGGAAATAGTGGACGTGGGCCTCCATGATGGATCATCCCAGACACCAGGAAAGTCTTCAGTAGCAGGATGGGCCTCTCAATTTTCCTTACCATGGTCACTATTCCTTGAGCACCTATTTTGTGCATACTACTATATGTGAGGCATTTAACATATATTATTGAATTTAATCCTGACAGCAGCCCTGAAAGATAGGTAGTATTCCTGTTGGGTTGCCACTCCCTATTCCAGGGGATCTTCCCGACCCAGGGATCAAACCTAGATCTCTTATGTCTCCTGCATTGGCAGGGAGGTTCTTTACCACTGAGCCACTTGAGAAGCCCAGTATTTCTGTTAACACTTGCTTTTCTAACTTTGTGTCTTACATTGTTAAATGGCAATAAGAACACAGCTATAGGGAAGAAGGTATGAAGAAACATTTATTGTAATTGTAGCTCCAGAGGTATTAAATAATTCAAGTATCCCTGATAGAAATATGGAAAACATCAATTGGAAAACTTGCTTAAATGATGTGATAGGCAAAATTCTAAGATGACCCCAATAATTCCTATACTCTGATACCTACACTCTTATATAAGCCTGTCCCCTTGAATGTAGGTGGAGCTTGTCACTTGCTTCTGACCAATAGAACAGACAAGGGTAGTGGGATTTTGCAGCTGTAAATAAGGCCTCTAGTCAGTCAGTTGAGTTAATTAAAAGAAGATTATCTTCAGTGGGCTTGACCTAATCTGGTGAGCCCTTTAAGAGAGATACCAGGCCTTCCCTGAAAAAAGAGACTTGAAGAAGATAGATTCTCTTTCCTGCTGGCCTTGAAGAAGAAGATGCCATGAGTTCTACTGCAACAAGAAGACGAATTTGGTGAACAAGCACATGAGCATAGAAGACAACTGGGAGCTTCACATGAGATTCTGGTCCCAGCTAATACTTTGATTCCAGCCTTGTGAAAGCCTGAGCTTTCACAAGGCTGAAGAATCCGCCTGCCGAGGCAGGAGACACAAGAGATGCAGTTTCGCTCCCTAGGGTGGGAAGATTCCTCTGGAGGAGGAAATGGCAACCCACTATAGTATTCTTGCCAGGAGAATCCCATGGACAGAGGAGCCTGGTGGGCTACAGTCCATGGGGTGGCAAAGAGTCAGACACAACTGAGCATGCGTGCATGCCTTCACAAAAACCTGAGCACCCAGCCACGCTGTTCCCAGATTCCTGAGTCATGGAAACTGTGAGATAATGCATGGGTGTTGTTTTAATCCACTAAGTTGCATGTATGTATGTGCTCAGTCACTAAGTCATGCCCGACTCTGTAACCCCATGAACTATGTGTAGCCCACTAGGCTCCTCTGTCCATGGGATTTCCCAGGCAAGAATACTGGAGTGGGTTGCCATTTCCTCCTCCAGGGGAATCTTCCCACTCCAGGGGTCAGACCTGCATCTCCTACATTGGTAGATGGGTTCTTTACCACTGGGCCACCTGTGCATGTGGCAAGCCACTACGTTAGTTGTAATTTATTACACAGCAATAGAAAACTAACACAAAGTTCAAGAGCATTACTTATCTCCTCTTTTAAAAAACCAGGAACACTAACTAGTCATACCTCAAGAAGAGGTTGAAAAGATTCAGTAGTAAGTGTTTTAGCTATTTCAGCTTTATTTGGATTGTGGTAAGAACGCGGGCTCTGGAGTGAGATAAACTTGAGTTCTGACACTTACTAGCTGTTTGAATTTATGTAAATCATTAGATCTCTCCAAATCTCTTTTCTCACTATTGATGCCATTTTCCAAACATGGCTATGTTTCTGTTGCCATTTAACAATTAAAGATATGAAATTCCAAAGAATTTGACTTGCTTACATAAGCAAATAGGGTCTAAATGGGGTTAATCCAAACACTGAATTCTTCAGGCTAGGGTGTCAATGGGCAAAAGCTTTGTAGAATGAATTCCTATGCCATTCTTTTAGACAAGGTAGAAATGATGAGGATTCGGATTGGTGTAAATGCATTTCAGGGACTCTTTAGTTGCTCAATTTTTAGGCTTCTGGAATCTACCTGAGTGTTTGCTGACTGCTCTTAACTCCCTGTTCTTTTATCCAGGGTAAATAAATAAATCATCAAATATTTGCGAGGGGAAGTGTCCTGTTCAAAGTCACAGACCCTCTGACTAATGCCTGAGTCAAGGCCAAAACTCATATTCTCTGGTCCTCCCTGCCCTGCTCCTTCGACTGCATCATCCTGCTCTTCCTAGAATTTCTCCTGATTTGCTGTGAGGCCCCTAGAAAATAATTTCCACACTTGGTTTCTTTCTTTGTTGTTTTGCCTAAGGCTTGTATCCTTTAACTTGATTACATCTTGTCTGTCTGATAGAAAGTAATTTCAGCAAGTGCTTGGCTCTAATGGTTGCCTCCAATGCAGACTGCCAGCACCCACTCACAAATCCCACAGTGCAATTAATCTCCATGATTTTTCACTTCCTGCTTGCCCCAAGATGCATACATGGCTCCCGTGCACTTTCAGTAGAAAAGTCAAGATAGAAAAATAAAAGATATGATGAAAAATATGCTCACTTGGAAGTAAAAAAAAAAAAAAATACAAACGGTGAAGTTAGAGCTTAGTGGATTGCTGGAAGGGCAGTGTTTTTCCTCTTAACAAAATCCTACTCATCTTTCAAGGCCCAGCTTAGTTGACACCTCATCTAGGACTCATTCTCTGTCCCACCTCAGGCATAGTTTCTCTCTTTCTTCCTCCCTCATGTTCCCATTGCATTTTGACTGCAGCTCTTTGTTGGTATTTATCAAATGTTGCCTTGTAGTAAAGTCCTTCTCCCCAACACAGAGGGCATATACTCTCAGAGAACACAGACCAGCTTTTACTTATCTTTGCATCAGCCACCTTTGTGCAGTGCCTGGCACAAAGGAGGAACTCAATTACTCTTTACGGAGTTGAATCTAAAATAAATTTTTTTTTAACTTGGAAATTTGCTATGGCATGTTTTGCATAAAATTCCTTTGCTGATTAATGAAATTGCTCATATTTTCAGAGTTAGATTGGTGTGGGGTATGATTGCATGCATTCTCAGTTGCTCAGTTATGTCCAACTCTTTGTGACCCCATGGACTGTAGCCCACCAGGCTCCTCTGTCCATGGAATTCTCCACGCAAGTATACTGGAGTGGGTTGCCATTTCCTTCTCCAGGGGATCTTTCTGACCCAGGGATCGAACCCAGATGTCCTGCATTGGCAGGTGAATTCTTTACCACTAAGCTCTCCCTTTGGATATATATCCCCTAATTCTATTTCAGTGTAAAGAAAATTAGCAGTCATATCTGTGTAATTGTGGATAGATGAAGAAGATAAAAAGGAATAGGTGATCTGCATGTCAAAGGATTACAAGTGAAGGACAGGGATGACTGATGCCAAGGTAAATCAAGTGGGTCTAAGTGGTGGAGGAAGCAGAGCTGCCATCACAGATTTGGGTACTGCTTGGACTTGGTAGTTCGCATATACTTACAGGTGTGCCTCACTCAGTGTAATGGATGTATTCTCCTGACTAGATATGTAGACATTCAGTCACCTTAAGGGCAAGTTCAGTCCAGTTCAGTCGCCCAGTCGTGTCTGACTCTTTGTGACCCTATGGACTGCAGCACGCCAGGCTTCCCTGTCCATCACCAACTCCTGGAGCCTGCTCAAACTCATGTCGATCGAGTTGGTGATGCCATCCAACCATCTCATCCTTTGTTGTCCCCTTCTCCTCCTGCCTTCAATCTTTCCCAGCATCACGGTCTTTTCCAATGAGTCAGCTGGTCATCAGGTGGCCAAAGTATTTGGAGTTCCAGCTTCAGCATCAGTCCTTCCAATGAATATTAAGGGCAAGAAGCACTCACCAATTCATTCACTCACTCATTTGTTCCCATGGGGCACCTCTCCTGTGGTTTGATAAAGCAAGAATTACTGTTTAAAGGGAACGTTTACTCTCTGATTTTCCTAGTCATCAACTTTCCTCTGTTCAGTACTGTTCCTTGTGAGAAGCCCTGCATGAAGCACAGTGAGGGTCGTGGTGATGTGTAAGACTTGTTCCCTGTTCTCAGCAGACCATATTAAGCAGGAATTAGTTAGGGAAAGCTTGTTGGAAGAGATGGTATATCCATTTTCAACATTCTATTAGAAATACAGTGACTTCTAATCACACCCATTTGTTAGCATGCAGTTCTGTAGGGTAGAGGTCAACTGAATTCTCTGCTCAGGGTGTCATGAATCTGAAATCAAAGCATTGGCTGGGCTGACTTGAAATGAAAATTCTGGAAAGTCTGGGAACAATCTGCTTCCAAGCTTATTCAAATTATTGGCTGAATTCAGTTCATTGAGGTTTCAGAACTGAAGTCCCCATTTCCTTGCTAAATGTCAGCCAGGGATCACAATCAGCTCCTAGGGCTGCCCACATTCCTTGCCACATGGTCCCCTCCATGTTCAAAGCAATTGTCATGTGAAATCCTTCTCAAGCTTTAAATCTTTGACTTCCTCCTCTGCAACCAGCTAAAAAAAAAACTCTGCTTTTAAAGGGTTCACCTGATTAGATCAGACCCATGGAGAATAATCTCCCCTTGCTATAGAGTGCAATATAAATGTGGGCACGCTATCTCATGATAGCCACAAACTCCACATACACTTAAGGTTTATGCAGGGCATGTACACTGGGGGCAGAAAGCTTAAGGGCCATTTTGGGAGCTTACATACCAGAGGTGGATGCTAAGATAGTCCTTGAGCATGGCAAGCTGTAACATGCTACAGGACCATGGTGGAGAGATTTGGAAGGTGCATTTTTCCTATTCCCATCTCCTATACTTGCTTCCTTCATTGTTTTCTGATGATGGCTCTTCTTTCTTTACATTACCGAATACCAAACAAGATCAACTGGACCAGTTAGTGTCAATATCAGGTCTTTGGGAGTGGTTTTCTTTTTTTCACTTTTTATTGGAGTATAGTTGCTTTCCAATGTTGTGTTAGTTTCTATTGTACAGCAAAGTGAATCAACTCTATGTGGGAGTGGTTTTCAGTGTGACAAATTGGAGGAGTGCTTCTCTCGGTAAATACCTAGAAGACAAGCACTGCATTTTCTCTTATCACTCCCACTCACAAACCAAGTCAAAACAACAAACTTTCCCCAATCATCGTATTTCTGACACTTTTCTTTCCTTTCTTGATAGCCAGGCTTGGGAAAGAGTTGTCTGCATTCCCCTTCTCTAGCTCCTGGCTTACACATGACTCCCCCACCCATTGCAACCTAACCACTGCCCCCACCATTCCAATTGGTTTGACCCAACAAAGTAGAGTGATCTGGATTCAAACACTGGCTCAGTCATTCACCTGGTGTGTGATCTTGGACAAATTACTTAAGTCTCTTGGCAGCAGTTTTCTCCTCTATAAAAAGAGATGGTATCCATGCTGTAGTGTCATGGTGAAGTTTAGCAATCAGTTCAGTTGCTCAGTCATGTCTGACTCTTTGTGACCCCATGGACTGCAGCATGCCAGGCCTCCCTGTCCATCACCAACTCCCAGAGACTACTCAAACTCATGTCCATCGCGTCGGTGATGCCATCCAATCATCTCATCCTCTGTCGTCCCCTTCTTCGACACATGGACGCTGTTACTCTTTCATGATTCTAAGCTTCTTGGTAGCAGAAACCATATTTTAAAGGCATAGGCCTTCTGATGCAGCTTTTTGGCCCTGGCACTTTGATAAAATAGGAACAAAATATCCCAAAGTCCAAATGAATCCAAGAAGATATCCTTATTGAGAATTTCACATCCTTATCTTCCCCATTTCCTTGCATAGTGTTTGGCACATAATAGGAATTCCATCAGTGTTTGTTAGTGGTAGAAATGATGAATTTATCTGTTTTCTTCATCTCTGTTATATTCATCTTGAGGGCAGATAATTTTTTCTTGTTACTAAGATTCCATGTGTTTTGGTCTCTCAAAAGAAAACATTAATTTTATCATGACTTTTTCAAAAGATGAGCAATATTTGGTTTTGGTGATGGATAATTCCTTCATTCATCCAAATTTCTTAGACTTCAGTGAACCCTGAGGGAAGGCTGAACTCAAGTGTCCCAGTAAGAAGATTAGCTCTTTAATGTTTAAGAGGCATCAGGGAAAACGAGATTCCACAACCTTCCCCAGTAACTTGATTCAGAGTTACATTAGATATAAGGAAGACAATAAGGATTATTAAAATCCCTCACGCTCTACTTAAGTCTATTTCCAAATGCTAATGGGGTCCGCAGGAAGTCAGGCAACTTCCTTTTTCCTTCTTTCGTGTGTGTGTGTGTGTGTGTGTGTGTGTGTGTGTGTGTGTGTGTGCGCTTAATGGGCAGGAGAATGGAAAAGAGATTGTTTGCCCTGCCTGAAGTAGGGAAGGAGAATGGGCTCCCCTAGAGAATGAGTCAAAGATTTTCTATAACAGAGTGGTTAACAAATAGAGCTTTGGCTTTCAAAAATATGGATTCTGTTTCAAATTTAAACTCCACTCTCTGATTTTAGGTAACAAGTTATTTAACCTCTCTGAGCCTCAGTTTCCTAATCTGAAAAATGGGAGTACCTCTTCAAAGGATGGTTGGGCTTCCCTGGTGGCTCAGTAGTAAAGAATCTGCCTGCAATGCAGGAGACACAGAAGACGCAGATTTGATCCCTGGGTCAGAAAGATCCCCTGGAGGAGGAGATGGCAACCCACTCCAGTATTCTTGCCTGGGAAATCCCATGGACAGAGGGACCTGGCAGGCTGTGGTCCACGGGGTCACAAACAGACACAACTTAGCAGCTGAAAAACAACAATAACAAGGATGGTCATTAAGATTAAAGGAGAGAGAGAGGGGGGAAAAAAGATTAAATGAGAAAATCCACGTAGAGCCCTTAGCACATGCTTAGCACTAATAAATGCTCACTGTTTATATCACAAGTAGAATTCATGGTCATCATGAAGTTATTCCCATGTCTTGGCAAACAATCCACATTATAATACTTTGCTGATAAAAATAAGTACTCCTGTGTGAGCACCATATTCCAAAGACCCCCTTCACTTAGCAGTCATGGGTTAAAATGATCGTTTTGGGAAACCAAAGGTAGGTCTGTGTTAGGACTGCATTTGGACAAAAGCTCCATGTTAAATATCATGTTAGTCATAATAAAATATGATGCTTTCCTCAACGGGTTAGTGATATTTTGGTTGGGTGGATTGGAAAAAGAACTAAGGCATTGTTTTGTTTTTGTTTTAAGGATAAGCACTTCCTTCGAGGACTGAAAGATGCATGATCCTGATGCAGTCCCTATTTGGGGGCCTAATCCTGGCAATAAAGTATCTCCTTCCTTTAGGGAAAAGCCAAAATCCAGGGCTGATCAGATGTTTAGCTATCTGAGTTATTCAAGGGCTTGGAATAGCAGTTTCTGATTCAGTAGGTTTTGGATGCAGCCTGAAAATTTGCATTTTGAACAAGTTCCCAGGTATGCTAATACTGCCATTCTGGAGACAATAGGAGAAACACTACCTTAGGATATAGTGAGGGAATAACAGCCCTTTACACCTGCCTGGACTTCCTGGTGTCTCAGTGGTAAAGAACCTGCATGCCAATATAGGAGATGCAGGTTCAATCCCTGGGTCGGGAAGATCCCTTGAAGGAGGGCATGGCAACCCACTCCAGTATTCTTGCCTGGAGAATCCCATGGACAGAGGAGCTTGGCGGGCTACAGTCCATGGGGTCACAAAAAAATTGGACATGACCGAGTGACTAAACAATAACAACAACATAGTTCATTTACAGTGTTGTATATAGTGTTTTTTGCTTTTGCCAATCCTGTTGACATTGGAACCTCACTGATGTCCCATTTAGACAAAAAGTCTTGTGGATATCAATTGTTCGTGAGAAATAAGAGATTAAGCAGGAATGCACAAAGTTTGGATTTTTCAGTATATTGTGATCCATATCTAATAAATGGATATCCTGTCTATGAGGAGAAAGAAGGCAAACTTCTATAAAGAGATGAGAGATGTGGGTCACCTGTGCTTATACTCTTCCCCACTGCATCCATGAGTCTCAGCAGACTTTTCCCATTGGGTCCAAATTTGCTCTCAGAACCCTGCTGACCAAGGTACTCCAGGCAGCCACTACCAGCCAATCAGGTAGTGTTACATTCTATTCATTCTCCAAAGGGAAATGAAGATGAACTAAATAGGCTGGAACTGACTGTGTGAATTACCAACTGTAGCTTAAACTGAAGATGTAGTCACAAGTGATTTTAGCAACCTTCCAGGTACTTAAGCAGCCAGCGAAGTCCTTTCAAGGAAAACAAAGCTATTCTGGTAAACTCTCCAGCCCAGCAAATTTCAAGAACTGGCCAATATCAAGATACCATTTATTCGTTTATTCAACTATCACTTGTTGAAACCCACTCTTGTGCCAAGCACTGTGGTAGAGACTTTAGGCTACATGTATGGATTGAACAAAGAGCCTGCTTGGTCTCAGAGAGAAGATAAAAGAGGTGCAAAACTATACCTTAGGGCTGCAAGAGGCACAGGTAAAGGGCATGAGATGTCATTTCCAGGTGTGAACTTAGATCTTCCTGTTTTGTACCCATTTCCATGTCTAAGTCACAGTGTCTTAGAGAACATGAGAAGCTCACTCCCTAAAACCTCTGCCCTTTGGTAATTGTTTCTGAAGCAGAGGTGTAGCGATTGGCAGGTGACCATTAAGCTCCGTTCCTCGTTTAATGTTAGGCAAGATTGAGACTAAATGAGATAGCTCTTTGTCTTAACTTTCATGATTTAGCTGCAGCCATCTCCATGTTTGGTAGTGAGAAATCACAGGCTCATAATATTCCCACCGCTCTAGTCTGAAACAAAAGTTGGATCTGGATAGGAGTCTTCTGTAAGAATGGAGGAAAATGCAACCTAGAAAAGAAAGAGGCTATGGGGGAAAATGGGCAGCTCATTATTTTTGAAGGCCAAAAGTTAAAAATTTCTTGTTCACAACCTGGAAATGGTTTCGTGCAGTAATAGTGTAGCACCAGGGCCCATAAAACAAATGATGCAGACTTCAGAAGTGTTGGCATTAGCTCAGCTATTGGCAAAGTCCAGCTCAATCCCCCCACACACCCACTACTGTTGTTTAAATATACATACTCATATGTTTATATCTCTTTTGTGTTTTGTAATAAGGAGAGAGACACTAGCTTTGCTTCTAGAATCATATCAAACAGCATGTGGAATCAAGAAGCCATGGAAACAGCATGCATAGTTATATGTAACTATACAAAGTAATTGAATTTTTTAAAAAACCTAAACAATATAAAACAGCTAAGGGTTTTCTTATGAACTCACAGCTACAGTAATAATTTGTTCATTTGTACTTCATTCCATATACATATGGGCTTTCCTGGTGACTCAGTGGTAAAGAATCTGCCTTCAATGCAGGAGATGCAGGTTCGATCCTGATGCCCTGGAGAAGGAAATGGCAGCCCACTCGAGTATTCTTGCCTGGAGAATCCCATGGACAGAGGAGCCTGGTGGGCTACAGTCCATGGGGTCGCAAAGAGTCAGACATGACTTAGTGACTAAATAACAACAACAAAAAAGAGAGAAAGAGACTGAAAGGGGTATATATTTAATATATATTAGAGTCACCCTGAAATAAGCCTTAGTAGCTTTTCCCTTGATTCTGAGAGTTTGTTTTTCTGCAAAGTTTGTGCATTTTTACATGTTAATAATCTCTTACACATGTACAGCAAAGTCCTTTTACATTTGCTACCTCATCATGTCCTAACACCTTTGTGAGACAGATAAAGCCACCAAGTTTCCAATAAGGAAACTGAGGCTCTGAAAGCTAAAATGGCCTGTCCAAAGTCACAAAGTCACCAAAAATTGGAGTCTGGACAGTGATCTCTGTTCTCAGCTTCTTGAAGCAATGCTCTCCTGACTCTACTGCCTGGGAGTGTGTATTAATAGTATCTGTTATCCATCCCATTGAATAAGTAGGACTCCCCTGCTGGCATTCAGATCACTCTATTGGTACCTATGCTTTATTCTGCCCCCCCCCCCAAATGAAAACCAGGGCTAGTCCTGTGACTTTTTGGATCACTTTTGGATATTGAAAAGTTCTCCTGTCACTTCCAGTGGCAAAATATATCCCATTTTCAGTAAAAAGTCCAGTCCATTCCCACTTAAGATTAAAGCCTCTATAACCTAAGGGTCCATCAACAGATGACTGGATAGAGAAAATGTGAGATACACACACAGAGGAATATTATTTAGTCATGAGAAAGAAGGAAACCCTGCCATTTGCAACAGCATGAATGGATGTTGAGGGTATTTTGCTTAGTAAAATAAGTTAGAGAAATAAAAGTACTTTATTGTGGTAATCATTTCACAATATGTGCTGTGCTGTGCGGAGTTGCTTAGTTATGTCCGACTCTTTGTGACCCCATGGACTATAACCCGCCAGGCTCCTCTGTCCATGGAATTCTCCAGGTGAGAATACTGGAGTTGGTTGCCATGCCCTCCTCTAGGGGATCTTCCCAACCCAGGGATTGAACCTGTGTCTCTTACCTCTCTTGCATTGGCTGGCATGTTCTTCACCACTAGCGCCACCTGAAAAGCCCATCACAACATGTGTGTCTCAAATCATCACATTGTATACCTTGAACTTAGGCAGCGTTATATGTCAATTATATCTCAATAAAGCTGGAAACAAAATAAAATTAAAAGTTAAAAACATGAAACAAGTGAAAACCTCTATCTTTATTTCAAGTGAAACTGTCTCCATTCCAACTCAACTAGAGTGGAAATGGGGATGGTGGTCATCTTATTCCCAAGTTCCATGCCTTGCAATTCTACTCCCCGCCCCCACCCTGTTTAGCTAACCATGGCTTCTGACTGACTCAGATGTCAAAGCAGAGGAAGAGAAGTAAGAGGGCAAGAAAGACCTTACTCAGCTAGTGTAGCCATGATAATCCAGTGTCAGTGCTCTTTGAACTCAGCAGGTGTTCAAAGCTGGCTCCTGAGGGCTTCTTCAGGGGTTCTTCCTCTGTACTGTCAATGTTGGAGAGTGATTAATAATCAAATGCCAGTTTTTCCAGCCTTCTTAAAGTTCTCAGCTGCAACTGAGACGAAAATTGTTTCATTGTAACATTCGAAGTAAGAAATGATTTATTCATTCATAATGTTGTGGCTAGGATCACAGGTTTTGGAGTCAAAGAAGCCTGGCCTTGAGTCCAGATTGTACCTTTCACTAGCTGTGTGATTTGGGGAAAGCTTTCTTACCTCCTCTGTCTCATTTTTTTAAATCTATAAAATGGATATTATACTACTTCACCGGCATAGTAAGATTAATCGAGATAATATATATTAGGTGTCTGTGTATATTAAGTGGCATAAATAGCCACTCAATAAGTAGTAGTAGCTGTTTTTTTATAGAGGCAAAGCTGACCTCAGTGAATATTTCAAGGTAGATATTGTTTGCCTTTAGCATCTCCTACACCCCTTCCTGCCTCTTGACACCCTAAAGCTTATAGGATTCTTCTTCTTCTTCTTCTTTTTTTTTTAACTCAGTGTGTGCTGGGTCTTCATTTCAGCTCTCAGGCTCTTCATAGCACCATGCGAACTTTCTCTAGTTGTGGTGCGGGGTCTTCTCTTGTTGCAGAGCACAGGGTCTAGAGCACACAGGCTCAGTAGCTGTGGTGTGCAGGCTCTCTTAGTTGCGGCACTCAGGCTTAGTTGCCCCCACAGCATGTGGGATCTTAGTGCCCCAACCAGGGATTGAACCTCCATCACCTGCATTGGAAGGTGGATTCTTAACCACTGGGCCACCAGGGAAGTCCCAGGATTCCTCTTACTTTTTCACTGTAATTGAAATCCTTCCCTAGGTTATCCTGGGGCTTCCCTGGTAGCTCAGCTGGTAAAGAATCTGCCTGCAATGCAGGAGACCCTAGTTTGATTCCTGAGTCAGGAAGATCCCATGGAGAAGGGATAGGCTATCCACTCCAGTATTCTTGGGCTTCCCTGGTGGCTCAGACAGTAAAAAAAATCTGCCTGTAATGTGGGAGACCTGGGTTTAATCCCTGGTTTGGGAAGATCCCCTGGAGAAGGGCATGGCAACCCACTCAAGTGTTCTTGCCTGGAGAATCCCCATGGAGAGAGGAGCCTGGTGGGCTACAGTCCATGGGTCACAAAGAGTCAGAGATGACTGAGCGACTAAGCACACAGGTTATCCTACATAAGACTGCCAGCCTTGCAAAAGGACTCTTTTCCAGGTTGGAAGGATTAAATGAGGGCTTCTCTGGTGGCTCAGATGGTAAAGAATCTGCCTGCATTTTGATCCCTGGATCGGGACAATCCCCTGGGGAAGGGAGGTTATGCATCTAAAGTGATTACACAGCATATGCATTGGTAAGTGCTCAAGAAATGGGAGGTGCTATTATATAGTGTTCTTATTATGATCATTCCCATGTCCCTGCTTTTAAAAAAATGCTCCTCTACCCACAATCCCAACTCCTTCATTCTTAGCAAACCAACTTACTTTCTTCCCTAATGAGTTGCTTGAGACTCTTCAAAGTACACTGGCTTAAGAACAAAAGTTCTGAAATCACAGCAGCCTGAATTTGAGTCACATTCCTTACTAGCTGTGTGACTTTGGATAGGGCAGTCAACCTCTTTGAACCTCAATTTTCTCATCTGTAAAATGGGGACAATAATAGTGTTACTTTGTAGGTTTATAATGAGGATTATAAGATATAATGCACGTAAAGCACTTGACATAAGTCCTGGAGCACAGTAAGTACAGTAAATGTTGTCCCACTTATTGCTTTTACTATTATTCACACAGCAATCATTTGTTGACTATTTACCACGGGCTCCTTATTGTGCTAGAACTAGAGACAGAGAGATGAAAGGTGAAGACCTACTTCCTGCATTCAAGGAACTGACAGTCTATAGCAGAATTCCTCAAACTTGCACATGAGATTCACCTAAACAGCTTTTAAAACTCTCAATGCATCAAAGTCAGAATGTCTGAGCATGTGTGATCTGAACATCAGGATGTTTTCAGTTGGTACGATTATGTGGGCCGAGTTGAGAACCATTGATCCAGAGCAGCAGTTGGCAGATGTTTTTTGGAAAGGTCTAGAGAGTCAGTACTTTGCGGGCCATGCGCTCTCTGTTGAAACTACTGAACTCTGTGGATGAAGCACAAAAGCAGCCATAGACGGTGTGAATGGGCATGACTGTGTTCCAATGAAACTTTATTTACAAAAACAAAAGGCAGACCATAGTTTGCTGACTCCTGATGTAGACTATTGAAGTTAATCAAAGATGACATTAAAACATGGTGGCTACAATGATAGGTCCAGCAGTGCATTCTGGAAGCCATGAAGTCTAAACTGGATCTTGAAGAGTATGTAGCAGCTAGTCAGGAGAGGCGGGGGGAGGACAGATGGAGGAAAGACCTCCCAAGAAGAAAAAGGACAGCAATAGCTGTTAGGTGAGCCTGTAAAATTGGTGGACCTGAAAATAGTTAGCATAGTTTGAGTATACAATAGTTGCTAGGGGAGAGGTTGTAGATAAACCTGGAGAGTTATGAACAAATATATAGGAGCCAGAGCACGATGAACTTTATATGTTGGGTTAAGGAGTCTAAACTTTATCTTGAAGACCATGGGGACTAGCTGCATTATCTGAGTCACCTTTTCAAATGAGTACTCTGGCAGGTGAGGATGAAGGATGCAGAGATGTGTCGTGGCACACTAGTAGCAGTTAGGGAATGATTATAGTGATCTTGTAAGACGTAATGAGTTACTAAAGTAATTGCTGTAGTGATGAGAAGTGGAGGAATTCAAAACATGTGAAGAACTAGACTTGCCAGCAGGCAGTGGCGTGATTGAATTGAGAGGGGACAGTTTAGGGAGAAGAGTGCATCAAGAATGGAGCCTAGCTTTCTGGCTTGTGCAGTTGAGAGCATCTGATGCTACTTTCTGAGATAAGGGGGCTTCCCAGGTGGCGCTAGTGGAAAAGAACCTGCCTGCCAATGTAGGTGACATAAGAGACCTGGATTTGATCCCTGGGTCGGGAAGATCCCCTGGAGGAGGGCATGGCAACCCACTCGAGTATTCTTACCTGGAGAATCCCTATGGACAGAGGAGCCTGGTGGGTTCCAGTCCATAGGGTTGCAAAGAGTCTGACATGACTGAAGTGACTTGGAACACACACATCTGAGATGAGGAGCACTAGAAGAGGAGCACTGATGAAAAGATGACAGAAAGACCATGAGTGTGGTTTCAAACATGTGGAACTTGTGATGCCAGTTGGACGTTCATGCAGAACTATCCAATAAACAATCTTGAGCAGAGGAGTAAGGTTAGGATGGGTAATAAAGATGGGCAGTCGACAACATACAGATGTAATTAATGCAGTGATTTTGAATGAGTTCACCCATGCAGTGTGAATAAGGAAAAGAAGGGATTAAAAAACATCGTGATCTGGGTAACATACCTGGGAAGAGAAAGATGAAAAAGCTTCTGAAGACTGGACACAGAGCTCCAAGAAAGCTGAGATAGCAAAGTCACAGATAGTGCTCTCATTTATAGAGGACTTGCGTCATGTCAGGAACTGTGCTAAGCATTGTATAGATATCATCTTATTTCCAGCAAATCCCCAAGGTAGGTAATATGACTACCTCAGTTTTAAGCTTGAGGAAACTGGGACCCTAAAGAACACAAAGCTGGGCTGACTCTATGTCTCTCTGACTCAAAGGGACATGCTGTTAGCTACTATACTTTCTGACTTCCATAGGAAGCCAAAGCTGAAGAGAGTTTCCAGAAGGGTGGATTAGCCAATGGCAAATGCCTCAGAGATTAAAGAGCATGAGGGCAAAAATTTGTGTCCTTTAGTTTTGCCAAAAACAAGCCTACAGGGGGTGAATGAGTGAAATGAAGATGAGAAATAAGAAAATACTTTCAAGGGTAAATGACTCCATCAAGACCTTGTTTGTGAAAAAGAGGAGAAGGAGGACAGAGGAAGTCATGGGGTCATGAGAGAAAGTTTGTTTTGTTTGTTTGCTTTTAATATGGGAGAGTAGGTTGAAACACTAAATTGGAAGGAAACAAATGAGAGAAAGCTTGAAGGCAGAAGTAAGAGATGGGATAACTGATGGCTCAAGGTCCCAGGAAAGTCCCACAAGTAATGACCAGAGCACAGCACTGACTCCAGGGAGGACTAGGGTCACCACTTCCACTGGGATGGGGAGGAAGGAGGAATGGCTACATGAGGACTCAGGAAAGAATTGCAGGTTTTGAGGGAAATCCTACCCAATGGTCTCTATTGCCTCTGAAATAGGAGATCTATGCCTCCAGATCCACACTCCACCCTCTTCTATCCTGATCTGGAAGCAAGAGGCTGACCTCCATGACACTTCAGGTTGATTTGGTTAATGGAAGTGACCAGCAGGAGACAGAAGAATGTGAGAAGAGTGAGGCCTGGGTATTTTTTCCCTTAGCCCTTCCTTACTGGGTTGCTTCAAGCCAACTGTTTCTCTCTACCAAAGTTCATAGCACCCATCAGGCAGCCATTTCCACACAGTTGCCGTCCACAAGTTCTGATGACTGCTGCTTTCCTAGCACCTGAAAACCCAGGTATTTAACATTCCCCACTACTACTAGCTCCAGAGTCTGTACTATGTCATATTGGTTTCCTGAAATTCTGCCCTGACCTTTGTAAATGATCCCTTCCTTAAATTAATTTCGATTATCCAGTTTTGACATGACATCTGATTCCTTCAAGGACCCAGACTGGTAGAGGAGACAGAGTCATTTGCTGAGAATCAGAGAAGTGTTATGATGTGAGAAGTAGTTTGAGGAGGAAGAAGGTTTGAAATAACTTCCATGAGGAACAGAAGAAGGAGCTAATAAGAGACACTGACAGGAATGCTGGGGAGTGCTGAGACGAAGCCCCAGTGCAGGCTGGAAGCTGCCCTCATATAGATCAGAGAAAGCAGTGGGTTGGCTTGATCCCTGGTAAGAATTTTGCCGAAGGCGAAATGAGTTTAGAGTATTGGTAAAGAGTAGTTGCAAAGCAAGCTGGCTTAGAGACGAGAGGATTCATAAAGCAATCTGGTTGCTGAGAGACTAGAGAAAATGGACAATACAATGACCTCATTTTCCCTACAAGTACACAATCCAAGAGTCATTTGAAGAAGGGTCATTTAAGGAGTTCACACCCTCACATCTGAGTCACCCAGGCAGGACCAGACTAGGATGAGGCAAGCAAGGGGCCTAGGGTCCAAATGTAAGATGCACTCACTGTCAGGTGGAGATCCTGCACCTCCATGACCCTGAGAGTGAGTGTCTCCTTACATCTTGCACCCTTAGTGCCTCCCTTTCTCACCCTAGCCACTGGCACACAGAATCTGGATCCAGGAGATAACCATTAACCTTTTGGTATATTTCCTTCCAGTCTGTTCAGGAGATAACCATTAACCTTTTGGTATATTTCCTTCCAGTCTGTTCTCTTAATCATTTGTCTGTTTGACTAGGCTGAGGTCATACTACTCATACAGTTTTGTATCCAGGTTCATTTACTGGGTGTTATAATGACATTGCATCTTCTTTAAAGCTGCTTTGATTATGTCTCTGTTCATCGGTAATGCATACTCACTGCAGCAAAACCAGACAATACAGAAAAGCAAAAAGCAAAAAAAAAAAAAAATGAATCCTCTGTAATAGGTGCTGCATACTGAGATTGATTCATGAAACAAAAAATATTTCTGTTGTAGAAATATACTGCCAGCTTGTGGAAGGCTGTGCAAAGAAAGTTTGCAGTGAATCAAGTGTTGGGAAGTTGGGAGAAGGATTTGGGGGAAGGAAGTAAGGCACAGGGCCACGACTTTGAGTGGAAGACACACACCCAGTTGGAGAAATGTTTTACTCCCAACATCTAAGAGTCTATTCCCCACTCAAAGTGAAAAAATTTTATTTGTGGTGAAATTACATAATAAAAGAAAACTCTGCTGTTTGAATACTGTGTAATAATAACTTGAAAGGCTTTCTAACACTCTAAGTTAGTTTTTGTGTGTGTGGTGGGGGCAACTGTTTTCCTGTGATCCTCCAAGTGAAAAACACATGACACCTTCCCAGGTGAGAGGCAGCATGTCTAGTCATGACTATACTAAATGTGGTTATGATCATCCTTAGTGATATGTGATCTCCATTTATAGAAGTATTTTAGATTCTAGTTTTCCATCAGAAAACTTGGATAAATCCTGATGGCTCTTTTATTACCAAGGGAATAATTTTGAAAAAAACGTCCTCATTATCTGGCCCTAGGCTCACTTTTCAGCATTTTCTCTTTCTCCTAATTCCTTCAAGACCATCATCACCACTGCCTCCATTACCACCACTACCTTCACCTCCACTACTACCACCTCTTCCTTCTCCCTGTAATTCTAACTAGTAGGATTAGTCCCCCTGCCCCAAATTTGTCCCCGTTTTCCAGCTTCCCTATCTTGTTCTGCTCAGACTGCCTCTAAGGCTTCACCTTCCCCCAAGTCTACCTGTGGAACTCTGCCTTCCCCAAAGATCTAAATCAAATGACAATTCTAGTGTGAAGTCTTCCTAGATCTAGCCCATCAGAAGTATTATGAATTGGGTTTCTGATACTGCTCAGGTTCTTATTGAAGTGAGGGATATAATTTTGAGTAGAGTCAATAAGTTTTTTCTTATTAGGATATTTGATGTCAAGGTATAGAGATAAATAGGAAATTCTAATCTATAAGCTGCAGTCTTATAGATATTCTGATAAATGAATATGTGCAACCTAAGCAGAGTGTCACTTTGAAGGGTTGATAGGTCCTGAGGAAGCAAAAATAATATGCCTCATGGGGGTGGATAGTATAGGACCAGTTAAATAAAAGATCAGAGTTAGCACCCACACATGGGGATGTGAGTGGAAAGAGGAAAACTAAGACATATGAGAAGAGAGGGTAATAATGAGTTATAGCCTCTCCTTTCACTAATTGTAGGTATAGTAGGAAACACATGGAGTTTGGAGGGGAGGAATCTGAGAGCTGGGCAGACTTTGCACAAAGCATTTTATAAACACTGTCTGCTTTAGTCTCAAAAGCCCTCTTTGTTGGAATTGGCCAACCCAGATGTGAGTCGTGGATTTATCGCTTGCTAGCTTGGTTCACTTGGGCAAGTCACTTCATGCTCTCCAAGTCTCCAACTTCTTATCTGTAAAATAGGGCAAACAGTAATGCTGTTCCAAAGGGTTCATGCAACAATCAGGTGAAATGATGTATGCAAAGGAGTTCTGTACATTCTGCACCACCCCAGAAATGCCCATTATTGTAGAACAAGGTGCGAGTGAAAGAGGACATTTTCTGTCATTACTTTATTCATTCTGTCAACAAATATTTCTCTGTTTGCCAGGAACTGAGAATATAGAAGCTTTCTTCACCAAGAACAGTCTATGAATGCAAGGATGTAACTGGGACTTGCCATTACAGGGGACCTGGGCACTTGGGGCATTCTTCCTCAGTAAATAACTTGGAACCCTGCCTATGGGATTCTGCTTCTTGAGGAGCTATGGGGACCAAGAAAAATCACAAGAAAGTGCAGTTGTCCCAACTCCCAGGGCCAGAGCTTACCCAGATGAGTCTCCAAAGAGCAGGACCAGAGGGTCCAAACTCTGACTTGTCTCCCACCCATTGGATGAGCCTGGACACCAGACGTGTATAGCACGAACATGCTGGTCTGCTTGTCATGTGGCATGCACCCTGATCAGCCTCACATCTACAATAATGCATCTGTGCACCCAACACTGATACAGTTGTTCTTGAGGATGGACTTGGATTTGAGAAAGATAACAGGCCATCTTTCCCCAAGGCAATTCCTTGCAAAAGGAGAGCCCTAATCCTCAGCGGTATCAATGAAAATAAAAGTAAACACAAGTTAATAAAAGCCTGAACCTGGAATTTGCTCACAGACTGACTGGAAAATTGCTGTCTGGTGCTGCTTTTACTCCTAGATAGGTTCAGACCTCTGTTTTCAGGTAGAAGGGACCTCCTGGCTCCAATGCCATGGTCTCCCTTTCTGTCTCTCTCTGTCTCTCCCCCTCCCTCCCTCTCTTCTCTCTCTCCTCTCTCTTTAACAGCTTAATTGACATTCAGTAAACTGAACATATTCAATATCGACACTTTGATAACTATTGATGTTGTTTAAACACTCAAGAAACTATCACTACAATTAAGATAATGGACAAATTAGCGCCCACAAAATTTCCTTCCCTTTGCTTTATTCATCCCTGTCCTGCCCCTCTTCAATCAGGCAAACACTTCTCTCTTTCTGTGACTAGACACTAATTGTGGTTTTCTATTCTAGAAATTCTTTGGGGGTCTTTTTTTGTACCTTCCATGTCTCTATCTCTTTCTGCGGGTTTGTATCATGAATGATGTGGAGGTAGCCTCATTACCACCCAGAGGCGGTAGCCCAGCTCTCTGCTGGGCTTTCTCTTCCACCACCTCCGTGAGGGAGTTGGGGTGCCTCATAATAGCACGGTAAGGATGGAAGTCTAGGCTCCCCTATTTGGCCTTTGCTCAGGTGGAAGTCTACAGGTTTTTTCTGAAATGTTTGGCTGGAATGGAGTGGTTATTCTCTAGATGTTTTCTCTCTTCCTAGACTGCCACCTTCTCTAACACCCAGTTAGAGAAAAGCCAGGGACCACACACTCCTATGCTGCTCCTTGGGTCCTGTGGTTTGAAGTTGGTCTGACTTCTTCCATGCAACTTTCAGAGTCTTATATATATATTTTTTAATATACACTGTACAAAGTTTTTAGCTGTTCTTGACAGGAAAATGAGGGGAAAAACATCAAAAAGGCTTAAGGCCTCCAACTCAAGCCAACAAGAAGTAAACTTGTAGCTATGCCGCTGCAGTTTTATGCTCATGAAATTGATATTTTACAAAGTCTTCTGGGCAGTAGGGTGCTTGATGGCTTTGGGAGGCAGAAGAGGCTGGAGGTAAAGGAGAGATTTTAACAGTAGTCCCAGGCATGAGGTGATAATGAAATCAACAAGATTGGTGACAGTGTTAAGAACTGACATGAGGGCACGGCTGTGAAAAATATTTGGGTGAAGAATATTGTTTACGGAGCAAAGGTTGAGAATTCAGTTGGAGGTGAAATTTTAGAAAACCTTGAATACCTCACCAAGGAGGTTTTCCTTGTGAAATTATTCACTTTTCTTATGTTCTACAATGAAGAATTACGAAACTGGTGTCATTTAGGGTCTTGTATTAGTCAACTCAGGTTGCTATAACAAACTACCATAGACTGGATGGCTTAAACAACAGAAATTTATTTTGTCAAAGTTCTTGACTCCAGAAATCCAAGATTAGGGTGCCAGCAAGGTCAGTTTCTGGTAAGAGCTCTCTTCTTGACATGCGTTTGTCTACTTTCTCCCTATATGCTCACATGACCTTTCCTCTGAGTGTGTGTGTGTATGAAGAGAGAGAGAGGTTTTGTTTTCCCTTCTCGTGAGGACACCAGTCCTATTGGACTAATGCCCCACCCTTGAGTTCAGTTCAGTCGCTTAGCTGTGTCCGACTCTTTGTGACCCCATGGACTGCAGCACGCCAGGCTTCCCTGTCCATCACCAACTCCCAGAGCTTACTCAAACTCATGTCCATTGAGTCGGTGATGCCATCCAGCCATCTCATCCTCTGTTGTCCCCTTCTCCTCCTGCCTTCAATCTTTCCCAGCATCAGGGTCTTTTCCAATGAGTCAGTTCTTTGCATCAGGTGGCCAAATTATTGGAGTTTCAGCTTCAGCAACAGTACTTCCAATGAATATTCAGGACTGATTTCCTTTAGGATGGACTGGTTGGATCTCCTTGCAGTCCAAGGGACTCTCAAGAGTCTTCTCCAATACCACAGTTCAAAAGCATCAATTCTTTGGCACTCAGCTTTCTTTATAGTCCAACTCTCACATCCACACATGACTACTGGAAAAACCATAGCTTTGACTAGACAGACCTTTCTTGGCAAAGTAATGTCTCTGCTTTTTAATATGCTGTCTAGGTTGGTCATAACTTTTCTTCCAAGGAGCAAGCGTCTTCTAATTTCATGGCTGCAGTCACCATCTGTAGTGATTTTGGAGCCCCAAAAGATAAAGTCTGTCACTCTTTCCATTGTTTCCCCATTCATTTGCCATGAAGACCAGATGCCATGATCTTAGTTTTCTGAATGCTGAGTTTTAAGCCAACTTTTTCACTCCCCTCTTTCACTTTCATCAAGAGGCTCTTTAGTTCTTCTTCACTTTCTTCCATAAGGGTGATGTCATCTGCATATCTGAGGCTATTGATATTTCTCCTGGCAATCTTGATTCCAGCCTGTGCTTCATCCAACCCAGTGTGTCTCATGATGTACTCTGTATATAAGTTGAAAAAGCAGGGTGACAATATACAGTCTTGACGTACTCCTTTTCCTATTTGGAACCAGTCTGTTTTTCCATGTCCAGTTCTAACTGTTGCTTCTTGACCTATATTCAGATTTCTCAGGAGGCAGGTCAGGTGGTCTGGTATGCCCATCTCTTTAAGAATTTTCCAGTTTATTGTGATCCACATAGTCAAAGGCATTGGCATAGTCAATAAAGCAGAAATAGATGTTTTTCTGGAACTCTCTTGATTTTTTGATTATCCGATGGATGTTGGCAGTTTGGTCTCTGGTTCCTCTGCCTTTTCTAAATCCAGCTTGAATATGTGGAATTTCACGGTTCATGTACTATTGAAGCCTGGTTTGGAGAATTTTGAGCATTACTTTGCTAGTATGTGAGATGAGTGCAATTGTTTAGTAGTTTGAGTGTTCTTTGGCATTGCCTTTCTTAGGGATTGGGATGAAAACTGACCTATTCCAGTCCTGTGGCCACTGCTGAGTTTTCCAAATTTGCTGGCATATTGACTGCAGCACTTTCACAGCATCATCTTTTAGGATTTGAAATAGCTCAACTGGAATTCCATAACCTCCACTAGCTTTGTTCATAGTGATGCTTCCTAAGGCCCACTTGACTTCACATTCCAGGATGTCTGGCTCAAGGTGAGTGATCACACTATCGTGGTTATCTAGGTCGTGAAGATCTTTTTTGTATAGTTCTTCGGTGTATTCTTGCCACCTCTTCTCAATATCTTCTGCTTCTGTTAGATCCATACTATTTCTGTCCTTTATTGTGCCCATCCTTGCATGAAATATTCCCTTGGTATCTCTAATTTTCTTGAAAAGATCTCTAGAGCCCCACCCTTATGACCTCATTTAACCTTAATTATATCCCTAAAGGCCCTATTGTATCTTCAAAAGAATTACATTGGGGGTTAGAGCTTCGGCATATGAATTTTGCAGGGACATAAACATTCAGTCTATAAACAGGTGACTTGTAAGAATATTGCTATAAATATCATGAAATTGTTTTATGGGCAAACAATTATATTCATGGTAGACAATGATAACTATAATCACTGTTAGCAAACATGGATCATTGTTATGAGGAAATCTTTTCTAGCTAGGAAGAAGTGTAATAAATACTCCCAGAGTAATGGAAATAAAGGCAAAAATAAACAAATGAGACCTTATTAAACTTAAAAGCTTTTACACAATGAAGAAAACTATAAGCAAAGTGAAAAGACAGCCTTCAGAATGGGAGAAAATAATAGCAAATGAAGCAACTGACAAAGAATTAATCTCAAAAATATACAAGCAGCTCATGCAGCTCAATTCCAGAAAAATAAACAACCCAATCAAAAAATGGGCCAAAGAACTAAACAGACATTTCTCCAAAGAAGACATACAGATGGCTAACAAACACATGAAAAGATGCTCAACATCACTCATTATCAGAGAAATGCAAATCAAAACCACAATGAGGTACCATTTCACACCAGTCAGAATGGCTGCTATCCAAAAGTCTACAAGCAATAAATGCTGGAGAGGGTGTGGAGAAAACGGAACCCTCTTACACTGTTGGCGGGAATGCAAACTAGTACAGTTACTATGGAGAGCAGTGTGGCGATTCCTTAAAAAACTGGGAATAGAACTGCCATATGACCCAGCAATCCCACTGCTGGGCATATACACCAAGGAAACCAGAATTGAAAGAGACACATGTACCCCAATGTTCATCGCAGCACTGTTTACAATAGCCAGGACATGGAAGCAACCTAGATGTCCATCATCAGACTAATGGATAAGGAAGCTGTGGTACATATACACAACGGAATATTACTCAGCTATTAAAAAGAATGCATTTGAATCAGTTCTAATGAGGTGGATGAAGCTGGAGCCTATTGTACAGAGTGAAGTAAGTCAGAAAGAAAAACACCAATACAGTATATTAACACATATATATGGAATTTAGAAAGATGGTAACCACATGTACACCCATGGTGGATTCATGTCAATGTATGGCAAAACCAATACAATATTGTAAAGTTAAAAAATAGATAAATAAACTAATTTATGTACCCCCATGGTGGATTCATGTCAATGTATGGCAAAAACAAATACAATATTGTAAAGTTAAAAAATAGAAAATAAACTAATTAAAAAAAAAGATTAAAAAAATTAAAATAATAGAAAGATGGTAATGATGACCCTATATGTGAGACAGCAAAAGAGACACAAATGTATAGAATAATCTTTTTGGACTCTGTGGGAGAAGGTGAGGGTGGGATAATTTGAGAGAATATCATTGAAACATGTATATTATCATATGTGAAACAGATCGCCAGTCCAGGTTCAATGCATGAGACAGGGTGCTCATGGCTAGTGCACTGGGATGACCCTGAGGGATGGGATGGGGAGGGAGGGGGATTCAGGATGGGGGACACATGTACACTCATGGCTGATTCAGATCAATGTATGGCAAAAACCACTACAATATTGTAAAGTAATTAGCCTCCAATTAAAATAAATTAATTAATTAAATTTAAAAAATTAAAAGAACCAAGAAAAACTTCACTAAAAAAAAGAAGTGTAATAAATAAAAATAATATGTGTAGAAATTTAGGAAGTAGTTTAGTATAGCTACCATCTTTCAGACTCTGAAATAGTAAACATAATATAACCCATTAGTTGACTTCCTTACTCATATTTTGTGTTTTTGAGATAAAAGAGTTGTGCTTTATCAGTAATGTGTCACTGATGTGTTTATGACTGCAGAAGTCATCTGAATTATTTTGGAAATAAAGTGCTTTCACCGATATGACTAATGCTGCAGGAATGAAATTCATTGAAAATGGACATTATCTGATGACTGTCCTGTTTAACGTATTAATAGGTTTTACTTTACATTGAGATATCCTGGATTCAGACTTAAGCAATTATTCTATAATATCAGCTTCATTGAGAATTAGCACTTAATTGTGAGACTCTTGAGGCTAATACCACTTTGTAATTAGCTGATGAATTCTTAGAGAAATTCTTAGAGACTGATGTGCATAAAGTTCATACACACTGCCCTCATCCTTTCATTCATCTTAGCCACCTCACTTTTCCTCTAGCACTTTAAGAAGGCTGTTTTCCTGACTTTATCCCAGAATCTCTTCCTGGCTTCACTAAGGTGCCCCAAATGTCCACTCTGGCTACTTGTGGGATTATACAGAGTCAACTGAAACCAGTTCCTCTTGAGGACCCTGATCCAGTGACTTTCAAGTCACTCCCATTTGTTCTGATCGTTAGGTGCTCTTGTCCTAAGACCACACTGAATCCAGTTCTCTCTCCCACTCCAGGTCTCAGTGCCAGACAAGCCTAGAACCGAATGCCACCAACCAAGGACTGGAAATTCAACTCCAGGCCCCAAGCCATGTGGGTGCTTCCTGGACGAGTGTTTATAGGTACACGAGGAAGCCTGCAGAGGGGGGAATGCCTGAAACAAGAGTGAGAAGACAGGGCAGCTACTACTGCTGAAAGGAAGGAGACAAGATTAGAAATATGTTCATTAGATATAGAATGACCGCAGGGATTTGGTTATTTACTGCTGTCATCACCTCCGGCAGCCTTCCTAAGACAATGGCAGACCCTATAAAGAGTGCTGGAGGCATAGGTGATTCTAATGGCAAGGGCTTCAATCTTGAGGGCTCTGATCTTGTTGCCTTTGATTTACTGAATGACCTTTGACTTTTCCTTCCTGCTCCTCCTGCCCCCACGCCCATCCCTACATAAACCATTCCTTCAAAGTGCCCTGGGGGCAGTATGTTTTGCTAGCTGGAACAAGGGTCTCCGGAATGTGGAATCCCACCATTTAACTGCACATTTGGCCTCCACTCAAAGTAAGAACAAGTACTTAGATGTCTTAGAGCTTTGGGGACTAGGGGTTTCTATTAGTAGAGTATATACTGTATGTATATATATATGTATATACTGTATGTATATATATATATACTGTACTATATATATAAATAACAGTATAAATTTATTATGTATGTAATATATATTAAATACATAGTATACATATTAATATCAAATATATAGTATATATTATATAAATTTATATATAATATATAGTATTATATACGTATATTATAAATGTACATGTGTGTTGGTGCTCTTAAAGTTGAATGAGATATTTTCTATCATAATTTTGATATTTTTTTTGCTTTGGTGTTGTTTGAATTGAATGAGGAAACTGAGAAATTTCAAGACTTTGAATTTCTTGAACATGTCTTCATTATATGCAGGTTGGCTTATGTTTCATGGTTAATGGGTCAGGAAAATTGGAATACTTCTTCCACGTCGAGAAAGAAAGTAGAAAATAGGAATGTCCCTGGAGCCATTCTACCACAAGGAGAAGGAAACTAACATCTTTTTCAGCATTTATTATGTGCTTGGCACTCAACACACATTATCTCTTTTAGTCCTCTCACCAACTCGGGGAAGTAGAAATGGATATTGCCCCCATTGTAAGATGAGGAAACCGAAGCAGGATAGAATTAAGTAATATGTCCCAAATCATGCAGCCAGTGAGGGTCCAAATGGGGACTAAGAGGTCTAGGAGACTCCAAAGCTGTTACCTCATTCAGCCTCCAAGAAACATGCTTTCTCTTTTAAACAACCTGTTACATTCTTATGTGAACAGTCCTGTTGCTTGTTTGAAAAGTGAGCCCTATTCACACCTCTGATGTGACTGAGCTGAGGCCATCACAAGCTTAGAGCATCTGGTGCAATCTGCCAGATCTGGGCCAACAGAGAACTCAGAGGCCCCAGCCACGTGAAAGGGGCCAAGTTAGCAGTGGAGAATGTCAAAGGGTGACTGGGCCTGATGGGAAGAGGGAAAGAAAAGCTGAGCAGAGCAGCTGGAAAAGCAGGGTGTGAAGACCCCAGGCTAACCCGGCCAGGCAAGAGATTCTGCAGGGAGAGTGGCAGCTAAGATGCAGAGGATCCAAGGATAGAAGTAGATAAATGGGTGGGTTAGACAGCATCTCTATAGAGCTCCCTGGTCTTGAAGTGTGGGAGTGACAGAGAGAGAGTGAAACCAAGGTGGAGAAAAGGAGAAAGACAGAGATAGATACATAAGCAGAGTGAACAGTGACAGTATATCCAGGAGGCACTTTAGCAGCCCCCCAGGTCTACAAATGTTGTAGAGCACTTCAACAGTCCCAGAAATGTCATAATCCTCACTCCAGAGGATGGCTTCCCTATGCAGACACATCCATTAGAGTTTCCAAATCTTGAGAAGACTCTTCTGACTTTCCTTCTGCCATCCCTAACCAGAAAGCCTGAACAACAATGAGCTTACAAATTCCAGATGCTTAGATAAAACAGGAAATTTTGTCTCACCACAAAGATGTCCTGGCTGAGTTTATGTTTACCCGACTACCTAACTTTGCCAACTTCAAAAATAACATCACACAACACCTGGTGGGAAAGCATCAGTGTGTATGGAGTGGAGGAGGAGGGTGGGGGACAAGAAGAAGTCAAAGAAGTGCACGTTTTATAGTTGAACATCTCCCTCCTTTAATGATTTCCCTGCATTGTCTGTACCAAGCCCTCAGAGTCATTGTATCAATAGAATGGAAGAACATGCAATTTACATGTTCACATGTTTTTATTCACTGGTTCTCAGCAAGTCTGCAGGTATTCCTAGAGATGACATTCTCAGGAGACAGGATGTTGCCTAAGAAGGACCCAGGCACTGTTGAACCAGAAAGGAGGCTACTGTCAATAGGCAATCCTGCAGCTGGAAGCCCAGCCCTCAAAGAGCTAGCAAAGCAGAGTGTGGCCCTCTCCCACAGCTGCCCTCCACTTGGGCCTTTCCTGGACCCTCTTGGCAAATTTGGAAAAAGGACATCTCCTGTTTGCTCTTAAGCGACATGGTTTTTGAGGTCATATTTCACATTTTATTCTGTTAAGACAAGGCTCCAGACATGAGGTGACAATGACTTTAGAAGTGCATGATGGGGTTTCTTAGTTTTGGGAGCAAGGCCTTAAACTCCATCCAAAGCTGGTCCTTCAGGAACTACAGTGTTTTTCCTCCCAGCCCTCCCACCCTTAGCCCTCCAGTCACAGAGAATCTGAGCAGCTGTTGGGTTTTCTTGGCTGTCAGGTTCAGTATTATTTTGTAACCAATGTCGAGAGAGCTTCCTCTACTCACTAGGGGACAGGAGGTTGTACTTTGCCAACTCATACGTGAATACCGCCTCCCTCCAATTTCAAAATCCCAGAACTCAGCAAGGTTCTCTCCTGTCAAAATATATTCTGTTCTCTCTGAAAAAAAAAAAAAAAAGGGCATGAGGGCCTCAATGGGCAATTTTGGATTCTTCTCATCTGCCTACAATTACCTTTAATAATAATGACGCATGAATGGAAACATAATGGGTTAGCCTGGAACACTGGAGTGGGTGTTTAATTGGCCCTGCCATTCTCAAAATCTGAGATAAAAATAAGACTGCTTAAGAAGGCCCTCTCCAGCTGGGCACTTTGGGAAGAAGTTAGTTGTGCCACCAATTCCCAAGCATTATTACATGCCCTTCTGCCAATCCTTAAATTGGCCCATTCTGAGTCTGGGCAATCAGGCTGTTCAGCTTCCTGGACTGCTTCAGTTCATGGAGGGCTAGTCTTTTAAGCCAAGTCTATTTTTGTAGTGGTCTGGCAGCTCTGAAATGTTTTTGCTCCTGAAAAGGCCTGGCGCTCTTTTGTTTTTGTTTGGCATAGATGGTGGCCCTGATAGAATGTTTGCAGGTAACAAGCAGACTTTAGAGGAGCAAGTCTCAAAGTCTAGGTTCTCAAAGTGGAATTGGAGGAACCCTGGGGGTCCCTGAGATGCTTTCTTCCTTTTTCCAACTACATACCTGTGGGTGACAGGTTTTTCTCAAACCACATAGCTGCAGACTGAATGCAGATGCTCATATGAGAATCCAGCTGTCTTCTGTTAAGCCGGACATTAAAGATATTGGCAAACATGTCAATGAATGACGCTCTTCTCACTAAATTGAATGTGGTTTTGGAAAATATGGTTATTTTTCATAAAAATATTTGTGATGGTCTTCTGTCTGATCTTATTGGTAAATAATATACTACCTAGATATTTTTCAGTGTTTCAGCTTTAATATATAACATGATATGTAGCAATAAACATGACCCACAAAAACCAAAATCCCTTGGAGTTTCTCAATAATTTTTAGGAGTGTAAAGGGATTCTGAGACAGAAACATGTGAGAACCATGGTTTTAGAGGGTTTAAGGAAAGTTCTAGAAAAGTGTGGCCCTTCACCAGGGAGACAGGTGTCCCTCTGTCCTTTCTTGGCTCCTGCATCTAGTGTTCTGGGCGCGCTGTATTTCTCTTGCTTCTGTTGGGTGTGGCTGGAGCACAGGGAAATTCGGGATAGTTGTCAGAAAGACTGCCAAAAATAAGCACCCAACTTAAAGTAAACACAGTGTTTTTTAAGCATAGTGGCTATAAGCTCAGGTTTTGGACTCAGACAGATTTTGTTCAGTTTATCTTTGCAATTTATTAGCTAAATGACTTTGAGCATGTTACTTGATCTTTCTAATCTAGTTTTTTCTGTATGTATAAAATTGGGATGCCTATTCCAAAGGGTTTTTATGAGAGTTAAAGGGGATGACACATATGAAAAGTATGAGGAGCATAGTTAAGTGCTCAGAAAATAGTAGCTTTTATCATTATTATTCAATGTGGCATCTTAGGAGGGCACAACAGTTTATGGGGATGTGTAAATACTCTTGTAACCTATCCAGCCACTTAGAGTCCCCAGTGCCCTTCCTCCAGACTCTTATTACCAACTACCATCCCCTAAATGCATAGATTCTTACCAACTGCCATCCCCTACATGCATATGTATTCATGTGTTTGCACATGTGTGTGTACACAGGCTCACAAATTCGCTGGACAAATATTTACTGAGGACCTACTACAAGTCAGGCACTCGGGAGTGAGGATAGAACATAAACCCAAGAGACCTGATTCCTCCTCTCAAGGAGCTTACCATCTAGCCGGAGAGCCAGAGAAGTAAACAGGTGATTGCAACCCAATGCTCATTCTCAGATCTCAGCCCAACCACCATTCCCTCTGAAAGTCTTCCTTGCCTGTTCCCCTGGCATCAGCCAGCTCTCATAAAACCATGTGTTCTTTCCCATTAGAGCAGCTATCACAAGGCATGATGACATTAATGGGATTGGTTGACTGAAATCTGTCTTTCCTGCAAGACTGTAAGCTCCCTGGAAGCAGAAACTGTGTGTGTTTTTGCTTACTACTGCCCCTTACAGTTGGAGAAGACTCTTGAGAGTCCCTTGGACTGCAAGGAGATCAAAACAATCTATCCTAAAGGAAATCAGTCCTGAATATTCACTGGAAGGACTGATGCTGAAGATGGAAACTCCAATTCTTTGGCCACCTGATGCGAAGAACTGACTCATTGGAAAAGACCCTGATGCTGGAAAGATTGAAGGTGGGAGGAAAAGGGGCTGACAGAGGATGAGATGGTTGGATGGCATCACTGACTCAGTGGACATGAGTTTGAGCAAGCTCTGGGAGTTGGTGATGGACAGAGAGGCCTGGCATGCTGCAGTCCATGGGGTCACAAAGAGCCGGACATGACTGAGCGACTGAACTGAACTGCCCATTACAGTGCTTTAGACTTAATAGCTGCTCAATAAATGTGAGTTGCATGAGGGAGCGAGGATGTGAATGCTCCCACTGCCTTTCAGCCAACCCACCTCCACTCTGCCCCAGAAAAACACAGGCTCATCATATCCACTTCTGCCGTTCTTCTACTTTCCTCCCTGTCTGAAATGTCTCAGCCCAATAGCTTCACACCTGCAGAACCTGGCTCAGGAAACATCTGCACATTAAATGTGTGGACTAAGTCATCCCCAACCTACCAGGCCCCAGTGCTCCTTGACTGGCCTTTCTCTCTCTCTCTCCATTAAATTTATGTGCTACTGTATAATATTAGAGATCATATTTTCATAAGCAGGTCTTGTTTTCCCTGAGAAAAGAAGGAAACATTTTCCATACATACAGTGTAGTGGCTAACTTGGCCTGACCTGGCTTCAAATACTGGTTCTGATACTTACTAGCTCTGTACCCTTGGGAGGTCACTTCCCACCCTCTGGCCCTCAGTTTTCTCGTTTGAAATATTACAGAGTTGGATGACATGACCTCTGGGGTCATTTCCCACTCTGAGGATTCTAGGCCCTCTGCATGTGTGTGCAAAGTCACTTCAGTCATGTCCGACTCTCTGTGACCCTATGGACTGTAGCCCACCAGGCTCCTCAGTCCATGGGATTCTCCAGGCAAGGATATTGGAGTGGGTTGCCATTTCCTTCTCTAGGGGATCTTCCTGACCCAGGGATCAAACCCACGTCTCTTCTGTCTCTGGCATTGTCAGTCAGGTTCTTTACCACTAGCACCACTCAGGAAGCCCCTAGGCCCTCTATGAGATGCTAAAGAGCTGGGTGCTCCTTTATTCCTGTGGAGTCTTGACACACTGTCCCATGCAAAAGGGAAAAGTGAAAAAAGACACTGTCCCATGGACCATCCAAATCAAGAGAAAAACAAAGACTTTACTAAAATGTGAAAAGTGGTTAATTTCTGGGTGGAATTGCAGGTGACTCTTCTCCATTTTCTGAGGTGTTGGCACTGCACTCCATGGTTTATAGCTTTTCCTTCCCACATTTATTAAAACCAACTCCCAAATCCAACGATATTGCCTATTTTTAGGTTCTGTACACGTTTTGGGTCTGCCTGCGGTCTAAGTGGGAGGTGTGTAAACAGCAGTTCCGCGAGCTCCCACTGCAGGCCAGACCCTGTGCTGGGCTCAGAGCACTGGGAATTTGGGGATGCTGGGCACATGGGCACCGTGGGGATGAGAGAGTGGCAGGGCTCCGTGGGGGCAGAAATGGCAGGTCTCCTCCATTCAGGACCACAATTTTACACTCACCCTGATACACCTGTCAGAGACAGAAGCAAGGTTGCTGGACAAACATTTCTCCACACAGATCTACATTTTTTTTCTTCATGGGGGTGGTTTTCCCTTCTGAATTTTGTGTGCATTTCCCCTCATTGGCTTTGCTCTGTATCAAGTTTGCTTCTTTTCTTTTTTCTTTGTGTCCTTCTCTTATTTTTTCGTCCCAATGAAGCAAAGAACAGCTGAAGGGAATGAGTTTTTTCATTGGCTTTTACCAGTCTGGCCTGGCCCCAATAACATCACCCACCTCCAAGGAACTGGAAACCTGAAATGAACTTGAACTCTTATATTGTGCTTCTCGCTTTCCGTGAGGTGTTATGAATAAAAATAAGCTGCTTTTGTTGCGATGAACCTACTTCCAGCATACCATGGGTGCTCATTAAGTGTTAAATAATCATATGTTTGGTGATGTGGTAAGCTTGATTTATACTCATTATTATTATTTTTGCCCTCTTCCTCATCCATGGAGTTGGATCATGTGGGTTGGGCCACCCCATTGTTAAGGAAAATTAGTGAGGGAAATTAGTGACGGGCTGCACACATTTCTCTTCACCTAGCACACCATAATGACAATTTACCTGTCAGCCTTCCTGACACTAATCTTTGCCTGTGGTTCTTTCTGGTCTGACTGTCTAAATCCCCTTGTAGTTATTTACATCTTTGAAGGCTGCTTCTTTAGGGAGATTGAAAAATGATGGTCATGGGCAATATATTATTTCTGGAGTGGAAAAAACAGCCTTTTCAAAGCTTTCACTCTCTCCCATCAGATCTTGAACTATATTGTGCTTCTCCCAGGTATCAGCAAATATGTGGGTGGTTGCATGGAGGCCGCTTTATAGAGTGTGGGGAATTGCTTAGTCACGCCTATCAATCAACAAGGGCTGTACTTGAATTTCTCTGATTAGCTACAGGCATTTTGGGGGAATATTTGACTTGTGACCAAGTTTCCAAGACCCGCCCTTTCTCTGGAGGTTTATCTCCACATCTTAACACTAAGAATTAGCAAAGGACCTATTCGATGGTTTTCATATGCTTCAGATGATCTCGTTGTGTAGACTAGAAGGAGAAGGCAAAAATCCCTATGCCCTTATTTTAAAAAGGGCTTTTAAACAAACAAGTTGGATTTGGTGCCTTCAACTGTATGACCTTGGGCTCTCTCTGGGCTGCTGTCTAGTGCATCTGTTTCAAACTTCTTTCCCTCTGCCCTGTTCCTGCAGACTGTTACTTGTAGCTATCCAGTGGTGCTGGAGACAGGCTTCTGGCGTCCATCCACTGGACTTTCATAAAATCCAGACAAGACAAAACAAGAGCTTTTCATGGACAAAGACTGGGCCCCGTATTATCTCTCTCCTCTCCCCACACCACACCTCAGGCTGAGTGCCCAGCTCATAAGGGAAGAAAAGCCTCAAGACTGGTGGACTGAATTGTCTGGATCCTAAATGAAGACACATCAATTGGAGGGGCACAAGCATGAGGGTGAGGGCAAAAGGTAGATGGTGTAAAACAAGGATCAGCATGCAAGTTTTAAGCCCTTGGGAACACCATATGCTCAGGCCAGTGACCTCGTAGTATTGTGATGCTCTGTTATCTTGAGAGCTGATATGAACCTGTCAAAGCAACACTTATATATACACTTGTGGATTAGGAGGCAGAATACCCTCCGAAATGAGCGGGAGAGGCCAGCCAGATGCAGCTTCACACCCTGGATCTGCCTGCCACCTTACTAAATGGGTAACCCTGGACCGGTGACAACCTTGGCGCCTCTTGGCTGTAAACTGAAGGTCATAACAGTACATGCTTCAGACAGTCATCATGAGGACTAAATGGGATGATGTGAACATGTAGAGCATGCAGAACAGTGCCCAGCATACCATAAAGGCTGAGTAAACACAGTAAATCAGTCTGTAACCATTCATGTGTTTGTCGTGGGAGAGGTAAAGAGAAGAGGAGAATAGGCGTGGTCAAATCAAAACCCACAGACTCCCAGGAGTCAAGGTATCACTTCAGTGCACAAAAGGGGTTTCTATTTTGAGAGCAAAAGTATGCGAGTCTGTGTTTGGTCTCACCTCATTTTCTCTGGGTGTTCTAGACCATTCCTGTCCAGCCAAGACAGCTGGGTGTTTCTGAGTTTTTCTTACTGTGTCAGGGTAGACAGATGCTGGTCCTTGCTGACAATTATGTCACTCTTGTTGACACCAGTCAGGGAGATTGATTTTGAAACTTGTGACCTAATGTCCTGAGAATGCCTGCAAGTGAGGGGGATTTTCAGGCTATACTTATTATTAGTTTAGCCCCAGGGCAAACTTGTGATTAAATGACAATTCATTTTACAATTACTAAAGGAGACTGTTAAACAATAGTTAATCTAAATTGTCATTACATTTAAATGAATACACAACAAGATTTTATTGATGTCATCTTAAGGTCAACATAGAAGACACAGAAAATGCAACAAAGCTTTTAACGAAAATTATGCCCATCTCAAACGATTTTGGACTATTAAGCTATCAATGTCTTCCATCCAAGAAAACTGACATCCTAACCTTAAATCTGAAATCAGGCTGTGATTCTGGGCTGAGAACTTTCATTTCTATGTCCCGAGTGCTTTCTGATACCCACTTTCATCTTTATCATACCCTTGTTTAGCCTTGCTCTTTCATGTCCAGCCTCCAGATTTCTCAAAGTCAGTGTTTGCCATCTCTGAGCTCAGGTGTTCTCTGGCATAAAATGAGGTCATGTGGCTGGGAAGGTCCCAGAGCCTGTTGGCACTCACACATGACACCTGTCAAGACTCGCTTAAGATCATGTTTGGTTTGCTCATCCACCAGGGGAAGAAAGGAGAGAAGTCCAGTATCCAAGCATCCAAGGGTGATAGTTGGATATTAAAGGTGTCCTTGTGGGAAAAATAAAACCAAATCAAAAGACGTGTAAACATCTATGGGCTTTAGGTCCATCAGCTCCAGGGCTTGAAATGCCACTGCAGTTGTACTGGAGTGTGCTAACTTTTAAAATGAGCACCTAACCTTTGAGGGCTTTGTCGTGAGAGCATTTAATCCAAATTCATATTTCAGTTGCATAACCAAAGTCCATTGCTCAGACATTCCTGGCCCAAGTCAAACACTTGCAGCACTATTTGAGAGTTTACGTTTGCCGGATGGCTGAATCTGAGGAGATCTTCATTAAAGTCAATGGAGAAGAAAATTAAGTCATTTAAATTGCTATTTCTGGAGTTGTGGAACTTGAAAGTGTCCAAACAAGGAATATTCCATTATTTATGGTGGTGACTCGATTTGTGACCATTGAAGTGCTCAGCTAGTGCTCTTCCGTCTTCCCCATAGAGCTTGTGCTGGAGGCAGAGCTGGGGATGGGAAAGGTAGGACATAAAATAAATAGTGGCTCTGGGGCCCAATATGAATTCTTCATCGTCAAAGTGTGGAGATGTTAAGAGGTAAATATAAGATTGGGTGCTGAAATTCTGAAACCGTCTCTTGCCCAACAGGGAAGACGACTTTTTTGGAGTTTCACTCTTCTTATGCCTCCTTATTAGAATGGCCCTTAGAACTCATGAATTGGAAGATCTCCTAGAGAAGGGAATGGCTACCCACTCCAGTATTCTTGCCTGGAGAATTCCATGGACAGAGGAGCCTGGTGGGCTACAGTCTACGGGGTTGCAAAAAGTCGGACATGACTGAGCGACTAACAGTTTTTGGACCCACAAGATATCTGCTAGAGATAGCATGGTTCCTTTGATGGAAACTTGGGGTCATCTGGTAATGAAATGGCACTGTTGCTAGGGACTGTTAGGTCCCAGTTACTGATGAGAAAGTTTAACTAGCTGTTCCCCATTTCTTTCAGTACTAAGCTAAATACTGGACAGCTGTTTTGTTATCTCTTGAAATTTGGAATTCACAGCACATTCTGTGATACCAATTCCAGTCTAACCTATCTCCTTGGATAACATAGATTCTTAATCTAAGCTTAACGTGCTCTACAAACCTCTTGAAATCGCATGTATTAATAACATTTTGTGGGTAGGAGTATATCTCCTTCTTTCCTGTGAGAATACATAGCTTTCATTAGATTTCCAAAAGGATCTTGTCCATGAAAAGATTAACAGAAACTTCGCCATCTGAAGAAAGTTGAAGTAACCCATCACGTTTCCTCTCTGTTCAGAAGGCATTGTGTTAATCTAGAAAGACCACCACGTATGCCATTGATTCTGATCTTATGGCCTCTTTGTTTCTAAGAGACTCTCCCCTTGCATGTTACCTGCATATGTTCCTCTCCTGATAGATGCCCTAATCAGTCAAGTCAAGCTGCCTTGTTGCTTTGGTTCCTTGTTTAAATTTCTTTTTTCCATGCCTAGAGCCTTTCTGGTCCTCTCCTGCCTTTCTAGGCTGCTGAGGTTGCAAACTCATGGTCCACTTCTGACAGTTGGAGGAGACTCAGGGAGATCTGCCGTGGATGTGGAAACTCCTGTGATCCACACTTAGAGACAAGACAAGGCCTCTGCTCCTGCTGTCTCATCATTCCACAGGAAGCAGTGAGGTTGGCTTCCTGCCTCTGTCAGATTGCTTCTGCTGGCTAGTCTGCTCAAACTCCTATCTCTTGTAAGCTCACTCTCTGCATAAGGGTAATGAACCTGGCCTTTCTTCATTTCTAGTTACTTGTCCCTGTATACCTGCTGCCCAGACCATCTGGTGCCTGCTACGGCCACTTTGTTTCCAGATAGCTGCCTTGGACATGAGAGCATGAGTGGTTCTCCCCAAGGGGATAAGTGATGAGTTAAGATAATCTTTTTAAAACTACTACAAGTAATAGATACTATTTATTGAGTGCTTACTATGTGCCAGGGCCTGGGGTGAGCACTTTATACACATTATCTTCTAGAATCCCCAGAACAATCCTGGGATGAGTGAACTGGTGGGTTTTTTGTTTTTGTTTTGTTTTTTACAGCTAGGGCAGCTGAATCTCATAGTTAACAAACCCAAGAGCTGGAATTCAAACCCAGCCTCCAAAGCCATGCTGGTATTCTCTGGACACCTCGTATTGCCCTCCCAGTGAAACCAAAGTGTAAGTGTGCTTCCAGAGGCAAGATGGCTGCTGCCCCTTATTTGGCTAAAATCCGTATCTAAAGCTCCTCTGCTAATGGATTTGCTGCCATCAGCCTTCACTCTCTGAGCTGATGCTGAAGTCTTCTCTGTGGTTACTTTGTGCATTTCCATTTCAATTCTTTTTCCAGAGTCAATACTGATCGTCACAAAGGTTTCCTCAACTACTGGATCTCGAGTGAGTGACTCATCCAAACACAATTATTATGCCATCCTATTTGCCCATCATAATTAGCCATCCATTTTAAACCTCCAAAAATGCCTGTTTCAGTGGTTAATAGCAATGGAAAAATAAATGAAGGCGTATATGCCAGTGTGTGTGTGTGGTCATTACTGCCTTATTATGTGCATCAGCACTATTGTCTACCTCGGAGCTGTAATCGCAGATAAGCATCCCGTTCCCCCCAGCACACTCCAGCAGCCGCCTGCTCCTGCTGTTCAGCCTGTATGTGCTTAGTGAATGCAAATTAATATTCATATCAATCAGCCTAAGCCAAATCAGCCTCCTCTAAGTAGGGAAGTGAATCTGCATAAAATCAAATGAGATAATGTAGGTGAAAGTACTCTGAAAATTATAAAGCACTATACAAATCAAGGTATTTTTACAATAAAATCATAACATGACTCAACCAACTCTGAATTATTTTTTAAACTGGTTTGAGATTAGCTGCCCCATTTGCAAATGTTCAATAAATATTTGTTCAATGGTATTGCTGAATTGAGATAATCAAGAGTTGAATGTACGTGAAAACAAAGACATCCATGAGAGACTGAACTACTACAATAGGTTAGAGAGCGTATAATAAATGAAGTTTAAAAGAAGATGGATGATTCACACACAAAAGAATATAATTTATGTTTTCATTCGCGGATAGAAGACTCTCTTGAAATCTCTTCCTTTTCAAGATCAGGTGATTACAGCTTACCTTGTTGTGAAAATCTTTTACAAGTTACTATACAACAAGAGCTTCACTGGATTTAAATTTGAAGCAAACTGTGCGATCCTAATTAAACAACTTTTAATACTATTCAAGATGAAAAATATGTCAGCTCATGTCAAAATACTTTGGTGGTGGGAGTCAGGTTTGTGATGAAGCTTTTTGATGTTTTGTCACTTTTTTTCATCTGCCATCATTTACCAGTTTATATCTAATTTTGCAACATGCTGAAGGAAATCTCTGGTTTACCTCAAGACATACTGTTTGTAACAATGATAAATTTTATTTATTTAAATACAGCCCTTTACTTTCAGTTCTAAAATAGTGCCCATGAGAAATAAAGTGTAGGCACATTAGTGATTAAGGCACACGTTTTTGTCTTATGGTATGTTTACCCATCTTTTAGAAGGAAAACAAAAGATACCTGGACAATTGCCTGAAATTTGTCAATGAGGAAACAGATCCTTGTGCCTGGCATTTGGAAAAGTTGAATAGCTTGGTCTCTGGGTGCATCTTAAAAATTTGATTCTGTATATGAATTCTGAATTTTTTCTAGATCTTATCACTTGGAAACTGTGAACGAAAACTGCTAACAT
The DNA here is from genome assembly GCF_054371585.1 of Giraffa tippelskirchi. NCBI lineage: Eukaryota > Metazoa > Chordata > Mammalia > Artiodactyla > Giraffidae > Giraffa > Giraffa tippelskirchi. The sequence continues at coordinate 16,404,782 of NC_137289.1, read as the reverse complement.
TTGGAACATTTAAGTCAGACTTAAAGAAGCAAGCTAGGCAGCCTAGTGGAAAGTGGTAACCGCAGAATAGATAGAACTTGCAAAAGCCTTCCTGTGGCTTTGTTTGCTAAGCAGATAAACCAGTAGCTTGCTAAACTTTTGAACAGAGGAAATCCCAAGTGCAATTTCATGAGTTTCTGGAAAAACATTTGCTAAGAGCATTTTTAAGAGGAATTTTGGGTAATAATGATGATTGGGGAGTTAATATCTTTTTTTTAAGATTAAGTGTGCATTTTCTTATCTATTTCTTTAATATGAATATCAATGTATATAACTTGTGTCAAACAGAAAATTTGACACTGAGGAAAGATCAGGATCCTATTATTTCCCAGAACAACCAATTGCATTTATATATTAGTATAATCAAAGGCTTTCAAATAACTATATGTCTCCAGTGTAACATTGTTTTAAAGTTGTCATTTTTTTTTTTTTTTTTACTTTACAATATTGTAGTAGTTTTTGCCATACATTGACATGAATCAGCCATGGGTTTACATGTGTTCCCCTTCCTGGACCCCCCACCCACCTCCCTCCCCATCCCATCCCTCTGGGTCACATTTTTAAAAGACAGTTTTTTAACATAACATGGTAAATCAACTATACTTCAATTTAAAAAATGAAAAGTAAACAGTTTTTAAATCATTGTGCTACATCGGTTTAGACCATTTTCATTCATTATACTATGGAAGTTGGGAGATTTAATGTAACTCAGTCATGGATTTTAGGAATGCAATATAGTATAATATGGGGCTTCCCTGATGGCTCAGATGGCAAAGACTATGCCTGCAATGCAGGAGCCCTGGATGTGATCCCTGGGTTTGAAAGATCTCCTGGAGGAGGGCATGGCAACCCACTCCAGTATTCTTACCTGGAGAATCCCATGGACAGAGGAGCCTTGTGGGCTAAGTCCATGGGTCACAAACTGTTGGATACAACAGTGATTAACACTTTCACTTTTTCATAATATAACTAAATATCATTCTAGTCCCATATTTATAAACTAATGTCAAATATAGTGTTGATTTCAAAATCAGTAAAATGCCAAGTCACTTCACAATGAAAAGAAATATGAAAAGTTTAAAAGCTTATCACGTATCTCCCCTCTTAGTTCTCCCAAGGTCTCATATTGCCTGGTATGAAGACGACATTTTATTTGTCTTTCCTATGATAGTATATATTGCTTCAACCATAGTAGGACTACCAGAACTGTGATTGCAAACAGATGATTCTGTTGCCTAAAGAACACGACACTTTGGTTTACACATGACAGACTGTCGCCTGGCTGCCATATAAAAACCTGCAACCCAGAGGAGTAAGCTGGTCAAACGAAGGCTGTCATAAGCCCTTGTTTGCATTTTATGGTCTCTCTATGACTTGACAAGCAGGTGGAGACCACTTTTCTATGTTATATTTCCACAAACTTCTGTTTATTCACAACTCTCTCCTTAACACACTCTCTTCTCCTGGTTTTGGGGACATACTCCTGCTTCTCTACGTCTTTTTTCTCTTCTTTCCAACTTGTGGAGACTCTTTGAGGTTCATGCCTTGAACATCTGCTCATCTCTCTACCAACTACTTCAAGGTTCTCACCCACTCTTATGGTTCAACCTATCACCTATTTAAAGGGGAATATTCTAAACTTTGTCCAGCCTTGATGTCTGCGGTAAACTTCACTTTTCTGTCTTCAGATGCTTAGTGTGTACATGCTCAGTCGTGTCCGACTCTTTGTGACTCCATGGACTGTAACCCACCAGGCCCCTCTATCCATGGAATTCTCCAGGCAAGAATACTGGAGTAGGTAGCCATGCCCTCCTCCAGGGGATCTTCTTGACCCAGGGATCAAACCCGCGTCTCCCTGAAATGGCAGATGGGTTCTTTACCCCCTGAGCCTCCTGAGAAGCTTGCCTAGTGCATGTTGCAGCTCAAATAAGCGGTCATTATCTCTACTCTACTTGCCTAAAACTGGACATATCTTACTCTCTACCTACTCTTTTCCCCAAATCCCAGTTCAACTTCCCTGTTTCTGTCAAGGTTAACACTGTTCTCCTATTTACCACCCATCAAGACTACTGATCTTGACAACATCTTTCACTCAAGCCCTTAAGAAAGAATCCTATTATTCATTCAGAAGACTGTGTGCAAAAAAGTCAAACTGGACTCCTCTCTCATACCACACACAAAAATAAAGTCCAAGTGGATTAAACAGTTAAATGTAAGATCTGAAACCATGAAACTTGTAGAAGAAAATGTAGGTGGTACGTTCTTAGAAATTTTTTTTGGATATGTTTCCTCAGGCAAAGGAACAAAAGCAAAAGTAAACAAATGGGGTTATATCAAACTGAAGAGCTTTTGCACAGCAAAGGAAACTGTCAACAAAATGAAAAGTCTGCCTACTGAATGGGAGAAAGTATTTGCAAAAGATATAAAACATTTCCATCACTTCGGAAAGTTCCTCTGTGCTTCTTCCTAGTCAAATCTCTTTACCCAAGATAACTGCTGATCTGATTTTTTCCACCATAGATTAAATTCCATGTTCCAGAGTTTCATATACATTGAATCATGCAGTATATACTCTTTTGTACTCAGCATAATGCTATTGAGAGTTATTCGTGTCATCAGGGAACCTATCACATTTGAAAGATCTCTGTGTAGAACAAAAAGTAAAACCCACATTTGCAATCCATGAGATGTCAGGGTGCAAGCTCTGCACTGTGCTTGAGTGACTCTCCTCTCTCCTCATATCCAAGTGCCATCCTAGTCATATTCTTTTGAGAGATCTTATCTCTCTCTCTTCCTTTCCTTTCTCACTGCTACCACCTTGCCATCATTCTGTGATATTTTGGTTCCAGCAAGGCATTGAACAAAATCTCATATGACAACTTAGAGAACAAGATGGGGATATAAGGGCGAGATGGTGGTTTAGTTAGCTACATCTGCAACTGCTTGGGTAGCTATAGCCACAGAGTGTACATTGGATGGAGGACAATTTGGGGGGAGGGGCTCTCTATTAGAGTGCCCCAGAACACTCTTCATGATCTTGTCCTATTCAACTTGTTTTTGTAAGACTTAGATGTTTGTCAAGTTTGTAAAATGACACAAAGATAAAGGAGAGAGTAGCATAACAGATGACAGAACTGAGTTTCAAATTCTTGACATGGTATAAGGATAGGTCAAAACCAAAAAAGATGAAATTTAACAAGGATAAAGTAAAAGAACTGTATTTAGGTTTTAAAAAGTCAATTGCCAAAATACATCATGGGGATTATTTGTCCTGACAGCACTGCAAGTGAAAAATATCTCAAGTAAAGTGTGAGTCACCAGTATTTTGATAAGAACAAAAACAAATAGACCAAAGGAAAAACTAATAATGCAGTCACAGCTCACGTTAATGGAGGCATATGAGGAAATAGCTCTAATTTAATACAGTGATTAAAAGCGTGGGTCTTGGAGGAAGAAAATACTGTTTTTGCCAGGTGAAATTAAGGATGCCTCTTAGACCTTCAACTGGAGATGTGACATAGATAGTTAGCTGCACGAAATGGGTAGGCTAGAGATATGAATTTGGGACTTGTCAGCAAATAGATGGTATTTAGAGCCATGGGATTAAATGAAATCAGAAAGATGGTGAGTATAGACAATGAAAACAGAGAACAGAAGGTATCTGTATCCGTTTACTAGGGCTGCCATAGCAAAGCATGACAGATGGGATGGCTTAAATAACAAATATTTACTTTCTCTCCGTTCTGGGAGCTAGAAGTACAAGATCAAAGTGTCAGCAGGGCTGGTTTCTCCTGAGGCCTCCCTCTTTGGCTTGTCGATGGCCACTTTCTTGCTGTGTCCTCACATGGCCTTTCCTCTGTGCACATGGGCCCTTGGCGACTCTATGTGTCCAAAGTTCTTCTAATAAGGACACAAGTCAGACTGGATTAAGGCCCACACCAAAGGCCTCATTTTAACTTAATTCTCTCTTTAAAGATCCTATCTCCAAACACAGTCATATTCTGAGGTACTCGGTGTTAAAGCTTCAATGTATGAATTTGAGAGGACACAATTCAGAATAATAAGAGCCAAGGATTGAGCCTTCATCCTCCAACATTTAGAAGTCAGGCAAGGAAGAAAGGGGAGTCATCAAAGAAGACTGAGAAAGTGTTAGTCACTCACTCGTGTCCAACTCTTTGTGCCCCATGGACTGTAGCTTGTCAGGCTTCTCTATCCATGGGGATTCTCCAGGCAAGAATACTGGAGTGGGTGGCTGTGGACTCCCCCAGATCACTCTTTCCAGTGAGTGATCGAGCCCAGATCTCTTGCATCGCAGGCAGATTCCTTACTGTCTGAGCCACCAGGGAAGCCCAAGTAACAGCCAAATAAGGGGAGGAAAAACAGTAGAACATGAATTTCTGAGGCCTAGGGAAGAAAGAGGTTTCAGAAAGGGGGAGTAATCAGCCGTAAGATACTGCTAAAAGATGGATAAAGATCAAAACTGAGAAGGACGGCAAAGATAGCGGTCATCATTGGCCTTGATAATTGCAATTTCAGTTGAGCGGTGGAATTGGGAACCTGAGAATAGAGAAAGGGAATGAGGGACTAAATATAGCAATTGGAGACAACCATTCTGAAAAGTTGTTCTATGGATATGGAGGGAAATTGAGGAGAAGTGAGAAATAAGAAAATGGCAGGCACAGGGCCCTTCAAAAGGTGAAATGGGTAGGAATCTAGTCTTTGAACTTGGATAAAAGAAAGAGCATATTACCTATTACTATAAGGAGGAAGGAAAAGTGGATACATCTGGGTTGATGGAATTGGTGGTGAGAAGATGAGGTAGTTCTGATCTGATGACAAATATTGCCATATCTCTATCTCTTTTCCTGATGTACCTCCTGCCTCATACTCCCTAATCAAATCCTCTCTACCCATCCAGGCTTAGCATCTTTGCTTTGGAAAAAGCACTGCATCTGGAACCAGAAATTCTGGATTCAAGTTCCAGTTCTTCCCATGAGAAGCTGTGTGACTTCAGACAAATAACTTACCTTCTCTGAGCTCATTTCCTCGTCTGTACACTGAGAGTAAAAATCTCTCTACATACATTTTTTTAAATGCAAAGATGAAAATGCAGTATCTTCTATAAATCCTACTTCCTCTCATAAGCTTCCATGATCACTTTAGCCTTTTTGGAACACTTTTGGGTCTTTATCGCTCATCTGCTATCTGACACTCTTGCCTAATTGTTCTCAGGTGTATTATTGTTTATTTGATCATTAGATTATGCATTTCTGCAGAGCAGAAACTGGGTTTCTTATGAATTATATTGAGGGAGTAGGTGGGAAGAGGAAGGACCTAATTCACTGAGCATCTGCTCCTTGCCAGGGTATTTAGGTACATTATTTAATTTAATTCTTACAACAATCTGAACATATGGACATTATTTTACAAATGAGGAAACTGAATCCCAGAGGAATTAAGCAGTCTCCCCAGAGTCACCCAGCTAGTAAGTGGTGGAGCCATAATTTGAACTTCCAACTCCCAACTCCAACCCTGTAGTCTTTATACTACTCCATCCCACAGTCTCTGATGCCAGGCAATTTTGGCTGCAGTTGGGTATTTTTTTTTTTTTGCGAAGGCTTTAATTACTGAGAGGAAATGACATTTTGATTAGCACATGTTTTTGCAGTTATAATGCCAAACAAACAGCTTCTGCTTTTCTCAGAGAAATTTATGATAGTGCTGGTTCATATCCAACTCTCTGGAAATTGGTAATCTTGCTATAAATAAAACTATTTTTATCTAATTCACTTTTCTGATGCCATCATCTTAAGAAAGTCAGAAATGACGATGAATCATGAATTTTTGACACTCAAAAGGATCTCGGAAAGCATCTATCCCAACCTCCTTCCTTTTATAGAAGAGAAAACTGGGGCCCAGAGAGGGCAGTTGACATGCTGAAGAGCACAGAGTGAAAGGTGGCAGTGCCAAGACTGACCCTTTTTCATACCTAGCTTCACACACTTTCCTTCAGTCTACTAACCCCTCCTTATAAGCTGGTCCTTTATCCCTAAATTGATAGCCCCAAGAACCTAGAAATATTTTTCATTTCTGTATGGAGTTTAAAGGGCAAAGCCTGAAAGCATGCTTTGCTGAGTTAATGTCTGAAGAGGCTGGGAGAGGAGTGCCAGGAAAACCAGGGAAGTCTGTACCTGTGACATTTACTAGGGTTTTGTTTAAGGATTGTCTTATTGCTTCTGAGCAATCAAATTCAATGAATTAATGTGTGAACTCTTTGGAAGCAAGGTAACATTTACTTGCTTTAAGGTTTCATCACTGACCTTTTCTTCTCAAAACAGCCCTGAGAAATGGGCAGCTGCAGGTAGATTTTAAGGTTATTTTAAATCCAGCTGTCCTCCCTGGAATATTGGAACAACTCCTCTGATCAATTGCCTCCCACTCGAGTTTATAAATGATGTGCAGGAAATGTCTTTACGGAAGAATGAGCCAAGGGGACATCCAGATGAAGAATGGATGATGCCAAAGGGCTCAGTTGCTGTTGCCATCTATCTCAGGAGATGAGCTTCTCCCTGACCGCTGTCTGCCCTTGAGTGAAGACAGATTAAAATTGGTTGGAAGAGGCTTCCTTCCTTAGTTAGGACTACCTGTGGCCCTGCTGGCTCTATAGCTAGGCAGTGTGTGCGTGTCGGGGGGTGGGGGGAGGCGACGGTGGAGGGGGATGGCAAGCACTTCTATAGGATTGCGAACTTGGCAAAGATCATGCTACAGTTTTCCCAAAACCATATTGAGACATAGAGTTAATTATCTCACACACTGTAATTGCAACCTCAGGATTTCATATCTGGAGCCAAGGACAGAGTACTATCCACAGATCTGCTTGAAGCTGTGGTTACCCAGTGTATAGAGGGAAAAAACAATGCAAAACCCAGCAAATAATACTTGCACACTTTCTTGTGTTTCATTCAAAGAGCCTCATAAAAGAGCACATAGCTCCTTTATGTCCTCTTTTATGTTTCTCAAGTCCTTCTAAAAACCAGGGTCCAGCCCTTCGAACCTTGGTAATTTGAGCACCGCTCCCCCCCCCCACATGAGTCATTGAATCTGCAATTATGGAGCACCTACTATATGCTGTGATCTGTGTTTGGTGCCAAGAGACTGCAAAACACAGACAAATGGGCTGAACAAATCGGAGATAAATGGGAGGACAAATCGGACATGATATGAAACCGTTAGGGATTCAATCTGAAGCCCAGGTCATTGATTTTCATTCGTGACCTGCACCAGTCCTGGATAAACCCAGCAACTAAGTGTTGACTTCTGGCTTCTGTGAAACATGTATTCAAATCCCTTCCAAAGAACCTCAGTCTGCCTTACTTAAATATCGACCAACATTTGAGCATCTAGAACAGCAGCCAAAACACACTGTCTTATTTTTAATAGACAGTATTTTTTTCTGGGCTTATTGAGAATGATATTTGAAACTGCTCTTAGCTTTTCCCTAGTAATGGATGTATCACATAACCAGTGCCTAAAGCAGCCAGTAAGCTCAAGCCTATTGAATCATCTTCTGTGCAAAGATGGTTGTTCTGCACCCCACTATCGACCCGCTTCCATTTGCCTGAGTATGTCCATTATGTGGCAGCGTACTCAGAAAAGGCTATTTTAAGGGACAGAAGATTTTCTTTTTTTCCTTTTAATGAATAAGCTTTGCAAGACAAAACCAAGGTGACTTCCTGCTCAACTTTTGTTTTTCATTTTTGTTGAAGCATATTGATTTAACTGCTGGGAACATGTTCTATCTCCCTGAAGAGCTTACAGGCTGGAAGCCATAGAAAGGGCACTAGGTTAGGTGTCAGGAGGAAGGGCTTATAGCTCTGACTCTGCCTCTTGGTAGCCGTGCAACCTGGGGAAAATAGCTCATCATCTCTAGGCTTCAGTTTCTCTTTCTCTAGAAGTAAAAGGACAGGACAGGTGAAAAGACAGGGCAGGACGGAAGTGAAGAGGCAGTTTTTCCACTTACCAGTTGTGTGGATTTGAGAAAGTCACACACACTCTCAAGGCCTCAGTTTCCTTGCCTGAGAAATGGAGATAACACCAATATCTACCTCATAGTGTTTCATAGGGATTAAATAAGAAATAGGGGTTAAATAAGAAAATAATGTGTAAATGATTAGTACAGTGCCTGGCACATAGTGACTGAGAACTATAAATAATTCTTAGTGTTCCAGGTTAAATTAAATCATGATAGCCCCTTCTGGCTCTAAGTTTCTATAAACACGGAAGATCAGTAAAATTTTAGTATCATTTTAAGTGAACGTTTTTCTTCATTTTTTGATTATTCATTAACTGGCTGTAGCATGTGAAGCAGTTTCTGTTAATACAAGTTGATTCATATGAAATCTTATCAACAGTAACTCCTTTGCTTTATTTCATAGAATTGTTTCTGAAAAAATTCTTCTCCCTGAAACTCAAAGAATAAGAAAGCAAATATTTGATACTTCATGTCTACAGAATAAATACCAGCAGATAGAGACCACTGATTTTCATATCAGATGGTACTTTAACCCATAAGAAAGAAAAGGGTAAAGGGTGAAGGATTTACTGTGTTTGTGAGGAGTCCAAATATTTTTCTCTGAAATCTTTGTAAATGTAAGATTATAGTTGATCACTTTCAACTGTGGCTGTTTTATTGGTATTCAGTGAGCAGTGTGTGGTTTGGGAGACATTCATCTCCTTATATATGTGGGAGAAGAGACTGACTGAGGCAAGCCTATAGAACTTCTTAGAATAAAAATCCTCAAGACAAACTCAGTATTGTTTTAAAATGCTGAGCCCCTGTATGCACGTACATACATGCATGCATGTGTGTGTGGGGGGGTGTTTGTGAGATTACTGAATTCAGGCTAATGTTTCCTAGTGAAAGTTGCTCAATCATGTCCGGCTTTTTGCGACCCCATGGACTGTATAGTCCATGGAATTCTCCAGGCCAGAATACTGGAGTGGGTAGCCTTTCCCCTTTCCAAGGGATCTTTCCAACCCAGGGATCGAACACAGGTCTCCTGTATTGTAGGCAGATTCTTTACCAGCTGAGCCACAAGGGAAGCAGTCAATTGCATAGTTATTAGTCAATTGCATAGCATATAGAATAGGACTGTGAGAATTATTTTTTGATCCAGGTAATTAATTAAAAGTGCTTTATGACAAGACAGGAGTCTGTGTCTTCCTCTGCATAGGACTTGCATGTTTTTCCTTATCAACAAAGTTGAAGTCAAAGTGGCCATGTGAGATTGTGGAAGAGCTTGACATGAAAAGGTGAGTGCCAGAAAAGATCTGGTGCCAGATCTCATTTTGCCCACCTAGGTGAGTATCATTTAAACTAATAGTGTTCATATGCGGTAAGTAATAACTCTTCAGGTTTAAGTGTCAATATTGCATTTTAGGAGTAACATTAGGAGAATATAACAGAAACAAAATCTAGAATAAATAGAAATTACAAGAAAGCACATTCAGATAAACAGTACTAATAAACAAAACCTTATAAAATGAAAACTATCCAAAAATAGAATACATTTACTCAGAAAGTAGAGATCGCTTCCTAGAGATGTTCAAGTTAGTTGAGCCATTGGTAAAGATGCTATAGAAAGAATGTTTGCATGAGTGGGAGATTGGTTAAGTAATTTCTAAAGTTATCCCTTTTATATTCTAAATTATTTTTTTCTATGATGCTGATCAAGAACTAGGAAAATAAAATCACATACCTTCATTCATTGATTTGTTCAAGCATCCATTCATTAACTTATTTCACAAAAACACTTGTTGAGTGACTACTATGTGCCAAGTACTGTGTTAAGCACAAGATACATAAGACACAGAAATGTATGATACAGAAATGTAAATAGATAATTATAATATAAGATGACGCATGCAAAGACAGATGTATAAGTAACAGAAAGAATCACAGAGATGTTATGGGGAAGTGGAATCTAGGAAGATCTGACAGAGGAGAAAGTCATGCCTGAGTAAAATTCTAAGGGATGAATTGAAATTTGCCTGGAAGACAAGGTGGTTAATTGGGAAGACCATTCTAAAAAATAAATAGTTAAATAAATCAATGAGGGGGAAAATATGTTCAAAGATATGGAGCAAGTTTGTAAAATTTTAGGTAACTCGTCATTGCTGTAGCATGGTGTCTATCAGGAGAGTGGGGAAGAGGTGATGGGAGGAGGAAGGAAGTGTGAAACTGGCTAGATCTTGAGGGCTATCCAAGGAGCCTGAACCTTTATGGAGGCCATGAAGCTGGGCATGAGTTTGCCTTCCTTCTATTCCTGCCCTTGGCTTTGCCTGCACAATTCTTGCATCTGAGTTGGAAATCATTCATAGCAAAAACAAGATGAAAATAGAGGTCAGTTATTTTCTGCTGCCACAAAGTCAGCTTAATTTCCAGAATCTCATTATCTGATTGCACTGTATCTGTTATTATTTTGATCCAAATGTGACCAAAAAAAAAATCGAACATAAAAGGCTTATCATTTACAACAAATTGAACAACATTATGTGTTTTCTAAGCTATTTCAAATGTCTGTGAACAGGAAATGAAATAATATCTGTAGCTGTTCCTTCATGGAAAGCCTGCCTCTCAGTTGATATAATATGTTCTTTTTCAGTTAAAAACAAATAGAATCATCTTAACAACAACAATATAAACCTTCCAGATTTTAGCTTTTTTTTGGTTCTGATTTTTAAAGAAAAGCTTTTATCTCTTTAGAGTCATACAATTCAAATGAGACTTAATTTTTGTAAAATCCTTGTAATTGGCCCTATTAATTAAATGGTCAATCAGATTTGGGGAGAACTCAGACTTAAGGACTTTTAAAAAATAACCTGCAATGTTATTATTTTCAAGTATTGTACTTGAGAATCCTGTAAGTGCTTTTAAAAAAAAATTGCACATTCTTGTTTGAATGCAAATGCTGCTGTAACAGTAGTTCTTGAAAACAATTGGTCTGTATTGGGTGTTTTATATTCATGTTTATTAATTTTATTCTGAATGCACACAGGGAATGTTCTGGATCAGAGACAGTTCATTGTTATTAAGTTAAAAAGCAAATAATGACCTCTATTCCCCATACCCTGATTTTTACCCCTGGGGTAACATGATGAAAGTCAGATCAAATCTCCTACACATGCAAGGTCTGTATCTCAGGTGAGGAACAGAGAAAAATGGATTTTCTCTGTTTTAAATACAGAAGAAAGAGGCAGCTACCTCTTCCTTCCCTCTTGAAAGGAGGGAGTGAAACCATTTTCTTTGGAGACAAAATGAAAAAGATTCTGGGTTCTTACTCCAGCCTTTTTCAATATAAATGCATTTTTCCAAGGACCAGATATGTCTCTAACTGTTATGACCTAGAAATGTCTCCAAGGTCCCTGGCCTCATTTTTCCTTGAAATGTAAACATTTACCTCCAGAGTTAGATAAATCCCCCTGGAGTTCTATCACCATTTCTATAGTTATAAATTCCTTTCCCAAGGCTTACTCTTAGCCCAAGATCCCAAGTTTTCAACAACATTTATTTATAAGGCCCGTCTCTGCAGATGCACAAGAATATTTTCTCCATACACTATAGTCAGCCTACACTATCAATGAGGCTAACATTTATTTGCATTAAGGATGCATGCTTGCTTAGCAAATCTTTTTCCCTGTGCTCAGTAAAAATAAACTTCAGCTCAGTATATTCTCGGGCTTCCCTGATAGCTCAGTTGATAAAGAATCCACCTGCAATTCAGGAGACCCTGGGTCCGGAAGATCCACTGGAGAAGGGATAGGCTACCCACTCCAGTATTCTTGAGTTTCCCTTGTGGCTCAGCTGGTAAAGAATCTGCCTGCAATGCAGGAGACCTGGGTTCGATCCCTGGGTTGGGAAGATCCCCTGGAGAAGGGAAAGGCTACCCACTCCAGTATTCTGGCCTGGAGAATTCCATGGGCTATATAGTCCATGGGGTCGCAAAGAGTCGGACACGACTGAGCATCAGTGAGGCTAACATTTATTTGTATTAAGGATTCATGCTTGCTTAGCAAATCTTTTTCCTTGTGCTCAGTAAAAATAAACTTCAGCTCAGTATATTCTCATCATAACAAATTTTAGTATAATTTGTTCAACAAATACTGGCTGAGTGCCTACTATGTGCCAGGCCTTATTCTAAAAAGATATTTAACTACAACTAGATTTCTTCTAGAGTTGGCATTTTACTGTTGCCTATATATCTTCCCCTTCAGTTAGAATGACTCTTCTCCAGTTAGATCGATTCTCGTTTCATTTGCTATTCCAAAAGTTTTAAATGATCACAGTACCAAAAAATGCAATCTGAAAAAAAAAATTTGAACAAGATTTGGAACATTGTTCTTTGGGGACTATTAAATTCAATCATTTTTCTTTTTACTTTGCCATCCTTTCTTATCACTTATAATCCTAACTGCTAATCTTCAAGACATTCACATATCTTCCTTCACTAAACTCAAGCACATTAATTTGCATGCTAGACTAATTCAAACGACTTCTCAGCTTTAAGCCAAGGAAAGTTTTTCTCCAAAATATTTCCAACTGTCAAAGAGTTTTGTTTGCCAGATTTTAAAGTTTTTTATCACTCAGTCCATGGTTGTTTAAAAGTATCTGTTTTCTTTCATAATCTGCTTCACCTTTACTAAAAGAAAATCAAAGAATTTATGTTGACAACATCATAGGAAGTCAAAATCAAAGTGACCCTTCACTAACATGTCTCTAGGTCATTTCTTAAGATCATCTTAGAAAAGATAGTAGTTTAATAAGAAAAAATAAAAATACAACCAAAAAGATAGTTTAGTACAGTTAAAGGAAAAAACTTGAAATTTCTAGCATAGTGAACCATAGCGAATTATTTTTCCCAAAGCTTTGAATTTAGTGCAAAAATAGCTTGAAACAATGTTAGTGATAGCATAGTTTTTGTTACCTTCCAGTCAATAAAACACCTGGGGAATTTAATATGATTTTTTAATGTTTATTTGATCCATTTATATATTTCCATTATAGCTCAGACCAAATAACTTGTACCAGAAAATGATTAATAATAGTATGTGTAGTGTATATTTCCCCCACCAAAGAGTGACTGAGTTTGAGCCTGGGTCAGCCAGATTAGGAACACATGACTGAGTGTTGAAGACATGCTTCGACACACACATAGAGCCCTTTGACAAGGCTGGGAGACTTACTGGTTCCAGAAATTTGTGGAAAATTGTGTCTAATCATTAGCTGACTTCTAAACTAACCAAGCAGTGACTTCTGTGCCCACATATAATAAAGACTACAGACTTTACATAATTTATTAAGAAACATCTCTAAATAAACAAACAACAACAGCAACAATGACAAATAGCAACAATAGGAAACCCTGAGATGGGTGGAATCTGATTTGCAGACTTGCCACAGTATACTATGTAAAATGTTCAGTTTTTAACCAAAAACTGAAGTATAAAATAAAAATAAGAATATACAGCCCTGGGGGTAGAGGGAAGGAAATCAATAAAAATTGTCCTTTAGAAAGCCAAGACTTCAGACTTACTAAATTTTCTCAGCCGTGTCTGACTCTGTGTGACTTCATGGACTGTAACCTGCCAGGCTCCTCTGTCCATGGGGACTTTCCAGGCAAGAATACTGGAGTGGGTTGCCATGCCCTCCTCCAGGGGATCTTCCCAACCCAGGGATCAAACCCAGGTCTTCCACACTGCAGGCAGATTCTTTACCATCTGAGCCACCAGGGAAGCCCAGAGACTTTAAATAAGCTATTTTAAACATATTCAGTAGAGCCTGAAGTCAGGCAGGTTGATTCCTCCAGTTCCATTCTTCTTCCTCAAGATTGCTTTGGCTATTCGAGGTTTCTTATATTTCCATACAAATTGTGAGATGATTTGTTCTAGTTCTGTGAAAAATACCATTGGTAGCTTGATAGGGATTGCATTGAATCTATAGATTGCTTTGGGTAGTATACTCATTTTCACTATATTAATTCTTCCAATCCATGAACACGGTATATTTCTCCATCTGTTTGTGTCCTCTTTGATTTCTTTCATCAGTGTTTTATAGTTTTCTATATATAAGTCTTTTGTTTCTTTAGGTAGATAGATTCCTAAGTATTTTATTCTTTTTGATGCAATGGTGAATGGTATTGTTTCCTTAATTTCTCTTTCTGTTTTCTCATTATTGGAGTATAGGAATGCAAGGGATTTCTGTGTGTTAATTTTATATCCTGCAACTTTACTATATTCATTGATCAACTCTAGTAATTTTCTAGTAGAATCTTTAGGGTTTTCTATGTAGAGGATCATGTCATCTGCAAACAGTGAGAGTTTTACTTCTTCTTTTCCTATCTGTATTCCATTTATTTCTTTTTCAGCTCTGATTGCTGTGGCCAAAACTTCCAAAACTATGTTGAATAGTAGTGGTGAAAGTGGGCATCCTTGCCTTGTTCCTGACTTTAGGGGAAATGCTTTCAATTTTTCACCATTGAGGATAATGTTTGCTGTGGGTTTGTCATATATAGCTTTTATTATGTTGAGATATGTTCCTTCTATTCCTGCTTTCTGGAGGGTTTTAATCATAAATGGATGCTGAATTTTGTCAAAGGCTTTTTCTGCATCTATTGAGATAACCATATGGTTTTTTTCTTTCAATTTGTTAATGTGATGTATTACATTGATTGATTTGCGGATGTTAAAAAAACCTTGCATTCCTGGGATAAAGCCCACTTGGTCATGATGTATGATCTTTTTAATATGATGTTGGATTCTGTTTGCTAGAATTTTATTAAGGATTTTTGCATCTATGTTCATCAGTGATATTGGCCTGTAGTTTTCCTTTTTTGTGACATCTTTGTCTGGTTTTGGAATTAGGGTGATGGTGGCCTCATAGAATGAGTTTGGAAGTTTACCATCTTCTGCAATTTTCTGGAAGAGTTTGAGTAGGATAGGTGTTAGCTCTTCTCTAAATTTTTGGTAGAATTCCGCTGTGAAGCCGTCTGGTCCTGGGCTTTTGTTTGCTGGAAGATTTCTGATTACAGTTTCGATTTCTGTGCTTGTGATGGGTCTGTTAAGATCTTCTATTTCTTCCTGGTTCAGTTTTGGAAAGTTATACTTTTCTAAGAATTTGTCCATTTCTTCCAAGTTGTCCATTTTATTGGCATATAGCTGTTGGTAGTAGTCTCTTATGATCCTTTGTATTTCTGTGGAGTCTGTTGTGATCTCTCCATTTTCATTTCTAATTTTGTTGATCTGATTCTTCTCCCTTTGTTTCTTGATGAGCCTGGCTAATGGCTTGTCAATTTTGTTTATCTTCTCGAAAAACCAGCTTTTAGTTTTGTTGATTTTTGCCATGGTCTCTTTTGTTTCTTTTGCATTTGGAGGAATCAACCTGCCTGACTTCAGGCTCTACTACAAAGCCACAGTCATCAAGACAGTATGGTACTGGCACAAAGATAGAAATATAGATCAATGGAACAAAATAGAAAGCCCAGAGATAAACCCACGCACATATGGACACCTTATCTTCGACAAAGGAGGCAAGAATATACAATGGAGAAAAGACAATCTCTTTAACAAGTGGTGCTGGGAAAACTGGTCAACCACTTGTAAAAGAATGAAACTAGAACACTTCCTAACACCATACACAAAAATAAACTCAAAATGGATTAAAGATCTAAACGTAAGACCAGAAACAATAAAACTCCTAGAGGAAAACATAGGCAAAACACTCTCCGACATAAATCACAGCAGGATCCTCCATGACCCACCTCCCAGAATATTGGAAATAAAAGCAAAAATAAACAAATGGGACCTAATTAAAATTAAAAGCTTTTGCACAACAAAGGAAACTATAAACAAGGTGAAAAGACAGCCTTCAGAATGGGAGAAAATAATAGCAAATGAAGCAACAGACAAACAATTAATATCAAAAATATACAAGCAACTTCTGCAGCTGAACTCCCGAAAAATAAACGACCCAATCAAAAAATGGGCCAAAGAACTAAACAGACATTTCTCCAAAGAAGACATACAGATGGCTAACAAACACATGAAAAGATGCTCAACATCACTCATTATTAGAGAAATGCAAATCAAAACCACAATGAGGTATCATTTCACACCAGTCAGAATGGCTGCTATCCAAAAGTCTACAAGCAATAAATGCTGGAGAGGGTGTGGAGAAAAGGGAACCCTCTTACACTGTTGGTGGGAATGCAAACTAGTACAGCCACTATGGAGAACAGTGTGGAGATTCCTTAAAAAACTGGGAATAGAACTGCCATATGACCCAGCAATCCCACTGCTGGGCATATACACCGAGGAAACCAGAATTGAAAGAGACGCGTGTACCCCAATGTTCATCGCAGCACTGTTTACAATAGCCAGGACATGGAAGCAACCTAGATGTCCATCAGCAGACGAATGGATAAGGAAGCTGTGGTACATATACACAATGGAATATTACTCAGCCATTAAAAAAAATACATTTGAATCGGTTCTACTGAGATGGATGAAACTGGAGCCCATTATACAGAGTGAAGTAAGCCAGAAAGAAAAACAACAATACAGTATACTAATGCATATATATGGAATTTGAAAGATGGTAACGATAACCCTATATGCGAGACAGAATAAGAGACACAGATGCATGGAACAATTTTATGGACTCTGAGGGAGAAGGTGAGGGTGGGACGTTCTGGGAGAATAGCATTGAAACATGTATATTATCATATGTGAAACAGAACACCATTCCATGTTCGATGCATGTGACAAGGGCTCAGGGCCGGGGCAATGGGATGATCCAGAAGGATGGGATGGGGAGGGAGGTGGGTGGGGGGTCCAGGAAGGGGAACACATGTAAACCCATGGCTGATTCATGTCAATGTATGGCAAAAACTATTACAATATTGTAAAGTAATTAGCCCCCAACTAAAATAAATAAATTTATAAAAAAAAAAAAATAAATAAATAAACATATTCAAAGAACTAAATAAAAGCAGTTCTAAAGTACTGAAGAAGGCATGAGAATAATGTCTCACCAAATAGAAAATATTGTTAAAGAGATACACATGATAAAAAGGAACCAAATAGAAATTCTGGAATTGAAAAACACAATAATGGAAATGAAAAATCTACTTGCAGAACCCAACAGCAGTCAGCAGAAAGAATCAGTGGACTGGAAGATAAGTCGAGTCAGATTAGCCACTTCAAGGAACGGAGAGGGAAAAGAATGAGGAAAAGTGAATAGAGCTTCAGAGACCTATGGGACACCATCAAGCATATTATCATATAGAAATCCCAGAAAAAGAGAAAAAAGAGAGACACCATTTGAAGAAACAATGCCTGAAAACTGCCCAAATTTGAAAAAACACATTAATTTACATATCCAAGAAGCTCAATAAACTAAAAAAGACTCATACATAGGCACATGATAATCAAAATGTCAAAAGAAAGAGACAAAGAATCTCTTGAAAGCAGTAAGAAATGACTTATCATGTAAAAGAGATCCACAACAATTAAAGAGCTGATTTCTCATCAGAGACCATGGAGGCCAGAAGGTGATCGGAATGACAAAATTAAAGTTCTGAAAGTGCTAAAAGAATTTGATATCAAGAAAAAACTATCCTTTAAGAGAGAAATGAAGACAATCCTAAGCAAACAAAACTGAGAGATTTCAATTCTAGCAAACCTGCCCTACAAAAATTCAGGCTGAAAGAACTATAACTCAAATCCACAAGAAAAAATAAAGAGCAATGGTTAAGGTAGCTACGTAATTAAATATAAAATAATATAAATCTATTTTTGTATCTTTTTTCTTGTATTCCGTTTAAAAGACAATTGCATAATATACAAATACATCTTTGTTAATGGATGCACAATGTATAAACATACAATTTGTATGAGGATAAGAGCACAAAAGAATGGAGCAGGAATGGAGTTATACAGGAGAAAATATTTTGTACACTATTGAAATAAACTTTGTGTCAATCTGATTGAGATTGTTATACGTTATTATTAATTGTAATTCCCAGGTAATCCACTAAGAAATTCATTTTAACACATGTAATAGAAATAAAATATAAGATTCCAGATTGAAAGAAATAAAACAATCTCTACTTGCAGATGACATGATCTTGTATACAGAAAATCCTAAATAATCTACTAAAAAACTATTAGTGTAATGAGTTCATCACAATTGCAGGATGCAAGATCAATATACAAAAAAAGTCAATATGTATATGCCTGCAATGAAGAATCTAAGAATAAAATTTTAAAATTTTATTTACAATGTCATCAAAAGTATTTTTAAAATTTTTTGGAATATATTTAACAAAAGAGTAATAAAATTAATTCCCTAAAAACTATCAAAGATTGCTGAAAGAAATTAAACAATGTCTAAACAACTGAAAAAAATATCCCATGTTCATTAATTGGAAGACTTAATATTGTTAATATAGCAATATTCCCCAAATTGATATATAGATTAAAAACAATCCCTATGAGAATCATGGAGAAGGAAATGGCAACCCACTCCAGTATTCTTGCCTGGAGAATCCCTTGGACAGAGGAGCCTGGTGGGCTACAGTCAGTGGGGTCGCAAAGAATCAAACATGACTGAAGTGACTTAGTGCACAAGCACGTGAGAATACCAGTTGGTTTCTTTGTGGAAATTGATGAAAGTGAATGTGTCAGTCACTCAGTTGTGTCCAACTCTTTGCCATCCTGTGGACTGTAGCCCACCAGGCTCCTCTGTCCATGGAATTCTCAAGGCAATACTGGAATGGGTAGCCATTTCCTTCTCCAGGAAATCTTCCAGACCCAGGGATCAAACCTGGGTCTCCTGCATTGCAAGCAGATTCTTCGCCATCTGAACCACCAGGGAAGCCCCATTTTCAGTGCTAAACCTGGGATTTTCTTGGACAAACCAGGATGATAGGTCACCCTAGAAAACAAAATGTACACAGTTGGGCCTATGCCATGAATCTAGACCGCTCATGGACTGGGGTATGCCTGAATCTGTCCAAGCCTCTGGGGATCTTCAAAGCATTAAAGAAGAATGGGGCATTCCTGGTTTCCAGTTGTTAATAACTCTCCCACCCCGCACACAAGACTGACAAGTAGGGAGACCATAAATGATTTCATAGGATGGACTATTACTCTATGTGATACCTGCCTTCTTGCAGTCATTTTCTTGCCTTCTAAATTTGAGAATGGTCAATGATAAGAATGAAAGACCAAGTGCTTATACACAAAAATGTGCACACATCCCTTCTGAGGAAGATTTTTATTCAAAATGAAATATATATGTATATATATATATGTGTGTGTGTGTGTGTGTGTGTGTGTGTGTGTATATATGTATATGTATATATATATATATATATATAATAGCATGCTTACCATGTGCCAGCATGCTATTTTAAAGAAAGTTATGACCAACGTAGACAACATATTAAAAAGCAGAGACATTACTTTGTCAACAAAGGTCCGTCTAGTCAAGGCTATGGTTTTTCCAGTAGTCATGTATGGATGTGAAAGTTGAACTATAAAGAAAGCTGAGCACCGAAGAATTGATGCTTTTGAACTGTGGTGTTGGAGAAGACTCTTGAGAGTCCCTTGGACAGCAAGGAGATCCAACCAGTCTAAAGGAGATCAGTCCTGGGTGTTCATTGGAAGGACCGATGTTGAAGCTGAAACTCCAATACTTTGGCCACCTGATGCGAAGAGCTGACTCATTGGAAAAGACTCTGATGCTGGGAAAGATTGAGGGCAGGAGAAGAAGGGGACAACAGAGGATGAGATGGTTGGATGGCATCACTGACTCAATGGACATGAGTTTGGGTGAACTCTGGGAGTTGGTGATGGACAGAGAGGCCTGGCGGGCTGCAGTTCATGGGGTCTCAGAGTTGGACATGAATGAGTGACTGAACTTAACTGAACTGAACCATGTGCCAGGCCGTCTTCTAAGCAGTGCAAATATAAATTCATTGTATCCTCTTATAACTCTATGAAGTACATGCTGTTGTCATTGTCCTTTTTCATTATCCCCATTTTATACATGAGGAAACTAATACACAGGCAGGTTAAGTAGCTTACTCAAGGTCACACAGCTAATAAATATTCAAGTCAAGGATTCAAACACTGGAAACCTGGCTCCAGAGTCCAAAGTCTTAGCCACTATGCTAAACTGCATCCTGAAATAAGACATGAGTGGATGAGTGGACTTATTGATAAAGAGTGGATAAAGAAAGCTGAGCACCGAAGAATTGATGCTTTTGAGCTATGGTATTGGAGAAGACTCTTGAGAGTCCCTTGGACTGCAAGGAGATCCAACCAGCCCATCCTAAAGGAAATCAGTCCTGAATATTCATTGGAATGACTGGTGCTGAAGCTTAAACTCCAATATTTGGTCACCTGATGCGAAGAAGAGACTGATTGGAAAAGACCCTTATGCTGGGAAAGATTGAAGGCAGGAGGAGAAGGGGATGATAGAGGATGAGATAGATGGTTGGATGGCATCACTGACTCGATGGACATGAGTTTGAGCAAGCTCCAGAAGTTGGTGATGGACAGGGAAGCCTGGCGTGCTGCAGTCCATGGGGTCCCAAAGAGTCGGACACGACTGAGCGACTAAACTGAACTGGACAAAGAAGTGCAGACACACTAGGACAAGGCAAGTAAGAAAGGGCTTGAACCTGAAGAAATAATTCAGATAAATTAGGAAAATTGCTGTCTCAGTCTTCTAATGCTAACTGAGTTGTCACCCATAGTTACACCCCACCAGAGGCAGGGCTTAGAAGATTTTTGTGTGGATCCTCTTCTCTCTACATCTCTAACTCAAGATGCCTGTATTTGGGGCTTCTATTAAAAGGGGGATTGTGTCATTTCCAAAGAGTTAAATTTGACTACTGAATACAAAATATTCAGTGTTTTTCAGAGTGATTGACATCTTACACTCATAGTTTGTCTTGACTATAGTCACTCCAAGCATAAAAGTTCAGAAAATAGCATGGACAGGGGTGACAGTAGGGGGCTTGGACAGTGAAGTGCAGTGAGGATCAACCACGAAGCACATTACAGGAAAGCATAAAGGCTATTTCCAGCAGGAATTCTCAGAAACATGATAGGAAATTTAATACAAATGACGGCATAATCACACCCAATGAAACCAGGAGCAGGTGTCTGGTAGTCCTATAGTCACAACAACTTAATAAGATTATAGTGCATAGAGGGCTTAAGGATTGCATGGCTTAGGATAAGAAGGATTCAGTTTTCATTAGAAATAGGTAAATAGCAGGCATTCTTTTACAACTGAAAGTCCCTCTTCATTCAACTAGCATTTACACTGAGTGCCTCCTAGGTGCCAGGGTCTGTTGTAGTGTTAAAGATACAGAAATGAAAGAGACAGTCACAATCCATGCCATCATGATCTTAATAAGTAAAATAGCTATTTTTAAAAAAGCATCACAGATAAATATCAAAGTTATAAATTCGAATAAGTCGTTGAAGGAAAAGAACAGGATATTACGAAAAAAACTAAACTATGAAGGCTGATTTGATAGGAGCCTCAGAGTCAGCTCCTCCGAGTCAGTAACACTTAAGCTAAAACCTAAACGATGAGTAGGAATTGGACAAGGATTTGGAGGTAGAGTTTGAAGTGAACTTCCAGGTAAACTGTCTTTTATTTTTTTTAATTTGTTTATTTTTTTTACTGAAGGATAATTGCTTTACATAATTTTTTTGTTTTCTGTCAAACTTCAACAGGTAAACAGTCATGAGATGGGAGTGGGCTTGGCAGAATTCTAGAAATTGAGACAGCCAGTATGGCTGCAGAGAAGTAAGCATGGTCAGAGTGGTTCAAGATGAGAATGGCTAGATGGGAACAGGCTAGATCATATAGATCCTTGTAGACCAAGGAAAGGAGTCTGGATTTTACTCTAAGTACAACAGGAAGTCACTGTGGAGGGCTTTAGGTTTTAACATGGGGAAGGGGCAGTGACACTAGCCAACATGTAGTTTAAACACCTCCAAACTGTATATGGTTGACCCCTGAACAATGTGGAAGTTAGGGAGCCCAATCTTCCACACCCACAAAAATCTGTGTTTAACTTATAGTCAACACTGACTGAATTTGTTCCCAGATTTTCACGTCTAGATGCATGGGTTTAGAGCAGGAATCAGCAAATATTTTCTCTAAGGGGCCTGATAGTAATTATTTTAAACACTGCAGGTCATATAGTCTCTCTCACAACTATTCATATCTGCCATTGTAGTGTAAAAGCAGCTATAGACAGTAATACAGAAACAAATGAGTGTGGCTGTGTTCAGTAAACTATTTATGAAAACAGACTGTGGATCAGATTTAGCCACAGACCATAGATTGCTGGCCCTAGCTTAGAACAATAATAGTATGTTTTGTGTGCTACAGGAAAAGAGTTACAGACAAATATGACTGATAAACATGGCTTCCCCAATGGCTCAGTAGGTAAAGAATGTGCCTGCAGTGCAGGAGACACAGGTTCCGTCCCTGGGTCGGGAAGATTCTCTGGAGAAGGAAATGGCAACCCACACCAATATTCTTGCCTGGAGAATTCCATAGACAGAGGAGCCTGGCAGACTACAATCCATGAGATTGCAAAGAGTCAGATATGACTGAGGGACTAAGCAAACACAACTGATAAACATAGAGACAAACATTCTTTCTAATACTACAAACTGAATCCAGCAACACAGAGAAAAAATTTTACACCAGGCCCAAGAGGGGTTTATCTCAAGAATGCAAGGTTGATTTAACTTTCAAATCAATAGAATTCCCCCTATTAACAGAATGGAGGAGAAAAATATATAATGATCTCAACAGATATAGGCATTTGACAAAATTTAATATCAGTTCATGATTAAAAAATTCTCAGCAAACTCTTAAGTGGAAAGGAACTTCCTCAATCTAATAAAAGGAATTTATGTAAAATTTACAGCAAATATCACACTTGTAAAAAAAAGACTGGCTGCTTTTCCTCTAAGTTCAAGAACAAGACCAAAAAATTGATTCCTACCACTTATTTTCAACACTGTTCAGGCATACCTCAGAGATATCACTGGTTTGGTTCAGACTACCCAATCTCCTAGTGAAGATTGTTGAAATGACAAGAAAGGATTTAGAATATTACATAAACTTAGTCAATAAAGCAGCAGCAGGGCTTGAGTAAACTGCCTCCTCTTTCTACAGAAGTTCCATCGTGGGTAAAATGCTATCAAACAGCATTGCACGCTACAGAGAAATGGTTCATGAAAGGAAGAGTCATTCGACCTGGCAAACTTCAGTTGTCTTATTTTTAAAAATTGCACAGCCAACCCAATTGTCAGCAACCACCACCCTGATTAGTCAGCAGCCATCAACACTGAGGCAAAACCCTTCACCAGCAAAAAGATTATGACTCTTTGAAGGCTCAGGGTGATGATTAGAATTTTTTTAGCAATCAAGTATTTTATAATTAAGGCACTTTTTTAGACATAAAGCCAATGGACACTTAGCAGACTATGGTATAGTGTAGATACAGCTTTTGTATGCACTTAGAAACAAAAATATTCATGTGAATCACTTATTGGCACATGACATAGTTGTGACATTTTAAAGAATTCTGAAACATTGTCAAAAGAAATTAAAGAAAACATATAAATTGAGAGATATACCATGATCATGGACTAGAAGGCCAAAATTTGATAAGATATTGAGTCTCTCAAAATTGATTTTTAGATTCAGTACAATCCCAGTGAAAATTAGAGCATGCATTTTGTG
This sequence comes from Giraffa tippelskirchi, assembly GCF_054371585.1. Classification (NCBI taxonomy): domain Eukaryota; kingdom Metazoa; phylum Chordata; class Mammalia; order Artiodactyla; family Giraffidae; genus Giraffa; species Giraffa tippelskirchi. The sequence goes on along the minus strand of NC_137289.1, from coordinate 16,380,898 downwards.
AAGTGAAGTGAAGTGAAAGTTGCTCAGTCATGTCCAACTCTTTGTGACCCCATGGACTGTAGCCTTGCCAGGCTCCTCTGTCCATGGAATTCTCCAGGCAAGAATAATGGAGTGGGTAGCTATTCACTTCTCCATGGGATCTTCCCAACCCAGGTATTGAACCCAGGTCTCCTGAATTGCACGCAGATTCTTACCGTCTGAGCCACCAGGGAAGCCCAGAAAATATTAGTAATACATGTATCTGATATAGGGCTTGTATCAAGAATGTGTAAAGAACTCTTACAGTTTAATAAGAAGATAGATACTCCCCCTCCCCAAATGGTCAAGATGCATGAATAGAAGATCAAAAAAGAGGATATAAGAATAGCAAATAAGCCTGTGAAAAAAATGCTCTATGTTATTTGTCTTCATAGAAAGTCAAATTAAAACCACATGCGACACCACTACACAAACATTGGAATGGCTACAATCAAAAGACTGACCATACCAAGTACTGGTGAGGATGTGGAACAAATGGAACTTTCACACATTGCTTGTGGGAATGGTAAGATGGTACAACCACTTTGGAAAACTCCTTGGCAGTTTTTTATAAAATTAAACATTCACTAACCATACAATCCAGAAATTATACTGTTAGGTACTTACCCACTAGAAATAAAAACTTATGTCTACACAAAATCTTCTACACAGATATTCATTGCATTGTTATTCATAATAGCCTGTGCAGTCCTGGTAAAACTGGCTTTTGGGTGGAGGGAGTGGGAGGAGTTCTGACTTGTCAATTTCATTTGTGTAAATATTCCTACCATGGTTAATTTCAAGCTACCATCCTGTAGCATCACTGAACATGGAGTTGAGAACAAATGTGCACCATCAGCTCCTATAAGCCAATATGAGCCAGCTTCAGCATATCACTAATTTTTAGCTCGAAAATGAAAACAACCCAAATGTCTATTAGTAATTAAGTGGATAAACAAAGCGTGGTATATTCAATGTAATGGAATGCCATTCAGCAATGAAAAGGAATAAACTACTGATGCATGGTACAACGTGGACAAATTTCAAAGGCGTGCTGAATGAAAGAAACCATACACGAAAGAGTACATACTGTATAATTCCATTTATATGAAATTCTAGAAAGTGTGCTAGTCACTCAGTCATGTCTGACTCTTTGCAACCTCACAGACTGTAGCCCGCCAAGCTCCTCTGTCCATGGACTTCTCCAGGCAAGAATACTGGAGTGAGTTGCTATTCCCTTCTCCAGGTCATCTTCCCGACCCAGGGATTGAACCCAGGTCTCCTGCATTGCAGGCAGATTCTTTACTGTCTGAGCTACCAGGGAAGGGATATAAAAATGCAAACTAAATCTTAGATGACAGAAAGACTGATGGTTCTTCAAGTCTGGCCGTGGGGTGGGGGGTGGGGTAAAGGTGATTTTCAGTGGTTGTTCAGGTGAATATATTTATCAAAACTCATCAAACTGCATCCTTTAAATGGGTGTAATTTATTCTATGTAAATTATACCTCAATAAGTTCATTTAAAAGGTTATTTTCTAGTTTTTTGCCTAATAACTAGTAAAATATTCCTCTAGTTTATGTCCATTAATTTGATTTTTCAGCACTGGAAGGACATAACGTTATTTGCAAAAACAGACATTTGTCTATGTACTCTTACTTTCAGAGCATTCATTAAAACATTAAAAAACAGTAGTTCTGGCACTCAGAAAGAGCCCATTTAATCCTTACCTTTTCTACACAATCTCTAAGTTGTTTTCCTATATGTTCTCCTCCTCCACCTCTCATTGTCCATGCCCCAGCTGTCTTCATGTGGTATATGCAGAGTAGACATGATGTTCTTCATGAATGGCCTGAGGAGATAGCATTATTCTCACATAGTAATAGTAACACTAACCTAAAATAAAGTCTCCAAGATTTGGATGCCCGAGCAGCAAGCTAATTATTTAACACCCAGAAAGCAAGTAAAATAATTCATATCATATAGCAAGCATTTATATAACATTTACTATGTGTCAGGCATTGTTCTGTGAGCTTCATATTAAATTAAGATGTTTGGTCCTCCAAACTCTCTGAAATAGGTATACCATCATTATCCCAATTTTACTAATAAGGAGACTGAAGCACAGAGTGATTAAATATTTTATCCAAGGTCACACAACTAGTAAGTGTAAGAGTTGGGATTCAATTACCTTTGTTTACAAGGAACTTTGTTCTTCAAAGTATAGAACTTTTATAATAAATACAATAGTAAGTTAGTTCTGTGGCAAAGAAAATGGAACAAAACATCACTCTTTTCCAAGATCAGACGAGATCAGGCGCGTTCAGGGTGGTATGGCCGTAGACCATTCTTTTTATTGATACCATAAAAAAGAAGAATTTGAACAGTATGTATAATACAACTCCAATTTTTTTTACTGCATAGCACACACAAATGGATAGACTGATAAAAATCCATAGAAAGGACTTGACAGATAAAAAAGAAAATGATAGCAAAGACTATCTTTGGTGGCAAAATTATATATTTTTCCTTCTTTGTGCTTTTCTGTATTTTCCAAATGTGCATTACATTTATAATTTGAAAAAAAAAAGTCAGTATGTTTCAACTCTGTGTGGCTTTTAAATATTTCCTGGCATTCTATGATATTGAAGAATCTATGCAGTTAGTCAAAAGTTTTCTTCCCACAAACTATACATCACAGTAAAGAGCAAGGAACACTCAAGTTTTACCTGGTGTAATATCTTTTTTTTATATAGGTTAATTTCATATACTATTTTATACTAATCATAATGGTTTGATCTTGTGAATATTAACTAGAATGGCTTTTGAGCAAATGATGCAGACAACAGTATGACAATCAACTTGTTTTGCCATACATTTTGGAAGAGATGAATTAATTGAAATTTTATATGCAATAGCATGGGAGTAATTATAGGTGCTAAGCCAAATTTACTTATGATAATGGACTTAATTGGAAAAGTCTTTAATGTACAATTTTAATAAGAGCATTAAAGAAATTGGGAAATTTGAAGAACATATAATCATTTCTGCATTATAATTGTAAATGAGTGCAGATGACCTAATCTGCTTACGTAAATGATAATTATTAATTTACCAATTGTACAAATGAGCTCAAAACATGAACTACAATAATTACAATACAAGCCAATAACTTCCTTGCCTGCCATTTGCACAAATGATTAAATTATATGAGGAATGTTTTCTCTATACTTTAAAAGCTAATGTAAATTTAAGAACCCAGGGAAATTATTAGTGTAATTAAAACTAATAGGTTATCACAAATATGGAAAACAAACAGCTGGATTTGTAAAGCTTGAAGAAAGAACACTTCATTCTACTTTAAATCTTAATATCATGCATCTTTAATTATAACTGTAATGAATAATAAATCACTGGAAAAATAATATTGCTTTCTGTAGTAGATTACCATCCATAGTACTGGTTTTAAAAAAGCATTTTGTAACCCTATATGCTAGACAGAATAAGAGACACAGATGCATAGAACAGTCTTATGGACTCTGAGGGAGAAGGTGAGGGTGGGACATTCTGGGACAATAGCTTTGAAACATGTATATTATCATATGTGAAACAGAACACCATTCCATGTTCGATGCATAAGACAAATGCTCAGGGCTGGGGCAATGGGATGACCCAGAGGGATGGGATGGGGAGGGAGGTGGGAGGGGGGTTCAGGATGGGGAACACATGTAAACCCACGGCTGATTCATGTCAATGTATGGCAAAAACCACTACAATATTGTAAAGTAATTAGCCCCCAACTAAAATAAATAAATTTATTTAAAAAAATAAATAAATAAAAAAGCATTTTGCACTTACAGTTTTCCTCAAGAACTATGTCTTCCCATTTCCATCTCACCACAAATAATTTTACACTTTGAAAATAATACTCTGTATTGTCAGTTAACCAAGGGCCCTAAGTGGAAACCCAAGCTAGTTTTCAAAATGTTTTCAAATGCCAGATTGTTTAGTGTCTAAGTCATGTCCGACTCTTTGTGACCCTGTGAACTCTAGCCTGCCAGGTTCCTCTGTCCATGGGACTTCCCAGGGGAGAATACTGGAGTGGGCTGCCATTTCCTCCTCCAGGTGATCTTCCCAACCCAGAGATGGAACCCATGTCTCCTGTACTGCAGGTGGATTCTTTACCACTGAGCTACCTAGGAAGTCTTTTAAATGCCAGATACCTTCTGACATTTCACCCTCCATTTTTTTTCTTCTGCACAAACTCTGAATGAGAATCACAAAATAACAAATAGTCATTAAATGTTAGATATCTTTTGTTACATTGTGATTTTCATTCAAAGAGTTTGTGCAGAAGAAAAAAATTGGAAGAGGGGCGGGTGAAATATCAGAGAAGTACAGCGTTTAGGTCTTTTATTGTTGAGGGGTGGAGATAAAGCACAAAATCACTGTCAGTGGAACAGCGAGCCCAGACGGGGCGCAGGAGGCCCAAGCTCTAGAGGGCCCCACCGGCTACTCTGCGAAGCGAAGAGCCACCAGCGACACCCCGACTGCCTTTGACCTCGCGCTCCAGCGACCCCTGGCCTTAATTTCCTTCTTCAAATCGCCCCAGTGCGGCCACGGAGCGATCCGCCCGTCCCCGGGTGAGTGCGCACCACGAAGGGCTCCGGAGTTCCGGTGGCACCGACGCAGGAGAGCCCAAGACTTTGATTGCCTTCTCCGGAGTGTGGTCTTCCAACCTGGGCATGATGCAGAGTAGGGAGGGCTTGGCCACAGGCCAGGTCCAGTAACCACAGCCACACCTCCGCCCCCAACCACAGCCACCACCACCACCACCGTGCAGCTGGAAGTCAGAGGAGTGTTGTAGGCCCAGATTACAGAAGCCAAGGCGGTCCAAGGGCGGCTGGGGGCGGTTCCCCCTTGTTTCTCCCAGGCGCCACCACTGCTTCCTGGCCAGCACCCTCCTTGATCAGCAGTCCAGAGTCATCCTTCTTACTACTGCAGAAACTCTGGGAATTCACTCTTCTACATGTGATGCTTTGGAATGCGGATTTTGCAGATTACCAGAAGCTTTGGGGATCCCAGATATATCACCTGACCTCTCTGTGTCTCAGTTTCCTTATTTGTAAAAAGAGGACAATTAGAGAGCTTACTCTGAGGGTGCTTTAAGATTCAGTGACTTGGACGTCCCTGGTGGTCCAGTGGTTAAGAAGCCGCCTGCCAATGAAGGGGGCACTGGTTTAATCCCTGGTCAGGGAGGATGCCACATGCCACAGGGCACCTAAGACCCATGCGTTACAACTACTGAGCCCCTGATCTAGAGCCCATCTGCTGCAACCACTGAGCCTGGGCTCCCTGGAATGTTCTAATTTTCCTTCTGTTATTGATTTACAGCATTGTTCCACTGTAGTTGGAAAAGATACTTTGCATGCTTTCAATATTTTAAAAATTATTGGGACTTGTTTTGTGATCTATCCTGGATAGTGTTCCATGTGGACTTGAAAAGAATGTTTATTCTGCTGTTGTTGAGTGGAGTCTTCTATATACTTCTGATATGTCTCATTGGTTTTTAGTGTTATTCGAGTCCCATGATTTCCTATTTGTTGTTGTTCAGTCGCTAAGTCATGTCCAACTCTTCGAAACCCCATTGACTGTAGCACCCCAGGCTTCTCTGTCCTACACTATCTCCCAGAGTTTCCTCAAACTCATGTCCATTGAGTCAATGATGCCATCCAACCAATTCATCCTCTGTCGCCCCCTTCTCCTCCTGCCTTCAATCTTTACCAGCATCAGGGTCTTTTCAAATGAGTCAGCTCTTTGCATCAGGTGGACAAAGTATTGGAGCTTCAGCATCAGTCCTTCCAATGAATATTCAGGGTTGATTTCCTTTAGGATTGACTGGTTTGATCTCCTTGCTGTCCAATGGACTCTCAAGAGTCTTCTCCAGCACCACAATTCAAAAGCATCAATTCTTCAGTGCTCAGCCTTCTTTATGGTCCAACTCTCACATCCGTGCGGGACTACTGAAAAAGCCCACAGCTTTGACTACATGGACTTTGGTTGGCAAATTGATGTTTCTGCTTTTTAATATGCTGTCTAGGTTTGTCATAGCTTTCCTTCTAAGGAGCAAACATCTTTTAATTTCATGGCTACAGTCACCATTGGAGAAGGCAATGGCATCCCACTCCAGTACTCTTGCCTGGAAAATCCCATGGACGGAGGAGCCTGGTAGGCTACAATCCATGGGGTCGCTAAGAGTTGGATACGACTGAGCGACTTCACTTTCACTTTTCCCTTTCATGCACTGGAGAAGGAAATGGCAACCCACTCCAGTATTCTTGCCTGGAGAATCCCAGGGACGGTGGAGCCTGGTGGGCTGCCGTCCATGGGGTCGCACAGAGTCGGACACGACTGAAGCGACTTAGCAGCAGCAGCAGCAGCAGCAACAGTCACCATCTGCAGTGGTTTCAGTACCTGAGAAAATAAAAGTCTGTCACTGTTTCCACTTTTCCCCCTTCTATTTGCAATGAAGTGATGGGGCTAGATGCCATGATCTTAGTTTTTTGAATGTTGAGTTTTCAGAGTGAAAAGCCAACTTTTTCACTCTCCTCTTTCACCCTCGTCAAGATATCCTATACAATGTTTTATTTACCCATTCTACTACAGCTGGGAAATTGCATTGGTTATAATTTCTTGCTGTTAAAAACAAAAATGTAGAAAAATATCTCCTGATACACAGATTTCTCATAACATATACCTAGGAGTGGAATTGCTATGTGTAAATTTTGCACATGTTCACTGTGCAAAGTGCTTGTCTCCACTGGCCACTTCACTGGCCAGTGCCTATTTCCCAAAATGTACCAATTTACACTCCCATCTTAGCATATAAGAGTTCCAGTACTCCACAACCTGACTAGTTTGTATGGTAAGGCTTGTCAGTTTTGTCAGTCTGGTAGGTGGGTTATGGCATCTTATTGTGGATCTAGGTTTTATTTTTCTGACTACAGTAAATTAAATTTGTCACTTTGTCCTTCTTTTCTTTTAGTTTCTGTCATATCCAATTCTTTTCCTCCATTCATGCCATGTTCCTCCCCCTCCCATATGATTCAGAGAGTCAGTACAGTGGTTAAAAGTGCATGTTTGGAATCAGAGTTGGGTTCTTCTCTTGCACTATCACTTTCTAACGGTGTGATGTCTGGAAAGTAACTTAAGAGAACTTGACCTAAACACTTAATAATTTCTCACTATTTTTATATGCTAACTTTAAAATCAGAAAAATTAACATTAAAATTCCAGCTTTGTTTCCAACATTTCATTTAACAAACTTTTAAAAAAATTTTTATTTTGCAGTAATTGTACTTGCAAAAAATGTACAGGGAGGTGCTATACACCTTTAACCCAGATTTCTTTCCCAAGGAGTTTAACTTACATAATTATAGTACGATATCAAAACCGGAAGTGTGACATTGTACAATGTATATGTATGTTATTTTATGACATGTGTAGATTCATATAGCTTCCACTGCAGTCAAAGTATACAATTATTCTCTTACCCAAAGGGTGTCCTTCATGCCTTTATAACCACACACACAGCACTCCTCCTACCATTCCTACCCTCTGGCAAGCACTGTAATCTGTTCCCTATCTCTATAATTTTGTTATTTCAAGAATGGTATGTGTTATATACAGCATGCACCCTTTTGAGACTGGATTTTTTCACTCAGCATAATTCCCTGGAAATATACCCAAGTTGTTGTTTGTATCAGTTCAGTTCAGTCACTCAGTCGTGTCCAACTCCTTGTGACACCATAGACTGCAGCACGCCAGGCTTCCCTGTCCATCACCAATTCCCAGAGCCTGCTCAAACTCATGTCCATCGAGTCAGTGATGCCATCCAACCATCTTATCCTCTGTTGTCCCCTTCTCCTCAATCTTGCCCAGCATCAGGGTCTTTTGCAGGGAGTAAGTTCTTCACATCAGGTGGCCAAAGTATTGGAGCTTCAGATTCACCATCAGTCCTTCCAATGAATATTCAGGACTGATTTCTTTTAGGATTGATTGGTTTGATCTCCTTGCAGTCCAAGGGACTCTCAAGAAATATTGTTCATTCCTTTTTATTGCTGAGTAGTAGTCCATGTTATGAATGTACCACAACAGGTTTAACTATGCACCCACTGAATATCTTGGCTACCTCCAATTTGGGCTACTATGAATAAGCTGCTATGAACTTTTGCATAGAGAATTCTTTTCTGTCAGCTTAAGTTTTCATTAGGTGAAATTGAGCATATTCAGGGTGGCATGGCCATAGATGATAAGTTTACATTAGAAATAAACACCTGACAGTACAATATCTGGATAATGCGGTGAGCTTATTTTTAGTTTTGACCAGAACTGACAAACTTTTATCCAGAGAGGCCATGCCCTTTGACCAACATCTTTCCATCACCGCCCCCCTCCCCCACCAACCCAGCCCCTGGAAACCACCATTCTCCTCTGTTTCTATGAGTTTGGCTCTTTTAGATTCCACATATAAGTGATATCATTCAGTATTTGTCTTTCTCTGTCTGACTTACTTCATTTTGCATAATGCCCAGAAGGTCCTTCCACATTGTCACATATATATATGTGTGTGTGTGTGTGTGTGTGTGAGAGTCACTTCACTTCAATTCAGTCACTCAGTCGTGTCCGACTCTTTGTGACCCCCATGTACCGCAGCGTGCCAGGCCTCCCTGTGCATCACCAGCTCCCAGAGTTTACTCAAACTCATGCCTATTGAGTCGGTGATGCCATCCAACCATCTCATCCTCTGTTGTCCCCTTCTCCTCATGCCTTCAATCTTTCCCAAGATCAGGGTCTTTTCAAATGAGTCAGCTCATCACATCAGGTGGCCAAAGTATTGGAGTTTCAGCTTCAACATCAGTCCTTCCTATGAATATTCAGGACCGATTTCCTTTAGGATGGACTGGTTGGATCTCCTTGCTGTCCAAGGGACTCTCAAGAGTCTTCTCCAACACCACAGTTCAAAAGCATCAATTCTTCAGCACTCAGCTTTCTTTATAGTCCAACTCTCACATCCAAACATGACTACTGCTGCTGCTGCTGCTGCTGCTAAGTCGCTTCAGTCATGTCCGACTCTGTGCGACCCCATAGACGGCAGCCACCAGGCTCCGCCGTCTGTGGGATTCTCCAGGCAAGAACACTGGAGTGAGTTGCCATTTCTTTCTCCAGTACATGAAAGGGAAAAGTGAAAGTGAAGTCGCTCAGTCATGTCTGACTCTTAGCGACCCCATAAACTGCAGCCTACCAGGCTCCTGCATCCATGGGATTTTCCAGGCAAGAGTACTGGAGTGGGGTTGCCATTGCCTTCTCCAATACATGACTACTAGAAAAACCATAGCTTTGACTAGATGGACCTTTGTTGGCAAAGTAATGTCTCTGCTTTTTAATATGCTGTCTAGGTTGGTCATAACTTTTTTTCCAAGGAGCAAGTGTCTTTTAATATCATGGCTGCTGTCACCATCTGGAGTGATTTTGGAGCCCAAGAAAATAAAGTCTGCCACTGTTTCCACTGTTTCCCCATCTATTTCCATGAAGTGATGGGACTGGATGCCATGACCTTTGTTTTCTGAATGTTGAGCTTTAGGCCAACTTTTTCATGCTCCTCTTTCACTTTCATCAAGAGGCTCTTTAGGTCTTCTTCACTTTCTGCCATAAGGGTGGTGTCATCTGCATATCTGAGATTATTGATATTTCTCCCGGCAATCTTGATTCCAGCTTGGGCTTCTTCCAGCTCAGTGTTTCTCATGATGTATTCTGCATATAAGTTAAATAAGCAGGGAGACAGTATACAGCCATGACATACTCCTTTTCCTATTTGGAAATAGTCTGTTGTTCCATGTCCAGTTCTAACTGTTGCTTCCTGACCGGCATACACATTTCTCAAGAGGCAGGTCAGGTGGTCTGTATGCCCATCTCTTTCAGAATTTTCCACAGTTTATTGTGATCCACACAGTCAAAGTCTTTGGCATAGTCAATAAAGCAGAAATAGATGTTTTTCTGGAACTCTCTTGCTTTTTTGATGATCCAGCGGATGTTGGCAATTTGATCTCTGGTCCCTCTGCCTTTTCTAAAACCAGCTTGGACATCTGGAAGTTCACGGTTCATGTATTGTTGAAGCTTGGCTTGGAGAATTTTGAGCATTACTTTGCTAGCGTGTGAGATGAGTGCAATCGTGCGGTAGTTTGAGCATTCTTTGGCATTGCCTTTCTTTGGGATTGGAATGAAAACTGACCTATTCCAGTCCTGTGGCCACTGCTGAATTTTCCAAATCTGCTGGCATATTGAGTGCAGCACTTTCACAGCATCATCTTTCAGGATTTGAAATAGCTCAACTGGAATTCCATCACCTCCACTAGCTTTGTTCATAGTGATGCTTCCTAAGGCCCACTTGACTTTACATTCCAGGATGTCTGGCTCTAGGTGAGTGATCACACCATTGTGATTATCTGGGTCATGAAGATCTTTTTTGTACAGTTCTTCTGTGTATTCTTGCCACCTCTACTTAATATCTTCTGCTTCTGTTAGGTCCCTACCATTTCTGTCCTTTATTGAGCCCATCTTTGCATGAAATGTTCCCTTGGTATCTCTAGTTTTCTTGAAAAGATCTCTAGTCTTTCCCGTTCTATTGTTTTCCTCTATTATTTGTACTGATCCCTGAGGAAGGATTTCTTATCTCTCCTTGCTATTCTTTGGAACTCTGCATTCAAATGGATATATCTTTCCTTTTCTTCTTCGCTTTTTGCTTCCGTTCTTTTCACAGCTATTTGTAAGGCTTCCTCAGACAGCCATTTTGCTTTTTTGCCTTTCTTTTTCTTGGGGATGGTCTTGCTCCCTGTCTCCTGTACAATGTCACGAACCTCCATCCATAGTGTGTGTGTGTAGGTATATATATATATGTGTGTGTGTGTGTGTATGTCACATCTTTATCCATTCATCCATTGACAAGTAGGTGGTTTCTATAACTTGGCTTTTGTGAATAATGCTGCAATAAGCATGGGTGTCTATATATCTCTTTGAGACCCTGATTTTATCTCCTTTTGATACACACCCAGAAGAATTGCTGGATCATATGGTAGTTTTATTTTTAATTTTTTAAGAAACCTCCATACTGTTTCCCACAGTAGTTGTACCAATTTGCATTCCCATCAACAATGTACAAGGGTTCCCTTTCCTCCACTTCCTGCTAATATTTGTGTCCTTTGTCTTTATTATAATAGCCATTCTAACAGGTATGAGGTGATATCACATTGTGGTTTTGGTTTGCATTTCCATGAGGATTAGTGATTTTGAGTACCTTTTATGTACTTGTTAGCTATTTGTATATTTTTTTTTTTGAAAAATGTCTATACAGTTTCTCTACCTACTTTTAAGGGGGAGTTTATTGCAATGTCTGGAGAAGGAAATGGCAACCCACTCCAGTATTTTTGCCTGGAGTATTCCATGGACAGAGGAGCCTGGCAGGCTACAGTCCATGGTGTCGCAAAGAACTGGACATGACAGCGACCATCACTCACTCACTCATTGCAATGTCGTTTGTTTTTTTAAATCTGCCCATTTTAAAATCAGATTATTTGTTGTTGTTTTTTATGAGTCATTGAGTTGTATGAGTTATTTATATATTTTGGCTAGTAACTCCTTATCAGATATATGATTTGCAAATATTTTCTTCCATTCCTTAGGTTACCTTTTCATTTTGTTAATTGTTGTTTTAAACTTTAGAACTTTATTGTTTATTTGCACAAAACTGTTACTGGGAGCTTGATAGAAATTGCATTCAGCCATAGATAAATTTGGAACAGAAGTGACCTCTTTACTCCTTTGCATATTCTAGTTTATGAAAATAGTATGCCTCACCATTTACTATGGGCTTCTCAGGTGACTCAGTGGTAAAGAACACACCTGCAAATGCAGGAGACGCAGGTTTGATCCCTGGGTCAGGAAGATCCCCTAGAGTAGGAAATGGCAACCCACTCCAGTATTCCAGCCTGAGAAATCCCATGGACAGAGAAGCCAGGTGGGCTACAGTTCATGGGGTTACAAAAGAGTTGGACATGACCTAGTGACTATTTAGATCTTTGATTTATTTCATGAGCATTATGTTGTTTTCATTATATAAATCCTGTACATGTTTGGTTAGATCTACATTTAAGTATTCTACTTTTTTAGTGATTATAAATTGTTTTGCATTTAAAATTTCCATGTCCATATGCTCATTGATAGTATATAGAAATTCAATTAATTTTTCCGTGTTAATCTTGTATCCTGCAACCTTGTTAAACTCACTTAGTTCTAGGAGTTTTTGTGTATTCTTAAGGATTTCATGTATAAACAATGGTGTCATCTACAAATAGGGACAATTTTATTTGTTCCTTTCTGATTTGCACACTTTTTATTTACTTTTATTATTACAGTGGTTACAACTCCCAGCACTATGTTGAAGAAGAGTGATGAGAGCAGACATCTTTGCCTTTTTCCCATTCTTGAAAAGAAAGAAAGTGAAAGTGAAGTCACTCAGTCATGCCCGACTCTTTGCAACCCCATGGACTGTAGCCTACCACACTCCTCCGTCCGTGGGATTTTCCAAGCAAGAGGGAAAGAATTCAGTCTTTCACTGAATTAAATATATTACCTGTAGGGTTTTTTGCAGGTATTCTTTATTAAGTTGAAGGATTCTGTTTCAGTCTTACTTTGCTGAGAGTTTGAATGGGTGTTGAATTAAGAAACGTTTTTATGATAATTACTATGTGCTATGCACAGTTCATAGTTAAACCTTTGGATTAATTCATTTAATTCTCATAAAAATCTTAAGAGGAACTATCAATAGCATCTTCTTTTCAAAGATAAGAAAAGTGAGGCACAGGAAGGGCAAATAAATTAAACAAGTTAAAAGAGCTAGTAAGCAGCAAAGTCAGAATTCAGACCAAGCTAATTTCAGAATCTATGCTCTCAGTCAATGCCATATGCTAATTTTGGACAATTTACATTAGCTTTGGGGACTTATGTTTCTTCATTTGTAAAATGGAGATGATGAATTCTAACTAATTGAGAAGATTAAGTGAAGTAGTACATGTGCTTGACCTATGGTAAAAGTGCTCAATGGATGTCAGCTATGTCAGTTACTATAGCCTTACTATCAGCTCTCTGGGCTAGAGAGATTGATAGAGTCTGTCTATAGAAATAGAATTCAGGCTGTACTACAAAGCTACAGTCATCAAGACAGTACGGCATGAAGACAGAAATTTAGATCAATGGAACAAAATAGAAAGCCCAGAGATAAATCCACGCACCTATGGACACCTTATCTTCGACAAAGGAGGCAAGCATATACAATGGAGAAAAGACAATCTCTTTAACAAGTGGTGCTGGGAAAACTGGTCAACCACCTGTAAAAGAATGAAACTAGAACACTTTCTAACACTATACACAAAAATAAACTCAAAGTGGATTAAATATCTAAATGTAAGACCAGAAATGATAAATCCCCTAGAGGAAAACATAGGCAAAACACTCTCTGACATAAATCACAGCAGGATCCTCTATGACCTACCTCCCAGAGTAATGGAAATAAAAGCAAAAATAAACAAATGGGACCTAATTAAATTTAAAAGCTTTTGCATAATGAAGGAAACTATAAGCAAGGTGCAATGACAGCCTTCAGATTGGAAGAAAATAATAGCAAACAAAGCAACTGACAAAGAATTAATCTCAAAAATATACAAGCAGCTCATGCAGCTCACTAGCAGAAAAATAAATGACCCAATCAAAAAATAGGCCAAAGAACTAAACAGACATTTCTCCAAAGAAGACATACAGCTGGCTAACAAACACATGAAAAGATGCTCAACATCACTCATTATCAGAGAAATGCAAATCCAAATCACCGTGAGGTACCATCTCAGGCCGGTCAGAATGGCTGCTATCAAATGGTCTACAAACAATAAATGCTGGAGAGGGTGTGGCGAAAAAAGAACCCTCTTACACTGTTGGTGGGAATGCAAACTAGTACAGCCACTATGGAGAACAGTGTGGAGATTCCTTAAAAAACTGGAAATAGAACTGCCATATGACCTAGCAGTCCCACTACTGGGCATACACACCGAGGAAACCAGAATTGAAAGAGACACGTGTACCCCAGTGTTCATCGCAGCACTGTTTCCAATAGCCAGGACGTGGAAGCAACCTAGATGTCCATCAACAGACGAATGGATAAGAAAGCTGTGGTACGTATACACAATGGAATATTGCCCAGCTATTAAAAAGAATGCATTTGAATCAGTTCTAATGAGGTGGATGAAACTGGAGCCTATTATACAGAGTGAAGTGAGTCAGAAAGGAAAACACCAATACAGTATATTAACACATATATATGGAATTTAGAAAGGTAGTAACGATAACCCTGTATGAAAGACAACAAGAGACACAGATGTATAGAACAGTCTTTTGGACTCTGTGGGAGAAGGCGAGGGTAGGATGATTTGAGAGAATAGCATTGAAACATGTATTACCATATGTGAAATAGATGACCAGTCCAAGTTTGATGCATGAAACAGGACACTCAAAGCCGGTGTCCTGGGACAACCCAGAGGGATGGGATGGGGAAGGAGATGGGAAGGGTGTTCGGGATGGGGGACACATGTACGCCCATGGTTGATTCATGTCATTGTATGGCAAAACCACCACAATATTGTAAAGTAATTAGCTTCCAATTAAAATAAATAAATAAATTTTTTAAAAAAGAAAGAGTAAACCTTTCCAGCTAAACTGGAAAATGGTTCAACTCATACTAATTTAAGACTATAGAACATAAGTGATTAGAGACAGAAGAACTTGAGTTCACCCCCTCCCCGACCACTCTCACAGTGAAGCTTTATATTATATTTATACCCAGTATAGAATCTCCAGGACTGGAAGTCACCTTAAAAATCCAAGGATATACAAAGAAAAGATATAGGAAGTACTTAATGAGAAGTATAATATCATGGGCATTTATTAAGCTCTCTTGTGCAAGGCAGGGTCAGTAAGAAAAGATGTTCAGAACTTTCCTTTCTCAATCTTCACACAAGTAGTTGTTATTTTGGTAGGAATTGGACACTGAACTGAACAGGCTGCATTTGTCTGTTACATTTTTCCCCAATTTACTTTCAAGTATGTGTCGATTACTGCTTTTTTCTTTTTTTGGTCTGGGGATTTTTTATTATAGTTTTCAATGTTACCGATAAAGTACAATTCTTCAGAGAATTTTCATCTATGACTAAACTCCTCTGCGGTCTTTTTTTTAATTAATTTATTTTTTAACTGAAGGATAATTGCTTTACAGAATTTTGTTGTTTTCTGTCAAACCTCAACTAAACTCAGGAAGAAAGTGAGGGAAAAAAGTTGGAATGCTTTTAGCAGATCCCAGGTGTGTGTTCAGTGCTCCTGAAGGGCATTAACAGGCATGCTGAGTGAGTAGAGTATCTCAATCAAAACACACAGTGAGCAATCAGAGTATAGCAGGAAAAGAGAAAAAAAAAGCATAATGTGAATAGAAATCCTTTTATTCCGAGGGTACTGTCAACTCAGACAGCAACTTAAACACCTGAGTTCCCGCGATGCTCTTCCCATCACAGCCGTAAACAGATTTTGGACCTCTTTTGGCTGCTGTCTTTTTCCAGCCAGGAAGCTTTTCTTCTGTTTTATGCTACCACCACCTGCTGTCCTGTTCCTACCACACAGAACTCTTCTCCCCTTCTCCAGACAAGAACTAATCTGACTGCAAAGCCAACGATAGAAACGTCTTTCACTGAGTTTAAGCAATGACACAACTTTTTAAGGCTTCATTTTAAAAGCACAGACTCTGAAAAAGAGAAGTGTCTTGTTTTAAATGCTGGTAAATAAAGTACTTTTCCTTTCAGCATGTGATGATGAAGGGGTGAATACGTGATTTTCACCATGGCAAGAGGAAACAATGGCATGGGTGAACCTTGGATTTATTTCTATTTAACATATAGTGTTTAGTATGTCAGGCACTGTTTTAAGTGCTTTACCAGAAGAAGGTCTCGCAATCCTTATAATAACCTACCTGTGAGGTAGGTTCTATTATTGCTCCCATTTTAAAGATGAGAGAACCAAAGCACAAAGAGGTCAAATACCATGCTCAAGGTCACTGTAGTGGATTATAGTAGTGTTTAAAATATTAGGTGCTCCTCTCTGTTGGCATCAATTTGAGCTATGTTACTTGTGGTGCCTTCCTTTCTCCATTTACATTCAGGTTGGCCATGTAACTTGCATTGTCCTGTCACATATAAACAGAAGTAAAATGTTCTGAACAAAAGCCTTAAAGTCAGCTCAGAGCTCACCGTGTTCACTTTCCTCTTTATCCATAAGCCCAACAGTGTTTGAGAGAAGGGACATTCTTTCATATGGGATTCGAGAATGAAGACAGATGGAACAGAACGAGCTGACCCACACAGTACACATACCATGACCAAGAACTAAACCTTTGTGATTGTAAACCACCCAAACCCTTGGGTTATTTGTTCGTATGTTTGTCATCTTTGCATGCATGTATGCTAAATCTCTTCAATTGTGTCTGACTCTTTGTGACCCTCTGGACTATAGCCCACCAGGCTCCTCTGTCCATGAGATTCTCCAGGCAAAAATACTGGAGTTGGGTTACCATGCCCTCCTCCAGGGGATCCTCCCAACCCAGGAAACAAACCCGTGTTTGAGAGAAGGGACATTCTTTCATGTGGAATTCGAGAATGAAAACAGATGGAACAAAAATGGAGCTGACCCACAGAGCACACATAACACGACCAAGAACTAAACTCCCTCATGTCCTGCACTGAGAGGTGGGTTCTTTACCACTAGTGCCAGACTCATCTTTAGCAGTGTAACATACAGCCACCAGATCTCATTGGCATTTAGTAATAAACATTTATTTCTTGCTTTCAAGTTGGCAGGTCAATGGGGCCGCCTGCTCCGTGTGTCTCATTGAAGGGCCCAAGACAGAGGGCCACCAGCTATTAGTGGCTTGTTCTTCTCATACAGTGGCAGAATCACAAGAGAGCAAGTCCAACTGCTCGAGCATATTTTATTTTTTTTTTAATTGGAAGCTAATTACTTTACAATATTGTGGTGGTTTTTGCCATACACTGACATGAATCAGCCACGGGTGTACATGTGTCCCCCATCCTGAACCCCCCTCTCACCTCCCTCCCCATCCCATCCCTCTGGGGCATCCCAGTGCACCATGCTTGAGCACCCTGTCTCATGCATCGAACCTGGACTGGCGATCTGTTTCACATAGATAATATGCATATTTCAATGCTATTCTCTCAAATCATCCCACCCTCGCCTTTTCCCACAGAGTCCAAAAGTCTGTTCCTTACATCTGTGTCTCTTTTGCTGTCTCACATATAGGGTCATCGTTCCCATCTTTCTAAATTCCATATATATGCATTAGTATACTGTATTGGTGTTTTTCTTTCTGACTCACTTCACTCTGTATAATAGGCTCCAGTTTCATCCACCTCATTAGAACTGATTCAAATGTATTCTTTTTAATGGCTGAATAATATTCCATTGTGTATATGTACCACAGCTTTCTTATCCATTTGTCTGCCAATGGACATCTAGGTTGTCGAGCATATTTTAAACTGTTGAAGTGGCATATGTCCTCTAACATCTTATTGGATAAAGCAAGTCACATGACCAAGACTAAAATCAAGAGATGGGGGAAATATAATCTGCTCTCCATAATGAAATGACAAGGGTATGAGTGTATACCACTACTGATGTAATGAAGAAGCGGGACCAATTATTAAGTCTAACATGGTTACTAATTCATAATTTAGCTAAGGTGCATGAGAGTGTCCACAGCTGAAATTCAAATCCAGGCAGTCTGGCTTTATACGTTTATTTAAAATTTTTTGAGATATCATTCAGATTCCATACAATTCACCCTTTCAAAGTGTACAATTCAGTGCTTTTTGGTGTGTTCACAATGTTATGCACCTATCACCACTATTTAATTCCAGAACATTTTAATCACTCCCAAAGAAACAACATACCTTTAGCAATCACTTTCCATTGCTTCCTACTTCCAGTCCCTTGAAAACACTAATACTTGTTCTGCCTCTATGGATTTGCCTTTTCTAGAGAGTTCATATAAATAAAATCATACAATGTGTGGTTTTTTGTGTCTGCCTTCTTTTACTTAGCATAATGTTTTTAATGTACTTCCATGCTGAAGAATGTATTACTACTTCATTCCTTTTTATGGCTGATTAATATTCCATTTTATGTATTGATCACATTTTGTTTATCTGATCATCAGTAAGATGGGCTTTTTGGTTGTTTACATTTCTGTTCTTTTCAGAATATAACTAAGACAAAATTGCTAGGTCATATGGTAGGTTATCTAATGTGTTAGCATACAAATATTCATAATAGTCCCTTATAATCTTTTTTATTTTGTGAAGTCAATAGTAATGTATCCTGTTTTATTCCTGATTTTAGGAATTTGAGCCTTCTCATTATTTTTCTTGGCCAATATGGCTAAAGATTTGTCAATTATGTTGATCTTTTCAAAGAACCAGTTTTCAGTTTTGTTCTTTTTCTCTATTGTTTTTCTGTTTTCTATTTTGTTTACTCAATCTCTATTATTTCCTTCCTTCTGCTTACTTTGATTTTAGTTTGATCTTCTTTTTTATAGTTTCTTAAGGTGGAAGTTTAAGCTAGTGATTTTGAGGTTTTTTTTTTTTTTTTTTTTTTTAGTACACGTATTGTTGTCCAGTCATCCAGTCATGTCTGACTCTTTGTGACCCTATGGACAGCAGCATCCCAGGCCTCCCTGTCCCTCACCATCTTCCAAAGTTTGCCCAAGTTCATGTCCATGCATTGGTGATACCATCCAGCTATCTCATCCTCTGAGGCCCTGTTCTCCTTCTGCCCTCAATCTTTCCCAGTATCATGAACTTTTCCAAAGAGTTTGCATCAGATGACCAAAATACTGGTAATATAGGTATTACAGCTATAAATTTCCTTCTTACCATTGTTATCACTGCATCCCATAAATTTTGGTATATTGTGCTTGGTTTTCACTTATTTCAAAGTATTTTCTAATCTCCCTTGCAATTTTTTCTTTGACCTGTTGGTTATTTAGAACTGTGTTCTTTAATTTCTACATATTTATTATTGATTTTTAATTTTATTCCATTTTAGTCAGAGTACATGTTATGATTTTGATTCTTTTAAGTTTATTGTTTTATGGCCTAACCTCTGGTTTATCCTAAGAAATCTTCCATGTGCACTGTACACATGTGCACTGTTGCATGAAGTGCTCTGTAGATATGTGTTTATTCTAGTTTGTGTACAGTGCTGCTCAAGTCTGATATTTCCATCTTCATCTCCTGTCTGGTAGTTCTATTCATTACAGAATATGGGTATTGAATTCTCCAAGTATTATTATTGAATTGTATTTTTGTTGGTTAACACCTTTTTCTCCTATCTGATTTTAAAAGACAGCTGTACAAAGTAATAAATTGTAAGTGTGACTTGATGGACACACAATAGATAAACTTTTAATTTGTATGACAGTTAACATCACAAAAAAAGGAAGGAGGTAAGAAGATATGAGGATCAAAGTTTTATTTGATGTAATATTGAAATTTAATTGGTATTAATCTCTAAACTAGATTGTTATGGTAAAATGTTAATTGCAATTCCCAGGGAAATCACTAAGAAAATAACTCAAAAATTACCATAAGGTAAATGACACGGGTGTTAAAATAATAGATAAGAAAATATTTAACATAAAAGAAAGCACTAATGGGGGAATAAATAAACAAAATAAAATGAAAACATATAGACAACAAATATCAAAATGGAAAATGAATGCTATCACCAATTACCCTAAATGTAAGTCAATTAAACACTCCAAAGAAAAGATTTGCAGATTTGGTACAAAATACATGATATAATTATATATTGTTTATAAGAGACGTACTTTAGATTTAAAGACACAAGTCGGCTGAAAGTAAAAGAATAGAAAAAGACACACCATGAAAGTATTAACCAAAAAAGAACTGGAGTGGCTACTATCAATAATATGAGACAAAATAGACTTTAAGTTAAAAAATTGTTACGAGAGACAAAAAGGATATTTTATAATGCTAAAAGTGTTCATCTTTCCCCCAAAAATACCTATAAACATATATACACTTAACAAGAGAGATCCAAAAGACATGAGACAATTTTATTTTATGTTTCTAATAGACTATTTTCAAAGTAGTTTTAGGTTCACAGCAAAATTAAGCAAAAGAGACAAAGTTTCCATATACCACCTCTACAACCTCTCCTACTATTAGCATCAACAGACTTCTATTGACACATCATTATCATCCAAAGTTCATAGTTTATGTTAGGGCTCACTCTTGTATATTCTACAAATATGTAATGACATGTATCCACCATAAAAATATTGTGCAGAATATTTTCACTGCCCTAAAAAAATCTCCTGTGCTTTACCCATTTATCCCTCACTCCCTCCCACCTAACCACTGACAACCATTGATATTTTGCTGTCTCCATAGTTTTGCCTTTCTAAGATGTCATATAGTTGAAATCATACAGCATGTAGACTTTCCAGATTGGTTTTTTCACTTAGTAATATGCATTTAAAGTTGTTCCATGTCCTTTCATGCCTCGATAGCTCATTTCTTTTTAGCACTGAATGCCAAAGCCTTTGACTGTGTGGATCACAATAAACTGTGGAAAATTCTGGAAGAGATGGGAATACCAGAACACCTGACCTGTCTCTTGAGAAACCTGTATGCAGGTCAGGAAGCAACAGTTAGAACTGGACATGGAACAACAGACTGGTTCCAAATAGAAAAAGGAGTATGCCAAGGCTGTATATTGTCACCCTGCTTATTTAACTTGTATGCAGAATACATCATGAGAAACGCTGGGCTTGAAGAAGCACAAGCTGGAATCAAGATTGCCAGGAGAAATATCAATAACCTCAGATAGGCAGATGACATCACCCTTATGGCAGAAAGTGAAGAGGAACTAAAGAGCCTCTTGATGAAAGTGAAAGAGGAGAGTGAAAAAGTTGGCTTAAAGCTCAACATTCAGAAAACTAAGATCATGGCATCTAGGCCCATCACTTCATGGGAAATGGATGGGGAAACAGTGGAGACAACGTCAGACTTTATTTTGGAGGGCTCCAAAATCACTTCAGATGGTGACTGCAGCTATGAAATTAAAAGACACTTACTCCTTGGAAGGAAAGTTATGACCAACCTAGATAGCATATTAGAAAGCAGAGACATTACTTTGCCAACAAAGGTCTTGTCTAGTCAAGGCTATGATTTTTCCAGTAGTCATGTATGGGTGTGAGAGTTGGACTGTGAAGAAAGCTGAGCGCTGGAGAATTGATGCTTTTGAACTGTGGTGTTGGAGAAGACTCTTGAGAGTCCCTTGGACTGCAAGGAGATCCAACCAGTCCATCCTAAAGGAGATCAGTTCTGGTTGCTCATTGGAAGGACTGATGTTGAAGCTGAAACTCCAATACTTTGGCCACCTGATGTGAAGAGCTGACTCATTTGAAAAGACCCTGATGCTGGGAAGGATTGGGGGCAGGAGGAGAAGGGGACGACAGAGGATGAGATGGCTGGATGGCATCACCAACTCGATGGACATGAGTTTGGGTAAACTCTGGCAGTTGGTGATGGACAGGGAGGCCTGGCGTGCTGCGATTCATGCGGTCACAAAGAGTTGGACATGACTGAGCGACTGAACTGAACTGAATATTGCATTGCACAGTTTATTTACTTACTGAAGGACTCCTTCGTTACTTCCAAGTTTTAGCAATGATGAGTAAAGCTGCTATAAACATCCATGTGGGCGCCTGGGGGCGGGGCCTGCGCGCGCCTGCGCTGTAGCGGGACGCACTGGCGGGCGCGGCGAGGCGGTACCTTTGAGTGTGGTAGTTCGCTCCCTGAAGGGAGTGAGGACGGTTAGGTGCTGCCGGCCACTTTCCCGTCCCTGGGAGATGTCCTTTGCTTCTCAGATGTAATGCACTTTAAGTTTGTTATTCAACAGTGGAAATGAGTCATACAGAGGTAAAATTAAAAGTACCTTTTGGAAATAAATTGCTAGATGCTGTTTGTTTGGTACCTAACAAGAGCTTAACATATGGAGTCATTCTTACACATGGAGCATCAGGAGATATGAATCTTCCTCATTTGACGTCACTGGCATCCCATCTTGCCTCTCGTGGGTTTTTTTGCCTGAGATTTACCTGTAAAGGCCTTAATATTGTACATAGAATTAAGGCATATAAATCAGTTTTGAATTACCTAAAGACCTCAGGAGAATACAAACTTGCAGGTGTTTTCCTTGGCGGTCGCTCAATGGGCTCAAGAGCAGCTGCTTCTGTACTGTGTCACATTGAGCCTGATGATGCTGATGATTTTGTTCGAGGTCTCATTTGTATTTCCTATCCACTGCACCATCCAAAACAGAAGCATAAACTTAGAGACGAAGATCTCTTTCGTATAAAAGATCCTGTACTGTTTGTGTCAGGCTCAGCAGATGAAATGTGTGAAAAGAACTTGTTGGAGAAAGTGGCACAGAAAATGAAAGCTCCTAATAAAATCCACTGGATTGAGAAGGCAAATCATTCCATGGCAGTGAAAGGACGGTCAACAAATGGTGTTTTCAAAGAAATAAATACACAGATTTTGTTTTGGATCCAGGAAATCACTGAAATGGACAAGAAATAATGGTCTATCAGTTAAAGGCCGTGTTATTTTGAATACAAATACAGATAATTTGTTAAAGAAGAGCATACTTCTCAGCATTATGAGATATATTTCAGACTAATGTTCTTTCATGTTCCCCCGTTTTTAAAACACATTTTAATTGTGAAATTAATGTTCTTTATAAAATGTCTCTTGAAAGTACTGTTATAGTTGTATAAAGATGTACAAATATTGAAGGTGGTCTAAATATAATTTATTTTCTTTAATATAGTTAAGTTTTGAAAAATTAAACATTGAATTTTGTTACCAAAAAAAAAAAAATCCATGTGCAGGGTTTTGGTGTGGACCTAAGTTTTCAATTCCTTTGGGTAAATACCAAGGAGGTGATTGCTATATCAAATTATAAAAGAATATTAAGTTTTATAAGAATCAACCAAACTGTCTTCCAAAATTGTTGTCCCATTTTTACATTCCCACCAGCAATGAATGAATGTTCCTGTTGTTCTGCCTCCTTTGCAGCATTTAGTGTTGCAGTGTTCTGGATTTTGGCCACTCTACTAAGTATATAATGGTATCTCCTTTTAATTTGCATTTCCCTAATGACCTAATTCTCTAATGTTGAGCATATTTCCAGATGCTTATTTGCCATCTATTGGTGTGATGTCTATTCAGATCTTTTACCCATGTTTTCAACTGAATTGTTCATTTTCTTATTGTTGAATTTTTAGAGTTCTTTGTAGCTCTGTTCATTTTTTCTTTACTCTCTCTTTGTGTTCCTCAGACTGAATAATTTCAGTTGACTTATGTTCCCGGGATCTTCTGCTTAATCAAATTTGCTGATGACTTCCTCTAGTGACTTTTTCATTACAGTTATTCTGCTTTTCACCTCTAGAATTTCCATTTGATTTGCATTTTATTATTTATGTCCCTTTATTGATACTTAGAGAGACATTTTTCTCATACCTTATTTAGTCCTTTAGACATGGTTGCCTCTAGTTCTTAAATATATATAAAATGGCTGGTGTTTAGTCATTGTCTAGTAAACACCATATCCGAACTTTCTCAAACACAGCGTCTCTTCGTTATATTTTTTCCTGTGTAGGGATCATAATTTCTTGGGTTTTTCTTTTTTTGCATGCCTCATAATTTTTTGTTGCAAAATGAGCATTTTAAACAATATAATGTGGCCACTCTGGAAATCAGATTCTTTCCCTTCCCAGAGTTTGTTGTTGTAGTATGTTTATTTAGTGACTTTTCTGAATGAATTCTCTGAAGTCTATGTTCTTTTTTGTGTGTGGTCGCTGAAGTATCTGCATCACTAGAGAGGAGTCTTATTAAAATGCTCCTTCCCTAACCTCAAGTTCTACCACACAGTTCACACAATTTACCCCATACAATTCAGCCACACTGATCTGTGCTTAAGGCGGGGTGGGGGGGAGATTAGCAATGCATACTGGTTAAGAAAAAAGGCTTGATATCCAGGCTGCCTGGGTTTAAAGTCTTGTTCTGGCATTTTCTAGCTGGTATCTGCTTCAATAATGATTAATAATGATAAGTGAAAGTTAGGTGCTTAAAATAGTGCCTGGCACAGTATAAGTGACATAGTCAACAAACATTAGCTATTATCTTGAAGACTGTTGACATCATTGTATTCCCTCAATAGATGCTTTGTACTTGATGTACTGCCTGCACTTTTCTTTCCCTAGAACTTCTTGTGTCTGGCCTCTTGTCATTTGAGTCTTTGTTCAAACGTTACCTCCTCAGAGAAATTCTCCTGACTACTCAATGCATGAAACTTTCTTCCATCATTCTATATTATATTACTCTGTTTTATTTTCTTCAGAGCATGTGTCACTCTGCAATTATTCTATTTATTTATTACTTCTTTATTATGTGTCTGTTCACTGCATACACCCCCCAGATACAAGCTACAGGAGAACAAGGACCATGTCTACTTTTGGTTACTTGTCAGTGGATTCTCAGGGCCTGAGCAGTTCTTGATGCATCATGGTGATTCAATATATATTTGATGCATGCATTTGCTTTGTACAACCTTTACAGACAAAAATAATAAAAGTTATAAAAAGGAAGTTGAAGACCTAAATCAACAGAGCAACATACCGTATTCATGGATATGAAGACATGGTATCATAAAGATCAGAATTCCTTCTCCCAAATAATCTAGAATTTAAATAGATTCCAAACATGGGTTTTTCATAGCACTCAATAAGCTAATCTACAATCCATGTGTAAGAATAACTGATCAAGAATAGTCAAGATAATTTTGAAAAAGAATGAGGAGAAAGTTGGAGAAGGATAGAACTGCAAGGAGAAATAGAGAAACCTATAATGATGGTTAGAGATTTCAATAACCTTCTCTCAATAACTGATATAAAAAGTAAAGAGAAAAGCAGCAAAGATACAGTAGTTTAGAAAAACACTATGAACTACCTTAACCTAAATGACATTATTATACTCTGCCCAAGAACAGCAGAATGCACATTCTTTTCATGTGACGTGGAACATTTACCAACATATATCACATTCTAGGCCATAAAGCAAGTGTCAGTAATTTTTTTTATTAAATGAAAGATTCTTTAAAATCTATAGTACTTTACAGTTTTCAAAAGTTGCACACACATGTCTCATATAATCCCATAATAACATTTAATTGTTTTTCTATTTTTTAATTTTTTAAAAAAATTTTGATCATGTCAATGTATGGCAAAACCAATACAATATTGTAAAGTTAAAAAATAGATAAATAAAAAAATTTGAAAGGTTACTTTCTATCTACAGATATTACAAAATGTTGCCTATATTCCTTGTGTTGTACAATATATCTTTGAACCTATCTTACATCCAATAGTTTGTACCTCCTTCTCCTCCACCCCTATATTGCCCCTCCCCCATTCCCACTCCCCACTGGTAACCACTAGTTTGTTCTCTATATCAGTGAGTCTGCTTCTTTTTGTTTTATTCACTAGTTTGTTGTACATTTTAGATTCCATATGTGAGCAATATCATAAAGTATTTGTCTTTCTCTGTCTGACTTATCTCACTTAGCATAATGCCCATAAGATCCATCCATGTTGCTGCAAATGGCAAAACTTAATTCTTTTTATGGCTGAGTAGTATTCCATTGTATATATGTCCCACATCTTCTTTATCTATTCATCTATTGATGGACACTTATGTTGCTTCCACACCTTGGCAATTATAAATAATGCTGTTATGAACAATGGGGTGCATGTATCTTTTCAAATTAGTTGTTTTTGGGTTTTTTAGGAATTATACCCAGGAGAGAAATTGCTGGGTCATATGGTCGTTCTATTTTTAGTTTTTTGAGAAACTACCATACTGTTTTCCACAGTGGCTGCTCTGATTTACATTCCCACCAATAGTGTAGGAAGGTTCCCTTTTCTCCACATCCTCAGCAACATTTATTATTTGTGTTCTTTTTGATGATAACCATTCTGACCAGTATGAAGTGATATCTCATTGCAGTTTTGATTGGCAGTCTGTTCTTTGACTTAGTGGAATTAAAATGGAAACTATGTCACAGAAAGTTAACTGGAAAATTCCCAAATATTTGGAAACTAAAACAAAGCCAAACCCTCACACTTCTGGATATCCCGTGGGTCACAGAAAATAATCCAAAGAAAAATTAAAATTTTTTTACACTGAATAAAAACGAAAATGCAATAAAACAGAATTTATGGGATGTCACTTAAAGCAATCGGAGAAGGCAATGGCAACCCACTCCAGTACTTTCTTGCCTGGAAAATCCCATGGATGGAGGAGCCTGGTAGGCTGCCGTCTGGGGTCACACAGAGCTGGACATGACTGACAAGACTTAGCAGCAGCAGCAGCACTTAAAGCAGTACTTGCAGTGAAATGTATGGAATGAAACATCTACATTAGAAAAGGAAGACAATGAATGACCTCAATTTGCACCTTAAGAAGATTTAAAAAAAAGCAGAAATGCAAAGAAAACCCAAAGTAGAAGAAAACAGAAGTCAATGAAATAGGAAGTAGAAAAACAATAGAGAAAATCAATAAAACCAAAAACTGGATCACTGATAAGTTCAATAAAACTGATAAATTGATTTCTATATAGACTGATCAGGAAGAAGGAAAACACCCCACAAATTACCAACGTTAAGAGTCAGAGAGGGGACATCATACAAGTGGTATCCTGGAACCCAAGGGGGAAGTGTGTCAAGGTAAGAGGAAGCAATCAATGTGCCAAATGCTGCTGCTAGGTCAAGAAATAATGAGGATGCAAAACTGCTTTTGGTTGAATTCCCTTGTGACCTTGGTAAAAGCAATTTTGGCAGAGTAATAGGGACAAAAGTCAGTGAATCAGGTTCAAAGCATACTGAAAGAAGAAGAATTAAAATTCATAAGTATAGACAACTCTTTTGAGGAATTTTGCTGCAGAAGGGAGCAGAGAAGTGGGGCAGTATATAGAAGAGGAAATAGGGTCAGGAAAGAGTATCCTTTTTTAAGATAGGAGAAATAACAACATGATTGTATGGTAACAGGAACGATCCATTAGAGAGAGAAATTTTAATGATGCAGAAGGGAGAGGGAAGAATTGTTAAGCTTGTGTCTTTGAGTATGCAAGAAGAGTAGATCTATTGTATACTAGAGGGTGTCTCCTCCTTAGCCAGTAGCACAATGGCTCATCCATAGTATCTGGAGAGAAGGACAAGTCCAGGGGTACAGAAGCTCCAGATAGATATGTACACATGGTACTGGCAACTTGTCGATGATCTTTGCTGATCTCTTCTATTTTCTCAAGGAAATAGGAAACAAGATCATTAGCTGAGAATGAGGATGGGAGAGGAGGTACTAGGGACTTGAGAGGTACTAGAGAAATGAAAACGTCTAAAACCCCTTTCAATTCTGACATTCTGTGATCTTGAAGCACAAGATAAAATACAGAAGAGCCTTCACTTTTTGTCCCCTTGTAGGGAGCAATAAATTCTTTCTGTATAAGAATCATAGTAAAAAATTGCATGAGATTGTATGTGATAGCAAAAAAATTAAAAATAACCTAAATATCCATTAGATGTTTGAAAGGTTAACTAAATTATGACCTGCCCACATTATGGAATAGTAGGCAGCAGATTAATAGAATAAAGTAGTTCTATACTAGTTGACACAAAAAGATCCCCAAGATTTGTAAAGAGATGGAGTAGACATCCTTTTGCTTCTCATTGCTAGCCTCTTCCTTCCTCCCTTAAAAAGTCCTCAGCTTTGATTCTTATAATCAGGTTAAACCCCTCATCACCTCAGTTGTTGCTGTTGTTCACAGATCTCCATGTTTTGCTGACATAAAGTAAACATACTTCTATAGTTAAATGCAAACAGTGTCAAGCAGGTATTCAATCATTTTGTTTTCTTTGCAACCAAAAAAAGCTCCAGAGCAGTGAAAAGAGGCAAGCCAAAGAAAGAAGTCATATTCTGTGGTAATTGTTGCTGATATGCAAAGTCACACCTCTCAATCCTTATTTTGATACTGAAGTACAGTATCTTCATAAAACAGAGTTATGGCAGGAACCCAAGAGAGCAGGTAATGGAAACCATAAAGGAAGCACTCTTTTCACAGGAAAGTTCTCTATTATGGGGTATTAAAAGATGTTCTAATGTCTTATTGGATAAATTTACCTAAAGTAGTAAAACATTATTTAATGAGAAAAGCACTGATCGTGTGAAGCTAATGTTGTTTTTATTCTTTTATTTACTTTTTTCCCAATATTCCTAGGTCAATTATAGTTTATGCTTCTGTCCTTCCTACAATTTAAAAGCATAAAGACAATATAACTTTGAAGATCAAAAATTACTTGCAAGCACTGAAAAACTATGAATGAAAATGTGATGATGTGAACAACGAAGAAAAAGAAAGAAGAAAGTGGAGGTGAAGGAAGAGGAAGCAGAGAAAGAGGACAAAGAGGATTAAGAAGAAATGATAATGCTCAGGGCTGGGGCAATGGGATGACCCAGAGGGATGGGATGGGGAGGGAGGTGGGAGGGGGGTTCAGGATGGGGAACACATGTAAACCCATGGCTGATTCATGTCAATGTATGGCAAAAACCACTACAATATTGTAAAGTAATTAGCCCCCAACTAAAATAAATAAATTAAAAAAAAAAAAAGAAGCAATGATAAGCACCATCTCTGCCTTAGAGAAAGGGCTTTCCTGGTGGCTCAGCGGTAAAGAATCTGCTTGAAATGCAGGAGACACAAGAGATGTGAGTTTGATCCCTGGGTGGGGAAGATCCCTTGGAGAAGGAAACGGTAATCCACTCCAATATTCTTGCCTGGGAAGTTCCATGGAGAGAGGAGCCTGGCTGGGCTACAGTCCATGGGGTTGCAAGAGTCAGACACAACTTAGCGACTAAACCACCACCACTACTGCCTTAGAGAAAGACATCAACTGCAGAATCAGGGTAGTGATATTGCCAAGTGGACTTTTGGAGTAGCTTGCTTTCTTTTATAAGCTTATAGTTTCTGTTTACACTGTGGAAGCTTTTTGAAGAATATGATACTACTTCTAGCTTGTAAATTCCTTGAGGGCACAGGCCGTGTCTTATAGATCTTTGTATCTCACATAGCATCTAGGCAATTACTAGCCATGGTGGAGTTTCTCAATAAATATCTGTGGAAGGAATGACTGCAGAAGCCAAGAGATATTAAGCATTTTTAAAAGAAGTAAAATAAGCAGTTTAATAAAATTTAAAATGCATTTTCCAAATATTATTTAGGTTAATTGTAAACCCATACATTTCAAAGTTAATCTACTCTATATTTTGCCAAATAATTTCTATTTTATTTATGTATGAGTTTTTAATTATTTCAATATGCAATGAAATCTTTACCACTCATGAAAACTTTTTAAAAAATATGTTTTCCTAACTTTTCGTTTTGGAAATTTTAAAACTACAAAAAATTTTAAAGAATATAGCCTTCACCTAAATTCACCAGTTGTTAATACTTTGCCAAATTTATTTTATACAGCTATTAAATAGCAAAAAAAAAAAGTGGCTCCTTTTGGAACCACTTCAATAATACAAAGAATGTTGAAGCTTTTTGGTACAAAGTAGAAGGGTATTTCATCAACTCTAATGATGAAGTAAAACCTCAAACATTTCTAAGACTTTCAGACCTTGAGGAAAGAGACACAAGACCTATTTTATTTCACAATTTTAAATCAAACTGAGACATGTATAATTAAAACAGTTCTTTTTTGACATTCACAAAAAGCATGGATATATTTTTAAATTAAAATGTGGATTTTTGGTCACAGATAATTCTGAATTTTGAATAATTTTAACTAATAGGTGTAACATATATATTCATCTTTTAATTGGTGGTATATATTTACTTTGATTTTTAGAAGATAAATATATGATTTAGCACAGAAGCTGGCACAAAAGCATTCCACATTCTCTTTCATCTCCTGTGTTAAGAGGTGAGTTAAATTTGTAAATCTAGAACTAAGTATGGTATTTATACACTGCATGTCAAGGTCGAATTGTAGGCTAGGTAATAAACATTTCAAACCACAAATATATATCCTGGGAATTAACCATACATTCGAACTCCTTTCTTGTAATGCAGTTATCTTTGCTCACAATGGATTTCCAGTTTTCTTTTTTTCAATAACATAAGATAAAAATGTAGAAATTCATGATTTGTTTCAGTTGAATTTTGGTGCCCTGGTTTTTCATATGCAAATTAGGATAACATTATTATATATCATATATATGTTTTAAAGAATAAAAATATTTATTTAGCTCTTCCACAGTTCACAAGGTCTTTTCACTAATATTACCTCATTCATTCTTCCCAATATTCCTATGAGCAAGCTAAGGATGTAGAGAGATCTGGAAGTGTTTCACCCCATGAATAAATCAAAGACAGACATTTCTTAGAAGGGTACATTCAGTATGGTGGAAATTCTTCACAGATGCCAAATTCCACCTCGAGGAAGAGGAGTCATATTTATATTGCTTCCTGGGCAGAACTAAAACTGGTATGTGAAAAATAATACTGCCAACAAAGGTCCATCTAGTCAAAGCTATGATTTTTCCAGTAGTCATGTATGGATGTGAGAGTTGGACTATAAAGAAAGCTGAGCACCAAAGAATTGATGCTTTTGAACTGTGGTGTTGGAGAAGACTCTTGAGAGTCCCTTGGACTGCAAGGAGATCCAACCCGTCCATCCTAAAGGAAATCAGTCCTGAATATTCATTGGAAGGACTGATGCTGAAGCTGCAACTCCAGTACTTTAGCCACCTGATGCGAAGAGCTGACTCATTGGAAAAGACCCTGATGCTGGGAAAGATTGAAGGTGGGAGGAGAAGGGGACGACAGAGGATGAGATGATTGGATGGCATCATCGACTCAATGGACATGAGTTTGAGTAAGCTCCTGGAGTTGGTGATGAACAGGGAGGCCTGGCGTTCAGCAGTCCATGGGGTCACAAAGAATCAGACATGACTGAGCAACTGAACTGAACTGAATATAAAAATAAGAAATACAAATAAAACAATAATAAAGATCAATTTTAACATACTGATGTGGCAGATACTTATAATTAGCACTTTACGTACATTTTTTCATTCAATAATGGAAAATATATTATTATACCCATTTTACAGATGAGGACACTGGAGCTTTGAAAGGTTAGGTAACTTGCCTAAGATCATACAGATAATCAATGGAGGGGTAAGAATCTTAATATGTATCTGACTCCAGAGCCAGTGATCTCATCTTCCATGCTATACTATCTTTTCTTTATTCCATACCGCCTATACATCAGAAATGGAGTTACCTGGGGGACTCATTCTAGAATGTCTTAAGGGTGACCTCAGAACTCTCAATGGTGTTAACCACTGATATTTGCCATGCAAACTGGCTCTGAGCTAGGTGTTGGTTCATATTGAACACTAGGACTGAGTGGGGAGAACCTGGGGCATTCTGAGCATTCTGGATATAAAGCATTGATGTTTGTCCCAGAAAAGAATAAGAGGTAATGGCTGAATAGTTCCTAGAGGTCAGGAATGCAAGATGGCACCCCAGAATCCACATGGGTAAAGAGCAGGGAAGAAGCTAAGTACCACCATCCATCCAGTTGCTCAATAGAAACCTATCAATCATGTCTGATTTATTCCTCTCTTTTCCACCTAACCTTCCCAAGTCTGGCACCACCAGTATGTCGCATAAGTGCTATCTCCAACATATTTACTAAATCCCTCCACTCCTCTCCATCACCACCATCCTAGTTGCAATCTCCCTCATCTCCCACCTGAATCACTGTAGTAGCCTCTAGCTGGTCTGGCTGACTCCAACCTTTACTCCTACAGTCTATCCTCAACAAGAAGCCAGAGTGATCTTGTGAAAATGTAAACCAGATCACATCACTCCTCTGCTCAAAATAGTTCAGGGGTTCCACTCCCATCAAAGATAAAGATAAATTCCTTCCTGAGACCTACACAATCCTCATGGTGATTGGCCCCAATTTGTCCCTCGCACCAGCCTCCTCACACTCCACACTCACCCTTGCTTTCTCCATGCCCTACAATACTTTGGCCACCTGATACGAAGAACCGACTCATTGGGAAAGACCCTGATGTTGGGAAAGATTGAAGGCAGGAGGAGAAGGGGACAACAGAGGATGAGATGGATTAGATGGAATCACCGAGGTGATGGACGTGAGTTTGAGTAAGCTCTGGGAGTCAGTGATAGCCAGGGAAGCCTGGCGTGCTGCAGTCCATGGGGTCTCAAAGAGTCGGACATGACTGAGAGACTGAACTGAACTGAACTGAACTGAGACAAGGTAATAGAGTGGTTAAGAGTCTGGGCTCTGGAGTCAGACTGCCTCAACTTGAATTCTGGCTTGCACTTAGTAGCTCTGTGACTTTGGGAAATTTATGTAAGGTTTCCATACCTCAATTTCTCCCCTCCATAAAATGAAAATAATAATAGTACCTAGCTCATAGATACTTGGAGAAGGAAATGGCAACCCACTCCAGTATTCTTGCCTGGAGAATTCCATGGACAGAGGAGCCTGGTGGGCTACATACAGTCTATGGGGTCACAAAGAGACATGACTGAGTGACTAACACTTTCACGATTTCATAGATACTAACTCATTATGCAGCCCAAAATGTTGATAGTGGGGGAAAAAAGGAAATAGATTTCATTGGAGGAATGCATTAGGAGGAATGGAATTTCTTTAAGTGCCACTTTTTGTTTTCCCCTCATAACAAACTAATCTGAACATTAAATGTAAAATATGCCTTTTGCTAACTCACTTTGGCTAACAACACAGGTCAAAATCAGCTAACTCTTTTGAAAGTTATCATTCTTCAAATAGAATAAAGCACAAAGTTGAACTACAGAACTGACCACCCATGTTTTTGTTCACCAACATATTCTTTGCTCCTTTCATTCCCATTAATCCACGGTGGTGGATAGGGCTCAAAAATCTGTCTGAGCTCACAACTCTGGGCCAGTCCTGACCTCTTGCTGCCATCTTACAGAAATAGCTTCTCCAATGGCCTCGAACCCTGTGGTCCTAGTTACATGAATGGTAGCTTCCATTTTGATTAAAATTCTTTAGCCACAGTCATATTTCCTTTCGTCTTTGTGGTGAACCCTGTGAAATAAATGAATGCGTCAGCACACACAAGACCAAGGAGATGGGACTCTGACAATTGTAAGCTATTCACAAAGTTTTTCCATAATTGTGAATTCAGGGCACAGTTTTGATGCCCAGAAACAAATGGTTTGCAAAAAAACTCATCTTAGCACTCTTTTTCCCAAAAGGTTGATGATAACTATTGCTTTGTTAAACTTTATGAATTACATTTCAAAAGAGAAAATACCACGCTAATCCACTTTCTATTGATGACAGCAAGATTAACTGTTGCCTCAAACTCATGTCCCTCCCACAATGACTAACAAAGTATTTGTATGTGTTGCCCAGGGATCCACCCGCTCATTAAAAAGACCCATGTTGCAAATACCAATCTGGAAACCTTCTATTGGCTTCTAGAACAAATACAAATAAGCAGATTATGTCGTTTATCCCCTCTTTGTATCTGTAGTTAGATGTATGGAATAGAATGTGATGACATAGATTTTAAGGAAATAGTAGCAGACAGAAATTTTGCTACTGAGGAAAATACTTGTTTTTAAGAAATACCAGCACCAATAAAAAGATCTGCCAGGGGCTTGGAGTGGGGCAGAATGGGGAGTCATGATTTACTGGGTACAAGATTTTATTTGGGGTTGATGAACATTTTTTTGTTGGTTTGGTTTGGGTTGCATTTTCTTTTTTTTTTTTTTAGTAGGTATTTTTGTATGATTGGATTAGGATTGAATTTCATAGTGAAAATAAGTTAACTCTTTTTTAAAAAAAAGACTTAGCATCTTAACTATTTCAAACTGTACAGTTCAGGTGTATTAAGTATATTTATCTCATTGTGTGACCATCATCACGGTCTTCAATGAACCTGTTTTGTAACTCGATGGCGGTGGTGGCAATACAGCATTGAGAATGTACTAAATATCACTGAATTGTTCAAGTGTAAATGGTTAATTTTGTTATGTAAATTGCACCTCTACGTTTTAAAATGTATACATGTGGGTATTGAAATATTTTGAACACATTCAACTTGGTGTTCACAGGGTTAACCTGCATCTCCATCCCCATAAAATGGCTCCTTCGTGTTTGCATACTTAAGTATTTAGACATATTACAATTTTCTCCTCCTTTTTGATAAAACAGGATTTAAGTTAATAAAGGTAACCAAATTACCAGAAAATATAAACTGAGAATATTAAAAATATGTCATTGAATTTTAAATTATTGGTGAACCTAACTACTGAGAATGAAAGCTGTATCCTGAATGTTTGTCAGTTCCAGTTCTTCAGCTCTATAATGAACAGCAGTAGGTCTTGCACTCACTGAGACCAATATGATTTTTTCCCCCTACTTTGCATCTCTGTTTCAGCTGAAAGAAAAAGAGAA
Organism: Giraffa tippelskirchi; assembly: GCF_054371585.1. Classification (NCBI taxonomy): domain Eukaryota; kingdom Metazoa; phylum Chordata; class Mammalia; order Artiodactyla; family Giraffidae; genus Giraffa; species Giraffa tippelskirchi. The sequence continues at coordinate 16,346,021 of NC_137289.1, read as the reverse complement.
AAATTTATTGCAGATCACTTCCCAGTCGTTTTAGACAACTGGCTTTTTGTCCAGGTGTCATGTTTATCTCTTCCTGTGTTATGGCAATAACGCGACTATTCTGAAATCCTCGTCTGCAAAACCAGGTGGGAAACTTACACGCCATTACTACATGCCTTCAGAGCCCCTTCTGAAAAAGCCTTCAACAGAAACAGATAAATACCACCCCCCCCCGCCCTTTCCTTCCAAGGACAACATAACTTAATGGCAGCCAGATCAGACAAAAAATTCATTTACGGTCGTTTGGCTGAATCTCCCCTCCCTCCCCCAAAGGCCAATATATTTCCTGGGGTGTTTGGTATTTCCAGAGAGGTCCCTAAGTTGAGAGACAGAAGTAAATTGTTTTATATACACGTAAGACTCAGAGTCAAAAAAGTAGAAAGAAGCAACTCCGCAGGCCAGTGCTAAAGATGTTGGCGAGGGAAGAGACAGATGTGCGCGCGCAGCCAGCCTCTAAAGCCCAGTGCCTTCCCTCAGGCTGGTTTTTTTCTATTCCCTCTTTTCTGCCCGGGGTACACGCGTTGGGGGAGGGGGCCAGAGGCAAAGTTCGCAGGGTTTGCAAGCTTTCCGCAGCAACCTCGGCGAAGAGGGCCGGCCTTCCTCTCCCCTCCTCCTCCCTTCATCACTAGAATGGCCCCCTGCATCTCCCGCCCCCCCTCCCCCGCAGCTGTATCCTCCACCCTCCCCCAAATCGGATTGATGCCACCGTCGGGTTAGTTCCTAGGACGAAGTCATCTTGCTCTCAAGGGTGAGCCCGGGCATGCGGGGGCACGGGGAGGGGTGGGGGGGCGGTAATGACACCTCGCACCGAGCAAACACGACGATTATCAGATTGTGTTTAATTTTTAATGACTCCTCAAGGGACAGAAGACCCTTTTCATTTCCCCTAGACCCTCTCCTTTCCGGGGGCCTCTCGTGCCCAAGCGGACCGTCTCCACCTCCCCGGAGCCTCGCAGCTCGAAGGCGAGCCAGGAGTCCCCAGATAACTATTTAGTATAAACAAACCGTGAGGCTTTAATGGAATTACCTCAGCCTGCTAGTAAATAATTTATAGTAGGCAGTAAATAAAATATGGTTCTATGTCTTTAAAAGAGTTGTCAAGTGGAAAACACCCACCAGAGGGATGTAAACCCCGAAGATTGCCGCGCTTAAAGACGCCGGTTGGGATGGGGAAGCGGGGAAAAGACAACTTGTTTTTCGACCCTGAACGAAGGCGTTGGTGCCGCGGGAGCAGGAGCTGGCGGCTTTGGGGGAAGGTTCCCGCGGGCCGGAGGGAAGAGACACGACGCCTTTTTCACTGAGCTGAGGGGCAAGTGATTAAAATGCAAAGGAAGGAGGCTGCACTTTCAGAATAATACCTTCCATTTGAAAGCCTAGTCGCTTGCAAATTCGTTATCAGCCTCAATCCTCGCCACCACCCTTCCAGAAAGATCAGGCGGGACCCTGATTCCCATTTTGCAGATGGGTTAAAAAAAAAAAAAAGAAAAGGCTCGGAGGCTAAGGGCCAGCCTCCAGGTCTGCCTGCTGGGGACTAGTAAGTGGACGCAGGAGTCCCCGGAGTAGCTGTTCTTCCCCGCGGTAACCCCAGGCTTGTACCCCCCCTCACCACCACACACACTCAGGCTACCCGCCCAGCACACTTGCCCGGTTTTACCACACTTCAGCCTCTCTTCTGTTTTCGGTGACCTAAGGACCCTCTAAATAAATTTTCTGCCCCCTCCCCTTCTCCATATCACTCCCGCTGGAAGGCGCATCCCCAGTTCGGAGAGGAGGATAGATTTATGAGTGTCTCCTCAAGGTTACCCCCAAGACAACCTTGACCATGAAACCAGAATCTTGAACACTTGACCTAAATTTCCAAGGGCATCTGTTTCCGTCTGTAATTGTCACCAGGCTTCATTTGAAATTCGATCCTGTGTCACTAATGGTATTAACAGGAGCTGAGGTCCAACCTTCTAACGGGGAGACTGTTGCATATGATTTTACTTCCAAACGAAAGTAAATCAGTTTCTATAAACCTACCGCAACCCCCTCCCAGAGTACAATAAAACTGTTGTCGCAATCAATAAATCTCTGGTTTGGGGCAATGAAAATTAGATAACTGTTCTCTCTTTCTCTCCGTCTCTTCTCCTCCCCCCACCCCCATAAGACAAAGCCACTATTCAAAGAACGGGGCGTCTTGTTAACCATTTCTGAAGTCCCTCGCTGTACCCGGCGCCTTTCAGACACGCACCTCTCAGTCATCGGAGAAAACCAGACGTTTAATTATGGTGACTTTTGTTCGATCATTACGGATAATAAAGGCAACCTTTTCGCTAGATATAATTATAACGCAAGCTGCTCCAACACCTGCACGGATCGCATTTGTCTCCAGCTTGATTTCTCTCTCCTCCTCTAAACTGCCTTTGAATTTTTCCTTCTCTTCTGACCAGAAGATTTAATGTGTTGCAAGAGATAGATTTCACGAAAACGCGTTGTCCCTTCTGTAGCTACATCTGCTCCGACCTATTAAGAAAAGTAAGACATTTTGATACTAATTGCAAATAAATTGTGATGTGTTCACCGAGTAATTGATTTAATGAAGTTCATATGAAACTCCTGAGATTGGCCAAGTGAAAGGCCCCCTGGTGCGTCTATTGTGTAGGAAAGGAAGGTTGGTTTTTCGTTTTCTTTCTTTCTTAAAAAAAAAAAAAAAACAACACACATATATATGTAAGTGGCATGGCGGGTGGAGAGGGTGATGAAGAGGGGGTGGGCACAGATGTTACCTCCGCAGTCGACGCTGTGGCGGGAAGGAGCCTCCGGGATCGCGCCTCCCGCCCGCCCCGCCCGCCGTGCCCCGAGTCCGGCCAAGCGAAGCGCAGGCGGCCGCGCCTCGACCGGCCCCGGGAGCCCGGGGCGCGTCGTTCAGTGTCAAGCACGGCCGCCAGCGTCCTCGGAGTTGCCGAGACCGCACAGGCTATTGCTGCTCGATTCTGTTCCCCCTCTTCCCGAAGTCTCGACGCCGGCCTCTAAGCCACTTTCCCAGCCCAAAGGCCAGAGGCCAGGAGGCTGAGCGAGAAGAGGGGCGGCGGGGCAGGCGGCTTCCCGCTCGGCCCCGGCCCCCGGGCAGCAGCCCAGGAGAGAGCTGCGGTAGCGGGTACACGCCACCTCCTGCGGCCCGTGGCGGAGGAGGGGTGGTGGGTTCAGGGGTGCGGGGGGCCCGGGCCCACCCCACAGCCGAGAATCTGGACAACGAAGCCTCTTTGGGCGCTCACTCCGGCTTTCCTTTTCAAGCCTTTCTAACCAAATTGGCAAGTTAAGGGGCTGGAGCTGGCGGGGTGCGGAAAAGGAATCAGAATTTTCTGAACACCTGCTGAGCCACAGTTAGTTCCTTCTGTCCCAGCAGAGGGTATCATTGCTCCCCCTTAACAGATGCAGACACTGAGGCCGGAAGGACTCTTGGCAGCGACTTGCCAACACTTGTCCTGGCTACTCCTTGCCATCTGCCCAGCCCGGCTCTACGGGAAGAAGGCAAGTTCGAGAAAAATCTTGCCCAGTTTGCCCTCAGAGTCCCCCAAAAACTTTCTGCTCGGTAACTTAGGCTGGACGGCGTGATGGCCAGGGCAGAACCGGCCGCTGGGCCCGGCGAGTGCCTCCGAGTTGGCTGCGCACAGTCGGCGGCTGGAGTTTGCAATTTTTGTTTCGTTTTGTTTTCGAGAAAGTGGAACTCGTCTGAATAATCAAGGCCTGAGCTGAGCTAGCGGCTGGCTCCAAGTTCCTCGGAGTAGCCCGACTGATGAACTTTCCCCGAGTTGCTTCCTCCCGCGTCCGGGAGCCGCTCACCCGGGTCCCGGGGCGCTCGGAGGCCCGGGTGAAGCTGGGCGGGGGGCGGGGGTGGTGCCGGCTCTGCCCCGCGGGCGTTCGCTGCCCGGACCCGCGAGCCCGGCTGTAGGGACGAGGAGTGGCCCTCCCAGCCCCTCCACCCACGTCGGGGCAGCTGCGCGGGGACTGGACCGCCCGCGGGGCGCAGGCAGGTTCTCCTCGGAGGTGGCGGCGAGTTGAAAACCCGGACGAACGCAAATGGTCACCGCTGGGGTCCGATCGCGGCTACATTCTCTTCCCGAGGGGCCAGATCTGGCGCGAAACCCCGCGGAGGAACCCGTCCCTCGCTTTCCCCTTGGACATTTCCGACTGGGTTAGCGTCCCAACGTCCGGCCCCGAGCGCCCGAGCAGCAAGCGGGACCCGCCTTGGGCCGGGCCGCCAGAAGCGCCACCTTGTCCCCGGGTGGAACTGGGCCCCAAGTGCCCAGCCTGCTCCTTCTGGGGAAGCTCGCTCCCCATGCTTCTGTCTGGGTCCGCCGCAAGCAGGCCCACCCTTTCAGGGGCTCTCGGCCGGCCCCGACCGAAGTACCTCTCCTTTTGTCTCGGTGGAGCCCTTTCCTCGTTATTTTATTTTTCTTCCGGGACGCAGAAGGATGGCGGGGGGGGGGGCAGCCGCCCTCGCCCCGGTACGGGGAACCCCAGCTAGCCGCCCCTGCCGCAGGCTCATCATTTCTTGGACCCTAGAGGAACTGTCCGGACGTCTGAAGCCCCCTCTCCCATGGGTGGGTGAACTGGGAGCAACTTTCTTCAGCCCAAGGTCACAAGCACACTTTTTGGGGCCGCGAATCCTCTGCCTGCCCCTCTGCCCCCATCGGCTTCGGCACAAATGCCGGCCCGGAGACTGGAGTGTTGAGAATGGGGCTGGGAAGTCGGAGGGCCTGGGCCGCAAGGGTTTCGGGATTGTGGAGGGAGGCGCCGGTTGGTGGGGGTAGAAAAGTTAGATTTGAGAGGTTTGGCTGGCCAGGATTGTTTCGGAATGACCTTTTCTCCCCAGTAAGTGGGCACCAGCAGCTGACAATCGCGCACGAGGGGCGTGCAGTCTTTGTGCACATTTTTCACATTCCTGGGGCCAGGACAAGATTGACAGGGGCCTTGAAGGTACGGGAGTCGCGGCATTCCGCTTAGTTGGACGTTGCAGCCTGTGCGCCCCAGGACGAGCCGCACCCCCAGTCCAGGAGGCCCGCTCCCCTCCCCCCCGACTGCAGCGCCCCCTAAGGCCCGGAAGTGGGAGCCGGCGGGCCCTGGGGAGCCTCCGGGGAGCCCCCGGGGCGGGGGGTGGGTCCGGCTAGGGGGCGGGAAGCCGGGTGCTCGCGGGTCCCGCCTGAGAAGCGGTCACCCGCGGGGGCTTGGCATCTGAAAGTGCGATTTGGGTAGCTGGGGTTGGAGATTTACGATCCCGGAGGACAGAGCGTGAAAGAGGTATCATCATCAGTTCTGACTGAAAGAAAGAAAACATATCTTTAACAAAAAGAAGGACCCTGGCTATTCACCCGCGTTGTTAGGACAACGTGAACTATCCTTGAAATGATTCGTTCCACTGCAAAGGAATTTACATTCAACAGTGAAAACTCTGCCTTTTTTTATTTATTCGAAAAGACTTTTCACTACGGAGAGTCGTATGTTCAGTCCTTCTATTTATTTTTCAGCATTCACGGTGCACTCGTATTAGATCAACAGAGAGAGCTGCACAACCCACTTATTAAGCGGCCCAGCCCCGGGTTCCGGGGACCCAGAGCTACAGGTAGACCGGGCGGGGGAGACCGTGCTGGGGTTGAGATCTAGGACCACACCGGCGCCCTCCAGGCCCAGAGAATGCGGTGAGGGGCAGCGGGTCTGCGGAGTGGGGAGCGTGGCACGGAAAAACCTGACCCGAGCCCAAAGCCAAGCGCAGTGACCAGAGATCTCCACCTCTTGGTACAGCACCTGGCACACTTCATGGTTTCTTGCGAAGAAACTGGACCCGAAGTTCCCAGTGACACCCCCGCAAAGCTGTTAAAAACTGATCCGCTTGGACCCGCTTCGCCGCACACAATTCAAGCCGATCTCCACAAATTGTGAAGACACACTCTCATCTCTTAGTAGCCTGGGATATTTGCTCTCACACATATTCCCAGGGCCCACAGATACACGCCCCAACCCCACCCCGGGTCGCCACCTGTCGTCAGATCCAGGAAACCTCTCATCAAAGGAACAAAAGTAGACAGTTTGGGCGTGCCGCGTCCTGGGGGGTGGGGGTGGACTGCCCCCCTCTCTAACTGTCCTGGATCGCCTGGGGACGGCGGCTGGGATAAGCTTCCACCGCCTCTGGAAACGGGGCAGCCGCCACCAACTATCAGCTTCACCTCACACACCCTACCAGCCAACGAACCCGGCATTCCCCATCCCATTCCAAACGTGCTCTTTTCTTCAGTTTAGGGCTAAGTTTTTCTCAACAATAACCGGTGCTGCTAAACTTTTTCTTGATGATCTTTTCCAGCTTCTAATTAAATTGGAGAGATAATTTGTGTTAGCCATTGTATTCAACAATTTGCCTATCATCTCCTAAGGTACCTTGATTCACCCCTACACAGACACTGAGCCCATACCTTGAATTATTGTCAACATGAATTCTAGCTGATGCTGAAGCTGAAACTCCAATACTTTGGCCACCTGATGCAAAGAACTGACTCACTGGAAAAGACCCTGATGCTGGGAAAGATTGAAGGCAGGAGGAGAAGGGGACAACAGAGGACGTGATGGACATGAGTTTGAGTAGGCTCAGGGAGTTCGTGATGGACAGGGAAGCCTGGCGTGCTGCAGTCCATGGGGTCTCAAAGAGTCGGACATGACTGAGCGACTCAACTGAACTGAATTCTAGCAATTGTCCTTTCTAAGCAGGTTTCCAGGTCTCCCTCACTTAGATTCAGAAGCAGTGGCCATGGGCTGCTTAGCTAGGAATTAAAGATAGCTGACATTGGCCACTTGTAGCAAAGGTGTGAACTGGGCTGGCATCTGTGGAAGGCCCTAATTATTCTGTCTCTGCACAAGGCCTTCCAGGGGTTGAATAGGAAGTAGGGTTTTATTCAGCATTCTTCTTCCTCCTGGATCCTCTTGGATTTATTTCACCCTCTCGATCTAGTGGTTTCCTTTTGCTTCTTTTCCTGCCTCAATCTGAGGTTTATCCTGAGCCATCCCTTGACCTCTCTCTCCCTCTCCTTCTAAAACTCTGAAACAGCTTTCCTGTCCTCTCATCCCTGACTCTTCACGGAGAATCTAACTACAGTGAAGTCAGAATCCCAAGCAGAACTCAGGATGTGCAATCCCCCAGGTGATTTGAGAGAATGTGCAGACAATCAAGAGATACAGACCCCTACCCTCCAACTAGATCTAAGCTTCCTCAGTGGAGTCGGGGCGACTCCCATATGGGTTGGTGTTTGTTCTTCAGTGGAATCTACACTTCGCTGCAGGTAGCAAATGCGTTCCAGTGTCAACCCTGAGCGGTTGCCTTGAAGGTGCCTCTCTTACTCTCAGGCAGGATGGAAGGGAGGAAGAAAGGAAGCAGGGCGAGAAGGAAAGGAAAGGGGAAAAAAGAAAGGAAGGGAAAAAAGAAGAAAGGGAAGAAGGAAGGGAGAGTGGGAAAGGAGAGGCTCCTATGGAAAACAATTCTGGGAGAGTTCTGGGAGGCCTCCAGCTGAAAAGGCTTGAGCATGAGAGGCTCCCAAGGCAGCTTTGGTGGGGGGAGGGCAGGAGGAGGCGTGTGAGAAAAGTGACACGTCCTAAAGCACACCCCAGGAGAGCTGGGGATCTAGGAAGGACTCAAAATGTATTTCTAATTACTTTTCATGCTCCCAGGAAAGGGGCCCCTTTTAAGTTCTATTTTAAAAGCTTGTTATTGTGCTGAGTTACAGTCCACATGTTGAAAGCACTGTTTATACATGTGAACTTTTTGTATAGGGTGGAAGGACAGCAAATGCTAGAAATGTACTTTTCTGGCAGGATCTGTAGAAAATCAAAACTTGGCAACCTCTTCAATAATAGTTTTCTCATGATAAGAGCTGATTAGGAGTAACAAAACATTGATTTGACCAAAAAATGTGTAGATTCTTGATAAGAAATGAGGAAACCCTCATTCATGTCTTGTTTGTGTTTCTGTATCTCTCATATAGCTGAGGCTCCAAATGTGCAAGTGTGCATTATGCAGACATGAGTGCAGGACAGACATCCAGTCAGCAGAGGGCGCACTCGTCACTGTGAAACCCTATTGCCAGATTTGGAGGTGACAATGGTACCTAAGGGCTTCCCAGATGGCGCCAGTGGTAAAGAACCCGCCTGTCAATGCAGGAGACAAAAGAGATGCGGGTTCGATCCCTGGGCTGGGAAGATCCCTGGAGAAGGAAATGGCAACCCACTCCGGTATTCTTGCCTGGAGAATCCCATGGAGAGAGGAGCCTGGCGGGCTGCAGTCTGAGGGGTTGGAAAGAGTCGGACAGGACTGAAGCAACTTAACACTTACCAAATGGTAGGTAGGGGCAAGAATGGTGGATATAATCTCATTGGAATGGGGCTCCAGCGGAGATCTAGAAAATGCGAAAAAATGTCTATTTCTTGAAAGTAAAAACAAAGAGAGCAAGAGAGGACGTGTTGGTATACTTTATAGCCATGTGTAGTCCAAAAAGTAAAAGTATCTCAGGACTGGAAAAACGACCTTGAAAATCTTGATTCCTCAGGTATGAGGTTGAGGTCAGAGTATCCACTGAATAAAGAGCTGACGTTTGCTGTATGTCCATGATACCTTGAAACACTTGTGCCTTCTCAAAATCAGGAAGCAGCTGTAAATGCTGTAAAGATCACTGAATATGACACAGAAAGCCCTTGGTCTTAGTACCTTCCAGTGAGTTCTTAGTCCAGTCACTTCCTGTCTCTGCCTTTCAGTTTCTCCATCTGTCATACAAAGGAGTAGAAATGGAACTAGATCACCTCTAAAGTCCCTTCTTGCTCTAACAGGATAGGATCCTGGAAACAAAATAAAATCTGAACCCACTTAGAATTTAATCTTCATATTCTAGGACCCTCAAACCCTGGTTTTTCAAAAAGATGGTAATATGCAGGCAGGGATGAAGGTAGCAAGCAATGCTGACCACCCTGTGATGCTGTTTGCCTTATCCAGCTTGAGAGCTGTTTTGAGAACAACACTTCAGCTTGCATGGTGGAAACAGTAGAAACAAAGGTGTTCTTGGGCTGATAGACCCAGACAGCAACTGACTTGTAAGTAGAAATTGTTGAGGGGAAAAAAGCCTTGAGACTAGGGCACTGTCCACTATGGGAAGGCTGAGGTCCCGGGGCCAGGCCAGAATGCTTAAGTTTGAGTGGACCCTTAACCATTCTCCCGTGCTCAGTCTAGTGACCTTGGGGAACCCTCAGATTCAAGAAGGTCACCATCATGTCTGTTGACAGATTTGTGTTCCTCAGGCCTTTTCAACCCACAGTGAAATTTTGGTTTTCCTCTAGTGAGTAATTTATATACTGGTGTGAACACCTGAAGCAGTTGCTTGAATTGTATTTTCTTGTTTCTGTCTAGAGCAGATAGTAGATTGGTTAACACAAAGAGCAGGGCCACCGCTAATTTTGTTATTTCACTCAACTGGCATGAAGTTTCTAAAACTGAAGACAGAGTCATTGAAGCTGTGGATGTACACTTGTTCACTTGCTGAGTAGCTTAGAATGTGTTGTGAATAGGCAAAATCATGACACACTTAAAGGTCTAAGGTCGACTCTGTTCTGGAACCTGCCTTCCTCTGTCCCCTCCACTTCACTTACCATCTTTATGTGGCCAAGCTGTGGATGCATAAACTCCATAGACTCTGAAGCTGCAGACAGACTGGTATTCATCAGAATTAGGTGTTTGGAAGCAGGTTCTGACACTCACTCTAGGCCTGCCCAGTCCAGCACTGTGGTCACTAGCCACATGGGCCCTTGAAATGTGGCTAGCCAAAACTGAGGTATGCTGTGCAGACAGGAGGAGAAGGGTTTGACAAAGGATGAGATGGCTGGATGGCATCACCAACTCGATGGACATGAGTTTGGGTAAACACCAGGAGTTGGTGATGGACAGGGAGGCCTGACATGCTGCGATTCTTGGGGTCACAAAGAGTCGGACACAACTGAACGACTGAACTGAACTGTAAGTGGGGAACGCACACTAGATTTTAAAAACTTGGTTACAAAAAAAAAAGAATACTAAATATCTCAGTAATAATTTTCATATTTTAAATGTGGAAATAATTCTGGGTTAAATACACTACTAAAATAATTGCAGCTGTGCTTTCTTTTTTAACTTTTCAAGTAGGGCTACCAGAAAATAAAAATTACACACATGGTTCACAATTGTGCCTCAGATTCTGGCTCTGTTGGGTAGCACTCCCTAGACAGTTGGGCAGGAGCTCCTAAACACCTAGTCTGTGTCCAGTAGTAGAATAGACCCTGTTTCCTTGCTGATGCATCTCCAGAGTCAAGTACAGTGCCTGACAGATCCTAGGGGCTTACACTTGGATGAATGCGCCCTCCAATACTCCAAAGTGAGGAAACATTGACTTTGGAAGAGACGGCTAGGAAGAAATGCTTACCCCCAAGCAACTCCACCTGCTATTGCATGGCTGTGAGTGAAGAGCTTGGAAAATTACAGGCCACCTTATTTCAAGGTGCAGCTCAGCAAGTCACTCACTCACTGTGTGACCTCAAGCAAGTCACTTGTCTCCTAACCTCCTTTCCTTCCTCGGCATAGGAAGAAGGTTGTGCCAAGTAAATACTCTCAGCACCTTCCAGTGTTGTGACTCTTTGAATGGGGAGGGGTAGAGAAGCCTTTGCCCACTCATAATCACTGGGCCTGTCTCAAGTTCTCTTTGCACTTCTTCCTTGCTTTATTTTTCCTCGTTTCCTCTTCACCTTTTTCCATTACACTCTGTGCTCTTGATTCTGTCTCTCCCGCTCTGTCCCCCCAAGCAATGCCAGAACTGTCTTTCTCCTGTTTTTTGTGTTGTTCTGCTTCTCCAGTCGCTGGGGATGGAAAGTGAGGAAGGACCCATCCCGGAAGTGGTTTCCCATCCCAGAAGTGGAAACACAGCAGGTTTTGGAGGGAGTGGTCCTCTTGGTCCACCTTTATTTCTTGGACTCTGGCAGTGGTAAGGAACAGTGCTGGCAAATGAGGGGCCCAAGGTATAGAGCAATGAGGAGCTAGGACAAGATTCCAGCCCTCCAGTGTTCTTGCCTGGGAAATCCCATGGACAGAGGAGCCTGGCGGGCTATAGTCCATAGGGTCACAAAGACTTACCCACTGAGCATGAGCATGGTCACAGTCTCAGCTCCTCTCGCTGGCGCTTGCTCACCTCCTGGCACTCTTACAGTTTTCCCTAAAGTTAAGAGTTCTGTAGTGTCAGTTTGAAGCATTTGCTCATTTAGCTGTTGAACAGGAACAAAAAGCCACTATATCAAAGAGCCAAATGCCTTCTCAAGAGCCAGGCAGAGTGGGTGAGGGTGAGACAATCAGAAATGGTGAGAGTCGTGGCAAACCAGAGCGAGCTGGTTGTAGCTAAAGGCTTTCAAAGTCTTCTTCCTTTTGATTTTTTAAATGCTGTGGTGACCAAGCAAAACACAACTCTAGCCTGAATCGGGCTCATAGCCAATGTATCAGGTTGGCCAAAAAATTTGTTCGGATGTTTCCGTAAGCTAGTACAGAAAAACCCGAATGAACTTTTTGGCTAACCCAACACTTCAAAGTTTGCCATCCTTCCTAGCTTATCTATCATCTAGAGTTTGGCTAGATTCTGTCTAGATTTCTTAGGATGGTAGATGACATACCAAGACAAATAACTTTAGAACTCGTAGTCTATATTTAAACTCTAATTTCCAATGAGCATATGCAAACTTTCCCTTCCTTCCACTACTCTCTTTTCCTAGAAATGCATTCATCTGCACCCTGGAATCTTCCATTGCTTTCAAGGGTGGCTTGAGCATTAGTTATGTTAAAATTTAAACTGAAGCAAACAGACTGTGTAAGATTCGCATTCTTTGAAATATGATTATACATTTTCAGCAGATTTCTCCAAAACCTTAAAATCCTAGTACTGATGAACAAGAGCTGAAGTTCTTGCTAACTTGCCATTTCTTCTAATGAGAGGAGTTACTCTGAAAGTGTCCAGGCTGATATGGAGCTGGAAGTATCTCAAAGAACATTTTGCCAAGGCCACATCTGCCTCGCTCATGCATCTTTCTATCTGCTGAGGGATAAGATGTCTTCACACCCAAATGACCTTAAGACACAAAGTCATCACTCTTCTGTCATCTTGCATTGTCACCCCAGCAGACAACAAGCAGCCTGAAGACAGGGCCTGTGTCTAAGCCATCCCGTAGCCCCAGCACCCAAGTCTGGCACTCAAAGCTTAGTGAATGGAACTGTCCTTCTGGACAGTTATGGAACTGAACTGTCTCCTTCCCTAAATATTTGTTTTCCCCATTCATTTATTTATTTAGCACACATCCGTGATGAATATGTTTTCTGCTATGAAAATGGAAGGAGAAAATTGTTTAAGCAGATTCTTTCCCTTGTAACCTTTACAAAGAAAGGCATATATCCTGAGTATCATTTGTTGAGTCTCAGCCACTCTCCTTGGTACTAAGGATGCACTGGTGACATGACAAACAGTCCCTGCTGTCACAGGGCTCATAATTGACAATAGCAAAGGCCGGACTTTAGTGGAACCCAGACATCACTTCTTGGAGGAAGCCTCCATGGCTCCTTATCCTCTTCCTTTGTCCCTCTTTTGTAATTAGTGTGTCCCTTGCCACAGACCCTGTTGCTCCATGTTTTAGTTGCCTGCCCACTTAAAGGTCTCCCAATCTGGACTCTCTGCTGCTCACAGGTGGAAACTTGGGTCCCATCATTGATGCGCTCCCAGGGCATGACATGGCTGCTGTTACAGAAGTAGCACACAATCAAAGTGTGCTGAGTTAGTAGATGAAAAATTGGCAGTTCTATACACGGTTTGACCAATGAGAACTAAGGATATTGGAGTCAGAACAATTTGTAGTTGAGGTTGAATACAAAGTAGTGAGTGGGTTGCTAGAAGACAAAAGAAAGAGCATCTTGGCTCTAGGGTGATGGAAGTTCCATGTTGGAATCTGCTCTCATTGCAGTCATCTGAGTATTCCATTTTAGAGTGACATGAAGTATAACAAGGTAGTTCAGTGGAAAACCACTAGATTTTGGAGGAAATGTTAATTTGAAGCAGAAGTTTAAGAATATCCTTGGAGTCTATTTCTTTCACCCTTCCTGCTACATATATAGATTCTAAGTCTATAATCCATATCCAGATCAATATCTCTAGCTATCTTTCTATCTTCATTATTTTTTTTTTTTTTTTGCTCTTTAGATTTAAAAATGCTTTTGAACTTGAAAAAAAATACTGTGGGGAAACTAAACCAGTATGAGGTTAGCATGTGGGAGGTGGGAGTGAGTGGCTGCAAAACGTATAGTTATATTCCTGGATTTGAATTATTTCTTCTTCTTTTTTTGGTTTGGGTTTTTTTTTTTTTTAAATAGTGTGAAGCTTTTTTACTTAAAGGCAATTGTTGGAGAAATGAGCATTACATTTCCAGTTGTACTGACTTATAGTATCCAGCCATTTAGATTCCTGTGTGTTCCAATTCCTTTTTCTATAGCTTTTCTGACTTCTTTCCCATCTCTTTCTCTGCCCATTGCACCTCTGTATTTTCTTTATTTATTGGCTACACCGAGTGGCACGTGGAATCTTAGTTCCCTGACCGGGGATCGAACCCGTGCTCCCTGCATTGGAAGCATGGAGTCTTAAGCACTGGACTGCCAGGGAAGTCCTCTGTATTTTCTAGAATAACGTCCTCTTAACCTCAAATACAAAACACCATCAAAGAAATTTTGAAGTCTCTTATACTGGGACAGTGTTTGAAGCATGTCCTTCCCCCCCACCCCCCACAACATTTCCTGGGGAACTGTTTAAACCTAAACCCACCCTCATCTTGCCACCTTTCATATCTCAGCTCTTTTCTTGTAATCTTTCACTTAACAAGCTTCCAAAGACTGATGATTTCACGTGGGTGAAGTCAAGTGTCCTGTGAAATACTTCTGTTTTCTTTCCTGCATGTATCCTTTTAATTCTATATCTTTACACAGCCCTTAACTTTGGGCTTAGGCAGATTGCAGTCAGCATCTGCACCTCCTAAAATGCCCCAGCGCCTGCCTTTTGATTGCTCTGGTGCTGGGTAATCATGACACCCATGGTCCCCACGTGTCTCCCTGCATGTCTCTCACACAGAAGCTTCCTTCCAGTCAGAGCTTGTGTGACTGGCTTCCAGTCAGAGCATTCTATGAAAAAGGAGCCCTTTGAGTTCAGGGTTGGAGCCTAGTGGGGAAGCGCCTTCTTCAGTGATCACAACGCACCTCATTAAGCATTCTTTTCTGCCCCATTTTCTAAAGAGAGGAGACTTGGGGTCTGTCATGTTGGAGGGCTACTGAGAATGGTATAGCTTCCGTCTGGACCTGCTCCATGATTCTCTTAGACATTTCAACCCAGCTATGTGTTTGTTCCCAGCTGACTGCATTCCTGTCATCTGAGGAAAAAGGTTTAAGTAGTTCAAGTCTGAAAGTGCTTCTAACCAGTCATCTGTCTCCTGCTCTTTTCCTTTCCCTATAACCGTCTCAGCTAGGGGAAATAGATAGCGTAATAAACTTTACTCTCCGACCTAAACCAGGGAAAGGGTAAACGGGGATCAGTTATTTCTAGGAGATGAGAAGACCTCTGTGTGTGTGTGTGTGTGTGTGTGTGCACGGTGGGTTGGAGGGCAGGGAGGGGACAATGCAAATCAATCAAAGATTTTTATGGCTCCATACTTTTATTTCAATATTTGAAAGGAAAAAAATGTGAGGAGTGAGTCATCCAGTTGCCAATCGGAGATCTAGCCAAGCGGAAAACACCTACTCTGTGTCCAGCTCTGTTCCTGGTATAGAGGGAGGCTTGGAGGACAAGGTCCTTGCCCTCAGGTCACTGCCCATCTTTCTTCAGCTCTTTGAGGCCTTGAAAGAGCAGTCTATGCTTGAAGCCTCTGTGTCTTTCCTTTAACCTGTGTCTCAGGTTGGGTTCTCTGGGAAGCAGAGTCTGAGACAGAGGTATAATGTGGGGTATTTATGAGTGAGTTCCCTTGGGATTCCCTGGTGGCTCAGACGGTAAAGCGTCTGCCTATAATGCGGGAGACTCAGGTTCAAACCCTGGGTCGGGAAGATCTCCTGGAGAAGAAATGGCACCCCACTCCAGTACTCTTGCCTGGAAAATCCAATGGACGGAGGAGCCTGGTGGGCTACAGTCCATGGGGTCGCAAAGAGGCAGACATGACTGAGTGACTTCAGTTTCTTTCACTTTCACTTTGGATTCTTTCAGTCTCACTTGGGATTAACATCTGTGGGAGGCAGGGAGAGGAAGCAGGCTTGGAAAGCAGGAAGAGGAAGCACTTCTCTCTCTGGAGAAGAAGGGCCATAATGCAGGTCCAATGATTGCTCAGCCAACCTCACAGGGCTCTCCGGATGGAGGTCATCCTTCAGAGCTGCCCCGAGTTAAACTGAGATGACTGGGAAACTTTATGCTCCCACACTGATCAGTTATTAGATGTATGCTTCCATGAAAAGAAGTGTGACCTCTGGGTGGGGGGTCTTTCTGAAGCTGAAGCCATCTCTGAAGGGGCTGCTGGGGACTCTGTGCAGATAGTCCTCCCAGCAGCTGAGCAACAGAGCTTTTATTGAAGGGAGATCTGAGTGGTGCATCACAGTGGCTACTGCAACCCACAGCAGGCTGGCTTTTCAGAAGCCAACTAAATAGCTCTTGCCAAGGTTAGCAACGAACCCCTCAGCGGAAAGTGCGACAGCCTTGTCTTGATCCTCTTCTTACACGAATTTTCCGAGCACTTGGCATTGTTAATCAACTTGTCTGACTTCGAAACCTCCCTTCAGTTCTGCTGTAGTTCACTTTTACTTTTCTGAAACTCCTTCCAAGTCATTCCTCTGTGTTCCTCAGTGAACCATTCAATCATAGATGCTGTCCCCACCTCCTTGTTCCATCCTAGCTCTCCTCTTTCTTTTCCGTGTTCTTTTCCTCTCTGGATGATCTGTCTCATCCAATTCCAAATGCCAGTGATTGGATGACTCCCACAGCGACAACTCTTTTCTGAGCTCCAGGTGTATTTCCAACTGACCACTACATATCCACAATATAAGTGCCCTGCTGAGACAAATTCAACCTGTGTGTTTTAGTCAGCTTGGGCTGCCATGACAGAATACCACAGGCTGGGTGGCTTAAGCAACAGAAAATTCTTTCCTCACAGCTCTGGAGACCGGAAGTATAAGATCAAGGTGCCAGTAGGGTTGGTGTCTGATGAGAGCTCTCTCTCCTCAAGTTGAAAATTCCCACCTTCTTGCTGTGTCCTCACATGACCTCTTTTCTGTGCACACATGAAGAGAGAGAGAGAGAGATCTCCAGTATCTCTTCCTCTTCTAATAAGGATGCCAGTTGTATTCGAGTAGGGTCCCAACCATATGACCTCATTTAACCTTAGTTACCTCCCTAAAGGCCTTATCTCCTAATATTTTCACATTGCGGGTTAGGGCTTCAACATATAAATTTTGTTTTGGGGGGCACAATTCATTTCCCTAAACTCTTTATCCTATTTCTTCTATCACTATTCCTCAAACTTACCCTTACCCCTCTCTTTGCTTCTCAGTAAATTATACCACCCAGTGGCTTGAGCCAAAAACTTAAGAATCATCGTTGCCTTATTCTTTTGCCTCACCTTCTACATCTAAGCTGCAGCATTTATGTATTTCTATGTAACAAATTATCCCTAAATTTAGCATCTTACTACAATAGGTACCTTGTGCTCAGTCACATCCGACTCTTTGAGATCCCATGGACTATAGCCTGCCGGGCTCCTCTGTCCATGGGATTTTTCAGGCAAGAATACTGGAGTGGGTTGCCATTTCCTACTCTAGGGGATCTTCTCAACCCAGGCATCAAACCTGAGTCTCTTGTGTCTCCTGCACTGGCAGATGGGTTCTTTACCACTCGTGCCACCTGGGAAGACAGCCAACACTTGTTATCTCACTCAGTTTCTGTGGGTGATAAACTATGAACAGCTTAAGTGGATGGTTCTGGCTCAGAGTCCCTCATGAGGTTGCAGTCAAATGTTGGCTGAGGATGTAGTCATCTTAAGGTTTGATTAGAGCTTCAGGATTGATATTAAAAATTTCTCACTTAGTGGCCATTGGCAGGAGGCCTCACTTCTTCACTGGCTATTGGCAAAAAAGTACTAATTCCTCTGTAGACAGGCCTCTCCACTGGGTTGCTTGACTGACCTCATAACATGGCAGCTAGCTTCCCCAGAGTGAGTAATCCAAGAGAGAGTGAGGAGGAGACCATGTGTCTTTTACAACCTAGTCTCAGAAGCTTTACACCCTCACTTCTATCATATTCTATTCAGTAGAGACAAGTTACTAAATATATACTAAAAGAGGACAATTAAAGTCCTTTTGAAAGGAGGTGTATCAGATAATTTATGGACATATCTTAAGATCTCCTAAACATCTCATATCTACCCAACTTTTATGCATTCTTAGACCATTATACCCACTCCAGTGTTCTTGCCTGGAGAATCCCAGGGACAGGGGAGCCTGGTGGGCTGCCGTCTATGGGGTCGCACAGAGTTGGACACAACTGAAGTGACTTAGCAGCAGCAACAGACCATTATACTGGCCTCCTAAATTGTCTCCTTGCTTTCAATTTGTCTGAAACCCAGATATAATCATGTGAACCCCAGTGGCTCCCTGGAACCTGCAGAAGAAAGCCCACATTCTTTAGCATAACATTCAAGGCTCTACATAATTTTGCTAGAAACTTTTTAAAATTTAACTTCATTCTTTATTCTTCATACCTCCCTCTAAACGATCCACATACATTCATACTTCCTTGGTTTTGATCATCTTTTTGCACTTTCTCTGCCTGGAATTTCTGTGGTTGTTCCAAATTGTTCATCTTCCATGTAGCTACACACTATGCCATGTAGCTTTGAAGTTCCACTAGAGGCAGAATATACTTCTCCACCCTTCAGCTTTGGACTCAGTTATGTGACTTACCTTGACCAATAGAGCTGTGATGTAAGCGAGGGCTTGAATGTGCTTGAGCAGTTGGACTTGCTCTCTTGCCCCTCTGCCATGGCCATGAGAAGAGCTTTCTTTGGGCTGCTACTGCCCTTTCCACCCTTATGGCAGAAAGTGAAGTGGAACTAAAGAGCCTCTTGATGAAAGTGAAAGAGGAGAGTGAAAAAGCTGGCTTAAAACTCAACATTCAAAGAACTAAGATCATGGCATTCAGTATCACTTCATGGCAAATAGATGGGGAAACAATGGAAACAGTGACAGACTTTATCTTCTTGGGCCCCCAAATCACCACAGATGGTGAATGCAACCACGAAATTAAAAGACTCTTGCTGCTTGGAAGAAAAGCTATGACCAACCTAGACAGCATATTAAAAAGCAGAGACATTACTTTGTCTACAAATGTAAATCTAGTCAAATCTGTGGTTTTTCCAGCAGCCATGTATGGATGTGAGAGCTGGGCCATAAAGAAAGCTGAGCACCAAAGAATTGATGCTTTTGAACTGTGGTATTGAAAAGACTCTTGAGAGTCCCTTGGACTGCAAAATCAAACCAGTCAATCCTAAACAAAATCAATCCTGAATATTGATTAGAAGGACTGATGTCACTGAGGCTGAAGCTCCAATACTTTGGCCACCTGATGCGAAGAGCAAACTCATTAGAAAAGACCCTGATACTGGGAAAGATTGAAGGCAGGAGGAGAAGGGAATGACAGAGGATGAGATGGTTGGATGGCATCACTGCCAGGCTACTCTGTCCATGGGATTCTCTAGGCAAGAATACTGGAGTACTCCAAGGGATCTTCCTGACCCAGGAATCGAACCCGGGTCTCTTGCATTCCAGGCAGATTCTTTACCAACTGAGCTATGAGGGAAGCCCATTGTTATTTGTAGATGTTGCCAAAAGGCTGCATTACTAAAGATTTGGGTCTGTAGGCTCCCACATGTGAAGATCTTCCCACAGAATCGTCAGGCCCTAAGAACTCAGGATGCAACAAGACTGAAAGCAAACATCAGCCTCTTAGGGTCCTTTGCAAAGTGACTGCTGGTAGGTATTGTTTAAACTTCTCTACCAACTATTTAGAATAAAGGACATTCTCAGATGCCACTAGTTAAGCATAGGTGAAAAATACAGGGATCAAGTCTGTAAATGAAGCTGTTTATGGTACATGTTACTTCTTAAGAGATATTTGGGGCAAAGAGCCCTTCATGGCACCCCACTCCAGTACTCTTGCCTGGAAAATCCCATGGACGGAAGGAGCCTGGTGGGCTGCAGTCCATTGGGTCGCTAAGAGTCGGACATGACTGAGCAACTTCACTTTCACTTTTCACTTTCATGCATTGGAGAAGGAAATGGCAACCCATTCCAGTGTTCTTGCCTGGAGAATCCCAGGGACAGGAGAGCCTGGTGGGCTGCCGTCTGTGGGGTCGCACAGAGTCGGACACGACTGAAGCAACTTAGCAGCAGCAGCAGCCCTTCCCTGGGATGATTGCAGTGATCTCAGCTGTCAGCTAGCTGACTGAAACCAGAGAGGTGGGAATGCAGCAGCTCAGTCGGGAGTCATGCTATTGAGTCATGGGATGTTTTAAAGGAAAGGAAGTGTTACAATAAATGGTGTTGGGAAAACTGGACCGCTACATGCAAAAAAAAGAATCAGTTTGAACTACTTTCTTACGCCATATACAAAAGTAAGCACAAAATAGATTAAAAACATAAAATCTAAGACCTGAAACCATTAAACTCCTAGAAGAAAACAGGCAAGATGCTCTTTGACATTGATCTTAGTTATATTGTTTGGATCTGTCTTCTCAGGCAAAGGATACAAGGGTAAAAATAAACAAATGGGACTTAATCAAACTAAAAAGCTTTTGAACAACAGAGGAAACCATTGACTAAATAAAAAGGGAGCCTATTGAATGGAAGAAGATATTTGCGAACAACATATCCAATAACAGGTTAATATCCAAAATATACAAAGAATCCATACAACTGAACATCAAACAACCCAATTAAAAAATGGGCAAACTGAATAGACAGTTTTCCAAAGAAGACGTATGGCTGGCCAACAAACACATCAAAAGATGCTCGATGTCACTAATTATTAAGGAAATGCAAGTTAAAAATCACAATGAGATATAATCCCACACCTGTCAGAATTGCTATTATCAAAAAGACAACACATAAAAAGTGTTGGCAAGGATGTGGAGAAGAGGGAACCATCGTGCACTGTTGGTGGAATTTTAAATTGGTGCAGTTGCTATGAAAAACATCATGGAGGTTCCTTTAAAAATTAAAAATAGAATTGCCATATGACCCAGAAATTTCACTTTTGGATATTTACCCAAAGGAAACAGAAACACTAATTTGAAAAGATATATGCAGCCCTGTGTTCATTGAAACACTATTTATAAGAGCCAAGATATGGAAGCAACCAAAGTGTCCATCAATAGACAAATGGAAAAAGAAGATGTGAGATATATATATAGATAGATAGATAGATATGGTGTGAAATATGTATATATATGCAGTAGAATATTGCTCAGCCATAGAAAATGAAATCTTGCCATTTGCAACAAATGGATGCATCTAAAAGGTATTGTGCTAATGAATGTCAGAGAGAGAAAGGCAAATACTATATGATTTCACTTACATGTGGAATCTATAAAAACAAAACAAAATGAAAACAGACTTATTGCTACAGAGAATAAATGAGTAGCTGTCAGTGGGGAGAGGGAATGGGGGAAGCAAAATAGATGAAGGGGATTAAGAAGTACAAACCTCCAGTTATATAATAGATAACCACAGAGATGTAATAATCAGCATAAAGAATGTGATCAATAATATGGTAATAACTTTGTATGGGGACAGATGGTTACTAGACTATAGTGGTGACCATTTCATAATGCATGCAAATGTCAAATCACTATGTAGAACCCCTGAAACTAATATAATATTGTACAACTGTATTTTAATTAAAAGAAAGCAAAAGTTTTACAGTGATGAGAGCTTTCAGGTGAATATCCAAAGAAAGGTGACTCAAAACAAGACTTGGAAACCCCTAACCCAAGCAAATAAAAAGTTGAGGGCTTTTAGGGTATTCCAAAGGCAAGAGGACAAACATAGACAGCATACTAAAAAGCAGAGACATCACTTTGCCAATAAGATCCATATAGTCAAAGCTATGGTTTTCCCAGTACGGATGTGAGTGATGGACCATAAAGAAGGCTAAGTGCTGAAGAACTGATGCTTTTGAATTGTGGTGCTAGAGAAGATTCTTGAGAGTTCCTTGGGCTGCAAGGAGATCAAAACAATCCTAAAGGAAATCAACCCTAAATATTCACTGAAACAACTGATGCTGAAGTTGAAGCTCCAATATATTGGCCATGTGATGCGAAGAGCTGACTCATTGGGAAAGACCCTGATGCTGGGAAAGATTGAGGGCAGGAGGAGAAGAGGATGAGATGGTTGGATGGCATCAACTCAATGGACATGAGTTTGAGCAAACTCTGGGAGATAGTGAGGGACAGGGAAGCCTGCCATGCTGTAGTCCATAGGATCACAAAGAGTGAACAACAATGGCAATTACAAAGATCACTCATTCAATAAAAAACAAGCCTTTCAAAATTTTTTCCCAGTTTTATTGTGCTATTATTGACATATAACCTATATAAGTTTTAAGTGTACAATGTGAGACTTCCCTGGTGATCCAGTGGTTAAGAATCCACCTTTCAGTGCAGGAGATGTGGGTTTGATCCCTCATCAGGGAACTAAGATCCCATATATTTCAGGCAACTAAGCCCAAATGCCACAACTGAGCATGCTTACCTGAACTGGAGGGCCCACAGGCAGCCACTGTGGAGCACAGGCACTATGGAGCCTGCAGGCCACAACCAGAGAGAAACTGGCACTCTGCAACAAACACTCACGATGCAATGAAAGATCCCACATGCTGCAGCTAACACCTGACGCAGCCAAAAATAAAGAAAGAAACATTTTTTAAAACATGTACAATGTGACAATTTGGAATGGATGCTGGAAAATGATTACCATAGTAATGTTAGTTAATATCTCCATCCCCTTACAGAATTATTGATACATGATATCATATGATAAATTTGTTTTTTTCTTTCTGACTTACTTCACTTGGTATGATAATCTCTAGGTCAATCCATGTTGCTAAAAATAGTATTATTTCATTCTTTTTTATAGCTGAGTAGTATTCCATTTGGAGAAGGCAATGGCACCCCACTCCAGTACTCTTGCCTGGAAAATCCCATGGACGGCGGAGCCTGGTAGGCTGCAGTCCATGGGGTCGCGAAGAGTCGGACACGACTGAGTTACTTCACTTTCACTTTTCACTTTCATGCATTGGAGAAGGAAATGGCAATCCACTCCAGTGTTCTTGCCTGGAGAATCCCAGGGACGGCAGACCCTGGTGGGCTGCTGTCTATGGGGTCGCACAGAGTCAGACACGACTGAAGCGACTTAGCAGCAGCAGCAGCAGCAGCAGTAGTCCATTATATATACATATATGCTTAGTCACTCAGTCATGTCCGACTCTTTGCAACTTCATGGACTGTAGCCCACCAGCAACTTCATGGACTGTAGCCCACCAGGCTCCTCTGTCCATAGGGATTCTCCAGGCAAGAATACTGGAGTGTGTTCCCATGCCCTCCTCCAGGCGATCTTCCCAAACCAGGAATCGAACTGCAGTCTCCTGCATTGCAGGCAGATTCTTTACTTTAACAGTTGAGCTACCAGGGAAGCATGAATATATATATTTGTGTGTGTGATATATATCACATTTTTTTTTATTCATTGTGCTGCTGATGGACATTTAGGTTGTTTCCCTGTCTTGGCTATTGTAAGCAGTGCTGGTATCAACAGTGGTTTGCATGTGTCTTTTTGAATTAGAGTTTTTTCCAGATATAGCCCAGGAGTGGGATTGCTGGATCATATGGTAACTCTATTTTAGTTTTTTGAGCACCTGCCATAACTGTTCTCCATAGTGGCTGCACCAATTCACCTTCCACTGACAGTGTAGGAGGGTTCCCTTCTCTCCACACCCTCTTCAGTATTTATTATTTGTAGACTTCTTGATGATGGCCATTCTGACCAGTGTGAGGTGATACCTCATTGTAGTTTTGATTTACACTTCTCTAATAATTAGTGATGTTGAGCATCTTTTCATCTGCCTATTGGCCATGTCTTATTTAGAAAAATGTCAGTTTAGGTATTTTGGCCATTTTTTGATTGGGTTGTTTGGTTTTTTTGTTTGAGCTGTATGAGCTGCTTGTATATTTTAGATATGAACTCCTTGCTGGTCGCATCATTTGCATTTTCTCCCAGTCCATAAGTTGTCCTTTTGTTTTGTTTGTGGTTTCCTTTGCTGTGCAAAAGCTTATAAGTTTGATTAGGTCCCGTTGGTTTATTTTTGCTTTTATTTCCATTACCTTGGGAGAATGACCTAAGAAAACTGGCTCTGATTTATGTCAGAGAATGTTTTGCCTATGTTTTCTTCTAAGAGTCTTATGGTGTCCTGTCATATATTTAAGTCTTTAAGCCATTTTGAGTTTATTTTTGTGTATGATGTGAGGGTGTGTTCTAACTTCATTGATTTACATGCAGTTGTCCAGCTTTCCCAGCAGCACTTGCTGAAGAGACTGTCTTTTCTCCATTGTATATAGTCTTGTTCATTGACGTAGGTGTATGGGCTTATTTCCAGGCTCTCTCTTCTGTCTCACTGATCCATATGACTGTTCCAAGATACTGTTTTTATTTACTTCAGATATATACTCAGAAGTGGGCTTGCTAATCATGTGGTAATTGTATTTTAAAATTTTTGAGGAACCTTCATACTATTTTCCATAGTGACTGCATCAATTTACATTCCTATCAGTAGTGCACAAGGGTTCCCTTCTCTCCACAGTCTTGTCATCAATTATTGATGAGGTTTTTTCTGTGAAATTAGTTCGTGTACCTGAGATTATTACTTAATGCTAAAATGAGACAAGAATCAACATTGATTTTATTTCTATTTCTTATTTTTATAGATGTAAGTTCGAAGAAACCTTATTCCTATAAGTATATTAGATTAGAAGGAGGAGTGAAGTTTTGTTCAAGCAATGTCACCTGATTTTTTAAAACTCTTTTCATGTTACATGCCCCCAAATTACATAATGATTATCATTAAAAACTTTAAAAATTGTGGCAAAATATACATCACAAAATTTACCATTGCAACCACTTAAGGTGTACAGTTAAGTGACATTAAGTTTATTTACACTGTTGAGTGACCATCACCACCATCCATTTCCAGAACTTTTCCATCTTCCCCAGCTGAAACTCTGTACACACTAAGCACTACATCTCCAGCTCCCCCCTGCCCCTGGCAACCACCATTCTAGTTTCTGTCTCTATGAATTTGAATACCATAGGCACCTCAGGTAAGTGGAACCACATGACATTTTTCATTTTGTATCTGGCTTATTTCACTTAGCATAATGTCTTCAAGTTTCATCCATGTTATTGCATGTGTCAGAACTTCTTTCCTTTTTAAGGCTGAATGATATTCCATTGTATAAAGAGACCACATTTGTTTATCCATTTTTCATCAGTGAACATCTGAGGTGCTCCTATCTTTGAAAAGTGTTAGTCGCTCAGTCGTGTCTGACTCTTTGCAACCTTATAGACTGTAGCCTGCCAGGCTCCTCTGTCTATGTTATTTCCCAGGCAATAATACTGGAGTGGGTTGCCATTCCCTTCACCAGGGGATCTTCCCAACCTAGGGATGGAATCCGGGTCTCCTGCATTGCAGGCAGATTTTTTAACATCTGAGCCACCAGGGAAATCTTTTGGCTATGGTGAATAATGAGTGTACACATATCTGAGTCCTGCTTCTAGTTCTTTTTAGTTTAAACCCAGAATAGGAATTGTTGGATCATATGGTAGTTCTATTTTTAATTTTTCGAGGAAATGTCTTACTGTCTTCCACAGTGGCTGTACATTTTACATTCCCACCAGAAATATACAAGAGTGCCATTGAAAAATTTGTTTAAGAATCAGTCAGGTGACAATACAAGTAGGCCCTTCTGCAATTTTGTTGAAAGCAAAGAACTGGATACCACCTACTTGAAAAGAGACTTGTTACCTGGTATTGATTAGAGTCATCAGCTTTTTTAACACTGGCACAGTATTTCAAATTGACTGTTTTCCCCCGAGGTGTTTACATTCCTGGGTGAATGCACCATAGTGAGAGTTATGATGGGTAAAAGTTAGCTTTTCTTTGGTGAACGGAGAGAAGGTTTATGGTAAAAAGAGAGGTAGAAAGTAAAACTGGTTTGCTGCCCCCACCACGGACACTTCCTCAAGCAGCTAAGTTTTCAGGAAAAGTACAGAGTGAAATTGAGGATCTGGAACTTGGTTTCCTTAAAATTTCATGGAAGGACCTTCCCTGGTGGTCCAGTGGTTAAAGAATCTGCCTTGCAATGCAGGGGACATGGGTTCAGTCCCTGGTTGGGAAACTAAGATCACACATGCAGAGGGACCATACTGAGCACTGCAACTACTGAGCCTACTTGCCTCAACTAGAGAGTCCATGCAGTGCATGAAAAGATCTCACATGATGGAACAAAAATCCCATGTGTGGCAACTAAGACCTGAGACAGCCAAATAAAGAAATATTAAAAAAAAAAAATCACTTCATGTAGAATCTTCATGTACTCCCAGAAAAATACAAGTCCCAAGTGGAAGACCAATGGAATCTCTTTAAAGTAGGAATAAGTGTAACTGGAAGAACTTGGAGAGACTGAGTAATGTTTTAAGTCAGTGCTTCATAACCTGTAATGTGCATCAGAATCACCTGGGTGGGAAGGCTTATTGAGACACAGATTGTTGAGACTCGCCAGTGGAGTTTCCAACTCAGTAGGTCTAGGTTGGGGCACGAGAATTTGCATCACTCATAAGTTCCTGGTGATGCTGCCACTAGTCCAGGCACCACACTGAGAACCACTGCTCTAAGGTAAACCACCTGAAACTTAGGAGTCCATGCCCTTACCTCTATAAATGACCGAGTCTTGCCTAGAGATTCTCCCACACTGTAGCAAATGAGTTTATGCACTTAATTGATGGTGACACTCTTTGGACACTGCAAGGAAAAGGCTCAGCATTTATATTACTTGTTGTCTTGTATTATATTCCCATTCCCCCACTGAAAGGTTTTTCTAAAGAGTTAGGGCTTACCTCTCTATCATCTATTGAAGATGCCCGATGACTATTTGTATTGAACTTAATACCACAATTGTCTTCCAATGAAAAAGTTTGACTAATACACTTATTAATTTATTATTTCCAACAGGAAAACCTGGACATCATTTCTTAGGGTTGAAGTATGTATTGTTTACCCTTTTGAGACAAATTCAGATATAATCAAGAACATGAAATAATGAGCTATAAGATGTCATCCAAATCTAAAATTACACTTTAAGCAATAGCAGTGCATTAACTGAATCTGCCCTCTTTTTCTGTGACCATGTGGCAAATGGGCATACATATACAATGGCGATTTTTACAAAAATATTTAAAATCTGTTGGTGATACAGATATATAAGGCTATGGGATGCAAAGGACAAAAAACAATCAAGCATCAAGAAGCTCCCAGTGTAGTAGGAAAAGGTACATTTGAACAGAAATATCCAGGGAAAGTGCCATAAGACAGAGAAGTGAAGGAGGCTGGGAGGTCTCAGAACAAAAGTATAAACTTCAGGCTAGACTTTGGAGAGTGTGGAACACTCAGGGAAACTTCCAGGCAGACAGTGTCCTGTGAGGCAGGCCATGGAGGAGGAGTAGGAGCTGTCTGTGAAGAATCGGGGTAAAGAGTGGGAAAAGAGAATTTCAGGCTGAGGGAACAAAGAGTAGTAACAAAGCCACTGAGGCAGGAAAGCATGAGAGCTCTAGGAGGAGAAGATAGGGGCTCCACGTGATTGAGGATACAGCACATGAAATGAGTAGGGACCAAGGATAGGACCAGATCACATCAGGCCTTCAATGACAGACAAGCTAAGGAAGTTGAAGTTTATTCTGCAAACAATGGGCAACCATTGATGGTGGGTGAGCAAGGAGTGGAATGATCAGAGATGTACTCCAGGAAGATTCATTTGAAGGGAATGCATAGGAGAGATGAAAAAGGATAGAGTCCGGTGGCAGGGAGACCAATTACAATCTCCAGGGACAAAGCAGAGAGGACAGATGGTGCAAGGTTAAGAATAGACAAAATCTAGTAATTCATTGGATGTGACAGGTGGAGGGAAAAGAGGAATCATATATAATGCTGACCTTTTAGGTCTGGGTGATTGGGTAAATGGCAGCACCAGAAATTGTGGCGGTGCTAGCAGGCTTTGGTTGGAAAAGGTAAGCCGATTTTGAGGTCCCAGCCCACCATCCTTTGGGTTGTCTCACGGCAGTCAGTCAGAAGTGAGGCTCAGAAAAATCACCAAAGTTGTATTGGGTTGGCCAATAAATTCGTTCAACTTTTTCCATACAATAATGTAACAGAAAAACCTGAATGAACTTTTTCACCAACCCGATAGATCAAGATTTCAGAAGTATGTCTATAAAGATGATAACCGAGGTGGGAGATGAGAGAGGACTGTCGTGGCAAGAAAGGGAAGAGGTAGGTATGAGTCAAGGAGTGACCCTTGAGAGACTCCGTACTTAGCATGTCAGTCTGCAAAGTTTTGTTAGTGTCCTTACTTTGAGTTAGGCCCCGTATTTAGTGGGCAGGAGGGAGAGGAAGAGAGACGGAGACAAGAAAGGAGTGATAGAGAGGTGGGAAAATAAAGTGCCATGCAGTTGCGGTGAAGAGAGCATTTCAAGCTGGGGTTATTGCAAGAATGAGTGGCTCCAGAAAGGCTGGAGAGGATGAAGCCTACAAAGAATTCACTGGGTTTGCCAATGAGGTCTCAAGTGATCTCCATATAGTAGACAGACTTCTAAGATGACCCCAGTGATCTCTGCCTGCAGGATTTCATGCCCTTGTGTAAGCCCTTCCCTTTTTCTATGGGTTGGACCTAGTGACTTGCTTCTAGCAAAGAGAATACCTTTGAATGAACAAAATACAGTGAAAGTGATGGGATATGCAGCTTCCCAGGTGGTGCTAGTGGTAAAGAACCCACCTGCCAATGCAGGAGACTTAAGAGATGGGGGTTTGATGCCTGGGTCAGGAAGATTCCCTGGAGAAGGGCAGGGCAACCCACTCCAGTATTCTTGCCTGGATAATCCCATGGAGAGAGGAGCCTGGAGGGCTACAGTCCATTGGGCTGCAAAGAGTAAAGTGACTTAGCATGCACACACAATGGGATATGACTTCTAAGATTAAGTTTAAAAAGACTGACTTTCATCTTACTGACATTCTTTCTCTCTCTTGCTCTCTCACTTGCTCAGGCTGATGTATCCAACTGCCATGTTACGAGCAGCTCTGTGGAGTGGCCCACGGGGCAGGGAACTGGGGGTGGCCTCCAGCCAACAGCCAGCAAAATCTGAGGCCCTCTTTAATTCCGAGTCCATGAAGAATTGCATCCTGCCAACGATCACATGACTGAACTTGAAATTGAATCCTTCCCCAGTCAAGCTCCCAGAAGAGTGCAGCTCCGGAGACCCTGAGCCAGAGGCTCCGGTTATACCATGCTAATTTCCCAACCCACAGAAACTGTGAGAGAATAAATGCATGTTGTCTTAAGTCATTAAACTTACTGCTAATTTGTGATGCAGTGATTGAGAACTACCACACTGCACTTTCAGTAGAGTGCTGAGGGCAGGAGCCAAATCACAAGGGATTAAGGAGCAGGGTTAAGAAATGCAGGAAGGAGATACAGACAAGTCTTCTTAAAGGGGCGATGGTGAAGGGAAGGAAGAAAGTGATAGTTACTACAAGCTGACTGTCAAATGGATAGAATCAATTAAATATTATTTGGGACTGCTAAGATGACACGGACTTAGCATAGCCTCAGGACTATTTGAGGGGACATTACTTCAACATGCTGAGATTCATGAGTCTTTACTGGTTAGTTCTTACTGCGGACCTACTAAGTAATAACGACCATCACCCTTCATACTTGGCTTTCAATGTACTCTTGGTCACAGCCTTCTCATGTGAGAGCTGTGAATGTTCACTGCCTGTGAAGCAGAAACTACCGAAGCGAGAGCCACTCGCTTACTTGTAACTGGGTGAACTTGGTTCTTGTGACACAGTACTCACTGTTGGCACAATAAAAACTGAGCTAGACGGATGTGTCCATAAAGTACAAAGTTGGTTCCACAAGCGTTGTGGATGCCAAAGGTATCCATGTGGGGTGTGGAGTCCTAATGGGGGGGTGGGCGGGGAGGGATGTCCCAGGGTGGCGGGAACACATCCTTACAAACCAGAGTATTGAGAGCTGCTTATCGTCATGCTCCTGAGAGTTAGGCTCAGCTTGATTATACAATTCACCCCCCTCTGCCAGCACAGAGGCCCCAGCTGTTGCTCTTAGCAAAGGACTGACAGTAACTGACACTTTATCATTTTTATGGGCAGAACACTTGATACCAGCCATATCTCTGCCAGCTTTGGAAAGAAAGCTCTCCCAAGAGTTCTGCTTTTCGGTGTCATCTGCAAAAGGCTACAAGCAGAGATCACCCGTTCGTGGGTGCGCTTTGGCATGTGCCCACGAAGCTTGACTTTCAGAGTCTTCCTGTTTGCCCCAGTTACTCCGCATGGAACTCCTCAGGCAACCCAGTGTTCCAGGAAAGCGGTGCCAAAGCTGCCAGTCAGCTCATCTGTCCCAGCCCACCCTGCTGTGCTTCCTACGGTGACTCCCAGTCTGCTTCGACTTGGCAGGGCCCAAACCAAAATGCAGGGTCTCGTCGAGTGGCTTAAGAAGGCCAACACCACACTCATGCACGTGCTGGAATTCACAGCATCTTGACTCTGGAGTAGGTGAACAAATGAATTGGGTGCTTATTCATGCCCTAACGATTACTGGAGAACATTTTTCCTCCTCGTAAAATGTAATGGTGGTGGTAAAAATACACTTAGTGCTTTTATTTATTTTTTCATTCCTTTCATTTTGATCTTTTCGTTTTTAAAAAAAAAAAAAAAAGTAATTTTTCTCTTTGCCGTGCTAGGGTTTCCAAACTGCTGCTTACAAAGAGGCAAAAACGAGTGGATTAGTCACCAAAACCTATTCGCACAGATGCATTGTCATTTTGCAAGCAATAATAGTGGCAATAAAGACATGTTTCTCCCTCTGATTTAGCTTTCTTAGAACTGTAATATGTAACTAATAATTTCCTTAAAAATAGTTGTGTCTTCTTGGTAATGAGAGAGGTTTTATCTCCCATCCCCACCCCCAGACTATGCACCAAGCAGGGGGAAGACAGTGAAGACATCTGGGGTTTCGTCTACAGGGTATTACTAATTTATCACTATTATGTTTGTTTACATGGATAGTGTCTCTCATCTTCTGTTTCCATACTGAGTGTTGTCATCATTTATTTATGTACTACTTAACAGACACTTACATAGCACATGCTCTGTACCAGTCACTGTTCTAAGCACTTTACAAATATGGACACATTTCCTCTTCCTAACAACCTCTTGGTCTAGTGGTTAGGATTCGGCGCTCTCACCACCATGGTCCAGGTCTGATTCCTGGTCAGGGAAGTGTTTCTTCTTCCTCTCCCCCTGCCACCTACCAACCTCCCTGGCGTGACCACACAACAACCCCATGAGGCAGATACTAATCCCATCTTATCCCTATTTCAGAGACGAAGACACCAGAGCACAGAGAGGTGAGGAATTTGCGAGCAGTTCCACAGCCGGAAATGGTGGGTCCGAGATCTGTCGCAGGCAGTCCCTGTTCATGCCTACCTCACTCTGCAGCCTCTATGAGTCACTTTATTAGTTTGGCTTCTGAAGGCTTTCAAAGGGCTATTTTAAGTCACATCAAACTGCCAACCAAACACTGTGCCAGAGCACTGAGTAAGTAGAAATGATGACAACATAGTCCATTCTTGGCAAATGACTTTCAGCCGAAGGTTGGGCCTCCAGGGGCCCAGGATAGTTTGCCTGTGAGACTTGGGATCCTTGGGAACTCTGAAGGGTGTTCCAATGCCTTCTTTTTCCATCTAGTGAATTTTTACTTGTCCTTCAAGATGTAGTTCAAATGTCCCTTCCTTTGGACATAGCCCTTGAAATCCAGGCAAGCAGAACACATTGATGATGGAAGAGCCGAGGCAGTCTGAGAGAACACTCTGAGGTAAATTATGCCCAAAATGAAAGTGAAATCGCTCAGTCGTATCCGACTCTTTGCGACCCCTGGACTGTAGCCTACCATGCTCCTCTGTCCATGGGTTTTTCCAGGCAAGAGTACTGGAGTGGTTGCCATTTCCTTCTCCAGAGGATCTTCCTCACCCAGGGATCGAGCCCGGATCTCCCACATTGCAGGCAGATGCTTTACCATCTGAGCCACCAGGGAAGTCCTAAATTATGCCCAAGGCTGAGCTTTAACAAGCTCCCAGTGAAGTGGAGTAATTGCAAACATTTCTAGAGCGTGCGCTCTCTCTGTCTGTATATATACTGACTTAATCCTCACAACAACCTTGTGATATATGTATTTTTCTTATTTCTATTTTATAAATGAGGAAACCAAGAGTCAGAGGTTAAGTAACTTGTCCAAGGTCACACATCTGGTGAGTGGTAGAGCCATGGTTCAAACCAACATGGGCAGTTTGGCTCCAGTTACCACACACTTCACCACCCCAGGATACTACCTGTGTGGCAAAGCCAGATCCATGCAAAAAGCTAAGGCAACTATTAGAAGGAAAGCTCGAGAATCTCCTGTAACATAGGCCTCTGGGCAGAACCATCTGTCATGGTTGCAAGGCATTTTGCAGCTTCCCACAGAGCCGTCTCCATGATCAGGTTGGCCTAGGGTTATAAGCATGGTCTCCTGTAGGGAGAAAAACAAACTGAGGCTTTGAGGGGAGAAAAAAGGAAATAATTTCCCTGAGTGTTTACTTTTTTGCCCTAAAAATTTAGAACCACATTCATTCATTCAACAACTCTTCAGGGAGTGCCCACTTTGCACAAAGCACTCTTTCAGCCCTGCAAACAAAAAGGAGCAAAATTCCTGCTTTTGTGGTTTTGTTCTGAATTTTTCTATTTTATTCCAACAACTCTCAACTCTAAATGTATCAAAACATACTAATCTTATGAGCAAATAAACATACACATACTTATCATTAATTTGATAGTCAGCTGTCAACCTGATGTTTATCATCCCTGAATGCTTTGGTGTATTTTCCTACAAAGAGGGACATTCTCATATATAATCACAATACAACCATTCAACTCAAGAGGTTAACGCTGATGCATCACTACCATCTAATCCCCAAACCCCAAGTTTCTCCATAGTCACCAACAATGAATGTCCTTTATAGCAAAGGGATCCAATCCGGGATCATGAGTAGCATTTAATTTTCTTGTCTTTTTAGTCTCCTTCAGTCTGGAATGGTTCCTCAGTCCTTCCTTGTTTTTCATGATCTTGACATTTTGAAGACTACACACCTTTTCTTTTATAGAGTGTCCCCTAGTTTCAGTTTATCTGAGGTTTCCTCACGATTAGATTCCAGTTCTGCGTCTTTGGCAGGCATAGCACAGAAGCGATGCTATGTTCTCATTGCCTCCTATCAGGTGGCCCATGATTTCAATTTGTCCCATTACTAAGGCTGTTCACTTTGATCACTTCATTAAGGTAGCAGGATTTGCCAGCCTTCTGCACAGTAAAATTATTCCCTTTGTAATTAATAAGTATTCTGTAGGGAGGGGAGGTACTCTGAGACTATGTCTATATCCCACTCCTCATCAACTTTCACCCACTAATTTTAGCGTCCATTGATGTTTCTTGCTAAATTAATTATTACTATGACGGTTGCCAAACGGTGATTTTTTTTTCTAATTCAGTCATCCCTTAAACATTTATTAGCTGATTTTTTATGCAATGAGAAGCTTTTCCTTCTCCTTGTTTACTTATTTATTTAAAGATGGACCTATAGGTTTCTATGTTTTAGTAGGATTTTACAAATCTTTCTTCCCTGGCTATTCTCAAATCTATTATGTAATCTTACACTTCTCCCTTTGGCAGAATGTGGAATAGACAGCAACTGAAAAATTAAGGCGGTTCTAAGAGACCTTGTCAGCCTCTCCAAGCCACAGAGCCTGATTGCACAAGGCTGACCTCACTGTAACATAAGGATTTTCATTATAAGATAATGATAGCTAGCTTTATTATGCACTTAGACCATGTGCTAAGTGGTTTACATGCACTATTTGAATTCACCAATAATACAACTCTGTGAAGCAGGTTTTATCATCATCTACAATTTACATATAAAGGAATCTGAGAAGTTTTTTTACTTGCCCAAAGACACACAGACTGTACATGTCAAAGGACCTCGATGTGTATAAATCCTAAAGCTTTGCCACTAACCACTTTGCTCTCCTGTCCCCAATTTACCTTCTGCAAACACAGAAGTCCCTGAGACCTGCCTGAGTTATAACTTTCCATTTGCTCCTCATTTTTATTTGTTCTCTGTGCCAAACTCCCAGCCTCTTCGGCAATCTGTCCTTGGAGTATGACTTTCTTAAATCCTCCATGGGGACTGAAATTAAGCCAGTTTGCTAGATAAAAACAGAGATTGTCAAATTCCAGGTGTGAAAAGTCAGCAGGCTTCAGAGACACGGAATTTGATGATGAAATAAAAATAAATGATAAATAAATATAAATAAACAAATATAAATAAAATGAACAAAAAAATCCAATCCCCTCTCTCACTTCCAATGTTAGCTTTAAGACCTAAGATTTTGGCGCTTAGATTTAAATTTCCCAGCAAATGTTCCAGTCAGAGTGGGGCATGGGCAATGAGGTGGGCTGTGTGGTGATATTCCCTTCCCTACCAGTGCCTTTGCTGAGCTTTGAGACTTCAAGCTGCTCGGGGTTAAGCCCCAGAGATTGGACAGTTTGCAATTAATGCTAAAAGTCTGAGGCATTGAGGTGAACACACAGCAAGCCTTCACTGAGTGTGATTGTGGCACTGCTGTGTGGGGCCCTCTTTGTTCAATTCCTACTCCTGTTCATTCATTCATTCATCAAATATTTATTAAGCATCATTGTTCTGGTGGTGTAGTACAAGGTGAAGAAAATCCTCCATCACAGAATTCAGAGTCATCTCTTGGAGGAGCGAGACAAGCAAGTGGGATTACAGAAGGATGATCAGTGCTAAGGAAATACAAGCGCTTCCCAGGTGGCTCTAGTGGTAAAGAACCCACCTGCCAACGCAGGACACTTAAGAGATGCAGGTTCGATGCCTGGGTCAGGAAGATGCCCTGGAGGAGGGCATGACAACCCACTCCAATATTCTTACCTGGAGAATCCCATGGACAGAGGAGCCTGGCAGGCTACAGTCCATGGGATCACTAAGAGCTGGACATGACTGAAGCAACTTAGCATGCACTCAAGGGAATACAAATACCACCCCTTGTTCGACAGCTAGTCTCAAAACACTACACTTCCCAAATGTCCCACAGCGATATGTGTTCCTGCATGCATTCCTGGATTTGGTGAAGGACTATTTACTGACAATCCGCTCTGTGCTAGGCCCCAGAAGCAGGGAGAAGGACCGCAGCCCTTCGAGAACTCTCTGTCTTGCCCAGGAAATGGTCAAGTGATGGGACAATGACAGTCCCTGGTGGGAGGTCCATAGCCTTCAGGAAGCAGAGAGCAGGAACCCCCACCTAGTCTGGATGAGACTTCGGGAGGGTAAAGGAGGCTCTGAAGACTTCCCAGAAGTGGCTTGGAAGTTGTGAGGGGAAGTCCACCAGCCACCAGATCAAAGGGGAATTGGGTTTTCATGAGACTCAGGAGGTCTGGAGAGCAAGACAGCAGGCAAGATGAGGGCTGGAGCTGTGGGGCTCAGGGAAGATGGGGCCCCAGAGCACACAGGTGCAGCCCAGCTGATGGAGACTGTGCTGCCACTCAAGGAAGGGAGACTCTTGAGGACACATCTGGAAAAGCAAGGAAAAGGGAGAGGACCCCAAACTGTCATTGCCGAGGGCCAATCTAGACCCTAGGTTTCCTGGCCAGCTAACCACCTCAAAGGGGCATTGAGTAACCTGTGAGGAATCAAAATGTGGTTCTAATTACTTCAAGTTTTCACCAGATTCCCCTTACACAACTGGAAAAAATGTAACAGCTCCTGTTCCAGCTCAGTGGAGTCCTAAAGGGGAGATTGTGAACACATGCACACACATGCGCATGCGTGCACACACACACTTTTTGCTCACCTTACTTATCTCTCTTCCCATTGTTTGCACAGACCTGTGCAACTTTCCAGGGGCAGCTACTGGCCAGGCCTCTGACTGGTGACCACCTTTTTCATGGCCTTGGCAGTCAGCCCCAAAGTAGAAACCACAAAATTCATGGCTTAGGGCAGTCTACTAGAAATACTGACTCAGTTTATTTCATTTAAAAGATATTAAGAGGCCTCTGAGGAAATAGTCCTTCAAGCCTGCTGTGACCTAACTTCAGCCTCTGGGTCCACAAGCTTGCTGTGGCCAGCCTCGGTCTGTCTTTCCCGGTGACTGTCCTGAGGGCTCCGGCACTCTGTGGCCCTGTCACCCTGGGAGCTATGGAAGGAGGGGTCTGCAGAGGGAGGTGGGATCACCTTAAGAGCCCAACCCTGCAGCGCATAGGAAATCCAGCACTGTGTGACCTCAAGTCCATCGGCAGACCTGATAGATCTTGGCTTCATTGCTTTCCACCTTTGCGACCTTGGGTGTGTCACTCGAGCTCGCCGACCTCAGCTTTCTCTCTAGTAAAATGAGATGAAGCCAATTTTGAAGGCTTTGGGAAATGTTAAACAAGATTGATGTAAAAGCCCTCTGGAAATTGGGAAATATATGTATTTCTGTTTTCATTTTTCTCTCTGCCCAAAGGAAAGACCTGAGAGACCCAACTGGTTACCTACGCAGGCAGATTGGCAGCAGGAATGGCTGGAGAGAGAGACAGGATGCCAGGGGTCTGGGCAGAGAACAGGCTTGCCTGGCAGAACTGGCAGTTGGCCAAGCTAACTTCAGAACCACAGTCTCCTGGTGACCTTATGAGGGTAGCCTGATTCTCCCAGGCTGCCCTCTGAGAGTGTGCAGGTGTGCATGGGATCTAGTACCTGGAATCACCCCACTGTGCTCAGTACTCAGGATTGCTTTTCTCCAAGAATGCAACATACAGTCAAGATTGGTATCAACTTTCAACTCATGCCATTCCTGTGCTGTGCTTAGTCGGTTAGTCGTGTCGACACTTTGAAGCCCCATGGACTGTAGCCCACCAGGCTTCTCTGTCCATGGGGATTCTCCAGGCAAGAATGCTGGAGTGGGTTGCCATGCCCTCCTCCAGGGGATCTTCCCAACCCAGGGATCGAACCCAGATCTCCCACACTGCAGGCGATTCTTTACCATCTGAGCCACCAGGAAGTCCTGTAGGGAAGAGCAATTATGATTAACCCCATTTTACAGATGAAGTAGAGCCTAGAGAGGTTTGAGGACATGCTAAAAGTCAGTCAATGGTCTTTACTCCAGTATCCCAACGATGTTTTCAAAATGTATTTATTCACTCAACACATATTTATGGAACACCTACAAATAGCTAGACTTATTCTGGGGGAAGGGGATGCATAGATGAATAACAACAACAAAAGCCACCAAGATTCCTGCCCTTAGAGAATATGTATATCCTAAAGAGGGGAGAAAACAAATTAACTTACAAAGAAATGTATTAGGCAAGCTAATTTCCCATAGAAGTAGATGTTAGAAAGACTATAAAAGAGGGAAGATCTTTTTGAGGAGAAGCAGGTGGAGGTGGAGGAGAAGGTTGTTGAGCTGAAACCACCAGATAGATGAGAAGAGTTTCCAGGCAGAGGGAGAAGAGAAACAGTTTCTACAGACAAAGAGAATTGACTTGTGGTTGCCAAGTGGGAGGGTAGGTTGGCAGATGGGCGGATTGGGAGTTTGGGATTAGCAGATGCAAGTTACAAGATACAGGATGGATAAACAACAAGGTCCTACTATGTAGCACAGGGAACTATATTCAATGTCCTGTGACAAACCATCATGGAAATGAATATGAAAAAGCATGTAAAAAAATTTGTTTTAAAAAAGGCGACAGTACCAAGATGGTGTGGTATGGGCAGAAAAGTACTCTTCTGAGATTGCTGTCTAATATTCTTTCACCTAGAGGCACCAAGTTTAACTCAAGGATAAAAATAAAATATTG
Source organism: Giraffa tippelskirchi (assembly GCF_054371585.1). NCBI lineage: Eukaryota > Metazoa > Chordata > Mammalia > Artiodactyla > Giraffidae > Giraffa > Giraffa tippelskirchi. The sequence continues at coordinate 16,308,554 of NC_137289.1, read as the reverse complement.
CCCATCCATTTATACATTTGCCAGTAAAATGTTTTCAAAACAGAAAGTTCATAAAAAAATAAATAACTTTTCTTTCAGTTAGGAGAAAGAAGTACCTCTCACAGGAGGAGACTGTGCCCTGATTGGAGCTGACAACCCTGGAGGTGGAGCAAGGTGGGTAGATTCAGGATTCACTGATGTATTGAGGAGGGAGTAGTGAAAAGTGAGGAATCAAAGTTTGGAAGAACTGGGGGCGGGGGAGGAGAAATCTGATGAAGAAATAGGTTGGTGGGGCAGGTAGGGGTGTGCTGTGGGACCCATGAGTTGGAGTAGGCCACGTTAAATTTAAGATATCTATTCTAGGCACTGGAGGTTCATTGAGGGAGAAGGGTACACACAGCCCTTGCCCTCATTTCAGCTGTGGTCTATAGCTGCTAGTAGCAACACAAGTCTCCAAAAGGAGGGTCTTAACTGGGGTCCATGGATATGTTTGAGGGGAGTCTGTGCACCTCCTGAAATTCTGTCCCTAAATGTCCCTCCACCTGATTCCTTTTGGGATTGTGATCAAAATTATGGATTTCTTCAGGAAAAAAGGAGACACACACACTTACACAGTAGAGCTTATCCTCCCTACTGTAAGGCTTATATCATGAGGCTATTGAACTCTATGCAGAGCCCTGCCTCCATCCAGCGATTTCTCACCTCCATGCCTTTGTTCATCAAGTCCCAGCCAGCCAGAAGGACTTCTTTTCATCTCATGCCCTGGGGCTTAACTAACTTCTGATCATAAAGCTAAAGTCTTAACTAACTTCAGATCATTCTTATCTCTGTGCTTTTTTCCATGAATGAGAAATACACACCCAGTCCAGGCCCTCCTTGAACTGATGATCTAGCACCAGGGAATACAGACACCAAATAAGAAACGACTATAAAGTGGGGCGAGTGCCGTGAAGGAGAAGCGCAGGGTGCTGGGGGACAGAGAAATCTAGTCATGGGTTCTGATGGTGGAGTCCATCACAGGAGAGCTCCTGGAAGCAGTAATCCTGACAATAAGAACTGAAAGTAGAAAAGGCTTGGGGCAGGCAGGCAGGAGGACAGGGAAGAAAAGAGTGTGTCTGGCAAGGAGACAGCTAGTCTAAAGGCCTAGGGTGAGAGGATGTGGAGCATAAGGGGAAATACTGGGAAGAGGGCCTCGTGTGTCAAGTGAAGCTTCGTGGGGAAGACAGTGAGAGGTTTTGAGTGGGACAGGACGTGATCAGATTGGTGCTGGGGAACGAGCACTGACTGTGGAGTGCAGCATGGATGGGGTAGGGGTCCAGAGGAGAGCAGGCGGCCCTGTTCCTGCTGTAACCACCCCAGGGATAGATGGGCATGCAGGAGAAGCAACCTGTCTCTTCCTTTCTCCCTTTTCCACCTTAAGCCCATGTTGAAACCACAATCATTTCTACCAATAGAAACTAGATTATCATTCCTCTGCCAGGAGGCCAAGATTCTTGCCCATAGCCCTTTGGGCATCTGATAGAAATATGTCTGTGCTTGGCAGAAAAGAAGATGTGTTTAGACCACACCTCTCTTCAGAACCCCCTAAGCCTGACATTCCAAATAGCTTGGCAGCACTTACTGCTTCGAGTGATGAGTGGTAGGACTGGCAAGTCCCAATAGGGCATTCTCAGGCCACATTTTCATCAGCCTGGCAGGAGGAAGACAAATGTGATGTTTCTGGGGTAGGGGGAATGTTGAGCGGGCCACAGAGAGAGAGAGAGAGCTTGGATCATCTCAAGTGGACACAAGGGATTTGTCTCAAGACTGGGAGGTATAGGAAGAATGTAGCATTTGATACTGGTTTATAATTAACTGGTGGAGTAGTTATAGGGGTAGATTTTGGAGACAACAATGCTTTCAATATCCATCATCAGACGAATGGATAAGGAAGCTGTGGTACATATACACAATGGAATATTACTCAGCCATTAAAAAAAATACATTTGAATCTGTTCTATTGAGATGGATGAAACTGGAGCCCATTATACAGAGAGAAGTAAGCCAGAAAGAAAAACAACAATACAGTACACTAATGCACATATATGGAATTTGAAAGATGGTAACGATAACCCTATATGTGAGACAGAATAAGAGACACAGAGGCATAGAACAGTCTTATGGACTCTGAGGGAGAAGGTGAGGGTGGGACGTTCTGGGACAATAGCATTGAAACATGTATATTATCATATGTGAAACAGAACACCATTCCAGGTTCAATGCATGAGACAGATGCTCAGGGCTGGGGCAATGGGATGACCCAGAGGGATGGGATGGGCAGGGAGGTGGGAGGGGGGTTCAGGATGGGGAACACATGTAAACCCATGGCTGATTCATGTCAGTGTATGGCAAAAACCACTACAATATTGTAAAGTAATTAGCCCCCAACTAAAACAAATAAATTAAAAAAAAAAAAAACCTCAGTATGAAAAACGAAAAGTAAATTATTTCTTTAAAATCTTTTAAATGCTGATTTTGTACTGAAATTGTATTTTGGATATATTGAATTAAATAAAATACACTTTTTAAATTAAAAAAATATATATATCCTTCTGCAGTTGCCTGTGCTTTAAGCCTTCTTCATGTCCAAAGATTGGAGGCCCTGTCCCGAACGTGCTCAGGGCCTTGGAAATACTTTATGGGATCACATCCTTCTACCCTATGCATGGTATAAGTTTTGAACACAGGCTCAAGAGTCAGACTGCCTAAATGCAAAACATGAGACTGCTACTTAGCTGGGCGACATGGGTTAAAACAACTTCTGTCAGCCTCTGTTTACCCGCTGGAAAATCAGGAAGCTAATATTACCAACCTCAAAAGATTGTTGTGAGGGTGAAATAGGATGGCACATGCCAAGTATCTGACATCACGTTAATAATAGGTATTGAATACTTACTATTATCTGTCACCAAACCATTTGGCAAATTCAAACTCCTTCCCCACCCCCAGCCCCAATATCTATTATCTTACTTCTTATGCAACAAACAAACCCTTTTAGAGATTTCCTTAAATTCTCTGGAATAAAGAGTCTCAAACAAGATTAGCCTAAAACACAACGTTTGAAGCTACGAAAGAAGTGATTTGTTTTCTGTGATTGATTCTGCTCAGTATTAAGTATCCTACAATCTAAGGAAACACGAAAACGTAGAGAAAAAAAAAAAGAAGACCAAATTTTAAAGTTTGGATCATAATGCCAAAAAGGTGTAAACATTTAAAAAGAAAAACCCAGTGCCATTCACAAGGAAACCAGAAAGCACAAACACTAACAATGGTTGTGTCTCAGTGATGAAGCTGTAGGTATTCTCTTCTTTTTTCAACAAATCTGTATCTTCTTTTTCCTTTAAGGAACTTATATTACTTATGCACATCTTTTAAATTATAAGGAAAAAGAGGAGAAAAAGCAGTGCAAATGCTGTCTTAAACTTCAATCTGAATGTTCATTGCAGTGCAAAAGAAGCTAGTTACAGCTTCAAAAAATTAACTAGTTTAATTCATGCTGTTTGTTCACTGAGAGTTAATTTAATATACTTATCCTAGAAAATAATGCATTATTCAGTTTAATCAATATTCATTTGTTCTTTGCATAATCATATTTGCAAAAGCATTTATTAACAATGTGCCTGCAGACTCGCAGGGAAAGGCCATGCTATAAGTGGGGTAAAATTTTTGAAATAAAAGAAAAACAATGAATTTACCAACATTAGGGAAATGATTGATTCTAACATGCTGCAGGTTTTCATTTAAAATGCAGCCAGGAGTCTTTTGTATATGTGTTTTCATTGGAAGCAGCAATAGATACACTGTCAAATTAATGAATATCATGTTAATTCAGAAGGAAATTAAATCTGGGTTGTTATTGAATAGCTGGCATATTGGTGCACGTGACACTGGCTCTTTCTACATAACCTCAATTGACTGGAACTGTCAATGCTATGGATATTTGCAAATGTTTGTCCTTGTGTAGCTAAGAAATACGTATTTTTCCATTTAAGTCAGGATGCATAATGTGATGTAGACACAGATAAAGACTCATGTTAGGTTTTTCAAACATCAGGATTTGAAAAATGTCACCTTTTAGGAATAAAGAGAAGTTTCCTATGAATGAGTCCTATTTGCATTGTTAAATTTTTCTTTGAGAATTTTTCTTAGACTGTGATTATTATTTTTCATTGACTCATTTTATGTGATTTTTTCCAGAGTTCAAACTTTCAAGAAAAATACAAGAAGCTGAATTCAGAGAATTGTTGACTAGTCTCCATATGACACTCAGGACAATACACCCTTTGGAGAATGGATACTATTACAGTGGTACCTTCATTTCCATTTTGTTAGTATTTTTTTAGCTGAAATATAGTTGCAAATTAAAAAAAGAAACCAGCTATTAACGCTATTTTCAGGTAGGTTGGAAACTTCCAGGAAAATACAACTTTGGGGCAGGGGTTGGCTTCCCTGGTAGTTAAGTTGGTAAAGAATCCACCTGCAACGCAGGAGACCCTGGTTCGATTCCTGGGTCAGGAAGATCTGCTGGAGAAGGGATAGGCTACCCACTCCAGTATTCTTGGGCTTCCCTGGTGATTCAGCTGCTAAAGAATCCACCTGCAATGTGGGAGACCTGGGTTTGATCCCTGGGTTGGAAGATCCCCTGAAGAAGGGAAAGGCTACCCACTCTAGTATTCTAGCCTGGAGAATCCCACAGACTGTATAGTCCATGGGGTCACAAAGAGTCGGACACAGCTGAGCGACTTCACTTGGAGTACTCAGTTGCTTCAGTCGTGTCCAACTCTTTGCGATCCCATGGACTGTAGCCCACAAGGCTCCTCTGTCTATGGGATTCTCCAGGCAAGAATACTGGAGTGGTTTGCCGTTTCTTCCTCCAGGGGATCTTCCAGACCCAAGGACTGAACTGGTATCTCCTGCATCTCCTGAGGCTGAGAGGATGAGGGTTAACACTAATAAAGAGAACTAACCCTGAAGAATTTTACATGGTTCTTTCCATGACATACAACTTAAACATTATTTTATCCTAAGGAGAAGTGTCTAAAGACTTAAATTCCATTAGTTTTCAGAAATAGCTGTAAGAAAAAGGTGCCTACTAGTAGTAAGATGCTGCTGCTGCTGCTAAGTCGCTTCAGTCGTGTCTGACTCTGTATGACCCCATAGACGGCAGCCCACCAGGCTCCCCCATCCCTGGGATTCTCCAAGCAAGAACACTGGAGTGGGCTGCCATTTCCTTCTCCAATGCACGCAAGTGAAAAGGTAAAGTGAAGTCGCTCAGTCGTGTCCGACTCTTAGCGACCCCATGGACTGCACCCCTCCAGGCTCCTCCATCCATGGGATTTTCCAGGCAAAAGAGTACTGGAGTGGGGTGCCTTTAACTCCACAAATGAGGGGACAAGTTAAGGAGAAAAAATAATAGTAAGAAAATTTTCAGAACTTCCCCAGTGGTCCAGTGGTTAAGACTCCATGTTTCCAATGCAGGGGGCATGGGATCAATCCCTGGTCAGGGAATTAAGATCCCACAAGCTGCTCGGTGTGGCCAAAAAATAGGCAAAAATAAAAATATTTTTTTATTAAAAAAATAGCATTTTCATTGTCAGAATGGTCTTGGATATCTTCCGAATATAGGTGGATCTTATTTAAACATGACTCCTTAGGAATATACTTACAGAAGTAACAAAATGTAGTAATAATCCTTCAGCCAGCATCTGATGTCTCACTATTCAAAAAGATATGGTGTCTTCTCCCTACTGAACTTTAAAGGGTATTGAGCAAACATTGCAACTCCTGGCAGCCTTGAACAGGATGATTAAATAAACAAACAGTGAAGGGATTTCCTATAAGACAAACCCTTCTACAGAAGGGGCAGCTAAATACTTTGAGTTTTCAAAGAAAATATTTATCTAGGGAGAGGTGAGCAATGGAATACATCTAACACTAAGGTAACACACAGGACATGCTTCCTTGTTCAGATGTAATCAGAGCAGCGTTTCTAATCGTTTGCTATAAAAGGACAATTTATCTTAAATTATGGGAATTTTGAAAGCCTCGCCACACTTTTTATTGTGGCTAAAAAAACAAAAAACAAAACAAAACAAGCAAGCACCTTTTCCCATTCTAAAATATGATTTGTGTAACTTCTTAATGGCCAGAGAACCTTCATGAAAACAGCTCTAACTTTATGACAGAGGTTGATGAGGGCAACATGGTATAATTTACAAAACCAGACATCGGAGTCCATGTTTCTGGAAGACATCAGCTCAGTAAACACAAGCACATCTGTGCCTAACAGGCTAGGTCCCAGCTCGCCACAGCCACCTACCGGGGCCACCTCTCTGTTCAACGCAGTCAATGCCAGATCTATCATTTTTATCAGTTGGCAAGCTTGACAATGATTTCTCAAAACTTAAATATCATATTCAAATGTAGATGTAGATGCAAGCTTTCTTTAACGAACCTAAGAAAAATGTTTACTGCTCCTAAGTTCCGTATCAAACTTGGAGGCTTCTCAGCTTGTAGTTTTACAAATGATCCTTAATATCATGGGCGCTCACCGGGACCCACTTTCCCCCTCCACCAGCACAGTCAGGAGTTTGTGAAAGAAAAACTTCATTTGCATATCCTGCCAGATTGGCCCAGGCAAAAAGTAGTTTACAACCCAACTCCAGGTCCTAGCGGTGGTGAATTTCATTTTTAAGGACGCATGCCTACTTTACAGATGCCCATTGGTCAGGGTTCATCTGGCCGATCGGGGGCACTATCTTCACGCAGGAGAGACCTTTCCCAGTTGAGGAAGACATTGTATTGGGGAGAGATCATCTCAGAGATAAAAAGGGTCCTGTAGGACACAGTGTTAGTTACTCAGGTGCCAGAAAGCTCACCTCATAATCCGGCTGTAGACTCCCGAAGGCTGCAGCTGGATAAACGAAGCTGCTCTGTCATTTCCTTAAACAACAATAAACACTCTTTCAAATCCAAGGGGAAACAGCACTATAAAGGACCCTGAGGAACGTCTTCCATGTCACCTACAGGCATTTTTCACTTTTTCACTCTTATGCCAATTTCTTGCCTAAGCGAAGAACTACCATGTTATGTTTACAAACACGCTTGTTAAACCAGGAGATCTTTTAGATTAATTACCCTGTGATCTAACCATTGCTATGGCACTGCCACTGTATGCAAAGGTGTAGTCACAGCTCATCTTTGCCCCTACTACTGATTGGGCTCAGTGTTACCCTTTATTTAGCAAAAATGTCAAAAAGGAAGCTTTTTGTCAAAAGGAAACTTGTCATTTCCTATTTCCATTCCACCCCCACCAATTTTGCAATGGTATACTGTGATTCATGCATTTATTGCACCTGTATATCTCTAGTAAGGCTGCATTTCTTAAGTGGCTGGCTGCAGGAATGAGTTCCTAGAACTATGAATTTGCTTAAAACAGTAACATAAAGTCACATAAGATAGGGTCTTCCTTAGTGGTCCAGTGACTAAGACTCTGAGCTCTCAATGCAGGGGGCCCGGGTTCGATAGCTGGTCAGGGAACTAGATCTCACATGCCACAACTAAAGATCCTACATGCCACAACTGAGACTTGGTGCAGACAAATAAATAAATATTTTAATAAGTCATATAACATCTAACAATGCCACTCTTAGTTTTTAAAAACTAGCCATCCCAAAGACTCTGCCTCCAAAATCCTATCGATGCAATAAGAAAAATATACCTGGGTTCAAATTAAGCCACTCATTTCAAACTCTTTCTAATAGGAAAATTTCCAAACTATACAAGTAAAGAAAATAGCATAGGGAGGCCCCGTTGACCCACGCTGAGCAGAAACTGATTTTTGCCACACTTGCTTCATGTCCTTACCTCCGACTGTGTTTGGGCTGCATAATGTTAAAGCAAATTCCAGAAGTGTGTCATTTCACCTCTGTGACTTTGGGATACCTTTTAAAAATAGATAACCAGAACGCCATTTTGAAAATATAGCCAATATAATTAATGACAATCTTTTGTCATCGTGTAATACCCAATTCATACTCACATTTCTCAGATTGCCTCCAAATCCAAACCACTCCATGTAATCATTCCTCTATGGAAGCAAGGAAGAGCACTGGGTTAGAGCTCCTTACCAAGTTTTCTATACTGAACAACCCTTCTAGTCTACACCCCAGGGCTCCACACTTGGTGGGGGCTCAGTGAGTGTTTGTTGAATCTGGCCTTTCTCCTGTTTGAGGAAAGAAATCAAAAGTGACACAAGGAAAGGTAGTTTTTCCAGGGCAGCTGCAGCTCCCGGAATTGAAGCCCGAGAAAGCTGCTATTGATTTCTGTAGCCTTCTCCCCAAGTGCAGTAATTCTCCGAGTGAATATTGCAGGCATATTGAAAAGGCCACCTTCCTAGCTGTCTCTGTTCTCTGTTCACTGTGTGCATCTGCAGTTAATTGAGAGGCTGATTAAAGAATCAACTAACCCAAATTGAGTGGTTTTGTTGTCTCCTTTTTCATTTGATTCAACTATAAAAGATTAAGTAAATGAATTCCCCCTCCCTCCCAAAGGTGCAAAATCTCGAACACATGCCAGCTAACTGTTCTCTCCTATGACTAATTGATGTTTTGCACTCACAGCCTTGAAAAATAATCCTTTCCATGCCCAGCGATGGTTGTAATGAGATATATTATGCTGACAGCTTGAGCCCTCACGAAGGTATGGAACTCAGCGTGTAAATAATTGTGTCTGCAATTTAAAAATTTCCTATAAACGGTGCACTGTTTGAGATGGAGGCTGGGCTTGCCAGCACTTGGCCAGCTGTGGCCAAAGGTGCAGCTCAGCCACTGTTTGGCCCCAGAGCCTTTAAGCAGCCATGTGTAACCTGGAGCTACTGTGTAAGTCAACTGGCACTCAGCACCATGCTTGGCAAATGGGGATTAGTCAACAGAAGTCTGTAGAATGAATAAATGAATGAGTGAATGGGGACAAAAAGAAATCAACCTTAGCACAACAAATGTTTATTTCTCACCAAAAATAGAAAAAGCAAAACTAAATGAGGTCACCCCCAGATGAGCAGGCTGGAGGCTGGCCGCTCCGGGGTCTCTAACTGAGCTCAATCTTTTGTACAATGAGCAAAGCATATTGGTTGATTCATTTCAAATGTTTTTAATGCGCATTTTCTCGAAAGATCTGGTCGTCTCCCTAGCACTCACAAATTCATATTTAGAATTCTGGATAAGATAACAAAAAAGTAAAAATCTTTGTTAAAAAATTCTCTAGGGACTTCCACTGCTGGGGGCACAGGTTAGAGCCCTGGTCAGGGAACTAAGATCTCACATGCCACCCGGTGCGACCAAAAAAAAAAAAAAAAAATCTCTAAAACCATAAATAACAACATTTTGTTTAGGAAAAGCAGGAAGACAGATCGACTCAACTAGAGCTAGTGGATGGCCTTGTGGATGAAGGATTCAGGCAGGAGCTACTGAATGGTGCAAAGGTTTATAGGAGACCTCTGGAACTATGCCTCTCCATATACCCTTTGACCTGGTAATCTCACATATGAGAGTATAGCCCATAGAAATGAGCCAAAAGGCAAAACCTAATTTTATAAAGATATTTATAGCAAAGCAACTTATAATAGAGGAAAATTGGAAGGAACCCAAATGCCCAACAGTAAGGGCACTGGCTAAGCCAAGAATAGCATATCAACTCAGTGGTTCACCACGCAGCCATTAGAGCACTGAGCAGGTGGTTAGTTTCAATGTGTGGCAATGTCTGCATGAAATAATGATAATTAGAAAAAGCAGAATACAAAACATCAGGTGCCCAGTGATTAAAACTTTGCAAAAAACTATACCTAGTATTTTGAAAAGGGTCAGAAATTTATCAAGAGTGACATAAACAGAACTGTAAGTTCACTGAATTCCTTTTCCGCCTTGTGTATGGTTAAATGTGTAACACACAGGGAGGAAGGAAGGAAGGAAAGAAAGAAGGGAGGGAGGGAGGAGGGATGGAGAGGAGAGAAAAAAAAACTGACTGCAAAGGAGGGGCTGCTATTTAAAACAGTCTTTTATTGAGAGATATTCATAGATTAAGAAACATCAGAGAGAAATACCAGTAAGAAATCAGAAAGATCCGGGAACATCTAAATCTAGTCTGTACGCCTAATAGAAAGTCGAAATTCATTTGGAACAAGATCCCTTCTGAATGCCTTGCAGCTTTGGATCAACAATTGGAAGCCATAATGACCAAGTTGTGTCCAGACTCCTACAGGGAAAGACAACTTCCCACAGCCAGCAGCGTTCTTTAGCAAACCTCTTTTCAAGTGATGATGTCACCATTAAAGAAAAAAAAATCAGCATTTGCAGAATTCACCATCACCCAGTAGAAAACAGTGTACCAAAACCTTTAGAGTTGATTTCTGTGCATTTACAGCATACCTTTTGGATTCTGGGTCTTAAATTAATCATTAATGAAAATTAGAAAGCATTGGTTTGGGATCGTATTTGCAGCATGACCCCTGCCATTAAAGGGGGGAGGGTCTTGGAAAATAAGTAAAATCATTGCCTTAAGACTTAGTCCTAAATGTTCACTCTAGGACATCTTCAAAGGTGTTTTAAAATCTTTTGCCCATGTTAAAGTCAGCCTTCATTGTTGCTGATTTTTTTCTCAGTATTTCTTACAAATGCAATTATAATTGAGAAGTGGAGATACCATGTGTTTTGGAGAAAAGAGCATCACATGTCTGTTGTAGCATTTTAAATAATACAGGACCAAATCCAGGGGGAGAATTCCATAAAATTATTTTAGGTATCACGACATCCAGTATCAACATGCAAGTTGGGAAGGAGCCAAAGATGATGACAGAGAGCCGAAATGTGTTTGATCTGAAAGTTTTCATTTCTGCCACCATTTTATTGCTGCAAAGGCATGACAGCAAAATGGTGGCTGCCTATACCCTGTTTCTGTGAAACGATGTATGTAAAACAGCCACCCCCTGTGAAGTGGTTAATATGCTGCCTCAGCCTTAAAAGCTGTGCCCTTGCCGACACACAGACTGGCTCTCTGGCATCTGTGCTGATATTAAGGTTGCAAAATCAAATATTAAGAAGCTATATTTTTCTCAAAGGAAAAAGATTTACCAGTTTAATTAAACAGCACATCCCTTTTCTTTGCATCTCCCTCTCTTCCCTCCCCCATTGCCCCCTGGGGAATAGAAAGAATTCTGGTGCTACAAGAAACCTAGAGCTCTAAGGAGGCTAAGTGCTTTGACTGTATTTGTGAGCATGAGATCTATTTAAAGACATGTGACTAGGTCTTGCTTTTCCTCTGTTAGCCACCGTTGGAGGTTCATATAGTGTGATCCTCTTAGTTGTTGAACAAGCAGTGATTCTATTTTGTGATTTTTTTTAAGATGAGGGAATAAAGAAGTAGACACCAATCAGTCCCCTGACCCTAAACAAAGCGCTGGTTTTTATTCTCTAGCCTTTGTCTCTGCCTCCTCCCATACCCTCTCAGATTCTAAAGAAGTTCATCATCTTTGCCTTTTCACAGGCATGGATCGTATGTGTGTGTGTGTGTGTGTGTGTGTGTGTGCGCGCGCGCGCGCGCGATAGTTAAGTTTCCTTAGCTATAAAATGGAGATAATACTTCTTGTTCTATTTCACCGCATAGGGTTCTTATGAGGATAAAATGAGATCAAGGATGTGAGAGTGCTTTGAAAAACAATTAAATGCACATTGTCATGGAAAGTAATTGTGACGGCCGTCTCTTCCTTTGAGATCTTGATAGTATTTATGCTACAGGTAAAGGGTTGAACTAGCTAATTTCTACATTTTTGTAGTTCTGTACTGAAAGTTAGTTTTGCAATGAATTTAACCAAAGTTTTAGTAATGTTAGTCCTTTACACAAGTTCTCACGTTGTTCCCAGGTTGGTCACTCTTGAAGCTTTGGTATAGTTCCGTGCTTCCAAGGTGGGGAAAAAAATGACCAAGGGAGCTCCCAGATCAGCTTAGGCAAAGGGGAGGAATGGACAACAGCATGGATAGGAGGGAGCGGAAATGGGCTCTTTCATCACCAGTTCTTTCTGGAAAAATATGCCTGGATACCATTTTCTTTGGCAAAAGGTAATTAGATAAGTATAAATCTTTATTCCAAAATCTTGTTTAAAATAGTCTTCGGAAAGTGCTGGGCTGCCCGTGGAACTAAGGCAGTTTGTAATTAAGATCATGACCTCAAGTGGTTGCTACTGAGTTGTTAAGGAGTATCAGCTCTCCAAAGCTTAGTGACTCCATTCACAATCGAAATGAAATGGTAGACCTGCTTGGGAAAGTTTTATTCACAGACCTTAGTAAGGCTTTCTTGAAAATGGCTGGCTCTGTTGTCCTGCGGTCCTACGTTCCAGAATACACTTCACCCTCAAAGCCCATGTCTTTCCACGCATGAGCGTCATCCTTCCATACCTTCACACATTCAGCACTTCAGCCATTCTTCTTTGGTCTCCTAAAACTGCCACCTCTATACCCACCGTGGACTGCTGAGCAGTCACTGAACCAGGCATTTTGAGGTCTCTCATGAAGATTCCATTTATTTCAGTGGTGTTAATTGTTTGGATACAGTGGTTCAGGCAATTTCTCATTTTGCATCCAGTCTATATAAAAGTGAATGGATACAGAGAGCAAACTGGTGGTTGCCAGGGCAGGCTGGGGGTGTAGAGGGGTGGGATGAAACAGGTGAAGGGGATTAAGGGATATAATCTTCCAGTTATAAAATAAGCCACAGGAATGTAATGTACAGCATAAGAAATATAGTCAATAATACTGTAATAATTTTGTATGAGGACAGATGATTGATAGAATTGTCATGGTGATCACTTCATCATGTGTTTGATTGTTGGATGCCTATGCTGTAAAACAGAGACTAACATAATATTGTACATCAACTATATTTCAATTGAAATAATAAGAAAGTGATATACAGATATGAATGGAAACAGGAATAACAAGTCTTGATACTAATGAGAAGAAGTTTGGGTCTCTTAAACAAATTATGATTGAGATAAATATGGAAATCATCACATGGTCCAAAGTTGGAGACTCATTACTCTTGGTCTTTGGATTCAGTTTTTTCACTTAGGACACTAGAGGCCCAATTGTGAAGGAAAAGAACACAATCAGAGAATGTGTACGTTTCTGTGAATGTATTCTTCAGGTTGATGTGGGTTTTTCAATACTATTTTTCATTTTCTGGGAATGGGACACCCCAGCCTATCCCGTATCATGTAAGAGAGTTTTCCACAGTCTCAAAGTTCCACTTGTGTTTTTAGGAATCCACCAGGTGTGAATACATCAGGAATTCTGGCTCCAACTGCTCTCCGGTCAGTTCTCTCTGTCCCTTGGACATAAAAATTCAGTCTTTTAATCGTGCTGCTTCTCTGTCTGGAATAGCTTTCCTCTCTTTTATCCTGATGAAACTTCTTATCCGTCAATCCTCTAGGTAAGCTGCTTTGGGACATGAAGAAACTGACACTTGGGGAAGTTAAATGACCTGGCCAAGTTTACATAGTAAGTTGGAGGAGCCAGGTAACAAATGCAGACAGTTGGACTTGAAGGCAAATACTCTTATATTGGCCAAATACTATGCTCTTGAGCATGCTTTCAAGTGCTTTAACCTTGAAAATCTAAAGTACATTTTTGCCAAATAAAATATCTCTGCCTATTTTAAACAATTTTATTGAGGTATGATTTAGGTACTATAAAGTGTATACTATAAAATACATCCATTTAAAGTGTAAAGTGCCTTAGTTTTTAAACTCTTCTGCACTTTGTGAGAAGTGAAATATGTTGTTTCATCTTAGTTATCAAAATGTTATCTCATAAAAAGTATTCAATATTTAAGAAGCCTCTGGTTCTTCTCTATTATTTACTTTTCTTAGAGCAATAGAGTGGGGCTTCCCAGGTGATGCTAATGGTCAAGAATCCACCTGCCAATGCAGAACACTCGAGACATGGATTCTATCTCTGGGTCAGGAAAACCCCCTGGAGGAGGGAATGGCAACCCACTCCAGTATTCTTGCCTGGAGAATCCCATAGACAGGGGAGTCTGGTGGTCTACAGTCCATGGGGATGCAGAGAGTCGGCACAACTGAGACTAAGCACACACATTAAATAATATCTGACCCAAACAAATTTGAGTTCTGTTCAGTACTTCTAAGCTACTAGTTGTCAAGCAGGTTAAAAAATCCAACACAGTATGAGTTTTAAGCAATGGGATTTCTCAACCATATTCTCCAGTGTAGATTAAAAAGGCATCTTGGGAAGATCACTGTTAAATTTGGTCAAACAAAACATGCTAAACACTTGGAAGAATCCAGTGGAGTTACCATTCTGATGCATTATTATTGCCGACAAAGGTCTATACAGGTCTATAGTCAAAGTTATGGTTTTCCCAGTAGCTATGTACGGATGTGAGAGTTGGACCATAAATAAGGCTGAGAGCCAAAGAATTAATGCTTTTGAGTTGTGGTGCTGGAGAAGACTCTTGAGAGTCCCTTAGACAGCAAGGAGATCAAACCAGTCAATCCTAAAGGAAATTAAGCCTGAATATTCATTGGAAGGACTGATGCTGAAGCTGAAGCTCCAATACTTTGGCCACCTGACACAAAGAGCTGACTCATTGGAAAAGATCCTGATGCTGTGAAAGATCCAGGGCAGGAGGAGAAGGGGGCGACAGAGGATGAGATGGTTGGATGGCTCATCGATTCAGTGGACATGAGTTTGGGCAAACTCCGGGAGATAGTGGAGGACAAGAAAGCCTGGTGTGCTGCAGTTCACAGGGTCACAAAGAGTCAGACATGACTGAGCCACTAAACAACAGCAATGTCCTCCAGGATCATTATCTTGTGCTGTGTGTTATGTTTAACCATACACAATTGCCATTTTGTAGGTCAAAAATAGTCAGATGTCAGCAAATTTCAACTGGTCAATCTACTTTATTTCATTAATATAACCTAAGATCAAATTATCTATTTTAGCAGCAACATCATACTGTTGACAAATATAGAGCTTATTCAACTAAAACTTAACAACTTGCTATGCTCTGTGCTTGCTGTTTATCCACATTCTCCAAGTCTTGAAATTATGCAGTTGCTTTTTTGACCCTAGGTGATCACTTTACATTTATTTAAGATACTATATACATGAGGGCTTCCCTTGTGGCTCAGTGGTGAAGAATCTGCCTGCCAGTGCAGGAGACATGGGTTTGATCCCTGATCCGGGAGGATTCCACATGCTGCAGAGCAATAAGGCCCAGGTGTCAAAACTTCTGAGCCTGCATGCTGCAGCTGCTGAAGCCAGTGCACCTAAGGCCTGTGCTCCACAACAAGAGAAGGCCCCGCAGTGAGAGGCCAGTGCACCGCAACTCGCGAGTAACCTCCACTCATCGCAATTACAGAAAGCCTTGCATGAAGCAACAAAGACCCAGCAGAACCAAAATAAATAAATAAATAAATACTTTTTTTTTTTTAAAAAAAGGTATTATTTGAAGAAGGCTTTGGAAATCTTCATTCTATCATCCAGAATATAGACTCTCCTCCACCATCTTCCTTCATAACTCAGTTGGTAAAGAATCTGCCTGCAATGCAGAAGACCCAGGTTCAATCCCTGGGTCAGGAAGATCCCTTGGAGAAGGAAATGGCAACCCACTTCAGTAGTCTTATCTAGAGAATCCCATGGACAGGGGAGCCTGGCAGGCTACAGTCAATGGGGTCGAAAGAATCCAAGAGTAGGACACGGCTTAGCGACTAAACCACCACCACCACCATCTTTGCATGCCAAGTCACTTCAGTTGTGTCCGACTCTTTGCAACCCCATGGACTATAACCCGCCAGGCTCTTCTGTCCATGGAATTCTCCAGGCAAGAATACTGGAGTGGGTAGCCATTCTGTTCTCCAGGGGATCTTCCTGACCCAGGGATCGAACCCAGGTCTCCTGCATTGCAGGCAGATGCTTTACCACTAGCACCACCAGGGAAGCCACCGTCTTTGTGTCATTGCAAATCAGATAATCATGCCCTCACACTCCTCATATAGGTTGGTGATAATGAGGGTGAACATTATTGAGCTAAGGGGGAGAAAAAGGAGCAGAGATCTTGTCATTTACCCACCTTCTATTTCAGGGCAATAGGTAAGTTTACATTGTACTCATTTCATCAGAGAGCCTAAGTCTAACTTGAGAGTTCTCTTTCTCCCGTCCCCCTCTGTGACCACTAACTCTCAGGCACCACACACACCTCTCAGTATGGTCAACAAGGCAACAGGCATGCTATTCAGTGACATTCACCAAGAGGCCAAGTGCTGCCGCTGCATTCTTTTGTTGGATATTTAGCTACTGCCTCTGGACTTGGTCATGCCCCCTTGGAAGGGCTCACCGTGAAGGAATTTTGTACTTGACCCCAGTGAAGCCTCTAAGACCTCCAGTAGAGTTTGACCCCTAACCCAACTCCCTCCCATTGTTCCCCCTCCCTAGCACCAATATCCACCCTGCCAAGCCCCTTTGTGTGGAAATGAAGCCCTGCTTTCCAAGGCCTTGCTTCAGGCAGAACTCTTCCCAACGCTTGAGAAGCTTAGAGTTGAGGAAACACAGTGGGGGCTGTTGGAGCTGTCCTATAACTTTATTTCTTCTGACTGACGAGCGCTTCATCTCCCCAAGCTTCTCCATTATCTTCTGGTCCAGGCCGAGATTTCTGTCATTGCCAATTCACTCCTTTGACGTAATGTTGGTGGTGGTTTAGTCACTCAGTCATGTCCGTCTCTTGTGATCCCATGGACTGTAGCCTGCCAGTCTCCTCTGTCCATGGAATTCCCTAGGCAAGAATTCTGGAGTGGGTTTCCATTTCCTTCTCCAGAGGATCTTCCGGACCCAGGGATCCAGCCTGCGCCTCCTGCATCACAAGCAGATTCTTAACTGCTGAGCCACCAGGGAAGCCTTGACAACGTTATTCCCTGTTAAACTGAAGTTTCTTCAAGGAAAGATAAGTCCTAGATTTTTTAATGACAACTCCACACAGTGTGGAGAAGGCAATGGCACTCCACTCCAGTACTCTTGCCTGGAAAATCCCATGGACAGAGGAGCCTGGTAGGCTACAGTCCATGAGGTCGCTAAGAGTCGGACTGAACGACTTCACTTTCACTTTTCACTTTCATGCATTGGAGAAGGAAATGCAACCCATTCCAGCGTTCTTGCCTGGAGAATCCCAGGGACGGGGGAGCCTGGTGGGCTGCTGTCTATGGGGTCGCACAGAGTCGGACGACTAAAGTGACTTAGCAGCAGGAGCAGCCACACAGTGTTCTTCAGCTGTTTCTCTGACAATGACTATGGAAGAGAGGGTAAAGGAGCAGGAGGCCAGAAAGCCTAAAGAAACTAAGTGCTTTGGATTTATTTTGAGTTTGTGAATTAATAAAATAAATATTAAACCTCACTAATAATAACAGTTAATATACATAATATATATAAACAATATAAACAGCTAATATACATCATAAACAATGTTTGCCTCACATCAACCCTATGAGACAGGTAAATTGTTAATCCCTTTTCCAGATGTGAAAACTGAGGCTGAGAGAAATTAAATAATTTGCCCAAGGTCATACAGCCAGTAAGGAATGTGTGTGTGTGTTCAGCTGAGTCAGACTCTGTGGCCCCATGGACTGTAGCCCACTGGGCTCCTCTGTCCATGGAATTTTCCAGGCAAGAATACTGGAGGGGGTTGCCATTTCCTACTCTACTCCAGGGAATCTTCCCGACCCAGGGATCGAACCCCGGTCTCTTGTGTCTCCTGCACTGGCAGGCAGATTCTTTACCACTGCGCCACCTGGGAAGCTAGTAAGGTGTAGAGTCAGGCTTTAAACATGAGAAATGTAGCCCCAGAGCTGAAGCCTTACTGCCTCTTTCTCTGTCCTTTCTTATTCCCTCCTTGAGCCTTTCCTGCTGGTATTGAGAGCAGTCCAGAGCTCAGTCAGGGAATGGACATCAGTAGGAGAGGCCCCTTTAGCAGCTCTGTGGCATGCCCTCTGGACACACACCATATGCAGAAGGCCCTTGTCTCCACCAGCGGCCCTCTGATGGGCACATGGCAGAGTTCATGAGTGGAGAGCAGATTTGGACTTGCCTCATCAATTTTTCTGTAAGGATCATTAAGATTTGAGTAATGTAGTACAGCTTCATAAACCAGAGGGGTTCAGGCTCTATAGGAAACGTGATATAAGATAGTGTTGTTGGCTGAACAATGCAAAGATTGGCTGGTTGGTTTGGGTGAGTAAAGAAGCTCATGTCAACGTATGGCAAAACCAATACAATATTGTAAAGTAAAAAAAAAATAGATAAAAAAATTAAAAAATAAAAAAATTAAAAAAAAATAAGTACAACGCAGATTCTTAGAGCTAGATGGGTTTAGAGAATCATTTAGTCTAACAACCCATAAAACAATTACCTATAAATTACCCCCCACATACACCCACCACCACCACAACCAGTAGTAGTCTAGCTTAAACACCTCTAAGAACGGGGAACTCACTACCTCTCAGAGCGGTCTTTTCTGTCTGTTAAGAAGGATAGAATGCAATTCAGTCATAGTGATTAAGAATGCATTTTGTGCCTGTCTGATGCTCATCACTTAAGTGGCAGGGAAGGAGAATTCTCAATACCTCTAACAGGGCCTCTGTCCCTGAGCGGTCACTTACATTCAGGTGGAAAAAGGACTCCAGATTTTTCTTAGGAAGAAATAATGAAAAGCTGGGTTAGGTAAATGAGAAACCCCACAGGAAGTCCCAGGAGTTTCCTGATTGAGCAGCTGCAGGGAGCTTTTGGGACAGCTCCACTGCCCTTTGTCTGGGCTCTGGGCCCCCCAGGGATGGGACTCCTACAGTGAACTTGACAAAGGAGAGCAGAGAAAGATATTCTTGAAGCCTAACTTTCACTCGCGGGGCTCTCTGGGAAACAGCTGGGAATCTCGAGCCAGGCAGGCCAGCAGGCCAGCAGACAGAAAGAGAATCTCTCTGCACCAGCAGCCACAGTCCAAGGCCCCAAAGAGAACAGGTGCCAAAGCAGAAAGAATCATTACAGACCCAGCAGAGAAAGGATTCAAGCATCAGCCTCCTTAGCACACAGTCTTACATCTCAGAAGCCTCAGCACCCCCAAAGGTAACCTGGGGAATACCTTTAATAAGAGTGTAGAGGCCAGTTAGTGAGCACTTACACTGTGCCAGGCCTGCTGCCCCCTATTTTATATGTATCATCTCCTTTCATCCCCGCAATATCACCAGAAGGTAGATGCTATTGTTTTTCTCATTCTTCGGCTCCAGAGAGGTTAGGTAATAAGCCCAAGGCCACACAGCTGGTTACTGACACAACCAAGAGTTCACGAGGTGTAACTAAAGATCCCAGGTGCCACAACGCGGATCGAAGATTCCTCATGCTGCAACTGAGACCTGGTGCAGCCAAATAATTAGATATTTAAAAAAAAATGTTCAGCCCAGATGATTTAAAGGTTCAGTTCCAGGAGTTTGCTGCTACTGCTAAGTCGCTTCAGTCATGTCCGACTCTGTGCGACCCCATAGACGGCAGCTCACCAGGCTCCCCGGCCCTGGGATTCTCCAGGCAAGAACACTGGAGTGGGTTGCCATTTCCTTCTCCAATGCATGAAAGGGAAAAGTGAAAGTGAAGTCACTCAGTTGCATCCAACTCTTAGCGACCCCATGGACTGCAGCCCACCATGCACCTCCGTCCATGGGATTTTCCAGGCAAGAGTACTGGAGTGGGGTGCCATTGCCTTCTCCATTCCAGGAGTTTAGAACTATAGAAAACATTGGCTCTAAGGAGGAAAGGAAAGGAAAGGAAAGTCACTCAGTCGTGTCCGACTCTTTGCGACCCCGTGGACTGTAGCCTGCCAGGCTCCTCCGTCCATGGGATTCTCCAGGCAAGAACACTGGAGTGGTTTGCCATTTCCTTCTCCATCTAAGGAGGAGGAAGTTACCAATTTGATAAAAACAGGTAGCCTCTCAGAAACATCATTTCCCATCTCTCCTCCACTCTACTCAGCTGCTGTTTAGTCGCTCAGTCGTGTCCAACTCTTTGCGACCCCATGGACTGTAGCCCGCCAGGCTCTTCTGTCCATGGGATTCTCCAGGCAAGAATACTGGAGTGGGTTGCCATGCCCTTCTCCAGGGGATCTTCCCGACTCACGGATGGAACCCACGTCTCCTGCATTGCAGGCAGATTCTTTATCGCTGAGCCAGCAGGGAAGCCCCCACTCTGCTCAACCTCAAGCCTAATGTGGTGCATTCTCTGGTCCCTTGTGTACCCCACACTCCAAGATAAAAGCACTCTTAACTAGTTAGCAGTAGAGTATGACTCAGGACCTTGCTACTCAAAAAGTGTGGTCCTCAGACAGGCAGACAGTTTGTTCCAAATTGAAGAATCACTGGCCCCACCCCAGACCTACAGAATCAGAATCTGCATTTTAACTTGATTCCAAGGTGACTCATGCACTATGTGAAAGATTAAGAAGAGGTTTAAGAGAGCTCTTACTCAAATTTAAAAGTGCTTCAAATCACCTGAGGCAATCCTTACAGTTGCAAACACAGGGGTCCTACCCTAGAGATTCTGATTCAAAAATTCTAGGGCTGGGAATCTGGACTGTAATAAGGCTGGATTTGAAAGTTTCCAGGAAAATTGACTCAGACTTGAAAAGCTTCTTGCTAATAGAGACAACACCACAGATAGTAACTGAGTTCCCTGCCAGTTCCTAGAAGCCTACTAAGCAGGTAGACGTCAATCCTGATTTGAGACCTAGCTATCAAAAGAGAGGCTCATGGAAAATATAAACCCTAGGCCTCACCAATCAGGACTCAACGCTGTCCTTTCCTTATAGCACAATGCCCCCCCAGAGAATCCTAGGTCAAGTACTCGCCCATTCTCTTTTTGGCAATTTCCATCTGTCTCCAAAAGGAAAAAGCCTTTTCCTCCAGGATCTCGGTGTTCTTAGAACAGAAAATGAAAGTGAAGTCACTCAGTCGTGTCCGACTCTTTGCAACTCCATGGACTATAGCCTACCAGGCTCCTCTGTCCATGGAATTTTCCAGGCAAGCGTACTGGAGTGGGTTGCCATTCCCTTCTCCAGGGGATCTTCCCGACCCAGGGATCAAACCTGGTTCTCCCATATTTCAGGCAGATGCTTTACTGTCTGAGCCACCAGGGAAGCCCTCAGAACAGAGACTGTTCCATCTAGACTGAATGCCAGGTGTCCACTGCAAGCAAACCAGGACCAGAAGGAGTCAAAGGACCCTGTCACCTGTCACTGTGGGCAGCACGTCCCTGGACAATTTCAGTCCCAGGTGATACCCAGTAGGGCCCCATGGGACTCCTGGCTGCAAAGCCTTTCTGTGTCCCCCATTTCGTTGATTGCAGGAAACAGGCTTCATTCAGCCTCCATGTCCTTCCCTGCATTCCCCAATGGGCAGGTTCAAGCAATTATAGGGAGAAACGGTCAAGAGAAACAATAGGGCAGGCTTTAGGGCAAGGCCCTATTTCCCCATCAAACACACACACAATATCTTTGAGCTGTTTCACAGATACTGAAATCCCCTGTTACCAAGTCCAAGCTTGCTCTGCTCGCCGCAGGACAGGCCAATGAATCCGAGAGATGAGGTGTTGAGACAAGGAAGAAACTTTAATCGAGGGGCCAGCAGACCAAAGAGATCGCAGGCTAGTGCCTCAAAATAAACATCTTACTGGGGTCTGGATGCCAGGTTCTTTTATAGATCAGAGATGAGGGGAGGTGAGGAAGCAAAGTAAAAAGGCCATTACTCTTGCAAACATCTAGAATGGCAAGCCTCAGGCTGAGGATGTGTTATTTCTTCCTTCCTGCCATCCACAGGTGGACAGGGTTCTGAACAAAGGCACTTTGGTTTAACAGTCAGGCCAAGGGACAGGATTCTCAGAGGCAAACCGTTCTGTATGATTATAGTAACAAAAGCAACAAAAAGCAAGTCAAAGAAACAGTTTCCAACATGGAGTCAAAATTGGCTTCCTCCCTGCAACACCTCCAGATGGGAAAAGTTAACAATTAACAATGGTATGCTGCCCACAAGCATGTAGACCCCAGACCAGTTGAAACCTGAAGGTTGATGATGCTGGTACTACTTACATCACCACCAACCCATAAGAAGAATGTCCACGAGCTGATTTTGCCCTCTTTGATTCATTACTATAAAACTTCTCACTATCCTCTCCAGGTGGGGACACATAGTTTTCTGAGGCAGGAGCCCACTGTGTTTCCCCTTTGCCTGGCAAAGTAATAAAGCTATCCTTTCCTACTCTGTCTCCGAGATTCGATTCCACCCAGTGTACAGAAAACTGAGCTTTCGGCATCATACTTATGATATATTTTACTTTCCTAAAATATTCTTTCTTTAAAAACAGACTTTAATGTTGATTATTCCTAATAGACACAATATTTGGCTTACAGAAAAGACATAGGTTCATAAAGTGGCCAGTATAAAAGAAAAAAACAGCCTAAAGATATAATTGGATCAAGAAGTGAAAGAAAAAATTAATCTCAACAAAGTATCTCCTGGACTCAGTTTCTGAGCAATTGCCCTATAGTCTATAATTATGAATAAAATACCCTTTGAAAAGACCTCATCAGAATCCGAGAGAAATGAGAACAATAGGGTAGGTATTACAAAAGATTGGTTCTTCTTAGATAATTGTTTTTAATAAAATGGTAAAAGTGTAGAAAACACCAGGCAACTATAATTAGGATAATAATCTATTGTTCTACAGGAATATATACCCTGTTGTTGCTTCTATTGGAAAGCAACAAAGAAAATGTAGTAAAGGATGAGTGAATACATTTGAAGGATAGTTATACATTGAACTATAGAGGTCATTAATTAATCTTTCCTTTAGGGCAGAATCAGCCAAATAATGAACAGTGGATACTATGATACATGCAGGCTCTGCGAGCACTCTGCTTTTAGAGAGCAGCCCAGGGAAACTGCAAGACAGCTTTTACATATGACTGCCTACATTTTCAGTTTATGTGCTTAGGTTCGGAGGTATTCAGACACAAAACATCTGTTCTACACTGTTGAATTCTATTCTCTGTCAACTGGGAGTGTCTGAAGCTATCATTGGTCTTTAGTTCATAGAAATTTCAGGAATGGAGGCTCCAGGAAGATCCATGAACACCTTGATTTGATCGTGACCTTGACAGAAATGTTTTCAAGACAGGGGACATAAAGAAGCACAAGACCACTACCTGAAAAGATCTGGTTTTCATCTTCATTTTCCAGATGAAAAATAAGAAGGAGGAAAATCAAACCATCTCCTCCACTCCCGTCCCTTGGCTACTCTAGGTCAGAGGACATCCAGATTGTTCCCAATGAGACTGTCACTATATGCTGGACCCAAGGGCTTGACAGGGGAGGAGCCATGCCAAGTGAGCTTCAGGGCCACAACTCTTTTTCTTCTCCCCTGAAACTGGGGACCCTCAAATAGGTAGGCCCAAATAATCCTGGTTGGAGAAGAAATTTGGTGGTATTGCCCAGTAGTTTTAATAGTGCAGGTTTTGCAGGAAGACTGCATCTGTAGTTGTGGGGCCTTGACAAATCCTTAGACTTCATTGAGCCTCAATTTATTCATCTGTAAAATGGGAGTGAACATACTGCCTCCCTCAAAGGGCTGTGATAAGGATTGAATAATTAAATACCGGCAAAGTTCTTAGCCTGGAACATAGTGAACACTGAAATACTAGCTATTTTCACAGTTATTATCAACTGGAAACATTCATCTCCCTTATTTTTCAGTCAAATAAGAGTTTGGAACTGCATTAAGGAAGAATTAAGTGATCATTACTAGAAAAGTTTAGACTTTTAAAGTAAACCCTAAGGATCTAGGATTGTCTTCTCTAAACAATTGTTGATTTTCCATAATAGAGTCTCCTCTGCTCCCTTCCATTAGATGACTCCTGCTACCCAACACACACACACACACACACACACATATACACGTACAAACATACACACACACACCCTTCTCCCCTCAGCTCAGGGTCCTCATAGAAAGCTAAGTTGGAATTGTTAGTTTAAGTGTCACACCAGGTGAGCATGTCTGTGTGTGCTTGGTGGGCTATGTGTTTTGTGTGTGTGTGTGTTCACTGGAGTCTTTGCCAAGGTCAAGTAGGTGGATCTTTGCTGTAAGGAGAGTACTTTGAGCTTCCCCATTCTTGACTATGTTTGATTCCTCTCCACACCTTTCCTGCCAAATAGCATTGCAGCTTCTGCTTTGAACACTCCCAGAGAAAGCTCACTGTGCCCTAAGGCCACTATACTTATCTTTAGCAAACTCCTTCTATTTACAATTTCTTTCTTATTTCAGTCTGAAATCTCTATCCTTCTAGCTTCATCTAGATCCTACTTCTGCCTCCTCCGGGGACCTAACAGCAAAGAGCAAAATAAAGCCATTTATATCCTGAACATCATTAAGAAAAGTCCTGTTCCTTCCAAAGGGAGGGGTGCAATATCTCTACATCTCCACTGACACTTGTTTGAGATGACTGAGATCTTGGGCTTTGGCCTGAGTTTATTTTGGACCTGAACGCCCACTGTCCAGGGCATCTCCCCTGGCTGTCTCCCATCTCCAGGAGCAGTTTTCCACCAATCTTTTCCCTGACGGCTCTAGGTCCAACTTGGGTACATAATATCCACCTCACTTGACCTGACACTGGGCTATAATTGAGGTCCTCTCAGGAGTATAACGGAGAAGGCGATGGCACCCCACTCCAGTACTCTTGCCTGGAAAATCCCATGGATGGAGGAGCCTGGTAGGCTACAGTCCATGAGGTCGCTAAGAGTCGGACACAACTGAGCGACTTCACTTTCACTTTTCCCTTTCATGCACTGGAGAAGGAAATGGCAACCCACTCCAGTATTCTTGCCTGGAGAATCCCAGGGACGGTGGAGCCTGGCGGGCTGCCGTCTGTGGGGTCACACAGAGTTGGACACGACTGAAGCGACTTAGCAGCAGCAGCAGCAGCAGTATAAAAGAAAGGAAGTGAAGTCGCTCAGTTGTGTCCGACTCTTTGTGACCCCATGGGCTGTATGTAGCCCGCCAGGCTCCTCTGTCTATGGGATTCTCCAGGCAAGAATATTGGAATGGGTTGCCATGCCCTCCTGCAGGTGATCTTCCCAACCCAGGGATCGAACCCTGGTTTCCTGTTTGGCAGGCAGATTCTTTACAGTTTGAGCCATCAAGGAACCTCGGGAGTATAGGGGAACTCAGTTAAATAGGGCTTCCCTGGTGGCTCAGATGGTAAAGACTCCGTCTGCCATGCAGGAGACCCAGGTTCGATCCCTGGATTGGGAAGATCCCCTGGAGGAGGGCTTGGCAACCCACTCCAATATTCTTGCCTGGAGAATCCCCATGGACAGAGGAGCCTGGTGGGCTACAGTTCATGGGGTCGCAAAGAGTCGGACATGACTGAGCGACTAAGCACAGCACAGCACAGGAGTATAGGCCACCCTCATTCAGCTTGGGGTTATAAATACTGACAGTTGAGAGCCTGGAAGCCCAGACGTTGTGAGGAACAGCAGTATCACTCTCTTCCCCCTCCCTCCACCCACAAGGTTTGGACAGAATCATTTAAGCTTCATGAACCATCAGAGGTCAGGACATTGATTTCCCTCAACACAGATTAAAACAGAGAGTCAGTCAGTCAAAGATATGGTCAGAGATGCTACTAGAGGGACTGCAGACACCTTCTGAAGTGCACATCTAGGGAATGGTGTGCTAAGGAGGGCAACTGAGCAAGGTGCCATGTTCCCCAGGCAGATTCACACCTCTGCTGAGTTCATTTCAGTTCAGTTCAATTCAGTCACTCAGTCGTGTCCAACTCTTTGCGACCCCAGGGACTGTAACACACCAGGCCTCCCTGTCCATCACCAACACCCAGAGCTTGCTCAAACTCATGTCCATTGTGTCAGTGATGCCATCCAACTACCTCATCCTCTGTCGTCCCCTTCTCCTCCCACCTTCAATCTTTCCCAGCATCAGGGTCTTTTCCAATGAGTCGGTTCTTCGCCTCAGGGGGCCTAAGTGCGCTCGATTTGCCTTTAGCCCATCAGTGATGGTCTACCATCACCGCGAGCTAGTCCTTAAGTCCATAGACGGCTAGGAAGGAGAGGAGAACCAGCATCAACGTATTGTCTGTGTGTTGGGGGTAGAGGGTGTCCGATCCACGAATGTACCACTTGTACATTTTATGTTATAAATTTCCTTTAAAACTTAATTTATCTTGATCACTGTCTTAGTTACATCACTTAATTCACATTCTGCCAATTTTTGTACTAGTATTGTTTAAATTTTATCTATGTATTGGCTGTACTGGGTCTTCGTTGCTGCTCAGACTTTTCTCTATTTGCAGCGAGTGGGGGCTACTCTCTAGTTGTGGTGCACAGGCTTCTCACTGTGGTGGCTTCTCTTCTTGTGGATCACGGGCTCTAGGACATGCAGGCTTTAGTAGTTGCAGTGTGTGGGCTCTAGAGCTCGAGCTTAGCAGTCATGGCACATGGGCTTAGTTGCCCCATGGCCTGTGCGATCCTCTTGGACCAGGGATCGAACCCAAGTCTCCTGCATTGGTAGGCAGATTCCTATCCACTGAGCCACCAAGGAAGTCCCACATTCTGCCAGTTTTTAAGGTCATTTTAAGTGCTTAGAAATATAACACTATCTTAGGCTTTCCCATCTATTATTTAACACAGTGAAAACCAGAACTTGGGAAGTTGCACAGTATCCGTGCCTGTGTGCTCCAGGGAGACTCGATAACTTAGTGTTAAATGCCTTTTTCCATCTCCTCTGTCTGCTGCAGAAAAAGAACAAGCTGTCACATAGCTCTCCAAATTTTAAACCTAACTTTTTGGTTCCATAAAATAGCGTTTCTAAGTAACTACTTGGCAATGTTTTTGAAATTAAAGAAAGACATGGAAAAGGGGACTAGGATTACTTGAACTCCAATCATAAGCTACATGTTTTACGTATATGAGTGGCAAAATTTTGAGTGAAAGTTTCCTTTGTCTAGTGAAAATAAAAGGTAATGTTTACTTCTAAATGCTAAGAAAATGAAATATATTATTAAATCTAAATTGTGCTTAAAGTCAGTTTACCCCATAGTTTCCCAGAGTCTGTTTTGATGAACATGAGTATTTGCAAGCCTTTTTAGTTTGAATTAATTTTAGACTTACAGAAGAATTGCAAAGAGTATAAAGAGCTTCCGTATATTGTTCCCTCAGCTTCCCCTGAGGTGAGCATCTTACATAACCATGGTCAATGTGTCAAAATGAAGACATAAATATTAGTATAATACTATTAATGAAACTCCAGAGTTTACTTAGATTTCCCCAGTTTTTCCACTAAATGACCTTTTTCTGTTTCAGGCTCCAGTCCGGAATACCACACTGCCTTGATTCATCAAGTTCCTGGGTCTTCTCCAACCTGTAACAGTTTCGAGGTCTTTCATTATGTCTTGCCACCTTGACAGAGATGAACACTCATTTAACTGGATTTTCTGTGGGGAAAACAATTCATACTCAATTACGTTTACAAAATGCTAGGGCTTCCCTGGTGGTCCAGTGGTTAAGAATCTGCCTGGCAATGCAAGGAACACTGGTTTGATCCCTAGTCCAGGAAGATCCCACCTGCTGTGGAATAACAGAGCCCATGTGCCACAACCACCGACCCTGTGTACTACAACTGCCGAAGCCTGTGCACATAGAGCCTGTGCTCCACAACAAGAGAAGCCACCGCACCACAACTCGAGAAAGCCCACATGCAGCAACAAAGACCCGCCGTAGCAAAAAAAAAAATAAGTAAATAAATCTAAAAAAAAACAGTTTACAAAATGCTAAATAAAATAGACTTCTCGGACACTAGAAACATATGCTAATATGTTTTATGAATATTCAAGAGGAGCCTGCAATAAGCAGCGTTTCCCAAACATTTGGCCACAGAGGCGAGGCCACTACTAACAGCGCCTCTCTCCAGGCTAGGGATCTCCAGGCTAGGGAGAGTCTGGCTGAGACGATTTGTGTTCCATGACTCTCCTACCTGTTCTTCCTACTTCTAGTCCTGCACAGCTTCCTTCCATTCTCCGGTTAATTCCTAGAGTGAACTTTGCATACTGCAAAACTGCTCCAGGACTTCCCTAGTGGTCCAGTGGCTAAGACTCCATGCTCGCAGTGTAGGGGGCCTGGGTTCGATCCCCTGTCAAGGAACTAGATCCCACCTGCAACAACTAGAGAAGCCTCTGCATTGCAATGAAGACTCAGAGCAGCCTAAATATAATTTTTTTAAAAAATGTTCCAAAACCTTTCTTCAGTCTGCGATGAACTACAGAACTGGAACTCACAGTCTTCAGCATGCAGTCCAAGCCCACCACAACCTCATTTCAGCTCACCTTCTCAACCATAGCCATTTCTTCCCCTGCGGTCCTCTCTATACTCCAATAATGAGAAAACAGAAAGAGAAATTAAGGAAACAATACCATTCACCATTGCAACAAAAAGAATAAAATACTTAGGAATATATCTACCTAAAGAAACAAAAGACTTATATATAGAAAACTATAAAACACTGATGAAAGAAATCAAAGAGGACACAAACAGATGGAGATGGATTCGTGTTCATGGATTGGAAGAATTAATATAGTGAAAATGAGTATACTACCCAAAGCAATCTATAGATTCAATGCAATCCCTATCAAGCTACCAATGGTATTTTTCACAGAACTAGAACAAATCATCTCACAATTTGTATGGAAATATAAGAAACCTCGAATAGCCAAAGCAATCTTGAGGAAGAAGAATGGAACTGGAGGAATCAACCTGCCTGACTTCAGGCTCTACTACAAAGCCACAGTCATCAAGACAGTATGGTACTGGCACAAAGATAGAAATATAGATCAATGGAACAAAATAGAAAGCCCAGAGATAAACCCACGCACATATGGACACCTTATCTTCGACAAAGGAGGCAAGAATATACAATGGAGAAAAGACAATCTCTTTAACAAGTGGTGCTGGGAAAACTGGTCAACCACTTGTAAAAGAATGAAACTAGAACACTTCCTAACACCGTACACAAAAATAAATTCAAAATGGATTAAAGATCTAAACGTAAGACCAGAAACTATAAAACTCCTAGAGGAAAACATAGGCAAAACACTCTCCGACATAAATCACAGCAGGATCCTCCATGACCCACCTCCCAGAATATTGGAAATAAAAGCAAAAATAAACAAATGGGACCTAATTAAAAGCTTTTGCACAACAAAGGAAACTATAAGCAAGGTGAAAAGACAGCCTTCAGAATGGGAGAAAATAATAGCAAGCGAAGCAACAGACAAACAATTAATCTCAAAAATATACAAGCAACTTCTGCAGCTGAATTCCCGAAAAATAAACGACCCAATCAAAAAATGGGCCAAAGAACTAAACAGACATTTCTCCAAAGAAGACATACAGATGGCTAACAAACACATGAAAAGATGCTCAACATCACTCATTATTAGAGAAATGCAAATCAAAACCACAATGAGGTATCATTTCACACCAGTCAGAATGGCTGCTATCCAAAAGTCTACAAGCAATAAATGCTGGAGAGGGTGTGGAGAAAAGGGAACCCTCTTACACTGTTGGTGGGAATGCAAACTAGTACAGCCACTATGGAGAACAGTGTGGAGATTCCTTAAAAAACTGGGAATAGAACTGCCATATGACCCAGCAATCCCACTGCTGGGCATATACACCGAGGAAACCAGAATTGAAAGAGACGCGTGTACCCCAATGTTCATCGCAGCACTGTTTACAATAGCCAGGACATGGAAGCAACCTAGATGTCCATCATCAGACGAATGGATAAGGAAGCTGTGGTACATATACACAATGGAATATTACTCAGCCATTAAAAAAAAATACATTTGAATCGGTTCTACTGAGATGGATGAAACTGGAGCCCATTATACAGAGTGAAGTAAGCCAGAAAGAAAAACAACAATACAGTATACTAATGCATATATATGGAATTTGAAAGATGGTAACGATAACCCTATATGCGAGACAGAATAAGAGACACAGATGCATAGAACAGTCTTATGGACTCTGAGGGAGAAGGTGAGGGTGGGACGTTCTGGGAGAATAGCATTGAAACATGTATATGATCATATGTGAAACAGAACACCATTCCATGTTTGATGCATGAGACAAGGGCTCAGGGCCGGGGCAATGGGATGACCCAGAGGGATGGGATGGGGAGGGAGGTGGGTGGGGGGTCCAGGAAGGGGAACACATGTAAACCCATGGCTGATTCATGTCAATGTATGGCAAAAACTATTACAATATTGTAAAGTAATTAGCCCCCAACTAAAATAAATAAATGTATAAAAAAAAAAATGGTGCTAAGAGCACACAATCTGAAAAAAAAAAAAAAAAAATCTCATCTCCAGCCACACTAAGTGCTCTAATATTTCCCCAACCCGTCTCTTGCCTTTCAACACTCTCTCTGTGTTTTACTTCTTCCTCCTTGGTCTTACCGAAACCCAGATCGTCCTCCTGGTCGGATAGAAATGCCATCTCCTTTTTGAAGTCTTCTTCCCTCCTCTCTTAGGCTCTGCAAGCCTGAGGTCAGCATGAATCCCTCTGCTTCTCAGCATCACAGTGTCTGTTTAAGTACCATCCACAGCTTTTCTTTTTGCCACCTATTAGGCAGCAGCATGTTTGTGCCCCATTCTAGGCTGGAGCTCCTTGAGGATGAGAGATGGACCTTGTTTGCCATGATAAGCCTGGTTCCTCATCTTTGGCCTTGGACAAAATATGTGTGTGTGTGTGTGTGTGTGCGCGCGCGCTCAGTCGAGTCCGATTCTGTGATCCCATGGACTGTAGCCTGCCAGGC
Organism: Giraffa tippelskirchi; assembly: GCF_054371585.1. Taxonomy (NCBI): domain Eukaryota; kingdom Metazoa; phylum Chordata; class Mammalia; order Artiodactyla; family Giraffidae; genus Giraffa; species Giraffa tippelskirchi. The sequence continues at coordinate 16,277,553 of NC_137289.1, read as the reverse complement.
TCCTCTGTCCATAGAATTTTCCAGGCAAGAATACTGGAGAGTGGGTTGCCATTTCCTACTCCAGGGGATCTTCCCAACCCAGGAATCGAACCCAGGTCTCTTGTGTCTCCTGCATTGGCCGGCAGATTCTTCACCACTGCGCCACCTAGGAACCTTAGGTGGCACAGTGGTAAATAATCTAGGCTGTGAGCTCCTTGAAGATGAAAAATGGACCTTATTTACCACTCACTAAAAGCCTGGTTCCTCACCTTTGGCCTTGAACAAAATAGGGGTTCATTAAACACTCGACAGATGAAGCAACAAACGTCTATAGCACTTTACACTTTCTAAGTCTTTTATTTGAGTCTCAAAATAATCTTATAAGGAGGGAGTGATAATTATTCCCAAGTTACCATAAAGGAAACTGAGGCATAGATTGGTTAAGTGACTTGCCCCGCTGTCACACAGCTAATCAGGTATAGAGCAATATTCCCTGATCTCAGTAAGTAACTGTTCTTTTCAACTTCACCACATAGCTTTCTTGAGGAAGTAAGCAAGTGGATATCAAACATTAAGCATCTACTGTGTGCAGAGAACTGAGATATGGGGGACCCAGAAATGAATAAGAATGAAGAAGCATTTCTGCCAGAACAGGTAGGAGTGGTATATTTTATGGACAAAAACATCCTGACCTGAGAAAGACAGTGTGAAGATAAAAGAATCAGAAAAGCCTCAGAGACAGAGATGTGTTGGTGGCAACCAGAGAGAGATAGCTACTGGTTGTCAGAGATCAGGGAAGCTAGGAAGAGCTGTGTCAAGCTGGAAATCCGTTCGGAGACAGTGATGAAGCCAACACTCTTTGATTGCCTAAAATTGGCTGTGCAGAAATGGATGGCAATGGAGACGTTTGCTGCTGGGGAAAGAATATACTTTAAATTTAATGAGGACAACTCTAGAAGCCCTGCTGATTCCTGATTGATAAGTACTGAGGCGCCTCACTTAGCTTGCAGGCACAGCTGTCTGCCCGGAGTTTTGGTGGGTACTGGACAGCAGCTCGGCCCACAGAGAAACAGTCCCTGCCTTTTTGCCTGTTTATGATTTCACCTCCTGGACAGCAAATGAGAGAAGGAGCAATCCCGGAGCCCCCAAATCCCCAAAAGGTTATTTTGTCCAAGGCCAATGTTGCCTATTGAATTCTCACCAGCCTGATTAGAAAGGATTATTCCGAAGGTCTGTGAAGTACCTAGTAACCAATCTTCCTGAGTTATTTTTGAATAGCTATTGAATGGATAATTTCCATACCTATTATCAAAATGATATGCTGGAGGTGAAATTTAGCTGTATTGTATTTGATCAGTAATTGCAGAAATGTTTCCCTCAGATTTAATACCTTATTGACAGCAGGTCTCCCTACAGGCGCTAAAGACTTTGGGATACTTTTTGGTTGACACAAATGCTTTATTATTGTAATATTTTTGTTGCAGTGGGAGGAGGGGGGACTAGATTTATTTGGGCATCTGAAGATGAATGCAAAGGTTTTTTTTTTTCACCTCCTGAGAGCACTATTTGGCAACATAGCGTTTTCCACCAGCAACAGCGAGTGGATAATATATCTCCCAGTCACCCAAGCCTCAGTGCCTGGAACAAGAGTGGACCCTATGGCTTCTCATGGATCACAAATCCGATGACAACAGCCATTCATGCAGGTCCCTCTTACCAGAAACAAATGGAATAGGAAATGAAGGTTGAGCTATTTCACAGTAGAAAGGTAACTTGAGTCCTGAGGTTCACTTTATGCCTCTGCCTTGCAAAATTCTAGATCTGCCACTGCCCATGGTAATATGAGGCAAGACATATGCATAATTTTAATTTTCCCAGTAGCCCCATTTTAAAAAGTGAAAAGAAACAGCTGAAATTAATTTTAATACTATATTTTATTTGTAAAAAATAAACGTAAAATATATCCAAAAGTAATATATATCCAAAAAAGTATAAGTTCAACATAAAATCCATATAAAATTATTATTTACATTTTTTATACCAACTCTTCAAAATTGGGGGTATGTTTTACCCTTAAACAGCACATCTCAATTCAACTAGCCACATTACACATGGCTACGGGCCGCTGTATTGAACAACACAAGTCTAGCTTGAGCTGCATACCAGGGATGGCAGCTTCCAGTTAGCCCCTGATTTGAACTGGCCCGTTTGGTTTGCTCTGCCTCTAGGGCAGGGAAAAACTCAGATTGTCCTCATCTTTTACATGCAGCCCTGTCCCCATCCAATCCTGTAGTCCTATGAGACCCTGCCAGGGTTGTCAAACCCTAAAATCAAAATTATCTGCTGACAGTCAGGACAAGTATAGTTGCACGATCACGATTTATGCACAGAAAGGAAAAGGCAGCCTCTCACGTCACTTTCAGAAGGAAATGAGAGAAGGCACTCAGCCAGCTTCAAGGTGATCCAAGTGCACTAAAATCCATCAAGATATCTGACCCCTGGTCACCTTTCAGCGTTAGACACTTTACTAGGGCTAGGCTGGGCTTGCAGATACTGATTTTGGAAGCAAATCCCAGTAGAACCAAAACAAAGATGCCTCATTGGGTTAGTTTTACATTGCCATAATAGAATTCTGAAATGAATATGGCTGGAAATTGGCAGGAAAAAAATAGATCCCTTTTGATTGAAAGTCTTTTTAGTTATAGAATGATAATGCCACTTTACTTTTCTTTGCTGTGATGGGTTTCAACGCATAGCTACATATCCTAGGCATACTGCAGGAATGTTATTCCATAGAACAGTGGAATACAGTGGCTACAGTGTAGGCTACCATACTTTGGGGAGCTATAACACTAAATTTGATGTGTGGAGACTAATTTGGCATTGATCTCTCTTCTCTCTGGTATAGCAACCTAATCCTATCAGTGTTTAATTGTTTAATATGTATGAGATTTGTCTGTTCGGTAATATGGTTCAATTACTTGCAGATAAAGTAATTTATGGCAATCCACTCCAGTAGTCTTGCCTAGAGAATCCCATGGACAGAGGAGCCTGGCAGGCTGCAGTCCATCGGGTCGCAAGAGTTGACAGGACTTAGCGACTAAACCACCACCACACCATATTCTCTGGCTTCCCAGGTGGTGCTAGAGGTAAAGAACCTGCCTGCCAATGAAGGAGACAAAAGAGACGCAGGTTTGATCCCTGGGTTGGGAAGATCCCCTGGAGAAGGAAAAGGCAACCCACTCCAGTATTCTTGCCTGAAGAGTCCCACGGACAGAGGAGCCTGGCGGGTTGCAGTCTGAAGGGTCAGACACAACTGAAGTGACTTAGCACTTAGCATGCTCTCTGTCCCCCCATCCAAGTCTAGCACAGTGCTGAGAGTTTGATGCCATTAATGCTTGTCTACTTGACCTGACAATCTATCTCTGAATAAGGTATGGTCATTTTTCTGCGATATTGGCAAGTTGCTATTACTTCTTACTCCCCTTCCTTGAGTGGCTTCATTTAACTATTTGATGTGCTTTGATTAAGGCAACTAATGATGAATTTCCATATGGTAGTACAAATGTGAGCCGGTGAAAATTGTCACCTAGTTGATTTGTCTACTTAACATAAAGAACTGTTGGTTGATCTTGAAAGGTATTTTGGCATTCTTCATAATTTTTCAGTCTCTTCAATTTATCAGACATTTTGTTGAAAGCTTACTATGAGCTAACCTGGACAATGGTTTCAAAGAGCTTGGCCTCTATGTTCAGCACTGTCTACTAGGGACATTTTAGGACACTGTATTACATTTTTCATTATAAGAATAAATGGAAATTTAGAAAAGCAGAAGGAATAATACTAATGACAAGAAATATCTCAAACTTATTTGAGACAAGATGGAAATCATTGGATATACTGTAACATGGTAAATATTTAGCTTTAATTGGATTCTCATTGGACTTAGGGCAATTATGTCCTCAATTTACAATTCTGGAACATAAATAAAACTATGAACATCTCTTTCTGAAAAATGTTTCTAGAACGTAAAGGATACTTGAAGATTTTTATGTTATGTTTTAGCTCTCTGGGAATCAACTCCCTCTCATGTTGCGGATAACATGAGAGTCTACTGTTTGACTTATATGTTAGATTCTTGCATATATTTTCAGGATTCGTTTCTATAAGGAATCAGGGAGCTACTTGAATAATTTTTGGAATCATCAGCTTTAAGATGATAGTTACACCTTGAAGGACTTCCCTGGTGGCCCAGTGGTTAAGACTCCGTGCTCCCTATGCTCGGGGCCTAGGTTCCATGTCTGATCAGGGAACTAGAGCCCTCATACCACAACAAAGATTGATTGGAGATCCTGTGTGCCACAACTAAGACCCAGCGCAGCCTAATAAATAAGTAAATATTTAAAACAAACAAAGAAAACCTTGAGGTATAGCTGCAACTATTTCCTAAATGTCTCACTGGTTGGTTACTGTGTCAGTCAACACCTTATTCTGCCAAGTTTTTTGGTTGACAAATATGTGTGTGTGTGTGTGTGTGTGTGTGTGTGTGTGTGTGTGTGTGTGTGTGGGCTTCCTTGATAGCTCAGTTGGTAAAGAATCTGCCTGCAATCCAGGAGACCCTGGTTTGATTCCTGGGTTGGGAAGATCCGCTGGAGAAGGGAAAGGCTACTGTGCCTGTCAACACCTTATTCTGCCAAGTTTTCTGGTTGACAAATATATGTATGTATGTATATATATATATATATACACACACACATATATATATATATGTAAAGACAATTCATTACTAAGCTTAATCACTGGAAAAGTCCCATTTTTGAAAATCACACTTTTCTGAATTTCTCCCATTATTTTTCATTTTATGCCACTCAGAATTGAGAAATGGACAAAGTAGTAAAGTAGATTAAAATAAGAGTAAGTGAAAGCTATCTTGTAAGCCTGTCAATGTGACCACACAAAAAAAAATGCTTTTCCTTAACAATAAAGTCCTGGTTTTGACTGAAAGTAGCCCAATATGTTGAGAGGCAAAGAAAAAATTTTAGCCCATAAAAATGCCCTTTTAAAAAATGGAAGCTATCCAATTTGCTTGGCTAAAAGATGCATTGCCAGGCACTTCTACCTCTTTGGAAATTAGTCCCAGCAGGTGAACTATTACTTTCCCATCTTGGGCTAGAAAAGTATGTGCTGGGAGTCACCAGCCTCATAATCTTGGAATTTATGTAAAATAACATACCCATGAACTTTACAAACCAAATGAATACATTTAAGACAATTTAACTCTGCATGGTTGAAAGAAACAGATGAGAATGGATGTTTGAAGAATAACCTCTTTGACATGCAGACTGCCCTTCTTTCTTACACCAACATTTAGGTTAACGCCCAAGTGATATTTAAGAGAAAAAAAGTATGCATGTCCTATTGAGAACTTTCCAAAGTTGGATTTTCATTTGCCATTTTCTTTTGTGAAATTCACAAAACAAGGTAGTTGTCATGAATGTCATTATAATCACAGGTGTGATGTTGAGCTCTGTTAGTTAACATGTACCTTAACCATTTGCAAATATTTTCTTCTGGTCTATAGGTTGTCTTTTCATCTTGTTTATGGTTTCCTTTGCTGTGCAAAAGCTTATAAGTTTGATTAGGTACCATTTGCTTATTTTTGCTTCTATTTCCTTTGTCTTGGGAGACTGACTTACGAAAATATTGCTATGATTTATGTCAGAAATGTTTTTCCTATCTTCTTTTCTAAGAGTTTTAGCAACAAGGATGGAGATCACCATATTAAGTGAAGTCAAATAAAGACATATCATATAGTATCACTTATATGTAGAATCTAAAATATAACACAAATGAACTTATTTACAGAACAGAAATAGACTCACAGACATAGAAAAGAAACTTATGGTTACCAAAGGGGAAAGGCAGGGGAGGAACGATAAATTAGAAGTTTGGAATTAACAGATACACACTATTATATATAAAATAGATAGCATTGAAACATGTATATTATCATATGTGAAACAGAACACCATTCCATGTTCGATGCATGAGACAAATGCTCAGGGCTGGGGCAATGGGATGACCCAGAGGGATGGGATGGGGAGGGAGGTGGGAGGGGGGTCCAGGATGGGGAACACATGTAAACCCAGGGCTGATTCATGTCAATGTGTGGCAAAAACCACTACAATATTGTAAGTAATTAGCCCCCAACTAAAATAAATAAATTTATTTAAAAAAATAAAATAAAATAGATAAACAACAAGGACCTACTGTATAGCACAGGAAACTATATTCAATATATTGTAATAGCCTATTAAGGAAAAGAATCTGAAAAAGAATATATACATGTGTAACTGAATCACTTTGCTGTATACCCAAAACTAACACAGCGTTGTAAATCAACTAGATGTCGATAAAAAAGTTTTTTAAAAATATGTACCCGGGGGGCGGGGATAAGATGGCGGAGGAATAGGACGGGGAGACCACTCTCTCCTCCACAAATGTATCGAAAGAACATCTAAACGCTGACCAAACTTCACAAAACTACTTCTGAAGGCTGGCTGAGGACTTCAGGCTTCCACAAAAACTGCGCATTATCTTCAAAAGAGGTAGGAGAAATTATAAAAGATAAAAAGAGAGACAAAAGAGTTAGGGACGGAGACCCGTCCCGGGGAGGGAGTCGTAAAAGAGGAGGAATTTCCAAGCACCAGGAAACCCTCTCACCGGCGGGTGTGGGGGAGGATTTTTTATCTCGGAGGGCAACGTAACTGGGAGGAAAAAATAAATAAAATCCACAGATTACGTGCCTAAAGCAACTCCCAGCAAAGAACCCCAGACGCTCGCATCATCCGCCACCAGCAAGTGGGGGCTGAACGGAGAGGAGCGGGCGGCATTGCCTAGGGTAAGGACCGGGCCCGAGTGCCCCGAGGGCAATCTGAGGGAGCTAACGTGAGATAGTAACCTAAACTGTGGGACAGCTAGAGAGAAAGAACTATCCCGCGAAAAGCCCAACTCTAAGGCACTGCCGGCCCGCTCACAGAACAAAGGACTGAGCGATACCAGAGGAGAGCTAGCCGGCTGCGGACCGCCCCATCCCCCGCCGGACACAGCGGGCAGGCGGGGCCCGCCAGAGCCGGAAAGGGGCAAACTCGGCTCCAGAGAGGGCACCCCCTACCAAACTGCAAACAGGCTCCCAGTTTCTAAGCAAAGACTGCCTGAGATCCCGGAGGGTCGACAGCCGCCGGGAGGGTCGCAGCCAGAGACCAGCTCCCCAGAACCGACACAAAGCACACCGGAGCCGGGCGCGCCCGTAAACCGAGGCGGGGACCAGGGAGGTGATAAGCCGCACCGCCCCAACAGGGAAGAGCGCCCTCGCCAAACTCCTGGCCGCCTGGGCAGCTCCGACCGGGAACGGCACAAGCCGCGGGCGAAACCGAGTCTGCGCCTTTGTGGAGTAACCGGGAGCCTGAACCTGAGCGGCTTAGACCTGGGAAGTGCACGCAGCTCAGGGCCCGCTCCCCGGCCGAGTAACCTGAAGCCTGAGCAGGGTAGACGGGGAGAGCACACACGCCGTGAGCGGGGGCGAACCCAGTGCGGCCGAGACACTGCGAGCTTACCACACGCACGCCAGAATTGCAGTGTTCCTTCCTCCCCACAGCACGATTGAACAAGCGAACCTAAAGAGATCACCTCCACCGCTTTGTTGCAGGGCGGAAATTAGATACTGAAGAGATCTCCAAACAGAAGCCAAATAAACAGAGGGAAGCGCTTTGGAAGGGACAGGCCAACAGATTAAGATCCCTGTAGTTAATACCGACTGCATTGAAAAGGACCTATAGATCTTGAAAAGTATAAGCAGGAATAAGGATCTATCTAAAACTGAGCAGATCCCACACTGCTCACAACAGCTCCAGAGAAAGTCCGGGATATATATATTTTTTACTATTTTTTGTTTTTTTAATTTTTTTTTTTTAATTAAAAAAAAAATTTTTTTTTTCTCTTCTTTCCTTTTTCTTCAAGTCCTCTATTACACCTTTAACTTTCATTTTCATAACCCACTATTAACTTGCAAAAAAAAAAAACCCTATTTTTGAAGCAAACTACATATATATATCTTATACCTTTTGTGTTTTCTTTTTTTAATGTTTTTTTCCTGTTCTACATTTTTTTACTGTTTCTTTTTTTACTGTTTTACTGTTTTTTTTTTTCTTTTTACACTGTTTCCTTTTTTCTTTTTTTTTTTTTTTTTAGATTGTAAGTTTTATAAGAGTCTAACCTCTACTCTAGATTTTTAATCTTTGTTTTACATATTTGATATCAACTTTGTACATTTAAGAACCCAATCTTTAGGACCCACTTTTACTCAGGAGTGTGATCACTGGCCTGATCACTCTCTCCACCTATTGATGCTCTTTCTTCTCCCTCAGGGAACCTCTATCTCCCACCCTCCTCCTTCTCTTCTCAACCCAATTCTGTGAATCTCTGAGGGTGTTCTGGGTACCGGAGAACACTTCAGGAACAGGATACTGCCCAGATCTCTCTCTCCCCTCTTAATTCCTCCCTTTCTACTCATGCTCACCTCTGTTACCTTCCTCCCCCCTCTCTATGTATCTCTGTGAATCACTCTGAGGGTTCCAAACTGTGGAAAGCACAGAGGGAAGTGCTTACTGGCTAGATTGCTCTCTCCACATTTGAATTCCCCTCTTCCCCTCCTGGTCACCTCAACCCACCCCCCCCACCTCATCTCTCCATGTAACTCAGTGAACCTTTCTGGGTATCCCTCACTGTGGAGAATCTTTTCACCATTAACCTAAAAGTTTTATTATTGAGGCTGTATGGAAGGAGAAGTCTTGAGGCTACTGCAAGAATAAGACTGAAAGCCAGGGGAAACATTAATTAATAAGAGACCATCCAATAGCCTCCATAAATTCACTGAAACCAAGCTCCACCCAAGAGACAATAAGTTCCAGAGCAAGACATACCACGCAAATTCTCCAGCAACGCAGGAACATAGACCTGAGCATCAATATACAGGCTGCCCAGAGGCACACCAAATCCATAGACATCTCAAAAATTAATACTGGTCACTCCATTACACTCTAGAGAGCAGAAATCCAGCTCCACCCACCAGAACACCGACACAAGCTCCCCCAACCAGGAAGCCTTGACAAGCCACCTGTCCAACCCCAACCGCAGTGAGGAACCTCCACAACAAAGAGGAACTTCATACTACCAGAATACAGAAGGGCCACGCCTAACACAGCAATCTAAACAAGATGAAAAGACAGAGAAATACTCAGCAAGTAAAGGACAATGAGAAATGCCCACAAAGCCAAACAAAAGAGGAGGAGATAGGGAATCTATCTGAAAAAGAATTTAGAATAAGGATAATAAAAATGATCCAAAATCTTGAAAGCAAAATGGAGTTACAGATAAATAGCCTGGAGACAAAGATTGAGAAGATGCAAGAAATGTTTATCAAGGACTTAGAAGAAATAAAAAGGAATCAATATAGAATGAATAATGAAATAAAGGAGATAAAAGACACTCTGGAGGGAACCAACAGTAGAATAACGGAGGCAGAAGATAGGATAAGTGAGGTAGAAGATAGAATGATGGAAATAAACGAAGCAGAGAGGAAAAAAGAAAAAAGAATCAAAAGAAATGAGGAAAACCTCCGGGACCTCTGGGACAATATGAAACGCCCCAACATTCGAATCATAGGAGTCCCAGAAGAAGAAGATAAAAGGAAAGGCCATGAAAAAATACTCGAGGAGATAATAGTTGAGAATTTCCCTAAACTGAGGAAAGAAATAGTCACAGAAGTCCAAGAAACCCAGAGAGTTCCAAACAGGATAAACCCAAGGCGAAACACCCCAAGACACATATTAATCAAATTAACAAAGATCAAACACAAAGAACAAATATTAAAAGCAGCAAGGGAAAAACAACAAATAACACACAAGGGGATCCCCATAAGGATAACAGCTGATCTTTCAATAGAAACCCTTCAGGCTAGAAGGGAATGGCAGGACATACTTAAAGTAATGAAAGAGAATAATCTACAACCCAGATTACTGTACCCAGCAAGGATTTCATTCAGATATGAAGGAGAATTCAAAAGCTTTACAGACAAGCAAGAGCTGAGGGAATTCAGCACCACCAAACCAGCTCTCCAGCAAATGCTAAAGGATCTTCTCTAAACAGGAAACACAGAAAGGATGTTTCAACACGAACTCAAAACAACAAAGTAAATGGCAACGGGATCATACTTATCAATAATTACCTTAAATGTAAATGGGTTGAATGCCCCAACCAAAAGACAAAGGGTTGCTGAATGGATACAAAAACAAGACTCCTATATATGCTGTCTACAAGAGACCCACCTCAAAACTAGAGACACACACAGGCTGAAAGTGAAAGGATGGAAAAACATATTCCATGCAAACGGAGACCAAAAGAAAGCAGGAGTCGCAATACTCATTTCAGATAAAATAGACTTTAAAATAAAGGATGTGAAAAGGGACAAAGAAGGACACTACATAAAGATCAAAGGATCAATTCAAGAAGAAGACGTAACAATCATAAATATATATGCACCCAACATAGGAGCACCACAATATATAAGGCAAATACTAACAAGTATGAAAGGGGAAATTAACAATAACACAATAATAGTGGGAGACTTTAATACTCCACTCACGCATACGGATAGATCAACTAAACAGAAAATTAACAAGGAAACACAAACTTTAAATGATACAATAGACAAATTAGATTTAATTGATATTTACAGGAGTTTCCACCCCAAAACAATCAATTTTACCTTTTTCTCAAGTGCACATGGAACTTTCTCCAGGATAGATCACATCCTGGGCCATAAATCTAGCCTTGGTAAATTCAAAAAAATTGAAATCATCCCAGCCATCTTCTCTGACCACAATGCAGTAAGATTAGACCTCAATTACAGGAAAAAAACTATTAAAAGTTCCAACATATGGAGGCTAAACAACACGCTTCTGAATAACCAACAAATCACAGAAGAAATCAAAAAAGAAATAAAATTATGCATGGAAACGAATGAAAATGAAAACACAACAACCCAAAACCTATGGGACACGGTAAAAGCAATACTAAGGGGAAGGTTCATAGCAATACAGGCGTACCTCAAGAAACAAGAAAAAAATCAAATAAATCAACTAACTCTACACCTAAAGCAACTAGAGAAGGAAGAAATGAAAAACCCCAGGGTCAGTAGAAGGAAAGAAATCTTAAAAATTAGGGCAGAAATAAATGCAAAAGAAACAAAAGAGACCATAGCAAAAATCAACAAAACTAAAAGCTGGTTTTTCGAGAAGATAAACAAAATTGATAAGCCATTAGCCAGACTCATCAAGAAACAAAGGGAGAAGAATCAGATCAACAAAATTAGAAATGAAAATGGAGAGATCACAACAGACTCCACAGAAATACAAAGGATCATAAGAGACTACTACCAACAGCTATATGCCAATAAAATGGACAACTTGGAAGAAATGGACAAATTCTTAGAAAAGTATAACTTTCCAAAACTGAACCATGAAGAAATAGAAGATCTTAACAGACCCATCACAAGCACGGAAATTGAAACTGTAATCAGAAATCTTCCAGCAAACAAAAGCCCAGGACCAGACGGCTTCACAGCGGAATTCTACCAAAAATTTAGAGAAGAGCTAACACCTATCCTACTCAAACTCTTCCAGAAAATTGCAGAAGATGGTAAACTTCCAAACTCATTCTATGAGGCCACCATCACCCTAATTCCAAAACCAGACAAAGATGTCACAAAAAAGGAAAACTACAGGCCAATATCACTGATGAACATAGATGCAAAAATCCTTAATAAAATTCTAGCAAACAGAATCCAACATCATATTAAAAAGATCATACATCATGACCAAGTGGGCTTTATCCCAGGAATGCAAGGTTTTTTTAACATCCGCAAATCAATCAATGTAATACACCACATTAACAAATTGAAAGAAAAAAACCATATGGTTATCTCAATAGATGCAGAAAAAGCCTTTGACAAAATTCAGCATCCATTTATGATTAAAACCCTCCAGAAAGCAGGAATAGAAGGAACATATCTCAACATAATAAAAGCTATATATGACAAACCCACAGCAAACATTATCCTCAATGGTGAAAAATCGAAAGCATTTCCCCTAAAGTCAGGAACAAGGCAAGGATGCCCACTTTCACCACTACTATTCAACATAGTTTTGGAAGTTTTGGCCACAGCAATCAGAGCTGAAAAAGAAATAAAAGGAATACAGATAGGAAAAGAAGAAGTAAAACTCTCACTGTTTGCAGACGACATGATTCTCTACATAGAAAACCCTAAAGACTCTACTAGAAAATTACTAGAGTTGATCAATGAATATAGTAAAGTTGCAGGATATAAAATTAACACACAGAAATCCCTTGCATTCCTATACTCCAATAATGAGAAAACAGAAAGAAATTAAGGAAACAATACCATTCACCATTGCATCAAAAAGAATAAAATACTTAGGAATATATCTACCTAAAGAAACAAAAGACTTATATATAGAAAACTATAAAACACTGATGAAAGAAATCAAAGAGGACACAAACAGATGGAGAAATATACCGTGTTCATGGATTGGAAGAATTAATATAGTGAAAATGAGTATACTACCCAAAGCAATCTATAGATTCAATGCAATCCCTATCAAGCTACCAATGGTATTTTTCACAGAACTAGAACAAATCATCTCACAATTTGTATGGAAATATAAGAAACCTCGAATAGCCAAAGCAATCTTGAGGAAGAAGAATGGAACTGGAGGAATCAACCTGCCTGACTTCAGGCTCTACTACAAAGCCACAGTCATCAAGACAGTATGGTACTGGCACAAAGATAGAAATATAGATCAATGGAACAAAATAGAAAGCCCAGAGATAAACCCACGCACCTATGGACACCTTATCTTCGACAAAGGAGGCAAGAATATTCAATGGAGAAAAGACAATCTCTTTAACAAGTGGTGCTGGGAAAACTGGTCAACCACTTGTAAAAGAATGAAACTAGAACATTTCCTAACACCGTACACAAAAATAAACTCAAAATGGATTAAAGATCTAAATGTAAGACCAGAAACAATAAAACTCCTAGAGGAAAACATAGGCAAAACACTCTCCGACATAAATCACAGCAGGATCCTCCATGACCCACCTCCCAGAATATTGGAAATAAAAGCAAAAATAAACAAATGGGACCTAATTAAAATTAAAAGCTTTTGCACAACAAAGGAAACTATAAACAAGGTGAAAAGACAGCCTTCAGAATGGGAGAAAATAATAGCAAATGAAGCAACAGACAAACAATTAATCTCAAAAATATACAAGCAACTTCTGCAGCTGAATTCCCGAAAAATAAACGACCCAATCAAAAAATGGGCCAAAGAACTAAACAGACATTTCTCCAAAGAAGACATACAGATGGCTAACAAACACATGAAAAGATGCTCAACATCACTCATTATTAGAGAAATGCAAATCAAAACCACAATGAGGTATCATTTCACACCAGTCAGAATGGCTGCTATCCGAAAGTCTACAAGCAATAAATGCTGGAGAGGGTGTGGAGAAAAGGGAACCCTCTTACACTGTTGGTGGGAATGCAAACTAGTACAGCCACTATGGAGAACAGTGTGGAGATTCCTTAAAAAACTGGGAATAGAACTGCCATATGACCCAGCAATCCCACTGCTGGGCATATACACCGAGGAAACCAGAATTGAAAGAGACGCGTGTACCCCAATGTTCATCGCAGCACTGTTTACAATAGCCAGGACATGGAAGCAACCTAGATGTCCATCATCAGACGAATGGATAAGGAAGCTGTGGTACATATACACAATGGAATATTACTCAGCCATTAAAAAAAATACATTTGAATCGGTTCTACTGAGATGGATGAAACTGGAGCCCATTATACAGAGTGAAGTAAGCCAGAAAGAAAAACAACAATACAGTATACTAATGCATATATATGGAATTTGAAAGATGGTAACGATAACCCTATATGCGAGACAGAATAAGAGACACAGATGCATGGAACAATTTTATGGACTCTGAGGGAGAAGGTGAGGGTGGGACGTTCTGGGAGAATAGCATTGAAACATGTATATTATCATATGTGAAACAGAACACCATTCCATGTTCGATGCATGAGACAAGGGCTCAGGGCCGGGGCAATGGGATGATCCAGAAGGATGGGATGGGGAGGGAGGTGGGTGGGGGGTCCAGGAGGGGGAACACATGTAAACCCATGGCTGATTCATGTCAATGTATGGCAAAAACTATTGCAATGTTGTGAAGTGATTGGCCCCCAACTAAAATAAATAAATTTATAAATAAAAAAAATAATAATAAAAATAAAAATCAAAAAAAAAAAATATGTACCCATCAGACCAAACAGATCATAACCTGTTGGGATGGTTTTCTGATTTTTTTCTGAAAGGTGGTATCTAGAGCTCTGCTTCTCTAAGTTGAATGTGCATGTCACTCAGATGGGGATCTTGTTAAAATATGTATCCTGATTCTGTGGGTCTGGGATGGGGTCTGAAACTGAAATTTCTTATAAGCTCCCAGGCGATGCTGATGCTGCTGATTCAGAGGCCAGACTGAGTAGCAAGGCGGCTAGAATACAAGGCAAAATTTATGCATTCAGAAATGCACGCTGTCTTCCTTTACAGGAGGCAGGATTCACTTAGGAAATGAATGTGTTTGCTTCTCCATTTAAATATTTATTTGGAGACTGTTCATGTTTGTGAAGGAAAGGACAAGAGAAGTCGCTTCTTGAGTATGCAGTTATGTACCAGAGACTGTGTTGAGCACTTCCACTAAATTTTGAGAAGTACCAAGCAAGGAAAAAAGGCTTAGGGAGATGTCCTCGTCTAAGATCAAAGCTCCTTTCCTCTGGATCATCCTGTCTCCATGGTTCCAATCTTAAGACTATCGCCAAAGGTGCTAATTCAAATCTTTTTCAATATGATTTCTGCGATTCTCAAAAGAAACATAGCTCAAGTTGAAAATGTTTTACCTCATTTTGTGAAATTTCATAGAGTCCCATGACATCTCTGAATATATTACCCGTGAGTTACTTTGAAAAAGGGGAACAGGGGACTGATGGCAGAAGATATATCCAACATTTTAAAGCAACTTAGTTTCTGCTCAATCCTGAAATCAGATTTCATTCTGCCTGGGAATAAGGGACATGATTAGAAATAAACAGAACGATGAAGTTATTCCACCAAATTCAGCTCATCAAGCAGCCGCCAAGCCCCTGCTGCATGCACTGTTTTCAGGAGACTGGAAAGAGGAAGGGCCAAACTCTGCTTTCAGAAATGCATGGGCAGGTATCCAAATGACTTGGACAAGGTGCAAGAAGGTAAAGGACAGAAACAAAATGCCAAGAGCATTGCATCAAGAGTCAGGGGAGGGAGAGACTATCACCTGTTGGGGGCATCAGGAAAGCCTTCCTGGCCAAGGTGATGTTTGAGGCGACCCTTGTAGGATGGATAGATTTCCACATGCAGCCCTGATAAGGGGTGTGTGTGTGTCCAGGAGAAGAAGCAGTCTAAGCAAAAAAGGCATGAAAGCAGAAAAGTGTAGGCTATATTCAAGGGACTTTGGTTTGGCTGAAATGTAGGGCACGTAGTGGCTTCTCTTGTTGCAGAGCACAGGCTCTAGGGCACATGGACTTCAGTAGTTGTGGCTCCGGGGCTCTAGAGCATAGACTCCATAGTTGTGGTGCGTGGGCTTAGTTGCCATGAAGCATGTGGAATCCTCCTGGACCAGCAATGGAACCTATGTCTCTTGGATTGGCAGGCAGATTCTTTTTTTTTTTTTAATTTTTTAAATTGAAGGATATTTGCTTTACAGAATTTTGTGGTTTTCTGTCATACATCAACAAGAATCAGCCATAGGTACACCTATGTCTCCTCCCTCTCGAACCTCCCTCCTATCTTCCTCCCCATCCCACCCTTCAGCCTGTCACAGAGCCTCTGTTTGAGTTCCCTGAGTCATATAGCAAATTCCCACTGGCTATCTATTTTACATATGGTATTGTAAATTTCCAAGTTACTCTGTCCATACATCTCCACTTCTCCTTTCTCCCCTCCCCTCATGTCCATAGGTCTGTTCTCTATGTCTGTTTCTCCATTGCTGCCCTGAGAATAAATTCATCTGTGCCATTTTTCTTGATTCCATATGTCTGCATCAGTATACGATATTTATATTTCTCTTTCTGACTTACTTCACTCTGTATAATAGGCTCTAGGTTTGTCCACCTCATTTGAACTGACTCAAATGCATTCCTTTTTATGGCTGAGTAATATTCCATTGTGTATATGTACCACAACTTCTTTATTCATTCATCTGTGGATGGACATCTAGGTTCCTTCCATGTTCTAAAAATTGCAGTGAACATTGGGGTACATGTGTCTTTTTCAATTTTGGTTTCCTCGGGGTATATGCCTAGGAGTGGGATTGCTGGGTCATATGGTGGTTTTGTTCCTAGTTTTTAAGAAATCTCCATACCCTCTTCCATAGTGGCTCTATCAGTTTACAGTCCCACCAGCAATGCACGAGGGTTCCCTTTTCTCCACACCCTCTCCAGCATTTATTGTTTGTAGACTTTTTGATGATGGCCATTCTGACTGGTGTGAAGTGGTATCTCATTGCAGTTTTGATTTGCATTTCTCTAATAATGAGTGATGTTAAGCATCTTTTCACATGTTTGTTACTCATCTGTATGTCTTCTTTGGAGAAATGTCTCTTCAGGTCCCTTTCCCATTTTTTGATTGGGTTGTTTGCTTTTCTGGTAGTTGTATGTAATTCTTGTACATTTTGGAAATTATTTGTCAGTTATTTCCTATTATTCTCTCCCATTCTGAGTGTTGCCTTTTCACCTTGTTTGTAGTTTCCTTTGCTGTGCAAAAGCTTTTAAGTTTAATTAGGTCCCACTTCTTTATTTTTGTTTTTATTTCCATTACTCTAGGCAGTGGGTCAAAGAAGATCTTGCTTTGATTTATGTCATCAAGTGTTCTGCCTAAGTTTTCCTCTAAGAGTTTTATAGTTTCTGGTCTTACATTTAGGTCTTTAATCCATTTTGAGTTTATCTTTGTGTGGGGTGTGAGGTAGTGTTCTAATTTCATTCTTTTGCACATAGCTGTACAGTTTTCCCAGCACTACTTATTGAAGAGGCTATCTTTTGGCAGGCAGATTCTTAACCACTGGTGCATCAGGCAAGTCCAGGTTTATAAGTTTTTTTTTGTCTTACCAGGCTATAAGCCCTTAAAAGAAATGGGCAGTCAGTGTTCACACAATGAATGATTCATGTCTGTAGCCCTAGTAGTCCTAGTACTGTGCCCTGCATCCAGTAGATGCTCCAATACACATCTGTTTGTTGGATGAATGAATGATCTTATTTAGCCTGTTGTTAGTTTCTTTTCCTTTGGTCATAAAAACAATGCACCAGTGCCCTGTGCCTCCTGAAGGCTTCAGTAAGCTGCCAAATAACGTTACTGGATTTATAATTGGATTAGTGAAAAGCTTGTAGCAAAATTATCCTATCCTTTGGGGGACTTCTATTTCAACTGGTTAAGCCAACATTAGTTTTAAATAAAATAAAACATCTCATTGTATAGACTTTTTGTGGCTGATAAATATGCCAGAAGGAGTTTGTCCCAGGGCATCCTGCACTAGATGCAAACAGGAAGAAACACACCCTGGGAAAGTGAAGAAAAAGGAAGTGTGCTGTGACCTTATAAGGATTACTCCTCCTCTTAGGGCCTCCATTTCTCAGGGTTTTTTTGTGTGTAAATGGGGCTTTATTTCAATGACCTCCAAGTTTTCCTCCAGCCAAGCCATCTATGTTTCTCTTGGATGGTAAGCAGATTACCAGTTTGCATTGGAGAAAGTCCCAGATGGCTACTTCCCTTAAGCACCTGGCATTCAATCCCACTCTTCCACAAGGACCCCCTTCTAGTAACCCTGCTGGGTACAAGGGACATGCATGCGTGCGTACTAAGTCATTTCAGTCACGTCCAACTCTTTGTGACCCTATAGAGTGTAGCCTGCCAGGCTCCTCTGTCCATGGGATTCTCCAGGCAAGAATACTGGAGTGGGTTGCCATGCCCTCCTCCAGGGGATCTTCCCAACCCAAGGATTGAACCTGTGTCTCTTATGTCTTCTGCATTGTCAGGAGGATTCTTTACCACTAGTGCCACCTGGGAAGCCCACAAGGGACATAGTCAGCTTTGAACATGTCCCTTGCCAATGACTCCACTGGGTACATTTTCACAGAAGGAAAAGCACATGGAAATCTGTCCAAGGAAGAAGACCCATGCTGGCCAGCCAATCCATCATGTAAAAGTATCCCTCTTGCTCCCAAATATCCAAATGGCTGAAAAAGAATGAGATCACGAATCAGAGCCTACACCTGATGCATCAGTCATCACTGGGAGCTCAAAGCCACATACTGTAACAGGATGGAACCTGTTATATGGATTGAAGATGTGTGGTCTCCCAACTTCAGATGTTGAATTCTTAACCCCTAAGGTGATGGTATTTGGAGGTGGGGCCTTCGGGCAGTAATTAGGGCATGAAGGCTGAGCCCTCATGAATGGGATTAGTGCCTCTATAAAAGAGGCCCCAGAGAACTCTCTCCTCCCTTCCACCATGTGAGGACATAGCAATAAGAGAACCATCCATGAACCTGGAATTGGTTCTTCAGCAGGTACTGGATGTGTCAGTGTCTTGATTTCAGACTTCCAACTTCCAGAAATGTGAAAAATCTGTCTTTTAAGCCACGCAGCCTATGGTGTTGTGGTTATAGCAGCCCAAATGGACTGAGACAGGTCTTCAGCACATGGCACGATCCACCTTCACCTCTTGGTGCCTGGCCCGGGTTCTGTGGGAAAAGCCACCTCCTCACATCTCTATCTCCTGTCTCATACACAGGTATAAGGAGCCCATTCTCTGAGCTCCTTTCTGGAAAGCACCAGCATGAGTCTAACTGAAGTAGTTGGTTTGTTCTCAGCAACTTATCTCAACTCCCATTGTGGGCACCAGAGGAACAGTAAACTTTCTGTTCACAGTCTTGCACTCAACAGACACTGGTTTGAAGTTGGGCTTCATCAGCAATGACCTCTGTGACCTTGATCTAGTCACTTCCTCTCTTTGATCTTCCGCTTCCTCGTCTATCAAATGTGGATGATAATAGTACCTTCTTCAAGGACTGATGTGAGGAATGAGTGAGCCTATGCTTTTAGTAAAAAACTTGGAGCAGTGCCCCACATACAACAAAAATTCAACAAATGTTGACTACTATCATTATTATTATTAACAATAAAACTTTCTAAGTATGGTTAAGCCCCAGTAATTCTGAATAAGGTGTTAGTGGGTGGTGGTTGTGGGGGTAGAAAAATTTCTATCAGGATTTAGTGATAGGGAAATCATTATTGGTATGAAAATCATGTTCATATAGGACTTACTTTGTGTCCATTCGGTGGCACTAGTGGTAAAGAACCTGCCTGCCAATGCAGGAGATGTAAGAGACGCTGGTTTGATCTGTGTTGGGAAGATCTCCTGGAGGTGGGCATGGCAACCCACTCCAGTATTCTTGCCTGGAGAATCCTGTGGACAGAGGAGCCTGGTGGGCTACAGTCCATTGCGTCGCAAAGAGTCAGACACGACTCAAGCTACTTAGCACGCAGCACGTACTTTGTGTCCTGTTAAGCGCTTTATATATTAACTTAATTCCTACAACAACCCTATGAAGGAGGTATTATTATTATTATTAGTTATTATTCCCCTGTTATAGAAATAAAACCACTGAGACACTTGTCCATAGTCACATCACTGGTAAGTGACAAAGTTGGGGCATGAGCCCAGGACACCTGGCTTCAGAGCCTACACTCAGCCCCGCTGCTAAACTGCCCCTACACAGCTAACTGTAGAATAGTGTGAATAGAAACATTGCTTTACAAGCTCAGACTTGAGGTGGTAACCTTTCCGATCACTCACAGTATCTTCTCCTGTAATAAATGGCCACTAATTAATTGTGATTAGCACATTATTCATGTGAAATTGTTGTAAGCAAACTGCTGCCACTAGAGGTAGAAAGTGGCAAGAAATGTATTCATGTTCCCCGATGAGAAGGGAGACGGTTCTTCTGACTTGATTCTCTATGACTGGCCTTACCCGACCCTTCTTTCCATCACTGGTAGACTTCAACTCAGCACACACAAGATTAATGCTTTTATAACAAATGACTCTTATTTACACACGAAAGATTTGCTCATTAAAGTATTTACAAGATTCTTTGAGGCTGTTTCAACATCTTTCTCACTCTCTACCCTGACAAAAGCAACCAGTCTGTTCAGTTAATTCAGAGGGAGAAAATCAAGCTGGTTGTATTTTCATTCATTGAGCAATTGTGACATGCCAAGTGCTAGTCTAAAAGCTTGACATGCATCATCTCATATAATTCTCAATCTAACCCAATAAGTTAGGCCCTATTGTCATCCCCATTCGAAAAATAAAAAACCAAGGGGTGCAAAAGTTGTTATCTACTTGAAACCACACAGAAAGTGGCAAGAGGGGCCCCCTCCTCAGTTTTGTGCTGTAGACTGCCATGCTATAGTGGTCCTCTAGCTGTGTCCTCCCACAAGGCAAGGGATTTCAGGGCCCAGGGCAAGTGTCCATTCAGAGCTCTGCCTCCCTCCACCCTGCTTCTAGAGCAAACACAGAGGTCCCGGGACCCCAGACCTTCCTGCCCAAGGGCTCCAAACTCACTTCTGGGGCCTGAGGGGGACTCTTCCTTGGGTCCATCCTCTCCAAAGTAGATGACGATGCTACTACTGTGACACCCCTGGGTCTAAGGAGTGATCAAGGGGTGGCTGTCCCTGGGATTTTTTTTTAAGTAAATTTTGGATGTGAGGGCTGAGATGTCTACTTGCATGTGTAGGAAGCCCTCCGTGATGAGAGCTAGAATGCAGGGTAGGAAGAAAAAAAAGAGACAGGGTGTAGGCTAGGGGACTGGATCTCCCCATGTGCACGTTCTAGCCCAGAATTCCAAGGAGTACAAGAATTTCAAGTTCCAACCCAGCCTCCCAGATTATTATAAATGTGTATCAGGATAGAAGATAGACTATATTTTATTAGCCAGTGTGCTCATTTGTCCCAGGTAACTCTTGTCAGAGGCAGGCTATATACACTAGACACAATTGTACTCTTCCTTTAGGGTATCAGCTCAAATACCACTTCTTCCAGAAATCTTTTCCAAAGGGCACAAACCAGAACTGTTTTCCCTCTCTCCTTTGGTGCCAGTCTTTCTCCCAGCTTGCCTGGCCACACTTTCTAAGTTCCATCTGTGTTCCCCATGAGAGTGTGAACTAAGAACTAAAACCCATCGATCTGCCTGCCCCTGGGTGCCCAGTACAGTGTCCGCCCAGCCCCCCGCCCCCAGCCATGTCTGGAGTTGCTTGTTGAATGGAAAGCCAACAAAGGAGAAAATTAGAGGCAGTACTCGTTAGGGAGAAAGGAAAGGGTATGAAGCAATCAGGAAAGTCCTTGACATAAAGACAGGTGAGCTGACAAGAGTTTTCTTCTTTTCTTTTTTAATGGAAAATTTCCCACATATAAAAAAGTGGGAACTTCCAGATGACCTTCTCCACTGCAGCAATGAACTCATAGTCAACCCTGTTTCATCTTTACCTTCCCTCACTCTCCACCTCAATCTCGGATTATTTTGAAGCAAGCCTCAGATGGGTCTTTTCAACTCTATTTCAGCATGAAAAGCAAGGGTTTGTTTATCTGGAATTTGATGCTGTATATCTTAAACTTATACAGTGATGTATGTCAATTATTTCTCCATAAAACTGGGAAAAGATTTTTGTATCACTGTGTCCAGCTGAGCAACTGCTGGAAACGGACGAGACCTGAGCAGAATTAATTTGGGCAAGTGCGGAGGCTTGCAGGACAGGGGCTTGTGCAGACTGGTAGCCTGTGTGTGAGAGGGGAAAGGAGTCTCTTCTTCCCATTGTGATCCTCGGTGGCAAGGAGCTAGGCCAGCATGGGGCCCATGGCTGTGGCGTCTCACTGAGCCGGCCATCTTTCTTTGCTTGTTGCAAACCCCCTACTTAGTGATTTTAGACACCTTTGTGCACATCCAGGCTGACTTGTCTTAATTCTGTCAAAGCCTTCTCCCTCTCCCCTGGAGCTGTCTGGGAATTCTGGTTCATTGTTGCTGGCAGTTTTTTACTTCCTTTGTGCTTAACTTGTTGAAATACGAAAGGGGTTGGACAGTGTCAGACAATATGGCCCCCGTCACGCCACATTTTACATTGAAATCATCTTTAAGGGCTTTGCTCCTTGACACAGATGGTCTCCATATCCTAGGAGATGGTCTTTTGGCACGAAAATGAGAAAACTGTGCCCCCTGTGAATCAAGAAACTTGGTGAGTTTATTCGGGCTCAAGTCAAACGCACACTTCATTGTCCTAGGGCCTCTTAGTTTCTCCTCCCCCGGAGCATTTTTGACTCTTCCATTAAACACATATATGAGTTTGTGCTCCTCTTTCCCATTTAGCTGTGGGCTCCATTCATGCTAAGGCTCCTCCTCTTTTCTGGCCACAACTGGCCTTCACCTTTTCATACTGCCACACACAGGGTGACCTGCCTGAGTCCATTCCCTGCTTCCCAAGGGCCCCTCCTAAGAAAATGGGTGCTTCATCCTCCTGTCTGCATCTGATCTCTGATCCATCCTTTTACAGCCTGCTGCTCACTGTTCTGTTCTTGCCTGTTTTAGCACTGTGATTGCCACTTCTTAGAAGCCTCCCTTTCTTCTTTAGTGACCTTTTTGGCTTCTTCAGTAACTAATACCTCTCCTACAGTAAGGGAAGTAAGCAAATCTATAATCACCCTTTCAGTCTCCTTTCCTGACTTGTTTTATACTTCACTGACAGTACATCATGTCTTCATTCTCTTTTCCCCTGTTTAGTAACCATTTGCTTTCCATCTCTCTCTTATGGATTTCCCCCTCGCTGGGCCAAATGGACATCAGACACTTTATTCTCCTGGAAAAAATTGTTTTTTTCACTTCATTGATGTTTTCTGTAATTCTCCTTCATAGCATATATGACTACAGAATTAGTTATTTAATGAGTATTCCTCTTTACTACTAAGCTCCAGGAGGGCAGAGATGACATCTGGGCCACAGAAGGTCCTCAATAAGTATCTGTTGAAAAATAAATAGAATAAATGAATGAATGAACATCTTTGAATCAATTTCTTTTAGCATTTCTACAAAAATTTGACCTCTCATTGCTTTCTGTTTTCTTTTTTCAGTTGTTTTAATTATTACAAACCAAACAATTGTTCCTTGGGAAAAACTCTATTCCAAAATTCTGTATACTTCAAGCCAGACACTTCTTGGCTGTTGTTTTGCTTTTCAGCTACTATGTTTGTCTTAAATGCACAGTTTTAGGTACTCAGTGGGTTCTTGCTTTCACTTTTTTCATCTGACTTTAACAGCACGATCAATCTGATCAGCTATGCTACAGCATAAACATTCTTTGTGCAAATATATCATTTCAATATTAACTGCTATTTAGTAGTATCAATAATCCTCTAGGTTCTATTATTTGGTAACAGGAAATGTTTAATTGTGTGTGGGTATGTTATTAGTGAATAGATGTGTGAGTTGCTTTTAAGAATTATGAAAACTACAAGCAAAGGAGTTGTATGCTGCTGCTGCTAAGTCGCTTCAGTCGTGTCCGACTCTGTGTGACCCCGTAGATGGCTGCCCACCAGGCTCCCCCGTCCCTGGGATTCTCCAGGCAAGAACACTGGAGTGGGTTGCCATTTCCTTCTCCAATGCATGAAAGTGAAAAATGAAAGTGAAGTTGCTCAGTCGTGTCTGACTCTTAGCAACCCCATAGACTGCAGCCTACCAGGCTCCTCTGTCCATGGGATTTTCCAGGCAAGAGTACTGGAGTGGGGTGCCATTGCCTTCTCCAGGAGTTGTATGGACTTGAGAATAAAAGATGTTTGAATTTCTCTCTTGTTCTTTATTTTATTTGAAGATATTAAGTTGATCCTTGCAAAATTAATAGATTCTAAGAGGAGCAATTCTGATGATCTCAGAAGCACATATTTCAAAGACTTCTTACTAATAAAAGCTAAATGTAGGTGGATGGAATGCAGCCCCTACATTTTATGTTCACACGTAGTCAGATCCAAATTTTGCTAATCACTAGCTATTTAAGATTGACAAACTCACTTCGCCTATTTCCTCATCTGAAAAATAGGATAAATAAATGTGTTTATGTTATTTGTACCAATACATAGGACTAACAAAGAATAGGGTCTACAATATATAAAGAGCACCTTAAAATCAATGAAAAGAAAACTAAAACCCAAAAGGAAAACGGCCAAGTATATGATGAAGCAGTTCACAGAAGAAAAAACCTGAATTGTGACTAAATATATGAAACAATGTTGAAACAATGTTAACTCTCCCTAGTTACCATGGAAATAAAAATTCAGACCACAAAAGAAAAATTATTGCACACAATCCAATTGATAGCAATATTCGAGTCTAGGGATTTCCCCGGTGGTCCAATGACTAAGACTCTGCAATCCCAATGCAGAGGGTCCAGGTTCAATCCTTGATCAAGGAACTAGATTCCATATGTAGCAACTAAGAGTTCATATGTCACTACAAAGCTCTAAGATCCCTTGTGTTGCAAATTAGACCCAGCACAGCCAAATAAATAAGAATAAATTAAAAATATTTTTAAAGGAGCAAATTATTAACATAAAAAACTATTAGAGTCTAGCAATGTAATATATCTCAAGAAGATAGAGAAATACACCCTTTCATATATTACAAGTTCAGCTCAGTTCAGTCACTCAGTTGTGTCTGACTTTGCGACCCCATGGACTGCAGCATGCCAGGCTTCCCTGTTCATGACCAACTCTCAGAGCTTGTTCAAACTCATGTCCATCGAGTCGGTGACGCCATCCAACGATCTCATCCTCTGTCATCCCTTTCTCCTCCTGCCTTCAATCTTTCAAAGCATCAGGGCTTTTCCAATGAGTCAGTTCTTCACATCAGGTGGTCAAAGTATTGGAGTTTCAGCTTTAGCATCACTCCTTCCAATGAATATCCAGGACCGATTTCCTTTAGGATGGACTGGTTTGATCTCCTTGCTGTCCAAGGGACTCTCAAGAGTCTTCTCCAACACCACAGTTCTAAAGCATCAATTCTTCGGCACTCAGCTTTCTTCATGGTCCAACTCTCACATCCATACATGACTACTGGAGAAACCATAGCTTTGACTATACGGATCATAGAAAAAGCAAGAGAATTAAAAATTCCAGAATAACATCTACTTATGCTTCATTGAATACAGTAAAACCTTTGACTGTGTGCATCACAACAAACTGTGGAAAATTCTTAAAGAGATGGGAATATCAAACCACCTTACCTGCCTCCTGAGAAATCTGTATGCAGGTCAAGAAGCAACAGTTAGAACCAGACATGGAACAATGGACTGGTTCCAAATTGGGAAAGGAGTACATCAAGGCAGTATATTGTCACCTTGCTTATTTAACTTATATGCAGAGTACAACATGAGAAATGCCAGACTGGATGAAGCACAAGCTGGAATCAAGAATGCTGGGAGAAATATCAAGAACCTCAGATATGCAGATGACACCACCCTTAATGGCAGAAAGTGAAAAGGAACTAAAGAGCCTCTTGATGAAAATGAATGAGGAGAGTGAAAAAGCTGGCTTAAAACTCAATATTCAAAAAACAAAGATCATGGCATCCGGTCCCATCACTTCAAGGCAAATAGATGGGGAAATAATGGAAACAGTGAGAGACTTTATTTTGAGGGGGCTCCAAAATCACTGAAGATGGTGACTGCAGCCATGAAATTTAAAGATGCTTGCTCCTTGGAAGAAAAGCCATGACCAACCTAGACAGCATATTAAAAAGCAGAGATATTTCCTATATTACAAAGGGGATTATACAGTTTTAACAGTTCTACTAGCAGATGTTCATACTGTATGATCCAGGAATCCAACTTCTTGATATTGGCAAGAAGACATATACAAAGTTGTCAAATACAACATTGCAATAGCAAAGAACTGGAGAGAAAATGTCCACCAACCAGAGAAGTACACAGGGGCCTTTAACTCTATTTCTCCTGTTTAATTTCTTGAGCTGGATGATAGATACACAGTTGTGAATTACCATATGGTCTCGGTATCTAAATAAGTTTTTAAATGCCTACCTCATGGTATTGTTGTAAGGTTTAAATGAGGTTATGGCTTGAAAATATTCAGCATAGTGATTGACACCTAGCAAGTGCTTTATAAATGTTAATTTTGTCACCATAACACACAGCTGCCCCAACCTCCCCACTTCAGGCTTTAAATTACAAGTATAAGCCTTTGTATATATCCCTTGGTGGTAACTCAAGACTCAAGCCTGAACCCACTTTATTCATCCTCATCCTTCCTTACAGCTTCTGTCCTCTCTACTCTAAGAAAGTTTGTCCCTTAGAGCTAACGAAACAAAAATCCTTATTCTATAATTTACACCACCTTTATTTTTCAGCCTTCCTGCAGATGGAAAGTCACAATCTACTCTAAAATGGTTCCAACTGTACACAGCTCAGTCCTCCTGATATTGTTTGTGAAATGTTTTGGTTACCTATTGCTATGTTAACAAAGTGACTCAAGATTTTGTGGCTTACAACAATGCCCACTTTATTTGCCCCTGATTTTTCAGTTTAGGCTGGGTTCATCTGAGTAGGTAGCTCTTCTTCTGTTCTTGCCAGGGGTCTCTTGTGTGGCTGCATTTGGCTGTCAGGGTCTTTAGAGACTAGGCTCAGCTCACACATCAGGATGGCCGGAACTCTCCTGCTCTCCATGTAGTCTGAGAGCTTCTCTTTCTCTGTGTGGACTCCACATGTTTTCTGCAGCAGGGTAGCCGGGCTTATGACATGGTGGCTCCAAGCTCCCAAGAGCACAAAAACTGCCATATCATAAGACCCAGAACTGGCACAGTGTCATCTCTGCTGCATTTTATTATTAACAGTTCAAGCAGGTCCCATCCTCTGCCTAGATGCAGGAGAGCGAAATACACACAGATGTGGATACTGGCCTATTGCTTCACCCAGCCAGTCTGGTGACTCCAGAAATCAGAGGTGAGCCCTCTATTCTAGCCTCTGGGTCACTGAGGAAGACTGCAGATAGCACCAAGCAGAGACTTCAACCATCAGACCGTCCCCTGCCGCCCCACATGCTCTGCCTTCACCCCCAGGCTCATTGATAAACTCCTCTTGATTTAGAAACTCTCTTTCAACTCCAGATACATACATTGTGTGATTACTGGGTGCTAGGCATTATGCTGTGCTTTGGGAGGAACTCCAGAATAAATAGCAGTGGTTTGTGTCCTTGAGGAGTTCACAGTGCAGCCAGCAAAGAAGGGCGGGTTAGAACCTATCTTCCCAGCTGACATGAGGTGACCTCACAAACCAAATCAAAAGCTGGGAGACATCCAGGCTAGATGATGGCCACAATAGCCACTTGACCTAACAGGCTGAGCCCTCAGTCACAAAAGGGCATCTAATTAGTCTAACAAGGCATAATTTTGGTAAGGGCATGAGGCTGTTACTAGTCTGCAGCATTACTGTTTACATCAACATTTTTTTAGATTCTGAAACTGAAAGCTAGTCTACCTTTACCCTGTCAGATCTAGTACTATTTGCATTATTCATAACAGGGACCAAAGAGAGATTTAAGTTGGACTGAATTACTCAGTGTTTTTTTTAATGTCTAAGAAAGGCTGTTTTACTATTAGTGATACTTAGAGTTCTACTATTATAGAAGTATCCAGTAAACCTCCAAAGACACAGATAAACACCCATATACACATACATAAGATAGCTATTAGTCCTAGATTATTTTAGTCTGCTTTTAGCCAATTACATTTTTTAAAGTTCTTGAACGTTTCAAGAAGCAAATAGGCACCACTTGTACCCCGTAGCTAATCACTTTTAATTCTTCCAGTAGTCATTTTGATAATATCAGACATAATGAAATCACTTATCAGTAACGTGGGTCTAATTCCCCTATGCAAAATAGTCCATTTTAATTCAGGTTTGGAATCCCTGCCAGAGATCTTGAGGCTGCTCTTTCTATAGGGTCATTGTTGAAGAAAGTTTATTTTTATGATAATAAATTATTATACAAATAGATCTCAGAACCCCAGCTACTCCTTCTCAACTGTTGTCATGAGGTGTTATTGTACTTCTCATATTATATGAATAAATAAGAAGCTGGCAGTTTCTAAACTACACCAAGCACACTTATGGGGGTTATGAACGTGACTGCTGGGTCCTTGATAATCTTATCATTGCAATAAGAATTTAGGTTAAACAGAATATTATTAAATCAGATAGGAAGAAACTGAGGGCAGAACTGTTATTATGTCTAATGTAAATAAGGATTGCAACACATCTTTTTTTTCAGCATGATTTTTTTCTTGATGGATAGGATGTGGCTTGTCTGGCATCACTAAGGTACTTTGTGTGGTTTTAATCTGCAGTTTGGATATTCAAACGGGTTCCACTATTTTCGCTCTTGAAAGTGACATGAGCTTGGTTAAGCTACCCTGTGCCCGAGGTCAGGGGCTGCAGCTGGGAGGAGCTACCCCGCATCTGAGGTAAGGAGCAACGGCTGCACTTTGCTGGAGGAGCCGTGAAGAGAGAACCCGTGTCCAAGGTAAAAGAAACCCAGGTAAAAAATTTAGAGAAGAGCTAACACCTATCCTACTCAAACTCTTCCAGAAAATTGCAGAAGATGGTAAACTTCCAAACTCATTCTATGAGGCCACCATCACCCTAATTCCAAAACCAGACAAAGACGCCACAAAAAAAGAAAACTACAGGCCAATATCACTGATGAACATAGATGCAAAAATCCTTAATAAAATTCTAGCAAACAGAATCCAACATCATATTAAAAAGATCATACACCATGACCAAGTGGGCTTTATCCCAGGAATGCAAGGTTTTTTTAACATCCGCAAATCAATCAATGTAATACACCACATTAACAAATTGAAAGATAAAAACCATATGGTTATCTCAATAGATGCAGAAAAAGCCTTTGACAAAATTCAACATCCATTTATGATAAAAACCCTCCAGAAAGCAGGAATAGAAGGAACATACCTCAACATAATAAAAGCTATATATGACAAACCCACAGCAAACATTATCCTCAATGGTGAAAAATTGAAAGCATTTCCCCTAAAGTCAGGAACAAGGCAAGGATGCCCACTTTCACCACTACTATTCAACATAGTTTTGGAAGTTTTGGCCACAGCAATCAGAGCTGAAAAAGAAATAAAAGGAATACAGATAGGAAAAGAAGAAGTAAAACTCTCACTGTTTGCAGATGACATGATCCTCTACATAGAAAACCCTAAAGATTCTACCAGAAAATTACTAGAGCTAATCAATGAATATAGTAAAGGTGCAGGATATAAAATTAACACACAGAAATCCCTTGCATTCCTATACTCCAATAATGAGAAAACAGAAAGAGAAATTAAGGAATCAATACCATTCACCATTGCAACAAAAAGAATAAAATACTTAGGAATATATCTACCTAAAGAAACAAAAGACTTATATATAGAAAACTATAAAACACTGATGAAAGAAATCAAAGAGGACACAAACAGATGGAGAAATATACTGTGTTCATGGATTGGAAGAATTAATATAGTGAAAATGAGTATACTACCCAAAGCAATCTATAGATTCAATGCAATCCCTATCAAGCTACCAACGGTATTTTTCACAGAACTAGAACAAATCATTTCACAATTTGTATGGAAATATAAGAAACCTCGAATAGCCAAAGCAATCTTGAGGAAGAAGAATGGAACTGGAGGAATCAACCTGCCTGACTTCAGGCTCTACTACAAAGCCACAGTCATCAAGACAGTATGGTACTGGCACAAAGATAGAAATATAGATCAATGGAACAAAATAGAAAGCTCAGAGATAAATCCACGCACCTATGGACACCTTATTTTTGACAAAGGAGGCAAGAATATACAATGGAGAAAAGACAATCTCTTTAACAACTGGTGCTGGGAAAACTCGTCAACCAAAAGAATGAAACTAGAACACTTCCTAACACCATACACAAAAATAAACTCAAAAGGGATTAAAGATCTAAACGTAAGACCAGAAACTATAAAACTCCTAGAGGAAAACATAGGCAAAACACTCTCCGACATAAATCACAGCAGGATCCTCCATGACCCACCTCCCAGAATATTGGAAATAAAAGCAAAAATAAACAAATGGGACCTAATTAAAATTAAAAGCTTTTGCACAACAAAGGAAACTATAAGCAAGGTGAAAAGACAGCCTTCAGAATGGGAGAAAATAATAGCAAATGAAGCAACAGACAAACAATTAATCTCAAAAATATACAAGCAACTCCTGCAGCTGAATTCCAGAAAAATAAATGACCCAATCAAAAAATGGGCCAAAGAACTAAACAGACATTTCTCCAAAGAAGACATACAGATGGCTAACAAACACATGAAAAGATGCTCAACATCACTCATTATTAGAGAAATGCAAATCAAAACCACAATGAGGTACCATTTCACACCAGTCAGAATGGCTGCTATCCGAAAGTCTACAAGCAATAAATGCTGGAGAGGGTGTGGAGAAAAGGGAACCCTCTTACACTGTTGGTGGGAATGCAAACTAGCACAGCCACTATGGAGAACAGTGTGGAGATTCCTCAAAAAACTGGGAATAGAACTTCCATATGACCCAGCAATCCCACTGCTGGGCATACACACCAAGGAAACCAGAATTGAAAGAGACGCGTGTACCCCAGTGTTCATCGTAGCACTGTTTACAATAGCCAGGACATGGAAGCAACCTAGATGTCCATCAGCAGACGAATGGATAAGGAAGCTGTGGTACATATACACAATGGAATATTACTCAGCCATTAAAAAAATACATGTGAATTGGTTCTATTGAGATGGATGAAACTGGAGCCCATTATACAGAGTGAAGTAAGCCAGAAAGAAAAACACCAATACAGTATACTAATGCATATATATGGAATTTGAAAGATGGTAACAATAACCCTATATGCGAGACAGAATAAGAGACACAGATGCATAGAACAGTATTATGGACTCTGAGGGAGAAGGTGAGGGTGGGACGTTCTGGGAGAATAGCGTTGAAACATGTATATTATCATATGTAAAACAGAATACCATTCCAGGTTCAATGCATGAGACAAATGCTCAGGGCTGGGGCAATGGGATGACCCAGAGGGATGGGATGGGGAGGGAGGTGGGTGGAGGGTCCAGGAAGGGGAACACATGTAAACCCATGGCTGATTCATGTCAATGTATGGCAAAAACCACTACAATATTGTAAAGTAATTAGCCCTCAACTAAAATAAATTTATTAAAAAAAAAAAGAAACCCAGGTAAGACTGAGAGAGGGGATCGGGGGCAGACAGACTGAAACTACAGTCACGGACAACTAGCCAATTTGATCACACGGACCAGCCTTGTCTAACTCAATGAAACTATGCCATGCCGTATGGGGCCACTCAAGATGGATGGCACATGGTGGAGAGGACTGACAGAATGTGGTCCACTGGAGAAGGGAATGGCAAACCACTTCAGTATTCTTGCCTTGAGAACCCCATGAACAGTATGAAAAGGCAAAAAGATAGGACACTGAAAGATGAACTCTCCAGGTCAGTAGGTGCCCAATATGCTACTGGAGATCAGTGGACAAATAACTTCAGAAAGAATGAAGGGATGGAGCCAAAGCAAAAACAACAACCAGTTGTGGATGGGATAGGTGATAGAAGTAAGATTTGATGCTGTAAAGAGCAATATTGCATAGGAACCTGGAATGTTAGGTCCATGAATGAAGGTAAATTGGAAGTGGTCAAACAGGAGATGACAAGAGTGAACATTGACATTCTAGGAATCAGTGAACTAAGATGGACTGGAATGAGTGAATTTAACTCAGATGACCATTATATCTACTACTGTGGGCAGGAATCCCTTAGAAGAAATAGAGTAGCCTTCAAAGTCAACAAAATAGTCCGAACTGCAGTACTTGGATGCAATCTCAAAAACGACAGAATGATCTCTGTTCGTTTCCAAGGCAAACCATCCAATAGCACAGTAATCCAAGTCTATACCCCGACCAGTAACGCCGAAGAAGCTGAAGTTGAACAGTTCTATGAAGACCTACAAGACCTTCTAGACCTAACACCCAAAAAGGATGTCCTTTTCATTATAGGGGACTGGCATGCAAAAGTAGGAAGTCAAGAAACACCTGTAGTAACAGGCAAATTTGGCCTTGGAGTACAGAATGAAGCAGGGCAAAGGCTAATAGAATTCTGACAAGAGAACACACTGGTCATAACAAACACCCTCTTCCAACAACACAAGAGAAGACTCTACACGTGGACATCATCAGATGGTAAACACCGGAATCAGATTGATTATATTCTTTGCAGCCAAAGATGGAGAAGCTCTATACAGTCAGGAAAAACAAGACTGGGAGCTGACTGTGGCTCAGATCATGAACTCCTTATTGCCAAATTCAGACTTAAATTGAAGAAAATGGAGAAAACCACTAGACCATTCAGGTATGACTTAAATCAAAGCCCTTATGACTACACAGTGGAAGTGAGAAATAGATTTAAGGGACCAGATCTGATAGACAGAATGCCTGATGAACTATGGATGCAGGTTCATGACATTGTACAGAAGACAGGAATCCAGATCATCCAAAAGAAAAAGAAATGCAAAAAAGCAAAATGGCTGTCTGAGGAGGCCTTACAAATAGCTGTGAAAAGAAGAGAAGCCAAAAGCAAAGGAGAAAAGGAAAGATATACCCATTTGAATGCAGAGTTCCAAGAATAGCCAGGAGAGATAAGAAATCCTTCCTCAGCGATCAATGCAAAGAAATAGAGGAAAACAATAGAATGGGAAAGACTAGAGATCTCTCCAAGAAAATTAGAGATACCAAGGGAACATTTCATGCAAAGATGGGCTCAATAAAGGACAGAAATGGTATGGACCTAACAGAAACAGAAGATATTAAGAAGAGGTGGCAAGAATACACAGCAAAACTGTACAAAAAAGATCTTCATGACCCAGATAATCATGATGGTATGATCACTCACCTAGAGCCAGACATCCTGGAATGTGAAGTCAAGTGGGCCTTAGGAAGCATCACTATGAACAAAGCTGGTGGAAGTGATGGAATTCCAGTTGAGCTATTTCAAATCCTCAAAGATGATACTGTGAAAGTGCTGCACTCAATATGCAAGCAAATATGGAAAACTCAGCAATGGCCACAGGACTGGAAGAGGTCAGTTTTCATTCCAATCCCAAAGAAAGGCAATGCCAAAGAATGCGCAACCTACCACACAATTGCACTCATCTCACACGCTAGTAAAGTAATGCTCAAAATTCTTCAAACCAGGCTTCAGCAATACATGAACTGTGAACTTCCAGATGTTCAAGCTGGTTTTAGAAAAGGCAGAGGAACCAGAGATCAAATTGCCAACATCCGCTGGGATCATCAAAAAAGCAAGAGAGTTCCAGAAAAACATCTACCTCTGCTTTATTGACTATGCCAAAGCCTTTGACTGTGTGGATCACAATAAACTGTGGAAAATTCTGAAAGAGATGGGCATACCAAACCACCTGACCTGCCTCTTGAGAAACCTGTATGCAGGTCAGGAAGCAACAGTTAGAACTGGACATGGAACAACAGACTGGTTCCAAACAGGAAAAGGAGTACATCAAGGCTGTATTTTGTCACCCTGCTTATTTAACTTATATGCAGAGTATACTATGAGAAACACTGGGCTGGAGGAAGCACAAGCTGGAATCAAGATTGCCAGGAGAAATATCAATAACCTCAGATATGTGGATGACACCACCCTCATGGCAGAAAGCGAAGAAGAACTAAAGAACCTCTTGATGAAAGTGAAAGTGGAGAGTAAAAAGGTTGGCTTAAAGCTCAACATTCAGAAAACTAAGATCATGGCATCTGGTCCCATCACTTCATGGCAAATAGATGGGCAAACAGTGGAAACAGTGGCTGACTTTATTTTTCTGGGCTCCAAAATCACTGCAGATGGTGATTGCAGCCATGCAATTAAAAGATGTTTACTCCTTGGAAGGAAAGTTATGACCAACCTAGATAGCATATTAAAAAGCAGAGACATTACTTTGCCAACAAAGGTCCATCTAGTCAAGGCTATGGTTTTTCCAGTGGTCATGCATGGATGTGAGAGTTGGACTATAAAGAAAGCTGAGCGCTGAAGAATTGATGCTTTTGAACTGTGTTGTTGGAGAAGACTCTTGAGAGTCCCTTGGATTGCAAGGAGATCCAACCAGTCCATCCTAAAGGAGATCACTCCTGGGTGTTCATTGGAAGGACTGATGTTGAAGCTGAAACTCCAATACTTTGGCCACCTGATGTGAAGAGCTGACTCATTGGAAAAGACCCTGATGCTGGGAAAGATTGAGGGCAGGAGGAGAAGGGGACGACAGAGGATGAGATGGCTGGATGGTATCACCAACTCGATGCACATGGGTTTGGGTGGGCTCTGGGAGTTGCTGAAGGACAGGGAGGCCTGTCGAGCTGCCGTTCATGGGATCACAAAGTCGGACATGACTGAGTGACTGAACTGAACTGAGCTTGGTTAATGGAAGAAAGAAGATGAACCCCTAAGGATCCTCAACTAAAAAGCATTACTTACAGGATAAATCAGCCTTCTTTTTGGGTTGGAGTGGTCAGGAAATGGAAAGGAAGTTGAATAATGGAAAATAAGAAGGGAAGGAGTCTAAGCCACCTCCATGGTCTGGCCCATTCCTCTTCACAATGGAATCTTTCTCTTCTCCAAGCTCCTCCTTTCACACACAGAGCCTGAGAGCCTAAAATCGCAGGGAGTAGAAAGGTGGTACCATTAATACCTAAAAGAAAGAAATGTCCAGCCCTGTCCCCAGATGAGCCAGATATTCTGTCTTTCAGCATAAAACTTGGAAAATAAGGGCATGCATGGTATGAAATACAGTTTTGTCTCAAAGTATCTAAAGAGGAAAAAAGGCCAAATTGCAATCTTAAAGTTATTGTGAAAGTGTATTTTAGTCACTGCACTTTCCTGTGTTGGAACACCTATATTCTTACAAACGGATTCATGCTATACCAGTCACTATTCATATCAGACTCCTTGGACCAAATTTGCAGAGAAAGATTCAGCCCTAACTCTCTCAAATATTTGTTGTTGTTGTTGAACTCAACCAGTTCTGTGATTCATTAACTGCTTGTCATGTTTTGATATGTGGATCAGGAATTGATCAATAGCTGGCAAAATTTAATAAAAGGAGCTCATTTCTGGAGAAACGAGCTTGTTGCCATGCCAACTATCGATCTTCTCTGATGGAGGCTCGACAGTCAGTCACAAAATGGGCCCTGTTAGGCTGTCTGTCCATAGGAAATCACTGAGTCGCCAACCTCAAATGAGTTCCTAAAAATGACATCAGGTTCACAATGGAAAGAACTAGGCTACACTTGTCTGCAGGGAAGACTCTGCCTCACGATTGCTTGAAATATATCTATTCCATTGAGCACCTGAGAATCTTGTCACATAGCTGGTGTGGAATGCAACATGATTGAAAGAGCATTGCATTATGCTTGTGCTGTGTTTACCATATTACAGGCATGGAGAAAGAATGAACAGCTTAGTCTATTACTGCTGCATGTTTAGGAAGTGTAAATGCAAAGAAATCTATTTACTCTGTGTCATTATGTACTTGCTTCCTAGGTGTGAGAAAGATTAATAGCATCTTTATCAAAGGGAGATCTGGGTCTGTACTGTGTTGTATAACATAAAGGCCAGGGGAAAAGAGAGTGAGAGAATAATAATCAAAGAACTCTTTGAACTTTTTCAAACTCTGAAAACTCCTTTAAAGTTAAGAAGTCATCAGAATATTTGAAAATGTCACAGATTCTAATTTGGGGGGAATTTCATTTGCTTTTATAGGAACTAAGACATCTTTAAATATAGAAATTGCATTGTACTATATTAAGTGAATAAAGTGCTTTAATATTTGTTTAACAAATACTTATTTCAACACCCACAATGTAGAAGGCAAAGCTCATGAATGTAACTGCTCCCTGTATAATAAGTTTTTGGAATCATACTGTCCTCAATATTGAGATGAGAGGTAATGCTCTCCTGTTTAAGCTTTGTCCAGCAATCTTAAGCCTTAAGGGGCATGATTTCTTCCTCCCAAGTCAATTAAACTCAGGAACCAGCTTGTGACCATGAGAGAAGACCACACTCAAAACAGAACTAACCCTCACATATATAGTCAATAGATTTTTGACAAGGATGCCAAAACCATCCAGTGGGGAAAGGAGAGTTTGTTTGTTTGTTTTTTTTTCATCAAATCATGCTGGGGCAACTGGACACCCACAGGCAAAAGAAGAAAATTGGACCTTCACCTTACTTCATATACAAAAATGAACTCAAAATGCATCAAAGACCTAAAAGTAAGACCTAAAATTTTAAACCTCTTAGAAGAAAACATTGGAGGAAATCTTCATGACATATGGTCTGACAATGACTTCATGGATATGACAGCAAAAGCACAGGCAAAAAAAGAAAAAAAATAGATAAATAGAAAATCAAGAAATTTTATGCATTAAAGGAAACTATCAAGAAAGCAAAAGGACAGCCTACTGAATGGGGAAAAATCTTTGCAAATCATATATCTGATAAGGCATTCATGTCCAGAATACACAAAGAACTCCTATAATTCAACAACAAAAACAAACAACCTAATTCAAAAATGGGCAAAGATTGAATAGACATATTTCCAAAGTAGATATGCAAATGGCCAATAAGCATATAAAAGAGATGTTCAATATCATTACTCATTAAGGAAATACAAATTAGAGCCACAATAAGTTGCCACTTTATACCTACTTGGATGGCTATAATTTTTTAAAAAATAGAAAACAAATGTTGGTGAGCATATAAAGAAACTGGAACCTTCATGCATTGCTGGTGGGAATGTTAAATGGTGCGACCACTGTGAAAAACAGATTGGTAGTTTCTCAGAAGGTAAAACATAAACTACCATACGACCAACTCTTGGAGATGGTGAAAGACCGGGGAGCCTGGCGACCCAACAATTCCACTCCAAAAGAATTGAAAGCAGGGGCTCAAATAAATATTTGCACATAGCAGCATTATATATCTGATAAGCCATTCACAACAGCTGAAAGGTGGAAAGAACCCAAGTGTCTATCAACAGATGAATGGATAAACAAAATGCTTAAATGCAATAACAAAATATGATATATACATACAATGCAATATTATTCAGCCGTAAAAAGGAATGAAATTTGTTACCTTGCTACAACATGGATGAACCTTGAAACATTATGCTCAGTAAAATAAGCAAGACACAAAAGGACAAATATTATATGATGCCACTTACATGAGGTACATAGAATTCTCAAATTCATAGAGATAGAAAGAATAGTGGTTACCAGTGACATGGGGGAATGGGAAAAGGGAACTTATTGTTTAATGGGTACAGAGTTTCAGTTTGGGAAGATGAAAAAGTTCTGGAGATAGATGGTTGCACGGCAATGTGAATGGCTTAATGCCACCAAATTGCACACTTAAAATGGTTAAAATGATAATATCCACCATGGGTGTACATGTGTTCCCCTTCCAGAACCCCCCTCCCACCTCCCTCCCCATCCCATGGTGAATTCATGTCAATGTATGGCAAAACAAATACAATATTGTAAAGTTAAAAAAATAGATAAATAAACTAATTGAATAAAAAAATGATAATATCCTATGCATGTAATAATGCAATTTTTAAAAGCTTGACCTGAAACTAATATAATATTGTCTATCAACTATAATTCAGTTAAAAAAATAATTTAAATTGTAAAAATACTAAACGAGAGATTTCCTGGTTTAAAAAAAAGCAGATTCATCCACTCTCATTCCTTTTTCTAATTAATGCCCTCAGCAAAGACAAATTTCTCCACTTTCATCCCAGTGTCCCATGGTGTTATAATTGCTTGTTTCCTTCTCCATCTTTCCCACTGCTGTGAGCATCTTGAGGGCAGAGGCTGGCTTTTCTTTATGATAGAGGGCTGGATGGAAATGTGAGCTTTGGATTCAGATAGGCTTTATAGTCCAACTCCAGACCTGCCACTAAATAGCCAGGGGGCCTTAAGCTAGTTCTTGAAGCTCTCTGTGACTGTGCTTTCTAACCTGCAAACTGGAGATTGTTTTAAATGAAGTGATACATGTAAAGTGCCTGGAATCATAAGCATTCAAAACTTCTTAGTTTCAGTAACAACATTAATTTTAGTCATTAAAACTAGATGATGTTCAGGGATTCCCAGCTGGTCCGGTGGCTAAGGCTCCATGCTCCTAGTGCAGGGGGCCCCGGTTTGATCCCTGGTTGGGGAACTAGATCCCACATGCTGCAACTAAGACCTGGCATAGAAAAATAAATAAATAAACTAGATGATGCTTAATGTAAAAAATTTAAAAACTTTAATCAATATAATAATTTCTTTTATAATTATTTTGTGAATGTGAGTGATAGTCGCTCAGTCGTGTCAAACTTTGGTGACCCCATGGACTGTAGCCCACCAGGCTCCTCTGTCCATGGAATTCTCCAGGCAAGAATATTGGAGTGGGTTGCCATTTCCTTCTTCAATAGTTATTTTACCCAACACCTAACATAGGCCTAACGCATGATTGGCTAGTGACTGGTAAGTTGCAGGGTATCTGCTTTAACCACACTGTAATTGTCACTTGTAATGGGCTCTTTTCTTGTTTGTCTCCCCACTAGACTGGGAGTTCCTCAAGGGCTGAAACAGTGTTTATCTCAGTACCTGCAGCATGTTGTATAGTACCTGGTACACAGTAAAAAAAAAAAAAAAAATCAATACATATTTATTGAATCAAAAAATGAATGAATCAGGAACTGGGTGCACTGGGAAACCAAGTGAGAGAATCCCAAAGGAGAGGGATGAGAAATGAGGAGGGAAAAGATAAG
Organism: Giraffa tippelskirchi; assembly: GCF_054371585.1. NCBI lineage: Eukaryota > Metazoa > Chordata > Mammalia > Artiodactyla > Giraffidae > Giraffa > Giraffa tippelskirchi. Next base: position 16,238,282 of record NC_137289.1, on the reverse strand, counting down.
AACTGCTTGTGTGGCCACTTCCATTTATCTGAAATTTTCATAGCGTTCTCAAAACTTGGGAGGTCTTCTGATTATTTTGAACAAGGAATGGCATTTCCTTGTTCACACATCCTGACCAGAATGTAGCTATGTAGAAAGTTACAAGGCATTTGTTTGTTTCCTTGTTGGTTTCTCCTCCAGACTGAGCACCTGGAGATAAGAAACTGTCCTTCCTTCATCTTTTGTGTTCCACCATCTAGAACAGGGCCTGACACACACTGGTGGGTGCTCAGTGCATGTATAATGCATGAAAGAAACAGAACAGAATTGGATCATATGTTCACACTTTACTAAAGAATTCTTACATGGGGGAGGGAGCAGTCCTGGCACAGTCAACACTCTTGAATGAATGAATCAATGAACCTTATGGGTCAATGTTAGGTTTGGGCTTTTCTTTCCCTGAGAAGAGGGACATAGTAAAACATTCCTTACTCAACATCCTTTAGGCATGTTTAAATGATCTCCTGCTCATCAAGAAGTTAGGCTTATACAAATAAATAGAAGTCTGTCCATGTTTTCAGGGTTTTAGAGGGGAGGAGGTAGGAGACAGTAACTAACTGAAGGGGACCAACAGAGAAAATAATAAAAGTCCAAGAATTCTCCATCTGAAGGATGTTAAAATAGCAGACAAAGGAGAAGAGAAAGAAAAAATTAGAAATGTAGAAGAGTGAAAACTTACGAATGTTTGCACTCTGCAATCTAGAGGGAAGAAATTCATAGAGCATCACTTTTATTTAGAATGATAGTATTGTCTTCTTTTAACGCTGCTCTCGCTGTCTCCTGCGGTGTCCTGCTGCTGCAAGCCCTTAAAACATGTTTTTGAGTTTACTGGCTAGTTCACATCCTCTCACTATTTTCAGTTTGGGGAGTCTAGGTTAAAAACAGTCTAGTGACTTGACTCCATTTTGCATAATTGTCCCTGACTTCTGAGTTCTATACTGAGATCTCCTGACTTTCTTTTTAAATGTCATTGCAAGATTGCCTAGAGTGAATTTTCATGGTAGGAAATGCTTTATCATCAGGAGCAATGAGTCACTGCATCCTGGAATACATGTTAATGATGGCTCTTCACCATCAGCAGCCAATACACCAATGTGTGGTCTAGCTAGGGAACAGTTACCGCCAGCCTTATTGTGAATCAGCCCAAACCTTCAGCTCCCGGTCACATAGGGCTGTCAGCTGGGCCTGTAACCAGCCCCGCGTGGCATCCATTCTCCATGGCTCATCCTGTACTCCAGCCATGGTCCAGTCAGGGCTCACAGGGACCCAGATTTTAGCTCCAGTGACAGGTTAAATCCTGCTAGGACAAACTGTGCAGTCTGGTGTCAAATTTCTTTGCTATAGAGGAACTCAGCCATAATAAATAGTGCTTGAAATCCTGCCATTAGAGGGACTTCCTACTATACGAAGTTTATTAGTATGTGTGATGGCATTTCTCATAACATAAGTTGACCTGCATCATTTGGGAGTCCTGCTGCACTTCCTTTCCGGACCTGAATGTCTGAAGAGGGCTACTTACTCAGGCTTTCACTTTGAAGAAGTTCTTCCATTTTTAAAGATATGTTAGCAAAGGTAGTGTTCAGATACACAAAAGTGGGAAGACTCCACTTTTACAAAGAAAAAGTCTTATGTATCTCCAAAGGCAAACTAGGCTTCAATTTGTTGAACGTGCCAACAAGACAATAATGTGAAAAATCTTTTGGGGATTTCCAAAGAAACGGTACAGATGTTACACCAGTATGTTTCACAGTACAACCTCTTCTTATCTGTAGGTAGCCCTTTCCAATTTCCTTTGCAGTTTCAGAGGAAAGGCAATTTGAAAATTCCTTCACATCTAGATGTGCCCCAACCATAGTGTGTTTCAGGACTGCTTGAGCGATGGCCACTCAGAATGTTATATGTTATATGACATCATGGCCCTCTGTATGTCATTAGCGCCTAGAAACAATCTATTCTTCCAATAAGAATAACTGTTATATCACAAGTGCAGGGCACACACTTGGCTCCATTCTGAGAATACAGTGAGGAGAAGGGCATGGTTCTGATCCTTCCTTGAGGAGTTTACAAGCTAATAAAGAAGGGAGTCAAGTGGTTGTGATCTGTTGCGATTCATGGTGCAGCAAGGGGCACACAGTAGATACTTGAAACTACTCATTGTTTTCAGATACACAACCAAGCCAATAACAAAATCCAAACTCTAGCCTTCTTTTGATTTATGTATCTACTCTGCACTATTTCTTAAAATTGTATTAGGCTCCCAACTCAGTATTAATTGAAACTAAAGCTTTCCCTGTGCTTTTAAGCTCCTAATTTTTCAGGTCTGAGGAGTTCTTTTATAGACACAGAAAGAGATTAAAAAAAAAAAAACATTTACAGCATCTACTCAACACTAACAACTACAGACACTGTACTAACCCCTTAATCATCAACATAATTCTTTTTATAAGTGGGGAAACTGAGGCTTGGAGAGTTTAAATAACTTGCCAAAGTTACACAGCTAGTAAGTGCAGAGCTAAGAAGATTCTCCACTTATGAGCATATAAGGCTGTCTCTTGTACATAAGTATTGAGCTAACATAATTACAAATGACTATTTGTCTTTCAATAACTGAGGCAGAACATCCCAGATTGGATTTTTTTTTTTAAGTTTATTGTATTTATTGTCATTTAATTGTGATTAGCAGAGTTTAAAAAATATTCTTTCAGTATTTGAAAATTATTATAAAATTCAGCATAGAAATTGCTAACATCATTGAACAAAAAAGTAAAGTTCCAGCATATGTCCTCATTGTTTCACTGCCATATCACTTATTATTGTAAATTAAAGTATCAACCAAATTTCATGTCAGAACCACACTCATTCATTAACTGCAACCATAACTTGGCTATTGATACAAGATTTGGGGGGAAAAAATCAACAAGAATATTCTGCAGGAATCAGTTGGCTGTATGGAATTTACAATAAAAAGTACTGTATAGTTTATTATTATTTGTAAATTGTGTGGTAGACTTCTCTTATGTCAGTAAAACATGTAATAAATTTGAGTAGATATATATATGCACACTCTTTTTTTGGAGATCCATTTGTTGATTCAGTTCAGTTCAGTCCAATTCAGCTGGTCAAACATGTCCAACTCTACAACCCCATGGACTGCAGCCCATCAGGCTTCCTTGTCCATCACCAACTCCCAGAGCTTGCTCAAACACATGTCCATTGAGGCGGTAATGCCATCCAACCATTTCATCCTCTGTCGACCTCTTCTGCTCTCGCCTTCAATCTTCCCCAGCATCAGGGTTTTTTCAAATGAGTCAGTTCTTTGCATCAGGTGGCCAAAGTATTGGAGTTTCAGCTTCAACATCAGTCCTTCCAATGAACATTCAGGACTGATTTCCTTTAGGATGGACTGGTTGCATCTCCTTGCAGTCCAAGGGACTCTCAAGAGTCTTCTCCAATACCACGGTATAAAAGCATCAATTCTTCAGTGCTCAGCTTTCTTTAAAATCCAACTCTCACATCCACACATGACTACTGGAAAAACCATAGCTTTGACTAGACGGACCTTTGTTGGCAAAGTAATGTCTCTGCTTTTTAACATGCTGTTTAGGTTGGTCATAGCTCTTCTTCCTAGGAGTATGCGTCTTTTAATTTCATGGCTGCAGTCACCATCTGCAGTGATTTTGGAGCCCAAGAAAATAAAGTCTGTCACTGTTTCCATTGTTTCCCCATCTATTTGCCATGAAGTGACGGGACCAGATGCCATGATCTTTGTTTTTTAAATGTTGAATTTTAAGCCAGCCTTTTCAGCCTCCTCTTTTACTTTCATCAAGAGGTTCTTTAGTTTTTCTTCACCTTCTGCCATAATGGTGGTGTCATCTACATATTTGAGGTTATTGATATTCTCCTGGCAAACTTGATGATAGCTTGTGCTTCATCCAGCCCAGCAATTCACATGATGTACTCTGCATAAAAGTCAATTAAGCAGGGAGACAATATACAGCCTTGATGTAGTCCTTTCCCAATTTGGAACTAGTTTGTTGTTCCATGTCTGGTTCTAACTGTTGCTTCTTGACCTGCATACAGATTTCTCAGGAGGCAGGTAAGGTGGCCTGGTATTCCCATCTCTTTAAGAATCTTCCACAGTTTGTTGTGATCTACACAATCAAAGGCTTTGGCATAATCAATAAAGCAGAAGTAGATGTTTTTCTGGTATTCTCTTGCTTTTTCTATGATCCAGCGGATGTTGGCAATTTGATCTCTGGTTCCTCTGCCTTTTCTAAATTCAGCTTGAACATCTGGAAGTTCACGGTTCATGTACTGTTGAAGCCCGGCTTGGAGAATTTTGAGCATTACTTCACTAGCATGTGAGATGAGTGCAATTGTGCAGTAGTTTGAACATTCTTTGGCATTGCCTTTCTCTGGTATTGGAGCGAAAACTGACCTTTTCCAGTTCTGTGGCCATGTTGAGTTTTCCAAGTTTGCTGGCATATTAAGTGCAGCACTTTCACAGCATCATCTTTTAGGATTTGAAATAGCTCACCTGGAATTCCATCACCTCCACTAGCTTTGTTCACAGTGATACTTCCTAAGGCCCACTTGACTTTTCACTCCTGTCTGGCTCTAGGTGATTGATTCACTTACCAGCACACTACCGATTTTAGTGTTATTATCCTCGAGGAAACAGGCCTAGTCATTTGACAAACAATTGTACAGTAAATCTAACTGCACAATTGGTTTTGATAAGTTCTAGACATAGAAATGAGGTTGACAACTAGAAAGGTAGAAAAGTGAAATGAAGTCGCTCAGTCGTGTCCAACTCTTTGCGACCCCATGGACTGTAGCCTACCAGGCTCCTCCATCCATGGGATTCTCCAGGCAAGAGTACTGGAGTGGGTTGCCATTTCCTTCTCCAGACAGATTGGAATTTGAATGGCATTCTACCTAAGGAAATATGTTGTAGATGGTATTTAGGTGTGGTTGAAATGAGGTAGAAAACACACAGGAATTAAATCACAGAGAAAAGTCAAGTCAGAAACAACTGAACAATGAGAAGGAGATTTCTTACTCCTATATCCACCAAAAGTCTCATTTTTTATAAATCTGATAGATTGTCCCAGGTGTCAATGATCGTAAATCTTGACCCTGGAAGTCTAAAGAAGCTTGCTGCCTCTCCAAGTCAGACAGAAAGAGAATGTTCTCAGCAAAGTGCACTTCTCTAAAATTACATTCAAAGCAACTATCTGAGCATAAAACATGCAAAGCCATGAACACTAAACTCACAAGGCCAAAGCCACATAATTCTACTTAGTAGCCAGGGCAAAGCCATGATATTTTTACAGCCTTTTACCTTAACCACACTGTTTTTTCTTCTCCTCAGAAAGTCAGAAGCAGAGGAGAACCCATGTGTGGATATATATTCTTCCTGAATCCAACAAGGCTGCCTGTCGAAATACCCTACTGTTCAGTCTAACAGAGATATAAGCCAAACTACAATCACCTAGTTCCAAAACAGTTTAGAATTATCTGTCCTTTCTTCATACACATGTTCAGACTTTTTGACACAAGGAAATGTAGCAGCTATTAAAATGCAACTGAAAATACGCTGTGATTCAAGTCGCTTAAAGGTAGAGAGTCACTGGTTAAAGAATGAGCTATTTAAATTGAGTGTTACGGAGATTTAATGAGAACCTAAATGGTGCAAACCAAATCCAAATGCAAGGACTGCACCAAAATCTTTTTCTTAACTGAGAAATCTTTTACATATCTCGTTACTTGCATGTTGAGAGATTATTCTTAATTGTCATAATACTCCTTGTGTTTGAATTTTCGGTTATGTTGGGAGGCCTTTGGGGACTCCAGAGTTACTTAGTGTATGGTTCATAAGTGAAAATGAATGTAATTCTGACTTTACACTCATTGTAATGAATCAGTTGGCTACAAATGCTAACCTGGGCACTGTTGAATGATTCTGGAAGGTCTGGGAGACAGATGTGCCCTCCTTTGGAAAGGATGGAGAGAAAAGATCCCAGCTGATTTTTTAACCAGTGAACTCCCTGGGGGACCAACACCACTCTGTGCAATTAGGTTAATCAAGGCCAAGCTAAACCACTGGAGTTTAGAATAATTTCCCAGAGGCATAAAATGCTGTCCATATAGGTGCAGTTAAGGTATGTAGACTCTTTGACTCCAGTTGACACATTCAGCTGGAACCTGGGATCATCGTGACCCCAGGAAAGAAGTCAGGATATCCTTCTCAGGTCACAGTGACCTGCTTCTACTTTCTCTCTCAGGCTGAATCTCTTTTAAAAAAATTTATAAAACTTTAAAATATATATATGTTTCTTGGTTTGGCTGCACTGGGTCTTAGTTGTGGCACACGGGACCGTCGATCTTCGTTGCAGAATGTGGGATCGTTAGTTGCAGCATGCAAACTCTTAGTTGCAGCATGTGGGACCTAGTTCCTGGACAAGGGACCGAACCCAGGCCCCCTGCATTGGGAGTGTGGAGTCTTAGCCACTGCACCACCAGGGAAGACCCTGGCCACACCTCCTCTTGATCTGGATTCTTGAAGTAATGGATCATGGAGAGTTTTCATCTCTTTCTTAGGAAACCTCTGCTCAAATATAATCCAAAGGGCTTAGAAATGCCATATCCACTCTCCCTCAGCCCCACTTCTGGCGCCACTCAATGCTGTTATTCTCTCAACGCTGTCAAACTTCTTGATCTTGACTTTTTACAGGCTTGATCTTGACTTAATTAATCTATGGTCATAGATTCTTAGGAATGGAAGGGCTTGTCGAGATCATCCTGTCCAGCTGACTCAGATTACACACGAGCTCAGTAGAAACCCAGATAGCTTAAGTAAATTGTCCAAGGTCATGTGGCAAGTTTAGGGCACTCCATCCCGGTGCCCATTTTGTCTCCACTTCACCACCTTCTTTGTCTTGAGATCACATTTCCAGAACTCTGCTCCTGGCTGAGCTCAGGCCCAGGACTGACTAGACATTCTGAATTACTGTCATTCTTCTGGGCACCTTGTTAGGGTGAAAGTTGAGTTGAGCTCTTGAGAAGAACTGGGCAATGATTAAGGAAGGGAAAACTGATGGAGTTGTAGGAGTTCCACACATTCACCCAACCCCACCATGCATGTCGCTCAAGGCCTTCCCAATGGGTTCTCCTTCTCTACCTGATACTTCCAATTCCTTAGGTTGCATTTTGTGACTCCTCCCACACATTTTGGACTGCTACCAATAATCCTCTTATCTTCACTTCACCTGGGAACACACTGGGATGGAAATGAAGGGAGGGGCAGAATCTTTCTGCTGGTCCAGATCGCCTTGGGGCAGGGTCTTTGGCTGCCCTATGTAGAGATGAGACTTGCCCTAGCATAGAAAGGGAAGGTGCCAGCTTGGCCCTGGCTAAGTCTGAACAGACAGGGTCTCAGTTGGGGCATCTCCAGCTAGCAATGGAAGTGCTCTTTGGGGATCTGAGTGACAAAAGCATCTGTCCTAAGTTGGTATGATGGCAGGTAGGATAGGGGCTGTAGTCGTAGATTCATGTTTGGAAGAGATTTTAAAAGTAAGTTCCTATAACACACCATTATCTCCAAGACCCCACAAAGATGATGAAGTTCATTAACCCCTTCTAGCCACTCTGCCTGCTCCAACACATTACAGAAGAAGCTACTGTAGAGATTACTTTATTCAGGTTAGTAGCTATCACTGGGCCTCCCAGGTGGCTCAAGCGGTAAAGAATCTGACTGCCAATGCAGGAGACGAAGGCAGGAGACATGGGTTCGATCCCTGAGTTGGGAAGATCCCCTGGAGAAGGAAATGGCAACCCACTCCAGTATTTTTCCCTGAGAATCCCATGGACAGAGGAGCCTGGCAGGCTACATACAGTCCATGGGGTTGCAAATAGTCAGACACAGCTGAGCACAGCACACACACACACACACACACACACACACACACACACACACACACACACACAGCTATCACTGAGTGGTTAGTATTATGTGGCTCTATTTCATTTAATTTACCTGAAGACCGTAAAGATGGGCACCTTTATTAATCTTCTTTCACAGATGTAGAAACTCAGGTTCAGAAGTCTTTTTAAAAAATTAACTTATTTAATTGGAGGCTAATTACTGTACAATATTGTAGTGATTTTTGCCATACATTGACATGGTTCTGGGGTCTTAAGTCACTTGTCTGAGTTCAAGAAACTAATTAATGGCAAGACATAGAGAATCAAACCTTTCTAAAACTACTTGACTAAAGTCTGTGCACTGATTACAGGACTTTTGTGAAAGAGAGACTAAACGAATGAAGTGTGTGAGAGAAACAGTGAAAGAGAGAGAGACCCGGAGAGTTAGAGAGAGAGAGAGAGAGCTGTGTTGTCTGTTGTGGGGTGGAGAGATTAGACAGGATTCCCCATAATTTCAGCTTGCCCAGAGAGTGGGAATCACTTAAAACTTTGTAAGGATTGGGACATTTTGAGGTACAGCAGGGTGGGCCACTGTCCCCCAAACCAAGAAGACTAACAGCCAAGGCCACTGCTTCCCCCAGGGTGCCCTTGAGGTCTTGTCCCAAATCCCCTCAGGGCCTGCGGCTGGCACGCTCGTCAACAGCAGGGCAGTATTTATTCCCTCAGTCACTAGTTCTCCCCTCACCCCATGCCCTTCCTCCTAAATTAGTTCAGTGAGCAAAACAGCTTTTCCTACTTTAACCTTTCCAGAACCCAAATGCAGTGCCCACCCACCAGCCCGGAGTCGGGGCCCTCAAGCCGGCTGCTCCAGCGGAGAGCCTGGGCCCCGCAGGGGCGCGAGCCTGCACATCCGCAGTCCCTACCTGCGCACACGTTTTCTGGACTGTTCTCCCGGAGCCGTGTGTCAGCATCTCCGTTTACACTTGACCCCGAACTTTGCAGACCCAAGCTGGGTGTGGCCCCAAGTGAGTTCGAAATAGCCAGCTGGGCCCTCTGGACCGCAAAGCATTTTCTGAACAGCCTCGGTCCCCCGGGGGCGGCGAGTCTCAGGCTGCCAGGTGCGCCCCGAAACTTCCCCCGAGACTCTGTGCCGACCCGGCCCGGGACAGTTGGGACCGAGTCCTGCTCCAGAGTCGGCTCCAGGGGAGGTCGGGGGACCTTCCAGCCGCAGTCCTCGCAGCTCCGCCTCCTGGGCGCGGCCTGGCGTCCGGCCCAGCTCCCTGCGTCGGATCATGGTAGCCGTGCGTTGCACTTGACAGTATCGCAGCCATACTCCCCGGATTCTGACGTCGACCCAATTGAAGGGGTCGGTGATTATCATGAATACCAATTTACAAATGAGGGAGAAACCGAGAGGTGGACGGACTCCCCCAAGGCCCAGGTCTGGTCAACAGCCAGCTAAACCGGGAACTAAATCTTGTACCTCTTCCCAGGCAGTTGCTGAGGGCAGACTCGGTGGGCAGCTGTGGCTCCCACCCAAAGCCTCTTTAACTTTGGCACTTCCCTTCCAGGCTCAGGAGGAAAAGCCCAGGTTAGGGACCACTAAAGCCAGTTAAGAAAGGCTTCACAGTTGGGTCAAGCTCGGTGGGGGAGGGGTCTATTAGATTCTAAACACTTGGAAGCAAGTCCCTTCAGCCCTGTGCTTCAGTTTCCTTATATGTAAAACGGGAGATAATAGTACCAACTTCGGAGGGTTATGGAGGCAATTTCTTGACATTTTACCTTCAGCACCTTTTATTTAGTGGTGGTGGTGGTTTAGTCACTAAGTCGTGTCCGACTCTTTGCAACCCCATGGATAGCAGCCTGCCAGGCTCCTCTGTCCGTGGGATTCTCCAGGCAAGAATACTGGAGTGGGTGGCCATTTCCTTCTCCAGGGAATCTTCCCAACCCAGGAATCGAACCCGGGTCTTTTGCATTGCAGGCAGATTCTTTACCAACTGAGCTACGAGGGAAGCCCCAAGGTAAATGCTAAATAAATCGTTGTTTCCTTGCTCTCCCGGAGCACTCTGAACACCCTGTCTTTCAAAGTTGCAAGTCATTTTCTCAAAGGACTGGAAAGTCTAAGGTGAGGTGGTGAAGCTGAAAGAGGAGACAGTTTTGAACTGGCTGGCAGCAGGTGTTAGCGGGGGACAACCAGTTCACATGGATGGAGCCTAAAAAAAATTATAAGTGCAAAGGGCAGAAGGGCCAGTCGGTGCGCTGGGCTAATAGAACTGAGCCAGTGGATGGCCTTTTCTTTCTTTTGTGACCAGACTTTAGCAGAAAGGAGCCAGATTGGGATTGGTGGGAGGAGCGGTCTTGCCGGGACCTTTGAGGGTCCTCAGGCCTCCCTGCAGGGCACCAAGTGTTTGCCCCAGGCATGCAGTTTCCTAATTCTCAACCCCGCGAAAGCAAAGGACACGTTCCACCCACCTGCCTCTCGGCTGGGGATGCAGCGCGCGGCACCGAGGCAGGGGAAGCCGGGCTGGAGAACGGCGTCCGGGCCAGCGGCGGAACAGCCCGAGTGGTGGGGGGCCCCGAGCTGCAGGCCAGCATCTCGCCGCGCGGGGGGCTCAGCCGACCCCAGAATCTTCACCTATCGCCTCTCTGTGTCCTGTGGAGAGAAGAGGTCCTACCTAGAAAATGGTCACGCGGTGCGGGAAGGGAGCTATCTGTTTCTGGTGTTCTCTACCCATGAGCTTACAGCCAGACAGCGATGTCAGCCCAGCTCTGGACAGCGAGTCGGAGATCTGCGTCTGCACGGTCCTGGACCGCTCGGCACAGCCTTGGCTTCTTAGCAGGAACTTGGTTAGTCTTATTTTTAGGATCCCTACACATTTAAAGCCCTCGTCTTTTGAAGAGGCAGCTTGGGATCAAAGGGCCCCTCTGGCCCCCAGAGAGGGCGCATTGGCAGCCCCTTTAGGTGGAAGTCCAGGGAAGACAGACTGCAGATGCACCCCCACTCCACCCTGACTACTGCTGGTCGGCCAGCCCTGTCCTTGGGGATCGTGGGGCTCAGGGACTGAGGTGAGGGGCGCTGCACCGCCAAGACCCCAGCAACCTCTGGCAGCTCCAGGGAAAATCTTCCTGCGTAGGCAGGGCTCAGGGGACAGACGAAGTGGTAGAAGATAAAATTCGTTTGGGAACAGATGGGTTCAAAGGAAGTTTTTAGGAGACTTTGTGAGAGGAGGGTAAAGGGGAGAGGCAGGAGTCCATCCATTTGCCCAACAAACAAGTGGTGAGACTACGTCTATCACAAGATGGGGGGAGTAGTGGGGGGCTGTGCGGGATGCCCTAGAAGGACCTTTCCTTTTATAAGGGAAGAAATCGAGGCCTGGACAGGAGCCAGGGTTGTCCCCATGTCAGCCAACTTGTAGGAGCCGCCCAGCTGAGACTGCAAACCAGGTTGTAATTCCAACTTGAATGATGTGGGATACTGTCCCTTCTCTCAAAGGTAGACATCACACACCCTGTCACACCTACACCTTCACCACCCTCCAAGCGAAGAACTAAATTAAAAGGGCAGAGGCCACCTCGATTGTTCCTGCACCAGTAAATCTTCAGAGCTCCTTGGCCTCAGACCTTGATTGCCAGTTGCTTCTCTGGGTTTGCCCTAAGACAACAGCACACTCCCTGGGTCACCTGGGTCGGGCTCTGTGAGCCAGGGAGGGAGCCATTGTCAGAGGTAAACACTATCTGCAAGGTCCTGTGTTCTGTCTGGGCTTCTTGGCTCGGTCCTGGGACCCTCAGCAAGGACTGGTACCCAACAAGCCATGGAGAGAGTCCGAGAGGGACTCATGCAGTGGGAGAGGGGGGTGTCAGTCGGGGCCCAGGGTGGCAGCTCGAGTCACACTGGGTGCTGGCTTTGCTTCAGGCTCTTCTGCCAGGGTTCTGAAAGCCACCGGAGTCCCAGCAGACCGCGGTTTGTTGCCTTCGTGCATGGGAGTCCTCATCTCGTTGTCAGGGACTGTTGGCAAACTGCCTATTAACAGCCGTCAAGTTCACTCTTGAACTGCTTTATGCCTGGAAGTAGAAACCTAAACGTCCACCCCGGATTCCCAGAGCCACGATGCAATTAAAAAAAAAAAAAAAAAGGAATAAGAAGGGTAATAACCGGTTCAATGGAGACAAGCAATTCTTCACATCAAAAGAACCCATTATTTTCAGGATTTTCTTTTCTTTTTTGTATATACATCTATACCAAGATTTCACGGGCGCTCCCTATTTCAAAAAGCCGTTCAGAAATTTCAGGGTGATCTGCAGCTCAGAGACAGACTGGAGTGGACCGGGAGTCACAGCAAAACCCCACCTCCTGTCTCCTGGCTAAACCGAGGCAGGTGAAACGCTGTCGCCCGCCTCCCTCCCGGTCTATGGGCTTTCTGCGGCCCGCAGCACCTGCACTGGGGCCACATTCACACTTGCAAACTTCACCAAAGGCTGTGGCAAAACCCCACGCTTTGTCTTACGAAGTATGGAAGGGGAGCACTGCCCGGACACAGGTTTCCTGGCAGGCTCCTCAGGCCTCCCCGAGGGCAGCAGGCAGCACCAACTTTCATCCTTACCCGGACGGGGCCGTCCCTCTTCCGCCGGCGGCCCCACCTGCGGGAGTCCGGGAAGGGAACTCTGGAGAAGCTGCCGACCTGCGGGGCCAGCACTCCACCAGGCTGGCCGCGGGGAGACGATGATGGGTGCCCCCTGGAGCCTCGGAGCACCGGGCAGATCCAGCTGATCTGCATCCCAGCCACCGTGTAAAACCCGAGGCCCAGCTCGGGGGGCCGAGGGGTGGGAGGCAGGGAGGGCTGAGGGCTTTCCCCCTCGTTTTAGAGTCAGCCTGAGGATCTGGGCATCACTGAGGAGACCTCTGGGAAGGGACCCGAGTGAGCAGAGATTTCCCTTCCAACAGGAGAGATCTAGCTGGCGGGGCCAGGGCGTTGAGGAAAAATTCAGGGAACCTGGGCACCCCTCTCCTTGCCCTCGGCTCTCGGATGGACCCAGAGCCCTTCGAACAAATAAGCACTTTGGGGAATGTTCAAAAGAAACTGCCAGGTGGTGGAAAGAGATGCGCCTGGGCGCTGGAGAGGGGAGGGTCGCAGTCCCCTGGAAATAGAACAGGAGCACCGAGGGCGCCTGTAATCGGAGACTAGGGCGGGTCGGCATCAGTGTGAGAGTGAGCGAGAGACAGAGAGGCCGAATGGACTCACACTGGACTATTTAGAAATGTAGACTTTGGTGTATTCTACAAATGCATACAATCTCACACAGTTTTCACTTGTTCATCCACTGAGACCTTAGCCAAACCTCACTCTCCTGGTTCAAGTTCGAAGTGGAACTGGAAACAAAAGCAGGCAACGATTCTGGCGCTGCCGGAAAGGAGGACCACAAAGCCTCCTCCCGCGCTCCCCTCCCGGAGCCGGAAAGCCAATGTGAAGATCAAAAGCTTCCACATCACCCCGGCGGGGCGCGCCCCCAGCCCTGACAGAGGCTGACTAAATGCTGGGGGGTCGGGGGGAGGGGGGAAATCTCTGGGACTCTGGAGCTGGGCGGCTCCTGCCAACCCTTCCTGGCATTTAGGGAAGGCGCGGGCGGAGGTCCTTGCCCTCGTGGGTTCTCGGCAGTGGTTTAGGAGTTTATATTTGTCTTTTCGGGTCCACCCGCGCCTGCCCCGCGGCTCCGTGGTCCTTTGGGGAGTAAGCGTCCCGACTGGAAACTGTAGGCTCTGCCAGGTCCGAGGCCACCAATTCGGTTCTACCGGTGGGCGTCCCTAGACGAGCCCCTCTTTCAGAGCTGGGGTTCTCTGAGAGCTGCTGGGGCCCTCGTGGATTGGTGGCCCCTCTGGGGCGGGAGCGGCCTTTCCAAGGAGGCTGGGGAGGTCCCTGGAACCTCTGGATGTGATGGTGCAGGGAGAGGGGACAGAGAGGAGAAACCCGAGGCTTGCTGGGAACCAATGTCCTATGCTAAATCCGGGCAAAGCCATTGGCTTCTTTCGTGGGGGCGGCCGACTGTGCTTCCCTCGCCCCACACTCTCGGGCTCCACATTCTGCAGGGCAGGCGCATCAACAGGGCCCCTGGACTCCTCGTAGTCGAGGTGCAGCACCAGGCAACGCTGGGTCTTGCTTTCCCGGGCCAGACCAGCCAGGAGGCCGGCTACTGAGCCTCTCCGATCCAGGCCCGCGGCTGCCGGGTGGAAGCTGTCGCGCGGCCATGACAAGCCGGGTCCCCAGCATTGACCCGAGTTAACGTCGGGACAGCCCCGCGCAGTGACCGCCACGTGAGAAAGCCCGGGCCACGCACAATGCGCCGGCGCCTCGTTAGGGCCGGGCGGGCGCTCAGGGAGCCAGGCCTGCACTGTCCGCGGCCTCATCATTCATTTCCCTGGACGTGCTGGTAAAAATGCATCAAAACAGGCTGCGGAGCGCGGTATAAAAGCACAGCGGGATGAGCTGCTTTCCAAAAAGGATCTCGGTGATTGGACCGGGCTCGGTGTGATTGACAAGAGCTTAGTTTGGTAAAGGGAAGACACGCAAGCTTTCACAGCGGGATCCCTTTTCTAAAATATATCACACTAGCCTTTGAAAAGCACCGCACACTATAAGGAAATAGCGTTTCACGGCTAGCTTTATGGTGCGATGACATTTCTTTAAAACACAGCGAAGATCAAAAAAGGCAGAGAGAGAAATAAAATGTGTTGCAAACACAATGTTTTAATTAGTTTATTCTGCGCGTTGCTTTTATCAGACGTATACCTTGCGGGTTCCCCTTTAATTAAACAGCCCCTCTCGAGCGGCGGCAGGCATGGAAGGGAGGCGAGGCGCTGCGCCCCTTGGTTCCCTGTAGGAAAAACGGAAGGGCTGGCCAGCCCCAGAACCAGGCTCGCAGGCCCTTGTGCCCTCTGGGCCGGGGGATCGGGCGGCTGAGGCTTTGGGGCTTCAGGAAGCGGCGGGACCTGAGCGCCCCACGGAGGCAGAGAGGAGGGAAAGGAAGGAGAGGAGTGGAAGGGGAGGAGGAGGTTTCCCTCTCTGGGGAGCAGAATGAAACGAAGGCTGTCCAAGTAGCACGGGCTCTGCGCCAACCTCCTCCCCCTCCCCCAACATCTCCACGCATTATCATCTCCCGCCTCCGCTAGGGGCCGAAGTCCCCCCTCCCCCAACATCTCCACGCATTATCATCTCCCGCCCCCGCTAGGGGCCGAAGCCCCCCCTCCCTAGGCCCTCTCGGGTCTCCAGGTTGGGCGGGTGTAGCGGGGAGCGATAGGCACCAGGAGAAGCACTGGGGTCTCTGCCCACTCCCGGCTTTCGGGCTCCGACTTCCGGCTACTCCGCCCTCCTTGGGTCCCAAAGTAGCGGATCCTCTGTCCTGACCAACAGGAAGAAGGGACTTCGCCAGCATCCTGCTCACTGAAAGCGCGGGCGCCTCAGGCGCTGTTATAAGTGGCGCCTCAAGAAAGGCGAGGGAAAAGTGAACGGTGGGATGTGTTGTGAGCCTAAGCAAGGCATGTTCTTACACACACACACACACACACACACACACACACACACACACACACACACACACACCCGCTTACTCCTTGGGAAGCTCTGCAGACTTGAGCTCCACCTTCCTCCTCAGCCCAGCCCTTGAGCCGAACACAGAGAAGGCCCGTGCAGCACTCTCAACAGTATTTGCAGCTCTGGCTGTGAGGCAGTCATGGTAGGCATGTTGGTAGCCTTACACTCAGAGGGAATTGTTTGTTCATTCTGTCCGGAGACCAGAAAACTCAAAATATACATCTGTGGAGTGGGAGGGGGTAGAAGAGCTGTGGATTTGGCCCTCTTGACAAACCCCAAACACAACCCCTTAAATTGATGGACTGGTCATAAGACCTCCTCTCCTGACTGGATTTGTTCCTTCTACTGAAACTAGCAAGGTTTTCATCCCAGCTGCAGGGACTGGGGTGAGGAGAGCCACCACAGGGCCGGGATGCCTCCTTTCCACTTTGGCTTAGAGGAAAATTTCCTTCTCACCTCTTTCCACTCAATGAAATGAGACAGAAGCCAGGATAGGTGACTGAATACTTGTGTAGTCTGTTTGCCTATTCAAGGAGGTACGCAGTGTTGCCTCTCTTCAGGAAAGGGGAAGATCCTGTACTTCTCCCACCAAATATTTTTTTTTCAGTATTGGAGTTTGAATATTTGGATTTGTGTAACTATCTGAAATTCATGATCTTCAACAGGAAGAACTCCTTTTAAAATCATATACATTCTCTCCGAGTACTAGCACACATAAGCAGTGTATGATGTTTGGATGGAAATGTAAAAACAACTGTAAAGACCATTTGATAATAATCAAAATAATTAATATGTGGTTTCTATGAATCAGAAAATTTGATATTACATAGCATATGCACAATATGCTCTCTCCACTGTATTATCCTCTGAAGGTTCTTTCATGCATTAAACTACTTGTGGATGGGTCTACATTATAAAAGTAATCAACAAAAATTAACTGACATGTGTAATGACCAAGTAGTGACAAGCACACTTTCAGAGCCATCTGCCTCCCCATTTTTTTGAGCCTTATACTCAAAATAATGATTTGAACCTCCTACAGCTGTTGAAGAACAAAATAGCTCAAGAAATGAAGCTTATGTATGGAACTGTGCTATAAAGCACTTTCCTATAGCTAGTCTTCTCTCTCCCTCTCTCTCCTTCGCTCTCTCTTTCACAGAGTTATGGAATTGCAAAATTAATAATAATAAAAATAAGCCTCCATTTGTTGCGAAGTAGTCTTTAAAGTTGTTTTAAAGGTACCAGAATTGTAAACAATATTAAATGAAGCCTCTGATCTTGAACACTTTATATTGCAGAACAGGACAAAAGAAAAATACAATGGAAGAAACCACTCCCCAAATTAAACTAATAAACTCAAAGCTGATTTCATTTTTTTTTTCACAGAAAGATAAACGCTTCTATAAAAGTTTCATTTGGGTATTCATCCCAGCAAACTCCAGTAATGTATCTGAGTTGGAAAAGACATAACCAAACATATTTTTTATGTTTAAAAAAAATAATAAAGAAGCACTAATAGTTAGCCCAAACTTTCAAGCAATCAATATATAGTAGTCATAAAATACCTATTCTAAAACTTCAAATCCCAGCATTTGTTTTTAGAGTATTAAAATATTTTGCTGGTTCATGTGCAAGACAGTCACAATGCAGTATCATTTACTCTTATCTCCCCCACAACACCTAAGGTAGTGTCTTACATATAGCAGGAAATATGTAACTTTTTTGAATATGAAGTTAAACCAGCTAATGTACTACACGTGTGAACTTTAAAGTTTTCTAAGAAAACAAAAAGTTAAGTTTCAAATCACTCTGCAATTTGAACTTCATCCATTTGCCCCCATCTCTCTCTGCCTTCCACAACTTTGGTGAGATGTCCCTAGACCCTGAATCAAACTGAACAATCCCTGCACAGCTCAGTTTCTTGTAATTGTTTAGAACCTGAGAGCCATAAGGCTCCCCTCATCAGTCATGGGGAGTCCACCTAGGGCAGCAGGGGGAAGCAAAGAAATTATTCATGAGGAAACATTCCAAGTGAGAGGAAATACCTCCCCATCCACAGCCACTCCTTGTTTCTTCTGGGAGGAGGTCAGGACTTGACTGTGTAAGATGGAGAGATGTGGGATTCAAATAGCTCTGTTATTCAAGTAGCTCCATCCTTCGCTGTCTTCCTATGGAAATTTTGTTCTGTGACAACATAAGTGTAGCTCTTTAGTTGTAATAGGATAAATGGGAGCAGGCCCCAAAGCAAACAACTTCCTGATCAGACACTCTTGATTTCTTCCAGCTCAGTGTTTCCCTCATTAGAGTCACCTGCTACTGCTACTGCTACTGCTGCTAAGTCACCTCAGTCGTGTCTGACTCTGTGCGACCCCATAGATGGCAGCCCAGCAGGCTCCACCGTCCCTGGGATTCTCCAGGCAAGAACACTGGAGTGGGTTGCCATTTCCTTCTCCAATGCATGAAAGTGAAAAGTGAAAGTGAAGTTGCTCAGTCGTGTTCGACTCTTAGCAACCCCATGGACTGCAGCCTACCAGGCTCCTCCATCCATGGGATTTTCCAGGCAAGAGTACTAGAGTGGGGTGCCATTGCCTTCTCCGTAGAGTCACCTGGGGAGCTTCAAAACATAGTACTATGGTGCATGCCTGCTAAGTCTCTTCAGTCGTGTTCGACTCTTTTCGAACTATGGACTGTAGCCCTTTAGGCTCCTGTGTCCACGGGATTTCTCCAGACAAGAATACTGGGGTGGGTTGCCACGCCCTCCTCCAGGGGATATTCCCCACCCAGGGATAGAACCGGTATCTCTTATGTCTGCAGGCGGGTTCTTACCAGTAGCCCCACCTAGGAAGCCCAGTAGGCCCAGGAAGTATACCTCCCTAAACTGAGTCAGAAGTTCTGGGGTGGTCTGGGCATCTGAGTACTTCAAAGATACCCAGGAGATTCCAATGTGGAGCCACGGTTTCCAATCCTGGGAATCCTGGCTCTACTCTATTGTTTCCAGGGCAGAGGGCAGGCAACTCCTCCCTCTTCCAAATTTAAGGCAATATGATGTCAGCAAAAACAACTAGAACCTGCAGTGTAACTCTTAGAGAACCACAAAAGTAACGGATCAGGCGGGAGTTACAGCTTTTAGGTGCATAAACTGAAGAGGTCCCCTGTGCCCTCCAAGGGGGCGTATGAGAAACTGAGAGGGGAGGCTGGTGTGAGCTAACACTCACAGTGCCCACAGGCTATATAAACCACCCAAAAGTGCAGGCTTCAGACAGTCTTAGAGGGAGAGGTTAGAAATAAGAACTACTGAGCTTTTTGTAAAGTGGGAAAAGGGTATTTAGGTGTTAAGGGGGGGCTTCTAGAATGTTCTAGAATGTTCTCAAGGCCACTTAACTGAGGACAGATTAGGCCTGTGGAACCAGTAGTGAGAAAAATAATGTTCTAGCTGTGTTTATTCCACTTCACTTTATACATAGATCGATAAGAACCTCTATGAAGAAGTATGGGGTGGGGTGGGGAAACAGGGAAGAGGGCAAGGCTCAGCGGACTTTGGGGGACAGGTTGATTTGGAACTTGGACCCTGGGGAGGGGGCCTCGGGTGCACATAGGCAGAGGAAATTAGGAAAAGATGAGCCAGTGGACCACGGCCTCCAGTCCAGCTGGGATGGCAAGAGATCAGTGCGTGGCACCTTGTGCGTCAGGGTCCTTCCATAACATGGCACAATGTCTAGGGCCCGGTGGTCAGTAGTACACAGGGTTTCCCTCAAGGGGTTAAGGACCTGCTCTGAACTTCCCTGGTAGCTCAGACGGTAAAGCATCTGCCTGAAATGTGGGAGACCCAGGTTCAATCCCTGGGTCAGGAAGATCTCCTGGAGAAGGAAATGGCAATCCACTCCAGTACTCTTGCCTGGAAAATCCCATGTATGGAGGATCCTGGTGGGCTACAGTCCATGGGGTCGCAAAGAGGCAGACATGACTGAGTGACTTCACTTTCACTTTTCTGAGAGGGGAGGCAGGAGCCCCTGTGGGCGCAGTTTGGGAGCAGCAGCCATGGAATGTTCTAGTCCCAGTGTCTGGCTCTCCCCTCCTCCCCACCCTTCCTCCTCCTCCCCACCCCCTTCCTTATCCACCTCCCTCCCCCTCCCCTCCTCCCTCCCACCTTCTGAGAGCTGAGGGTTTCTCTAAGCAGGGCCAGTAGGGGGCTCATTTTAAGTATAGATCCCTGCACAGAGCCTCACTAAGATGTCTCCTGGCCCAGTTAAAGAGAAATGGAACCTTAACTGAACTGGGAATGTCACTCCAGCCTTTCTTGGGCTTGCTAGGGTCAGGAGGTTCCTAAGCTGATTTTCCACAAATGGCACCTGTAGAAAAGCCTAGGTGCAGGAAAGTCCTTCTTTCTCCACTCCGCTAGGCACATGATACCTGATCAGGCCACAGCTCAGGCTTGAGACAGTTTACGTCATCTAGGCCCATCTAGAGGGCTTTCTTCATAGCTCAGTTGGTAAAGAATCTGCCTGCAATGCAGGAGACCCCAGTTGGATTCCTGGGCTGGGAAGATTCTCAGGAGAAGGGAACAGCTACCCACTCCAGTATTCTGGCCTGGAGAATTCCATGGACTGTATAGTCTATGGGGGTGCAAAGAGTCCGACATGACTGAGTGACTTTCACTTTCACTTTCAGGCCCATCTAGGTCAGACGCCTGAATCATAGTATTACCAGATAAGATACAGGTCGTCCAGTTAAATTCAAATTTCTGACAAAAAGTGATTATTTTTTTAGTGTAAATATCTCCCATGCAGTATTTGGGACATACTTATACTTTAAAAAAATCACTGTTTATTTGAAATTTAGGTTTAACTGAGTGTCCCAGATTTCTCTGCTAGACCTAGTAGCCCTACCAGAGTGCGGTGACTACTTGTGCCTGGAGGAACTGTTGACTGCCAGCCTGCTCCAGGTTCAAAAACTGAAGTGTAATCTACCAAAACTGAATCTGAGAGGACAAAGGTTAAGGGCAGGGAGGAACTGCAACTTTGAAGAGAAATTTCTGATAGGGCTAGAGTCTGGGAGAAAAGAAGAGGAGGGGAGAGGCATACTTAAGAAGACAAGGTTGTGGGAGCATCCTGGAATCTTTATATTAACCTATAATTTAAAGGAAAGGCATTCAAGGAAGTGGGGCTAAAATCCTTGCCCAAGTGTAGTGGCTGAGGACATTTGTCCATGGGAGAACGGGAAGGAGCATTTCTGGGAGAGAAAAAGGTGAGGGATGAAGTTGAGGCCCTGGCTGAGGAGGGGCAGTTGAATTGGGGAAGAATTGGCCTCTCCTCCTCAGAGCCCCTGGGGCCTGGGGAACTGGCCTCGCTTCCCTCGGGCTTCCTGAAGGCAGGCAGATCAAGGACCGGCTAAAGCCAGGACTCACATGCCTCAGTGGGTTTGATGGCTACAGTTGCCCCTCAGGGTTCAGTCATGCACAAAAGGTCAATAAACTATGTATCTCTAACCAAAGAAGAAAGACAATACAACCACCCTCAGGGTCACAGGTCACACAGTCACAGATTGAGATATTCACAAGTCTTTTTACTTTGCTCTCTTGTCTCCTCTTTCTCCCCTCTGGTTCATTCTCCCTTGACTCTTTACTTTTCGCCTTTCTCCAAAACCAAAGTTATACCTGGAAATAATTGAGTTATGAGGCTGAAAAAAAAATCATGTCATGCAAAATGAAGCTTGTAAAGTAGGAGAGTGATGGTGGATAAAACCCAACGGTTAAGAATACTTAGCTTCTGCGTGGGTGACCTCCAACCTCTAGTCTAGGGGAAAGCAAACATTTTCTGTAAAGCGTCATATAGAAACAACTTTAGCTTTGCAAGCCACCCTGGGTCTCTGTGGCTTAATCTCCCCACCCTTTTCCCTCTCCTCCTCTTTTTTTCTACTTATAACCCTCTAAAGATTAAAAAATAATAATAATTCTTGGCTTCTGGGGCAATACAAATACAACAGGCCAGATTTGGCTTGTAAGCTGCCAAACCACAGCTAAAAGGTAGTCTAATTCACCCCTACTCTGTCTTGCTTGGGGGTGGGGGGAAGAAAAGGGGGAAAAGGGAGGCACCCATGTTTTACTATCAAAGCCCTTTCCTCCTATCCCTTCACTAGAAAAGGACTAGATGAATGACTCCAAATCATGCGAAAACCACAAGCAAGTCGATTCTACCAAATGCCATTCCTGAACTATATAAAACTTGGGAGTTGAATAAGCCGGGACAGCATTTTTTTAGGTGGCAGGAATTCTCACTCTCAATTTGGGCAAAAGGGAAGATAATTGAGGTAATGCAGCATCTGCCCCCTAGGGAGAGGGGGAGGAGGAAGAGAGAATGGTGGACTAGGCCTGAACTAGGGAAATGGAGCTAGGAAGGTGGGGGCCCCACACCTAGGCACCAAGGATGAGAGTCAGTGCCAGAAACCATAATGTGGTCCTGAGGTACCCTTCCTGTCACCTTGGGTGCAGGACCCTGTCTCAAAGCAAGGACATGAATAAGTAAATACCCCAGGAGAGTCAAGGCTTCTCTCCACTTGTTTTGGAGCCGAAGTCATTTACCAGAACTAATGGAGCATTTAGCACCTAGAAGGAACTTGGGGCCCTGCATAAATGAGAGCTCTAGAATGTCAGGCAAGCTTTGCACCCCCAATCCATTCTTCTTCCTCCATCTCTTCAGCTCACTGGGGAAGGACTTGGAATCATAAATCAAATGCATCATTGTGTATTTCTACCCCTGCCTGGGTCTCTCCCCTTGCCTTACTGCTTCTCACCTACAGATGGTTCTGATCCCTTTGGGGAAAGGGAAGTCTTCTTCCAGTGTGACTTGTCCTTCTGGTACCCAGAGCCAGAGTGTACCTCAGAGCCTGGGCAGTAAAGGTACTCATTGGCTGCATGACCTGGTGGGCCAGGACCATGACTCACCATGAGCTTCACACTCAGACTTAGCTGGTGACAGAGCACTGCCCACTGCCTCGGCTTTCACTATATTTCCTGTATTTTCAGGGCTCTCTTCATAATCTCAAACTAGGTTCTGGTATCTCTAGCTCAACTTCCTGCCTTCCTCCAAGTTCAATCCTATTTACTTCAGCCTGTGTCTCTGAAGTTCAAATATCTACCATTTATCTATCTCCACAGCCATGACTGACAAGTACAATGAATGAAAATGTCTCATTCCTGTCTGGTTTGCCTTTCATTACATTGGGCAGTGATATGCTGTGGACCGCAGAGGACAAAGACAAAACAGATATTTAAAACAGGTTGGTTAACAATATCTACTTGTTCATTCTACACTGAATTTTAAAGGTATTTAGAACTTAAATTTTTTTTGTGAAATGATGAGAGGGTAGTGCAAACTCTGATGTAGCCAATAAAATCTGGACCTCAAATAAGCGGTTGCTGAAAGTGTCCACTGGTCCTGGAGCTCCTAAGATCCATAGTTTAGCTTGGCCCCTGAAGCCAATTAAGAACTTTATCTTAGCATAAAAATAAAGAGGAGTTAAAAACTCATTCCCTTCCCAGCCTTCTTCTCCCTTCATTATTTTTAAAAATTGCGATTTGCAGTTTTTCTTTTAAAAAGATCTGGAACTCTTTTTAAACAGGGGGTGAGATTGATGTAAGGAAAGTGTCGTTTACCAGGGGGAAAAATGCATATAATGGTGAGTTTCAAGGACATGTTTCAACGAGAAACACTTGGTGCTTCGCTAGAAAGAGGCAGGGGCACGAAATTCAGCGTCTTGGAATAATTCCCTTCCTGGATTCAAAGATGCATTTATTGAAATAAATCAGGAAGCATTGGCAGAACGGAAATCCGCTTGCTGGGTTTAAAGGGTCTTTAAAATGTTCCGAGTGTTAGATTGCAAGTCTTTTCTAAATACAAAACAGAAGAAAAGACCGCAGTGTTTCCCTTGGACTTAAAACTGCTACATCTCCGACTTGGGATAATTTCATGTCCGCCACAGAGACTGTGTTTTAAGAGGAAATTCTGCCCCATAGCACAACTGCTGTACATGTTTTGTTTTTTAGCAGGCTGGATCGAAGAGAAAAGTGCTGCAAAGTGGGGCTCTGGGTTCTATGGAGAAACCAGTTTGTCCCTACTGCCCGTCTGGACGTTCTATTTCCCTCTTGCTTCTCCAAGATGGATCCTAAAATTCTGGCTCAAACGCTTTGCTCGTTTGGCAATGATCAGTTTCTCTGATTTTATTTATCGCTTCAGATTTGGGCATGAAAATAAATCTTTTTCCTATTTACCGTTTGAACTCAGTGTGAGGGAAAGGATCCCATTATATTTCCTATCCATACAGACATGTGGATATTTAGACCAGACCACATACAACTGGGGGACACATAAAAGAGATTTATTGGTTAATTTACGCCGCCTAATACACATGTAAACCCCAGTAAGCCAAAGCTGCCGAGGGAGCCTCGGTTCTAGCGTAAAATAAGAACCACGACCCCTGGGTTCCAGTCGCCCTGCCCTGCCCTGCCCTGCCCTGCCCTGCCCTGCCCTGCCCAGTGATTCCTTTCTCCACCTGAGAAACGAAGAAACCAGAGCTCTCTTCTGTCTTACCCCAGCCTGTGTGCAGAAAAACTTTTCTTCGCTTGCTTTCCGCCACCACTCCGCTCCTCTCAGACTCAGCTCCCTAAAGCCCCCTGTCCCCCGAAGTTGTTCCCAGGGTCTCCTCCGAAAAGGGAGTTGAAGGGTGGGGGCTGCAGGTAATCAGGAGAACCTTGCCTATTATTATTGTTATTGCCTAACAGGAGTGGTTTGTTTGGGGGTGGGGGGAGCGCGTTAGTTGTTTTCTTAGGCGGTAACTTGCTATATCTGGAGGTATTTCGCTTTCTATCGTATTCCAAGGGTCAGGGTTCCCCCTCCCCCCCAAAGGAAACCTCTACCCACACCAACCGAAATAGAATTCGAAATGGCCTGCCTCTGCCCTGCAGCTCACAAAGTCCCCAGCCTCGTCCTCTTGGGGGTATCTGGGGTCCCTGCGCCCCGCCGAGCAACGACACCCCCTCAAGAGTCACACACTCGGGCTGGGCCGGGCTGCCCCAGGAAGGGCTCCACCGCCCGGGGTTCTGGCCTGGCTGAACCGCCTCAGGTCGGCCCCTTAACAAGCATCCCCCCTCCCCACTTCTCGGTTGATGATCTAATTGAATTATGCCTTTTTGTTCCAGGGACTACAGAGCACGTGCTGGAGGCAATTAATTATCGGAATGTGGTCAGATGAAGACGGACAGTGGGCACTGGGTAGGTCAGCGGCGGCAACATCCCCCGCCCTGCGCTCGGGACCCCTCCCCCCAAAGGGGCAGGCGAGGGTCCCTCGGCCGCCCTCCTTCCTCGGCTCCTCTTCGCCCCCGCAGCCCCGACCCGGACTCCCAAACGCACGTAGGCCCCTGGTTCTCGGGGTACCTGGCGGGGCTCCCCGGAAACCCTCTCATCAGCGCTGGCTGGGCTAGGGCTCGAGAGCCGCCTCTTCGCCGCCCCCGAGCCCCGCTCTCCGGGCTGGCGCCGGAGGAGATCCAAACTTTTTCTGACCAGCTGCGCGCCCAGGGTCCGTGGGGGCTGGTGGGAGGTAAAGAGAGGTAGAAAGAAGGAAGGATATAAAGCGGGAAGGGAGAAGAAACGCGGAAGAGAAAGAAAAGCTATCCTCCCTTATTGTAAAGCTGACTCCAGGGAATTCATTTGCATGATTCAGGCTTATTTGTTCTTCTCTGAACGTTTTCCCCACCACCACCACCACCACCCCACCCTTCGCGCAAAGAAACCCGCTGCTGAGCGACTCTGAAACCAGTCTTGGCGAGCCTATTTTCAGTAGCTGTAATAATTTAAGTCAGCAGTGAACTCACCTTCCAACCTGGGGAAAGAGCTCTGATGTAGAGGGAGAATTGGGGCGAGTTTGAAGGGGAGGGGGGGACTACGGCAAGTGCGCTACCGGCAGGGTTTCCCCCCAGCAAACTGGCAAAGAAAGAAGGTGAAGTCTTGACCAGGCCAGGCGGAATGGGGGGCAGGAAGTGAAAGGCTGCAGTTATAAAGCGCTGCTTGAGGCGGTCTCTCCAAGCGTCTCTGAACTTGATCAGATGTTCTGTTTCCTACAGAGAGATGGCGGCCAGGCTGTGAGGCTGCCTCAAGGCGCAGACTTTGGGGCTCGGCTCTCTTCGGGGTGTGACAATCACAGCTACCTTTCTCTCTGTCTTTTTCTTTTATTTTTTTTGTCATTCTCGCTCTCTTACATTCTTTTGCAAATGCCCTGCCGAACAAAAAAATGAATGGATTTACAGCCCTGTCTGAACCTGGTCATTATGTCCAGAAAGACCTTGCACCAGACAGGAGAGGGGGCCCTGATCCCACACACAACCCTAGAAAGACAATCTTTAAGGGTAAGAGGTTCCCGAGGTGACTAGATGCTTCTGCGGGCAGGAGAACAGGGCAAAGCCCTGGCAGTTCAGAGGGAAGAAAATCCCACCTCACAAGCCCCATTCCCACCCCCACTTTTGCATTTGAAAATGTGGAGAATTCGAAGCTGATTAGCCCAGTGGTTTGAAAACAGGCACTGATCCAGTGTGTGTGTGTGTGTGTGTGTGTGTGTGTGTGTGTGTGAGTGCATGTATGTGTAGTGAGTTTGCTGTGTAGTTCATGCTGTGTGCATGTTCGGCGTGCCAGGCTAAGTGTACGTTGTGCATGTTTAGTATTTCTGCTTCAGTGTGTTTGCAGTTATACGTGCGTGTGTGTACACTGTTGTGTGTTTAATTTGTTGTGTATCTATGTTTCCCTTTTTGTGTGCAGTTTGTTGTGTGTGCTTACTGCTGCGTTTGAGAGCGTGTTTAGTGTGGTGTGTGCGAGTTTATTGTGTTACATGTGTTTGCTGTGTTGTGTCTGGTGTGTCATGTGGGAGGGTGGTGGGGACAGTGGCGAAGACAGTATACTATAGACACTACTCATATACTGAAGAGCCAATGGTTGGCTCAGACGGAAGTAACGGAGATGGCTCTAATTCTAACCATTTCTCCTCGTTTGGGCCGCGGCCGGCCTGCAGCGCTCGATTCACAGACGGCGAGCTGGCCGGCCTGGGTCCGGCCTCTTGGGCCAACAGGACCCACAGCGGCGCGTGGGAAAGACGCAGCTAATGAGCAGCGAGAGTGGAACTGTTGTTCTCGCCCAGGGATCCGCGTCCAGGGGCACATTCTCGGGGTGGTGAGGCGGTGGCGGGGTGGGGGGGGCAGGCAGGACTGGACGTCCAGCGCCCAGCCGACGGTGGGAACGATCCTGGCGAGGCAAGGGATTCATTTGGCCAAAGCGGGTAAAGCGGGAGCGAGAGGTGCTCGCCCGCTTCGGGCGAGGGGGAAGCCGGGGAGAGGCCCCGGCTCCGCCCAGCCGGTCGCCGGCTCGAGCCTGGCCCCAGTTCCCCTACGGCAGCGCCAGCCTCGCGGAGCCCACTCGCGGGTTCCCGGCCGCTTGCCGCCACCTCACCTGCCAGGCGCCCAGCCACGGCCCAATCAGCGGCGGTCTCTCGGCCGCGGCTGCCATGTTCCCCGCTCCGCGCTGTCAATCAGTGTGGCGACTGCCAATGGGCTGCGGGGCCGGGGGTCAGGTGACAGCGGGCCAGCTGGCTCCCCATTGGCGCGCACAGCGCGGCCTCCCGCTCGGTTTATGTGAGAGGAGTGAGTGATTGACTTTATCAGTCCAAGGACACTACTCTGGAGGCGAAGAGGCTAGGACTGGCGCGGCGAGCGGCGAGGACCGAGCCTGCCTCCTGCCTGCCGGCCGCGAGCCGGCTCTGCTTCTAAGCGCACCCTAGCCGGGAGGCACGAGCCGCCTGATCCCGCGGCTCTGCGCTCTTGGGGAGAGGTGGGGTGCCCGGGACAGGATTGGCAAACTCCGCCCTCCACTTATTATTTTGCTTATTTTTCTTTGTGCGCGTCTGTTAGTTTGTTAAACCAGATCTAGTTCCAGAATCTTTTCTCCTCCCTTCTACCCCCCTCCTTTTCCCTCCCTCCTCCCCCCTCCAGGTCCTTCTACTTCCCCTCCTCCCTCCTGTCCCTCTGCAGGAGACTCTCTCAGCGACAGAAAGTTGCAGTCCCTGCTTCAGCCTGAGGGATCTCCCGACCACCGTGTCCAACCGTCGCCACCCCTCTTCGACTTCGACTTTGTGGAGCTCTCCTTCTTAAGCACCCTCGATCACATCTGCGAGATCGCTGGTATCGAAAAAGAACCACCCATGACGATGCTCCTGGACGGAGGCCCGCAGTTCCCGGGGCTGGGAGTGGGCAGCTTCGGCGCGCCGCGCCACCACGAGATGCCCAACCGCGAGCCGGCGGGCATAGGGCTGACTCCCTTCGGGGACTCGCCCCACGCCGCCGCCGCCGCCGCCGCCGCCTTCAAGCTGAGCCCCGCAGCGGCTCACGATCTGTCTTCCAGCCAGAGCTCGGCGTTCACGCCGCAGGGTTCGGGTTACGCCAACGCCCTGGGCCATCATCACCACCACCATCACCACCATCACCACGCCGGCCAGGTGCCCAGCTACGGCGGAGCCGCCTCCGCCGCCTTTAACTCCACGCGCGACTTTCTGTTCCGCCAGCGCGGCTCCGGGCTCAGCGAGGCGGCCTCGGGTGGCGGGCAGCACGGGCTCTTCGCCGGCTCAGCGAGTAGCCTGCACGCTCCGGCTGGCATCTCTGAGCCCCCTGGCTACCTGCTCTTCCCCGGGCTGCACGACCAGGGCGCTGGGCACCCGTCACCCACCGGGCACGTGGACAACAACCAGGTCCACCTGGGGCTGCGCGGAGAGCTGTTTGGCCGCGCTGACCCGTACCGCCCAGTAGCCAGCCCGCGCACTGACCCCTACACGGCCGGCGCGCAGTTTCCGAACTACAGCCCCATGAACATGAACATGGGCGTGAACGTGGCGGCCCACCACGGGCCCGGCGCCTTCTTCCGTTACATGCGACAGCCCATCAAGCAGGAGCTGTCGTGCAAGTGGATCGACGAGGCTCAGCTGAGCCGGCCCAAGAAGAGCTGCGACCGGACCTTCAGCACCATGCACGAGCTGGTGACACATGTCACCATGGAGCATGTGGGGGGCCCGGAGCAGAACAACCACGTCTGCTACTGGGAGGAGTGCCCCCGCGAGGGCAAGTCCTTCAAAGCGAAGTACAAACTGGTCAATCATATTCGGGTGCACACGGGCGAGAAGCCCTTCCCGTGCCCCTTCCCGGGCTGCGGGAAGATCTTCGCCCGCTCCGAAAACCTCAAGATCCACAAGAGGACCCACACAGGTAAGGAGGAGGGCGGGCGGGCGCGGGGTCCGCCGCGGCCGCGCGCCGCGAAGCCGACCTGCAGCGCGAGGGAGCGAGGGGTGGCGGCCGGAGAGAGAGGCGGCGCCCCGCCGGGACGGTTGGAAGAAGCAGCGCTGTCACTGTCCCTCCACCTCTCGCCCTCGCCGCCCCGCGGCGCTTTTGCCCAGTTCTAACTTCCCGGGCAGACGGCTCTGCGGTCTCAGGAACTAATTGGAACCTTCTCGCGCCCAGGAACCCACTGGCACCGCCTCTTTTTGTCTCTTTCTGGGTTACTCTGGAGGGACTCCGAACGTGTGCAGAGAAATTGCTCACAAGCGACTTAGCTCTCGGCACCCAGTCGGGGGAGGCAACCATAGAAATGCTAATGAAAACTAACTTTCGGTTACTTCCGCTCTTTTTTACCCTTGATTGGCACATCTCCTAATTAAATGAATGGTACTTTTGTCAAATTATTTTTATTTGGAGTTCCAGGTTCAGTTCAGTCCTCCGGGAGGAATGCTAACGTAGAAAAGACACCCCAGTTTCGTGGCTTGTTCAGAGCATCTTGTAAAACTGTCCGGAGCCCCCTGGATTTATATAGTTTTCACTTTTCGAACGTTAAGTACGACGACCTCAGCTTTTTAATGCTGGGCTTAGCAAAACCGATGCATTTGAAAGAGGCAAATTAAAAGGTACAAAGGAGGAACTAAAAGGGATTGTCCCATCCCCGGTCCATTGTCCCTCCCGGGCTTGGCTGCCACGCCGAGATACCGGCGGAACGTGGCAGCGCTCGGAGGCCCCGGGCCGGGTCGTGGGGAGGGTACCGCAACTCGGGGGAAACTTTGGAGGAGCCAGGGGCTTGCCCTCCGGCTCGAGAACAAAGGGTCGGGCAGGTTCTGGGCCGGCCCTGCCCCACCCCCGCCCCCGACCACCACTCCCCACCCTAGCAGGCTCAACCCGCGCTCTCCATTTTTCTCCAGGGAAAAGAGATGCCACGGCCGCCCCCAGTCGGCGCTCCCTCTCCGGGCAGACCGCTGGGCGCTCTGTCTCCCGCTGCTCGGCCGGAGGACGCTCCTGGCCCTGACTCTTATTTCCCCCCCACCCCCTTTGCGTTTCTGCCTTTTGCAGGTGAGAAACCTTTTAAATGTGAATTTGAAGGCTGTGACAGACGCTTTGCCAACAGCAGCGACCGCAAGAAGCACATGCATGTGCACACTTCGGACAAGCCCTATATCTGCAAAGTGTGCGACAAGTCCTACACGCACCCGAGCTCCCTGCGCAAGCACATGAAGGTAATTACCTCTTTATTAGCGGTCGGCGGTTTATAAACACTCTGCCCGACACCGGGCCGCGGAACGGAAGCGCCCGCGCTGCCAACCCCGTATCTTCCACGTTAAATCCGATTTGCTCCAGCGTTGACACCTTGAACCCATTTGGGGGACCGGGAGGGGGGACGGGGCGTGGGGGAAGCACAGTGGGGAGGAGGAGGGAGCGGAGGGAAAGATCAGTTGTTTACTGGGAAGCTCTAACCGAGCTCGCCGGGACTGGAGGTCGCAGTGGCCGCCTCTCCCCGGCTCAACCCGCTATGAGAACCGAGAGTGCCCGCGCCGAACCCGGGGGGCGGGGGGCTGGGGGCTCCGTTCTTCTTCGGCTTCCGGTAAAACAATAGGGCCGAGGAGCGCGGGGGGATTCCCACGCAATTGTCGGAGCCCTCTCAGCGCCCAGGGCTCCCGTGCCACCTTTCTCTGTACCTGCTTTCCCAAGCCAGAGCGGTCTTGGCGAGACCTGGGCCCGCAGTATTTTATAGGGCCCCAAAGACTACGTGCTTACCCCGCACCAGCCGCGGAGAAAGTATTTCTGAAGGGGCGTGAATAAACTAGAGTACTTTATTCCTTTTCCACAATGCCAATCTTAGGACTCAAACTGGTTTGTTGACGAATGTCTTGGGGTTTTCTTACACATCGGTAATGTGGAAATTAAAAACAAAACCCCCAAATCAGCAGCATTTTGTCTTTTAAGTGGGTCACTGGGCGGTCTTGCTAGTGCTCTTGTTTTTGCTTGCACAATGCCAATTGGAATTATATTCATTATAATATATACATGTTAATTTTAGGTTCATGAATCTCAAGGGTCAGATTCCTCCCCTGCTGCCAGTTCAGGCTATGAATCTTCCACTCCACCCGCTATAGCTTCTGCAAACAGTAAAGATACCACTAAAACCCCTTCTGCAGTTCAAACTAGCACCAGCCACAACCCTGGACTTCCTCCCAATTTTAACGAATGGTACGTCTGAGGACAAACACAAACCCTGTTTAACCATAGAATGGACCAGATGCATTTTAAAAAGAAAACTGAGACCAATCAGATGGAAATGGAGTTTTAAGGCAAGAGGCCATATATAGGGCTACATCTGGTTAATTGCAATTGTCCAGGAAGGTTTTTGGGCAAGATCCAAAAGTAGCCATGCCCTTTTCTCAGGATTAGAAAATATGTTTTGGCATTTGAAGGATTAAAAAAAAAATCTTCTCACTGCTTTTTCCTCCCCTTTCTCTTGCTCTCTGCTCATCCCATCCCTAAACGCCTTTAGTTCATTTTAACTCTTGTCCTGTTTCTTGAGAGGAAGTTATGGAAGGCTTATTGGTGGTGGTGATGCTAAAACTGATGGAAATATCTTCGCCTTAGTGGTGATTGTTTAAACTCTCACAGTCTTAAACCGTGCCAAAGTCCTGTTATGTCTTGAACTTTTCCTCAAAGCATTACACTTGTGAATGTATTTTTGTCTAATGGGGTCGAAACTGTTGTTCAGTATTTTTTCAGGCTGAGGATGTGATGTTACTCTACACAAATTGTGACGTTTAGTATACAATTGCCTTTTGTAATAACTTTCTTTTTTGTAAATACATATCCATTGATACCATATTTATCGTTTGTAATTTAATTATTGCTACAAATGCCGGGAACTGAACAATATTTATGGATAAATGTTTTCTAACAAATTCTGTACAGCTTTTGATTATAACCGCTTTAGCATTAAAATTTATTGTTTTGAAAGAAGAACACAATTTACAATTTTTGAACCACTGACTCCTTTCTCTTGTTTTGTAACAGCCTCCTTCTACAAAGAGGAGACGTGAGCAAATGAAATCTTGTTTGTTGGTATTTATAACTCACTCAGATCCCTTTTTTAATTGTTAAATTATTTTTCTGTTGCAGTATAGATTCTTTACAGTGTCAGTTTCCATCTGGGAAGACCCTCTTTTCTTTATCTCTAGCTCAGATGGTTGTTTAACTGCGAGTTTAAATGTGTTTGTCCTGGATTTTCGGCATGCAAATCAAATATTACTGATCAATTCAGTTAGTGGCCATGACATCTCAATCTTGTACTTCAAAGACTGAGAAGCTGGATTTAATCATCCCTGCCCTACATATATAAACCTAAGGTAACCTAATGAGTTTTATGTCCCTTAGTTTTTTATTATCTTACATAAAAATGAACATTGCGGCAGGATGCATGTCTGTCTATTCTATCGAGAGATCACCCATATACCTATATATGTTTGTATCTATGACTTATCTAATCTGCCTATCAAACCTATCTAGCTATCTATATATTTTCAAAAGTAAGCATATGTCTGAAACAGTGATGGCGAGTAAGGCCAGTCGAGGTGTGCTTACTTATGATTAAAGTGCTTCTTAAAAGAACCATAGTCCATTTACAATTTTGGAAGGCACAGGTTGGTTTGTTTTGCTGTATATAGTTCAATTCGTAATTATTACAATTATTCATAACATTTTTATAGCGGTGTAATAACTGCAGCTGTTCTGAAATATTATGGAAAGAAAAAACATTTGCAAATATGTATTTTTAAAAGTTCATGGTTTGTAGGCAAAGATGTTAAGAGCATTGTTTCCATTAAAATCAATAACAATGAAAAATGGTTGTTTGCTTTGTGATAAAATATTAACAATCCATTTAATTTTAAGTGAAGCAACTCATTTGGACAGAGTTTTTTTACAGTTGTTATATGAAAAACATTACTATTTTGGGGGGGGTGGAGTGGGTAGAGTATTGAAGGTTTTTTTTTTTTTTACTAATTTAGGGTGCTGTTTAATATTGAAAGCCCAATCTCTGCATGAATAACCAACTTGCAAATCAGCAAATAGAATGGTGGAGATAAGGAATTGTAAAGAATTTAGAAATGTAATGAGTAGGCTTAAGTATTTCCTTCTCTTGAAGGGGCAGTACTCTAGGATTTTTCGTGGCAGTCAGTTTGGTATTATACATAATCATTTTGAATTCTAGAATTTTGTTTATTGTTCTTTTTGAAGAAATAAAGTCTTGGCACATCTATTTATGTTATAACATTTTTGTATTTGGTGCCTGATTTTTTTTCCATGTTCAAATAAATCAACCTTAAATTGAAACGCTCAGAGAAGTTCTGATGATTAAAAGAAACTTTGATTCCTTGGATACAGTTGAAACAGTCTGTTTTAAGTTATCTACTGATCTTTGTCAACAGACAATTAGTTATTGACAGTTTCTAATTGCAAATTGCTTTGGATGTGACTTCTTGTTTGTGGAGAATGTTTTTTTTTCACTTTCCTCCACCAGTAGACAAGGCAAAGGCCTGAATGCCATGAACAGATTGGGATGCTTTCACAAGTGTGAGCAGGTAACCTGGTCAGTCTACTGCTCCTACCCCCAGACATTCTAGTCTTGACCTTGACATTGAGGGTGCTGGACCAAATTCCTATTTCAGGAGTTTTCCTTCACTTCAAACCAGAAAGCATTTTAAATGCTCAGCAAGTTTTCAGAAAGGGTGTACTCATAAGATTGGCTTTATATGTGTTCCAACTGAAGTCTAAATGTTTTTCTTCTGAAATGTGCATTTAACTTCCACAGTTTACTGTTTTCTCTATGAATTTTCTCTCCACCCCCAACTAAACCTAACCTTAAATGACAGTAGAGGGATGGGTTGGATGCAAGATTATTTCAAAAACTTGCTTCTCCCACCCCCCATTAAATACATTAAACAGACATCTCCTTAGGAGACATTAAGAGTCTGATCTTTCTTTACTAGGCTTGAAATTATTCTGCCATGAAAATATACAGTAGAGCATTGTGTCCTAAGAGGGGAAGATATGAATTAACAATGATGATAACCAATATTAAGATAATGTGAAAGTTTTGCCCCTCTACATGATATCCTTTAATATGGATGTAGCATCGTTATTTCTCAAATAGTCTATCCCTCTGCCCTTGTCATTTGTTGCAAAGAAAACTTTATTTTAGTAGAAAACTTTTCACAGATTTTCTTTCTATAATCTGACTCTGGGGGTACATATTCTTGAATTTTCAGTAAGTCTCTTAAAGAATAAGCACCCTCCCCCCGCCGCCCAACAACAACAAAAACCCTTGCAACCCTAAAGATATCAGCTGGAAAACATGAATGTCAGCTGGTTTCTTAGTAAGAGAACGGTTATTTTACTTCTTGCACCTTGTAAGACCTTTGTTAAAAGTCCATTATCTTTTCCAAAATGGATGGTTTAAGTTTAAGATTTCCACGAAGGTGTCTATTTTCATGCAGACATAAGTCTGGACTTCATCCAGTTTGGAAGGTTAAAGATCAGGGTCCAGGCTAAGCAGGGCTGTGGGTCCTAACTACCGCGGAGGTTGAAGAACTAACGGGGACCGCCTCTGCTCACAAAGCCTCCCAGGAAAGTTGTGTTCAGGACTTCCTCGCCCCTCCCCCTCCGCCCGCAGTCTCTTCGCCCCCGGCTGCTTCTCCCCTTATAAAACCCCCCAAACGAAAAAAGCCTAAGGGCCACTTAAGTTTCTGAAAGAGTCGCCACCGGTTTGCCCATCCCCTGAAGCGCGGGATCTCAGCCCCGCAGCCGGGGTGGTTTTCTTTCGGGCGGTCTGCCCCCTCGAGATCCAAGCCTAGTCGGACTCGGCCCCGGGACGAGGCCAGGCGTCGCGGAAGTCAGGGGCTCCCGCTCGGGGTCTTCGGGCCCCTCGTGGGGGCGCCCGGGGTCCCTGTGCACACACCAAGTTCTTGCAAGGCCCGGTCGAAGCTGGGGCCGGGGGGGAGGGGACCTCATTTCCTAGGGTCAATTCTCTTGCGGTCTCGGCCCGCTGACCCTTTGACCTCCACCTACAGGGCCCTTGGCGGCCGTAAGCCGGCGGTCGCCCGGGCTCTGAGGACGCTTCGCGCCCCATCGCCTCCCGGCCTCATTAGGCCGGCGGGGCTGTAAAGCAGGAATCAGCCGCTGCCTAATCCGGACCTGGGGTCAATACGAGCCCAAACAATGGTGAGCTCCGAAGGCCACAGCGCAGCGCTGGCCGCAAACTTTGTGTTCCATTCATTTCTGGTGGCGGTGGCGGTGGCGGTGGCGGTGGCGGTGGCGGTGGCGGTGGCGGTGGCGGTGGGGGAGGGAGGGAGAGGGAGGGAGGGAGAGGGAGGGAGGGAGGGAGAGGGAGGGAGGGAGGGAGGTACTCGCACGCCCAAAGGCCGATCCCGGCGCCCGGGGCTCTTCAGCGAGCGTCCCTGCTCTCGGCCCTGCGGTCTCATCGCCGCGCCAGGGTTTTGGA
This sequence comes from Giraffa tippelskirchi, assembly GCF_054371585.1. Lineage (NCBI taxonomy): Eukaryota > Metazoa > Chordata > Mammalia > Artiodactyla > Giraffidae > Giraffa > Giraffa tippelskirchi. The sequence continues at coordinate 16,202,854 of NC_137289.1, read as the reverse complement.
AAGGCCGGCAGGGCTCGGGACCCAGTTCGCGGCCCGCGCGAGGGCCCAAGGGCTGGCCTAGAGGGGGCCGCCCCTGCGCCAAGAACAAGACTTTGAAGTGGGTTTTTAGCGTGCACGTGTGAGAGCCGCGCCGGGGCCGAAGCGGGGACCCGCTGGGAGGAGAGCGGAGGCTCCGGCCCGGACCACCCCCCTCCTCCCCCGCGCCCCGACGCTCTGGCCTTTTCAAGCCGCGGCCGGGAGCCCGCGAGCCGCCCGCGCCTGGAGCCCGCGCTGCACGCAGGCGCACAACCCTCAGCCGTCGAGTCAGATTTCGCGGCAAGGGGGCGGCGGGGGAGAGTTGAAAGCGGCTCGGCGGCGCCGCGGCCTCGGCCGGGCCGGGAAAGGGGGCGGAGGGCCGGACGGGGGGGGGGAGGGGGGCTGGTTTTGGGGCGGCTCTCGGGTCGGAAACATGGCGGCCGGATACGAACCCCCGCGGAGCGCAGCAAAGCGCTGACGGCGGGCTGCCGAACTGTTGTGTGGTTTCAACTCCTTTTTATTCCTCGGCTCGGAGCGCCTCGCGGGAGAATGTAGGTCGTGGCGGCCGAGCGCAAAATTGTTTAAAAAAAAAAAAAAACGGAAGCGGAGAAGTTCTTCCAGGGCATCCTGGGCGTGGGAAGTTGGCGAGCCTTCTTGGGGCTGGGGTTCCCGGGGTGGCTTGGACCTGAAATCTACCCGAGGCCTCCCCACCTTACGGGCCCGACTGAAAGCGTTTCTCCCCCGTCCCTTCGGGGTGGGGGATCCCGTTTGGAGCTTCGTGCCGGAGTCGGGATTCCCCAGCACCTTCGAGTCGCGAAAAATGCCAAGGAGTGGACACTGTTCTCTTCCAGGACAATGGCAGGGCGCGTGAGTGGAGCACGGAGGCACCGTTTCCAAACCAGGTGCCCTGGATTAGCCGCACGGATATGCCATTGCGAGTTCGAACCCTACACGTTGCTCAGGCCCCGTTTTCTGCATATCTCATTTAAACGCGGGCCTATGAAGAATAGCACTGTGTGCGCTTTTGTGTGTGCTGTTAACAGCTGGTGGTCTTACGAAAAAAGGGGCGGGAGGGAAGGCCATGATTCCGAAAACTTTGATTCAGCTTTTGCTTAAACCGCCTTAATGCTGGCATGTGAAAGAACCCCTGGTAGCTCTGGGATCTCGAGTCCGTGTTTTCTCTGCAGGGAAAATGCAGCAGATGTCTTTCGTGAGGGAAAAAAAAATGTGGGCTTTTAAAAATGTAGTTTTTGACCCTCTTCTCCTCTAGGAAAAGAAGCGGCACGCATTCTTTCAGGTTGCATCTTCGTGAAGGCCAACAGCTAAACCAAAAGACAGCCTCTGGGCTGCCCACTGGCGAGGATTTGGCCTCCTGAAGGTGTGGGCCAGCTCCCGTGGGCCACCTTGAGAAGGGCCCCAGGTGGGTGGGCAGGTCATTAGCAAAGCTGGCCCAGATCTGGGGGGAAATCTGCAAAACAGTGGCTTTATCTGCAGAGAACAATTGATGGGGTTGTCTTTCCTCTTTTCAGTGCACAAAGAAGACAGCTTTGGAGCAAGAATTTGGAGTATGCATTTAAGTTGTCGTGCTTTCCATTGGAAACCCATGGGCAATTAAAATAAGCCTGCCTTGTAGTATTTTCTGTCCTTTTCTTATGTGTGGTTCCTGCAAGTCAAAGGGGCTGAAGTCCCTTCTGCAGTTTGGAAACTTGTTTTGAAATAGCCACCAAACAGATTTTTACCCCTTTGGGTGAAGTTTGCTTCCAGGGTTCAGCCTCTTCACCCCACCCCCTGACTGGAATAGAGTATTGACATCTTTGAGAGAGCAAAGGAGGTAGATGGTGCTTGCTGTATTCTTTATTTTTCCATGCTGTAGTTTGAATCCCGAGATTTGAGCTTTTTCCTGGCTAAATCTCTTGGTACCAAAAGTGTGGAAAATGAAAAGTTCATTAACTTGAAAAATCTGTAGCCAACGGGTAGGCAGTTTGTCTCTCTGAGAACTACAGTGCCCAGAACGTCTCTAAGATTGACTTTGGAATCAAGCTAAAGATGCACTGGTGAACTATCTCCCCTGGATACCTGCGGTGTTCTTTGGGTCATTTGATATGGTAAAACTGTGGTTGATTTTCATAAGAGTTACATGAATGGAATTTCTTCTAAACTGGATGAATGACAAATTGGTAAAACTCTTATATTTGTTTGATAACTCCAAAGGGCACTGCTTTTCCCTCTGAGGTTTGGTTTCTACCATCACTATTGAAATTTACAGCTTGAAAAACACTAAGTTCGCAGGAAGCATTTAAAGGGGGGAATGTTCAGAGGACTTGGACTAATAATAACACAGGAGCAAAACTTCTTTGAATAAGATTCTTGTTGCCAAAAATCTGTTGAAACTAAAGAAAACATTTCTTTAAAAATCATCTAATAGAGCAAACAATTTTGTATATTTTTAATGTGATGACAGTCCAACCTGTTTGCTGATCTGATGAATAGAGAAATGTGAGCCCTACAAGTAACTGGAAGAATAGCCTTCACCAAATGGCGAGTTTCTAATGTTTGTTCTCTGATAGAGTGTGTATGTTGTCTAATGTGTTTTATTAAAACACAACCTATGTAAAGACCATTTGAGCATAAGGTGTTAAAATAGAAGATTCCATTGTGTTTTAAAACAACATATCCAGTAACGTTTTATGATATTTTTCTAAGAGTAAATGTAGCTTGTTTTGACCTATCTGCAGTTCACTTTTTGTTTTTTTGCCAGTGTTGTCCTGCTTGGTATCCGGGACAGTCTCTAATTCCTGACGAAGAACTTGATACTGACGTTGGTATGCAGCAGCCAGCCCTCCATAACACTACCTATCCTAAATGCAGGGTTAATGCCGAACCTACTGTGCAAGAAATGATTTACTGATGAGGTTTCAAAGAAAACCACATCAATTTGGATGTCTGTTACCTTGAAGTGATCATTTTAAGAGTAGTAGCTTCTTCCCTAGGTATAAAAAGACTATTTTCTTCTTTGGTGTATTTCATTCTGTGTTGAGCAATCATTTGTGAAATGAAAAAGCAAAAAAGCACCCCCCCCCACACACACACATACCTCCAGCCAATTTAGGATCATAAACGCGAAGATGGAGGTGAAGACTAGCCTAATTCAGTGTGTATTATCTCATGCATTGTGTTGACCTTGTTGAAAATCTCTTTCAAATATCTGCATTCCACATGTAGAACTAAAGTGTTTAAAACTAGAAATATGAATGCTTGTTTTGTTAATTTCTTGTTTGTGTTCAAAAAGCAACATCCAGGATTGACTTAAATAAAACCATTTAAATTATTTTTTGTGATTATTTTTTTATTGTAGTGACAACCATAGCCCCTAACTAAATCCTCAGTGATCAAATAACCTTGATTAACCTGTTGAATTGGGACAATTTATATTCTGTTCACATCTTTCATGATATAGCTTGGCTTTCACTGAGCAATAAACTTGGGGAAAAAACCCAACCCGCTGAACAAACCCCAACTGTTTTGAGCTCACAGTGTTTTCCTGGAGGAACTCAGGGCCAGGTGCTGGGGAGGTCCTGGGGACCTCCAGGGAAGGGGAGGAATTCAGAGTCAAGGATTGATTGGGATGATTAGAAGGAAGGACTGGAGATAGGAGATTGGAGAAAAAAAGAGCATTTGAACACCGCTATCTGGATGAGAGAGGAAAAGACAAAGCTGAAAATAACCTTAGAGAAAGGAGGGCCTCTGGAAAGGGGGCCTTGCAGCACAGCACATTATATGGATATAATTCAGAAGCTCCAAAGTGGTTCTTGGGGCGGACAGCTTGGCAACCATTGATTAGAACACTTACAGAATCATGGAATATAGGTGTTATTAAAACACAAGTTGTTGTTAATTAACTGTAGTGTTAGAGAAGATGAAGACACTTCAGAGAAATTCTTCAAACTCCAGATACTTGATTTCTCATTTTAAATTTAACATCTGTAATCTAATGTGATCTCTGAGTGGCCATCATTCTATTTATTTGACGTGATTATGCCATGATGAGGTATTGTAAAATTGCAGCCTGATAGAGTATATTGCTATTGGTTCTTTAGATCCAATTTTATTAAAATTTCTGCTAAGTAGACTGATGATACTATAATTTTTTAAGTAGAGGGAAAAACTGCTCCTTTCCCTCTGGTTTTTGTTGTTCATTTACATCAAGAGTAGGCATACAGTCCAGTCAGGAAAGACTGTGATTCTTAGCTCCCTAGAACTTGACATTCTTATATCCCCCTAGAAAGATGTTAGTAGGAATTTTTGTTTTGTTTTTGTTTTTAAGAACAAGAACTGTGTTCTTTCAGACAGGCAGTGGAGTGTTATAATGGGATTATTAAAAAAGCCCTTGGAAAGGTAAACTACCAAGTTGTGCATGAGCCAACTGCACTGTGATAATAATACCTCCTAGGGTTATTCCAAGGATTAAACAAGAAAATGTCCATAAAGAGCCTGGCACAGAGTAGGGCCTGGACAAATGTTAATTCGCTTCTTTTCCTCTTGCAGGTAGCTATTGTTTCATTGCTTTGGGGTGGTTTTGTACTTTTAATATTATGGAATATTTTACTAAAAACATAGTGATTTGTACTGGGGTGCAAATTAATGCAGTTTCAGAAAATAAATGGAGACTTAGGACATCTAAGAAATACTGCATTTCGTAAACATAACCACTAGATCAGGCATGTGAGTTTATGAACATAGCTATGAATATTTAAACACATAAAATGTTATTAAATGCCTGTTGTTCATTATCTTCCAATGAATAAACTTAACTCTTAGATTAAAAGTAAATTATGTACTTAAAAAATCTGTAAACATAGTAATTTAATGGTTTACTTTTAATTTGACCAAATTTTTTTGCTTTAGTCAACAGCTTCTTACTATATTTAAACGACAATTTTACAATGTGAAAATTGGTGTTCACATTTAAGGAAAAGATTAAATCTTATGATGCCTTAAATTATTCAGTTTCCCTCTACTAAATTTATGTTGGTATTATGCGGGTGTGACTATAGAGTAATGAGGATGATTTTCTTGTGGGGCTTGGAAGCTTGCTCTGAAGGCAATTCCCAGAGAGGAGTCCCCAAAATGTTTTGACCAATGTCAGGATCCTTAGAATGAGTTTATGGACTCCCTAGGTGATGGCCTCACTTCAGATACAAAGCGAACATCAGCCACCAGTCATTACAGCCATACTTTTGTTTTTTATTATGCTTTTAAAGGATACCCTGATTATTTTATGTTAATAAAATTGAGGCTTAAATGAAAATATAGAAAGTCTCTATTACAGCATTATGAAATGTATTTTTCACAGTCATATGTCTATTTATGCAGTAAAACAAGACAGAAATACCAACACATGAAGCTCTTCCCAGAGGAACTGACGGGCGAGTATTTATTTCCTTCCCACGGATTTTGGGGGCTTGGAGCTTCCCAGAGAGTCTGTACTGCTGCATGATAATGGCTTTTGTATAGAGGCCTGGGGGACGTTTCATTATTCCTTTCTTCACTGGTTTATCACCTTTGTCTATCTTTCTTCCTGACCCCGCCCTATTAGAAGCGCAGGTCCAAGGCGGTGGTAAACTTATTTTGAGTATTGGTTTGTTGTCACCGAGTAAGAACAAGGTTATATTAAAGAACCAACTTGAAAACTGATGTGTAGTGCAATGCTGTAGTGCCTCCCCTGGACAGACCCTTCAATAGGTGTGATCACTCGGGAGTCCAAAAATCCAGTCAGCCCAGCCTTTTCCTATAGAACAGGGAAGGGGGTGAGGGGTGTGGCAGGAGAACACCCTCAGGTTTTTCTTAGAGAAGAATCGAAGTGTCTGCTCCTTTTTTTTTTGTTTTTGTACTTTGGGTTAAAAGCCCTTTAAAAAAAAAAAAATGGGTCATCAGAAACCTCACTAAAGAAATGAGAAAAATGTTATTGCTAAAGATTCCCTCTGTAAATGTCCCAGAGTCAATTATAGGAGCCTATTTGTAGTACAGATAAATAAATGCATTTTAACATCTTGATATAAATCCAGTGCATGGAAATTGTTTACAAATGATTCACTAATGTTACCCAGCCAGAACTTACACGGAAAAGCTACATTCATATTCTATTTTTGCAGCTAATCATCCACAGAATGTGTAATTGGTTAGGCCAGCTGATAAGATTTCTTTAGAGATATCACTATTCTTTACAAAAATATTTAGTCAGGGTATCCATTGAGATGTGACATCTTATTGGTTGTGGTGATAACCCAATACAGAAGGTGTTCCGTTAACTTCTGACCATTGACATATTAAATGAAGATGTTCAGTTGAGCAACATCAGTGATTTCAATTGATTCATCAATCGCCAGTATCTAGCAGCCATCATGTTTCACTTTGCTAACAAGCTGATACCCCACATCTGATGCCAACAACTCTGGTCTTTCAAACAAATGACATGTTTGATAAAGAAATCTTTTCAAAATCATTATGCACTTCAGCATTTGTCTTTTCTTCCAGCACAGCATCTGTGCATCTGTTCCATCAGGCGTCTATTCCTTGATCATTTCTGAGCCTTCCATGATTTTTGAGCCTGATTTGCGGGTATATCAAGGATATGAAATGAAGCTGCTCCTTCCATTGACTGTTCCAGTGAAACACAACGTTTATGTTCAAGGCACTAGATTTAATCTTGTGAATGAGACGGCAGGGAAGCGTTTTCACAGGACTGTCTGATAAGACATCCTTGCAAAAGAAATTGAGTGGGGGAGGGGAAAGAAGCCCTACTTTAGGAAAAACATTAAGGACATCTTTTTTGTTGTTGTGTTTGCTATGGGTACTTGAAACTTCATACCATTATTACAGCATTGAAAAGCTTCAGAGTTTTAAGGCATTTCTCTGAACTGGTGAAATGAAAATTCACATAGTCCAGCTGGCTCAAAACAGATGCAATTCATTCTTTAGTGAGGCCTGTTTAACTGCATAATTTGCTTATATGCATAAAACTGAGAAATCTTAATCTCTAGTTTGCATGTGTCTGGACTGCATGCATCTGGCTCCATTAGATTCCCTGTAATTGCATATTGACTAATTGCATAATACAGCTATTTGAACACTGAATTTAAACCCAAATGCTTCTATTAACACTGTAATCACTTTGGATAAGTGAATAGTTGGAATATGGTACTTGAAAATCAGAATGCAGGACAATAATCGCTTCCATACTTGAAAAGAAGAAAAATCTAAAAACAACTTCGAATTTATAAATTAACCAGTAATGCTTTCTCTTGGGCAAATGCTAAATCAGAAAATGAGTCAGTAATTGATAAATGCAAAATCTTCATACATAATATTTTATCAAATCTTCTACATTTGCTTCCTTTAAGGGTTTTAAATTGAACATCCACATGCAATATAAATATGTTAATTAAAATTAAATCATTTTGAAAAGGTAATTGTGCATTTGTTTTCAATTTGCATTCATTTCTTTAAATGTATGGCCCGGGGCATTTTTTGTTGGGGTGGGAGAGGATGGAGTCTGTAGCCTGCGCTAATTGAAACTTATTTGGTGCATATGTGTTGTTTAATAAAGGAATCATGGCTTGTGCGTGCACACATATAGCATTCATTTAGATTAAAAGTGTGTGTTTATCATTGTCGGGTGTTCAAAGCTGAAGTTCCTGGAAGAATCAGGAGAGAGCATCTTTAGCTAAAATAGGTTATAAAGCCTATTTTTTTAATGTAAAATTCATGTTTATTTTTTAATAGATAATACACGTACATGATGAGAAATTCAGAAGTGTACACAGTGACAATAATGTTCTTTGCCCATCAACAATTCGCAGTCCCCCTGTTTCCCTTTCATGAGACAGTCATTGTTTCTTATACTTCAAGATTTGAAGAATATTCTCAGGCAAGACTTTCGCTACCTTCCTCCTTGCATTTTAAGCATTCTGAAACTCAGAGAGTGGCTACATCTAATCAAAGCCAAAACTTTGTCACTTCAGAAAACATTCAGTGTTAGTTGGGAAGTTATTGTGTATTTTACCTGGTTGATTCATTAAATCAACTGGATGTTCTGGCATTCATTGTACAGGGACAACTGTGTTTATATGGACAAAGTGAAGTGGGGTGTCAGGAAATGGTATAGAGAGCTGGATGTTGAAGAAACTGCGTTTTGCACCTACTTTGTGCCCAGCTTACACCATGTCCAACCAATAAATGAATGTTGACTAAATGGATGAATAATTCAAAGTTTGTTTGCATGGAATATATCATGTAACTTAATTGACACTTTAGTTTTGCTTACTTAAGTATTTCCGCAGAATTGAGGGTCATGGGGCTGTCTGCTATGTGGCCTGCAGATCCCCTGTATCAAAATTTCCTGAACCCTGCTCAGATAAACAAAACCAAAGTTCTCCAAGTCAGGGCCTAGGGATATGCCTTTAAAACAAGTGGTTTCAGGGACTTGCCTGGTGGCCCAGTGATTAGGACTCTGCACTTTCACTGACAGGACCCCTGGTTCAATCCCTGGTCAGGGAACTAAGATCCTACAAACTGTACAATGTGGCAAAAAAATTTTTTTTTAATAAAACAAGTGTTCACTGCAGCTGAATATGATATGTATGAAAGTATGAGAACCATTGTTTTGCAGAGAATGGTAAAAAGCAAAACTGTTGAAACTCTTTCCTACCAATTTATCTACTTGTTCACTAGTGGTCTTTTAAGAGCATATCAGAATGGCCTGCTTAATTAATAAACTCCAAAATTATTTTTGTCTAAGGCAACAAATTATTCTCAGTGTGGACAATTGTCTCGATTCTCTCTACTTCATTTTGCCAACGTAGAATTGCCAACCATTCAGAGACACACAGATATAGATCTGAGGACAAATTGGTATTTGCAAGCAGGGGGTAGATTCCTCAGTGTGCGTTTGTTTGATTTAATATTTAACTTAAATGCAAAACCCAAGCCTTTTTGTATTTCTGATCATTTCCTATTCATTATGCCAAAAGTCCTCCTCCAGGTTTCTGCAGATTTCTGTGTCAATGATCATGACATATTAAAAATGGTAACATTATAAATACTGTGCTATCTTAAGAATTTAGCACTTCCTGAATCGGAAAATAATGCCCTTGCTGTTTTCTGTAATGAGTAAGAACAATAATTCTTTCACCTTCCCTATGCTTCTGTTAGACATCACAACAGCTTTAGCTGGAAGGACAAACCAAATGTAAAGTTAACTTTTAGCATTATGGGTGCTAACAGATTTCTTTTTCTGTTGTATTAAAGAAAATACCCAGTTGAATGTGGCAAGTTGAGATATTTCATTTGTTGGCATTTTCTAAGCCATCACGTGCTCTCTGCCATGTCTTTTTCAGACAGGCTCTTCCAACAAATGAGTTGGAAATGAGTTCTGTTCCAAAATTTACCTTTGAAGTTTTAGGTTATTTTAAATTCACAATTTATTTTTCTCTAGAAATCAGTGATAGAGTCCTTGGATTACCTTACTGAAAGTTTATTTATTTTAAAAGTCTTCTATTTGAACTTTAACTCACAATGTAGTCAAATGATGTTTGGTGACCCAAGTACAAATGTCGAAGGTGTAACTTGGCTCTCCTTCCCCAGCTGCCTAGACAAAATAGGGGCAGTAATGGTGTAGGTAGAAATGTTAGGGGAAACACACTGACTAAAACTGCCCACCTTGGCCAGGTATCATAGTAACCATTTACGTGAGTTATTTTACGACAGGAGGTCCTGGTAAGGAAGACAGAACTAACAAGCCACCACCAACCAGGAAAGGTCGAAAGAAGACACCATGTGTCTGACCACCTCGCAGAAGCCTCTTTGCTGGCATCCATTTTGACTGAGCAATGGTGAGCTACCAGGAAGGACCCTGAGTTAGAATGATCAGCCAGAGACAACCCAGAAACTAATCCTGTTACCATAAAACCCAAGACTGAGAGCCACCTGGCAGAGCAGGTCTCCTGGATTCCTTTATCCTCCTTCTCTCTGCCCAGATGCCCCTTCCCAATAAAGTCTCTTGCTTCCTCAGCACCTGTGTCTCCTCGGACAATTCATTTTCGAGTGTTAGACAAGAGCCCACTCTCCGGCTCTGGGAGGGGTCCCCCTTCCTGCAACAGAAAAAGAAGTGACCACCCTCTCCTCTTGTGTATTACCCTCTTTTCTCATCCCCTTGGGGTTGTCTCTGGCTAATCATTCTGACTCTGGGTCCTTCCTGGCTGCTCGCCATTGCTCAGTCAAGATGGATGCCAGCAAGGAGGATTCTGGGAGGTGGCTGGACATGTGGTGTCTTCTTTTGACCTTTCCTGGTTAGTGATGGCTTGTTAGTTCCGTATTCCTTATTGGGACCTCCTGTCGTAAAATAACTGAGAAGAGCTCTGAAATTGGAGTGTGCACTGAACTGGGTTTCTGAAATAGGATCCAGCTTTTACCAGCAGGTAGGGAGTTGATGAAGGGAATGAATTGGTTGAGTGTTGGAATTGGTAAGGCAGCATCTTCCCTTTTTTCAGAACCACGCCACTGCTCTTTTTCCTATTCTGCTTTGAAAACCTCTCCCTCATCTCAGTTTAAAGCTTTGGTTTCCAAGTTGGATACAAAGTAAACCAACTGAATCTACCCCAATCCCAAAGTAGATAATACTGAAAGAGTGAAGGAAAAGTATTTTGGCAGCAACCAATTATTTTTCTCTCTGAAAACCGGAAAGTGCATTCTCAACTTTGTCTTTTTGCCCCCCCCCCCCCCGTGCTTTCAAAACATGCACATTTTCTTAAAACAGCACCTTAATTCATATCAAACCTCTACTATCTTGAGGACAATCATGTTTATTTAAATAGAGTTTGCAGAAAATAATTGTACAAAATCAGAAAGAAAGCTCTATTTTGTCTGTGGGCTCTGGCTTTTTTATTTTTATTTTTTTAAGTTACCATTTCCTAAGAACTCTGTGCTTCCTAATTTTAAGCTAATTTCGTAAATCTTCCAATTTCTTAGATTTTTTTAAAAATTAAAGTACTGCTTTTTGTGTTTTTCAATGCAAAATTTCCTACTAAGGCTATCAGAACAATTTTTAGTGACGCAAATGCTGAAATAGATGTAATAAATTGGCAATAAGATGCAACAAATTTTTGTCATTTGATTCCAACCTGATGTTAAAGAGAACACAGGTATGACAAACCAAGACTTTTCTAATAGCTTTGGAACTCATCTCTAAATTCCTATGTATGCAGAGATGCAATTGAAAGGCCACCTTTACAGGCTGCTGTTATGAAATGTTCTTATTCTTTCTTGTCCCTTGGATTCTGAAGAGGATTAGGGAGTTAGCTGACTGCTAATATTGCATACTCAGTTGACGGCCCCCTTCTTAGTGCTGCTGCCTCCAATGAGTTTTCCTTGGCAGTTTGTGAACTTCCCTGAATTTTTAAAGACTCTCCTTATTGTTCCATAAAATGCAATTTCCTTTGTCTTTTCAGTTCCTTTTCTGCTGTTTTCAGAATAGGGCTTAAAAGTAAGATAAAAGGCCTGATACTTTTCATCATAAAAAGTTGCAATGACAGGACTCACTAATTAAAGTGTAACAATGGGAAGATTAGCCTTTCAGTTAGCACTGTGTGGAATCTATACCGTATTTTCAAAAGCCCTAACTCAGAACATATTGGAGCATGACATCTTTAAAATATAACCATTCACATATGGATTTTATTATCCTATGCACACCAAATAGAGGCATGGTACAGTAAGGCTCTCAGAAGGCAGTAAATAGGAGAACTTCCCATTTCTGTGTAAAACCTTTTCGGTACTAACCATTCGACTCCTGAAATGGGAAAAGAACGGAGGGCGAGCTGGAGGGGTGCGCTGTGGAGCCAGGCTCTACGCAAATTTTGTGTGAAGAGCTTTCCTCGGGATTCCTTGGTATCAGAGAAGCAGAGCATATGTGCTTTTTACTGTGGTGTTTTCTTCTCTCAGTGAAAGCACATCTCCAATCCTGTCTTAATAAAATAATATTCCTTTCTTGTGGTTTCAATACCACCACAATATCCTTAACGCATTATGGGAACATTAGTAATTCCAAGTATTTGAAGCTATGGAAATGTATTTGATGTGTAAAAACATGGTACCCAGTGGGTCTTTCTCACTGGGGGTCAGAGGATAACATTTGTTTGAGTAGCATCTAACATGTACTTTTCTAGAGAAATAGAAATAAAAACAATCAAAGGAGATCGAGAAAAATCCAGTTGCAGGAGGGCTGATAGGAAAGAGCAGAGAGTGAGTAGGAGAGAAAACGCTCCTGTTTGCATCTGGTTTCCAAAAAAATTTAATTTGGGGATTTAGCTATCTTTCAAATTAGTGATTAGGTCCTCATTAGGAAATAGAAACATATGCCATTCTTTTCTTTCTTTTTGTTTAAACTTCTAGGTTAGGTCCAAATTTCTGACTTGATTAAATATCTCTTATTTTCTGGAACATACTGTCTTTAAAAGAGTTTCCTGATTCACACGTTATTGCCTTTAATCTCAATATTTTTGTCGCAGGCATTATACAAACGGAAGTGTCTGAACCAGGCAGCAACACTGGGCATGTTTTACTGTATTTCAGCCCTGAAGATATAATTCTGCTTGGCTCTGCTCCAAGTTGGAATAATCACAGTTCTCACTTTTAAATGTTTGTGTTCCTTAAGAAAAACTGAAACACCTAAGGCAAGAGTCCCGTGTAAGGTGACTGTAGCTCAGTCACAAGGGGAGAAAGAAAAGAAGAATTAGAAGAAACAAGAGGAAGAGGGTTCCAATTAAAACTATCTTCATTTTGTATCATATTGAAGAGAGATTAGCCTTTTCTTCACTTCTTCCCCTCCAGAAATTGACTGAGGAGGGTTGTGTTGACATTCCTTCTCAATTTTTTCCTGACTAGTACCCTCTTCTTTCTTGCAAATCTGCCTCTTCCCTTCAAGTTCTAAGGACCGTTTCACCTGGACTGTTGTCTTTCCTGACTAACAATCTTCCTCCACCACCCTACCCCCTTTAGGCTCTCACCACTCTTGTTTTACACCCTACTGTCAGATTAATCTTCCTAGCGCCTGACACTGATCCTGTCATTTCTGTGCTCCAGAGCCTTCAATGGCACCCCATTGCTTGGCAAATTAAGTACAAATTTTGTAGCTTGATACATAAGGCCCTTCTCACTTAGGTCCAGTCTTATTTTGCAGTACACCTTTCCACAGATCCAATGGTCCAGTCAAAATAGACTCCTGAGGAAGTAGTTTAAGATAATAGATAAGAGAACATTTTGGGGAGTCAGATCAGAATTGCTTCTGTGTGAGACAGCTGTGTGACTTCAGTGCATCTGCTTACCTTTCTGAATTCCAGTGTCCTTGTTGATGGGGATAATACAAACACCTGCCGTATAGGGTTGTTGTGAGGACCGAACAAATGATATAAACTTAAGACATTTTGGGGAGCAACAGGATATTTTAGATTATTGCTGTCCACCACTCAACACTCAACTAACAGAAGCAGAAGATAATAAGAGGTAGCAAGAATACACAGAAGAATTATATAAAAAAGATCTTAATGACCCAGATAACCACGATGGTGTGATCACTCACCTAGAGCCAGACATCCTGGAGCCCAAAGTCAAGTGGGCCTTAGGAAGCATCACAATGAACAAAGCCAGTGGAGGTGATGGAATTCCAGTTGAGTTATTTCAAATCCTAAAAGATGATGCTGTTAAAGTGCTGCACTCAAGATGTCAGCAAATTTGGAAAATTCAGCAGTGGCCACAGGACTGGAAGAGATCAGTTTTCATTCCAATCCCATTGAAGGGAAATGCCAAAGAACACTCAAACTTCTGCACAATTGCACTCATTTCCCATGCTAGCAAGGTCATGCCCAAAATTCTCCAAGCTAGGCTTCAACAGTATGTGAACCAAGAACTTCCAGATGTACAAGATGGATTTAGAAAAGGCAGAGGAGCCAGGGATCAAATTGCCAACATCCGTTGGATCATCGAAAAAGCAAGAGAATTCCAGAAAAACATCTACTTCTGCTTCATTGACCATGCCAAAGCCTTTGACTGTGTGGATCACAACAAACTGTGGAAAATTCTTAAAGACATGGGAAATCCAGAGCACCTTACCTGCCTCCTGAGAAACCTGTCTGCAGGTCAAGAAGCAACAGTTAGAACCGGACATGAAAAACGGACAGGTTCCAAATAGGGAAAAGAGTATGTCAAGGCTGTATATTGTCACCCTACTTACTTAATTTATATGCAGAGTGTGTGTGCTAAGTGCTACAGGTTCCAAATAGGGAAAAGAGTATGTCAAGGCTGTATATTGTCACCCTACTTACTTAATTTATATGCAGAGTGTGTGTGCTAAGTGCTAAGTCACTTCAGTTGTGTCCGCCTCTTTGCGACCCCTTGGACTGCAGCCTGCCAGGCTCCTCTATCCATGGGATACTCCAGGCAAGAATACTGGAGTGGGTTGCCATTTTCTTCCCCAAGGAATCTTCCCAATTCAGGGACTGAACTTGAGTCTCTTTTGTCTCCTGCATTGGGCAGGCACGTTCTTTACCACTAGCGCCACCTGGGAAGCCCAGAGTACATCATGAGAAATGTCGGACTGGATGAAGCACGAGCTGGAATGGAGATTGCTGGGAGAAATATCAATAACCTCAGATATGCAGATGACACCACCCTTGTGGCAGAAAGTGAAGAGGAACTAAAGAACCTCTTGGAGAAGGTGAAAGAGGAGAGTGAAAAAGCTGGCTTAAAACCCAACATTCAGAAAATGAAGATCATAGCATCTGGTCCCATCACTTCATGACAAATAGATGGGGAAATAATGGAAACAATGACAGACTTTATTTTCTTGGGCTCCAAAATCACTGTGGACGGTGACTGCAGCCATGAAATTAAAAGACACTTGCTCCTTGGAAGAAAAGCTATGACCACCCTAGACAGTGTATTAAAAAGCAGAGACCTTTGCCGACAAAGGTCTGTCTAGTCAAAGCTATGGTTTTTCCAGTAGTCATATATGTATGTGAGAATTGGACCATAAAGAAGGCTGAGCACCAAAGAATTTATGCTATCAAACTGTGGTGCTGGAGAAGACTCTTAAGAGTCCCTTGGACAGCAAAGAAATCAAACCAGTCAATCCTAAAGGAAATCCACCCTGAATAGTTATTCAAACGACTGATGCTGAAGCTCCAATACTTTGCCCACCTGATGTGAAGAGCTGATTCATTGGAAAAGACTTTGATGCTGGGAAAGATTGAGGGCAAGAGGAGAAGGGGACGACAGAGGACCAGATGGTTGGATGGCATCACCAACTCAATGGACATGAGTTTGATCAAGCTCTGGGAGATGGTAAAGGACAGACAGGGAAGCATGGTGTGCTGCAGTCCATGGGGTGGCAAAGAGTTGGACACGACTGAGTGACTGAACTGATTGAAGCGACTTTCACTTTACTTCACTTCAAATGGTAAAATAATTCAAAAGTTCAAGGCAAAATTACAAGAATAGTCTTGTAAAGAGAACCCAGGTCTCCCGCATTGCAGGCAGATGCTTTACCCTCTGAGCCACCAGGGAAGCCCCAAGAATGGTCTAGAGACCATGCCATGTATAACCAATTGCCAGGTGAATAAGACTGATAGTAAGTGTTGGGATTTATTAGAAGGAGACAAGGTGGCCCAGAATGGTCTGGGAGGGCTTCCTGGAAGAGGAGGGATTTGAGCTGATAAGGTATTAGATTGGAGGACAAGATGCACTCCAAAGGTAGCAGGTTCTGCCTTTGTTTGAGAGAACTCAGCCTTAGTGAGCTCCTTTTGTCATAAAAGCTTTCAGTCTTTGTTTAGGAGGAAACTTACTTCAGAGTTTGATTCTAATCAATCTGTTTGGTGATGTAAATTGGGTTTAAACAAACTACTCTCCAGTAGAGTTAGACAATTTCTCTTTTTGTAAAGCTAGATTAAGCTTGGATTCCCTGCCCCCTTGCAGATAGGTGTGGTTTTCTTGCCCTGAGGTTTTTCTCACAATAGACTTGGAATTGAGATTAGTTTGAAGCAAAGGAGGTGTGCAGATTTGATTTTTCTTTAGCCTTAAATTGGAGGAGAGGCTGTGACAAGGAGCTGAGCCTGGGGCTGGCTTAGTGCTAGCTAGACTAGGTGAAAGGTGGCCTCGCTTGGTCTCACTTGAGACATGTCTGTGCCAGCCTATGGGAAATGGACGGTGGACTCCTGATCACCTATCTGGGTTATAGTATCTGGAGATACCATGAACTAGGATTTCCCCAGGAGGAAATGGAGAATCTCAGCATCAACCACTCCGGGGTGGGAAAGTGGGCCAATGATCTTAGATGGCAGGAAAGGAGCAGTTGCTCCTTTGGCTGGAGCATATGAGAGTTGGACCAATATAGAAGGCTGAGCACTGAAGAATTGATGCTTTTCAACTGTGGTGTTGGAGAAGACTCTTGAGAGTCCCTTGGATTGCAAGGAGATCAAACCAGTCAATCCTAAAGGAAATCAACCCTGAATATTCATTGGAAGGACTGATGCTGAAGCTGAAGTTCCAATACTTTGACCACCTGATGCAAAGAGCTGACTTACTGGAAAAGACCCTGATGCTGGGAAAGACTGAAGGCAGGAGGAGAAAGGGGCGACAGAGGATGAGATGGTTGGATGGCATCACCGACTCAATGGACATGAATTTGAGCAAACTCCGGGAGATAATGAAGGACAGGGAAGCCTGGCGTGCTGCAATTCTTGGGGTCGGACACATCTTAGCGACTGAACAACAGCAGCAACAATGACAACAAGGGGAGTTGGATCTGGACTCTTAGGCATGGGAATTCCTAAAGATTCCTGTTGGTGTGGATTTTGAGCTGGCACCTGCCATGAAGATACTGCCAGTAAGTGGCTAGAAATTGAATGTGGATTGTAAGTTATAAACTACTAGCTCTAAGCAACTACCTCAGTCATTTCTATGTCACCCTTCAAGCATTCAGTCAAGTTCTGTTAAAAATTACAGCTTCTAAATAAGTTCATTTGTGCCTTTTTTTTTAGACTCCACATATAAGCGATATTATATGATGTTTGTCTTTCTCTGACTTACTTCACAAAACAGAAATAGAATCACAGTTGTAGGAAACAAACTTATGGTTATCGGGGTGGGGGAAAGGGAGGAGGAGAGATAAATTGGGAGACTGGGCTTGACATATACACACTACCATATATAAAATAGATAAATAATAAGGACCTATATTATAGCATAAGGAACTCTACTCAATACTGTGTAATGACCTATATAGGAAAAAAATGTAAAAAAGAATGAATATATGTGTTGCGGTCAGTCACTCAGTCGTGTCTGACACTTCTGCTACCCCAGGGACTGTAGCACACCAGGCTCCTCTGTCCATGGGATTCTCCAGGCAAGAAAACTGGAGTGAGTTGCCATGCCCTCCTCCAGGGGATCTTCCCCACCCAGGGATTGAACCCAGGTCTCTAATGTCTCCTGCATTGGCAGGTGGTTTCTTTACCACTGAGCCACCTGGGAAGCCTGTAAGTATAACTGATTTAGTTTATTGTACACCTGAAGTAACACAACATTTTAAATCAATTATATTCCAATAATTTTTTTTTTTAATTACAGCCTGAAGTGAAGGAATTGGAGAGAACAGAGAACTCTCCTTGAGGCAGGAATTGGGTTGCCATCTGAAATGGGCTCTCCCGAGTTTCTCACTGTCAGACATCCTGATTCAGTAGGTTTGGGATGGGGTTCTGGAATCCATATTTTTAGCAAATTCAGATGATTGTGATGCCCAGTGAGGTTTGGGATTCACTTCTCTAGGCTGAAAATAGGATATACTACCCCTCCTTGGTGGGTTTTTCTATGAAGTGTTAGAATACATTTAACTCGATGGAGAGAACTTTGAGTGTCATGTACAAGATAACAGAGTTTTATATGTTAGATTTGGAATCAGTTTGACATTTTACAGCAAGAACAGGTTCACGGTGTAGTAAACCCCCTAACACAGAAAAGTGTTCAACTGAAAGTCTCTCAGTAGTGTCTGAGTCTTTCCGACCCCATGGACTACAGTCTGTAGAATTCTCCAGGCCAGAATACTGGAGTGGGTAGCCATTTCCTCCTCCAGGGTATCTTCCCAACACTGGGATCGAACCCAGGTCTCCCACATTACAGGCGGATTCTTTAGCAGCTGAACCACCAGGGAAGCCCAGTAAACACAGTAAAGATGAAACAAAAATAGAGGTGGGAAATTCTGCTCTGACCACGTCCCTCACAGGGCTGCCAGAACCAAATGAAGCAGGGATGGGAGAGGGTCAAGTCTTGACCAGCACAAACGGTCATATAAATCTCAAGTGCTCTTAAGTGATGAGCATTACTTTTTAATCCAAAAAGGGTCCGTAAAAGTGGGATTTAAAAAATAAAAATAAAAGCAGCAAAAAGCAAAGTTATGAGAAAATACATTTGCATAACTTAAATCTCATATTACTCTAAAGGGGATGAGGATCCTTCAGTTGGGAAAATAATCACCCTCTGTTTCTCCTTTGTAGAGGTATAGAATTATTTATGGTATTTCCCTTGAGCAAGACCCATGTAACAGTGTGTGTTAGAGATTCCAAAAATAATTATATGAAAATCTTTTGAGAAAATTTGATGCCTATCTCAAAAGTTTGAAAACTTCTAATGTTATATCTGCCACTAGCATGCCACATATGCCACATACCATCATCTCTTTTTTTTCTTGACGTGCTGTCACAGGAAATTAACCTAATTTATATGTTTTAAAAGTGTGTCTTTTACTGTTGAAGAATATGCAGTCACCTTTTGCCTTCTATAAGGATAGAGTATTTCCTACCATTGGAGCCTCTCTGTGGCCTTTCACACCATCAGGTTTACTTGACCTTGGCTCTAGTGCATTGAAACCCCAAGTGTGAACACTTCTCTTTCCCAGGAGCTTTAACTTCAAAGCCTCTGAGAACCACTTGCATGGTAAGACTGCGAAGCACTAAGAAACAAACACTCATAAACTGACCATCCTTTCACCACACTTGCATTCAACGCATTTGTCCATTCATTCCTAGCTGCACTGCCCTGTGCCACTCTTTGTGGAGAAAGCATTTCTTTGATTGTTTTATTTCCCCAATTCTCCCCTTGTGAGAACTGCAGTAGGAAACTCTCTCTTTGGCCTAGCAGATGGGCACAAAGAAACTCTGTCTGAGGTGCGAGCTGACCCTTCTTGAAACTTGAGATCAACTCCTACTTGGATTTGAACTTTGAAGACCCAGAGATAGGAAGTTTCCATATAAGGATCAAAACATGTCAGAGCAGGGCCCATTGATTTGGGCTGGCAACCTTGGCAGGTAGGGTTACTTTGCTCAACAACTCAGAATGGTGTATCCTGAGCCCTGAAAAACCACCTCACAAATGCCTACAGGCTGGTCCCGATGCTAACTGGAGAGAGGGAACGTGAGGATAAATCAGTGCACCCTGTCTCCACCACCAGAAAAGCAAATCCAAGCATGTCCTAGTGAATATCATTCCACAGCTAATGTCTGTGAGAGGTTGTTAGGTTCACAGGAGTGTGGCGATTGCAAGAAATATATAATTGTAGGAGTGTCTGCAGGAGGCTGGTGCCTAGTGAACACGGTGGTATTCAGCAGAAGCAGCAATGGTGCCCAGTGGGGTGCCTTGGTGCCTGCAGGGGTCAAGAGCAGGAAATGAGGAAAGGAATGGTGTGTGTCACCTGGAAGCAGACCTGGACAGCTGACCGGGGCTTGATCATGAGGTGAGATGCTGCCTGGAGACTCCCCAAATTACGTGAAGGGCACTTTGTAAGAGGACAGGGTCCCACATGAACAGATAGGAACAAAAGTCAGGGAAGTATAGATTTTTGGAACCCTAGTGTGCCCACAGGCTGGCAAAGCCTAAGGAGATTCAGGTTACATTATCAGTTAATCAGTGTAAGAGACAATGGTTTCCACTCTTAGGGAGCTTCCACACAGCTTAGGGACTTACTGGAAAATGATGAGGAAGACATTGCTGGGGCCCATAAAAATAAGTGGGTTCTCACAATAGTGCTGGTGGGTGCTAAAGAACCCATAGTATGCAGAGCTGGGAGGGCAGGCAGGACCTTCCAGATAGAGGTCCTCGTGATCACGGAAGTTCAGCCCATCGTCTTTTGGCATCCTGGAAGTTACACTGGGCACTGTAGTCTGGGCCAGGCTGTGGGAGGGCACCGACTGCCCAGTTGTCCTCTGGAGTTGGGACATGTAACAGTGGAAAGTGCTGAAGACTGGGCTGGCACCCTGCTGGGGATTAGGAAAGCTCTGTATAGGATAGAGGGAAGATTTGTGGGCTGGGAAGAGAAACTACAGGCTGAGAGAAACTGCAATAATTGAGGGGTGAGGTGATAAAGGCTTGGGCTACCAGGTAGAGAAAGTAGAAAGAAAAAGAAAGAAAGAGAAAATTGACAAAGTTGGCGAGACAGAGTTGACATGATTAGTTAGCATCGATAGCCTGAAAACTGGCTCTGGACTGACTGCCAAGAAAGAGGTTAGTTAGGGACTTTCCAGGTGGTCCAGTGGTTAAGACTTGGCACTCTCACTGCCCAAGCCTGGGTTCAAGCCCTGGTCAGGGAACTAAGATCCCACAAGCCATGTAGTGCAGCCAAAAAAAACAGGTCACTCAGAGAGAATGGAGATTTGAGGCCCACCAACTTGGAGACAAGCTGACAGAAAAAGGGAGGGGCTCCTTGACTTATATTTTTGAGTAAGATTGATGACACATGTTTTTGATTCTCAGAGCTACTAAGTATAACCCAGCCTTCTCTTCTACCTCCGTTTTCTCCCCCCCCAACCTTAACACCACAACTCTGGTCCTGGTTAAATTTCTGTAATTTAGAAGCACATGTTGGTATTTTTGTTTTTAACAGAAATGGTACCATAATATATGTATTGTCCTGCAAATTCCTTTGATTACCAATAAAATATGAATATCTTTCAGTGTTATTGCATATAGATTTTCCTCAGTCTTTTTAACAGCTATGTAACAATCCACTTCATAGCTGTACCATCATTTATTTTACCAATGCTCAATTGATACACGTTTATGTTGTTTCCAAATATATATTCTTATAGCCAATGCTTCAATTAATATCATGTTCCTATCTTTGTGCAAGTGTCAAGGATAGATTCATAGAAGAGAAATCACTGGGTCAAAGGATATGCACAATTTTATATCTGTTGACATATATTGCAAAATTGCTCTCCAGAATGTTTATCTGATTTTAATTCATCCATTAACAGGTTAATCAAGACCTCATCATGGATGTCTGTGGCAATTTGTCAACCTGCTCTTCCTACAACTGCTATAAATACTAGTTTCCCCCATTGGAAGGGATTATATTAGTCAACAGAATTCTAATGAATGAAGGGGTTCTTAATTAAAATAACCAGAAAGTCATTACTTGTAAATATATAAACAAGTTGATTATAGCAAGAGGCTGAATACTTCTAATAAGCATGTGTGGATATTAAATTAACCATGGTTCACAAACCATCCATGGATGCATGGTTGATTGGAAATAACCACTTCACAATGGTTACCCGATTCCTTTTTGCCAACTGCCAAATGGTATTTCTGTTTGTTTGATTATTATGGCTTGACATAATTCATGATGCTCTCAAACACGTATATATGTCAAGTAAAAGTGTGAGTTCTTTTTTTTTTTTAAAGTGGATGTTGAAGAAATTGAATACTTAATGGAGGACTAGGAAACTAGCTTTTCTTGCCTTTTTGATTCAGTAGATATTTGTTCAGCATGTACAATATGCTTGGAAGGTACCTTATTAGTTGCTTTAGAGAATACATAGATGAATAAAACCTAGTTCTTGCCCTCAAAGTGTTCATAGGAAACACAAAGAACATAGGATGACTATAAAAATAAATATTAAAATGGCTCTAAAACCAAGGCAGAATAAGAAAAGTGCTTAAGGAAAAGCACAAAGAAACTACAGTGAAAATTCAAAAGAGAGTAAACACCTCTGGTTAAGGGAGAAATAACGAGAGGCTTCATATGGAGGAAATGCATTTGAGAGGGCTGTTCAAGAATGGGTAGGGATTTTTTTTTTTACTGAGATACTCACTTTTGGCGCCTCAAGGCTACCATGCTGTGGGAAGCCAAGTTCACATGGGGCATACCAGTTTAGGTGCTTCTGTTGACAGCCAAGTTGAGTGGCATTTTTCAGTCAACCCAGCCCAGGCATCAGATGTGAGTGAAATTTTCAGCGAGGCAATTTCCAGTGAGTGAAGACATCCCTGGACATTTCTTTCACTGAGTCACTCAATCACCCCAGCCATTCAAGTCTTCCCAACCGAGGTCTTGTCATGGTGGAGTCGAGATAAGTCATGTTTGCCATGCCTGTCTGCATTTCTGACTCACAGAATTCACGAACATGAATAAATGGTTGTTTCACACATACACACAAATTGGGTAGGATTCCACAAGTATGCTGGAGATATCCTAGCAAAGGAAAATGCATTAATGGAGGCACTGAGCTGGGGGAATGTGACTGTGTCCATGTCACATGTGCATGCTCAGTCATGTCCAATTCTTGGTGACCCCATGGACTGTAGGCCGCCAGTCTCCTCCTTCCATGGGATTTCCCAGGCAAGAATACTGGCATAGGTTGCCATTTCCTTCTCCAGGGGATCTTCCCAACCCAGGGATTGAATCTTCGTCTCCTGCAACTCCTGCATTGCAGGCAGATTCTTTACCACTGAGCCACCTGGCAAGCCCTGACTGTGTCCACGGAAAAATAAACAGTCAAGGTGGGCTGGTGTCAAGGATTTGAACAGGGGAGTGGTAGGAGATCAGACTGGGCCTGAGAATGGAGAATGTGAAATGGCAAGAAAGTGTACCCTATTTGATAGGCAAGAGCTGGCCAGCAAAAACTGAGCATCAGGCTGTTGTATTGAGCCAGAAAGAGAAACATATTCATAAATGTTTGGCAAAAATTCAATTTCATATTCTCTTCTTCTTGCAATTAATCTTTTAATTTGATGAGAAAGTTCCACCTGTCATTCATTTAACAATTGTTTGTTGAATGCGTCTACCAATGTAAAAGTACTAAATGTATTTAAATTACCTTCAAAGTTTAAATAAGCTGTTTGCTTCTTCTCTCTTACATTAATTTGTGTGATGCCTATTGTGAAAATGATTTTCTGTCCTCCACCTAATTTTGTGGAGAAAAAAGGAGTCGTACCACTGAGATTGTGGGTAGTTTTCTGTCCATGACACAGTGTAGCCCTTTTAGTAAAAATAAAAACACTATTGTGTAAAAATGAAAGATTTACTTTTTCAGTTCATTTTTAAAGTGGAATCAGATTTTTCACTATTGGGACTGAAACATGTAATTTAACTAAATTTCAAGAAAGGCTATATGGAAACTCTTTGGAAATTATAAAAGCAATATTCAAACACAAGTTGTTATTATTACTATTACTCAGTTGTGTTCTGGAAGCATGAAGATCAGCATCATATTGCCTATATTTCTTCTTTAAATCACTTTGGACTTTGTGCCTTGCTAAAAAAATTTTGCCTTAAAAAAATAAACATACACATGTATAAATCCTAAATAAGAATTAAATAGGTTTAGCATAATTATGCCAGTAAACATGTCCAAAATCAAAAAAATAAAATGTTTATCACCAAAATTGATACTTTGAAAAGTAGTGAATGCAAATAAAATAGAATCCTACTCTAATCAGACTCTATACCTTTGATCTGACACAATTCAAATACATACATTCAATAAGATATGTATGCGTGCTGGTATATATAAGTATTATGTGGCTGTTTAAAGCCATATTGGAACTTGTGTGCTAAAATTCAGAAGCATTTTATACATACAATAATATTCTTGCTTGATAAAACACAAAAATATTAATAAAACAAATTTGAAATCTGTCCCAGAACAAAAAAGTTTCTCCTTACATTAAAACACTAACAGCTTCCATTTATTAAAGAATTAAATATCTAGGAATAAACTTACCTAAGGAAACAAAAGAACTGTACACAGAGAATTATAAGACACTAATGAAAGAAATCAAAGATGACATAAACAGATGGAGAGATATTCCATGTTCCTGGGTAAGAAGAATCAATATTGTGAAAATGACTATGCTACCAAACACAATATACAGATTCAATGCGATCCCTATCAAATTACCAATGACATTGTTCACAGAACTAGAACAAAAAATTTCACAATTCATATGGAAACACAAAAGACCCCCAATAGCCAAAGCAGTCTTGAGAAAGAAGAGTGGAGCTGGAGGAATCAACCTTCCTGACTTCAGATTATACTACAGTCATCAAGACAGTATGGTACTGGCACAAAAACAGAAATATAGACCAATGGAACAAGATAAAAAGCCCATGCACCTATGGGTACCTTATTTTTGACAAAGGAGGCAAGAATATACAATGGGGCAAAGAGAGCCTCTTCAATAAATGGTGCTGGGAAAACTGGACAGCTACGTGTAAAAGAATGAAATTAGAACACTTCCTAACACTATACACAAAGATAAACTCAAAATGGATTAAAGACCTAAATGTAAGACCAGAAACTATAAAACTCTTAGAGGAAAACATAGGCAGAACACTCGATGACATAAATCAAAGCAAGATCCTCTATGACCCACCTCCTAGAGTAACGGAAATAAAAACAAAAGTAAACAAGTGGGACCTGATTAAACTTAAAAGCTTTTGCACAGCAAAGGAAACTATAAGCAAGGTGAAAAGACAACCCTCAGAATGGGAGAAAATAATAGTAAGTGAAACAACTGACAAAGGATTAATTTCCAAAATATACAAGCAGCTCATACAACTCTGCCAGAAAAACAACCCAATCAAAAAGTGGGAAAAAGACCTGAACGGACATTTCTCCAAAGAAGACATACAGATGATTAACACATGAAAAGATAGCATCACTCATTATTCAGTTCAGTTCAGTCGCTCAGTCATGTCTGACTCCTTGTGACCCCATGAATCGCAGCACGCCAGGCCTCCCTGTCCATCACGAACTTCTGGAGTTTACCCAAACTCATGTCCATCAAGTCGGTGATGCCATCCAGCCATCTCATCCTCTGTCGTCCCCTTCTCCTCCTGCCCTCAATCTTACCCAGCATCAGGGTCTTTTCCAATGAGTCAACTCTTCGCGTCAGGTGGCCAAAGTATTGGAGTTTCAGCTTCAACATCAGTCCTTCCAATGAACACCCAGGATTGATCTCCTTTAGGATGGACTGGTTGGATCTCCTTGCAGTCCAAGGGACTCTCAAGAGTCTTCTCCAACACCACAGTTCAAAAGCATCAATTCTGCGGCGCTCAGCTTTCTTCACAGTCCAACTCTCACATCCATACATGACCACTGGAAAAACCATAGCCTTGACTAGACAGACCTTCGTTGGCGAAGTAATGTCTCTACTTTTTAATATGCTATCCAGGTTAGTCATAACTTTCCTTCCAAGGAGTAAGTGTCTTTTAATTTCATGGCTGCAATCACCACCAGCAGTGATTTTGGAGCCCAGAAAAATAAAGTCTGACACTGTTTCCACTGTTTCCCCATCTATCTGCCATGAAGTGATGGGACCAGATGCCATGATCTTAGTTTTCTGAATGTTGAGCTTTAAGCCAACTTTTTCACTCTCTTCTCTCACTTTCATCAAGAGGCTTTTTAGTTCTTCTTCACTTTCTGCCATAAGGGTGGTGTCATCTGCATATCTGAGGTTATTGATTCCAGCTTTTGCTTCTTCCAGCCCAGCGTTTCTCATGATGTACTCTGCATATAAGTTAAATAGGCAGGGTGACAATATACAGCCTTGACGTACTCCTTTTCCTATTTGGAACCAGTCTGTTGTTCCATGTGCAGTTCTAACTGTTGCTTCCTGACCTGCATACACATTTCTCAAGAGGCAGGTCAGGTGGTCTGGTATGCCCATCTCTTTCAGAATTTTCCACAGTTTATTGTGATCCACACAGTCAAAGGCTTTGGCATAGTCAATAAAGCAGAAATGGATATTTTTCTGGAACTCTCTTGCTTTTTCAATGATCCAGTGGATGTTGGAAATTTGATCTCTGGCTCCTCTGCCTTTTCTAAAACCAGCTTGAACATCTGGAAGTTCACAGTTCACATATTGCTGAAGCCTGGCTTGGAGAATTTTGAGCATTACTTTACTAGCATGTGAGATGAGTGCAATTGTGCGGTAGTTTGAGCATTCTTTGGCATTGCCTTTCTTTGGGATTGGTACAAAAACTGACCTTTTCCAGTATCAAAACTACAATAAGATATCACCTCACATTGGTCAGAATGGCCATCATCCAAAAGTCTATAAACAATAAATGCTGGCGACAGTGTGGAGAAAAGGGAACCCTCCTGCACTGTTGGTGGGAAGGTAAATTGATACAGCCACTATGGAAGATGGTATGGAGATTCCTTAAAAAACTAGGACTAAAACCCCCATATGACCCAGCAATCTGACTCCTAGGCATATACCCTGAGGAAACCAAAATTGAAAGAGACACACGTATCCCATTGTTCACTGCAGCACTATTTACAGTAGCTAAAACATGGAAGCAACCTAGATGTCCATCAACAGATGAATGGATAAAGAATTTGTGGTACATATACATAATGGCGTATTACTCAGCCATAAAAAGGAATGCATTTGAGTCAGTTCTGATAAGGTGGATGAACCTAGAACCCATTATACAGAGTGAAGTGAATCAGAAAGAGAAAGATAAATATCGTATTCTAACATATATATGGAATCTAGAAGAATGGTACTGAAGAACTTATTTACAGGGCAGCAATGGAGAAACAAACATAGAGAATAGACTTATGGACATGGAGAGAGGGGAGGAGAGGGTGCGATGTATGGAAAGAGTAACATATAAACTTACATTTCCGTGTGTAAAATAGATAGCCAATGGGAATTTTCTGTATGGCTCAGGAGGGTGGGATGGGGAAGGAGATGGGAGGGAGGTTCAAAAGGGAGGGGATATATGTATACCTATGGCTGATTCATGTTGAGGTTTGACAGAAAACAACAAAATTCTGTAAATCAATTATCCTTCGATAAAAAAATAAATTAGAAAGAAAAAAACTAACAGCTTCCATTTATTAAGCATTTGCTATTTCTATCTGTCAGGCACTGTGCTAGGTATTTGATATGCAATATCTCATTTAAAACTCACAGCAACTCACAACAAGCTTTCCTCTTAAGGAAAGCAAAGTACTGGTAATTTAAGTAATTCTTCTAAGGTCACCCAGTTAGTAAACAGGATTCAAATAAAAATGGGGTGTGGACTTCCCTCGTGGCTCAGACAGTAAAGAATCTGCCTGCAATGCAGGAGACATGGGTTTGATCCCTGAGTCAGGAAGATTCCCTGAAGAAGGGAATGGCTACCCACTCCCGTATTTTTGCCTGGGAAATCCCATGACAGAGGAGCCTGTCGGGCTACAGTCCATGGGGTCTCAAAGAGTCAAATATGACTGAGTGACTAACACTTTCAAGCAAAGGTATTCCGAACCCCAGGTACTGTGCTATTAACAACTTTGAATTACTTAAAAATGAGCCTCTCTGTGGGAAGGGACTTTAAATGTCATCTAAAATAGCTCAAACCAGAGAGACAGGTGTTAGTAAAATGGTAGGAGGATGCCAAAGACATCTTTGGCTGTTTTGAAAATTGCCCAGATTCAACCCTGTACCAGGCAATGTGGAAGGACTATGGTTCCAAGAGTGTGGAGTAAATAAATATTATTTCTCTCTCTGCTCACCTACCTCTTAGCCCCTGAAGAGTTCAGATGTGTTACCCCAAAATATGGCAACTCGGCATTTGAATATTTAAAGCTGAAGGAATTTGAGAAGTGGCAGGTTCAGGAAGGGTCTTCTGACCTTCCCCTGAAGCAGGTCATCAAAGCCTCAAGTGACAGGTTACCTCCCTATACCTGGAGCAGGGGAGCATCTTTACCTCCCAAGACACAGGGATGCTCTGCTAAGTCGCTTTAGTCGTGTCCGACTCTGTGCGACCCCATAGACGGCAGCCCACCAGGCTCCCCTGCCCCTGGGATTCTCCAGGCAAGAACACTGGAGTGGGGTGCCATTGCCTTCTCAAAGGAATTAAAAATGAACAGACTTTGCTGTTTGCCCCAGTTAACCACACTTGGCTCTTACCGTTATTTTGTCCTTTCACATTTTTCCAGCACTTTCCACTCTTCATCAAACAAAGCATTAAAACACTCAGGTTTAACTTCTTTTTTGGGTCTTCATTTCCTTTTGAAGGCTCCCATGTCATGTAAAACCTGTATTAAATTTGTATAGTTTCTGCTTGTAAATTTATTTCTTGTTACAGGGGCCCCTGGCTATTCCTTAGGAGGGTAGAGGGAAAAGATTTTTCTTCCCTTACCTACCATATGCACACAATTGGAAGGGTTGCCTCAGAGCTCCCCAGCTTTCTGGCCAGAGGACTGTGAGGGAGGGCCCCAGAGAGGCAGACACTTGTCAGGGAGAGAGATCCTCCTTAAAGTGGAGAGATGCCTGGGCACACCTCTGAGTCATATGCCAAAGACCATTAGACCATTGCCTAGTCTCAGGGACCATTGAGTGGTGTATACGGAAGACAGATCCAAATAACACTGCAAATGCTCTGAAAACTAAACTGACCCTGGAACCACAGCCCAGAGAAGTTGGTTTAAAACTTATAGCCCAAACCTAACCAGGCCTATTAACTTCTAAAGCAAAACCAAAACAACGCAGAAACAAACACAAAACCACAATCTTTTCCTTAGAAATCATACAAGACCCAGAGTCTCATGTTCAAAAAGTGCAAGATGCAATCCAAAATTACTCAGCATATGAAAAATTAGGAACCTCAACGTGCAAGAGAAAAAACAAAATGATCATCAGATTCCAACTGTAAAATGACACAGATGTTGGAATTATGACAAAACTTTGAAGCATCTATTATAACCATGGTTCAATAAATAAGGGCAAATACTGTTTTCCTCTTTTTCTGCCTTCTCTGGTTTTAATTAAGCATTTAATGTGATTCCATTTTTCTTCTCTCTTGACATATCAATTATACTTCTTTGAAAGAAGTTTTTAAAGTTGTTGCCCTAGAGTTTGTAATATATAATTACAGCTATATCAATTTCAAATGGTGGTGGTGGTTTAGTCGCTAAGTCATGACAAACTCTTGCAAACCCATGGTCTGTAGCCTGCCAGGCTCCCTTGTCCATGGGATTTCTCGGGTAAGAATACTAGAGTGGTGTGCCATTTCCTTCTCCAGGGGACATCCTGACTCAGAGATCGAACCTGTGTCTCTTGCATTGGCAGGCGGATTCTTAACCACTGGACCACCAGGGGAGTTCCATATGTTTCTTAATAATCCATGTGATAAAGAGGAAGCCCTAGGGGAAATGAGAACATAATTTGAATTAAATGAAAATAAAAATACAGTGTATCAAAATTTGTGGTGTGCTCCTAAAACTATGGTAAGAGGAAAAAATACAGCTTTAAGTGATTATTTTAGAAAAAAATTCTCAAATCAATAATCTAAACCTTGAATTTATAAGACTGGAAAAAGGAATAACAAAATAAAACCAAAGTAGAAGGAAGGGAATAATAGCAGAAATCATTGAAATTGAAAACAGAAAAGCAACAGAGAAACACAGTAAAACCAAAAGCTATGCTTTTAATGAAAAGATGAATAAAAATGGCAAATCTCTAACTAGACTGACAAAGAAAAAGAATAAGACAAATACTATGCATAAAAGAAAAAATATCACAACAGATATCACCAGTGTTAACTGGATAATAAGGGAATACTACAAATGACTGTGCACATAAATTTAGTTATTTAGATATAATGGATCAATTCTTTAAAGTTTACAAAATGTCAAAACCTACTCAGAAAGAAATAGATAACTTGATAGCCTTATTAAATAAAATGAGTTCATAGTTAAAATTTTCCAAAAAAAGGAATCTCCAGACTCAGATAATTTCTCTGGCAAATTCTATCAAATGTTTAAAGAAGAAATAAGACTAATTATACACAATTTTTCCAAAAAACAGAAGACAAGGAAACCTTCCCCAACTCATTTTATGAGGCCAACATTCGTCTGTAGCCAAATCCTGAAAAAGAGAACACAAGCAAAAAAAACCCAAAACTATAGACCAGTATCTCTCATAAATATAGGGGCAAAATACAAAATATTACCAAATTGAACATAACAATATATGATAAAATAATAAGACACAACCAAGTGGAGTCAATTTTAGGAATGCAAGGCTGGTTCAGTATTTTAAAATCAATATATGTATTTTGGGCTTCCCAGGTGGCACTGGTGGTAAAGAGCCTGCCTGCTAATGCAGGAGACATAAGAGATGAAGGTTTGATCCCTGGATTAAACCTCTGAAGGAGGGCATGGCAACCCACTCCAGTATTCTGGTCTGGAGAATCCCATGGACAGAGGATCCTGGCAGGCTACAGTCCATAGGGTCACAAAGAGTCAGACACAACTGAAGCGACTTAGCACGCCCTCAAGCAAGTATGTATTTTACCATATTGATAGACTAACCCACATGATCATATTACTTGATACAGAGAATGCATTTAGCAAAATGATCATTACTCAACTCATATAATATATACATGGTATGTAATGTAGAATGTGAGTATTTTTTAATATATTTGATATGATATGAAGTGAGACCTTTGAGATAAGAGTGTCTAAGACCAAAAAGATGTTAAAAAGGTGCTAACACATAGATGAAGACGGGGAGTAGCAATCTGTCTTAGGAAATAAACATACAGAGAGAAGAGCCGATGGCTAGGGTTTGGGCAAGGACGCGAGGAGGATGGCAGTGAATGAAGCAGAAGAGGATTATTTAGAGATAGGCATCATCTGGAATAATGTGGTAAGAGACATTAAAGAAGGATAAGACGATACCCCAGTGCTACCAAAAGCAAATCTAGCACTGTGCCAGGGTCAAGAGAAACTAGGACAGAGGAAAGATTAAAGATTTGCCAATAACAAAGTGCTACCCAATCTTTGAAAGCATAGGTTTTCTATAATGTTGGGGCTAGAAGCTAGAATCTGGGCAGGCTGGGAGCATGTAAAAGAAATAGAAATATCAGGCAGAGCTACTTAAATTTCAGAGAGAGAAAGAGGAGCGGTGATATAAAGTATGCTCTCAAAAGCACGGGTGTGCCTGTGTCCACACATTAGGCTTGTGGCACATATTACATAATTTTTTTTCTTTGCAGTTGTGGTAGTAGTACGGTAAACCAACTTCTTTTTCTTAGAATATCCATTATTCATTGATTTGTACAAGGCAACAGTTCTCAAACTTTTTGGTCTAGTATTACTTGATACTCAAAAATTATCAAACACCCAAGAGAGTTTTGGTTCATGTGGGCTATATCAATTGATATTTATCATATTAGAAATTAAAACTGAGAAAATTCTAAAGTATTAATTATAGTATACATGACAATATAATAATTATAAACCCATTACATGCAAACAAAATAACATTTTTAATTAAAAATAACCAAATTTCTCAAAGCAAATAATAATTTAGTGCTACCAGTGGCATTGTTTCATATTTTTGGAAATTTTCTTTAAGGTTTGACTTAATACAAACTAGTCATAGTCTCATAACTGCTTCTACATACAATCTGTTGCAATAAATGGTTTGGTTGAAGTATATGAAGATAATTTAGCCTCACAAAGAAATGAGATTGGAAGGGAGGGCTATTTCATTAGTTTTTTAAGGTAGTGATGAATATTTTAGTTTGATAATATACCAAAGCTTGACAAGGAGTAGTTTCTTAAAGGTAAGTGGCATAGTGGAATCTGAAATTATATCAATGAAATTTATGCACTCTGTTACATTAAAATTCATTGGAATATTCACCATTTTAAATAATTTTTTACTCATGCATGATTTTGTTCTTCAAATTGTTCCAGCTTTGGCCCTTCAGAGCTTTTTCAGCTGCCTCCTGTGTCTCTTTGACATAATGATTGTGTGTTTTTTAAAAACAATTCTCACTCTTTGTTACTACAAGATGCTCCAGGCTTATTTTGCATATTCCCTGCCCCAGCCCTAGAATGAATCACCTTCCAAGGTGTCCTGGTTCCTTTTATTGGAGATTGATATTAGAAATCAATGTCTGGAGTCTATACTTTTTCCTATTGGAGTGTCATTTCTCCTAGACCCTCTCAGATGATAGAGCCAGGAAATATATGTATGGATACTAACCCACAGCTATAAACATCAGTATCTCTATTAATGTAAACATGAGTTTACACTTATTTATCTCCAACTCTAATCCGTTACCACGTAGATTATTTTAGCCAGCCTTTCTTGCTTATCTTTACAGATATCTTTCCCTCACCATCTGACTCCTACTATGCACTATGCATTAATATGTGAGTGTATGTATGTGTGAGTGTGTGTGTATGCATGTGCACTCGGCGGGGGGAAACGTCTGAGTGTATACACAGTAACCTCTGGGTTAAAAGCTAAACTTTCTCTCTGTTTCTTGTGTCTCCACTGCTCAAGTGACCCTGACCCTCAAGCAACCTCGCTCTACCTCTCTCCTGGGAATCGCTCTTTCCCCTGGGTTTTGAACAAATTGACCCACAAGATTGAAGTGAAATGGAATGCCTCTCCCCAAGGCTATGATTATCTGGTCCTGATGACAGCTCTGCTTGAGTGCTATCCAGATGTTACCCTGAGTCCTCTGACTGGTGCTGTTCATATTGTTTTGTATTCTGCCATGATGCCACGATCAAAAAAGATCTTCCCAGCAAAACGCTGGTGAGACTGAAAAACTTACCAACATTTTGGAAAGCTATGGTCAGCCATTTGTCTCTCTGTGACAGGTGGCTCTAGACTCACCCCCACCCCATCCGCCCTCGATAGCGGCATCCAACCACTTTCTCTGTCCCTAGAAATGCCTCACAATTTTCATTTTGGATTCTGGGATCCACAACCTCCCTCCCCTCAACACAGACACACTTCTGGATCATCTCCAGGGCTGTGCTTAGGAGAAGGAGCCAGCAACCAGTCCAAGTTCTCCCTCATGGCTGGAACCAGGCGATCAGCTATAATATCATTGTTATAAGTGGTTATTGAAAAACAAAAATGAACCTCAGAATTGATTTATGAGAAAGTCCTAAGTTACAAAGTATGACTCAGGGACCTGCTTGTTCATTGTGTTTCTCTGGGAAGCACTGTGGTTTGTGCTCTAGAAGACTGACTGCTGTTTACGCCAGGAGGCATACTCTAATAACAGCACATTGTTCTTTATCATCCCTGAAAAACTGTATAAATGAATCTGTTACTTTAAGACACAAAATTTTAAAATCCAATTTCACATTTCAGGGCTTTCTAATGATTAAAATTGCTGTTAGATGACGTTTTCCAAGTTTATATTATATTGTAATGAGGAGTAAAGAAATCAACAAATATTGATGAAAAATTTACTAAATGCAAGACTATCAATATGTCATACTATTTCATTTCAATGTAAATTTCTTCCTCTCCCCATCCTGCCATAAATTGGAATAGTTAAAAAAATAATATTAACTTTTAGGGTCTGTAGTCAAAAATTATAGGTAATAATTTTAAAGAAATTTAATACATATACACAAAAATCTCTCCAAGCTTAGATTTTATATGAAATGTTTCAGAATATATATCTAAATTTTAACCCTGAAAAACAGGCTTTAGAGAATTCCTCACTGGGTTTGAGAAACACCACTATAATTAAGTTTGGGCAGATGCTATATATTTGCAGTGTTCTTAAAGCTGCAAAATTCTAACATAGCTCAGGAATATGGAACCAAAGATGTTCTTATATTATCTTATTGAATGACTCAGGTAACAAATATGGTGAGAATTAAATATTTGACTAAAGTTTGTATCAATTTTAGTCTTGGCATTAAATCCTATCCTTGAGAGTCCCTTGGACTGCAAGGAGATCCAACCAGTCCATCCTAAAGGAAATCAGTCCTGAATATTCATTGGAAGGACTGATGCTGAAGCTGAAACTCCAATACTTTGGCCACCTGATGCAAAGAACTGACTCATTGGAAAAGACCCTGATGCTGGGAAAGATTGAAGGCAGAAGGAGAAGGGGACAACAGAGGATGAGATGGTTGGATGGCATCACTGACTCAATGGACATGAGTTTGAGTAAACTCCAGGAGTTGGTGATGGACAAGGAAGCCTGGTGTGCTGCAGTCCATGGGATCACAAAGAGTCGGACACGACTGAGCGACTGAACTGACTGACTGACTGACCAAAAAATGCTTTTCCAACAAAATGCTTTATATAATAATACTATAAAAGTATCTAAGTCCCTGTCAGTGATCAATCTACTAATTTCCAGAAATATTTGATGCAGCAAAATTTTGGTCTAGCTCATACACTTGATTTATTCTTTTGTGTTGAAGGGTTTTCACATCCTACTCTCAAAATTCTAGTTTCGCTGTGAGAGATCAACATTCCCGTTTCCTTCATCCATCCAAACTGTACAGTGCTTGAATATCCAATTGAGGTAGCCGTGTAGTGATTTTCTGGAGATGTGTCAGGAAGATATAAGCTCCGCTTCTATTAGGATTTGGATTTTATCATGTGTCTTTTAAGACATGTAAACAGGCAACCATAAAATAAATGTGAGATTAAATATGTACCATACAAAGCACACGAGGGAATTGCTTTCTTGGAAGCATATGTTGATGTAGAAGAACCTAGATGGCCACTATAATTCTTTGGATATTTAGTTTTATCCGTACTTTTGTCAATATTGACTTCTTACACCTTGCAACTATGCTTGGGAATATTTTATTTGGAAATGGATTTATTTGTGCTTTCTTAGTTTGTTCAGAAATGTAACCTTGTTTCCCATTCTTCAATCTAGAAAACTTAAAGGTAATTTAATGAATCACTAATAGCTCTCCAAATCAGCCTTTGATTTGTCTTTGCTTTGCTTAAGAAGTTTCAGAATCATAAAATTCTAGAAGGGATTTCTTAATGTTCCCCTGGCCCATTCCCCATTCCCAAACTTTCATGGAGAAATGTCCAAAACATTTTTATGCTTAAGCTAGATCCTAGACATAGAATAGTTCCTAAATATACACCAGAGGAAATTCCCTAGCTCTGTCATCTTTCTTGAACTTCTCTTCTTTATTCCTCGTAGTTCGGTTAAAGTTCATTTACTTAGAAACAGTCGTTGATGGTTAGAAGATTTTACAGTGGTATTGATTTTTTTGGACCAAAAACTTTTATCATGATGTTAAGATTCTGGCCACAGTTGTTTTACCTTGGCCATCTTGTGAATGCATTGAATTGGAGATTTGGGCTTTTCACCTCTCTGTGTCTAATTACACTACTTGCATATGGTAGGAGTTCAATAAACGTTGATCGTAAGAATGAACACATGTATGGTTCAATAAGTAGGGTAACACCAGGAACGGACTGCTTTGAAAGGTTAACCTGGCCTTGAAAAACACAAATGGGAAAAGAAGAGCTGCTGAGAAGATTTCAGTAAGACAAGCTGAAACAAAAAGACACAGACAAAACTGAGGAGGGTGAAGAGAACTGAAAGGAGAGGGTATTGTATAGAACTAATTTTTTTTTTTTTTTTTACTATCAGGGGCAGTTTATTCAGGGCAGAATTTAAAAAATCATTTATTCATGAATCTGGAATGGATTCCCTCTCTCCCAACCCCCACACACATGATGACAAGAGGAAAAGATGGCAAACAGTGGTGTCCGGTCTTATTACACAGTGATGATACAATTCTCAAATCAGTCTACTGATCACAACAAAGAGGACGCTAACATCAATGAACTCAATACGATCACGTCTAAGAAGTTCATCAAAATTGGGTCTTTCTTATGAAAGAGGATTTGGAGTATGACCTAAGACAAGAATAACAGCACAGTTCTCTCTTACAATGTCTATTTCAGGGCACTCTGCCTACACAGAGGAGCAAGCTAGCTAGTGAAGTTCAGAGTTCACTTGGGGGGTTGCCTTGCAAGTTTCAACCTCAGGCTCTTAGTCTCCTGGAGGTCAGATCAGCTCATGTCCAGAAGGTGTGTGTGTGTGTGTGTGTGTGTGCATGCGCGTGCACACGCGCACTCAGTCCTGTCTGACTCTTTGTGACCCCATGGACTGTAGCCCACCAGGCTCCTTTGTCCATGGGATTTTCCAGGCAAAAATACTGGAAATTCCTTCTCCATAGAACTAATTTTTGAAGGTGCCTAGGTAAGACAGTAAGGGGCGGCGGTAGAGGAGGGGGAGAATGAGTTACATTTGAGACCATGATGGTACTCCTGTTGAAGAAGAAATTCATTCCCAATGTTGTGTTCATGTTTATCATTTTTGAGTGGCTTCATGCATCTAATGGAGTGACTTAAAAGCCTATCTTTAATTGTATATTAAATTTTTAGTCAGAAGCTAAAATAGCACTTTTCACCAGCAAAGTTATAATTTATGCATATATAGGTCAAAGTCAGCTTGCTTAATTTTATCTTGTAAAGATGTACATACTCTCCAAACAAGTTTTGCCCTTTGAAGGACTTAACTATAATTCAGAATATGGATGAATTGTCCTATCACAAAATAAATTGATTTGATCGAATACTACATGAATTAGTCCTGTAGTGTAGAATTTCCCATTTTTTCCTCTCTAAATGCATATGTAGGAAGTGGGTTATTTTCTTACTGTACTTTTGAAAATACTGTGTACATCGTGAATGTAATAGTGTAAAAGGTTTGTTTCCAAAAGTTCTAGAATGGAAAGTCTTAAACTCCTTTTTTCCTCACCTCTCCCCCAGCACTAGAATGATCTGAACTGTCTAACAGTGTTGTTATGCCAGAGTGGTATATGGCTAGAGCTGCTATTCTGGCAGAATGGGATAAGCAAACTTTTGGTGACAAAATTAGGCCAGGCTCCTAATCACCAAGGACTTGTGTACTCTGTGGCTGGGTGGGCTTGTAAACGGTACGCAAAAAGCGACTAGATTTCAAATGCTTGCGTACTAAGTCACTTCAGTTGTGTCTGGCTCTTTGCGACCCGATGGAGTATAGCCCACCAGGCTCCTCTGTCCATGGGATTCTCCAGGCAAGAATACTGGAGTGGATTGCATGCCCTCTTCCAGGGAATCTTCCCGACCGAAGGATTAAACCTGCGTCTCTTATGTCTCCTGCATTGGTGGGTGGGTTCTTTACCACTAATGCCACCTGGGAATTATGCCAACACAAGACATGGGATGAACTGATTAGGCTCATGCCCATTCATTAGCATGGGATTAAGGAGTGGGCTTGTGGTGGTAGTTTCTTTAGTTAACTTCAGTTTATTGGGAGCTTACTACTTGCCATAGAGAAGGAAATGGCAACCCACTCCAGTGCTCTTGCCTGGAGAATCCCATGGACGGAGGAGCCCGGTAGGCTACAGTCCATGGGGTCGCAAAGAGTAGGACACAACTGAGCGACTTCACTTCACTTCACTACTTGCCAGACACTGTGCTAAGTACTTAACATGCATTATTTTATTTGATATTCACAGCAACTGTGTAACAGAAGTGTTAGTTGCTCAGTTGTATCCGACTCTTTGCAATTCCATGGACTTTAGCCTGCCAGGCTCCTCTGTCCATGGGATTCTCCAGGCAAGAATACTGATGTGTGTAGCCATTTCCTCCTCCAAGGGATCTTCCCAACTCCCGGATCAAACCCAGGTCTCCTGTATTGCAGGAAGATTCTTTACCATCTGAGCCACCAGGGAGACCTTGTGTAATAGGTACACTAATTATCTCATTTATAGATGGGAGAATTGAGGCACAGAGAGTTAAAATAATTTTTTGAAGGTGACAGAGCTGGAAAAGAGCAAATCTAGGATTTGAGATTTGAACCCACGTCAGTTTGACTCTGAAGTTCCTCCTTTCTTGGCTTGTTTATTTGTTTTTATTGGAATATAGCTGAGGTACTAAATTATGTTAGTTTCAGGTATACTACAGAGTGATTTGACATTTGTATACATTATGAAATGACTACCATGGTAAGTCTAGTAACAACCTGTCCCCATACAAAATTATTAAAATATTATTAATCATATCCCTTATGCTGTGTATTACATCCTCATGACTTACTTAATTTATAACTGGAGGTTTGTACCTCTTAATCAGTTCTCTTATTTTACTCACCCACGTACACCCTTCCCTTCTGGCAACCATCCGT
The DNA here is from genome assembly GCF_054371585.1 of Giraffa tippelskirchi. Classification (NCBI taxonomy): domain Eukaryota; kingdom Metazoa; phylum Chordata; class Mammalia; order Artiodactyla; family Giraffidae; genus Giraffa; species Giraffa tippelskirchi. The sequence goes on along the minus strand of NC_137289.1, from coordinate 16,164,477 downwards.
TTGTTCTCTGAATCTTTGAGTCTGTTTTCATTTTGTTTGTTTTGTTTTTTGATTCCATATATAAGTGAGATCATGAGGTATTTATCTTTCTTTGGATGACTTCTTTCACTTTACATGATACACTCTAGATTCATCCATGTGTTGGAAATGGCAAGATTTCATTTTTATGGCCAAGTAATATTCCATTATACATATACCCCATCTTCATTATGCATTTCTCTATCAATAGACACTTGGATTGCTTCCATAGCTTGGTTATTGCAAATAATGCTACAGTAAACATTTAGGATTACATCCTTTTTTGATTTAATATTTCTGTTTTCTTCCAATAAATACTCAGAAGTGATATTGCTGGATCATACAGCAGTTCTATTTTTCATTTCTTGAGGAAACTCCAAATTATTTTCTGTAGTGGCTGCACCAATTTACAATCCTGCCCTCAGTGCTCGAGAGTTCCCTTTTCTCCACATCCTTGCCAACATTTGTAATTTGTTGTTTTTCTGATGATAGACATTCTAACAGGTGTGAGATGATGGTTTTGATTTGCATTTCCCTGATTATTAGTGCTATTGAGCATCTTTTTATATGTCTGTTGGTCATCTATATTACTTCTTTGGAAAATATCTGCTCATGTCCACTGCACATTTTCCTATTGGATTGTTTGTTTGTTATTGAGTTGTCTGAGTTCTTTGCATATTTTGTATATTAACCCTTTATTAAATATATCATTTTCAGTATCTTACCCCATTCATGGGCTTCCCAGGTAGTCCAGTGGTAAAGAAACTGCCTGCCAATGCAGGAGATGCGGGAGATGTGGGTTTGATCTCTGGATTGGGAAGATCCCCCAGAGAAGGGAATGGCTGGTCACTCCAGTGTCCTCAATCTCATGGACAGAGGGGCCTGGTGGGCTATGGTCTATGGGGTCTCAAAGTCAGACACGACTGAGTGACTGAGCACAAACTTACCATACCCAATTCAGTAGATCAGTTTTTCATTTTGTTGGTGGTTTCTTTCACTAAGATTTTAAGTTTGATGTAAACCCATTTGTTTATGTTTGCTTTTCTTTGCCTTGCCTGAGACAGACAAAAAAACTATATTGCTAAGTCTGATGTCCAACAGTGTCCTGCACATGTTTTCTTCTAGAAGTTTTATGGTTTCAAGTCTTACATTTAAGTCCATTTTGAGTTTATTTTTGTATATGGTGTGAGAAATTAGTTGAGTTTGACTAATTTGCATGTAACTGTATGGTTTTTCAACACCATTTATTGAGGAGGGTATCTTTTCCCCATTATATGTTCTTTCCCCCTTTGTTGTAGATTAATTGCCCATATTAGTGGGGTTCATTTCTGGGCCCTCTATTATGTTTCATTGATCTATGTGTCTATTTTCCTTTTTACTTCCCTATTCTCCCTTCTCTCTAGTTAGTGATAAACGATATTAATGAGGGGCATTTTTGGCAGATGCTCTGTTCAGTTCAGTTCAGTTCAGTCACTCAGTCATGTCCAACTCTTTGCGATCCCATGGACTACAGAACACCAGGCCTCCCTGTCCATCACCAACTCCCGGAATTTACTCAAACTCATGCCCATTGAGTTGGTGATGCCATCCTATCATCTCATCCTCTGTCCTCCCCTTCTCCTCCCGCCTTCAATCTTTCCCAGCATCAGTTCAGTTCAGTTCAGTCACTCAGTCGTGTCCGACTCTTTGCGACCCCATGAACCGCAGCACACCAGGCCTCCCTGTCCATCACTAACTCCCGGAGTCCACCCAAACTCATGTCCATCGAGTCGGTGATGCCATCCAGCCATCTCATCCTCTGTCGTCCACTTCTCCTCCTGCCCTCAGTCTTTCCCAGCATCAGAGTCTTTTCCAATGAGTCAGCTCTTCGTATCAGGTGGCCAAAGTATTGGAGTTTCAGCTTCACATCAGTCCTTCCAATGAATATTCAGGACTGATTTCCTTTAGGATGGACTGGTTGGATCTCCTTGCAGTGCAAGGGACTCTCAAGAGTCTTCTCCAACACCACAGCTCAAAAGCATCAATTCTTTGGCACTCAGCATTCTTTATAGCCCAACTCTCACATCCGTACATGACTACTGGGAAAACCATGGCTTTGACTAGATGGACCTTTGCTGGCAAAGTAATCTCTTTGCTTTTTAATATGCTGTCTAGGTTGCTCATAGCTTTTCTTCCAAGGAGCAAGTGTTTTTTAATTTCATGGCTGCAAGCACCATCTGCAGTGATTTTGGAGCCCCCCAAAAATAAAGTCTGCCACTGTTTCCACTGTTTCCCCATCTATTTGCCATGAAGTGATGGGACCAGGTGCCATGATCTTAGTTTTCTGAATGTTGAGCTTTAAGCCAACTTTTTCACTCTCCTCTTTCACCTTCATCAAGAGGCTCTTTAGTTCTTCTTCACTTTCTGCCATGAGGGTGGTGTCATCTGCGTATCTGAGGTTATTGATATTCCTCCCAGCAATCTTCATTCCAGCTTGTGTGTCCTCCAACCCAGCGTTTCTCATGATGTACTCTGCATATAAGTTAAATAAGCAGGGTGACAATATACAGCCTTGACATACTCCTTTCCTGATTTGGAACCAGTCTGTTGTTCCATGTCCAGTTCTGTTGCTTCCTGACCTGCATACAGGTTTCTCAAGAAACAGGTCAGGTGGTCTGGTATTCCCATCTCTTTCAGAATTTTCCAGTTTGTTGTCATCCACACAGTCAGAGGCTTTGGCATAGTCAATAAAGCAGAAGTAAATGTTTTTCTGGAACTCTTTTGCTTTTTCGATGATCCAACGGATGTTGGCAATTTGATCTCTGGTTCCTCTGCCTTTTCTAAATCCAGCTTGAACATCTGGAAGTTCATGGTTCACGTACTGTTGAAACCTGACTTGGAGAATTTTAAGTATTACTTTGCTAGCGTGTGAGATGAGTGCAATTGTGCAGTAGTTTGGACACTCTTTGGCATTGCCTTTCTTTGGAATTGGAATGAAAGCTGACCTTTTCCAGTCCTGTGGCCACTGCTGAGTTTTCCAAATTTGTTGGCATAATGAGTGCAGCACTTTCACAGCATCATCTTTTAGGATTTGAAATAGCTCAACTGGAATTCCATCACTTCCACTAGCTTTGTTCGTAGTGATGCTTCCTAAGGCCTACTTGACTTTGGGCTCCAGGATGTCTGGCTCTAGGTTAGTGGTCACACCATCATGATTATCTGGGTCATGAAGATCTTTTTTGTATAGTTCTTTTGTGTTCTGTAATAGATACTATATATATATATATAACTAGATGCACTGTAGTAGGCATCTATTTTATATACTATATATCTATTTTATATATTACTAAATGCTCTGTAATAGGCACTGTAGTCTTTGGTTTTGACACTGGACCATGCTAACTTTGCCATCCATGAGGTAGAAAGCCATAGCACCTCTTAGAGACTTTGGTATGTGGCTTAGGATGCTGTTGACATGGGAATTAGAAGCTATGACTATAATTGTGATTGAAATAACAGAAATAATGGTGACAATGATGGTAATCATGAGTGTAATAATTGTGGTGATTTAGATTTACAGAAAAGTGAAGTTGGGGAAATTAAGTAACTTGTCATATGACCATATAAAAGTACAATCTGTGGTGTGCTAGAGCCAGTTTGCACTAGTTTGTGATAGTCAGTTCTTAAATTTTCAAGAATTTTTTGAGATGGTTGATGTATTTTGGTAATTTCAGATGTGCATTGTAGTTGTATTTACACCCTGGAAATTGGCAAATGATATAAATCAGGGTTTCTGCCCTGCCCCCTGCCATTTACCATCACAACAGTGGCTGTATCTAATTTAACCACTATGCTTTATTATCTCCACATTAACCAGTGAGCTCTGTTATCTGTTTGTCCTATTTTTATCTTATTGAAGATTTTCTGACTCAAGACATATATTGAAACAATAAACATCACTAAATGTCAACAGGAATGAGATAACTAGTAGATGGCACTTTTTTTTTTTTCAACTACTTTTTCTCATTTCTAGGAGCAACTATTTTTTTTATCTTGCAGGCCCAGATTTGACATAAATGAAATGAATGCCTATTATATGGAGGTAGCAGTATCTCACAAAAGATTTGTCTATCATTTAAGTTTGGAGATGGGTGATAAACAGAAACGTGTGCATGTGCATGCACGTGTGTGTGTGCGTGCTTGCATATGTATATTGCAGGGTAGGGGATGAACAGTATTTGACAAATATCTCCATGCAAGAAATTTATTTTCACCCTTTCTCATTTCTCCTTCTCCTCATATCCTTACATCTGTTTTTTCTGTTGCTCTTTTTTTGTCCCTTATCTTGAACAATGCAGTTGTTAGGGTCACATGAATGACCTGAACTAATGTTGCTGATGCTGATATCATTCTCTTTGTCTACATGAATTCTGTTCTATTATAGTCACCTTCATAGTCAGCTCTCACTGCTATAGCACACAATCTATGGTGTTTGATTAAAGAACATGGACCAATAAAATATTTTTAAATGAGAATATTGATATTTTGTCACTAGTTCAAAGGGAATTCCAAATGAAACAACTCACTAAGCCATAAAGATTAATTTGTTGTTGAGCGATTACCAAATTCAATAGAAATGCTACTTCATAAAAAGCCATTTCCTTTATTCTGCTGAAACATATGGAGTAAGTTGGATCAGTTTATTCACATCTGAAAGAGGTTGATTTTAATATGTGGGAAGAAGTGCTATATATTTATAATTCATATAATCAAGCCTTCCCTCAACAATATTTTTGTATTCGTGAAGGTGGTAGTAGAAAGGAGAACCTAACATTTATTGAGTACTACTATGTGCTTGCTCTGCATGCAGTGTTTCCATTTCATTCTCACAATCCTCTGAAGTTGAGTGTTGACTCGATCTCTCCTTTTACAGATGAATAAACCAAGTCATCGAGTTCAAGGAACTTGCCCAGGTAGTGAGTGATAGAGAAATGATTTGAACCTGGGCAATTTGCCTCTGGCATCCTGCTTCTTTATTACAACCTACTCCTGCCTCCTGTTTCTACTATTCATTTCTTTTAGAGGCTTTCATTGATATTATTTCATTTATTTCCATCTATTCCATTGGGACACTTCTTTATTCCCATTTCATGCTCAGGGAAAGTTTGCTAAGACTTTGTTAAATGAATGGCCTCCAGGATTAATTGGTAACATTCCTGACATATCCTTCTGCCACTGCCCTCCCAAAGCCCAATTTTGAATTTCCTTAAGAATTGACTATGGGCTATGACCAGAAAGTCTCAAGATGCATCTATAAACATGGCTTAAAGGAGGTACTCTTGTTACCTCCTAGTCATGTCATATCTGTTGTCATTTTCCATCTTGCATAAAACACCACAATCTCTTACACAATGCTACTTTCTGAATGAAAGCATTCTCATCGCACATTGTTAGCAGAAATCTTGTTTCCGTTTAGTGTCAGTTTCAGTGAAACATGCTATTCCCTACTTGTCCCCAGAGAAAAACATTTCACCACTTATTCTTGTGAGAGTTCACATAGCTGCAAGTATATTTTCAATTGCTTTTCTCTTTCTTATAGAATGGTCTTGTAGAGTTCTGGAGGTGCCAGGTCTTTCTCTCCTGAGTGACCGATATTTTTCAGTAAAATTACTTGATAGTATTATCTTTGTGTGCACCTGCCCTGCTGAAAGTTCCTTAACCCTTTTTCCTGTCCACTCCCTTGTCCTGGCAATGTACAGAGGCATAACATAAATGTTTATCTGAAATATATTTACTGTGTGTGTGTGTGTGTTTGTTTTCTGTGAATGAACTGTTCACTGATGAGTCAATCTGGATGTCACTATTATGCCACTGTTTTGTTTATTCAACACAGTAAGTGAAAACGATCTCTTTTTAGATTACTTACGGCCAGTTGGGAAAAGTTTTATACATTCAGAAATAGTTTTCTGAAGTACATGCTTTTCAATTACTCCATTGTTTCTTGGGAAAGGAAGGACATAACTCTAACTTGACTTTAGATCGTGCTGTCTCACATCTTCCCTGAATCTTGGTGTATTTTTCATAGATCAAAACAGTGGCAAAATAATATTGTGTCATCAGGAGCATAATACTATTCCTAGGAAAGCATGAGAATTACGTTCTCTGTTTTCTACATATTGTTAATTTACTCACTCATTTATTCATTCATCAGAGATTTATTTGGTATTTGTCATGTGCAAGGGCCTGTGAAGGCCCCAAGGAAGATGCAAAAATACACAAAACCAAAACCAAACAATCCATAATTTTTAATAGATGAGAATGTCCCACAACACATCGATGGAATCTATATTATGAATCAGTTTATATTCTTGGGCTTATCAAACCATAATTGTCAAACTTACAGCAAGAGTCTTCCTCTTCTATCTGTTGCTTATGTCTTCCACACATGAAGAATAGAATTGTTCAAAACAAATATGTTTCTGGCATAGGCATTTTTTAATAGCACAGCTTTCTTAAGCCAGGGCACGTAACTGATTCTCTATATTTCCTATATTGTGGCTGTTTATTGTAGATGCCAATATGTGTTTATATACTCTACATCATCTGCATATAGCGCTAGAAATTATACTGACTGATACGTTCCCAACCATAGTTTCCTATTTTTTCCCCCATGCTTTAGATCCCAGAGTTTGATCAGTTAATCTTATCACCTTTGTAGTCTTCTACACCATCATTCTATCATCATCACCAGCTGCTCTTGCTGGCATAGTCAATTTCTGACATGCTCAGCCCCTTTCTCTTTGTTGGTAGATCCCCTGTTTCGTTTCAGTGTTCTCTTTCCCATACTCTTAGGAAAAGGGACCCCTTTCTCAGATATAAGGGGGTGACTCATAACCTCTGATGCTCCTTCCATCCCCCCCTCCATCTAGGAGTGTTATGTGTATAAGGCTGATACATCCTCACCAACACTGAGGGAATCTCATTTCAAAGGCACCATGTTGTGAAGCTTTGGACAAGAAAAATCACTGCTCTCTCAAGGAGTTTATTACTTAATTGGTAGATTACATGTGTACATGAAAAATAATAAAATATAAATCAGTAATAATGCTAAATGTCAAATTAAGCTTTGCAGCCAAAAGTTCCATAGACATGCAAAGGAGGCAGAGACTACTAATCTCTACCTTGGAGGCTCCCTATGCAAATGTATTGCTGATGACAGAAATGATGAATTTTATCTCTACTGATAGAATGAATTCATAGGCTCCAAATTGCTGTGGGCAAAGAATTATAGATTTGGAATAAATAAGCTCGGAATCTTTGAAGAGACTTACTATAAATCGTTACTGTGCTATGCTGTACTTACTTGCTCAGTTGTGTCCGACTCTGTGACCCCATGGACTGTAGCCCGCCAGGCTCCTCTGTCCATGAAATTTTCCAGGCAAGAATACTGAAGTGGGTTGCCATGCCCTCCTCCAGGGCATTGTCCCGTACCAGGGAATCGAACCCAGGTCTCCCACATGGCAGGCTGATTCTTTACCATCTGAGCCACCAGGAAAGCCCATAAATCACTACTATCTGTCAGCAAAGCCAGAGGTTGTTGATGGAGGCACTTGTAGCAATTGTTTGTCAAAAAAGTGACCTGGCCGTAAATACATAGCAGTTTTCTTCATGATAGGAAGAAACGATTGTTTTAGAAGTTTACTTTCCACTTAAAGAAAATGCATATTTATTAAAGAAAATAAGAAGATAAAAGAGGAAAAAAATCATCTTTCATATTCCCAATCTTAGTATTTTGATATCTATTCTAGTTTAGTGTGTGTGTGTGTATCTCTTTATTTTTCTTCTGAATGTGCTTTGTGTGGTGTCTGTGTAATTTTTAAACCACATTGTTAGTAAACTAACTGTCCAGCTCTGTTTTATAAGAAACGTCTCATTACCTCATCCCTTGGATCTTCTCTTAGCATCTGGCCCTCTCCTAAATATCCAAGGAAGACAGTGCAGTGAAGATGAGAACAAGGCCACCTAATGGGATTTTAAAAGCATGGAATATGACATCTGGTTACCAGAGAGAGTTTTAGCATAAGAAAATATCCTAAAAATTTTTTTGAATTAGGTCCTTTAAAATACAAAGTGCTGAAAACACCAATAATAGTAATTTAGTATCTGACCAAACTAAACAAATTTCTTGTTGTGTACATTAGGTTGGTTGTCTACACCAGGGAAGTGGTTTTCCCTTGACTTACACACATAAACACACAGAAATGTACTTCTCACTCTCAAGGGGCCCTTGCTTTCTAAGCAGTCGAAGGGTATGATAAGTATGGGAAACATTTGTCAGGTAATTAAAGCTGCCTGTGGGAGGGACTTCACAGCTAACCGCTTTTAAATTTTCCTTTTCAAATTGAAAAAAACAGAACACCTGTGAGGGCAAACTAAAAATGGGTTCAAAACAGTGTTAAATGAGCATTCAAAACACTTAAAAGTCAGGAAGTTTCAAAACATAGTGTGAACTTGGCTGTTTTCTTGTCTCTGAGTCGTAGCTGTTAAAAAAAATAATTTGCGAACTGCCATGTAGACTGGGTAGGCCGGAGGGGTTGCGTAGCTGAAAATTCACTTGTTTTGAAATAGGCCTACATGCTGACCATAATTATGAAACCAAAATGCTGCTCCTATAGGTCCATGTGTGGAAAATCAGAGTATACATAACCACACATCATGCTTCTGTTTTATCTCCACGAAGCTCATTGTGGATTCTTCATTCACTTTTTCCTCAGCATTTCATCTAGAGAAGAGTAACTAGTTCTGATCAGTCTTACATAAGCATTTTGTTTAGCAACTTTGGATTTCATACTCCAAAGAAGAATATTAAGAGCCAGCGTGTGCTAGGTTTTGTGTAAATAGGCTCTTGTGCGATGTCTTTCTGGCATATTTCAAACAGGCATTTGTCAGATAAAATACATAATTTTGTTTGGAAAGGTAGTTGCTCCTTTCATTACAAAGTTTGGGACTTTGACATGATTTTTAAATGCTAAGGATTTTAGTTAATACCCTGAAATAAAAGACCTTAAGATTCTAGAAATATACAGGCAAGATAAAAAAAAATCCTTCACTGTAGAAGGTTTTTTTTTTTTTTTTTATCATTTAAGACTACTAGATGATTTAAAAAGATAGCTGAGCCATGCTTCTCTGCACAAGTAGAGTTCTTAGCACAGGAAAAAGGCAGTCCTGTTCTCTTTAATCCTTTAATCATCTGAGGAAGAGAAGGGAAACAATTTGAGATGGTGTGCTCTTTTTCATACTGTAATGTGTGTTTTCTATGTGGCCACTTTGTTTAAGAACATGCATGCTTGGGACTTTGTGCCAATACTGTCTTCTCCCCACTTATCTTTGTTTCTTTTCTGCTTGAAGTGTGACACTAGGTATAACACTGGGCACTATAAGGATGTCTTTAAATCAGTGCCCTGGCTTTTTCCTTTACAAACACATCGTTAAATAACATTCAAATGCCTGACTGTGTCTGCAGGCTTGGAAGATTAAAGATCTTTTCTAAGACCCTGTGAAATGTAGGAAATCAATTTGGGATGGAGGAAAAAAATGGAGGAAGTTAAGACAGTCAAACCAAAGCAAAATCCTTAAATACAATGTTTTGAGCTAATGAAAAGTGCTTTGGCCATGTTTGAATCAAATACCGGTGTTCTAACTTTATAGTGTAAACCTTTAATAGTATCAGGCCTATTTCATCACCCACTAGACCCTCCAAAAGCCTGATCATTGCTCAATCACCTTAAAGTGGCAGCCCTTCAGCTTTTGAGCCACCAGACTTGGGTTGGAATCCACATTGTACAATAAACGGGCTGGGCAATCTGGGACAAGTCACTTAATCTTTCTCAATCTTTCTTCCGTTATCTATAAAGCAAAGATAATCACATGTACTTCAGAGTTTTTTTTAATTTATTTTTAATTGAAGGACAACTGCTTCAAAATGTTGTGTTCATTTCTGCTGTACAATGTCATGAATCAGCTATATGTATGTGTGTGTGTGTGTGTGTGTATATATATATATGTATATATTCTCCCTCTTGAGCCTCCCTCCCACCCCCCTTCCCATCCCTCTAGGTCATCACAGAGCACCTAACTGAGCTCCCTGTGCTATATAGCAACTTGGGAAAGTTGTTTTTTAAATTAAAGGTGATGACAAAGAGCTAGAACAGTGCCTGAAATATAGTAGATGTACTGTGTTTGTCTTCTTTATATTAACTCTCTGCATTAGTGTAAATTTTTTAAAGTTCTCAATATAATAATAAGAATACTAATAAAAGTAGAAAAAAATATTGGTTTACCAGAAATATAATATGATCAAATGGTAAAAAATTTTAAATATCTTCTTACCGATGGCTCAGTATACCACAAATAGGATAACTTAATCTAGATTTGGAGATATATTTAAATACAATATGATGAAAGACCTACCTCTTTATGGCTCATTTGGAGATAAATTTGAGTCACTTTTACTTGGAACATGTAATTGGAACCTTTTAGTATTACAATATTTACACTGGGACTTTAAAGCGTTTTTTTGGTGAAAAATACCATTATAAAGATTATTGTAATGAAGTTTTGCTTCAGAGCCACTTGTATTGGCATAATTCCAATTTGTGGGTTTGTCTTTATAATGATATTATGTGCAGTTTGTTGTATGGCTATACTGAGAACTTATACACTAAACTTAAATTACCAGCAGTGTTGGTTTTCTAGAGGAAGGGAGTTAAAAAATAAGTTTGTTTTTTTTTTTTTCAGGTCAGGTTTGTGCTCAGACCCAGTTGTGTCTGGCTCTTCTGTGACTTCATGGACTGTAGCCCTCCAGGTTCCTCTGTCCATGGGATTTCCCAGGCAAGAATACTGGAGTGGGGCGCCATTTTCTTCTCCAGGGGATCTTCCCATCCCAGGGATTGAACCCACATCTCTTGTGTCTCCTACATTGGCAGGCGGACTCTTTACCACTAGTGCCACCTTTACTGACATATAATTTGCATACAGTAAAATTCACCCTATTTAGTGTGTAATTCTATGAGTTTTGATCAATGCCTAACTACAAATCAAGATACAAAGCACTTTCATCACTCCCTAGAACTCCTCCATATCCTGAGTCAAGCACTCGCTCTTCACCAACCTCTGGCAACTACTGATCTGTTTTTTGTTTTTTTTTTTACCCTGTAGTTTTGCCTTCTCTAAAATAACATATAAATGTAATCTTAAAATACATAGCCATTAGAATCTAGCTTCTTTCACTTAGCGTAATGGTTTGAGCAAGATTCATCTCTATTGCTTTCCTTTCTATTGCTGAGTAGTATTTCTTTATGGCTATACCAATATTTTTCACCCATTCATGAATTGAAGAACTGTCAGTGGGTTTTTAATTAAACAGGTAATTTTGTGATGACTAAAGAGAATTATGACATTTGATCTTTTCTCTAAGAGCAAGTGTTGAAGAAATTAAGGACTAATGTTTGAAACTTTTACAATGATTAACTTGATAGTCTTCCTACTAAGGGTTAAATTCAAGACACTCTTGGTTTAAGGAAAATGGAATTTTTGAAAAATGTTTCAAAATGAAGTGTGTATTTACAATTAGGCTTTCCCTAGATATGTCTTGGTATTTAAGAAGCCATTCTTCCTTTAGTATATTTCGGAACAAGTGAGTCACGTGATTTGGAACATTCATAAGGCACAGACATCATTGCTCCAGTTAGTGTAAATGGAGAAGTGTGAAGGCAGAGGCAGAAGAGATGCCCACCAGACACACAAAGTCATTCTGTTTCCTTGACAGCTTCCAGGGTTCTATGCTTGGCCACAGTCTACAGAACTTCTGAGGCTAATGTCTAAATCTGAAAGTATTATACCTTGTCCCCTTTATTTCATTATCTGGAAACACATTTTGATGAAATTGATTCTTTGTCCAAAATCATTAAGAAGTTTTGCAAACAGAGTAGCCATAAGTTGATCAGGAATTAGTTAAGAACTATATACTCTGGTAACTTTGCATATATTTAGAGTTACCTATTTCCAATCCAGAGTGTATTTAATTGGTAAAGTAGCTGTAGCCTTTTCTTTCAGTAGTTTTAGAACAGTTCCTGAAGATGGATCAATTGTATTTTTTTAAATGGATTTGGCCTGGGGCACAGAAAATCTATTCTTTCAAATAGATCTTTTGACATGCTTATTGAAGTAGAGTCCAACTAGCTTAAAAGCCTCAACAGTGGAAGCACAATTTTATTTTCTGTGGGGGGTACTGTTCTCCTTTCCCTACACACATCTAAATAAGTAGCTAATTGTTAAAAGGAACAGACTAAAATGGTTAAAAAAAAAAAAAAGGAAAGGTCTCAGTCTGCAAGACACTTCAAAACCAATTTTGAATTCCCTTCCTTCAAGGTGTGAAAAGTATGTCTGACAGCAACAGAATGTGGACTTTGAACTTTTCCTTTAAAACGAATTGAGGAAAACTGCAAAGATTGAAAAACTGAATTATCATACAGGGCATTCACTATTCAAGATAGTTGATCAGTCTGTTTGGAGAGAGCTTATACTTTTGTGTTTCCATTTCTTTCTAGAAGAAGTATTTTTGGTCTTTCCTGGTTTAATTACTCCCCAGGGCTCAACTTCTGGTTTGGCTTTTTCTGGGATTGACCACGTTTCATTAGCCTGTGTACTTTCAGGCAGGCTTAGCCAATTTAAAACTCTTGGTCCCAGAGCTCAGACATCAGATTATCAGATAGTTTATTTTCCTTTGTGTGTATTTTTCCTGCATTCAAATTTTAAAAAGGAAAAGCAAACCATGTCCAAAGAATTTGATATTTCTTTGCTTTTATTTTCTTCTTTCCATAAAAGACTCTAGGCTCCAGCTTTCTCCAGAAATGGAACAAAAATCGTATATAGGACCAGGGAACTGGGGAAAGAGGGCTTCCCATCCTTTTAGAGGAAACACAGTAACCAAGAGAATTAGAAACCACATGTTTACTGCACAATTTAAACAAGATGTTTGCAGGCATCCCCTCCCCCACCTTATTTAATTGGTTTTCATTTTGTCACTTTTTGCTGTAACTGAACCAAATCCTTCCACTGCTGATAATAAAACATCGTGTTAAGATATAATTTTGAAGCTGCTCACATGAAGACATACTGAAGCTGTATTCTAGAATTCCTTTTCTACTAATATTTCACAGGTTACTGATGGTGTAGAATAATTCCCAGTATTGCTCTCCAAATATTTTTAGAATTTTTAATTACAGAGGCTGCACACCAAATTGCTCCTCCTATTTGCATGTTTAATAATCACTCTGTATATTTGACAAGTGGGGGAAATCACTTTACAACATGTAAACTACATGAAGAGGCTTCTGAGAATTTAGCTTTTTAATAAGAAGTATGAAATTAAATCAGAAAGAAGGATATATTTGAGATCAATTTAATGCACTAAGACTTTCCTACTCTGAAAGACATGTTCCGGTTTATCATCTAGAAAATGAGAATGGTGCTTACCTCCTGGACTTCCCTGATAGCTCAGTTGGTAAAGAATCTGCCTGCAATGCAGGAGACCCTGGTTCGATTCCTGGGTCAGGAAGATCCCCTGGAGAAGGGATAGGCTACCCACTCCAGTATTGTTGGGCTTCCCTTGTGGCTCAGCTGGTAAAGAATCTGTCTGCAATGTGGGAGACCTGGGTTCAATCCCTGGTTTGGGAAGATCCCCTGGAGAAGGGATAGGCTACCCACTCCAGTATTGTTGGGCTTCCCTTGTGGCTCAGCTGGTAAAGAACCTGTCTGCAATGTGGGAGACCTGGGTTCAATCCCTGGTTTGGGAAGATCCCCTGGAGAAGGGCAAGGCTACCCACTCCAGTATTCTGACCTAGAGAGTTCCATGGACTGTATAGTCCATGGGATCGCAAAGACCATTCCTTACCTCCTAGGAATGTGGTGAAGATGAATGAATGATGTCTGCCAAGTGCTTTTTCCATTTAGAGGATAAAATTGTCTGTTGATTTTTACCATTATATAGGGTGCTTTTCTCCCAGTTTGAAGAGTTATGGACACTCAACACCATAGGAATGAGTAGACTGGAATGGGAAGGAGAAGAATGTGCTGGGACCAATCTTTGCTAGATCTTGGTTTGCTGTTCCTGAGCACCTGAGAAACTGGAGAAGCCAAAACTCGTCAGTGTTTAGCCACAATAACAATTGCCACTATAACATGCTGCATCTCAGCCAAAAGATAACACAACTCTGACATAGGTGGTCTATGTACTTCCCTTATGGGGCTTTATGGTTCCTATGCTTTTAAGACCACTTTGGATCTAGGTGTTGGTTTTCGTCCTTGTGAGCAAAGAAACACATTTTATTCTTTTTACCAAGGGGTGTTCTGGTTCCAGTGAATGAATTCACTCTTAAAAGAAAGACTCACAAGAGACCAAATGTAAATCAGAAAGTTGGTTAATTAGTTTACTGTGAGAGTGGCCCCCAGGCTGATTAATGAGACCGGTTAGTTGTCTGAGAGGCACCCCACTTGGTAATGTAATCCACCATTCAGAAGCCTCTGGACCAGAGAGTCATAGCAAAAGGAAAGTGAAACTGGGTTTCTAGGATGGTTCCATCAAGCTCTGGGGCCCTAAAGACACGGTGTTCTTCACTCTTGGTACATTTCTGTCTAAACAACTAAAATTGTTGCCTAGAACAGACCACTCTCTCCTGATTAAGCTGTAGAAACACTGAGAAATTCTTATTCTTTTTTACTATAAATTTCGTTTTTCTGGATTACATGTTGACTCTACAACTTTTAATTTTCATGTTTCTGACTCTTTTGTGACTTGACAATATATAATTTTAAGAAATCATTTTATGTTGAGTATATTTCATCTACTTATTGTCTTACGAAAAGCTTGTTATAGTAACCTAAGTAGTAGCCTGGAGACTCTCAGTTAGATTTTTTCTGATTTAGACTCACAGAGTCTTGGAACTGAACAAAATCTTAGAGCTCATTGAATCCAACCCCCTCGTTTTGTAAATGGAGAAACAATGGCCCCCAAAACAAAGGCAATTGTGCTTAAGGTCAAAAAGTGAATTTATGGCAGAATCAGAACCATAACTGACTCTTAGTTTAGTATTTTATTTATTTTTTTAATAAATTTATTTATTTTAGTTGAGGGCTAATTACTTTACAATATTGTAGTAGTTTTTGCCATACAGTGACATGAATCAGCCATGGGTTTACATGTGTTCCCCTTCCTGGACCCCCCTCCCACCTCCCTCCCCATCCCATCCCTCTGGGTTATCCCATTGCCCCAGCCCTGAGCATTTGTCTCATGCATCAAACATGGAATGGTGTTCTGTTTCACATATGATAATATACATGTTTCAATGCTATTCTCCCAGAATGTCCCACCCTCACCTTCTCCCTCAGAGTCCATAAGACTGTTCTATGCATCTGTGTCTCTTATTCTGTCTCGCATATAGGGTTATCATTACCATCTTTCAAATTCCATATATATGCATTAGTATACTGTATTGGTGTTTTTCTTTCTGGCTTACTTCACTCTGTATAATGGGCTCCAGTTTCATCCATCTCAATAGAACCGATTCAAATGTATTTTTTTTAATGGCTGAGTAATATTCCATTGTGTATATGTACCACAGCTTCCTTATCCATTCGTCTGCTGATGGACATCTAGGTTGCTTCCATGTCCTGGCTATTGTAAACAGTGCTGCGATAAACATTGGGGTACACGCGTCTCTTTCAATTCTGATTTCCTCAGTGTGTATGCCCAGCAGTGGGATTGCTGGGTCATATGGCAGTTCTATTCCCAGTTTTTTAAGGAATCTCCACACTGTTCTCCATAGTGGCTGTACTAGTTTGCATTCCCACCAACAGTGTAAGAGGGTTCCCTTTTCTCCACACCCTCTCCAGCATTTATTGCTTGTAGACTTTTGGATAGCAGCCATTCTGACTGGCGTGAAATGGTACCTCATTGTGGTTTTGATTTGCATTTCTCTAATAATGAGTGATGTTGAGCATCTTTTCATGTGTTTGTTAGTCATCTGTATGTCTTCTTTTTTTTTTTTTTTTGAGTATTTTTTTTTTTTAATAAATTTATTTATTTTAGTTGGGGGCTAATTACTTTACAATATTGTAATAGTTTTTGCCATACATTGACATGAATCAGCCATGGGTTTACATGTGTTCCCCTTCCCGGACCCCCCACCCACCTCCCTCCCCATCCCATCCTTCTGGATCATCCCATTGCCCCGGCCCTGAGCCCTTGTCACAGTGTGGAGATTCCTTAAAAAACTGGGAATAGAACTGCCATATGACCCAGCAATCCCACTGCTGGGCATATACACCGAGGAGACCAGAATTGAAAGAGACGCGTGTACCCCAATGTTCATCGCAGCACTGTTTACAATAGCCAGGACATGGAAGCAACCTAGATGTCCATCAGCAGACGAATGAATAAGGAAGCTGTGGTACATATACACAATGGAATATTACTCAGCCATTAAAAAAAATACATTTGAATCGGTTCTACTGAGATGGATGAAACTGGAGCCCATTATACAGAGTGAAGTAAGCCAGAAAGAAAAACACCAATACAGTATACTAATGCATATATATGGAATTTGAAAGATGGTAACAATAACCCTATATGCGAGACAGAATAAGAGACACAGACGCATGGAACAATTTTATGGACTCTGAGGGAGAAGGTGAGGGTGGGACGTTCTGGGAGAATGGCATTGAGACATGTGTATTGTCATATGTGAAACAGAGCACCATTCCATGTATGTCTTCTTTGGAGAAATGTCTGTTTAGTTCTTTGGCGCATTTTTTGATTGGGTCATTTATTTTTCTGGAATTCAGCTGCAGGAGTTGCTTGTATATTTTTGAGATTAATTGTTTGTCTGTTGCTTCATTTGCTATTATTTTCTCCCATTCTGAAGGCTGTCTTTTCACCTTGCTTATAGTTTCCTTTGTTGTGCAAAAGCTTTTAATTTTAATTAGGTCCCATTTGTTTATTTTTGCTTTTATTTCCAATATTCTGGGAGGTGGGTCATGGAGGATCCTGCTGTGATTTATGTCGGAGAGTGTTTTGCCTATGTTTTCCTCTAGGAGTTTTATAGTTTCTGGTCTTACGTTTAGATCTTTAATCCCTTTTGAGTTTATTTTTGTGTATGGTGTTAGGAAGTGTTCTAGTTTCATTCTTTTGGTTGACGAGTTTTCCCAGCACCACTTGTTAAAGAGATTGTCTTTTCTCCATTGTATATTCTTGCCTCCTTTGTCAAAAATAAGGTGTCCATAGGTGTGTGGATTTATCTCTGGGCTTTCTATTTTGTTCCATTGATCTATATTTCTATCTTTGTGCCAGTACCATACTGTCTTGATGACTGTGGCTTTGTAGTAGAGCCTGAAGTCAGGCAGGTTGATTCCTCCAGTTCCGTTCTTCTTTCTCAAGATTGCTTTGGCTATTCGAGGTTTCTTATATTTCCATACAAATTGTGAAATGATTTGTTCTAATTCTGTGAAAAATACCATTGGTAGCTTGATAGGGATTGCATTGAATCTATAGATTGCTTTGGCTAGTATACTCATTTTCACTATATTAATTCTTCCAATCCATGAACATGGTATATTTCTCCATCTGTTTGTGTCCTCTTTGAGTTCTTTCATCAGTGTTTTATAGTTTTCTATATATAAGTCTTTTGTTTCTTTAGGTAGATATATTCCTAAGTATTTTATTCTTTTTGTTGCAGTGGTGAATGGTATTGTTTCCTTAATGTCTCTTTCTGTTTTCTCATTATTGGAGTATAGGAATGCAAGGGATTTCTGTGTGTTAATTTTATATTCTGCAACTTTACTATATTCATTGATTAGCTCTAGTAATTTTCTGGTAGAATCTTTAGGGTTTTCTATGTAGAGGATCATGTCATCTGCAAACAGTGAGAGTTTTACTTCTTCTTTTCCTATCTGTATTCCTTTCATTTCTTTTTCCGCTCTGATTGCTGTGGCCAAAACTTCCAAAACTATGTTGAATAGTAGTGGTGAAAGTGGGCATCCTTCCCTTGTTCCTGACTTTAGGGGAAATGCTTTCAATTTTTCACCATTGAGGATAATGTTTGCTGTGGGTTTGTCATATATAGCTTTTATTATGTTGAGGTATGTTCCTTCTATTCCTGCTTTCTGGAGGGTTTTTATCATAAATGGATGTTGAATTTTGTCAAAGGCTTTTTCTGCATCTATTGAGATAACCATATGGTTTTTATCCTTCAATTTGTTAATGTGGTGTATTACATTGATTGATTTGTGGATGTTAAAGAAACCTTGCATTCCTGGGATAAAGCCCACTTGGTCATGATGTATGATCTTTTTAATATGATGTTGGATTCTGTTTGCTAGAATTTTATTAAGGATTTTTGCATCTATGTTCATCAGTGATATTGGCCTGTAGTTTTCTTTTTTTGTGGCGTCTTTGTCTGGTTTTGGAATTAGGGTGATGGTGGCCTCATAGAATGAGTTTGGAAGTTTACCATCTTCTGCAATTTTCTGGAAGAGTTTGAGTAGGATAGGTGTTAGCTCTTCTCTAAATTTTTGGTAGAATTCCGCTGTGAAGCCATCTGGTCCTGGGCTTTTGTTTGCTGGAAGATTTCTGATTACAGTTTCGATTTCCGTGCGTGTGATGGGTCTGTTAAGATCTTCTATTTCTTCCTGGTTCAGTTTTGGAAAGTTATACTTTTCTAAGAATTTGTCCATTTCTTCCAAGTTGTCCATTTTATTGGCATATAGCTGTTGGTAGTAGTCTCTTATGATCCTTTGTATTTCTGTGGAGTCTGTTGTGATCTCTCCATTTTCATTTCTAATTTTGTTGATCTGATTCTTCTCCCTTTGTTTCTTGATGAGTCTGGCTAATGGCTTGTCATAGTTTAGTATTTTAAACATAACTATGCCTTACTTAATATACCTGCCATGTTATTTCACTTTTTTCTGATTCTTGATGTTCAGCTTAGTTTTATGTCTACTGAAATATTTGTCTAATTAACATATTATTTTTAAAAGGTTCTTTCATCAAGAACTTCCCAGGTGGTGCTAGTGATAAAGAACCTGCCTGCCAGTGCAGGAGGCATGAGAGAAGCAGATTCAATCCCTGGGTCAGGAAGATCCCCTGGAAAAGGAAATGGCAACCCACTCCAGTATCCTTGCCTGGAGAATCCCATGGAGGTGATTATAACCTGGAGGGCTATAGTCCATGGGGTCACAAAGAGTTGGACACAACTGAAGCAACTGAGCACTAACTAGCCTCATCCAGACTATCACTTTTAACCATAGAGTAACTTGTATTTTGAAGTTGTATATTGCCAATACAATTGCCAATACTAGTTAGTGAAATGGCCATTAAAGAGCTCTGGTTTACTTTTGAAAGGTTATTTTGTTCCTGCATTGATCATAGCCACTACTGACCACACAGTCGACCTTTCCTCTGTATATCTTAATGAATTCTCTGGTTAAATATTGACTTAAAAAGATGAGCTAAGTTGATTGGACTGAAATTAATCCTAGCTGCTTAAGCACAAAGATGAGATTTGATAACCCCTTAATCTATAAACATCTCTTACTTGACATGTACCCCAGAGTGCTATTTTGAGTCTCTAGGGTTCTCCATCTCTGTGTCATGATCACCCAAATAGCTATTAAAACCTACAGCCTGGATGAGATTCTTTGTATTCTTTTTCAAACTTCACCCCTTGTATCCTGTTCATCAACAAGTCCTAGCGTTTTTGCCTATGAGATATAGTAAGTCTTATTTCTTTTCACCACCTCCATTGCCACAACTAACTAATCTAGGCTACCATCACCTCTCACCTGAACACCTTCTTGATAAGTTAGCTCACTGGTCTTATTTCCATGCTTATCTCTGTCTTCTCTGTGCTCTAAACTACAGCAGGAACAATCTTTTGGAAAAGCCACTAAGATTGTATTGCCCATGTCATTCCACCCCTATCTATATCTCCCATGTAATTTTTTTTCAATAACTTTCTAATACTCCTAGAATGAACAATGCCTCCATCACTATGCCAGCCCCATTTGCTCCCCTTGCTTCTCACGTTCCAGAAATCATGACCTCCTTTCAATTCCTAACAGGAGCCAAATTTTTTCCCATAGCTGGGCATTTATCTGCTCTGTTCTTTCTTCCTGGATGGTTCTGTTGGCGGATCCAGGCCGGCTTTGTTAAGTCAGCATTTGAACTGGGATTTGACAGATACACAGGATTCCCACAGAGAAAGATGATCCATTTTAAGATTCCTATATGTAAATAATTTCCTAATAGATTAGAAGGTGTGTTCAAACTAAATCTGGAAGGAGTTCATATTATTATCTACTCTGATTAATCACTTCAAGCTATCTCATCTTTTTTTTTTTTTTTTTTTTTTTGCCACACTGCATGGCTTGCAGGATCTTAGTTCCCCAAAACAAGGGAGAGTGCACTGAGTACCAACCACTGGCCTGCCAGGCAATTCCCTCATCCTTTAAATAAATGTTCTTTCTTGAATACTAAACCTCATCTGCTGTACCAATACTTTGGTCTCACTGTTACATTTGAATATGTAGTCAAGCCCACGTTATGAATGTAAATCATTGAGACTGATAGTTAGCAAAATGGGAAACTGATTTCTTTCAACAGCTTCACAATAATATCCAACCAAGTCAACAATGGACCCGATATAGTATAAAATATTCCATGCCTATGGAAGTGCTTGCATGCTAATTGTTGTCAACCTGGGGAAGTTATTCCTCTGAGTAAACTGGCATTCCCAGAGAAACATTTCTTCATTAAGGCTACCAGGGCTCTGTTTAGTGTACTGCAATAGTAATTTATGGAGTGATACCTTATTGGCTTCAGAAATTTGAAACAACTCCCAAAGTGCCTGACACACTCATTTTGTTTTCATCACCTCATATACAAGCAAAACAGTGCAGAACCAAATGTTTGATTGGATTACACAAGTTTTGGGCACAGATTTGACATCCAGTTATTTTTTTTCTTAGGTTAATGATAAAATTGGTTTGTGTTGCTTGGGGCCATAACCAATTAAGAGAAAGCAGGTAAGACGTGTGTGTGTGTGTGTGTGTGTGTGTGTGTGTGTGTGTGTGTGTGTGTTTATATTTAGGTGGAGCTGGGTGGAAGACTGAGGGGGCAGGCAGAAAGCTAGTTTAGAGTTTCAAACTTTCTTTGGATAATCCATTGTTTGAATAATCAACATTTAGAATTGACTACATTAAGTAAAATCCTAATTTAATACACTAGGTTAGGACTGAGGTCATCCACAAGAGAAAGATTTTCCACACAAAAAGGAAGGGCCACTTTAATGTACATAAATATTGTGAGAGATGGGTAGAAACTTCAACATGATTAAATTTGCATCAAGAAATCATCTGAAATCACTCAGAACTCTTCGCTTTCATATCACCCATCTACCACCATCATCACTACCATTAGGACGATCACCTTCTGTTCTGATACAGCACAGGGAAAGACAAGAGGGTGAGAGAGAGACCAAGAAAGTGATGTAATGAGGTTTCTTGGTGTCAGAGATAACTGAGTAAATGAATGTGAGTCTTTGGTGGGGCCAGCACAAGTAGGGCAGGAAGACATGTTTTCACTATCCTACTGGAGGCAGGAACACATTTCTTATATTCCTCCAGCCACAGAACACTGCAGTGTGTATAACTGAATTGCAGTTGTTCAGTAAGTAGAATAATAGGTTACATACCCATAATGCTACTCGCTCACTCCTTGCCAAGATCATCACAGAGAACCAGGAATTTAACAAAAAGACACTGAGAAACCCCAGAAGAGCCCACACATTCCCACAAAGAATACTCAGCCACTTCTCCCAAAGGTTATGGATAGCTGAGGTTTCATTATACTTTTGGAATAAATGAATTCATTGACTGCTTGACTGATTCACTGACTGACTGACTTACTCACTCACTCCTTCATTTCACAAATATATGTATGTTAAGCATTCGCCTGGTGCCAGGCAACTGAACATCCTTGGGATTCGGAGAGAAATAAGATGTGGTCTCGTTCTTCAAGGGCTCCTAGTCCAGTGGGATACAGATAAGTGAATAGGTGATGACAACACAGGGGACAAAGGTGAGCTCGGGCTCTCTGGTGGGATCAGCGAGGGAGAGAACTGTGAGACCGCCTATGAGGGAGTCATTGAAGATTCTTGTCACACGGCCCATGAGAATGTGAACTCTTTCCTTGCCTGAACACCATAGGGAAATGAAGGGAAAATGCTGATGGACAAGAACAGATGAACTCTGATGAAGTGACAGGAAACGTGAGGAATGGTGGCAGATTTTTGCATGATTTATTCATAGAGAAAAGTAGGAAAGAAATAAGAAAGTCTCGGGGTTCTACCAAGCTGCTGCTGACAGAAAAGGAAATAGAGGATTGGGAAGCCTGAGTTAGAATGTACAACGGCACTTCTGAGAGGAGATGGAGACATGGAACCAGCCTGGGGGAACCAGTCCTAGAGTGTCAGCAGAGAGGCTACTCTGGGACATTTCTGAAATGTGTTTCTCTTTAGTCCCAAATTACTTGGAAGCTTTTCGGCTTGTTTGGACTCTTAAAAAAATAAAAAGGTGATCTCCATGACAAAATGGTGCATGTGTTTTTCAAAACGCTGCAGCAAGCCGTCAAGATGATTTAGCAGATTCAGAAGAGCCTGATAAATTCCTCATAGCGAGTATCAAGGGAGAGGGACCTTGGAGTTTCCAGCCTTATGTTACACATGCTCTGAATGGTGAGCTTCCAAAGAAACTTTTGGAGTATCTAATATTTCTGAGAAAAGCATTCTGGTTCCACTTTACAGCAACACAGAGGCAGCCTTAGCAACTAATGGATTTTACATCTGGAAAGAGAGAAAGGAACAAAATATTTGGCCAATGACTGAAATATTTCCACATCATCTAGCCTTCGAAAGATCACCTATGAGACACTTCAGTTTTAGAACTGTAGAAGTTAAATAAAGTAAGTAATTAAGTCAAACTCTAAGTACTTGGGGAATACTGTTCAATATTCTGCCTAGTATAGATTACACCGGGGAAAATGTGGAGTTGAGTCAGGTGGCTTAGCCACACAGGCTTGCCACTGAATCTGCTTTTGGAGAGAAAGGGAATTAATTTAATTTTAGGAAAACCTCCCAAGGCTCCAGGAGTGTAGAGCAGAAGGGACCAGCATTTTTGTTCTTTTCTGAAGGATTTTATTTCCTCTACTGAGCATCCAAAGGGGCTCTGGAAATGCCTTCTGAAGCCCTTTTTAAATATCACCCTTTGAATCTTACCCCTTGCTTCTTTCTTTTTCTGGGCGTCCAGAGAAAGAAGACCACAACAGAGTAGGCACGGAGCACAAATGGTTTACACTGAAGATTCTATATTGATATATACAGGTACGAGAGTCGAGGAAGAAATCTACACTGAAAGAATTTATATGCAGTCTGCTAACCACTGGGATTTAGGTGCTCAACCAACTCTCAGTCAATGTGGAATATGACTCAACGTGACCATCATTTTTCAGGGTGTTAGTCACTTGGCCCCTCAAGTACCAAGTAAAAGGAGTCCAGGTAGATTACTGTCTGGGTACCAATGCAAACACCAGAAGGATGGTCCGTGAAGATATATATATATCTATCTATATCTATCTATCTATATCTATATCTATTTTTGATACTAACAATGCCCCGTTTTGGGATTCTTAAGTTGTCACCTATGCCCCAAAGATATTCACTCAACAAGCCATATCTCGTAGATGACTTTGAAACAGATTTGATATTACCCAGAAGTTAATGAATTTTACAATTCATTATAAGCATGTTGTACCTGAGCTAGTTTTGTGTGACTACTTTATCCAGGGCATTATCTAGTCATAAATAGTTAGACCAGTGTCTCAGTCTTGCTGCATTTTGTCCGATCCTTATCTTTAGTTTTCCTTTCCTTTGTCTTCTTTCCTTCTTCCTGTGCTTGCTGCAGGAATCTGATGGCTCTTTAATCATAATCATGAATGCCTGCTATGTGGCAGGTTGCATTCTGAATGCATTAGATGCACTATGATTTAAGCCTCTAAAAACCCAGTGAATGTGGGCCTGTTTTCGTTTTTGTTTTGCAGATGAGGAAACTGAGGCTTGGTGAACTTAAGTACTTTATGTTAGCCATCTTTTGACAAGGTTAAAAACACCTCCAGTATTGTGGGGCTTGAACCAGAGTTTGACAAAAATTTTCTGTAAAGGGCCAGATAGTAAATAGTTAGGGCTTTTGTGGGCCATATGGTCTGTGTCACAGCTATTCAGCTCTGCCCTCGTAGCACAAAGGTAGCTGCATACACTGTTCAAACAGACAAACATGGCTGTGTTCCAATAAAACTTTGCTGAAAGCCACAGAAATTGGAATTTCACAGAACTTTCATGTCATAAAATACTATTCTTTTGATATGCTTGTAAACCATTGAAAAATATAAAGAAATGTTCTTAGCTCACAGGCTACACAAAAAACGGGCAGCGGGCACTATTTTGCCCATGGGCTGTAGTTTGTGGACTCTAGACTTAAACACCTATTTCCTTCTTGTTCATAGCATGTGGAGGCTGCAGGTCAGCTGTGATGCTGCTGTGCTCCCTCCAGCTTGGCTGTGTTTGGCTCCACAGCGCTCATTCTGGAAGCCCAGCTGAAAGAGTGGCCATTTTGTGGGACATGCTGTTCTCATCGGGCAGGAGCGAGAAGGGCAAAGCCAAGTTATACCAGCCCATTAAAAGCTTGCTTGTGCTTGTAAGTAGCACATGTTGTGTCCACTCGTATTCCATTTGCAAAGCAGGTGACAGGGCCAAGTCCAAAGTCCGTGGGGTAGTGCTCTTCGTTACCTATTCAGCTGCTGGCTGCTGCAGCTCTCCCCTACAAGTACGCTTTCTTCCACTTTTCTTGGTCTCAGTCTTCACCACACTCCATGGATTTCCTGTCTTTACTGTTCTCCGCATCACAACAACAGGCCTCACCGCCTCCCTTAGACCATGAAGGGACCACCCCCTCCTACTCTGACCCAGGCCATCTGGTCATACAGGTCACTGTTTTCCCTCTTAGTCTCCACAGGAATGATGGCAAGGGCTGTGCATCTCCTTCAGGAAGCCTGCTTGTTTCATCGGGAAAGGACTGGCTTCCTGGCAGAGGACACCAGGAATAAACCCCAATTGCTCCCCCCACCCGCCACCCAGCAACCTCCTGCCATCGCCACCGGCTTCCAGGAAACAATAGCTGACATTTGCTTTGGGCTTTATAGTTTACCAAGCCCCTTCCCTGGACCACCCTCCTGAAGGCAGACATGCTTATTACAATTTTATAGAGAAAGAAACTGAGTCTGAGAGAAAATTAGTTTCCTTGAAGATCAAATAGGTAGTTAGTCAGCCAGTCAGTTAGTTAGTTAGTGGTGGAGCCAGGACTCAAACCCAGGGCTCTTTCCACTCACCCAGAAACACACCCTGTCTTTGATGTTTCCTAGTTTCCTCCCTTTAAAGCATTCCTACTACCATGAGGCAGGATTAGAGTTCTTCCTCCCCTGGGATTTCAAGAACCTTAAAAGGACTGGCAGAAGTGAGGTTTAACTCTTTATTGCTCACCGTGTGAGGATTACATTAGTCTTCACTCGAATGTCATAGTCACTTGAAGGAGAAAAATTGTGACTGCTAGTGCACTGGAGTCCTGGACCCCATCAGCCATTTCATCCTTCAGGACCTGGTTTAATGGTACCTCCTATGTGAAGCCCCTTCCCATCTTTCCTAGGCAGAGGAATGAGTTCTTTTTTCTGTGGTCCCATAGCCTCTGAGCTCCCTTCCCCCAGAGACTATCACTGTGTCTTGTCACTGCTTATTTGCTATCACGTCTCTCCCATGAGGCTCTGAGCTCCCTGTGGGCACAGACCACATTGCTTTACCTTTGTACTTCCTGGAGATGTGGGTTAAATCCCTAGGTTAGGAAGATCCCCTGGAGAAGGGCATGACAACCCACTCCAGTATTCTTGCCTGGAGAATCTCATGGACAGAAGAGCATGGCGGGCTATGGTCCATAAGGTCGCAAAGAGTCAGGCACAACTGAAGTGACTTAGCACGCAGCATATATGTACTCCCTACCACGGCAGTCATCCCTCTGCCTTGCCCTCATCTGGTTGCTTGCCTATCTGCTCTACTAAATCATTAGGACAGACACCCCACCTAGTTTCTTTACTGCTGTACCCCATGTTCATACCGAGCATGGTACCTGGTGTATGGTAGATGCTCAATAAATTGCCAGTGGATATTGGGAGTTGGTGGTTCCACTGAGATGCAGCAACCTTAGGTAGGGACTGGTGAAAGTTGTTTCATGTAGTTGTAATCATACATAGTAAAAACCATCTCCTGTCCCAGTATTTTTAGAATTTGAGCAACTAATCAAATTCAGTGGGCATTGGAAAAGTGGCACCTTACACGGTTGGCTACAGATCCAAGTTACAAAGGATCTTGACTTCAGTCCTGGGTGTTCCGAGCACTCCCGACCCCGCCCCGACTCACACATTGTATAGTCCTCTGGGGACAGCAAGAGAAGTGGTTAGTAAAACTGAGAGGAGAATGGAGACGAAGAAGAGCACCATTCCAATTCCTTTTGTTTCCTTACTCAGATTCCAATCATCTGAGCAATACTCTTTAAAAACCTCAAAAATCCAACACAGCATCGAAAAGGTGAAAGATGAAAGCTCCTTTTATCAGCCTGTTTCTCCATGTTCTCACTCCACAAGCACTTGAGTTCTGAAGCAAAACTCAGCATGATATGAAAAAGTTCCAATCACTTGATTTGTAACTTTCCTGGACAATGGAAAACCATTTGCTTATCCACGCAAGTCCATTTATTTTTCCCATCTGTACATGAACTCCAGTTAAACTTATTAGGAAACCCTTTTAGCCTGCTGAGCATAATCTATTCAGGCTCATGTGTGTCAGAAGTTACCAGAAGCTTTGTGTCTTCTAGTAGACCCTCGATGTAATTCAATATGTGACGAGCAAAGTCTTGTTGCTCAGGCATGATCAAAATTAGGAGAGAGTAGCTTTCATCCGATATGGTTAGAATGGCATCTACAGATGGAAGCTATGACGAAATGCCACTTTAAATAAGCAGCCCCTAAATTGTGCAAAAACACCCCCATCCACTCTTTCAAAGCTCAGTGCACTCCACTCCCTCTGTATTTTGTCATCATGGGCAGACAGAGAAATTCTAGCCAAAATGCATGATTTAGCAGATGTTTTGCAAAAGTTCCATTCTTCTGGCCATCAGCACATGTGGAGCTGTCAGGAGCCCTGTAAAGATTTTACAAGCCTTATAAGTCATAGTTTATTGAGCCTGGGATGGAATTTAATATATCATCATGGTTCTGGAAGTTCCCTCCTTTTTGTCTGATATAGTCTATAGCTTTATTTAAACCAAAACTGTTGGATATAAAGCTGTACAGCCGAAGCTCCCCGTTGGTGCCCCTGTGTCGTCGCCTTCTACGCCCGGCTCCTTGTTGGCTTTCTGATAGCAGCATGTTCACTTTTCTCTTCAGGACTGCTGCGATCAGCTTGTTGTTCATTTTATTTTGCTTTGGAGGCAATGTTTCCCAAAGTTTCTTAAGGATCCTAAAGTCTTATAACATCATCTAGCAATCCTATTTTACAAAAACTGGCATCTGCTGTATGAAGTTTCAGTCATGCTGAAAAGAGTTGGGATGTCTCAGCTCTTAAAGTGATTATTAAAACTAGGAGTGAAAAGTGACTTACAAAGCTTGATACAAAATCTAATATTCCAGGGTACTGGGATGCCTGGCTGGCTGAGTATATCTGTATGTTGAGCTTGTTTTTTGTCAAATTTGCAGGATATGTGAGCAGATTCATTGGCAGCCCAGGGAAGAAACTATAGCTGCCCATTTGTTGAGCACGTGACTCTCAACAACTCTGTGAGGTAGCGATGTATTTTTTTTTATCTTCCCATTTTATAGATGAGAAACCAGAGGCTTAGAGAGATGAAGTGCCAGGCCTAAGACTATATGAGTCTTTGGCTGACTGAAACTTAGGTTTCTTGGCTTTTTACTACACCATGACTTTCCTTTTATACTGTGGGAGGGACTATAAACTCAGTTCTGGTCTGCAATCAGCTTGGAAAGAGTGAGGCATTGAAGCCAGAGAGATGTGGATTCAAATAGCCTTAGGAAGGACTGTTTTTTTCCATGTCATTTCTACTTATCAATATCTATCGCTTCCTTAAAGCTCTTTCTGACCCTTCTTTTTCTCTGCTGCCCTCAATAGACGTGTTGTCGTCCTTCTTTGAATCCTTAAAGCACTTTGTTTGCAATTCTTTGGATCACCGTTTATTGTACTTGAACTATAATAATTTGTTCAAGTACAGCTTATTTCTGAGTCTCTTGGGGACACACAGATAACAGAAAAAACCATTGAGAAAATGCCTGCAATGAGCTCACCCTCTAGTACAGGAGGTAAGATGTGTTGATGAGAATAAGTTTTACTCCTTACTGAAGACTTCCTATGTACCACGTCCTGTGCTAGGCATTTTACAATAACTTTCCAAGTGACTCCTTCCAACAGTTCTGTGAGATAGATATTGTACATCCTATTTTTAAGGTGAGGAAACGGAGGGCAAGCAAGGTTAAATGACTTAACTTTACCCAGCTGCTTAAATGGAGGAGCTGGGATTTAAGGCAGCATCTGATTGTCTAGCTCGGTACTTGCTACTACACCACTCTGCCTCTTTACAGAACACTGGCTAGAAAGGAAGTGGAAATGCCATAAGAGAGGCACAGCAAACGTGCTAAGGGAGTTCAGAGGAGGTACAATGTTTTTTGGTGTGTGTGTGGTTGTTGTTCTAATTTTTTTTTTTTTTGATGCGCACTATGTTTAAGTCTTTATGGAATTTGTTACAATATTGCTTCTGTTTTATGTTTTGGTTTTTTGGCCATGAGGCATGTGGGATCTTAGTTCCCCGACCAGGGATTGAACCCGAACCCCCTGCATTTGAAGGCAAAGTCTTAACCACTGGATAGCCAGGGAAGACCCGGGACAACATTTTTGTACTGGTCCTTTTTGCACTGTTTCTCCTCTTTCTTCTCCCCCACCGACCCCCAAACGCAGAGGATGGGGACTGGAGCATACGGACTGTCTTTTTCTCATCTCTGTATCCTCAGTGTTGTGAGCCTGCAGCAAGTGCTCAGAGGATGTGGGTGGAATTGGACACGCTGTTTTCAGGAATGGGGCATGGCTGCGATTTGTTCCACATCATCCAACACACACTCTCCAATGGGATCCTGCTGGACAGCTCTACTTGGGCTCTCTCCCATGTGTGGCCCTGGGCAGGGACACCATCACACAGGCAGAGAGGTGATTTAAGACACAGCATTTTGTTATAGGCTTTGCTGTGTTTTCTTAGCAGCATTGCTATGATTTTGGAAGGAGATGCTGGTGTTTAACTTCCTTTGTTCATGGAAATTTTAATGCATCAGTAAAGGGATGCATCAGTAGGATTTTAGGAAAATCATTTCCTTTCGTATTCCTTTTCTAGGGTAGATATTGGCTATTCTGTCATGATCTTGATTGGTGAATGCAGTTATGAGTCAATGAAAGGTAGAAGAGGGTTAAACACACAGGCTTTGGAACGAGGTCCATGTGGGTTTGAACTCCAGCTTTTTGCCACTTAACAACTCTGGGACCTGGGATAAATCACTTAGTCTCCTCATGCCTCAGTCTTCTCATTTTAAAAATAGGAATAATGATAGTTCTTGTGAAGACTGAATGAAGTGATGCATGCAAAGTGTCCTACATATACTAAACTCTCAGTAAGTACAGTGAACTCTTGAATAACAGGGGGTGAGGGGCACCAATCCCTGGCACATTCGGCCCTCTGCATCCTGGATTCCTCTGTATCTGTGTATTCAACCAACCATACATCGTGTACTATGGTAGGATTGATTATTGAAAAAAAATCATGTGTAAGTTGACCTGTGCACTTCAAACTGGGGTGGTTGAAGAGTCAACTGTATTAACAATTATAATGATAACTAGACCATTTACATGAGACAAAATTTGGATTTATTTTTTACCATCTTCTAATCGTATTCAGTGTTTATTGTCCACACACTATGTGTTAGACAGACACAATCATTCCCATATCCTCATTGTCAAATATGGTCTTCAAGGAATGCTAATATAACATAGGAAACACAAGTAATTCTCATAATGGAAATGTCATGCCAAAAATATACTCACAATTAATTTTTCTTTTCTTTTTTCATTTTTCTTAATTTCCTGAGACTGAGAAATGGCACTGTGAGTTCTGAGAAGGCAAAAATACCCAATCCTCTTTAAAATTACAGCAACTTACAAGTGAAAGAGTGTACTGTTAATAATTAAGCTGGGAAAGCAGAAGTAAATCAGGAATCCCAGACAAATCTGAACATATAGAACCCTACACAGAGTTTATGAGCACAAACTTTGGTATCAGAAAGACTTGAGTTAATTGTGAGTCATTCATTGTAGGGGGTAAGGGAGGTCTTTGAACCAGAGAGTACTGCAGTCTCTGTCTCCTTTTATACTGTTTAGTGGCTTGTTTAATCCTTTTTAAAAAATCTCCTTTTAAAAAAGATCTCTTCCATGCAGTCTATTCTGTTATGTTGTTCATATCATGTATTTTGGGCTTCCCTGGTGGTTCAGCGGTAAGGAACTCGCCTGCCAATGTAGGAGACAGGGGTTCGATCCCTGGGTTGGGAAGATCCCCTGGAGGAGGGAATGACAACTCACTTTAGTATTCTTGCCTGGAAAATTTCATGAACAAAGAGGCCTGGCAGACTACAGTCCATGGGGTCGCAAGAGTTGGAGATGACTTAGCAACTAAGCAACAACAACAAAGCATGTATTTAAGAACACAGGCTTTGGAGTCTAAATAAATATGGAGTCTAATCTTGCTCTAGCACTTACTGGACAAGTTATTCAAGCCCTCTGAATTTTAGCTTCCGTATCTGTAAAATGAGTATAATGATTGTATCTATCTATCTATTTATATCTATATATATCTATATCTATATATATCTATATCTATCTATCTATCTATCTATCTATCTATCTATCTATCTATCTATCTATCTATATAGTTTTAAAGATTGTAGAGGGTAAGCATGGAAGACTTACCAAATGGGAATGTGTGATACAATTCTGATTAGAGTACAGAGTGTATCCCAGTGTGTGAGTGAGGAAGAGGATTGGCTAGGTTAGGTGGGTACATGTTGTGAAAGGCTTTCAAAGACAGGTGGAAGTGTTTGACCTCAATATATTAGTAACAGTAGTGCTAATCTCTTTTTGAGGACTTTGCTCCGTTTTCACCTCCTCAGTGAAGACTTCCTTGACAATCTCAGTGGTGAACAAAGAAGACAAAAATCCTTGCCCTCATTGAGCTTTCAGTCTGGGGTGAGGGGATAAAAAAAATGATCAAAAACTAGATAATATTGAAGATTGCCGTAAGTGTCATGAAGAAAATGAACAGGATGCTAATAGGGATTAATGGTAGCATGTGGGGGGGGCACTGTGAGTTACTTTATATAGAATGATCAGGAAAGTCCTTTCTGAGGAGGTGAGACTTCAGCTGAGATCTGAAGGCTGAAAAAGAGCCACATGAAGAGAAGGGGAGGAGCATTCCTGGGAGAGTAAATAGCATATGCAAAGACCCAGAGGCAGGAAGGAAAACTTGAGAAGAGGTCCTCTTGACAGGAGAGTAGGGAACTATGAAGACAATAAAAGAGGGTGATGTGATAGAAAGTGACAGGGGTGTGGGGAGAAGGGGCAGGTCCTTTAAATAAGGGGTCAAGGAAGGCCCCTCTGAGAATGTAAATTAAGACCTAATTGGAGACAAGGAATCAGCCATGCAAAGATTGGGGGAAAGACATTTCCAGACTGAAAGAATGGCCACTGCAAGGACTCCTAGGTACAGCATGCCTGGTCTGTTGAAGAAAAAGCAAAGAGGCCACCATGGCTGGAGTAGAGTCGGGGGGTACGGAGTGGGAAGAGATGAAGTTGGAGACATAGGAAGGAACCAGATCATACAGAGCCTTGCAAGCCATGGTGAAGCCATTGGATTTTACTCTAAGTGAAATGGCAAGCATTATAGGGGTCAGGGTGGGGATGTCTTTGCACCAGAGAATTTTCCATGCAGTCATGCCTTTTTACACTGTTCATTGGCTTCAAGGGTAAACTAACTTACTCTGAGCACATCCTGTCTTGCAAACTGAACAGGAATTCCCTAGAGTCAAGTACCAGGTATTTTTATATGAATTACGCAGCACGGTGATAGAACCTCAGTGTGTGTGTATAGGGGGAGAGGGTTGTGTCTTGATGATCCTGGTGAAATGATGAAGCCCCAAGTAAGGACAGAAGACAAAATGCATTTTTAGCATAATCCATATTTTAGGTGTTTTAGGAGTAACGCTAGGGCAAATTGGCGGAAGTACTTATTAAGTTATTGTGTGTTTGGGTTGTGAGGACTAGAGTAAATTGTATTGGGACAGAATCTTCAGAGCACCTTTATTTAAGGGTTTAGAAAACTAATACCTTCTTCGTTGGACTTTCTGGGCCTAACCTTCCTTTTTAGGCACAGCTACTTTCAGACTCTGATTGGGTAAGACTTTCCTGGCTTCCTATTGATAGTGATGTCTCAGAAACAAGTATCTCCTTTTGCTGAAGTGAACTATTTTTTGGCAGCACTAGGTCTTTGTTGCTTTGCATGGGCTTTCTCTAGTTGTAGAAGCAGGGGCTACTCTTCGTGGTCGTGGTGGGCTTCTCACCGCAGTGGCTTCTCTTGCTGTGGAGCACAGGTTCTAGGTGAGTGGGCTTCAGTAGTTGGAGCACACAGGCTCAGTAGTTGTGGCTTGTGGGCTTAGTTGCTCCAAAGCATGTGGAATCTTCCTGGACCAGGGATTGAACCCATGTCCGCTGCACTGGCAGGCGGATTCTAATCCACTGTCCATCAGGGAAGTTCCTGAAGTGAGCTTTTAAGCAGTACATGCTCTTTTCCAGAGAGGCCTCAAAATGTAATAGTAATAATAATATTAATAGTTAACAGTTTAAAGTGCTTCTTATTGTGCTTTATCTTAGTTATTGCATTTAAGTCTCACAACAATCTTGTGGAACAGAAAATCATACTATTAATAATATTATTTTACGAAAAGAAAACAGATTCAATGAGGTTAAGTTATTTGCTTAAAGCCACACAGCTACCAAGTGATATAGCTGGGATTTGAACCCAGGTCTACTTGACCTCAGAGCACAGGGATAACCCTAAAACACAGGATAACCTTGCAGAGTAGATGCTCAATAATGACAATTGACTGAACTCAATTTCTAAAGCCTGGGATAATATGTGATTGACTCCTATTTCAGCCAGACAGGGCTACTCCGAATTTCTACACCATTTTGTGGGGGGCGGAGATTGGTTTCATGGGGTCCATGGATATGTTTGGGGTAAGTGGAAGGGAACTGCCATAAATTTTCTAAGTCTTATGAATGATATAAGAAGGGAAATGTGAGATCTGTCCACCATCTACCCCCTCTACTTCATTCAGTAATACATTTAGTTTATGAAAATCTGTGGTATTTTCTTAAAAGTGAGGGATTCAAGGGGGAGTGCCATAATTTATACTTGGTCAGTCTCATCAGTGCCTTAACATAGCTCCCTAGTTAGGCAGTGAGGGAGAACTGGATACTCTCTCTGGGAATTGGGACACATGCCAATGGTTTCAGAGAGCACAGCAGCTTTGCCTGCATACTTAGGTCTGGACTGGCCACTCTAGCATGTGGATCAGATCAGAAACTAGTAAATGCCATTTTGTTTTGACACTGAATTGAAATGAGGGGAAAGAAGGTGTCTGTTTTATGAGATTAAAAGGAAAAGAATTCATTGGCAGAGTCTGAGTTTGGTGTACCATTAACAGAGGAATATATAATTGATCCAGGCTGGGTTTAAAGACATGTACAATGGTTTAAAACTAGAATTGTCACAAATCTGACACTAGTTTAGTTGTGTAGAGTTGGAAAGGGACAGAAAATGTATAAGAGCCTAATACTAAGCACTTCATGTTCATATATAGAGAGAGGTGCTTTTACATGTAGATACAAATCCATACTGTAGAATAGTCAAAAAGTCTATTTTTGTCTATAATAATAATGCAGTCAATGATTATTGAGCCTGATTTATTTGCCAGGCTTTGTGCTGAGCACTTTACCTGCATTGGCTCATTTAATTCTCACAATGGCCCTACGAAGTAAGTATTATTACATACTTTTTATTGTTGTGGAAACTGAGGCTCAGTGTGGTTATATAACTTGCCCAAGATCACACAGCTAGTAAGTGGCAGAGTCAGAATTCTGAAGTGAATTCCTGGCCTGCAGAAGGCTTTTATTAAGGCTAGAGCCACAACTCTGAGGATGAAGACCTGAATAGTTTATAAAATGAAGTACTGTAGAGGAATATATCCCAAGGGCTCGGCCATGTGTGTGTGTGTGTGTGTGTGTGTGTATTAAATTCTTTAACAGAGAAAGTGGGTAATTTTCATTGTGCTCCTTAAATGATGATTGCCTAATTGCTTTTAACACTTACAGCCATTTAGTAGTTAAGTGGTGTTTCTTAGGAAGTTCTCTTGGCAGTCCCTTTTTGAGAAAGATGATCAAAAGCACATCAAGAATGCCAGTTAATGCCATCATTATTTACTTAGTATAAATTTACAATAACAGGAAAATATGTTCATGGAAATAAAATATCATCTAAAGAATTTAAAGAATTGAAAATGATTCCCATCTTTGTTGTTTGGCCTTACCTTCCTTTAAAAAACAAACAAACCTGTTTATCACTTTGTTATAGGAAACAATGACTGTGTTGATAAAAAAAGAAAGGTAAGCTTAGGTAGGAATAATAAATAACTATCATCTTGGATGAAAAGCCTTTGTAAAAAGTGTTTTTTTTTAATCCTTGAAATGTTCTTTTGAAGAGAGGCATGCGATTTAAGGGTTAATTGAGAAATCAAACACCCAGGAACTCTATCTATGCCTACCCACTACCAAAATAACATGAGAATTGATACTTAAGCTACTCCAAAATTAGGTCAACTTAGTTGCTTTCACTTTCTCCATTATGGACACTTTGCTCCCACTGAATCAGTTGCTCCTCAGTTGTACCCTATGATTTCCTTTGGCTTTTTTTTTTAATGTTTTGGTTTTTTGCCCATGAGACATGTGGGATCTTAGCTCCCCGACCGGGGATTGAACCGGCACCCCCTGCATTGGGAGGTGAAGCCTTAACCACTGGGCAACCAGGGAAGTCCCTATACCTGCTTTCCTAACTTGCTGTCTTTGTTCATGCTGGTCCCTCTTCCTAGAATTCCTTTTTCCTCTATCCTCACATAAAATCCCCAGTCATTCTTCCAGACTAGCTCAGGTCCTATATCCTCTATGAAGCTTTCTCTGATCTCTTCACAGAAATACTCTCTCCTGTCTCTCTTTCCCCACCTCTATTACCTTAACAGTCTCATAGCATTTTGTTTTTATATTTCTTGAGGCTCACTTCACTTTCCACCTTGAAATTTGGTTTTTAATATATTTGTCTTATATCTTTTTTTTAAAAAAATTAGTATTTGATTTCCTTCAAGCTAAGCAGACTACATTTTCACTCAACCTTTGATGGTCCTCAAAACCCAAACACAGTGCTTGAATATAAAAGTCACTCAGAAACATGCATTCAGATTTGAGTGCCTACCACTAGGTTTGCAGAGCGAATGAAGCATTTACTTCCCTCAAAGTATTCATGAGAGATGAGCATGTTAATGAAGAGTTTTAATATGACCTGGCAAATAATAAGATAGATTCATGAATAGGGAAGTATAGGAGCCCAGAGTTGGAACTTGACTAGGGAGCAGGCCTAGTTCAGAAGATATGTGGTCTTGGTCAGAAAATGAGATGTCCAAATTTAAGATTTCAAGGTGAAGGCGTTCTGGAAGATGGCAATATTCATCTGACTATGAGAGCTGAGTAAGCAAATGAATGTGAGTCTAGAATGTGAGATGGCTTTTCCATCTGGCCAAAGGTGCCAGGAATTGGGGTAGAGAGGATATGAGGGAGCCAGATGCCTGAGTCCTCAGTGACGGAAGGGTGTGTCCAGGAGAAGGGCAAATAGACCAGGGAAAAGTAGAAGATGGTACCCCCAGATGGAATAAACATTATAGGCAGAGGACCTCTTCATGAAGCTGCAAGAATGGCCTTATAAGGCAATGGGGAGGCAGGAGGGAATCAGCACCCTCTCCACTAGAGAATTTACGTGTTTAGAAATCAAGCAGCTTTAACTGGTGAGAGTTGCCTATGAGGCTCATAGTCTTTGTAGAGAGCCAAGTCTTTGTTAAGGCAGGAAGTAGAACGCCTTCTGTGAAAAAACCAAGGGTATACAGGTGCTTACCTGTAAGTTGAATAGATATAGATAAAGCTGACAAAAAAGCTACTTGGGGGGGGAACCTCAGTGATATAACCTAGTTCACCTTTATTTTATAGTTGAAGACTCTGAGGCTCAAGGAAGGAAGTAACTTTTCTCCTTGCGTGCTTAGTTGCTTAGTCGTGTCTGACTCTTTGTAGCCCCATGGACTGTAGCCCACCAGGCTCCTCTGTCCATGGGGATTCTCCAGACAAGAATACTGGACTGGGTTTCCATGCCTTCCTCCAGGGGATCTTCCCAACCCAGGGATCAAACCCAGGTCTCCTGCGTTGCAGGAGGATTCTTAACCATATGAGCCACCAGGGAAGCCCATTTTTCTCCTTGGGCTTCAATAACTAAATTTCTTTTCTTTTTCAAGCAGTTATTTTGATACATTTATCAGTGTCTTGCTAGATATTTATGTCTGATTCCTTCCCCCAGCCCTAACCCAACCGTGTGTTTTTGACCATATGGACCTTGAAGTTTCCATTCACACCACCCTGCTAAAACAGCTCTCCCTAAGGTCACCAATGACCATCAGGTCACTAAACTGAACAAAAAGTTTCAATCCTCATCATATTCAACCTCTAAGCAGCATTTGATACTGACAATCAATCCTTCATTCTTTTTTGAATTTTTATTTTATTTATTTATTTTTGGCTGTGCTGGGTCTTTGTTGCTGTGTGCTGGCTTTTCTCTAGTTGCAGTGAGCAGGGGCTACTCTCTAGGTGTGGGGCGCAGGCTTCTCATTGCGGTGGCTTCTCTTGTTGCGAGGCACGGGCTCTAGGGGCCTCGGGCTTCAGTAGCTGCAGCTCACAGGCTCTAGAGCACAGGCTCAATAGTTGTGGCACATGGGCTTAGTTGCTATGTGGAATTTTCCTGAATCAGGGATTGAACCCGTGTTTCCTACATTGGCAGGCAGAGTCTTCACCACTGAGCCACCAGGGAAACCCAATCTTTCCTTCTTGAAGTATATTATATTGTTGCCTTCTATAAATGACAGCCTTTTGGTATTAATTAGTCCCTTTTGCTCTCCTTTGCAGGTTTATTCTCTTCCACTTGGTTATTAAGCACTGACGTTCAAAAGGGTACTGCTGTAGATTCTCTTACCATCTCACTCCATACTCTGTGTTGTGTTAGTCACTCAGTTGTGTCCAACTCTTTGTGACCCCATGGACTGTAGCCTGCCAGGCTCCTCTGTCCACGGAATTCTCCAGGCAAGAATGCTAGAGTGGATTGTCATTTCCTTCTCCAGGGGATCTTCCCACCCCAGGGATTGAACCTAGATCTCCCACATGGCAGGTGCATTCTTTACCAACTGAGCCACAGTGATTTAATCCATTTCCATGGCTTAAAATACTATCTTCATGTTGTGAATAGCAAGATTTATATCCTCAGCCCAGGTTTCTTCTCTGAGTTCTAGACCCCCTGTGTGCAGCTCAACATCTCTACTTGGTTATCACAAGAGTATATCAAATTCAAGTTGCTTGTGACTGAACTCATGATTGTTCCACCCATACTTGCTCTGCCTCCAGTGTTTTGTATAACAGTGAGTGCCAAAGCAATTGACTGCATTGGGCAAGCAAAAAATCTGAATCATCTTCAACATTTCCCTTTTTCTCAACCTTCATATCAAATTCATCAGTATGTCCTATTGATTTTTACCTCAGAAATATCTCTCAAATTAATCCACTTATCTTCATCTCCGTTAATACCATATTTAGTCAAACCATTCTTGACTAAAAGGATGAGATGGCTTTATGGCATCACTGATGCAAAGGGCATGAACTTGGGCAAACTTCGGGAGATGGTGAGGGACAGAGAGGCCTGGCAGGCTGCTGTCCATGGGGTTGCAAAGAGTCAGACATGACTGGGCTACTGAATAACAACAACAACAGGCCATTGAGGTAGATATTTTTTGGTAACAGTTTTTTTGATATCTAATTCATATACCATAAAATCTACTCATTTAAAATACACAATTCAATGGTTTTTTTGTATATTTAAACAATGTGCAACCATCACCACTATTTAATTTTAAAGCATTTTCATCAACTTTATAAGAACCCCATAACCTTTTGTACTCACTCCCCATTCCTTCGTACCCACCCCATGGTCAGCCCTAGGTAACCACTGATCTATTTTCTTTCTCTATAGATTTGCCTATTCTGGACATTTCATTTAAATGAGTTCACACAATGTGTAGTCTCTCATGACTGGCTTCTTTCAGTTAGCTTAATATTTCAAGTTTCATTCATGTTGTAAATGTATCAGTACTTCCTTTCTTCAATGGCTGAATAATATTGCCTTGTATGGATATATCACATTTTGTTTATCAGTTGATGGATAATTGACTTGTTTTCACTTCTTGGCTATTATGAATAGTGCTGCTATGAACATTTGTGTACTAA
Organism: Giraffa tippelskirchi; assembly: GCF_054371585.1. Lineage (NCBI taxonomy): Eukaryota > Metazoa > Chordata > Mammalia > Artiodactyla > Giraffidae > Giraffa > Giraffa tippelskirchi. The sequence goes on along the minus strand of NC_137289.1, from coordinate 16,125,472 downwards.
TTTTTGTGTGAGCCCATGTTTTCATTTTATCTTCAGTATATACCTAGGAATGGGATTGCTGTGTCACATGGTAATTTAATGTTCAAGTTTTTTGAGAAACTGCCAGACTCTTCTAAACCAACTGCATGATTTTACAGTCCTAAGAGCAGTATATGTATGGTTTCAATTTCTCCACATCCTCACCAACATTTGTTGTTATCTGACATTTTTTTTTGTTATCTGACATTTAAAAAAATTAAAGTACAGTTGATGTACCAATTATATGTTATAGCTATACTATATAGTGATCCACAATTTTAAAGGTTATATACCATTTATAGTTATTATAAAATATTGAGTATATTCCATGTGTTGTACAATATGTCTTTGTAGCTTATTTTATGCTTAATAGGTTGTACCTCTTAATTTCCTATCTCTCTGTTACCCTTTCCCATTTTCCTCTCCCTACTAGTAGCTGCTAGTTTGTTCTCTATACCTGAGTCTGCTTCCTTTTTTGTTATATCCACTAGTTTGTTGTACTTTTTAGATTCTACATATAAGGACTATCATATAGCATTTTTCTTTCTCTGTCTGATTTATTTCACTTAGCATGATACCCTCCAGGTCCATCCATGTTGCTGGAAATGACAAAATTTCATTCTTTTTTATGGCTGAGTAGTATACCACATCTTCTTTATCCATTCATCTGTTGATGGACGCTTAGGTTGTTCCATATCTTGGAAAAAATAATGCTTCTATGAACATTGGGGTATATATATCTTTTTGAATTAGTGTTTTCATTTTTGGGGGATACATACCCAGGAGTGGACTTTTTGATTCAAGCCATCCAAGTGGATGTGAAGTAGTACTCATTGATTTTGATTTGTATTTCCTGAATGACTAGTTATATAGTCATGTGCTTATTGGCCATTTGCATGCATTTATTTTTGAAGAAATATCTCTATGGTTCCTCTTCCCATTTAGAAAACCAGGTCATTGGTCCTTTTATGATTGAGTTATAAGAGCTCTTTACATATTCTGGATACACATCTTTTATCAGATGTGTGATTTGCAAATATTTTTGTCCCATTCTCGGGGTCATCTTTTCTCTTTATAGTGTCCATCAAAGCATAAATCTTTATAATTCTGATGCTCTCCAATTTATCTATTTTTTCTTTGACTGTCTGTGCTTTTGGTGTCATAGCTAAGAAACTCTTGACTAGCCCATGGTCATGAAAGTTGATATCTGTGTTTTCTTTGAAGCATTTTAGAGTTTTAGCTCTTAAAATTAAGGTCTGTTTTGAGTTAATGTTGATATGTGATATTAAGTAGGAATACAAACTTATGCTTTTGCATGCAGATGTCTGGTTGTCCCAGACCCATTTTCCAAAAAGACTATTCTTTCCCCACTGAATTATCTTGGTACCATTGTCAAAAATCAATTGACCTTGAGTGAGAGAGTCACAGTAGTCACTTTCTTGTATTTTCCTGAGCCACTCCTAGGCCATTTTCCATTCCATTTCCCACATGGAAGTTAGAGTGACCTTTCTGAAGGGTGTATCAAATCCTATCACCTCCCTCTCAACAATACACTTAAAGCCCTTCAGTGGGTTGGTTCTCATTATCTTTAGGATAAAGACCAAAATTCTTAAGATATGATTAAAGACCTTGAATGGCATTCTACTGAGATATACACATTAATTAAATAATCACACACCTAAATGTAAAGCTTCAACTGCGACAAGTACTACAACAAAATGTGTCATGAGAGTCTGTAGTGGTGAAATTTCACTCAGTCACAGGACTCTTGCATGTACTATTTCTTTACCTGCAAGGAAGATGTCTGTTTTCTTCACTGTTATATCCTCAGTCAAAACTTTAAAAACTAGCTCAAGACTCTAGGTTCTAGTTTGATTCTACTCGATGTGAGGAACAGGGGGAACAAACACCAGTTAGCTGGCTTAAAACTCAACTTTCAAAAAACTAAGATCATGGCATCTGGTCCCATCACTTTATGGCAAATAGATGGGGAAAAAATGGAAATAGTGACAGACCATTTTCTTGGGCTCCAAAATCACTGCAGATGATGACTGCAGTCATGAAATTAAAAGACACTTGCTCATTGGACAGAAAGCTATGGCAACCCTAGACAGAATATTAAAAAGCAGAGATATCACTTTGCCGACAAAGATCCGTTTTACCAGTAGTCATGCATAGATGTGAGAGTTGGATCATAAAGAAGGCTGAGCACCAAAGAATCAATACTTTTGAACTATGGTTGTGGAGAAGACTCTTGAGAGTCCCTTGGACAGCAAGGAAATCAAACCAGTCAATCCTAAAGGAAATCAACCCTGAATATTCATTGGAAGGGCTGATGCTAAAGCTGAAGCTCCAATACTTTGGCCACCTGATGCGAAGAGCCAACTCATTGGAAAAGACCCTGATGCTGGGAAAGATTGAGGACATGAGAAGGGGGCGACAGAGGATGAGATGGTTGGATGGCATCACCGACTCAATGGACATGAGTTTGAGCAAACTTCAGGGAACAGTGAAGGACAGGGAAGCCTGGCGTGCTGCAGTCCATGGGGTCACAAAGAGTTGGACATGACTTAGCAACTGAATAGCAACAACAACAAGCAATATTATGCAAATATAAACGGCTAAGAGTAATATTGCCCACATCTAACCAGTTAGTGGTTAGCATCTTGGAAAAGAATTACTATTATTAAATCCAAAATCAAAATAATAAAACTTTATCAAAGAAGAAATGATTTCATCAAAACTGTAGGCACTCCAAGTCAAATGTTAGAGACAAACGAACCAAACTTCCAATCAAACAAAGGAATTAGATTGGTTCTTATTTAAGACTTGTGTGAGAGGCATCCCTTTCTTCTAGGACTCAATGAACCTTGCACAGTCAAACATCTCTAGTACATACACTCCAGAGTTTGCTGTTTTATAGTTTGACACAGTTTATCATGTCAAAACTTAAAAGAGCACAATTTCCTAGATGGTAAGTTTCAGTTGGTTTTAGTAACTGCTGCTATTTATATGTTCAAGAATAAAAATCATAGAGACCAAAGGCTTTGGCATAGTCAATAAAGCAGAAATAGATGTTTTTCTGGAAAAAAAAATCATAGAGACCAGGCACATTTTGCCTGTTGTGTGATATAGACATATTTATTCTATTTAGATTAAGGAATGGTGTTTGGGAGGATATTTTTGTTTAGCTTTTGTAGAACTTCTTGGCTATAATCAATACCTGGGTAGGCCTTCTGCCTATAGTTACTAGACATTAGACAGAGAGCTAAAGGTGAACAGCTATGTGGAACATGTAGAACACACAAGACAGATTTAGCAGAATGGAGTTTTACTATAAAATTTTTAAAACTCATAATGCTCTGCTTCTTATTTAGTTGAACTTTTTCTTACATGTATATTTTCTAATGAGAAAGTGTTAGAAAATACTCTGATGAGGAAAAAAAATTGCATTATAATTTCTGAGAAGAAATCTTTGATTTCAATGGTATTCACTTTAATTTTACCATTTTAGACAGAGCAAGGTAAAAAGAGTAGAAAAAATTCTTCTTGACAACTCATTTATTGATCTTGTGAAACTGAAGAAGGAATTATGATGTTTAAAATGTTTTTTTTTGTTGTTTTTTACTTAAGTCAGCTCCATTATTCCCCATCCCTTCAGTGTGATGCTTTTGAAATAAATGAAAAAAGAAAAACCCACAATTTAAAAATTCCTAAATTACAAACAAATACACAATATAAAATATCTTTAAATTTTAGGTTAGTGTACATCTGGAAACTTAACATCCAGGGCACAAATTCCCTCTTTTTTGTACAGCAGTTATTTACTACCTTTTTTTAAGCTGGAAAAGTCCTTAGAGACTTTTTATTAGCAGATCAGGAAATTTGGGTTTGGAGAGCTTAATAAACAAGTCAGAGGTCAAAAAGCTAGTTATAGGCAGACTCTGGATTTGAACCCACGTCTCTTCACTCTCACTTTTGCCTCTTTCAGTATAGATTCTGTAATAAGAAAGAGTAATAGGTACATATATGTTCTCAAAATATGTAATATGTATTTTTTCTGATAGTAAAAGTGATCATAGTAAAAATATTCAAACAGTGGCCAAGTTGAGAAAGTAGAGTGAGTTCTGACCTTCTAATCCAAAGTCCAGGTATTTCATATAGATCTAAAGGAAGATAAATTACCTTAGTATAGCTTAGAGTTTAAAGCAGGGAAAAGTCTAATTTTTTGAACTTCTGCTTCTTTCTTATACCATAGGAAGGCATTCATTCAAAGTCTGTCATTACTGCAGACCCAAATTTAGAAAGTTATGGCTGTGATATTGCTACTCTTGAAGGAAGACATCACACAGAGCAGTTTTGCAAAATGTTGTGAAATTGAGTGCTATGGAAACAGGACACCACCCGATTCCCCTTTGGAACACATGAGGTAATCATTTGAATTATACCTTTGCAAAGGCATGTTAGAATGCATTTTTAGATCGCTGTTTGAAACAGTGATTAACATGACCCTTTTTGGGGGAGGCTTGATCTGCTTGTCAGCTGCCTAGAAACACAACAGGCTCTAAGAAAGGGTTTATTATACAAGTAATACAACCCAAAAGGCAAGGTGTATGCAGAAAGGAAAAAGAGATTTTGTTCTGTCCTGGTGCGGCCTCAGATATTTATTAATCGAGATGGCATTTGCAGTGGCAAATCCCATTTCCCTTTTCACACCCCCTCTGGCTGGCATATGATGATAGCATTAGAGCTGATGCCACTTGGCTGATCATGCATTGCTGATCACCAGTCAAGGCAACAGGAAGAGACAAAAGAGAAGCCCAAGCAGTCCCCAGAGCACAAATGTGAGGGCGAAATTGCTCATTTGAAACGTTTGAAAATTTCATCCCATTTCTAAATACCAAAGTGTATTAGTTTCCTTTATTCTTATATGTTGTTAGATGGCATGCAGTCCATTATTTATGAACCACTTGCAAGGCTGCTCCTCCCATCTCTCCATCCCCTCCCACCTCTCTCTTCCAGTCCCCATCCTAAGTACTGCACTGTCTTATTTAGTAACCTTCCCTTTGTTCTACCCTGTGCTTCTAGTTTAAATATGTTAGGGTTCTATGAGATTGGTCATGTTAGTGTATCAGGTGCCAGAAAAAAGAGAAAAGAGCTAAAATCCTTATTTACAAATAATATTTGCATTCTGTGGGTTTCTCATAGTTTTACTAAACATTCATTGCTTCATGTTTAGAATTCATTTGACTTCATTTAGAATTCATTTAGGATTCATTGCTTGACATAATAAGGTGCTATATAAAAGAAACGATTAGACATTTTTCCTAATTACCAGTTTCACTCTTTAAAGAGACAGATAAAATATTTATGGGGAAAAGTGTGAGATTATAGACAGTCAGGTTCTAGACCCACTTCCTAACTGATTGGAGTTTCTGTTAAAGGGTCCGTAAAAGTACTAGGTCTTACGAAAGTTCTGCAAAAATCTCTATAACTGCTATGAGGAGTCAAGAGGTTTATGAGAAGAGAAAATCTCTAGTATAGAGTACCATCTTGGATACCCTGCTAGTTTTTATGCAGCAATTACATTATGGCCTCCTTTCAATATTGAATTAAGTCATAATAAGAAGGAAATCTAAATATAAAAAGTGGGACTCAGAAAATACCACCTGCTTTTCTCTTCCTAAAAGCTAGGCATTGTTCTAGGCAATGCAGCAGCAAACAAAGTGGACAAAAACCTCTGCTCTCAGGCAGCTTGCATTCCAGTGAAAGAATGTTAACTGAATGGACTAAATAATATAAATATAGGTATGTGACTGATATTTCTGATATAATGAGAAAACTGGAGGCTGCCTCCATACTAGAACAGTTTACGTATAATCCTCTAAAGACATTTGACTCATCACTCTTATGTAGATTTGACAGCTGATATAAATGATTTGGGATAAGTTTCTGACAAAGCTTGCACATTAGGTTACATAATTCAGATGAGAAAGATGTGGGATGAATAATTCAGTTGCAAATAGTACACATTGATACCAGTTTATTTCCTTACTATGAATTTTCTCCAATGACTGACTGCTCTTGAGCAAATGGGATCTGGCTAAAGAATTGGGATTTTTCTGGATATGTTAAATGTCAAGTTACACATTCAAATAATTTTTTTAAAAATCTCTTCCCTTATTTACAGGCTTGAAGAAAAAAAAATTGTATCTTTTGCAGTAAAAGATTACTAGAAAAAAGACAGTCTTAATAATCAGGAGATGGAGGTTCTGACTAGAACCAGTGGTACTTTTCACAAACTGAGTAACTTCATGCTATTTGTCCTTTCTTCACCACAGTTTTTCCATCTGTAAAATGAAGAGCTTGGCTGATCATCCCTAATAGCCCTTCCAACTAATACATTCCATGCTTCTATGACTTGATGAGTTAGAGTCATATAGACGATCCTTCCCAGACTACAAATACAGAGTTTAATTTCTTCCTTTAAATTGTATTCTTTCTTGGAATCAATTTAAACACTTTCTTTAAAGTTAAAAGACGTATAAGCAATCCAGCAGAGCTATTTTATTGGATTCTCAAAGTTCCAAGTAAAACAGAAATAATCTTTAAAAATAATAATCAAGGATTTTATGTATAAAGATGGAGTTCATTTCTGATCACTGTTCCAATCTTATAAATTCTTATATATTTTAACATAGAAGACATCTTTTGAATGTCATAGAAATAAGTCAGTGATCCAGTGTGCTCAGAATAGTTAGTCATATGCTTCCGTATCAGATAATTTTGTGAATATTAATACTGAATAATAATCACTTTCATAATACCCATCACCTACTGAGTGACATCAGTATCTCTGGCAATATGCTAAGCTCCTCACATACCTCAGGTCTATATACCTCAAGTCTCTATACCTCACACTTTAAGTTGGTATAACACTGATATTTATTTATTTTGGCTCTGCTAGGTCTTTGTTGCAGCATGCAGGCTTTCTCTAGTTGCAGCGAGCAGGGGCTACTCTCTAGTTCTGGTGCATGGGCTTCTCATTGTGGTGACTTCTCTTGTTGCAGAGCAGGGGCTCTAGGTGCTCAGGCTTTAGTACTTGTAGCATGTGAGCTCTAGAGCACAGGATCAGTAGTTGTGGCACATGAGCTTAGTTGCCCTGCAGCATGTGGAATCTTCCCAACCCAGGGGCTGAACCATGTCCCCTGCATTGGCAGGTGGATTCTTTACCACTGAGCCACCAGGGAAGTCCAACACTGAGATTTAGATATCATTGTGCCATTATTTGCAAGTGAGGAAACAGATATAAAAAAGTTAAGTAATTTGATAAGAGTAATATACCTACTAGGTCTTCCCAGGTGGCTCAGATGGTAAAGTGTCTGCCTGCAATGCAGGAGACCTGGGTTCAATCCCTGGGTCGGGAAGATCCCCTGGAGAAGGAAATGGCAACCCTCTCCAGTACCCTTGCCTGGAAAATCCAATGGACAGAGGAGCCCTGTAGGCTACAGTCCATGGAGTCGCAGAGAGTTGGACACGACTGAGTGACTTCAATTTTCAATATACCTACTAAGTGGCAGAGCCTGGATTCAAACCTAGGGCTCTGTGATTACAAAAGTCTAATGCTTTTATGCATATGCTATACTACCTCATTTGATCCCCACAAGAATAATATTACATAGGTAAGGCATGATAAGCCTTAGTTTGTAGATGAGAAAACCAAGTCTAAAAGTTTAAATGACTGGCCTCAAATTACGAAACTACTAATGAGGGTAGCAAGGTCCACAGCCTGATGACAAGTATACAATCATATGTAAGCTTCCATTTTGTTCTTTTACATTAGGCCAACAAACATTTGTGAGAACAATTAAAATATTGTGCCTAGTCATAGTATCAACTATGAGAGTATTTTAGGTTTTGGAGCAGTGTTGAAAATAGATTTAGGTCATAAAATTAATTTACAGAGGATATTGTGTGTTACAATTGTTCTATCAATCAAGACATTTTGAGGGCATCTCTGTGTCCAGCATTCTTCTGGCACCCATGGGAGTACAGAGAAAGGTATAACATGGTGTCTGTCTTCCAGGAGTTCATAATTTAGGTAGTATCTTACTCTGCTTGGGCTGCTATAACAAAATACCATAGACTGGGTGGCTTTTGAACTGTGGTGTTGGAGAAGACTCTTGAGAATCCCTTGGACCGCAAGGAGATTCAGTCAATCCTAAAGGAAATCAGTCCTGAATATACATTGGAAGGACTGATGCTGAGGCTGAAACTCTACTACTTTGGCCACCTGATGCGAAGAACTGACTCATTGGAGAAAACCCTGATGCTGGGCAAGATTGAACGCAGGAGGAGAAGGGGACGACAGAGGATGAGATGGTTGGATGGCATCACCGACTCGATGGACATGAGTTTGAACAAGCTCCGGGAGTTGGTGATGGACAGGGAAGCCTGGTGTGCTGCAGTCCATGGGGATGCAAAGAGTCAGACACGACTGAGCGACTGGACTGAACTGGGTGACTTAAACAGCAGAAATTTATTTCTCATGGTTCTGGAGGGTGGGAAGTCTAAGATCAAGGTGCTGGCAGATTTGGCATCTGATGAGGGCCTCTATTGTGTGCTCAAATGGTCTTTATCTGGTGGGTGTTCCTGGAGTGAGATTTAACTCTTCCTCTTCTTAGAAGGGTCTGACTCTCAGGACCTAATCTAAATCTAATTACCTACCAACCGACCCACTTCTAAATATCATCAAATTGGGAGCTAAGGCTTAAACATGAATTTCCGGAGGTGGGGGGCACAAACATGTAGCGCAAACCATTTGGTCCCCCCTCCCAAATTCATGTCCTTCCTACATGTAAAATATATTCATTTCATCTCAACAGTCCGCAGAATTTTAACTCATTCCAGCATAAACGCTAACATCAAAAGTCCAAAATCTTACCTAAATATCCTGATAAGATTCACCCAGAGACAAAATTCTGCTCCAGTTATGAACCTGTGAAATAAGACAAGTTCAGTTCAGTTCAGTTCAGTCGCTCAGTCATGTCCGACTCTTTGCGACCCCATGAATCCCAGCACGCCAGGCCTCCCTGTCCATCACCAACTCCCGGAGTTTACCCAAACCCATGTCCATCGAGTTGGTGATTCCATCCAACCATCTCACCCTCTGTCGTCCCCTTCTCCTTCCGCCCCCAATCCTACCCAGCATTAGGGTCTTTTCCAATGAGTCAATCCTTCGCATGAGGTGGCCAAAGTATTGGAGTTTCAGCTTCAACATCAGACCTTCCAATGAACACCCAGGATTGATCTCTTTTAGAATGGATTGATTGGATCTCCTTGCAGTCCAAGGGACTCTCAAGAGTCTTCTCCAACACCACAGTTCAAAAGCATCAATTCTTCGGCACTCAGCTTTCTTCACAGTCCAACTCTCACATCCATACATGACAACTGGAAAAACCATAGCCTTGACTAGACGGACTTTTGTTGGCAAAGTAATGTCTCTGCTTTTAAATATGCCATCTAGGTTGGCCATAACCTTCCTTCCAAGGAGTAAGCGTCTTTTAATTTCATGGCTGCAGTCACCATCAGCAGTGATTCTGGAGCCCCCAAAAATAAAGTCTGACACTGTTTGCACTGTTTCCCCATCTATTTCCCATGAAGTGATGGGACCAGATGCCATGATCTTAGTTTTCTGAATGTTGAGCTTTAAGCCAACTTTTTCACTCTCCTCTTTCACTTTCATCAAGAGGCTCTTTAGTTCTTCTTCACTTTCTGCCATAAGGGTGGTGTCATCCACATATCTGAGGTTATTACATGCTTCTAAAATACAGTGATGGGACAGGCACGGATAGACATCCACATTCCAAAAGGAAGGAAGAAAAGGATGCTAGGTCCCAAGCAAGTCTCAAACCTTGTAAGGGAAATTCTATGAGACCTTAACATTTGTGAATTAGTCCCTTTAGTCTAACGCTCTGCCTTCTAAGACCACTGGGGTGGCCATGTCACTCCCATGGCTCAACAGAACACAGCCCATACTGAAGGTCCCTGCAGGGGCCTTGCCGCTGAGGTACTTGGGGAGAGTGACTCTGGCCTGCCAGTCTGGAGAAGTGGCCCCACCCTTTGAAACCTAGGAGGAACTGGCCATGTTTCCCAGCCTCTGGTGGGAATGGCAGCCCTGGTGATATCTGGATCACCCTTCAGGGTCATTCTTCCCTTTTCATAAAGGGAACAGGCTCCAGAAGGAGCTGGGGCTGTCTAGGATTATATCCTTCCTTCCCATCCTCACAGCTGTGGCCCTAGCGCAGAACTGCAACATCGCCCTCTTAGACTCACACCTGTGCTGTCAGCTAGTATGATTTTCCCTCCAGGCCATCCTGTAGGCCACAGAAAGACTCTGCTCCCCAAAGACCAATCTCAGATACCTGTTCAAGGACCTACAGTGGCTGCCTAGGCACTTCACAATTTATTGTTCCTTGAAGTCCAACTCCCCCTTTCCTCTGTCAAAATGGTATATAATTCCCAGTGTCCAGCCACTTCTTTGAGTCTCATTTCTTCTCTGTGAACTCCCATACATGTAAAATATTAGTAAAAATTGTATGCCATTTCTCTTATTAATTTGCCTTTTGTTAGTTTAATTCACAGACCCCCAAGGAGTTAGCTTAAGGGGCTATAGGAAAACTCCTTCCACCTTGACATTGTCTTGTCTTCTTAGTCTCTAATCTGGGACAGACAAATTAACTTCTGAGTTAACTAAGGTAATGCAACTTGGGGCTTAGAGGTAATTATAGATAAAACCCTAGAGTGCAGGTAAGAGGAAAGAATTCACATTAATAACCTATAGAATTTGGTACAGTCTACGTGAGTAAAAACTAGTTAAATTTGTTATTAACATTGACTTTTTGGGCATCTGTAGTACATTTTAAGATGACTTGTGTATGTAAATTGGGAATTGAATTCAACACTAATAAAATCAGATTTTTTTTCTTGAAATAATCATTTGAAATACTTGAGAGAAATGACCAGATGTATGGTTACAAATAACATTTTCTCCTCCTTTTCTCTCTTTCCTACTTTTGCATTTCCTTCATTTTTCTTACCTGTTGAATCCTCATTTTTTCTTCTTTATGTTGACTGGTCACTTGTTCAAATTTTACTGAGCACCTCCTATTTAGTTTTTACTTTGTCCTTTAGGGGCTTCCTAGGTGGCTCAGTGGTAAAAAAATACACCTGCCAGTGCAGGAGATGCTGGTTCGATCCCTGGGTCGGGAAGATGCTCTGGAGGAGGGCATGGCAACCCACTCCAGTATTCTTGCCTGGGAAATCCCATGGACAGAGGAGCCTGATGGGCTATGGTCCACGTGGTTGCAAAGAGTTGAACACGACTGAGCGACAGAGCACTGAACTTGTCCTTTAGAAATAATTATAACAGTGAGTGAAATATCTCAATTCTCCCATTATATTCTTAGGGAAATAATTACTAGGAAATTAAATCAACATATATGGATATTTGGTCTGGGCAAGCTCACAAACGATGTTGCTGTCATTTTGATTTTCTATTGTATCACAAACATTTATAGAAAATACTGTTCAGATTCTGGAATACCCATATCTATCTTCCTGAATTATACATATCTGTGGGTTTATTAAAATACCTCAAGCACTAGAATGAATTTAAATGGCAGGTCCTAATTGACAGGGATGATTTAGTGAAATTTCTTTAAACTGCCTTTTTTTCAGGGGAAAAAGCCTGACTTTACTCTGAACTTTACCCTTGTCTCTTTGAAAAAAGTTTAGTGAGAAAGACTTGGTGTCAGTTAACAAAAAATGACTGAAGATTTGCATACTTTTACCAATGGAATAAATGAACAAAGTTTGCAATTGAAAAGGCAGTTTACACCTTTTGTTGTTTTGGCCTGTAGAAATCCTATTATACTTCAAGCACTGCTCTAAGGAATGTGCAAACAAGTATTAATTAGATCAATGACATGTCTTTGTAGTTTCTTTTATCAGGATATTTAAAACTGAATATTCAAGCTTTCATTCATATATCACACACCCGTCTCACCAGTATATTTATACCCTAGTATATTTAATTGCTCAAGCTTGTTTTCCAGGTGAAAGTCCTAAATGCATTGAAACCTAGGCTACAGAGTCAGCAGCGTCCTCCAAGGTGTTTGCGATTTAAGGAGCCACTGACTTTAAGCCCTTTAGTATTTGAAATCATTGTATGTTATCTACCACAAATGGTGACTGAATTCAAAGGAATTCATGGAAAGATACTCCACAAAAGCAGTTGATTTTACTTAGCAGAGTGAAGATGCACAAAGAGTTTCATAAAATGGGATCAGAACTTGTAAAAATGTAACAGTTGGGTTTCCAAAAACATCCACAATCTAGACGGGGGTTTTTGATAGGCCTCAGCAATATATACCTACTTTCTGCCTAACTTGTGTTAGTCTTTTTGATCCAGAGGAAATGTCCTGCATGTGTATTGACAGTTCAGCCTTGATCATTTTAAATTGTATTTTTACAGGCAAAGCTGAGACAATCAATCTGGTTACACGCTTGATCCCAGTTCATATAGATAAGGCATTTTAGGCAAAACTACAGAATATTTTAGTAAGAACTATATGACAAATTATATACTTCAGGGAAATAAATCTCTACCTATCCATCTATCATCCCAATTTTTCCTACTTCATAGGCTTCTTGACAACAAATACAAGTTTTTTTTTTTTTTCTAGTATGAAACTGTATGCATTATGCATGACATAGACCAAAGTTAGGTATTTCTCATGTTTTAGTAGTGCTTTTGGATTTCAAATGAACACTCTCCTTTCTGAAGTAGAAAGGAAAATTGTAAGAACTTTTCTAATGGTGATTTCTATTTTTCTCTTCTGTAAAAATCTAGAGTAATAAATCCTACCAATAACTGTATCATATTTTCTTGTGCAAAATGAAATGGAAAGGTGTGATGTAAAAAAGTAAAGCAACAGAGAAGGTACTCCATCTTTGAAAGAATTTAAAGGTAGATCTCATCGGTTAATATTGCATGCTTAAATGTTACATTGAAAAGCTTTCTCAGAAGTAAATACTAAAATAAAATATTGTGCTGTTTGATGAATAAGCTGAGCTGAAAAAAAAAGGAAAGATAAAGCATACAAGTATATATGTTCAAGTATTGCCTATAGGGTTATTTTCGTTAGAATGATTATACACATTCAATCTGAAATAATAAAATTATATTGCAACATAATTACATTGAACCGCTTTATAGTTGTTTTTTTTTTTTTTTTTTACTCTGGGAAAGAAACTGCATTCCCAGCTGTTTCTCAACTCTTGTTATTTAAAGAAGTAAACCTTTTGTTCTTAAAACTTACTTAGTTCCTTCTAATTCTGTTGATGGACATCCATTTCTACTGCCTTATTTTATGTTAATATCTAACAAAGAAATGCTGTTAGCCTCCTGCCAGTAAAGGCCCCGCCTCCTTTGTTGGGAGGGTGGAGAGGAGGGGGGGTTCTTTTTTAGCCTTTTACTTCACAGAAGACTTTAAACTTCCTCTCTCCACATCTAGTCAAGAAGAGAATTTCTGCATGAGCTAAAAATTCCTAGGAAAAGGCTATAGCCCCCAAGTGTGGAAGGTGGTTCTTAGCTGTCAATTCCCTTTTGTTATTCGCTCAAATGGAATTATGAAATGTTCGTGGCTTTGTGGGGCAGAACGCATTTCTCCCGAGCAAATGCAAATGCATTAGGTGTGCCCAGGTAATTTGAAATGCTCATGCTGGCAGCTTTTCTGCATGAGTAAAGCTGTTTAATTAATGCATTTTCCCCTTCCTTCTGATTAGTTGATTCTGATTTTCTTTGAATAAATTAAACTCTCTGTAATATGCTTCCTATAGCTTCTTGGGCTACCCAAGGCCTGATACCTCCCACCAGGAGGGCAGATGCAAAGAAATGAAATGATTCCTCTGCATATTTCTCACAGAGATTTCTCTCCTATACAAAAGACTCTGATTTTCCTTGTACCATGGCTCGGATGAGTGATGTGTTCAAAGAGGATCTCAGGGTTTCTGTTGATGTTGCTCATTGATACTAGTCCTTCCCACTTGAATCCCGGAAATGGGTGGTGGTTCCGTCTAGTTTTGTTTTATTGAGATTTGGGGAGTAAACATTCAGTGAGGTAGGAAAGAAGTGGCCTAAACACTTTTCCCTAATAACAGTGCTCATGTTAACTGTCACTGCTTAGTACTCATGCCAGCTTCTATACTTGGCGTGGGGTTAAATTTTTTTCCGCAAGTGTCACAGGTTTCTAAAGGAAACCTTTGATTTGTAAAAATAATTTATTTGTATCAGAAAGGCAGAGTAGCCATAGAAAGAAGGCTAGGCCTGGATTGGGAAGGACTGTGTTTAAAACCCTAACTGCCACTAACCAGTTTTGGTCAAATCAAGGTCTTGTAAAGGCCCTAATCTCTTAAATGGGAACCTCCCAGCCCCTGTATCCTCAATATCCTTACAGGATACACATATCAGGTGTCTTACTGAGAGTTGATATAAGGTCCCAAACTGCTGTCCCATGTTAGGTTTTTGCTTCCATAACCACAAGAGAAGTCCCTTAAGAGAATGTTCTTGTTCTTCTTGCCCCACTCCATTTGGCAACACTGCAGAGATAATGCAATCATGTTCTTGAGAAAATTATTAATAAGTGTAATGACAATATTTTGTAGCTCTTTTCTCCTAGATACTTGGGACTTGTCAGCAGTCTTTTGTAGATCAATTTTTTGTGTATTTATGTCTTTAACATATCTCTTGACTTCATTTTTAACACTTTTGTCAAGGAACATTGAAAGTGAATGCCAAAGAGACCCAGGTTTGATCCCAGGCTCAGGAAGATTCCTTGGAGGAGGGTATGGCAATCCACTCCAGTATTCTTGCCTGGAGAATCCCATGGACAGAGTAACCATTGGGTCGAAAAAATTGGACACAACTGAATTGACTTAGCACGCATGTACTGTTGCAATCAGATTCTCAATTTTTTATTAATACTTTTTACCCACCTCCATTGTTCACTTAATAAATCCAGTAACTCCAACTCAGGGCTCATTGACATACTTTGCAGAAACAGTTATAGCTCACTTTATACCCCAGAAGTGTTGGAGAAGCTCTGTATGATTAAGAATAGGTCAAGAGGGCAACAATATTTTTATACTGACCCTTGTAATTATGTTAAGATCCTTTATGTTATGAATGGCTTTCCTTGAGGTCTCTTATGACTCAAAGTAGTTAATGAATTAAATGTAGTAGTGTTTAAAGTAAACTAGTTTGATTAAGTAGACAACCCACTTCTTTATGTAATACTTTGAAATGTGTATCCAGCTGTTATTTTTCTTAAATTTTTATTGTGAAATAATTCCAAACTTACAGGCAAGTTGCAAATATAGTACCAACAGCTCCATATACTTTTCATTTAGATTCTCTAATTATTTAAATCATTTTATCATTCTCTATTTATTATTATTACTATTTTTTTTGGTTGCACCATGAACTTGCAGGATCTTAGTTCCCCTGACCCGGCATTGAACCTGCATGCATGCAGTGAAAACGCTGAGTCCTAACCACTGGATGGCCAGGGAACTCCCTCATTCTCTCTTTTAAAAAAATATGTTTTATTACTTTTTTCCTAACTAATCTTAAGTAAGTTGCAAATATGATATGCCCATTGCTCCCAAATAGTTTAGCGTGTATTTCATAAAAAAGACATAGATACTTTCTTATATAATTAGTGCTACCATCGAAATCAGAAAATTGACATTTTAACCCACAGACTCTATTTGGTTTTTGGGTGTTTTTTTTGGTGATTTTGTTTTGTTTTTGTTGGAGTATAGTTGCTTTACAAAGCTGTGTTAGTTTCAAGTGTACCACAAACTCCATTTGAATTTCACCAATGGTACAATAATGACTTTTATAGCAATCAGTTACTCAATAAATAAAATATACTTTTTCTTCTGGTCCAGGATCCAATCCAAGATTATGTGTTATACTTAGCTGTCACATCTTTTTAGTTTTGCTCAATCTAAAACATTTTCTCAGTTTTTCCTTGTCTTTCATGACCTAGACATTTTTAGAGTACAGTTCATTTGTTTTGTAGACTGTCCCTCAATTTGCACTGTCTGACATTTCCTTATGAGTAGATCCACTTATGAATTTTTGGGCAAAAATATAACAGAAGTAATGTCACATTTTTCTCAATTTATCATATCAGGAGGTACATTAAATTGTCCTATTACTAGTGATGTTACCTTTAATCACTGGTTAAGGTGATATCTATCAGATTTCTTTACTAAAAAGTTACTATTTTCTCTTTGTTATAAATGAATATTTTGTGGGGAGATACTTTGAGACTATGTAAATATTCTATTCCAATGATGATTTTCTAATTCTACCATTTATTAGTTAGCATTCTACTATAAGGAACAGCTTTCTTTTCTTCCCTATTTACAAAAGTATGAATTTCTATTTTACAGAATTATATGTTGCCATCATTATTTTGATGTTCAAATTATCTCAATTTGGTCAATGAGAACCACTTCGGGTGGCTCCTGTGTCCTTTTGACATGCCCTCGTCATTTTGGGGACACTTTCTTACTTTCTGGCATAATAAGATATCCCAGACTCATCTTGTCTTTTTCCCTTTCCTGGGTCTACAATCAGCCATTTCTCTGCATTTATTGGAGAATAATATTTAAAGCACCAAGATCTGGGAACTAGGTATATTCGTTGATGCTGGGATGTTAATGTTGCTAGGCTCCCACAGTGGACAGAGATAGGAAATTTTATATACACAATAAGTAGTAGCAGATTTACCATAAAGCAAATTAGAAATAAACATCAGGGCCCTCATTTACATGGTCCCCTCCCAATGCAATGTGTTCATATGGTCATATATTTTTGCAAAATTTGAAAATAATTAAGACACTGTCTCTCCGTTTTGACTTCTCCATCATACCTGCCTTCTTGTAGAGTGGCATTTGAGTGGCTGCAGGTATTCTGGGGGTTGGGGTAAGGGGGAGTTACAGTGGGAATGGATTTTTTAAAACCATTTTACTGAGGTCTGATTGACATACAAAAAGCTATTCATATTTAATGTGTACAACTTGATGAGTTTACAAGTAAGTATACACCCATGAAACCATTACCACAATCTGTGTCTTAAACATGTTCATCACCTCCAAAAGCTCCCTCCTCCTTTCTTCTTTGTTTGTGATGATGATGACCATAAAAACACCTAATATAAGATCTACCTCAACAAGTTTTTTAGTATACAGTATGGTATTTTTAGCTATAGACACTATGCTGAAGTAGTAGGTATCTAGGACATACTCATTTTATATGATTGCAACTTTGTGGAAGTGAGACTACTTTTAGTTGGGGTTAATGTAATATGTTTATGCTGTTTGCAGTCACCTGGGATTATAATTATAACTACCTAGAAGGCATAGGAATAGTTTGCATTACTACTCACTGTGCCATCTCACCTGGCACCATGGCATGAAAGCATAGGCTCAGAAGTCATATCATGATATGAATGTGTAACCCATGATATGAATGACCACTTGGAAGTATGTGATTCATACAGGAGAAATAAGGTTGAAATCTACACAACTAGAAGCTGATCTGTAGAAAACTCTCCCAGATCTTACAGGTCATTTATGAAAGAAACTTGACAGAGTTTTCTTCCTATTTTCATTAAAAAACTGTAAATTTACAGTTACATGATATTAATAATGAAGATTTGTGTTGATGAACAAAACTTTTGAAAATTATCAATAATAATAAAAACAAAATTTGAATAATCATGCTACACAGAAGAAAGATTGAATTATCTTTCTATTTTCTTCATGGAAATTTATATTATCAATACAAAATCTTTGTCATATGAAAAGATGATCAAAGAGTATTCAGCTTTAAAAGTGGGAAATTGTAGCTATGTCATGGAGTTAATATAAACAACATGTTATTTTTATGGATTTTGTAATGTTCATGCTATTTCAGCTTTTACAAATGTATGATTTGTTTCTATTTCTAAATTCTAGGTAAATATTTAGTTACTGAGTTTTGTAGTGATATTTTTTGGTATTTTTTGTATTGACATCTTTTTCTTAAAGATAGGCCTGCAAGTGCAAGTAAGTGCAAGTGTTAGTTACTCAGTCATGTCTGACTCTTCCTGATCCAGGGATTGAACCCAGGTCTCTTGCATTGCAGGCGGATTCTTTACCCTCTGAGCCACCAGGGAACACCCCCAAATAGCCCTACAAATTGTGTAAACTGTAAGACTCAGAAAACCTAGATGGACATCTGATAACATGGCAGGAGGTAGATATTCAATAGATATTTCTTGAGGGAGTGAAGGAGTGAAGAAAGCATATTTTTAGGCAGTCTTCCTGGGTACAGAAGGCATTGAGGGAAATGCCAATCAGTTTGCAGCTGGGTCAGGGTGGTGGCAACTAAAGGCAAAGGGAGTCTTAGCTTGAGATCTCTGGTGGATGGGAAACTGTGCCCATGTAGAAGTTATTGCCTCCTTACCACCTTGTTAAGAGGCTGAGGAGATATCTGAGTTAGGTGAGAAGTGGGGAATGATTTTGCAGGGGTACACAGTAGGGGGGAATCCATACTCTGTATCCATTCTCTCCTCCCGGCTATTATCTCTACTTTTGGTAATGAGGTTTCTGCCAGGAAAATATGGGTCTGACTCATAGTTTCTTTGTTAATAGGGACATTACCATATGATTTTTTCCAAATAGTGAATTACAATAAAAGGACATCCATTTCTAGTTATTTGAAGTTTCAGTAGAGAAAAATAAAGGCCCCAAATTTTACACTATTCTGAGCTCACAGAGACAAGAGAAAAACTAGCGATAATATGGAAAATGGACTCATAAATCATTATCTTTTTTTTATTTGCAATTAAACCACACCTCTGATAATATTAAGAAAAAATAATTTGATTTGAGTTTTGATCTTTTCAAAGTCAGTCATGTTTGCCTCTATTTTTTTTCAGATGGATTGTTTGGAGTATTTAAAGTCCTCCAGGGGAAAACAACAAAAAACTAGGTAAAAGCCTTGCATCTTCATTATCAAATCACTTAATTTATTTTTCAAATATCCATAGATATGAAGTAGTCCACAAACAATAAGCCTTTATCCAGACACAGTGAAGACAAAGAAAATGTTGTTTTCCATAGAAGGTAAAATGGAAGGATGCAAAGAATAAGACATTATGTTTCACTAATTACAATTTTTGGATAAAATGAATGATGAAATCATCATATATGTATTACTTAGCACTAGGTTATCCATCACTGTGCATTTTTAAATTATAAAAATGCTTCATTGGGACAATTGAAATAAACACATGGAACACAGATATTTCCCTTTTACATTTGAAATATGTGTAAAAGAAAAGGTTATATAAAAATATCTAGGACAATTTTGATTAAAAAAAAAATCCATAGTCCCTGTGACCTATGAGTAATATTTTAATTTTTGTCTATTATTTTTAAAAACTTTTTATCCATATGCATCAGTTTCTAGATCATTGCAATCATTATATATCTATTATTTTATAGTTTGAATTTTTCACTTGGTATTCTGTGTTAAATATACATGCTACCATGTTTCCACAGTCTTCAAAATGATCCTATTAATGACTGTGTAACCTCCCAGTGAGTAAATGTATCCTTCTTTATTAAGTCATTCTCCTGTTGTGGTGAGTGGAAGGTAATGTGAGCTCTCAGAATGGTGTGTCCCCTTCTCCTATGGAAGGAAGAGAGGAGGGTGGAGTAGGAAAAATTAAACATAGTGAGAAAATTATTATATTATGACTCAGATTGATTTCTCCCTATTATAAAAGTAATATATGCTAATTATGGAAAAAGTAAGAAATCCCAGTGTATATTAATAGGAAAATAAAAATCACCTATAATGTGGCTGCTTGGTGGTCATCCTAACTCCAACAGAAAGAATGGCCAAGTCTTGATTATTCAGGAGTGGCTGCATTTCAGACCATCGCTTTTTCAATAAGCCACAGGAGGGAACAAAAACTAATCTTGTCATTTTTTAGACATACTTCATTTACACCCCAAACAGTGCCCCCCACCCTCACCTCCTGGTGTTTGGGATGGGGTTTGAATATTTTCAGAAATTACAACTACTCCCAAAGCATGAATATTTATTAATCATTAAGATAAATGAGAAAGGAAAATAGAAAGCCTTAATAATTCTTGGGAAAGAGGGGCATTAGTTCTGAAAAACACTAATTTTTTTAAGAAAGGTTTAAACTACTGGATTTATATTTGGAATAAGAGTGCAACTTCCTAAAGGAACTTCATTGAAGGGAACAATCTTGTTTTACTTAAAACATTTTTTTTTTTATTGAAGTATAACTGATTTTAAATGTGTTGGTCTCAGGTGTACAGCGAAGTAATTTAGTTAAATATATATATATATATTTTTCATATATATAGTGCATATATATTCTTTTTTTCAGATTCTTTTCCCATATAGGTTATTATATAATATTGAGTAGAGTTCCTTGTGGTGTACAGTAGAACCTTGTTGTTTATCTATTTTATATGCAGTGGTATGTATATGTTATTCTCAAATTCCTAACTTATCCCTTCTCCTCCAAATGCCCACTAGCCCCTTTATATAAAAAAAGAGCCATAACTTTATTTTCTATATCTGTGAGTCTGCTTTATAAAAATGTTCATTTGTATCATCTTTTTTAGATTTCACATGAGTAATATCATATGATATTTGTCTCTCTCTCTGACTTACCTCATTTAGTATAATAATCTCTAGGTCTATCCATATTACTGGAAATGGCATTATTTAATTCTTTTTTATGGCTGAATAATACTCCATTATATATACATATGCCACATCATTTTTTATCCATTCCTCTGTCAATGGACAGTTATGTTGTTTCCATGTCTTGGCTATTGTAAATAGTGCTGCAATGAACATTGGGGTGCATGTATATTTTCAAATTATGATTTTCTCTGAATATATACCAAGGAGTGGGACTGCAGGATCATATGGTAGCTCTATTTTTAGTTTATTAAGGAGCCTCCATACTGTTCTCCATAGTGGCTGTACCAATTCTCATTCCTACCAAAAGTGTAGGAGGGTTCTCTTTTCTCCACACCCTCTCCTAATGATGACCATTCTGACTGGTGTGAAGTGATACCTCATTGTAGTTTTAATTTGTATTTCTCTAATAATTAGCAACATTGAGCATCTTTTCATGTGCTTGTTGTCCACCTGTATGTCTTCTTTGGAGAAAGGTTTATTTAGAGCTTCTGCCCATTTTTTGATTGGAGGACAACCCTCTTTAAATGGCTGAGTTGCATATACCTTATGAGCAAAACCTACCTTTCAACTTTTCAGTGCAAGTCTCTCCTTGAGGCTGGGCAGAGAATTCTCACTAACTGTTGGCATTTGGGTGAAACAGCTCTTCACTGTGAGCTGCTCACTGCAAGACATTTAGCACTGGCTTCTATTTATTAAAGCTAGAAGTGTCTCTTGTTCTAACAAAAATGCCCTCTCTCCATTTCTACAGGTCCCCTCAGGATTGGTGGGGTCAACTTTGGTTGCAGGCTACAGCTTTGGTTTTTAAGATACTAGACAAGGTGCACGTATCTTGATGGGCAGCTGTAAATCGAGCAAGTTCTAATCTTTCCAACAAATAATCTTGTCTACATTAGAGAGATCATAGCAAACCACAATCTGATCATGAGCTAAAAATCTAGCATGGATTGGAAAATGTGCAGAGCAAAAACAGATAAATCCATCACTGTGTGAACAAGAAGTGGAGATTTGAAGCTTATTTTATTTAGTGCTGGAAAGACCTTTACCTTACAGTAATACCTTACTATTAACAGTGCTTTGTGTAGAAAGTCCTTCTAACTCTGTTATTTGTTTCAATTCGAGATGCATCCCTGTAAATTAAAGACATTTATTATCTCAATTTTATGGATAGGAAACTGAGCCTCAGAAACCCCAAGGTCATACAGGCAGGAAGAGACAAAGCTGGGACTAGAACCCAGGTCTTCAAATTTCTAGACTGTGCCTGATTTATCACATGATTCTTCATCATACTGGTTCTGGGAAATATGGAGAGAGGGCAATGGATTGGGCACAATTGCTTCATAAAAGCTATAATATATGGCCAGGAGGATGAGGACTGTTAAGCCAAGACAAGAACAACTTAGGGAGTAAATTCTTTAAGAGCTTTAGCAATGAGAAGTGAATGTTAGGTGAATCTTTCTCATTTTGACTAATGGGGTACTCAATAGCAATGAAACAGAACTGCAAAAACAAAACAAAGCAAAAATAAAACATACGGCCAAGTTTACTCTGCACCAAGTAGTTCTGGACAGGGAAGAATGTTCAACACTGGGTAAGGTATCAAAAGAAATTGGGGAAACTTCTTTAGGTTTCTTCCTTAAGCTTCTTGCTGAAGCCCAGTTGGATGTATGTAGCTCACGATCTCATGTCTCCCATCAGTGAGAAAGATGTCTACTGAGGTTTTCAACGTCTCTCACAGAACAGCAGCATATGGGAAGTATGAGTCTCACCTACTGAATCTGACTTCTCTTTCCAGCTCTGTGATGAGTAAAGAGCCTGCAAGTGGCAAGTGTGCTGCTGCAGTCCCAGCTCAACACTAGAGTCCAGGGTGAGAGTAGATCTGTGGGGCCACCATGACACCCTTGGTGGTGGTAAAGAAGAACTTCTAGGCACCTCCACAGAAGTTGGCCTGGGAAGGGAGGAATCGACCCTTTCTCCTGTATTCTCCCCTCCCATTTCACTGTGAGGGGAGCTCAACTTGAAAGTGCTGGAAGCTCAGTTTTTTCATTGTATACCTGCCAAGAGAGGCTTCGCCTCAAAATGATGGGAAGAAGCTCATAGCCTATGAATTGCTGTAACCGTTGGAGCCAGGTGGAACATTCTTTCCTCTTGCCTCATTATGTAAATCTTAGCCTGCAAAGTGGTGTGTGCATTCTTCTACTGTGAGGCATCAGAAGCTTTGATCAGTTTCTCAAAGAGGTCTGAGACTCAAAAAATGTATTTTCAAAAGCACTTAAAGGTTTGTATAGCTAACCACTAAAGAAAAGTAAATAAGAAGTGAGAAAAAATAGCAAACACAGGGAAACTACAAAATGGCAGAAATCTCTGAAAGTCCCCACACCTGCCCTTGCCTTTCTTACAGGATAACCAGAAACCCTTAAGCCTCTGTCTGTTCATGTGCCTTCCCTAGCTCTCCACATTTCTCTAGCAAATTTAGCCTGTCATGTTTAAATTTCATGTTTTTATTTCAATTTTTGCTGGGGGGCTTCAATATTTTTGCACGAACTTACTCATTAGGTTCTGAAAATGCTATTTGTAATTATGAAGCATTTCAAACATTCAAACTATATATAATATACCAGATACTTTTGCACTCCCCAGGACAAAATAGACATTAACATTTAAGGACTACAACATTTTGTAAAGAAACAGAATGGCATAAATACATATTTCCCATTCTTGTAACCATCAATCAGGAAATTGGTGAGCGCCATTCTCATGTATGTTTCCTGTTATATGCACGTGTCTCCACAAAACAGTAGAGCTCCAAACTGTTTTCCATAGTGGCCGCACCAATTTACATTCCCACCAACAGTGTATAAGGGAGAACAGAAAATCTTTTTTTAAAAAAAAGAGGGATAAAAATGTTTTAATTGTTGAGATTCACTGGTAAATTGAATGATTTACATTGCAGTACTAAATAGATACACAAGGTAATTATCAAACATGAACCGTCAATGACAAGTCCTTGAAAATAGTGTAGAATTAGTGTGATGAGATGCTCTGATCACACACAGGTAGAACAGGAGACTCGATAGCTGTGAAGTATTTGTAGTTATTAATCCATAAGCCTTTGGCTTATGGATTAATGTATAAAAGAAAACAGGAAGTTAATCGAAATGTACACACGGCATGCAAACCTCAGCAGCTGAAGTATTGCCGTGTAATACATTGTTCCCAATAAATAAACCCCTCTGACATTTAAATAAAGCTGAAAGCCAAATAGCAAAAAAAAAAAAAAAGGAAGAGACAGTAATATGGGCTTTCCTGATAGCTCAGCTGGTAAAGAATCCTCCTGCAATCCAGGAGACCCCGGTTCAATTCCTAGGTTGGGAAGATCTGCTGGAGAAGGGATAGGCTACCCACTCTGTTATTGTTGGGCTTCCCCGTGACTCAGCTGATAAAGAATCCACGCACAATGAGGGAGACCTGGGCTCAATCCCTGAGTTGGAAAGATCCCCTGGAGAAGGGAAAGGCTACCCACTCCAGTATTCTGGCCTGGAGAATTCCATGGACTATTCATGGGGTCGCAAAGTGTTGGACATGACTGAGCGACTTTCACTTTCAAGAATCAGTTTAACAATCTTACAGGTAAAAATTAACATGAAGGAGAAATAGTGAAAGATAATAGACAGATATATTACTTTGGGTAATTCATTAATAGTGCCTTATTATTTTAAATTATAAATTATTTAAATTATAAATAGACAAAGGATTTTGTTATATAAAAACTATCAAAAAAGTATCAGTGAAAAGACATGATCTTCATGAGCTGTGGGGATGGTCAGGTGAGAACCCAGGTGGGGCACAGCATCCAGCTGGGCAAGAACCCTTCATAAACTTGTCTTCCACAGAAAGTTCCATATATGAGCATGTTGTTTAGCCAATTCCTTTCTAGAACCACAACATTCAATATGTACCCATGGTTTTAACTATAAACTAAGAATTTGTGGGAGGGGGGTGGTGACTGTTTAGAATTTTGTTGAAAATGTCTGTTCTCATTACAAAATCCCACAAAGAAAAATTCCATCCAGATTTTCATGAGCAGGCTCTCAATGAATATCAGTCATGATATTATTTTCTTTTAATTTTTTCACACAATCTTTGTTTGATTGGACACCATATTGACAGCTTCAGATGGCAGACCAACATACACCCACCATAGTTTCTCCTCTTGTCCTCTTCTGTTATCGATTCTTCTGTTACATATTTAGCTGCTCCTGCAGGGCCTTGGCCCATACCCACGCTGGTGGCAGTGGGGTTTCTGCAGCCACCAGGAAGTCTTTATCATGAAGATGTTACTGCTGCTTCTACTGTCTCTTTAACACCCATGAAGCTGGTGACTCAGCAAGAGAATGGAATTTCTCAGTCATTATTGTTTCAAGTATTTCTTCTGTTTCTTTCTTTTTTTTCTATTATGTGTGTATTACACCTTTTCTTGTATATCTTGTTGTCCCGTAGTCCTTGTATATCTTGTTCCTTTTTTAAATTTTCAGTGTTTGTTCTGTTTGCTTTTTGGTTTTGGAGGTTTCTACCAAGATACCCTCAAGCTCAGAGAGTCTTTCCTTGGCTGTGTCCAGTCTACGAAGAAACACATCAGAGGTACTCCATTTCCTCTAGTGTTTTTGATTCCTTGAATTTCTTCTTGGTTCTCTCTCTTTTTTTAAATACATATATTTTATTGAAGTATAGTTGACTTACAATGTTTCAGATACACAGCTAGGTGATTCAGTTCCTTGGTTCTCTCTTATGATTTCTATCTCTCTGCTTGCATTCTCTACCTATTCTTGCATGCTGTCTACATTATCCATTGGTGCTCTTAGCATGCTAATCATGTACTTAGTTGCTCAGTTGTGTCTGACTCTTTGTGACGCCATAGACTGTAGCCCGCCAGGCTCCTCTGTCCATGGGGATTCTCCAGGCAAGAATACTGAAGTGAGTTTCCATGCCTTCCTCCAGGGGATCTTCCCAACCCAGAGATCAAACCCAGGTCTCCTGCATTGCAGGTGGATTCTTTACCATCTGAGCCACCAGGGAAGCCTGTTTTAAATTCTTGGTCTGATAATTCCAGCATCCCTGCTGTGTTAGGTTCTTGTGCTTCCTTTGTTTCCTCAGATTGCGTTTTCTGCCTTTTGGTGTGCCTTGTGATTTTTTCGTGATTGCCAGGCATTATTTACTGGGTAAAAATAACTGGTATAAACAGACCTTTGGTAATGTGGTGCTGAGGTGTGGGGGAAAGGAGAACCATTCTTTTGTCCTATGATTAGGCCTCAGTCTTTCAGTGAGTCTATGCCTCTGGACTGTTAATTTCACAAGAGATTCTTATATTTTTCTCTCATCTTAGGTGGAACAGAATGGCTAGAGTGGGCTAGAGTTGGGTATTTCCCTTCTCCCAGCTGGAAGGCTAGAGCCAGCTAGAATGTCTCTTCCCCAGGTCAGTTAGGCTCTGATAATAGCCCACCAGATTAGGCTCTCATTAACTAGCTTCTTTTGACAACAGGCCTTATGAAGAATAGATTACTGTGGAAACAACTCAAATGTCCATTGAATGATGAATGGATAAATGAAATGTCTATTCTATGGAGTATTATACAGTAATAAAAAGCTATGAAGTACTGATTCATACTACAATATGGACAATTATACTAAGTGAAAGCATCCAGTCATAGGAGGTCATAGATTGAATAAATCCAATAATAAAAACTGTCCAGAATAAGCAAATTCACAGAAACAGAAAGGAGATTAATGTCAGCCTATTCCTAGGGAATTGCAGGGGGAAATGGGGAGTGACTGTTCATTAGTACTGTGTTTCATTTTAGAGTGATGAATATGTTCTAGAATTGATTGAATTTGATTGCACAAGTTTATGAATATTCAACGAAACATTGGATTATAAACTTTAAATATGTGAGTTACATGGTATGTGAACTATATCTCAATAAAACTGTTTCCAAAAGTGCAAAATATAAATTGTGATTTTGGGGGATTATTTTGTGACCAGTATTTCGAGCTGTGGTAAAACCAGACCACTGATGCAATTTGGCCAATTGCATGGACATCCCTGGTGGCTCAGATGGTAAAGAACATTTCTGCAATGCGGGAGACCTGGATTTGATCCCTGGGTCGGGAAGATCCGCTGAAGAAGGGGATGGCTACCCACTCCAGTATTCTTGCCTGGAGAATCCCATGGACAGAGGAGCCTGGCAGACTACAGTCCATGGCGTCACAAAGAGTCAGACACTAATGAGCAACTAATACTTTTACTTTTAACTTCATTTCTTGGCCTTTAAATTAGTTTGGGCATATAAAAGAGTTGGAGAAATACTGGATTTGGTGACCACTCCAGAATTTTTATGTAGAAGAAGCTCTGAGAAGGGATCTTATGGGAAGGGCCTAGGACATTGATTTTGAGGGAATGTTTACATAGCATGCAAATTTTATCATAAAGTTTCTTTTTATTGTGGTGGCACTGAAGGGAAGCTGGCTTTTAGAGATTATAGGAAGGAGATTAGACCTCTCTCTGCTCCCAGCTGCTGTTTGGCTTCACCATCACCTGACCTCTAAACTGGGAGTTGGAATTTAAACTTTGTCTGACTAGCTCACCACTATATCTCTTGTACTTGCCATGTTAACAGGTTAACAGTAAATGCTTATTGAATGAATAAATGATGCTTATCATTTCTTGGAAGTGATATGAAATGAATGATGAAGTTGTGGAGACTCCAATAAATTGTTCATCCTATTTTTGAAAAAAAAATTGAGCAAAAAAATGAAGCGCCAGTTAAAGACTCTAATGTCAACTTTATTACTGTTAACTAATGGCTGTTAGAGGACATGGCTTGTATCTGAAGGCATGTAGAACTATGAATGCTGAACCTCAGAACTAGATATACTTGCTGTGTTAGATTGTTGTAGTTATAGCCCCAATTTGTTCATACCTTCCTAGGCTATCCCTTCCTGAACTTACTCCGGGCTCAGCTATGGGACTTTCTTCGGTCAATAAAACATTAGAAAATATGACGCAGGCAGATATTTAGAAAAAATTCTTGCATATTGAAGCTTTCCCCTTGTACTTCTGGGAAACATATCAACATGAGACAATCTCGTGTTAGACTCCTGAAGGGTGAGAGTGGACAGAGGCCCCAGCTGTACCAGTTATCTCAGCTGTAGCAGATGAGACCCACACAAGTGAGTGAAGCTATAGTAGACCAGTTAGCCCCAACTGAGCCAACCTAGGTCAGAAGATCCTGTCCAGCTAACCAATAGAATCATGAAGAAAAATCTTTATGGTTTTAAGTACTATTGTGGGTTGAACTGTGTTTCCTAAAAAGACATGTTGATGTCCAAACCCCTAGTGACCTTATTTGGAAGTAAGGTATTGCAAATATAATTATAATGTAAGATATAATGAGGTCATACTAGACTAGGATGGGCCCTTAGTACAATATGACTAGTGTATTTATAAGAAGAGAAGAAACACAGATAGACACAAAGGGAGAATAACATGTAACTATGGAGACAGAGATTGGAGTGATGCTTCTACAAGACAAAGAATGCTAAGTATTGCTGACTGTCACCAGAAGCTAAGAGAAAGGCATGTGACAAATTCTCCCCTAGAGCCTTCAAGACAATGTGGCCTTGCTGACACTTGATTTTAGACTTCTAACCACAAGGCCTGTGAGAGGATACATTTCTGTTGTTTTAAGCTATCAAGTTTGTCATACTGTGTTACAACAGCCCTAGGAAACTAGTATAGCCACTAAATTTGGGGTTAGTTTGTTACACGGTAAAAGCTAACAGATATACTTACCTGATTATTTTTGGCTGCAAAGGACCAGATCCAATGTTCCTGCCCAGAGAAAATTTATAATATGAAAGAGTATTCTGTTAGCAATTTTGATCTAAAGAAGAAAGAAGAGGCTTCTGGGCCTAGCATACCTTATTTATTCTCCCCAGATTCATTTAAGAGATGTCACTCCACCTATCCTGTAGTTTGGTTTGTGAAGAGGTGGAAGAGTCTAGGAATGCCACACTAATTGAATCTTTGAAAGGAAACATTAGGAATTGGGAAGAAACATCCCCCTTAGCAGTTATCTTACATTGAACAGATGAAAAACTAGATTTGGTACTTTTAAAACTTACAAAGAAAACCAAGATTTATCTAGGAAAATTGTGATAATGGATGAATATCATACTTACAGCTTGATATATGATGTTCTACTAAAAATGGCTACAACATTTTACTTTTCCATCAGCTAGTATGGATACACCAAATCCAAGGTCATGAATATTTACCCTTGTGTTTTTTCTGAGAGACTTGCTTTTAAGTTGCTAACTCAATTTGAGTTAATTTTTGTACATGGTGTGAGGTGGGAGTCCGACTTGATTCTTAGTATTCATCATCCAGAGGGGGTAAAACCCACATAGAGTTCATCATTTGGGTTCTGGTAGGCAATGGCACCCCACTCCAGTACTCTTTCCTGGAAAATCCCATGGATGGAGGAGCCTGGTAGGCTGCAGTCCATGGGGTCGCGAAGAGTCAGACACGACTGAGCGACTTCCCTTTCACTTTTCCCGTTCATGCACTGGAGAAGGAAATGGCAACCCACTCCAGTGTTCTTGCCTGGAGAATCCCAGGGACAGAGGAACCTAGTGGGCTGCAGTCTATGGGATCGCACAGAGTCGGACATGACTGAAGCGACTTAGCAGCAGCAGCAGAACACTGAAGTGTATAAATTGGGTTATCATTTCCTATAATTCCTGAATATGTTTTAAAATGGTTGAGGACACATAATATTCTCTATAAAATTCACCTGTTATGCCAAATTCCCAAATAAACTGTTGCTGTTGAAAGTGACTTGAGAGTGTGGGAGTCTTAACCAGCCATTTATACAAATTTGTAATAAAAACAATAGAATTCTGGATGGGATGGGGAGGGAGGTGGGTGGGGGGTCCGGGAAGGGGAACACATGTAAACCCATGGCTGATTCATGTCAATGTATGGCAAAGACTATTACAATATTGTAAAGTAATTAGCCCCCAACTAAAATAAATAAATTTATAAATTAAAAAAAAAAAAACAATAGAATTCTATAACTTTTGTGCAAGTTGAAAATGAATTTGCATCTTGATAGATCTCACTGTATGGTTGGCTGACTTATGTAACCTGTTGGAAGATGATTTTTTAAACCCCATGATTAGGGTTTTATTTACCTTAGGTCATAGGTCACATCCCCTTTATTTACTACTGGGGGTTCTATGTGGGAGCTCCCAGACAGACAGACTCTGTGAGTAGAAGACTAAGGATTTCTGTGGGGATAAATAAATGTCATAATTAATCCAATGGACCTTTCATGGGTATTTACTATATTTAAATCACTGTGCTGGATTCAGGAACATGCAAAGACAGTGGGAAATTATTTTTATATTCAAGGAGCTGGTAGCCTGATTCAAAATATGAAACGTGTTTGTAATACTATGCATATGTGCGTGCTCCGTCTCTTCAGTCATGTCCAACTCTTTGTGACCCCATGGACAGTAGCCCATCAGGCTTCTCTGTCCATGGGATTATCCTGGCAAGATTATGGGAGTGAGTTGCCATTTCCTCCTTCAGAAGATCTTCACAACTCACATCTCCTGAAGCTTCTGTATTGCAGGCAAATTCTTTACCACTGAGTCACCAGAAAAGCCCATAAACTACTATAGCACTAAGATAAAAGTAGTTAAGTGATGTAGGAGAGTTACAAAAAAATTGAAGCCATCTGCATATGTTCAATATGTATAGTATGAGTACCTTACATCCATATTTTCTCTGAAAAATTCAAATTAACACCTATTTCACCTGTATGATAGATAGTGCTCCTTTCTCTTTAGAAAATGTCATTGTTGGTACAATAAGTATATAGTCACTCATAAGAGTTGATGAAAAGACAAATGAGTTAGAGTGCTGAACAACCACAATATGATTTTCTGGTGAAATAAATAAAGTAACAACAAAAGGCAATTGTACGATTTTTTTTTTTGCATTTCTATACACTGCTGCTGCTGCTGCTGCTAAGTCGCTTCAGTCGTGTCCAACTCTGTGCAACCCCATAGACGGCAGCCCACCAGGCTCCGCCATCCCTGGAATTCTCGAGGCAAGAATATGGAGTGGGTTGCCATTTCCTTCTCCAGTGCATGAACGGGAAAAGTGCAAGTGAAGTCGCTCAGTCATGTCTAACTCTTTGCGACCCCATGGACTGTAGCCTACCAGGCTCCTCTGTCCATGGGATTTTCCAGGCAAGAGTATGGAGTGGGGTGCCATTGCCTTCTCCTTTTCTATACACTGACAATGACCAATTCAAAAAGAAAATTAAGAAAAAAAATTCATTTATAATCGTATCAAAAAGCATGAAATTATGAGGAATAAATTTAACCAAAGAGAAGACTTGTACACTGAAAACTATAAAACATTTTTGAAAATAACTCAAGAAGACCAAGATAAAGGGAAAAATACTTTGCATTCTCAGACTGGAAGACATTATTAGGATGACAGTACTACCCAATGTGATCTACAGATTGCATATAATCCCTACCAAAATTCCAATAGTTTTTTGCAGAAAAAAAAATCCTAAAATTCTTATGGACTTTCAAGGGACCCTGGATAGCCAAGGTCGAAGAGGAAAAAAACTGGAAAACTAGTACTTTTTGATTTAAAACTTCCTACAAAGCAATAGCAAGCAAAACAGTGTGGAACTGGCATAAGGACAGATACATAGACCAGTGGGCTAGAATAGAGAGACCAGAAAGTAGCCCTCACCTCATATGGTCAATAGAATTTTGACAGGGGTGCCAAGGCCATTCAATGGGGAAAGGACAGTCTTTTCACCAAATAGTGCTGGGAAAACTGAATAGCCACATGCAAAAGAATTTGGACCCTTACCTTACACCATATACAAAAATTAACTCGAAGTGCATCAAAGAGCTAAATATAAGAGCTAACACTATAAAACACTTAGAAGAAAACTTAGGGTGTAATTCTTCATGTATTTGGATTTGATGATGGATTCTTAATTATGACACCAAAAGCATGAACAACAGAACAAACTTAGATAAATTGGACTTCAGTAAAATTGAGATCTTTTGTTTATCAAAGAACATTATCAACACAGCGAATACATAACCCCCCAAACAGGAGAAACCATTTGCAAATCTTATATCTGATAAGGGAGATGAAAACAACAACAGAAATAAACAACCCAGTTCAAAAATGAGTAAAGAACCTGAATAGATATTCCACCTAATGAAAACACACAAATGGTCAATAAGTACATGAAAAGATGCTCAATACCACTAGTCATTAAGGAAGTGCAAATCAAAACCAAAATGAGGTACCACTATCACATCCATTAGGATAATAATTATTAGAAGATTGG
Source organism: Giraffa tippelskirchi (assembly GCF_054371585.1). NCBI lineage: Eukaryota > Metazoa > Chordata > Mammalia > Artiodactyla > Giraffidae > Giraffa > Giraffa tippelskirchi. The sequence goes on along the minus strand of NC_137289.1, from coordinate 16,093,132 downwards.
AAAGTAACAATTGTCAGAGAGACTGTAGAGAAATTAGAACCTTCTTGCACTGCTGGCAGGAGTGTGAAATATTGGCAGCTACTGTAGAAAACTGTTTGGCAGTTCATCAAAATTGTAAGCAGAGAATTTCCATATGATCCAGTAATTCTACTTCTAGGTCTGTATCCAAAAGAATTGAAAGCAGGTACTCAAACTTGTATACCAATGTTCATAGCAGTGTAACTCACAACAGCCGAAAGGTGGAAGCAACCTATTTCCATCAATAGATGAATGGGTATAATCTGGCTGATAATATTTGTTGAATGTGGCAGATTTGCTGCTAAGTTTGCTCATTGTTTGTTGTAATCCTGGATTGAGCTCACAGCAGAAGTTCAAGAGGTATAATATTGGTTGATTCCAACGTTAAACGAAAACAATTTAGGATGTTCTGTTGCTTTGTGTTTTCCTCTTCTCTTTGTAATCAGTGTGTAGATAATTAAGAAATTACTGTGAAAGTTAAACTTTCTGTCTGCTCTTCACGTAATGAGAAATATCTTTCCTAAATTTGATCTCAATCATTTGTGTTATTTCTTAAGAGCTCATTTCTGTTGATTCTTGTTTGGGCCAAGCCTGATGAATTTATAGCTTCAAAATGAGGGGTGATTTTAATTAAGATATATTCTTTCTGCAAGACCTGATGTGATTTATAGACTTAAACACAAACAAAATGAGAGAATTAAGCATTAAACAGAATAGATGTGTTTTATAGAAATTAGGCAGAGTAGATGCTGAGAGGAAGTGAACTGTGCTGTTTCCAGACAGCAAAGGCGAAAAGAGAAAGAGATTGAATTGTACAGTTTTCCTTATCTGAGAAGAGCCATTTAATAAATTTATAGGCACATACAGTTTTTTCCCCCTGAGATTAAGGCCAAAAGGGAATTTACTTTGTCTGATCTTTTAGAAACCCCTTTGAATAGCAGTCAACAATATCTTCAGTGAGAGTTTTGTAGGAGGTACAGAAACTCTGCTTAAATAAATGGATGGCCTATTGATTACAAGATTGAATGTATAATGTTAAATTGTACAGCAGGGTAGACATTTTTCAAAAGGATTCAAATTATATGATCTAGATATTTTGCTTTCTAATGATCAAACTTCATGAGGGCTAGAGATTAGTAATGATTATTCCAAGCCAGCTTACTAAAGGTGCTGGGGAGTGGTCAATTCAGAATTGAGCACCTGCAGTAAGCATGACTTTTGTGTTTGATTAGTTCCAGAGTGACACTCATGACATTCCAAATGTGATGGGGACAAAGCCATTATTCTATTGGGAAAGTTTCACAGCAGGCTTGTGTTCCACTTGGTGAGAAGACCAACTCATTTCCACAGTGGGGTGGGCAGCAGCAGCATTCACAAGTAGAGGCTGGAGCCTTTACAGGAAGGAGCTTCAGCTCTTCTCAAACATTTCATACACTGTGCACTGGTTGAGATCCTAATATTCTGTGTCCAGTGGGTAGAAAATCTAGGAAGTTTATTGAGTACTTTTCAATGATACTTTAACAAGTGGTTAGAATTTGTGTGGTACAACCTTTTGAAAAATGTTTGTACATAAATGCATATTCCCTCCAATCTAAATTGTGACCCTGAGAGAGCTTATAGGGATTTTATGTGTAGTGTGTGTATAATGAAATATAATTGTATATTATATTATATTTATGTTATATAATTTTATAATATATGTTATACATTACTATATATTTGATAAGAATACAAAGAAAAGCATACTCACCCATAGGACACACAGGTAAGTCTAGCTTTTACTCTTTCTACCCCTAAAGATATAAGCCCTTAAAATTTGATATTTAAGAAAGTTCTGTTTCTCTCTCTCCCTCTCACCTCTTTCTTTTGCTGGGCAAGACTCAACTCCTGAGTACTGATTATCTGGTTAAACTAATAGCTGAATGTCCAATGGCTAGTAAGATGATTTTTTCCTGCCTTGGACTCTTTCCATTTGTTTTTCTCACTTCAGAACAGTCTCCCCACTCCACCCTCTACTGGATTAGCTCCTACTCATCCTCCAGGACCCCACTTAAAATTCTCTTCATCCAGGAAGTCTTCTCTGAGAATTTCCCTGAAACTGAGGTTAACTCTCTCTCTTATACATTCAGACAGCATCCCTTCTTTAAAATGTTTGCTACTGAATTCAGCAATTCCACTTCTGGGTATATATTCAAAGGAAATGAAAACAGGATTGTAAAGAGATATCTGTACTTCCGCGATTTTTTGCAGCATTATTCACAATAGTCAAGATATAGAAACAATTTAACTACCCATTGATGGATAAGTAGATAAGGAGGATGTGATATTATATTTATAGTATATTTAATGGAATGCTATTTAGCCACGAGAAGAAGGAAATCCTGCCATTTACAACCACATGGATGGAACTTGTGGGCATTATGCTAAGTGAGATAATTCAGAGAAAGACAAATACTGAATGACATCATTTCTATGTAAAATCTAAAAAAGCCAAACTCATAAAAACAGTGAGTAGAATGGTGGTTACCAGGGTCTGGGGGGAATTGGGGAGATGTTGTTTCAGGTTACAAACTTGCAACCAGTAGATGAGTATGTTCAGGAGATCCACAGCACAGCATACTGATCATAGTCAACAATACTGTATTACCAACTTCAAAGTTGCTAAGAGACTAGATCTTAATTGTTCTTATCACAAAAAAGAAATGATAATTATGGCATGACAGAGGTGCTAGCTACCACTGCAGCAGTAATCAAATTGGAATATACAAGTGTGTCAAATTAACATGCTATACACCTTAAATTACACAGTGTTATATGTTAACTATTGAATTTAAAAATACTTTCACTATTGTGAAAAACTTCAAAATTCCAAACCAAGGAAAATAGTATAATGATGCCTTACTTGTAAACGTCTTGTAAACTTGCTTGTCCACTTCTTATTCAAAATTTGTCTTTCCAGTAAGACTTTAAGTTCCCAAGAGATGAGGAACTGTGGCTGACTTGTTTATTGCTTTTTCCTTAGTGACTAGAACAGTGCTGGATACACAGTAGACACTTAATAAAAATGAATCAGTCAATCAATGAGAGTGGTAGGTAACAAGGTTTGTTTTATTTTTGTTGTTAAGATCAGAGTGATATAAGCATCTTTAATCCATATAAGCAAAAGCAAATAAGGAGGAAGAGGTGAAGACACGACACAGGGGGGAAATGGGGTTCCTGAAGAGATAGACTTGGGTCCAAGGACATTAACTCTAGATTTGCATAGCTAATTTCCTGGGCTGTCTCTGCTTGGATTGTAGAGGCATCCAAATTCAGATAGTTCAAAACCTACTTCTCATCTTCCCCTTAAAAATTTTCTCCCCTTTTCTATTAATAATCCTACTATCCCTTCAGGTAAGGATCAGGAAACTTAGTTCTAGTCCTGACTCCTCTAATTCCTTCCTGGACAAATCACTTACCTCTTTCAACTTCAGATTTCCTATCTGTAGATTCAGTGAGCAAATCTAGATGACATCAAAGGTATCACTTCAGCTATATTTGATTCTTTTCCTCATTACAAACACATCCAACTCACTGGCAGATCCATTCAAATTTTGTTCAGAATCTTATCTCTCTGCTAAGCTAGTGTTATAGAGTTTCGTGCAAAGAACACATTGCTGCAACATTCATCATCATAAACACAATTCTGATCCAGCCCTTTAATATCTCCTATGTATTTAATCAATAAAGTCCAAACTGCTTAGTCTAGCATTTGTGATGCTCTAAAATGGCCCTAACCAATCCCTTCTTACTTGCTTCTTACTTCTCTATCAGCCAGACAATTCTGCTGGACTGAATGTCCCATTCTTCCTTTGAAAATCCAATGTGTACCATCTCTCTGTCTTTGTTCCTGCCAGTTCCTCCTCCTAAAGTGAATTTTATTCTATTACTGCATGTGTTAGGCTTATCCATTCTTTAAGATACAGCTCAAGTGCCATTTTCTCCATGAAGGCTCCCTTGATTGATTTCTAGGCAGAAGTTGTCTGAATACTTTCTAGCCTATTGTCTGAATAGTTTGAATGTATTTTATAATATATATGCTTTGAATGTATTTATTATCTATATAAAATATATATTATATATATATATATATATATATATATTAGTTTCTTGAGGGACAAAACCAATGTTTTGATCATTCTTATTCATCTCATAGTAATTTGCTCAGTGCCTAGCACATAGCAGGCACATGGTATATAATGTTAAGTGGGTCAATCTATGTTTAAATTTTAGAAATCTTTTCTAGTTCATAAATTTTTCAGGCACACCAAAACTATATTAGTCAGGGTTCTCCAGGAAAATGGAACCAATTGGGAGTGTGAGTGTGTGTGTGTGAGAGAGAGAGAGAGAAGGAGAGAGAAAGATTGGTTTATTATAAGGAATTGTCTCACGTACTTATGGAGGCTCACAAATCCCAAGGTCTGCAGCAAACAGGCTGGAGACTGAGGAGAGCCGATGTGTAGTTTCTGTCTGAAAGCTGGCAGGCTTGAAACCCAGGAAATCTGATGCTTCAGGTCAAGTTCAAATGCAGGAAAACACACACACACACACACACACACACACACACACAATGTCCTTACTCAATGGCAGTCAGGTAGAAGGAATACTCTCTTAGCTTTTTTGTTCTAATCAGGCCTTTAACTGATTGGATAAGGCTCACCCACATTAGGGAGGGTTAATTTCATCCAGAAAAATGAGTGACTGAACATCTGAGCACCCCCTGGCCCAGTTAACACATAAAATTAACCATTACAAAAACCCAGCTTAAATTAATCAATTTTACCTCACTTAAGCCATTGACTACTCTTAAGTGATAGAATGTGCCAGGGTCTTAATAAGATAATAGATACAAATCATGAATGAAATGCTTGGGCATCTCCATGCCAAAGTTCTATGGTTCCATTTGATGTATGGACCTTCTCAGATTCAATGACAGCAACCAGGGTATTTCCTCTAGTATCAGGGGTAGAATCTACGCTCTTGTGCTTGACTTCCAAAAGAAGTGGTATTTGAATTACATATCTGTAGGTTCTGATGATCTGTAGAGGTACCTCTGAGGGTGGCCACCTTAGAGTGGCATATGTGTATCTTGACATTGACCCTTGTTTATTGTGCCACGGTAAATGCACCATGTCGGAGAAGGCAATGGCACCCCACTCCAGTACTCTTGCCTGAAAAATCCCATGGATGGAGGAGCCTGGTAGGCTACAGTCCATGGGGTCGGTAAGAGTCGGACACGACTGAGCGACTTCACTTTCACTTTTCCCTTTCATGCACTGGAGAAGGAAATGGCAACCCACTTCAATATTCTTGCCTGGAGAATCCCAGGGACGGGGGAGCCTGGTGGGCTGCCGTCTATGGGGTTGCACAGAGTCGGACACGACTGAAGTGACTTAGCAAATGCACCATATTATATGGCCCAGGGTTGCAAGGACTGAGAATGACTTCCTGGTTACCTACATCTTGGTTTTTGATCTATTTAAAGGATCTGCATAAAATGATCATTTTAATGTCAAGATGGCCCTGCCAACATTTTCACACGCCTTCGTAATGATTCCTCCCCACTGAAACAAATACCATCCTGGAAAAATCAAGGATCAGAGTCATTAGTAGGGTAGTACAATAGGGTCAACTTTGCATAGTTTTGACAAGGAACTACTGATCCCACCCTCATTATGATCACCAGGCCTGTGAAAGAAATGGAAAAGTGACATGGATTACATTTGCCAGCCAAAGGAACCTGTTGACTTATACAGGCACAGCAATATTGCTAGTTATGACTTCTTTCCCAAGTAAGATAACAATGGATTATCCTAAATGTGTGGTAGGCAGGCTTGCAAACATCCACTTTCCCTTCCTATAGCCACTCCATGATGGGTGGAGAGAGCATTGACAAAGTCTCTGCTGCACTGTAAGCAAGATCGAGGCAGGATGACCAGCCTTGGGTTGCCGAACATTGTATAGTTATCCAGTTTGTTTATTCAGCTATGGCCAGTTCTGAGTCTATAATGTCTGCTTGTAGTGAGGACTTACTAAGCCGTTGATTTTGCATCTTTTTTTTTGTTGTTGGGTTCATTCCTAGCTTATTGTTAAATGCTCAGGTCTCACCAACAGTCAAACTTGTGGTAAATCATTGTCTCATCAAAAAGTATTCTAATGACCAAGCAACAGCAAAACCTGCTTTCAAGAGCATACAACTTACAGAGTTAACGAGGACAAATTGAGATTTCCTAAGTATCCAAACTGCTGCAATCATTGTAGTCACTGCAGGAGCCTAGTCTGTAATGCGGCACTTAGGATGTACTCACAGCCTAAGGGTCTAAATTCATGTGATTTGGGGCTTGTTATTTGCTTATGTGCTACAAAGAAAAGAAAATGAAGGCAGATTGAGCAATATAGCCATCTCATATGTTTAGCATGAAAGTTTCCAAAATCAAATTCTACACATTTGACAGGAAGCTTGGTTTTAAGCCAGGATCTCTAAGGCCTGTGGGGACCAGGCCAAGAACATAAATGAGAAAAGTGGGCTGAGGGGAGACTAGGGTGAAATGGAAATAATGTGTTCCGTCTTCAGAGGCCAGAAATTCCTCAGCTGCAGCCACATGACCGCCCTTTGGGAATGCAGGCAGTGTGGCTACTATCTTACCATTTTTCAAATGATCTAGATTTTTTTTTTATGACATTTAGATGTCAGTCACACATGTTTGGATGCTGGATTGGCCCAAAGATTGTCAGTCTTTGGTTTAGTAGAAAGGGCAATAAACTAGAAATCAGAAGCAACAACAACAAAGTCACTTCAGTCGTGTTTGACTCTTTGTGACCCTATGGACTGTAGCCCACAAGGCTCCTCTGTCCATGGGATTCTCCAGGCCAGAATACTGGAGTGGGTTGCCAGGCCCTCCTCCAGGGGATCTTCCAAACCCAGGAATCAAACCTGCGTCTCTTATGTCTCCTGCATTGACAGGTGGATTCTTAACCACTATCACCACCTGGTAAGCCCCAGAAATTAGAAGACCTGGGTTCAAACTTGATTATCCTCTATAGCTGTGAGATCTTTGACAAGTCACTTAATCTTTCTGGGCTTCTGCTTTGTCATTTGGAGTGAAAGTCACTCAGTCATGTCCAACTCTGTGCGACCCCATGGACTGTAGCCCACCAGGCTCCTCTGTCCATGGGATTTCCCAGGCAAGAATACTGGAGCAGGTAGCCATTTCCTTCACCAGGAGATATTCCCCACTCAGGGATTGAACATGCGTCTCTTGTCTCCTGCATTGCAGGCAGATTCTTTACTGTCTGAGCCACCAGGGAAGCCCTTTTTCCTCATCTGTAAGATGGAGGTAAAAATACTTACCACAATTGTGCCACAGAATCATGTGGGTGAAATGAACAGCGTGCATGAAAGGACTTTAGCATAAGTCACTTGTTAGACAATTGTTTCCGTTAGTGAATGTTGACTTGATACACATCAGGGATGATGGTAAGGTTAACAGTTTTTCAATTAGCTTCAGGAGCCTAAGGAAAAGACTCAAAAGAATTTTTAAAACTTTAAAGCCAAAGTGTTACCAACCCTTTTGAGTCAGGCCCCAACAAAGATCCTCCCTCCAGCCTGTTGTCATTCTAACCAATAGAATAAGATGGAGCTCTGTTAAGACAAAAAGGAAAGCTTTATTATTATTCTGGTGATCAAAGAACAGAGAGATGGTAGCTCTGTCTAGAGCACATGCTCTCGCTGAAAGGTTGTGGGCGGGGTCGCTTTGTAGGGTTCTCCGCAATGGGGAGGTGAGGGGGCTGAATTCTTGTGAGTCCAGTGCAGGCGTGTTGCTCACAGCTCCAGGTCGCAGTGTTGTGCGCAGCGATTCAGAATACGGCTCACTGCCGCCATCTTGAACTGAGGTACTGGGGTAGCCGTTCTGCCTCAAGAACTCTGTTCTGAAGTATCTGGTGCCAGGCCTCTGCACGCACTACTCCTGAGCAAGTGAAACTAGATTGAGCACAAAGGAAAAGAAAAAGGTTAGACTTTATTTTATTACCCAGATTCTATTTCTATTTCTTGGGAATTGTTAATGGGCTTTGTCAGTGAGAAAAGGACTTTCACATGGGGCAAGATGTTAGCGGTCAGGAGCCAAGGCAACAGCTAGACTAAAAGCTGCTTGTGCTTTGAAGAGTTTCTGGCAGCAACTGGAATAATTGTTTAACAAAGTGACCTATGTTAAAGTCCTTTCACATACAATGTTCATTTCACCCACATAGTTCTATGGCACAATTGTGGTAAACATTTTCACCTCCATCTTACAGATGAGGAAGCAGAAGCCCAGAAAGATTAAACTCTTCTTAACTTCAAGAGCCATAGGCCAGAAATGGATTCTTGAGCAGAAGTAAGAGTGTGTGGTGGGATAGGGAGAGCTGGGCATCTAGCCAGGCCACTCCTCAGCTCTGAGGGAGGGACTTTAGAGTCTCCAGCCATCCGGGAAGGTGGACAATGCGGATTACATGGGATAAGCCTGGGTGTAAATTTTAAAGCATGCTTCGTGCTATATTCACCTGTCATGAAGAAGCTCAGGGAAGCTATAGGTTGCAGATTTCAGTTCAGTGGCTACATGAATAATTCATCAGTCATTTTGTCAGGTTGCAGCAACTATTTTTTCTCTCCCAAATGCTCAGAGCTAGCTGTGAAGAATTAACTGGCAAGAAAGGGAGTATTTGCACGCTTTGCTGTAAGGCTCAGAAGTGGCAGATGGAGAGATGTGTTTTCTTGAACTCATTTTTCTAACTTACCTGCTGTTCCTTGGTTCCGCCCTATTTGACTGCATTTTCTTAGTCATTGATTAAGTAGACTAGATTTGAATGATTTACAGTTAGAATAAGAGGGTTGCGTTGAGTCTCAGAAAATCACATTCCTATCCTTGTAAAATTTGCCTTCTCTTCCTTTATGAAAACACATCTTCTTTAGGGAACTGGTATGATCCTGAAAAGTTGCTTACACTGTTCTATAGTTTCAGCTTGAATGTGTAAAACATGTACATGTACAGATAAAATTATATAATGTTGAGGATTTAGTTTTAACAAATTTACTTTAACAAATTTAGTTGTATGTCTGCTTAAGTGTATGAGGGAATATGAATGAAACAAGATGGGCCAGGAACTGATAATTATTGAAACTGGATGATGAGTGCATTGGGTTTCATATTTTCTCTTTAATATTATGTAAAAAGGGAATGAGGTATGTATTATTTTGTGTTATATTTAAAATAATAGGTGACAAAGACCTACTGTATAGCGCAGGGAACTATGCTTAGTACTCTGTAATAACCTAAATGAGAAATGAATTAGAAAAATAATAGATACATGTACATATATTATATTAATATATTAATATATATGTGTACAGAAAAGTGATTAACATAAATTAATTATATATAGTTAAAATGTTTATTTATAAATAAATATTTATATATTTATTATATAATTAATATATATAATTAATTACTTTGCTGCACACCTGAAACTAACACAGCATTGTTAATCAATTATATTCCAATATAAAATAAAAATTTAAAAAATAAATTACTTTGCCTGGTGTTATAAGTGATATTTTATTAGTTTACCACCACCCACAATCCATGGAACTACATTTGTCTTTTTTTTTCTTTCATTTGTCTTTATTTTTAAGTTATTAACTGTATACTCATTATAAAAAAACTAAAAGAATACAGAAAATATAAACAGTAAAAATCCCCATTCACATTTCACTCTACCTGTTTCCCAACCGACATGCCTCCCTAGAAGTAACCGTGGCAAAAGTTGGTTGTACATTCTTTCAGAACTTTCTGTATGCACACATAGATATATGTTGAAATGAGTGGTTTGTTTTTTTTTTTTTACAAAAAAAGAATTGCTGTTGTATAAAGGGCAGTTTGATTTTATAGAAGGATCAATTTCTTCACAAGCAAAACATATCTCCAATCCTATAATGTAAATCAAGTGGAAAAATAGGTATCACTTAATAGAATTTTGTGTTTTGGCAAATTTTACAATAACTAGAAAGAAATTTGTCCTTTTATTAAAAGGCAAGCTTTAATGACATCAGAGAATGCAATGAATGTGTCTGAAATGCTTCCAATGCTGATTACTTTAAAGTATGGCCACCAAAAGCAACTTAAAGCAACTTTAAAAAATGATCGATGACATTTTTTAGTTGAATACACTTTCACACGCACATTTCAGAGGAAAAAGCAAACCCATTTAAGATGAAGAAGTCAGCTTGCACTTTTGGTTAATTTTTAAAGAGTGAATAGAAAAGGAATCATCTTGTGGTAATGTTTAGTTCTGTTCATACTGGTGGCAACGTAGGAATTTAGATTCATTAACTCTCACTGAATGATGAGCAGTTGAAACTCTCAATATATTTTGAAAGGATGCTCTGTCCCCCTTTTTTATTGTGTATCATCTCTGACTACCTTCCGAACCTCTCTGTCCTGTTCAGCTTTATGTAAACTTTTTGAATATAGGCTCTGTTTCTCCCAGATGCCTCATATTTACTAACAGCAATGGCGAGAAACACAGATCTTAAGAGTGACCCTTCTTTGTTTTCTTTCTGATTCACTTTTAAGGCTCATGAAAGGCACTAGGCTGACAGCTCTGGAGGCTCCAGACCTGTTTATCTGTGTGCCATGTGCAGCCTGGCACATCTCTGTTGCATTAGCAGTAGTCCTCCCTTTGCACCTGCAGGAGCCAGCATGAGGCAAACGCCAGGCTGCTCTGTCCTCAGTGCTTCTCCTGAAAGGAAGCAATTAGCCAGGATTCAGGGACAGGCCCTTTCTGTTTTTTATAACACTTATCTACTACAGCCTTCCCCCCATGCACATACACACACACTCATTTATTCACAAAGTCCCTAATTGGCTCATATGAACTGGTGCTTGGATATTGTGCTAAAGAGATGCATTTACTGAGGAAGCACTTAGTAAATATTTGCCATGTATACACCCTTGAATACACTAGAATCTGTGTAAGTGGTCCACAAATCCACATGCAGATTAAATAATAAATATATGTCATATTTATGTGTAAGGCACTAATTAATTCATAGTAATTTTTAATTCACTTTAAAAAATTATAGTAAACTATATATAACATAAAATGTATCATTTTAACCATTTTAAATGTACAATTCAGTCTCATTAATTACATTCACTATGTTGTACAACTGTTACCACTATCTGCTTTCAGAATGTTTGTGTCATCCCAGACAGAAACTCTGTATCCATTAAGAAAGAGCTCTCCACTCTCTTCTCTCCCAGCCACTGTTAACCTCTTATGTATTTGGCTTTATGGATTTGCCTATTCTGGATATATCATGTAAGTCAAATCATACAGTATTTGTCCTTTTGTGCCTGACATTCCAATCAGCATAATGTTTTCAAGATTCATCCATGTTGTAGCATGTGGAACTTCATTCCTTGTTAGAGCTGAATAATATTCCATTGTATACATATGCCACATTTTGTTTATCCATTCCTCTGTTGATAGACATTTGGGTCGTTTCCATCTTTTGGGTATTGCCAATAATGCTGCTATGAACATCAGTGTATGAATATCTAATTCTCTGTTTTCATTTCTCTTGGGTATATACCTCAGAGTAGAACTGCCAGGTCATATGATATTTCCATGTTTTTCAGGTACCACCAAACTGTTTTTCCATGGTGACTATACCATCTTCCATTCACATGAACAATGTATAATGGTTCCAACTCCTCTACACCCTCACCAACACTTATTCACCCCCCTTTTTTTTTTGGTAAGCCATCCTAGTAGATGTGAACTATGTAGTAGCTTTTTGTCCCATATTTTCTCAATCCACTAGTAATGTGTGTGTGTGTCTGTGTGTGTCTGTGTGTAGGAGGGTCTATGAAATATTTGACATTTAAAAGATACTCTCAAATTTTAAAATGTGAGGACTGCTAATTTAGATAAAACATTTTTTAGAGATTCTCCACATTGCATATTTTAGAAACATTTCATATAATCCTCACAGTAAAATTGGGAAGTAGGTACTATTGTCCCCATATAGAGAAATTGAAGCTCTGAGAAGTTAAACAATTTGAGAAACTGTTGTCAAACCCAGTTAGACCAGTTCCAATTCCCAATGAATTTTTTCTACATTATCCTAATTACCTTTCTGGATATGGACTGCTAGAGCTTGGAGGAAAGTGAGAGGAAGGCTTTTTTTTTCAGTTTTCATGTGTCTATTCTCCATGCCGTGACCTACTTGTTTACAGTGGCTTTTCTCCTCCCTATATCTCTATACCAAATTCTCTTTTATTTTGATTGAGGATTTCCCATGATAAATAAGAAATAGTCAGAAATATAGAATACTGAAAAATAGAGACAAGAAAAAAATCTGAATCCTAATTCCATGATATAGTTGTATAACATGATGTAGCTGTATAATATATACACATATATACACACACATACACATTTACGTGTATATATGTGAGAGTGTAAGAGAAATAGGGACAAAGAGAGAATTGTAGAAGTCTTTATGTTTTTATTTGGGACTGTCACTGGTAAGGGTAGACTTAAGTGGCAAACAATACAGATCATTTCCTTGGAAAACTTTGTGGAGTTTGTTTCTTCTCTCTCTAGTATTCTGTGTGTGAGTGCGTGCTCAGGCGCTTCAGTCGTGTCTGACTCTTTGTGACCCTTCGGACTGTAGCCTGCCAGGCCTCGCTGTCCATGGGATTCTCCAGGCAAGAAGAACACTGGCGTGGATTGCCATGGTCTCCTCCAGGGGATCTTTCTGACCCAGGGATCGAACTCATGTCTGTTGAAGTCTCCTACATTGGCAGGCGGGTTCTTTACTGCTAGCATCACCTGGGAAGCCCCCTAGTACTCCATAGTAGCATGATAATAATGGTTTCATTGGGAGAAGGGCTCAGAAAGAGGCTGCTCACTCTAAGACCCCATTCTCTGGTTGGCCCAGTGTGGTAAGAGTAGGAGAGGAAGTTTGAAATCTGGGCTCACTGCCCCAGGGAAGCTTGCAATGAAGTAATGAGAAGACAAGAAAACAGACAATACAATGGGGAGGCGTAAGTGCTGCTGCTCTGGGGCTACAGATAGACAATGGAGAGGGTAGGGTAGGTAGTTTAGTGGGAATTCTCGTTAGGTGATCAGCTTTGCAGCCCAGATGCTGCTGCTAAGTTGCTTCAGTCGTGTCCGACTCTTCGCGACCCCGTGGACTGCAGCCTACCAGGCTCCTCTGTCCATGGGATTTTCCAGGCAAGAGTACTGGAGTGGGTTGCCATTGCCTTCTCCACTGCAGCCCAGCACAGAGGTCTAAAGCAGAAGAAAGCAACCACTGTGGCAACTATTTACCAGTAATTCTGAATACCTACCAGGACCCTGAGTATAGCGTAGTAGTTGTAGTAATAAAATAATAACTAGCATTTATTGAATGCTTCCTATGTGATGGTCAGTGTATTGAGTATTTTTTAATAGACTTTAGTTTTTAGAGAAACAATGTTCACAGTAAACTGAGGGGAATGTACAAAGAGTTTCCACCTACCCGCTGTCCCCACATAGGCACATCATCCCCCATTATCAACATCTTCCCCTAGACTAGGACATTTGTTACATTGATGAACATGCACTGATACATTACAACCATCCAAAGTCCATAGTTTACATTAGTGCTCAAGCTTGGTGTTGTACATTCTATGGGTTTTGACAAGAGTATAATGACATGTATCCATCATTATAGTATCATGTAGAATACTTTTTGGAGAAGGCAATGGCACCCCACTCCAGTACTCTTGCCTGGAAAAACCCATGGACGGAGGAGCCTGGTAGGCTGCAGTCCATGGGGTCGTGAAGAGGACACGACTGAGCGACTTCACTTTCACTTTTCCCTTTCATGCACTGGAGAAGGCAATGGCAACCCACTCCAGTGTTCTTGCCTGGAGAATCCCAGGGACGGCAGAGCCTGGTGGGCTGCCGTCTATGGGGTCACACAGAGTCGGACAGGACTGAAGCGACTTAGCAGCAGAATACTTTTATTGCCCTAAAAGTTCTTTGTGCTCTGCCTAACAATTTTATATATATTGACTCATTTAATTGTCACAAAAACCTTATAAGGCAGGGACAATTATGACCATTTCACAACTGGGAAAACAGAGGTACAGAGGCACAGAGATTTCAAGAAACTTGCTCAACCAAGTATTCTGACTCCAAAACCCAGCCTAGCTACTTTCATTTCTGCTTATCAATACACAAATCTTTGTCTATCCTCTTATAGCTTATGTTATCGCAATCATGCTAGGTTTATAACCTGCTTATTTCACTTAACAGTATTAATAACATTTTTACCTTTTCTCCTTGGAGTGCTTAATACAGCTAAGCCTTTCAAACTTATTAGAAAAAAATGTTAGAAAATATGTAAAACAAATAAAATTTTAAATCTTCTGTAATCTTGACTTTTAAACACAACTTCAAATACTGTTTTAGTGTATTTCATTTTAAGGTGTTTTCCTCTGATCACTTATCAAAAATTTTTGCTTGATGGACATTTTGTTGTTGTTGTTTAATTAAAATCTATGTAGGTCATTTTTTCATGTAACCTCTGAACCAAGCCTCATGTTGTGAAACTTTTTGAGAACCTTGTCTACAATAACAGTCACAGTAAGATTTTCAAGAGAGTCTGGAATTTGTGATTTGGTTCACTTGTTATGCTGGGTTCTGAATAAATTATAGAGCCTGTTTGAGCCTTGAAAGCCCCGTTCACTTTGCACCTTCACTTCTCTGTTCAACTTCAAGCTCCATGAGACATTGGCCACGCTGGCTTTGCTTGCCACTTTATCCCCTCCAAACAGTGTGTGTGTATGTGTGTGTGTGTTAGTTGCTCAGTCATGTTCGACTCTTGCGACTCCATGGACTGTAGCCTGCCAGGCTCCTCTGTCCATGTAATTCTCCAGGCAAGAATACTGGAGAGGGTAGCCATTCCCTTCTCTAGGGGATCTTCCTGACCCAGGGATCAAACTGGCGTTTCCTGCATTGCAGACAGATCCTGTACCATCTGAGCCACCAGGAAAACCCTCACCAAACAGTACCTGGTACTTAATAAATATCTGGTCTCCCAGCTTTCCCTTGTATGCCTCCCCAAATCCAGATTTATGCACACCAATAAGGGTGTCATCTGCGAAATTTAAATCAGATCATGTGTTATCCTTGTGAGCCACAGCAGAGTTTTAATTTTATTCTGATTACAAGACCTTGGAAAAAGTAGGTGAGAAAGGAACCCAGAAGCATGAGTGGCAGAGTTGGCTTTGGTTGGGAAAGGCATTTCCTCAGTCATACCTAGAGGAAGAAATGTTTGGTTTGTAGGTTAGTAAAGAGGAGGAGGAGTCGTTTTTGTTTGATGGCTTCTAATTTCTCAATGAGCTAAGTGGCAAAGTTGCAGCTAACGAGGGTAGGAGGTAGAAATAGACTTGAAATAGTTGTCTTAGAAAATAGGAGAGATTTCTAAAGAAATATAGCAGGATTTCTGTGCAAGGATTCATTCACGAATTCTTTGAGGATTCATTTGAGGTATGAAATCAGGAATTTAAAAGGAATCTACTGTGCCCACGTGTAGGATTCTCTGTCCTTAGCTGCATATAGTTGTTTTTCCCTACTGACCTTCCTCAAAAGGATTTTCTCTTTGTTTGAAGCGCAAGGCAAGGATCACTTGGTGTCCAGGAACCCACTTCAGGGGGCCTAAGAATTCCCTGAACTTATATGCAAAATTTGTGCATATGTGCATTTTCTAGAGAATAGGTCTTTAGCTCTCATTAGATTTTCAAAGGAGTCTTTGAACCCCAAAAGATTAAGAACCACTGTTGAAATACCCTAATAGTACAGCCCTTCAGGACTGCCTCACAGGCGCCCTCATTGTCTCACTAATTGCCTTATAAGGAGGGCCATTAGGTAACTCACAGATAAACCCCTAGTATGAACTTCAACTCCCGCACCTCGCAACTGCAGCCACTCACCACAGTGACTCATGGGGAGAGGGGACACTGCCTTTGCTTAAAAATGCGACATCCGTCATCACCAGAAATATGGATATTCCTACCTTCATTTAAGCAGTCTCCCCTATCAATAGACATTGATGTCGTTTTCCAGTGTTGGATATACTAGGTCAAAGAGTGTGTGCATTTAAAAAACTCTGAAGAGTTGTCACCAATCTATACTTCCATCAGTGGTATGTGAACTTGCTTCTTTAACCACACTAGGAATTGATGAGCCTTTTACTTATTGCCAATCTGATAGCTGAAAATGGTGCATTGGTACCTTAACTTGTTTTAAATATGTCACCATAACTTCAGGATCTTGGATAGGCAGCGGACTCTTAGGAAATTTTATGCAAATGGTTTATGTTTCTGTGCATTTTTCACTGACCAGAGGAGGGATGGGATGATGTTTCATAACCTTCAGATTCTCCAAGGGAGTCTAGGTCTCAAAAACGTACAAACAAAGCTGGGAGGTTTTTGTAGCAAATCATTAAAGAAAAGTAGACAAAAGAAATAAAAAGGTCAAAAATGACCAACAGGAAAATTACAAAATAACAGCAATTGCCGGAGATGCCCATAGTCCCCATCTAGAGCTCTTAACAACCTTTCTTATCTGGCATCCCAAATTCTTGAGCCTGTCCCATTTTCCTTCTCTTGGGATGCTCCTGCTCTCTATTTCTGTGTCTTAAATAATGCCTTAAATTTTTTTTTAAAATGCATTTCTTACCAAAATCTTGGTTTAAAGATGGACTTTCTGGGAAGTTACCCCATGTTTGCCAGTGGCTCAAAAGATTAGAAGGTTGCGTTCAAATCCACTTGATTTTCTCTGTGTTCACTTTAAAACTAAGTACATGTGAAGTTTAAATAAAGCATGTTTACAGGGTAGACTTTTCAATTTCTTCCATTTTGTAGGATTTTCTTTCTCCATAGATTCTATTTCAATTCAAAAGAAACAATTGAATTATGTTTCCCAGAATTTTCCTAGTTTGTGGAAAGGTCTTTTAACCTTAAGAAATGTCATTAAAGAATGCTGCCATACTGATTCACGTCGATGTATGGTGAAAACCACCACAATATTGTAAAGTAAGTAGCCTCCAATTAAAATAAATAAATTAATTAAAAAATAAAAAATAAAGTGCTCAAAAAAAAAAGAATGCTGCCATAATTAAAGTTATTTTTTCAGTATCCCAGTTCCACCACCAAATACTGTTCTGTGTTCAGAAAGGGTAGTTCCATGTCCTTGTCACCTGCAAGGACAACGTCTCCTGTCATCGTGGAGGAAGTACTTGGTTTGCCTTTTGTTTACTATTGCCCTTCTGATTTTGTCTCTGTACATAATGAGGTAGGTGACAGGATCCTGGACTTAGAACGCCTGTATGGGCTAAGGAAATTGAGGTAGAGGATTTGTCTCAGGAAATCAGTGATAAAGTGGGGCTAGAAACTTAATCTTCTGATACCCATTATCTTTCTGTGAGGGAGTGTTGTGTAATAATGAGAATGCCTATCTAATGATAGGTCTTGGTTCTACAACTTCCTAGCTATAGGGCTTGTTGTAAGGTATGTAGCCTCCATGGGCCTCTGTTTCCTCATCTATAAAATGGAGATCATAATGCTTACTTTGCAGGGTGGTTGTAAGGATTAAAGGAGATAATATCTGCAAAATGCCTGGCACAGAGTAGATAAAAAGATTGGTCCATTCAAGCATCTCTCCACGCTACAGGGAAAATTTCAATAAGGAAAGAAAGAAAGAGGCATGAACATGTTTTCATTTTGGTAGGGAAATGATAGAATCTGAGATTCTTTGGAGCTGGAAGAGCACTTAGAGATCGAATAGTTTACTAACTTGTTTACAAAAGAGGAAATAGGCCCAGAGACGGCTATGACATGCCCCAGTTCTCAAGCTAACACAGAAGGCCTGGTAAAGACACTTACATTTAAGAAAGGAATACCATTTTTAAGGAACGTTTGTTTCAGAGGTTGTCTTAAACATTAACTCTTTCAAAGTAAAAATGCATTTTGTGCTAAAATAAGAATCCCCATGCTTAAAGCTCATGGGATAATGAATGTAAACCAGTTACATTTAAGGTAGTACCAAAGTAAAATACAACAAGGTGGGATTCTTTTTTAATTAAAGGGTAATATATATTTTGAAAATACAATGGAGCACAGATAATGAATAAATACATGAGTACATGTAGCGATTACAATGTATACCACATTGCTAACTTCCCTCACAACTGATGAAATAAACGGACTATCAAAATATTTGGGGGACTGTCAGATAAAATTTCACTTAAATTATTTCTTCTAGAATTTTTCCCTATTCTAGATTAGTTTTGTTTGTCTACCATAAGAACAAAAATAAGCTTAATACATAGATAAATGCTTGTCTTCCTAACACTACAAAAGAAACATTTGTTCCCCCAGATAACTCTTAAGTAAACTGCTGTCAAAACAATTAGTGTTATTTTTCTATTATCCTCCTATTTGAGAGTAAATAACCAGTTCATGAATATGTTAATTATCTAGTAGGTGGAGAAGATAAGGAGGGCCCAATATCTCCAGAAGCAACTGATAAATCATCAATTGCATACAAAAACACAAGAGAACTGGCTCTAAGCTGGATAGAGTATGTCCGCATTTCACCAAGCCAGGCTGTGATACTTTAAAGAGAACCAGAAGAGAAGTGACAATGTTTTGACAGAATTAATCACAAATAAACCTTCATTTCTGAAAGGCTGCTGCAATGAGAGTCTCCCAGCTAACCAAATATTATATACCTTTATTTTACTGCCAACAAAGTTCTTTTATTTTCACACTGTTTAGAATATACATTTTACAATTTTGTAATGGTCATTTTAAAGAATTGGGGAAGTGAAGCTAAACCATAGAATATGCTCCGTTAAAAAAAAAAGCAGTTTATGGTATTAGTGCTGCACAGATATTTTTTCTATAAAATCATGTTTTAAAAATAAAGGATTGTGCTTCTTTTAAGCTTAATTTACCTTTAGTAATCATACTCAACTTTTGGCAGCTTTGAATGTGCCTTTAGAAATCTCTGGCACAGAATTCTTCACCATCCACAGTGGTTAAATGTTCTGCTGAAAGGGAACACATTTTGAGGGGGGGAGCAAAGCTGGGGGTGGGGAGAAAACACAGAAAAGTGCTTTCCCTTCCTATTTTGAAGTGGCAAGATGTATTTTTCCATATTAAATATTTTGAAAAAGTTGAATGCAGCATTGTGCTGGATAATTAAAATGTAAATTTCAGTATCTATGCTTGCTTTGTGATTTTTTAAAAATACATTTAAGTTAGTTGTCTTTTAAAACATGTGGTCAGCTGTTGTATTCACATATGGTCAAATGATCAAAGTCTGAACTCCTCTCTAATTGTCCCCCCGCTGCTCGTCTGCTCTGTCCGTGATCAAGGCCTCAGCAGGTGATGAGAAAGGCATGAGAACAGGCTGGAAGGAGAATGAGGCACCGAGAGGCCCAAGCTGAAAGAAATAAAGACTTCCAGTACATCACCCTGACAGTAAAGAGCGAAGGAAAAGTGACGTCTGGTTAGTAGTGCTTATATATTTTTTTGTTCGCCAATCTGCATACATTTTTTCCCTAGCTAAATGCAAATGGAGTCTAGCCCGCTCCCAGAGACGGAGCCCCACACATCAGCGCCTCCACCGAAGTGTTGCATTTGTTTACTTGCCTCGGGAGGAAGCTGCTAAATCCCACAGTTTATAGTATTTCGCATGTTTGTGGAAATCATTGCGATTCTTTTCACTTCTGCTTGTCATTGTTTGCCTAGAGTTCACTTTGCCAGATGGCGCTTTATTGTCACTAGTGGTTACACCTCGCTATTGGATCAGTTCAAGACCAAATGGTGTGAAGAGCTTTCATACTTAGAGGATTTAGTCAAACATTCATTCTCTGCTATTCAGGCCGCTTGAGCACTAATTCATAAACGAGCCGGCTGACCTAGGAATGAACGGAGGAGAAAAGGGCCCAAGTCTTTTTTCCCTCTAAATTATTAATTTGCCTTCTATTTACAGTCCAAATTGGAATGAATCATAATTAAGCAGAAGTGTCTTGCATAAACACACGTAAGATGCTAAGGCAGGGGTTGCTGGGGGGGAGGGGTGGTGGAAAACAAGATAGCGCGTTATGTGAATTCTGCCAGAGCTTAAGGGAGTTTGTCACACAAAAATACAACCCATTCTTTCCCAAGTCCCGATTCCTGATATTCTGTGGTCCCTTATCTACTAGCCAGTGCTACCAGCACAGGCCCTAAGTGATTTCATCAAGTTTTTTTCCTTGAAAGTTTTGGGATATGAAATATTTTCAAAAGCGAATACCTTTCAAATGTGACTAGGTTTTCAAGGTTGGGGAGGGCCCTTTAAAATTCAAGGGATTCCATTTATCTTATGTAATTTCTAAAGGAGCTTTGGAGAGCCTGGACAAATTCTGGGTGGGTGGAGTTTTCTGCTTTAGGATTTGGGGAGTTTAGGGCCCTGAGATAGGTGGCATCATACCGTTTGTTTGTGTTTTTAACAAATTGATGTGCTGGTCGCCTTTGTGAAGGCAAATTTTGTTAATGAATCTCTTGGCGGCTGCTCCAAGCTCTGGAACTTGTCTTCCTTTCTTCATCAAACCTATTTAAACAGCCGAGAAGATGGTGTGTGATGCGGTGAAACTAAGACAAGGGCAGCAGGAAAAGGGTTACGCAAACAATGACTCAATTGCTTTGCCTAATTTTGTTTCTTATTAAATATGAGGCCCTGTAGTTGTTGCCCTAGTTTTCTTTTTCCGCGGGATGGGAGTATCGCTTTACCTAACTATTCAAAGTGATCTTGAAAGGACAAAGAAAAGCACCAATGTGAAGAGGGAGGTTCTTCGGCAGAAGGCAGGTGCTGAGGGATTTGGAGGTTATTATAGAAAAACTCCTTGAAGCCCTTGGTGCGATGCCTTGGTGTAGTAAGAAAGGCAAACAGGATAATGGATTGTATCAACAGAGGGAGCGAACCCAAATCAAAAGACGTGATCTTGTTACTGTATGGCCTGATATTGTCCCTCTACAAAGAGCTGGTTGGTGCTAATCAAACACGCTGCACTGCCGGCCTAATCACCTTGTCCTCAGAAGCCTATTGTCCTGGGCAAGGCCCGGTTCACAGAACAGCCTGGAGGATGATAGCCACTTTTCCAAGGAAGGAAATGGAATGAGAGGTGTAGGATTTTTCCTTCATTCCATTTTTTTTTTGCCTTGAGATACAATGCAAAATTATGTAATAATAGTACCCTCGAGGAGGCCAGACCCAAACCTGGAGGAAGGCAGAGCGGTGGGGATTGCAGCTCTGCTTGGGAAGTAAGCACAGCTGGGAGGAACAAAGCATCAACTGGGGGCCCTCTGGGTTTTCCACACAACATTCATTTCTGGACTGCGGCTCTTTGCTATGCTAAGTGGGCTACCGAGTAATTGGGCCTACCCTTATGGAGGGGAGGAGACAGAAAGCTGGAAGGAGGACAAGTGAGAAAACAGGAACTGTTAAGCTAGGGATTCTGGTGGGGGTGGGGGTGAGCGGGCGAGGACTTTGCTTTCACAGAGCTCCTGGAGACAAAACTATGAAGTAAGGAGAGAGTTAATTTTAAGCTTTAATTTTAATATTAAACCAAAAGTCTTGACATTTTCCCTTTGAAAGTGGGACAAAATACTGACTAAATAGTAAAAGTCTAGAGTTAGAAGGAAGCTTTTGCGCACTCTGGCAACTCACCTTGGGGGGCTTTGGTTTCCTCATCTGAAAAACTGAGAGGAGGGTTTTGACTTGAAATCTAAGTCCCCTTTTTCCATTTCTGACATTTTGCAAGATATCAAATGCACCCTTAGGTTGTTCTGATTTCCATCTTTCTGTAAGAGTCCGTGGGTGGGGTGGGTGGGGCTAACTGATCCAGCTATAGTGAGGCTCAGGTACAGAATTAGGTTAAGCTGTTTCATTCTCTTGTACTGTGCACAGGAACCTTCTTTTAGTCAACAGAGTTAGGAAGAATGAGTGACTGGCTAAAAAGTGCTTGCTCGTTTAGCCATCAGTTTTAAGGGTGGAATTGCTGGGGGTTTAGGGCTGCTACATTTTACAGCTGTTTCAGAGGCTGTCCCCCACTGTTCCTCTCTCCTGGCATGGTTCAGAAATTCCTGCCTTTGGGTTCATATGGCTGAGGCCAATCAGATGCTTTCATCAGCTCACCATTGGATGTTGAGTGATATATTGCCACCAGTTAAAATTTGACCTACTCAATGACCCTCTTGCAAACATTAATTGTGCAGAACATCTTTCTCCTCCAACAAGAGTATCTTCTTGAAAAGGCCACTCATTTACCTAAGAGTTAGTCCAAACCATCCAACTTTGTTACAAAGCTTATCTTATGCTTCTTAGTGCAAGGATTCCTGGAGAAAAGAATCACATAGGTCTAAAATAAGGGTTAGGAAGAGACTATTTTTCTCAGAGCCTTTGCAAACGATTACTAGAAAGGACCTTCTGAACTTCTATGAGATACTTATTTACCATAACAAAAACACAGCCCTAATCATCAGAGAATAGAAAGATGTATAACTAAGGCTTTACTTTAGCCGTGAAGGATTTTGTATAAAACCTTTGATTTGCCATGGGAAAGGAGCAGCAAATTTTAAAGTGTAGAGAAATATCAAAACAGAATAAGCAGTGACAGTCTGTTTTTCAAACTGGTTGATGGCTAAAGATAGGTTCTTTTTATTTAAGAAGAAAACAAACCAAATTAAACAAGCATTTCTTATCACGGAACCAATTGTTTGCAGCTTTATTCAGATTTTCTACTTGATCTTGTTGTGTGACTTTGGAGGTACTAGGAGGGCATCATCCCGAGGAGATGTGCAAATATCTAAAAGGAGACTTTCTCTTTTTAATGAAAGTACAGAAGCTGCAAAACAGGGGAAGAAGTGGGTATTGTCTTTGAAATTACCTAAATGAATCCAGCTAACTATGGAGAACATTCTTTCTACTTTATTTGATCCGCTTCACCCACCATTTCAGTAATACTATGCTTTTTAGGAAAAAGGTGTTAAATTGATCTGGAAATCATGACATTGCCTGCTGCATCTGTGCTGTGTTGGTGTGCATATGCCAATACAGCCATCACAGGTGTTGTTAAAAATTAGCTTTTCCTTCCTGGACGTAGAAGGTAGAGAAGCTTCTTTTCAAGCTCATTTCTTCTTATGCCTAGTTGGTAGGGAGGAAAGAGCACTGAACTCGGAGTCAGATGGATTTTGGTTTGAATCCCAGTTCTACCACTTCGTAACTTCTTGACTGTGGTCAAGTCAGTTAATCCTAGAACTTTGTCAATCATATGAAACGGTCAGAATTCCCTCCTGCTTTCAGAATCTGTGAAAGAAAATGTTCACAAACTTGTCTTGGTAATTAAATCAACAGTACTTTCTTCCCTGTTCCACCTTTGCTTTTCCAAGTTGGGAGAAGGCCTGGAAACAACCCTGTAGGGGAGGTTTTATTATCCTTATTTCATGAGGAAACTGAGGCCCAGGGAACTGGTTCTCTTAATGTCTCACAGCTGGCAAGTGACCAAGCAGTGACCGAACCTCAAGTTTTCTAACTCCTCATCTAGCCTTTGCACCATGCTTCTAAACAAATTGGGCCTCCACACAGCTAGCTTTCAGTGAGAAATTAGCTTTGTTTTGAAACGCGTTTGCTAAAGAGCATTCTTCAAATCTCTCCTAAAGGCCATTTAGTGATTAATATAAAATTTCCAGCTAGGCAACTTTTACACATTCATCCAGGTCAGAGAAATACAGAACCAAGGTTCCTATGGCAACCTTTAGCCTTCTCCTTTGAGGAAGTTCCCTGGTGGCTCAGAGGTTAAAGCGTCTGCCTCCAATGCAGGAGACCTGGGTTCGATCCCCGGGTCGGGAAGATCCCCTGGAGAAGGAAATGGCAAACCACTCCAGTATTCTTGCCTGGAAAATCCCATGGACAGAGGAGCCTGGTAGGTTACAGTCCACGGGGTCGCAAAGAGTCGGACACGACTGAGCGACTTCCCTTTGAGGAAGTGCATTACTAGAGGGCCCTTCCTCAACCAATCCCCTAACAAGGAAGCTTGACTATAGAGATTCTGGTAACCTGGGCTTCTCCTACTCTGAAAACAAGGCAGATACTTTTGTCCCTTCCATTCTCTCCTTCCTCTTCTCCAAGTTTCCTTTATGGACCACCCCTCTCCCCCACCACCCAGCCACAACTAGTTTTGAATTTTTGTGACAATTTTCTTCTTTTTCAGGGGGAATTATTTCTAAGTTGTTTTTTTTTTTTTTCCCAATGTGAGAAAATATATTAGAACTAAAGGGAGAGTTTTAGTCTCTTCTTTCAACTTTTGGTGATGGTGAACAAGGTAATCATTCTGGGTACCAGGTTTATTTCTCCTTTGGTATGGAGGCTTACAATTAGGGTGATAGCATGGACTGAAATAACGGGTAAAAGATACCAATTTCTTTCCTCAGAGGTGGATTTGGATCTTGTCTGGCCTCAGGCATGGATGGAAGAACTGGGAGGGGGATGCTGTAGCTCTAGCAAGACTCAGTGATCTCTCCTAGCTAAAGTGAACCCTCAAAAGCAAACTTACTTCAGGATAACTATAAGCCACTTTAGCCCTCAAATATTTTAAGTATGAATCCTATTTTCACTTGCCCTTCTCTCCTTCTCTTCCAATCTAACAACTTTGGAAAAAAATAGTGACTCACATGTGTTGTTCATTGTTCAGTCGCTCAGTTGTGTCTGACTCTTTGCGACCCCATGGACTGCAGCACACCAGGCCTCCCTGTCCATCACCATCTCCCGGAGCTTGCTCAAACTCATGTCCATTGAGTCGGTGATGCCATCCAACCATCTCATCCTCTGTCGTCCCCTTCCTCCTACCTTCATTCTTTCCCAGCATCAGGGTCTTTTCTAATGAGTCTGCTCTTCGTATCAGGTGGCCAAAGTATTGGAGCTTCAGCTTCAACATCAGTCCTTCTAACGAATATTGAGGATTGATTTCCTTTAGGATTGACTGGCTTGATCTCCTTGCAGTCCAAGAGACTCTCAAGAGCCTTCTCCAACACCACAGTTCAAAAGCATAAATTCTTCAGCATTCAGCCTTCTTTACATCCAACTCTCTACTGGAAAAACCATAGCTTTGACTATACGGACCTTTGTGACTCACATTAAGTCCTTCCAACTGGTATACTGGTCACTTGGATGTGAAATAAATCACCAGGACCACTACACCTCTGCAAGGAAGTCAACAGTGACCAAGAGCCCCTTCTGCAAACTCTGGAGAACAGTTTTTGATTAACACAAACTTATTTGGTAATATGGAGAAATGGGGGTTTTCTTTGCTATCCATCACCATTGACTCAATCTTCCAACAGTAACAAAGTGAAATTTAAGGAATCACTTTTTTCCTGGTTGATGTACAATTATTTTTTCAGATTTACATAGGTATTCTTCAGTTCTGGGAAGGATTTTACTACACTTGCTATTTTAAAAGTGGTCTTTAGCAGTGGGAATTTTAAATTTTTCTATTTAAAAAAATTGTGATAAAATACATATAGCATAAAATTTACCATATTAACCATTTTTAAGTAGCATTAAACTCAGCAGTGGCCACAGGACTGGAAAAGGTCAGTTTTCATTCCAATCCCAAAGAAAGGCAATGCCAACGAATGCTCAAACTACCACACAATTGCACTCATCTCACACGCTAGTAAAGTAATGCTCAAAATTCTCCAAGCCAGGCTTCAACAATACGTGAACCGGGAACTTCCAGATGTTCAAGCTCGTTTTAGAAAAGGCAGAGGAACCAGAGATCAAATTGCCAACATCCACTGGATCATTGAAAAAGCAAGAGAGTTCCAGAAAAACATCTATTTCTGCTTTACTGACTATGCCAAAGCCTTTGACTGTGTGGATCACAATAAACTGTGGAAAATTCTGAAAGAGATGGGAATACCAGACCATCTGACCTGTCTTTTGAGAAACCTGGATGCAGGTCCGGAAGCAACAGTTAGAAATGGACATGGAACAGCAGACTGGTTCCAAATAGGAAAAGGAGTATGTCAAGGCTGTATATTATCACCCTGCTTATTTAACTTATATGCAGAGTACATCATGAGAAACGCTGGGCTGGAAGAAGCACAAGCTGGAATCAAGATTGCCGGGAGAAATATCAATAACCTCAGATATGCGGATGACACCACCCTTATGGCAGAAAGGGAAGAAGAACTAAAGAGCCTCTTGATGAAAGTGAAAGAGGAGAGTGAAAAAGTTGGCTTA
The DNA here is from genome assembly GCF_054371585.1 of Giraffa tippelskirchi. NCBI lineage: Eukaryota > Metazoa > Chordata > Mammalia > Artiodactyla > Giraffidae > Giraffa > Giraffa tippelskirchi. Next base: position 16,066,687 of record NC_137289.1, on the reverse strand, counting down.
ATGCTCAACATTCAGAAAAGTAAGATTATGGCATCTGGTCCCATCACTTCATGGGAAATAGATGGGGAAACAGTGCAAACAGTGTCAGATTTTATTTTTTTGGGCTCCAAAATCACTGCTGATGATGATTGCAGCCATGAAATTAAAAGACGCTTATTCCTTGGAAGGAAGGTTATGACCAACCTAGATAGCATATTTAAAAGCAGAGACATTACTTTGCCAACAAAGGTCCATCTAGTCAAGGCTATGGTTTTTCCATTAGTCATGTATGGATGTGAGAGTTGGACAGTGAAGAAAGCTGAGTGCCGAAGAATTGATGCTTTTGAACTGTGGTGTTGGAGAGGACTCTTGAGAGTCCCTTGGACTGCAAGGAGATCCAACAAGTCCATCCTAAAGGAGATCAGTCCTGGGTGTTCATTGGAAGGACTGATGTTGAAGCTGAAACTCCAATACTTTGGCCACCTCATGCGAAGAGTTGACTCATTGGAAAAGACCCTAATACTGGGAGGGATTGGGGGCAGGAGGAGAAGGGGACGACAGAGGATGAGATGGCTGGATGGCATCACTGACTCGATGGACATGGGTATGGGTAAACTCCGGGAGTTGGTGATGGACAGGGAGGCCTGGCATGCTGCGATTCATGGGGTCACAAAGAGTCAGACATGACTGAGCGACTGAACTGAACTGAACTGACTAAAGTACGTTAAATTGCATGCAACCATCACCATCAGTCATGTCCAGAACTCTTTTCATCTTGCAAAACTGAAACTTAGTCGTCATTACAAAATGACTTCCATTTCCCCAGTGCCTGTTCAATCACTATTCAACTTTCTATCTGTATGAATTTGTCAATTTTAGATATTTGATATAAATGAAATCATATAATATTTGCTTTGTGTCTGGCTTATTCCACTTGGGGCTTCCCTGGTAGTTCAGATGATAAATAATATGCCTGCAATGCAGGAGACCCTGGTTTGTAATGTAAGCAAGGTTCATCCATGTGGTAGTATGTGTTAGAACTCTGTTCCTTTTTAAGGCTGAATAATATTCTATTGTTATCCAGATGTTATCTAGATGGCCAAGCTGGGTTTAGAAAAGGAAGAGATCAAAGAGCCAACATTCGATGATTTATAGAGAAAGCAAGGGAATTTCAGAAAAACATTTATCTCTGTTTCATCAACTATGCTTAAGTGTTTGACTGTGTGGATCATGACAAACTGTGGAAAGCTCTTAGAGAGATGGGAATACCAGACCATCTTACCTGCCTCCTGAGAAACCTCTATGTGGGTCAGGAAATAACAGTTAGAGCCCTGTATGGAAGGATTCTTATCCGTTGGTAGAAAGTATTTTGTTGTGAGGACAGTATAAAAGGCACTGGTTCATTCAACCCTCTCTTTGAGAAAAGAAAAAGTTTAGTCCAGAGAGAAAAAGAACACACAGTAGGGCATCCAGTAAATTAAAAACAGAGCCTCCACAAGAACTGGGCCTCCTGACCTCAGTCTGCTGCTATTTTCACTCTACTTGGCATTACCAGTTTGGGACAATGAAAGCATTCTTTCCTAATATGTGTGTTTGGAACATCAAAAAAATGTTAGTCTCTTCCTGGGAAAGTACTTTGATAGAGAGCATGATTTGTATTAGGACTTGCACATTGAGATGGTTGTGAGTTTTTTCTCCTGGATCTACACCACTAACCAGCCACATCGTGATATTCTAGCTTAGGAATGCATTATTTGATTAATGAGATAATAATTTCACAGCCCTTTGAGCTGCTCAGAACAAAGGCACTGGATAAATTTAAAGCATTATCCTTATGGCATTATTTAAAGATAGACATTTTGCTAAATATTTTCATTTCAGTATTAATCTTCAGATGTCTGCAAACATTCAGTTGCCTTTGCAAATGATGCTTTTAAATAAACCTGGGAAAACACTTGGATATCATAGCATATACTTGACCCTAATGAGTATTTCAAGATAACTGAAAATAGTTGGAAATGATGGTATCATGGCAACAAAATGAAACTTTAAACATTTTGAAACATATCTTTCATAGAAAACATTCTGTATTGGGTTTAATCTTTTTTCCATCTTGAATTGACATGACTTGCTTTTTACAATATTAATTTTTATTAGCTAGTCTCATCTAGGATCTGCACAATTGAGATCTGAATGGTCATTTGTCACTCATTAAACAGAAGGAAAACATTAAGCATTCTTCATTACAACATAATATATTTCTGAGTTGTCCTCATTTTAAGAAGAGTCTGGTTTTTTTTAGATCACTTCCACATCTTGAAATTCCATACTGTCATATAAGGGCCATCAAAGTGACAGGAAGCAAATTAATAAAAGGGAAAAGCAAATCTTTTTGCTCTACCTTGGAGATAGAGAAGTTCTCTTCCTCTGTGGCTCACACACCAGTGTCCTGGTGGTTGGAAGTAACTACGGAAGAGAGGATACTCATACTTGAGGTTTGAAAGGCAGGAAAGAAATCAGCATTTACTTAGCTGCTATTAGGTGCCAGGTAGTGGGCTTGTGTGCAGGCTTGCTCAGTCGTGTCTGACTCTTTTGCAACCCCATGGACTGTAGCCCGCCAGGCTCCTCTGTCCATGGGACATCCCAGGCAAGAATACTGGAGTGGATAGCCATTTCCTTCTCCAGGGGATCTTCCTGACTTAGGGATCAAACCCATGTCTCCTGCATTGGCAGGCGGATTCTTTGTCACTGAACTACCTGGGAATCCCTGTACTGGGCTTGGCCCATTCGTAAATATTATTTCATTTTCAGCCTCATGACAGTGCTGTGAAGTTGGTAACATCCTTCTTTTTTACACTTGAGGAAACGGGCTCAGATTATGTAATTTGCTGCAAGAAATTGACTGAGTCAGAATTTGAACACACGTGTTTTTTTTTGTTGTTGTTGTTTTTCTGTTCAACTTTAGTTCATTTGCATCAACTTCATTAATTTTGTTCATGGAGAGAAATGGACTCTTTGCCATTGTCAACATATCCTCATCATTGTGGTCACATATACATATTTTAATCCCCGAACACAAATGTCCAGGCTTGGACGTGGGGGGAGGACTTTCAATGGCAGGAAGGAGACAGACAATGGGAGATAAGAGAGAAGAAGGGTAGAGCTTAATATTTAAGACCCAGATTTAACGCCCTGCCTTACCACTTTTAGCTGTGTACACTTGGGCAAGAAACAACCTTGCTGAGGCTTAGTTTCCTCACTTGAAAAACAGGGCTAAATAGTACTCATCTCATAGGGTGGTTGTGAGCCTTGCTGATAGTGTCAGAAATATGTTCAAGCACAGAGCCTGGCATGCAGGAAACATTCTCTGTGGTTACTTTTATTTCCAGAGGACTCTGTGTTCTGATATATCACTGGATATTTCCAGACAGAAGGGTAGATTACAGATTGGGAAGGCAGCTGACAGGGTTAGCCAATCCACGTCAGAATACACACTGTGAAGAGAGAGCATTTACACCCAAGGCTCCAAACTCCCCTCCTGGGGATCACTGGAGTTTCCAGAGCTGGACTGAAGTGCCAGCTGCTCATTGACAATAATGAAAGCATTTCCCACGTGGCAAATTGTTGATATATTTTCTCAGTTATAATTTTTTCCCATAAATATTTATTCAACATTTGGTTCCTGCTACTATTTATTCCTTCATCCAAAACACAGTTTCTGAGTGCCTTCTCTATGCTTGGTACTATTCTTGGCACTAGGGAAACAGCAGTGAAACAGAAAGGCAGACAAAGATCCCTACCCTCATGGAGGTTATATTTTAGTGGAGGGTGGGGTGAGGAGAGATAAAAAAATAAATGGTATATCAGTGATGAGAACTAATGAGAAAAAAGCTGGGCAAGTGGGCAAAGGGCATAGAAAGTGTAGATGGGGTTGGAATATTTGGTGGGGAAGCCAAGGAAAGCCCTGAGAAGGTGACATTTGACCTGAAGTAAGTAAAAGGGAAGATAATTCTAGGAAGAGGAAACAGTAAGACCAGAAGCTCTGAGGAGGGAGCAACGTTCTAGGAAGCCAAAAGAGCCAGAGCAGCTGGCAGAATGAGTGAGAGACTGGTGGATGGGGTGGGAGGGGAGGTGGGAATAGAGAAAGGAGAAGGTAAGACCTTGTAGAGATGATTTTTTATAGATGAAAAAATGAGCAAGGAACTAGCAAATGAGTAGAAAACACAAATAATATATTAATATTCCTTAAAAATGTTTCAGGTACTGATATGACTGTTGTTATTAATATTTTGATACAAAGATGTACACATATAATAAAGCTGAAAGTTTTTGCTAGCAAAGTGGTTATCACTATTTTATGGTGCACCTCAGAGGTCCCCATTACTTCCAAGTCTTCTGCCATCTTGACAAGTTGGACACCCACAGCTAGTAAATGGTGAAGTTAGCACTAGAAGGTGGGCCTGCTGACTTCTAGGCCAGGGTTGATATGTTCTTCCTTCATGTGTGAGGCATGTCCTGCAGAATCACTTCATACCAGAAATGAAGTGGTTTTGGAGGTCATCTAATCCAACTCTCTCCTTGCAGAGATGGGAAAACTGAATCACAGAGAGCAAAAGTAACCCCTCCAGAGGTTAGCCATTGTGTTAGTGATATAGCTCAAATTAAATGTCAGATCTTTGCTCCTTATAGACAGGCTCTACACCCAGCTGTTGTTTTAGAGGCAGGTATGGCTAGGAGAAAATGCCTACCCTGGCCTGTGGCCAAGGATAATCTAGGACCTAGGGGGTAGAGATGAGCTGATTTTAGGGTATGAGGTGACTAAGGACTCTGGGCTGATGGATTGTGGCAATTAAGGCACGGCCTGGTGTTAAAGGGATCCTGTGTCTTTCAAGGGGTGGGAGTAGGGATAGACCTGGTGAGTTTATAGTCTAGAACGTCTTTGAGCATCTTAAGAAGACCACCCATGAAGTTCATATGTTTCCTTGCTGATTTGTGTCTTAGGTGCTATGCAGATGTGTCTGGAAGCTGTTTAGCTGAGAAAATACCATGCGGTGGCAAATGTTCTTGCTGTGTGGGCTGAGCTTGTTGCTTCTTGCTGCCACCAACCTATTGTTGAGTCTTTTCTTATAGCAAGTTGGTCTAAAGTGGGCATGTGGCAGAAAGGGAGAGAAACTTCTGATAACCATCTGGGGCAGCCTAGCTGAAAAGCCAGTGTGTGCAACACAGATTCACTCAATATCAGAACTGAAAGTGGCCTTGGAGGTCATCTAATCATACTTCCTTCTTGTATCAACAGGAACACTGAGTCACAGAGAGCAAAAATGACCTGCCAAAGAATAGACAGTAGATTGAACTTGTGCTGTGTACTGGAAAGTATACTTATTGTCCAGCTTGCAGATGCTACCATGATGTTTCAGATAAGCAGCAAGCTCCATTCATTATTATTATTAGAAACTTCCAATTGATTATATTAGTCTCAGGCTCAGGAACTTTCCTAAGCTTTGAGGGAGGTGGGCAGTGATTAGTTCCAGGGTCAACTTGCTTCGGCCCACAACTTGGAGGCTGAGCTGGCTTTTGGAGGGGTGCAAGAGGGACCAACAGTGGTCAGTCAGAGGCTGCTACTCTGGAAAACCTGTCTAATGTCTAGCAGTGTGGGGGTTAGCCTGGCTTGGTTTCTGGATATCTTTCCACTTGTGAGTGGGCACTTGTTGGAGCTGACATCCACTTCTTTCTTTTCCTAGCCCTCTCTCTCACAGAAGCTTGAGAAGCAGACATCACACACCCTGAAAAGCCCACATCTGCAGTGGAGCCTACTAGTGAGGCAGCTGTGAGTCCTTAGACATGTGTTAGTGCTGATGGCTTGGGGCCAAGTGAAATCCCAGGCTCCAATCATGTGGCTACCCTCTGTAAAATTTGGCTGTTTGAAAGAATGCAACAGGAAAATCAGAAACGCCTGCACACTTTTCCCTGTTGCTGCTGGTACCAAGCTGAAGTTCATTCCTACTCAAGTCCTAGTGATGTTAGGGAGATCCTTTAATATCATTTGGAAACCCAGACACCTGGTTTTGCCATTTGTAAGCTCTCATGACTCATCGCTGTACACCACTCACCTCTGAGAGGAGAGTGGCTTTCCCAGCTGGAGGTTGCCTTTATGTGGATTGTTGGTTGGCTGCATTTCCAGAAGGGAGTAAAAGGTTCATGGCTTAGGTGTTATCTTGGACATCAGGACAAAAAAAGAAGACAAAGTAACACGGCATTGCTCTGTGAAAACTGGAGTGTAGTTATCTTGCTTCTGGGAAAATGTCATACCTTGGTCCTCCATGGATAAAGTGAAGAGTCAGGGGTGTAGGAAATATGTCTGAGGCACTCCGCAAACCCGTGTTGCATAGGCTGAAAACTCACTACGAATACATGCATTCCGTTCTTCTGCAGCTCCTTTATGAAAAGGAACAGCACCAAAAACTGTGGGGGTTAGAAACGGGGAGGGGCTTGGAACTGACACTATTGCATTAGTTTCAGAGAGCTGCAATGTGTTCTGGTTGAACAAAAGGAAGTTGGGTTGTGATAATATAATTCTGGATTCCATGGAATGTTGTGGCTCAGGGAGGCAAGAGATAAAAGACGGAGAAACAATATAGTGGTAAGTTTCAGGGGTTTTATTTTATATTAAAACATCATTTTGTCACAGATATAGACTGAAAGTGAGTAAAAGAGGAGTATTAGATTTCCGTGCATCGAAATGGAAACATGCTTACTAAGCTGTGCTTTGTATTATCTGAAAAATACTAAGTGCTCCTCATCATAGCCTTTGTCCTAAAAGGCTTACAAATTTTTTCCAGAAAAGGTGCGCTGGCAATCAATGGCTGGTTACCCAGAGGGAAATAAATAGCCTTCTTGATGAAACTACCTGAGAATCCTCTTTACTGGCAGAACATGTGTCCATACCCCATCTCTCTGTGTCCAAGCATCTTTCTTCAATTATGGACCAGGGTGTGTTGAGTTAGAGAGCCAGAGATCCATAGGCCAGACATAATTTATGCAGATTTGCCCAAGTTTATATAGTAGTTTGTTATTCAACACAAAAGCAGCCACCATAGCAACCTCAGGATCACAAAATGCTTATGGTACCTCTGAGAAACACATCATCGTCTCACAAAGATGTTGAAGTGTGTGAATCTTCCACAGTCTCATAGTTCATCTTTGCCCTGGGTGAACTGGAGAGCTGCTTGCGTAAAGGGCTCCTTTCTGGTGTTATCTAAATGTCCCATTAAAGCACCGTGTGTGTTAAGTAACCTGGCTAGCAGGCGGATTTGCTCCTCTCTCACAGTTTGTTTTTCATGTTCATTTCCTTAATGATTTGAAAAATTGTTTTCAAAGGTTCCTCCGACAGGGCCCAGTGGCACTGTGCTTGGCCTGGCTTCTTTCGCTGCCAAAATGCAGACCCTCTGCAGTGTGACAGAACAAGGCTTTTGAGCTGCTAACTGGTGAGGGATACGGTAATGAGCTCCAGCTGTGGAGTGCAGGCTCCAAGGAATTGGAGGGGAGCCCAAACGGAGAGGCTCTGGTTGATTCTGGGAAGCCTGTCTTTTGGTGCCCTTATCTTCCCAGTTTGGGGATCCAGAAATAGGGCCAAACTCCAGCTGGTGCCTCTGCTTCTGAAAATCCACTGGGACCTGCAAATTGTTTGCTGGACATGGCAGACTTGCAGCCCGCAGGTCTTGGCTTTCACCTGTTTAAAGCCCATAGTGGAGTGCAGGTAACTCAGATTTCTGAAAAACAAATGACAATCCCTTATGTGTGGGGTCTTGCAGATTTGTAGGGTCTGCAGATACTCCCACCATAGCTGGATTTCAAACTACCAACAGCTTAACAACTGGTTCCCCGAACTGCTGGAAATTTAACAAATGGCTCCCGCACACTGTTGCTCCAGGTTATCTCATTTGCTATCCACATGATCCACATGATCTCATGGATAGGTTGGTGTCCTCAACCCCGTTTGACAGAAAAGAAAACAGGCCTAGAGGATTTAATGCAGAGATTCTCAAACTTTACTGTGCATATGAATCACCTGGAGATCTTGTTAAAGGGGGAACCTGTGATTCTGCATTTTTAACAAGCTCCCAAGTGACAAGTTTCCACAGTTAATTAAAAGTGTAGTCAACTTTCTGGAAAAGGGGAAGAGGCTAAAAGATGGTCTGTCCCAACTGACAAGTCACACTGTGCCACCTCTTCCAAGCCATACCCATTGATTCCTCAATCAATTCCTCTCCTGGAATGTTCAGGGGTTCTACTAGGCCCTCCCAGGAGCCACTGCAGACACACCATAGTCTGCCATTTCAGGCAGAAGGGGAGCTGGTTTCCTCTCCAGGGCTCACAGGTTAGTAACAAGGCAGAGCTGATTGACGGAGGGCTGCAGGAAGGCCTTTTGTGATACCCAGTGCTAATCATATAAAGCAACCCCGCTCTCTCCTTGAGTTGGGCCACAGTATGTGACTTTAGGGCACTGCACTCCTGCTGCTGCTGCTGCTGCTGCTAAGTCGCTTCAGTCATGTCCGACTCTGCGATCCCATAGACGGCAGCCCACCAGGCTCCTCTGTCCCTGGGATTCTCCAGGCAAGAACACTGGAGTGGGTTGCCATTTCCTTCTCCAATGCATGAAAGTGAAAAGTGAAAGTGAAGTTGCTCAGTTGTGCCCGACTCTGTGCGACCCCATGGATGGCAGCCTACCAGGCTCCTCCGTCCATGGGATTTTCCAGGTAAGAGTACTGGAGTGGGGTGCCATTGCCTTCTCTGCACTGCACTCCTAGGAATCTTCAAATCTCACATTTTTACTCCTCTGCATATTGTGGAGGAGCTAAAAGTTGATGCTATTTTCTACTCACCTGACAGTTATAAACTTAGGGGCCTGAACCAGTAACCCAGAAAACAATTACAAATGAGCTAATATGGGTCCTGTTTTCACTCAAATTTGTCACCTAATAATGAAGATTTGGATAGACTGGAGAGATGACTGAGTGGAGAAACTCAAGCAAGGGAGGCCCTATGCCTAGGATGGTGCTGGATTCCGAGAAGGATGGATGACAGTGCTCCTGACGTCAGAGTCTGAAATCCAGTCAGGCAACGCACATTTATGGAACAGTTAGGGTACGAGCCATTATATAGTGCATGCTAAGTCGCTTCAGTCGTTTCTGACTCTGTGTGACCCCATGGACTGTAGCCCGCCAGGCTCCTCTATCCATGGAATTCTCCAGGCAAGAAGACTGGAGTGGGTTGCCACGCCCTCCTCCAGGGATCTTCCCGACCCAGGAATCAAACCTGCTTCTCTTATGTCTCCTGCATTGGCAGGCAGGTTCTTTACCACTAGCACCACCTGGGAAGCCCTATTACATAGTACCAAGTCCAATTGTGCCATTAGATTTAGATCATGTTTGTTGTACAGAATGCTGAAATGTGTATAGGCAGGGCTACCGTCTAGATTGCCAGAGCACAATTTCCAAAGGAATGTTCTACATCCCTGTATTAAGACTTTTCATTCAATAGAGCAATCAAAAGATTCAAACGTATCCAAGCTATTTTCTAGTTAATGGAATGCACAAGCAAAGGATTCTTTTCTTTTCCTTTGGAGATTGTCTCACAATCAAAACCATCTTTCTAGTAAAATGATTTTATCCTGATACTCAGCTCCAATTCTTTTTTTTTTTTTATTTTATTCTCCTGAGTCTGGATAAAGCAAGTGATTCATGATGATCCATTTATTTGCTGCCAAAATGTATGTTTGTTGTTACAGAGACATAACCTTAACTGTGTCTCTCTCCTTTTTTTTTTTTTTTATCACCTTACCAATTCCATTCTGTATCTGGTACAGGAATACATTTGTGTTTATAGGGCAAGATAGTGCCAGGCACATATCATGCCCTTCCTACCTGTGGAAATTCTCCTCATCTTCTCAGGCCCAATTTGAAATGCCATGTTCTCTGGGAACCCTTCCCCAATCCCCACAGTGACTTGAAAATTATTATATTTTCCTCTAGCCTGAACCCTTGTGACCCTCTTCTCAATGGTAGGTTATATTTCACTCTGCTTTGCATTAGAGGTAATTATCTCAATATCTTTCTCCCTTTCCTACCTCTAACCCAGCTAGGATGTCAGATTTTTAGGCTGTTAGGTCCATAATAATTATGATTATTGGTTGTTTAACGCTAAGTACCAGGCATTTTACAAGAGAGTATTTTAAAACTTCAAAATAACACTCTTATCAGAGGCATTGTTATCCCATTTCACTGAGGCTCAGTGAGGTCAGGCAACTGGTCTGGGATCTGCCAGCAATACTTTTAACCTGACTCAAAGCCCACATTCCTTCCATTCTACTCTCCAGCCATATCCTCTCTTTGAGAGCAGAGACTAAGGCTTCCGGCCAGAGTAAGTGTTCAGTGAGTTGTCAAATGAATATGTACATGAAGGAGTATATGTTACTTGGCTCATGGTAGCAATAATGCTAGAAAACGGGCCTGCCTCCAGGCTGGTGAACCTCCTCTTGTGGCCTCCCTGGTGCATCACTCAGGTATCCTTTCCCTCAATCCTTGTGTCCTGTGCTATAGCCCCAGTTCTCTGTTCCTTCTCCATCAGTCACCTAGATAAGTTTATAAATGAACACACTCTAATGCTATTCTGTTAATGGATACTAGTAAGATATCTAAAAATTCATTCATTCAATATTTTCATAAGAAAATTCAATGCATAGTGCCAAGCCATAGGAGGTCATTATAAATAGCCATTGTATTAATGTGCTAGAGATAGAACAGACTGTTTGTGGCAATAAATGAAAGGGACACAGACATAGTTATTGTTGTTGTTTAACTACAAAGTTGTGTCCGACTCTTTGTGACCCTATGGACTGTAGCCCTCCAGGTTCCTCTGTCCATGGGATTTCCCAGCAAGAATACTGGAGTGGGTTGCCATTTTCTTCTCCAGGGGATCTTCCTGACCCAGGGATTGAATCCATGTCTCCTGCATTGGCAGCCGGATTCTTTACCACTGAGCCATCAGGGAAGCCCACAGACATAGTTAGGTTAGAGCTATTTTCTAGCAAACACATCTAGGTACCAAGGTCTGTGCTAACTTGGAGACACCAAGATAACTAAGACAGACATGGTCTCTGCCCTCATGGGGCTTACTCTCTAGTAGGTGACATATTTTCATCTTACACTAGGGTCTACTTGAATCAATACTCTAATCTAAAAAAGTAGGGTAGAAAAAGGTATTCTAGGGCAGGGGTAGGGATTCTTGCCATTGTAATCTTCTTCATTATGAAGAAGATTCTAGGTTTGAAGTGTCCACAGGGGCTTCCCCTTCCTTTTCCTTTTAGTTCAATTATTCTCAACCGGAGAAAGAAGTGGAGACACCTCTTTAGAGGGTTGTAGCATATTTTCAGAGAAGGAAACGGCAACCCACTCCAGTATTCTTGCCTGGAGAATCCCAGGGACGGTGGAGCCTGGTGGGCTGCCGTCTATGGGGTCGCACAGAGTCAGACACGACTGAAGTGACTTAGCAGTAGCAGCTTAGCAGCATCATTTTCAGTGAGTGCTTTTATCATTAAACAATTGTATAGCCACCAAATAAAAATATTCTCACCATAAAAACCATCTGATAATACCAATGCTACCTTCAGACTTTATCTCAAACCCATTCTCCAGAAGTAATCACAATTAAGTTTTCTTCTGTCTCTATCCAAACATTTTTCTCTGCATTTACAAAATCATATGTACATACATACATGCATAGTGATTATCTTTTTACTATAAAAGCAACTGTTTTCTATATATTCTTAAGTAATAACTTTTGATTTAACAGTATATCCTTGATATCTTTCCATATTGCTACGTATAGATCTGCATTCTTCTTCCTTAAAAAAAATGAACTTGTTCCATTTAAACTGCTGTATCGTATTCTGTTGTGTGGATGGATGTACCACAGTTTATTTAACCATTTCTATACTGATGGGTATTTATTTAGATTGCTTCCAATTTCTTTACTCTTATTAACAGTGTCACAAATAATGTCCTGGGCAATGTGCCTTCTGCACATGTGTATCAGTATTTCCCTAGGGTAACTATGTGGAAGTAGAATTATTGGGTCATGGGGTATGTGTGCCTAAAATATTGTCATATTTGCCTCCAAAGTGGCTGTATCATTTTATATTATCACCAATAGCGTATGCTTGCCCTTTTCCTATATCCTTGTCCAATGGATATTATAATTTTTTAATTGTTCCCAATTTGATAATAAATTAGATATAAAAATTAGTTTCTCATTCTATTTAAATGTGTTCTGGGGACTTCTCTGGTGGTCCAGTGGTTAAGACTCTGAGCTTCCACTGCAGGGCGCATGGGTTTTATCCCTGTTGGGGAGCTAGGATCCCACATGCTGTGCAGCGTGGCCCCCAAAATAAAAAAGGTTCTGATTGCTTATTTTTTGTTATTGTTCCTTACTGGAACTCTATATACTCCATATATCAATTATTTGTTATGTTGCAATTATTTTTGATGGTCTGTCACTTTTTGACTTTGCTTACCATCTTTTATGTATAAAACTTTTAACATTTTATGTTAAAGCTTTGCTTATTTTGTGTTTTATGACTTAGGAATTTTTGTCTTACTTTGCCTTATCCACCTCAAGAATATAAAGACATCCTCCTATATCTTCATATAATATTTATATTTTTTAATGTTTATATTTAGTTCTTGAAAACATCTGGAATTTATTTTTGCATATGGTATGAAACAGGGATCTAGCTATTTTATTTTCTGAAATAAAGAGCCAATTGTCCTTCTACCATTTCCTGAAAAGCCCTCTTCTATCTACTGATTTTAAGTACCACTTTTGCTATGTGCTAATATTTTCATATATACCAAGGTCTGTTTTTTCGCTCCATTCTGTTTTATGGAGAGGACTTTATCAAACTATCCATTGCCAAACCACTGAATGGAATTTTCTTATGAATACTGTTGATTCTTTACTATTTATTCTTTCAAAGAAAATTCTTAATTCTAGTCAGAAAAAAACTTTTTAACTAGGTACTATATTAATAAAAATATTTTGTTTGAGAAAACTATATCCATAAGCAATGACCTGAGTTACTTTAGCCAATAAGAAATTAATCATTATAACAAAAAACAGTGAAAAAGATAAGATTACATACTGGTTCGTGTAGCCACATTCTGATTTTCCCCACTAATGTGAAAGGATATGCTGAGCACATTTTCACATTAGAAGATGCTGAGCTCTATACTTGATAGATTGACCTAAAGGACCCATGACTGTACTATGTGATTCACATCTTGAAAGCAAATATCACCCCAGATATTAATTTTGATAGAGGTCCTTTTAGAGATAGTTAAGAAAAAAAAATCTGAAGAATGCCACATAATACAAATAGGGGAAAATAATATTTTGAGCACCATTTTTTGTAAACATGGAAAAAAATGTAGAAATATTTTATAGTGATGATGGAATTTGATTCTCCAAAATGATGATCCATCTAGTAAGCAGAAAAGTTACATTTTGCATCTCAAATGTTTGTGGCTTTCCTACAGGAATATGTTAGTTTTGCTTTTGTTTTATGTGGTTGTTCCTTATGGAAGATGATGAACATTATCATGGGAAAAATAATGGTGGTGTTGTAGCTTTCAGTGGTGGCCTTTTGGTTTTTGATGCCCAGTGGGTGACTTAGTGTCATCTTTTAAATACAGGAGCATATAGAGGCAGACGGTCATGGTTCTACTTCCAGTTCTGCTGTTTACTTGCTGTATGACTTTGGGTAAGTCATGTAACTTTTTGAATGTCAGTTTTCTCATCTGTTCATTAGTGGATCAAACCACTAGTCTGACTGTTTCACCTCAGTGTATCAAATTATTATGAGAATCAAATGAGGAAACGAATAGAAAAAAGCTTTAATCACTGTAAAGATGAAATTTAAAAAAAATATTATTAAAGGGCACCTGAAGAATATGCTCTGACCATCTTCAAACCCTACAAAGCATCAGCAAAGGGGCCAAATGAAGACAGGGGAAACCAGCCATGAGAGAAAAATGGGAAGAAATAGTAGAGGAAGAGGGTCTGTAGCAGAAAGCACAAACTCTGAGGAGTGTTTTAACCTCTCATCCTTCCCCCACTCGTTACAAACCTGACAGTAGGGAGCCTCTAAGAGGTGCATAATAATATTTTAGTGTAGTAGTCAAGAGCTTTTAAAAGATAGGTGTGATTCTAGCGTACTGGGAGTATCAAGGTATTAAGGCATGGGGAGAGGGAAGCAAAACTTGTTGAATGTCTACCACAGCCCGAGGTCAGATGCCACATGCTTTATATACATGATTTCCTCTAGTCCTATAAAGAAACTTGCAAGTCTGGATCTTAACCCCATTTTACAGATGAGGACATTGATTTGTGAATGTTCTGTGCCCCCTACTGGCTAGCACAAAGAACTGACCTGTTTCTTCCCCATCAACTCCTTTCTTCCACCTAAGGAGCCTGAATCTCTACATTTGTCTATCTATCGTCTCATCTTTAATTGCTTAATTACACCTCAGGTCATCTCCCCTTCATACATATACATATCTCTGTGCTTCTTTACACACCTTTTTCCTTGACCTCTTTCTTCTAAATGTTGTCCAATCACCTCAAGAGAAATTGTCCTCAAAATCTTTGAGCCATGGTTTGTTCATCTATAAAATGGGACAACTGACAGACTAGATTTGAGGTTTAAATTTGATTATTAATGTGTGAATATGTTATCTATAAAGCTATAATTTCTAAATCTAAGCATAAGATATTAGATACCTTTCTCTAGAGAATGTTCATTATTGGAGAAAGATATTTAGTGGTCTGCCACAAGGTTTTGTTCTTGACCATATTCTATTCAAATATATATCAATAATTGGAAATTGTCATAAAAGCATGCCTAGTAAATTTATATATGTAACAAATTTATAGAAAATTTGAAAAGAATTCTAGAAAGGAAATTATAGAAGTTAGAATTGTAGAAAAGAATTACAGAAAATTTGACAGATTGGAAAAATTGGTTGAAATTAGTGAGATTATACTTTATCAAAGTAAGTGCAAAGTTTTCACTTAAGTTCAGAGGATTGTAAAGTACATATTGGGGGAGGACTGAACCTGTTAGTATTAATAGGAAAACACTGTTTTGGTTGTGTTAGTACTGTAGTGCAGCTATTAAAAAACCTAAGAAGCATGTAGACCACATAAATAGGGGTGGTGGTGGTGTTACAGTAACTCTTCAGAGACAAGCTGAACAAGTGTGTTATGCTAGTTATGGGCATTACAGTTTAAAAGACATTCATATTATAGAAACTTTCAAACCTACACAAAAGTAGAGAGAATAATACCATGAATGTCCACATACTGCTCTCTCAAATTCAGCAGTTATTAACATTTTGCTACTGCTTCATCCACCCTCCTTTAGCTGTCTTGCTGGAGTATTTTAAAGCAAATCCCAGAACCTCTTGTCATCTCACTCCTGAATACATCAGTATGCCCCTCTAAGAAAACATGGGCATTTTCTTATATAACATAAGGCATTACCACATCTACTGAATTAATAATAATTCCTTATAGTCATCTAATATCCGGTCTGTATTTAAATTTCACAGGTTGCTTTGGAGACATATGGTTTGTTCAAAATAGCATCTAATCAAGGTACACTACATTTATCAGTAATGTTTCTTAAATCTCTTTTAAACTAGAGCAGTCTCCCTTTCACTACTTCCTCTCATTGTCTTCTTTTAAAAACAATCAGTTGTCTCATCTTGTATTATAGATTTTCTGATTGCTTTTTTTTGTGGTGCCATTTACCTTGTTCCTCTTTCCCTCAGATTTCCGATTTTTTTGGCACTAGCTCTACAGGTGTGATTAATGCAGGATATAAACATTTTTGACAAGGCTATCTCATGGGCCCTGCAGTGTACTTCCTATTGCATCCCTTCAGGAGTTACACAATGTCTGGTTTATCCTACTCTTAAGTGATGTTAAAATTAATCTGTGCACTCAGGTGGCAACAGTTGACATTGCATTTTCCAAAGGGTCATAAACAAATTGGAGTTTGATCCAGTGAGGCAGACTGATGGTGACAAGATGGAAACTTTGTGGTGTCAGGACTACTTGAAGAAATTGGAACTTAATAATTGTATTAGTTTTCTATTGCTGCCATGATAAATTGCCATAAATTAAGCAGCTTAAAACAATAGCCATCTATTATCTCAGAGTTCTGTAGATCAGAAGTCTGGGTAGACTTGATTGGGTTCTTAGATCAAGGTCTCCCAAGACCAAAAATGAAGGTGTTAGCAGGGCTGTGTTCCTTATTAGAGGCTCCAAGGAAGAATTGGCTTCCAAGTTCATTCAGGTGTTACCTAAATTCAGTTCCTTCTGGTTGTAGGGCCCAGTTTCTTTGCTGGCTGCCAAATGATACCAATCTTTGATACTAAATGTTGCCCTATTCCTTTCCATGCTTTCCATGTGGCCCCCCTTCAGCAAGAGCAGGTGGAGTTCCTCTCAGATTTTGATTCTTTCTGACTTCTCCTGCTGCTGCATCTCTCTTGCCTTCAGTTGGAGAAAGCTCTCTGCTTTTTTGAGGGCTCATGTGATTAGATTGGCCCCACCTGGTTAATCCAGGTTAATTTCCCTAATTTTAAGGTCCTTAACCTTACTTTTATCTGCAAAATCCCTTTTGCTGTATAATGTAACGTTCACATTCCCAGGGATTAGAGTGTTGATGTCTTTAGTAGATCATGGCATCTGGTCCCATCACTTCATGGCAAATAGAACGGGAAAAAGTGGAAGTCGTGACAGACTTTATTTTCTTGGGCTCCCAAATCACTACAGATGGGGACTGCAGCCATGAAATTAAAAGATGTTTGCTCCTTGGAAGGAAAGCTATGACAAACCTAGACAGCATATTATAAAGCAGAGACGTCACTTTGCTGACAAAGTTCTGTATAGTCAAAGCTGTGGTTTTTCTAGTAGTCATGTATGGATGTCAGAGTTGGATCATAAAGAAGGTTGAGCACTGAAGAATTGATGCTTTTGAACTGTGGTGTTGGAGAAGACTCTTGAGAGTCCCTTGGACAGCAAGGAGATCAAACCAGTTGATTCTAAAGGAAATCAACCCTGACTATTCACTGGAAGGACTGGTGCTGAAGCTCCAATACTTTGGCCACCTGATGCAAAGAGGCAACTCATTGGAAAAGACCTTGATGTTGGGAAAGATTGAAGGCAAAAGGAGAAAGGGGCGGCAGAGGATGAGATGGTTAGATAATATCACTGACTCAGTGGACATGAATTTGAGCAAACTGGGAGATAGTAAAGGACAGGGAAGCCTGGTGTGCTGTCATCTATGGGGTCGCAAAGAGTCGGACATGACTTACTGATTGAACAACAAATTCTGACTGGTGTGAGGTGATACCTCATTGTAGTTTTGATTTGCATTTCTCTGATAATTAGTGTTGAGCATCTTTTCATGTGCCTTTGGCCATTTGCATGTCTTCTTTGGAGAATCCTTAAAGATTCTTGAGCCCTAGATAGTTAACTTTGAACCTTCTTTCTAAACATATTTCTGCTTGTGCCGACTTTGGTCTCACAAGCCGCTTTCACTGGCCATTCCCCAGGTAGGTCTCCTACCTTCCATGTGAAAATCACTACTCTCTTCCATTTCCCCAAATTTCCACCCTCATCTGTTTCTCCCTGGATTGTGGTTTTTGTGACTGCCATCTCTTATATTTTTCTATGTAGAAAAGAACTCTTTGAAGTGTAAAAGTAGGTTCTTTTGGAGAATTCCACCTGGCCAAGTGCAACCTCTTTGTGAAAGGAAACTCATAGAAGTCAGCTCTGGGTGTGTTTGCAAAATTACCCTTTGATAATTTGGAGACCTAAGGTGTGAAAGCTTGAGTTTCTAGAGAGGGAGGTCTGTGGGACTACAATAGTCCAGGGAATGGTTTGAAAACTTCTATTAGGATAAAATTTTATAAAGAAATGCTCAAAAGATCTTACTTCTTTTGTAGATTTTGTGAAGAGGTGTATTTACAGATCATTCAGTATGGGCAAAGAAAAAGTAGGGAGAAAGAAAATGTTCCATTTAATTAGCTGCAGTAGGCACGATTCTAAGGTAGCCCCCAAGATTTCTGTCCCCTGGTATTCATGCCCTGTAATCTCCTCTTCTTGGGTGTTGGTGGGACTTATGACTATGAAGTGCTTTCACTCTTGTAGTCAGGCTATGTTCTATGGCAAAGGTGAAGGAATTGTGCATATGTAATTAAGGTGTCAATTCATTTTACTTTGAATTAATCAAGAGGGAGAATATTCAGGGTGAGCCTGATTCAATCAGGAGCACCCTTCAAAGAATATCCAGGTCTTCTTACTGTGGACTGTACTTGTCATCGGTGATTTGTTTTTGAAACATCAAGTGCTTAAAATACAGTATAATCAAATGATTACCAAACACCCCCAACACCAAACTTCATTGTCCTGAGTTTGTTCTGAACTCTGATTTCTAATAATTTTGCCCTCCTGTACACTGTTTTCAAAAACAAATGTACTCTGAAACTCTAAAAAAAAATATCCAGGCCTTCCCTGAAGAGAAAGTTTTGGAACCAGAGAATTGCTATCCTTCTGGCTTTGAGGAAGTAAACTGTTGTGTTGTAAAGGTCATATGGCAGGGAATAGCAGGCAGCCTCTAGGAGTAGATGGCCTCCGTTCTACAACCACGAGGGATGGAATTCTCCAATAACCAGTGCACTTGGAAAATAACCCCAAGCTTCAAATGAGACCACAGCATCAACCTATGCCTTGCGATAGCCTAGTGAGACCCCAAGTACAGAACCCAGCTAAACCATGCCTAGACCCCTGACCCATTAAATCTGCGAGATAATACATGAGTATTTTTTTAAGCCACTAAGTTTGCAGCAATAGAAAATGAATATGGTAACTGCATTATCTCTCATTCTTTCCCAGATTATGTGTCTACCATGGTAAGGAGCATTCTGTATGTGCAAGTAGGCAGAACCACAGAGTCCACAGCATTATTCAGACTTGTGCTGGGGCAATGGTATTCACTTTATGGAATAGTTCTGTAGCTATAGAGTAAAATGAATGAAATGTCAAAAATCGGTGGCCTCACTGAAGTGATATCTGGAGGAAATTAGTAATGCCTGGCCTACAACTTCTTTGCTTTAAATCAGGGACTTAGAATGTCTCAGGACTATGCTACTCCTATACTCCATTATGGGTTTCCCTGATAGCTCAGTTGGTAAAGAATCCACCTGCAATGCAGGAGATCCAGGTTTGATTCCTAGGTCTGGAAGATCCGCTGGAGAAGGTCTAGGCTACCCATTCCAGTATTCTTGGGCTTCCCTTGTGGCTCAGCTGGTAAAGAATACACCTGCAATGCAGGAGATCTGGGTTCGATCCTTGGGTTGGGAAGATACCCTTGAGAAGGGAAAGGCTACCTACTCCAGTATTCTGGCCTGGAGAATTCCATGCTGTATAGTCCATGGGGTCACAAAGATTCGAACATAACTGAGTCACTTTCACTGGGTCACAAAGATTTGAACATAACTGAGTCACTTTCACTATACTTCATTTTATGCACCAGCTCCCTGTTCATTTTAAAAACCAATTTACAAACATGATTCCAACTTTCAAGTATTCGTTACTGTTTGACATTGTGGCTATCCCCTCACATAGTCACCATTTTCCCCATTAATCTTGGCTTCATCTCTACCTCCTTTCTGGTTTTCCTGGAGATGAGCATTTTCCTTTCATGTATCTGTGAAAGTAAGTGAAAGTGAAAGTGTCAGTTGCTCAGTTGTGTCTGACTGTTTGTGACCCCATGGACTGTAGCCTGCCAGGTTCCTCTGTCCATGGGATTCTCCAGGCAAGAACACTGGAGTGGGTTGCCACTCCCTTTATCTGTTATTTAAAATTTAATCTTGTGCCTGGGCCATCTTATCACTTCCTCTCTTGGAGTAGTAATACTTATCTTTCTGCCAAGGAAATGTGGAGGAAATATTTGTATACAATGTACTCCAATAAAATGTTTTAGGCTATCAGGCTTAGTTTTGCAGTTATTCACTCTGAAGAAAATTTTCCATTTTCTCAAATCTCAATCTTCCTCGATTTTCCCCTGGACTGTGGTTTTTGTGACTGCCATCTCATATATTTTCTGTGTAGAAAAGAACGCTGTGAGGTGTGGAATCAGGTGGTTCTGGATAAGTCCATCCAGCCAAACCAGTATCCTTGCTAAAGAAAACCCATAGTAGTGAACTCTGGGTGTGTTTGCAAGATTGTCTTTTGATTTGTGCTCCAAAGACAGAAGATAATCCTATTCTGATGTGATAAGGCTTTAAGTAGTATGCTACCATAGAAAAGTTGTGCTGTTTTTATATGTTTCCAGTTCATGTAATTCTTTTAAAAACATTTTTATTTTAAAAACTTAAGGGACATGGGGAACTATGTTCAATATCCTGTGATAAACCATGATGGAAAAAATATGAAAAAGAATGTAAATATATGTATAACCGAATGACTTTGCTGGATAGTAGAAATTAACACAACATTGTAAATCAACTGTACTTCAATACAGTCAATTTTAAAAACACTTAGGGGAAAACTCAAGTGCAGCAAGATCAATGGTTGCTCAAGGGCAACCTTTTTTTTTTTAAAGCTTCAAGACTAGTAAGGAAATGTGTCAGAACACAGTCACCGGGTTGCTAAGGAGTACAGAACAAAATAAGACATCTATGCATTGAAAGGGAGATTGTCATCCAGAAAGACAATGAGATTCATCCCATTAATGGAGATATGTAATTAACAAGCTGCTGGATGTCAGTTTGTAGTGAGAACCATGGCTTGGGCTCTTGCCTCCTATAGAGTGGCAGTCTTGGCCCCCAGTGGGGGTGGTACGGATACAAGTACAAAGAGGAAATCAGCCTCCTACCCTTGTAGAGTATTGCTGTTAATTCTGCTACTCCCTAGTCTGTATATAAGTTGAATAATTTCTCTAGCACTTGCATAGCTTTGTACAGTTTATATATCATTTCACATGTATTATCTAATTTTGATTTTTATTCTCAAAACAATCCTAGAAAGTAAATATAATATGCAGGGCAGGTATTATTATCTCATTTTTATCAGTAAGGAAACTGAGACTCAGAGAAATGTTAGTAGCTTGCATAAGGTCACATGATCAAACTGGAGGGAAGATGGACTTTAAACGGTCTTAATGAAGAATCCCAGTAATATGTGTATACACAGACACATACTTGTACTTACACACATGCACACAAACACACACCTTTATTGCCTTTTGTTTGGCAACCTAAACATATTTTCTTTGGGGCAAGACAAGTACTGACCCCCGGAGAAGGAAATGGCAACCAACTCCAGTATTCTTGCCTGGGAAATCCCAAGGACAAAAAAGCCTCTCGGGCTGCAGTCCATGGGGTTGCAAAGAGTTGGACACAACTAAGCAACTAACACACAGACAAGTGCTGATGATGACCGGGCTAGCTACACTCCTGGAAAAGTGTTGCCTGTGATCCAAGGAAAGATCTTGCCCTCTTTTCTCTGCCATGTGGTGGTTCTAACATTAGGAACAGTCTAGTGCCTCAGACGGTAAAGAATCTGCCTGCAATGTAGGAGATACAGGTTCGATCCCTGGGTTGGGAAGATCCCCTGGAGAAGGAAATGGCAACCCACTCCAGTATTCTTGCCTGGAGAATCCCATGGACAGAGGAGCCTGGTGGGCTACAGTCCATGCGGTTGCAAGGAGTCAGACACGACTGAGCAACAAACACTTCCACACTTTTCAGTGGCCTGCCATCATAAGAACTTGCTTTTTCTGCTTTGGAGAGCACAGTGTAAGGATGGAATAGAGTAGAATTTGAACACCATACCCATCCTTCTTTCCCTAGCCCCAAATGTTCAGGTTGACTATGGCCTCAGGTCCAGATTAGAGCTTCCCTATTTAGTTGACTGTAATTGTGGATCAATTTACTATACTGAGACTCTAGATATAAGAAAAAATATAACAAAATGCATTCTTCCATCCTTCTCAACCATACAGCCATCCATTATTCAACCATTCCACTGTCTTCCAAACTCTGAACTCAAAGCTGAGAATATAACTTGAAATAAGAGAGGTTAGTCCTTCAAGGAGCTTACAGTTGAGAAGTTTTCTCTAAATGAGAAATAAGAGTGACAATGAGTTTGTGAATAGTCTTCAGCATGTTTCCTATTTTCAATGACATATTCCTAATAGCCAAATTGTGTAAACTCAACCTCTAGAGGAAGGGGTGAGCCATTTCTTTGAAAGCTCATATTTTACATTAAAGATTCATGTAAAAATCTGTATTCTACTCTATGACATAAGTGTTTACTTTTACAACCACTCCCTCTCCATCATTATCTAACAAAATTGCTGGTCCAGAGGGTGCTCCATGTTTATCCTATGGTTTCAAGTCACACTCAGTGCCTTGCGAGGTGTACGTAGTTTAAGTAGTCATAGTTTAAGTAGTTTGGTAACTGAAGTCCAAGGCACTTCTTTGCTGTAATCTTGTCTGGAATTTGTCTGAATAAAGCCCCAGGTCCTGATCACTATCCTCTGCTGTCAGTATCTTCAATAAATCTCAATTTCCCATCTCCATCCTGCTTATTCTTCAGAAATGGCAAACACAATAGTTTTTTCTTTATTATAAATAAAAATATTAACTCAATTGAGCACCTGCCTTGGACTGCAAGGAGATCCAACCAGTCCATCCTAAAGGAGATCAGTCCTGGGTGTTCATTGGAAGGACTGATGTTGAAGCTGAAACTCCAATACTTTGGCCATCTGATGCAAAGAGCTGACTCATTGGAAAAGACCCTGATGCTGGGAAAGATTGAGGGCAGGAGGAGAAGGGGACGACAGAGGATGAGATGGCTGGGTGGCATCACTGACTCAATGGACATGGGTTTGGGTGGACTCCAGGAGTTGGTGATGGACAGGGAGGCCTGGCGTGCTGCGATTCATGGGGTTGCAAAAAGTCGGACACGACTGAGCGACTGAACTGAACTGAACTGAGCACCTGCTAAGTGCAGGCAGTATGGTCAGAGTTTCATAGATAAATCTCATTTAATCTTAAAATCTAGCTCGTAGATTTAATTTTTTTTATTATTTATTTAAATATAAAAAAGTTTTATTGACTTACAATTAGCATACAATATTACATTAATTTCAGGTTTATAGCCTAGTGATTCAATATTTTTACATTTTGAAATGATCACAGCAGACCAGTTACCATTTGTCAGCATACAAAGTTGCTACAATATCATTGACAATATTCCTTATGTGCACATTACATCCCCATGAGTTATTTATCTTATAGCTGGAAGTTTGTACCTTTAATCCCCTTCACCTGTTTAATCTACCACCCCCTACTCCGCTCCCCTCTGTCAACCACCAGTTTGTTCTCTATATATCTATGAGTCTGTTTCTGTTTTGTTTGTTCATTTGTTTTGTTTTTTTGAGTCTACATATAAATGAAATTAAACAGTAATTGTTTTTCTCTGTTTGACTTATTTCAGTTAGCCTAATACCCTCCAGGTCTATCCATGTTGCTGCAAATCACAAGATTTCATTCTTTTTTTAATGGCTTAGTAATATGCATATTGTAATTTCATTGATACTCTTTGCATTTCATTATGTTGATTTTTCTTTTTTCTCTTTGCTCAGCTCAAAAATATACTCCTGTTTTATTCATGTACAGGAGATGGAGCATTGAATAGAGAGCACTATAACAAATCCTTGTGACTATTCAGATATCACTGTAAAATATTTATCATTTTGGTAAATCTCAAGCTATCACAACAGTTCATAGTGCAATAATGAATATCATGCTAACACCACTAAAATAGATATAATTGGTAATGATGCTTGTTAAGCTCATAATGATTCTGTACTCAAAGGACTTGCCGTTCATCTCCTTTATACTGCTTGATTGCCTACCACATCCTGCAGTTTTGGGGAGCCTCCTCTTTGGTCTCAGGTAATATGTGATATTCACAAACTGTGGTGCAGCCTCTCATCATGCCAAATGAGAATGCTCACACAGTCAGCTCTCTAGTTGACTGTGTGATCTGAATTTTCAGCTTGTCTAGAAGGATATAAACATGGGAAGAACATGGATCTGCTGTGTAATAGATTAAAAGTAATCAGGTTTTTCATTCAAATTAAGTCAGAAAAGGTTACTTCAATATTTCACTATATCTTTTGTTTAACAAGATTTTTCTTAAATTACTAAGCTACTTACTAAAGAATACCTATAATTTGTTCTAAAATTAAGGAAATATAGGAAACAAAATCTGAATAATTTCATTTGAAAAACCTTCTAAACAGAAAGTTTTAATAGTTAAACATTATCCTGATCTTTAATAATATGTGTTGTACATTCTGCAGAATGATCCTGGGTACCTGTCTTGCCAATGCTGGGTTGGCATATATCTCACTCTTAGATTATCAATTGTTATAGATTTGGGAGACAATGGGAATAACAAAATCTAAACTAGACCTAATATAAAAGTTATTTCTCTTTGTTTTTTTAAACACATCAGTTTCTTATGCTTATCACTGTAAATCTACATTCTGTGTATAGCAGATGTAAGAGGTTAGCTTAAGAATGCACTGACATGGTGAAATGACCATAAGTTGCTTTTTAGAACAAGCTTGGAGGATCAGTTTGTTTATGTATTATTCGTCTCTCTCAAGAACAGTATGTCTGATATCCAAATTGATGACTTCCTGGGCCACACGATATAAGTGTCTTTCTGTAAATTTGATTATTTCCTCAAGGGTTGAAGCAGGACTTAGCCAAGTTATTTGCTTCCTTCCCTCAAAATCTTCCCCTATATAGCTTTAGCTTGTCTCGTGACTTTCTAGTATTCAGAGACAATCTTTTTTTTGGAGTGATATATACAAACTGAAGAGTATGTCTTTATTTTTAGTTGAATTTCGATCTTGATATCGGTGACAATCTTTTTTTTTTAATGTATTTATTTATTTTAGTTGTGGGCTAATTACTTTACAATATTGTAATGGTTTTTACCATACATTGACATGAATCAGCCATGGGTTTACATGTGTTCCCCATCCTGAACCCCCCTCCCGCCTCCCTCCCCATCCCATCCCTCTGGGTCATCCCATTGCCCCAGCCCTGAGCATCTGTCTCATGCATCGAACCTGGAATGGTGTTCTGTTTCACATATGATAATATACATGTTTCAATGCTATTCTCCCAGAACATCCCACCCTCACCTTCGTGAGACAGAATAAGAGACACAGATGCATAGAACAGTCTTACGGTGACAATCTTTTTGTTACTGTTTTTGCACCCAGAGAATTTTCAGGTTAAGGCTACTCTACTATATGTTTCCTTTACTTGTATCAAATTTGTTAATTGGAAAATTTCAAGAATTTATACTATTGTGGTTTAGAATAAGACTCTACAACACTATGTTATAACTGGGTTTTGCTGAAGGCATCTCTGTTACCTAATGGTGAACGATGCCTTTGTTTGTATTGGAAAAGGGTCCCCTCCCCACAGACACAGTCCCCTGCCAAGATGTGAGGCTTGGTGAATGGAGGAAAGACTATGTATTTCAGCCTCCACTTCTTTTCTCTGCTAAGTGTCCTCATGCACTGGACAGCTTGTACAGCCTTATGGGGCACTTTGTGCTTTGTATTCCTAATACCAGTCCCAAGCTTTTGCTAAACCCTCTTTGAATGTTTGTCTTTGAAATAGAAATTTATGCACAAGTGACAAAAGACAAATGTTCTCCCCTCTGCTCTCCTAAAATTGAATATTTTTAAAAAAGATTTTAAAAAATTTATTTACTTTTGGCTGCGTTGGGTCTTCATTGCTGTGTGTGGATTTTCTCTAGTTGTGGAGAGTGGGGTCTATTCTCCAGTTGTGGTGTGTGGGCTTCTCATTATGGTGGCTTCTCTGACTGCAGAGCACAGTCTCTAGAGCATGCAGGCTGCAGTAGTTGTAGCTTGTGGATTCTAGAATTGGGGCTCAGTAGTTGTGGTGCATGGGCTTAGCTGCCCCATGGCATGTGTGATCTTCCTAGACCAGGGATCAAACCCATGTCCCCCACATTGGCAGGCAGATTCTTTTTTTTTAATTAATTTATTTTAATTGAAGGATAATTGATTTATAGAATTTTGTTTTCTGTCAAACCTCAACATGAATCAGCCATAGGTATACATATATCCCTTCCCTCTTGAACCTCCCTCCCATCTCCCTCCCCATCCCACTCCTCTAGGTTGATAAAGAGCCCCTGTTTGAGCTTCCTGAGCCATACAGCAGATTCCCGTTGGCTATCTATTTCACATATGGTAATGTAAGTTTCCATGTTACTCTTTCCATACTTCTCACCCTCTACTCCCCTCTCCCCATGTCCATAAGCCTATTATCTATGTCTGTTTCTCCATTGCTGCCCTATAAATAAATTCTTCAGAACCATTTTTCTAGATTCCATATATATGCATTAGAATACGGTATTTCTCTTTCTCTTTCTGACTTACTTCACTCTGTATAATAGGTTCTAGGTTCACCCACTTCATTAGAACTGACTCAAATGCGTTCCTTTTTATGGCTAACTTTCCATTGTGTATATGTACCACAACTTCTTTATCCATTCATCTGTGGATGGACATCTAGGTTGCTTCCATGTTCTAGCTATTGTAAATAGTGCTCCAATGAACAATGGGATACATGTGTCTTTTTCAATTTTGGTTTCCTCAGGGTATATGCCTAGGAGTGGGATTGCTGGGTCATATGGTGGTTTTATTCCTGTTTTTTTTAAGGAATCTCCACCCCATCTTCCATAATGGCTGTATAAATTTACCTTCCCACCAACAGCACAAGAGGTTTCTGTTTTCTCCACACCCT
Organism: Giraffa tippelskirchi; assembly: GCF_054371585.1. Classification (NCBI taxonomy): domain Eukaryota; kingdom Metazoa; phylum Chordata; class Mammalia; order Artiodactyla; family Giraffidae; genus Giraffa; species Giraffa tippelskirchi. The sequence continues at coordinate 16,039,715 of NC_137289.1, read as the reverse complement.
CTCCAGCATTTATTGTTTGTAGACTTTTTGATGATGGCCATTCTGACTGGTGTGAGGTGATATCTCATTGTAGTTTTGATTTGCATTTCTCCAATAATGAGAGATATTGAACATCTTTTTATGTGTTTGTTAGCCATCTGTATGTCTTCTTTGGGAAAATGTCTGTTTAGGTCTTTTCCCCACTTTTTGATTGAGTTGTTTGTTTTCCTGGTATTGAGTTGTATGAGCTGCTTGTATATTTTGGAAACTAATCCTTTGTCAGTTGTTTCATTTACTATTATTTTCTCCCATTCTGAGGGTTGTCTTTTCACCTTGCTTATAGTTTCCTTTGCTGTGCAAAAGCTTTTAAGTTTAATCAGGTCCCACTTGTTTATTTTTGTTTTTATTTCCATTACTCTAGGAGGTGGGTCATAGAGGATCTTGCTTTGATTTAAGTCATTGAGTGTGCTGGCAGGCAGATTCTTAACCACTGGACCACCAGGGAAGTCCTAAAATTGAGTATTGAATACTTCAACTTTCTCATTGGATTTCTGCTGAATATTTCACATTATAAATAAAGCTCTGTTCCAAAGATTGAAAATATTACTAATTCTACGGGCAGGGAGATCATAAAGATTGCTTCTGATAAGAAGTACTCCCATGCTCTAGCAATGCAGTAGTTCTCTTATAAACCTTTCTTTTTTATAGCCCTTTCTCTAAATGAATTAAACATGGTAGAACAATTACAGAGGAAAAAACCTGTGGAACTATTTATTGAATTATACTGTTCGTTGTAAACAATAGGTAAATGTGTGACATCTGGAAAAGTTCTGAAATTAGTATGTTACAATCACTGAAGGTTTTATCTTATGTGAGTCTGTAGCAGGAAGTACAATAAACCTAACTTGGCTTTTTCCTATATAAAATCCTCAGCAGTGGAATCCACCGTATCTGGATAGCAGCAGTAGGCGAAGATTGTCCGTTTTCATCAACCTTGTAGGATCATTGTTTTGAAGACTAACCGTGTTCAGAAACTACATGTCTAAATAAGTCACCAAAAAATGTTCCTATGCTTTGTTTTGGTTTACTCCCAGTTAATAAATCACAGATTCACAACTGTTACAGGTAGATTCATTGGAAAAGACCCTGATGTTGGGAAAGATGGAAGGCAAAAGGAGAAGAGGGCAGCAGAGGATGAGATGGTTGGATGGCATCACCGACTCAATGGACATGAACTTGCACAAAATCTGGGAGATAGTGGGGGACAGGGAGGCCTGTCGTGCTGCAGTCTGTGGGATTGCAAAGAGTTGGACATGACTTAGTGACTGAGGAACAACAACAACAGAGGTAGAAAGAGTCTTAGAAATTGCACACCCAAATTGCCTCAGTTTACACAGGAGGCAAACTAGTGATGGAAAATGACTTGCCCAAAGTCGTAAAAGAAGGAGAGTGAGATTAGAACATAGGTCTTCAGATTCCCTATTCAGGGAATCTTCCTCCTCTTCCGCAGTAATCCATAGGAATTCAAAATCCAAGTTGGTATCTGTTTTTTTCTTAATTTTTATTTTTTGATATCTGTTTTAACTTCCTGGTTCAGGAATGCTATAAAAAGGTGGGATTTGGTGGAATTTTAGGGCTCTGTCCCACTCTTTGGTGTGTACAGTTAGTATTTACCCAATTTAACAAAAGTGTTAAGCCAACTGAGCTCTAAGCTTTCACCTCCAATCAGAATGCCACCTCTAAACCACTCCTTTATAGTAATCCTAGAGCTATCACTATCCTGGCTTCACAATCTCTAGACTGTTTTATCCTAAATTCCTCCCTGTTTACTTTAGCTCGGTCACTAATCAGGGTGGCTATACACAGGGTTTCCCATTCATGGCACTATTGACATTCAGGACTGGATCGTTCTTTGGAGTAGGGGGCTGTCCTGTGCCTTTGGGGATGTTTAGCAACCTCTCTGTCTTGTATCTACTAGGTACCAGCAGCATCCTCTCAATCCTCAGACATTGCACAATGTTCCTTTTGGGACCAAGTTATCCCTGGTTGAGAACTTGTAGACTATATTTTATACTTCACTATTATAGGGCCATCTGAAATCAAGCTAGCATGCTTTGAACATTGTTTGGTCTATAAGTCATGTCCAACTCTTTTGAAACCCCATGGACTATAGCCTGCCAGGCTCCTCTGTCCATGGAATTTCCCAGGCAAGAATACTGGAGGGGGTTGCCTTCTCCAGGGGATCTTCCTGGATCAGGGATTGAACCAATGTCTTCTGCATTGGCAAACAGATTCTTTACCACTAAGCCACCAGGGAAGCCCATGCTTTGTATATCCCAGTTGTAAAAACGGATTTGTGTGCAGGCTCATGTTTGTATGTGTGTATATGGTATAGCTTAGGGTTGTTTGGATTTTTTTTTTTTTTAGACCCTTCCCCTCTTCCTTTTTCACCCTCTCAACCCAGCTTTTCCCGACTCCTGGAAGAACCGGGAAGAGAAGGTCTGGATTTCTGTTAATTTTTTAATGAGTTTGCCTAGGGTTGCCATAGTGACCAAAAGACAGGAACTATTTGTAATAGATGCCGGTACCTGTAGAAGATCTCAGATAAGGAATAAAACTATGTTTATTGACAACAAACTATGTACTGGGCCGCTTAGTACACATTACTCTTTCTTTCAGGTTTATTGGGATATGATTGATATACAACATTCCGTAAATTTAAAATGTACAATGTGTTGTTTTGACATATACTGCAAAATGATTTCCACCATAGTTATTAGCTGACATCTCCATCACATCACATATTTATCACTTATTTTTGTGGTGTGAAGGCTTTCTACTACTTTTGATCAAAGAAGTCTTAACTATCATACTGCAGGGGATAAAAAGAAATATTGAAGATTGTTATAGACTGAATTTCTACACCCCTTCCCAGTTCATATGTTGAAACTTTTACATTACCCAATGTAATGGCATTTGGAGGTAGAACCTTTGGGAGGTGATTAGGTCTTAAGGGTGATGCCCTCATGCATAGTATTGTACTGTGCTTAGTCACTCAGTCGTGTCTGGCTCTTTGTGACCCATGGACTGTAGCCCACCAGGCTTCTCTGTCCATGGGATCCTCCAAGCAAGAATACTGGAGTGGGTTGCCATGCTCTCCTCCAGGGGATCTTCCCAGTGCAGGGACTGTACCCAGGTTCGATTATTTACCTCATGAGTCACCAGGGAAGCCCAAGAATACTGGAGAAGTTCCTTCTCCAGGGGAAGTTCCCAACCCAGGAATGGAACCAGGGTTTCCTGCATTGCAGGTATATTCTTTACCAGCTGAGATGCATAGGATTAGTGCCCTTCTAAAAGAGACCCCAGGGAGCTCCCGTGCCCGTTCTGTCAGGAGAAGACACAGGGAGAAGATGATTGTCTTTAAACCGGGAAGTGGGTCCTCACTGAATCTGCTAGTACCTTGATCTTAGACTTCCAGCCTCCAGAACTGTGAGAAATAACTGTTTGTTATTAAAGCCACTTAGTCTGTGGTATTTTTGTTATATAGCAGCCCAAATGGACTAAGACGAATATGTTCAGTGACTGGAAAATAATATGACCAGGAATAAGATCATCACATGGAAATGTCATAAGCAATTGCTAGAGGTGAGATGGTGATTTGATTCTAAGTTTCCCAGAAGTCAGAGGAAAGGAGGAAAAGCTAACCAGATAAATTAATCAAATTATGTCATAAGATACAAGCAAATTCTTCTTTTAAGAGAGGGTCAGTATTTTAGATTACTGGCATCTCTGAGAATTATTCTTGCATACTTGTAAAGAGAATAATTTCTTGGTACTAACGAAATGCAATTTTGTATTCTTTTCCTTTAATACAGGCCAATGTCTTAATGCTTGCAAGCATTCTGGTAAAAGCAATCCAAAATATTAACATCCAAAGATAAAATTCAGAATATGATTCCTTAACACCTGTCTGCAACAGCTTCCACAGAACCCCCTGGGCCTTTAATTGGAGAGGTGTCTGTGGGGAGGAATTGAGTACTAATTTCTTGTAATTTCATTTGCTTATAAGCGATGACAGTGATGTAATGGGTACCATGAATGTTTATAGTACACATATCTCATGATGAGTTGCCATCTAGATTCTCTGATGAAAAGTGAAAGTGTTAGTCACTCAGTGTGTCTGACTCTTTGCAAACCCATGGACTATAGCCGGCCAGGCTCCTCTGTCCATGGAATTCTCCAGGCAAAAACTCTGGAGTGGGTAGCCATTCCATTCTTGAGGGGATCTTCCCAACCCAGGGATCAAACCCTGGTCTCCCTCACTGCAGGCAGATTCTTTACTGTCTGAACCACCAGAAAAGCCCAGATTCTCTGAGATTTGAGTCTAAATTAGGATAAAACTTATGGTGATTATGAGGTTAAGCCCTGGGATCAAAACCTGTCTCTACTATTTCCTAGATGTGTGATTTTGTATAAATCTTTAATATTCTTAAACCTCAGTTTTATCTTCTATAAAATGAGGATAATAATAGTACATAATTCAGAGGGTTGTTTCAAGAGTCAGTGAGAAAATCCATGTAAGAGAGGTTGGTACATCATACATGCTCATAAATATTAGACATTATTTTTGTTTTAAGCTCTAAATTTTTAAACAGTCAGCTTCAGTGACTGTCGCTCTAGTTTCCTGGCCCAGGATGGAACAATTTTCTTAAACAGTAAGCTCTAATTTCCTTTGCATTGTATGCAATAGTATAAAGGGCTTTGAAATGATAACAAAGATACTATCTTTGAAGGTAAGATTTAGAAAGTTCTTTCTCTTTAGTATATTTTAATTTCTTAAATTTTAGGAATAAACTTGTTTCATGCATTATAAAAACAAAGATCATAGTTTGTCATTAACTGTTCATGTTCAGTACAGAAACTAAAAGACAAAAGCACATTTTTATAAAAATGGAAAATCAAAACCATGTGATCTCATATTCAAAGACTTCCAAGAACACATGCTGATCTGTAAATAAAGATATGTAGAAACAAGAATGTTCTCATATGTAGAAAAATATACAAACTCAAAAGCAAAACAGATTCTCCTCTAATCTAAATCTGATGTACTTAAAGTGAGATATAGATTAGCAGACAGCATGTTTAAAGTAAACAGCTGCTAATAAATCATGCAAAAGAATCATTCTTGAAAATTGACTGAGGCAGGATGACACCATGCTAACCCTAACTGCACCAGCTTTAGGGCCAAATTTAGAGGACTAAGGAAGAAAACAGTGGATAAGGGATGTATTTAAAACTTTTAAAGTAGATTACTAGTTATAGACTATTATATAAATTATTATGGAACCATAATCATCTTTCTCTTACTATAAGTAAAAGCTAAAGTAGTACTTAATTATAATGCATTACTAGATTAAACGTTTTCTTTTTTATTTCTTTCTTTAACACTATCAACACAAACTTGATGTGAAGGCCAACTCTGCCACTTACTGCTATGAAGTTTTAAGTAAAAGTATGTTCTAAATGCATTTTAAACCTTTACTTGTCCTTTTTTCATCAAATTAAAGCATGTGCATAGTTTTAAAAATCAAATGTTATTCAAAAACTTATAATGAGAAACAGCAGTCTCCTGCCCTTTGCCTTCTCATTAGCTACTTTTATTTAGTGTTTAAAATTTTATTATGTTTAAACATGACACAAGTAATATTTGAATACATTTCCATTGGGAATGATTCAGGCTGTTCATAAGTACTCCTTTCACTTTCTACTGCCCCGTTCCATCCTCCTTCCTGAAGTAATCATTGTTATCAAGTTTGATGTGAATCTTTACAGTCCATTCCCTATGGGTTTACATGTCTATGTACTTACACATTTGTTAGGTTACATTATTGAGATTATAGCATGAAAATTATTTAGCAACTTTTTTTCCTCACTGAACGATATGCCTTGGGGACCCTTCCATGTCAGTGCATACAGACCTATTTCATTTCTTTTAACCACTGCATAATATCAATATATGGTTATTTAACAATTGACAAACATTTAGGTTGCTTCCCACTTTTTACAAGTAAAAATAATACAGCAATAAACGTCTTTGTCTCTGTTTCTTTGTATGCACACATATGCTGAATCCAAAACTATGTATATTTTATATTTTGATAGCAACTGAGGAATTTCTCTCTGAAGAGGTCATATTCTTCTACAGGTTTCCAGCAAAAGTGGAAATTTTTACCAATTTCATAAACAAAGCTGTTGATTTAATATTATTTTCCCTGATAACTGGTGAGACTATACACATTTTTATCTTTATAATTGTCACATAAATTTCTTTTTCTCTGAATGGTGTAATCACATCATTTCCAAACCCCTCTTTAAAATAGAGGTTTTACTTTTTCCTTAGATTTTCTTCCATATGACCTAGATATGAACTCTTTGTCATGTATGTTGCATATCTCTCCTACTCTGTCACTTTCCTTCTTTACTTAGTTCACAGCCTCTAATAATTAAAAAAAATAATTATATCATTTATTATTATATAAATAATAATTTAATGTTTATTGTCTGACTCAATGGACATGAGTTTGAGCAAGCTCCAGGAGATGGTGAAGGACAGGGAAGCCTGGCATGCTGCAGTCCATGGGGTCGCAAAGAGTCAGACAGAACTGAGAGACTGAACAACAATTGTTAAATGTATTGATTGCACAATTAAAATGATCATTCCTTTTCTTCATGGATAGTTCATTTGATTCTTGCTAAATGATCTTCCTCACCCTATGATAAAAATATCTTCCTACATTTTCTTCTTAAATCTTACTGTAGTATTCAATTATGTTACTGACATTTAGCTCTTTACTTCATCTGGATTTTTTGTGTGGTATCCATTAGAACAGGAGCTTTATGTTTTCCTAATGTAGAGTAAATTATTTTACCATCACTTAATGCATAGTCCATTGTTTCCTTTATAATTTGAAATGCTACTTTTGTCATCTATTAAATGTCCTGGCTTTCTATTCTATTTCAATAATTTAGTGGTTTATTTTAATTACTATAGCCTATTTTTTCCCTTATAGAATATTTTACTGTCGGATAAAACAACCTTTCACTGTTCCTTTTTGTTCATCTTTTAAAACTAATTTTCATGTTTGTGAATGCACTGGATTTGTAGGTTAATTTAGGGAGAAATAACATCTTTAAAATTATAAGTTTCTCTAGCCTGGATCATGATATATCTCTCCTTTGAGATGTTTTGTTTTGTTTTGTTTATAATCTTTACTTAAATGTATATACAAGACCGGGAGCTGACTGTGGCTCAGAGCATGAACTCCTTATTGCCAAATTCAGACTTAAATTGAAGAAAGTAGGGAAAACCACTAGACCATTCAGGTATGACCTAAATCAAATCCCTTATGATTATACAGTGGAAGTGACAAATAGATTTAAGGGACTAGATCTCATAGACAGAGTGCCATTGTACAGGAGACAGGGATCAAAACCATCCCCATGGAATAGAAATGCAAAAAAGCAAAATGGCTGTCTGAGGAGGCCTTACAAATAGCTGTGCAAAGAAGAGAAGCCAAAAGCAAAGGAGAAAAGGAAAGATATACCCATTTGAATGCAGAGTTCCAAAGAATAGCAAGGAGAGATAAGAAAGCCTTCCTCAGTGATCAGTGGAAATAAATAGAGGAAAAGAATAGAATGGGAAAGACTAGAGATCTCTTCAAGAAAATTAGAGATACCAAGGGAACATTTCATGCAAAGATGGGCTCAGTAAAGGACAGAAATGGTATGGACCTAAGAGAAACAGAAGATATTAAGAAGAGGTGGCAAGAATACACAGAAGAACTGTACAAAAAAGATCTTCACAACCCAGATAATCACGATGGTGTGATCACTCACCTAGAGCCAGACATCCTGGAATGTGAAGTCCAGTGGGCCTTAGGAAGCATCACTATGAACAAAGCTAGTGGAGGTGATGGAATTCCAGTTGAGCTATTTCAAATCCTCAAAGATGATGCTGTGAAAGTGCTGCACTCAATATGCCAGCAAATTTGGAAAACTCAGCAGTGACCACGGGACTGGAAAAAGTCAGTTTTGTTCCAATCTCAAAGAAAGGCAATGCCAAAGAAAGCTCAAACTACCACACAGTTGCACTCATCTCACACACTGGTAAAGTAATGCTCAAAATTCTCCAAGCCAGGCTTCAGCAATACGTGAACTGTGAACTTCCAGATGTCCAAGCTGGTTTTAGAAAAGGCAGAGGAACCAGAGATCAAATTGCCAACATCCGCTGGATCATTGAAAAAGCAAGAGAGTTCCAGAAAAACATCTATTTCTGCTTTATTGACTATGCCAAAGCCTTTGACTGTGTGGATTCCAACAAACTGGAAAATTTTTAAAGAGATGGGAATACTGGACACCTGACCTGCCTCTTGAGAAATCTGTATGCAGGTCAGGAAGCAACAGTTAGAACTGGACATGGAACAACAGACTGGTTCCAAATAGGAAAAGGAGTCCGTCAAGGCTGTATATTGTCACCCTGCTTGTGTAACTTATATGCAGAGTACATCATGAGAAACGCTGGGCTGAATGAAGCACAAGCTGGAATCAAGCTTGCCAGGAGAAATATCAATAACCTCAGATATACAGATGACACCACCCTGATGGCAGAAAGTGAAGAAGAACTAAAGAGCCTCTTGATGAAAGTGAAAGAGGAGAGTGAAAAAGTTGGCTTAAAACTCAACATTCAGAAAACTAAGATCATGGCATCTGGTCCCATCACTTCATAGCAAATAGATGGGGAAACAGTGGAAACAGTGGCAGACTTTATTTTGGGGGCTCCAAAATCACTGCAGATGGTGACTGCAGCCATGTAATTAAAAGACGCTTACTCCTTGGAAGGAAAGTTATGACCAACCTAGACAGCATATTAAAAAGCAGAGACATTACTTTGCCAACAGAAGTCCGTCTAGTCAAGGCTATGGTTTTTCCAGTAGTCATGCATGGATGTGAGAGTTGGACTATAAAGAAAGCTGAGTGTAGAAGAATTGATGCTTTTGAACTGTGTTGTTGGAGAAGACTTTTGAGAGTCCCTTGGACAGCAAGGAGATCCAACCAGTCCATCCTAAAGGAGATCAGTCCTGGGTGTTCATTGGAAGGACTGATGTTGAAGCTTAAACTCCAATACTTTGGCCACCTGATGCAAGGAACTGACTCATTGGAAAAGACCCTGATGCTGGGAAAGATTGAGGGCAGGAGGAGAAGGGGATGACAGAAGATGAAATGGTTGGATGGCATCAGTGACTCAATGGAGATGAGTTTGAGTAAACTCCGAGAGTTGGTGATGGACAGGGAGGCCTGGTGTGCTGTGGTCCATGGGTTGCAAAGAATCGGACATGACTGAGCGACTGAACTGAACTGAAATGTTGTAGTGTTTTCATATAGATCTGGCACATTTCACAGAACTTATGTCATACCTGGATGAAAGGTTCCCTGCTTTAGGCCCTATGCTTTTAGTGAGCCCTGCTCTCGCTCTTCTTCAGCTGTTCCCCTTTCCAAGGTGTGAGAAGTTCATTGTACCACGGGCACATGCCCATCTGAATACCACCTTCACCAACTTTCTAGATCATAGCTTAGGCATTGCTGCTGCTGCAGCTGCTAAGTCGCTTCCGTCGTGTCTGACTCTGTGCGACCCCATAGACAGCAGCTCACCAGGCTCCCCCGTTCCTGGGATTCTCCAGGCAAGAACACTGGAGTGGGTTGCCATTTCCTTCTCCAATGCATGAAAGTGAAAACTGAAAGTGAAGTTGCTCAGTCGTGCCCGACTCTTTGCGACCCCATGGACTGCAGCCTACCAAGCTCCTCCGTCCATGGGATCTTCCAGGCAAGGGTACTGGAGTGGGGTGCCATTGCCTTCTCTGTGCTTAGGCATCAGGATGCTGAAATTCTCTGCCTCAAGCACTTTCTCAAGATTTGTAAAGGCTTCTTCCCCAGGTCTTTCCTCATGAGGGCTGATAATACGGCTGTTGTACATGGTCTTAGCCTGAAGTAAGACCAAGTGAGTAGGGTACAGACAGTGCTTGGATGTTCAGGCTGATGTACATGAGTGTGCATGCGGGAGTGGGAGAGAAAGGAGATAGCCTGGGTTTGGGGAGTAGCCCTCTCTGTGAAGGTACTTTCTGGAACAGACCCTTGAGGAGAAAATTAATTCATAATGATGTCCCAGGGTCATTTTGAAAGTACATTTATCCATCTGTAGTTTTCTTTTTTTTGGTGATGTCTCTGTCAGGCTTTGGTTTCAGGATTATGTTGCCATCATAAAATAAGTTGTGTTCCCTCCTCGATTTTCAGAAATAATCTGTCTAAATTTGGTGTGATGCCATTCTTTAATACCTTTTAGGATTCATCACTGGATCTAGGGCTTTATTTTTGGAAAGAGTTTTGATAGTAAAGCCAATTTCCTAAAAAAAAAAATAGGGATATTAATATTATTTCATTTCATCAGTTTTGATAAGTTGAGTTTTTCAAAAATGTCTATTTTTTGTTTATGTTTTCAATCTTATTTCTTTCTGACCTCATGTTGAATAATTTCTATTGATCTGTCTTCAATTTCACTGACTGTTTCCATTATCATTTCCAAACATATCAAATGATTTAGAAAATTTTAGATACTGTATTTCTCAGTTCTAAAATCTGTATTTGTTTCTCTTTTAGAGTTTACATTACTTTATTGAGATTTTCCATCTTTTTACTCATTGAAAATAAATTTGCCCTTAGCTCCTTGAGCATGCTTATAATAATAGCTTTTTTATTATTTATTTATTTTTGGCTGCACTGGATCTTTGTTGCTTTTTTTTGCACAGGCTTTCTCTAGTTGCAGTGAATGGAGGCTACTCTTAGTTGTGGTGCATGGGCTTCTCATTGCAGGGGCTCCTCTTGTGGAGGACAGGCTCTAGACACGACGGCTTCAGTAGTTATGGCTTGTGGACCCCAGAGTGCACAGACTTCAGTAGTTGTGGCACATAGGCTCAATAGTTTCAACTTGTGAGCTCTAGTGTGTGGACTCAGTAGTTGTGGCCCTCCAGCTTAGTTGCCCCGTGGCATGTGGAATCTTCCCTGACCAGGGATTGAACTTGTGTCCCCTGCATTGGCAGATGGATTCTTATCCACCAGGGAAGTCCTAACTTTACAGTCTCCTTTTTTGTGTGGCTATTTCCAACATATGAATCATCTTGGGGTTGGTTTCCATTAATTGTCTCTTTTTCCAAGCATGGGTGATGTTTCCATATTTATATGTAGAATAATTTTCTCTTGTATTCTAGACACTTTGAGTGGTCTATTGTTAGAGACTCTGGGTTCTGTTTTATTTTTCTGAAGAACATTATTTATTTTTGTTTCTTTTATCAGTTAGCTTGGCTGAACTCAAACTACAAATTCAGTCTCCCCTGTGGAAGCAAGCAACTGAAATTTCAGTTGACTTCTTTCAGCCTTATCTAAGCTACTTGGAGTAATCCTTTTATATTAATTTCCTGAGGTTATTGTAACATTACCACATAATTTGTGGCTTAAAACAACAGAAAGTTCAGACGGTAGGGTTGTTTCTTCAGTTCAAGAGGGCCAGGATACCTTCACCCAGTACACAGGGATGAACTCTGTGCAGCATAACCTTGGAGGTGGGGCTGCTGGAACTGTCCTTGTGCAACCAGCCTGTGAGAGCTGCATTGCTGGGACTTCAAACAAGAGAGCCACTGGGCTCCCCAGCTTAAAGCCTCTCTGGAGCTGTCCTGCAAAGCTGTGTGGGTGATGTTGCCACCCCAATGGGCCTGAAAGGCAGAGCAATGAGCCAAAGGATTAGTCACAAGACTTTAAAGTCTTATGGAATTTGCCCCATTAGGTTTTAGATTTATTTGGGACCCGTCACTCCTTTCTGCTTTCCTGTTTTTCTCTTTTGAAGTAAGAATGTCTATCTTATGCTTGTCCCATCATTGTATTTTAGAAGCACACAATGTGCTTGGTTCCACAGGTTTGCAGTTGAAGAGGCATTTTTCCCAGGATGAATCATACCTTGAGGCTCAACCATATCTGATTTAGTTAATATTTACATGAGATTTTCAGTTCAGTTCAGTTGCTCAGTTGTGCCCGACTCTTCACGACCGCATGGACGCAACACCCATGGACAGCACCCCAGGCTTCCCTGTCCATCACCAACTCCCAAAGTTTACTCAAACTCATGTACATTGAGTTGATGATGCCATCCAACCATCTCATCCTCTGTCGTCCCCTTCTCCTCCCACCTTCAATCTTTCCCAGCATCAGGGTCTTTTCAAATGAGTCAGTTCTTTGCATCACGTGTCCAAAGTATTGGAGTTTCAGCTTCAGCATTTTAGACTTAGACTTTAAAGTTGATGCTACAATAAGCTAAGACTTTTTGGGATTTGGGGATGGAATAAATGTATTTTGTATGTAAGAAGGACATGAATTTTGTGGGAAAAGGGGTAGAGTACCATTGAATGATTGTTGTTGTTGTTTTCCAGTGGCTGAGTTGTGTCTAACTCTTTGCCACCCCATGGAATGCAACACACCAGGCTTCCCTGTCCTTCTCTGCCTCCTGTAGTTTGATCAAACTCATGTCCATTGAGTCAGTGATGCTATCTAACCATCTCATCCTCTGCCACCCTCTTCTCCTTTTGCCTTCAACCTTTCCCTGAATCCGGGTCTTTTTGAATGAGTTGGCTCTTTGCATCAGGTGGCCAAAGTATTGGAGCTTCAGCATCAGTCCTTCCAATGAATATTCAGGGTTGATTTCCATTAGGATTGACTGGTCTGATCTCCTTGTAGTCCAAGGGACTCTCAAGAATCTTCTCCAGCACCACAGTTCAAAAGCATCAATTCTTTGCTGCTCAGCCTTCTTTATGGTCCAACTCTCACATCTGTACATGACTACTGGAAAAATCATAGCTTTGACTATACAAACCTTTGTTGACAAGATGATGTCTTTGCTTTTTATTATGCTGTCTAGGTTTGTTATAGCTTTCCTTCCAAGGAGTAAGCGTCTTTTAATTTCATGGCTGCAGTCTGCTTTTGGAGTGATTTTGGAGCCCAAGAAAATCAAATCTGTTACTACTTCTACTTTTTCCAGTTCTATTTGCCTTGAAGTGATGGGACCCAAGGCCATGATCTTTGTCTTTTAAGTGTTGAGTTTCAAGCCAGCTTTTTCACTCTCTTCTTTACCCTATCAAGAGGCTCTTTAGTGCCTCTTCACTTTCTGCCATTAGAGGTGTATCATCTGCATATCTGAGTTTATTGATATTTCTCCTGGCAATCTTGATTATAGCCTGCGATTCATCTAGCATGGTATTTCACATGATGTACTCTGTATATAAGTTAAATAAACAGGGTGACCATATATAGCCTCGTCAAACTCCTTTCCCAATTTTGAGCCAGTCAGTGATTCTATGTCCAGTTCTAACTGTTGTTTCTTGACCCTCATACAGGTTTCTCAGGGGCAGGTAAGGGGGTTTGGCATCTCCATCTCTTTAAGAATTTCCCACAGTTTGTTGTGATCCACATAGCCAAAGGCTTTCACGTAGTCCATGAGGCAAAAGTAGACATTTTTCTGGAATTCTGTTGCTTTCTCTATGATCCAATGAATGTTGGCAACTTGATCTCTGGTTCCTTTGCCTTTTCTAAACCCAGCTTGTACACCTGGAAGTTCTCAGTTTACATACTACTGAAGCCTAGTTTGAAGGATTTTGAACATTACCTTACTAGCATGCAAAATGAAAGCAATTGTGTGGTAGTTTGAGCATTCTTTAGCACTGTCTTTCTTTAGGATTGGAATGAAAACTGACCTTTTCCAGTCCTGTGGTCACTGCTGAGTTTTCCAAATTTGCTGGCATATTGAGTGCAGCACTTTAACAGCATCATCATTTAGGATTTGAAATAGTTCAACTGGAATTCCATCACATCCACTAGCTTTGTTTGTAGTGATGCTTTCTAAGGCCCTCTTGACTTTGCACTCCAGGATGTCTGGCTCTAGGTGAATGATCACACCATTGTGGTTATCCGGGCCATTAAGATCTTTTTTGTATAGTTCTTCTGTGTATTCTTGCCACCTCTTCTTAATCTCTTTGGCCTCTGTTAGGTTCTTACTGTTCCTGTCCTTTATTGTGTCCATCCTTGCATGGAATATTTCCTTGATATTTCCAATTTTATTGAAGAGATCTCTAGTCTTTCCCATTCTATTGTTCCCCTTTATGAATCATAGCCTTGCTGTGGTGAAGGGGTTCACATAACTAAATGAAGCTATGAGCCATGCCATGTAAGGCCACCAAGATGGAAGGGTCATAGTGGAGAGTTCTGACAATACATGGTCCACTGGAGGAGAGAATGGAAAACCGCTTCAGTATTCTTGCCATGAGAATCCAATGAACAGTATGAAAAGGCAAAAAGGTATCACACCAGAAGATGAGCCACCCATGTGTCCAATATGCTACTGAGGAAGAGCAGAAGGCAATTACTAATGGCTCCAGAAGGAGTGAAGTGGCTGGGCCAAAGCAGAAATGATGCTCAGTTGTGGATATGTCTGGTGGTGAAAGTAAAGTTCAGTGGTGTAAAGAACAGTATTGCATATGAACCTGAAATGTTAGGTCTGTGAATCAAGGTAAATTGGATGTGATAAAGCAGGAGATGGAAAGAGTGAATATCAACATCATAGGAATCGGTGAACTAAAATGGACGGGAACAGGCAAATTTAATTCAGATGACCATTATATATACTACTGTAGGCAAGAACCCTTTAGAAGAAAGGGAGTAACCCTCATAGTCAACAAAAGAGTCTGAAATGCAGTACTTGGGAGCAACCTCAAAAACAACAGAATGATCTCTGTTCGTTTCCAAGACAAACCATTCAACATCATGGTAACCAACTGGTGCTGGAGAAGCTGAAGCTGACTGGTTCTATAAAGACGTGCAAGACTTTCTAGAACTAACACCAAAAAAAGATGTCCTTTTCATTGTAGGGAACTGGAATGCAAAAGTAGGAAGTCAAGAGATACCTGGAGTAGCAGGCAAGTTTGGTCTTAGAGTACAGAATGAAGCAAGGCAAAGGCTAACAGAGTTTTGTCAAGTGAAAACACTGGTCATAGCAAATACCCTTTTCCAAAAGCACAAGAGACAACTCTACACATGGACATTACCAGATGGTCAATACTGAAATCAGGTTGATTATATTCTTTGCAGCTGAAGATGAGGAAGGTCTATACAATCAGCAAAAACAAGACCTGAAGCTGACTGTGGCTCAGATCATGAGCTCCTTATTGCAAAATTCAGACTTAAATTGAAGAAAGTAGGGAAAACTACTAGGCCATTACAGTATGACCTAAATCAAATCTCTTATGATAATACAGTGGAGGTGACAAATAGTTTCAAGGGATTAGATCTGGTAGACAGAATGCCTGAAGAACTATGGACAGAGGTTCCTAACATTGTACAGAGGTGATGACCAAAACCATCCCCAAGAAAAAGAAATGCAAAAAGGCAAAATGATTGTCTGAGGAAGCCTTACAGATAGCTGAGAAATGAAGAGAAGCGAAAGGTAAAGGAGAAAGGGAACGATATACCCAAGTGAATGAAGAATTCCAGAGTATAGCAAGGAGAGATAAGGCCTTCTTCAACTGAATGATTGTGTGCCCTCAAATTTCATATGTTGAAACCCTAATTCCCCAATGTGATGGTATTTGGAAGTGGGGGACCCTTTTGGAGGTGACTAGGTCATGAGGGTGGAGCCCTCATGGAGTTAGTGTCCTTATAAAAGAGATATCAGCGAGCTCTCTACCCCCTTCCACCATGTGAGGACACAGAGAGAAGATGGCTGAATGGAAAAACTCTGTTTCTTCAGTCTCTACTACTATGACATACTTCTGGGCAACAGATATTTGGGCTTTTTTCCTATACCAAGAATTCTTCAATTCTGTGCAGACACCAACTGAATGTTTTACAATTCAATTCAGTTCTAACACTATCTGCCATGAGTTAGTGTCAGATCCGTAGGATAAGGGCTCAGTTCCAGAAGACTGCCTCCCACTTCAATGCCATTTGCTAACCTGAGCCTCTGGTGCTTTTGACCATCAGTTATAAATTTATAGTTCTCTTTACCCCATCCTTGGGTTTGATAATTTGTTAGACTGTCTCACAGAACTCTGGAAAGCAGTTTACTTACTAGATTACCAGTTTATTATAAATGGATACAACTCAAGAACAGCCAGATTAAGAGATGCACAAGGGAAGGTGTGAAGGAGAGGTGCATAGATTTTCCGTGCTGTTCCCAGGTAAACCACCAACCTGGAAGCTCTTTGAACTCAGTACTTTCAGGATTTTTATGGAGGCTTCATCAGGTAGGCATGATTGGTTATTAACTCAATCTCGAGATTCTGTCCCCTCCCTGGAGGATGAGGGTTAGAGCTTAAAGTTCTAAGCTTCTAATCATGGCTTCGTCTTTCTTGTGACCCACCCTCATATAGGAGCTATCTAGGAGCCCACCAAGAATCACTTCATTAGAAAAAGAACATGCTCTTGTCACTCAGGGAATTCCAAGGGATTTAGGATCTCTGAGGTCAACTACCAAATATTAGGACAAAAGATTCTCCTGGCACCTGTATTGCTCAGGAAATTACAAAAATTTTGGGAGCTCTGGTCAGGATCTGGGGATAATGAGCAAAATATGTATTTCTTATTATATCATAATGGCTATCTACAAACCAGGAAGCAGGTCCTTACCAAGCACTGAATCTGCTAGCACCTTGATATTAACTTCCCAACTTCCAGAACTGTGAGAAGTAACTGTCTGTTGTTTAAACCATCTTCTCTATGTTATGTTTTTGGTAGCAGCCCAAACATATTAAGACAAATATGTTTCTCATAAAATGGCAATTCTAGTAGACAAAAGAGTTTGAATAATATAATTAACAAATTTTATCTAAAAAATATATATATATATAAACATTTTACTGAAAAAAACATAAGTATTATTTTCAAACTCACTTGGAAATGTCTTAAATATTGACTACATGTTAAGCTACAAAAGATCTACAAATCTCCAAAAGTAGAAATTATATAGATCAAATTCTCTGCCTCAAATGTAATGCAATAACAAATCAATAAAGAAAGTGTATCAAAAAATAGGTTCTGTCTACTTAGAATCTTCAGAACACCTTTTAAAATAAATCCTAGGCTGAAGAGGGAATCAAGATAAATTTACAAACTGTTACTATTTATAAATGAAAAATGAGGAAAATATACATTCAAAAATATAGAATATAACTGAAATGGTTAACAGAAGAAAATTTAAGTAGTTATTTAAAAGTGAGGAAATCTTAAAATAAATGGATGAAGCATTAAAAAATTCAGAAGAAATTTTCAGAAAAAAGAATCTAAAATGGAAGAACTAGCAATTATAAAAACAGATATTAATGGTGATTCTTATGTAGTCAAATGTAGCGATTACTAGTTTAGAAGTGGCACTGTTTCAGTGCATCAGTTGGCAAACTTTTGTGAAGGTCCAGGTAGGAAATATCTTTGGCTTTGCAGGCCACATGGTCTCTGTCTCAGCTATGCAGATCTGCCATTATAGATCGAAAGCAGCCATGCACAATACATAAATGAAGGGGTATTGCTATGCTCCAATAAAACTTAATATTTACAAAACATGCAGCCATGATCAAGACTAATCAGTGTCCTTTGGGCAGTCTTACTTCAACATTATTGCTTGTAGACATGCTGTTCATAAGGATTTCATGCAGAGTTTAATATTGTAACAGTCAAAAGGCACCTAAAATCACAGTATTAATTGTTCCCTATAAATTGCCTGTGGTAAAGCTGACTTTGTGAGCAAGATCCAGAAGAAAAGAGGCTTTTACTGGAGAAGTCAGGGAAATTGAGTGGAAAGCTTAGATCTAGGAACTTGTCTGATATAAAACTTACCTATTTTAAACTACATGAGTAATAGCAGCAAAGAAGGAACATGAGGACTTTTCTGGATAAAATGGGATGCTGCTATGAACTGATTCAAGCTTCTTTGGCTATGCACAGTATCATTGCATGCATGCATGCTATGTCGATTCAGTCATGTCCGACTCTTTGCGACCCTATGGACTGCAGCCCGCCAGGCTCCTCTGTCCAAGGGATTCTCCAGGCAAGAATATTGGAGTGAATTTCCATGCCCTCTAAGATCATGGCATCTGGTCCCCTCACTTCATGGGAAATGGATGGGAAAACAGTGGAAACAGTGTCAGACTTTATTTTTTTGGGCTCCAAAATCACTGCAGATGGTGATTGCAGCCATGAAATTAAAAGACACTTACTCCTTGGAAGGAAGGTTATGACCAACCTAGACAGCATATTAAAAAGCAGAGATATTACTTTGCCAACAAAGGTCCGTCTAGTCAAGGCTATAGTTTTTCCAGTAGTCATGTATGGATGTGAGAGTTGGACTGTGAAGAAAGCTGAGCGCCGAAGAATTGATGCTTTTGAACTGTGGTGTTGGAGAAGACTCTTGAGAGTCCCTTGGACTGCAAGGAGATCCAACCAGTCCATCCTAAAGGAGATCAGTCCTGGGTGTTCATTGGAAGGACTGATGTTGAAGCTGAAACTCCAGTACTTTGGCCACCCGATGTGAAGAGTTGACTCATCAGAAAAGACCCTAATGCTGGGAAGGATTGGGGGCAGGAGGAGAAGGGGATGACAGAGGATGAGATGGTTGGATGGCATCACCGACTCGATGGACATGGGTTTGGGTAAACTCTGGGAGTTGGTGATGGACAGGGAGGCCTGGCGTGCTGCGGTTCATGGGGTGGCAAAGAGTCGGACACGACTGAGCAACTGAACTGAATTGAACTGAACCACCAGGGGAACTTCCTGACCCAGGGATCGAACCTGTGTCTCCTGCAGCTCCTGCATTGGCAGGCAGGTTCTTTACCATCTGAGCCACCTGGGAAATCGGCTTCTGACAATTGGAAGTGGCAGTAACATGCTTCTCCCCAGCTTACCACTGGGTGGTATATGACAATGATGGCAAATCTCAGCCTCAATTCTGCATTAAGTACAGATATTCACTAGGAAGCAGGCAGAAAAACTACATGGTACTGCATTCTCTGTCCTATTAGGTTTTCCAACAAGCACTTTATATGAGAGGTTCATTCTGAGGAGGATGGAACTAACATTCTTGTGACATGATTAGCCAGTTTCCTAGCTGGAATGGTGACAGGGTTCTCCTTTAAACTGAAAACAAGCATATTCAGGGAGCTCTTCATAGGTGTCAGACTGACGGCTTTGCCAGATTGTTATACCTTGTTTGGGCTTCCCAGGTGGCACTAGTGGTGTAGAATCCACCTGCCAATGCAGGAGATACAGGAGACGGGAGTTCAATCCCTGGATCGGGAAGATCCTCTGGAGGAGGAAATGGCAACCCACTCCAGTATTCTTGCCTGGAGAATCCCATGGACAGAGGAGCCTGGCAGGCTACAGTCCATGGGGTCGCAAAGAGTTGGACATGACTGAGCACACACACATTACTACTACTACACCTTGTTCATTTCAGGACAGAGATACCTGTTTAAACTTTCTTCTACATGATTAATTTCTCCATAAAGTTGTTTGTTTCTAACACTGCTTATGCTAAATAATGAACATTTGGATGCATATTTGGATAAGATTTTAAAATCACTTGCTGTAGTCATGTAAGTGGTGTGGATTCCTGATTAGAGTCCTATAAACACTAATTTCCCCTGGAGTGTACATTTCTGAGTAGGCTACTCCAAAGGAAAACTAACTGCCACTTAGTGTGTACATTCAAGGCTAACATACATACTCACATATGTTATATTTATATTGAATGTTTTGCTTTTAAATTTCATTATTTTTCAAGTGCAAACATTAACATTTGTCAATTTTAAGTGAACAGTTCGATGTCTTAAAATGTATGTAGTAGTGTAACCACTATCACAATCATAATATAGAACATATCTTTCATCTCAAAATGTTCCCTCATGCCACTGTGCAGTCAATCTCTTGATTTTTAAAGCTCATATATATTTATAAAGTTTATATATCCCTAAAGTATTAATTCTTTTAAAAATGTTTTTAAATTGAGGTATAATTGACATATAACATTGTATAAGTTTAAACTGTATAATGTAATCCTTTGATATATGTGTGTGTTGCAAAAGGATTATCACTGTAAGTTTAGTTAACATGCATCATCACACATAGTTAAAATTTTTTTCTTGTAATGAAAATTTTTAAGAATCCACACCACTTACATGACTGCAGCAAGTGGTTTTAAAATCTTATCCAAATATGCATCCAAATGTTCATTATTTAGCATAAGCACTGTTAGAAACAAACAACTTTGGAATATTCAATTCAGTATTATTGATCACCATGCTGTACAATATATCCCCATGACATTTATTTTATACGTGGAAGTTTGTATCTTTTGACCACCTTCACTCATTTTGCCCATCTTCCACCCACCTTGTATTACCTCTTTTGTCATTATAATAGTCTTTGTCTTGAAGTTTATTTTGTCTGATATTAATGTATTTACTCCAGCTTTCTTATGCCTGATATCAATATTTTGATAGTATTTTTTCCAGCCTTTACTTTTAGTCTACTTGTGTCTGAGTATGTTTTTTTTTTTCTTTATTCTGAGAATCACTGCTATTTTGATTGGAGAATTTAGTCCATCTATTTGCATTTAATGTAATTATTGGTATGGTTATATGTAGGCTTACAATTTACTATTCGTCGATTATTTATTTCTTCTCAAAAAGTTCCTCGATTCTTCCTTTCACATTAATTAAATATATTTTTATTATTTTATTTTAATTATTTTAATACAGTTGACATACAGTATTATGTTAGTTTCAGGTGTACTACATAATGATTTGACATTTACATACATTATGAAATGACCACTGTGATATGTCTAGTAACCATCTGTGCCCATATAAAATTATTAAAATATTTTTGACCAAATTCCTCATGAAGTATATTATATCTCTGTGGCTTATTTATTTTATAACTGGAAGTTTGTACTTCTTAACTATTTTTACCTATTTCACTCAATCTCTCCTCCCCTCTGGCAAATATCTGTTTGTTCTCTGTATTTGTGAGTCTGTTTTCATTTTGTCTGTTTGTTGTTTACAGTCCACATATAAGTGAGATCATGTGGTATTCATCTTTGTCTGCCGTTTCACTTAGCATAATTCACTCTGGATCCATCTATGTTGTCACAAATGACAAGATTTCATTTTTTATGGCTGAGTAATATTTCATTATAATATATATGTATATATACACACACACATATATGTACTGCATCTTCTTTATCCATTCCTCTGTCGATGGACACTTTGGTTGCTTCCATGTCTTGGCTATTATAAGTGGTGCTGCTATGAACACGGGGAGTGCCTGTATCTTTTCAAATTACAGTTTTCATCTTTTCTGGATATATGCCCAGAAGTGGGATTGCTGGATCACATGGTAACTCTATTTTTAGTTTTTTTGAGGAACGTTCATACTGTTCTCCACAGTGACGGTACCAATTTACATTCCCACCAACAGTATAGGAGGGTTCCCTTTTCTCCACAACTTTTCCAGCATTTATTATTTGTAAATTTTTTTAATGACAGCTATTCTGATCAGTGTGAGGTGATCCCTCATTGAATTTCTCTGATAATTAGCACTGTTGAGCATCTTTACCTCATTGTAATTTTGATTTGCGTTTGTCTGGTAATTAGTAATGCCAAGCATCTTGCTTCTACTTTAGTTTATAGGAAAAGCTACCTAGCTCTCTTTGTGACATGTGACTTATACTTCAAAGACCTGATTTTTCTCCATGCTCTCTGGCAGAGTCCCTCTCCCTTAAATTCATATGTAGATATGGCAGTAGCTGCTATCTGGGGCCAGGGAAACTGACTTATAATTGAGTTGTGGATTGTTACTATTGTATTGTTCATATTATCTAGCAGAGACCTCTTCTAGAGAGGTTTGAGAGTTTGTGAGCTTCAGGTGGTACAAAAGGGCTGAGGGAGGGGAAGAGTTGTCAAAGGGATAGCAAACTGAAGAGAATAATTGTTAGGTCTCAAAGCTGCTCAGGATTGAGTGGATTGTGGGACTGAAGCAGCTGCCAGGATTGAGGGGAGAAAGAGAATGGCTTCTGGTTACTGGGCAGAGGAGGGTCTAGTTCAGAAAGTTTCAACAGGCATGGTACAGGGATGCTGACTTGGAATTCACAAAGCTTCAAGGAAAATAATGTTAGCTTGAAGGTGAGAGTGGGCCTGGGCCCAGAATAGGCAACACCTCTGCTTTTTCCAGCATTTATGTATGATGGAAACTAGCTCAACCCTCTGGAAGGGGAATAGTATGAATGAACCATAAAAGCAAGTAATCCAAAGGGTCAGAGGATGAGCTGCAGAATCTAAGAATGGTGAAACAGGGATGGTCTAGAAGAGATTAAAGAGCACTTTAACCCCCAAATTGCACTGAGGTGGAAGCAAAATAGTGAATACTCTTAATCTGTGTGTGTGTGTGTGTGTGTGTGTGCGCGCGCGTGTGCGAGCTCAATCATGTCCGACTCTTTGAGACCCTATGGACTGTAGCCCACCAGGCCCCTTTGTCCATGAGATTTCCTGGGCAAGAATACTGTAGTGGGTTGACATTTCCTCCTCCAGGGGATCTTCCCTGCCCAGGGATCGAGCCTGTGTCTCCTGCATTGGCGGGTGGGATTCTTTACAGCTGAACCACCAGGGAAGCCCCTAAACTGACTATGCTCTACTGTAGGGGACAATGTGGGGCACAGAAACTACTGGAGAAGTGAAAGCCAAGGTCTGGGCTTTAGAGGCAAAATGGTGCTCTGTACTCTCAATGGTGGAGGTACAACGTCACTCAGAGACTGGGGGCAAGGGTAGGGGGTTGTCTTTGGCGGTTGTCTTGGGTTATGCCCTGTCACATCCCTCTTCTATCTTATTTGAGAGCTTTCACTGCTTCATGTTTTATTCAAATGGCTACATCACATGTGTTTGTCTTTCTGCTTACTCCCTGTCAGTTTCTTCAGCCCTGGCAACTTAACTTTTGTAAGTTGGCTAGTTACAGTCTGGTTGAATTTCATTTTAATCTCATGCTTTAGGGCTACCCGGAACTTCTTCAGTGGCCACTTTTATTATTTAACACCTGACTTCTGATAAAGATATAAGACCTGATGTTTGTATATGCTTCATATTTTTCATTATGACCTTTCATTTAGTCCTGCAGATAATCTGTGCCCTAAGATATCCAATCATGGTGCCAGCAGGAATAACATACTCAATTGGAGTAACTGAGAAGATTAATAATGGTACTATTGATATAGGTGTGGCCATAAGGTTGAAGGGAAACCAACAAGTGATGTTGAAGCACTCTTAGGTGGTAGCCATTATCACTCCTAAGCTTCTAGGGCCCTAGGCCTAAACTGGCAAGAGAAGAGAGTAGAAAGTGTAACTGTTTGGAGAGGGCCATCACACAAGTGTAAAGAGACTCTTACTCTAGGCAAAAGGATGTAGTCAACTCAGGATAAGCTAGTAGGGAGGGAGCTAGAAAGAATAAAAGCCCTGATCACATTCTCTTGATGACCTCTGTCATCCTGTCTGTGATTCCCATAGAATGAACCCAACTTGATGCCAGAAATCAAGGAAGCCCATCGATGAAGCCCATACAAAGTTAGCTTCCTGGCCAAAAAGTTGGGTAAAGAAACAGCAAGCAAGTATCTGGAGGGGCAAATGAAAGCTTATTTTAGCACACCTAGATCATCTCTATATTATTAGCTCTATTTTACCATTTCAGACGAGTAAATGGAGACTTATTGAGGTTAAGTGGCTCACCAAAAGGCCCTATATTAAATCCAAAGAGCTCCTCTTATGAAAGTATCTACCATAAACTTACAAAAAATCTATTGTCTCTTTGGCCAGTGAAGAAACTTAGGTTCTCTAAAATCAAGAATAATTAACAAATTTTTGTAGACTGACTGAATAGAATGATTCCTAAATGGAGAAAGTAATGTGTACTAACTTTTCATTGAAGAACTACATGAAATAATAATTTTTACATAAAAAGTTGATCTGCTTTGCAACACACATTATTGGCTAATATATCAGCAGTAGTACTTTTATTCACAATGCCAGCATAAAATTACAAACCAAGACTGTCTTTGTGACTTAACTGGTAACTGGACAATTAGAACACATGGTATACTTGGAAAACACTTTTCTGATGTTCATTCTTGCCATCTATTAGTATTGTCCCTTCCTTCAGAGCTCACTTAACGATGTTACGAGGAAATTTTTTTCTATTATGTGAATTAATAAGCACTATTCTAAGCCAGAACATATACAATCCCATTGTTGCAATATCATTTGCTTCTCTGTTCCAGAAATATCATTAAAGGCAACACAGGTCTTCTTCCAAGCTAATTAAGAAATCTAAGTAATTATTTCATTGATAATATCTAGAAATAGATTTTAAAAGATTCAGGAAGTCCTTTGGTACCATTCCTTGAAGGGATAGTGTAATAGAAATAATCATTCATAATGAAAATAATCATGATCAAAGTCATGCTCCTTTGTTATTGAAAAAGACAGCATATTCCAATACTTTGAACAATCTGGTTTAGGGAATTCAAGCCTCTTTCTCAGATCCCAGAGGCATTTTCTCTGAACAGGAGTTCCTTACACATAAAGTATTTATGTTGGCATTTATTTGTTTATTTATTTTTAATAAATTTATTTATTTTAGTTGGGGGCTAATTACTTTACAATATTGTAGTGGTTTTTGCCATACATTGACATGAATCAGCCCTGGGTTTACATGTGTTCCCCATCCTGAACCCCCCTCCCACCTCCCTCCCCATCCCATCCCTCTGGGTCATCCCATTGCCCCAGCCCTGAGCATTTGTCTCATGCATCGAACCTGGAATGGTGTTCTGTTTCACATATGATAATATACATGTTTCAATGCTATTGTCCCAGAACGTCCCACCTTCACCTTCTCCCTCAGAGTCCATAAGACTGTTCTGTGCATCTGTGTCTCTTATTCTGTCTCGCATATAGAGTTATCGTTACCATCTTTCAAATTCCATATAGATGCATCAGTATACTGTATTGGTGTTTTTCTTTCTGGCTTACTTCACTCTGTATAATGGGCTCCAGTTTCATCCATCTCAATAGAACTGATTCAAATGTATTTTTTTTAATGGCTGAGTAATATTCCATTGTGTATATGTACCACAGCTTCCTTATCCATTCGTCTGCTGATGGACATCTAAGTTGCGTCCGTGTCCTGGCTATTGTAAACACTGCTGCGATGAACATTGGGTTATGTTGGCATTTAAAGGGTGGCTTTAGCATATGCCTCCTCTGGCAGGACTCAAGCTCATTTTCATGTAGTTATACATGTAAATATTGCAGTGTCCTTCCTACACAGAGAGGATATTGCCAACCCCAAATCACTCAGGCATGTTCTTAAAGATGTGCTCTCCATAACAGGGTAGGTTTCTACTATTTAACCCACATACCCTCCCTTTTTTCTCCCTATGCTAAGTAGGCACTGGGCCAAGTAGCTCAAAAGAAGATTAAGTATCTGACCTTGGCCTTAGTGATATGATGCTTTAACTGAGCTAACTGCTTGGCTCAGTATAATCTATCTCTGAAGAATTTCTGACAAGTTTTGGAATACAGAGAAAAGAATAGAGGAATGGTTTAATTTGTCATTTGAAAGATAAAATTCTGAGATGTGGATTTGCATTTGGGGATGAGGGACTCTTAGGACTCTAGCCCAGGAAAAAGGAAATAAATACCTAATGTGCTCTGGCCATGCTCACTTGATGTTTGCACTGGGATTTAAAGCTTAAATCCCAGGTAATAATGAACCATTACTTTGTTTTCCTGCTTCGACTTGTGTCTAGATCTCTCTCAGGGAACTTATGGAAAGAAAGGATGGCTAGACCAGGGTTTGTATAGTTCATTTGGTTCTTTAACTTTATACCTTCATAATGGTATCCCAATGCTAACACAACACTCTCCAATAGGAGCCAAAGTTGTGGGCTGGAAAAAGCAAAATTGACTTAGCTTGAGAAATAGAAACATAATGCTTTAAAGACCCTGATGCTGGGAAAAACTGAAGGCAGGGGGAGAAGGGGACGACAGAGGACGAGACTGGTTGGATGGCATCACCGACTCAATGGACATGAGTTTGAGCAAGCTCCAGGAGATGGTGAAGGACAGGGATGCCTGCGTGCTGCAGTCCATGGGGTTGCAAAGAGTCAGACACGACTGAGTGACTGAACAACAACAACAACGGCAGCAAAGTTCTTGTAGTGGTATACTATCATTTGAAGCCAGAATATGATATATTAAATATGTATATGATAATTCCTAAAGCAACCACCAAAATAAAACAAGAAATTTGCTTTATAATAAGCCATAAAAAGGAGATAAGTGGAATTGTTAAAAATCCTCTATCCAAAAGAAGCCAGAAAGAGGAACAAAGAACAGATGACAACAGGAAAACTGATAACAAGATGGTAGATCTAAATCTAGTCATATTAATAATTACATGAGATGTAAATAGTCTAAAATTACTGATTAAAAGTAGTATTGTCAGACCAAAGCTATGTAAAGATACATAAAGTAGATATAAAGCTACTTTTCATTGCCTCCAGGAGTTCCAGTTTAAGTATAAAGAAACAAATAGGTAAAAATAAAAGTAAAACAAACATGAGATATATGTGAAATAATAAAAAAAAATGTTTTGCTTTCTGCCCCTAGTTCCTGTTACAGAGTTCCTAAAACTCCTAAGTGATAAGAAGAGTGCTAAGGACATCTTTCGTTGTAATATTTGGTCTTTGACCCTGATTCCTGACCCAGAGCTCCTAAATCCCTTGGAATTTCCTGGGTGATAAGAGTGACTTTTGTTCTAAAGAGGTGACTCTTGGTGGGCTCCTAGATAGTGGGACTTGGGTGTGGAGAAGGATGGAGATTAATAGGAAGGGATTAGAAAGCAGATTATTTCTATTTTTCAGTTATAAGCCTTATACTATTATTTGAAGTTTATTATTATAAAGCCATAGTAATCAAGACAGTGTGGTTCTGTCATAAATGTGAACATACAGATCAATGGTACAGAACAGAGAGTTTAGAAGTAGACCCAGACATATATACTCACTTGACAAAGGTGCAAAAGGATTTTAATGGTAAAAGAATAATCTTTTAAATAAATGGTACTGGAAGAAGTGGATCAGTTCAGTTCAGTCACTCAGTCGTGTCCAAATCTTTGTGACCCCATGAACCGCAGCATGCCAGGCCTCAAATACAGGCTTTTCCAGGCCTCGAATACAGGCTTTTCCAGGCCTCGAATACAGGCTTTTCCAAGGTGTCGGTCTGTTCTCTACATGGTGATTTTCAAAAACAGTGGCCCACAAATGCCAGAGAACACGCATCTCCAAACCCACTCCTCTGCTGTTCATGTGTGGTGAAGACTGGTGACTCTCACTTGGGTTTCATCCAGTTCCACACCTGGACTCTCATCCTTTTTCAAATACAGGTCAGTTCAGTTCAGTTCAGTTGCTCAGTCATGTTCGACTCTTTGCCACCCCATGAATTGCAGCATGCCAGGCCTCCCTGTCCATCACCAATTCCCGGAGTTTACCCAAACCCATGTCCATCGAGTTGGTGACGCCATCCAACCATCTCATCCTCTGTCGTCCCCTTCTCCTCCTGCCCTCAATCTTACCCAGCATCAGGATCTTTTCCAATGAGTCAACTCTTCACATCAGGTGGCCAAAGTATTGGAGTTTCAGCTTCAACATCAGTCCTTCCAATGAACACCCAGGACTGATCTCCTTTAGGATGGACTGGTTAGATCTTCTTGCAGTACAAGGGACTCTCAAGAGTCTTCTCCAACACCACAGTTCAAAAGCATCAGTTCTGCGCTCAGCTTTCTTTATAGTCCAACTCTCACATCCATACATGACTACTAGAAAAACCATAGCCTTGACTGGATGGATCTTTGTTGAAAAAGTAATTTCTCTGCTTTTTTAACATGCTGTCTAGGTTGGTCATAACTTTCCTTCCAAGGAGTAAGCGTCTTTTAATTTCATTGCTGCAATCATCATCTGCAGTGATTTTGGAGCCCCCCAAATTAAAGTCAGACACTGTTTCCACTATTTCCCATCTGAAGAAGTGGATAGCCATATACAAAAAAAAAAAAGATCCATACCCCAGGCCACATACAGCAACTAAGTTAAAATGAATCATAAGCCCACATATGCTAATTAAATCTATAAACCTTTGTGTCTTTGTGATCTGAAGTTAAGTCTAGATTTCTTCAATATCACACCAAAAGTGTGAGCAAAGAAATATTTGATAAATTGTACTTCATCAAAATTAAGAGCTTGTGCTCTTTAAAAAACATTGTTAAGAGAATGAGAAGACAAGTCACAGATTAGGATAAAATATCTACAAATCACATAATCTGCTAAAATACTTATCACATAAATCCATATTACATAAATATATAAAATCCATATTACATAAATAATTCTTAAGTGTCAATAATAAGGATACAAACAATCCAATTTTATTTTATTTTAATATTTATTTATTTGGCTGCACCAGGTCTTAGTTGCGGGGGATCTTTTGTTGTGGCATGTGGGATCCAGTTCCCTGATCAGGGATTGAACCCAGTTCCGCTGCATTGGGAATGCAGGAGACCTAGCCCCTGGACAATCAGGGAAGTTCCCAAACAATCCAATTTTAATAAATGAGCAAAACATTTGAAAAGACATTTCACCAAAGAAGATATATGGATGTCAAATAAGCATAGGAAGAGTCAGTATCAGTTAATAGAGACGTGCAAGTCAAAATCACAATAAGATACCACCACACCTACTACAATGTTTAAAATTCAAGTGACTATGTATTGGCAAAGACATAGAGTAACCGGAACCCTCATACATTGCTGGTGGGAATGTAAAATGTATAACTACATTGGAAACAGCTTGGAAGTTTCTTAAAATGTTAAACATGCACCTACTAGACTACTTAATCATTTCACGAGGAGGTGCTAAACCAAGAGAAATGAAAGCATATGTTCACACAAAGACTTCTACAGTAATATTCATATCAGTTTTATTTATAAGGAAAAACAGGTAATTGGAATAAAACAAGAAATGACCCAAATATTCATTAAAAAATGAAAGAATAAATAATAAATTGTGGTTTACCCATGTAATGGAATTCTCAGTAAGAGAAAGGAACAAGCTATTGATAAACACAACATGAATCTCCCAATAATGATGCTGTGGGTGCAAGATGCCTGAGGAAACAGAAGGTACTGTTTCATTCCATTTGTATAAAATTCTGGAAAATGAAAATTAAATCTCATGTCAAAAGGAGATCAGTGATTTTCTGGGGATGAGATAGGGCATGGAGAGGAGTGACAGGCAGAGATTATTATAAAGGGACACCAGCGAACTTTTTTGGACATGATTTAGCAACTAAACAACAACAACAGTGAACTTGTGGGAGGTGATGGATGTGTTTGTTACATTTATGGTGGTAATGATTTCTCTGGTGTATTCCATATTCCAGAACATATAAAATGTGAATTTTGAGCATTGCTGTCCCTCATCATTTGGGGGTGGTTCAGTCCCTCACCTCTTAAGTTTGATTGTCTTCTAGGTACTCAGATAAAGTTTAAGAGAGATTCCCTAGAGCTTCTGAAGCTCTCTTTCAATGTAGCTCTCTCATCCCTGGGGTTCTACCCTCTGATCCTTAGCCATGCTGGTCTCTCTGGACTCCCAGTTTTATGTCCTCAACTCAGGACAACCACCAGACTCTACCTGGGTTCCCCTTCCTTGCTCCCAGGACTACAAAGTTTATCCAGGTAGTTAGCTATGGCAGTCCTAG
Organism: Giraffa tippelskirchi; assembly: GCF_054371585.1. Classification (NCBI taxonomy): domain Eukaryota; kingdom Metazoa; phylum Chordata; class Mammalia; order Artiodactyla; family Giraffidae; genus Giraffa; species Giraffa tippelskirchi. Next base: position 16,009,743 of record NC_137289.1, on the reverse strand, counting down.
GGTTCACCTTGTTTACTTCTCCAGTTGCTGTTTTTTGTTGCCTGATGTTCAGTGTCTTGAAAACCATTGTTTCACGTATCTTTTTCCTTTTTAAATTGTTAATTATGGTCAAAATATACATAACATGAAATTTACCATCTTAACAATTTTGAGTGTATAATTTCATAGTGTTAAGTGTGTTTACAATGTTGTGGAATCAATCTTGAGAACGTTCATCTCGCAAAACTGAAACTCTATGCCCCTTCAATAATTCCCCATTCCCTGCTACTCTTTCTGACTCTATGAATTTGAGTCTTTTCGTGTCAGTATTTGTCCTTCTGTGACTGGCTTATTTCGCTTAGCATAATATCCTCAAGGTTATTCCAGGTGATAGCATGTGTCAGAATTTCCTCCCTTTTTAAGGCTAAGTAATGCTCCATTGTATGAATAGACCACATTTTGCTTATTTGCTCATCTGTTGATGGATACTTGAGTTGCCTTTATTTTTTGGCTTGCTGTGAATAATGCTGCTATGAACATGGGTGTACACACAGCTCTTAGAGACCCTGCTTGCAATTCTTTTGGTTATATATCCAGAAGTGAAATTCTAGATCATATGGTAATTCTATTTTTAATTTTTTGAGGAACCACATACTGTTTTTCATAGTGACTGCAACATTTTATACTCCCACCAACAGTACGTGAGGGTACCAATTTGTCTACATCCTTGACAACACTTGTCATTTTCTGTTTTCTGATAGTAGGGTGGGTATGAGGTGGAATTTTATTGTGGTTTTGATTTAAATTTCCCTTACTAATTGGTGATGTTCATGTGCTTGTTGGCCATTTGCATATCTTCTTTGGAAAAAATGTCTATTCAAGTCCTTTGCCTATTTTAAAATACTTATTTTTTGTTATTGAGTTGTAAGGGGTTTTTTTATATAACTTATTCAGATATATGATTTGCAAATGTTTTCTCACATTGACTAGATTGCCTTATGGTTCATATATTTCACAAGTCTCTTGTTTCAGGACAGGGGGTACATTTTTGATCTCTGTTACTCTATCATGGCTGGAAACAGAAGATTTCCTTTTGTCTTGAAACTGCCACGCCATAAAAACCGCCCTTTCATGGTCACCAGTGAATTCCACATTGTCAAATCCAACAGTCAATCTCAGTCTTCATCTTACTTGACCTAAAGCAATATTTGAGTCAGCTGATCACCTCGTCCTCCTTGAGCATGTTCTTTTCATTGCTTCCAATATACTACCTTCTCTTGGTTTTCCCACTCACTCGGTGACCCCTCCTATTTCAGTTGCCTCTTCAATTCCCTTGCTTGCCTCTTCTCATCTCTCCAACTTCTTAACATTGAAAGTCCCTAGGCTCTCAGTCCTGGGAACTTTTCACTGTATATATTCTCTCCCCTGAGGATCTCATTCAGTTGTGTGAGTTTAAATAACACATGAATACTGAAATTCACAAGTTTACTTCTCCAGCCTGGACCTTCTGAACTCTACATTCCTGTAACTAGCTGCCAATTCAGTACCTCTATTTAGATATTGTGCTAGGCAGAATAATGCACCTCCCCCTACTCCACTGCCCAAGATGTCAACTTCCTAGTACACTGAACCTGTGAATGTGTATCACTGATGTGGCAAAAGGGATTTGCAGATGTGATTAAGTCATGCTTCTTGAGAAGCAGATATTATCCTAGATTATCCAGGTGGGCTCAATGTAGTCATATATGTCCTTGTAAGTAAAGGAGAGTAGGGAAGGAGATGTGATGATGGAAGCAGATGTCAGAGTCAGATAGAGATTTGAGAATGCTATGCCACTAGCTTTGAAAGTTGAGGAGGGGACCACAAGCCAAATGCAGGTGACCTCTAGAAGATGAAAAAGGCAAGGAAACAGATTCTCTCTGAGAGGGTACAGACAGAAACATAGGCTTGCTCATCCCTTGATTTTAGTCCAGCGAAATCCATTTCGAACTTCTGGCTTCCAAAACTGTAAGATGATAAATTTCCTTGGTTTATGCCACTAAGTGGTCATTTGTCTCTAGTAGAAATAGGAAACAAACACAGGCATCTAGCCAGCACTTCACACATAATGGGAACAAAACTATTCTCTTGATCTTCTGCCTAAACCCAGACCTCTTCTGGACTCTATAGCCATATACAATTTCCTGCCCATCTATTCAACAAATTCATTTGAATGTCTACTAAGCATCTCAAACTTAGTCTAAGTTTGATATTGTAATTCTCATCTATCCTTAAATCCTGCTCCTTTTACAGTCTTCCCAACCTTAGTGAAAGTCAAAAACCTCCGCACTGTTTATGTATCCTCTTTTTTCCTCATGTCTGACATCTAATCATTTGCAAATAATGTTACCTTTATCTTTAAAATATATCCAGAACATGACCAATTTTTCACCTCCACCTCTTCTACTCAGCTCTCTGCCACTATCATTTCTCTGTTTCATTAAAAAAATGAGATATAATTCACATATCATAAAATTCACCCTTTAAAGGGTACAATTCAGTGATTTTTAGTATATTTGTGAAATTGTGCCACCACTACCACCACAATCTAATTCTGGAACATTTTCTTCAGCCCCAAAAGAAACCTTGTACCAATTAGCAGTACTGATTTTCACCTACTCCTAGCCCTAAGCAGTTGCTAAATCTACTTTCTGTGTTTCCATTTCTAAAAATTTGTTATTTCAATAATTTTATATAATAAAATCACATGGTGTTTAACCTTTTGGCAATGGCTTGTTTCACTCAGCATAATTCTCTGAAGATTCATTCAAGTTACTGCATGCACCAATAATTCATTCCTTTTTATTGCTGAGTAGTATTTCATGGTTTCGTTGTAGCATAATATGTTTTTGGAAGGACATCTAGGCTGTTTCCAATTTGAGGTTAATATGAATAAATCGGCTATGAACAATTGTTTTCAGATGTTTGTGTGAACTTGTTATTTCTCTGTGTAAACTCCTAACTAAGAGTGCAATTTCTAGGTAACATGGTGAGCCATATCATATGTTTAGTTTTATAAGTAACTATCAAACTTTTTTCCAGAGCAACTTACCATTTTCTATTCCCGTCAGCAATATGTGAATGATCTAGTTTCTCTGTATTCTCACCAACATTTGGTATTGTCAAGATTTTTTATTTTAGTCATTCTGATAGATACATTGTAATATCTTATTGGGGTCTTAATTTGTATTTCCCTAATGGCTAATGATGTTGAACATCTTTTCTTGTGCTTATTTGCCATCGGAATATCCTCTTTGATGAAATGTCTGCTCATGTGGGAGATGTGGGTTCGATCCCTGGGTTGGGAAGATCCCCTGGAAAAGGGAAAGGCTACCCACTCCAATATTCTGCCCTAGAGAATTCCATGGACTGTATAGTCCATGGGATCGCAAAGAGTCGGACACGACTGAGCGACTTTCACTTTCACTTCTGCTCATGTATTTAGTTGACTTTCTATTCAAATTTTTTTAAAAGAACATTGACTATTGAGATTTCTTTATGTATTCTAAACATTAGTCCTTTGTGCAGATATGTGATTTGCAAATATTTTCTTCCTGGCAAATATTTTCTTCTTTCCTTTCTAGCCTGCCTTTTCATCCTCTTACCAGGATCATTTGCAGAGCAAACTTAAAATTTTGATGAGGTCCAACTTATAAGTTTTCCTTTTAAGGGATATGCTTTTTGACTCTATTTTGTTGCATATTTACTAATAGGAAAGCATGGTACTCAACTCAATATATATAAGTAAATATATAACATTTATCAAATCCTCACAATAATCTTATAAGATAAGTGCTATCCTTACTATTTTTATAGATAAAAAAAATCTATGGATCATAAAAGTTTATTTTCCAGCTTTACATAGTCAGTAACTGGCAGGGTTTGGATTCAAACCTTGGCTCTCTTGATTCGAGCTCAGTTCAGTTCAGTCGCTCAGTCATGTCTGACTGTTTGTGACCCCATGAATCGCAGCATGCCAGGCCTCCCTGTGCATCACCAACTCCCGGAGTTTACCCAAACCCATGTCCATCGAGTCGGTGATGCCATCCAACCATCTCATCCTCTGTCATCCCCTTCTCCTCCTGCCCCCAATCCTTCCCAGCATTAGGGTCTTTTCCAATGAGTCAACTCTTCGCATCAGGTTGCCAAAGTATTGGAGTTTCAGCTTCAACATCAGTCCTTCCAGTGAACACCCAGGACTGATCTCCTTTAGGATGGACTGGTTGGATCTTCTTGCACTCCAAGGGACTTTCAAGAGTCTTCTCCAACACCACAGTTCAAAAGCATGAATTCTTCTACGCTCAGCTATCTTCACTGTCCAACTCTCACATCCATACATGACCACTGGAAAAACCATAGCCTTGACTAGACGGATCTTTGTTGGCAAAGTAATGTCTCTGCTTTTAAATGTGCTATCTAGGTTGGTCATAACCTTCCTTCCAAGGAGTAAGCGTCTTTTAATTTCATGGCTGCAATCACCATCAGCAGTGATTTTGGAGCCCAGAAAAATAAAGTCTGACACTGTTTCCACTGTTTCCTCATCTATTTCCCATAAAGTGATGGGACCAGATGCCATGATCTTAGTTTTCTGAATGTTGAGCTTTAAGCCAACTTTTTCACTCTCCTCTTTCACTTTCATCAAGAGGCTCTTTAGTTCTTCTTCCCTTTCTGCCATAAGGGTGGTGTCATCTGCATATCTGAGGTTATTGATATTTCTCCTGGCAATCTTGATTCCAGCTTGTGTTTCTTCCAGCCTAGCATTTCTCATGATGTACTCTGCATATAAGTTAAATAAGCAGGGTGACAATACTTGATGTACTCCTTTTCCTACTTGGAACCAGTCTGTTGTTCCATGTCCATTTCTAACTGTTGCTTCCTGACCTGCATACAGGTTTCTCAAGAGACAGGTCAGATGGTCTGGTATTCCCTTCTCTTTCAGAATTTTCCACAGTTTATTGTTATCCACACAGTCAAAGGCTTTGGCATAGTCAATAAAGCAGAAATAGATGTTTTTCTGGAACTCTCTTGCTTTTTCGATGATCCAGCGGATGTTGGCAATTTGATCTCTGGTTCCCCTGCCTTTTCTAAAACCAGCTTGAACATCTGGAAGTTCACGGTTCACATATTGCTGATTCTAAAGCCTGTACTAACCACTACACTGGGTAAGATAACCACAAAACAGATTTTTGAAACTTATCTTCAGGGAAGATACAAAGAAAGACTTAGTCCTTTTATATATACATATAGACATCTCCTTTTATGTATACATATAGATATCCTGGAGAAAGGAATGGAAACCCACTCCAGTATTCTTGCCTGGAGAATCCCATGGACAGAGGAGAGCCTGGTGGGGTACAGTCCATGGGGTCGCAAAGAGTCGGACATGACTGAGCAACTTTCACTCACTCACTCACTCATAGACATCTCTCCATGAGAATCAGTCAGTGAATTTTGGAGGTAGAAGTGGCTTAGAAATTATCTCGGCTTGTCTGCAGAATATATCTTAGGGACTTCCCTGGTGGTCCAGTGGTTAAGACTCCATACTTCCTCTGCAGAAGGCATGGGTTCCATCCCTGGTGGGAGAAGTTCCACATGTAGTGGCCAAAAAAAAAAAAAAGTAACAGTACATTTACTCTATTTTAGAGGGTAACCCATGTGTGGCCTTTTCTGTTGCCACAGATTCAGAATTTCGCGTTCAAAGAAAATAAAATTAGGTTTGGGGGTATTGGTTAAGAAAACAATCACCATTCTAATAAAAATAATTAACATTTAGTAAAGTTTTCTATGTGCCATGAACTGTGCTTGACACTTTAAAATGCATCATGTCATCTAATATATGTATTAAATTAATACACATATGAAGGAACTGAGGCTTAGTCTTGTAGCTCATAAGTGGCAGAACCAGAACTGAAACTCAAGTCTATCTGACTCCAAACTCATGCCTGTATTATACTATACTTCCAAACACATAAGGTCCCAACGGCCCAAGGATAGACCATTAGAAGGAAATCTCTTCTATATTTCCTCTTTAGAATTTAAAAAAAAACTATTTAATCCAATATGCTACTGCACAAAATCTCAGGTTGATAGGTGGGGTTGGGAAGAAGGAAGAAAGGTAGTAGAAGAGAGGCTTCTTTCTGAAGAATCTATAAACAAGCAAAGGAGGGAAGACACCATTAGAGTGTTGTCTTAATTCTCACCCGTATGATGGAAATTGTTAGAAAAAGTCCCTAGAACCTAGACAGCAATGTTCCTAGAGTTATGAGGGAAAGCCTCAGACAGGAGGCCAAAAAATAAGAGATCATACCTTTAGGTTGGACCTATTTTTTCCTTATCTCTTCTTTTCCCAATCCTTATCTTAATACTGCTTATATAATGTACCCTCCATTACTGTCCAGTGAGATGGGGTATAAAGACAGACCAGGAGGGGAGAATGCAAAAGTATGAAGTTGGGGATTTATAAGTAGGTATGGTGGCAGAAGTAGAGAAGGGAGACTTAGAGGATTGTAGCAGACGGTTTAGGTTGGCTAATGGTAGTATATATGTTTGGATAGGAGAGATGGTATCAATTGGGCAAGGGCCTTGAATGCCAGTAGGAAGATAGCACTCTTCATTGTAATCAATAGAACTTGTTGTTCAGCTGCTGAGTCATGTCCGACTCTGCGACCCCAAGGATTGCAGCATGCCAGGCTCCTCTGTCCTTCACTATCTCCCAGAGTTTGCTCAAATTCATGTCCATTGAGTTGGTGATGCCATCCAACCATCTGGATTGTGGCTAACTTGCCCTGTACAAACACACACACATGCACATATGTACATCTGCATATGTATACATATATATGTATACACACTCACACTAGAAGGACATAGAGTAGTTTACAGAACTGAAGGGCATATACAACAACCAAGCCTTAGTAAATACAAGAACTATGACAGCTCTAAGACCACAGTAAATAAAATACATACTCTAGTATTCTTCTCTTATGATGAACCAGATCCCAATAGTCTCAATCTCTTGGGTAAAGATTCAAATTCCATGGAAAGTCTGATTGGCTTGGCCTAGGTTACATAATTGGCCATTGGCCAAAGGAAAGTGGGACAGCATCTGGTAGGGAGGATTTATTTTCCAAAAGAAAATCATGATGCTGTTACCAACAGTGGGGGCATGACTCATGTGCAGCTAGAAATGTCAGATGCATATCATACTACTGAAGATGGACTAGGAAGAACGATTTTCTAGAAGAGTACAAAATGGACTAGAGGGAGCAGGAAGGTAAATTAGGAAGGTAGTTTGGAATAGCCTATATAGGGTTGGTGTCAGTGGGGAAAAGGGAAGGATCAAGTGATTTGACATAAGAAATGAGACTAGCAAAGGAGCTGGAGAAAGAGAAATAGAAGAGCAAAATAGCAAAGAAACCATGTTTTAAACAGTGTCAGATACTGTGGTCAAGGAGAATACAATGGAGGAAAAAATCTTATTCTTCCAGAAGAATTTTTCTATTCTTAACATTGCAGCGAGGATCATTCCTTACATATACATCCACCCACCCTCCTCCCAAACACACTTAAAAATCAGTTCACCATTATTCTCAGGGCCAGGATCTAAAATCCTTAATATGATAACAGAACCCTCTATGATCTCGTTCCTTCTTCCCTTCTCACCCATTATGCCATCTCATGCCCTAACTGTTTTATACCTCTGTGAGTTTTTACTGTGTCTGATCTCCTTTCTCTACTCCCTAAAACAAGTCTAATATTCTACTCATCCTTTAAGACTCAGCTTAGGTGTCACCTCCTTCAGGAAAATTTTTATGATCATCTGAGTGTGTTAATGCCATTGTTACATGCTCGCATTAACACACATGTTCTCTTGTTGCATCCCAACAGCTAGCACAGTGCCTGACACACTGAAAGTGCTCAAAAATATGTTGACTGGATAAGTGACTGAATTAATGAATGAATGGGATTTGGTAGCCTTGGAAATCAGTTGCCTGAGTAGAGTTGGTACAAATGACAGCTTGTTAAATAGAAATAAGAGCTCGGTAGAGACTGGGTGTGAGAGTTAGTTTGCATCTGTGAAGTATATAAAGTTATTTAATCTTGGGTAAAACATGGAGAATCGGTAGGCTTCTTGACCACTTTCAGTTAGTCATTGTACTTTTTAAGCATTAGCTATAGGATATAATTTGTTTAATTTAAAAAATAGCCTACTGCCTTTTGTTACAACACTAGCCACAGACTCCTCATCTTCATTATGTGCAATTATGGTTGGTATGCTGCTACCTAGTGTTGGTGGCCTCTATCTTACCATGATGTTGACCTCCAAACCACCCCCTCAAAAAAAACCCTGCCAATGTCCAGTAGTTTCCAGTGCTTCCTTGCTTTGTGGTTAAGGGATTTTAATGTATTCTAACTCCTCAAAAGACAGTGAGTGTGATGAAAACTTCATTGTGCCTTTGTACGTGTTCAAGCATGGGCTGCTCCTCTCTGCTCATAATCATAATTAGAGGATTCTTCTTTGAAAAGCTCATAGCATGCATCTAGTTTTTAATGTACGGAATCATATTTTAGACTTCTCTTTCAAATCTGACTTTATGACTAGATTATTTTTGACAACTCCATGGTTTTCTTAAAGGTCCTATAAAACGAAAAAAAAAGGTGATCACTTCACTCTCAGCTATTAAATATGCTTTATCTATTCCAGTCTGTTGCTGTGGAGATAGATACAACACAGGAGCCCTGGCAGCATGACAAGCAATTAAGACACCAAGATGTTTAGCCATGTATGAGTATTTTCTCGCAGCAAGACCTCAAAGCTTAGCCTGCCACTGACATTGTTAGTCATTGAATCAATTACACAAGATGAGGTTGACAGGTGTAATTATATATTTCTATGGTGATTATGTATGGCCTACCATAGAGACCAACAAGCCTGTTACTTTGCACTCATTTCAGCAGTCACTTGTCTAGCAAAGTTTTTGGAGTTGAAGAAACTCTTTGGAGAAAAAAAAATCCAAAACAAAGTACAAAATCCATTGCCAATTCTCACTAATATCATTAGGTGGTGGAACATTGGCATTGTCACTGGAATGATGTCCAGCTGCCAGGTGATTACTCTCTCACATGTTTTAGAAACTAAGTGTGGTTATATGAGACTGGAGTGAAGACAATAATTGATACCAAAAGTACCAGATGTTGACTAAAATCAAACCGAGATTAGTAATACGTTTAGAAATGGAGTATAGTCTTTTTTTAAAAATTCAAACTAGTTTGTGTGTAGATACAATTTGTGTCTGTTTTCCTTTCATCACTTCAGATCCTATGGGAAGAAGAACCCAGACAGCATAGTTTGAGACATTACTTGTTTTCGACATGCAGTGTCCCTGTTAGAATAGTTTAAATTTGCTTAGGGAGATTATTCTTTTTGTATTCCCATTTTCCCCCCAGTGAGATTTTTTGAAACTGTGGAATTAAACCAAATCAGCCTCAAAGTATTTCATAGAGAACAAGGGGGTTGATTTAAGAAATGTAATCGTCTTTTTAATCTCCCTCCAGTTTCACCAAGGCACCTCTCAAAGGCAGGATATTTTTGTCATTAATGAAATCTTAATTAGCATACGTCTAGATTGGTGTTTGGTGATCTGGGTCAAAGGCACCTATGATGCATCTGTGTTACCAGAGGGTTAAGTTGAATTCTGTAAATTAGGTCTGTTCTCCATGTGTAAGCATATTGGGAAATATCCAGCAAATGCATAGATCGTACTCATGTTGTCCCAGCTGTTCTCAACCTAATTTTACAAATGTAAGTGTACTCTGAAATTCTCAGAACAGTGAAGAAATGAAAGACAAATAAATAAACAAAAACTTGAAAGCAAAATAAGCTTAACTAACTAAAATATACCACTTATCATTGTGCTAAGCTCTACCAGTTTTTAAATAAATACATCAAATATCCTTAATTAATAAAACTGTTTGTTAAAAAGGAATGTATTTATCGAGTACATACTATTTGTTTAGCACTGCCATGGGTCTGAAGGAGAGGCGAATGAAACACTGCTTAGGACGTGGGCTTTGAGGAAATTGAGTTTCCTGAGATACAAAGAGGAGACATACAGAAAACCACTCAACTTCCTGCTTGCTAAAAGGAGTGCAAATTAGAACTGCTATTGGCCTTTGTAGGAGATGACTGCAGCTAGAACAGTCAGGAAAGCCTAGTTAGAGGAAGTGGAAAAACAGGAGCCAGAGGCTGTAGATATTGGTAGGCAAAGAGAAAATGAAGGTATTTCCTTTGAGAGGAACAGCATGAAGCAGGGATTGAAGTCAGCAGTGAAAGTGTGAAGTTCAGGACCATTGAAGAAACCTTGATGGCTGGATGGGAGGGTCTGTGTTTGTGAGTATTGAGAGAGAAGGTTGGAGAGGGTAAGTGGAGCTTGCGGTACCAGGCACTAGAGTCTGCACTTTACTGTATTGGCAATTGTGAACCACTGAAAGTACATGTTTTTAGATGATTGCTTGGATGACTGTACAGCATTTTGTTCTCCAAGTGTGATCCCTGGACTAGTGGTGTCCATAGCAACCGGGAACTTGTTAGAAATGCTAATTCTTGAGCCCTGCCCCAGACTTACTGAATCAAAAGTTCTGAGATTGGAGCTCAGAAGTCTGGGGTTTAACAAGCCGTCCAGGTGATTCTGATGGACTCTCAAGTTTGAGAACCACTGTGTAACGGGATGTGAGGTAGGAGGCTCTTGCATGATTCAGTTCCTGGACAATAAAGACCTAGATTAGAATCTTTATCTCACTTGTTATACCACTTACTTGAGAGCTAAAAGGGTAAGGGTTGTGTAATCTACTGATTTTCTCATCCATAAGGTAATTGCTCTGATTGATGGACATAGGCAATGATGTATACATAAGCATATGTATACAAAAGTGAAAGTGAAGTCACTCAGTCGTGTCCGACTCTTTGCGACCCCATGGACTGTAGCCTACCAGGCTCCTCAGTCCATGGAATTTTCCAGGCAGAAGTACTGGAGTGGGTTGCCATTTCCGTCTCCAGGAGGATCTTCCCAACCCAGGGATCGAACCCAGGTCTCCCACATTGCAGGCAGACGCTTTACCGTCTGAGCCACCAGGGAAGCCATATATGTATCGATATGCATACATATATGTGTATGTATACATGTATAGATATGCATACATATATGTGTATGTATACATATACTACTAAAATATGTGATGAAGTAGGGTAGCTAGTGAATAAAATGGTTTGATGACTAGAATTTTTATAGACCTTTTGAGTCTTGCTGCCTAGCTCATCAGGTAGTTATTTATCTTGCTCCTATGTTTTCTCTGGCATCTCTATCACCATAATACCCTCCAGGGTTTTTGACGGAGGCCAGTCACGACTCATCTATATAACACTACTGGAAATTCTTGTCTCTCTGATAACCTGTTGTTAATTTCTCCAATGCCATTTTTATGGTTGCCATGTGTTTTGGATTTCCTTAAGGTTAAAAGTCAAGTTTATTGCATTTGGGAGTTTGAGGTGGAGTTTTTCTGCACATATGACATATAGACTATGTCTGCATGGTTCCAGCCCAGCTTGTCAGTCCAGTCAGTGGAGGGTTGGAGGTGAGGCTGGAAAAAGGAACCTCAGAAACTAGAAGTTTAGCACTGAGAAATCAAAGCAGTTAGGTTGGTGATTTTTTGGTAGTCTTTCAACTGGTTGTTTTGCCAAAATGAAGGCAAGCAAGTGTCTTAGCATTGAAAGAGTAGTGAACTTTGGCGTCAAAAGGCAAGGGTTTGATTTTCAACTTTACCTCTCATTGAGATATGTGATCTTGAGCAAGTTACTTTGGCTTTCTGAACTTCAGTTTCCTTATTTGTAAAGTCAGGGATGGTGGTGTTTCAGAGGGCAGTTGTACCTTTGCAAACTCTTCAGTGCTATACTATGTTACCTGGTAGTATAATTGCTCACTGTAGTTTCAGTCATGTGATGTTTAATTAGGCAGCAATGTGTGCTGTGCTAAGTCGCTTCAGTCATGTTTGACTCTTTGTGACCCTATGGACTGTAGCCCAGCAGGCTCCTCTGTCCATTGGATTCTCCAGGCAAGAACACTGGAGTGGGTTGCCATTTCCTACTCTAGGGGATCTTCCCAACCCAGGGATCGAACCCACGTCTCTTATGTCTTCTGCACTGGCAGGTGGGTTCACAGCCAATCCATGTCTGCTCATTGCTTGGTGGATGTTCCTTCAATCCTCAGCTAGGTAGTTCTAGCCAATACCATTTCCCCTGGTCCATAGAGTTGTGTCCTTTGATGGTTAAGTAAATGTGAGGGTAGTTGGACCTTTATGATTAATTGTTCTGGAAGTCCTTGATTGAATTCATTGTTTTCCCTAGCTTGACTAGAATTTCCTTGACATTCGTGACATCCTTGACATTCAAGGATGTTTGGACAACAGGCAAATAGGAATTTTACTAAGTTTTAAGAGAATAACAACTAGAGGTATGAGTTAATCATAGGATGCCCCAATTTGAAGCTTTGGAAAGAGATTCCATTCAGGAGGCAGTGTGGTATGGTGAAATGAATTCAAGATTTTGAATAAAGCAGATCCATGTTTCAATCCTGTTTTTATCTACTATGAGGCCCAGTTTTTTCATCTGTAAAATGGGGATATTAGAAACTATCTCATAGAGTTTTTTCATGAGAATTAAAGAATATATGTACAAAAATTTTGTACGTATGTCTGCAAACGCTAGTTCCTTTTCTCAAGGACACATTCCCCAGGAACAGTGTTGCCCTGGATTCACAGGAAATTTTCTTCCATAACCCAAAAGTCCTATGGATTCCATAGTATAGGGATCTTTTGGAAGGACAAACAGTTCTGAGACTTAGTACAATGAATGATACCATTAAGAACAAAATTCTTGCAAATTTGGGAACTCAATCCTTGCTACATATTTTTCCAAGTATAGTGTTTAAAACATATATAGGCTACTGATTTCATGCAGCTCCTTAGACTGGAGTTTGAGATTCTCCATGGTCTGACCCTATCTACCATGAGGTTGATTTCCTACTATTTCTCTGAATTGTGTTCCTGTCAAACTGGTTTATCCATTGTTCTCCAAATATGCTAAGCACATTCCTCCTTCTGTATTTTTGCTCAGGCTATCCCCACTCTTTAGGATTGACTGGTTTGATCTCCTTGCAGTCCAAGGGACTCTCAAGAGTCTTCTCCAACACCACAGTTCAAAAGCATCAATTCTTCGGTGATCAACTTTCTTTATGGTCCAACTCTCACATCCATACATAACTACTGGAAAAACCATAGCTTCGACTAGATGGACCTTTGTTGGCAAAGTAATGTCTCTGCTTTTTAATATGCCATCTAGGTTTGTCAAAGCTTTGTCAAACCAGTCAATCCTAAAGGAAATCAGTCCTGAATATTCATTGGAAGGACTGATGCTGAAGCTGAAGCTGCAATACTTTGGCCACCTGATACGAAGAACTGACTGATTGGAAAAGACTCTGATGCTGGGAAAGATTGAAGGCAGAAGGAGAAGGGGACGACAGAGGATGAGATGGTTGGATGGCATCACCAACTCAATGGACATGAGTTTGAGCAAGCTCTGGTAGTTGGTGATGGACAGGGAAGACTGGCGTGCTTCAGTCCATGGGGTCACAAAGAGTCGGACATGACTGAGTGACTGAACTGAACTGATGCCCACTCTAGAATTCTAGAATGTCTGTCTTCTTCCTTTTTACTTGTGTACAAGCTTCATCCCCAAGACCTAGCTTTAGGATTGCCTCCTTCACTGAGCCTTTCTCGACCACTTCATCTCTTAGGGAATCAAGTTTCTCCTCTGAACTACTATAGCATTATTGTCCATGATGGTTGAATGGAAGGGTTGGGTGGATGAATGGCCAATACTTACCCAAATCTGGGACTAACCTAGGTCTGTGGGTAAGAGAGTCTGATGGGTGGGAAGACGTCTTTCACATTTTGTCCTTAAGAAAGTGAGAATGTGATTTCCTCAAACTTGAGCATAGACCTCCTGAAGCAGAGTCATACGGGGAAGATTAGTGGTATTCTACAAAACATATGCATCTGGTTGTTCAGGTGAAAACAATAGCACATATTCCCAAACATTACCTTTTGTGTGAAGTTGACGGTTATCTTCTAGCAATAAATCCATGATTATCCCAAAGCATTAGCATCTAATTGTACATGTAGAATAGGCATACATTTTCTGAGCTCTTACTTGGCACTGGGCAATTTTCCAAATAGCTTTACAAATTCCAACCCTTGCCTCAGACTGCCTTAAATTACAGTTACTTGTATTCTCTCTTCTCCTTCACATCCCTGGGAACCCAAATGTTATTCACCTTTCTGTTCCTTCCAACATTTGGCACAGTGCCTAGCATATAGTAGGTACTAAATAAATGTTGAACAAATGGATGCATGAATAAATAAAATCATGCAAGACTCAAAATGTAGCCTTTGATGTCTTTCAGGTTTTCTTCCAGAAATGGACCGAACAAATCCGCATTTAACATCCAGTCAAATGATAAAAAATCCCATGTCTCTCAGCCAGTCATTGTACTGCCCTTTTGTACCTGACTTTATGAAGTTGTTAAAAAAGTTTTCCTTGGAAAACTTTCACCAAGAACCTACCTAATGGGGGCCAGCTGCAGCCCCAGGTTTTATGAACACTTTGATAGAAACCACATTAAATAGCAACACTGGTTCACACATCAATTTTGCCATGTTAAATCCCAGCTCAGGCACGTGGGGAGTTCATGCAATATTGACTTTTCATCATCATCATGGCAGAAAATATGGTTTGGTCTGGCTCAGTCATTAGCAGACATAAAGCAGAATAATCTGAAAGTGCCTTAAGAAAACTGATCTTGGTCACAGTTTTTTCCCATCTTTGGAGTATAGTGAAGCAGGTGAGGGTCAAGGATTACCAGAAAAATACTCAAATGGTTCCCTAAGTGGTAGTAGTAGTTGGGCTGTTTCTTCTCATTGCAAACTGTGGTAGCTGTGTGGCCTCTCCAGTACTGAGAGAATTTTTCTTTAGCTTATTGCCACTGCTTTGGTATTTCCCTTTGGTGCGATCTCTGAACTTCATTGGTTCCAGATGTCTCACCCTTTTGCCTCTATTGGCACCCAAGTGGGAGAGGGTACAAATGGCCCAGCAACCACTTAATAGATCCATATGGAGAAAAAAAAAGTGTGCCTTTTGAGCCACGGAAATCTAGATTAGAATCTTGCCTTTGCTAAGAGCTAACTATGTGCTGTAGGTAAATCACTTAAATTGGAAGAACTTGAGTTTGTTCATTTGTAAAATCGGGATAAATGGTACCCTATGTGAGTGTTGATCTGGGTTGAACAGTGGGTGAGTTTGGGTCAGGCTTGCTCTGTGGAGTCACTCCATAGCATCTCATGAAATCATCTCAACACCTTGCTTCAGAGATTAGCAGGCCAGGGCAAGAGGGCTCTGGAAGCTCTTAAATGGAAGCAATTAAATACTTCTATCCAGAATTAACACAGGCACTTTCACTCTCACATTGTTGGCCAAATCATGTCACATGGCCATGCCTAACTACAGAGGGACTAGTTCTGCGTGTCTCAGTTATACGTTTCTTCTTCTAGCAAAGAACTACATCTTGTTTAGCAGCTGTAATGCCTATTACACTCGACTGCCAGGCAGGTGACATGGTTGTCATTCTGTTTTGTAAATTAGGCAGAGTTTCTAGTGCTCTCACACATATGGAGGGCCATCCCAAATATGCACAGATTGGACTGCAGGGGTGTCTGCAAACAGGGCCACATGTCTTCTAAAATAAAGAGCTTTGAAACTCCTCAATTGTCTCTTTTGAAATCCACTACTCAAAGCAGTTCAGTTGGTCTCTGTGACATGCCATTCCCATTCCCACTGATTTAGAAGTGGGGCTATGCTTTCAGCACATATCAGATGATCATTCAGGTCTCTTCCATGTCTGACAGTTTAGGAAGGAAGAGGCTTTGGATAGTTAAGCAGGACCATGGGGCTATGTGACTTTCTGAGAACTTTTTAGCTCCCAGTAGCAGAGTCCGGAGAAGGCAATGGCACCCCACTCCAGTACTCTTGCCTGGAAAATCCCATGGATGGAGGAGCCTGGTAGGCTACAGTCCATGGGGTCACTAAGAGTCGGACACGACTGAGCGACTTCACTTTCACTTTTCCCTTTCATGCACTGGAGAAGGAAATGGCAACCCACTCCAGTATTCTTGCCTGGAGAATCCCAGGGACGGGGGAGCCTGGTGGGCTGCCGTCTATGGGGTCGCAGAGAGTCGGACACGACTGAAGCGACTTAGCAGCAGCAGCAGCAGTAGCAGAGTCAGACATGGAAATCATAGGTTCTACAGTTTTCTGCTTTTTCATCCTCACTCTTTATAGCCCTCTGACTTAAAAATGCAGGGACCAGAATTTTTAATCTGTGATGCCAGCTGGTTCTGCTGCTACCAACTTGTTGGAATAAAATGAGGTGGTCTTGGATGACCACAGCAAATGATAACGGTTTGGGGTAAGCTCAGGTTGAGAGCCTAGCAGCCTCTGTATCCTTTTCCTGCTGCCATCCTCCAAGTAACAGAAAGTTGGAGCTACAATCTTCACTACCCCACAACACACTAACAGGTGTGCCATATTAATTTTAGAAGTATTGACAGTGCTAGACTTTTTGAAAGGAATGACATTACAGCTGTTATTCTTTGTTACTGAATTTGCTTGTCTGCATACCATGAACCACATTGTTTATTGATGTACAAAAATTATTTAATCTTAGTGCATTAGTTATAATATACAACATGGTACAGGACAGCTGCAACTAGCTGACTTAGCTGTCAAAATTTTCCAGTTGGTTCCGGTACAATTGTTCTTCCTCCTTCTGTAATCAGGAGTGTCTGAGAATGCTTGTTTTGGAGGGAACTTGAAGGAGAAAGGAACCAGGACCTTAAGAAGTGAGATCCATTGGGAGCATAAGAATTATTAGACTTTCCAGGAAAATGCAAGGGGAGGGGAGTGGTTAGCCACAAAGGGACTTGTAGGTCAGAAAAAAAATGTAAGCAGAGAATATCTCACGGGGATGTGAAAAGGAACTTTCAGTAAAGGCTTACTCCATGACATCCATTCTGTAAATCTAATTTGTTGAAGTAACTGCCCCTACCACACCACCTTCTACTTCCCTCAGCCTTTTTTTTTTTTTATAACTGCTACCAAATGGCTTCAGTTTTTAATTCTTTACTTTCCGTTTTACGGCCTACAGCTTCATACAAAAGTGTGAGTGCCCTCTCCAGATGGACTGTGCACCTCATTTGGGAAGAAGGGCGGCCGATTTTCATCATCTGGGCCTTTAAGAACTCTCTAGGTAGCCTTAAAATACATAAAAGTGCAAATGGTGGACAGGAAATTTAGCAATGTCTCTTGCTGAACAGTCAGAGTTTGGATTTTAGTCTGTTCGTTTTGCTTTTACTGTTGGTTAGAACTACCAGCCTTGCAGGCAGACTAGAATATGGGGGAGGTGGAGTTAGGGGGGAGTGGGGGCAGAAGCGAGCACGGAGCACAGGTCTGCTCTTGCTAGGTGAAGCTTTTTATTCTGAAATTGCTTGCAGTGCCGACTTTCCCAGCGATCCTGGGTGCTTCATTCCGATTTTGGCCATATGGCTCTGCTCACGAAATTCCTCAGGCTCTTCGAACGATGTTTTCCCACCACGTGGCCACAAATTGACTACTTGCTTTGCCTAGAGCTTTTAATTGGTTTAAATAATAAACTCCCCAAGTCTTTGTTTGTTGGCACACAGGACTGAGCACACAATTGCAAATGAGTTGGGCAACCTGCTTTGATTCGGTGATTAGTCATTGCTCTTAATTGTTTTTACAATTTCCACCTGAGCGATCAGGAAATGAAGCGCTGCCTCACACTTCTAGCAAGTTGCAAAGAGCCTAACTATGGTATTTCCTTACCGACTGTTTCCTTGACTGGGAGGAGGCTGCATTCAGATGTTGTGGCTTGGAAGGCAGGCACCCACACAGCTGAAGTCAAGCCTTGGCATTTTAAGCTGATTCCTGTCTGACTCTGGGAAGTGATGGAGACAGATTAAGCCATGTAGCATAAAAAGGAACAGGCCCCCGCCAGGACTGTGAGGCCTCGGTCACACCACAGCATAAACACGGAAAACACAGCCATGGCTTTGGGAGACAGAGCTTTCCTCCTGTCTTAGAAGATGACTTTTTTGTTTAAAGCATTTTGCTTTGTTTTGTTTTGCTTAGCTCTCGTTTATTTTCCTACATCATTGGTGCAGATGGCAGATTAGCAATGCCTTTGGTTTTTTCCTTTGGCTTTGCTGTATTTTCCTTTGGTGGTCAGGTCTCTGAACTTCTAAACGGAACTATCAGCCGTGGTCATATAGACGTTTTGCTTGAGGAAAAGTTTGTTTTTTCATCCGAAAAGTTTTTATGACAGTTTCCATATGGACACTACTTCCTGTGTTAGGAATGAACCCCCCACCCCTCAACTACCTACCACCTATTCCTTGTGCCCTCAGTGATTTTTATCAGGACTCAGCTCAAGGGGTTACTTCTCTTCGCACACCTCCCTGACCAACCTTCCACCCCACAACCCAAGCTGACTTGATGAGAACACCTTCTTCCCTTCATGTGCCACTGTGCCTTGAATAGGCCTCCAGCATTACTTGATTTGAGTTATTTGTTGGCATTTTCCTCCCTTACTTTTAGAGTGTATACCCCTAAGGCAGGGGCCAGAAAGCACTGAGCACAGGTCTGGTGAGGCCCCATGGATGCGTGAAAAGAGCAAAGACCATAGAAGTTAGAGTCAGACCCACCTAAGCTGGATGCCAGCCCTGCAAACTAATGAATTGGGTAACCTTAGGCAATTTACACCTCTCTAACTTCAGTTTCTTCTTTTTTTAAAAAAACAATATTTTATTTATTTACTTGGCTGCATGAGGTTTTAGATTCAGCACATGGGATCTTTGTTGTGGCATGAAGAATCTTTTAATGGTGGCATGTGGGATCTAGTTCCCTGATCATGGATCAGACCCACAACCCCTGCATTGGGAGCATGGATTCTTAGCCACTGGACCACCAGGGAAGGCCCAAACTTCAGTTTCTTAATCTACAAAGTAGAATCATGAGATTTTCTTTGTGAGGTAGTTGGGAGAGTTCAATGAAATATTGTATGTGAAGTATATAGTACCATGCTTAGCACCGAGCAGCACACCAGAAATAGCTGATCCTCCAGGTAATGCTCTACTCACCTTCCACTGAAGGAATCTCTCGTATCTGATTCATAGCCTCCCCTTCCTTGACTCTTCCAAACCCCAAGAGAACATAGTTGATTTCTGCAACTTGCACTCTGTCAACCACTTGGTTGGAAGCAAACCTTTGCAACTTCTACTGTCCCTGGTTTGATGGTCCCTGCCTAATCATGTGACTAGATACATCCAACTGCAACGCAAAAGTGTGTTGAACTTACATGGCCTCTTTTGTGATAATAAGCCTAAAGTTCTCGGTAGATATAATGAGCTATGGCAGGGAGGGAACCTTAAAAGAAGGTTCCCTTCTCAAGTATACACAGGGTAATGCTGCATAGTCTAGTTCCATCCTGGTGAGTCACACTGCAGATTAACATACTTTGAGAGGCCCCAAAATAAGGAAACATGTTTCAAACTTTGTTGAATGCTACAGTTCTCAAACTGGTTTCACAATATGCCTAGGAACATCCTCAAGAAACTATGTTTTATCCAGAGCATTCTTTGAAAAATGCTGATTTATGGGAATAATATGTCTTTGTTGATGGAGATTGCTGATACTTCAGTTCAGTTCAGTCACTCAGTCGTGTCCAACTCTTTGTGACCCCATGGACTGCAGCACGCCAGGCTTCCCTGTCCATCACCAACTTCCAGAACTTACTCAAACTCACATCCATTGAGTCAGTGATACCATCCAACCATCTCATCCTCTGTTGTCCCCTTCTCTTCTCACCTTCGATCTTTCCCAGCATCAGGGTCTTTTCCAATGAGTCAGTTCTTTGCATCAGGTGGCCAAAGTATTGGAGTTTCAGCTTCATGACCAATCCTTCCGATGAACATTCAGGACTGATTTCATTTAGGATGGACTGGTTGGATCTCCCTGCGGTCCAAGGGACTCTCAAGGGTCTTCTCCAACACCACATTTCAAAAGCATCAATTGTTTGGTGCTCAGCTTTCTTTATAGTCCAACTCTCACATCCATACATGACCACTGGAAAAACCATAGCCTTGACTAGATGGATCTTTGTTGGCAAAGTAACGTCTCTGCTTTTTAATATGCTGTCTAGGTTGGTCATAACTTTCCTTCCAAGGAGTAAGCGTCTTTTAATTTCATGGCTGCAAGCACCGTCTGCAGTGATTTTGGAGCCCAGAAAAATAAAGTCGGCCGCTGTTTCCACTGTTTCCCAATTTAGTTGCCATGAAGTGATGGGACCGGATGCCATGATCTCAGTTTTCTGAATGTTGAGCTTTAAGCCAACTTTCTCACTCTCTTCTTTCACTTTCATCAAGAGGCTCTTTAGTTCTTGTTCACTTTCTGCCATAAGGGTGGTATCATCTGCATAAGGGAAAATAACTCATGTAAGGACTTGTAGAGAGTGCGGAGTGGTCAGCTTGGCCCTATCCTCCCCACATCACACCTTAGTAACAAGCACCAGCTCCCTGGTTTTGTCCGGGATCGAGTTCCCAAACTTGTCTTGAATTCTGCTTTCCTGCTCTTGATCTCTACAGCCTCACTTCTCAGATATATACCTTTGATAATGATCTTAGCTTTCCTCCTCGATTTAGATTGGCACTCAGCCCTTGAACTTGTTATGCATCTGGCTATTAAAGATAATGAGTCCTTGTGATCCATCCAGTCCCAGTTCTCCAGAAAGGGAACCAGACATGTTGAGCAGGTCATCCTAAAGGCATTACAGTAAAAGGCACAGTTATCATTTATTCTGTGACAGGAAGTCTAGCTCCAGAGTCCAAACTCTTAATTGCTGTGTGAATCTGCCTGTCTTAATAAAGTAGTAGCAGATATAGTTACCCTTCCTGTAGATCCTACATTAAAGCTGAGGCCATTAGACAAAACTGGTGGAACAGATCATTAGTATACAGGGCATTATGTGATCAAGTATAATACTACGTGGAACAGAACTCTAGAAGTTTGTATAGAGAGAAAAGTAGACTCCATCAAAACTAAATCAATAAAACAAAAAAGCTAAACTAACTAGAAGTAGGGCTTCCCTGGTGACTCAGTGGTAAATAATCCAATCTCAGTGCAGGAGACACAGGAGACATAGGTTCAATCCCTGGGTCAGGAAGATCCCCTGGAGGAGGGCATGGCAACCCACTCCATGGAAAATCCCATGGACAGAGGAGCCTGGTGGGCTACGGTCCATGGGGTTGCAAAGAGTCGAGCACGACTGAAGCGACCAAGCACACACACAACCAGAAGTAAGGACGAGCTGCACTTTAAAGCTTTCAACAACTTCTTACTTTTGCTTTGAGAATTTATTGCTGGGAAAATAATGTTCTCTCCTTTTGGGAAAACCACTTTAATGGACTTTTGGTTTTGTAAAGCTCCAGCTCAGATTTAGATCTAGGATGAATAGTTTGTGAAAATGAAAACCTAAACTGCCCTGTAGAAGATGTAAATGGTGGACTTCATGGGAGGGCAGAGCAGCATCTCTGCTGAGATTACAATGATTTCCACTGGAAGCAAGGAGATCTTTCTTTCACTCTTTAGGCCTTGAAAATGAAGGTCAGGAGTGGTCTCTGGATGGTGTGGACAAGGTTGAAAATACTCTCCTCATTGGGAGCTAGGCTAGATAGCCCTTTGACATGGCAGTAGATGACGGGAGTAAGGAAAGTGTCAGCCAGTGGGAGGAGCACTTGGAAACAGACCTAGCCTATAAAGCGTCAGCTCAGTTCAGTCACTCGGTGTCCAACTCTTTGTGATCCCATGGACTGGAGCATGCCAGCTTCCCTGTCCATCACCCACTCCTGGAGCTTGCTCAAACTCATGTCCATTGAGTTGGTGATGCCATTCAACCACTTTATCTTCTGTTGTCTCCTTCTCCCCCTGCCTTCAATCTTTCCCAGCATCAGGGTCTTTTCCAGTGAGTCAGCTCTTTGCATCAGGTGGCCAAAGTATTGGAGCTTCAGCTTCAGCATCAGTCCTTCCAATGAATATTCAGGACTGATTTCTTTTAGGATGGATTGGTTGGATTTGCTTGCAGTCCAAGGGACTCTCAAGAGTCTTCTCCAATACCACAGTTCAAAAGCATCAATTCTTTGGTGCTCAGCCTTCTTTATAGTCCAACTCTCACATCCATACATGACTAATGGGAAAACAATAGCTTTGACGAGACAGACCTTTGTTGGCAAAGTGAAGTCTCTGCTTTTTAATATGCTATCTAGGTTTGTCACAGCTTTTCTTCCAAGGAGCAAGTGTCTTTTAATTTCACGGCTGCAGTCACCATCTGCAGTGATTTTGGAGCCCCCCAAAATAAAATCTCTCACTGTTTCCATTGTTTCCCCATCTATTTGCCATGAAGTGATGGGACCGGATGCTATGATCTTAGTTTTCTGAATGTTGAGCTTTAAGCCAACTTTTTCACTCTCCTTTTTCACTTTCATCAACAAGCTCTTTAGTTCTTCTTCACTTTCTGCCATAAGGGTGGTGTCATCTGCATATCTGAGGTTATTGATATTTCTCCTAGCAATATTGATTCCGGCTTGTGCTTCATCCAGCCCCACATTTCACATGAGTACTCTGCACGTAAGTTAAATAAGCAGGGTGACAATACACAGCCTTGACGTACTCCTTTTCCTATTTGGAACCAGTCTGTTGTTCCATGTCCAGTTCTAACTGTTGCTTTTTGACCTGCATACAGATTTCTCAGGAGGCAGGTGAGGTGGACTGGCATTCCCATCTCTTGAAGAATTTTCCACAGTTTGTTGTGATCCACACAGTCAAAGGCTTTGGCATAGTCAGTAAAGCAGAAGTAGATGTTTTTCTGGAACTCTTTTGCTTTTTCTATGATCCAACAGATGTTGGCAATTTGATCTCTGGTTCCTCTGCCTTTTCTAAATCCCAGTTGAATATCTGGAAGTTCAGGGTTCACATACTGTTGAAGCCTCGCTTGGAGAATTTTGAGCATTACTTTGCTAGTGTGTGAGATGAGTGCAATCGTGTGGTAGTTTGAACATTCTTTGGTATTGCCTTTTTTGGGGAATGGAATGAAAACTGACCTTTTCCAGTCCTGTGGCCACTGCTGAGTTTTCCAAATTTGTTGGCATATTGAGTGCAGCATTTTCACAGCATCATCTTTTAGGATTTGAAATAACAACTGGAATTCCATCACCTCCACTAGCTTTGTTCATTCTGATGCTATAAAGCCTAGGAAACGTAATAATGAATAACCACATTCATGATTTTCTCTACATGGTAGTTCTTCTCTGTCTTAGTCAATTTGGGCTGTTATAACAAAATATCACTGACTGGTTAGTTTATAAACAACACAAATTGATTTCTCACAGTTCTAGGCACTGAAAGTCCAGTATCAGGATGCCAACACAGTTGAAGTTTGGCGAGGGCCCTCCTCTTTGTTCATAGCTGGGTCTTCTCACTGTGTCCTCAGTGGTGTAAGGGACTAGGGATTTCTCTGGAGCCTCTTTTATAAGATCAGAAATCCCACTAATACTAGTACCACTCATGACTTGAGTACCTCCCAAAGGCCCCATGGTCTAATGCCAGCATCTTTGGGAGTTAAGACTTCAACATACAATTTTGGGGGGAAATGGACACTTAGGCCATAGCAGCTTCTGTTATTGTAAAGCCTTCAGTAAAATTTTGTTAAAC
The DNA here is from genome assembly GCF_054371585.1 of Giraffa tippelskirchi. Taxonomy (NCBI): domain Eukaryota; kingdom Metazoa; phylum Chordata; class Mammalia; order Artiodactyla; family Giraffidae; genus Giraffa; species Giraffa tippelskirchi. Next base: position 15,985,778 of record NC_137289.1, on the reverse strand, counting down.
TCCATGAAAGTGAAAGTGTTAGTCACTCAGTCATGTTTGGCTCTTTGCAATGCCATGGACTCTAGCCTGACAGGCTTCTCTGTTCGTGCAATTCTCCAGGCAAGAATGCTGGAGTATTCTTGGGGAGGGCAGCCATTCCCTTTGCCGGGGGATCTTCCTGACTTGAGGGACTGAATCTGGGTTTCCTGCATTGCAGGCAGATTCTCTACTATCTGAGCTACCAGGGAAGCCCTGTTAAACTCCATAGCAATTTTTAATTGTCTTGTCACTTGCTGTGACATGGTTGGGACGAAATAGCAGCAGCTTGGTTGCAGGGAGGCAAGAGCTGACCAACAGAAACCTGAAACAGTAGTCTAAATATTGAGGTGACAAATGACAACCAGAATAGATTTATTAACTGTAGGCATTCTTCAATGACTGCCAGGAATTCTGGCATAGGGAAACCTAATATAAAGATTAGCTTTTCTGCAAATTAAATGATGGTCAGTGCCTAGTCAGGTAAGACTGTGTTATGCTGAAATAACAATCCCCAAATTTCAGTGGCTGAAAACAACAAAGTCTGATTTCTTGTTCATACCATATATCATATATCCATTGTGGGTTGACTGGCTCTTTTCTGCCTAGTCCTTACTCAGGGTCCAAAGTTGAGGGAGGCTCCATCTTCATGCTTCCATGATTGCAGAGGCATGGAAAGGTTCTTAAAGCTCCTGGTTTCATGTCACTGGCTAAAGTGAATCAGAGGCCATGCCTCACTTCAAAAGGAGGGAGTAATTATAATCCTAACAGTCTGCCTGGAAAGCAGTGAGTTGGATATATCTGGTGAAGAGCATTAATGGCTGCCATAGAGGACGTTTGGAGCTCACTCTTATTTGTGTATTTCAGGACTGGGGAACTTGAAGACATCTGAGTTGCTGCTCAGGGTAGCAAACTGGACTCTGTCATTCGTTCATTCTTGCATGTCTCAGTTCAATCAACTGAACTCAGGTGCTATTTGCTGAGCACCTTCTATGTGTCAGGCACTGTTTAAGTACTGGGAATACATTCTTATACATACATGGTTACTGTGTTTAAGGAGCTTACATTCTGGTAGGAGGAAGAGAGAGACAATAAACTTATTTCTCTGAGAAAAGCACTCCTTGAAATGATACCCTATCTGAGGGTTTTCATACTCTGTTAGATGACCTAGGGGTGGGTGGTTGTAGCCTTCTGATTGTAGACTAGTATGCTAAAGCACTTGGCAGATTTTCGTAGTTTCCTTTCTGAGTATACAGTCAGTGGCCTGGGTCCATTAACTCTTCTCTGAACATCATGATTTCTTGTTCTTATTCCTCCACTATTCTACTTTCTCTTAGCTCTTTTAGGGCTTAGCTAGTAGCAGTGTCTATACTAAGCCCTCTATTGCCTTCTATGAGGCTTTGTATTCTTGCAGAAATCAGCTTCCCTTGGAGACCTCTGGGGTATACAAGGTCACCCTATTGGCTCTATTCAGCTCTAGTCTTATGAGCTCTTAGCGAAGACCCAGGGTTTCTGATTTTTTTGTTGTTACGTGCAGTATAGTATAGTGGTTAGAGGCACTAGCTTTGGCCTCAGGCAAACCTGAATAAAGGTTAAGGTTAGGCAAACTTAGGTTTGAGTAACAGCTCTAGCGTTCCCAACTCTCAGTTTTCCCTCTGTAAAGTGCTGATAATAACAGTATTTACTTCATAGAGTTAATTGATAGTTATTAATAAATTAGTACTATTTAAAGTACTTAGCACAGTGCAAACCAAGTGGCATGTATTCAGTATAAGCTAGTTGCTATCATTTATTAGCTTAGAGGCTGCTGCTGCTGCTGCTAAGTCGCTTCAGTCGTGTCCAACTCTGTGAGACCCCACAGACGGCAGCCCACCAGGCTCCCCCATCCCTGGGATTCTCCAGGCAAGAACACCGGAGTGGGTTGCCATTTCCTTCTGAGTGCATGAAAGGGAAAAGTGAAAGTGAAGTCGCTCAGTCGTGTCTGACTCTCAGCGACCCCATGGACTGCAGCCTACCAGGCTCTTCTGTCCATGGGATTTTCCAGGCAAGAGGACTGGAGTGGGGTGCCATTGCCTTCTCCAGCTTAGAGGCAGCTCTCAACAATTCCACAATTCTATGTAAGCTGTAATAATGAAGGTGTTATCTAGAGTCATGGACATATCTGTCTGTCTTCCTGTTTCTCTCAACTCTCTGTGTCCCTTCTTGCTCTAAGATTCTGTAATTTTCACATATACTTCTAGCTTCAATGTGATCCCATCCAAATAGTTTGTATTTCCAATTCCTTTTTTTTGGCAAGAAAAGAAAGACAATAACATACTACTTTTGTCATTGAAAATGTGCTTATGCATATCCCTAAATCAGATGCCAAACAGTTGATGCTTAAAAAAACGCACATCTTTTTAGAGTATGGCTATGACCAGAATACATGAGATGGGAAGATTTCTCCTTCTGTGACTTCTCTGTCCTGGGATCAACATGCATGGCCCAGTTGGGTCTTTCTTGTGAGTTATCAGTGGCTTAATATCTCAACTGAGTGGTGTGCAGTCATATGACAAACTTGTCTGCCCTGAACATCTGTGAAAAGTAGGAAGAGAACCAAAGAGGCCTCTGTGAGGCCAAAACAATGACCGCAAAGCTGGATGATGAAGAATCCCTCATTCTGTAACAGTTTTCTTTTCTTTTACCCAAGATGTAAGCATGTTTGTATGTTTCATTCTATAAGCTTGTAACAAGTTGAAAGAAAATTAGGAAGAGGAAGAAGAGCGGTACTACCAGTCACATTAACAAGGAGGGCAGAAAATAGTAAGAAAGTACAAGAATATCAAAAGTATAGAACTATGAGACCATTTTGTGTGGGAAAAAGTGGCCCTGCTCACTTCAGTAGCCTTAAAGACATTGTTTATAATGTACCTGTGTCAGTACTAAAGTTGCTCTTTGAGAATTGTGATACCAAGTTATCCAGAAAAGTCTAAAGTATTCTCAGTGTCCCCTCTTCAAGAAATCAGACAAAAGTATAATATATCTGGGTAGCTTTCCCTCAAAATGGTTAAAATAGGACAAGTTTGGTGTTTTGTTCAGTTTTTCTGGCACCTTGAGAAATTCTCCAGGCTTCTAGCTGGCTGAGATATGACTTTAGATTTGCTAGCATTTTTGTCAGTCTCACTGTAGATGAACAACCAGATTTATCTAGAAGTATTATTTTTGGAATGTTAGGTCCATGATTCAGGATAAATTGGATATGGTCAAGAAGGTGATGGCAAGAGTGAACATTGACATCTTAGGGATCAGTGAACTAAAATGGATGATAATGGGCAAATTTAATTCAGATGGCCATCATATCTATACTATTGTGGAAAAGAAACCCTTAGAAGAAATGGAGCTACCCTCATAGTCAACAAAAGAGTCTGAAATGCAGTACTTGAGTGCAATCTCAAAAACAACAGAATGTCTTGGTTCGTTTCCAACACAGCAATCGAGATCTGTGCTCTAGCCACTAATGCCGAAAAAGCTGAAGTTGATCGGTTCTATGAAGACTGATCTAGAACTTCTAGAACTAACACCAAAAAAAGATGTCCTTTTCATCATAGGGGATTGGAATGCAAAAGTAGGAAGTCAAGAGATATCTGGAGTAACAGGGAAGTTTGGCCTTGGAGTACAAAATGAAGCAGGGTAAATGCTAACAGAGTTTTGCCAAGAGAACTCACTGGTCATAGCAAACACCCATTTCCAACAACACAAGAGATGACTCTACATATGGACATCACCAAATGGTCAATACTGAAATAGATTGATTATATTCTTTGTAGCCGAAGATGGAGAAGCTCTATACAGTCAGCAAAAACAAGACCTAGAGCTGACTGTGGCTCAGATCTTGAGCTTCTTATTTCAAAATTCAGACTTAAATTGAAGAAAGTAGGGAAAACCACTAGGCCATTTCAGGTATGACATAAATCAAATCCCTTTTGATTATACAGTGGAGGTGATGAATAGATACAAGGGATTAGATTTTAGATCTGGTAGACAGAGTGCCTGAAAAACTATGGATGGAAGTTTGTAACATTGTACGGAAGGCAATGACCAAAACTCTCCCAAAGAAAAAGATTCTTGCAAGAAGGGAAAGTGGTTATCTGAGGAAGCTTTACAAATAGTTAAGGAAAGAAGAGAAGCCAAAGGCAAAGGAGAAAGGGAAAGATGTTTCCAACTGAACTCAGAATTCCACAGAAAACCAGGAGAGATAAGAAGGCCTTTTTCAATGAACAATGCAAATAAATAGAGGAAATCAACAGAATGGGGAAGACTAGAGATCAAGAAAACTGGAGATACCAAGGGAAAATTTCATGCAAGGATAGGCACGATAAAGGACAGAAACAGTAAGACCTAACAGAAGCGAAAGAGATTAGGAAGAGGTGGCAAGAATACACAGAAGAACTATACAGAAAAGGTCTAATGACATGGATAACCACAATGGTGTGGTCACTCACCTAGAACCAGACATCCTGGAGTGTGAAGTCAAGTGGACCTTAGGAAGCATCACTACAAACAAAGCTAGTGGTGGTGATGGAATTCCAGCTGAACTGTTTCAAATCCTAAAAGATGATGCTGTGAAAGTGCTGCACTCAGTATGTCAGCAAATTTGGAAAACTCAGCAGTGGCCACAGGACTCGAAAAGGTCAGTTTTCATTCCAATCCCAAAGAAGGGCAATGCCAAAGAATGTTCAAACTACCATACAATTGTGCTCATTTCATATGCTAGCAAGCTTATGTTCAAAATCCTTTAGGCTAGGCTTCAGGAATATATGAACCAAGAACTTCCAGATGTATAAACTGGAAGGCAGAGGAACCAGAGATCAAACTGCCAACATTCATTGGATAATAGAGAAAGCAAGGGAATTCCAGAGAAACATCTACATCTGTTTCATTGATTACATTAAATCTTTTGACTGTGTGGATCACAAAAAGCTATGGAAACTTCTTCAAGAGTTGGGAATACCAGACCACCTTACCTGTCTCATGAGACACCTGTATGCAGATCAAGAAGCAATAGAACTGGGCATGGAACAATGGACTGGTTCCAAATTGGGAAAGGAGTATGACAAGGCTGTATATTGTCACTGTGTTTATTTAACTTATATGCAGAGTGCTGCTGCTGCTGCTGCTAAGTCGCTTCAGTCGTGTCCGACCCTGTGCGACCCCATAGATGGCAGCCCACCAGGTTCCACCGTCCCTGGGATTCTCCAGGCAAGAATACTGGAGTGGGTTGCCATTTCCTTCTCCAGTGCGTGAAAGTGAAAGTGAAGACGCTCAGTCGTGGCCGACTCTTAGCGACCCCATGGACTGTAGCCTACCAGGCTCCTCCGTCCATGGGATTTTCCAAGCAAGAGTACTGGAGTGGGGTGCCATTGCCTTCTCCGATATGCAGAGTAAATCATACAAAATGCCAGGCTGGATGAAGCGCAAGCTGGAATCAAGATTGCTGGGAGAAATATCAACAACCTCAGGTATGCAGATGATACCACTCTAATGACAGAAAGCAAAGAGGAACTAAGAAGCCTCTTGATGAGAGTGAAAGAGGAGAGTGAGAAAGCTGGCTAAAACGCAACATTCAAAAAACTAACATCATGGCATCTGGTCCCATCACTTCATGGCAAATGGAAGGGGAAAAAGTGGAAACAGTGACAGATTTTATTTTCTTGAGCTCCAAAACCACTGTGGATACTGACTGCAGTCATGAAATTAAAAGATACTTTCTCCTTAGAAGGAAAGCTATGATAAACTTAGACAGTGTATTAAAAAGCAGAGACATCACTTTGCCTACAAAGGTCCGTCTAGTCAAAGCTATGATTTTTCCACTAGTCATCTATGGATGTGAGAGCTAGACCATAAAGAAGGCTGGGCATCAAGTATTGATGCTTTTGTACTGTGGTGCTGGAGAAGACTCTCGAGAGTCCCTTGGACAGCAAGGAAATCAAACCAGTCAATCCTGAAGGAAATCAACCCTGAATATTCATTGGAAGGACTGATGCTGAAGCTCAAGCTCCAATACTTTGGCCACCTGATGTGAAGAGCTGATTCACTGGAAAAGCCCCTGATGCTGGGAAAGATTAAAGGCCAAAGGAGAAGGGTCCAGCAGAGGATGAGATGGTTAGACAGCATCAGTGATTCAAGGGACATGAATTTGTGCAAAGTCTTGGATTTAGTGAAGGACAGGAGAGCCTGTTGTGTTGTAGTCCATGGGCTCAAAAAGAGTCAGACACAACTTAGTGACTGAACAACAACCACAGCAATGATGAGATCATTTTCAGACTGCCCATAGGAAGTTGAAAGAAATAAATCCCATTGTGGCATATGTTAGCCTTCAAAGAAATTATGCACAGAAAAATGCCCACTGCTACAGCCCAGATTGCCAGCATGATGTTTGAGATCTGATCAGAGTTTTAGGACTTCTCACCTCCTCTTTCACTACCATTGTCTGTCACCACCATCACTCATCTAGCCCCTTAACTGGTCCTCAGCTTTCAGTGTGACATCTTCTGACTAATCTCAAGACAGCAGTTAGGGTGACTCTTTTAAAATGCAAACCATTGAATACCTACACTCATAGCAGCATTATTCATAATAGCCAAGGGGTGAAAACAACCGATTATCCACTGATGGATGAATGGGTAAACAAAGTATGGTACACCATAAAATGGAATATTATTCATTCTTAAAAAGAAGAGATTTCTGCCGTAACCTGCAATCTGAATGAAAAAGACATACTGTATGATTCCACTTACATAAGGTACTTAGAGCAGAAAATTCATAGAGACAACAAGTAGAATGGTAGTTGCCAGGGGCTGGGGAAACAGGAGGGTGGGGAATTGTTGTTTAGTGGATATAGAGTTTCAGTTTGGGATGATGAAAAGTTCCTGGAGATGCATGGTGGTGTTGATTGACAACAATATGAATAAAATTAATGTCACTGGACTTGTACACTTAAAAATGTTTGCAGTGATACATTTTTTGTATGTATTATTGCACAATTAAAAATAATTAAATATTCCATTTCAATAAAAAAAATGAAAGTCAGGTGCTGTCACTGCTAAAAACCCGCCCATAAGTCCCTATTGCATCCATGCTCAGTTGCTAAGTCATGTCCGACTCTTTCCAACCCCATGGACTATAGCCCACCAGGTTCCTCAGTCCATGGGATTTCCCAGGCAAGAATACTGGAGTGAGTTGCCATTTCCTCCTCCAGGGGATCTTCCCCACCCGGGGATCAAACCTGCATTTCCTGCCTTGGCAGGTAGATTCTTTACCACTGAGCCACCAGGGAAGCCATGTCCCTGTTACCCTCAGAATAAAACCTGAAGTACTTACCCTGATCTCTAAGGTGCTGACTTATCTGGCCTGTGGCTACCTCTCTACCTCACTTCACCATCCATTCCCAACTCTTTCTGCTATGGGTTGGTCCTTGAACACCCTGAAGCTTTTTTCTGCCTCATTGCCTTTGTCATTGCTATTCCACTTGGTTAGCATACTTTTTTCCTAGGTAACATGGTGGTTTGGTCTATTCCTTTCCTTTAGCTACATATTACAATGTCATCTCCTCAGAGGTGACACCAACCTGTCTTAAGATAACTTCAGTCCTAATTCTGCCCTGGCTCTCTACACTCTCCTTTGTTGTTGTTCAATTGCTCAGTCATGTCTGACTCTTTGTGACCTCATGGACTGCAGCACACCAGACTTCCCTGTCCTTCACCATCTCTGGGAGTTTGCTCAAACTCATGTCCGTTGAGTTGGTGATGCCATCCAACCATCTCGTCCTCTGTCATCCCCTTCTCCTCCTGCCTTCAATCTTTCCCAGCATCAGGGTCTTTTCCAATGAGTTGGCTCTTCACATCAGATGGCCAAAGTATTGGAGCTTCATTTTAAGCATCAGCACCAGTCCTTCCAATGAATATTCAGGGTTGATTTCCTTCAGGGTTGACTTGTTTGCTCTCCTATTGCTTTACTTTTTCTCTGTAACACTCTAGAGTACAGTTTTATTTATGTGCCAGTTGTCTGTCTCAGTGCTCTGTAAGGTAAGCTCTATGAGGGCTAGAACTTTGTCACTCACCACCATATTCCCAGCACCAAGAGAAGCAACAGGAACATAGCAAGTGCTCAGTAAATGCTGAACAAATGAATAATACAAAGATTCTTTGTAAAAGTCAGGCCTTGCAGAATAAGGTCATTCATCCTCAGTGAATGAGGTACATTCCACCTCAAAAGAAAGCAGCTGAAGCCAACAGTGCTGGGCACTGCCCTCTCAATATGATATTCAACTTGTTTGTTCTCTTTTATTGAACTCTTTCATGTTTATATGGTAACATCCAAAAAGGGTTTACTTGAGTAATTTAGAAATTAGGTTGATTTAGTGTAATCATAGCACTCAGCTGTTTGGATGATTTTTAAATACTAATGTGACTCTTCAGGCTCACTGGTAGAGAGCAATTATGGCGATTCAGAATGGCTTTCACAGACTACAGTGTCACACCCAACCTCGTTTTCACATGAAAAGCTACAGGGAATCTTCTTTCTAGTGAGAGCTTCTGCAAAGTTTCTTGTGGACTTCAGTGGGCATGATGGCAGCCTCTAGGGACCTCTGGGAGAGGAGGACTTCCACCAGTGAACCTGGGCTGGATAGAGCTGGCTCAAAACACACTTGCAAAGTATGAGTTGACCTTCTCCAGGCTTCTGTCTCCAGTTTTTGCATTTTAACCCAGCCTCAGTACCCAGTGCTCTCCCTGGGGACTTTAATGAGTAAGGAAGTCTGTAATAAACTTTAGCCTGGATGGAGTCTCACAAAAACACGGCTACATTTTAGAAGAGAAGCGTCCTGGAGAAAAATCCTGGAGCATAACAATAGTAGCGGTAATTTCTTCAGCAGTTATTAAGGCCCAGGCCCTATGCTAAGAATTTAACATTTTACATATGGGTCACAGTTCATCCTTGCAGTTTCTCTGTGAGGTAGATACTATCATTTCCCCCATTTTAATGGGTAAGGAAAGTAAGACCCAAAAAACAAGTTATCCATGGTTAGGCAACTGGTGAGTGGTAGCTGAGATATTCAGGGAAGACTTCACGGAAGGTGCCTAGTATATGTTCTTGTTTAGAGTAATGTTTGGCAAATATTTAATTATATTTTATACTAAAGAGTTTGGACATTATCCTATAGAAAATGGAGAGTTAGTCAAGGCTTTATTTTTCTTTCAGAAAGTCGTAAAGTTCTATGAAGGTAGAAGCTATGTTATAGTCATATTTCTACCCCATGCCCACACCACAGCATCTGGCACTTTGTAAGTGCTCACTAAATGTTTGTTGCATGAATAACAGAATTCATCACTGCATATATTTGAATAAACCATGTCAAACAAAATTCCTGGCAATACAACTACATACAATAAACTCCTCAAATAGTGTAGTTAAGGCCATAACATAGATCCATAATGGTCTTGTCTACAATCACTAGGGAAAAGAGTTTCACTGTTAACAATTATAATTCTTAGGAAAATGACGGGTACACTTAAAATCAAGATAATTGTTCATTTTCAGCACTAAAGCATAAGTCCTGATAACCCCACTCAGCTTTTATCCTCTCACCTCTTTTGTCTTATTATTTAAAGCTTTTAATGACATGATCAAGCCTGTGTTTTTAGAAAGCTCTCTCTCGTGGTAGGTGTGGAAGACTGATTACAGAGAGAGGAAATTCGAGGATGGGGGTCAGTAGAGAGGCTGTTCAATGGGGGGGCATCAGAGGCCTGAATAAGGGGATGTTCATGAGAATAAAAAGGGGGAGGAAATTGGAAAGAGATTGAAGAGGCTTAATTTAGTGATAGTTATCAAGAAATATTGGCAAATGATGGGATGCATTTTAAGAGGGTTAAGAAACTGTCAGGGATGCCCTTGAGGACTTCAGTGGGATATGGATAGAAATAGGGAAATCAGGGGCCAAACCCTTTTTGCAGGTGATGGAAGTATAGGTAATGATTTTGGGTTGGAGCATCTTAAATTCCTTATGCCAGAGAATATCCAAAGGGAGATAGATGTCTAGCAGACATTTAGAAATGATAATTCATTAACAGTTCTGTCCCTTCCCCCTCCTCTCGATGGGAAGGATTAATATCCATTTGAAAGAATCTGGTTCTACAAATCAGAGTGTCCAATATTTAGATGCCTGATGGGCACCTGAATTGCAAGAGCTCATGCTCTAATCAGTATTTCAGGGCTGGAATTTGGCTTTTGGTGGGGGTGGGGCAGATGCGGACACCGTATTATGGAGCAGCGCTGGAGAGAGCAGGCTGTTTCCCCCATTCAGGAAACACTGTGTACTTGCACTTCTCCTCACTCTCAAAGGCAGGCTAGTGAGTAGTGATTTCCAAGAATGATAAGGCACTTAAATACTTAAGTACTTGGTAAGTAAGATTCTATATGAGCAATCAGTTGAAGAAGCAAATAAGATTCCGAGGGGAGCATTAATCATCACTGTGTCTAATGGGTCTTTCCTAAGGCCATATCTACACGAGTGTGGAATTTTAAATAGGCTTTATTTTTGTAGACTTGCAAAAGGATAAGAATTTTTTTAAAAAAATAGGTAAATTCTGGTAACTCTTCTTATATGAAAATGAACTTGGGACTAAAGGTTGTTTTGAGAGGTGCACATGATGGGTTTGTAAATGCTTCCTCAGGCTTTTGCCCCTAAAGCTAAATTTTCTTCAATTCACAAAACACTTGCTAGAGCATCTGGGGAACTCAGCTAAGCCCGAAGGCTTATGTTTTTCAAAACATAACCAAAAAGGTTCCTGTAGTTAAGGTGCTTCTTCCTGAAAGCTTTGTGTCTGTCGACAACACTTTGCTTGCCAAAGTAGACTTAGGCCAGAATTTCATATCTTCTAATTGAGTAAATTGTAAAACTCGATTTCTTTCTTCAGGATTTGTGGCTATTTCACTTCCTCTGATATAACAACTGGAAGCATATTGGCAGATGTTAAGAGTTTCCCTTGTTTCATCTCCTGAAATGTAGCTTACTTCAAAAATTGAGAGGGTGTTAAATACTGAGGCCTCTCGGAGGAGAAATACACCAGGGAGACTATTTCCTCCTTTTTCCTCAATGACAGAGACATGGAGAATGTTAATAAAAGTTGTCAGCATTGAAATTCTTAAAATGACTTGAAAGGAGAATTTGCATGGCACACCGCCACCCAAACTCACTCCAGGTGTGCCTACTTTCCTGGCTCCCTGACCGGAAGGGGAGGGTGCACAGGGCTCTGCTGTAATTCTTGAGACATTTGGCAAAGGGGGTGTGACTACCTTACTAGAGGAGATCTTTTGGTCTGGGGAGGAGTAGTCACTACTGTGCTATATTTTGTCCCAATGCCTAAATTTGAAAATTAGGCAAGATTTACATATTCTCAACCTGATTCTGAGGACTTGGTGAAATATATAGTCTATGTGGGGCAAGGCAGCCAAGATTTTATTACACAAACTTCCATTTCCTCCTCTACTGTATGGCTAGTGAAGGCAGGTAGTAAATTCATTAAAACTGTCTATGTGTGAGAATATTATTTCAGAGATAATTTTGTGTTCTGATATATTTTTATATTTAGGAACGAGAATCCACCATAGGCAGGTTCATCTAGAAGATTTAGAGTGTGAGTCATATCTCTGGAGCCTAAGGAAATATTTCTCTACGCCTGTGCCCCAAATTCATTTTTGAAAAGCCTGAGAACCCTGAAATAACACTCAGAGAAAACAAATAGTTTTAATGGACACCACAACCTTTGGAATACTAAACAAATACCAACGGTTTTAAATTTATGCCAAATCTGTGTCCAAATGAATAATCCATTCTACTTGAGAACAAATGATGATGATGATGGTAATGATGATTATGCTAATAATCATCATCATAATAATAATAGCTGCCATTACTAAGCAATTACTATGTACAAGGCACTATATTAAGCTCTTTGCATGCATTTTTTGTATTTGATCCTTATAACAATATTGAGGAGTAGATATATAGTTATCTGTGTTGTAGAGATGAAATAGTGAGGCTCAGAGAGGTTTAAGTAATCCATCCAAGGTCCACAACTAGTTAGCAATAGAGTTGAGATTCAAAACCAGGCTCAATTTGACTCCAAGACTCATGTAATTGACCACTAGATTATATTGCCTATGTAATACATATAGAAATACCAAAGAAATCAAGATAATATATCAAGATGGCTTTGACAAACACATACTACCAGGAACACTTATTTGGCCAGGAACCTGAGTTGGTTATGTGAAAGCAACATGACTTCAGATTTCTTTCCCCAATCTCAACTGACTTTTTAAAATAGACAGAGTATCTTTATTTTTACGTAAGTAAACCATCTAAGTTGGAAAATACAGTCCTTTTTGCCTAAAATCATAGAACTTCATAGACTATCAGGAGAGATGTTAAGATTATGTAGACAAGTGCTTCTCAAACTTGAGCATCTGAATCCCCTCAAAGGCTTGTTAAAACACTGAGCTCTGGGTCCCACCCTCAGAGGTTCTGATTTAGGAGGCCCAGGGTGGGCCTAAGAATTTACATTTCTGTGAAATGATAGCTATGCTACTGATCCAGGAGAACAAGTTTGAGATTCACTGATCCAGTGATGTGAAAGCAAATGTAAAATATCTATTTATGGAAGATGACTAGCCAATGGCCTTAGGTTCTAATCCAGGCTCTTTTGCTGACTAGCTCTGTGATCCTTGGAAAGTCACTTTCCTCTTCATGGGCCTAGCTGTTTCCTTCTCTATAAAATAAGGGAGTTGGATTAGATGATCACTTACTTTTTCTTTTATTCACTTGCAACCTTGTATGAGAAAGAACACTAGATAAATAGAGATCATCTGAAATTCACCTGTGTCGTCTTTGGGTCCGGAGACTTTATTTATAGTAACAACAAATACCTTGCAGATGCATATCACACAGCCAGCTTGAGACTAAGGTTTTTCATTCATTCAATGTATTTATTGAGTACCTGCTATATGTAGAATGCTGTGCTGTGTTCTGGGGATCCATTTGTGGAAAAAGGACATGATTTACCCTCAAAGAGGTTATAGGCTATATGAGGGAACTGCAAACATTTAAAAGTAAAAATAAACAGTAATAGAAGTTCTAGTCTATTTTCCTTTTCTAATGAGTCGCAAAGAGTCGGACACTACTGAATGACTGAACTGAAATCTATTTTTCTACTAAATGGATCACATTACACACTCCCAATTTCATTATTAAACAACTAGCTGTAAAAAATGTTAAATTTTTCTATGGTTGATGACATCCAATATGCATTTTAGAACAAATTAATGTTAAAAATGGATTCTAAAGCAAAGAGCTAGTTGAGACCATATCAGCCTATAACTGAAATGAAGTAAAATGCAAATATTTTATCCTGAATACTAAGCAATAGCTCAGTTTAAAAAATACATTAAAGGGAATTCCCTGGTGGTTCAGTGATCAGGACTGCTTGTTTTCACTGCCGAGGGCATGGTTTGATCCCTGGTCAGGGAACAAGATCCAGCAAACCACGTGATGTGGCCAAAAAAAAAAAAATACTGTTAAAATCTTTATTTTTAAAAGTATAGTGATACGATTCCCAAATACTTTACTTTCTGTATATGTTTTCTTTACACACATACAGGAATACGCACACCCATGTGCACAGCAAGGCGAGAAGGCAGTAGTTATGTATGTGATATGACTATTTGCAATACTAGTAGAGTGGGAGATTGCTGGGTCGGTAGTCAGGAAACCTGTACTCAACACAGGGCTCCACCACTAACAGTGACCTTGGGCAAATCACTGACAGTTTTACAGTCTTGGGTTCTCCACCTAAAATGAGGTTTACAGAAGGTGTTTCAAGATACCTTCTCCTTCAAACATGAACATTTTATTAAGTCAGATTCTTTTTAAAAAGTGCTAATTAAAATGAAGCACTGTATTTCCACTCCCTCTCTAGAAAGCAAGTATTGATTATATAAAATTCAGCCTATTATTTTAAGTGTTGAAATCTTACACTATAAGGTGATTTTTATTTTTAAAATCTAATACTACTCCACTGGCTTGGAAAGCAGACTGAGTGCATCAAACACTTCCTTTTAGATGGTAATTTCACAAGGGGGCACATAAACACAGTGGGCCTAGCAAGCCTGCTATCAGAGACAGCCAGGGGATGGTTTAACTAATGGCTGGCTCTAAGGTTTCCTTTCACATGTGTGTCTACTGCCCAACTGGCTATAATAAAGAACCATGGTGGTGATTCTTCCTGAACCAGACTTTGCAGTTTCTGTGATTAGTATCTATGATTTTAGTCCAACTGTGTTGGTGTTAGAAACTTCAAAGCAAATCCAAAGCCTAGTATTTAGGGGAATATATTTTAAAGGAATACTCACTACCAATTAGCCTAGGCGGTAATGAAAATCATCATATATTTTCAATGATGAAAGATCCCAGTAGGAGGTCCCCTAATGGATGACAGGTGCCAGAGTGAGAGGCGTCCAGTGGGAGGAGGGCAAAGCCTGTTTCTCAGTGGGCTTACGAGAGCACAACCTGCCCTTTAAGCTGGACTCAGAACACATTTAGAGGGCAACCCACAATTCTCCTTGTATTTCACTTAGAGCACTTCTGCTTAAAGTCAAATCAGTGAAACCTTCTAGGAAGCCTGGACAGGTTACCATGATGAATTCATGATTTCTCCCAGGGTCTTAGCACAGCTCCAGATCATGTAATGCAAACCAGTTGCTGAAGGTTTAGGTTTTGGGATCCCTTTATATTCCTTCAAAAGGCTACCAAGGACAGACACATGCGTTTTCTTCATAGATATGTCTCAAGCATTTAGAATGGTGCCTGCTACATGTTGGTTGTTCAAGAAATACTTATTGAAAGAATGAAAATGAGCTTCCCTGGTGGCTCAGTGCTGAAGAATCTGGCTACCAATGCAGGAGATGTGGGTTCCATCCCTGATCCGGGAAGATCCCCTGAGCCGCGGAGCAACAAAGTACATGAGCCACAACTATTGAGCCTGTGTGTCCTAGAGCCCATGCTCCACAATAAGAGAAGCCACTGAAATGAGAAGCTCGTGCACCACAACTAGAGAGTAGCCCGCACAGCAATGAAGACCCAGCACAACTAACTAACTAAATAAAGAATGAATGAATAAGTATTATAAGAATAATTCTTTGCCTGGCTCTCCTTTCACTTTTATTTCTATTTTTCTTTTATATCAGCTATTCCAAGAAGTTCAACCTCCTTATTCTTGCCTTTGTTTTGCTCCATTACTATTTGCCCCATTAAAATCCTTTTTATACTGTAGTTTTATTGGTATCGTCCTTTTTTGAACTTATTAATTAAGTGTATACAGAAAAGTGCAAAAATTGTGTCAGCTTGATGAATTTTCAAAAGCTGAATATACCCTGTAACAAGCATCTAGATCAAGAAATAGAACTTGGATAGCACCTAGAAGACTCCCTTAGTCACTACCTCCCCTTCCCAAGGGTATCCGCCGTGATGACTTCAAACACCATAGCCTAGTTTGTTGATATTCAGTCGCTCAGTCGTGTCTGACTCTTTGCGACGCCCTGGAATGCAGCACACCAGGCTTCCCTGTTTTGATTAGTTTAGCCTGTGTCTATACTTTATATAAATGTAATAATGTAGCACATTCTCAGATTCTGCCTTGTGCTCAACATTCTTACGTGTGTAATTTATGCATGTTGTTAAATGTGCTTGTATTTCATCCTCGTTGCTGTATAATATGTGAATATGATGTAGTTTATCCATCTTACTGCTAATAGGCATTTGGGTTGTCTGTAATTTGAGGAAATTATGAACAAGGCTATTATGAACATACTTGTGCCAGTCTCGGTACATTTATGTATGCATTTCTTTTGCCTATTGTCTTAGTTATTTCAGGCTTCTGTAACAAAAACATCATAGACTGGATGGCTTAAACAACAAATATTTATTTTTTACAGTTCTGAAGACTCAGAAATCCAAGATCAAGGCACTAGCAAGCTTTGTTCTGGTGTAGG
Organism: Giraffa tippelskirchi; assembly: GCF_054371585.1. Taxonomy (NCBI): domain Eukaryota; kingdom Metazoa; phylum Chordata; class Mammalia; order Artiodactyla; family Giraffidae; genus Giraffa; species Giraffa tippelskirchi. Next base: position 15,969,680 of record NC_137289.1, on the reverse strand, counting down.
TCTTCTTCCTGGTGTATAGGTGGCTACCCTCTTTCTATATCCTCACATGGGGAAGATGGAGGTGGGGTAGAGAGAGAGACAGAGAGAATCTCTGTTGTGTGTCTTCTTATTAGTACACTTATCCCATTCATGAAAACTCTATCCTCATGGCTGAATTATTTGCCAAAGGCCCACCTCTATATACCATCACATTTGGGATTAGGGTATTAACATATGAATTTGGTGGGGATACAACATTCATTCAGTTCCTATGTATATTCACACATACACCATTTTTAATAGTGTGCGTCTGAACTAGTCCTCCTCTGAAGTGGGTTTCCCCACCATGGTAGAGAGGATTAGCCTTATCAGTTGCCATAAAAGCAGCCCTTTTAACAAGAGTTGAAGACTCTGAAACTAGGCCAGACTAAAAAGACTTCTGCTATATATGACTGGTATTCCCACTGTTAATATGACTTTTCTGGAAAGTGTCACTCATTTAACCAAAATGTTACTGGTCATCTGAATGCATCAATGTTTGGATGTTTTGTGTATTTTATTGGTTAAAGCATGTCACCTTGGTGGTGACACATAAGTTAATCTGAATTAACCCATTGTCAACCATTGAAATCTAGCCAAGAACAGAGTCTTGAGACTGAACAGAAAAAATTTGAATGACACTGCTGGGGAAGAAGGGTGATGGGTAATTTACAGGACCAGGGCAACCTGAAACTCTAGGAGACAGCATGGGATTTGGGAGGGCAGGAGGAAGAGGGACTTCAAGATGGAAATAAAAGTGCCACTGTGTGAGGCAGAGGAAGCCAGAAACCCAGGGACTTTGTTGACTTTTCAGCCTTGCCCAGAACTTATTCTGATCCTACTGTGTACTCTGTCCATAGTGACCTACCTGATAGGGGCATACAGAGGTCAAATTAAAAGCTATTAACTATAGTTAACATACTTTATTACATATTTGAAAGTTGTCAAGGGAGTAGATCTTAAAGTTCTCATCATAAGAACAAAAATTGTAGCTATATATGTTAACTAAATTTATTGTGGTGATCAATTTGCGTGTACACATAGATCATTATGCTGTACCCCTGAAACTAATATACTGTTTTACATCAAATATATCTCTATAAAAAGAAGCCACGAGGAAAACTAATTGACCACAAAAGCCTAAAGAACAGCAAACCCAGAATGCAGGTTCAGATTATATAGTGCATATAGACAGGTAGCTCATTCATTCAAAAAATATTTTTAAGCACCCCTTCTGCACAGTAAGGAAAGAACTTAGTGGCAAATGAGTAATTTTGTAGTAATATGGACAGACCCTTTACATGCTAATGGTCTCACAGTACAGGGGTAGTTAAAGTTGGTACTTAAGTATACAACCTGCTGCCAGGACTGTATTTACATGGTCTTGGTTTCTGTTTATAAAGAGCATTTTTACTGCCACAACTGTCAGTCTGTCTTGACTATAAACCCACCAGGTAGCAATCATGGGAGCTTAGGTCAAAGGGGGTGGAAATGGTCAAACCAGCTGACTCTCAACATTTTTAGAGATAAACAAGGTTGAAGTGATGGATGAATTCTGTCAAGGCTGAAATTAAGCATTTTGAGTCTCTTACATGCCATCCACTGAAATGCTGATATAATCATTTAAAAAGTCAGCAGGAATTAAGTTTTTATAAATGTATGTTATTTTATTGGAGGTTTAGGAAAACACTGTTTTTTTTTTTTTTTCCCAACCAGATCCGCTCTAGCCGATATCCTGCCTTAGGCAATGTTCTGGCTGATAATGATGTTTCTGACAAGGAAATATGGTCATATACTCTGCCTCTTTTTATTGTATGGCTTTATCTTTCCAGGCATTTCATGTTAAATCAGGCTTTTTACTGGCTTGCAAACTTTTGTCAAGTCATGTACTACATCCCTTAGCTTGGAGTCATTTGTTCAAACAAGTGTGTATTGAGTGCCAATGAGCTAGGAAGGGCTAGTTATTTGGGTGGAAACCAAAAGTGTATAGAATCTGTTCTGTGCTCTCAAAGAGTTCACAAACTAGCAGGGGAGCTGAGGCAGGATTTTAATTCTAATATAAGGTGGAATGGGAGAAGTGCCAACAGAGAAGTACAAAGGGCAATGGTGTTCAAAGGAGAGTGAGATCATTTCCAGATGGGGAGATCAAAGAAGGCTTCATGGAAGAAGTGGTATTTGTGTTGTGCCTCCAAGGGTAAGATTTCTACCGGAGGAGATGAGTGAACAGAAAGAAAAGCATTGTAGATTCAGGACTAGTGACAGTTGAAGCTCATGGGTGGATGAAGTGGTTGGGCTGGGAAAATCTCCATCCTGGAAAAACCAGGGATTTTGAAACAGAACCTGCTAACATTTGTTAAGTAGGCCCTAGTAAATAAAGCCCAGGGATATAGGAGTACTGGTTCGATCCCTGGGTCAGGAAGATCCCCTGGAGGAGGGCATAGCAACCCACTCCAGTATACTTACCTGGAGAATCCTATGGACAGGGGAGCCTGGTGGGCTAAGTCCATGGGTCACAAAGAGTAAGACATGACTGAAGCGGCTTAGCTCGCACACATGGAGTACTTGCATACAGCAGAAAATCATTATTGTAGCTATAACAGAGAAGGTAGAGACATTCAAATATGTATCATTCATTCAGACATTCATTTATGCTTTAAACAGTACTGAGTTCCTACTCTGTGCATTGCCCTGAGCTGGGTGCCAAGGGTGGTGGTGGGGAGAAGTCCTACAAATGCTGATATAGATGATTCTGATCCTGTAGAACTTTCCATGTTTATTTCTTTCTTCCCTCTATTGGTACAGATAATTAAACAGCAATGAAAATAACCTAGAACCTCAGAACTTTAGATAAAGTTCAGGACCTAGTCAGGCTTAGAAGCTAAAATATTCTACAGTCTTCCTGGATACCAAGGAACACCAATATTAACAGCTAAAACTTTGAACTCTCTTTTTGTGCTAAACACTGGGCAAGGCATTTTATATCTACAATTTTTAAATTTTGCATCAGACCTGCCAAGTAAGAATTCTCAGTTCACTATGCTATATCAATAATGTTCATGTAGATACTGTCAGGGTAGGCATTCTTGCAGTTCATTATATGTATGAGGATGGGCATGGGAGTGTCTGCGTGTTTTGGGGGCCAGTACTGGTGAGTAATAGAAGATGTAGTTTCTTTAGCAGAATATGACAAGTTTTTCCTGCTTCCTGGAGCCCAGGAAGTCAGGGGTGCCCCTTCATCTGCTGTAGTAGGGCTACTTAAGACCACCCTGGAATGAACAAATCCATAAAAAATATTAATAAAGCACTAATCTCAGTGAGACAGATTTGGTCATGATGGAAGTAGACTCCATGACCCAACGAGACAGATTTGATCATGATGGAAAGCAGACTCCATGACCCAATCCCCTTACATATGTGCTGACTACATACAGATTGCATTAGGTACTTCTGCATACATGAATTCACTTAATCCTTGCAAGAAACTAGGAAGATTGTATTACCATTTTTCAGATGGTAAAACTGAATTGCAGAGAGGTTGGGAGACTTCCCTAAGAAGAAGAGGGGAAGAGAGAGGAAGAGAGAAAACATGCCCACAAAAGCTCTCTGTAGGTAATCCTGAATTTGGGCAGCAAGCTGAAGAGACACAATCAAGGCTTTGATAAGAAAGTTCAGGTTGGTTGACCAGGAGCTCTGATTTTAATGCATATTTTCATTTCCCACAAACTTCAGAAGCATCCTGCTTTTGCCTCTGATCTCCATTCAGCCTGGATTTGAATGACTCCTTGGAAACTGATCTTACTTTTGGCAATCCTATCTATAATAATAGCCTTGGGCAACTCTGAATGTCAATTTGTTCAACTTTAAAATGAGTATACCATTAATAATAATCATAATACCAATAGTGACAATAATAAATATGTGTTATAGGGTGGTGATTTTGAGACAGATAGGTAGAGTATGTGAATTGTAATACAGCTTGCAAACATTAGATTTTGTAAAAAAAAAAGAAAAAAAATAAAAACTTCTCCATTTGATGCAAAAGCATCCTAATGGGAGAAATTTCACTGTCTAAGTATCAAATTAAGTATTCCACCTCAGAATCACACCCATCGAAGAGTTCACACTCCATAAATTCTTTGTTTTAGGGGTCAGGAAAAGTTATCGGCTGCTTTGTTCCTGTTACAAATCAGCTGACTCAGCCACTTCTCAAAGGGTGAAACATGCTTCTGAAGTGATGGTCTGCAGTTTATTTTGTGTCTTACAGTTTTTCATCCAGGGAAATATGCAGAGGGAGCAAGGCTGCCAGAAATGATATCAGATGATTAATTAGTACTCATTACTCCCGAGAAAGAGAGCAGTGATTTCCTAAGAGCTCGTCTGTGATGTTTTGGAAGGTTTGGTTTCAAAACAAAATACCCACATTTTAGTAGAATCCGTGGGTCTTCTCATACCTCTACCCAAAATATCTTTACTATTCTGTGTGAATTCTATATTTTCTAAGAATCTGTCACTAAATGGTAGAGTTTAATATTCTTGTAAATTCCTTTGGAATAATACAATTGTGTTTATGTTGTCACTACAGTCAGCTTACTAGAAAACAAACAAATCAGCACAGAAATATTTGCAAGGTAATTAAGTGTGTCATTGGCAGCATCCAAAACAGAAGGGACTTACAAGAACCAAATGAATCTTTGTTCAAATGACTAAGTATGCATAGCAAACAATCTTCAAAATGACAGAACAGAAAAAAAATCTCAAACATAACTCCAAATTTCCCTAAGCTTGGAACAATGGTTTTGCCTGTTTTTAATAAAATATAAAGCTTGAAAAATCTCACTGAAAATTTCAAAAGCCTTCTTTTGACATCAAATACCTCTTAAGAAGCAGTATTTGCAGGGGTTTGGTGTAAATGAATCACAAACATGTGGATAAAATTTCCCACAAAATATGCACAGTTCAAAAATTAAGTGAGAAAGTGTTTCAAAGAAATGTGCTTTGAGTTTTCTTAACTAAAATGATGGTATAATTAGTGAATCCTTAAGAGGTCACAGACACAGTGAGTTGGTTTGTTTTTAATGCAGCTGTTTTAAAACAGCTGTGAAGAGTTTGCAGTCAGACACACCCTTTCATTTACTAACTGCATGACCTTGACAAGTTCTTTTACTTTCCTGAGCTTCGATTTCCTCATCTGTTCAATGGAGTTAGTACCACTTAATTCACAGTGTTGTTGTGTGGTTTCAATAAAAGTGGCTTATTTATGCATGGCATTTGCTAAATGTATATGTATGTGTATTTGTGAGTGTATGTATCTCTGTGTGTGAGTGTGTGTGTGTTAGTTGCTCAGCCGTGTCTAACTCTCTGCAGCCCCATGTACTGTAGCCTTCCAGGCTCCTCTGTCCATGGAATTTTCCAGGTAAGAATACTGGAGTGGGTTGCCATGCCCTCCTCCAGGGGATCTTCCCCACCCAAGGATCAAACTTGGGTCTCCCGCACTGCAGGCAGATGCTTTACCATCTGAGCCACCAGGGAAGCCCATGTATCAATGTATAAGTGTGTAAATGTGAGCTTTACCTATGTAAGTATGCATGTGGATGTGAGTGTGAATATATGTGGGTGTATGTGTGAGGCTCTGTGTAGGTGGTATGTGTATGAAATCATGCAAATATGTGTGAGAGTGTGCACACGATTATATGAGAATGCATATGCATGTGTATGTATATCTAGGTGTCTGTGTGCTTCTCCATAGAAGTGACAGGTTATAAATTATGAATCAATGTAACAGAATGTACAAAGATGCTAACGTAGACTCTATGTTGACGTTTTATCCAATGCTAATTTGTCAACTTGCTAGTGGAAAGTAGTCAGTTCTTAAATTTTGAATTTCCAGAAAGCTGGCGTTTAGTGAATTCATTCGGATTCACTTGGTGCATTTGTAACCTAAAGACAAGAATGCTGTGAGCTGCTGTATAATGTGTAAAGTCATTTTCTAGCTTATGAGCTTACGAAAAAGTTTCTGTTTAACAAAGAACAGGATGCATGTATCTGAATGAAAGTGTAATTGCTTAATAGGGTTGTTTGGGGTTTTTTTTTATATTGAATTGTATGAACTGTTTATATTTTTTAGATATTAACCCCTTATCAGACATATCATTTGCAAATATTTTCTTCCATTCAGTACATTGTCTTTTCTTTTTTGATGGTTTCCTTTGCTTGTCAGAAGCTTTCAAGTCAAATTAATTCCCATTTATTTATTTTTTGCTTTTGCTTTCCTTGCCTGATGATACAGATCCAAAAGACTTATTGCTAAGACTTATGTGCTTCAGTTCAGTTCAGTTCAGTCACTCAGTCGTGTCCGACTCTTTGCAACCCCATGAACAGCAGCACGCCAGGCCTCCCTGTCCATCACCAACTCCCAGAGTCCACCCAAACCCATGTCCATTGAGTCGGTGATACCATCCAACCATCTCATCCTCTGTTGTCCCCTTCTTATCCTGCCCTCAATCTTTCCCAGCATCAGGGTCTCTTCCAATGAGTCAGCTCTTTGCATCAGGTGGCCAAAGTATTGGAGTTTCAGCTTCAACATCAGTCCTTTCAATGAACACCCAGGACTGATCTCCTTTAGGATGGACTGGTTGGATCTCCTTGCAGTCCAGGGGACTCTCAAGAGTCTTCTCCAACACCATAGTTCAAAAGCATCAATTCTTTGGTGTTCAGCCTTCTTTATAATCCAACTCTCACATCCATACATGACTACTGGGAAAACAATAGCTTTGACGAGACAGACCTTTGTTGGCAAAGTAAAGTCTCTGCTTTTTAATATGCTGTCTAGGTTTGTCATAGCTTTTCTTCCAAGGAGCAAGTGTCTTTTAATTTCATGGCTGCAGTCACCATCTGTAGTGATTTTGGAGCCCCAAAAAGTAAAGTCTCTCACTGTTTCCATTGTTTCCCCATCTATTTGCCATGAAGTGATGGGACCGGATGCCATGATCTTAGTTTTCTGAATGTTGAGCTTTCAGCCAACTTTTTCACTCTCCTCTTTCACTTTCATCAAGAGGCTCTTTAGTTCTTCTTCACTTTCTGCCATAAGGGTGGTGTCATCTGCATATCTGAGGTTATTGATATTTCTCCCAGCAATACTGATTCTGGCTTGTGCTTCATCCAGCCCCACATTTCACATGAGTACTCTGCATGTAAGTTAAATAAGCAGGGTGACAATATACAGCCTTGACGTACTCCTTTCCCTATTTGGAACCAGTCTGTTGTTTCATGTCCAGTTCTAACTGTTGCTTCCTGACCTGCATACAGATTTCTCAAGAGGCAGGTATGTTCTTAAAAAAGAACAATTGCTTATTAAAAAATGCTAATGCTCTTGTCTTTTAAGATGCCAAATCTACTTAAGCAGAAAAATTAAAGACTCAATACATGTATTGATGGTAAAGAATCTGCCTACCAATGCAGGAGACACAGGTTCAATCCCTGGGTTGGGAAGATACCCTGGACAAGGAAATGGCAACCCACTCTAGTATTCTTGCCTGGAGAATTCCACCAACAGAAGAACCTGGCAGGCTACAATCCATGGGGTCACAAAGAGTTGGACACGACTGAGTGACTAACACACATGGCAACTACTTCTCCCTGTTGTCAAAGGAACTTTTGGGGCCAGAGACAGTCTTCTGTAGTTGTCACTACCACACTTTGACGGATCCTCGCCCAAGATTTCACCCAGAAACCTCCTCAGTTAGGCACAGCCCAACAAGGAATATGATCCCTGATCTCTTTGGGAGAATTTCTTGGCTAGTAGTCATGAGGACTGATGTTGAAGCTGAAACTCCAATATTTTGGCCACCTGATGCAAAGAACTGACTCATTTGAAAAAACCCTAATGCTGGGAAAGATTGAAGGCGGGAGGAGAAGGGGATGACAGAGGATGAGATGGTTGGATGGCATTACTGACTCAATGAACATGAGTTTGAATAAACTCTGGGAGTTGGTGATGGACAGGGAGGCCTTGTGTGTTGCAGTCCATAGGGTCACAAAGGGTTGGACACGACTGAGCAACTGAACTGAACTGAGTCATGAGGTCCTTAGCAGCTCCTGGACTGCTCACTGGTCTCTTTCAGCACGCTTGTCCTGGCTGGGGGGGCTTGCTTTTCAGTTTTGGCTCAACCTAGCATGTGATCTCTCCAACTTCCCCAAGACCCAATTTTTCTGCTGGAGAGAATCTGTCCATTCTTCCAGGACAGGGTCTCTCTATTGGTGAGGATGAAAGCATACAATTCAAAGGAGGGGGATCTCATTTTTTCAGGTGATTGCTTTGCCTTGGCCTCCCTGCAAGGGCAGACTGCTTAACCGTTCTTTGTGGGAAGTGCTTCTCTCTTGGAGACGTTTACCTACTCCACCAGCATGGTTGGTTCAGTACTCTGTGCTGAGGTGTATTGGTGCCACTGCTGTTGCCTTCTTGCTCGGATGTGGTCTTCTCACCTCTGGTGTGGTCTGCTCTGTGCCCTCTACCGGCACTCATTTCTTTCTGAGGAACTTCTTTTGAGTTTTCTCTTTGCTGTTGAATTCTTGAAGGCATCCCTGCCCTTGTTGAGCAATCCTCCTGATTTGATATGGATTGTCAGTGCCTTTCTGCTTCCCCTCTCTCTGCTGCATTGCTTCACAGCTCCAGAAATCTACAAGACTGTCTTCTCAGAGCTTTTCTCTCCATCTCCTCTCTGTACCCTGGGCCATCCCTTTGTTCCTAGCTCAGTGGCTCCTGAACACAAAGCTGCATCTAAGAGCAGGGGTTAACGCAGCATCCTCTCCTCTGGAGCTCACTTTTGTCCAACTCTTGACCTCCTTGATTAGGTCTCAATCTGCTTCTGCAAGGTAGTGGAACTAATTATGCAGATTAAGAGCTTGCACGCAAATTCAAATAATCACCACGGGTTAGAGTAATAGGAAATTCAAGTGGGTTTTAGTACAGGTCAGATCCTTTACATTAAGCTCCTGACACCCCATCCATATTCTCTGTCGTTCAAAAAAAATTATATCAAATACGTCTTGAATTTGTGAAAACATAGCTGCAGTTCACTCCCTTTTTTGTAATGAAGAGATTTTGTTCATAACGGAAATTGGCCAGTAGCCTCTTGACAACCATATACTATGACTGGTCAGCCAAGTTAACTCAATATTTATTTCTGTCTCCATCCATGTGCAGACTTTATTAAAGAGGGAAAAATGATTTTCAAGATTTTATAACTCTTACAACAATGTGTCAAGTTACATGGAGATCATAAAAGAATAGCTGTTACTGAGTTGGCACAGACTTCAAGAGTTTTTCTATTACATACTTTGCCTGCACCCAAGGCGAGTGCTGTTCTGAGTTTATGTAGCACCTCTGATGCTTACTAGTTGTGTGACTTTGGGTATTGACTTAAGCTCTCTGAACCTTAGTTTCTTCACTCGTAAGATTGTTTAGTTATACACAGGGTTGTTTTACTACTAATAATGGCATTTATTCAGCCTTTACACAGCAGGCATTGTGCTGAATTGCTTTATTAGCACTATCTCATTTCATTCTCATACTAGCACTCAAGACACATAGTGTTATTATTAGACCCTAATTTTATTTTATTTTATTTTTTTTTTTTTTTTTTTAGTTTGCTATCTCAAGCATAAGCCCCCTTTTTTTTTTTTTTTTTTGATTTTATTTATTTATTTATTTTTTTTTTATAAATTTATTTATTTTACTTGGGGGCTAATTACTTTACAATATTGTAATAGTTTTTGCCATACATTGACAAGTAGACCCTAATTTTAAAAATGAGAAAAACAAAGCAACAGTTAGAATGGAACATGGAACAATGGACTGGTTCCAAATTGGGAAAGGAGTGCATCAAGGCTGTATATTGTCACCCTGCTTATTTAACTTTATGCAGAGTATGTCATGAGAAATGCTGGGCTAGATGAAGCACAAGCTGGAATCAAGATTTCTGAGAGAAACATCAATAACTTCAGATAGACAGATGATGCCACCCTTATGGCAGAAAGCAAAGAGGAACTAAAGAGATTCTTGATGAAGGTGAAAAAGGAGTGTGAAACAGCTGGCTTAAAACTCAACATTCAAAAAACTAAGATCATGGCATCTGGTCCCATCACTTCATGGCAAATAGATGGGGGAAAAAAATGGAAACAGTGAAAGACTTTTCATTTTCTTGGGCTCCAAAATCACCGTGGACCATGACTGCAGTCATGAAATTAAAAGATGCTTGCTCCTTGGAAAAAAAGCTATAACCTACCTAGAGAGCATATTAAAAAGCAGAGACATTACATTGCCAACAAAGGTCTGTATAATCAAAGCTATGGCTTTTCCAGTAGTCATGTATGGATGTGAGAGTTGGACTGTGAAGAAAGCTGAGCGCCGAAGGATTCATGCTTTTGAACTGTGGTGTTGGAGAAGACTATTGAGAGTCCCTTGTACAGCAAGGAGATCAAACCAGTCCATCCTAAAGAAAATCAACCCTGAATATTCATTGGAAGGACTGATGTTGAAGCTGAAGCTCCAATAATTTGGGCACCTGATGTGAAGTGCTGACTCATTGGAAAAGACCCTGATGCTGGGAAAGATTGAAGGCAGGAGGAGAAGGGGATGACAGCGGGTGAGATGGTTGGATGGCATCACCAATTCAATGGACATGAGGTTGAGCAAGCTCCGGGAGATGGTGAAGGACAGGTGGTGTGCTGCAGTCCATGGGGTCACAAAGAGTTGGACATGAATGAGTGACTGAACAACATCATGAAAATGATGTGATTTGCCCAAGTCAACCAGCTGATAAGTAGTCAAATTGAGACTTGATCCTAGATCACGGTGTGAAGATTCCCAACATACTTTTTCTTAACCACTATAAAGTGCAGCTGTGAGGACTAAATGAGACAAAATTGAGGGGATATAACAAAAAAGGCACTATATAATTCTTTATTACCATTAGAGTTATGATTACCACCCTCGGATAATCATGCTTAGTTTTTTTATTTTTATGTAGTTTTAGTTTTCTTAAGCTCTTTAGAGTGGTAGGTTCTGAAAGCATTGAGGGAGTTATAGTGTGTGTGTTAGTCACTCAGTCATGTCCGACTCTTTGCAACCCCATGGACCACAGCCCACCAGGCTCCTCCATCCATGGAATTCTCCAGGCAAGAATACTGGAATGATAGAAGGGTTATGAATTATGGCTGTACAGAGCAAAGATTCCAACTCCACTGATTATAAAATTTGTGCTTACATTTGATATTCCCAAATGATGGAAGATGCTACACATTCATTGCTGTTTTGAAGGTACTTGATGCAGAGAGGGTCTGTCTTTCCTCTTCATTTGACGGCCGCCATGAGCCACTCTTCTAATTCTTTGGATGTTTTCCTTAATTTTAATAGTTCTTGACTCTACTTTGGATATAGTTCCCAAGGAATCTATAACCATCCACAGAATGGTTATGAAATTATAAAAAAAGACATCACAAGTAATATTTAGTTTGGGCTTCCCAGGTGGCTCAGTGGTAAAGAATCCACACGCTAATGCAGGAGACATAAGAGACATGGGTTGTATCCCTGGATCAGGAAGATCCCCTGGAGGAGGGCATGGAAACGCACTCTAGTATTCTTGCCTGGGAAATCCCATGGACAGAGGAGCCTAGTGGGCTACAGTTCATGGGGTCGCAAAGAGTAAGACGTGACTGAGCGTGCACACACACACACTATTTAGTTTAAAATAAACACTTACAGGCCTGTTAAAAGGTAGAAGAGAATCAAGGAATGCCTACTAATGCCTCCTGGTTAGGAGCATAGGCCTTCCATATAAATCTCTGCCTTCTACTTACTTACTGCAGGACCCTGCACAAGATATCCAATGCCATCAAATCTAAGATGTCATCAATTACATGACACATCACTATTTAATGTATTCAGTTAGTTCAGTCGCTCGCTCAGTTGTGTCTGACTCTTTGCAGCCCAATGGACTGCAGCTTCACTGTCCATCACCAGCTCCTGGAGCTTGCTCAAACTCATGTCCATCGAGTCAGTGATGCCATCCAACCATCTCATCCTCTATTGTCCCCTTTTTCTCCTGCCTTCAATCTTTCCCAGCTTCAGGGTCTTTTCCAATGAGTCAGTTCTTCACATCAGGTGGCAAAATTATTGGAGCTTCAGCTTCAGCATCAGTCCTTCCAACAAATAATCAGGACCGATTTCCTTTAGGATTGACTGGTTTGATCGCTTTGCAGTCCAAGGGACTCTCAAAAGTCTTCTCCAACACCACAGTTCAAAAGCATCAATTCTTTGGCGCTCAGCCTTCTTTATGGTCCAACTCTCACATCCATACATGACTACTGGAACAACCATTGCTTTGACTATAGTGGCCTTTGTTGGCAAAGTAAAGTCTCTGCTTTTTAATATGCTGTCTAGGTTTGTCATAGCTTTTCTTCTAAGGAGTAGGCGTCTTTTAATTTCATGGCTGCAGTCACCATCTGCAGTGATTTTGGAGCCCAAGAAAATAAAGTCTGTCACTGTTTCCACTGTTTCCCCATCTATTTGCCATGAAGTGATGGGGCCAGATGCCGTGATCTTCATTTTTTAATGTTGAGGTGCAAGCCAGCCTTTTCACTCTCTCCTTTCAGTTTCATCAAGAGGCTCTTCAGTTCCTCTTTGCTTTCTGCCATAAGGGTGATGTCATCTGCATATCTGACGTTATTGATATTTCTCCTGGCAATCTTGATTCCAGCTTTTGCTTCATCCAACCTGGCATTTCACATGATATACTCTGCATATAAGTTAAATAAGCAGAGTGACCATATACAGCCTTGACGTACTCCTTTCCCAATTTGGAACCAGTCTGTTGTTCCATGTCTGGTTCTAACTGTTGCTTCTTGACCTGCATACAGATTTCTCAGGAGGCAGGTAAGGTGGTCTGGTATTCCCATCTCTTGAAGAATTTTCCACAGTTCGTTGCGATCCACACAGTCAAAGGCTTTAGGGTAATCAATGAAGCAGAAGTAGATGTTTTTCTGGAATTTTCTTGCTTTTTCTATGATCCAATGGATGTTGGCAATTTGATCTCTTGTTCCTCTGCCTTTACTAAATCCAGCTTGAACATCTGGAAGTTCATGGTTCACATACTGTTGTAGCCTGGCTTGGAGAATTTTGAGCATTACTTTGCTAGCATGTGAGATGAGTGCAATTGTGTGGTACTCAGAACATTCTTTGGCATTGCCTTTCTTTGGAATTGGAATGAAAACTGACCTTTTCCAGTCCTGTAGCCACTGCTGAGTTATCCAAATTTGCTGGCATAAACAGTATGAAAGGCAAAAATCACAAGTTACTTTGCAAGAAAATGAGTTACTGCATACATTCTCCATCGATACTTATATTTGTTTCACTAATAACAATTGCTCCCCTTCCACTCTCTTTTCAGTGCCTTTCATCATATACTATACCTTTTCCTTTCAATGTTAATTCATAGTGAACATTCTTGAAAGCATTTAGAATGACAATAAAACTCATCATGTATAGTAGTAACTTTGTACATAAATTCGAATAGACAGCAGTGTCAGCAAGTATGACCAAATATGTGCACAGACAGTAATAGCTACTATGCTAAGCTATTGTCTGAACAATAGTGATTGTAAGAGGCAATTGATTACAAGCTGCATCCTGACTTCAGAAATGAGACATATGTTCTTAGAATCAATTAAATACAATCCTTAAGTTTTCTTAGCCTGTTTCCTATTTGAAAAACTGAGACTAACAATTGCTATTGCCTCTAAAGTGTAGCATGAGGTTACACTTAAATTTCTTTGCACAATATTGGACACATAGTAAGTGCTCAGAGAAATTAGGAGGGGAGAAACTGCTTTAGAGGGTATCACTGTGAAAATCAAGAATAAGGCAAAAGATTAAAAGGCTGCTATAGCACTATCTTAGCTGAATACTAACAACATTATGAAGATGAAACCATAAAACATGACAGACATATCTTGGAGATATTGTGGGTTTGGTTCCAGACCACAGCAGTAAAGTGAATAAAACAGTAAAGCAAGTCACACAATTTTTTGATTTCCCTGTGCATATGAAAGTTATGCTTACACTATACTGTAAACTGTACTGTATACTATCAATTAAATATGTGGTAGCATTATGTCTAAAAATACAATGTACATATCTTAGCCCTAATTTAAAAATACTTTGTTGCTAAAAATGCTTGCATTTGACAATACAGAATTACCTCAAACCTTCAATTTGTAAAAAATGCAATATCTGTGAAGTGCAACAAATCAAAGCACAATAGAACAAGGTATGCCTCTGTTTGCCGACATAGGCCATGACTTCATAATGCCCTAGTGACAACTTGTAAAGGAGATAGGTTCTTATTTTAAACTGCTTATTTTTTCATTAATTTTTACTCTATTATTTTATTGAAGTATGCTGTGCTGTGCTGTGCTTAGTCACTCAGTCGTGTCTGACTGTTTGCAACTCCATGGACTGTAGCCCTCCAGGCTCCTCTTTCCATGGGGATTCTCCAGGCAAGAATACTGGAGTAAGTTGCCATTTCCTTGTCCAAGGGATCTTCCCAACCCAGGGATCGAACGTAGGTCTCCCACATTGCAGGAGGATTCTTTACCATCTGAGCCACAGGTCAGCCCAAGAATATTGGAGTGGGTAGCCTATCCCTTCCATAGAGGATCTTCCCAACCCAAGAATTGAAGTGTGGTCTCCTACATTGCAGGCAGATTCTTTACCAGCTGAGCTATCAGGGAAGCTCTTATTGAGTCTTATACTTGATTTATGATGTGTCAATTTCAGGTGTTATGCACAGTGATTCAGTTTCATATATATATATATATATATATACACATATATATACATACATACATATATATTTTTTTCAGATTCTTTTCTCCTAGATTATTACAAAATACTGAGTATAGTTCCCTGTGCTATACAGTAGCTTGCTTTAATGACAATGAAGAGAAAACCTAATTCATACTTCATGGACTACTTTAGGATCCCCAAATACTCACTAAATATTTACTAAAACCCCACATATAAATTTCTAGGCATTGTTTTCTTATTTAAAATATTTTATGTATTATAAAATGGAGGAACTTCTGTGGAAAGATGTGGTATATATATATATATAGATAGATATATACACACACACATACACATAAATATGTATGTATATATACACAGAATATTATTCAACATATACACATATAGAATATTACTCAACCCTTATAAAGAATGACATAATGCCATTTGCAGCAACATGGATGGACCTGGAGATGATCATACTAAGTGAAGTAAGTCAGACAAAAATGGGCAAACATCGTTTGATGTCACTTACATGCAGAATCTAAAAAAAAAATGATACGAATGAACTTATTTACAAAACAGAAAGAGACACAGGCTTAGTGAATGAACTTATGGTTATCAATGGGGAAGGATAGGGGGAGAGATAGATTGGGAGGTTATGATTGACGTATACACATTGCTATATTTAAAATAGATAACCAACAGGAACATATAGCACAGAGAACTCTGCTCAATATTCTGTAGTAACCTAAATGAGAAAAGAACTTGAAAAAGAATAAATACGTATATACGTGTAACTGAATTACTTTGCTGTACACATGAAACTAACAAAACATTGCTAATCAACTATAGTCTAATATAAAATAAAAATAAAAACTTTTTTTTACCCAGGGATAGCCCCTCCAAATTTTTTATGTATTATAAAATGGTGCAACTTCTATGAAAAACAATATGTAGATTCTTCAAAAAAATTAAAAATAGAACTACAATATGTTCCAGCAAACCCACTTCTGCGTGTGTATGCAAAAGAATTGAAAACAGAGCCTCAGTGAGATATTTGGACACCCATATTCATAGCAGCACTGTTAATAATAGCCAAGATGTAGAAGCAATCCAAATGTCCAATGGTGGATAAATTGATTAAAAAAATGTGGTGTGAAATACTATTTAGCCTTGAAAAGGAAGGAAATTCTGTCACATGTTACAACATGGATGAATCTTGACAACATTATATTAAGTGAAATAAGCCAGTTATGAAAATACAAATTGTGTATCTAAAGTAGTCAAATTCATAGAAACAGAAAGTAGACTGGTGGTGAGTAGGAGCTGAGGAGAGGAAGGAAAGAGGAGTTATTTTTTAATGGGTATAGAATTTCAATTTTGCAAGACTGAAAAAGTTGAGGGATCTCTTTCAAAGCAATGTGGATATAGTTAACACTACTGAACTGTACACTTAAAATGGTTATGACAATAAATTTTATGTTATGCGCTTTTAAATCACAATGAAAAGTATATGTCCTCAGCATATCCTTTTTTAATTTTGAGGGGGAAAGAATAGTAGATTCCAAACCAATATTAATTTTTCCTTCAAAATCTCTTATTGTCTTTCTTCTGAAAGTGAAAATGTATTGTTTGAATAAAGTATTTTTCATTCATATGCAGAAATCAAAATTATAGTGTTCCATTTAATGCAAGGCAATAGGATACAGAGTGGTTTGAAATCAGGAAATAATCCCATTTTTCATTTCTCTGGCCACATTGGAATTAAACTAGAGATTAAGAACAAAAACATAATTAGAAAACATGTTTCTCGAAGTTTGAAAACAATTATCAGTTAACTCATGGATCAAGGAAAGAAAATATAAAGGCTAATATTAAATATTTAGCATCAAAAATGAATAGAATACAGATATAAGCTCATGAGATACAGCTAAAACCATACTTACAAAGAAATTTATAATCTTAAATTTTTATAGCAGAGAAGGCTATAAAAATTCATGAGCTAAGAATAGAACTTAAGAAATTAGAAAAAAGTACAATAGACTAAACCCAAAGAAAGTGGAATAAACCAAAGAATCAAGATAAAAGCAGAAACCAGTGAAATAGAAAACAAACCTTTACTATAGGCAGTCAACAAAGCCAACAGTTGGTACTTTGGAAAGGCTAAAAAAAATTGCAAATTTTTTGCAAGAATGATCAAGAATAAAATATGGAAGGCACGAGAAAGCAATATCAGGAATGAAAAAGGGACTATAATTATAAATGCCTCAAAGAATAACAAAGTAATAAAAGGATATTCTTGAAAAATCATTAAGCTATGGATTGGAAACATGGTGATGAAGTAGACAAATTCCTATTGAGTTGCAAGAAATATTCAAGGAAAAAATAATTCCAATTTTACACAGATTATTCCAGATTTTTAAAGAGAAGAAACACAAACTCATTTTATGAAGATAGCATAATGTTGACATCAAGTCAGATTTCATTGATGAATATACATTAAAAAATTCTAAGTAGTATCTTAGCAAACCAAATCCAGCAATGCACAAAAAGAAAGTGCTTTATAATCAAATTCATTTATTTCCAAAATGCAAATTGCTTTTATCTTAGAAAATCAATTCATGGAATTCCCTGAATTTTGAGATTAAATGAAAAGAAATATGATTATTTCAGTAGAAGCAGAAAGACTATTTGATAAAATTCAATATTAGCTCATGATAAAATTCTTAGTAAACAATGGAGAGAGGAGAGTATCTTAAACCTATTTAATGAAAAAGAGAAGCATATTAGAAGCATCACACTTCTGGTAAAATATTGAAAGTGTTTCATTTGCAACTGGGAAAAAGCCAATGGTGCCTGCTATTATAAACTCTACTCAACATTGTATTGGTGATCATAGACAATGAAATGAGATAAGAAAAAGAAATGGTTGGATAAGATAAGAAAAAGAAATGCAAAGAAAGAAACAAGAATGTTATTCACAGATCTTATGACTGTCTACATAGAAAAA
Source organism: Giraffa tippelskirchi (assembly GCF_054371585.1). Lineage (NCBI taxonomy): Eukaryota > Metazoa > Chordata > Mammalia > Artiodactyla > Giraffidae > Giraffa > Giraffa tippelskirchi. The sequence continues at coordinate 15,951,807 of NC_137289.1, read as the reverse complement.
ATTTAAATGTACAGAAAAATTAGTAGGATTATTAAGACTTTGATCAAGGCTTCTGGATATAAAGATAATATATAAGAATAAATTGAAATTCTGCGTATCAGGAGAAGAAATATGAACAGCTAATAAACATATGATAAATTTCTCAACCTCATTAACAATCAGAGAAGTATAAATTGAAACTACAATAAAGATTATTTCACAGCTAATAGACTAGAAAAATGAAAACAAATATTCATGAAGATATTCAGCAACTTCAATTTGGCATTATCTAGTAGAGTAGAAAATGTGTATATCTTTTCCTGAGCAAATATATCATGTGCCAAAACTGGGCACATTCATAGTATGAGATATATATGAAAGTGTTTCTAATACCACTATTGTACTGGGAAAATAAAAACTAGTAACATCCAAAATATCTATGGATATTTAGAGAATGTATAAATACATTTTGGTAAGTACATCAATATAATACTATACTCACTGAAAGTGATTTAACTCCAGTTTTGAAACAGCATGGAGATTCATCAAAAAATTAAAAATAGAACTGCTATATGATCCAGCAATCCAATTTCTGAGTATATTTCCAAAGGAAAGGAAATCAATATCTTGAAGAACTATCCTTACTCTCATGGTCATTGCAGCATTTTTCATAATAGCCAAGATATGGAAAAAAAAATCTAAGCATGTGCAGACAGCTGGATGAATAAAGAAAATATATAATAGAATATTATTTAACCATTAAAAGAAAGAAATCCTGCCATTTTGACAACATGGATGGATCTGGAGAACATTATGATAAGTGAAATGTTGGACAGAAACAAATACTATATGATCTCACTTATATGTGGAATCTAAAAATATCAAACTCATAGAAACAAGGAATAGAATGGTGGTTGGCAAGGTCTGAGGGGTGGGAAAATGGGGAAAGGTTGGTCAAAGGGTATAAACTTTCGGTTATAATATGAATAATTTCTGAGGATAGCATGGTGACTGTAGTTAACAATACTGTATTGTATACATGGGGATTCTCAGGGGGTGCAGCAGTAAAAGAATCCACCTGCAATGCAGCAGACACAGGAGACACGGGTTTGATCCCAGGGTCAGGAAGATCCCCTAGAGGAAGAAATGGCAACCCACTCCAGTATTCTTGTCTGGAAAATTCCATGGACAGATGAGTCTGGCAGGCTATAGTCTGTGGGGTCGCAAAGATTTGGACATGACTGAGCACACTGTATATGCAAAATTGCTAAGAAAGTAGAGCTTTAGTGTTCTCACCGTAACAACAATAAAATGCTAATTATGTAAGGCTAAGGATCCGTTAAGTAACCTTATTTTGATAAACTTTTTGCAATATAAATATGTATCAAGTCATATTGTACACCTTAAACTTATGCAATATTATATGTCAATTATATCTCAATAAACCTAGGGAAAAAAAAAGAATTGACTAACTGTACTAACATGCCACATCATAGACAGATGTTTAGGAACATGATATTAAGGAAAAACAGTTGTAGGAGAATACCTAAAATGTTGCTCCATTTTATAGAATTTTAAACATGGAAAACTTAATAATGCATTGTTAAGGGATACAACCACTTTCAGGAAACACTATAAAGAAAAGCAAGTGGTAGATAAACACAAAATTAAGAACAGTCCTTACCTCTGGGTGCAGAGGCAGGTATGTAGGTGTGTGGAGGTGCTGACAGGGCATTTCATTGTAATGGTAATATTTAAAAAATCTAAAATACTTTATATTTTATACATGTCCTTCTATATATAACAAAATCGCAACTCTCTCCCTATTCCAGATTCACTACTTCCCCCTCTCTATCAATAGTAAATCATTAAAAAATAAAAGCTAGTTAATGCTCTTGATATTCCATCTTAATGAGGGAGGAGGTATTTTCAAGCAAGATCACCTATAATACCCTGGAGTGGATGGCTTGAGGCTAAGGGAAGTTCATGATAAGAATGGAGGAAGTAGGGTGAGAGAAAATGTATTGAGAATATAAACAAATCGACTTACAGAATCCAGTTGTTTTCTCAGGTAATTGTCGATAGTTCAAAACACATTTTTGTTCAACAACTTTTAAGAGCTGCAAACAGACTTACTGGCAGATTTTCTGATCTATTATGGCAATGGAAACCATCTGATGCCTGTTTTCAAATGTATTTGCAGACGGCCAGAACTTATGACTCAATTAATAAAACAAACGTGTCTATGAACTTAATGTAATCCTTTTGACCTTAATAAAGTCTTAAATCCCGAGTAAATCTGCTTTAAGATTGAAAAATGTACACAAAAGTGAAACATTGCATACAGTTGCTCTAGAGTTTATGACCCTTGCCTCCTACCACTGCTCCCTGGCTAACTTAGTGCCATTTAAAGTGCTTCCTTTGTGGTAACAAATTATAAATCCATATTTCTGTAAGATGCTCTCATCAGCACAAATGCTTGTTCATAAGGGCACATGCATGCACACACACACACAAGGTTTTCTCTTGCATTGATTTGGTTGGCAGGTTGAAAAATGACCAAGGACCTTCTGTTCTAATTCTAAATATCATTGTTTATAATGATAATATGCTGTTCATTTTCCTGGATTTTCCGCCATGGAAATGCTAGACACATTACAATAAAATATATTCTTATGCAAATAATCCAAATAGGGTTTTTTTTTTTAACCCTAGAAGAAATGTTTGAAAGAACGGCCTGTCAAAAGCAAAATACTAAAGTTTCTCAATAGGCCACTATTCTTTATCTGAGCTGTTAAGTCTCTAAGTTATTATATTATTAGTGAATTGAAAGAATAATAAAATAATACTGGATAGTCAGCCCCTAACCCCTCCCCATACATAGCAATTACAACTGTAGCTGAAAATGACTGAAATTTTATCACATCAAAGAAGACACCAGCCAGCCATGGCCTCATGAAAGCCTTTCTGGGGTTTTCAGTTAGATTCAAAAAGGGAGTTGTTTGGCATATTCTTCTATTGTTTCAGAGGCCCCTGTCAATCAGCACAGCAGTTAGTGAGGAACTCTACAGCATGCTACCACCAGCCAATAGGCAAACTGGTTTGGCTCTTCTTTTAACCTAGCTGGTTATCTAATCTATTTTTGTTATGAGAGAAGATAAAGTTAATGGATTTGGTCAAGGCTGAAATTAAGCCTGGATATTTTAATGACAACCGAATCATTCCTTATTTTATGTTAACTGTATTCAAGCCTGTTTTGAATAATTATGTTAGTAGGGAAAGGAGGAAAGATCACTAAACTGGAAAAAAGAAATATAGGTTCTTTTCTCCCCTTGAGACCAGTTCCATTCTTAAGATGCTTTGCAGGAACCTTGAGGATCCTGGCTTCATTCTGGGAGGTGGTAGTGGTTTTGTCTTAGAAGAAAGATTAAAAATTTCTTTTATATGTCAATATACCAGAATTAAAATTGAAAAAAAAATGAATGGGCTCCATATGTAACATCCATTATTACCCAAAACTTAAATCATCTTTCTCTGGTGTGTCTAATTTTAAGTGGAAAACTTAAACTTAACTACTGAAAGCAACTTAGTTTCTTCTAATTTAAGACTCTTTTAGATAGTCATTCCATGCAGTGTTCAAACTCTCTCTCTCAGTGTTGTATCAAAGGGTTTCACCCTCCCTTTTCTCCACAATGTTGTCTGTATGCAGAGGAAGCCCTATGTATGGTGGCAGCAGTGGCAGGACAGAAGAAACTTGTAGTTTTTCCCAGGATAGTCTGCATCTTCCTGAGTTACAGAGCATCCACTGCTAATGTCTGCTGTTTCCTTGTATTACCCACTATGACAACCCAGGGCCCCTTTAGTCTTGGGTTGTCTGAACCTTTTCATCCTGTACCAGGCCTCTTCCAGTTCATTAGTTCTCTCGAGTGTCTCCCATTCCCTGCCACTCACGGACCATGGGCAATTGGAAGTTTTATCTCAGAAACATCTATACAGATATTTTCCCCACTGATGATGCCACACTTTATGCTTCCAGTACATCGTAAACTGCTCTTTCTGTATTAGAATGGGACCATAAATTTAGACCAGCACCCAGTATGTTCAAGATGCTCTCAACGTATCTAGGGTTTCTGTTATTTGACCTTCTCAGAGATGAGATATCTTCTCCCTCATCCATTATATGACATATCCTTCATGCTCTGTTATATTGTGGTCAACAGTCAACTCAGCACCCCAAGTTTAAGTCTTGCTATATAAGAGGATTTTAAAAAGAGATTTAGAAACCCTTCACTGAACCCAGCTTTTAACATCATTGTCCTGCTATGGACTTAGAAAATTTTATTTTAAAATCCAAGCTGATTAAAAAGAATGCATTTGAATCAGTTCTAATGAGGTGGATGAAACTGGAGCTTATTATACAGAGCGAAGTAAGTCAGAAAGAAAACACCAATACAGTATATTAACACATATACATGGAATTTAGAAAGATGGTAACGATGACCCTATATGCGAGACAGCGAAAGAGACACAGATGTAAAGAACAGACTGTTGGACTCTGTGGGAGAAGGCAAGGGTGAGACGATCTGAGAGAATAGCATTGACACATGTATATTATCATATGTGAAACAGATCGCCAGTCCAGGTTCGATGCATGAGACAGGGTGCTCAGGGCTGGTGCACTGGGATGACCCAGAGGGATGGGATGGGGAGGGAGGTGGGAGGGGGGTTCAGGATGGGGAACACATGTATACCCATGGCTGATTCATGTCAATGTATGGCAGAAACCACCACATTATTGTAAAGTAATTAGCAATTAAAATAAAAAAAAATAAAGTCAGTCCGAGTTTTCCAACAAAAAGGAGGATAAATGAGTCGGACCTGCCAGACCCAGGCAGCTAGCTCCTCAGCCCAGTAATCGCTCCCTTATTGTTCTTTCTCATTAAAATGATGGTAAAACAAACAAACAAAATCCAAGCTGAACAAAAAGTTCAATCTAGGTTATACCAGAAGCCCTGTTTCCCTTCCCCACCCTCCACCTACATCATCATGCCACATTGATACAATTGAGTAAGGTGTCATAGAAAATGGATAAGTATTATGTACATTGTATAAATAATATCTTTCTCTTAAACTACTGACGAGTTTTTCTAGCATAATTCTGATGCACTAGAATGCCTGCTAGGGAGCCAGTAGTTCTCAGTATTAGGCACCAGATACTTAATGCAAAGATTTAGGGAGAAAATAGGATTAATTTTCCAAGAAAGGTTTTTCACACTGAAGAGGAAGATTCAGAATATCTTGCAATTTGTAGCCCCCTTGTAAACGTGACTGAGGGTAAGTACTATCTCTAAGTGCTGGTGTGTTAGACAATGCACTTATGTTTAAGAAGACATTCGAAGTGTGTGTGAAGCAATGCCTTAAGGTCACTCTGTGATGAAGCAGGGTGGAAACTATCACTGGACAGAGATATGTGGATTCAAATGTATTGTTAGTTTCTCACTCAAGCTTCTTCTGAGTTGGTTCTATCATTAATGATCTCAAACCCAACTAGTAGTGTTTGTGAGTAGCAGAAACTAATGTAACAATTTTATACTTATTGAAGAGATGGCTGATCCACAGGTATTTTAATGCTTGCTCCATTTTGGGGTTCATCGCCTTCTAACATTATTTACCTCTACAGTTAATAAATCTTATTTTCTTTATTTTACAACTTAGAAACTGAGACCCAGGGAAGAAAAAAATGGTTTACTAAGGACATAGATCAACTCATTACTATGTATCTTGTGGTATTTGTTACAAAATAAGAATCTATATAAAGCATTTGTGTTCATAGTCGCAGTATCATGAAATCATCGTAGTGCTATGTCCATATTTTTTAGAGCCTGAAAGAGGTTGTAGAGAGCAGAGAGTGTTTATTCAGATCCAATGTGGTAGAGGTAGAAAGCAAGTAAAGTAGGGGGAACATTTAAATATTTTTTCAGCTTTAGGTGTTTTAAAGTTTAAGTAATACTTATATTAATCTAGATGCTACATTAAATTTGTTGAAAAGCTACTAAAGTAAGCTCAGAGCTTGGAGATCTTGGTGTTAGGCCCTGGACCACCACAAAATAAATTGGTTGATGTGAACAAGTCAGTCAACTCTTTTGCTTCTTCAGTTTATTTATGGATAAAAATGAGAACATTTAACTGGATAATCTCTAAGTTCGCCTGTAATATTCTGCAAGTTTTTGTGGATTCTGTATCCCACAGATCTATCATGTGTCTCTAATTCCCAGGTCTAATCAATCACCAAGTTCTGCTGACTTTTTCCTAGATATTACTTGACTTTATCAATGCCCCTTCATTACAGCTGCCATTCCCCTGTTGAGAGCCTCAGTATCTTTCAACAGTGTGCTGTGCTAAGTCGCTTCAGTGTCCGACTCTTTGCGACCCCATGGACTGTAGCCCGCCAGACTCCTCTGTTCAAGGAATTCTCCAGGCAGGAATACTGGAGTGGGTTGCCCTGCCCTCCTCCAGGGGATCTTCCCAACCCAGGGATCAAACCCAGGTCTCCTGTATTTCAGGGAGATTCTTTACTGTCTGAGCCACCAGGGAAGCCCATAATGTCATGTCATTGCAATCACTCTCAGGTTCTTGATTTAGAAGCCTTGGTATGGGTTAGATGCCCTTCCTCTGTGCTTTGTCGGCCCCCTCTGCTGAGTCCTGTAGCAGCACTCATCACACTAGATGACAACTGTCCGCTTGCTGTTTTGTCTCCTTGTACAGAGAGTGACCAACTTGGGGGCAGGACCCAGGTCTTGGTCATCATTTTAATCCCAGTGCCTAGTGCGTGGCAGGCACTCAACAACTGAATACTTGAATAAATGAAAGAACAGCACAATAAGGGACTAGATTATTTTAATAAACACCTCTTTATGTCATACTGGCTGCTACTTTTGTCAAAATAAGAGGTTAAAAATCCTTGTTTAAAGAAGAAAGAGACTTTACCCTAAATTAATAGCAAATATCCAGAAGAATGGGTCCTTTTGCCCTTGGAACTCCAACTTGAGCTAGTTGACCCACTGACATGCTGGTGGAAAATGCAAGTATTGACCACCGTGGGAGACTGCATCTTCACGATGGGGAAAGGAAACAGTACTGTTAAAGAATAGGGACAGCTGAAACGTGAGGATGGGGCAGCCACTTTGGGGAAAAAAAGGACAAATAAGGAGAAGCCATCAGGCAGAAAAGGCTGAGAACCAGTTTCCATTGTGTGACGGTGTTGATTTTTGAAAATGAGAAAGTATTCATTTTACATGCTATGGTAATTAAGCAAACAAAAACCTATATGACCAAAAAGTGAAGATTGATACATGCATTCAATGAGAGCAGGGAAAATTACACTAGCGGAGGAAAAGATTCCATATGTTCTCCAATACCTAGGCACAACTGGGTGCCGCTTTAATGACTTTCCAAATGCACCCCGTTGTTCTTAGGTATTGAAGAACATATGGCACGTTTCCCCTTTAACTGTGAATTTCCTTGCTTTTGTCAGTTGGTGTCTCAAGCTTAATGTATTTTAATGCAGCTTTTGTGGGTGTGAATACAGTCCGAAGTTGTTATTAGAGAGACCGTGTTAATAGTATACGCAGATGTTATCTCTTAGTCGTCCCCAAATATGCTGTGAAAATCTACATATACAGGGCTAACTTTGAAATTGTTAATAAAGGCCCTTCGAGAGTTTCCAAATTGTTCTTCTCAGCTCCAAACTTAGCATGGATGATAAATGACCATTTAGTTGCCAATATAGCACAATATTTCAATTTCCTGCCTTCCCAAAGGTATTTGAAAGGTTGTACGAAGTTCATACTCACAGTATGTGTTGTCTACAATGCTGTGATCTCCGACTGGCTAACTTTAACCAAAACCTTTTCAATTAACTCAACACATTCCTGGAGAAAAAACCAGCCCACTCAAGGCTCTGTACAAATATGTCTTTATTGATTTTCTTGGCAAAGGCTCCCTAAATTATGGTGAAATCTGTTCTTTCAGATGATGTACAAAAGGGAATATTGTTCATGTAACACAAACAGTAAATGAAGGGAAGGAGGATCAACATTTTATCTACAAAAAGCTACAGATTCAATTGTACTTTTTTTTCTTTTTTGCACACACAGCCTCTGAGAATGTTAATGAAAATCTAAAGGGGAAAACAAATCCTCATTCACAGTCCTGCCACCCCCTGCAAATCAAATTGTTTTCAATTTTTCCTCATCCCCTTCTAGTCCCTGTCCATATGCATACATAATTTTTACGTAATTACACTTCCAGTGTTGAAGCAATTTTGTAATCTGCTTTTCTTTCTGTTTAAAATTATAGACATTGGACTCTGAGGAAAGCTATATAGCACATTCTTGTGGACAAATAGAGCAGAACCTAGAGGAGAAAACTGAAACTCATGGACAGAAATTTGCCAAGCAGCTAAAGCCCAGCATTTCAGAGTGTAGAAAGGTCCCTGACTAGACTAGGTTGGCTCATTGTTTGCTTTTGAATCCTCACTGGAGCCAATAGAGGGCTGCTTCTGGTTGTGCCATTATTCTGAGAACCAGGCTGCCCAGAGAAAGGAGCCCAGTGTGGGCCATGGACCCCTCCATTGGGGGCTTAATATCAGCCAAATAAAAAAAAACAAGGCTGATTTCTGGTGAGCCACCATTAGACTTACTGCAGAAGGAGCATTCCTGAGGTGTATAACTTCCTGGAAAGCTATCCTTTTCTGTGGACCAAGGACCTGAAGCTTGCCACATGGAGGCAAAGGCTGTGAGACTAAGGCTCATTCATCCTGGGGATGGTGAATAGCAACAGACACACAAATAGTGCTGTTGATAAAAATGATGGTCAAACAGTTATCAGAGTGACAAGATCCCCAATAAAGATTTATTTACACAGTTAAACATGCAGTTAATGGATGCGGTGCTTTTAAAAAAGCACATAGATATGTGAGCTTAAAACAATTCTGTATTTCAGCTAAAATACAAGCTCTGCTTAATATTTATTAGTTGGCTAATCCAAGCAGTAACCCAAGGAAGAAAAATAAATTTCTGATATTATTTTCACAAAACGTGCAATATTAGAAAAATCATTAAAATCTAAGTTTGTGGGTTCTCTCACTTCCTGTATTTGAACCAGTTCTCTCTGTTTTATCTTTTGTAAGTTTTAACAACAAGCTCGTCTTCTGGATAATATTGCATGCCTTCAGCCCAGTATGACATTAACCAGATTGTGCTACAGTATCAGGTTTGGAAGTCTTTACTTAAAGAAATGTGGCTTTGTATGCTATACATATATTATTTTTTCAATTTTGATTGAAAGTCTAACTTACTCTACTCTAGACTTACTAGCTAAAAGGCTAACTTGAAAGACTGTTGCTTTGCTGAAATCATGACAGATTGAAATGTACACAAGAATTGGTGAAACTTTCAGATAAATGGAATAACCTGATTTAGGAAATAATACTGCAGAGGTTCTTAAGCTCCCCCTCCCCAAGTATCCTTAACAACAAAGGAGTGTGAACTCTCCAGGGGCTCTGGAGCAGTCTGTCACAAGCTTGAAATTTCTTTGAAGATTCTGTTTTTTATCTTAAGATATCATAGTTTTTTTGTATACTACTCCATGATATGTTCATGTTTGTTTTGACTTTTCAAAATATTTTATGTTGTCAGGTAAATTATGTAACTTTTCCTTCCAGATCTTTAAGGAAAATAGATGTTCCAGAAAGATGTCATGTTTGTTCCATGGCTTACACTGGTTACATGTGCCTGTTGAAAAGCACAACACAGTGGTTTTAAGAATTTATTTTTTCAACTACTAAAAAGCTTCAGAATTAATTAAATATCAGGGAACATTAAATACCTGGAGTGTTTTACCATTGAACTTGAGCCCACCAGATTACCAATATGTGATAATACATGTAAAAATGCCTTGAAATTGTGCTTGGCTCTATTTTTGTGTAGGTTCCAGCATTGCTGATTTTCTTTCTTCTCTGTGGAGTTGTGTGCACTTCAAGTTTCTTCAACTCATTTGCTTCTGTGAAGGTTTTATGTTAGAGTTTTAGAATGTGCTTTTTCAAAAAAGAAAAAAAAAATAATGTACATTGGTAAATATGTAAAAAAAAGAATGTGCTTTGAAGTAAGAAAGACCTAGATTTAAATCACAGCTCTGTCACTTAATAGTCTTGTCACTTACCTTCTCTCTTATACTCAATATTGCCACCTGTAAAGTGAGAATAACAGTATCCATTTCCAAGGGCTGTCATGAAGATTAAATAAGGTGATATATATATAGGAAATCTCATGAACGGAAGAGGCTGGCAGGCTACAGTCCATGGGATTGCAAAAGAGTCAGAAACAACTGAGCGACTAAACAACAACAAATATATAATTTGCCTAGCACATAGAAGGTACCCCCCAAATGGTAGCACCTCTTCCTATGTACCTCATTGTCCCCTAACCCATCCCTCCCATGCCATACCTCTAGATCATCACAGAGCACTGAGCTGAGCTCCCTGTGTTATACTGCAGCCTCCCACTAGCTATATGTTTTACACATGGTAGTGTATATAGGTCAATGCTACTGTCCCAATTCGTCTTACCCTTTCCTTCCCTCTCCGTGTCCACATGTCCATTCTCTACATCTGCCTCTTTATCCCTGCCCTGGAAATACGTTCGTCTGTGCCATTTTTCTAGATTCCATATGTGTGTGTTAATATACGATATTTGTTTTTCTCTTTCTGATTTACTTCACTCTGTGTGATAGACTCTAGGTCCATCCACATCACTACAAACGACCCAATTCTGTTCCTTTTTATGGCCAAGTAATATTCCATTGTATATATGAACCACATCTTCTTTATCCATTCATCTGTCAATGGACATTTAGGTTGCTCCCATGTTGTGGCTATTGTAAACAGTGCTGCAGTGAACACTGGGGTGCAGGTATCTTTTCAAATTACGGTTTTCTCTGGGTGTATGCCACAAAGAAAGTGAAAGTGAAAGTTGCTCAGTCATGTCCGACTCTGCAACCCCATGGACTACACAGTCTGGGGAATTCTCCAGGCCAGAATACTGGAGTGGGTAGCCTTTCCCTTCTCCAGGGGGTCTTCTCAACCCAGAGATCGAACCCAGGTCTCCCACATTGCAGGTGGATTCTTTACCAGCTGAGCCACAAGGGAAGCCCTGGGTGTATGCCATAGTGCATAAAAAAGCAAAGACATCATTTTGCCGACAAAGGTCCATATAGTCAAGTCTATGGTCTTTCCAGTAGTCATGTATGGATGTGAGAGCTGGACCATAAAGAAGGCTGAGCACTGGAGAATTGATGCTTTTGAACTGTGGTGCTGGAGAACATTCTTGAGAGTCTCTTGGACAGCAAGGAGATCAAACCAGTCAATCTTAAAGGAAATGAACCCTGAATGCTCATTGGAAGGACTGATGCTCAAGCTGAAGCTCTGATACTTTGGCCACCTGATGCGAACAGATGACTTATTGGAAAAGACCCTGATGTTGGGAAAGATTGGAAGCAGAAGGAGAAGAGGGTGACAGAGGATAAGATGGTTGGATGGTATCGCCAATTCAGTGGGCATGAACTTGGGTTAACTACAGGAGATGGTGTGGGACAGAGAAGCCAGGAATGCAGCAGTCAATGGGGTCGCAAAGAGTCAGACACGACTTGGCAACTGAACAATAATAACAATGGTAGTTCTATTTTTAGCTTTTAAAGAACCTCAATAGTGTTCTCATACTGTATGTCAAGGCTGTATGTTGTCATCCTGCTTTAACTTATATCCAGAATGAGTGACACTTGCTCAGTTGTGTCCAACTCTTTGCAACCTTATGGACTGTAGCCCACCAGGCTCCTCTGTCTGTGGAATTCTCGAGGCAAGAATACTGGAGTGGGTAGCCAGTCCCTTCTCCAGGGGATCATCCCAACCCAGGGATCAAACCCGGGTCTCCTACATTGCAGGCAGATTCTATATTGTTTGAGCCACCAGTGACATTATGCAAAATTCTGGGCTGGTCGACTCACAAACTAGAATCAAGATGGCTGTGAGAAATATTAACAACCTCAGATATGCAGATGACACCACTCTAATGGTTGAAAGCAAAGAGGAACTAAAGAGCTTCTTGATGAGGGTAAAAGAGGATAGTGAAAAAGCTGGCTTAAAACTCAACATTCAAAAAACTAAGATTATGGCATACAGTCCCATCACTTCATGGCAAATAGACGGTGGAAAAGTGGAAACTGTGACAGCTTTTATTTACTTGAGCTCCAGAATCACTGTGGACAGTGACTGCAACCACAAAATTAAAAGACACTTGCTCCTTAGAAGAAAAGCTATGACAAACCTAGACAGCATATTAAGAAGCAGAGACATCACTTTAGTGACAAATGTCCACATGGCCAAAGCTATGGTTTTTCCAGTAGTTATGTATAGATGTGAGAGTTGGACCATAAAGAAGGCTGAGCAGTGAAGAACTGATGCTTTCAAGCTGTTGTGCTGGAGAAGACTCTTGAGAGTCCCTTGGACAGGAAGAAAATCAAACCAGTCCATCATAAAGGAAATCAACCCTGAACATTCATTGGAAGGACTGATGCTAAAGCTGAAGCTCCAATAATTTGGCTACTTGATGTGAAGAGCTAACTCACTGGAAAAGAACTTGATGCTACGTAAAATTGAGGGCAGGAGGAGAAGGGGGTGACAGAGGATGAGATGGTTGGATGGCATCATCGATTCAATGGACATGAGTTTGAGCAAACTCCAGGAGATAGTGAAGAACAGGGAAGTCTGGCATGCTGCAGTGCATGGGGTCGCAAAGAGTCGAATATGACTTAGGGACTGAGCAACAACAACAAATACAGTTCTCAGTAGTGGATGTATCAATTTACATTCCCATCAAAAGAGCAAGAGTATTCACTTCTCTCCACACCTTCTCCAGCATTTATTTGTGGATTTCTTGATGAAGACCATTCTGATTAGCGGAGAAGGAAATGGCAAACCACTTCAGTATTCTTGCATTGAGAACCCCACGAACAATATGAAAAGGCAAAAATATATGACACTGAAAGATGAACTTCCCAGGTCAGTAGATGCCCAATATGATACTGGAGAAGAGTAGAGAAATAATTCCAGAAAGAAGGAAGAGACAGAGCCAAAGTGAAAACAGCACCCACATGTGGATGTGACTGGTGATGGAAGTAAAGTCTGATATTGTAAACAGCAATATTGCATAGGAACCTGGAATGTTAGGTCCATGAATCAAGGTAAATTTGAAGTTGTCAAACAGGAGATGGTGAGAGTGAACATCGACATTCTAGGAATCAGCGAACTAAAATGGACTGGAATGGGCAAATTTAATTCAGATGACCATTATATCTAACACTGTGGGCAAGAATCCCTTAGAAGAAGTGGAGTAACCCTCATAGTCAAAAAAAGAATCCGAAATGCAGTACTTGGATGCAATCGCAAATATGACAGAATGATCTCTGTTTGTCTCCAAGGCAAACCATTCATTATTACAGTAATCCAAGTCTAGGCCTCAACCACTGATGCTGAAGAAGCAGAAGTTGAATGGCTCTATGATAACCTGCAAGACCTTCTAGAACTTACACCCCAAAAAGATGTCCTTTTCATCATAGGGGATTGAAATGCAAAAGTAGGAAGTCGAGATACTGGAGTAACAGGCAAGTTTGGCCTTGGAGTACAGAATGAAGCAGGGCAAAGGCTAACAGAGTTTTGCCAAGAGAGTGCACTGGTCATAGCAAACACCCTCTTCCAAAAACACAAGAGAAGACTCTACACATAGACATCACCAGATGGTCAATACCGAAATTATTTTATTTATTTATTTATTTCTTGGTTACTAGAGTTGTTTAATAGGTATAGAGTTTCATTTTTTTAAATTAGTTTATTTATCTATTTTTTAACTTTACAACATTGTATTTGTTTTGCCATACATTGACATGAATCCGCCATGGGTGTACATGATTCCCCCTTCCAGAACCCCCCTCCCACCTCCCTCCCCATCCCATCCCTCTGGGTCATCCCGGTGCACCAGCCCTGAGCGCCCTGTATCATGCATAGAACCTGGACTGGCAATTCGTTTCACATATGATAATTTACATGCTTCAGTGCCATTCTTCCATATCATCCCGCCCTCGCCCTCTCCCATAGAGTCCATAATACTGTTCTATTTATCTGTGTCTCTTTTGATGTCTCGCATACAGGGTTATCTTTACTGATTAACTAAATACCATATATATATGTTAGTATACTGTAATTGGTGTTTTTCTTTCTGGCTTACTTCACTCTGTATAATAGGCTCCAGTTTCATCCACCTCATTAGAACTGATTCAAATGTATTCTTTTTAATGGCTGAGTAATATTTTATTGTGTATATGTACCACAGATTCCTTATCCATTCGTCTGCTGCTGGGCATCTAGGCTGCTTCCACGTCCTGGCTATTATAAACAGTGCTGTGATGAACATTGGGGTGCACGTGTCTCTTTCAAGTCTGGTTTCCTCAGTGTGTATGCCCAGCAGTGGGATTGCTGGGCCATATGGCAGTTCTATTTCCAATTTTTTGAGGAATCTCCACACTGTTCTCCATAGTGGCTGTCCTAGTTTGCATTCCCACCAACAGTGTAAGAGTGTTCCCTTTTCTCCACACCCTCTCCAGCATTTATTGCTTGTAGACTTTTGGATAGCAGCCATTCTGATGGGAGTGAAATGGTACCTTATTGTGGTTTTGATTTGCATTTCTCTGATAATGAGTGATGTTGAGCATCTTTTCATGTGTTTGTTAGCCATCTGTATGTCTTCTTTGGGAAGTGAAAGTGAAGTCGCTCAGTCATGTCCGACTCTTTGCCACCCCATGGACTGTAGCCTACCAGGCTCCTCAGTCCATGGAATTTTCAAGGCAAGAGTACTGGAGTGGGTTGCCATTTCCTTCTCCTCAATACTGAAATTAGATTGATTATATTCTTTGCAGCTGAAGATGGAGAAGCTCTATATAGTCAGCAAAAACAAGACCAGGAGCTAACTATGGCTCAGATCATAAACTCTTTATTGTAAAATTCAGACTTAAATTGAAGAAAGTAGGGAAAACCACTAGGCCATTCAAGCATGACCTAAATCAAATTCCTTATGATTACACAGTGAAAGGGACAAATGGATTCAAGGGATTAGATCGGGTAGACAGAGTACCTGAAGAACTAGGGACAGAGGTTCCTAACATTGTACAGGAGGCAGTGACTAAGGCCATCCCCAAGAAAAAGAAATGCAGAAAGGCAAAATGGTTGTCTGAGGAGGCCTTAAAAATAGCTGAGAAGAGAAGAGAAAGGCAAAGGAGAAAAGGAAAGCTATAACCATCTGAACGCAGAGTTCCAAAGACTAGGAAGGAGAGATAAGAAAGCCTTCCTCAGTGATCAATACAAAGAAATAGAGAAAAACAATAGAATGGGAAAGACTAGAGATCACTTTAAGAAAATTAGAGATACCAAGGAAACATTTCATGCAAAGATAGGCACAATAATGGACAGAAACGGTATGGACCTAACAGAAGCAGAAGATATTAAGAAGAGTTGGCAAGAATACACAGAAAAACTATACAAAAAAGATCTTAAAGATACCGATAACCATGATGGTGTGGTCACTCACCTAGAGCCAGACATCCTGGAGCCCGAAGTCAAGTGTGCCTTAGGAAGCATCACCACGAACAAAGCTAGTGGAGGTTATGGAATTCCAGTTGAGCTATTTCAAATCCTGAAAGATGGTGCTGTGAAAGTGCTCCACTCAATATGCCAGCAAATTTGGAAAACTCAGCAGTGGCCACAGGATGGGAAATGGTCAGTTTTCATTCCACTCACAAAGAAAGGCAATGCCAAAGAATGTTCAAACTACCACACAATTGTGCTCATCTCACACACTAGCAAAGTAATGCTCAAAATTCTCCAAGCAAGGCTTCAACAGTACGTGAACTGAGAACTTCCAGATGTTCAAGCTGGATTTAGAAAAGGCAGAGTAACAAGAGATCAAATTGCCAACATCTGTTGGATCATAGAAAAAGCTAGAGAGTTCCAGAAAAACATCTACTTCTGCTTCATTGACTACGTCAAAGCCTTTGACTGTGTGGATCACAACAAACTGTGGAAAGTTCTTAAGTAGATGGAAATACCAGACCACCTTATCTGCCTCCTGAGAAATCTGTATGCAGGTCAAGAAGCAACACTTAGAACTGGACATGGAACAATGGACTGATTCCAAATTGGGAAAGGAGTATGTGAAAGTTGTATATTGTCACCCCACTTATTTAACTTATATACAGAGTCAGGCAGTTCAGTTGTTCATTCGTGTCCAGCTCTTTGTGACCCCATGGACTGCAGTACGCCAGGCTTCCCTGTCCATCACCAAATCCTGGAGCTTGCTCAAACTCATGTCCATTGAGTCGATGATGCCATCCAACCATCTCATCCTCTGTCAACCCCTTCTCCTCCTGCCTTCAATGTTTCCCATCCTCAGGGTCTTTTCCAATGAGTCAGTTCTTCACATCAGGTGGCCAAAGTATTGGAGTTTCAGCTTCAGCATCAGTCCTTTAAATGTATATTCAGGACTGATTTCCTTTAGGATGGACTGGTTGGATCTCCTTGCTGTCCAGTTGACTCTCAACCGTCTTCTCCTACAGCACAGTTCAAAAGCTTCAATTCTTTGGCGCTCAGCTTTCTTTATAGTCCAACTCTCACATCCATACATGACTACTGGAAAAACCATAGCTTTGACTAGATGGACCTTTGTTGCCAAAGTAATGGCTCTGATTTTTAATATGCTATCTAGTTTTGTCATAGCTTTTCTTCCAAGGAGCAAGCGTCTTTTAATCTCATGGCTGCAGTCACCATCTGCGGTGATTTTGGAGCCCAAGAAAATAAAGTCTTGTCACTGTTTCCATTGTTTCCCCATCTATCTGCCATGAAGTGATGGGACTGGATGCCATGATCTTATTTTTCTGAATGTTGAGCTTTAAGCCAGCTTTTTCATGCCTCTCTTTCACTCTCATCAAGAGGCTCTTGGTTCCTCTTCACTTTCTGCCCTAAGAGTGGTGTCATTTGCATATCTGAGGTTATTGATATATCTCCCAGCAATCTTGATTCCAGCTTGTGCTTCATCCAGCCTGGCATTTCGCATGATGTACTCTGCCTTTAAGTTAAATATGCAGGGTGACAATATACAGCTTTGACATACTCCTTTCCCAATTTGGAACCAGTCCATTGTTCCATGTCTGCTTCAGAATACAGATTTCTCAGGAGGGTGGTAAGGTGGTCTGGTATTCCCATATCTTGAAGAAATTTCCACAGTTTGTTGTGATCCGCACAGTCAAAGGCTTTGACGTAGTCAATGAAGCAGAAGTAGATGTTATTCTGGAACTCTGTAGCTTTTTCTATGATCCAACAGATGTTGGCAATTTGATCTCTTGTTCCTCTGCCTTTTCTAAAAACAGCTTGAACATGTATAAATTCACGGTTCTTGTACTGTTGATGACTGGCTTGGAGAATTTTGAGCATTACTTTGCTAGTGTGTGAGATGAGTGCAACTGTGTGGTAGTATGAACATTCTTTGCCATTGCCCTTCTGATGTACATGCAGAGTACAACATGTGAAATGCCAGACTGGATGAAGCACGAGCTGGAATCAAGATTGCTGGGAGAAATATCAATAACCTCAGATATGCAGATGATACCACACTTATGGCAGAAACTGAAGAACTAAAAAGTCTCTTGTTGAAAGTGAAAGACGAGAGTGAAAAAGCTGGCTTAAAACTCAGCATTCAATAAACAAAGATCACGGCATCTGCTCCCATCACTTCATGGCAAATAGATGGGGAAACAATGGAAATGGTGATAGAGTTTCTTTTCCTGGCCGCCAAAATCACTGTGGATGGTGAGGGCAGCCATGAAATTAAAAGACGCTTGCTCCTTGGAAGAAAAGCTATGACAAACCTAGACAGCATATTACAAAGCAGACATATTACTTTGCCGACAAAAGTCTGTCTAGTTAAAGTTACGGCTTTTCCAGTAGTCATGTACAGATGTGAGAGTTGGACCATAAAGAAAGCTGAGCACGGAGGAACTGATGCTTTTGAACTGTGTTGTTGGAGAAGACTGTTGAGAGTCCCTTGAACTGCAAGGAGATCAAACCAGTCCATCCTAAAGGAAATCAGTCCTGAATATTCATTGGAAGGACTGATGCTGAAGCTGAAACTCCAATACTTTGGCCACCTGATGCAAAGAACTGACTCATTGGGAAAGACCCTGATGCTGGGAAAGATTGAAGGCAGGAGGAGAAGAGGCTGACAGAGGATGAGATGGTTGGATGGCATCACTGACTCGATGGACGTGAGTTTGAGCAAGCTCCTGGAGTTGGTGATGGACAGGGAAGCCTGGCGGGCTGCAGTCCATGGATTCACAAAGAGTCGAACAGGACTGAGCGACTGAACTGAACTGATTCTGACTAGGGTGAGGTGATACTTCATTGTAGGTTTAATTTACATTTCTCTGATAATTAGGGATGTTTAGCATTTTTCGTTTGTTTGTTGTCCATCTGTATGTCTTTTTTGGAGAAATGTCTGTTTAGCTCTGCCACTTATTTTGTGATTGGGTTTTTTGTTTTTTAATATTGAACTGTTTTTATATTTTGGAGATTAATCCCTTGTCAGTTGCTTTTTTTGCAAATATTTTCTCCCATTCTGAGTGTTGTTGTTGTTGTTGTAGTTGTTGTTGTTTTTTTTTCATTCTTACCTTGTCAGTGAAGACACTGTGGTAAAGAGAAGTTAAGTAACTTGCCTTAGGCCACATAGATAGTATGTTGAAGAGCTAGAATTTGAAACCAAGGAGGCTGGATTGCAATTCAGAATCTATGCATGTGTATATGCATATACATGCATGTGTGCACACACACACATACACTATACACATATCTCTGTGTGTGTTGGCTCTATCTACCTACCTACCTACCTACCTATCTGATTGCCATAATATCCTAGGGGAGTGGTCTCTACATTCTGCCTTTTTTTAGTGTAATATCTGGTGTTATATTTGTCATGGCTCGAATTCCAGCTCCATCATTACCTAACTGCACCTAAGTTTTCTCACTTATAAAATGCGGGCAATAACCATACCTACTTTTGTCACCTAGGATTCTTGGTTGCAGGCAACATCAACCAACTCTAGTTAACATAAGAAAAGCAGACAATTTCTTGGAAGGATATGAGGAAGGCTGGCAAATCAGGCTCAGAAAATGGCAGAAACCAAAGAAAACTGCAGGACCAGGTTAGGTACTGCTTCCAAAAGTCCTAGACTCTGACAGCCACTTTGGCACCTCCATCACTGATTATTTGATGTCTCTACTGCTGAAAGGCAATACTCATTTCTGATGCCATGACCTTGATGAAATTATCAAATTCACCCAGTTTAGGGCACTTGCTCATGCCCTAGTCCAAGGAACAAGGATTGTCTGGATCTGGCAGTGGGATTCTGCCTTTCATGATGATTCACTCAATGGTGGTGTTTCCAAAAAAGGGGGGAAATGTTCAGAACAACCAAAAAGTTTTAGATTAAAAGCAAATCAAAACAAAATGAAACAGAAACTACTGGACAAAATTCTACAGTTCACCTCATAGGGTTATTGCAAGGATTAAATGAAGGGCATGTAGTAAGAACCATGTTACTCTTACCTTTTATTCAGTTCAGTTCAGTCGCTCAGTCATATCCAACTCTTTGTGACCCCATGGACCGCAGCACGCCAGGCCTCCCTGTCTATCACCAACTCCCGGAGTTTACTCAAACTCATGTCCATTGAGTTGGTGATGCCATCCAACCATCTCATTCTCTGTCGTTCCCTTCTCCTCCTGCCTTCAATTTTTCCCAGCATCAGATGCCAGGGTCTTTTCCAATGAGTCAGTTCTTCATATCAGGTGGCCAAAGTATTGGAGTTTCAGCTTTGGCATCAGTCCTTCCAATGAATATTCAGGACTGATTCCCTTAAGATGGACTGGTTAGATCTCCTTGCTGTCCAAGGGACTCTCAACAATCTTCTCCAACACCACAGTTCAAAAGCGTCAGTTCTTGAGCACTCAGTTTTCTTTATAGTCCAACTCTCACATCCATTCATGACTACTGGAAAAACCATAGCTTTGACTAGATGGACCTTTGTTGGCAACGTAATGTCTCTGCTTTTTAATAAGCTGTCTAGGTTGGTTGTAGCTTTTCTTCTAAGGAGCAAGCGTCTTTTAATTTCATGGTTGCAATCACCATGTGCAGTGATTTTGGAGCCAAAAAATATAAAGTCTGTCACTGTTTCCCCATCTATTTGCCATCTATTTACCTTTTACTATTTTATTATTTATTTATTTTATTACCTTTTATTATTACTTATATATTATTTTATAGAGCCTCTTGATGAAAGTGAAAGAGGAGAGTGAAAAGGTTGGCTTAAAACTCAACATTCAGAAAACTAAGATCATAGCATCCCATCTCATCACTTCATGGCAAATAGATGGGGAAACAGTGGCTGACTTTATTTTTGGGGGCTCCAAAATCACTGCAGATGGTGATTGCAGCCATGAAATTAAAAGACGCTTACTCCTTGGAAGGAAAGTTATGGCCAACCTAGACAGCATATTAAAAAGCAGAGACATTACTTTGCCAACAAAGGTCCGTCTAGTCAAGGCTGTGGTTTTTCCATTGGTCATGTATGGATGTGAGAGTTGGACTACAAGGAAAGCTGAGCACCAAAGAATTGATGCTTTTGAACTGTGCTGTTGGAGAAGACTCTTGAGAGTCCCTTGGACTACAAGGAGATCCAACCAGCCCATCCTAAAGGAGATCAGTCCTGAGTGTTCACTGGACGGGCTGATGTTGAAGCTGAAACTCCAATACTTTGGCCACCTGATGCAAAGAGCTGACTCATTGGACAAGTCCCTGATGCTGGGAAAGGTTGAAGGCAGGAGGAGAAGGGGACAACAGAGGATGAGATGGTTGGATGGCATCACTGAATCAATGGACATGAGTTTGAGTAAACTCCGGGAGTTGGTGATGGACAGGGAGGCCTGGCGTGCTGCAATCCATGGGGTCGCAAAGAGTCGGACATGACTGAGCAACTGAACTGCACTGAACTGAAATATTATTTTGTAGCACACTATAATATAGGACCCGCTTTTCAGCTGTGAGTTTGTGCCTTCTTGTCTAATGTCTTCCTGTGATGATTTCTAATTTTTTTAACATTCGACTCTATTCCTACCAAGACAAAACTAGTTGAAATAGGAAAAATAATACATAGCTCAAACTTATTTCAATGTATAGCATTTCATTTCATCTTCACAGCAACACTATGAGGTTGGTATTATTTCCCTCTATTTCCCAGTTGGGGAAATTGAGACTCGGAGAATTATTGTAAATATTAATATCATCTGAGGTCACAGCTGTTGATGAGCATTTAAACCCAAATCTTCCGACTTGTCCAGCACTTTCACCATACTGTGCCCAATCAGGGGAAGATGAGAAATTTCACTCTACAGTTTCCCTCTAGTCTTAACTTCCTGTCCTTAGAGATGTTATATCCATCTTTCCAAATGAGTTTTTGTGGTATAGTTTGGCTATTAAGAGCACAGAACCAAATTTGAATTCTACCTCTACTACTTCCTAACTGTGGGACTTTTGACAATTAACTAACTAAACCTCTTTGAACCTAGGTTTTCTCATCTGTAGAATGGGGACACTAGCACCTCACTCAGAGTTACAGTGAAGGTGATATTAGATAATGGATGAAAAGTACTTACCAAAGTTCTTGGCACAAAATTGTTCTCATTATTCAAGTATTAATATTCCTGGATAAATGCAGAAGGGGATGAGTAGAAGAAGCAAGGTGTTTACTGACATAATTATTTTGGTAGTTTAGACATCACTCTCCTTTTCCTTTAATTACACATATGTGTCTATGTATATAGTCTCTCTGCTTAGCTACCTTTTGAGAGTCTTTTGAGGCCTAGCCTAAGTTACATTTCTCTATGAGGCCTTCTCCTATTGGTCTGTCCTCTATCAGTCTCTCCCTTCTCTTCATGCCTACAGTGTCTGCATTGTCAATACAGTCCTTCCTTGGTATCTGTCAGGGATAGATTCCAGGACCTCCACTGATAGCAAAATCTGTGGATGCTTAAGCCCCTTGTATAAAATGGCACATTTGCAGATAACCTACTTGCATCCTCCCATATACTTTAAATCATCTATAGATTATTTATAATACCTAATACAATGTAAATACTTTGTAAATAGTTATAAATACAGTGTAAATGCTATGTAAATAGTTGCTGGGGTGTGGCAAATTCAAGTTTTGCCTTTTGGATCATCTTTCTGGAATTTAAGAAACTATTTTCAATCTGTGATTAGTTGAATCTGCAGATGTGGAAACTGTTGCTATAGAGGGCCGACTATACTGTGTAACTCTGCACCTCTAAAATCTTTTGTATGGTTTCAGCTAGTGTAGTGGACTGAATGTTTGTGCCCCATAAAATTCATATGTTGAAAACATATCGCAAGTGTGATGATATTTAGAGGTGTGGCCTTTGGAGGGTGATTAAATCATGATAGTTGGAACCCTCATGAGTGGGATTCGTGTCATTACAATTAGGCCCTAGAAAAATCCTTCTCCACTTCTGCCAATGAGGGCACAGTGAGAAGACTCCCCTCTGCACACTGGAAGAGAGCTCTCACCAGAACCTGATCATGCTGGCACCGTGATCTTAAACTTCTAGCCTTCAGAACTATGAGAAATAAATGTCTGCTGTTTTAACCCACCCAGTCTGTTATAGCAGCCTGAACTGAGATAGGTAGACTGCAAAGTTCTTGAGGATGGGTTGATTAGTGTCCCATGCGGACAAGTATAGGGCTAAGACAGCACAAGATAGTTGCCTAACAAATGTTTGTGACATGACTTAGTAACTGAACAACAACAACATGACCACAGAAAGGGCTCTCTTGTTTTCATTCCATCTTGCTGTACTGCCTAGTAGAACTATCTGTGCTAAGATTTCTCTAGGGATAGATCTAGCTTTAACTAGACAAACAGAGAGTATTTTAATCCTATAGTTTTTAATTAGCTCCCTATGTGAAAGGTCAGGGCCTACATGAAGGAAAAGATCCTTTGAGGTACCTTGGGCAGTGACTCCGAGATTCAGTGTCTCCTGCATCATGAAGGTGATCTTTAAATGTCATTTCACATCTGCTCTTCGGTGATGTGGACAGTATATTAGTTATGGTAATGCTAGCTGCTGTAACCGATAAATCCTCCATGTTTAGTGCCTTAACACAATGGAAGTTTATGTATTGGTTATGTACTGGTCCAATATTGGTATTCCTAGTCAGTGGTAGCCTTGACTAAGCTCTGCTCTGTGTATGCATTTAGGCACCAAGGCTGGTAGAGGTTCTGACATCTTCAGCTTGGTTTATCCAAGGTTGCTCTGAGTATCAACATACAGCAAGTGGGAAAGGAAAGAGGATAGAGGATTTTGCAGGTAAGGGCCAGGCCTGGAAGTGTTTGCAAATAACTTTTGTCCACTTTTTATTAGCCAGACATGACTACTATTAACTGCAAGGGAAGTTGAGAAGTGTAGTCTAGCTGGGTGCCAGGAAAAAAAGAGAGCATGCATGTTGGTGAAGTAGTTTCTGCCACGGATCATCGTCATCATTAACATTCTGGGCTGCTTCTGTGCTAGGTGGTGTGCTGTGTGTATTCACGTGTATTTGCTAATTTAGGCCTTGCACACCTAGTGATATGGGCACTATTTTTAACCCTGGTTTTTTGGATGAGAAAACTGAGGTTCAGATCATTCAAGGAGTTCTAAATCTGTACTTTGAACCTGGCTCTATTCGACCTCAGAGCTGGACCTCTTAACCTGTATACTTTTGTAACTGTGCTACGAGATTATTCTAGGTTGGAACGTATCCTGCTGGGTTATAACCTAATGGCAACACAGATCATTTAGTCAAAGGCTTTCTTTAGTTTTTTGGGTGTTTATATCATGTTATAGCTGGCCAACTTCCCAGTCATATTTCAGTGCTCCACAGGTGAGCCTTCAAAAAATGTCCATAGATGAAATATACTGCTTCAAGCAGATTTTTATCCACAGTTTCTCTTGGAACGTTGTCCACAGAGGGTATATGACGTGTTTATGAACCCAGGGAATGATGATTGGAAATGAGGCTGGAAATCTCACAAGCTACCTCTTTGACGAGGTTTCCAGCTCCCTTTGAGTCTTATGGGATGCTGATCTAAGTGCACTCTTGTGGTGTTGGGAAAGCTCTGCTTTGGGTCTTGGCCATCATCAAAAGGGCTGGGAAGTGAGGCATTCGGGGATGCAAATTAGCACTACTCTGCGGCCAAAGCTATAAAGAAGTCTGACTACCTGAGGTCAGGAGCCTCACACACTGAAGGCAACCGACCTTCAGGTACCTGGTTTGCCACGGTGGAGGGTGCACCTGGAGAGAGCAGAGGAGACCTGGTTACAGCAAAACCCCTGCTCTGTGAGAGGGGAGGGCTGCAACAAGCTTGGATTTCATACCAATTGACCAAAGATAGTAGCCTGATGGAGGAGGTTTAGAAATCTGATAGGAGGCTACCTAATGTTGGGAGAAAACATACATAAACTCAAAGATTTGAATGAAATGGTACCAATCTCAGAAAGTTGTGAGAATTAAATGAGTTATGCATGTAAAGTTCTCAGAACAGGTCCTAGTACCTAGTAAGTACTCAAAAAATATTTGCTATTCTTGTTAATTTTGTATATTTTTGATCATTTCCTGAGGATAGTCATGGGAGTAGAATGGTGGGGTTGAGGAGTGTATCTGTTTTTAAGATCTTGTATGCATATTGCCTTCTTCAGGGGATCTTCCCAACCCTGGGATTGAACACAGGTCTCCTGCTTCCGTGATAGCTCAGTTGGTAAAGAATCCACCTGCAATGCAGAAAACCCCAGTTTGATTCCTGGATTGGGAAGATCCACTGGAGAAAGGATAGGCTACCTACCCCAGTATTCTTGGGCTTCCCTTGTAGCTCAGCTGGTAAAGAATCCGCCTGCAATGTGGGAGACCTGGGTTTGATCCCTGGTTGGGAAGATCCCCTGGAGAAGGGAAAGGCTACCCACTCCAGTATTCTGGTCTGGAGAATTCCATGGACTGTATAGTCCATGGGGTCACAAAGAGTTGGGCACGACTAAGCAACTTTCACTTTCACTTTCATGCATATTGCCAAATTGCTCGACTGAAAGGCATACTAATATACTCTCTTACCAGTAGTGCAGGACAGTGCATTTTCCCTAAAACTCTCTCATTACTTGTCCTTCTCCATCTCCATACAAATGCTTCTAAACTAAACACCTAAATGTAAGGGTAGACTCTATAAAACTCTTTGAGGAAAACACAGGCAGAACACACTTTGACATAAATTGCAGCAAGGTCTTTTTTGACCCACCTCCTAGAGTAATGGAAATAAAAACAAAAATAAACAAATGGAACCTAATTAAACTTAAAAGCTTTTGTACAGCAAAGGAAACCATAAACAAGATGAAAAGACAACCCTCACAATGGGAGAAAATATTTGCAAACGAAGCAACTGGCAAGAGATTTATCTCCAAAATATACGCATAGCTCATGCAGCTCAATATAAAAAAACAAAACACCAAACAACCCAATCATAAAAGAGGCTAAAGGGACTTCCCTGGCAGTCCAGTGCTAAGACTCTGAGCTTCCACTGTAGGGGGCGTTGGTTCGATCCTTGGACAGGGAACGAAGACCCTACATGCTGCATGGCATGGGCAAAAGGAAAAAAAAGGGGGGGCTGGAGACCTAAATAGTGAAAGTGCAAGTGTTATTTGCTCAGTCGTATCTTACTCTTTGAGACCCCATAAACTGCCAGGCTCCTCTGTCCATGGAATTCTCTAAGCAAGAATGCTGGAGTGGGTAGCCATTCCCTTCTCCAGGGGATCTTCCCAACCCAAGGATTGAACCCTGGTCTCCTACATTGCAGGTGGATTCTTTACCATCTTAGCCACAAAGGAAGCCTTAAAGACCTAAACTGACATTTATCCAAAGAAGACATACAGATGGTCAACAAACACATGAAAAGATGCTCAACATCATTAATCACCAGAGAAATGCAAATCAAAACTACAATGAGGTATTACCTCATACCAGTCAGAATGGCCATGATCAAAAAATCTACAAACAGGGATTTCCCTGGAAGGCCAGTGATTAAGAATTTGCCTTCCAGTGCAGAAGGTGTGGGTTTAGGGAGCTAATATTCCACGTGCCTTGCAGCCAAAAAAGCCAAAAACATAAAACTGAAGCAATATTGTAACAAATTCAATAAAGGCTTTAAGAATGGTCCACATCAAAAAAAATCTTCAAAAAAATCTACAAACATTGGAGTGTTTGTCCTTTATTGTTGATTTTAAGCATTTCCTATATATTAGAGACTTTGCTGTTTGAATCTCAATTTTGTTTATGACATTTTTTGACATACAGGCTATTTTATTATTATATAGTCAAATCTTTGCATCTTTATAGTTTTGTCTTTGGTGTTATACCTAGAATATTTTCTTTACCCCCAAATTATGTTTTCATTTAGTTTTTATAGCTTCAGTTTTTTTTAACCTTTAACTTTTTATATCATCTGGAATTGATGTTGGTTCAATTTATCCCCAAATAGGTAACAATTGTCCCAGTATCTTTCTTTCCCCACCGAATTGAAATATTGTCCTTATTGAATACTACATTAGTATGTACTTTAGGGGCTGTGTCTACCCTTTCTTTCCTGATCCATTGATGTACCAGTCTAGCCCTCTGCTGGTATCATGCTGTTTTAATTATTATTGCTTTAAGAAACATTCAAGTATCTGTCAGGGCAGGTTCTTCATTACTCTTTTTTTAAAAAAAAACTTGGTTATTAAATAGATCAGCAAACATAAAAGCTGTTTTATAGATGTATTTATCTTCTGAGATTAGCAATTCTCCAAAATACTTTTTCTCTTCTTTCAAAATGTGCAGTTATTTTTATAGGTAGTGGTTCTAGAAGGCTGGTGTAGTGAAAGCATATACTTTGTGTGTGTGTAAAAACATTTCCAGCTCCTTAGTATGTGGAGTATTGTAGCATTTTACAGCTAGAAGTTATCTTCAAGATCATTGAGTCCAGCTACCTTATTTCACAAATGAGGCATTCAAACTTTAGCAGTCAGGCAGTTAGTGGCAAGACTAGGGAGAAAACCAAGCAAGGCTCCTGACTCCAAGATATCAGCACAAAAGAGATGATAATGAATAATTATCCTATCATCTCATGCACTGACATTCATGACAGCATTTAACACATACCCTTTGACACAGAATTCTCCTGAATTTCACTTATTTTTTCCCTTCTCTTCCTCACACCCCAATTTAAAGGTCTAAACAACCTCTTTCTGCCTCTATCATAGACTTTATAAATATAAATGTTGTATGTAGTACATAGTATTTTACCAGAAAACTACAATAAGATAAATTTAGACTATAGTTTGAGGATGTAATTATAGTTTGTCAGGAGACAAAGGGAGTTAAAAATACAAAGCTAAGCCCACAGCAATAAATATTGTACAAGACATTCATTACATTACGGAAATCCAAAGGAATTTGCAAAATCTCTTTCTGGAGAGTTTTGTTCAGCTTTGTAGTACAGAATCATCAAACTGAGCCGTGCTTTTGGATATGCCCAAACTGTACCTTTTAAAATAAGTGTTAGCAGTTAAGGAGATTAGTTTGCAGAGCTTTTGGAATATATACATAGTCGATCATATTTAGCTCACTTGGCCTAAATTGCTCTGACCAGCAAAGGCCAAAAGTTATGTTCCCCTCAAATGTACATGTTGGCCTCTTGAGAAATGTTTAGATTGTAACATTTACTACTCTGAGCCCAAGTAGTATGGTTTGTACTCCAACAACCTGCAGGCTCAAAATCTTTGATGAGAGTTCCTGCCAAGGAGTCGATATTGAATAGGCAGAAACCATGCAAAGTTGAGAAGCAATTATCTAGCCAGAATTTATGTTGGGGTAGGAGGAGATGAAAGAGTAGGGTAGAAACAAGATGGGGACCTATGATTCTATTCCTGTTCGAAAAGTTCAGACACACAAGTGCACGTTTCTGTGTTAGCATTCAAGAATGTTTTATATCTCTCACAAAGGGAACTGTTCATAATAACGGGCAAGAGAGACCTCTGCCAACCTTGGGAAAGAAATTGCCTTGGTGGAAGAAAGTCATGCACCAATGAATTCCTACTATTGAGTTATATTAATATTTTAATGTTATTCCCCTCATTCTCATCAGTAAAGAGCTGAACACTCTTTGGGTATGTTTCATGCCATTAGACATAGTGGTAGCTTATGGATTTGGGGCTAGGCTCAATGGTATGGTGGATAGAAGTTAGGCAAAATGAGTTTTAGTGTCATTCAGCCACTGCATGTCTGGGCAAATCACCATCCTCAGGCTCAAATATTACCCTTTGAGTTATAGACACTACTGAGAACCTGATAAATATTACGGCTGCTGCAGAGAAATGTATACATATACCTTATGCCCCTCCCCTCTAACACACACGAGGTTCAGAATATCTGGTTGAGGTGATTGCCATATCCCTTCCTATTCTATTAGGATCTCTGCTCAGAAACTTTTCTTTACAAAGTGAATTATAGGTGGGATGCCATAAAAAATATGAGAGGGTGCTTCTGAGTTTATAAAAGTGAACAATATCCCCTTAGGGGTTATATTTTTAATGATGGGCTTTTCAACATTGTCTCTGTGTATATACATACATGTGCATGTGCAAAATTGATGGAAAATGACCAATAAAGTGCTTAGCAGTTACTCACCATTATGTCATTTGGGGTAACTTTGGTAGTTTGTCTTCACCAAGAAAGTAGGTAAATAAATGACTTTAGTACAATTGTGAGATTTCTGTGGTACATAATTTTTGAAATATCCTGTATTCTTAGCACTATATACATGTGAATTTCTTAGTATCTGCTGTCCTATTACTGTTGTTCAGTTGCTAAGTCATGTCTGACTCTTTTTATATTTAGTGAGAAAGTCTCTACATTTCTTGTTTTTTCATTAATTTATCCATTTGGAAATATGGTAATCGAGAGGAAAGCAAGAATATACTTAGATTTTTAGGGGCCTGAGACAAGACCTAGTTATAAACATGCTTCTAACTCTTAGTCTCCACCTACCACGTAGTAGTCTCCATTTCCAGCCCCCAGTTTTCTTCTATAATGTCTGCTTGAAAATTTGGGTGAAAGTCCAGTGTACCAAGGTCAAGCAGTTTGTTTGCATGATTTAAGTTAGTACTGTTCTGAGAAAGCTAAAACAGTATTTATTTGGTAATTATACTTTGCATTTTAGACACACACTTTAATGGCTAATAAGGCTAGAATTTTCCATATGTTTTTAACTGAATTTTAAATTCATAATTATATCTGCAGTTAGCCAGTTTAAACCCAATACATGTCAGAATTAAGTTAAAAACCTGGTACTTTGGGTATGTCTAATGATCTTTGTCTCTGGGTTGTATTTATGAGATTCTCATTTCCATTTACAGCCATTTTTATAAAACGAGAGAACAAAATGCAATAAAATATTCAACTGGTTGCATAAGCATTTATAGTTGTATAAAGATGGTGACCCAGTTAAAAATGTAGCTGTTGGCTAGTAGTATAGCTTGCATAAAAATCGATGATCACCTTTAAATCTAACTTTTGGGCTTCTCTGCTGGCTCAGTGGTAAAGAATCCACCTGCAATACAAGAGATGTGGGTTCAATCCCTGGGTCAGGAAGATCCCCTGGAGAAGGAAGTGGCAACCCACCCCAGTATGCTTGCCTGGAGAATCGCATGGACAGAGGAAACTGGCAGGCTACAGTCTATGAGGTCAGAAAAAGAGTCGGATGTGACTTAGTGACTAAACAACAACAAAATCTAATGTTTGGCAAAGTTAACACTCATCATATCTCCTGTGCAGCTCTAGGAAACAGTTCCAATAAACAGATAAATTCAGCTCCTTTTTAAAATATATTTTTTTAACATCAAAGTGTTACATGCAAAGTTTCTTTTTAAGGTCTGATAATGCTAAAAGGCCTTTAAGGGAAGACATCAGTCCTTTGCCCCATCTCATTCACTAGTGGCAACCTTTTAAATCTGTAGCTATTTCTTCTAATATTTATTTCCATTTTTCAAATTATACACACACACACACACACACACACACATATATATATATATATATATACATCCACATAAACACATTTTTAATAGAGTTTAGACATTACATACTGATTCTCTATTATGTCAAATCTGGATTTTAGCTCACATATTTACTTTTCTCTTCCCCATACCATATATTCCTAGTATTTCTCATTTTTTGTTTAAATCTACTATACTTTTATTACTGTGTTTATACAAATATCATTCACTGCTGAGCCTATTGGTGAACTAAGACTACAGTTACTTTCTTTTTCAACTTTTTGCTTTTCCTGAAGTTACTTGTTGACTGACTTTCATGTTACTTCTTTTGATTTTTGTCACATTAGGTAAAAATTTCCAGCATCCCTTAAGAGATTTGTAACAATTTTCCATAACTTGTCAGAGGACATAAGCCTTAAGCTCCACTAGAATGCAAATTTCAAAAAGTTAGAAACTTAATTTTGTTCATAACTATATCCTCAGGGCCTAGAATAGCCTTAAAAAGTAATAGTTTTTCCATAGATACTTGTTAGATGAAACATAAAAAGAATATTTTTCATTTCTGATTTTCCTTGGAAGCATCCCTTCTGAAACCCCTCATCTGGACTGACTTGCTTCATGGCTGACATTTGTGTTTCTACCTTCACTTCCTTATTGTTGGATTTTCTGTTTTCTGAATCCCATGTCTTCTATTTTCTTGGTTTGCATATTTATTTTGTAGAACATATCCTCCAGAAGCTTCTAGAGTTTGAAAGTTTTTTATGGAGATAAATTTTGCACTTGTACAGTTGAAACTATCTTTAGCATACACTTGCTTTATAATTTTATTGCACACCAAATTCACTTGAAATTTTGAATGCCTTGCTTTTCCAGTATTGATTACCATTCTCCCACCCTTTGCAGGCACTTAATGTTTTAATTTCCTCCCCTCTAATGAATCGTTTGTCATTCTTCCACCTACTTCCCACCTCTAAATACTGTGGTTTGGGGATGCAGATATATCCAAGTGTTTCATTATCTATTGCTATGTGGCAAACTATTACAAAATATAGTGGCTTTAAAGGATAACCACATTCTTTTTTTTTTTTTCTCAAGATTTTGTGCATGGACTGGTCTCTCCATGAGATGTCATTTGAAACTGCAGTTGTCTATGTGCTTAACTAAACTAGAATGCCCTTATATGGTGCACTCACATGGCTGGCAGTTGGTGCTAACTGTTGACCATTAGCTCAGTTAGAACTTTCAATCAGAGCGCCTTTGCTTCTCCTCCATGTGACATTTCCATTTGGCTTGAACTCTGATTGGATGGTACCCAGTTTCCTAAAAGAAGGAAGTGAATGCTGTGAGTCCTCTTAAAGCTTGTGCTCAGCACTCTCAGAATGTAACTTTTGCTGTATTCCATTGGTCAAAGCTAGTTACAAGTAGCTGAGATTCAAGGGGAGGGAAAATAAACTCCAACTGCTGATGTGGGGAACAGCAGGAGAACAGAGGAATTGCTAGGAATCATCTTTGGAGACTAGCTACCATACCTAGTTTCATCAAAGATAGAGTTTGTGTTGCTGGTCTCTGTCCTCTTATTGGTTTTATGTGATTTTTCAAGAGGAAGAGGGGCAGAAATATTTGTACCAACTTGAAATCAGAAATGCATTCAATTTAAAGAAATATTTGCTTATTAGCTATCAAAACTTTTACTTATGATTTTAAAAAATATTATCATTGTTGGGAATTGATTCTTCAGATTTCCACAGCAGATTGTTGCTCAATATTAATAAAATTTGGCTGCACAATGCTGGTCAATGAATTAAACTAAAAGGTGGCAGGGAGTGGGAGAAAGAAGCTGATATTTGTTCATTCATTTATTTATTCATTCTTCATTTGTAAAGGGATATTAAAACAGGACTCTTTACACCTCAGTTTTAGCTTAGGCCCCAAAAGATTGAGAACAACATCCTCAGTTTTAAAGTGGGGCCCTTTAATATGAGACTTGCAACAGAGATTTCTAGAAACAAGTTTTGCAATCCATATCCCATCAGAAATCTTGAAGGTATTAAAGGGCTGAAGTTAAAGAAATAGAGAGAGAGAGAGAGCATTTCTTTGTAGAGAAATACTGGATGGCAGTGGCATGCTCTGTCACTTCTCCACTGTGCCTCATATAGTGTGGGGAGATGGGGACTTCCCCGCACCTTTTGTCAAATGAGAGGGACTTAGAAGAGATGATTCTGAAAGCTTGATAAGTGTCCTTTGAAGATTAGGAGAAACAAAACACAGTACCTAATTCTTGTCTGAGAAATCTAAAGTCACTGTCTGTAGACCTGAGGAAAAAGAGAAGAGGATGGAGAAGGAAGCAAAAGTAAAAGCAGCAGAAGGAGAAAGGAGATGCATTATTTTGGTGTTATGGATGATTTGCTTTTGTTCTATGGACATACAGGAAAATCAGCTTGGAGACATCTTTTAAAAAGACTGTGCAAGAGATTATCTGGAGGGAGAGGCAAAGTGTGCCAGCAGGAGATGGAGCTCAGAATCCTAAAGCTGAAAGTTTTAGAATTTTAGGAGGCCAGCAGAAGGATAAACATATAAATCAATGGAATGGAATTCAGAGTCCAGATGTAAACCCATATATCTATGATTGTCTGACTTTCAATAGGGATGTCAAGACCACTTTTCAATGGGGAAAGCCTAGTCTCTTCAATAGGTAGTATTAGGACAACTGGATATCCACATGCAAAAGAGTGAAGTTGGACTCTCACTTTATACCATGTACAAAAACAAACTCATGGTGGTATGATTTGAGAGAATAGCATTGAAACATGTATATTACCATATGTGAAATAGATCACCAGTCCAGGTTCAATGCATGAGACAGGGTGTTCAGGGCCAGTGCACTGGGATGACTCTGAGGGAGGGGATGGGGAGGGAGGTGGGAGGGGGGTTCAGGATGGGGGACACATGTACACCCATGGCTGATTCATGTCAATGTATGGGAAAACCACTACAATATTGTAAAGTAGTTAGCTTCCAAGTAAAATAAATAAATAAAAACGAACTCAAAATGAATCAAAGGCTTAAACATAAGAGCTAAAATTGTAATAAAATCTTTAGATGAAAACCTAAGGGTAAATACTCCTGACTTTGGATTCTAATAATAAAAATGATAACCACTATTATTTCTTGAGGTCTTAGTAGCGCCCAGGCACTTTCATTTGCATTATCTCACAGAATTCTCATGGCCACCTTGGGAGATAGGGAGTATTATTACTTCCAACTTATAGACTGAGCTTCAGAGAGGTTAAGTGACTTGCTCAAGGTCATACAGCTGGTAAATGGTAGGGCCAGGATTCAACTCCTGATCTACTTGACTCAACAGCTCAAACACTGAAGCACAATATTACACAGGCACCTTGAAGTCTGCCAATTGCTGACCTGATTTTCTTACTGGGGGAGATCAGGCCGAATCCCTGAGGCCATTATTGCTGACTACCAGTGGATGAGCCTGCCCCTATTCACTACAATTCAGCCCCAGGCCTTGCTCTCTCATTTCCTACTTTTGTACCATCTGCAGCTGGCTTAGGTCCTCCCATTTCTGCAGGAGTGGAACATCTGGTTAACCCTTTCCTTCTGTAGGGGATCTCAGGGGAGGGTATGAGTCAAGGGCTGCTCCTGGAGAGGCCTGGCAATGCTTTTACTCTTCATTAAATGTTTATGTGCATTATATACTTTATTATATGCAATTGGGTTTCTTATATGGTACTCCAGTGCATAAATGACTCCCTAGACACATTTGTGAATTTTCATTGTTATAATATAAAGGCTAGCCAAGTTACAAGGCAGACATGTTTTAAACTATTCAATTATTCCCAGTACAGTAACCAAATCCAGGGGAGATTTGGCTTTTCACCCTTCACAGGATTGCTTGCTAGACAGTGTTAGTACTTCTATTTGTCAAAAAGTTTCAGTTTTGAATTTGAGTTGTTAGGAAGATGGGAAAGGCCATGGATATACTATTACCCCCATTTTCAGTTCATTTTAGATCAACTTGTACCTTTTCCTTCTGTGGGTAGTTTATATAACATAAAGGTATATCTTCAGTTCAGTTCAGTCACTCAGTCATGTCCGACTCTTTGCGACCCCATGAACCGCAGCACGCCAGGCCTCCCTGTCCATCACCAACTCCCTGAGTCCACGCACACCCATGTCCATCGAGTCGATGATGCCATCCAGCCATCTCATCCTCTGTCATCCCCTTCTCCTCCTGCCCTCAATCTTTCCCAGCATCAGGGTCTTTTCCAATGAGTCAGCTCTTCACATCAGGTGGCCAAAGTATTGGAGTTTCAGCTCCAACATCAGTCCTTCCAATGAACACCCAGGACTGATCTCCTTTAGGATGGACTGGTTGGATCTCTTTGCAGGCCAAGGGACTCTCAAGAGTCTTCTCCAACACCACAGTTCAAAAGCATCAATTGTTCGGCGCTCAGTTTTCTTTATAGTCCAACTCTCACATCCATACATGACCACTGGAAAAACCATAGCCTTGACTAGATGGACCTTTGTTGGCAAAGTAACGTCTCTGCTTTTAAATATGCTGTCTAGGTTAGTCATAACTTTCCTTCCAAGGAGTAAGCGTCTTTTAATTTCATGGCTGCAGTCACCATCTGCAGTGATTTTGGAGCCCAGAAAAATAAAGTCAGCCACTGTTTCCACTGTTTCCCCATCTATCTGCCATGAAGTGATGGGACTGGATGCCATGATTTTAGTTTTCTGAATGTTGAGCTTTAAGCCAACTTTTTCACTCTCCACTTTCACTTTCATCAAGAGGCTCTTTAGTTCTTCACTTTCTGCCATAAGGGTGGTGTCATCTGCATATCTGAGGTTATTGATATTTCTCCTGGCAATCTTGACTCCAGCTTGTGCTTCCTCTAGCCCAGCGTTTCTCATGATGTACTCTGCATATAAGTTAAATAAGCAGGGTGACAATATACAGCCTTGACGTACTCCTTTCCCTATTTGGAACCAGTGTGTTGTTCCATGTCCAGTTCTAACAGTTGCTTCCTGACCTGCATACAGGTTTCTCAAGAGGCAGATCAGGTGGTCTGGTATTCCCATCTCTTTCAGAATTTTCCACAGTTTATTGTGATCCACACAGTCAAAGGCTTTGGCATAGTCAATAAAGCAGAAATAGATGTTTTTCTGGAACTCTGTTGCTTTTTCAATGATCCAGTGGATGTTGGCAATTTGATCTCTAGTTCCTCTGCCTTTTCTAAAACCAGCTTGAACATCCGGAAGTTCACGGTTCACGTATTGCTGAAGCCTGGCTTGGAGAATTTTAATTATTACTTTACTAGCATGTGAGATGAGTGCAATTGTGCAGTAGTTTGAGCATTCTTTGGCATTGCCTTTCTTTGGGATTGGAATGAAAACTGACCTTTTCCAGTCCTGTGCCCACTGCTGAGTTTTCCATATTTGCTGGCATATTGAGTGCAGCACTTTCACAGCGTCATCTTTCCGGATTTGAAATAGCTCAACTGGAATTCCATCACCTCCACTAGCTTTGTTCATAGTGATGCTTCCTAAGGCCCACTTGACTTCACATTCCAGGATGTCTGGCTCTAATGAGTGATCACACCATCGTGATTGTCTGGGTCATGAAGAACTTTTAGGAAAGCTAGTATCTTTATACTGAGAAGATGATGAAGCCATGGGTATTAAGAAATATGACATCATGCATTCACTCATTTATTCATTTTTTAAAGCTGACTTGTGTTGAGCGTTTACTGTACTTTCAGCAGAGTGCTGATAGCTAAGATGATAAAGAATCTGCCTACAGTGCAGGAGACACGGTTCAATCTGGGTCTGGAAGATTCCCTGGAGAAGGAAATGGCAACCCACTCCAGTATTCTTGCCTATAGAATTCCATGGACAGAGGAGCCTGAAGGGCTATAGTCCTGGGAGTTGCAAAGAGTCAGACACGACTGAGCGACTAACACTTTCACTAAATGTGTGGAGATGTATATAAGACATGGTGTTCATTTTCAAAGAATCCATCTTTTAGTGGGGCAACGGTAAATGTACAATTTCAGTGTAGTGTGATAACTGCTATGAAAGAGATATGCCCAGAGTATTAGGAGAAAACAGATTAGAGAATGGTACATGAAAAAAACCTGACAAATAAGTCATTCATTGAAGTCAACACTTTTCTTCACAGAAAGGTATTTGCTTTAGAGAAGTAGGTGTTTCTCTGGCTGCAATGGAGATGGCCCCCTGGACAACCTGGGAATCCACATATTAAAGATGGTGGATTGCTGTCAGCCTGGCACCCTGCATACATAAGGACTGATCTGCCTACTCTTCAGGTGCCCAGTACTGTTATATGAGCAGGAAAGAAACTTCTATGAGGTTTGCGTGATTATACATTTCAGAGTTTATATGTTACAGCATTTAGCCCATCCTCATCAATACAATTCGGAGAAGGCAATGGCATCCCACTCCAGTACTCTTGCCTGGAAAATCCCATGGATGGAGGAGCCTGGTAGGCTACAGTCCATGGGGTCGCTAAGAGTCGGATACGACTGAGCGACTTCACTTTCACTTTTCCCTTTCATGCACTGGAGAAGGAAATGGCAACCCACTCCAGTATTCTTGCCTGGAGAATCCCAGGGACGGTGGAGCCTGGTGGGCTGCCATCTATGGGGTCGCACAGAGTCGGACACGACTGAAGTGACTTAGCAGCATCAATACAATTACAAGGTCACATCAGTTTTCATAATATCTTGATTCTGGCCCCTCCTCTCCATCACCTCTGCCACCATTAAGATCCTCACTGTGTCCCTCCTGGACTACAGTAACCATCTTCTAACTTCTTTTTCTTCCCTGCCTTCAGCTCTCCTTGCTAAGTGGAAGACTATTATGTTTTACCCAACATGTTTCAGAGAAACAATGCTTTAGGCCAGAGGACTATTAAAGAAAGGACTGCTTCAGGGGTAGGCACTCCTCAGATACTTCTCCTGTGCAGGCAGCCTTCTTCTCTGCCTCTGTTCAAGGCAGTTTGTAAAATAGCCCATGGGCTAGAACCCAGCCAGAATTGCTTGGCTTTTCTCTAGTTTAAGGACCCAGAGAGATGTCATATAGCATCTGCTGCTGGACAGTAGAGAAGCAAGTTTGAGAGTATGAATGGTTCAGGGAAATTCATTCCTATTACTAGAAGGAGAACTCAAGGTACATGTTCTCCTGATTTAGTGGAGGAGTCAGAGTAAGTGATATTTTCATCCCAGCTCAACCACTTATTAGCTGTTGTGACACTGGGAAAGTTACTTGACCTCCTTCTTATTTCAGATTTTTTTTTCTGTAATATAGAAATAAAAATAAATAAAAATAAAAATTATAGAAACCTCAGAGAGTTGTGAGGATTACATGAGGTGTGATACATGTAAACTAATTGGAATAGCGGCTGGTACATAGTTAAGTCCTTAAATATTTTTACAATTATCATTTTTAATACTATGTAGAAAGAATAGCTCTTTTCTCATAATTATTATTTCTCTCACTTAAAAAGTTTTTCTGTATTGAATCAAAGTTTCTACTAGTGTTTTAGAAAAATAAAGCTACCAGGTAGCCAAAGACTTCCCTGGAGGGTACAAATTCTTCCTAGCTTGGAAATACAGCTTGCTCTGTTGCTGAGCTGTATTTAAATCCATATTTCCCAATGACTTTCAGTTATAGGAGGTTCTTCCTTGAAGCTTATCATGTTTAGAAATGCAATGCTGCTGCTAAGTCACTTCAGTTGTGTCCGACTCTGTGCAACCCCATAGACGCCAGCCCACTAGGCTCCCCTGTCCCTGGGATTCTCCAGGCAAGAACACTGGAGTGGGTTGCCATTTCCTTCTCCAATGCATGAAAGTGAAAAGTGAAAGTGAAGTCTCTCAGTCGTGTCTGACCCTTAGCGACCCCATGGACTGCAGCCTGCCAGGCTCCTCTGTCCATAGGATTTTCCAGGCAAGAGTACTGGAGTGGGGTGCCATTTCCTTCTCCATAGAAATGCAATATAGCTGTATAATTTTTTCCCAAGCTGAGGAACAAACACAAGCAAAAATGGGGGACAATTTTTAGGGAAAGCTTTTAAGGCCATGTTAGCTAAAGCCATGGCCAAAAGGAATATTGAGGTTTCTGGAGCTGTTTCAGGGTCAATACAAAGTGTTGTGTTTTGAGTCAAGTTCTCTCAGTGGACTCCTACCATTGTTATTTCTTGTCCTCTGAAGCATCTTTGTCACTTGTGTTTTCTGCTAAAGAGAAGTGATTTGTGGTTTCTTATGTGCCACATAGATCTGAGAGGGAAGATATCAGATTCTCCTATCTCGCCTTCTCCAACAAGATAAGGGCAGATGAGCAAGGGCACAGAGCATAAGCTTCATTTCTCTCTGGATCTGGTTAAGTAAGATTGAAAATTGCCACTGTTTCATTGTTTCCTACCTACTGTGAATTGAGGGTAAATAGGTGCTGAGGCAAGTATAGATAAAGACAGTAACCACCAAATCTTCAAAATATGAATACAACTAGCTCCACAGAAAGACTAGCATAACCCAACCAGCACTTTACAACACAAAGCCTTAGAACAGAGGTCACCAAACTTTTTCTGTAAAGGGCTAGATAAGTAAGTTTTGTGGGTCATACAATCTCTGTCACAACTACTTAATTTCACTATTGTACTGGGACAGCCATAGGCTATAATAAACAAATAGGCAAACTGTGTTCTAATAAAACTTTATTTACAAAAACAGGCAGCAGGCAGGGTTTGGTCCAAGGGCTATAGTTTGCTGACCTCCTATTTAGAGATTTATAGAACTCTAGGCGATGACAAGGAAATGAGCCTGGGAGGGAACTTAGCCTCCTTCTGATCCTAAAGGTAATAGGTGAGGAGCACTAGCATGACCCTCCATTGAAATCTGTATGGAGATGAAGGCACAGTAAGAACAGAGTCTATAGGTCCCTATTCCTTAGAAACTCTAAAGAGATGGGTGGGGTGAGAGGAGGGGCATTCTGGCTAATCCATGATGATTTATACTTTGGTATGTCATCAAACGGGTTCAACTCAAGGTGAAGTAATGGAGCCACCATGACCTATTGACCTTGTTATGTCATCAAAAGAAACAGCTTTTGACCAGAAAATGGTGGATTTCTTCCTAGTGCTTTGTACATTACCCAGAAGCCTCTAGATTGTTCCAATTCTTAATAAAATTTCAAATATGTCGGTAACAATTTGCTAACACCATAGTGTGTGTGTGTGTGTGTGTGTGTGTGTGTGTGTGTGTTTTAAGTAAGCACTTTGACTAAGTCCTCTGTTTATTTCATTGGGATAAAATCATAGATTTGGCAAAAGGGAATGGTTTGGTGGGCAGCCCTCTGGCAAGTTTTGCCTGAACTTTGCCATTGTTGGTGTGCATATATTTACACAAAGGAGAATATGAACCAGGGTAAGCAGCCCACATTGAGTGGAGATGACAGAAAAGGCATTTGATGTCTCATGTATTTAGAGGAAATTCAAAATATAAACCTTTGTCCATGGTTGCTGTGAGGAGAGGGGTCAACATTAGCTTAACAATGTAATACACTGAGTCTTGTCTACTTTCTAGGAGGGGGAGAAAACAAAACGTATTTAGCAGAGGCAGACCTTTATTTAATTAGCTCTAATGTAAAGATTTCTTGTCTTTTGCAGCTACTCAGCTTTAAGAGAGTGCCTGGTACCTGAAGGCCGGCTCCTACTGGGACTAATTCCATCCAGACAGCTCCAAGTATGTTCATTAGGCGCTGATTAGGTTTCACACAGGTGGGGAAGGTTAGGGGCACAGATAGAGAGGCGGTGCTGATTGTGTTAAGCATAAAACACCATCTGTTTCCCAAGTAAGAAAAGCAACTGCATCCATGCTTCTTGAGGGATACCAGGCCACTGCTGAAGCCATTGCTCCCTTTACTTCCTTTCATTCTCCAGCTACATTTACAGGACTCAAAACAAGTTGGTAAGAATGAAGAAAACATAAAATACCTAAAAGCTGTTGAAAAAGATGCTAAATTCTTAACCGTTACATTCAGTTTGATCGGAGTGAATGGGAGATTTTCTTTCTCTAATGCAAGCATTGTACTTGGCAGGAAAATAGAATACTACATTGATTCCTTTTCAAATGTAAGGACTTCCCCCCCCCCCCAAGGCAAACAGCCTTCCCAGTTAGCCAGCTCTTCAGGGCACTTTAATATGGTTTTGTTTGGGACCAAAGAATGCAAATGAGCTGACATGCAGATTCCCCTTTTCTAAGAAAATAAACAGCCCGGAGACGCTTGGGGGGGGAGGGGCAGCAGTTGATGGAGTGAGCTGATGGGTACTTGAGTTCACCTGATAAGGGGTCCCCACTACTTTGTTGCTTGCCCACACAGAGCCAGAGGCTCACAATGCCACACTCATTCCAGCCAGCCTCCCAGAGCAAACCACCCCACCACCTGGCCTTTCCCCATTCACTATTTCTCTTTCCTGCCGAAGAAAACTTTCCTGCCCAGCAGGTGGTGGGGGCAGCCCATAGTGCAGTGCAAAGCTTGTCCCCACTTCTGCTCTTCAATTCATGACCTCACTGGTAAAGAGTCCCATCTTTATTATTGTAAGAGCTCAGCAAAGCCAGCTGGAAGCCAATCAGCGTGACTCCTGCCCCCACCTCAGGCAAATGAGGGGAGCAGGCAGCCTAGCCCTAGAGTCCAGGGCCAACAAGCCCCTCCTGGGGCTCTCCCAGTAAACTTCAGTTCTATGGGTGCAGGGTGGGGTGTGCAGCCTGGGGCTGGATGGGAGTGGAGAGAAGAGAGCCTTGCCTCTGCCTGTTCCCATTGGATTCTCTGGGGCAGCTCTGTTATCCTTCTGGGGAGTCAGCCCCCAGCATGCCTCAAGGGCAGCTGCAGTGGGGGAAGGGATGCCTGTCACCACTCTTAGAAACAAAGGGCCGAGACTCCTCCACTATGGAGTCTGATCCTGGATAACTCACCTCCCAGCTTCCCTCCTGCTGCACAGCGGGCCTGCCTACTTCGTATAGTGGTCACTATATATACATACATAGGGCATGACTTCAGCAGGAATACTTCCCAAATTGGAAATCAGTTTTCCGACAAGGTAACCCCCTAGTCTGCTCTTTGCCAGTGATTTGTACTGTTATGCCTAACCTGGCACTCAAGGCCCTCTGCTGTCCAACACTCACTCCTTACACCTCTTACCTGGTCTCTGAAGTATCTAGGTCTAGTGTCTTGGCTGTTCTCCAACCCTCTGAACGTACCTCCACCCTCACATTTGAACATAGGTCGTTTCTTCTGACTAGAATGCCCACAGTCTCTTCTTCCTTCCATTAAGTTCCAGCCTATTCCTTACAGGGCCTTTAAGCTTTCTTCAAGTCTGTCAGACCTGTTCCTCCTCTGGCATTTATTGTCTGTTCATCTTTGGGGCATTTAGCATATGCCTGGTGAGGTTCTTAACATGTGTTTCTCATGAATTTGTTTTTCCTCTACCAATAGATTGTTAAGCTTTCTGAAGGCAGAGGCTCTTTCTTATCTCCCTTATAGAACTTTGCACAGCGCTAGGATAATAGTAGGGACCCAGTAAATTGGCCACTTGTAGGTTGACACCCCTTGATATCCTGGATTAATGTTTGTTTTTCCTATATTGGGCCTTTTCCCTACCATTAAAAAGGATGAGATAAGAGAAACTAAGGTTTGTGTTTGTGTGTGCAGTGTATGGCGCGCGCGCACACACACACACACACACACACACACACACACACATATATACCTACCTCATTTATTCCTTTTGGTAATTTCATGAGAGTTGTTATTCTGATTGTATAGATAAAGAGAACTGAAGCTCAGAGAGAGAAATGGTTTGCTTAGGTTTACACAGCTAGAAAGCTGCAGTGCTGATTTGAATACAGGTTGGTCTGATGCCAAAGCCAAAGGGATCCCTACTGACTTTTGTGTCCCGGGCCCCAGGTAGGAAATGGGAGTAGGAATTGAAGTCTAGAAAGAATGGATTTCATTTTTTATTGTTCAGTTAAATATGATTCAATAAGCATTTGCTATATAGTATAGTATTTGATACATACTGTACTGGATACTAGAATGGATACAGAGATGAACAAAATAAAATCCCTGAGCTTCTAGGAGCTCACCATCTCACAGAGGCAAAAATACTTACTGAATCTAATTCTGATAAAAAGACAGCTGTGAAATAGAGCTATAGGTTAATGAGGAAATGAGAGAAGCATTGATTTTGACTGAAATTGTTGGGGAAGTCATCTTGGAAAAAAGCATAATTTTAGTTACGTTTTAATGGAAATTTCAGATTTTTCTAAGTAAACAGAGAAAGAACCTTCCAAATTTGAGGACAGTTGGAGCAAAGACACTAAAAGGTGGGAAGGGCCCTACATGAATGTATGAATAAGGATTTTCTCTGTAGTCCAGCACCATTGGTTGGGTAGTGTGGTTACAAAATCCTGGTTGGAGAGATGCTGTCTTGTTCCCTTGTCCTATGCCTAGGGCATAATCCAGCTATAAATAAGTAATTCCTTGGCCTCAGTGATGATAGTACCTGAAGTCTTAAACTTAAGCAGTGAAAAGCCCATCACAGTGGCCTATGGACCTCTCCTCTGACTCAGTCACTTGTTTCAAGGTCATGGTTTCATAAACATGGTGTATCCATTTTTTATTCTTCTTGATTGCCATGTTGAATGGTTAAAGAAGGGAAATTCCCAATTAGAAGTCATTCAACAAGGCAGGTTAAAATTCCACAATCCATTTCCTTTAAAGTTAATGAAAAGGTTCTTTGGGGAAAAAATAGATGAATGTGCAATTTTTAAATCATAGTAATTCTAACCACAAACAGAAGCCCCTGAGCAAAAGTAAACATTATGTACTGAATGTTTGCATTGCTCCAAAATTTGTATATTGAAATCCTAACCCCCAATGCAATGATATTAGGAAGTGGGGCCTTTGGGAGGTGATTAGATCATAAGAATGGAGCCCTCAAGAATGGGATAAGGGCCCTTATAAAAGAGACCCTAGAGAGCTATCTCCCCCACATACACCATGTGAGGACACAGCAAGAAGACAGCCATCTGTGAACCAAGAAGGGGGTCCTCACCAGACACTGAATCTGCCAGCGCCTTGATCTTGGACGCCCCAGTCTCCAGAATTGTTAGAAATAAACTGTTGTGTTCGCCACCCCATCTATGGTATTCTGTTATAGAAGGCTGAACTAAGACAGTCAACATGAGGGGGAAAGATCTGGTTTCTCTAGGATGGGAAATTCTGACTGCTGTCTTAACTGCCTCTCTAGAGGCAGTACCATGTTCTGGAAAAAACGTAGGCTTTGGAATCAGACAGATATGTTTTTAAATCCCAGCTTTGTGACTTAGTAGCTACATGATCTTGAGCAAGTTACTTTACCTCTCTGATGTGCATTTTCTTTCTCAGTAAAATAAGGATAATTAAGAGCTTAC
Organism: Giraffa tippelskirchi; assembly: GCF_054371585.1. Lineage (NCBI taxonomy): Eukaryota > Metazoa > Chordata > Mammalia > Artiodactyla > Giraffidae > Giraffa > Giraffa tippelskirchi. The sequence continues at coordinate 15,907,985 of NC_137289.1, read as the reverse complement.
TTGCTAGGCTGTTGTGAGGATTCAAACAGATAACATACATACAAGTCCCTGGTTCAGTGCAAGGCACACAGTAAGGCTTTGATATATAATACTGTCATTTTGATTATATTTAGTTGAAAGTTTCTGCTTCCAGAAGAATTGTCCCCCGCCATTTGGACTATAATCACATGAAGGATAGGGACCATGCTACCTTTGTCTAGCATCTCACAGCATTACTATTGTAGGTACTCAGTAAATATTTGTTGAATGAGTAGATGGAAAGAACAGCATCTAGCAAAGGGCATAATACCTAGTTGATGCTTAATAACTGACTTGCAACCAACCCAATTGCATTAGGGACAGGGAAACAGACCAGGAAGCCCAAGAATCACTTTAGACTCATTTCAGCCATCTTTTTCTCAACAGTCTTTGAAAATGGAAAATTGTGAGTTCCCCTTCTCTACCTTTTAGTGACCTGTTCTATCATTCTCTCCAAATCAGAAGTTAAACAAAAGGGTCAAAAGCTAATTCATCAATCGAGAGTAAAAACTGACCAGCCACAGTGTTTCTCTTTTTTAAGGAAATTGCTTGCTGCTAACCTCTTGAAAGGAGCATCGGCTGGGAGGTTGAGAGACTGAGGTGCTTTTTGCCTGCACTAAACTTGAAATATAGCGTTGGTCACATCCCGAGACACCTGAAATCTGCTGGGGATCCAACAGAGAGGAAACAATAGTGTTTAATTCATTTTGGATGAAAATATAAATCTCTACTTTAGAATTGCTGTCTTTTTTTTCATTTGGCCCTTCTACAGTTTGAAACCAAATCTTTAACAGTTGCTTTATATTCACTATCAGCCAACATTTATATGAAACGTCAGCTTTCCATACGACTTAGGTTCCCATCTTCAATAAGTACATATTTACTGAGCACCCTGCCAGGCCCTGGGACTCTTTTAGGGACTCACATGAGTTTGCTGAATCAATCCCAAGAAAGTCTCCATTTGGCTAAATGGAATCATAATCTTTGTGTGCTAAATTTGATTCTAAGGTTTTGAGAGATGCTTTCATCTTGTTTATTTCAGAGTGGGCAGCTGCCTCCATGGCTACATTGGAAGGACATAGAAAATAAGTCTACCCTAAAATATCCCTTTCTTCATTCCCGAGCTAAAAATCTCTATCCTTTGCTTTACCAACAAGGGTGATAGCAAAGGAGGGAGCATTAACTTTTTTTTGTAGAGAGCCCCAGGTGACAAAGAAAAATATGCTTTATCCTTCCTGTTAACATGGTGGCCCAGGTTCCTTGGTCTACTGAGGTACGGAGTAGTTTTGCCTATGAAGGGTATCTGTGGGGACAAAAATGGGTAATGCCATCTGAAAGGGGTGGTGCTAGAGGATAGAATACTTGACTCAGCAGCTCTGAAAGAAGAGGGAATGGAAAAGATGCCTGAAGGTGGAGCCAGAGATACATTCAATGCACTTCATAATCTAGCTTCCACATGGTCCTGTGAATGAGCCTCTCTTGCAGGAAGTCAACATGTACTCTGAGTAAATTCAGATTCAAATTCAATGAAACCTATATGTTGGGACTGTTGCCTACTCTTTTGTTTGAACTGAATGTTATTTTCTTTGTTTCTTGTCTATGACATAAGCACATTAGTGGTTCTCTATTTACAAAGATCATCAGCATTACCCTCAAACTTAGGTTCAGAGGTCAAGGTATCCTTTGTCCACAATGAAAACTCTGCCAGAGGTCTTCTCAGATCTGGAAGAACTTTTCTTCCAAATTCTAGGGAAGGAGTTTTCCTTCCTCTGAGATTCATTTGGGCAAACTAAAAAGTTGAAAATGAGCATGAATTATCCTCCATTACCCGTATATCCACTTTATCTCATCTTTATTGCCACAGCTCTAAATGTGTAAAGGGGTCAGTGTACAGTGTGATGAGGAGAGAGAGAATTGGAGAGAAAGCCAGAACAAAGGGGGTGGGAGATAGAGGGGGGAGAGGTAACCAAGGGAATGATGAGAACTTTAAAGCTGTATTTTCTTATATACCAGGGGTTGTTAAAGGTCCAGATGATGTAGCAGTAAACAGAACAGAACAGACATAACCCTTGCTCTCATGGAGCTTACAGTCCAGTAGGGGAAACAGACAATAAGCAAGATTGCTTGGTATAAAGATTGAAAAACATAGTGTTAAGTGTAATGGAGAAAAGTAAATTAGGTAGGAAGAATAAGAAGTGTGAGATAGGGACTTGCTCTTTTAGACCAGATCAACAAAGAAGACCTCACTGAGAAGGTGACATTTGAGTCACTTTCTCAGCTATTTCCTAACACATAATTCTTGGTCAGAGTGAATGTTATTCAGTTTAGTGGCAGGAAACTGCAGGGTATGAGGTGATGAGGCATGGTTCCAATGGGAACAGTAACTCCTCCAGTGACAAGTATTCTTAGAGGCCATCTCCTCCAGCCCCTGTATTCGCATATAGTGGTAAGTGACTTGCCTAAGCACACAGGCCAGTGAGGAGCAAAGTTAAGAAAATAAATCAGCTTTTCTGATTCCTGATCCAGTATCCTTTCCATGTTACTTCAGAGTGAAAGGGTACAGGTATTTCTTCTTGCCTGATTCAAAACTGGAAAATGTGGATATTACTCTCTTAGTCAGTTATTCTTAACCTTAAATGTGTATGAGCATCTCCTGGGATGCTGGTTACAAATGAAGATTCAAGAGCCAAACCCAGAGGATTCTGACAGCAGATGGTTCATGGATCCCACTTTGAAAACTTTGAAAACCCCATCTAAGCCCTCAAATAGAGGGGAAGACCCTTTTATCTGAGTTTTGTTTTTAGTCATTTTCATATCTCAATCCCTCACTAAGGATAATTTTAAGTCACACCATTTGTTTAGCAAGTCTTTATCAGATTCTCTGAAAATTAGTTCACTATTCTTCTCACCTGCATTATCTTAGAATCTCCTGTTACGTTCATTGGTCATGTGAGCATTTGGATTAGAAATATCTACAGAATAGGTACTGTGAAAAAATATAGTTAATATGAAGCTGAAAAAAATGAATCAAAGGCAGATGATGTATATTGTGTAGGATAGATGATGCTGAGCAACTAGTGGCAGGATAATTTTAGGAGGCAATTTTAAAGCTGCAGGCGAGAGTAGAAATTGACTGTTGTCTATGAGGATGAACATGGGAAGTACAAGTGGAGGAGGGTGGAGGGGTTACAATCTGCAGTACTTGATGACTGATTGGCTGCACATTTTAAGAAAAGATAAAGGAGTCAGAATGACTTCAGACATTCTAGACTTGCAGTGCCTTGATCAGAGATAGGGACCACTGGGAGATGAGCAAATTTGTTACAGGAGGAGTTAATGGCTTTGATTTGGACCATGTTAATCTGGACATGTTGGTATGATAAACATGGAGGTATGTAGTCAAGAGAAAGGTTAGGTTTTGCCATCTAGATGTGGCTGATTATTCAACAAAGTCTACTGAGCACTTACTATGTTCCAGGGATTTTCCAGGTGCTTGGTATACATCAGTGAACAAACAGACAAAATACCTTTCTTTTAAGTAGCTGACATTCTAGCAGGGATGAGATGGTGGGGGGCATTAATAAACATAATAAGTAAATTATCTCATAGGTCAGAACATGATAAGCACTATGGAAAAAATAACTGAGATCAAGGGAATGACTATGATAGCCCATGAAGAGAGATATGTACAAGGGGAGAGGGCAGAATGAGGAACAAAGAAGGCTAAGGGCAGACCCTTTAGGACATTACCATTAAGAGTTTGATGGAGAAAAAGAAGTGATTAATCAGTAGAGGAGGTTAATAGTGAAATAGGAAGATTAAGAGGAGTATAAGGGAATATAAGGGAGAAAAATGTTTCTGTCAAAGGGTGACTATCAAGTGGTAAATTATGCCAATGCATCAAAGGCGGAGATGAAGCCATTGAGATTGGAAACTATGAGACTGTCAGTGGAGTGACAGAAGCCAACTCAGGTTTGGCATTTACTTTATGATATGGTAGATGTTTGTAGGGGATTACAGAAAGAATCAATGATAAAAAGTAGAGATGATGAATGAAGGCAACTTTTTTTAGAGTTTATAAAATAAAAGGTAGAATTGGGATTGTATCTCGAGTTAGAAAGAAATAAAGTTATGGAGAGTATTTTTGGTTGAGGACATTTAGTGAGGAAGACCTGAGACAGTCTGCTGGCTGAGAGGAAAGACCCAATGGGAAGGGAGAGTGTGATAATTTAAAAGAATGGGAAATTAATACATTAAAGCAGAACCAAGAGCATAAGAGGGATTTGTTTTTTTAAGCTAACAAAATTCTTGAGGTTAACTTTGGAAGAAAAAAGCAAAACATAACATGAGATAAGGAAAAGAGAGTTTGAGTAAAGATATAGAAAGATTTTGCTAGAAAGGAATGGGAGCTGAATACATTTATATTTTGTAACCTGACAGTTTGAAAAGCATGAAAAGTGTCCAAAAAAACAATTGTGAGAGAACAAAGAAGAGAATTGGGCAGCAGGGTCCTGGGTCCAACTGGGGTCACTCAGCATGAGGAGTTACTTGTGTGTGTTCACTAAGATCTTTATAGATGAGGAAGATTAAAACAATAAGTATGAGTACAACCAGGACTGAGTTTAGCAAGTAGTTTCTGAAGACAGAATTAGGGATAGATTATTACTGAATTTGGAGTAGAGATGGTTGACCCTGGTTTCCAGAATAGATAGAAATGGTGGTGAAAACAAGTGGTATTAGGGGAAAAAGAATATGGAGGTGTCCAAGGAGTGGAAACACCTATGAGGTGGGAGGGTAGGTTTAGTGGGAGAGAGAGCAGAGCAGAAGTCTCCTGTTGGAGGCTGAGGTAATAGAATTTTTAAGGTTTGAGATTTCAGATTTAGAACCATTTCAGGTGATAACAAGGTCATGGTGTGGCCATTGAGTTGATTGCTAAAGTAGAAAGAAGATGAAGGTCAGTGTCATAAGTAACTCATCCACAAGAAGATTGGAGTTGTTCATGAAGAGGAGATATATGGACAGACGGTAATCTGGATTCTGAAATGTTCGGTGAATAGAAGGGCTTGAGTGCCTGGGAGGGAGATCTGGAGATGACTGTGAAGAGAATTTATCAGTCAGATGATGAAGGCTTCAAAAGAGGAGGAGTTATGGATGGAAGGAAGTCTAGAAAATACAATGAGGATTCTGGAAACTCCTGCCAGTCTTCTTTACCCCAGGCATATGGAGTGTGGATAAATGAAGAAACTCTATAGAGCTTTGCTAATTCAAATGGGGCCTATGGGCCAGCAGCATCCAGGATCACCTGGGAATTTGCTAGAAATGTAGACTCTCTAGTTCTATCCCTGATCGACTAAATCAGAATTCATATTTTATCAAGTTTTCCAGGTAATTCATATACATGTAAAAATTCAGAAAGCAGTGAAGGAAGTGTCATCATCAGAGGAAAGCTAGTTTAGTGGAGTAAAAGAAACATTTCAAAAGATTTGTTAACAAGGCCTGGGGATAGCTGTTGTTGACCTAAGTGGAGAACTTACCAATTACAACTGGAACGAAAATGTGAATTTAAACTGCATAAGAGTTTCCACAACTGGTGGGGTGGGCCCAGACAGATTATCTTTATCCTGGGTTAGCTTCAGGTGGTGGAGGAAAGTGAGTTGGCTTGGCTGCTCAGGAAGTTGGTGAACCTTGCTAAAAACTTTAGCACTGAAACTGGCATTGTGCCTGAGGTCTGGTGGAGTTATGTATAATAAGGCTCCTTGCTATGGAATGGAATCCATGTTGAAAGGTGATGTGAGCATTTTTGGATAGTCAATGGGCTAGATTAATTCCTGCATGAGGTGATCCATCTTGAGACCATAGGACACAAGTGTACAATGATAGTACCAGCCAAGTTCTTTACAGTTTTGCCCCAGCAATTTTGAGATGGGCCTGGGACAAAGTTAAAGATGTCAACCAATGCCAGAGGACATAGGTGCCTCCACCTAAAAATTTGTCAAAGTTGCCTTTACCTTTTCAAAACATTTTGTATTTCCTTTACAAGCCTCATCATTTCCCCTTCCAAATAAGAGGTGAATATTAATCTAGGCAATATTGATTAAAATACCCTAAAAATATAAAGCCTTAAAACGTAAACGAGTATAACATATACTGGGTGAACATATGTGTGTGTAATAGTATAAATATTGAAAGCCCCTGCTGTGAGAAGCCATAGCAAAACATTTTTTAGCAGACTTACTTCTGGGATCACTAATGATTAATTAGTGTGTATCGTAATGTAAAGCAAATGTCACCCTAGCTACCTGGGGTTGCTGTCATTTGAGAGTGGAGCGATTTCCTGTTGATCACCAACAGTAAAATGAAAACTGCCTGCCATCTTGTGGAAGATGATGGGTATCTCACACCCAGAGAAAAAAGCAAGTAAGTCTAGACATGCATGTTCTCTTGGGGGTTTTCATGGATGCGTTGTTTCCTGTAGAGAAGTATTGTAAGGATTAAAATGGAAATGATCATATCTCAAAAATTGCACAATTGCATTTTCTTTCTTATCACCTATTTTGAAACCAAGGCATTTAGCCTGAAAAGAAAACTGATAGTGTCTCTCCGTTGGGTGGTTGATTCTTGAAGAATCGTGAGTTGGCCCGACGTGTTCAGTTTTTGGCCTAGCTGCAAGAGAAACTGTAGCTGAATGAGTATTTCAGATCACTAGCTCAGAAGCACAGTACAGGCTATGAAAGAGTCCACTGAATGCCAAGCCGGCAGTTCATGGATTTTTTGTTGAAGCAGAATTCTTGGAGCACTCAGGAGTTTAACCTGCTCCTCAGGGGCCTTCAAATGGTTCTGCCCAGGGCAGCCATCAGCTCAGTTGATTACTGTAACTCACTCAATCCCAGGAAAATGTGTGTCCTGGGGAACAAATAGTCATTCCCTAACTTCAACCACAATTGAGAAAACAATTGAATCAGCAAAGGGTTGCTTGGAGGAGACTGGTGAGTAGAGCAGTGGAAGAAATTGGTGTTTGGAAAGAGCAGCAAAGTAAGACTGTCCTCAAGTTCTTGAACAGGTGGTTTTGGTCATTTTGAGGTGGGAGGGTGTTAAGTGGCTCTTCATTAAATTGACTGGTCAATTTGGCAAGCCTGTATAGACTCAGAAGCTTTTTCGTAGGCACTTTGACAACCTGGGTTCAATCTAGTTTTTTGTGTCCAGTTCTTAGTCCTTAATAGTGCATTTTATCTATCATCTATTGACTTTAAATATCAAATTAGACTTCTGATTTTTGAGTACATGTATGTATTCCTGACTTTCTTGTAGTAGTATAGAAGCTGATCTTAGTGATATCAAATTTTATTTAAAAAATATGGATGGAGGTGGCATATTAAAAATAATACATATCTAAGCTAGTACATAACTTAGGACAGTTTTGATAAGAACATAAAATTATTTATGCTACTTTGGAACCTGTGTCTAGTTGAAGGACATTCATGCAAGCATTCTACAACAATTTGTAGAGTGATCAAAACTAATAGAAAGCTCTCAAACATTTATTATTAAGGAACCAGGTTATATATGAACATGTAGTCCAAACTTGTGTTTCTCCAATGGTTAGACATTTGGAAGGGTAACTCTACAATTTCATATATCACCTAGTTGCTGAGTAAACAATTGCAAAAGTGTTCAGTTAGTTTTGAATCACCCTGTATTGTCACAGTTATACCATCAAAATAGAAAGGAATAAAAAATACTGCATTCAATCAGAAAGTATATCATTTGGTGACCTTCCTTATTTTTAATCCAAATTCTTTACTTGTAAGAATTTCAAAATGTGCCCCCTTCCTTATAAATTCTGATTTGAGCATTTTTATCCATATTAATTAGTTAAGAATAAGAACTATATCTCCCAGGAACCTCAGTAGCATTTTGACACAGTAATAGCCAGTGGTAAAGAAAACTGTTCAAGTATCTTGTAGTGGTGTCATTCTTTCATTGGATATGTAGCACAAAAGTACATTTTGTGACAGAAAGCATGAAACCTAATTTGCAGATTGAAACCAACCTAATTGGGAAAAAATTCTCATTTTTAATTATACCCTTGACAAGGCATGAATTTTTAATATATACTCTTTTAAAATATGAAGGTAGCTATGTATTTTACCTATAAGAATAAATATCAACCATGAGCATTTCAATGTTTAAAAGGTACTTAGAATTTAGTAAAGAATTGGAATTTTGGAAACCAAAATAAGAATTCAGGTTTTCCAGCTGAGATAAAGCTTTCTGATGGATGGAATATATTATAGGTCCAAAAAGTGCAGTGGTGAAAATAAATAAAATAAATTGCTTCCCAACTGCTGAAATAGTGTAATATTCCTCAGTTTCATTGTTAACAAGCTGCTGTTAAGGTTGTTCTAGGACCATTCAAACTGTGAGCTTTAGCTTTTTCTCCCTCGGCATTAGATGATATATATCATTTAATGAGAGCAAGTTCATTAAAAGTTTCACTCTTTATAATTTCAGCTGGCTGGTGATGGACAGAACTGTATTATAATAGGAAGTGGAAGTTATTGGTACAGAGCCATTTTTTTTTCCACTCATTGGGAAAGACTGAGTAGCTCACTTATGGTTATGCTACCCTGGGGCACAGCTATTATACTTTTAACTAACAGAAATACTCTATTAGATGTGAAATCATTATGCATTTTATTTGTTTATTAAAATGGTATTTAAAACTGCATGTTTGTTACAGAAGATTGCATACCAAACAGGAGAGCTGCCAAAAAATAGCCTCTCTTTCTATAGTGAAGGATTAGAGATTATAATGAATCAATCTGCAATTTAAATTTCTTTTTCTATAGGTACTATCTCAGGACCTCTTTGTGTGTCCTCTCCTGTTTTCCTTTGTATTACCTATGGCTTTGTGCAATACCAAGACTCTGGCTTGTCTCTGGCCCCCCAGTTGAGGCAGCCTTCCTGACATCGGTGTCATCTTGCTCCTCCTTCCGATGTGCTTTGATATGCTGTTTCATTTGGTGTCATTGTTTAGCTTAAGCAGTTGGCTCTTGGGAAAGTCAATTCATCATATCAGGACTGACTGGGAAAAATATCACTTGCTAACGCAAATAGCCCCATGTTTGTTTTCCTTAAACACTGAACATGGATTTCAGTCCTGATGAGAAGGAAAATGTTGGTGGTCACACAGCTTCCAAGGTAAGGGGAGGTGCAGAGAGTGGTTGGAGAGGCTTAGATGGGAAGAATCACCAAACAGGAATGATTTCAGGTGTCTAATGTTTGTAGTCTTTAAAAAGGGGCCTTTGAGAAGTGACGAAAGAGCCTGATACCTTATGGAGAGAGAGGACACTGATTGTACAAGAGCCCTAATTATATATGTAGGGAAAAATTGAGTCCGTTGGTTGGATATTTTGAATTCGTGACATCAAACAACTGATCTAGCTGTTCTCACCCTGCCCCCCAAACCTGAGGTGACTAAAAGGAGTGGTTGTAGACACAGCCTTTTACCCCAGTGTTTAGTCTCTCAGATTTATGCTGATGCTCACAGCTCAGGACAGGGATGTAATTACATCTATCAGACACCAACATTTTTTTTTTTCATTTGTCCATTTTGTCAATTCAGACAAAAGTCTAGGCAAATCAGTAGAAAAAAATACCAGTTAAGCTAGTCATTTGGCTGTTTTTTTCCCTCCATTTACTGACCAGTTCCACAAAACCAACTGCTTCAGTAGCACTGTATAGATAAAGTCTGTGTCCTGGGCACCAAATACAAGAGAGAAATTGGAACTTGAGTTGTTTATTTGCTGACAACAAATGTTGACAACATGACTCAGTTGAGGGGGACACTGAGGTTGATTTAGGTTCAGTTGTTCATTCACGCCTCCACAATGTTTCTTGAGCATCTACTATGTGGTGGTCACACTGCTGACAATGAACGAGAGATCAGCTCCTGGAATATAGAGACATTAAAGAGGAAAGTGTGATTAAAAAAAAAACAACTGTGCAACTCTCTTTTCACTTTGTGAAAACCTCCTTCCCTTCTTTAAACTCTGTTTTCTCAGGCAGGATGGTTAGTGCCTGCTTCCTACACTCTCTCCCATCAGGTGATGCTTTGAAATTTGAAAATGTTCCAACATTAACGCTTCTGTGCTATGTGTCAGCACTTCACATCAACTTGAAACTGCCACTGAGTCTGGGAACACACATGAAGGATTTCTCTGTGGCTAGTTCCACAAAGGGAATCAATTGTGCTGCAGCCCAGCCCCTGTGGGTCAGCTTTACTTGCTGAATATCGTCCTGCCTGTGAAGTGCAAAAGGACTTCTGATGGGCAGGTTTTCTAGCCATAGCTGTGACTGATTTGTTCTTACTCTTCTCTTATATCTGCACAGTGCATACAGATCTCCCAGCCACCCATCTCACCCTTAAACACCTCTTGAGACACCATAGCAATCTTTGCTAACTTTGGAAGCCACCAAATATGTGTGGCTTAATTTGTGTTGGAGTATCAACTCCAGGCATAGTTTGACAAAGCAAAGACATCCTCAATTTAGTCAATAAAAACAGAAAATATTGGCTTTGGCCAATCCTAAGAAGTAAATTGTCAATACGATCATCTTGAAAAAAAAAAGAAAGGAAAAAAAAGATCATCTTGAAAAGAGAAATTACTCTATATTTTTTTATCCCTGTACTCTCATTCAACACTCACATTCTTCCTGTCTGTAGGGCAAGGGAGTTAGAGAAGGCGAGGTTCAGAAAAAGAAGGAGACCGGCACTTTACAGGAACAGATCACCTTTAATGAGGCGAGAAGGGGCAGCAGTCAGATTAGTGAGGTGCTGCCCTAACCCAAGAAAAGAGTAAGTATATATAAGGCATATATGTGGAAAGCTACTGTCTTAAGGGGGCCTGTTCTTCTCCAAGGTTGTTCGGAGTAGTTATCTCTTAAATGGTTGGGGCAAGGAATTCTGGAGATTGGCCAGAGGCTGGACTGGCTGGGAGCTGGGCATAATCAACCTTAATGTCCATTTTTTTTTTTTTCCCTTCAGGTGAGAGAGTTCTTTGTTTTGCATAGAATGGTGGGGAGGACCTGGAGGGGAGTTTTAACTCCAGGCTATTTTGAGCCATGTAACTTTCCTTCACTGTCTTTTTCTCTTTTTCTCTTTCACACACTCACATCCACCCACCCACGCATCCATTTCCCTTTTAGGACCAAAACCTTCCTGATTTGGCCCTCACTAATCTCTTCCTCCAACCTACTTATTGTCCCAATCACTCACTTGATACTTTGACCCTAGTTATAGTGTTGTTCATGCAAGTCCTATCTTTCTCTCATAGCCTACATCTAATCTTTCAGTAATTGCTTTTGGCATTACTTTTGAAATATATTCAGAGTCTGACTGCTTCTCACCGTCTCCACAGCTACCAGCATGGTCCAAGCTACCATGATCTCTCTCCTGAATTACTGCAATAATTTTATACCTGGACTTCCTGTTTCTATTCTTAACCCTGTATAACCCTATACAAAGATGCCAGAGAAATTCTTTTAATACATGAGATGTGTTATGTTACTCCACTGCCGAGAATTTGCTATTGTCTTCCCACTGTCCTTAGATATAAATTATTTGCTGTGGCCTCCAGGGTTGTATGTAATCTGCCCAGTGTGTAGTCTTCAATCCCAAGATCTATGATTTTTCCCTGTGCTCACTAAGCTTCAGGCACAGTGGTCTTTTTTGATTATTTTTAATTAAAAACACTTTATTTATTTATTTGGCTGTTCTGGGTCTTAGTTGCAGCATGTGGGATCTTCTATTGGTCTTCTTTTTGATCCTCAAACATGCCAAGCTTGTTGCTTCAGTTCAGTCACTCAGTTGTGTCTGACTCTTTGCAACCCCATGGACTGCAGCATGCCAGGCTTCCCTGTCCATCACCAACTCCTGGAGTTTACTCAGACTCATGTCCATTGAGTTGATGATGCCATCCAACCATCTTATCCTCTGTTCTTATCCTCTGTCGTCCCCTTCTTCTCCTGCCTTCAATCTTTCCCAGCATCAGGGTCTTTTCCAATGAGTCAGTTCTTCCCATCAGGTGGTCAAAATATTGGAATTTCAGCTTCAGGATCAGTCCTTCCAATGTATATTCAGAACTGATTTCCTTTAAGATGGACTGGTTGGATATCCTCACTGTGCAAGGGACTCTCAAGAGTCTTCTCCAACACCACAGCTCAAAAGCATCAATTCTTTGGTGCTCAGCTTTCTTTATGGTCCAACTCTCACATCCATACATGACCACGGGAAAAACCATGGCTTTGACTAGATGGACCTTTGTTGGAAAAGTAATGTCTTTGTTTTTTAATATGCTGTCTAGGTTGGTAATAACTTTTCTTCCAAGGATTAAGCGTCTTTTAATTTCATGGCTGCAATCACCATCAGCAGTGATTTTGGAGCCCCCCAAAAAGATAAAGTCAGTCACTGTTTCCACTGTTTCCCCATCTATTTCCCATGAAGTGATGGGACCAGATGCTATGATCTTAGTTTTCTGAATGTTGAGTTTTAAGCCAACTTTTTCACTCTCCTCTTTCACTTTCATCAAGAGACTCTTTAGTTCTTCAATTTCTGCCATAAGGGTGGTGTCATCTGCATATCTGAGGTTATTGATGTTTCTCCCAGCAATCTTGATTCCAGCTTGTTCTTCATCCAGTCCAGCATTTCTCATGATATACTCTGCATATAAATTAAATAATTAGGGTGACAATATACAGCCTAGATGTGCTCCTTTCCCTATTTGGAACCAGTCTGTTGTTCCATGTCCAGTTCTAACTCTTGCTTCTTGATCTGCATACAGATTTCTCAGGAGGCAGGTCAGGTGGTCTGGTATTCCCATCTCTTTAAGAATTTTCCACAGTTTGTTGTGATCCACACAGTCAAAGGCTTTGGCATAGTCAATAAAGCAGAAATAGATGTTTTTCTGGAACTCTCTTGCTTTGTCAATGATCCAGTGGATGTTGACAATTTGATCTCTGGTTCCTCTGCCTTTTCTAAATCCAGCTTGAACATCTGGAAGTTCACAGTTCACATACTGTTGAAGCCTGGCTTGAAGAGTTTTGAGCATTACTTTGCTAGCGTTCCTTACTCAGGGCCTTTGTATTGGGTATTCTGTCTGTCTGAAACTAACTGTCCACAGATTTTCTTATGGCTTGTTTCCTCGCTTCACTCTGCTGTCATCTCAAATGAACTTCTGCCTAGATGTTCCCATTACTAGTTCCTTCTCTTCTTATGGGTCTCACCTCAAGAATCACGTCCTCAGAAAAATCTGCTTCAAATGCCCTATCTACATTAACTTTTCTCCACTCTACACATATTAAAAGGAAGTGACTTGTTTATGTTACTGTTTTATTGTCATTACATCTCTTTTAAGTATTTGAAATTTTCTTGCTTATTTACTCATTTATTGTCTTCCCAACCCTTCTTCTTGAATTTGCTTTCCATGAAGACAGGGACTATCTATCTTGTTAATTACTATATTTCTATCATCTAGAACAGTTTCTGATGTATAGTATGTGTAGCTGTGCCATCAGTATTTTTGAATGAACTAATGAATGCTTTTTAGGAGGTACTATCACATATAGAATTGATGAAAAAAGGAAATTAAGTTAATCAATGATATGAATAATCCATATGAACATGTTTTTATTTGAAGGTGAGAGTTTAATTCTGTATTAGTGAAGTGTGCCAGGAATGGCCAGAGGAAAACTACAGTCAGAGCTCACCACTGATAAGAGTCTTAAGAACTTCACTGCTATGGCATGCCAAAAGCTTTGAGTATTCCACCCACCATGACTGAAATGCTCCCTAACGAGTGGTACGTTTCCTAGGGAGACTCCCCAAGTACCTTCTTTCATACCTCACCTGCCAAGTTCTGAAGAGGAACATTAGTAGGATGAAGAGAGTGGGCAATCATGTGCTGTGAGACTAAGTACCATATTTACTACTACTCTGCCGTAATTCTTTGTCACCACTACCGTTACCAAGGAGTTCAGTTCAGTCGCTCAGTTGTGTCTGACTCTTTGTGACCCCATGGACTGCAGCATCACCAACTGTCCGGCGTTTACTCAAGCTCATGTCCATTGAGTCGGTGATGCCATCCACCCAAGGAGTAGGGGGCTTGTAATGGATGCTGTGATGTGCCACCCAGATTCCCCCTTTTAGTACTGAGGCATCATCCCCTAGACTTCTAGGACTGTTGGCTGCTAATGACTCATAGCTGAGTCCCTCTCCAGAATCTGGCCTCATCTGAAGGGAACTACCTTATCCAGCAGTACATCATCCCTCTCTGCTGGAGAGAACCTATATCTAGTGACTGGTTGATGTAGGACTACAGGGACTAGTCCTCTTGCCTCAATTCAGGACAACTTTTGAAGGGTCATTCCAATGTTATAACCCCTGAAGGACTGGCTGAAGGATGGGCTGAAGGATTGTCAGTTCAGTTCAGTTCAGTTTAGTCGCTCAGTCATGTCCGACTCTTTGCGACCCCATGAACCACAGCACGCCAGGCCTCCCTGTCCATCACCAACTCCCAGAGTCCACCCAAACCCATGTCCATTGAGTTGGTGATGCCATCCAACCATCTCATCCTCTGTCGACCCCTTCTCCTCCCGCCCCCAATCCTTCCCAGCATTAGGGTCTTTTTCAATGAGTCAACTCTTTGCATCAGGTGGCCAAAGTATTGGAGTTTCAGCTTCAACATCAGTCCTTCCAATGAACACCCAGGACTGACCTCCTTTAGGATGGACTGTTTGGATCTTCTTGCAGTCCAAGGGACTCTCAAGAGTCTTCTCGAACACCACAGTTCAAAAGCATCAGTTCTTCGGCGCCAAGCTTTCTTCACCGTCCAACTCTCACATTCACACATGACTACTGGAAAAACCATAGCCTTGACTAGATGGACCTTTGTTGGCAGAGTAATGTCTCTGCTTTTCAATATGCTATCTAGGTTGGTCATAACCTTCCTTCCAAGGAGTAAGTATCTTTTAATTTCATGGCTGCAATCACCATCAGCAGTGATTTTGGAGCCCCCCAAAATAAAGTCTGACACTATTTGCACTGTTTCCCCATCTATTTCCCATGAAGTTATGGGACCAGATGCCATGATCTTAGTTTTCTGAATGTTGAGCTTTTAAGCCAACTTTTTCACTCTCCTCTTTCACTTTCATCAAGAGGCTCTTTAGTTCTTGTTCACTTTCTGCCATAAGGATGGTGTCATCTGCATATCTGAGGTTATTGATATTTCTCCCAGCAATCTTGATTCCAGCTTGTGCTTCTTCCAGCCCAGCGTTTCTCATGATGTACTCTGCGTATAAGTTAAATAAGCAGGGTGACTATATACAGCCTTGACGTACTCCTTTTCCTATTTGGAACCAGTCTGTTGTTCCATGTCCATTTCTAACTGTTGCTTCCTGACCTGCATACAGGTTTCTCAAGAGACAGGTCACATGGTCTGGTATGGTACTTTAAATCCTTCCTGTGTCCATTCCTGCTTCCCTAATTCTCCTAGAGGTGTTATTTCTGAGAGGACTTTCCCTCAAAATTCCTCTACACAGATATCTATGTCAGAGTATATTTCCCAGTATATATCTCAGAGTATATTTCCCAAGGAATTTGACTTAACTGTGGGTAGAAAACTCTAAAATTTCAGATTTTGGAAATGGATTACCTATCAGCCAACATAGAATGAAAACCATTTTATTGCTGGTAGATGGAATACTAACAGCTTTTGGCATTTCAAAGCTGTGCAATTATTTAGACTTTTATCAGCGGTGAACTGGGATGTAATACCAGAGGAAGTGCATGCACTGGCAAGAGCAGTATCTTGTGCATTTGAGTGCTTGAGTGAAGTATTAATTATAAAGAGTAGGGAATGGGAAGGCTTTTTCTAGATGTTACTGACTCCTTTGACAAAGTCAATGAAGAGCTAATGAGGACTAGGAGCTGATTTAAGGTGGAGTGTGAACACCAGATATCCTTGGCAGCATATAAAGAGACACTCATCTCTTATAGCCAGAAGGCAGAAAGAGTTGAGGATCAAGCCTAAGACTTCATTATAAGGATCTCAGATCTCCAGATAAGGTTGAATTCTCAACCCTAGCATATCAGCTATGCCACAGCCAGGACACTGATGGGAAGAAGTTAGACTCTGAGGCATGGAATAAGGGCACCTGGGTCAGTTCAGTTCAGTTCAGTCGCTCAGTCGTGTCTGACTCTTTGTGACCCCATGAATCGCAGCATGTCAGGCTGCCCTGTCCATCACCAACTCCCAGAGTCTACCCAAACCCATGTCCATCGAGTTGGTGATGCCATCCAACCATCTCATCCTCTGTTGTCCCCTTCTCCTGCCCCTAATCCTTCCCAGCATTAGGGTCTTTTCCAATGAGTCATCTCTTGGCATCAGGTGGTCAAAGTATTGGAGTTTCAGCTCCAACATCAGTCCTTCCAATGAACACCCAGGACTGATCTCCTTTAGGATGGACTGGTTGGATCTCCTTGCAGTTCAAGGGACTCTCAAGAGTCTTCTCGAACACCACAGTTCAGAAGCATCAATTCTTCGGTGCTCAGCTTTCTTCACCGTCCAACTCTCACATCCATACATGACCACTGGGAAAACGATAGCCTTGACTAGATGGACCTTTTTTGGCAAAGTAATGTCTCTGCTTTTCAGTATGCTATCTAGGTTGGTCATAACCTTCCTTCCAAGGAGTAAGCGTCTTTTAATTTCATGGCTGCAATCACCATCAGCAGTGATTTTGGAGCCCAAAAAAATAAAGTCTGACACTGTTTCCCCATCTATTTCCCATGAAGTGATGGGACCAGATGCCATGATCTTAGTTTTCTGAACGTTGAGCTTTAAGCCAACTTTTTCACTCTCTTCTTTCACTTTCATCAAGAGGCTCTTTAGTTCTTCTTTGCTTTCTGCCATGAGGGTGGTGTCATCTGCATATCTGAGGTTATTGATATTTCTCCCGGCAATCTTGATTCCAGCTTGTGTTTCTTCCAGCCCAGCGTTTCTCATGATGTGCTCTGCATATAAGTTAAATAAGCAGGGTGACAATATACAGTCTTGATGTACTCCTTTTCCTATTTGAAACCAGTCTGTTGTTTCATGTCCAGTTCTAACTGTTGCTTCCTGAGCTGCATACAGGTTTCTCAAGAGACAGGTCAGTTGGTCTGGTATTCCCTTCTCTTTCAAAATGTCCCACAGTTTATTGTGATCCACACAGTCAAAGGCTTTGGCATAGTCAATAAAGCAGAAATAGATGTTTTTCTGGAACTCTTTTGCTTTTTCGATGCTCCAGCGGTTGTTGGCAATTTGATCTCTGGTTCCTCTGCCTTTTCTAAAACCGGCTTGAACATCTGGAAGTTCACAGTTCATGTATTGCTGAAGCCTGGCTTGGAGAATTTTGAGCATTACTATACTAGCGTGTGAGGTGAGTGCAATTGTGCGGTAGTTTGAGCATTGTTTGGCATTGCCTTTCTTTGGGATTGGAATGAAAACTGACCTTTTCCAGTCCTGTGGCCACTGCTGAGTTTTCCACATTTGCTGGCATATTGAGTGCAGCACTTTCACAGCATCATCTTTGAGAATTTGAGATAGCTCAACTGGAATCCCATCACCTCCACTAGCTTTGCTCATAGTGATGCTTCCTAAGGCCCACTTGACTTCACATTCCAGGATGTCTGGCTCTAGGTGAGTGATCACACCATCATGATTATCTGGGTCGTGAAGATATTTTTTGTACAGTTCTTCTGTGTATTCTTGCCACCTCTTCTTAATATCTTCTGCTTCTCTTAGGTCCATACCATTTCTGTCCTTTATCGAGCCCATCTTTGCATGAAATATTCCCTTAGTATCTCTAATTTTCTTGAAGAGATCTCTAGTTTTCCCATTCTGTTGTTTTCCTCTATTTCTTTCCATTGATCACTGAGGAAGGCTTTCTTATCTCTCCTTGCTATTCTTTGGAACTCTGCATTCAGATGGGAATATCTTTCCTTTTCTCCTTTGCTTTTCACTTCTCTTCTTTTCCCCGCTATTTGTAAGGCCTCCTCAGACAGCCATTTTGCTTTTTTGCATTTCTTTTCCATGGGGATGGTCTTGATCCCTGTCTCCTGTGCACCTGTGTCAATGCACCCTAAATTTTTGCCTTCCACGATTCCCCAAACTCTCTATGCCTGTAGAAGTTAGATAGTGCTAACATATTGCTAGGATGAGTCTTAGAAGCTTGGTAAAAGTGATCATCCACACAGAATGAAATAAAATTGTCAGAAATTGCATGGAAGATGGTAGAGGAAGGAATCAGAAATCTCCAGAACTGGTCATGCCAGGGAAAGGGAACATACTGCAAAACCAGAAAACACACCAGTCAAACATTTTCTGCAGGAAGAGAGAGGGCAGTCCATTTGCCAAAGCAATGAAGAATGGGCTGGTAAGAGGGGCACTGTTATTGAGAAGCTTACTGGGTGTCCTGTGCAGACCAGGACTGACAGTAGGCAATGTGTAATAAAACTGAGCTACTTGATAGCAAAGGTAATGATGGGATCTGGAAATAATAGAGGCCAGATGTCAGTAATTTACTATCAGGAGCAAAGTAGATGCAATTATTGCAATGAACAGCAAGGTCATAGTGGCAGCCAAGGGGTCTTGACCTGCAGAGAACTAAGGTGATGGTTAATAGAACATGGTATTCTGAAGAACAGGATAGATTGGAATCCAATAGATTTTTTTCTCAATTTTACAACACCCATCAAAAATTCAAAAGTGCATGTTCAAAAAGGGCAGCTTCCCCAATAAAAACATCATTATCTTTTACCCAGTTTCCACCCTTGAGCCTGTTCTCCTATCCAGCACCAAGGTGAGCAGAAAATCCTGTAATATTTCCTCTAGTCCTTCCCCCATAAGACTTAAGACAATCTACTCGAGTAACTATGTACTTGGGAAAAGGGAATACCCAGGTATTTTGAGGATTGTTATGATCAGTTGACATTGATACTTGAATACTAGAAGTTTCATCATGGCTCCTCTGTTAGAGTGTGAGCCAGGTATTAAATGCAGTCCTAGGCCAGATTTAGCACATAGTAGGTCCACTCTATCCATGGATTGACGTGTTGGTTGTTTCCCCAGTCCACAAATGTATAATTAGAATGGACATACTTGGTATATACTTGGAAGAGCCCCAATACTGTGTCCTTGGCCTTGGTGTAAAAGGTATCATAGTGAAAGTTCCAAGCACAAATCTCTAATCACTCTACTCCCTCCCTTATCCTTAGTCAGTACAGTAAGTCAAAAATAAAATTGCATCCTGGCAGAATGACAGAGATTAATGCCACCTTAAAAACCTGAAAGATGCATGGATGGTAATCCTCATCATAGCCTCATTAATTTGGCAGTCTAGCCCCTACAAAATCAAACACTGAAGGATGACAGTGTATTACAACTGCTGGTCTAGAAAACTTTACTAGAGCATATTAACATAGTTTTAGGTACATGGTAGGTAGCCATTTAGATGGCAAAGCATTGTCTTCATTCCTATCAGGAAGGGGTATCAAAAGCCATTCACATTCACATAGGACAGACAATGGTACAAATTTGCAGTCTTTCTCAGGGCTATGTTAACCCTCCTATTCTCTGTTACTATATACCATGAATAAACAAGGACCATTTGTGCCCTGAAGAATATCCCATTGGTTCAATCTATCACTGACATTAAGACAGAAAAGAAGGGTAAGAAGTGGGAAGGACATTGGATGTCTTGGTAGAACTCTTGTACTCTAGGTGTGGAAGGCAAACACTATGAAGATTCACAGGCCTACTATATCAGTAAAGTTTTCAGGAGTTCATTGGTCTAGGCCATGCAGAGACATAGCCTTCAAAGTAAAGAACAAATGGTTACATCTTTCCTCCCTTACCACAAAGAAAGAAGCAGAGAATTCAGTAGGCATTCTTGGTGTTGCAGGTAGCAGCATATTCTACTCTTGGGAATACAGCTCTGACCAATTTACCCTACAACTCAATAGGCCCAATGGTACTAGAGCTATCTAGTACAAAGATACAGTGTAGGGTTTATGACAAGTTGCATTAGGAAGATGATGCCACTTTCAGTGGAGAATTACACATTATTTGAAAAACGACCTCTTATGTTCTACTTGATACTAAAAGAAAAGGTGTCTGGTCATGAAATATTAAAATGACCAACCAGACAGAACAGCCTATCATAATGTGGGTTCTGTCAAACCCAGCAAGTCATAAGGTTGGGGAGGCCCAATGGCAATCTATCTTACTCTGGACACAGTATATCCTGGATTGGACATGAACAAGGCCAAACCTGATGAGCTGATGGCCCAACCTGCATGTTACATGCCTCTGTTGCTCTGTTGCCCTTCAGCTTACACCTATGGCCACCACACAGGGTAGGGGGAGTTCCTTCTGACAAGTTCATGAAGTGGAAGGGGGGAGGCTCATATTGTTTTGTCTCAGTATGTAGATACAAGCTGAAAATGGACTGCTGCAACACTACAGCCCCACACATGGGTGGCCCTGAAAGAACATTGAGGGGAGATCTCCCACTGAATAGGACTTCATGCAATGCACTGGTTCATCCATTTTGTGAGACCCTGTTACAAATACATCATACTTCTTCTTCTGCCCAATCTTATTTCTCTCACTCCCTTACAGATATCGCTCCTTAGAGCACACCACCAATAAGTCTTCTGCATGCAAATTCTAGTCTCAGAGTTTATTCCCCAGGGAACCTGAACTAAAACATAGTGTAGGAAAAAAAAATAATAAAACATAGTGTAGGGAAAATGGGCTAAAGCACCAGTCTGACATGCTTTGGAGGGCTGTAAACATGGGAGGATGGATTCATTCTTTCTAAAGGATGGCGGGTTAGACTAAAGCTTCATTGCCTAAAAAGACATAAAAATATCTTCAAAGTCAGGAAAAAGTTGTTCTTTTTAACATCACATTACATTGTAAAATATTATCTGAAAGACAAGTGTCAGAGAAATGATATATTGTTTTGATATATAGATATATGAAGGCTCTATATTTTCATGAAACTTCAACCATAGCAGCTCAGATTTTAGGTCAAAATTATTACTACACAAGTCTACCATCCACTGTTTTAATATTCTTTTCAATACAACCAAATGCTGTCATCACAAAAAGGAGCTGAATAGGTTCCTGAGACTTGTGATGAGACCTGACCAGCACTTTAACCAGAATCATCCTTCTCAAAAGTCTAAAGCAATTGCCAGTGATTCAAGTTGAATTTAAGTATTGTTACCATGCTCACTACTCTTTTAAGAAAACTCAGCTCAAAAGCAGCTCATTTGAGAGTGTACTCCAAGATTATCTTTGTCTTTATGCTAAAAATTTTGTAGTTTTTTTTATTAGCTGTACTTTTATGCTGAAATGGAAACAACATTCTGTATTTGTACAGTTATAAACACTTTCTTAGACCCTTAAAATCACTAGTCGGTGATTTACCTCTGATTTGAAACTGAAAATGTTATAAATAGCATAGATCTGGGAAAACACATTTCCTTTTTATTTATTTTTTTCACTTTTGGAGCCAAAAATATCATAGAAGAGCATTTGGTGACAGTGGAAATCCCTATAATTTTCTGCCAGTCTAGATTTTGAACAAAATTCATAACTGCCCATCTTGACAGGTCTGTGGGTGTAGGATCTGACTCTGTCTTCAATGGAGAGGAGAAAGATAGTAAACGTAGCACTAGAATTTCAACCCATGTTATCTGACTTTGAAGCCCTTGTTACAGCAATTAATCAATCAGTTAACCCAGAAGCATCTAAGTGACCTCAATTATGAGCTCATCATTGTAAGAATGTATATGAGAGATACAAGATAGAATTCCCACCCTCAGAAACTTGATAACCTATATGGAGAGGTCAATGAGAATAGGATTGTTAAACTATATGATACAGACTTGTACTCTTAAAAATATGGTCTCTGAATCAGCAGCATTTTCACCAATTGGGAACCCAACAGAAATACAAAAATCTTGCTCCAGTATTACTGAACCAGAGCCTGCATTTTAATAAGATCCTCTGGCAACTTCCATACAAAATAAAGTTAGAAAAGTTCTTATATGGATCATCAGTGCTACAGGGAGTAGGCGGGAGAGGTGTCAAGGAGGAGGGGCCTGAAACTAAGCTTTGAAGGCAGAGGGGCTGTGATTCTATCTTTCAAGTTGGCTTGCTTCTTTTGAAAACCATTTCTAGTCTGCAGAGGGCCTGGGAAGGCTACTCTAAGAATAGTGATGGGAGCATAGAGAGATAGGGTTCTCTTTGCTTTAAGTGTAAGGGAAGGATTCAGTGTATTAGAAAGTATAAGGGAAGGAACTGAGGAGTGACAAAAGTGCAGGAGTGTGTTCTGTGTTAGTTGCTCAGTTATGTCTGACTCTTTGCGACCCCATGGACTGTAGCCTGCCAGGCTCCTCTGTATATGGGATTCTCCAGGCAAGAATACTAGAGTTGGTTGCCATGCCCTTCTCCAGGGCATCTTCCTGATCCACAGATAGAACCTGGGTCTCTCGCATTAGAGGCAGATTCTTTGCCATCTGAGCCACGAGGGAAGCCCACAGGGGTTATTAGAAAGTTCCAATTCCACCAACAGAAATGGAGAACATGTGTCATTTGCATGCTTACTTCACACCCCTCCCTCTTCTCCCTTGAAGGATCAGCCCTTTAGGAGGTAGGCTGAGGACAGAGAGATGGACCATTAGCTGACAGTCTTGTGTGTGTGTGTGTGTGTCTCTGTGTGTGTGTTCCATGTGCCTTGGCATAAGCATATACGTGCATAAGCCTCCACCTCAGGACTCCTCTAATGCTATAGGCCTAATTGATGCATTTTAATAATAAAGTCTCTTTTCAAATAAGCTCACACCATAAAGCTGCATTTTCTTTGGTAAAGCTGAGTACAACTGGTCTTCAGTCAGATTTCCATTTGCTCTAGGGACTTCAGAACATTAAATGTCTTTCTCTTAACTGAGCACCATTCTAATTAGGAAAAAATTGCATTAGGGAGCCACGTGAATGTCTAAGAATGCATTCATTCTCGATTTTGATATTTTAAAATATAGCAGATTGCAGAAATGCAGATTACGACGTGGATATAGTGTTAAAATTGCTTTTACCATTATAAAGATAAAAATAGCTCTTGGTTCAAATTTCCTGCTGCTTCTTTCTAAATGAAGGAGTTAAATACTGAAAGGCAGGTGGATGCTGACGCTCCTTTAGAAAGAGATGAATAGGGTTGATGGCAGGAGCTACAGGGAAGCTATTGAGGCTGCAGATGCATGTGCTGCCCTTACTTCCCACAAAGTTCAAAGTGGGGTGAAGCTGCCCGGGTAATTGGCTATGAAATAGCAAACCCTCTGGATGAAAATGGCCCTTGTACTTAATTGCCCACGTTCCAGGCAGCGGGTAGCCACCTGGTTGATTAGTGACCCTACCTATATTCACAACCACCCAAGTTTAAGTGTGAGTGCGATTGTGAGGACACTGGCACCAAGTTCAATCAGAGGCCTTGGAGCTTGAATCAGTTCTGACCACCCCAGGTCCAGATCCCCCACCTTCCAGATCTAAGCAGATGGTCCTACAAAGCCCCAAGGCAAAAGCCCATTTTACAATTGAGCAGAATGAGGACATGCATATTGGGTGTAAAATAGCAACTACAATAGGAACAACTGTGATGAGAAAAGGACATTTTATTTGCATAGTACTTAATAATTTGTCAAGCACTTTTCTTCAATTTCTATTATGGTCTTCACAAAAAGCTTGTAACATAGGATTTTTAGTGCCCATTTTTATTTGATAAATTAAGACAGTGAAGGTAACTGAGTTTCGCAAGGCTGCACAACTATTACGCCACAGACCAGGCCTCAGATTTGGATCTTTTGGCAAAAACTCCAATCTCTTTTCACAGTAGTGTTTTATCTTACTTCTGTCCTCCCTTTCAGTTCTACAGGACCTAATTCATGATGGCTTTAGCCACAGAATACCTTTGGATTGGAGATAACCATGTATGAAACATACACAGGTTTACACAGGCTTTCGCTCAGTGAACTGGCCAATCACAATGATGTCTTTTATTCCATGATCGTCAGTGTCATAGCTTATTCTAAAGTAGCAAAAATAACTAACACTTATTGTGTTCCAAGTGTTGTACTAAGCATTTCATATGTATTAACTCATTTAAGACTTACCTTGTAACAACTCTATGATGTAGGGTTAGTTTTGCAACTTCTTCCCTTTATTTTTTCCAGCTTTGTTAAGATATAATTGACTTATAACATTGTGTAACATTAAGGTATACAACTTGTTGATTTGATACATTTATGTATTGCAATATGATTACTATCATAGCATTAGCTAACACCTCCATCACATCATATAATTATCATTTCTTTTTTTTGTGGTGAGAGCAATTAAGATCTATTTTCTTAGCAACTATCAAGTACTCAGTATATAGTACAATATTGTTATCTTTAATTACAATGCTATGCATTCAATTTTCAGAACTTATTCATCTTATAATTAGAGGTTTGTACCCTTTATGAACCTCTCCCCATATCCCCCAAATCTTAGCCCAGGTAACTACCATTCCAGTATGTTTCTATGAGTTTGGCTCTTTTAGATTCCACATATAAGTGATATCATACAGTATTTTTTATTTTTTTGTCTGACTGATTTCACTTAGCACGATGTCCCCAAGAACTATGTTACTACAAATGGCAGAATTTCATTTCTTCTCATGGCTGGATACTATTCTATGTACATCATATCTTCTTTATCCCTTCATCTAGTGATGGACACTTAGGTTGTTTCCATACCTTTAATATTGCGAATACTACTTCAATAAGTAGAGAGGTGCAGATATCTCTTTGATATCCTATTTTTATTTCCTTTGAATGTATACCAGAAGTGGGATTGCTGCATCATATGGTAGTTCTATTTTAAATTTTTTGACAAACCTTCACACTGTTTTCCATAGTACCAATTTAGATTCTCACCAATGGTGCACAAGGTTTCCCTTTTCTCTATATCTTCCCAAATAATTTTTATCTCTTGTCTTTTTGATGACAGTCATTCTAACAGATGTTAGGTGATAGATCATCATATTTTTGATTTGCATTTCCCTGATGATTAGTGGTATTGAGCACCTTTTCATCTGTCTATTGGACTTTTTATGTCTTTGGGAAAATGTCTTGTCCCATTTTAAAAATCAGATTTTGTTGTTTTATTGAGTTGCACAAGTTCTTTATATAGTTTGGATATTAACCCTTTATCTGATACATAGTGTACAAATATTCTCTCCCATTCTATAAATTGCCTTTTCATCTTGCTGATTGTTTCTTTTGCTTTAATGTCACCACACTTATTTTCACCTTTGTTCCTTATGCTTCAAATCCAAAAAAAATCACTGCCAAGACCTATGTCAAAGAGCTTTTCCCCTATATTTTATTCTAAGAGTCTTACAGTTTCAGGTCTTACCTTTAAATCTGTAATTCAAGTTAATTTTTATAAGTAGTATAAAATAGGAGTCCAATTTCATTTTTCTGCATGTGGTCATTCATTTTTCTCAGCACTATTTATTGAAAACACTATCCTTTCCCCACTGAGTATTCTTGGATTTCTTGTCAAATATTAGTTGGCTGTAGATATAGGGATTATTTCTGGACTCTTGACTCTGTTTCATTGACCCATATGTCCATTTTTATGCCAGTACAATACTGTTTTGATTACCATAGCTGTTGTAGTATTATTTGAAATCAGGAAGTGTGATGCTTTCTTCTTCATTCCCAGGATTGCTTTAGCTATTCAGAGTCTTACGGTTCCATACAAATTTTAGGATTTCTTTTTTCTATTTTTGTGAAAAATGTCATTGGAATTTTGATAGTGATTGCCTTCAATCTATAGATAGCTTTGAGTAGTATGGACATTCTAACAATATTCATCCTTCCGATTCATGAGCATATCTCTAGTTTGTGTCTTTAATTTCTTTCGTCAGAATCTTACAGTTTTCAGTCTACAGATCTTTCATCACCTTGGTTAAATTTATTCTTAACAATTTTGTTGATTTTGTTGCTATTGTAAATGGAATTATTGTCTTTATTTTCACTTTCAGGTATTTCATTGCTAGTGTATAAAATGCAACTGATTTTTGTATGTTGACTTTTTTATATCCTTTAACTTTACTGAATTCATTGATCAGATCTATCAGTTTTTTTTTATTAAGTCTTTAAATTTTTCTCTATATAATATCAAATCTACACATGACTGAAGGAAATTTTTCTTCTTCCTTTCCAATTTGGATGCCTTTTCTTTCTCTTATTTGACTGCGTTAGCTAGGACTTTTAGTACTATTGTTGAATAAGAGAGGTAAAAATGGATACTGCTGAAGGAAAAGCTTTCAGCCTTTCACCATTGAATATGATGTTAGCAGTGGGCTTGTCATATATGGCCTTTATTTTGTTAAGGTATATTCCTTCTATACTCAATTTATTGAGAGTTTTTATCATGAAAGTATGTTATATTTTGTGAAGTACTTTTTCTGCATCTATTAAGATGATCATGTGATTTTTATCTTTTATTATATTAATGTGGTTTAGCATATTTATTTGCATATGTTGAGCCATCCTTGCATCCCAAAGATAAATTCCAATTGATCATATGCATGATCCTTTCAATGTGTGTGTTCAACTTGACTTGGTAATATTTTGTTGAGAATTTTTGCATCTGTATTCATCAGGGATATTAGTCTAGCTTTCTTGTATTGTCCTTATTTGGTTTTAATATCAGGGTAATACTGGCCTTGTAAACTGAGTTTGAGATATTCCCTCCTCTTTAATTTTTGGGAAGAGTTTGAGAAGGATTGGTATTAATTCTTATTTAAATGTCTGGTAGAATTTACCAGTGAAACCATCTGGTGCTGGGATTTTCTTTGTTCAGAAGATTTTGAATACTGATTCAATCTCCCTACTATTATTGATCTATTCATATTTCTGTTCCTTCCTGATTTGGTCTTGGCAAGTTATATGTTCTTAGGAATTTATCCATTTTTTCTAGATTATCCAACAATTGTCATATAATTGTTAATAGTGGTCTCTTATGACCCTTGTATGTATTTTGTAATCACCATTTTACAATAGAAAGAACCAAGGAACAGAAGAAATAAATTGTTTGTAGTAATGCAGTGATGAAGCCAAGATAGAAATCCAGGCCATTTAGTCCCTGAGTTATGCTTTAAGCCCTATGCAACATTGCTTCTCTATGGTGGAATTTGGAAATCCATCCACTGGTCTAAGATACTCCCCAAATTGTTCCATATCAATCCTGCAAATGTCCCAGAAGTATGTATCCATTTTACTGAATTGATAGTGAGAGATGTGAGTGTTGATGGCCAAATGTAACTGCTATCTTGAGGTAAAGGGAGATAAGAAATTAAAATTAAGAAAAATGCCATTTATATGGTATCAGATATTATATTGGTCAATTCTCCTGTGTATTTCTTTTTTCACCTATATAATCGCCATTATAAAACTTATTTTTCAAGTGAGGAAACTGAGGCTCAATGAGTTTAAGTAAATTACCCATCACAACCAGAAAGAAGCAGACCAATGATTACGTCCCAGACAATCTAATTTCAGAGCTTGGATATTTAACCACTCTATCAGTGTTACATAAAGGCAGTCATTAAACATTACCACTTACTGGGTACATGCCATGTGCCAAGTATTTCTTTGAATACTTTATCTTACCAGCTCACTTAATCCACACAGTAACACTATAAGGCCAATCTTGTCATTATCCTCATTTCAGAGATAAGAAAACAGACTCAGATCCAGTAAATGCCAAAACCAGGATTTGAACCCCCATCTTGCTTATATCCAATGCTCTTTCTAATAGAGGGGAGATGGTGGAAAGCTGAAATTAGCCTGGGACCTGGAAGTGTATCCCACATTTAGGTTGGTCAGGGATGCTGCTGGTTATTTGCCTAGCTGACCTAAATAGACATTTATCCAAAGAATACATACAGATGACCAAAAAACACATAAAATATGTTCAAAATCACTAGTCATCAAGGAAATGCAAATAAAAACCACAATGAGCTATCACCTCACAGCTGTCAGAATGACAATCATCAGAAATCTACAGATAACAAATACTGGAGAGGGTGTGGAGAAAAGGGAACCTTCCTACAATATTGTTGGGAATGGAAATTGGTGCAGGCACTATGGAGAACAGTATGCATGATCCTCAAAAACACCAAAAATAGAATTACCATATGATCTAGCAATCTCACTCATGGAAATATATCTGAACAAAACTATAATTAAAAAAGATACATGAACTCCTATGTTTATATCAGCATTATTCACTATAGCCAAGACATGGGAACAACCTTAATGTCCATCAATGGATGAATGGATAAAGAAAATGTGGTATATACAGTGGAATACTACTCAGCCATAAAAAAGAATGAAATAAATGCCATTTGCAGCAACATGAATGGACCTAGAAATTATCATACTAAGTGAAGTGAGTCAGAGAAGACAAATACCATGTAATATCACTTATATGTGGAATCTAAAATATGACACAAATGAACTTATCTATGAAACAGACTCACAGACATTAAAAAAAAACTAGATTTGTGCTTACCAAGGGAGGTGAGGGAGTGGGATGGATTGGAGGTTTGAGGTTAGCAGATGCAAACTATTATATGTGTGTGTGTGTGAAGTCACATCAGTTATGTCCAACTCTTTGCAACCCTATGGACTATAGCTCTCCAAACTCTTCTGTCCACGGGATTCTCCAGGCAAGAATACTAGAGTGGGTTGCTATTTCCTTCTCCAGGGGATTGTCTTGACCCAGGGATCAAACCCACGTCTCTTAAGTCTTGTGTGTTGGCAGGCAGGATCTTTACCACTAGCGCCCCCTTGGAAGCCCAAACTATTATACATAGAATAGATAAACAACAAGATCCTACTATTTAGGATTTAGTACCCTGTATTTTATATCTTGTGATAAACCATATAGGAAAATAATATCAAAAAGAATACATACATATGTATGACTGAATCACTTTGCTATACTGCAGAAATTAACACATTGCAAATTAAGTATAATTCAATAAAAAATTAATTAAAAGTTGGCTTGTATTTTACTAGACTTGTGGGTGGCTATTTCTCAGTGCTGGAAAGGGCTTTGAATAATCAAATGTCCTATACCCCTCAAAGAACAAACTATGTGGAAACTGAGAAATTTCACTGGTCTTTATACAACCTTTGTGAGTACCTAGAACTCTGCATTTATAAGTCAACTCCCACTTTAATTTATCCAGTGTGGAAGGATTAGATAAAGGAAGGAAAACAATTGCTTCCTTTTGTCTACCTAAGTACCAAGCTGAAGATATTAATAAATGTTCAAATTTCTAGTCATTCAGTAACCTCTGCTAATTTTCAATCATATGGTATACTCATTGTGGTGTGACATGTAGTAGAAAAAAGAGGAAAATTTGTCACTGTTTTGTAGAAGTCTGAGAATGTCTTTGAAAAGAAACAACTGAAAAAGCAATCTTTAAAAATGAAAGAAAACATTATCTGGTCTTACATTTAGTTTTTTAACCCATTTTGAGTTTATTTTTGTATATGGTATGTATGGACGTGAGAGTTGAACTATAAAGAAAGCTGAGTGCTGAAGAATTGATGCTTTTGAACTGTGGTATTGGAGAAGACTGTTGAGAGTCCCTTGGACAGCAAGGAGATCCAACCAGTCCATCCTAAAGGAGATCAGGCCTGGGTGTTCACTGGAAGGACTGATGTTGAAGCTGAAACTCCAATACTTTGGCCACCTGATGCAAAGAGCTGACTCATTTGAAAAGACCCTGATGCTGGGAAAGATTGAGGGCTGGAGGAGAAGGGGATGACAGAGGATGAGATGGTTGGATGGCATCACCAACTCGATGGACATGGGTTTGGGTAAACCCTGGGAGTTGGTGATGGACGGGGAGGCCTGGCCTACTGCAGATCATGGGGTTGCAAGGAGTTGGACATCACTGAGCGACTGAACTGAACTGATTAGAGAGTTTTAATTTCATTTTTTGCATGTAGCTGTCCAGTTTCCCCAGCATCACTTTCTGAAAAGACTTTTTTCCATTGTATATTCTTGTCTCTTTGTCATAAGTGTGTGGTTTTATTACTGGGCTTTCTATCCTATATCATTAATCTATATGTCTGCTTTTATGTCAATCTCATACAGTTTGATTACTGTAGCTTTGTTGTAAGTCTAAAGTCGCAGCACCTGATTCCTCCAGCTCTGTTTTTCTTTCTCAAGATTGCTTTGGCAATTTCCTGGCTTTTGTGTTTCCACACAAATTTAATTTTTTTTTTGTTCTAGTTCTGTGGAAAATGCCTTAGTAATTTGTTAGGGATTGCATTGAATCTGTAGATTGCATTGAGTAGTATGGTCATTTTAACAATATGGATTCTTCCAATTCAAAAACATGGTATATCTTTTCATCCGTTTGTGTTGTCTTCAGTTGTATCGATCAGTGTTTTATGTTCTTGGAGTAAAGGTCTTTTGCCTCCTTCAGTTCAGTCACTCAGTCATGTCCGACTCTTTGCGACCCTATGGACTGCAGCATGCCAGGCTTCCATGTCCATCACCAACTCCTGGAGCCTACTCAAACTCATGTACTGTGTTAGTGATGCCATTCAATCATCTCATCCTCTATCATCTCCTTCTCCTCCCACCTACAAACATTCCCAGCATCAGGGTCTTTTCAATTGCTTGTTCTTTGCATCAGATGGCCAAAGTATTGGACTTTCAGCTTCAGCATCAGCCCTTCCAATGAATATTCAGTACTGATTTCCTTTAGGATGGACTGATTGGATCTCTTTGCAGTCCAAGGGACTCTCAAGAGTCTTCTCGAACACCACAGTTCAAAAGCATCATTCTTTGGCACTCAACTTTCTTGATAGTCCAACTCTCATATCCATACATGACTTCCAGAAAAACCATAGCTTTGACTAGATGGACCTTTGTTGGTAAAATAATGTCTCTGCTTTTTAATGTGCTGCCTAGGTTGGTCATAGCTTTTATACAAAGGAGCAAGCATCTTTTAATTTCATGGCTGCAGTCACCATCTGCAGTGATTTTGGAGCCCCCAAAAATAAAGTATATCACTGTTTCCATTGTTTCTCCATCTATTGCCATGAAGTGATGAGACCAGATGCCATGATCTTAGTTTTGTGAATGTTGAGTTTTAAGCCAACTTTTTCACTCTCCTCTTTCACTTTCATCAAGAGGCTCTATAGTTCTTCTTTGCTTTCTGCCATAAGGGTGGTGTCATCTGCATATCTGAGGTTATTGATATTTCTCCTGGCAATCTTGATTCCAGCTTGTGCTTCATCCAGCACAGCATTTCACGTGATGTACTCTGCAGCCATGAAATTAAAAGACACTTATTTCTTGGAAGGAAATATGACCCACCTAGATAGCCTATTTAAAAGCAGAGACATTACTTTGCCAGCAAAGGTCCGTCTAGTCAAGGCTATGATTTTTCCAGTGGTCATGTATGGATGTGAGAGTTGAACAGTGAAGAAAGCTGAGCACCACAGAATTGATGCTTTTGAACTGTGGTGTTGGAGAAGACTCTTGAGAGTCCCTTGGACTGCAATGAGATCCAACCAGTCCTTCCTAAAGGAGATCAGTCCTGGGTGTTCTTTGGAAGGACTGATGTTGAAGCTGAAACTCCAATACTTTGGCCACCTGATGCGAAGAGTTAACTCATTGGAAAAGACCCTAATGCTGGGAAGGATTGGGGGCAGGAGGAGAAGGGGACGACAGATGATGGAATGGTTGGATGGCATCACCAACTCGATGGACATGGGTTTGGGTAAACCCCGGGAGTTGCTGATGGACAGGGAGTCCTGGCGTGCTGCGATTCATGGGGTCACAAAGAGTCGGACATGACTGAGCGACTGAACTGAACTGAACTCTACATATAAGTTAAATAAGCAGGGTGACAGTATACAGCCTTGACGTACTCCTTTTTCTATTTGGAACCAGTCTCTTGTTCCATGTCCAGTTCTAACTGTTGCTTCCTGAGCTGCATACAGGTTTCTCAAGAGACAGGTCAGATGGTCTGGTACTCCCATCTCTTTCAGAATTTTCCACAGTTTATTGTGCTCCACACAGTCAAAGGCTTTGGCATAGTCAACAAAGCAGAAATAGATGTTTTTCTGGAACTCTCTTGCTTTTTCGATGATCCAGCGGATATTGGCAATTTGATCTCTGGTTCCTCTGCCTTTTCTAAAACCAGCTTGAACATCTGGAAGTTTACGGTTCACGTATTGCTGAAGCCTGGCTTGGAGAATTTTGAGCATTACTTTACTAGCATGTGAGATGAGTGCAATTGTGTGGTAGTTTGAGCATTCTTTGGCATTGCCTTTCTTTGGGATTGGAACGAAAACTGACCTTTTCCAGTCCTGTGGCCACTGCTGAGTTTTCCACATTTGCTGGCATATTGAGTGCAGCACTTTCACAGCATGACCTTTGAGGATTTGAAATAGCTCAATTGGAATTCCATCACCTCCACTAGCTTTGTTCATAGTGATGCTTTCTAAGGCCCACTTGACTTCACATTCCAGGATGTCTGGCTCTAGGTGAGTGATCACATCATCATGATTATCTGGGTCGTGAAGATATTTTTTGTACAGTTCTTCTGTGTATTCTTGCCACCTCTTCTTAATATCTTCTGCTTCTGTTAGGTCCATACCATTTCTGGCCTTTATCGAGCCTATCTTTGCATGAAATGTTCCTTTGGTATCTCTAATTTTCTTGAAGAGATCTCTAGTCTTTCCCATTCTGTTGTTTTCCTCTGTTTCTTTGTACTGATCGCTGAGGAAGGCTTTCTTATCTCTCCTTGCTATTCTTTAGAACTCTGCATTCAGATGTTCAAATGGAATATTACTCTGCCATAAAAAAGAATGAACTATGCCATTTGCAGCAACATGGATGGATTATCATATTAAGTGAAGTGAGTGTGATTGATGCTTTTGAACTGTGGTGTTGGAGAACACCCTTCAGAGTCCCTTGGACTGCAAGGAGATCCAACCAGTCCATCCTAAAGGAAATCCATCCTGAATATTCATTGGAAGGACTGATGCTGAAGCTCCAATACTTTGGCCACCTGATGGAAAGAAATGACTCACTGGAAAAGACCCTGATGCTAGGAAAGATTGAAGGCGGGAGGAGAAGGGGATGACAGAGGATGAGATGGTTGGATGGCATCACCAACTTGATGGAGATGAGTTCAAGCAAGCTGTGGGTGTTGGTGATGGATAGGGAAGCCTGGCATGCTGCAGTCCATGGGGTTGCAAAGTGTCGGACATGACTGAGCGACTGAACTGAACTGAACTGAAGTCTGACAAAGACAAATATTCCATGATGTCACTTATATGTAAAATCTTAAAAAAGTGATACAAATGAACTCATTTACAAAACAAAAATAGACTCCACAGACATAGAAAAAAAACAACTTACGGTTACCAAAGGGAATAGTGGCGGCGGGGAGAGACAAATTTGGAGTTTGCAATTAACATATACATACTGCCAGTGTGTGTGTGCTATGTCATTTCAATTGTGTCGACTCTTTCAGACCCTATGGACTGTAGCCCACCAGGTTCCTCTGTCTATGGGGATTCTTCAGGCAAGAATGCTCGAGTTGTTTGCCAGGCCCTCCTCCGGGGGATCTTCCTGACCCAAGGATCAAACCTCTGTCTCTTATGTCTCTTCCATTGGCAGGTGGGTCCTTTACCACTAGTGCTTCCTGGGAAGCCCATATACACACTATTTTATGTAAAATAAACAAGGACCTACTGTATAGCACAGGGAACTATATTCAATATCTTGTAATAACCTATAATGGAAAAGAATCTGAAAAAGTATATATATATATATATAACTGAATCACTTTGCTGTATACCTGAAACTAACAACATTGTAAATTAACTATACTTCAATTAAAAATGGTTGTTAAAAGTGAAGAAAAACATATTACTGGAAAATAAATAATTGAAGAATTGCAATAACCTAGCAATGAGAGTCAGAGAAGGCAATGGCACCCCACTCCAGTACTCTTGCCTGGAAAATCCCATGGATGGAGAAGCCTGGTGGGCTGCAGTCCATGGGGTCGCTAAGAGTCAGACACGACTGAGCGAATTCACTTTCACTTTTCACTTTCATGCATTGGAGAAGGAAATGGCAACCCACTCCAGTGTTCTTGCCTGGAGAATCCCAGGGACAGGGGAGCCTGGTGGGCTGGCATCTATGGGGTCGCACAGAGTCGGACACGACTAAAGTGACTTAGCAGCAGCAGCAGCATTGAGAGTAAACCTGGAAGTCACCCAGTCCAATGTCCTAACCAAGTCAGTATTATCCTCTTATAGTTCTGTTTGAGTACTTCCAGTGATGGCATCTTTACCATCTCCTCAAGGCACCTACTCCATATCTGGATAGCTCTGACACTGATAAAATTATTCCTTATGCTGAGCTGTTTTCTCTGTAATGCATTTGAAGATGATAGAAAAAATAGGGCAAACCATTTGCTAACAAAATATTTCAAGGCACTGTCTTTATGATGAGCAACTCATGTTAAAACAATTTAATTTCCGTCTGTGATAGAGTTGCATGTCTTGAATGAAGAAGAGAGAGAGCAGTGAAGGAGACATCTGGGCTTCACTAAAGCTTTGTGGATCTGCAAGGCATTTCTATTAATGAGTTAGGGATATCAAGCCTGGGTTGTACTATTATATGAGTCTTATTCCAAAGCTACTAAATGACACTTTGGGAGGAACCTTAGACAACATATTCCAGAGACCATGTAGATTTGTCCCAGAGCTTTTAATTTTTTCCTGCAAAGTCTGGAATGAGAAAAATAAGAAAATTCCTACTACATTTGCAGAAGATACCACATAGGGAAATGGGGCTTGAAGATAGGGGAAATAAAAGCTGAAAATTCCTTGCAAGTCAAGAGTAAAATCCAAGGTGACCTTGACCAATTAGAAAAATGGTCTGTCAGAAAGAGGCTGATGTTTGATGTTGAGCAGGGACAGTAATGGGCAATCTGCATGCTCCTCAAATCCAAACCACATGAATACCTGCTGAGGAATGGCTGGTGAAACTATCACTATGAATCACACCTTGAATAACTGGAAACAAGACAGGGCCATTGTTTAAAGGGCTAGTATGAGCCTGGGCTTTGTGAACAGAGTT
Source organism: Giraffa tippelskirchi (assembly GCF_054371585.1). NCBI lineage: Eukaryota > Metazoa > Chordata > Mammalia > Artiodactyla > Giraffidae > Giraffa > Giraffa tippelskirchi. The sequence continues at coordinate 15,872,613 of NC_137289.1, read as the reverse complement.
ATGATGTACAAAAGCCAGGAAATAATTCTGCCATATATTCTGCATTAATGGGGACTATATTAGACACACGCCAGCATTCACCACGTTGGTCTTCACATAAAACATGGAAGTAGAAAAGCTGGAGAGATTATTAATGTAAAAGCAGTCCTAGAGAATATATGAGAAAAGTTGAAATGAGTAAATTTATTGAAAGAAAGACTCAGCGTTGATTCCTCACCTTCCTTTCTTTCAGCTGATTTCTCCACACTCACCTGACTATCATGTATCTTCTCCACATTGCTCATGAAATTCTATCTAAAGATGTCCTTATTAAGATCCGTTCATCAGGATATTCCAAATTTGGCTTAAGCTGTTTCTTGTGTTTGGTCATGTGCTGCACAGATAAGCCAAAGTGGAAGAAAACATTTGGTGCTAAATGATGTCTTGTATAAAGCACTATCACAGCAATCATCACAGTGATCGCTAATCTGGGCTGGTACACAATAGATACATAGTGACTATATGTTACATGAAGCAATGGGAAGAGGAAGTTGCCTAATTGTTTGTTTTTCAAATCTGCATTCCTCTCTATCAAAATCAAGTTAGTATAAGAATGCTGTGAGGAAGAATATGATTAATTATAAACTTTAAGTTGCCCAACATAGGGAAGAATTGGGAGGACTCTCTAGAAGTACACTTAGTTAGAATAAAAAGAAGATGCAAATCTAGTGCAGTATTATTAATGTCTCTAGTTGGTGACACGGTGCTTCCCTGGTGGCTCAGTGGTAAAGAATCCGCCTGCCAATGCAGGAGATGCAGGTTCTATCTCTCAGTCAGGAAGATCCCCTGGAGAAGGAAATGGCAACCCTCTATTGTATTCTTGCTTGGGAAATCCCATGGACAGAGGATACTGGCAAGTTACAGTCCATGGGTTTGCAAAAGAGTTGGACACGACTTAGTGACTAAAGCAGTAATCAAAGTTGGTGACTTGCTAATATGATTTAAGATAATTACTTGTTTTGCTAATAACCTACCTTAATTAACATGCCTCAAATACCAGATGTCAGATGCATGCTAGTTATTGTTTTATAAATTTCAGAATATTTTATTAAATAAACCAATTATACTGTCATCTATTTCCCTGATTCAGCATTGACATTTAATGCTGTTCTCCGAAGTCCACTGAACACATACTGTAAGGATTCACTCAACTAACCTCCAAAACATAGAGTCCAATCAATGGCTATCTAGTTTAATCCTTGAGATCTAGCTGTTCAGTATGAAAATCTACTGAAGTGCTTTCCCACTAAGATCAGGTATAAGGCAAGGATATCTGCTTTCACCAGTATTTTTCAGCATGATAATGGAAGTTTTTGCTAGTGCAATAAGGCAAGAAAAGGAAACAAAAGGTGTATAGTTTGAGAAGGGAGAAGTAAAACTCTTTGTTCACAGATGACATGATCATCTATATAGAAAATCTGAAAGAATCAACAAAATACTCCTGAAACTAATAATTGATTATAGCAAGGCTTCAGGATGCAAGGTTAACATATAAAAATTAATCATTTTCCTGTATGTCAGCAATGAACAAGTGGAATTTGAAATTTAAAAAAATAACGTTTATATTACCACCCCAAGTAGTGCAGTACTTAGGTATAACTCTAGCTATATATATATATATATATATATATATATATATATATGATCTATATAAGCAATGCTACAAAACTCTGATGAAGAAATCAAAGACTAAATAAATGAAGCGATATTCCATGTTCATGGATAGAAAGACTCAAAATTGTCATGTCAGTTCTTCCCAACTTGACCTATAGATTCAATGCGATCTCAAACAAAATCCCAGCAAGTTATTTAATGGCTATTGGCAATCTGATTCTAAAATTTGTATGGAAAGGCAAAAGACCCAGGATAGCCAACTAAGTATCAAAGGAGAACAAATATCAGTGATTTGTTGAAGAACAATGAGAATAACAAGTCAAATGATTGACATTACAAGAATTCAAGACTTACATTAAAGCCACAGCGGTCAAGACAGTGTAGTATTGGTGAAAGAATAGACAGATCGATGGAACAGAATGAAGAACCCAGAAACAGAGCCACCTAAATACAGTCAACTGATCTTTGACAAAGGAATGAAGGCAAGGCAATGAATCAAATGTAGGCTTTTCAATAAATGGTGCTGGGACAATTGGAAATCGACATATGAACAGCAGATTTAGACACAGACCTTACAATTTTCATAACAATCTCAAAATTTAAGATCTCAAGATCACAGACCTAAATGCAAAACACAAAATTATAAAACTCCTAGACAATAACATAGAATACATAGATGACCTTGGGTGTGGTGATGACTTGTTAGATACAACCCCCAAGTCGTCATCCACAAAAGAAATTATTGATAAGCTGGACTTTATTAAAATTAAAAATTTGTGATTTGTGAAAGAAAATGCCAAGAGAATTAGAAGACAAACCACAGACTAAGAAACAAGTTTGCAGAAAACAATTTGATAATTTTTTTAAATAAATTTATTTATTTTAGTTGGGGGCTAATTACTTTACAATATTGTAGTAGTTTTTGCCATACATTGACATGAATCAGCCATGGGTTTACATGTGTTCCCCTTCCTGGACCCCCCTCCCACCTCCCTCCCCATCCCATCCCTCTGGGTCATCCCATTGCCCCAGCCCTGAGCATTTGTCTCATGCATCGAACATGGAATGGTGTTCTGTTTCACATATGATAATATACATGTTTCAATGCTATTCTCCCAGAACGTCCCACCCTCACCTTCTCCCTCAGAGTCCATAAGACTGTTCTATGCATCTGTGTCTCTTATTCTGTCTCGCATGTAGGGTTATCGTTACCATCTTTCAAATTCCATATATATACAATAGTATACTGTATTGGTGTTTTTCTTTCTGGCTTACTTCACTCTGTATAATGGGCTCCAGTTTCATCCATCTCAGTAGAACCGATTCAAATGTATTTTTTTAATGGCTGAGTAATATTCCATTGTGTATATGTACCATAGCTTCCTTATCCATTCGTCTGCTGGTGGACATCTAGGTTGCTTCCATGTCCTGGCTATTGTAAACAGTGCTGTGATGAACATTGAGGTACATGCGTCTCTTTCAATTCTGGTTTCCTCGGTGTGTATGCCCAGCAGTGGGATTGCTGGGTCGTATGGCAGTTCTATTCCCAGTTTTTTAAGGATTCTCCACACTGTTCTCCATAGTGGCTGTACTAGTTTGCATTCCCACCAACAGTGTAAGAGGGTTCCCTTTTCTCCACACCCTCTCCAGCATTTATTGCTTGTAGACTTTTGGATAGCAGCCATTCTGACTGGTGTGAAATGGTACCTCATTGTGGTTTTGATTTGCATTTCTCTAATAATGAGTGATGTTGAGCATCTTTTCATGTGTTCGTTAGCCATCTGTATGTCTTCTTTGGAGAAATGTCTGTTTAGTTCTTTGGCCCATTTTTTGATTGGGTCGTTTATTTTTCTGGAATTCAGCTGCAGGAGTTGCTTGTGTATTTTTGAGATTAATTGTTTGTCTGTTGCTTCGTTTGCTATTATTTTCTCCCATTCTGAAGGCTGTCTTTTCACCTTGCTTATAGTTTCCTTTGTTGTGCAAAAGCTTTTAATTTTAATTAGGTCCCATTTGTTTATTTTTGCTTTTATTTCCAATATTCTGGGAGGTGGGTCATGGAGGATCCTGCTGTGATTTATGTCGGAGAGTGTTTTGCCTATGTTTTCCTCTAGGAGTTTTATAGTTTCTGGTCTTACGTTTAGATCTTTAATCCCTTTTGAGTTTATTTTTGTGTATGGTGTTAGGAAGTGTTCTAGTTTCATTCTTTTGGTTGACAAGTTTTCCCAGCACCACTTGTTAAAGAGATTGTCTTTTCTCCATTGTATATTCTTGCCTCCTTTGTCGAAGATAAGGTGTCCACAGGTGCGTGGATTTATCTCTGGGCTTTCTATTTTGTTCCACTTATCTATATTTCTATCTATGTGCCAGTACCATACTGTCTTGATGACTGTGGCTTTGTAGTAGAGCCTGAAGTCAGGCAGGTTGATTCCTCCAGTTCCGTTCTTCTTTCTCAAGATTGCTTTGGCTATTCGAGGCTTCTTATATTTCCATACAAATTGTGAAATGATTTGTTCTAGTTCTGTGAAAAATACCGTTGGTAGCTTGATAGGGATTGCATTTAATCTATAGATTGCTTTGGGTAGTATACTCATTTTCACTGTATTAATTCTTCCAACCCATGAACACAGTATATTTCTCCATCTGTTTGTGTCCTCTTTGTTTCTTTCATCAGTGTTTTATAGTTTTCTATATATGAGTCTTTTGTTTCTTTAGGTAGATATAGTCCTAAGTATTTTATTCTTTTTGTTGCGATGGTGAATGGTACTGTTTCCTTAATTTCTCTTTCTGTTTTCTCATTATTGGAGTAGAGGAATGCAAGGGATTTCTGTGTGTTAATTTTATATCCTGCAACTTTACTATATTCATTGATTAGCTCTAGTAATTTTCTGGTAGAATCTTTAGGGTTTTCTATGTAGAGGATCATGTCATCTGCAAACAGTGAGAGTTTTACTTCTTCTTTTCCTATCTGTATTCCTTTTATTTCTTTTTCCGCTCTGATTGCTGTGGCCAAAACTTCCAAAACTATGTTGAATAGCAGTGGTGAAATTGGGCATCCTTGTCTTGTTCCTGACTTTAGGGGAAATGCTTTCAATTTTTCACCATTGAGGATAATGTTTGCTGTGGGTTTGTCATATATAGCTTTTATTATGTTGAGGTATGTTCCTTCTATTCCTGCTTTCTGGAGGGTTTTTATCATAAATGGATGTTGAATTTTGTCACAGGCTTTTTCTGCATCTATTGAGATAATCATATGGTTTTTATCTTTCAATTTGTTAATGTGGTGTATTACATTGATTGATTTGCGGATGTTAAAGAAACCTTGCATTCCTGGGATAAAGCCCACTTGGTCATGATGTATGATCTTTTTAATATGATGTTGGATTCTGTTTGCTAGAATTTTATTAAGGATTTTTGCATCTATGTTCATCAGTGATATTGGCCTGTCGTTTTCTTTTTTTGTGGCATCTTTGTCTGATTTTGGAATTAGGGTGATGGTGGCCTCATAGAATGAGTTTGGAAGTTTACTATCTTCTGCAATTTTCTGGAAGAGTTTGAGTAGGATAGGTGTTAGCTCTTCTCTAAATTTTTGGTAGAATTCTGCTGTGAATCCGTCTGGTCCTGGGCTTTTGTTTGCTGGAAGATTTCTGATTACAGTTTCGATTTCTGTGTGTGTGATGGGTCTGTTAAGATCTTCTATTTCTTCCTGGTTCAGTTTTGGACAGTTATACTTTTCTAAGAATTTGTCCATTTCTTCCAAGTTGTCCATTTTATTGGCATATAGCTGTTGGTAGTAGTCTCTTATGATCCTTTGTATTTGTGTGTAGTCTGTTGTGATCTCTCCATTTTCATTTCTAATTTTGTTGATCTGATTCTTCTCCCTTCTTGATGAGTCTGGCTAATGGCTTGTCAATTTTGTTTATCTTCTCAGAAAAACAGCTTTTAGTTTTGTTGATTTTTGCTATGGTCACTTTTTTTTCTTTTGCATTTATTTCTGCCCTAATTTTTAAGATTTCTTTCCTTCTACTAACCCTGGGGTTCTTCATTTCTTCCTTCTCTAGTTGCTTTAGGTGTAGAGTTAGTTTATTTTTTTGATTTTTTTCTTGTTTCTTGAGGTATGCCTGTATTGCTATGAACCTTCCCCTTAGCATTGCTTTTACAGTGTCCCATAGGTTTTGGGTTGTTGTGTTTTCATTTTCATTCGTTTCTATGCATATTTTGATTTCTTTTTTGATTTCTTCTGTGATTTGTTGGTTATTCAGAAGCGTGTTGTTTAGCCTCCATATGTTGGAATTTTTAATAGTTGTTTTCCTGTAATTGAGGTCTAATCTTACTGCATTGTGGTCAGAGAAGATGGCTGGGAAGATTTCAATTTTTTGGAATTTACCAAGGCTAGATTTATGGCCCAGGATGTGATCTATCCTGGAGAAAGTTCCGTGTGCACTTGAGAAAAAGGTGAAATTGATTGTTTGGGGGTTCAAAGTCCTGTAAATATCAATTAAATCTAACTTGTCTATTGTATCATTTAAAGTTTGTGTTTCCTTGTTAATTTTCTGTTTAGTTGACCTATCCATATGTGTGAGTGGAGTATTAAAGTCTCCCACTATTATTGTGTTATTGTTAATTTCCCCTTTCATACTTGTTAGTATTTGCCTTATATATTGTGGTCCTCCTATGTTGGGTGCACATATATTTATAATCGTTACATCTTCTTCTTGGATTGATCCTTTGATCATCATGTAGTGTCCTTCTTTGTCCCTTTTCACAGCCTTTATTTTAAAGTCTATTTTATCTGAAATGAGTATTGTGACTCCTGCTTTCTTTTGGTCTCCGTTTGCATGAAATATGTTTTTCCATCCCTTCACTTTCAGTCTGTATGTGTCCCTAGTTTTGAGGTGGGTCTCTTGTAGACAGCATATATAGGGGTCTTGTTTTTGTATCCATTCAGCCAGTCTTTGTCTTTTGGTTGGGGCATTCAACCCATTTACATTTAAGGTAATTTTTGATAAGTATGGTCCCGTTGCCATTTACTTTGTTGTTTTGAGTTCGTGTTTAAACATCCTTTCTGTGTTTCCTGTTTAGAGAAGATCCTTTAGCATTTGTTGGAGAGCTGGTTTAGTGGTGCTGAATTCCCTCAGCTCTTGCTTGTCTGTAAAGCTTTTGAATTCTCCTTCATATCTGAATGAGATCCTTGCTGGGTACAGTAATCTGGGTTGTAGGTTATTCTCTTTCATTACTTTAAGTATGTCCTGCCATTCCCTTCTAGCCTGAAGAGTTTCTATTGAAAGATCAGCTGTTATCCTTATGGGGATCCCCTTGTGTGTTATTTGTTGTTTTTCCCTTGCTTCTTTTAATATTTATTCTTTGTGTTTGATCTTTGTTAATTTGATTAATATGTGTCTTGGGGTGTTTCGTCTTGGGTTTATCCTGTTTGGAACTCTCTGGGTTTCTTGGACTTCTGTGACTATTTCCTTCCTCATTTTAGGGAAATTTTCAACTATTATCTCCTCGAGTATTTTTTCATGGCCTTTCCTTTTATCTTCTTCTTCTGGGACTCCTATGATTCGAATGTTGGGGAGTTTCATATTGTCCCAGAGGTCCCTGAGGTTTTCCTCATTTCTTTTGAATCTTTTTTCTTTTTTCCTCTCTGCTTCGTTTATTTCCACCATTCTATCTTCTACCTCACTTACCCTATCTTCTGCCTCTGTTATTCTACTGTTTGTTCCCTCCAGAGTGTCTTTTATCTCCTTTATTTCATTATTCATTATATATTGACTCCTTTTTATTTCTTCTAGGTCCTTGATAAACATTTCTTGCATCTTCTCAATCCTTGTCTCCAGGCTATTTATCTGTAACTCCATTTTGCCTTCAAGATTTTGGATCATTTTTATTATCATTATTCTAAAGTCTTTTTCAGATAGATTCCCTATCTCGTCCTCTTTTGTTTGGTTTGGTGGGCATTTCTCATTTTCCTTTACTTGCTGAGTATTTCTCTGCCTTTTCATCTTGTTTAGATTGCTGTGTTAAGCGTGGCCTTTCTGTATTCTGGTAGTTTGAAGTTCCTCTTTATTGTGGAGGTTTCTCACTGTGGGTGGGGTTGGACGGGTGGCTTGTCAAGGTTTCCTGGTTGGGGGAGCTTGTGTCGGTGTTCTGGTGGGTGGAGCTGGATTTCTTCTCTCTAGAGTGCAATGGAGTCTCCAGTATTGAGTTTTGAGATGTCTATGGATTTGGTGTGCCTCTGGGCAGCCTGTATATTGATGCTCAGGGCTATGTTCCTGCGTTGTTGGAGAATTTGCGTGGTATGTCTTGCTCTGGAACTTATTGGCTCTTGGGTGGAGCTTGGTTTCAGTGTATATGTGGAGGCTATTGGATGATCTCTTATTAATTAATGTTTCCTCTGGCTTTCAGTCTTATTCTTTCAGTAGCCTCAAGACTTCTCCATCCATACAGCATCAATAATAAAACTTTAAGGTTAATGGTGAAAAGATTATCCACAGTGAGGGATACCCAGAGAGGTTCACTGAGTTACATGGAGAGGTGAAGGAGGGGCGGTTGAGGTGACCAGGAGGAGAAGAAGGGGACTCAAACTTGGAGAGAGCAGTCTAGCCAGTAAGCACTTCCCTCTGTGCTCTCCACAGTCTGGAACCCTCAGAGAGGTTCACAGAGATACATAGAGAGGGGGTAGGAAGGTAATAGAGGTGAGGATGAGTAGAAAAGGAGGAATCAAGAGGGGAGAGAGAGATCTGGGCAGTATTCTGTTCCTGAAGTGTTCTCCGGTACCCAGAACACCCTCAGAGATTCACAGAATTGGGTTGAGAAGAGAAGGAGGAGGGTGGGAGATAGAGGTTCCCTGGGGGAGAAGAAAGAGCGTCAATAGGGGGAGAGAGTAATCAAGCCAGTAATCGCACTCCTGAGTAAAAATGGGTACTAAAGATTGTATTCTTAAATGTACAAAATTGATACCAAATATGTAAAACAAAGATTAAAAATCTAGAGTAGAGGTTAGGCTCTTATAAAACACAATATAAAAAAAAGAAAACAGTATAAAAAGAAAAAAACAGTAAAACAGTAAAAAAAAAAAGAAACAGTAAAAAAAAGTAAAACAGGAAAAAAAACAGTAAAAAAAGAAAACACAAAAGGTATAAGATATATGTACGCAGTTTGCTTTAAAAATAGGGTTGTTTTTTTGTTTTTGTTTTTGCAAGGTAATAGTGGGTTATGAAAATGAAAATTAAAGGTGTAATAGAGGACTTAAAGAAAAAAGAAAGAAAAAAATTTTTAAAAATAATTAAAAAAAATTTTTAAAAATGATAATAGTAAAAATATATATCCCGGACTTTCTCTGGAGCTGTTGTGAGCAGTGTGGGGTCTGTTCAGTTTCAGATAGATCCTTGTTCCTGCTTATACTTTTCAAGATCTATAGGCCCCTTTCAATGCAGTCAGTGTTAACTACAGGGATTTTAATCTGTTGGCCTGTCACTTCCAAAGCGCTTCCCTCTGTTTATTTGGCTTCTGTCTGCAGGTCTCTTCAGTGTCTAATTTCCGCCCTGCCACAAAGGGGCAGAGGTGGTCTCTTCAGGTTCACTTGTTCAGTTGTGCTTTGGGGAGGGAGGAACACTGCAAACAAATATCACTGGCTTGTGTTTGGAGAGCTCGCAGTGTCTCGGCCGCACTGGGTTTGCCCCCCTCACAGTGTGTGTGCTTTCCCCGTCTACCCTGCTCAGGCTTCAGGTTACTCGGCTGGGGAGTGGGCCCTGAGATGCGTGCACTTCCTAGGTCTAAGCCGCTCAGGTTCAGGTTCCCGGGTACTCCACAAAGGCGCAGACTCAGTTGGGCCCGCGGTTTGTGCCGTTCCCGGTCGGAGCAGCTCAGGCAGCCAGGAATTTGGCGAGCACACTCTCCCCTGTTGGGGCGGTGTGGCTTATCACCTCCCTGGTCCCTGCCTCGGTTTACGGGCGCGCCCGGCTCCAGTGTGCTTTGTGTCGGTTCTGGGGAGCTGGTCTGGCTGCGACCTTCCCGGCGGCTGTCGACCCTCCGGGATCTCTGGCAGTCTTTGCTTAGAAACTGGGAGCCTGTTTGCAGTTTGGTAGGGGGTGCCCTCTCTGGGGCCGAGTTTGCCCCTTTCCGGCTCTGACGGGCCCCGCCTGCCCGCTGTGTCCGGCCGGGGATGGGGCGGTCTGCAGCCAGCTAGCTCTCTTCTGGTATCGCTCAGTCCTTTGTTCTGTGAGCGGACCGGCAGTGCCTTAGATTTGGGCTTTTCACGGGATAGTTCACTCTCTCTGACTGTCCCACAGTTTAGGTTGCTATCTCATGTTAGCTCCCTCAGATTGCCCTCAGGGCATTAGGCCCGGTCCTTACCCTAAGCAGTGCCGCCCGCTCCTCTCCGTTCAGCCCCCACTTGCTGGTGGCGAATGCGAGCATCTGGGGTTCTTTGCTGGGAGTTGCGTTTAGGTACGTAAGCTGTGGGTTTTATTTATTTTTTCTCCCAGTTATGTTGCCCTCCGAGATTCGAAATCTTCCCCCAAACCCGCTGATGAGAGGGTTTCCTGGTGCTTGGAAATTTCTCCTCTTTTACGACTCCCTTCCTGGGATGGGTCTCTGTCCCTAACTCTTTTGTCTCTCTTTTTATCTTTTATAATTTCTCCTACCTCCTTTCGAAGATAATGCGCTGTCTTTGTGGATGCCTGACGTCCTCTGCCAGCGTTCAGAAGTAGTTTTGTGAAGTTTGCTCAGCGTTCAGATGTTCTTTCCATAAATTTGTGGGGGAGAGAGTGGTCTCTCCGTCCTATTCCTCCGCCATCTTAGCCCCGCTCCCCAATCTGATAAATTTTTATCCAATATATACAAAGAACTCTGAAAACCCAGCAAACAATTTGACTAAAAAATAGATCAAAGACCTTAACAGACACTTCACCAAAAAGATATACAGATGGCAAGTAAGCATATTAAAGGATGCTCCACATCATATGTCATCAGGGGAATGTAAATTAAAACAAAAATGAGATAACACTACATATGTACTGCAATGGCCAAAATCTGGAACACTGACACCAGTAAATGCTGGTGAGGATGTGAAGAAACAGGAAACTTCATACATTGCAGGTGAGACTGCAAAATGGTATGGCCACTTTGAAGACAGTTTTGAAGTTTCTTACAAATATAAACATACTCTTACCATATGATCCAGGAATCACTTGCCTTAATATTTCCTCAGAGGAACTGAAACTTATGTTCACACAAAAACCTGCATGTGGATGTTTGTAGTAGTTTCATTTATCATTGACAAAACTTGGAAACAGCCAAGATGCCCTTCAGTAGTTCTGGATAAATAAATGCTGGTACATACATATGTACAAAGAATGCAATAATATTCAGTACTTAAATGAGCTATTGAGCCATGGAAAGACATGGAAGAACCTCAACTGTTACCCTATTAACAAATGAAAGAAGCCAATATGAGAAGGCTGAATACTTTATGATTCTGACTGTATAACATGCTGGAAAAGACAAAACCATGGAGATAGTAAAATGATTACTGATAGCCAATGAGGAGGGATGAATAAGAAGAACATAGAAGATTTTAGGGGGCAGTGAAAATACTCTGTTCAGTTCAGTTCAGTTCAGTCACTCAGTCATGTCTGACTCTTTGTGACCCCATGGACTGCAGCATGCCAGGCTTCCCTGTCCATCACCTACTCCCGGAGTTTACTCAGACTCATGTCCATTGAGTCAGTGATACCATCCAACCATCTCATCCTCTGTCATCCCCTTCTCCTCCCACCTTCAATCTTTCCCAGCATCAGGGTCTTTTCCAATGAGTCATTTCTTTGCACCAGGTGGCCAAATTATTGGAGTTTCAGCTTCAGCATCAGTCCTTCCAATAAATATTCAGGACTGATTTCCTTTAGGATGGACTGGTTGGATCTCCTTGCGGTCCAAGGGACTCTCAACAGTCTACTCCAATACCACAGTTCAAAAGCACCAATTCTTTGGTGCTCACATGACTACTGGAAAAACCGTAGCTTTGACTAGATGGACCTTTGTTGGTAAAGTAATGTCTTTGCTTTTTAATATACTGTTTAGGTTGGTCATAACTTTTCTTCCAAGGAGCAAGCGTCTTTTAATTTGATGGCTGCAGTCACCATCTGCAGTGATTTTGGAGCCCAAAAAGATACAGTCTGAGGGGCAGTCCTAAGATGGTGGAGGAATAGGATGGGGAGACCACTTTCTCCCCGACAAATTCATCGAAAGAGCATTTGAACGCTGAGCAAATACCACAAAACAACTTCTGAACGCTGGCAGAGGACACCAGGCACCCAGAATGGCATCCCATTGTCTTCAAAAGGAGGCAGGACAAAAATATAAAAAAACAGACAAAAGAGTTAGGGACGGAGACCCATCCTGGGGAGGGAGTCATAAAAGAGGAGAAGTTTCCAAACACCAGGAAACCCTCTCACCGGTGGGTCTGTAGGGAGTTTTGGAATCTCAGAGGGCAACATAACCGGGGGGAGGGGAATAAATAAATAAACCCCACAGATTACATGCCTAACTGCAACTCCCAGTGGAAAAGTAGCTCAGACACTCCGTCCGCCACCAGCAAGCAGGGGCTGAACAGGGAGGCGCTGGCTGCATTGCCTAGGGTAAGGACCGGGCCTGAATGCCCTGAGGGCAATCTGAGGGAGCTAAGGTGAGATAGCAACCCAAACTGTGGGATAGCCAGAGAGAGAAAAAAAAGGGAGGGAAAGAGAGAGAGAGAACTTTCCCGCGAAAACCTGTAACCTAAGGCACTGTTGGGCCACTCACAGAACAAAGGACTGAGAGAATACCAGAGGAGAGCTAGCCGGCAGGCAGGGAGGCAGGCGGGTGACAGCCAGAGCCCAGAGCCGGAAGGCAAGGGTCAAACTCTGCCCCAGAGATGGCATCCTCTACCAAACTGTGAGCAGGCTCCCAGTTGCTAACCAGCTCTTCCTGGGATCCTGGACAGTTGACATCCACCAGGAGAGTCAGAGCCAGAGCTCAGCTACCCAGAGGAGACACACGGCACACCTGAGACAGTGCTCCCACTGTGCACCCAGGAAACTGAGCAGCTGAGACCAGAGAGGTGATAAGACGCACTGCCCACCAGGGGAGTGTGTGCTCGCCAAGCACCTCGCCTGAGCTGCCCGGACCTGAGAAGGGCACAAAACGCAGGCCCAACCGAATCTGTTCCTTGGTGAAGTACCTGAGAACCTGAACGGCTTAGACCTGGGAAGTGCACGCAACTCAGGGCCCGCTTTAGACAGTTCCCCTGCAGAGCAACCTGGAGCCTGAGCAGTGTAGACCGGGAAAGCACACACACTGTGAGGGGGGCAAACCCAGTGTGGCCCAGACACTGCGAGCACTCCCCAGACACGCCAGTGATATTTGTTTGCAGTGTTCCTCCCTCCCCACAGCACAATTGAACAATTGAGCCTAAATAAATGACCACCTTTGTCCCCTTGTGTCAGGGTGGAAATTAGACACTGAAGAGACTTGCAAACAGGGGAAGCCAAAATAAACAAAGAAGAGGGAATCGCTTTGGAAGTGACAGGTGCAACAGATTAAAACGCTGTGGTTAGCATTGGCTACATTGGAAGGGACCTATATACCTTGAGAAGAACAAGGTGGAACAAGGAACTATCTGAAACTGACCTGACCCCACACTGCCTGCAACAGATCCAGAGAAATTCCTAGATATATTTTACTATTACATTTTTAAATTTTTAAATTTTTATTTTAAGTTCTTTATTACTCCTTTAATTTTCATTTTTAAAACCTATTACCTTGCAAAAAAAAGTCCCTATTTTTAAAGCAAATTTCATATATATTTTCTTAATAACTTTTGTGATTTTCTTTTGTTTTTTTAATATTATATTTTTGAGAGTCTAACCTCTACTCTAGATTTTTAATCTTTGCTTTTCGGTATGTTATCAATTCTGTACCTTTAAGAATCCAATCTTGAGTACCCAATTTTACTTAGGAGTGTGATTACTGGATTGATTGCTCTCTCCCTTTTTGACTCTCCTTTTTCTCCCCCAGGTCACCTCTATCTCCTCCCTCCCCATTCTCTTCTCTACTCAACTCTATGAATCTCTTTGGGTGTTCTGGGCTGTGCAGAACACTTAGGGAACTGATCACAGGCTAGATTGGTCTCTCTCCTTTTGACTCCCTCTCCTCTCCTACTGGTCACCTCTATCTCCCTCCTCCCTCTTCTCTTTTCCATGTAACTCTGTGAACCTCTCTGGGTGTCCCTCACCATGGAGAATCTTTTCACCATTAACCTAGATGTTTTATCATCGGTGGTGTATGGATGGAGAAGTCTTGAGGCTATTGTAAGAATAAGACTGAAAGCCAGAGGCAGGAGGCTTAAATCCAAAACTTGAGAACACCAGAAAACTCCTGACTCCAGGGAACATTAATTGACAAGAGCTCATCCAAAAGCCTCCATACATACATTGAAACCAAGCTCCACCCAAGAGCCAATAAGTTCCAGAGCAAGACGTACCAAGCTAATTCTCCAACAAAGCAGGAACATAACCCTGAGCACAAAAATACAGGTGGCCAAAAGTCACACCAAACCCATAGACACCTCAAAACTCACCACTGGACACTTCGTTGCACTCCAGAGAGAAGAGATACAGCTCCTCCCACCAGAACACCAACACAAGCTTCCCTAACCAGGAAACCTTGACAAGCCACTCGTCCAGCCCCACCCACATGGAGGAATCTCCACCATAAAGAGGAACCACAAACTTCCAGCATACAGAAAGGCCACCCCAAACACAGCAATCTAAACAAAATGAAAAGGCAGAGAAATATTCACCAGGTAAAGGGACTTGATAAATGCCCACCAAACCAAACACAAGAGGAAGAGATAGGGAGTCTACCTGAAAAAGAATTCACAATAATAATAGTAAAAGTGATCCAAAATCTTGAAAACAAAATGGAGTCACAGATAAATAGTCTGGAGACAAGGATTGAGAAGACACAAGAAAAGTTTAACAAGGACCTAGAAGAAATAAAAAAAAAGTCAATCAATAATGAATAATGCAATAACTGAGATCAAAAGGACTCTGGAAGGAACCAACAGTAGAATAACTGAGGCAGAAGATAGGATAAGTGAGGTAGAAGATAGACTGGTGGAAATAAATGAAGCAGAGAGGAAAAAAGAATCAAAAGAAATGAGAACAACCTCAGAGACCTCTGGGACAATGTTAAACGCCCCAACATTCAAATCATAGGAGTCCCAGAAGAAGAAGACAAAAAGAAAGGCCATGAGAAAATACTTGAGGAGATAATAGTTGAAAACTTCCCTAAAGTGAGGAAGGAAATAGCCACCCAAGTCCAAGAAACCCAGTCCCAAACAGGAGAAACCCAAGGTGAAACACCCCAAGACACATATTAATCAAATTAATGAAGATCAAACACAAAGAACAAATATTAAAAGCAGCAAGGGAAAAAACAACAAATAACTCACAAGGGGATTCCCATAAGGACAACAGCTGATCTTTCAATAGAAACTCTTCAAGCCAGAAGGGAATGGCAGAACATATTTAACGTGATGAAAGAGAAAAACCTACAACCCAGATTACTGTCCCCAGCAAGGATCTCATTCGTATATGAAGGAGAAATCAAAAGCTTTACAGAAAAGCAAAAGCTGAAAGAATTCAGCACCACCGAACAAATGCTAAAGGATCTTCTCTAGACAGGAAACACAGAAAAGGTTTATAAACGCAAACCCGAAACAACAAAGTAAATGGCAATAGGATCATACTTATCAATAATTACCTTAAATGTAAATGGGTTGAATGCCCCAACCAAAAGACAAAGACTGGCTGAATGGATACAAAAACAAGACCCCTATATATGCTACAAGAGACCCACCTCAAATCAAGGGACACGTATAGACTGAAAGTGAAGGGCTGGAAAAAGATATTTCACGCTAATGGAGACCAAAAGAAAACAGGAATAGCAATACTCATATCAGATAAAATAGACTTTGAAGTAAAGTCCGTGAAAAGAGACAAAGAAAGACACTATATAATGATCAAAGGATCAACCCAAGAAGAAGATATAACAAGTATAAATATATATGCACCCAACATAGGAGCACCACAATATGTAAGGCAAATGTCAACGAGTATGAAAGGGGAAATTAACAGTAACACAATAATAGTGGGAGACTTTAATACCCCACTGACACCTATGGATAGATCAACTAAACAGAAAATTAGCAAGGAAACACAAACTTTAAATGATACAATGGACCAGTTAGACCTAATTGATATCTATAGGACATTTTACCACATAACAATGAATTTCACCTTTTTCTCAAGTGCACACGGAACCTTCTCCAGGATAGATCACATCCTGGGCCATAAATGTAGCCTTGGTAAATTCAAAAAAATTGAAGTCATCTCAAGCATCTTTTCTGATCACAATGCAGTAAGATTAGATGTCAACTACAGGAAAAAAAACACTATTAAAAATACAAACATATGGAAGCTAAACAACACACTTCTGAATAACCAACAAATCACAGAAGAAATCAAAAAAGAAATCAAAATATGCATAGAAATGAATGAAAATGAAAACACAACAACCCAAAACCTATGGGATTCAATAAAAGCAGTGCTAAGGGGAAGGTTCATAACAATACAAGCCTACCTCAGGAAACAGGAGAGAAATCAAATAACTCTACACCTAAAGCAACTAGAAAAATAATAAATGAAGCACCCTGGGGTTAGTAGAAGGAGAGAAATCTTAAAAATTAGGGCAGAAGTAAATGCAAAAGAAACAAAGGAGACCATAGCCAAAATCAACAAAGCTAAAAGCTGGTTCTTTGAGAAGATAAATAAAATAGACAAACCATTAGCCAGATTCATCAAGAAACAAAGGGAGAAGAATCAAATCAACAAAATTAGAAATGAAAATGGAGAAATCACAACAGACAACACAGAAATACAAAGGATCATAAGAGACTACTATCAGCAACTATATGCCAATAAAATGGACAACTTGGAAGAAATGGACAAATTCTCAGAAAAGTGTAAGTTTCCAAAACTTAACCAGGAAGAAATAGAAAATCTTAACAGACCTATCACAAGCACATAAATTGAAACTGTAATCAGAAATCTTCCAGCAAACAAAAGCCCAGGACCAGATGGCTTCACAGCTGAATTCTACCAAAAATTTAGAGAAAAACTGACACCTATCCTACTCAAACTCTTTCAGAAAATGGCAGAGGAATGCTAACGTCCAAACTCATTGTATGAGGCCACCATCACCCTAATTCCAAAATCAGACAAAGATGCCACAAAAAAAGAAAACTGCAGGCCAATATCACTGATTAACATAGATGCAAAAATCCTCAACAAAATTCTACCAAACAGAATCCAACAACATATTAAAAGGATCACACATCATGACCAAGTGGGCTTTATCCCAGGGATGCAAGGATTCTTCAATATTCACAAATCAATCAATGTGATACACCACATTAACAAATTGCAAGATAAAAACCATATGATTATCTCATTAGATGCAGAGAACGCCTTTGACAGAATTCAACATCCATTTATGATAAAAAAAAAAATCCTCCAGAAAGCAGGCATAGAAGGAACATACCTCAACATAATAAAAGCCATATATGACAAACCCACAGCAAACATTATCCTCAGTGGTGAAAAACTGAAAACATTTCCCCTAAAGTCAGGAACAAGACAAGGGTGCCCATTCTCACCACTACTATTCAACATAGTTTTGGAAGTTTTGGCCACAGCAATCAGAGCGGAAAAATAAATAAAAGGAATCCAGATTGGAAAAGAAGAAGTAAAACTCTCACTGTTTGCAGATGACATGATCCTCTACATAGAAAACCCTAAAGACTCCCCCAGAAAATTACTAGAGCTAATCATGAATATAGTAAAGTTGCAGGATATAAAATTAACACAGAGAAATCCTTTGCATTTCTATACACTAACAATGAGAAAACAGAAAGAGAAATTAAGGAAACAATTCCATTCACCATTGCAACGAAAAGAGTAAAATACTTAGGAATATATCTACCTAAAGAAACATAAGACATATATATATAAAACTATAAAACACTGATGAAGGAAATCAAAGAGGACACAAATATGGAGAAATATATGATGTTCATGGATCAGAAGAATCAATATAGTGAAAATGAGTATACTACCCAAAGCAGTCTATAGATTCAATGCAATCCCTATCAAGCTACCAACTGTATTTTTCAGAGAACTAGAACAAATAATTTCACAATCTGTATAGAAATACAAAAAACCTCAAATAGCCAAAGCAATCTTGACAAGGAAGAATGGAACTGGAGGAATCAACCTGCCTAACTTCAGGCTATACTACAAAGCAACAGTCATCAAGACCGTATGGTACTGGCACAAAGACAGAAACATAGATCAATGGAACAAAATAGAAAGCCCAGAGATAAATCCATGCACTTATGGACAACTTATCTTTGACAAAGGAGGCAAGAATATACAATGGAGAAAAGACAATCTCTTTAACAAGTGGTGCTGGGAAAACCGGTCAACTACTTGTAAAAGAATGAAACTAGAACACTTCCTAACACCATACACAAAAATAAAATCAAAATAGATTAAAGATCTAAATGTAAGACCAGAAACTATAAAACTCCCAGAGGAAAACATAGGCAAAACACTCTCTGACGTAAATTATAGCCGGATCCTCATTTACCCACCTCCCAGAGTAATGGAAATAAAAGCAAAAATAAACAAATTGGAACTAATTAAACTTGAAAGTTTAATTTTGATGAAAGTGAAAGAGGAGAGTGAAAAAGTTGGCTTAAAGCTCAACATTCAGAAAACTAAGATCATGTCATCTGGTCTCATCACTTCATGGGAAATAGATGGGGAAACAGTGGATACAGTGGCTGACTTTACTTTTGGGGACTCAAAAATCACTGCAGTTGGTGATTGCAGCCATGAAATTAAAAGATGCTTACTCCTTGGAAGGAAAGTTATGACTAACCTAGACCGCACATTAAAAAGCAGAGACATTATTTTGTCAACAAAGTCCCGTCTAGTCAAGGCTATGGTTTTTCCAGTGGTCATGTATAGATGTGAGAGATGGACTATAAAAAAAGCTGAGCACTGAACAATTGATGCTTTTGAACTGTGGTGTTCTAGAAGACTCTTGAGAGTCCCTTGGAGTGCAACGAGATCCAACCAGTCCATCCTAAAGGAGATCAGTCCTGGGTGTTCATTGGAAGGACCAATGTTGAAGCTGAAACTCCAATACTTTGGCCACCTGATGCAATGAGCTGACTCATTTGAAAAGACCCTGATGCTGAGAAAGATTGAGGGCAGGAGGAGAAGGGGATAACAGAGGATGAGATGGTTGGATGGCATCACTGACTCAATGGACATGGGTTTAGTTGGACTCCGGGAGTTGGTGATGGACAGGGAGGCCTGATGTGCTGTGGTTCATTGGATCACAAAGAGTCGGACACGACTGAGTGACTGAACTGAACTGAAACTTAAAAGCTTTTGCACAGGGAAGGAAACTATAATCAAGGTGAAAAGACAGCCTTCAGAATGGGAGAAAATAATAGCAAATGAAGCAACTGACAAAGAATTAATCTCAAAAATATACAAACAACTCCCGCAGCTCAAGTTCAGAAAAATAAGTAACCCAATCAAAAAATGGGCCAAAGAACTAAACAGACATTTCTCCAAAGAAGACATACAGATGGCTAACAAACACATGAAAAGATGCTCAACATCACTCATTATCAGAGAAATGCAAATCAAAACCACAGTGAGGTACCATCTCATGCCAGTCAGAATGGCTGCTATCAAAAAGTCTACAAACAATAAATGCTGAAGAGAGTGTGGAGAAAAGGGAACCCTCTTACACTGTTGGTGGGAATGCAAACTAGTACAGCCACTATGGAGAACAGTGTGGAGATTCCTTAAAAAACTGGGAATAGAACTGCCATAGGACCCAGCAATCCCACTGCTGGGCATACACACCGAGGAAACCAGAATTAAAAGAGACGCGTGTACCCCAATGTTCATTGCAGCACTGTTTATAATAGCCAGGACATGGAAGCAACCTAGATGTCCATTGGCAGATGAATGGACAAGAAAGCTGTGGTACATATACACAATGGAATATTTCTCAGCTATTAAAAAGAGTGCATTTGAATCAGTTCTAATGAGGTGGATGAAACTGGAGCCTATTATACAGAGTGAAGCAAGTTAGAAAGAAAAACACCAGTACAGTATATTAACACATATATATGGAATTTAGAAAGATGGTAATGATGACCCTATATGCAAGACAGCAAAAGAGACACAGATGTAAGGAACAGACTTTTGGACTCTGTGGGAGAAGACGAGAGTGGGATGATTTGAGAGAATAGCATTGAAACATGTATATTATCATATGTGAAATAGATTGCCAGTCCAGGTTCATTGCATCTGACAGGGTGCTCAGGGCTGGTGCACTGGGATGACCCTGAGGGATGGGATGGGGAGGGAGGTGGGAGGGAGGGTCAGGATGGGGAACACATGTACATGCATGGCTGATTCATGTGAATGTATGGCAAAATCCACCACAATATTTTAGTCATTAGCCTCCAATTAAAATTTAAAAAAAATACAGTCTGTCACTGTTTCCATTGTTTCCCCATCTACTTGCCATGAAGTGATGGGACCAGATGCCATGACCTTCGTTTTGTGAATGTTGAGTTTTAAGCCATCTTTTTCACTCTCCTCTTTCACTTTCATCAAGAGACTCTTTAGTTCTTCTTTGCTTTCTGCCATAAGGGTGGTGTCATCTGTATATCTGACTTTATTGATATTTCTCCCGGCAATCTTGATTCCAGCTTCTGCTTCATCCAGTCCAGCATTTCTCATGATATAGTCTGCATATAAGTTAAATAAGCAGGGTCACAATATACAACCTTGACGTACTCCTTTTCCTATTTGGAACCAGTCTGTTGTTCCATGTCCAGTTCTAACTGTTGCTTCTTGTCCTGCATACAGATTTCTCAGGAGACAGGTCAGGTGGTCTGGTTTTCCCATCTCTTGAAGAATTTCCCAGTTTGTTGTGATCCACATAGTCAAAGGCTTTGGTGTAGTCAGTAAAGAGTTCCAGATTTCTCTGGAACCGTAATGTAGTGTCAACTTTGGGTGAATATGATTTATTAATGTAGCTTTATTAAGTTTAACGAGTACCACTCTGGTGAGTATTACTGAAAGTGGGAGAGACTACGCATGTGTGAACTCAAGGGGTATACGAGAAGTGCTTTCCTCTCAATTTTACTACCCACGAACCAAATACTACTCTACAAAAATAACGTCTTTTTAAAAATTTACTTAAGCTAAGGTTCCATGAGTCAACTTGAGGGAATCCCACAGTTAAATCTTCTCAAACAATGGAATTAAGTACTTTCTTGATACTTCTAATATTAAGGTATACTAGAAGTTTTTGCATTTAGCAATAATCTTTAAATGATAAATTTTTAATGTCTTTATAACTAAGAGCTGTCCTAGGTGCCTGTAATAACTGTACTCATTCAAGATAAGACTTACTATAGATGATAACAATGTAAATCGGGAGGAGATATTTTTCGTTGAAATAAAATGTTTTGGTGCTTTTCTAAGATAAATTTCAACTAGATTGAGTTCCCTAGCTTTGTTGATGCTTGCACTCAGTCAAATTGTTTGAGAGGCAACCACTGTGGAGTAGTTATTAAAGATGTAAATGACCAATGTATGAGGAAGGGCACATTTCCTTCACCACCACACCTACCTGGCTGGCTGAAATTCAGCTCAGTTTATCCTCAGTGAAAAGAAGATTCTTTGAGCAATGGCTGCAGTATGCTCTGCTATTGGAGCTTTGAGTGAGAAATCTGAAGAGGAAATTCTTGTTCTTTGTGTGCCGTTCCTCCATCCTGAGGCAAGAAGCAGAATCCTCAATTGCTTGCATTCTCAAATGTTTATAATCGATCATTGTTCCTTCCCCCTTTTCATACTGTTTCATTCTGTTCAGCATTCAAGGCAAGAATACTAAAGTGGTCTGCCATTCTCTTCTCCAGTGGACCACGTTTTGTCAGAACTCTCCACCATGACCCGTCCGTCTTGGATGGCCCAGCACAGACAGCATGACTTATAGTTTCATTGAGTTACACAAGGCTGTGATCCATGTGATCATTTGGTTAGCTTTCTGGGATTGTGGTTTTCCTTCTGGAGGCTATGGGATTATAGGTCTTTCTTCTTCTGTCTGCCTTCTGATGGGTGACAATGAGAGGCTCATGGAACCTTCCTGATGGGAGGGACTGGCTGTGGGGAAAACTGGGTCTTGCTCTGGTGGGCAGGGTCATGCTCAGTAAATCTTTAATCCAGTTTTCTGCTTATGGGTGGGACTGTGCTCCCTCCCTATTAGTTGTTTGGCGTGAGGTGGCCCAGTTCTAGAGTTTGCAGTCTCTATGGTAGGGCAACAGGCTCTATGGTAGACCTCCAAAAGGACTTATGCCAACACCCTGCGCCTCCCAGGACTGCTGCTGCCAGTGCCCCTGTCCCCTCTCTGCTTGATTTGTTCAGTCCCAGATTTTTAAAAAATTATTATTGGAGTATAAATGCTTTACAATGTGGTGTTACTTTCTGCTGTACACAAAGTGAATCAGCAAAAAAAAATACTCATGCAGATTTTGCTATACATGATTGCCAGATTATTTACAGAAAGATTAAATAAAGTTCTAGTGTTGATCCTGGATTTTTACTGTTTACTCTTTTCCACATTTGTTCTGATTCTTTCTTTGGTCTTTAAAAAATTACTTCTCATTATTGCTAATTTGCATTTACTCTACAGATATCCTTTCTTCTAATAATTTAAAGATTATTAAAAACAGTCTATTTCAGGGACTTTTTGAAATATGTTTATTGTTGTATTTGTTCCAATTATGACATACAAAAAAGTAACTTTAGGCTTGTTGGGGGAAAACAATGGAAGAGCCCCACTTTTAGATGACCTGTCTTATGTTGGTTTGTACAACAGTCTAGATTTGATTTGGTGACAGCAGACATCAAATAAAGTATACAGAGATGGAATCTCAGAGAAAGATTCTGTTAACAGCAATTTCCAACTCTATGAGAAAGTGCATAAATTCATGGGCTGGCAAGGAAAATTGTCTCCCTTGACTCTTTTGTGGTATAATGAGGACCTTCTACATATTTTTAAAATGAAGCCATTAGAAGCTAGCAACAAAAAGAGATCATTTATATTTATATGAATGGATATTTTAAATCATTTTTCAAGTTATATAGGATTTTAATATTTCTGTACCTTCATTTTTCAGCCTCCTCTGGAGGAGATGTACAGTTCTTTGTGAATTAAAGGGATGTATAGAAATGCAAATATTGCAGATTGTAAAGTGGTACAAAAAGACAGTCTGCTAAATTAAGTTCAAAGCTATAGGGTACATTGTCTGTATGCTTAGACAATAGAGAACTGGAAGCTAACAAAAAAAGAAGAGAGATTTAGGTAAATAACTTAATACATAGAAGCAGGAATGGATACATAGTTTAATAAAAATGAATTTGTATAGAAGTCAGACATCAGATTGTTCAATTTAATTATCCACCAATGGTATATACTTTTTTTATTTTCAAACTGCACCAGGTGTATAAAACAGCATCCTTTATTTCAAATGTGGGACACTGTGAGAGATCCGAATATAGGCTATAGTACAGGAAGGAATTCATGGCATACATAATATTTTAAGAAAAAATTCAGTGTCAGTCAGGGTATATATATTGATTTAGGAGTTCTACACTGGAGAAGGAAATGGCGACCCACTCTAGTGTTCTTGCCTGGAAACTCCCAGGGACGGGGGAGCCTGGTGGGCTGCCGTCTCTGGGGTCGCACAGAGTCAGACACAACTGAAGCAACTTAACAGCAGCAGCAGCAGCAGGAGTTCTACATATGTAAACCAGGCCTATGTTATTAGAATTATTAAGATTATGCTAACAGAGGAGGATCATTTAAAAACTTGTCAGAGGTCTCATTTGAAGACAGAAGGTGACAACATGGATTAGAAGGAAGAGTGATTAGATCTAGGGAGTGCTGATAAGGTTTAGAAAGAGAGTGAATACTAGTTTATCTAGTATTCTAGATAAACTTATCTAGAATAAGTTGGAGTTCACTTCAGTCGCTCAGTCCTGTCCCACTCTTTGTGACCCCATGAATTGCAGCATGCCAGGCCTCCCTGTCCATCACCAACTCCCTGAGTCCACCCAAACCCATGTCCATCGAGTCGATGATGCCATCCAGCCATCTCATCCTCTGTCGTCCCCTTCTCCTCCTGCCCTCAATCTTTCCCAGCATCAGGGTCTTTTCCAATGAGAACCCCATGAACAGTATGAAAAGGCAAAAAGATAGGACATTGAAAGAGAAACTCCCCAGGTTTGTAGGTGCCCAATATGCTACTGGAGATCAGTGGAGAAATAACTACAGAAAGAATGAATGGATGGAGCCAAAGCAAAAACAGTACCCCGTTGTGGAAGGGACTGGTGATAGAAGCGAGGTATGATGCTATAAAGAGCAATATTGCATAGGAACCTGGAATGTTAAGTCCATGAATCAAGGCAAATTGAAAGTGGTCAAACAGGAGATGGCAAGAGTGAACATCGACATTCTAGGAATCAGCGAACTAAAATGGGCTGAAATGGGTGAATTTAACTCAGATGACCATTATATCTACTACTGTGGGCAGAAATCCCTTAGAAGTAATGGAGTAGCCATCATAGTCAACAAAAGAGTCTGAAATGCAGTACTTGGATGCAATCTCAAAAACGACAGAATGATCTCTGTTTGTTTCCAAGGCAAACCATTCAATATCACGGTAATCCAAGCCTATGCCCCAACCAGTAATGCTGAAGAAGCTGAAGTTGAACGGATCTATGAAGACCTACATGACCTTTTAGAACTAACAGCCAAACAAGATGTCCTTTTCATTATAGGGGACTGGAATGCAAAAGTAGGAAGTCAAGAAACACCTGGAGTAACAGGCAAATTTGGCCTTGGAGTACAGAATGAAGCAGGGCAAAGGCTAATAGAATTCTGCCAAGAGAACGCACTGGTCATAGCAAACACCCTCTTCCAAGAACACAAGAGAAGACTCTACACATGGACATCACCAGATGGTCAACCCCGAAATCAGATTGATTATATTCTTTGCAGCCAAAGATGGAGAAGCTCTATGTCAGCAAAAACAAGACCAGGAGTTGACTGTGGCTCAGATCATGAACTCCTTGTTGCCAAATTCAGACTTAAATTGAAGAAAGTAGGGAAAACCATTAGACCATTCAGGTATGACTTAGATCAAATCTCTTATGATTATGCAGTGGAAGTGAGAAATAGATTTAAGGGACTAGATCTGATAGACAGAGTGCCTGATGAACTATGGACGGAGGTTCATGACATTGTACAGGAGACAGGGATCAAGACCATCCCCATGGAAAAGAAATGCAAAAAAGCAAAATGGCTGTCTGAGGAGGCCTTACAAATAAGTTGGAGAGGGAGCTAGAATAGCACTGTCTCTATTTCTATTGTCTCAAGTAGTTTGATGGCTTTTGTTGGTTTTCCTAGACAATTGCTGGAGGCAGTTTAAAACTGTGTCTAAACACAGTGCATATCACTTGGGGATAATTTGTTGTAGAAAATGAAGGCAGTATGAAATGTACAGTAAGACAAATGGCCCATGGACTTATTATCTGAAGGGAAGAAAATAAATGGGAAGTCCATCCAGGAATCTCATTCTGCATTAATGTTTTTAAGGTATGTGATCTTTCTCAGCATAAGGAGAAATTTTTTTCTTTTCTTTCATTATGTCTATCTGAGATGATGAATATGTTTGGGGTCATCATTTCATAATATATGTAAATTAAACCACCATGCTGGATGCCTTAAACTTATATAGTGATGTATGTAAATTATTTCTCAATAAAATTGGGGGATAAGATATTATGCAAACAGTGGTACTCACTTAACAAAACTCTACTCTAGGAATCATACTGCTCTAGGATTGGTACAGTGATAGCTTGCTAGAGTGAATGAAACCACACATCCAAATGATACAGTCTCTCAGCTTATGTGGGACAATTTAGCTATTTTATTAAAATGGTAATCAACAGAACCTTTGGAACAACTCATCTTGGGGTCATTTGGATTTGAACTAGTTGATCCATCTAAGAAGTAACCTATAGTCTTAGTTTCTAATCATAAACTTTCTGTGATATATTTAGAGAGATATAGTCGAGATTCAAACCACTGATCCCAATATTATTCAACATACACTGGACTTCTGAACTGCATGAATTATTGTGCTAAGAACAGTGGGATAGTTTCTTTTTTGTGTTAATATTTTTTATTCCTGATTTTAATACTACAGTAATAATTAATTCTTTGTTTGAAACTATTTTCTGTAGGGCAGAAGGAAGAAAAAAAGGAAACAAATGATATGGTGAATTCCAGTCAACCAGCAGTAAAATAATGACAGTGGGGTACTCTCTTAAGGGCAAGAAACTTGCCTATTTTTTCTGACATTGTATCTTCAGCATCTGGCATAATACAACAATACATAGCATATATGCTTGTTGACCCATCAGTGAATGAATGAATAAATAAGGTGGGGGGTGACAAAGAGAAGTAATTATAATGCTCAGTCGTGTCGACTCTTTGCGACCCCATGGACTGTGGCTACCAGGCTCCTCCATCCATGGTATTTTCCAGGCAAGAGTACTGGAGGGGGTTGCCATTTCCTTCTCCAGGGGATCTTCCCGACCCAGGGATCAAACACAGGTCTCCCGCATTGCAGGCAGATGCGTTACCCTCTGAGCCACCAGGAAAGCCCTAATTATAATACCAGACAAAGTGAAATAATTGGTGTAAGCTTAGTACTGTAGATACCAAGAGAAAGGTACAGTTCGTCCCAGCTTGGGTGATGTTGATCAAGAAAGGCTTCGGGTATAACATAACATTTGAATTAATTCTTTTGGAATGAATAAGACAGAAAACACACACACAGAACAGGAGGTGCATTCAAGGCTATACTAACATCACAAAGATTGTAGCAGTGTAAAAGTGTATGCCATTTTTAGGAATGCTGAGAATGCAGGGTGGTTGGAAGGGTGTGGTGATGGATGGGACTGGAAAATAAGGGCAATACCAAGTCACATAAAGCTATAAATGTCCTACTAAAAAGTTGCACCCCATTGAAGATTTTAGAAGAGAACAAGGGTTTATTAAGCACTCAGTAAGTGTCTACGTTTTATACTGTAAGAATTATTTGCCTTTAAACAACATGTAGAATTTGCAGGTAACTGTTATTTCCTTCAAGAATTATTTCTTAACCCAAGCCCATTGGTTAGTCAGTTCAGTTGCTCAGTCATGTCCGACTCTTTGTGAGCCCATGGACTGCAGGACACCAGGCTTCCCTGTCCATCACCAACCCCTGGAGCTTGCTCAAACTCATGTCCATCGAGTTGGTGATGCCATCCAACCATCTCATCCTCTGCCGTCCCCTTCTCCTCCTGCCTTCAATCTTTCCCAGCATCAGGGTTTTTTCCAGTGAGTCAGTTCTTCGCATCAGGTGGCCGAAGTATTGGAGTTTCAGCTTCAGCATCAGTCCTTCCGATGAATATTCAGGACTGGTTTTCTTTAAGACTGACTGATTGGATCTCCTTGCAGTCCAAGGGATTCTCAAGAGTCTTCTCCAACACCACAGTTCAAAAGCATCAATTCTTCGGCGCTCAACTTTCTTTATAGTCCAACTCTCACATCCATACTTGACTTCTGTAAAAAACATAGCTTTGACTAGATGGACCTTTGTTGGTGAAGTAATGACTCTGCTTTTTAATATGCTGTCTAGGTTGGTCATAGCTTTCCTTCAACCCAAGCCCATGGCACTGTGTGTATTTCCTTCTTCATAGCATTTATCACAGCGTGTTACAATTTCTTGCTTAGTTTTTAGTTTCCTATACTGGACTGGGAGCTCACTAAGTGCAGGAACAATGTCTACTTTGTTCGTCCTTGTAATTCAGTGCTTGTTCATCAGTGCTTAGAACAGTGTCTGGCATATAGTAGATATTCAATAAATATGTATTGATTAAACAAAAAAGAAATGAGTACTGAATCATGTGATTGTTAATTTGCTGTATCTGCAAAATGCAGGGGAACAATTTTTAGAGCATTTCTATGGTAAGATGAAGGGAATTCATTTGTGAGACTGGAGATTCTGTGTCCGTTAAAGGTAAAAGACCCTTATAAAGGGCAGGTCTCTGTAAGATAATGGGGACTCAGTTACAAACCCTGAGTTCTGTTTAGTGTTGGGACTTCTCTGGGATGCTTTAAGTCTCAGAGTTACAGCTCAATAAATGTTGGTAAATGGACTAGATCAGTTACCTACACAAACTGGAGGGTTCTAGTAAATATTTGTTGAAGGCCTACATTTATTGTGGCAGATTATATTTTCCAGAATGACCCAGCTCACATATTTATTCCATCTCCTTTGCCAGTGAGAGGTGGAGTCTCTGTTCTCTTTATCCTGAGATTGAGTGAATCTTTCTAACTGCTTTCATGAGTAGAATACATTAGAAGTAAAGCTATGGGAATTCTGGCTAGGTCACAAAAAATGATATGGCTTCTGCTGATGTGCACCCTCTGTCTCTCTGTGCTATTTCTTGGAATGATCACCTGTGGAGGCCAGCTACCATTGTGTAAGGAAGCCCAAACTTGCCCCTAAAGAGACCACACAAAAAACGCATGTGGAGAGGAACCAAGGGCCCTAACCAATAGTAGGAATGAACCACTGGACGTATGACTGAATGAACTTTCAGGTGACTCCCAGTTGTGGAATCTTCCAGCTGAGACCTCAGATCCTGGAGCAGCTACAAGCCCTGCACACTGTACCTTGTCTGAATTCCTGACCCACAGAAACCCTGAGGGATAAGTGATTATCATTGTTATAAGAAACTAAGTTTTGTGCTAATCTGTAACTCAGCAATAGATAATGAATAATACATATGTACTCTGTAGACCAAACTTGTAGGGGCAAGTTTGGGCTTCCTTATGGAATGGTGGCCTGCCTCCACAGGTAATCATTCCAAGAAATAGCCCAGAGAAACAGAGAGACAGAGTGTACACGCAGCAGAAACCATATAATTTTTTATGACCTAGCTAGAATTCCCATGTGGCTTCCCTTGTGGCTCAGCTGGTAAAGAATCTGCCTGCAACGCGGGAGACCTGGGTTTGATCCCTGGATTGGGAAAATCCCCTAGAGAAGGGAAAGGCTACCCACTCCAGTATTCTGGCCTGGAGCATTCCATGGACTGTACAGTCCATGGGGTCTCAAAGAGTCGGACACGACTGAGCGACTTTCATTCACTCTGTAGACCAGATCAGTGGTTTATAACTTTTAAAAAAATCTTATATCTGTCTGAAGATCTGAAAAGCTAAGGTGGCCTCCATTTTCCATGCCTCCTGGTGTTTGCAGCCTTGTATATTCCCTTCCTTTTGAATGTGTGTAGTATATGCGGCTTTTGTATAACCAATAGAATATGGCAAAGTTGATGTGCTATCACTCTATGTTTTATTATAATTTATTTTGTTATAAAACTCCTTCTTGCTGTCAGACTGACTCTACGGTCTTTCTCTCCTTGTTGCTTTTGATGAAGCAAGCTGCCACAAGTCCTACAACCAGAAGGAAGTGAATTCTGCCAATAACCAGAGTGAACTAGGAAGAGGACCCTTCCCCAGTCATGTCTGGAGATGACAATGAAATGTTGCCTGACACTTTGGTGGCAACTTCTCAGAGGATCCTGATGAGGCATGCATACACTTGACCAACAGATACAGTAAGATAAATGTATGTTCTGTTTTATTCCATTGAATTTCTGATAATTTGTTATATGGCATACAAAATGATTACCTCTCTGAGAAAAATGTACAGAGACTCATATTCACATAGAATTCTTATGCAACATTTTAAGTTGATTATGGACCCCTGATTCCCATGAATGGATCCAAGGTTAAGAACCACTATTCTAGATTGTTTGCCCTACAGTCATAGGCAGAAGAGTGCAAAACTTAGAAGATTTTGTTCATAATGTTTTATAGTAAACATTTTAATTACTTGACTAGTAGTTCTCTACCTTATACTTGAGCATTATCTACTTCAGGATTGAATTTTCTCTACTTCTGCATCTTTGGAGGTGGGTCATTTGTACAGTTTGATATTATTGTTCTAGTCAGAAGGAATCCACCCCCCAGTCACTCTCTCCATCTTTTATCCCTCACTTTCCAGAGGCAAAACCAAGAGAAGATCTGCAGATATCAATAAGCAGTAAACAGGAATGGCTGATAGAATTAGGCTAATGAGCTACTCATTGAGTAAAGGCTAATGAACACAATTCAGTAAATAGTTTACATTTTTCCTATATTTCATTGGGAAGTAAAATGTAAGATACAACAAAGTTAATTCTTTTGATCATAATTAAAATGCAATACAAACAAAAAATCCTTCTTTAACCTCATAGTTTAAGCAAGTGTTTTCTTTACCATCTTTATTCTTTAATAATTGCTATGCTCTAATAAAATTAGATGATGTAGAAAATAATACTTATTAGGAATTCTGTACCATCGGCATGCAAACATCCTCATTAAAGCCAGTGATCTATGTTTTGTTTTTTTTAAAAAATGTCTTTAATTCTTGCCTTTTTTTCTGACTATCCATTTCTTTGCTGAAGAAGCACAATCAAGCTCTGACAGTGTCAACTCCCATCTTTGATGGTACTGAAAGGAGGGGTCAATTTTTCTAAGGGACAAATGGAATTGTAGGGGGAGCTCCAAAGCATTGAGAAGCGTAGGACACGTGTCAACAGCTTTCTGTTTTCTCTTCCCCCTCAATTATACTGTTAAGGGTTAATCCAGGGAGGGCAGCAAATAAGTGTCCACAAGGCTCCCCGGAACCAGCTTCTGCACTCGGAACATCCAGCTCATGGAGATGTCCCATCTGCACCACACATGGGAAAGGCAGCGGGCATCTGGGCCAAGTGTGGATGGCAGGGAAGAGTCTACTTGCTTGCTTGGTAAAATGACGGAGATGCAAGTCACATGTAGGTATGCCAAGTGACTTAATCTTTCTCTGCTTCCCCAATCACAAACAATTTGGCTTTGCCTATTAATTTTTGTAGGTACCATTAAAAGGAATACCATAGCTAATGTTATATCAGACCCAATTACGCTAGTGAACTGCTTCTATTTTTTTTCTTTCATGCTGTGGCATTTCCTTTCCCCTGAAAACACTCTTTCACTCAGTCTAGCAATTAACTGCTTGAACAGTATAATAAGGAAGCAATTAAGAGGTGACAGAGAAAAATTAACACTCCATTTCACATTAAAGGCTAAGTGAGTATCCTTGCCATTGTGAGTTAAATGTGTCTTTGAAAACCTGTAGTTTGGATGTATTTTCCTTTTGAATAAGGAACCCAGCTCCATGTTTTTTGTCTAGCATCCCAATCTGAAAATGGATGATAACTAATTGGGTGCTGTCTGCTTAAACAGGCTATATTAATTGCAGTTTGTTCTCCTGTAAGTGTCAAGGAAAACAAAATCTTTGTAATGTGTAGGCATAATGTACGGCTGCCTTCATTTGAATATGCAGGCCATGTCCTAGCGCAAATAAAGCAAACTCCTGGATGCAATGTTGCCATGGCAGGCAGTATTTGCATAATAAATAACAGCTATCATGAGACTTTCTTTATGAAGTTCTCTGTTGTGTTGTCAGCTGTAAGAGCCTCCACTAAAGCAGCCAATATTGAGGAAGTAGAGTGTGTTTTGCTTGCAAATGCAACATCCAAACTGGAGTCACTGTCAAGAATCCATTATTTCAGTGTTGTTGGCTAAATGGGATGAATTGTGTTAAGTACATACAAGGGATACATGGTGAACTGTATCAACATACATCCACAAGATGACAAGAATATGATTTAACTCCCAGACATTCAGTTGGATTAACTCAGGAGCATAGTAGCTTGGTTTTCTGTGTCAAGGTCTTTCAGCACGATTGTGGTATCCACCATCTCATCCTCTGTTATCACTTAAGTCTGGGTCAAAGAAGTGAGAAAATCCCTCTTGCTTCTGGTGGTAGTGACTGAAAAGGTATTTAAAGGGGAGTAGGGTTCTCAATAGCCTTATCCTGTGAGATTCTATTCTTATGCTATCTTAAGGCTACTGAATTTCTTGATACTTATTTGTAGGCTTTTCTTTGGGCACTATATTAATTTACTTTAAGTTGCACAAGAGACTGGCAAATAAGTAGTTATTTTTCCATGAATTTTATATCTTCCTTCCCTTTCTCTACTTTCAGAAACTTTTCTTCACTGCTTGTTTCCTGAGACTCAGAAGGATGGAAAGTTCATTGTGTATGTGTGTGTGTTCCCCAACCATTAACTGAAGTTCATGAAATGTGATTGATAAGAGCCTTCCCTTACGTTGACTTACAATTCTGCCAATCTTTTTGGCCCAGATGAGACACTATATTTTTGTTCCCAAGAAAAGAAATCATGGCCACCATCATCACCTTGGTTACTATTTATTGTGTGCTTATGGCACTGGACACTGTGTTAGGTGATATTGTGTGCCTCATCTCGTGTGATCCTTACAATTCTTATAGTCCTCATTTTAGGCTTGAGAAAACTGAGGCTCTGAGTCTGGAGTCAGGATTTGAATTTTGTGCTATTTTACTCCAAAGCTCATGCTCTTTTTACCACTTAATGCCCCAAGGGCAGAATTTTTTAAAGTGAACATTAATGAGACCTTCCTTAAACAATGTCTATTTTAATGACTACAAACAGCACTGTATTTTTTCTAAGGCCAATGAAAATAGCAATATTCATGACTCGAGGAAAGAAAGGTGCAACAAATCTGGAGCTGATTCTCACCTCTTTATAGCCTGATTTATAAGGGCAAAGAAGTTAGAAGTCTGCTCTAGATGGAGGCCTATTAGGTTGTCTTTATTTCCAAAAAAGAAAAAGAGAAAAAAAAACGACAGCAAAACCTCAACAACTCATTTTCAACTTTTAAGAGCTCAGAAAGGTAGTCTAAGCTATTAAAGACTATTTATTATCTTCTTTTTTTTAACATTTCATCATCCTAAATTTTCCTTGATCATGTGAGAACTTGCTGTTCAGGTGTCTTTATAGAGCAATTTTCTATAGCCAAGTTACACATCTTAAAATAATGACTTATAATGGAAATTGGGCGTGAGGTGGCTGCAGCATTAGCTAAAGAGCACCATTAGAATATGCTGTGTTACAAAAAAATAAACACTTGGGTACTTCAGCTTTTAAAATAAAATCCTTAAAAGCAAGGCATCTGTGGCAAATGCAGTAATAATATTTAATAATTGTGGAGAGAGTGGTGAAAATGGCAAAAAGTGACCAACCATTGGAGAACCTGGAAATGTTGCGTAGTTAAGATCTGTCCTGAACCTCCCAAAAGGATTTCGGTATAAAAAAGAATCTCTTGCAACCTAGTTTTCTTTTTCTTCTTTGTGCTACTATCATGTCTGATGTGCTGTAGGTTGGGAAGCAAGGTTTTTTCTTCTTTCAATATTTCTTTTAAATGAACACCATCTTTAAGTT
The DNA here is from genome assembly GCF_054371585.1 of Giraffa tippelskirchi. NCBI lineage: Eukaryota > Metazoa > Chordata > Mammalia > Artiodactyla > Giraffidae > Giraffa > Giraffa tippelskirchi. The sequence continues at coordinate 15,839,236 of NC_137289.1, read as the reverse complement.
ATAGCATTGCCTATCCAATGAGGTCGTTCTTGGATTATTGAAATTTCTCTCCTCTTCACATTGATGGAGTTATATTACCAAAGACTCTGACTTTTTACTTTTGAAAATAAATCTTTGCAAAAATAAAATCACTGTTCCTTTTTATCCTTCTGATAACATGCCAGTCCTTTGATGTGAAGCGGTGACAAATTCGTGTTTCATTATTAGCAAGTAAGTAAAAGTAGAATCTTTTACCACTAGTGGACTGGGCAGCATTTTCCCCAGTGTGGGCTCACCCACAATCAATTTCAATGAATGCTTTGAAATTTAACAGTAACAGTACTCATATTTAGCAGTATTGCTAGCCAGTCAGAAGCTTGCACAAATAAGCCCTTGATCTGGTCATAAAGAGAATGAGTGGAGGTAGAAAGGATGGAAAATGGAGAGCATCTATGTATGCTCTTATCAAGTGACCCTACTTATGTCTGAAACCTCAAGTACCATATGATTGTAGAGGTGTGTTTGTGGAGGTGGAATATTTAAAAATATGTGCCTAATAGTCTTTCAAATTTTTCAAGAGAGAGAAAGATCAGGATTCTGTGAAAAGGTCACAGTTGTGGACTGAATGTTTGCCCCTCCAAAGTTCATATGTTGAAATCCTAATGCCCAATGTGACATATTAGGAAGGAGGGCCTTTGGGAGGTAATTAGGTCATGAGGGTAGAGTCCTCATGAGTGGTATTCGTGCCCTTGTAGAAGAGACCCCAGAGACTCCTCATTTCCATTCCACCACATAAAGACACAGAGAGAAGACATTCATCAACCAATGAGGGAGTAGGCTCTCACCAGAACCCAACCAAGCTGACACCCTGATATTGGACTTCCAGCCTGCAGAACTGTGAGAAATATATTTCTTTTTGTTATAAGCCACCCAGTCTATTAGGTATGTGTTAACAACAGCCCAAGCAGACTGAGAGTCACCCCCATGAATGCCAAATGGCAGGAGCTTATGGGACCTAACTCTTTTGTACATTTATTGCCTTTTAAACAGGAGAGACTACTTTCTGATACTTGCTCTCCTCTTGTCTGCAGTCTATGGCCCTTGGCAATGCAGGGAGCCCCCAAGTCTCTTACTGCTTCTCACATTCTCTGCCTGGCTGGAGATAGCAGACACTCAAAGCTCACCATATCCATCACAAGAGAATCTCTAAGAAATTCTCTCCACCATACCCCCAACTTACCTGAATTTGTCAAGGAAGTTGTTACCAGGACATTTTCTGTTAGACTTGTCCATTGCCATCTAAGACATTAAAGGTGAGGTCCCAAATACTTGCAGGTTGAAGATCCCCTTTTAAAAATGTCAGGTAATTCCACATGATTTTATGATTGACAAAATACAAAACACCTAAGTAAATCTATGACTCATGAGTGTACAGCTGATCCTTGAACAACAGAAGTTTGAACTGCATAGGTCCACTTACACACTGATTTTTTTTTTTTTTTTTTTTTTTTTACTTTCAGTAGGAAATACTACACTACTACATGGTCTGCAGTTGGTTGGACCTGGAGATGCAGAACTGCATTATATGTAGAATTTTGACTGTGTGGAGGGTTGGCACCTCTAACCCCTGTTTGTTCATGGAGAAACTGTTTTTATCTAAAGATGGAGTTTTGTTTCATTAATCACAAAGCGGCATGCAGTTAATCTGAAAAACAAAAAGTTGTGGGAATGGTGGTATGTATGTGAGGAGCATTATATATGCTGTCCACATATAGTGCATGATGAGGTTTTCTTCCAAGATCCCTGGTCCTCAGGTTGGAAATCTTGAGATTAAAGGAGTTTTCCTCTTTAACCAAAAAAAAAAGTGGAGACTCTACTGCTCATCTCTTTTCCTAAATGCCACTCCCCTAGTTATTCAGTCCCCTCCTGCCCCTCTAGCCACTTACAGAACAAATTGTATTTCAGCGCAGGATGACCATTCTGAGCCTCAAATGTGATCTGAAAGTGAAAGTCACTCAGTTGTGTCCGACTCTGTGACCCCATGGACTATACGGTCCATGGAATTCTCTAGGCCAGAATACTGGAGTGGGTAGCCTTTTCCTTCTCCAGGGGATCTTCCCAACCCAGTATTTGAACCCAGGTCTCCTGCATTGCAGGTGGATTCTTTACCAGCTGAGCCACCAGGGAATCCCAAATATATAGATGGATATATGTGTAACTCACCACTCTGTGATATCACTCCAATTTGCTCTGGTTGGATTAAAAAACAAAATCCTAGCTTTTCAGCTCGTGTTTTCCTCAGCTACTAGTAGAGAGAAAAAGCCAGGTCCTTTCTAGTGACGTTTCTCCACAGTGATCTACTTGTCCTACTTCCTTTCCCCATCACACTCATCCATGCTAGTCACTTTCTCTCCTAAATCCCACATTCTTTGGCATGTGCTCAGCCTAGGACAGGTTCCATTACCTTTATCTGTTGACATTTTAAGGTGAATTTAATTCTTTCAGACACTCCTTCCTAATCAAATACCTTTAAAAATGCATCTCATTGTACTTGCAACATCTCTGCCACCAGATCCACTCAGTCCCCTTGGGGTGAGTGTGTGAGGGCAGTAGGGCCGAGGAAGAAATTTTCATGCTTCTACCCCAGAGCTGTCTCTAGGACCCTCAGATCCCCTCTTCCCCTTTGTTCTCTTTCCTGCCAGTCAAATTCTGTCTCATTAAGATGAATATTTTCAAGTACCCACATTTACATAGAACATCCATAAGACAACTTTTGTCTACTGCAAAAAAAAAAAGGAGGGTGATTACATTTCGCATATAATTGAAAATGCGGTTGTTCATCACACACATGAAAACCTCAGTCAATTATTTGTAATTTGTCTTTGGTCCTCGCATCAGTGCCTTGTTGAAGCCTTTCATTGAATATGAATGTTACTTACCTTGTGAAAGAACTTTCTGGTGATATATTAGTATTCATTATGTAATTATTGGGAAGAGTATAAGATATTTAGCTCTCTAATTCTGCTGCTGTCAGTAAAGCCTCATGGGGAGCTAAAGCAGAATTTAAAATGCGAGTAATAGAGACTTCAGATAGAAATCCAAAATGCCACTGGGAAAAACCAGAGTCAGCTGGCCTTTATGCTGTAATAGAGTCTTACATTGTATTATCACAAGTTTAAGAAGATCTTAGTATTTTAGAGCTGGATGACACTTTGAGATCACCTAGTCCAGCACTCTAATTTGGCAAGTGGAGAAACCATATGACCTAATGTGCTTTCCTAGTGAGAGAAAGGAAAGTAACTCAGGTCATATGGTCAGTGGCAAGATTCCCCGACATGCAAAGACAGGAACCAAGGTACTCAACATAGCTAAAAATTAGCACTAGAGATATGGTTAAATTACACAATTTCAACATCCTTATTGCCTCCAACAAAGTAAAAATCACAGGAGAAAAGTATGAATAGTAGGTTTGTTACTTAGAGCCACGAATAATCACTTCTGTACAAAAACGTTTCTTTAGATTTGTGACCCCCAGATCTAATCCGGAAACACAGCATGTGTCAGTTCACACTGTGTCATGTGACATAAAGCTACTTAATATAAACTGACTTAGAGTGAAATTTCTATTGCACTGCATTGCCTTAGAAAGAAATTACACTTTTGTTCACGAGTGGATAATTATCTTTGCCAGTTGATACTGTTTTGCTATTTGCAGGTAGAAATGAAAAGAGGTATATTCTTTGAGAGTGTATCCTTAAAATAGATACCAGGATAAGGAATTTGTGGGCTATCTATTTGATAGGGTGATGGGAGTGCAGGCAACAGGAGTGAAAGAAAATACTACGTTTAACAAAAGATGTATGTTTGCCTTGAGAAGCCATTTGATTGGAAAGCAAAGTGTAATATAAAAACTTCCACGGGAAGCAACCTTAAAGTAGAACAGTGAGTACAAGCTAAGAGGAACTAGCTGAAAGTAAAAGGCAAATATCTAACCCTTCCTTATAGAGATATCTACAAGGAAGTTACTTGGATGTAGAAAGATAAATGGTTTGACAGAAAAAAATATTATATCCATAATATTAATAGCACACACTTACTTATATTTTGAGCATCGCTGTAAGCAGTTTTTGTGTTTTAAGTCTTTTGTTCATCATAACTACCCTATAAGGCAGTTACTATGATAGTCATTTTACATTTGGGTTTGGAAACTGAAGCCTGAGAGGTGAAGTATGTGAGTTTTCTAGGGCTGCTGTAACAGGATCACAAACTGGGTGGCTTAACCGAAAGAAATTGATTGCCTCACAGTCTGGAAGTCTGAGGTCAAAGTGTTGGCACAGCTGGTTCTTTCTTAGGGCTGTGAGGGAAGAATCTGTTCCAGGACTGTCTCCTTAGCTTATAGATAGCTGGGTTTTCATGCATCTCTTCATATCATTTTCTGTCTGTGTATGATCTTCAAGAAAATTAGAGATACCAAGGGAACATTTCATGCAGAGATGGGCTCGATAAAGGACAGAAACGGTATGGGCCTAACAGAAGCAGAAGATATTAAGAAGAGGTGGCAAGAATACACAGAAGAACTATACAAAAAAGATCTTAATGACCCAGATAACCACAATGGTGTGATCACTCACTTAGAGCCAGACATCCTGGAGTCTGAAGTTAAGTGAGACTTAGGAAGCATCACCACGAACAGAGTTAGTGGAGGTGATGGAATTCCAGTTGAGCTATTTCAAATCCTAAAAGACGATGCTGTTAAAGTGCACTCAATATGCCAGCAAATTTGGAAAACTCAGCAGTGGCCACAGAACTGGAAAAGGTCAGTTTTCATTCCAATCCCAAAGAAAGGCAATACCAAAGAATGTTCAAACTACCAGACAATTGCACTCATTTCACATGCTAGCAAAGTAATGCTCAAAAATTCTCCAAGCTAGGCTTCAACAGTATGTGAACCGAGAACTTCCAGATGTTCAAGCTGGTTTTAGAAAAGGCAGAGGGACCAGAGATCAAATTGCCACCTGGTGGATCATAGAAAAAGCAAGAGAGTTCCAGAAAAACATCTGCTTCTGCTTTACTGACTATGTTAAAGTCTTTGACTGTGTGGATCACAACAAACTGTGGGAAATTCTTAAAGAGATGGAAATACCAGACCACCTTACCTGTCTCCTGAGAAATCTGTATGTAGGTCAAGAAGCAACAGTTAGAACCGGACATGGGACAACAGACTGTTCCAAATTGGGAAAGGAGTACATCAAGGCTGTATATTTTCACCCTGCTTATTTAACTTATATACAGAGTACATCATGCAAAATGCCAGGCTGGATGAAGCACAAGCTGGGATCAAGATTGCCAGGAGAAATATCAATAACTCCAGATATGCAAATGACACCACACTTATGCCAGAAAGTGAAGAGGAACTGAAAAGCCTCTTGATGAAAGTGAAAGAGGAGAGTGAAAAAGCTGGCCTGAAGCTCAACATTCTAAAAACTAAGATCATGGCATCTGGTCCCATCACTTCATGGCAAATAGATGGGGAAACAATGGAAACAATGACAGACTTTATTTTCTTGGGCTCCAAAATCACTGCAGATGGTGACTGCAGCCATGAAATTAAAAGACACTTACTCCTTGGAAGAAAAGCTATGACCAACCTAGACAGCATATTAAAAAGCAGAGACATTATTTGCTGACAAATGTCCATCTAGTCAAAGCTGTGGTTTTTCCAGTAGTCATGTATGGATGTGAGAGTTGGACTGTAAAGAAAGCTGAGCACCAAAGAATTGATGCTTTTGAACTGTGATGTTGGAGAAGACTCTTGAGAGTCCCTTGGACTGCAAGGAGATCAAACCAGTCCATCCTAAAGGAAATCAGTCATTGGAAGGACTGATGTTGAAGCTGAAACTCCAATACTTTGGCCACCTGATGCAAAGAACTGACTCATTGGAAAAGACCCTGATGCTGGGAAAGATTGAGGGCAGGAGGAGAAGAGGACTGCAGAGGATAAGATGGTTGGATGGCATCACCGACTCGATGGACATGAGTTTGAGCAAGCTCCAGGGGTTGGTGATGGACAGGGAAGCCTGGTGTCCTGCAGTCCATGGGGTTGCAGAGTCAGACATGACTGAGTAACTGAACTGAACTGATGCCTTCTATGCATATTCTTTGCATGTCTGCCTCTGGGTCCAAATTTGCCCTTTTTATAAGGACACTGCTTATATTAGGTTAGGGTCCACTGTAATTTTATCTTGATTGTCTCTGTAGAAAACCCTCTCTCCAAATTAGGACACACTATATGGTACTGAGGGTTAAGACTTAAACTTATGAATTTTGGTGGGACACAATTCAACTCATAACACTAGGTATTGGTTCTAACTCTGAGAGTTGGTGATGGACAGGGAGGCCTGGTGTGCTGTGGTTCATGGGGTTGCAAAGAGTCGGACACAACTGAACGACTGAGCTGAACTGAACTGAACTGAATGGTGATAACAAAACCCAGGCCATCTGCCCCAGAGTCTGCTCTGCACCACTACTTTATCTCTCTCAATTTTGTCATCAATATCAATGTTATGCCAAGTGGAACATAACTTTAGAAATTCATGGGGCTTAATGATATAAAGGCGCTTCCTTTCAATCCAAAAGTTACCTGAAATTGAAACCAGACATTGTCCATGCCTAAAGCAGCATGTGATGGAAATCTCACATGGAGGTCAAGCCCGAAGCTGACTTCCCTTCCCTGACTGATCTCACATTAGACACTGCCCATAGCCTATGTTCTAAGCATAGTCATTGCCTTGTCCCGAATGCTTTTATCTGCACTTTCCCACCTCTAGGCCTTTGCCTGTGCTATTCCTTCTAATGCTTTCAAAATTTTAATTTGAAAATTTTATGATCCTTTGAAGTTTATCTCCAACCTCATCTCTCTCTTGAGATCCTTAACCATGTCAAGTCTTTCCCTCTTTTGAACTCAAAATAACTTTTTGAGGCTATCATAGCAATTCATGTCATAATTTCTCTTAGGACACTTATAATATCTGCGAATCTTAACCTTTCACTCTTGCCTCCACTCTATTCATACACTCCTATAGACAAAACCTTTCATTATCCCTAGTGCTTGTTTTTGTTTTAGCAATTCCAGATACTTAATTTCTACAAAAAAATTTTCTAAACGTTATTGAGGCATAATTAAGAAATAAAAATTGTATATATTTAAAGTGTACACTGTGAATTGAGATAGTAGCATTGACATATATACACTACCATGTGTAAAATAGGTAGCTAGTAGGAAGCAGCTGTATAGCACAAGGAGTTCAACTCAGTGCTCTGTGATGACCTAGAGGAGTGGGATGGGGGTGGCGAGATGGGAGGGAGGTTCAAGAGGGAGGAGATATATATATACACATAACTGATTCACTTTGTTGTACAGCAGAAACTAACACAACATTGTAAAGCAATTATACTCCAATTAAAAACTATTAAAAAAGTGTACAACGTGATATTTTGATATAGGCATTTATTGTGAAATGATTACCACAGTCAACTTAATTAACACACCCATTACTTCACATAGTTAACGTTTTTTGTGGTGAGGACACAAGATCTACTCTCAACAAATTTCAAGTATACAATATAGTTTTATTAACTATAATCACTATGCTATAGATTAGATCCCCAGAACTTATTCATCCCACATAACTGAAATTTTGTACTCTTTGACCACTGACTCCCCATTGCTCTCACCCCTCAGCTCCTGGCAACCAGCATTCTACTCTCTACTTCTGTGGGTCCAACATTTTTAGATTCTACATATGAGTGAGGTCATATGGTATTTACCTTTCTGTGTCTGGCTTATTTCACTTAGCATAATGTCCTCAAGGCACATTCATATTGTCACAAGTGGTAGGATTTAGATGTTTTTAAAGGCTGAATATCATATATATATATAATCTTTTTCCATTCATTAATTAATCTGTATACAATTATACTGCTTCCAAATCTTAGCTATTGTGAAAAACACTGCAGTGACCATGGGAATACAGATATCTCTTCAAGATACTGATTTCATTTCCTTTCAATATATACCCAAAATGGGATTACTAGATCATATGGTAATTCTAGTTTTACTTTTGTTTTAAATTAATTTACTTCTTTTAATTGGAGGCTAATTACTTTACAATATTATAGTGGTTTTTGCCATACATTGCCATGAATCAGCCATGGGTGTACATGTGTTCCCCATCCTGAACCCCCCTCCCACCTCCCTTTCATACTGTTTTCCGCAGTGGCTGCACCAATATGCATTCCCACTAGCAGTGTGCAAGGGTTTCCTTGTCTTCACATCCTCTCCAACATTTGTTATTTGTAGTCTTTTTGATGATAGTCATTCTGACAGGAGTGAGGTGACTTCTCATTGTGGTTTTGATTTGTATTTCCCTGGTAATTAGTGATGTTGAGCATCTTTACATAACTATTGGCCATTTGCATATCTTCTTTGAAAAATTACCTATTCAGGTTGTTTGCTCATTTATTTAATCAGGTTATTTCTTTTTCTTTCTTTTTTTTTTTTTGCTGTTGAGTTGATTTCTTTATATATTTTAAATATTATTCTTTTATAAGATGTATGGTTTGTAAGTATTTTCTCCCATTCTTTAGGTTGTTTCTTCACTCTGATGTTTGTTTATAGTTTGGTGCAATTGCACTTGCTTTGTTTTGCTTTTGTTGCCTCTGTTTTTGGGGTCATACCTGAAAAATTTATTCCCCAGACCAATGTCAAAGTGATTTCTCTTATTTTTTTTCTAGTAGCTTTACAGATTTAGGTCTAACTTTTAAGTCTTTAATCTATTTTGAGTTGATATTTGTATCTTGTGTGAGATAAGGGTCCAATTTCATTCCTCTGTATGTGAATATACAATTTTCAAGCACCCTTTGTTAAAGAGACTGTCTTTTTGTTGTGTGTTCTTGGCTTGTTTGTCAAATGTCAGTTGACTGTAAATACATGGATTTATTTCTAGACTCTCTATATTGTTACATTGGTCCATATGTCTGTTTTTATGGCACTGCCATACTGTTTTGATTACTGTAGATTCTTCTTTTTGACTGTGCTGGGTCTTTGTTGCTGCACCAGACTTTCTCTAGTTGTAACGAGCAGGAGCTATTTTCTAGTTGTGGTGCATGGGCTTTTCACTGCAGTGGCTTCTCTTGTTGCAGAGACCAGGGTCTAGAGTGTGCAGGCTTCAGTAGTTGTAGCACATGGGCTTAGTTGCCTGGTGGCATGTAAAATCCTCCCAGACCAGGAGTCAAACTCATGTCCTCTACATTGGCAGGCAGATTTTTAACTACTGGACCACCAGGGAAGTCCTGTAGCTTTTTAATATATATTGAAATCAGGAAGTGTGATGCCTCTAACTTTGTACTTGCTCAAAATTGTTTGGCTATTGAGGATCTTTGGTGGTTCCATACAAATTTCATGATTTTTTTTTTCTATTTCTGTGAAAAATACCATTTGGATTCTGACAGAGATTGCATTGAATCTGTAGATTAATTGCATTGAATTTGTAGGTGCTGTGGGTAGAATGGACATTTTAACAATATTCATTCTTCTGATCCATGAACACATTATATCTTTCCATTTATTTGTGTCTTCTTCAATTTCTTTCATAAGTCTTGTAGTTTTCAGTGTACAGATCTTTCACCTCCTTAAGTGAATTAATTTCTAAGTATTTTATTAGTTTTGATGCTACTGTAAAAGAGATTGTTATCTTAATTTCATTTCTTTTGGCTAGTTCATTGTAAGTGTATAGAAACATAACTGAGTTTTGTGTGTTGATTTGTACCTTATAACTTTACTAAATTTATTAGTTCTAACAGTTTTTTGGTTGAGTCTTTAGGGTTTTCTACATATAACTCATGTCATATGCAAATAGAGACAACTTTACTTCTTCCTTTCCAATCTGAATGCCTTGTTTTTTTTTTTCTTGCTCTAATTGCTCTGGCTAGGACTTCCAGTACTATGCTAAATAGAAGTAGTTAGTGAGAATCCTTGTGCCTGATCACAGAAGAAAAGCTTTTAGTTTTTCCACATAGAGAATGATATTAGCTGTGGGCTTGTCATATATAGCCTTTATTATGTTGAGATAGATCCTTTCTATGTCCAGATTATTGATGGTCTTTATCGTGAAAGGATGTTGAATTTTGTCAAATGCTTTTTCTGCCTCCATTGAGATGATCATATAATTTTTATTCTTCATTCCATTAATGTAGTGTATCATATATTATATGCATATGTTGAATCGTTCTTGCATCCCAGGAATAAATCTCACTTGATCATGGTGTATAATCCTCTTAATGTGCTGTTGAAATTGGTTTGCTAACATTTGGTTGAGGATTTTTGCATCTGTGTTCATCAGGGTGATGGTCTGTAATTTTCTTTTAGTGTTCTTATTTGGCGTTGGTATTAGGATAATGGTGGTCTTGTAAAATACATTTGGATATTTATCCTCTTTCATTTTTCTGGAAACGTTTGAGAATGCTTGCTCTTCATTCTTTTTTAACTGTTGACATTCACCAGTGAAGCCATATGGTTCAAGACTTTTTCTTTGTTAATTTTTTGCTTCAGTCTCTTAACTTGTTATTGGTCTGTTCAGGTTTTCTATTTATTCATGTTTCATTCTTGGTAGGTTGTATGTTTCTAGGAATGTATACATTTCTTCTAGGTTATCCAATTTTTTGGTGTATAATTTATTCATATTAGACACTTATTTTTTGTATTTCTGTGGTATCAGTGGTAACATCTCCTCTTTCATTTCTAGTTTTATTCATTTGAGTCTTCTCTTTTTATCTGAATCTAGCTAAAAGTTTGCTAATTTTATTCATCTTTCAAAACACTAGCTCTTAATTTCATTACTCTTTTCTATTCTTCTAGTCTCTATTTCACTGAATTCTGCTCTAATCTTTATTATTTCTTTTGTTTTGTTAACTTTGAACTTACTTTGTTCTTCTTTTTCTAGGTTCTAGAAGTTTAAAGTTAGATTATTTAATTGATATCTTCCTTTTCTTAAATGCAGATACTTTTGCCAAAAAATTCCATCTTAGAAATGCTTTGGCCACATTCCATAAATTTTGGTGTGTTGTATTTCTTTTCACTTGTTTCAATACATTTTTATTTTTTTTCTGTTTTTTTTTTAACTTTACAATATTGTATTTGTTTTGCCATACATTGACATGAATCCACCATGGGTGTACATGTTTTCCCCTTCCAGAACCCCCCTCCCACCTCCCTCCCCATCGCATCAATACATTTTTAAAAATTTCCCTTTTGATTTCTCCTTTGATCCACTCATTGTTTTGGAGTGTGTTTTTTAGTTGCCACATATTTGTGAATGTTTGTTTTCTTACTGTTACTGATTTCTCATTTCCTATCATGAGATTGGAAAGGTATGATTTCTATCTTCTTAAACTTTTTAAGGAGCTTCCCTGGTGGCTTAGATGGTAAAGAATCGACCTGCAATGCAGGAGACCTAGGTTTGATCTCTGGGTTGGGAAGATCCCCTGGAGAAGGGAACAGCTACCCACTCCAGTATTCCTGCCTGGAGAATTCCATGGACAGAGGAGCCTGGAAGGCTACAGTCCATGGGGTCACAATTTGACCTAAAACCTGCTATACCCTGAAGAGTATTCTGTACACTTTAGAGTAATGTGTATTCTATTGCTGTTGAACGGACTATTCTGCATATGTTATATCCATTTTGGCTATCAGTTCAGTTCAGTCTCTCAGTCTTGTCTGACTCTATGCGACCTCATGAACCACAGCACGCCAGGCCTCCCTATCCATCACCAACTGCCAGAGTTTACTCAAACTCATGTCCATTGACTCAGTGATGCCATCCAACCATCTCATCCTCTGCCATCCCCTTCCCCTCATGCCCTCAATCTTTCCCAGCATCAGGCTCTTTTCCAGTGAGTCAGGTCTTCACATCAGGTGGCCAAAGTATTGGAGTTTCAGCTTCCACATCAGTCCTTCCAATGAATACCCAGGACTGATCTCTTTTAGGATGGATTGGTTAGATCTCCTTGCAGTCCAAGGGACTCTCAAGAGTCTTCTCCAACACCACAGTTCAAAAGCATCAATTCTTCGGTGCTCAGCCTTCTTCACGGTCCAACTCTCACATCCATACATGACTACTGGAAAAGCCATAGCTTTGACTAGATGGAGCTTTGTTGGCAAAGTAATGTCTCTGCTTTTAAATATGCTGTCTAGGTTGGTCATAACTTTTCTTCCAAGGAGTAAGGGTCTTTTAATTTCATGGCTGCAAGCACCATCAGCAGTGATTTTGGAGCCCAGAAAAATAAAGTCAGCCACTGTTTCCACTCTTTCCCCATCTATCTGCCATGAAGTGATGGGACCAGATGCCATGACCTTAGTTTTCTGAATGTTGAGCTTTAAGCCAACTTTTTCACTTTCCTCTTTCACTTTCATCAAGAGGCTCTTTAGTTCTTCTTCACTCTCTGCCATAAGGGTGGTGTCATCTGTATATCTGAGGTGATTGATATTTCTCCCAGCAATCTTGATTCCAGCTTGTGCTTCCTCCAGCCCAGCGTTTCTCATGATGTACTCTGCATATAAGTTAAATAAGCAGGGTGACAATATACAGCCTTGACGTACTCCTTTTCCTATTTGGAACCAGTCTGTTGTTCCCTGTCCAGTTCTAACTGTTGCCTCCTGACCTGCATACAGGTTTCTGAAGAGGCAGGTCAGGTGGTCTGGTACTCCCATCTGTTTAAGAATTTTTCACAGTTTATTGTGATCCACACAGTCAAAGGCTTTGGCATAGTCAATAAAGCAGAAATAGATGTTTTCCTGGAACTCTCTTCCTTTTTCGATGATCCAGTGGATGTTGGCAATTTGAACTCTGGTTCCTCTGCCTTTTCTAAAACCAGCTTGAACATCTGGAAGTTCACGGTTCAGGTATTGCTGAAGCCTGGCTTGGAGAATGTTGAGCATTACTTTACTAGTGTCTGGGATGAGTGCAATTGTGCAGTAGTTTGAACATTTTTTGGCAATACCTTTCTTTGGGATTGGGATGAAAACTGACCTTTTCCAGTCCTGTGGCCACTGCTGAATTTTCCAAATTTGCTGACATATTGAGTGCAGCACTTTCACAGCATCATCTTTGAGGATTTGAAATAGCTCAACTGGAATTCCATCACCTCCACTAGCTTTGTTTGTAGTGATGCTTCCTAAGGCCCACTTGACCTCACATTCCAGAATGTCTGGCTCTAGGTTAGTGTGAGTGATCACACCATCATGATTATCTGGGTCGTGAAGATCTTTTTTGTATAGTATTTCTGTGTATTCTTGCCACCTCTTCTTAATATCTTCTTCTTCTGTTAGGTCCATACCATTTCTGTCTTTTATTGAGCCCATCTTTGCATGAAATGTTCCTGTGGTATCTCTAATTTTCTTGAAGAGATCTCTAGTCTTTCCCATTCTATTGTTTGCCTCTATTTCTTTGCATGGATCACTGAGGAAGGCTTTCTTACCTCTCCTTGCTCTTCTTTGGAACTCTGCATTCAAATGGGTATATATTTCCTTTTCTCCTTTGCTTTTGGCTTCTCTTCTTTTCATAGCTATTTGTAAGGCCTCCTCAGACAGCCATTTTCCTTTTTTGCATTTCTCTTTCTTGGGTATGGTCTTGATTCCTGTCTCCTGTACAATGTCATGAACCTCCATCCATAGTTCATCAGGTACTCTGTCTATCAGATCTAGTCCCTTAAATCTATTTCTCACTTCCACTGTATAGTCATAAAGGATTTGATTTAGGTCATACCTGAAAGGTCTAGTGGTTTTCCTCACTTTCTTCAATTTAAATCTGAATTTGGCAATAAGGGGTTCATGATTGGAGCCAAAGTCAGCTCCCGGTCTTGTTTTTGCTGGCTGTATAGAGCTTCTTCATCTTTGGCTGCAAGGAATATAATCAATCTGATTTTGGTGTTGACCATCTGGTGATGTCCATGTGTAAAGTCTTCTCTTGTGTTGTCGGAAGAGGGTGTTTGCTATGACCAGTGCGTTCTCTTGGCAAAACTCTATTAGCCTTTGCCCTGCTTCATTCTGTACTCCAAGGCCAAATTTGCCTGTTACTCCAGGTGTTTCTTGACTTCCTACTTTTGCATTCCAGTCTCCTATAATGAAAAGGACATTTTGTTTGGGTGTTAGTTCTAGAAAGTCTTGTAAGTCTTCACAGAACTGTTCAACTTCAGCTTCTTCAGCATTACTGGTCCGGGCATAGACTTGGATTACCATGATATTGAATGGTTTGCCTTGGAAACGAATGGAGATCATGCTGTCATTTTTGAGATTGCATCCAAGTACTGCATTTCAGACTCTTTTGTTGACTATGATGGCTACTCCATTACTTCTAAGGGATTTCTGCCCACAGTAGTAGATATAATGGTCATCTGAGTTAAAATCACCCATTCTAATCCATCTCAGTTTGCTGATTCCTAGAATGTCGATTTTCACTCTTGCCATCTCCTCTTTGACCACTTCCAATTTGTCTTGATTCATGGACCTAACATTCCAGGTTCCTCTTCAATATTGCTCTTTACAGCATTGAACCTCGCTTCTATCACCAGTCCCATCCACAACTGGGTGTTGTTTTTGCTTTGGCTCCATCCCTTCATTCTTTCTGGAGTTATTTCTCCACTAATCTCCAGTAGCATATTGGGCACCTACCGACCTGAGAAGTTCATCTTTCAGTGTCCTATCTTTTTGCCTTTTCATACTGTTCATGGGATTCTCAAGGTAAGAATACTGAAGTGGTTTGCCATTCCCTTCTCCAGTGGACCTCATTCTGTCAGAATTTTGGCTATATTGTTGTTCAAGTCCTCTGTTTCCTTCTTGATTTTCTGTTTGGATGACTAATCCATTCTTGAAAAGGAAATATTGAAGTCTCCTACTATTACTGTATTGCTGTCTGCTTGTCCCTTCAGTTCTGTTAATATTTGCCTTATCTATCATTGTTGTTGTTCAGTCATTATGTCATGTCCCAATCTTTGAGACCCCATGGACTGCAGCATGCCAGGCTTCACTGTCCTTCACCATCTCCTGGAGTTTGCTCAAACTCATGTCCATTGAGAAGGTGATGTCATCCAACCATTTCATATGAGCAGGAAGGGGCTTCCCATACTCTTAAGAAGTATGTGAAAATAGGCATATATAAAGAGAAATAGAACTGAAAGAGTGGACAGTGTTATTTCAAAAAGCCCTTGTCCTACACTACATGATATCCCAGATTATCATGTGGCTCAACTGTTTCAGAAAATGTACACTATAAACTTAAAATTTTATTTTGCTTCATTACAACATAAATGGCATCCGTAACAAAATCCTCTATTGCAAAGATCCTAAAGGCCCTTCTTGGGAAAAGGATACTGTCCCTCCTATTTGAGAAGCCCTATATACCTTGAACTATTTCTCCATTTGATTTATTCACAACCAATCTTAAAGCTCCTTGAAGAAATGATACTTCTTATTTTTAAATATTTACTTCCTTTGTAGTTCCCAATACACAGAATTGCACATACTAAAAGTTTAAGAAATTCCCATTGAGCATAACTGAAATATAACTCCTGCTCAAGGAATCTGATACTAGTGTGTTTAAAAATCCCAAATAAATTCTTTCCTATAAATAGAATAGTTTAATTTCCCAATTATATAGGTTGATTCTTTAGTGTGGTAAAACTCACTGCTCAATCTTTTTATGCTAAAATTTTCTTGCTTAAATAATTTAGGCCACAACTTTGATCATGACATGAACCACAATAATCATTTGTGTTTGAGTTCATGAGTCAGACCTTGCTTGGTTTGCATATTACCAAGGTCTTCCAAAAGGTGTAGTCTGGCCTGGTTGTATTTATAGGTACACGGAACATAGCTCAAACCAATTCCTTTGCTTGTAGATTAAACCAGTGAAAGTGATTTTCAAGGAGCTACAAATAAATGGGGTGATAGAAAGTGTACTTGAACCAGTTGTGGAACTTTGGCCAGTCACAACCACATCTAGACATTCTGCAATTCTACCCCTTGAGGTATACTGTATTTTGGGAATAAGAACACCCCTGATGAAGTACATCAGAATTTTGAGATCAGGAGCAGGAGTGTGGGAGCATGCGTGTGTAGGTTGAAAAAGTTCCCCAGGTGATTCTGATACCATGTTCACTATATGCCACTGTTGAGAACTGCTGGTAGAAAACAAGCTGAGGAGTAAATACTGTACTGAAGGATCAATGGATTGTTTGCCCACTCTTAAAAAATTATGCCATCGTTTGCTTTGACTCATCCATAAATATGATCTGGAGATACATAAAAGGCCACCTCACATGTTTGTGCATGTTGTTCACTGCACAAGGGCTTCTGGTCAACATGGTGAATGGGGCCTGAAATCTAGCCCATGCTCTACTTACCAAGCTACCTACTCTAGTTAGGGGGCTGTAATTACCTGATGGAAGGAGCCCACGTGGGTTAGGGATGGCAGCCCTGAGCATGATATAATCACTTTTGAGTATATTACATCTTTCAGGAAACCATAGTTTCTCCTAGGGTAGTGAAGAGTGCTTCAGTTATCTCTAGGTTATTTGATCCTAATGTGATCTAACTTGCCTCCAATCAGAAGCACTGGTGTCTCTTGTTTATTTGTTTGCTCATAATTTTTATATTTTTAGAGATCATATGAAATCCAACTACTTTTCATCACAGTATCTTGAAATTCCTTTATGAAGGGCATGTTTGCAGTAGATCTGAATATTCACTTAATCCTATGACAGGCTCTGTTTTAGACATTGAGGTAAATAAGATACAGTCTCTGCCCTCAACAAGCTTCTAGGCCAATGATCAAAGCAGAGAAGCGATCACATCATGATAGGAAGTGTGACAAGTGCCATGACAAAGAGATACCCTGAAGATACTGAGAGTACTAAGAAGGAGCCCCAACCTTGACTATTTCTTGTGTGTATGTGTGAACATGCACATGCATACATGTATGTTGGGGAAAAGACAGGCTTATCAGAGGGAAAGTGATGACTGAGCTGAGTCTTGAAGGAAGGGAAGTTCGAGCAACCCTTTAAGTATGGAAGTGAGGTAGGGAGGAGTCATCCAAGCAGGAGATGTCTGTAAACATGAAGATCTAGGATACTAAAGAATGTGTGTGTGCAGGAAAACAAATATTGTGTTGATCTCACTTATATGGAAGGTCTATGTATAGGAGCGGAGAGTGGAATGGTAATTGCCCGGTGCAAGTGGGGTTGGGGGAAGAGGATAAAGGAGAGATGTTGATGAAACAGCCCCAGTTTCGATTATGCATGATGAATGAGTAACGTACAGCATGCTGATGATAGCAGGATTATATTGTATATGTGAAATCTGGTAGGAGGATAGATCTTCAATATTCTCACCATAACTCCCCACACATGGTAACTCTGCAGAGGTGATGGATAAGTTAGTTACCTTGACTGTGGTGATCTTTTCACAATGTATACATATATCAAAACATCAAGCTGTACACTTTATATCCATTTTTATTTGTCAAAGATGTGTTAATAAAGTTTTTTAAAATATAAAGATGTGAAAAGAAAAGGATGCATGTGTGTGGGGGCATGCCTGTTGAGGTTAATGATTGGAGTCAGGTTTGGAAACATAGTGAGGATGAGGAGCTGATGGTAAACTATGGCCCAGTTCTAAGTAGGGAAACTGCTACTATTGATCTATAAGGGGCAGAGTGGAGAGATGACAAGTCTAAATGGAAGGAGATGGGTAAGAGGATTGTAGGAGTACTCGTACTCTGGGTTAGAATGGATGAGTGCTTCAGTTAGAGCAGGGGTCAGCAAACTATAGCCCATGGGCTAAATCTGGCTGATCACTTGCTTGTTTATATAAATAAAGTTTTGTTGGAAAAAGTCACGCCCATTCATTTACATATTGCCAATGGCTGCTTTTGTGTTACAATGGCAGAGTTGAGTAGTACTTATAGAGAATATACAGCCTATGTACTCTAAAATATATACTATCTGACCCTATATGGGAAAATTTTGCTAACCTGTAAATTAGAGCAATGGTTGGGAATGAAGAGAAGTAGATGATTCCAGAACTATCATAGATGGACTTTTTATCTTCTGTTTATTCTCTTTATTTCCTTATTTTACTTCTTAACAAAATTTTCAAACAAGAAAAATAGACTAGTACAAGGAATACCCATCATCTAAATTTAAAAATTCTTATATTTTGTCATTGTTGTTGTCTTTTAGTCAATAAGTCGTGTCTAACTTTTTTTGTGACCCCATGGACTATAGCCCGCCAGGTTCCTCTGTCCATGGGATTTCCCAGGCAAGAATACCAGATGAATGCTATTTCCTTCTCCAGGGGATCTTCCTGATCCAGGGATTGAATCCTCAGTCCTTGCATCTTCTGCATTGAACAGGCTGATTCTTTACCACAGAGCTGCACTTTGCCGACAAAGATCCATACAGTCAAAACTATGATTTTTCCAATCGTCATGTACAGATGTGAGAGTTGGACCATAAAGAAGGTTGAGCATCAGAGAATTGATACTTTTGAACTATGGTGCTGGAGAAGACTCATGAGAGTCCCTTGGACAGCAAGGAGATCAAACCAGTCCATCCTAAAGGAAATCAACCCTGAATATTCATTGGTAGGACTGATGCTGAAGCTGAAGCTCCAATACTTTGGCCACTGGATGCAAAGAGCCAACTCATTGGAAAAGACTCTGATGCTGGGACTGAAGTCAAAAAGGAAAAGGGGACGGCAGACAATGAGATGGTTACATAGCATCACTGACTCAATGGACATGAATTTGAGCAAACTCCAACAACATTTTGTTATATATGCATCATTTATTTTTCCCTGGAAATACAAAGTAAATTAGATATTTAGACCATAAATACATCCATATGAATCTCTAAAAAAATTAACAACATTTTGTCAAATCGCCATAATGTACTTTATACACCTAACAAAATTAGTTTCCTGATATCATGTATTGGGTTGGCCAAAAAGTTCATTCGAGTTTTTCCATACCAACTTATGGTAACACAGGCAGCATTTCCTATGCATAGGTCCCAGCTAAGTCAGTCCTTCATCCATTCCTGCCCAGAAACTAGATACGTGAGCGAAGAAGGCAGCTTTGAACTGCATCCCCCAGCCCCAGCTATTGTAGCCCTCAGCTGTTCATATTACTCCACAAGTCATTTGGGTCATGGAGCTGACCCTCAAGCCATCATGCAGTAGAGAGAAATCAACCCTCCTGTCTCATTTCCAAATTCTTGACCCAAAGAATCAGTGAGCATAAGAAAATAGTTGCTGTTTTATGCCACTAAGTTGTGAGGTTTTTTTCTGACACAACCTGATAATCAGAACAAGGATAAATATAAGGATATATAAGATATGGCCTTTGCCTTCCAAGAGCTAACAATACAGGGAGGGAAGTGAGAGAGATATAAAGATGAAAAATAAAGAGATGAAAGATGGAAAAGATGCAAAATAAAAGTCATATATGCATGTTAATAGTTGTATAAGCCTCACTTTTTGGAAATACTGGGCAAAGGCACTTCATAATGACAATAGCACTTTCTGCCTGTGCTCTGTAAGTATTTTACATATCAAATGAATAAAGTCTCACGCGTTTACTCCTCACGACAGGCCTGTGAGACATAGCCACTTATTGTGCCTGTTTTTTAGATGAGAAAAATTAAGGCACCGAGAGGGTAAGTACCTTGTCTAAAATCTCAACAGTTTGTATTTAAACCCATATACTTTGCCTTCAGAGTCCTTGCCTAGTATCCCTATAGTGTATGTCTTCTTTTAGTCATGAGATATTAGTCATGGAATAATAGGGAATCTGAGAACCTGTGCTCACACCCCAGGTTATCTCCCATAGAAAATTTTAGATTGGTTTTTCATGGACAGGGGATTATGGAAAACTCCAGTCCTCAAGGTAATTAGATAAATTACGAATTCTCAAAATTCCTCTTTCTTCTTTCCCTCTGCATGGCTTTCCTCTTCACACATTTTGTCTGTCTTTGGTTAAAACTCCATGTTTTCTTTCAAAACAAACTTCATTCCACACTCCTCTCAGTTTCTGCAGGCATGCAGAGATGAATGGAGCATTTCCTGGGACCAGCATCCTACAGCTACAAAGCAGCAGCAGCATCTTGTGGCTCCTATAGAGAAAGGCACTTTGGGATTATTCTACACACCTTCTCTTTTGCTAGATCACACCTGCTAACTTGCCTTCTTAGAACATTCTCCCTGATTGTGGATTTAATTCTATTCTCGGTCCCCAAATATACTTGACTTGAGCAGAGTTGTTCAGATAGAAATATGATTACTTTACTCCACCAGGACTCCCACGGCTACTCAACAATCTTTTTGATTAATTTGGATTTCCTAGGACACTCCTGCTCATAACATTCCAAACTCCCTTGCTTTCTTCATGACTGCAGCCCCACCCCTCACCTCCTATTGCATGATTGTATGAGCTTTCTCTTCTACCTCAACACAGATCCCCCTGTAGCTGTTCTCGTCTCACTTCTCAACTCATCTCCGAGATTGTGCTTCTTCCCTGCAAGTCTCCCTATGCCTCTGGGCGTTCCTAACCCCACTGTGTGTCACTACCTTCAAAACTGTGCTTCTCTGGTTACCCCTTGGTCAGCTATATTACGTATCTCCGACAAAATAAAATTTAAAAGACACAGGTCACCTCTGTTTTGAAATAGACAAGCAATCCCACTCCCCAGGTTAGTATCAGATTTATTTTGGCTTATTTTTCTCATTCTCTTTCAAACCCTTTCTTTCAACCCCTTTCTGTATAAGTCTGATTTCCCTTCCAGCCCACTCCACTTCTCCTTGAAGCCTGATTATTGAGCGCTCTACTCTGTTTGTCAGACACGACTTAGCGACTGAACAATTCTATTTGTACTCTTCGACGCCCAATGACCTCTCAACCTCCAGTCTACTGGTCTTGTAGCAGTCCTTGCCCCCTTGAATCTCTCACAAGCTTTTCATAACACTTCTTCAAAACTTTCATTCCTTGCAAATCTGGGATGTAGAGGCAGGCTGAATCTCCTCCTTTCTCAATCATAGCACCTTCTGTGATTCCTTTGCTATCGTCCCTCTGCTTCCAGCTATCCCCAGCTGTGGCCATTCCTGAGATTCATTTTACGTTCTCCATGGAAGATAGAGAACTCCAGTTCTCAAGACTGGGCATTTTCACTGCGTTCATCCTTCTGCATCGACTCCAAATCAACATGTCTAAAGCTTTGTCCTCCCTTGAAGCTACTTCTCTTCCTAATAATGACTCTGAACTTCAGAGTGGCCTTTGACTTCTCCCTCTTTCTGCCACCGATTATGTGCTTGAGGCATAGAAATCCACGCAAATATTAGCATAAGAAAAAGTAATTAGGAGGCTACACCTGCCACACATACACACAAATCACATAGTGAATTCTCAGAGCCAAATCTAAGTGATTTTTGAATTATTTACTGTTTCAGCATAATGTGTGCTCGGGCTTGGATTGTTGAGAGTGTACATTAACAGGCCCTTCCAGAGTTACAGCCTGGCATTCTAATAGGGTTACATTGTGGAACAGCCATCTTATTTAATGGTTTGAAATTTGGGATCCTCCTTTCTTCAAATCCAGAAGAAAGCAATGTTCAAACCATGTTAATTGATGTGTTTTGATCAAGAAGAAACCAAGGTTAGTATAAGGCTTATTTCCACAGTGACTAAGTGGAAGAGTCAACACATCAGTCTTTCCGAGCCCACCACAGAACTCTCATTTCCATTCTTCTATCCAACAACTGACACTCTAAGTAGCTCAGATTCAAATGCAAATGCAAGCCCAAGAATGCAGACACACTTTGAAATCAATAACATCGTTTTGTCAGGCAATTCATTTAGTATTTCTAAAAACCAGTGAAGTTTAAAAAACAAGGGAGTTGAAAGCTGGCTCTCCCGTTCCTCGAGTTTTAATGAGCCTATTCCTCACTCTGGGACAGAGAAGCCCTCATTATAAGTTGTCAATAGAACATTAGCACCCAAGATGGAGGGAGCCCTGTGATCCCAGTTAATTTTCTTTCTTTTTTCCCCCATCTGGATATAGTTGAAAACTCTTCTAATGGGCAAACTCACCATTTATTTGAACTGCCTCTTTCTAAACCATAGATTCATCTACTTAAGCATAGCATGTTACTCTTACCATGTTGGTAAAAAATGTTTTTGACTGAGACTTTCTATGCGGAGATATTATGTGCTCATAAATAACGGGCAGCTCTCTTCTCTCTCAGATGAGCTCCGGGAGGCTCTATGGAGAGACTTCAGGCAGAACTCAGAGCACTCTGTGCTGTTGGAGCACTTTGCTGTCCTCCTCCCCCATACCTCGCCTCAGTCTTCAGAAACAGGGGGAAATCAGATTTCAGATTCCGTGTTAGGGAGACTCTTGGAGTTAGAGGTGAACACAGAAGGAGAGTGGGTGGTGGAGGGAGCAACTCACCTATTCCCTGGATGTTTTCGCTTGATGTTGCAGCCCTTGAAACCACCAACAAATGTGAGACAAAGAAAAGTCACAATGGTTTCCTTTGCTGTGCCTGATAGAGGGTTTCACGTGCTACCAAGTTATATGAGTTAGGTTTTGATGTTTTTAATCATGAGATCTCATTGATCATTGTGTATTGCTGTGATATAAAGTTTTAGGGAAAAAAAACTTGCTGCTTTTTCTCCATCTGCTGTACAGTCCCTGATTCATGTAACAGACCCTTTAATCACATCATGCCCTTTTGCTCCCCAGATGCTGCACTCCCAATAGCCAAGCCTAGTATTCAAAACTGAAGGAACCAGGCTCATGTTCTGTGTCTTAAGGTGGAGTAGTCTAAGAGACTTCTAGAAATTGAACTGGCTGTCCTTGTTCATTTCCAACAGTTGAGTTTTGTTTTTAATATTTATTTTTATTTATTTATTTGGCTGCACCAGTTTTTAGTTGACACACACTAGAACTTTGATTTTAGTTGAGGCATGTGGGATCTAGTTCCCCAACCAGAGAATGAACCCAGGCCCTCTGCTTTGGGAGTCTTAGCTACTTGACCACCAGGGAAGTCCCCCAACAGTTGTTTAAAGTATTAAAATAATCCCAGAGACTAGAATTCTCATGGTCATTCATTTTCTACCAAAGTCCCCATTTGGTTTGGTTTCTAAGATGGTCTATTAAGTCCTGTCGATATAGCTACAGGGCATTCACTCAGTAAACAACCATTCAGTTCCACAAGTCTTTTAATGAGCATCTATTTGTGTCAGGCACTGTGCTTGGCACCAGGAATATGAAGGAAAAAAAAAACAAGGTCCTTACTCTTTAGGGAAACTATATTCTGTTTAAAAGGAAAGATTTATGAACAAAAAACAATTACACTAAGGTATGCTAAGCATTCAAATAGAAGGAGGAAACAAAAAACAGGATGCCATGAGGAATAACTAACAGAGAATCTAAGGCTGTCTTGGCTCAAGTTCTTTTCTTTTCCATTAGTTCCTTTTGCCCTCACTGACTTTAGACAATTGTGTGTTCAAAGCCCTTTGCATGTTTCTTTGCAACAAAAATCTTTGACTAACAAAGTGATCATCAAATTCATGGAATTAGCCTGCTTAATGAGGCAATATTCTCTGCAAAAATATTGAATTATGTTTATTTCATTTGGAGAAGCTTTTTCTCCTTATGAGACTCCAGGTTCTGCAATGTTATTCAAGGTTTCAAATACAGTCTGGCAGGATGCTTAAGAGCATACTCCTGACTCAGTACTTTCATCTTATTCAACTCATTCTAGAAGCAGGATGACAATATGCTTTACAATCACATTGGTCCGGGTTAGAATTCAGGCTCTGATTCTTGCTTGTTGTGTAGCCCTGAGCAAGTTACTTTGTCTCTCAGTTTCTGCATCTGTAAAATGTGGATAATAATAGTATGGGTTAATGCATGGAAAGGGTTTATCTTTGTGCCCAAGGTATAGTGCTCAGCAAATAACAGCTCTTGCTTTTATAAACTCAACATTCAAAAAACAAAGATCATGACATCTGGTCCTATCACTTCATGGCACTTAGATGGGGAAACAATGGAACCAGTGAGAGACTTTATTTTGGGGGGCTCCAAAATCACTGCAGATGGTGACTGCAGCCATGAAATTAAAAGACACTTGCTCCTTGGAAGAAAAGCTATGACAAACATAGACAGCATATGAATAAGCAGAGACATTACTTTGCTGACAAAGGTCTGTCTAGTCAAGGCTATGGTTTTTCCAGTAGTCATGTATGGATGTAGAGTTGGACTATAAAGAAAGCTGAGCACTGAAGAATTGATGCTTTTGAACTGTGGTGTTTGAGAAGACTCTTGAGAGTCCCTTGGACTACAAGGAGATCCAACCAGTCCATCCTAAAGGAAATCAGTCCTGAATATTCATTGGAAGGGCTGATGCTGAAGCTGAACCTGCAATACTTTGGCCACCTGATGTGAAGAACTGACTCATTGGAAAAGACCTGCATGCTGGGAAAGACTGAAGGCAGGAGGAGAAAGGGATGAGAGGAGGGGACAATGAGATGGTTGGATGGCATCACAGACTCGATGGACAAGAGTTTGAGCAACCTCTGGGAATTGGTGATGGACACGGAAGCCTGGCTTCCTGCAATCCATGGGGTTGCAAAGAGTTGAACATGACTGAGCAACTGAACTGACTGACTAACTGACTTTTATAATCTCGGATACCTGGGTTCTAGGCCAGGTTTGGGATTAGCCCCATGGTTTGGAGTAAACTGCTAGTGTCTATGTTTCCACCTGCACTATAATGACAGTCCCACTAAATGACTTCCACTGTCCCTTTTAGCGCTGACAGTCTGCTCTGGGCTCCTTGCTTGGAGTAACATTGTGAGCTCCCAGGCATGACTGTCACCTTGGATGTCCTGCAGGGTCTAGGAGCACCCCCACTTCCTGAGCAGTATCAAGATAATGCTCTGCTTTCAGGAAGAGGTTCCAAAAGCAGCAAAATGATGTCCCAGAAGGCTTGGTAATGATTTGTTACCCAGAGTTTTAAATGGAATATGTAACTGCTGAGGAGGCAAAGTCCTCTATTAACCCCATAGGGGTTCTCTTAACTGTGTAGTACTAAAGAGATTGTCACTCAAAAGAGATCTTAATTCTAGGGTTTATTCAGTTATGCTTTTTTTTTTCTAGTAAAGATGCTGAAAATGAAAAAAGAAAGGAGGAAAGATCGAGTATTTTGCTATTATTGTTCAAAATTTCTTTGAACTTGTTAACCCTGTGGTATTTCTCAGAAACATTTGAGTGCTTGTTATAAAATTCCCCTGCATTTCTTTTACGCCTTGAGTATAAGCAACTCCAAGCACTTTACAATATCATGAAATCTTATCCTATCTCTGAATTATTTCTGGGCAAAGAAGCAAGTGCCATGTCAGCCATGAGTCAAATTAGTCACTTTACACTGCTAGCCACAGAAGATCACATCTCAGTGACCCTTCTCTCTCTATTGCCAACAGTCTTTGAGGTTGTTTGAATTTCCATGAGGTTTGAGGCAAGGTGTCGTTTACACTAGGATCTATTTGATGACACACCTCTGTCTGCCCTCCTCTGTCTGCCAGCGTCAGAGTGAGC
This sequence comes from Giraffa tippelskirchi, assembly GCF_054371585.1. Classification (NCBI taxonomy): domain Eukaryota; kingdom Metazoa; phylum Chordata; class Mammalia; order Artiodactyla; family Giraffidae; genus Giraffa; species Giraffa tippelskirchi. The sequence goes on along the minus strand of NC_137289.1, from coordinate 15,813,550 downwards.
TGACCCTCATTTGACTTTTTCCTAGACCAAACAAGAAACAAAAGTGGGGTATGGTTGGAGGGTCCCCAAGGTGGAAATACATTGTTCCACTTTCATAGTTCAGCCCATGAAGATCACTTCCATATGGTTTTATTCAGAAGGTTCACGCTTTGGAATTAAGCAAGTGAATGATTGTGCTAGAGCATCTCTAAAAGGTGCCACTTCCAAGCCAGTTAATTCCCAGGCCGTGTCCTGTGTAGCCATCATTTAACTAATTCCTTTTTTTGCCTCTCAAGCTGCTTCCAGCTAACAACAAGAATGTTGTGATGAAATGCTAATAACAACCTCAGGACTCAGACTTTATCAGTATGGTTTCCTCTATTGCCATGACCCACACTCACAATCCATATCCTAACTGTACTGAACTTTTGGTTTCTAGGATGATTTATGCTCTCTAAGCAAGACACACACACACACACACACACACACACACACACACACACACCATGAATAGCACTTGTATTTTAGATCTCAAGTTAAATTTCACTCCAGGAATTGTTTGTCTCCCATAAATGACTCTGCTCTGTGCTCTATGGTATCCTGTCCTTTCTCCAAACTTAGCACCAATCATACAGTTACCATTTTGCTTTCTTCCATCAGACTTGCAGGCTCTCTGCAAGTAAGGGCGTTGTCCACCCAACTGTTGTGCCACCAGTGCCTAGTACAGTGCATCACAACTGTCTACTGAGTAATTTAAGGGGTTGATTATTTTACTTTCAAATATTTATTCTGGCATTTCACATTTAACCTCATCGAATACCACAGCATTTGTTAAATAATCGCTCAAAGGTCTTTGAGTCTTTTATAAACCATACCTGTAGATTCCGTCTTTTGGGGCCTTTATATCCAAATCACATCATCATGAATGTGTGGTGCAAACATTTAGCTCATTTTAATCATTTCTACTTCCAAACTGAAACATTTTCCAGGTTAAACTGCTATGATACTAAATGGTTGCATACACAGCTCAGATCACATCTAGTTTGCCAAGGGAAATCATAGAAACTGGCTACTAAATGTCATGTGTAAATGTCTATCTCTCTATAGTAATGGTGGATCTGAACATTAATAAATCTCCCCACTTTTCTATCACCACTACAAATGCTCTGATGAATGTAAAATTTTGCAGTTGAACTAGCCAGTTGAAGATTAAGATATGCTTGCTATGGGTTTTGTCGCCTTGCAGTTGACTCTTCTAGCTTTCTAGAATGAAGCCACATGAAACTTGTTTTTGTATTTAGAGGAATATCTGTTCATCCAATTATCACGTGAAGTATTTATGCTTGAGCATATTGGGAGCAACTGTAATATTTGTTGGGCAAAGTGTGAATAGAAGTGGATAAAAACATAGACTCTAAATTGTATGCTTATCATCCATCCATATCCTTCTATACAAGAGAGTGAAGAAGAATGTTGGCATGTCACTGCCTGCTCAGCTGGGCCACCACACCTGGCTTTCTCTGCCCCTTACTCCTTATTTCTGCCTACTGAAATTCTATCTTTAAAAGATACACTTAAATTTATCCTCATTGACAATCTCCTCTCCCCACCACCACCAGGGAAAGGGATCTCATTTTCACAAAGTGAAAGTGAAGTCGCTCAGTCATGTCCGACTCTTTGCGACCCCATGGACTGTAGCCTGCCAGGCTTCTCCGTCCATGGGATTTTCCAGGCAAGAGTACTGGAGTGGGTTGCCATTTCCTTCTCCAGGAGATCTTCCTGACCCAGGGATTGAACCCAGGTCTCCCTCATTGTAGGCAGATGCTTTACTGTCTGAGCCATCAGGGAAGTCCATTTTTATTTTCACAAGGGAACTCGAAAATAACCTAACTCAGTGGTTCTCAACCTTGGAAAAATGTTAGAATTGCTGGAGGGAATTTATAGAAAATATCAAAGTCTGGATCTCAGATGAGATCAATTAAATCGGAATCTCCTGGTCTGAGATACAGCCTGAGCATCAAGATGTTTCAAAGTGTGCCAGGTGATTCAAGTGTGTAGCCAAAGTTGATAGCCACTGCCCCTGAAGGTCACTGTGGCTGGATCACAAAGGGTGGGCATTTAGGGTGGCAGCAAGGAGGAGAGACTGGAAAGGTTGGCAAAGCTCAGCTATGCAGGCCTTACAATCCATGCCAAGGAGTTTGGCTTCTGTCCTGGAGGCCATGGGAGCCAAAAAAGGGTTTTAACTGGGAAGCAGTGTAGTTACTTTGGTGTTCAAGGAATTAAAGTTCTTTCATTTCTCTGAGCTTTCTTTCAATAATCATTTAAGCTGTGAGTGGAGTAGCTGACTTCCAATGACCTTTCTCATCTAACAGAAAATTATTGGCAGAGTTATCATACCTAATAGAAGTGCTAGAACTAATGTCTCCTATAACCAGACTCTTCACCTTCACCTGCATGCAGGTTTGTGCAAAACAGAGTAATTCTTTTAGAGGGAAGATGCTTCTAAGAGATTTTTAGAGGGCTTGGCTGCTAACAATCAGCTTCTGCATCACCAAGGAACTGACCTTGATGGGATAGAGGGCCTGTTAATTAACGGACAAAGCCATGCAGGCCAAAGCTTACAGAAAGATCTCTCCTTGCTCTGGAAACAAAACTGGCTGCTGTGGGAAACTAGGTCCAGACCCTTCTTTGCCCTTATAAGTATGGGGCAAGAGTCCAACATGGTATTTGTTGAAATGAATTGAACACTGCTTTTTAGCGTCACACTTGAAATAATTGTGAGCAGACAGGCCTTTGTTTGCTGACTCTCTAGTTCTTGGCTATATCATGGGTAAGTGAGGCTCCCAGAGAGATGACCTCTGAACATGACATTATGTGTACATGCATATAGAGACATTTACAGTTATGGTCAGTGATTCATTATTGTGATTTTTTTGAAGGGCTAGGGAAACATTACCAACTGAAATAATGTAAACTGAATCTGGGTAAGCTGTCTCCAGTGGCATTTCAGGTCACCTTTCCTAATACTAATAATGCCCGTCATTTGCCCTGGGCTGGGAAACAGTCTGTGTGGTAAGTACTGGCGGTGTTTGTAAGTAGCTGCTTGGGCATGGGCAGAGCTGGACATGCATGTGGATCAAGTTCAGAGTACGCCCTACAGATCCATGCTCTGTGCATTGAAGTGCTGGAGTCTCATCTTCCCTGCCTTCAGCAAATGCCAGCTTTTTTTTTCCTCTTTCAGATTCACAGAAAAACCAGCACATCTGTTTGAAATTATATTTACTTTTCATTGTCATCTGGAAGAAAAGGCTTTTGCTAGTGAAACTGGTGAATTAATATGGAGTGCTTGGGACTAAATATGATAGATACTCTTCGGCAAACACCTGCACCATTAAAGGCAATTTTCTGAGACCAAATGCTGTTTTAGGGAAGATAGAAGCTACTGTAATTGAAGTCTTAGGGAAATGTGACCCTTTATGCCTTCTGTTGCACAGAAATCATCACATGTTGTTATGTTGTGGTAAGCATAAAATTTCAATTACATTTTGGGATCTGAAAATGAGAATGCCCTAGTTTGCCCCCATTTAATTCTCTGGCTATATCAGCTGTTTATCCCTTCCTTTGCTGGGTAAGAAAGAATTAGGGATTAAAAAAAAGAAACCACCAGAAACAAGAAATCTTAATCCATGTAATTACTCTAATTGGCTAATGGGAGTCTTTTCTCAATAGCAGACAATTCCTTGCAGTTTACTGACACGTGTTTACATTTCGAGAGGATTCAGTAAGAGGGGTTCACTTTTCTGTCTCTTGCTACATGGATGAGCAGAAACCATGAACATGAACGGTGCAGATTCTTGGCAAGCAGACACAGCGCTTGAAATTTTCCTCCAAACAACTTATTTTTGTTAAGTTTCCACTCCAATTGTTTGTTGAGATGATGCCTAATGAAGTATTCATTGATGGCAGCATCACTAATAAAACATAAATCAAATTGGGCTCTACACAGCATTCATATGCTAGAAAGAAGCAGCAGTGTGAGCTGGCGCTTGTTTCCAGCTGTTTTCTTGTCATTAGCTTTTAATTTCAACAGCTACCTACTTGGGCCGCCCCTCTCTTTTCTCAGCTCAGGTATTTGTGCTGTTAGTGTGATTGTCAGTTCTGTTCTGCTTGAAAGGTTTCAGTGTATGTTGCTATGGTTACAGGTGCCAGAATTGGAAAGAAATGAAGGGGGTATAAGGGTTTGACGTAGCGGTGATGAAGGCTTAGTGCTGAAATGTTAGCTATTACTTTGGTGGATTCGATGTCATTTGACAATGAATCCATTTTAATAGAATATTTAACTGCATCCTTGAATATATGGTACATCAGAATGGAAATATGGATAACTGGATTTAAAGTAAATGAATATTTTAAAACAGTTTTTGAGTGCATACCCTATGGGACACTCAGGAACTAAATGAACACTGTTAGTGTAATATGTAGTAACACCTGAGTAAGTAATATGGGGAATTTTATTATCTCCTGCAACTCCTTAGCATACCACTGTCTTGTTTTCTCTTCATTTGTTTTCTTTCTTTCCTCAACAGCAGAGCTTGAATTCTGTAAATTTGGCATTTTGGAGATGAGTGCTGCAGTTGTTAAGGTACCTGGGGACACAGGACTGGTTCTGAGGTTTCACAAAAATCCCTTTCCAGTTTGCTGCTGGAAATGTTAGAGGACAGGTCTGGGGGACTGGCTGTCCTTCTTTCCAATGGGATACACTCGGGAAAGCTGACTACAAGATGTCACCCTTGGTCTGCCTGTGATACTTTCTCTATGTGCCCACCTTGCTGTTGAAGGTGATCATTCCTTCCTTTTAAAGCAGTCAAAGATGCTGCTGCTCCCTGTTGCCAATCTTTTTTCCCAAAGTCCCATCCTTTGTGTCTCGGGGCATTGCTTCTCTTCTCTTTACTTCCATGGTCTCCTAGGGGGCCTCCCCAGCTTCCCACAGCATTCACTCCAAGCTTTTGCTGCCCTACTGTGTTTGGTATCCTTTTCCCTTTGCTCAGAGATTTCAGGGAATGAAGACCCTTGTTTCTCAGAAAATAATTTTGATTTGGACGAACCTCAGAGTTATTCTACTGTTTTCTTACTACCCTCCACATGAGGAAAACCACCCCATTACCATTCTTGATGTCTACAACATGCTTGGAATAGAGCATGGTGGGTAAGAACATGAATAGGACATTAGAGACCAATGCCTTGTTTCAAATTCCATGTCGCCACTTGCTAGCTCTGTGACCTTGGGGAGACTGTTATTTAATGTCTCTGGGTCTCAGTATTATCATCTGTGAATTGGGATTAACAATTGAAACTAATCTACACAGTTTTCATTATACACACACACACACACACATACAGAGAGAGACATAAAAAGAGACACAGAGAGAGAGACAGAGACAGTCTTAGAATATTAGACAGGCACACCTTAAGTATTAATAGTATATAAATAATTGATTTTATTCAATAAGTATTTATTTTCTACTATGTGCCAAGCTCTGTACTTGATCCTGGGCATAGAACAGAGCAGGGAACAAAATAGATGTGGTCTCATAGAGCTTATATCTAGTGGAGAAGGCAAGCAGTAAGGAAATAATTATAATAAAGGATGATAAGAGGTAACAATTCTTGCAACTCACAGTTTTCAGAACTGTCTAAACATGTCATCTCATGAAAAACACCTGTATAGCCATGACAAGGAATGCTCTGCTCTCTGAAGTGTTTTGGGTCTACCTAGACAGATTCATGAATGAGGAAAGGGAGTTGGCTTTTCAAGAACTCCCACAGAGGGTTCAGACTGGAGGGGCCGTGTGACTGACAGCAATAAAAGTTTCACTTAAGCCAGGGTCTGGCCGGGACTTTCTCGCTTTTACAAATAACACAAAGGACCTAATTCTCTAATAAGCAGAGCTACCAACAGCAATCTGTACAATAACTTTTAGAAACCTGACCTTGTGACCCAGGGGCCATCCTGAAACCACTGCACCCGCCTCCCCTGCTTCCCCCCTCACTCAATAAACGTCCAGCCTGACCTATTGTCCCATGGAAGGGAAGGCCCATGAAATAATGAACAATTCTCTCTCTGTTCTGCAATACTTACTCCAAACGTTGACCATTCAGAGGCTCTGGAAAGACTAAGCAAAGATGATGTTCTTACCAGGTGATTAGATGACAAAGAGCCTGCTGCCAGTCTTCCGGAGCCCTGTTGAATACAGACCATGTCTCAGCATTCCTGGAAGCAGTGTAATTAAGAGCTGGCCCTTGTTAAAGGACTAACTTCTTCCCACCCTAAAGGCTTGTCTGGTTACAACGAGACTACTAAAAAAAAATCTACGACTATGCCTTGTTTTGAGTCTCTCAATTGAAAGATTTAAAGCTGTGGGTTGTGCTAATGCTTCTAGTTACAAGGGAATGATTTAGCCGTCAATGTACCACTATGGTAACTTTCTATTGAAAAAAAAAAAAAACCCTATTATGTAGGTTGGTGGAGCTGTTTGCTTTTAACCTGTCCTTGCAGAAATTTCTTAGCAGTAACTTTGATTGGTGGGAAATAGGAAGAGTGGAGGTTTAGAGTTCTAAAAGGGAAGGCTTGGGCTTTGTTTGGTTCCTAGTACCAGGGCTGAGAAAAATCCCACAGACTGTGGTCAGGTAGATGGAGAGAATGGGCTGGGTTAACTTGGAGAATTGCTCAGAGCAGCAGAATCTATCTTAACAGAAGAATGGAGCCACAGGTCAGGACCAGAGGGACAGCATCCATTTTCAGAGCCATAGTCAAGTATGAGGCCACAGTGAAGAGTTGACACAAAAGATCAGAAGCTGAGAATATAAGAACAAGAAGGACATAAAAAGAGTGAAAGAGCATGACCTCAGCATAGGCTACCTGTGTGTTTGCATGCTAAGTTGCTTTGGTCGAGTCCAACTCTTTGGGACCCCAGGGACTGTAGCCCACTGGGCTTCTCTGTCCATGGGATTCTCCAGGCAAGAAAACTGGGGTGGGTTGCCATTTCCTCCTCCAGGCGATCTTCCCAACCCAGGGATCAAACCCATGTCTCTTATGTCTCCTGCATTGGCAGGCGAGTTGTTTACCAGTAGCATTACCTGGGCAGCCCTGATAGGCTACCTGGGTGGGTGTAAATCTGGGCTTTGCCACTTCCTTTCTGTGTGTGTGACAGTTTCTTAACTGTTCTGTGTTCCTGTTTCTTCATCTGTAAAATAGAAGAATAATGCTACGTGCATGTGCCGTTCATTTATCTGCTTGGTCTTAGATTTATTTCTTGTCCTTCATCTGCCTCATAGGATTGTTGGAAGACCAATAAAGCTTTTGCAAATAAAGTACTTGAAATAGTTCAGGCACATAGTAAGCGCTCAGGACTTGGTGGTATTTGAAAAGTTATGGTGTAAAAAGGGCTTCTCTGGTGGCTCAGACAGTAAAGAATCTTCCTGCAATGCGGGAGACCTGGGTTCAATCCCTGGGTTGGGAAGATCCCCTGGAGGAGGGCAGGGCAACCCACTCCAGTCTTCTTGCCTGGAGAATCCCATGGACAGAGTAGCCTGGCAGGCTGCAGTCCATGGGGTCGCAAAGAGTCAGACATGACTGAGCAACTAAGTACAACACAGCACATGGTCTATAAAATAAGTAAAAGAGAGCTGAGTGAATATGATTAAGAAATTACACATGGAAGCATAGTCACATTGCTACCTACTACCCCCAGGTGAAAGAAAGTGAAATTGAAAGTCGCTCAGTTGCTCTTTGCAACCCCACAGACTATACAGTCCATGGAATTCTCCAGGCCAAAATACTGGAGTGGGTAGCCTTTCCCATCTCCAGGGCATCTTCCGAAACCAGGGATTAGAACTGGGGTCTCCTGCATTGTAGGCAGATTCTTTACCAGCTGAGCCACCAGGGAAGCCCAAGAATACTGGAGTGGGTAGACTATGCCTTCTCCAGCAGATATTCCCAACCCAGGAATCGAACCGGGGTGTCTTGCATTGCAGGCAGATTCTTTACCAACTGAGCTATCAGGGAAGCCCACTACACCCAGGACCATCTCCAAACAGCTGCTTGAGCAGGTATCTCCCCAGGCTGTTGGGACACTTTTCTGGTGCCTGCCACCATACAAAAAAGAATCTGGGAGAGAGGAAGAGGTCATTGTCCAAAACACCAGGCATCTCTGAGGGGTGACATTTGCCTTTCACTTCTTTGAGGGCACCACCCTCATCCTATCACTAGAAGAATCTATAGGTGGTGCAGGCAGCCATTCAAAACCATTTTTTACCACAGCCAAATAACGTGCTGTGAACAAGTTATGTGATGCATTACTGAGCAGAATGCATTCATTTTTAAATCTGATACAACAAGATTTCAATTCCTGTATTGTCACTTTCTGGCCATATAATCATGGACAAGCCACAAATGTTCTCTGCACCTCAATTTCCTCATCTTTAAAATGAGTGATGGTACTAGTTATTGCATTGTTGTGAGGATTAAATAAAACATGTGTAAAGCAGCTGGCACACTGCCTGGCTTAGAATCACTGCTCAACAATAAATGCTACTTTATATCTCTCCTTATCCTAGAGAAATTAGAGACACAATCATGACCTTGTGCTACTCAGTTTGCTTAACTTGGGGTGAAATATCACTCACTCTCTTTAAGTTGGCCATCATATTATGTCCTGTCAGCCATTGTTCCTCCTTGCTGGTTTACCTCCTTGTCCAGGGCTGAGCTGCTTAACACATCTACTTGGAACTCTGGCCAAGTCCTTTTCTGTCCATGCATTGCCTGAATGCAATCTAAATCATGGTGGACAGAGAGAAAAAGTGGGCTTGGGCTCCCTCCAGACCAGTGTTGCTGTCCAACAAAGCCCAGTGGGATATGACACCAGACAGTTATGACCCTTGGGGTGAGAAAAGAGGGAGGAAAGCATTCAGGGTAGTCTGGTTTGCTGGAATAGGAGCCCAGACTGTGGCTGGTTCTCCTGGAACAGTGTCCATCTTCTAGTGAGGAGCGCTCACAGGTGCATGGTCAGGGGGTCATGGTTCGAGCCAAATGAGCTGCAATTCAGGGCAGGTCTACTGCCCTGCAGGATAGTAGTAGAAGTTCTTAATTGACATGGTGACATAGATTTATGGCTCGTGTTCTACATGGCCGTGGATGAGACTTGAGCATGACAGTGTCTGAGCTTAGGGTAGTAAGACTTATAACAGGCTCTACCAGCTAGTGGGGCTGAATCTTTTTTAGACCTTTGGGCTATGCAGATAGTGCTTCTAGCTGCTAGGGCTGGCGGGGGAGATTTCTCTCCTGCCAGACCTTCTGAACAATCACAGTTTCTGCCCTGGGAACAATCACAGTTCCCACAGCCCTGTTCTCTTATCATTACTTTGTTTCACAGCCCATGCTAATGGGCCAGTCCTAAGTAGCCAGGTTTTATGCCCCATGATCTCATCCTCACCTGTCTCTCCACCCAGATACTACAGCTTACTGAAGGTAGAAACCTGGCTGAAGAGCAGCCATCCATTAAACCAGCCATTAGCCTAGGAGGTGGCCTGGCACTGACAACTCTAGTCAACAGGAATAAACTAGACCTTCAGGTTCTAGCTATAGGAAATATAAAGAGAACTAGACAGCAGTGGGGTTCCAAGATGTGAAAGGCCCAAGGAGAAGGGCTCATGAGGGCCCAGGAGCAAGCTGAAGTCATAAGGCAACAAGTAGGCTGTAGCTATGTCATTGACAAAAATAGAGAAAAGTGGGAAGAAAGCCAGAAGAAAGTGAGACAAGTGAGAACGAACACAAAGATCAGATTATACGTGAGTCAGATTAATCATATAGCACTAGAGAAAAAAATTGAAGAATTCTGGCTCTCGAGGTTCCCAGAGCTGTCTTGGATCCAGTTCCAGTGATTGTAAGGCCTGGTCAGAGTGTGGTCTCCGGATATGTCAGTTAAGGGACAGATAGCATTCTCAGTGGCTTAATACAATTACCCTTTCTCACTCGCTTCATGTCTAACCACAGGTGCTTCCAGTGATGTGTCTTTCCATCTGTGTGCACTAAGGGACTGAGGCTCCTTATGTCTTATGGCTGTGCACTCTTCTATGTCCTTGGAGTCCCTCCCCTCCCCATTCAGCTAGTGGATGGGGAAAGAGACCAGGAGGAAGGCACACCTCCTTTTTATCCACTTTGACCTGCAAGTAACACACATCAGTTTCTCCACATTCCATTTGTGAAAACTAGTTTCATGGCTCTATGTAGGTTCAAGGTGTCTGGGAACTAGAGTCACTGGCTGGGCAGCTTCATCCTAAACTTTGGAAGGAGAGCATCAGTGTTTGTCAGCTGACCTTCCCTACCACATAGTTCTTGAATTCCCTTGAATTTTCTGTCTCCCTTATTGCTCCATATCTATAATATCTTCCCTTTCCCTATCCTCCTTACTTCAGCTAAACTGAGCAGGTGTGTCCGACTCTTTGTGAGCCCTTGGACTGTAGCCCACCAGACTCCTCTGTCCATGGAATTCTCCAGGCAAGAATACTGGAGTGGGTTGCCATTCCCTTTTCCAGGGGATCTTCCCGACCCAGGGGTTGAACTCAGATTTCCTGCATTGCAGGCAGATTGTTTACTGTCTGAGCCACCAAGAAAGCCTGATACATTGTGAAATAATCACCACAATAAGTCTACTCACCATTCATCACCATACAAAGTTATTTATTGTCTTGGAAACTTTCTAGTATACTGTAAAATATTATTGGCTATAGTCATCATGCTGTTTATCATATCCCTGTGTCTTATCTATAACTGGAAGTTTGTACCTCTTGACCCCCTTCACCTGTTTTGCCTACTCCGCAAGCCCCTCATCTCTGTCAGTTATGATTCTGTGCTATGTATTCATGATTTTTTGCTTTGTTTTGTTTGCTTTTTAGCCACAAAAGATTTTGTGTCTTATAACAAAAAATAGTCACACAGAACTAATAATAAAAATAGAAATAAAAATGGAAAATTCAATCTAAGAAAAGAAAATCCCTCAAATACCCCCAAGCATGAGGGCCAATATAATTTCTGTGGTTGAGCTTCAAATTTGGTTCTTAAATTCTGAGTGGTGAAGGTACAGAAGGAAACACAGTCATTTGTATAGTTCTCACTATTGCTAAGTGGGAAGCATACATACTCATTATTAGAAACCAAACATTTTCTCTCCAGTCATTACTCACATCAGACTTCATATGAGGGACAGTAGATTTGTATAGAGGATAGAATCAAGCAGATTTGGTTTCCTATTCCAGTTCCATACTCAGTATTTGCTCATGTCATCTAGGTTATCTAATTTGTGGGTCTATAATTGATCAGGGTATTCTCTTATAATCTGTATCTGTAAGGTCTGTAGTAAGGTCCCTATTTCCACTTCTGAGTTTAGTTACTAATATTTTTATCTTATCTCCCTTTTTTAGTCATTCTAACTAAAAGTTTGTCCATTGTATCGATCTTTTCAAAAAAACAACTTTTATTTTGTTGTTTATCTCTGTTGTTTTTCTATTCTCTGTTTCATCTATCCAACTGTAATCTGTTGCTTCTTTCCTTCTGGTAGCTTTCAGTTCACTTTGCTCTTCTTTTTCTCATTGCTTAAGGTGCAAAGTTAGGTTATTGCTTTGATATTTCTTCTTTTTAATGTAGGCATTTACATTTGAAAATTTCCCTCTGAGTTTTGATGTCAATGTATCACATACACTTACGTGTTTATTGTTTTCTGTTTTCATACACCTCTAAATAATTTTTAATTCCCGCAGGGCTTTCTCTTTTGATCTCTTGGTAAAGAATATGGTATTTCATTTCCCCGTATTTGTGAATCTTCTAGTTTTCCTTGTTATTGATTTCTAGCTTTATGCTATGTGGTCATGAATCTCCCAGTTTTCCTTGTTATTGATTTCTAGCTTTATTCCATGTGGTCAGAGAAGATATTTTGTATGATTTCCATCTTTTTAAATTTATTGGATCTTATTTTGTGGGTGTGGGTCTTTAGTAAAGTGAAAATGTGGGGTCTCTTTGGTAAAGATCAATATGCCAGCAAATTTGGAAAACTCAGCAGTGGCCACAGGACGGGAAAAGGTCAGTTTTCATTCCAATCCCAAAGAAAGGCAATGCCAAAGAATGCTCAAACTACTGCACAATTGCACTCATCTCACACGCTAGTAAAGTAATGCTCAAAATTCTCCAAGCCAGGCTTTAGCAATACGTGAACTGTGAACTTCCAGATGTTCAAGCTGGTTTCAGAAAACGCAGAGGAACCAGAGATCAAATTGCCAACATCTGTTGGATCATCAAAAAAGCAAGAGAGTTCCAGAAAAACATCAATTTCTGCTTTATTGACTATGCCAAAGCCTTTGACTGTGTGGATTACAACAAACTGTGAAAAATTCTAAAGAGATGGGAATACCAGACCACCTGACCTGCCTCCTGAGACATCTGTATGCAGGTCAAGAAGCAACAGTTAGAACTGGACATGGAACAAAAGACTGGTTCCAAATCAGGAAAGCAGTGCTTCAAGGCTGTATATTGTCACCCTGCTTATTTAACTTATATGCAGAGTACATCATGAGAAATGCTGGAATGAATAAAGCACAAGCTGGAATCAAGATTGCTGGGATAAATATCAGTAACCTCAGATATGCAGATGACACCACCCTTATGGCAGAAAGCAAAGAACCAAAGAGCCTCTTGATGAAAGTGAAAGAGGAAAATGAAAAAGTTGGCTTAGAACTCAATATTCAGAAAACTAAGATCATGGCTTCTGGTCCCATCATTTCATGGGAAATAGATAGGGAAACAATGGAAACCATGACAGACTTTATTATTTTGGGCTCCAAAATCACTGCAGATGGTGACTGCAGCCATGAAATTAAAAGACGCTTACTCCTTGGAAGAAAAGTTATGACCAACCTAGACAGCATATTAAAAAGCAGAGACATTACTTTGTCAACAAAGGTCCATCTAGTCAAAGCCATGGTTTTTCCAGTAGTCATGTATGGAGGTGAGAGTTGGACTATAAAAGAAGGCTGAGTGCCAAATTATTGATGCTTTTGAACTGTGGTGTTGGAGAAGAGTCTTGAGAGTCCCTTGGACTGCAAGGAGATCTAACCAGTCCATCCTAAAGGAAATCAATCCTGAATATTCACTGGAAGGACTGATGCTGAAGCTGAAACTCCAATACTTTGGCCAGTTGATGTGAAGAACTGACTCATTGGAAAAGACCCTGATGCTGGGAAAGATTGAAGGCAGGAGGAGAAGGGGACAACAAAGGAAGAGATGGTTGGATGGCATTACCAACTCAATGGACATTAGTTTGAGTAAACTCCGGGAGTTGGTGATGGACTGGGAGGCCTGGTGTGCTGCTGTCCATGGGGTCGCAGAGTCGGACATGACTGAGTGACTGAACTGAACTTGGTAAAGATCAACTTGCTAGTAAATATGAAAAATAAATTCACTTAACCTGTCTTTTGTACAATCTCACTTTCTAATATCATTGTTTTAATTCGTAACATTGGAGATGAAGGCATTTTAATATGGTAGTTAAAACATGGTCTTGAATAAAAGGATATGGGAATTAATATTGACTCTGTTATTTAGCATCTGTACATTATCTCACTAATTCTCACAATAAACTTGCTAGGGATGTATTATTTACTCCCACTCTTATAGATGAAAAAATAGAGGATCATAGAAGCCTAGTAACTTGCCCAAAGTCAGACAGCTAGCAAGCAGCAGGAATGGTGTTCATTCCTAGATCATTCCAGAGCTTATAATCCTCCTAGTTAAAAATGATACCTCCAATGTTATAAAGTAATTGTTTGCACATTATCACGATAGCTCAGAGAATTAAATAACCTTAGATTCTCTTTACAGAAGTTCTTATAATCTAGATGATGAGCTCAGAATTCCATTCATTAAAATAAACCAAATTACATAAATTACTTAAAATTCATTCATTGTCTTTTGCCCCAAAACTTCTAATCACAAACCTACCTTTTAATGATAACTTGTTATATTCTACTTTTTCAATATTTAGTTTGAATCTTGATGAAAATGTTGACAACATTCTCAAATTAAAGAAAAGTGTTTGGAAGAAATGGAAACTAGGAAAATGGAAAAGAATTTTCATTAAACGGAGGCATATGATTTCCCTGAGGAATAGAATACTGTTTTGTAGTTTAGTTATGTCATTAGCCATCAAACAGTGCTTCCCTGCTGTAAAAATATTCTCTGTGAGCAATATGTTTAGCTGTTTCTGACAATGTTTGTTATTCTAAATATGATTGACATAATATTTATTAGCCTGTTACATGGTGAATAAACAAGATTGTAGAAAGACTATTGCTGTATTTATTCAGATTTTATTTCTCCATTCATGTCTCCTCTTTTGCCTCTTCACCATCCCATCAGAAAAAGCTGTTAAGTTCTGAAGCTCAACAGTGTCCACTAGTGGGTAAATAAAAGAATAACATGTGATTACAAAGGAAACCTGTGGTATTGAAATTCAGGCAGAAAAGACTTTCTCTAAAGACTGCCATGTATGTTATCAAAATGACATTTCCAGGTAATGTCCAGATTTTGCAATAGGTTAGAAAATAAAGTTTTGGAGGGAAAATCGCGGTTCTGTATTTGTTTAATGAAGAAACACTTATTCCATGTTGAACTCAGGTAACAATATTAAAAATAGTTTCTAAAATTGTTGAAACTTCTGATTTTCACTATTAGAATATTATTGAAAATCAAAAGTGTCTTTATTTTTGAAATCCCATCTTGTCCTTAATCCTTACTTGCAATTCCAACTCTTAAAGAAATACTTTAAGGATAGCGAAGGCAAATGTATATTGGATCTCCTGGGGCAGTTATTCTCAAACTTTAGCTTGTGTCAGAACCACCTGGAGAGTTTGATTAAAATGTAGAAGTAATGAATGCTCTGCTACTGCCACCAACTCCCCCCTTCCACCTCCCCAACAGGGAAGGCTAACTGTCTCCGTAGTTGCTAAGATGGGCAGATGTAAAGGCAGCCATTTTCCCTGACACATGAAGAAAGCTTGTTTGAAGAGTAAAGAGTACTCAGAAGGAAGCAGAGTAAAGAGATGCAGTGAAAGAGAGAGAGACCAAATTCTGAATATAGCATCTCAAGATTTCTGCTGAGATATGTAATGATAGCCTTATGAGAGTTTTCTTGTATGTGAGAAATTTCTTTTATTTTGCTACTCTCAAAATTCTTTTTTTCTTCAATTTTTGAGTTTTATCATAATGTGCCTCATTGAAAACCACACTAGGTTGAATCTTTAAGAGTTTCATATAACTGGATGTCCATATTGCTCCCCAGATCTGGAAAGTTTTCAGCCATTATTCATTTTGAAAAGCTTTTGGCCGATTTTTCTCTCACTTCTCCTTCTGAGAGTCCCATAATGTATATATTGTTTTCCCCCCAGCCTTAAAAATAGAATTACCATATGATCCAGCAATACCATTTCGGGGTATATAACCAAAGGAAGCAAAATCAGTATCTTTAATGGACATTTGCACTCCCATGTTCATTGCAGCATTATTCACAATAGCTAAGATATTGAAGCAACCTAAGTGATTATCAATGGATGAATGGATAAACAAAATGTGGTATATATACAATGGAATATTATTCAGCCATAAAAAGGGAGGTCATCTTGGTAACAATATGGATGGACCTGGAGGTCATTATGCTAAGTGAAATAAATCAGACACATAATGACAAATACTTTATGATCCCATTTATATGTAGAATGAAAAAAGAAAAATCCAAACTCATAGAAACAGAGAATAAAAAGGTCAGTGTAGTTACCAGGGGTTGGGAGGTAGGGAAAATGGGGAGATATTGGTCAAAGCATATAAACTTCCAATACTAAGATGAATAAGTTCTGAAGATATAAAATACATCATGCTGACTATAATTAATAATACTGTATTGTATACTTGAAATTAGTTAAGAGAGTAGATGTTAAGCATTCTGACCACAGAAAAGGTAACTGTGAGATGATGGATGTATTAATAACCTGCTGTGCTAATCACTTATGCATATAACCGTCACATTTTCACTAAATATGTCAAATTTTATTTGTCAATTATAAGTCAATATAACTGAGGAAAAAACATTAGCTATGCCACACGCATCATAAGATATTCTGATCAACTTTGACACTTCATGAAAATATGCTTTCACTTACTGTCAGAGCAAATTCTACGCGCTTCTAGAAATCCAGCATTATGAGCACTGAAGTTCTTCTAGGTGGTTCTGATAGAGAAAAGATTAGGTGGCAGTATAATGATCTCCCCAAAATGTCCATGTTCTAATCCACAGCTTCTAAGAGTATATTACTTTTATGGGGCAGTAGGGATTTTGCAGGTGTGACCAAGTTAAAGATCTTGGGATGGATAGATTATCCTGGATTTTCTGTGTCAGCCCGATCTAACCACAGGCATCCTTGTAACTGGAAAGCAGGAAAGTCTGAGTGAGAGATAGATTTGAAAATGAAATGTTGATTTCCGAGTTGGTAACCATGTGGAGATTTGGGGAGAATGGCAGCCTGGAAAGAGCCCTCTCCTCTCAGACCTTGCCATCTGCACCTCTCCCATGGGCTGTTTCTGAGTTTAATCTTTTGTAATGAGCCGGAGATCTAGACTTCAAGCCCGGGAGGCAGCATCTCAAGTGACCCTGAGAGAACTGATCCAAGGAAGCAAAGGAGGAGCTGGATTATATAGAAGTTTCACAACAAAGGGCAGGTAATCAGAACATCCAAAGATGATTGTTAATTAAAGAAAACCAGATAACCCAAGCAACTTACAGGGACAGATGACAGGGGCCCTTGACCCTGAGGAGAAAGTCTGTGTCTTTAATTTGTTCACTGGGAATCTTCCATGCCTCACTGGCTGAATCCAAGACAGACTGGAAAACAGAAAAGAGATCAAGCCCTGAGCCTTTGGAGTGGGAGCACTGACTCCAAGACCCTAGACTACCAGAGAACTAACCCTGCTGCTAAGCTGCTAAGTCACCTCAGTTGTGCCTCACACAAAGGAAACCACTAGAATACAAGACCTGGCATCACCCAACCACCAGTAGCACCCTGTGCAGGACGCCTCATCCAAACAACAAACAAAACAAAAATACAAACCCGATCAAAAAATGGGCCAAAGAACTAAACAGACATTTCTCCAAAGAAGACATACAGATGGCTAACAAACACATGAAAAGATGCTCAACATCACTCATTATTAGAGAAATGCAAATCAAAACCACAATGAGGTATCATTTCACACCAGTCAGAATGGCTGCTATCCAAAAGTCTACAAGCAATAAATGCTGGAGAGGGTGTGGAGAAAAGGGAACCCTCTTACACTGTTGGTGGGAATGCAAACTAGTACAGCCACTATGGAGAACAGTGTGGAGATGCCTTAAAAAACTGGGAATAGAACTGCCATATGACCCAGCAATCCCACTGCTGGGCATATACACCGAGGAAACCAGAATTGAAAGAGACGCGTGTACCCCAATGTTCATCGCAGCACTGTTTACAATAGCCAGGACATGGAAGCAACCTAGATGTCCATCAGCAGACGAATGGATAAGGAAGCTGTGGTACATATACACAATGGAATATTACTCAGCCATTAAAAAAAATACATTTGAATCGGTTCTACTGAGATGGATGAAACTGGAGCCCATTATACAGAGTGAAGTAAGCCAGAAAGAAAAACAACAATACAGTATACTAATGCATATATATGGAATTTGAAAGATGGTAACGATAACCCTATATGCGAGACAGAATAAGAGACACAGATGCATGGAACAATTTTATGGACTCTGAGGGAGAAGGTGAGGGTGGGACGTTCTGGGAGAATGGCATTGAGACATGTGTATTGTCATATGTGAAACAGAGCACCATTCCATGTTCGATGCATGTGACAAGGGCTCAGGGCCAGGGCAACGGGATGATCCAGAAGGATGGGATGGGGAGGGAGGTGGGTGGGTGGTCCGGGAAGGGGAACACATGTAAACCCATGGCTGATTCATGTCAATGTATGGCAAAAACTATTACAATATTGTAAAGTAATTAGCCCCCAACTAAAATAAATAAATTTATTAAAAAAAAAATAAATAAATAAATCCTAGCTCCAAAAAAAAAAAAAAAAAAAAAAAAAACAAAAATACAAACCCAATCATCAGCAGACAGGATTACCACCTCACTCAGCCTTGCCCATCAGAGAACAAACAAAAAAACAAACAAAAACTCAGCACAAAACTCACCCTATAGGAAGCTTACACAAACCACTGGACCAACCTTAAGAGGGCAGAAACCAAAAGAAAGAAAGAATTCAACTTTCCTTGAAGCCTGGGAAAAGGAGACCTCCAACACAATAAGTTAAAAAAAATAATGACAAGGCAGAGAAATACTACACAAATGAAGGAATAAGCTAGAAACACAGAAAATGCAATGTCGTTGAATTGGATGGAAGAAGAAGGCCATGAACCAAGAAATGTGAGCAGCATCTAGAAGCTGGAAAGGCAAAGAAATGGATTCTCCCCTAGAGCTTCCAGAAGCAGCATAACCCTAAAGACACCTTGATTTTCACCCAGTGAGACCCATTTTGGAATTCTGACCTCCACTATTGTCAGATAATAAATTTGTTGCTTAAAGACATTAACTTTGTGATAATCTGTTATAGCAGCAATAGGAAACGAATACAACCCTAAAGATTATGATGTGAAGGCTGCAATAGTTCCCTGGAGCTCCCTGTTCTGCTTAACATATCTGGGAAGCTGAGGATCTGATGAATTTTTCTTCCTGATTATCCCAGAAGATCTGGCCCTCTGACTCTTGACAGTGATTTTATTTTGGGGTATGTGTGTGACACTGTATTCATTCCATTGTCATATATTTTGCAGGCATCTACTCTATATCTGGTAGCACCCTGGGTTCTGAGAACATGAGGATGAAATACATGATTCTACCCTTAAGGAGCAACCTGTCTCATATGTAAGTCAATTCAGTAATCTAGACATACAATTACATCAGTGTGATCAGGTGCTAAGACAAGCAAGGTGAAGGCCCTGAGGAGGGAGAGGGCCACCTCACCCAGCCTATGCTTAGTCAGGAAGATTCCAGGAGGGAAGGGAAATCAAAGCTGAAGGTTTGATTGCGGGTTGGCGGGGCTTCCCTGGTGGCTCAGACAGGGACAATAGTGAGCAACGTGGGAAGGGAGGAGGCGGGAAAAAGAGACTGAATAGAAAGTAGATGTGCCCCTAAGCACCAAGTCAGCTGCAGTTCTAGTGTGGGGGGAAAAATCCCTCTTTCTCAGTTCAAAATCATTTGGGTTTCAGAGTATTTGTTCAAAGCTGCAAGAATGTCAGAGAGTTGGGGAGAGAGAGTCATACAGGCATCACCAGATGCAAAAGTAAGTTTTCAGGCCGTCATGTCAGGATTCTTGATTGCAAACAATGGAAACTGTCTCTGGTGGGGTTAAGAAAGAAAGAATTTATGGGAAAAATGTTGGGAGTCAGTGTCAATACTGGCAAACCAGGGTGGGAGAAGACCTGAGTGGAGCTCAGTGGTCAGAGTCCCAGCTAACATAGGAGTGGAGTGTAGATGCTGAGAAGTCTACACTTCCCCTGCTGCCCAGTACGTGGAAGAGTGGTGCATTGTAGGTTTCCACTCAGATAAGACAGAGGATGACAGGAATGTGGGTAGTAGGTATTGGTTGGCTGCAGTCACTTGACGGATTCCTCAAGCTGAACTCTTCAGGGATGACTTGTGACTGACAGGGCTGCTCAGTCACAAGTGTTCATCGAGCACAACCTTCTAAGATCACATTCCAGGAACCAGCTGATTAGGGAGATTCTCTCATTGCTGATGTTTTTGCTACTGCTCCCACCATTGGGTAGTTTCCAAAATGCCTGTTTCTTTGTGCCATTTGCTTGAGAGACTGAGAATACTTGATTGGTCTAGTACAGATTATATGGCTATGACTTGGTCCCAAGGGCAGAATGAGCAATTATTTTGCCTTTTCAGTTTCCTTTATGCCAGGGGTCCCCAACCTCCAGGATCGAATGCCTGATGCTCAGAGGTGAAACGGATGTAATAATAATAAAAGTAAAGTGCACAATAAATGTAATGTGCTTGAATCACCCCCAAACCATCCCTGGGCGGTGGAAAAATTGTCTTCCACAGAACCGATCCCTGGTGCCAAAAAAGTTGAGGTCCACTGCTTAATGGGATCTGGAGCCCTGCCTCTAACCAAGGCTAATGGTGAGATATTCTCCAGGCATAAGAGTGTGATGTGGATACTAACTGCCAACTGTCCCCTTGCTACCTACATAAACAGTGAAGTGAAACATTGTGAGTTTCTAGTCACAAGGTCAAGGATGATAGGAATGTGAATGGTGGCACTATTCACTCGAGCAGTCCCTCAAGCTGAGCTATACAAGGGTGGCTTGTGACTGGCAGCTTCCTCCTGCCCCAAACACAGACATCACCCCATCCACAGATGAGGGCTGACATGAGCTACCAAGTTGGTCAACCCCCCAGAATCCAGGGTAGATCCAGCCATTCTCAGTGTAATTGGCAGCCAACATATGCATTGGAAAGTTTGGGAAGTAGATGCAGCCTGGATCAAGGACTGAAGTGCCCTGGTTCTCTGATGCTGGATGGCTGTGACATTTCCTAGAATCAGCTGTACTGGGACTGTACGCCCCAGGTAATCTGTTCTACATGGTGTCACACATGTCAAGCATGTAGCATAGGACAGAAACTTCCCTTCTCATAGGCAGAGCCATCAACTGACTTTGTCAGTTATGTTTTCCTAGGCAATGTCATCAAACAACTCCCAGTTTGACCAGCAGGAATTTTAAACTTGTTATTAATAAATAAACAGGAGAGGTTAAGAACATGGGATTTCAAATCAGAAAGATTTGGATTTGACTCTCTACTCTGCCATTTATTAGCTGTGTTATCTTGGGTGTATTACCCAACCTCTCTGATCCTCACTTTCTTCATTTGTCAAATGAGGATAGAATTTTTGTGAGGGTTCAATAAAAATAATAATACATATTAAATGCTTAGCACTGTGCTTGGCACATAGTGAGCAATTTATTAACTATTGTTATTATTATTAGCAATTTTTTTTTATCTGTTAAGTACAGCATAAATTTCTTCCTTTCCAGTCCCACCACCACCACCAAATCATGTTTCCTAAGTGTCCATAAACAAGTGATTCGGCTTAAAACAATCAGTCAGTCAGTTCAGTTGCTCAGTCACGTCCGACTCTTTGCTACCCCATGGACTGCTGCACACCAGGCCTCCCTGTCCATCACTAACTCCTGGAGCTTGCTCAAACTCATGTCCATCTAGTGGGTGATGCCATCCAACCATCTCATTCTCTATCGTCCCCTTTCCTCCTGCTTTCAATCTTTCCTAGCATCAGGGTCTTTTCCAATGAGTCAGTTCTTTACATCAGGTGGCCAAAGTATTGGAGCTTCAACTTCAGCATCAGTCCTTCCAATGAATATTCAGAAATTATTTCCTTTAGGATTGACTGGTTTGATCTCCTTACAGTCCAAGGGACTCTCAAGACTCTTCTCCAATACCACAGTTCAAAAGCATCAATTCTTCAGCACTTAGCTTTCTTTATAGTCCAACTCTCACATCCATACATGACTACTGGAAAAACCATAGCTTTGACTAGACAGATCTTTGTTAGCAAAGTAATATCTCTGCTTTTTAATGTGCTGTCTAGGTTGGTGATAGCTTTTCTTCCAAGGAGCAAGTGTCTTTTAATTTCACGGCTGCAGTCACCATCTGCAGTGATTTTGGAGCCCAAGAAAAGAAAGTCTGTCACTGTTTCCATTGTTTCCCCATCTAAAAAAATTTTTAACAAGAAAAAAATTTGTCCTTAATTCTCAACTCTACCACTTCCTAGTCATATGATTTTGTCAAATTTATTAAACTTTCTGGAGCTTTGTACTCTAATCTGCTTAGTGGGCACAATAACATGAAGTGTGTGAAAGTCGCTCAGTCGTGTCTGACTCTTTGTGACCCCATGGACTATACAGTCCATGGAACTCTCCAGGCCAGAATACTGGAGTGGGTAGCCTTTCCCTTCTCCAGGGGCTCTTCCCAACCAAGGGATCAATAAAGGCAGTTTAACTATTAATATATTGCCCCTATTTTTCTTTCTACAGGCAAGTGGGACAGAACTGAGGCTGCATCAGCCCTCAACAGCTCAGGGTGAACAGCTTTGCCCTCCTCAACAAACTGATGAGAGAATTTCGGCACCTGCTCTAGAGGTCTGTGTTTTCTCCATCACTTCCATGTTCATCAGGCTTGGGGATTAGAAGGCAGCTGTCAGCTTATTTTTGTTGCTATGGTAATGAGAGTTCTGTGGAATTAGTTGTTCACAGAAATTTTCCAAAGCTCTTTCTCACAGCGAGTGACTAGTTAGCCAAACTAGTGGTTCTGGGTCACGGAACAGGTTTGGGTCTGGAGCAGGAAGAGCGAGTGATATAGCCCCCATTGTCAAAGCACAAAATGAGGGTCTGTGAGCCAGGCACACTGGAGGGTAGAGACAAATTCTTCTGTTCAAAGTGACAGACACCAGACCAAAAACAGGAGAGGAGACTGCAGAAGAATTGTCCACAAAGTAAGCTTTGATGGCATTGGAAAGGGACTGGCTTAAAGTGGAAGAAAGCCAAAAGCAAGGGATGGGGCTTTGCAATCACCTTGGGGGCGGTGGCTGAGAGGAGCTACCCCACGTCCAAGGAGCGACGGCTGCGTGGACACAGGAGGGCTGAGAGGAGTTACCCCACGTTCAAGGTCAGGAGGGGTGGCCGTGAGGAGATACCCCTTGTCCAAGGTAAGGAGCAGCAGCTGCGTTTTGCTGGAGCAGCCATGAAGAGATACCACACGTCCAACGTAAGAGAACCCCAAGTAAGACAATAGGTGTTGCCAGAGGGCATCAGAGGGCAGACACACTGAAACGATAATCACAGAAAACTAGCCAATCTGATCACACGGACCACAGCCTTGTCTAACTCAATGAAACTAAGCCATGCTGTGTGGGGCCACCCAAGACGGATGGGTCATGGTGGAGAGGTATGACAGAATGTGGTCCACTGGAGAAGGGAATGGCAAACGACTTCAGTATTCTTGCCTTGAGAACCCCATGAACAGTATGAAAAGGCAAAAAGATAGGATACTGAAAGAGGAACTCCCTAGGTCGGTAGGTGCCCAGTATGCTACTAGAGATCAGTGGAGAAATAACTCCAGAAAGAATGAAGGGATGGAGCCAAAGCAAAAACAATACCCAGCTGTGAATGTGACTGATGCTAGAAGTGAGGTCCGATGCTGTAAAGAGCAATATTGCAAAGGAACCTGGAATGTTAGGTCCATGAATCAAGGCAAATTGGAAGTGATCAAACAGGAGATGGCAAGAGTGAACGTCGACATTCTAGGAATCAGCGAACTAGGATGGAATGGAATGGGTGAATTTAACTCAGATGACCATTATATCTATTACTGTGGGCAGGAATCCCTTAGAAGTAATGGAGTAGCCATCAAGGTCAACAAAAGAGTCCGAAATGCAGTACTTGGATGCAATCTCAAAAACAACAGAATGATCTCTGTTTGTTTCCAAGGCAAACCATTCAATATCACGGTAATCCAAGTCTATGCCCCGACCAGTAATGCCGAAGAAGCTGAAGTTGAATGGTTCTATGAAGACCTACAAGACCTTTTAGAACTAGCACCCAAAAAAGATGTCCTTTTCATTATAAGGGACTGGAATGCAAAAGTAGGAAGTCAGGAAACATCTGGAGTAACAGGCAAATTTGGCCTTGGAGTACAGAACGAAGAAGGACAAAGGCTAAAAGAGTTTTGCCAAGAGAATGCACTGGTCATAGCAAACAGCCTCTTCCAAGAACACAAGAGAAGACTCTACACATGGACATCACCAGATGGTCAACATTGAAATCAGATTGATTATATTCTTTGCAGGCAAAGATGGAGAAGCTCTATACAGTCAGCAAAAACAAGACTGAGAACAGACTGTGGCTCAGATCATGAATTCCTTGTTGCCAAATTCAGACTTAAATTGAAGAAAGTAGGGAAATCCACTAGACCATTCAGGTAGGACCTAAATCAAATCCCTTATGATTATACAGTGAAAGTGAGAAATAGATTTAAGGGACTAGATCTGATAGACAGAGTACCTGATGAACTATGGATAGAGGTTCGTGACATTGTATAGGAGACAGGGATTAAGACCATCTCCATGGAAAAGAAATGCAAAAAAGCAAAATGGCGTCTGAGGAGGCCTTACAAATAGCTGTGAAAATAAAAGAAGTGAAAAGCAAAGGAGAAAAGGAAAGATATTCCTATCTGAATGCAGAGTTCCAAAGAATAGCAAAGAGAGACAAGAAAGCATTCCTCAGCGATCAAT
Source organism: Giraffa tippelskirchi (assembly GCF_054371585.1). Lineage (NCBI taxonomy): Eukaryota > Metazoa > Chordata > Mammalia > Artiodactyla > Giraffidae > Giraffa > Giraffa tippelskirchi. The sequence continues at coordinate 15,789,045 of NC_137289.1, read as the reverse complement.
GCAAATAAATAGAGGAAAACAACAGAATGGGGAAGACTAGAAATCTCTTCAAGAAAATTAGAGATACCAAGGGAACATTTCATGCAAAAATGGGCTCAATAAAGGACAGAAATGGTATGGACCTAAGAGAAGCAGAAGATATTAAGAAGAGGTGGCAAGAATACACAGAAGAACTGTACAAAAAAGATCTTCACAACCCAGATAATCACGATGGTGTGATCATTCACCTAGAGCCAGACATCCTGGAATGTGAAGTCAAGTGGGCCTTAGGAAGCATCACTATGAGCAAAGCTAGTGGAGGTGATGGGATTCCAGTTGAGCTATCTCAAATTCTCAAAGATGATGCTGTGAAAGTGCTGCACTCAATATGCCAGCAAATGTGGAAAACTCAGCAGTGGCCACAGGACTGGAAAAGGTCAGTTTTCATTCCAATCCCAAAGAAAGGCAATGCCAAAGAATGCTCAGGCTACCACACAATTGCACTCATCCCACATGCTAGTAAAGTAATGCTCAACATTCTCCAAGCCAGGCTTCAGCAATACATGAACTGTGAACTTCCAGATGTTCCAGCTGGTTTAGAAAAGACAGAGGAACCAGAGATCAAATTGCCAACATCTGCTGGATCATTGAAAAAGGAAGAGAATTCCAGAAAAACATCTATTTCTGCTTTATTGACTATGCCAAAGCCTTTGACTGTGTGGATCACAATGAACTGTGGAAAATTCTGAAAGAGATGGGAATACCAGACCATCTGATCTGTCTCTTGAGACACCTGTATGCAGGTCAGGAAGCCACAGTTAGAACTGGACATGGAACAACAGACTGGTTCCAAATAGGAAAAGGAGTACGTCAAGGCTGTATATTGTCACCCTGCTTATTTAACTTATATGCAGTGTACATCATGAGAAATGCTGGGCTGGAGGAAGCACAAGCTGGAATCTAGATTGCTGGGAGAAATATCAATAACCTCAGATACGCAGATGACACCACCCTTATGGCAGAAAGCGAAGAAGAACTAAAGAAGCCTCTTGATGAAAGTGAAAGAGGAGAGTGAAAAAGTTGGCTTAAAGCTCAACATTCAGAAAACTAAGATCATGGCATCTGGTCCCATCACTTCATGGGAAATAGATGGGGAAACAGTGGAAACAGTGGCTGACTTTATTTTTCTGGGCTGCAAAAACACTGCAGATGGTGCTTGCAGCCATGAAATTAAAAGACACTTACTCCTTGGAAGGAAAGTTATGACCAACCTAGACAGCATATTAAAAAGCAGAGACATTACTTTGCCAACAAAGCTCCGTCCAGTCAAGGCTATGGTTTTTCCAGTGGTCATGTATGGATGTGCGATTTGGACGGTGAAGAAAGCTGAGCACTGAAGAATTGATGCTTTTGAACTGTGGTGCTGGAGAAGACTCTTGAGAGTCCCTTGGACTGCAAGGAGATCCAATCAATCCATCCTAAACGAGATCAATCCTGGGTGTCCATTGGAAGGACTCATGTTGAAGCTGAAACTCCAATACTTTGGCCACCTCATGTGAAGAGTTGACTCATTGGAAAAGACCCTGATGCTGGGTAGGATTGGGGTCAGGAGGAGAAGGGGACGACAGAGGATGAGATGGTTGGATAGCATCACCGACTCGATGGACATGGGTTTGGGTAGACTCCGGGAGTTGGTGATGGACAGAGAGGCCTGGCATGCTGCAATTCATGGGGTCGCAAAGAGTCGGACACGACTGAATGACTGAACTGAACTGACTTAAAACCTTGGTCAGCTTTCACAAGTTATTTAACCTCTCTGTCTCAGTTTCCTCATTTGCAAAATGAGGATAAAAATATTACTTATAGGGTTATTTTGAGTTTACTGTGTACAAAGCACTTAGAACAGGGTCAGATACATATTAAGAATCATTTAAGTGTTTTACATTACTATTGATATATCAGTATTTTTATTGTTTTAAAATTCAAGGTGTTTAGTATGGCACACAAAGACCTTCAGGTTGAGGTCCTCTTGCTTGCCTCTCCAGCTCCCTGTAACAGACACTTTCCGTACATGTACGCTGATAGTTACGGTTCCCAGATCCCACCCGGGTGCTTGATACCTCCCTACTCTGCTCACTCTGCTGCCGCTCTCCAGACAGTCTGTCGTGTGAACTTCGGCTCAACTTTGAAAACTCACCTTCAGAGCCATTTGCTCTAAAAAGGATTGTCTCTTTTGTTTTCCTCTTCCCTGTATGAATAGTTGTCACCATGATAGGACATCCTTTTACCCGTCTTTATGTACATATCTGTCTGTCCATTAGGATATGAGCCACTCAAAGATCAGGTCATAATTCATCTCTGCATTATTACACTTAGCACAGTGCTTGCTATACACGAGTTGCTCACTACACACATTACGTGAATGAATAAATGAACAAATGAAGAAAGGAATGACTACATGCTTAGGATATGGCTGCGGCTACTGCTGAGATGACTGGATGAAAACTAGGGAAGATGAGTCTCCTTGACAGAGAATCTCAGTGGACTTGATCTTCCATAGGAAGATTTTATCCTCTGTAGAAAGGACTTGACTTTCTCTGGATCAGGAGGAGATCCTTGGGCTCCTTCCTGATGATGCCCAGAGTGTCTGAGAAGCCTGCAAACTTCTAGAAGTTGCTGTGACTGGACAGGCTTGGAAGCATCTCACTTCACCATCAGAGTGAAGCATCTGGTAGCTGCCAAGGCCCTGGCTGCCACCAATATCCCTGAACATCATTGATCCTAGGAAGTGTTAAGTGACTGAGGACCATAGGCTTATCATTGCTCTCATTATTATCATTGATATTGCTCAGTGGCAATATTTTTCTTGGACAAAGCTTTTCCTGAAGTCAAGGTGCAAATTTCTTATGCTCAAAAATAATCTGGTTTGGGTCTCTAGATTCCTTAATTGAATGGATCCAAGGTGATAGGTACATTCATGTTGTGGATATATGTTCTGTGCCACCTGAAAATTGCATCAATTGGAAAACAAATGACACACTCAAAGAGCTTCCTTGAAAATCACTGGAGGAGGCGAGTAGTCATAGAATAATGGGCAGGGTTAAGGAAAAATTATGGGACGCTAGGGAAGTCTGGCATGCTGCTGTCCATGGGATCGCAAAGAGTTGGACACAACTGAGTGCCTGAACTGATGGGATGCTAAAGCACCAGGAATTTATAACTGTGGGGATCCCTTCTGTCTCTAAGCCTGAAGGGACAGGTGGAAGGAATGGAATGACCGGAACTGGGGAGAAGTTGGAACCATGCAGTAGATGCTACCGGGCAGGATTTATAACTAATTATGAATGTAGTCACTACCAGAAGCATGAGTGAGAGAGAAATGTAGTTGGCTTCTTTTTCCTTTTACCCTTAATATCTCATCCCAGCACTTCTCATTGGCCAAACTCAAATGAAAGCCAGAGAGTAAAGGAAGCCCAAGTTTTGCAATCTCAGATCAGCTTCCCAGGACACAAAGCTGGCTGTCCTCAGGGTCGAGAGTGGATAGGGACAGGGACATGTAAACAGGGTTGCCATATTTAGCAACTCAAAATACAGGGTGTACAGTTAAGTTTGAATTTCAGATAAACAGTGAAAACTGTAGTGTAAGTTTGTTCCATGCAATATTTGGTGCATGTATTTTAAAAATTATTCATTGTTTCTCTGATTTTCAAATTTCACTTGGGGTCTCTATGTTATCTGGCAACTCTAACTAGAGAATAACCATGCAGAGATGTTTTTAGTATTCAGGCTTATGACTAAACAATGACTTTATTACTTAAAACACGCCTGTGTCTATCTCAGTGAGATTACATTTTTTCAGTTATCAGAAGAGTTGATCTTTGACCCAGACCCTATCCTCAAGCCCATCCCCAGATAAGCTCACTGGATCCATTGAGGTGAAGGACAATTTCTCAGAAGGAACTTGCTAGATTTTAGTGAGTATGGGAAGACTGCCACATGTGAGGCATTTCAACCGAATAGTGAATAGGTGGCAGTCTTGATCAATTTATCAAAGAGAATAACATCTGCTCTTTGAAAAATATAACTGTGACAATAAAGGGGAAATTATGTAGCTAGCTGAATATAAAATAAGACATTTTGATTAATTTCGATATGACTCAGGATTGACACATTGTACTATAGTGAGACTTGATTTGTGTCTTAATGAGTTGTTTTTTCCAAGTTATTTTTAAAATTAGAACTGACTTTATCCTCCAGCTTTCAAGCAGTCATGCTTGAAACTAAAGGGCAATGATGAGCCATAGGTAAGAGAACTGTGTGCTTAGCCTGGTAGGGTAGCTTCACTCTGGCTTCATAATATGGCAGGGTGGCAGGAAAGCACACAGCCAGTCTCATAAATTCACTCAAAAACATAAGTGCTTGTCAAGGCCAGACATTGAGCTAGGTGCCTGGGGTGCACAGGAGAATCAGGGTCAGTTACTTTCTGCAAGAAGCCTACAATATAAGATTATGATACAATGTGGGAAATTGGCATTGATTAAGTTAGCCAGCTGCTTTACATGTATTACTTCAGGTAATCTTCACAACAATCCTATTGGTGGAAACTAGATTGTCCCATTTTTCAAAAGAGAAAGTGACTTACCCAATCTCATACAGCTAGGAAGTAGCATGACCAGGATCTCAACCCATATACAAATAACAGTAGAATATACCAGTATCAGTGCTTTATTATGGACTCAGTGTGGTTCAGATCAAATGGCAGAGTAATCCCTTTCTTTGCATAAAATCAGGGGAAAGTTTAATGGAGGAAGAAGTATTTGAACTGGGTTTTCCATGAAAAAGAACAGATTTTGTAGAATGATGGAGGTAACAAGTTTCAAAGAGTGGAGATTAGAAGAAAACAGCAAGTGGACCAGTTTGATTGCAACAGGGCAATAATGTAAGTTGGGAGAGACAAAGGAACTCAAAAGAAGGTTGCTAAGATAGATTGAAGCCTGAGTTGGATGGGCTTTGAATGCCATAGACAGCTACTTTTTAAAGTAAGTATGAGAAAGTCATTGTAACTCTGAGCAGAGTAACAACACAATCAGATTGATGTTTTAGGAATGGATGATAATTAAGGACAACTTGGAAAGAAGAGACAACATAGGCATAAGGTATGTTAGAGATTGTTGCAATAGATCAAATAAGAGGACTGGAAAGAGAATGTTAGATAATGCATTGTTTGCCTGGAAAAATCAAGATTGAAGTTAGTCTTCAAAACTTATATACTGAAATTAGTATAAAAGAATTGTCCTAATTGATGCTAGGAAGCAGAGAGCAGCTGGGTAGAAATTGCTCTACATAAGAACATTGTCTCAGTCCATTCAGGCTGCTATAATAGAAAAATATAGATTGGGTAATTTATAAGCAGCAAACTCTTTTTTCTCATAGTTCTGGAGACTGGGAAGTCCAAGATCAAGGCACTAGCTAATTCTGGTGAGAGCCCACTTCCTGGTTCACAGATGGCTGTTATCTCTGTGTCCTCACACAGCCAAAAGGCTAAGGGAGCTCTCCATGGCACCTTTTATAAGGGCACTAATCCCATTCATGAGGGCTCCACACTCATGATCCAGTCATCTCTCAATAGCCTCCCTCCAAATACCCTCACATTGGGGATTAGGTTTCTAGGTTTCTACATATGAATTGTGGGGAGACACAGTCTATAGCAAACACCCTCATCAGTGATATGTAAGACCTAAACCCCAAATGCTGTTTTGAATCTAATCCAGTTCTCTGCAACAGCATTACACAGCATGAGTTTCAAAGGACTGTTGTCCCATGTGCTTATCCAAAAACAAAGAGTTCTGAGATCAAATAAGTGTGGAAAATGCTGTGTATTCTTGATTCTTCTTGAAGAGTCACAATACATACAAACATAGGGAAGGTTCTAAGAGTTTCTATAGCAAGGAAAATAGTTAATCTTTTCTTGGCTGTTAATTTCCCATACTTATTTGATCCCAGAACCCTTTTTAAATGTTGAAATGAATAATACCTGGCAGAAATTGTGTTTTGTGAAATTCATACCAGTGTTATCATATTCATCTGTGATGCATTCCCTCTAATGGACCCTAGAGAGCAGTCCCTTTTTTCAAACTTAGTTCAAATAAAGCTGACTGTCAATGTCAATGTTTGGTGGACACCTGCCAGCAGTAACCTCTGGTGCAGCAAGTATTGATCCTGTTGTTGACAGCTGGTGTCACATTAAAAAAAAAAAAGGATGATGTTGATGTTACCAAGGTAGATGTTGGTCATCAGACTGGGAGTCCAGCTCCCAGAAGTTGTCAATTAACTTTCTCTTCAAAGTTGTTTTCGTCAGTTGATTATTCGTGTGAACCAACTCCAGTAGCTTTCTAATTTTTCTCCTGACCCTAGCAATTTTAGTGATGGTAGAAAACATGTCTGAGTAATTTTGAACTGTCATTATCTCATAATAAAATTAAAAATATTTAGTTAATCCCATCATCCCCTTTCTCAAAATCTTCCTCAGACCCCTATCACAGAAGTGAAGATCAAAATTATTTGCATGGCCGTCATGGTTCTCCATGATCTGACCCCAGCACACATGCACACACATGTGTGTGAGAACACACACACATACACACACACACACTCCACTATTTATCATTTACCAATAAGAATGTCTTGCTTTCTTCCTCTCTTGTAGTTGCTCTTCTCTGTGACTGAAATATCCTTTCCCTTGGCTGTCAAAATCTCAGTTAGCCTCAAGGTCTATATCAAATGTTTCCTTCTCTTAAGAGCTTTCTCAGTTTCCTCCAGTTGAAATTAGTCCCAATTGCACTTTCTATACTTTTTACATAACCTTTATCAGAGATTAACTGGAAACTAGCTTTGTATGAATCAATCTTTCCCACTAGATGTCAGTACCTTGAAGGTAGAGAATGTTGTATTAACTCTGGTAATCACTGTTATCAATTAATCAATCCATCAATGAATATTTGAGTATCTGCTCTGAGTCAGGTATAAAGTCTTACACACAGTAGGGGGGCCCTATTGATGTTTATGGACTCTAAAAACAAGTACTAGAGGTGGAAGTGGGCTCTCTGATTCAAGGCCTCTGGAGATGATTCATGAAACCACCATCAAACATGATTGATGGAACCACAGGGTAAGTGTTGTTGTGGCCACCTTAGGTGTGATTTTGGTGTGAGAAGCCTTGAGAGATGTTCAAGAGGAGCCCGCAGTTCTTCTGGGAATGCTGGTCAACTCTAAACAAACCAAAGAGGAAGAGGGGCATTTGTAATTATCTTAGAGATTCCTGTTGAGGACAGTCTCTGCCATGTTTCTGTAGCTGGATTAGCATCTCTACACTGCCACTATTTGTGGAAAAGGTGAAAAAGATCAGGGTCCTTGTATTTGGCTCTTCCTTTTTTTTTCTTCTATGGAAACTCTGAGCCCAGTTTAATAATGACTACTACCCTGACGAATCAGACACTGCACCCACATCTGTATGACTCTGATACCAACACTAAGGCATTGTTATTGCTATTGTTGTATTCATTTTATAGATCAGGAGAGTGTAGGTCAGAGACAGAAAGTGCTCTCATACTTTCATGAAAGAAAAGTGGATACATTAGTGAGCCAAGCCACTTTGTGCCTGTGTTCTCTGGACCCTTTCATTCTCATGCATGCGTACCAAGTTGCTTCAGTCATGTCTGACTCTTTGCGAACCTATGGAGCCTGTGGAGCCTGCCAGGCTCCTCTGTCCATGGAATTCTCCAGGCAAGAATACTGGAGTGGGTTGCCATGCCCTCCTCCAGGGGATCTTCCTGGTCCAGGAACTGAACCCATGTCTCTTACATCTCCTGCATTGGCAATGGGTTCTTTACCACTAGTGCCACCTGGGAAGCCCCTTTTCACTCTCAGCTGATCATTGTTAATAACAGCTAGCATGTATGAGTACATGCTATGTTCAAGGCACTCTTCCAAGTCTTATTTTATTGGAAACTTGTCAAAAATTTTTTGAAGTTCCTTGCATTTTAAAGATAAAGAAAATGAGGCTTAGAGAAGGTCAGCAACGTGTCCAGTATCACACAAAAGGTAAGGCCAGAATACAGATTCAAATCTGTCCAACATCACACTTTCCACTCTTTCCCACTATACTACATGGTCTCCTCTTATAAAGTGATAAACAGGCTCGGGAGCTGCTACCTGAAGAGTAAAATATCCTATTGGTGGAATCTAAGTGACTATATTCTGTACAGAATAGTTCCATGTTAGTGACTCAGTCTCAAATTTTACTTATGCTCCTCCAAGCCATCCCTGTTACCCACTTGGGTCAGTTGACCCCCCCTTGGCATCTCATCTGCAGGGTCTCCCTGAGCTTTCTTGCCATCACAGCCTATGTCTTTCATGGTTTCACTGAGGCAGAGCCATTTCCTTTTGCATTGTTAGTGTCTAGAAAAACAAATCCCTTTCCCAGGCTCCTCATCAGTTTCCCTGAGCAGTATGAGGGTGCTGTCCATAGCACTGAATCCATCTCATCTCTTCTGGACATGCAGCTCCATACTCAGCTCTCTTTAGCTGCTCCTGATGGGAATAGTCCACTAAGGAAGGACAGCCTTTCTGCCTTTGATAGTTTCTAAGTCCCAAGCTCTTTCTTAGCTCATATCCCTATACTTCTTTCATCTCTTGGACCTTGTCTCTTTTGTTTGAAAACTACTGGCAGGTTCTAATAGAAAGTGCACGTGTGAATCCCACCTCAACCACTGACTTGGTATTTGACCTTGGACAAATTACTTCTCCCTTTGAGCCTCAGCAATGTTGTCTGTAAAAGGTGGAAGTGAGATGATCCTTGAGGTTCCTTGTAGCTCTGAAGTTCTATGTCTCAAAACTTCAATGCCAATGGACAGCACTGCATGAACACAGTCTGGAGATCTTACCCATTCTCACTTGACTGCCCTAGGAAGGACATTTTACAATAGACATAAACTCCTACTAAGTCTCCACTTACCTCCCAAGTTTGCAAATGTGTACCACAGAAGTGGGGCTTCCCAGGTGGCACTAGTTGTAAAGAACCCACTTACCAAGTGCAGGCAATGTAAGAGATGCAGGTTCGATCCCTGGGCTGGGAAGATCCCCTGGAGGAGGGCTTGGCAACCCAAGTATTCTTGCCTGGAGAATTCCACGGACAGAGGAGTCTGGCGGACTATAGCCTATAGGGTTGCAAAGAGTTGCTAAAGCGACTTAGCATGCATACATGCACCACAGAAGGAAGAAAAAATTTTAGTTATTCATGAACCAATTATTTAGACTTATCCAAAATTAAAACAGTGTACTCATCGAGAACTTTAGTCTTGCCACTGATGGAATGGATACAGAAACCACTTTTTCAAATCCAAAATTAAGACACAGGTATACGAATGGGAAAGATCACTCACAAAGGGAATTCTCCTGGAAAATCCAGGGTGTATGGTCTCCCCTCTGGGTAAGATAGAACTTCAGAATTCTGACTGTAGGGTGTGAACTGGACAACAAGGCCCAAGGCCGGACAAGAGTGTCATTACATTGGCGCGGCAGCAGCTGCTGCCTCAGCTGCCTCTTGTCACCTTCTGTCACTCCCAAAGGAAGTGTGTTGCTTTCGCTCGGCCTAGTTGGAGAATTAGGAGGGAATGATGGTGTTTTTCATTCTGTTTGCATTTAGCATACCCACTGAAGGGAAAGTTAGCAACTTCAAACAACACCTTGGCAATGACGAACAGCGAAGTTAATGCACACTTTCATATCCCTGGAACACACTCTGACTAAAACAAAGGGTTCTGGCTCAGAAGGGGGTCCCCCAGACCAAATGAAAGAGCAGTTCCCAAATGGATAGCAAAACCCAGAGGAAGAAAGGGAAATGAAGGCTTGGGGATGACACTGTTTACTTGGAATTTGATCGTTCACACTCAGCCCAGCGACCCCTGTGGTCTTGAGCTTGCTTTGAAAACACAACTCCGCTAAAACGATCAGGATTCGATGGGAACTTTCACACTTGAACATTTGCCCAACTCTTCAGAGAAGTGCTGAAATCAGTGGGAGAGGCTCCAGCACCTCCGTGCTTACACCATCATGGCCAAGCCCGGATTCTTTGTCCAGGGATGTTTTCAAAAACATTTCCAAGCTCAAGCACTTAAGCTTGATTTGGCGAGGCCTAAGAAATCCAAGCTATTCAAGCCTCTGATGGTGCACTGAAGTCACAGTTTATGCAGAAATCAAAGGGGTGGTGGGAAGTATTTAAATTTATTTGTTTGCTGAATTCTACATGAGCAGTTTTTGCTCAAGTTTCTTAACATAGAAAAAGCCCTGATCTTTACTCAGAGAGGAGGGGGGTAGAAACAAATAACCACAAAAAGTCTGTTTTCATATCTCTGTGTTTTTATCTTCTGGGATTGAAAAAACACAGAATGGTGATAAACTTGGGAGGCCCTCTATAGATGATCTTATTCAAAGTCTCAGTTTACAGATAGGGCAACAGAAGACAAAGGATTTGTCCAGTGTCCCACAGCTAATGAGTGGCAGGACTGAGAGCAGGAACCAGGGCTTCTGACTTCCTGTCCTGGGTTCTCTTTGACTCATGCATTCATAGCACATGTATGAAAACCGGGACCTTGTCTAGCTAATATTCACTACTTCCTCCGAGCTCCCCAACTCCCAACTTGTGTTGATTATCCTTCCATCCGGGGGAATTTTAGGATTGAAATATTTTCACCATCACATACTTTGTCAGCCTCCCTCCTTTCTAGGATGCCAGCTCCTACTGAAGGGCATGTCATGGTCTTCTCTGTCACTGAATTTCCTCTCCCCGGCTGGTTGCAGAAGCTCAGTTTTCTTGTGGTCTAAGTCCCACTCCTATCACCGCCCCCCCACCCCTTGTATTGCTCTCCTTCTTGTCTATGAGTATGAAGTAGAGGTTAGAGTGAGTCCATAGAACATGTGCTGGCTATCTTGAGCTCAGCAAGTCTTTCCCTTGTATGTAATGTCATGGCAAATTTCTATGAGCAATGCTTTCTCTCATTTCACTTTAATACTAGCACCTAGGTGTGACTTTATTACTAGGCTCTATATTTATCAAAAAATGCTCGTAGCACTTCTCAGGAACATTTGCAAGTTGAACCCCTTGAAAATACAAGCAAGCCCCTTATTCCTTTGTCTTGAAAGTCAAAACAAAACAAAATAGAATGACACATCATGATGTTTAGGCTTAAGTTCCAAAAATAAACTACATCAAATATAGATCAGTAGAAAACAAACAACCCTTAATCAAAGGAATTTCTGGATCCCTGTGGATATTATTCAACTAAAAATAGATCCCTTAGAAGAAGAAAGCAAAATATGCAGAAACCACAATGAGCTGTTTCAGTTTTCATCAGTGCTTAAAGGTAGTGGTCATATTGCATTGTGACCTGACTTATTTAATAAAACATACACTTGTAAACTGCATAAAAATGAAAACAACTAGTATTATTGAGCACTACTATGAACCAAGTGCTATATTCTATTAATAGATGCTTTGCAAATTATATCCCCTTTGCTCTTCTTGATAATTCTAAAGTGTAGGTGGTGTTTTCCCTGCTCTCATAGGACAAAACTGAGGCTCGCACTGAAAGGTAGAATGACTCTCATAGTATTATGTTATTGTTTAGTGGCTAAGTTGTGTCTGACTCTTTGACCCCATGGACAGTAGCCACCAGGCTCCTCTGTCCATGGGATTTTCCAGGCAAGAATGCTGGAGTGGATTGCCATTTCCTTCTCCAGGAGATCTTCCTGATCCAGGAATCGAACCCACATCTCTTGTACTGCAAGCCGGTTCTTTACCACTGAGCCACCAGGGAAGTCCTTGGTATTAATATTATACAGCTAGTAAAAACAGAGCTGGGTGGGACTTACATGCTTATACTTGAGATGCTAATGCTTTTAAAAAGCTAATATCTAGTCATAAAGGAGAATTGTAGGTGATACTTAGAGTTAAGTGATTCTTGCTAGAATAATAACCCTAAAAGAGTAAAAACTGTTTGTTATTTTAAAGTGACAATCCAGTCAGTGTTTTTATCAGCACTTTGAAAAACTGATCTTAAGAGTTCAGAATTTGTGACAAAGAGCTGCAACTGGAAATGTACGCCCGCTGTAGTTCATTTAAGGTCTCAACTCGCAAAAGCAATCCCACAGCCAACTGTTAATTGCTTCTTAGAAAACCATGTCCATTTTGGTGAAGCACTCATCCTAGGCAAGTATACAAAACCTCCAAACACCTACACTGTACTCCTTTGTTTAGATGAGAGTATCTGTAGTGTTTCATTATCTTGACTTGAAGCAACAATCACTGGTAATGCATGATCTTCAAAAACTTGTTTACACTCAGAGAGTATCAGGAAACCGTTTGACATCAATATTTAATGCAAGTTTATTGATTTGTTTTAAACTGGAGAATGCTTGTCATAAGCACTTTCGAAGCAGATGTGGTTCATATAAAGTGTTTATGCACTCACTGTTTCCAGAAAAAAGTTCAGGCTGCTCCAACAAACACCTCTTTGGGGATAGTTTTGACATATCAGAATAATGTGTGGGAAACCAAACTCCAGTACTAGTACTAATCACCAAAGAAAGATGGAACTGTTCTCTCTTGGGTAGTAGTACTTGTAGTCCTAGAGATAACAGCTGGAAAGAGAGGAGAGAGTGTCAAAAATGGAAGCACCAAATTTAATAGTTTCTGTCCTCAGCTCCATTACTCTGGATAGCTTTCCCTTCAGACAGATGTGTCTGAGATACAGCTAAAGCCTCAAAACCTGTCTAGGTCATATGTAGTCTTGACTCTCCAAGTATAGAGATAGTTGAGCTACCCCTTCCAGCGCGTATCATCTTGGTGTGTTTCAGGGTATAGTCATGCCATGGAGCAGGGCAGAAATTAAATGGATCTTGGGGTTGGAAGGCAAAGCTTTTGGGTATGACCAGCATTGGTAAACTGAAAAATAGGCCTGCCAGGAGTGCTAAAGGCTCTAAAGGGGCAGTCCAGAGGTTAGACTCTGAGGGCAACATCTAGTGCCTTTTTTCCAACTCTCTTTTTGGATAACAGTGTACATGCCTGTGTGTACACACCCTTCTCTTCCTCTCCCATTTTCCATTTTTAGCTGCAGCCACCAGAGACCCAGCCTGTTGTCCTCAGTCATTGAAAACTGTTTTGTTCTGAGGTTGTTCCCTCCTTTGTCACTTTTTCATGGCTCCTCCAATTCCTTGTTCAACAGATTTTCTGGATTTTTCCCTCACTGTGCCACTTCAAATATTCAGTTCCTTTATCAGCCCAAGTGTGCCCAACTGAGGCTTTGAGAAGATTCGCAGCAGCTGGATCACATCTGCTAATATCTGGGTTCCTTCTTTAGAAAAGATAAACCTGAAGCTACTCCAAAATGGGAGGGGCTGCTTCAGTGGGCAGTGAACTACCAGAGGTGTTAAAGTGGAAGCAAGGTGTGATTCTTACATTTAATGTGAAACTGGACTTAGGAGAATGTTAGTCCCTGATGATGTTTTTGTTTGTTTTATAAATTAGTTTTTATTAGAAAATTTAGAAAAAGTAATACACACATTATATTCAATTGCTTAAACAATTCTAATCAGTGGTACTATTAAACTTCAAAAGTCTGTAAGATTCCTTTTAACTATATTGGCTTTATTATGATTCTGGTGATTTTATTGTTCTTTCTACTACTTTTCTGACTCTATTTGTATTAGGAAGTAATGAAAAATTACTTTTATTTCATCTTTATGGGTATTGGATTTTTTTCCCACAATCCCCCTCCAGCTTTTATTTTTTATTATGTTAAATCTAAAATTCCATATCTAAACACATTTTTCATAAGTCTTATTGCCAATTGTAGTATATTTTATACTTATTAAAATATAGTTTATTAAATCATATGTGCTTTTACTGAAACTTTACAACAAATTAAATACTTCATATTAGTTTTTAAAATTATTCTGGCTTACCTTCTTAGAGTATAATTCCCACAAGATTCACATATGAGAAGAAAATAGTTTGTAATTGTCAGTTTTATTATAAATGTCCATGTTGTTTTTCAGAATTCTTGTGTTATTTCACATTTTCACCAGTTATGAGATTAAGATCCTATCTAGCTGTCTGCTGTTGAACATTTATTACTTTTTTAAATCCATTATTTCAAAGAAGATTGATATGCAATGACATGATTTCCTTTAATATCATTTCATCTGTTTGAATATATTAATTTGACATACACTTTATTTTATTTTATAGATTATTAGCTGATGATTTTTTTCTTTAATAGAAGATTCTAATTTTTCTTGCAGATTTTGTGCATCTTTCTTTTTTTAATTTAATTTTTGTTTTATATGGGAATATTGTTGATATGCAGGCTTCCCAGGTGGCTCAGTGGGTCCGCCTGCAATGCAGGAGATGCAGGTGATGTGGGTTCTATCCCTGGGTTGGGAAGATCCCCTGGAGGAGGGCATGGCAACCCACTCCAGTATTCTTGCCTGGAGAATCCCATGGACAGAGGAGTCTGGCAGGCTATAGTCCATGGGATTGCAAAGAGTTGGACAAGACTTAGCGACTGAGCAAGCACATACACATAGGTGATTTACAATGATGTGTTAGTTTCAGGTGTATAGCAAAGTGATTCATTTATACACATACATTTTTTTCCCATCTAGGTTATTACAGAATATTGAGTAGAGTCCTCTGTACTATACAGTAGGACCTTGTTTGTTATCTATTTTATATATAGTAGTGTGTATATGTTAAACCCAAACTCCTAATTTATCCCAATGTTTTTCTTTAAAAATTTCACTCTTTCGAAGACCTGTATAAGGAAGTGATAGAAAGACCAGACTTGCTTGAAAGAGGGCTGAGAAAGTGAGAACTGGTAAGAGAGTAGAGAAGAAATGCAGAGAGGTTGTAAAAGGAACTCATGCTGTAGCGGCATTATCTGTTTGAACAACTACTTTTGGGGGAAGGCGACCCAGATGCTGACTTCATCTTTGCTAAAAACTTTTCTTGCCTCACAAGCTGGACCTATGGGACGGCATAGAAACTCTAACATTTGTTGACTACTTTGTATATACCAGACACCTTGCTAGGCATATTATTTTTTTGTTCAGTAACCACAACACTGCTGAAAGATAGAGTCATATTCATGTTGTGGATGAGAACTTAAAACTCATAAAGGAGGAGTTGACTTGTCCTGTGTTTCCTTATCAATTACAGATTTGGAAATGCAATCTAGGCCTGTCTGACTCCATGTCTCTGCTCTCTGCCAGCATTGTGTTTCCCCTTCATTCCTTCCTGCCAGCTCCTTTTAGGAATTTCCGTGAGCAAAGTCAGAAAAGGAAGAAAAGAGTGGGAAGCTTTTTGTCATTTTCTTGGCAGTCCCTCTGATTTCTCAGAGTTCCAAGCTGAGTTGGGACCAAGTGACATGCTTCTTGTCTCATCCATCCTTCAGTCAGGGATGAGATGAGCAGGGTGAAGCAGCGTCTTCAAAAGGGACCCTTCTAATGAGCCCTCATCATGACCATACCCATGATCACCAGCCCTTGCAACAGTCCTCTTCTCTTTTTGCTTCTTCCAGGGGTAGCCTCCTAGGAGATGCTGGCAGAAAGCCACACGTCAAGTACCCACAGCTGACCTTGTCTGATGCATGGTTTTGAACTATCCCAAGACTGCTAGGCTCTGGAGTAGTTTGCTCAGGTTACTGGTACGAAACTTCCTGAGCTCCATTTGAGTGACACTCACCCTCAAGCTGCAAGCCAGTATGGTAGTGCCTTTGCTGGTACATACCTGTGCCCTTGAAGTAGCTGAAGCCTAAGACTCTTTGAAAACAACAACTTGCCCAGAGGATTCCACATAGCCGGGGTTGTGGCCAGGCCCTGGACTGGTCTGCCCTCTGACTGACTGCCCCAGTAGTTGAATCCAGCTTTGATTCAAACTGTTGGACCTCAACTGGATCTCAGGACAAAGAAAGCACTCTTGTTGCAGAAACCAGTACTCGAGAAACCAACACCACTCTCAGAGAGTTGGAGAACTCAGGTTTATTAGGCCAGTGGGCCCAGAGGAGTTAACACTCCAAGCTCTGAGCCCTGAGCCCTGAACAAAGGGGTTCAGTTCAGTTCAGTTCAGTCGCTCAGTCGTGTCCAACTCTTTGCGACCCCATGAATTGCAGCACGCCAGGCCTCTCTGTCCATCACCAACTCCCGGAATCTACCCAAACCCATGTCCATCGAGTCGGTTATACCATCCAACCATCTCATCCTCTGTCGTCCCCTTCTCCTTCCGCCCCCAATCCTACCCAGCATTAGGGTCTTTTCCAATGAGTCAACCCTTCGCATGAGGTGGCCAAAGTATTGGAGTTTCAGCTTCAACATCAGACCTTCCAATGAACACCCAGGATTGATCTCTTTTAGGATGGATTGATTGGATCTCCTTGCAGTCCAAGGGATTCTCAAGAGTCTTCTCCAACACCACAGTTCAAAAGCATCAATTCTTCGGCACTCAGCTTTCTTCACCGTCAAACTCTCACATCCATACCTGACCACTGGAAAAACCATAGCCTTGACTAGACGTACTTTTGTTGGCAAAGTAATGTCTCTGCTTTTAAATATGCTATCTAGGTTGGCCATAACCTTCCTTCCAAGGAGTAAGCGTCTTAATTTCATGGCTGCAATCACCATCAGCAGTGAATTTGGAGCCCCAAAAAATAAAGTCTGACACTGTTTCCACTGTTTCCCCATCTATTTGCCATGAAGTGATGGGACCAGATGCCATGATCTTAGTTTTCTGAACGTTGAGCTTTAAGCCAACTTTTTCACTCTCCTCTTTCACCTTCATCAAGAGGCTCTTTAGTTCTTCTTCACTTTCTGCCATAAGGGTGGTGTCATCCACATATCTGAGGTTATTGATATTTCTCCCGGCAATCTTGATTCCAGCTTGTGTTTCTTCCAGCTCAGCGTTTCTCATGATGTATTCTGCATATAAGTTAAATAAGCAGGGTGACAATATATAGCCTTGACGTACTCCTTTTCCTATTTGGAACCAGTCTGTTGTTCCATGTCCAGTTCTAACTGTTGCTTCCTGACCTGCATACAGGTTTCTCAAGAGACAGGTCAGATGGTCTGGTATTCCCATCTCGTTCAGAATTTTCCACAGTTTATTGTGATCCACACAGTCAAAGGCTTTGGCATAGTCAATGAAGCAGAAATAGATGTTTTTCTGGAACTCTCTTGCTTTTTCGATGATCCAGCGGAGATTGGCAATTTGATCTCTGGTTCCTCTGCCTTTTCTAAAACCAGCTTGAACAAAGGGGTTACAGAGTTTTTATTCACTGGACAGGCATGATTAAGCAGGTTTGTGGGTTTGCAGGGGCTGAGCAATTTCAAAGAGCAGGACAAAGGTGAGGGAGATAAGCTCCTGTTCCTAGTGTTGTGAGTCCCCCCTTTCTGAGACCTACGTGATCCAGACTTTGCAAGGAGCAAGCTGAGTTACAGAGGCAGAAGGAGCAGGGGGTTATGTAAAATTTTAACTTTTCCTCTTCATTCTGAGTGTTCCTGGTACCACAAGGGGTACTGCTGATATAGTCCCGGGTCACAGAATGGACCTTTAAATGCGGACTGATGGAGAGCTTGATTCTTACTATAATCTGTGAGGCAGCTGGAAGTCTTGCCTGCTTCACAATATCTATATTTCAGGCAAGACCTGATTGCCCCATCTTCAGCCCTCCTTTTGGGATAAGGAGGCAAGGATTTGCTAAAACACAAATCAATCCCACTGTCTCTTAGCCACGTGGTTGTTTATCTCATGTGACAGTCATTCAAGCACTCCACAAGCACATATTAGGCATTTACTACATGTCAGGAAGTGTGCTATGTGCTGGGACCAGGATCATAAACCACACAGTCATGATTGTTGCACTCTGGGAACTTTCAATCTAATAGGGTAGGCAGATCTTCACTGAGTAATCATGAAAAATAAGTACATAATCACCAAGAGCACAGAATAGGATAAAGGGTAATCATGGTATCTGTGAGGACGTAATGATCCTACTGACACCTTAAGAAGGTATCAGCCAAACAAAAGAATAGGGAAGGAGGTCTCTAGACCATATGTAAATAACTGAGGAAGAGTGTTTTCTAAAATCCTATGTATTTTCTTTTTTAAAAAATAGAAATCTTAAGTAGAACTGCATTATACAAAATAGACACATCAGAGCTACTCCGGTTAAAGCTGAAGTGAGGCCTGAGCTACATTCATTTGCCTCTGTCTGTCTACCATCCCCCTAGTCCAACACCCTCATAGATAATCCTATGGAACACATTTAAAAAGTACTAGAAAAGAGCACTAATACAAAGGAATGTGCTGGAGTCAGACCTACTGGGTTCCATCATACAGTGTCCATCACCAGATGAACAAATAAAGAAAATGTGATATTTTCATGTAATGAAATATTATTCAGCCACAGAAAGGACTGAAGTTTAGGTATATTGATGATGGTTAGTTTTGTGTGTCCACTTGACTGGGTCATGGTAAACATTATTTCTGGATGTGTCTGTGAGGGTGTTTCCAAATGAGATTAGCATCTGAGTTGCCTGAACAGAACAAAAAAGGTGCAGGAAGGGAGAATTTGCTCTCCTCAGCCTAACTAAACTCCAGAATCAGTCTTCTGCCCTTGGACTCAGACAGCACCTTACACCACACTCTCTTGGTTCTCAGGTTTTTGGACTTAGACTGATTGTACTACCAGCTTTCCTGGGTCTCCAACTTACATATGGATGATCATGAGACTTCTCAGCCTCCAAGATTGCTTGAGCCAATTCCTCATAATTTCTCTCTATATGTATATAGATGGTAGATACATAGATAGATAGGAGATAGAGAGACCTATTTCCTATTGGTTCTGTATCTCTGGAGAACCCTCACTAACACAACCTGCTGTTAACATGGATAAACCTCAAAAACATTATGCTAAGTGGAAAAAAACAGACATAAAAGGTTGCGTATTATGTGATTCAATTTATATGAACTACTTAGAATAGGTAAATCTATAGACATAGCAGAATAGTGATTGTCAGGGGGTCAGGGAGAGGGAAATGGGGGATAACTGTCTAATGGGCTTGGGGTTTCCTTTTGGGGTGACAAAAATGCTTTCAAACTAGATAATGATGATGGGTTGCACAATATTGTGAAGGTACTTAGTGCCACTTAATTCAATTATTTTTATTGAAGAAGTTAGATACGTATAACAAAGTCACAGAGTCATCGTTAACTTTGTTATGTGAATCTCACTTCAATAAAAAGAATTTTTTAAAAAGGCAGACTTTGCCTCAGTCCAACCAATATTAATAAGAACCTGTTCTGCGCCAGCCCTGTGATGGGCACCTGAAAGCCTGTGATCATAGTAGAAACAGAAACTTCCTTCCAAGGTTTCCTAGAGGAACACTCACATATATATACACTGAGACCTTTAAGATATTATTAGGCAAACTAATGATGCTTCCCAGTGGTGGTGCAGTGATAATCCACCTGCCAATGCAGGAGACTCAAGAGACATGGATTCGATCCCTGGGTCGGGAAGATCCCCTGGAGGAGGAAATGGCAACCCACTTCAGTATTCTTGCCTGGAGAATCCCATGGACAGAGGAGCCTGGTGGGCTACAGCCCATGTGATGGCCAAGAGGTTTGAGAGGACTGAAGGCCTTCCCAGGGCTCCCCGCCCCCAACATCCCCTGCTTTAGCTCCTCTCTGAAGTACCTAGATAACTCTATTTGATGCAAATTTCCTGAGTTGTTTTGCAAATGTGAAAACCCCCTCAGCCAAATTGAAGATGTTAACTACTTGAGGACCTTGAGCACAAAGCCCCAGGCCTTCTGGAGTTTAAGAACTGAAAAAGTTAACCCCTGTGACACCATCCTGTTCCCTCATCATCAGTCAGTCAGAGAATTGCGCCTGTTCTGATCCTGTACCCTGACACCCCCTCCCTTGCCTGGCTTTTAAAAATGCTTTGCCGATACCATTACAAGAGTTCAGAGTTTTAAGGCAAGAGTTGACTCCTCGCATGGCCCTGCATAAACCTTTCTCTGCTCCAAATCCAATGTTTCACTTTGGCCTCACTGTGCATCAGACACACGGACTTGTGTTAACAGTGCCACCAGAATACACTGAGGGCATAGGAGAGTTAGAGCTGGGGGGTGTGTAAAGAGGGCTGCACGGAAGGGGTGACACTGGAGCTACCTGATTTGAAAGGCATCTTGATGTGGTAGAAAAAGCATGGGCATCGAAGTCAGACTTGTGTAGGTTACTGTTACTGCTACTGCTAAGTCACCTCAGTCGTGTCCGACTCTGTGCGACCCCATAGACAGCAGCCCACCAGGCTCCACCGTCCCCGGGATTCTCCAGGCAAGAACACTGGAGTGGGTTGCCATTTCCTTCTCCAATGCATGAAAGTGAAAAGTGAAAGTGAAGTCGCTCAGTCGTGTCCGACTCTTAGCGACCCCATGGACTGCAGCCTACCAGGCTCCTCCGTCCATGGGATTTTCCAGGCAAGAGTACTGGAGTGGGGTGCCATTGGAGTCTGCCTATTCTAGCTGCAGAATTGTGGACAGGTACCTTCATTTCTTGGAGCTTTCTGTTGTTTGTAAAATACAGGTATTAATAATCCCTACTTCCTGGGGTTGTTTTGAGGATCAGATGAGAAAATGCTTGTGAGTCCTTGGCTCACACAGGCTGGCATGTTGCTCCTTCGCTAATTTAGCTCACCTCCTCCATTCAGTGCGTTGCTCTCAGGCTGTGGAAACAGGCCTTCACAAGATGTGGAGGAGTTAGGGTGGAGGTAAGAGGAGGAAAAGTGATGTTATTTAAGAGATCGTCCCATTTCAGAATCTCAGAGGGGACTCTTGGGAATTTCCACTAACTTCCTTTTGCCACCTAGATTTGGGTGCAGCCCCTAGGAGAACACTGCACCCTAAGAGTCTCGAGTTCTTCGAGTCACCTGAAGATGGTTTCTGGGGATTCAGCTTTCAGTTCAGTTTAGTTCAGTCACTTAGTCGTGTCCGACTCTGCGACCCCATGGACTGCAGCACACCAGGCCTCCCTGTCCATCACCAACTCCCCGAGCTTGCTCAAACTCATGTCCATCGAGTCAGTGATGCAGGTTTGATAAGCCTTTAAGGCTTGTAGGCACCCTCTGTGTGTTGCTCTCTGGCTTAGTATGCTGTTAACTGGCCAGCGATTTTGGGCCCCAGTAACTCTGGGCCCCAGTAATGGTGTTTGGTGGTGCTTGTTTTCAGGGAAACCCCAATGTGCTACACAGTAGCTCATAAATGGTGGTGGTGGTTTAGTCGTTAAATCATGTCTGACTCTTGCTATCCCATGGACTGTAACCTGCCATGTTCCTCTATCCAGTGGATTTTCCAAGCAAGAATACTGGAGTGGGTTGCCATTTCTTTCTCCAGGGGATCTTCCCGACCCAAGAATTGAACCTGGTTCTCCTGCATTGCAGGCAGATTCTTTACTGACTGAGCTACGAGGGAAGCTCATAAATAGATTAAATGAATTGTTCAGCCATAACTTTGCATCTAATCATGTCATATTGCTTTTTGCTTTGTAAGGGTTATTCTATCTTGAGGAATTAAGAATGATGAAATGAGTTCAGTTCAGTCGCTCAGTCATGTCCAACTCTTTGCAACCCCATGAACCGCAGCACGCCAGGCCTCCCTGTCCATCACCAACTCCCGGAGTTTACCCAGACTCATGTCCATTGAGTCGGTGATGGCATCCAACCATCTCATCCTCTGTTGTCCCCTTCTCCTCCTGCCCTCAATCTTTCCCAGCATCAGGGTCTTTTCCAATGAGTCAGCTCTTCGCATCAAGTGGCCAAAGTATTGGAGTTTCAGCTTCAACATCAGTCCTTCCAGTGAACACCCAGGACTGATCTCCTTTAGGATGGACTGGTTGGATCTCCTTGCAGGCCAAGGGACTCTCAAGAGTCTTCTCCAATACCATAGTTCAAAAGCATCAATTCTTTCGCACTCAGCTTTCTTTATAGTCCAACTCTCACATCCATACATGACTACTGGAAAAACCACAGCCTTGACTAGATGGACCTTTGTTGGCAAAGTAATGTCTCTGCTTTTTAATATGCTATCTAGGTTGGCCATAATTTTCCTTCCAAGGAGCAAGTGTCTTTTAATTTCATGGCTGCAGTCACCATCTGCAGTGATTTTGGAGCCCCCCAAAATAAAGTCAGCCACTGTTTCCCCATCTATTTGCCATGAATCATGGGGCCAGATGCCATGATCTTAGTTTTCTGAATGTTGAGCTTTACGCCAACTTTTTCACTCTCTTCTTTCACTTTCATCAGGAGGCTCTTTAGTTCCTCTTCACTTTCTGGGAAATGTTCCTTTTACCTTTCCTGTGTTATACTGTCCCCCTCAATATCCACTACAGTATGGTCCACACACTGCCACTATGTAAAATAGCTATTTTATCAGAGTAAATGAATGTGATATAATGGAAATGGTACCACTCCAAAAGTTAAGAATCTTAGAGACTCTTTCCTTCTAACTAGCTGCGTGACTCAATGTATTTCTTGACCTCTCTGCCTCACGCACTAAAGATCATATCAGATGATCTCTACAATTGCAAGTACATGATCACACATTTCTTCTATCCAGCTTGGCCTGCCTTGAAAACATTGTTAGTCCTAAGTCCTCCTTGTTCACTTACTGGCTTACCAGCATTTACAACCTAACCTACGGAGTCATCTTGTCCTACCAATTATTTTCTGATCCTTTTATTCTTGAGGAAACAAGGTCCTTGAACTCCAGGTCCTAGGTAGTTTTTTGCTACTTATTTAAAGTATGAATTCTTTTCTTAAGAGCAACCTGAAATTGGAAAGAGCCATGTCTCTGAGAGCTGTTCCAAAAATTTCCCCAAACTATCTTTGCACTGACCTGGCCACACAGAACTTGTTCTTCCAAGTCTTCTGCCTAATGATTCATTTCTTCATTCTCAAAGAAGCTTTCTTTACTCTGTCACCAAAACTCCAAGCCATCGCTTGATCTTTTTCAAACAAGCAGTAGTTCTAACCATTATTTCAGCCTTGGGTTGTGTGTTGATCATCTGCATGTATTGACACATAATTTTTTACATGAGCAGGCCTCACTTGTAATAGCCAGAAGCTAGGAAAGAATACCAAAATCTTCACCAACTGATGAATGGTTAAACAAAATGTAATGTGTCTGTTGAAAGGGCGATTATTCAGTCATAAAGAGAAAATTGATACATGCTACAACGTGGATGAACCTTGAAAACATTATGTTAAGTGAAAGAAGCCAGACAGAAAAAACTCATGTATTGTATGGTTCTACTTATATTAAATCTTCAAATAGGCAAATTCAAAAAGATAGAAAACATATTCATGGTGGCTAGGATCCAGAGGGAGGGAGGGATGTGAAATGATGAAGAACTGCTAATGTATTTGATGCTTCTTTTGAGGGTGACAAATATATTCTGGAATTAGATAGCATGAATGTTGGTTCAAACTGTGGATATATTAAAAACTATTGAACTGTATACTTTAAAGGATAAGTTTATGGTATGTGAAGTATACTCAATTTGAAAACTCTATAAGGTAAAAAGTTTGTTACCACTTTAAAAAATGCTCCGACTGTGGAGCCAGAACAGCTTAGATTGGAACTTCAGCCTTTTCACTTACTGGCTGTGTGACAGAGTGTGTGTGTCTGTGTGTTAGTCACTCAGTTGTGTTCAATTCTTTGCAACTCCATGGACTGAAGCCCACCAGGCTCCTCTGTCCATGGGATTCTCTAGGCAAGAATACTGGTGTGGGTTGCCATTTCCTGCTCCAGGGTATCTTCCCTACCCAGATATTGAACCCTGCATCTCCTGCATTGCAGGCGGATTCTTTACCGTCTGAGCCACCAGGGAAGCCCCATGAAATTGAGTAAGTTACCAAATATCTTTCAGCATCAGTTTCCTCACATAAAATGAGGAAAATAATAGGATCCACAGGCAATGCCTTTAAAACTCTTTGATTGGTGTCTGGTATATAATAGGTGCTTCATAAATATGAAAAATTATCATTGTATTTAACCCACAGTGGTGTGATGGGAACCTGAGGGTCCCATCCTCTGAGAGTCCTTGGAAATCCTCTATTGCTTCATCTACTTTTGCATCATATTAACTGGATTTAATACTCTGAAGTTCACTGTGAAGAAATGAGAACTCTAGTTGTTTTTACCATATATGTTAACATTTTCATAACTATTAATGTAAAAATCTAGTTTCTTCAGCAAACTTTTACAACACTGGTACATATGTTCACTCATCCACACTCTACTTTTAAAATAGCCTTATTAAAGTTTAATTTACATGAAATATGTATATTTAAAGTGTGTATGTATTAGTCGCTCAGTCGTGTCTGACTCTTTGTGACCTCATGGACTGTGTAGTCTGCCAGGCTCCTCTGTCCATGGGATTCTCCAGGCAAGAATATTGGTGTGGGTTGTCTTTCCCTTCTCCAGGGGATTTTCCTGACCCAGGGATCGAACCCAGGCTCCCACATTGCAGGCAGATTCTTTAACCATCTGAGCCATCAGGGAAGCCCCATTTAAAGTATATACTTTACATATTGCTGGTTAACAATATTGTACAGCAGAAACTAACACAACATTGTAAAGCAATTATATTCTGATAAAAAATAAAGTATATATTTTGATGAGATTTGATCAGTGCATACACCCATGTAATCACCATACATTCACAATAGAGAATATTTCCATCATCTTAAAAATTTCCATTGTGTCTCTCTGCAGTCATCCTAACCTCCACCTCTGGCCCCAGGCAACCATACTCTACTATAAATAATAATAGATTATATTTTCTCTTCAGTTTTGTATAAATGGAATCATACACATTTACTCTTTTTTATCTGTTTTACTCTTTTGAAAATGTTTTTCAGGCTTATTCATGTTGTTGTGTGTATCAGTAGTTCACTCATTTATGTTACTGAGTAGTACTCATGTGATTGTGTTTATCCATTCATCTGTTGATGGGAAATTTGTGCTGTTTTCAGTTTTTAAGTATTTTGAATAAAGCTGCTTTTAACATTAATATATGTCTTTATATGGACATATATTTTCCTCTCTTGGATAAATACCCAGGAATGGAATTGCTATGTCACTTGTTAAAAGTATGTGTAACTTTGTTAGAATCCTTCACACTATGATTCAAAAGTGGTTGTATTGGGTTGGCTGAAAAGGTCGTTTGGGTTTTTCCATTAAATGTTATAGAAAAACCTGAATGATCTTTTTGGTCAATCAAGTATCTTCCTACATTCCTACCACAAATTTCTGAGAGTTCTAGTGCCTCCACGTCTTCACTAACACTTAGCATTAAGCTTCATGTCATATGCTTATAGTCCATTCTTACATCTTCTTTTGTTAACTGCCTGTTTAAGACTTCAGTACTCAAGAAATCAATGCCTATTTTTATTTTCTTTTATTAAGTTGTTTCTTATTATGGAGATAACAGAGTTCTTTATATACACTGGACACAAATTCCTTTTCAGATTGATGTGTTGAAAATATTTTCTCCTCACTGCTGGGCATACACACAGAGGAAACCAGAATTGAAAGAGACACGTATACCCCAATGTTCATCGCAGCACTGTTTACAATAGCCAGGACATGGAAGCAGCCTAGATGCCCATCAGCAGACGAATGGATAAGGAAGCTGTGGTACATATACATAATGGAATATTACTCAGCCATTAAAAAGAATACATTTGAATCAGTTCTATTGAAATGGATGAAACTGGAGCCCATTATACAGAGTGAAGTAAGCCAGAAAGAAAAACACCAATACAGTATACTAATGCATATATATGGAATTTGAAAGATGGTAACGATAACCCTATATGCGAGACAGAATAAGAGAGACAGATGCATGGAACAGTCTTATGGACTCTGAGGGAGAAGGTGAGGGTGGGATGTTCTGGGAGAATAGCATTGAAACATGTATATTATCATGTGTGAAACAGAACACCATTCCAGGTTCAATGCATGAGACAAATGCTCAGGGCTGGGGCAATGGGATGACCCAGAGGGATGGGATGGGGAGGGAGGTGGGAGGGGGGTTCAGGATGGGGAACACATGTAAACCCATGGCTGATTCATGTCAATGTATGGCAAAAACCACTACAATATTGTAAAGTAATTAGCCCCCAACTAAAATAAACAAATATATTTAAAAAAAAAAGGAAGCCGTGGTACATATACACAATGGAATATTACTCAGCCATTAAAAAGAATACATTTGAATCAGTTCTAATGCGGCGGATGAAACTGGAGCCTATTATACAGAGTGAAGTAAGCCAGAAAGAAAAACACCACTACAGTATGCTGCTAAGTCGCGTCAGTCATGTCCGACTCTGTGCGACCCCATAGACGGCACCAACACAGTATACTAACACATATATATGGTATTTAGTTAACTGGTAAAGATAACCCTGTATGCGAGACATCAAAAGAGACACAGATAAATAGAACAGTATTATGGACTCTGTGAGAGAGGGCAAGGGCGGGATGATATGGGAGAATGGCACTGAAGCATGTGAATTATCATATGTGAAACGAATCGCCAGTCCAGGTTTGACGCATGATACAGGGTGCTCGGGGCTGGTGCACCAGGATGACCCGGAGGGATGGGATGGGGAGGGAGGTGGGAGGGGGGTTCTGGAAGGGGAACACATGTATACCCATGGTGGATTCATGTCAATGTATGGCAAAACAAATATGATATTGTAAAGTTGAAAAATAGATAAATAAACTAATTTAAAATTAAAAAAAATAGAAAATATTTTCTCCCAGTCTGAGGCTTACTTTTCATTTTCTTAGCAAAAACTTTGGAAGAACAGAGGTTTCTAATTTTCTTGAATTCTTATTCATCAATTATTTTCTTTCCAGGTTTATGCTTCTCTGTCCTATGTAGATAGACAATGTTTGCTTATGCCAAGTTTGTAGATAATTTTTTTCCTGTTCCTTCTGGAAATTGTACAGCTGTTTAGCTTTTATGATTAGGATTACAATCCATTTTTATTAAATCTTGGGGTATAGAGTGAGTTAAGGATTGAAATTTATTTATTACATATTTATTTCAGAAGAGATTAAGAAGTGTCAAGAATACACAGAACTATACAAAAAAATTGTCTTAATGGCCCAGATAACCGCAGTGTTGTGGTCACTCAACTAGAACCAAACATCCTGAAGTGTGAAGTTAATTGGGCCTTAGGAAACATTATTACTATGAACAAAGCTAATGGAGGTGATGGAATTCCAGCTGAGCTATTTCAAATCCTAAAAGATGATGCTGTTAAAGTACTGCACTCAGTATGTCAGCAAATTTGGAAAACTCAGCAGTGGCCTCAGGCCTGGAAAATGTCAGTTTTCATTCCAATCCCAAAGAAAGGCAATGCCAAAGAATGTTCAAACTGCTGCACAGTTGTGCTCATTACATGTGCTAGCAAGGTTATACTCAAAATCCTTCAAGCTAGGCTTCAGTAGTATGTGAACTGAGAACTTCCAGATGTACAAGCTGGGTTCAGAAAAGGCAGAGGAACCAGAGACCAAGTTGCCAACATTTGGTGGATCATGGAGAAAGCAGGAGAGTTTCAGAAAAACATCTACTTCCACTTCATTGACTACACTAAAGCCTTTGACTGTGCAAATCACAACAAACTGTGGAAAATTCTTAAAGAGATGGGAATACCATACCACCTTACCTGCCTCCTGAGAAACCTGTATGCAGGTCAAGAGCAACAGTTAGAACCCGACATGGAACAATGGACTGGTTCAAAATTGGGAAACGAATACATCAAGGCTGTATATTGTCACCCTGCTTACTTAACTTATATCCAGAGTACATCTTGCGGAATGGTGGGCTGGATGAATCGCAAGCTGTAATCAAGATAGCTGGGAGAAATATCAACAACCTCAGATATGTAGATGACACCACCGTTATGGCAGAAAGTGAAGAGGAGCTAAAGAGCCTCTTGATGAGGGTTAAAGAGGAGAGTGAAAAAGCTGTCTTAAAGCTCAACATGAAAAACACTAAGCTCATGGCATCTGGTCCCATCACTTCATGGCAAATAGAAGTGGAGAAAGTGGAAGCAGTGACAGATTTTCTTTTCTTGGCCTCCAAAAAGGGCTTACCAAGTAGTTCTAGTGGTAAAGAACCCACCTGCCAATATAGGAGACACAGAGACTTGGGTTCAATCCCTGGGTGGGGAAGATCCCCTGGAGGTTGAAATGGCAACCCACTCCAGTATTCTTGCCTGGAGAATCCTATGGACAGAGGAGCCTGGCGGGCTACAGTCCATGGGGTCACAAAGAGTCAGACATGACTGAAGCAACTTAGCACACAGGCATGCATTCAGTAGTCTATGCAGGTAATCATCACTCAGGAATTTTGATATCATAAAGTTGTACTCCAGGTCAGGTAGGATTCTAATTTCTGGAAGGGTGGAGGGAATACTTCTTGCAAGAGTAAGACTGGTCATGAATCCTAGAGGACCTAGAGTGCTAGGTATTTGACGATGACTCAAAGAACAACTAAGAAAAAAGGTAATGGAGGTCAATGGGGGCACTAGGTCAAGTGCGAAATAGAAACTGTATGTCCTGACATTGAATCACAGAAGTACTTCAAGTTTCCTATATAACCCTTGCCTAAGTTCAAGCTTGAAATTGGAATGGGTTTTGGTATGTAGGCAGGAGGGCAAAATACACCCTGCTATGTCAAAAGAAGTGTTTCAAAGGCCAAAGACTGGAAATGACACAGAAATTGACAGGAGAGATGGTGTTTCTACACGTGATGACCCTAGTAGGTGGAGTGAAACAAATAATTCACTCCTAATGTAGATCATGTTCTGCTTTGGAGCCTCCTCCCTATGCTACAGTTCTGAAAATGCTCCGTTGCCTAAAACTGGGACAATTGTAGAGTTTTCTTTCAGGTGTTATAGCTCTCATTTGCCTATTGTGCAATATCTAAAGCATTTATTTTGTATATGTTTTTTTGGTTTCTAGTTGTTTATGGCAGAAAGATAAGTCTCATAACCAGTTACTTTAACATGACTGAAAGCCCACTGATCATTGTTATTTCATTTTTTATTAAGTGATATTTATTTTTTAATCAAATGTCGTCAAGGCATAGTTTATAACTTCCATTCTCTCTGTTAAACTACTATGATCTAGTTTAAAAGCAAGATATTTCCCTTTAAGTAACTGGGGGAATGAAAACATTTTCACTCTAATTGATGGTCTTCATCAGAAAAAAATATGTCCAGAAATGTTCTGGACGTGGGCTGGTCATTTTTTTTACATAGAAATGTAAGGAAGGGGAAAGTTATACTATGCTTTGAAATATTCTCAATTCATTGGTTAAAAAATACTCACTTTCTAAGAATTTTTTTCTAAAAATAATTTTATCTATCTATCTATCTATATATAATATTTTATTGAGAACAAGAGGAAAAAGGACAAGAATATAAATAAATACAAAGTTAATTTTAAAATTAATTCCAGAACTCATTGAAGATTTTAATGGCCTCAAACATTCTTTTGTGATAAAGCTGTGTTCTCAGAGAGAATAAGAGCTGCGTAACCAACTGGGTAAACATCTATTTCTGCTTTATTGACTATGCCAAAACCTTTGACTGTGTGGATCACAATAAACTGTGGAAAATTCTGAAAGAGATGAGAATACCAGACCACCTGACCTGCCTCTTGAGAAACCTGTATGCAGATCAAGAAGCAACAGTTAGAATTGGAAATGGAACAACAGACTGGTTCCAAATAGGAAAAGGAATACGTCAAGGCTGTATATTGTCACCCTGCTTATTTAACTTATATGCAGAGTACATCATGAAAAACGCTGGGCTGGAAGAAACACAAGCTGGAATCAAGATTGCCAGGAGAAATATCAATAACCTCAGATATGCAGATGACACCACTCTTATGGCAGAAAGTGAAGAGGAACTAAAAAGCCTCTTGATGAAAGTGAAAGAGGATAGTGAAAAAGTTGGCTTAAAGTTCAAGATTCAGAAAACTAAGATCATGGCATACGGTCCCATCACTTCATGGCAAATAGATGAGGAAACAGTGGCTGACTTTATTTTTCTGGGCTCCAAAATCACTGCAGATGGTGATTGCAGCCATGAAATTAAAAGACACTTACTCCTTGGGAGGAAATTTATGACCAACCTAGACAGCATATTAAAAAGCAGAGACATTACTTTGCCAATAAAAGTCCGTCTAGTCAAGGCTATGGTTTTTCCAGTAGTCATGTATGGATGTGAGAGTTGGACTATAAAGGAAGCTGAGTGCTGAAGAATTGATGCTTTTGAACTGTGGTGTTGGAAAAGACTCTTGAGAGTCCCTTGGCCTGCAAGGAGATCCAACCAGTCCATCCTAAAGGAGATCAGTCCTGGGTGTTCATTGGAAGGACTGATGTGGAAGCTGAAACTCCAATACTTTGGCCACCTGATGTGAAGAGTTGACTCATTGGAAAAGACCCTGATGCTGAGGGGGGTTGGGGGGCAGGAGGAGAATGGGGCAACAGAGGATGCGATGGCTGGATGGCCTCACCGACTTGATTGACATGAATTTGGGTAAACTCCGTGAGTGATGGACAGGGAGCCCTGGTGTGCTGTGGTACATGGGCTCGCAAAGAGTCGGACACGACTGAGTGACTGAACTGAGCTGAACTGAACCAACTGGGTTTAATGTTTTTCCTTGAAAGCCAGGAAGTGCAAGTTGAAATCAATGTTCAATCACAGTAAATGTATCATTTATAGTTTCTGGTAAAATGAAATTTTCTCTGTAGTTTCAAATTTATGATATTATTATTATTTTTTTATGAGTGACATTTTATACACACACATTTGAAACTTCTTCAGTTGTTTATTTTGAATTATGAGAGATCCATTAGAGGTTAATAATAAAAATTAATAAATACATGAAATGGGACATACCTTTCAGTTTCTGAAGAGGTAGGAAAGACTTTTACATATGATCATTTATTTATACAGTTGTCTATACTCTTTCTCCCTCTTCCTCATCAATTTTGGAGCTCACCATTTCACTAAACATGCTCTAGACACGGTCTGCACTGCACTCTCTTTTGCCAGATTCAGCAGACACCCGTGAGACCTTATTTTCCTAGATCTCTATGCAGCGTTCTAGGCTATTGACTGCATTACTCCTTTTTGAAACTTCCTTTGCTTCCAAAATACTACTCTCCTGGTTATACTAGTTTAAATTCTCAGGTTGCTTCTTTACTATCTCTTTTTCAGAGTCTTTACTGGCTGACTTAACTGGTTTGTCAGAGGTTCATCATTGCCTTATTTTTCTTCTACATGTACAAACTCTTTGATCACATTTACACAGTTTCGTTCTTAGCTATATGTAAACGATATTCAAAATGAATAGTGCAGTCTTCTTGTCCGAGCTCCAGATGCATATGTGGCAGAAAAAAGAAACTTCACATGGGAGTGTTTACAGGCTTCTCATTCACCATCCCTCCAAAGTGAATATTATTACTGTCATCTAATTTCTCCCCTCATCTTAGTATCCTAAAAAGAAACAATGATTTCATGCTGGAAGAGAGGCTACTTACATACATAATGCAATTTTGAGGGGTGGAGAAGAGAAAAAAGACAGAAATCCAAGAAGCTGGTGGAAGAAACCTGCTATGCCTACCTTGGGGATTGCAAGAGATTAGAGTCTTAGAGACTTTGTGGTTTAAGATTAGTTGATTGGAGAAGAAAGAGGATGTAAACAAGGACTGCTGTAGATTGTGTATAGGGATGTCCTCTAAAGTCTTTAAAGAAAAGTTAATAAATTAGTTTTGGCTATTAAATTGTTTCTTTAAATACTGCTTCCTACAGAAGCTGAGCCACAGAATTTTATCAAGATTCATTATGATTAAACATATGAATGTGCTGTGCTGTGCTTAGTTGCTCAGTTGTGTCCAACTCTTTGCGACCTCATGGACTGTAACCTGCCAGGCTCCTCCCTCCATGGGGATTTTCCAGGTAAGAATACTGGAGTGGGTGGCCATGCTGTCCCCCAGGGGATCTTCCCAACCCAGGGATTGAACCCAGGTCTCCCACACTGCAGGCAGATTCTCTACCATTTGAGCCACCAGGAAAGCTCAAGAATACTGGAGTGGGTTGCCATGCCCTCTTCCAGGGAATCTTCCCAACCCAGGAATCGAATGGGGCTCTCCTGCGCTGCAGGCGGATTCTTTACCAGCTGAGCTACCAGGGAAGCACCAACATATGAATATCTAATACTTAGTGGATTTCGTTATGGGCATTTCAGATACAATGTGTCCAAAACTGAACTTGTCCAAAACTTATATTCAAAGCTGAACTCAGTAGCATGTAAAGTGGATAAGAGCATGGATTCTGGAGATGAATTCACTGAATCCAAAACTTTTCTAGATCACTTAACATCTGGATTACTGTGGGAATATTCCTGAATCTATCTATGCTTCAATTTTATCTGTATAAGGGAGATTATACCAAAGTACCTACCACAGAGGATTGCTATGATGATTAAATGAGTTAATATTTGTAAAGCACTTAAAACAGTATCTGATGCTTACTAAACAATACATGTATTAAATGAATAAAACACAAATCTTCATCCTCTCCCTCACCTTCAATCTTGTCTTCTTCTAGTGATCGTCATCTCAGTGAATGAAACCACCGTGTATCCAAAAGCCCATGCCATGCCTTGACCTCTCCTTCCTCATTTCTCACCTCCCATAGGCTGCCAGGTACCATTAATTGTGTGTCCCCAATTATTATCTTCTACTCTCTGAAACTGTTGGAACAGTAACTCAATTTCTGTGCTGGGCACCAGGAATACAAGGAACAGATGGTCAAGACCTTTCTTCTCATGAAATTTATGGTTTAAAAGAGGAAGACAGGCACGGAACAAGTAATTACAAATGTTAGGCTTTCTTCTACGTAACATGGCTATAATGATGGTTATTTGGTCCCTTGAGGAGTCCGCAGTATAAGAGAAACTGATACAGAGTGAAAAAATTTCAAATTACAATTGTATTATTAGTGCTCTCATGGCAAGATTTGCAAAAGGCAGTGGGAGTTCTGCAGTCCATACAACCAAATATTCTTGAATGGGAAGTCAGGTATGTCACCCTAGAGAAAGTGACTTTTTTTTTTTACTCTGGAGGGAAATTAAGGAGTTTATTATATGACAAAGGAAGTAGACCATTTCAAAGGTAGGAAATAATATGTGCAAAGGCATTTGGTCATTAAACCAAAGGCATTGTTTTAAAGAGAATTATGATAAATTCAATGAGGCTAGAACAGAGATTGAAGAAAGGGGGTGACAGGAGGAGCTAAGATAGGTTAGGGTTTAATGGTGACAATCTTTCTGCCAGGCTAAGAAGTTTAGCCTTAAACCACAGAAAATAGGCACTACCAGAAGATTCTGAGCAGCAGGTTGAGGTGATTCTACCAAAATGCTTCCTTGGTAAAACAGGATTAAGTCAGCATTATCTTTTTCAGTTTGGGGAACTGTAACATTTTCTAGAAATTTCCATCTGATTAAGCCCTTATAAAACCCCTGAAATTATTAAATTGGGTTTATGGAATTTACACTGTGAACTCTTCAGTTTTTATGAAAAAGTAAATCGAGACCAAGACCAAACAACAAGTTGATCTGTTCATTTTTCTCTGCTCCTGTTAACTCTCATATTATTTTTTCTTGTCTTAAATGTTTCTGATTTCCCATTTTCTTGGTTTTCAATTTTAATTATTGACCTTTTTCCTTCCCATCCTCAGGCCTTAGATCATATCACATCATTTCCTGAATCCATCCTCCAAATTCCTTATCTCATAACAGATTAGGACTTCCCTGGTGGCTCAGATGGTAAATAATCTGCCTGCAGTGCAGGAGACCTGGTTTCAATCCCTGGGTTGGGAAGATATCCTGGAGAAGGAAATGGCAACCCACTCCAGTATTCTGGCCTGAAAAATTCCACAGATAGAGGAGCCTGGCAGATTATAGTCCATAGGGTCACAAAGAGTCAGACACAACTGAAAGACTGTTGACAGACGTTTTCACCATCAGTAAAGGATCCCCTCAGCCCTGATACTGCATTGATCAGTAAATCATGCTGATTCTGCCTCCAAAGTTATATAAGCTTCCAAGACCACTTCTAGAAATTGCTCATGATACTGCATCCTGCAGACACCGTTTCATTTCTTTGATTTTTCTGGTAAATGGATGGAGCAATCTCCAAATCTGAGCTTCCAGAACTGCAATTTTATTCCAGAGTTCTCGCATCAAATTTTCTCCAAACCTATCTTCCAAATATCCACTGTAAGGACCATGGTTGCCAATAGCCTTTAGAAACCCTGACCAGATCTGAGACATGAATTGTTTAGTCATGTCTATGGGTATAAGAATCTTACAAATTTGATCCTCTTTCCTACTCCAGGAACCAAATTCCTTCATCTGGATTTGGGGTGGATGAAACCAAACAGTGGTTTTCCAGTTTTATGGGGCTCAGAGAAATGTTTATTACTTGCTATGAACTTTCACCACCTATTTAATGTTGCAAAACTTTGTTTTAAGTTTCTAATATTTTCCCCGTACCTTCCTAGGCTACTAAATTCATTTTAAAAAAGAAAAACAAACCAACTTCTGTTGGTACTTGGCAGGAAAGGACTGAAATCAAAGAAAGGAGAAAATGGATGAAATTGCAGAAGAGAAAATTTACAATAAGCAACACATGACAATTCCTGCCAGTAAAGTCTATTTGCTGTAGAGTTGGAAAACATTGGAAGTACTATCCCTAGAGATAGTGGCTTAGGTCTATGAATGAAAAACAAGATGCAAATAGTATTCAGAACAAACCCATTTAAGATAGCCATTAATCCATTTTCTTCACAGGATCTTTTTATCTCAAATGTATGAGTATTGCATAACGTCATCAAGAAAATTGAGCTTAGTACTTAGGACTCAAGTTGCCCACCTTACAAAGAGTATCTGTGAGACACTAAAAATCATTTTGGTAATAAAACTTTAAAAAACCACAGGGTTTTAAAATGTTAGAACTAGAAAGATCTGCCTTAGAGTATCTGGTCTACCATGTCATTTTACAGATGGGGAAACTGAGGCCTAAACAAAAAAGGGAAGGGACTTGCTTAATGGAAGACAGCTGGCAGAGCTGAACCCATGGCCCTGCACTTCAGTCCCTTTCTCTCTACATACTGGCCAAATGGACACATATTTGTAATTAATGAGAACATTTTCTATTTGTTAAATTTACAGAAATTTAAACTATTGTGAAAAACAAACAACAAAACAGGAAAGGGGCTATAATCCTTGCAAATGCTTTTTTCATTAGACTTCAAATAATAGTTCCCATTTTCCCTTTATTCCAAGGCCTTATTGACAGTTGATTGCTGAGTGGTTGTTTTTAACCCAATCTTGTTTTGCTTTATTACATCCTTGATTGCATTCAGCTTCTCTCTCCAGTAGCCACTTCTTAACTGCTACCATTTTGTAAGCTTCCCTGCTGCTCTAAGGCTGTCATTGTGACTGATTAATTTCATTAACACAATGATGCACTTAAGCAGGACTAACTCATCTCTTTTGTTTTGTGATCTGGAGTACACATCACAGAGTATTTGCAGGAGGAGATAGCTGCTTAAATGCCAGATGGGAAGAGAAAAATATAAGGACATTTGCTTATATTTCTTTAAGTAAAATGTTCAGTACCTCTCGGGTCCTTGAGGAACCCAGCTAAGGCGTTCATCTACACAATCAGAATCCTATTGTTCTGCAAGTGCTTTGCTTATCCTGGTAGTTGAGAACATGACTTTCAATGTATCATCTGTCAACTGAAGAGGAGAAAGAAGGACCCTAACATTTATTTAACATCTACTAAGTGCCAGGCACTATCCTAGTAGACTTTTTATCATCAAATTAAGTGCCTGCTTCACAATGATAAATCCTTTGTTGCTCAGGAAAGCTTTTTAACTAGATGTACAGTTCCCTGAAACCATGTCACTGTGTCAATCGCTGGTGCCTACCCATGCAAGTTAACCCAATTAAAAGATGAGAAAGGGTAATGAGAGAAAAACCCAAGATTTAGACATGAGAGCACTAACACAGAACCCCTTGCCCTCAAGTAAACTGGACATATGTGAAAATAAGTTTATTGTTGCTTTCTGAAAAGTTTGCAGACTTCTCAGAAATATGATATAGCAGAAAATAATTTGGGCTTAAAGATCAGGGTTCTAGTCACAATTCTACTGCTGACTAGCCTGGTGATATTGAGTGAGGCTCCTCCTCCCTGTGGGGTTCAGTTTCCCCAAATGAAAAAGCTGTGCCTTTTAGAGTTCTTTCATGCGTCAAATGGCAGAGGTTGTGGAGTTATATGATTTGGAGAAAGGCTGTGAAGCTAGCAGTACTCTGAGCTTCCTACCCCCGCTGTAATCAAGGTACCACTTTTTGTATATCTTTTAGATAGTGGGGTTCCAAAAAATATTTCATGTTAACAAAGATTTATATGGCTATAAAACTTTGAAAATCATTTGATTAGATGATGTCTACAGTTCTTTTCAGCTCTGAGTCCTGTGGGTCTGTGAATTTTTAAAATCCAGCTGTTGATTGCCCAACCTTTGATGCTACAAAAGGGAGCTAGGATTCTAGAACATTTACTTCACTTCTAACTCCATTTGTTTTCATTCTTCTGCTCTTGAAAACCCTCTTTAAATAAACTAAGATTGCCACTGTTTATTTCATAAAAAGCATATCCTAAGCCATTACTGTTTGATTATTTCTTTCTAGAGAGAAAACACAACCATTTTTTTCTCCTTAAAAATAATCATATGGTTTAGGGTAACATATATACATACATATATATATATATATATATATATATACACATATTTATATATATGTTATGTATATATATATATTTTTTCCTTTTCATGCTGTTCACGGGATTCTCGAGGCAACAATACTCAAGTGGCTTGCCATTCCCTTTTCCAGTGGAACACATGTTGTCAGAAATCTCCACCATGACCCATCCATGGGTCATGACTCACTCAGAGTATGATCACCTGGATGATGTGATCACTCACCCAGAGCCAGACATCCTGGAATGCAAAGTCAAGTGGGCCTTAGGAAGCATCACTATGAGCAAAGCTAGTGGAGGTGATGGAATTCCAGTTGAGTTATTTCAAATCCTAAAAGATGATGTTGTTAAAGTGCTGCACTCAATATGCGAGCAAATTTGGAAAACTCAGCAGTGGCCACAGGACTGGAAAAAGTCAGTTTTTATTCCAATCCCAAAGAAGGGCAATGCCAAAGAATGTTCAAACTACCGCACAATTGCACTCATCTCACACACTAGCAAAATAATGCTCAACATTCTCCAAGCCAGGCTTCAACAGTACGTGAACCGCGAACTTCCAGATGTTCAAGCTGGTTTTAGAAAAGGCAGAGGAACCAGAGATCAAATTGCCAACATCCATTGGATCACTGAAAAAGCAAGAGAATACCAGAAAAATATCTACTTCTGCTTTATTGACTATGCCAAAGCCTTTGTGTAGATCACAACAAACTCTAGAGAATTATTAAAGAGATGGGAATACCAGACCACCTTACCTGCCTCCTGAGAAATCTGTATGCAGGTCAAAAAGCAACAGTTAGAACTGGACATAGAACAACAGACTGGTTCCAAATTGGGAAAGGAATACATTAAGGCTGTATATTGTCACCCTGCTTATTTAACTTATATGCAGAGTACATCATGAGAAATGTTGGGCTGGATGAAGCACAAGCTAGAATCAAGACTGCTGGGAGAAATATCAATAACCTCAGATATGCAGATGACACTGCCCTTATGGCAGAAAGTGAAGAAGAACTAAAGAGCATCTTGATGAAAGTGAAAGAGGAGAGTGAAAAAGCTGGCTTAAACTCAACATTAAAAAAACAAAGATCATGGCATCTGGTCCCATCACTTTGTGGCAAATAGATGGGGAAATGATAGAAACAGTGAGACATTTTATTTTGGGGGGCTCCAACATCACTGCAGATGGTGATTGCAGCCATGAAATTAAAAGATGCTTGCTCCTTGGAAGAAAAGCTATGACCAACCTAGACAGCATATTAAAAAGCAGAGACATTATTTGCTGACAAAGGTCCATCTAGTCAAAGCTATTTTTTTTTTCCAGTAGTCATGTATAGATGTGAGATGTGGACTATAAAGAAAGCTGAGCACTGAAGAATTGATGCTTTTGGAAAAGACTCTTGAGAGTCCCTTGGACTGCAAGGAGATCAAACCAGTCAATCCTAAAGGAAATCAGTCCTGAATATTCATTGAAAGGACTGATGCTGAAGTTGAAGCTCCAATACTTTGGCCACCTGATGCAAAGAACTGACTCTTTGGAAAAGACCCTGATGCTGTGAAAGATTGAAGGAAGGAGGAGAAGTGGACAACAGAGAATGAGATGGTTGGATGGCATCACGAACTTGATGGACGTAAGTTTGAGCAAGCTCCGGAAGTTGGTCATGAACAGGGAAGCCAGGCGTGCTGCAGTCCATGGGGTTGCAAAGAGTTGGACACGACTGAGCAACTGAACTGTATATGTTTTTTTAATTAGAGATGGGGAGAAAATCCAACCATTGCTGAAATTGTTTGGGAAGAGCCATTAACCTTTCCAGACAGTAAGCCCTTGGGCAAGAGAATGGAGTCTGATATATATACTCACCAACAGAGTGCCAAATTCAAGATTTCTTTGAGCATTTATTCCATATGAACCCCAGTTATCCTTGTGAGATTCCCTTCATGTTTTACTGCACAGCAAGCCAGAACACAGATTTGTTTGGTGTTATTATCAGAAGCCAAACTTGATCAGAAAAATATGAATCTGGAGTGTATGTTTGCTCAACAATCTCCAAGTTTTTGTAGGCTTTCCAGACCCAAAGGGCTCCAGCATCAGTGTTCAGTGGCTAGGTTATCATTCCCACAAACCCTAAACTCCTCCTCTCTTGGCTAAGACAGTCAGTTAGTAGTTTTGGTACTTTTCCATCAAACCTGAGTGCACAATTATTTTAAGACAGCCTCTTTTGAAAGCCTGGATTTTGGTGCCTCTTTTCCCAATCATAAAGAAATACTGTATGTATATGTATGTGTACACACACACATATATACATATATATACCTATCAATATAAACTTGTATTTACTGCTTTATATAGTCCTTTAAATCAAATAGGAGAAAAATGGTTAAAATAAAAAATATATTTTGACTATTTTTTATAGTTCTTGATTTGGAAAACTTTACCAGTTCTCTTTATTTCTTTATATGGATTCGAATTATTATCTACTGAAGGATAAGTTTCCAGGGTATGGAATTCTTGGATGGTGGTCATTTCTTTCAGCACTTTGAATATACCATCCCACTGTTTTCTGGCCTCCATCATTTCTAATGATAAATTATCTGTTTAATTTTTTTTCAATTTTTTTACTGACATATAGTTGATGCACAGTTTTATGTTACAGGTGTACAATATAGTGATTCATAATTTTAAAAGGTTTTACTCCACTTATGTTTATTATAAAATATTGGCTACATTCTCTGTGTTGTACAATATAGCCCTGTGTCTTATTTTATACATAATAGTTTGTACTTCTTAATCCCCTGCCCCTATATTGCCCCTCCCACTTGCCCAAGGTCAGATAGCTAAGAATAGCTGAGCTAGAATTCAAACCCAGGTTGGCTTGATTCTTAACCATGTGCCTATTGTTGATCTCCTTGCTAATGTAATGACATATTTCCATACCCATCTATCACTGTAAAGAAGCCTGTGTATTCCCTGAAGGTAAGAGCCATATCTTACTTATTTCTGCATTTCTAGCACCGAGTACAATCTCTACCACATAGTAGGCACTCATAATACATGTTGACTGACTAACTAAATGAATGAATGTTTTCAGCAGACACAAGCTTGGCTTGGGCAAATGTAGGTACTGGACTGAGGCAGATTACAGAGGACCAGCCTATGTGGTTGAACACCAAAGAAGTCTTCTCAGGAAATACTTGATCCAAGATTAATACATTCTAAAATCCAACCCAAATCACAAGATTTGCTTTAGTAGTAGACATGCATTCAGAATGTTACCTCAGCACTTCAGAGGTGAAAGAAAACATCTAGCTCTTCAACCATTTGAGGAAGATAAATTTTGTATTTCACATCTGTCAGAGGGTTTATGTGATTTAAGAGATATGTGACCTCAGAGCTAATCCTTATCCTCTTGGCTTAGAATTTCACATCAACCTAAATTTGAAATGCCTTAATATAATTCTGTGGAGGCCACAACTCTGAAAAACATTGTTTCTTATGGCCTAAATGTTGAAGGTATTATCCTTCTAACAGGAAGTTTTGGGATAAATTTAGGGTCTGTGAAAGCATAGGATTAAGAGGCTGGGGGCAGCACAAATAGATTAGCATTCATAAAGAGAAGGGTATGTTGGCCTCTGCCCCTGAGTAACGGGTATGGGCTTTTACCTTTCTGAATATGTCAGACATGGTGAGACTTGACCCATGTAATTGCTACAGATTGGAATTACCCTGGGTACTTTGCATGTTGCTTCCAGTGACCTGTGTCTGTATCTTTGGATTCACAGATATAAGAGTCTAAGGGTGGTCTGAATCAGTGAAGAAGGCAGACATGAGAGGCCAAATTGCACTGTCCAAACCTGGCAGCACAATATGTCCACACATACTTGCATTTTACCAAACTTTCTTGATCTTAACTCTGGGAATCATAATACATTTCACAGAGTCATAGTATGTCAGAGCTGAAAAGGGCCTTAGAAATTATCTAAACCCATCATGGCTGGATGGAGAAACAGAGACCCAGAAAGGGGAAAGGATTTATCCAAGGTCTCAGAAATATTACATGCTAGGACCCTGGTATCTGTTTTTCTTTCTACTACCCCAAAGTATCTCCTTGGAGAAAACACAAGTCAAAGAAAATGTACCTCCTAACTCAGTGAGTGGCACCACCACTTCTGGAATTCCTATTCTTCCATTGAATCTTCCTGGCTAAATGCCATCTGGAAATGTTCCCACACTTTGCCTCTCTGGTCCTGCCCTACAGCCTCTTTGTGCTACAAAAGAAAATCTTGCTACAAATTCATTGTCCTCAATCTCAGCTGGGTCCTTGACACTTCTTGGCCTTCATTTTTGTTGTTATTTCTTTCAGTGATTCTCCCACAAATTTTCTGCCTTTAAGTCCCTTATGCAACCATCAGCAGATGTTGTTGCACTATTTCACCAGTAGAATTAAAGTCATCAGACATGAGTTTACCCAGCTTCTTACTCCTCCACCTATAGTATATTTCACTTACATCCAATTTTTCTCCTTTCCTCCATTTTCAGTGGAAGATGTATTCTTTCTCCCATTCAAGACTCTCCTTACCCCTGTTCTTGGCCCCACCTTCAATCATCTCCTC
Organism: Giraffa tippelskirchi; assembly: GCF_054371585.1. NCBI lineage: Eukaryota > Metazoa > Chordata > Mammalia > Artiodactyla > Giraffidae > Giraffa > Giraffa tippelskirchi. The sequence continues at coordinate 15,747,425 of NC_137289.1, read as the reverse complement.
TTCTGAGACCAAATAGCTACTCTTTATTCTATGTCTACATCTTCCCTTTCTCTCTACCAATTTCCGCAGTCTGTCTGCCTGCCCATTTGTCTATTTAACATTTATTTATCTATTAATCTATCTCTTTGTGTACACATGCATGTGCATATATTCAAATAATTATTTCATACACCAGTCATACAATACTGGTAGATGAAAAGGAAGTAACTTTCATATTCTAATGTCATTTCCCCCTCCCCCCACACATATATCTCATTTCGTTTTTCCCCTGTGGTAAATATTCCTCAGATAGCTCAAGGAAAGGGACTGACTATGAATTAGATCAATCAACTTGCTTTTATAACATTTAATAAACAAACTGCACTGAGAAGATAGAATGTTTAATACAGGAGGAGAATAGAACCAGGGCTATATGTTGAATCTTGGCATGGGAACTGGGCCATGAGCAAATCTCAGTGGTCTTTGGATAGAGCAAGAGGGTATACAAAAGCATAGAATGGACTGGGTGAAGGAAGAGAAGGCTAAGATGAGAATGCTGCTTAGTTGCTCAGTCGTGTCCAACTCTGTGACCCCATGGACTGTAGCCCTCCAGGCTCCTCTATTCATGGGATTTCCTAGGCAAGAATACTAGAGTAGGTTGCCATTTCCTTCTCCATGGGATCTTCCTGACCCTGGGATCGAACCTGTGTCTCTAGTCTCCTGCATTGGCAGGTGGATTCTTTACCACTGAGCCACCAGGGAAGCCCTAAGATGAGAATACATGAAAACAAATCATAAATAGAGTTATGAATTTGAGTCTAAGATGGTTTGAACAAGCAGACTTCACAGGTGAAATGAAAGGACTTCCAAAAATCAGAATTTGTACAAAACAGAGCAGACAAAAATAAGGAAGAGAAAAGGGCTGAAAAAGAGGCCTCCCACGAGGCCATTTAGTCAGGACAGAAACAGGTTAATTTTGAAACAAACCTACTGCCTGGTATATTTGTTTTCTATTGCTGCTTAAGAAATTACCACAAACTTGGTGGTCCGTAAAGCATCACAAAGTATTATGCTTGCAACTCGAGATGTCAGAAGTCCAAAATTAGTCTCGCTGGGTTAAAATCGAGGTTTTGGCAGGGCTACATTCCTTCTGGAAGTTCTAAGGGAGAATCCATGTTGTTGCCTTTCCAACTTCTAGAGACTGTCCACATTCCTTGGTTCATGGCCCTCTTCTTCCATTTTTAAAGCCAGCAGCATCGGGCCAATTCCTTCTCATACCGTCATCTTACTGGTTCTCTCTTCTCCCACCCTTTTCTATTTCTAAAGATGCAATGTGATTACATTGAGCCCATCTGAATAATCGATCTCAAGTTCTGCTGATTAGCAACCTTGCAACCTTCATTCTCCTTTGCCACATAACCTAACATAATCACAAATTCCAGGGATTAGGACCTGGACATCTTAGGGAGGAGGCTCACTATTCCACCTCCCACACCTGGCCTGCCCAATGCACCATGAAGACCTGAAGAGGAGCCATCATCAGGGAGAGAAAAATGAGAAGTTACTTTTCATTTTCCCGAAGTCTGCTCAGACTGAGCAGAGGCTCAAAACATTCCTTGGGTCTGGCCCTGAGGCATCTCTTGAGCACTAGGTAGCAGAACCTGCTGGATATAATACCAAGACCAACAACTTGCATGCTTGCTCAGGAAATGACAGATGGATGGATACATGAGGTTGAGTTAGTCTCACAGTTGTATCCCTCCAGAGCCAGGGATCTGATAGATCCCCTGAGTCCCTCTCATATCTTGGCAGGGGTTGATAATGCCGTCACCATCCCCTGAGACTCCACACTTTTATTTTTCTCTGTTTTAAATGGAAAAAAAAAAAAACAGTGTTAAAACAAAGCATCTGACCAAATGATCTGTGGAATTGCTATGGCTTCTCCTGCTGACTGCAATCACCCAGGGACTGTTCAGCTGAGCTCAAGAAGAAGACAGAGCCTACGCAGAAAATATTTTAGCAGATTGATTTTTCATTGAGTATATTGTATATTCTGCCACCCATAATTTAACAGGGTCCAGTATGCCCATTTTGATAGTCACCTTCATATTCATTACAAATATAATAGTCTTTTCTAAATCAGCACAGAAATAGAGGGTTGACAGTTTAAGGAACACAGAAACATGGAATTTCCTGATCCATGTGAAGTCTTGGGTCAAAGGGACACCCCACTTGTTAGTTTTACTGTTTCATCATTTCAAAATGTATTGCCCTATTAATTAGAGCCTGAAATGCCAAATTATGCCCAGAAGCAGCACATTACAGGAGCAGAGATGAAAGAAGATTCCTATAAAGAAATGACATTTTTTACTGTAAAAAATAAACAAAATGAAACAAAAAGGACAAACTGTAACTGTCATTTGAATTAACTAGTACATTAGAACTTCATATAGCTTGTAATAATATTTATCAGTCAGGATTTGGTCAATGAAGAGGAAACACTATGAGTGATGATTTATTATAGGAATTTCATGTTATAGGATCCTAAGTTATCTATGTAAGGATGTTGCTTTTACATCTGCTGTCAGGCATAAAGTCATCAAAGTCAGGGAGGAAAGATGGGCACAGAGTGAGGAGAGGAGGGCCAAACTGAAACCTATGAGGATAAACTGGAATGTATGGGGATCAAGGAAAACTTTAAAGGACAAAAGAAGCTACAAGAACAAACAAACCTGCAAAGATAAACTGGAATCCATGAATACAGTTTAAAACCATCATTCCTGTCTCACCATCACAATGTGGGTGACCTACAGATCTTCACTGCATGAGCCCATCACCACTCTTCATTTCTGCTAAACAAGTCCCTTGGTCAAAAGCAATGCAGTGTGGAATATCATGAAGGGAAGAAGATGCTGACAGTGGTTTTGGCAGAACTATTGCAGGCAGGAATGGTAAATCCATATACAGTGTGTCTATTCCAGTGAGAACATTCACTGCCCTTTCCATTAATGCAAGTAGTCCAATGCACTCATTCCTCTGGTGCTGTATTAAGAGCTCACTGTTGATCTCTATTTTGGCAGGTTGGGCACTAAGCAGTGGCTGGAGCCAGATAAACCTTGGTAGGTAGAAGTCCACATTGCTCTGGCATCATCTCCAATCTTGTCACTAACTACTGTTTTCATGATGAGCTCTGACCAGGGTTCAGTTCAATTCAATTCAGTCACTCAGTCATGTCTGACTCTTTGCGACCCTATGGACTGCAGCACACCAGGCTTCCTTGTCCATCACCAACTCCCAGAGCTTACTCAAACTCATGTCCATCGAGTCGGTGATGCCACCCAACCATCTCTTCCTCTGTCGACCCCTTTTCCTCCCACCTTCAATCTTTCCCAGCATCAGGGTCTTTTCCAATGAGTCAGTTCTTCACATCAGGTGGCCAAAGTATTGGAGTTTCAGCTTTAGCATCAGTCCTTCCAATGACTATTCAGGACTGATTTCCTTTAGGATGGACTGGTTGGATCTCCTTGCAGTCCAAGGGACTCTCAAGAGTCTTCTCCAACACCACAGTTCAAAAGCATCAATTCTTCGGTGCTCAGCTTTCTTTATGGTCCAACTCTCACATCCATACATGACTAGTGGAAAAACCATAGTTTTGACTAGACAGACCTTTGTTGGCAAAGTAATGTCTCTGCTTTTTAATATGCTGTCTAGGTTGGTCATAATTTTTTTCCAAGGAGCAAGCGTCTTTTAATTTCATGGCTGCAGTCACCATCTGCAGTGATTTTGGAGCCCTCCAAAATAAAGTCTGTCACTATTTCCACTGTTTCCCCATCTATTTGTGTCAAAGGTAGATGGGGAAATAGGCTAGCTGGCTGGCATTCACAGAACCGATAAACTTATCCACCTGATAACTAAGCTATTTGTCTGCTGAGTCACTCTTTGATATTCACCTGGAACACAAATATCCTCATCCTTTGTGCCCATTCAGAAAGGTCTGTCCATATACTTCTTCCCAGGTCTTGTCACCACATTTCCAATTTTACTTTTCTCCAAGTCCATGGACATCCAGCCAAACCATTAGCCATGCTTGTGAATCAAGGTTGACCTGTGCCTTTTAAGCACAATGAACAACCAGGTGCACTGATCAAAGTTTTGCCCACTGGGAGGATTTCTCTTCACAACTTTTTCCCAGGGCTATCCACAGTGAGGCTGGTGTGGCCCATGTCAACTTTTGGTTCCTGCATATTGTAAACTGAGCTCAAGTTTTTTTTTTTTTTTCCTTTTTCAGATAACTGGTCATAGGTGACTCCCCATGAGACCATAGATGTGGACAGGGAGAGAGAAGATAATGTAGCAGTGGTAAGGGTGGTGGGCATCTGAGCACTTGCTTGTGGAATTTACTTGTGCCTCCAGAACTTGCTTGAGGCTGAGCTAATGTATACCTGGCTGACTGCTGCTGTGCAGGACCAACTTTGTGTGTCACTGGAGCAGACAACACCCAATTTATAAGGGTGACTTAGGCACATGGTAACTTGAGGGTTTCCACTGGGGCACAGTAGCAAATAAGAAGCTATTTATCAAAAGGAGAATACCTGCAGAGGATGGCATTTCTCTGCTCCCAAATTGTAAAGGTCTATGGTGTGATTCACCAATAGGGACTTGACAAAAGATCTATAGAGCATCTCTCTCTGCTACTTGCACTTCAAGCACCATCAGCTCTGTCAGGTCGTATAGCCTAAGTGGTTGAGTAGCTTGTATAGGAGTGCAAATCTGATACAAAGCCTTCTCTTGTTCTGAGTCTGCTCAAAACTGGCAGCCTTTGGGGTTACTCAGATAAATTGGACCCCAACTAGAACCACAATGAAGACCCTGATGCCTCCAAAATCTGGAGAGGCCCAGTAAGCATTGTGCCTCCATCACCAAGGAATATGTTGATTTGTTCCAACAATGAAACCATGCCTGAAAGAACATACCTGTCAGTGGAGTTACAACTTGATTGAGTTTGTGATAATACATTCATTCATTCTCCATGCTCTGCCTTCTGCACAAGCTAAACAATCAACTTGGTTGGGCTGTGGTAGGTAGAGGCAATTTTAATGGCTTCCACTTGTTATTCCCCACCCTAATAACCTTCACTTCACAGATCAGGAAACAGGGATTCGGCCATAAAGTGTATTTTTCCAACTATGCATTTGGAACTGGAGAGGTAACTACAGGATGGGATTGAGGACTAGTGGTCCACTGTGAGATAGACCTGAGGTAACACTCTTGATTACTTGCCATGCAAACCCCCCTATTCTGACTGGTGGGCAGCAGTATTTTTGTTCTTCAATAGTGTCATTCATAGTCAGTGTCCAGTAATCCCCCAGATTTCTGATTGCCCCCCTTTTCCTCAATGCACAGTCACCCTGAGAAGTGGCCACAGATCTCTTTCTCCACCTTCTCCAGAGCACTCAGAAGCAGCCAACCAATCCATTATGCTCCTTTTCTTTTTACTAAAATGTTCTATGACAACAGATACTTAGTCCCCCACATCTCATCCTTTATTACAGGTGTTTACAGGTTATTCTTTGTTTTAATTAATTTATTTATTTTAATTGAAGGCTAATTACTTTACAATATCATGGTGTTTTTTGCCATGCATTGACATGAATCAGCCATGGAGGTACATGTGTCCCCCCATCCTGAACCCCCCTCCCACCTCCATCCCCACCCCATCCCTCTGAGTTGGCCCAGAGGGCCAAGTTGGCCCTGCTTCATGCATCGAACCTGGACTGGCAATCTATTTCACATATGATAATATACATGTTTCAATGCTATTCTCTCAAGTCATCCCACCCTTGCCTTCTCCCACGGAGTCCAAAAGTCTCTTCTTTACATCTGTGTCTCTTTTGCTGCCTTGTATATAGGATCGTCGTTACCGTCTTTCTAAATTCCATATATATGTGTTAATATACTGTATTGGTGTACAGATTATTCTTAAGTAGCTGTTTGCCACTACCTAATATGGAGTACCAGGGTTCCTGGTACCTCTAGAAACCAGATAATTAGTGCCTTTTGATCTCATCAGTTTAGAAAATCAATTACCGACAACCTAAAAACAATAAAGAGAATCTATCTTTAAGGGTCTGTGGTTACCCTGGAATTACTTCTAATACCAAATTCTGCACCAGCATTTGATCAGAGAAACAGACTAGTAGGAAAGATCTAGAATAAGTGATTCATCATAGGGACTTGACTTTTTGCAATTGTGTGGTTCATATAAGCAGTCTATGTAAGTCTCTTCTTTAGGAATCTAGTGAGGGTATGAAGTGAGCAGAGCCAGCAGCCAGGAAGGGAAATTGGGTGTGACACAGGGGAAAGGCCTGGATAAACTGCAGCCTGCAAGGACAAAATAAAACCTGCACGTTCCCCTACCTCCTCCACATTTGATGATGGAGAGTGCAGGGTGGACCAGCGCCCTTTACCATAGATGCAAGTGTTCCTGGCTTAGGGCTCAGAGAAGCTGGAAGCAAAATCCTGCAGGAGCTGGAAGAGCTGCAGTCCTTGCTGCTGCCTCACAGCGATAAGGTAAGCCAGATCCGTGACAACATGGCTGAGTTGCAAAATGCCTGGTCCTGCACAAAATTTCAGAGCATAAGAGCGGTTTCTACTTCACTTCTGCCTTGCCAATCTCATGTAGATTCCTCTTTTGGGAAAGCCTTACCCAGAACCACACAGGAAGAGAAATTCAGGGAAAAGTAGTTCCAGCCTTAGCTAAGTTCACACATGAATCCAGCAAACGTTTATCAGGCTCTTCTATGATCATGCTTTATGCTGGGCATTGAGGATATAGAAATATGAGACACAGGCCCTGGTGTCAAGAAAGTTCACAGTTTAAAGGCAGGGAGGGAGCATTTATGTCACTATTCAACTATAGTGTAACATACTATGTGCTCTGACAAATATCATCACATAGAATCATAGGAGATGCTCAATAAATATTTGTTAAACTAACACATATGATAGAAGTATACACTGGTGCTATAGGAATGCAAAACTTGAGGGAGTGTGGCTAAGTGTGGTAGAAGTACTAAAAAAAAAAGGCCATATTGGAAGAAGTAATTCCTGAACCAACTCTTGAAGACTGAGTTGAAGTTAACCAGGTGAAGAAAAAGGAGAAAGGAATTCTAGAGAGCGGAAAGACATGCAAATGAATTAGCATAATGTATTTGGGGAAACATGCCAAACAATGAGAGGCTGGGAGAGGTGCACGGGTCAAATAATGAAGGACTCCAAACCCATGTGAGGGAGTTCTGACTCCCAGTCTTTTAGCAATGTTCTGGTGGTTGTGGTTTAGTTGCTAAGTCGTGTCCAACCCTTGTAGCCTGCCAGGCTCCACTACCCATGGGATTTTCCAGGCAAGAATACTGGAGTGGGTTGCTATTTCCTTCTCCAGGGATCTTTCCAACCTGAGGATGGAACCCGGGTCTCCTGCACTACAGGCATATTCTTTACCATCTGAGCTACCAGGGAATTATCAAATAATTCTGCTTCAAGAGTGTCTTGGCTATTCTTGGCTCTTTGAAGTTTCATATAAATATAAGAATTAGCGTGTCCACTTTCATTTTTAAAAATGTTATATTCTTCCATTTATTTAGCTATTTTAAAATTTTCTTTCAATAGTGCCTGTAGTATTCCAGTCTTGCCCAGCAATTAATTTTCCCTTATATTTGATGTTTCTGATGCTATCATAAATGCATATTTTTCAAATTTCACCTCCTGATTGCTTGTTTCTGGTTTATAGGAATACATTTTTTTACATTGACCAATGGCCTTGCAAAATTCACTTCTTAATTCTCATCCTTTGTTGAGTCTTCTGTATTTTCTTTGTATACATCAGGTAATTTTCAAATACTGACACTCTAATTTTTTCTTTTCCAGTCTTTATACCTTTATTATTATTTTAGCTTGTCTTTTTGCATTGGTTCCTGTCTCCAGTGTAAGGTTTTATAGAAGTACTCATATAAAACATCCTTTTCATGTTCCTGATCTGATGGAAGCCTTTATTTTACCATTACCTGAGATGCTTGCTGTCAGCTTTTATTGGATAAATATTTCTTATCAGATTAAGTATGTTCCCTTCTCTATATAATTTGCCAAGAAGGTATTTTCCCTTAATTTCGAATGGATGTTGAATTTTAACAAATGCCTTGTCAGTATCTATTGAGGATATCATGTGATTTTTCTCTTTTTCTTCTATTAATTAGGCAAATTGCATTGATTGACCTTTGAATATTGAACTCTTCCCTGCATTCTGGAATCAATCTCAGTTGGAAATTTTATATTATCCTTTTTTAAAAAATCACTTGGTTCAACTTGATTATTGTCTCAGGCTGGGTTCCCCAGAAAGCCAACTCTAAGATAGGGTTCAATATGTAAAGTATTTATTATGGGATACCTTTGGGAGCAACAACCTTGTGGAATTGAGGGGAAAGGAGTAGGGGTGGTCAGAGGGAGAAGTCATGATATGATGGAGCTCAAGAACCTCAGCTGATGCTATGGAAAGCTCTAGAGCTAGAATGACCCTTTAATGTTTTGTCAACGGTATAACAGGTACAAGAAAAGTAGTCTGACTCACTCTGTTCTCAGCTTTAGCAGATGATCACTCCAGTTTGTTGTACATACACCTAAGGAAGCAGAGAGTATCTGCTAGTGCTTTCTTTTGGATTTGAATGTCAAGCCAACCAGTTGTGCCCCTCTTCAAAAAGAAATTAAAATTTCTGCTACTCCATTTCCAAAGCATTCTGTGCCGGGCACACACCTTTTTGAAGTTCTTTCTGCTTTCATTTCCAACTCCATTACCACTGATGTGCACAATGAATGTGCTGGCATTGATATTCACATTTAGTTATTCTTACCAGCAGTCAGAATGCCAGATGTCTGCTCACACACAGTTGAGAAGCTTTCCATTCTTTGCATCTCACTTCACTTTTTTAATCTCAATAGATCTAAGAACAGTAACAAAATGCTGATACACTAGTCATTATTTCAGTGCATTTCATTGGCAAGATGGTAACAGAACATCTAGCTCAGAGGGCAGCCAGAGCCTCAGAGCAAAGTCTTAACTCAAGAGCCTTTCGCAAGGATCAGTGTCTTCCTCTCCACCATCATGCTCAGAGAGCTAATCCTTTTAGCTGATATGATTCCCATGCCAATAATCTACAAATATTCCTCAATAGTCCTTCCTGCACATTCAGAATTCACTCCATGTCTTCAATCACCTACTGGATATCATACACAACTTACTACAAAGTCAGTATTTTCAAAACTTAACATCAACCTTTAGGCCAAATCAGAGTCCCCTTCTAACTTATTCCTGTCAATGGCACCACAATCCTTCCTGATACTGGCTCAAAACTGTGTCATGCTTGATCCCTTTATCACTTCAGCTTCACTCTCATACTCAAACCATACCTATGTGCTCTGAAATCCTTGAGCCCATATCTCTGAGCCCAGTCTCTACCCTCTTTAATCTATCCAGATACTGTGGTCATCCAAATCTTGAAGTATCATGTCAGTTGGTTCCTCTGTGAAATAGACACTACTTGAAGTTAGGAGTTCAAGAGCTTTATCAGGAATTGGGGGGGAGTAATATATGCAAGAGATAAAAGTGAGAAGAAACAGGATTGGGCATGAAGAGCATTCAGACCATGCCACTGGCCTGATACTTGAAAAGGGAAGAGGGAGAGGTCATAGAATTTGGGCAGGGGATTCCTTAGACTGCAGTGCTAATCTAATGTGTGTGTGCTAAATTGCTGCAGTATATAGTCTTGGCCAAACCAACGTGGATCTGTGGAGACACAATATCCCTGCCATCAATGAGCTCAGTCAGTTATATGAGACAGTCAATTATTAAGTGGATAATTACAATGAAATGTAGAAAGAGAAAGGAATACCTGGCAGGTTTCTTTCATAATGTTGGACAGATAGGAGGGGTCAGTATTTCAAGCGTAAATACTAGCATGTGTAAAAACATAGAGTTGTGTAAGGGTCTGGTGTGTTAGGGAAGTGGTAAGTTTTATTTGACCATACATGGTGTGGTGAAATGCGTAGGGGAAAAATGAGGCTTAATAAGTGATATCAAATACAGTTCTATGTCCATAACTGTAAGGATCCTGATGATGAAAATATAGGGATCTTCTTATCAATAGATTATGAGGCAAGGATATTTCAAGTATATTATTCTCTGAAATGCATCAGCTTCAATGGTTACTTCTTGGTGGTTTAAACATCTGATTCCCTTCTCCTTTTAACCAGGCAACAGTCCTATCTTTAGAATTTTCAGTTAATCTTCTATTGTGATTCATATTTTTTTTCTGTGTAAGAATTACAATGTATTTCTTTTTTTCCTTGGTTTTTCATTTATTTTTTAAAACCTTTTTATTTTGTATTGGGGTATAGCCAATTAATAATGTTGTGGTAGTTTCAGGTGACTAGTGGTGAGACTCAGCCAAACATATACATGTAACCATTCTTCTTCAAACTCCCCTCCCATCCAGGCTGCCATATAACATTGAGCAGAATTCCATGTGCTATACAGTAGGTCCTTGTTGGTTATCCATTTTAAATATAGCAGTGTCTACAGGTAAACACAAGTTCGTTCTCCAAGTCTGTCTCTTTGTATTTTGTAAGTAAGTTCCTTTATATCATTTCTTTTTAGATTCTACGTATAAGGAATGTCATGGGCTTCCCAGGTGGCTCAGTGTTAAAGAATACACCTGCCATTGCAGGAAATGCAGGAGACATGAGTTCAGTCCCTGGGTCGGGAAGATCTCCTGAAGGAGAAAATGGCAACCCACTCTAGTATTCTTGCCTGACAAATTCCATAGACAGAGGAGCCTGGTGAGTTGTAGTCCATGCGGTTGCAGAGTCGGATATGACTGAGTGACTGAGTCCACATGCATAAGGGATGTTACACGATATTTCTCCTTGTCTGTCTGACTTATTTCACTCAGTATGACAATATATCCATATTGCTGCAAATGGCATTATTTCATTATTTTTAATGGCTGACTAATATTCCATTATATAAATGTACCACATCTTCTTTATCCATTCCTGTGTCGATGTACATTTAGGTTGCTTCCATGTCTTGGCTGGAGAAGGCAATGGCAACCCACTCCAGTACTTTTGCCTGGAGAATCTCATGAACTGAGGAGCCTCGTAGGCTGCAGTCCATGGGGACGCTAGGAGTCGGACATGACTGAGCGACTTCACTTTCACTTTTCACTTTCATGCATTGGAGAAAGAAATGGCAACCCACTCCAGTGTTCTTGCCTGGAGAATCCCAGGGATGAGGGAGCCTGGTGGCTGCCATCTATGGGGTCGGACAGAGTCGGACACGACTGCGGTGACTTAGCAGCAGCAGCATGTCTTGGCTATTGTAAATAGTGCTGCAATGAACATTGGGGTGCATGTATCCTTTTGGATCAATAATACATTTCTTTTAATCCTCCATAACATGGTTGAATGAAGATATGAGTCTGAGCCACCACCTGTATTGTGAATAATGATGCATAGGCAATGGAAAATCAATAGGGTATGTGGAGTTGTGTGTTTATGTGTGAAAGGATGTAGGTAAGCAATACACAGGCATTCAACGAAAATCGCTTTTTTAATGAATGCACTAGAAAAAAATGTTGCAAATTTCCTGTTGATTTACATAGCTCTCAGATCGACTGAGAAGAATATTTTATTTTGAGATTCTATAGAGCTTTCTGATGTACAGTCACTTTAAATTTGGGACTCATTCTTAGTTTACCAAACATAGTCACCCATACCACAGTCTACTATTTAGAGGATGGTAGTTCAGTGGAATCTTGAAATGAGAATATTCAGATAGCATTCCCTTCTGAAACAAATGATCAGAAGTGTTCATTTTGGCCAAAAATATGAAGTTTCTATGGATGGATATAATTTTGAACTCAAATTACTCCTGAAAGAAGAGAATATACATGCTCTGTTATTTTCAGAGATAACGCATTTTACTCTCAAGACTTTGACACATCTTAACAATTACAAAATTTATTGTTCAAGTTGCTGAAGTGTAAATAGACTGGTAATAATCATCTTTCTTTTCATTGAATGTTGACATGACCTCAAGTTTTTCTGTTATTTCTGCCTATTTCTTTATTTAACCATATTTAATTCTATCTTGTGAATGATTTTTTTCACAAAATTTTAGAAATATTTTGAGATAATCTCATTGCATCATGTCAGTGGCATATAATAAGCTTTCCTTATTACTAGTGGTGTTAGCATCGATCATTTACTTAAGATGGTGTTAATTAGACTTCAGGACTGCTAACCTGTACCCCTGTGAGAAAAGAATACCAACTAGAGTAGGATATGATATGATGTAACATCCGCTGGATCATCGAAAAAGCAAGAGAGTTCCAGAAAAACATCTATTTCTGCTTTATTGACTATGCCAAAGCCTTTGACTGTGTGGATCACAATAAACTGTGGAAAATTCTGAAAGAGATGGGAATACCAGACCACCTGACCTGCCTCTTGAGAAACCCGTATGCAGGTCAGGAAGCAACAGTTAGAACTGGACATGGAACAACAGACTGGTTCCAAATAGGAAAAGGAGTATGTCAAGGCTGTATATTGTCACCCTGCTTATTTAACTTATATGCAGAGTACATCTTGAGAAACGCTGGGCTGGAGGAAGCAGAAGCTGGAATCAAGATTGCCAGAAGAAATATCAATAACCTCAGATATGCAGATGACACCACCCTTATGGCAGAGAATGAAGAAGAACTAAAGAGCCTCTTGATGAAAGTGAAAGAGGAGAGTGAAAAAGTTGGCTTAAAGCTCAATGTTCAGAAAACTAAGATCATGGCATCTGGTCCCATCACTTCATGGCAAATAGATGGGGAAACAGTGGAAACAGTGTCAGACTTTATTATTTTGGGCTCCAAAATCACTGCAGATGGTGATTGCAGCCATGAAATTAAAAGATGCTTACTCCTTGGAAGGAAAGTTATGACCAACCTAGATAGCATATTAAAAAGCAGAGACATTACTTTGCCAACAAAGGTCCATCTAGTCAAGGCTATGGTTTTTCCAGTAGTCATGTATGTATGTGAGAGTTGCACGGTGAAGAATGCTGAGTGCTGAAGAATTGATGCTTTTGAACTGTGGTGCTGGAGAAGACTCTTGAGAGTCCTTTGGACTGCAAGGAGATCCAACCAGTCCATCCTAAAGGAAATCAGTCCTGGGTGTTCATTGGAAGGACTGATGTGGAAGCTGAAACTCCAGTACTTTGGCCACCTGATGCGAAGAGTTGAAAAGGGTCGTTGGAAAAGACCCTGTTGCTGGGAAGGATTAGGGGCAGGAGAAGAAGGGGATGACAGAGGATGAGATGGCTGAATGGCATCACCGACTCGATGGACATGAGTTTGTGTAAACTCCGGGAGTTGGTGATGGACAGGGAGTTGGTGATGGACAGGGAGTCAGACACAACTGAGTGACTGAACTGAATTGAACTGAACTGATAGCTCTTTCTGCCTTTATCCTTGCAATATTCAGTCAGCTCCATATTTTACCCACCCCTTTCAGTAAGTTATGTCATACATTTGTATCAAGGTTAACCTCACTTATCACAGTTTGCATTCAATCCCAAGATACCTAATATCCAGGTTACTTTCCATTAAAAAAATAATTTCATATAGTTAAGTTCATTCCTTGTGATGTTCAGTTTTATGGGCTTTTATAAATGCACAGAGTTATGTGTATACCAACCATATAGAACCATTTTCTATACTGCCATATAGAAAATTCCATTATTCTGAATATCACTTCATGAGACACCTTAGCATCATGTAAGAACCTCTGGCAATGCTGATTTATTTTCCTTCCCTACAGTTTGGCCTTTTCTGGAATGCCAATTTAGTCTAACTTCTGTCACTTAGCAAAACATATTTAAAATTTATTTGTGTTATGTGAGTCAATAGGTCATTCTTCTAAAACTGCTGAATAGTATTCCACTGTATGTTATCTCGCAGTTTGTGTATTCATTCACTGTTTGAAGGACATCTTGGTTATTTTCATTTTTTTTTTTTTTTGGCAATAGTGACTAAAGCTGATTTAACATTTACATCCATGTTTTTGTGTGAACTTAAGTTTTTAGTTTACTTGGGTGCATATCTAGGAGTAAGACTCCTGAGTCATATGGTAAGTTCATATTTAACTTTATAAGAAATTAGCGAGTTGTTTTCCAGAATCAGTGTACCACTTTCCATTACTACCAGCAATGAATGAGCATTCCTCTTACTTGGAATTCTCAGGAACATTTGTTACTACCAAGGTTACTTACTTTAGCCATTTTAATAAATGCATATTTGTTTAGCCACTTTAATAAATGTGTACGAGTCTCTCACTGTGCTTTTAATTTGTGCTTCTCTGATGATTAATGATTTTGAGCATCTTTTCATGTGCTTATTTTCCATTCATATACAGTCTTTAGTGAATTGTCTGTTCACATCCTTTTTTGAGTTTTTACTGTTTTTTTTTTTTCTTAATGTTGAGTTTTAAGATTTTTAAATATATCCTGGCTACAAGTCCTTTGTCTGATATGTCATTTCCTTCTAGTCTGTGATTTATTTTTTTTTATTCTTAACAGTTTGTTTCCAGAACAAAAGATTTTTAAAATTACATTTCTTTGCTGAAATCATTGTAGATTCACATGTAGTTATAAGAAATAACAGAGATCTTGTATATCCTTTATCCAACTTCCCCCACTGGTAGTATCTTGAAAAACTATAGCACAGTGTCACGACCAGGATATTGATACTGCTAGAGTCAAGATAGGACATTTGAACTACCAAAAGATCCGTCATTTTGTCCTCATAAAGCTATACCCTCTTCCCTCCAGAGCCAATCCCTGGCAACTACTAATTTGTTTTCTACTTCTGCTGCTGCTGCTGCTAAGTCACTTCAGTCGTGTCCGACTCTGTGCGACCCCATAGACGGCAGCCCACCAGGCTCCCTCATCCCTGGGATTCTCCAGGCAAGAACACTGGAGTGGGTTGCCATTTCCTTCCCCAATGCATGAAAGGGAAAAGTGAAAGCGAAGTCGTTCAGTCATGCCCGACTCCTAGCAACACCATGGACTGCAGCCCACCAGGCTCCTCCGTCCATGGGATTTTCCAGGCAAGAATACTGGAGTGGGGTGCCATTGCCTTCTCCATTTCTACTTTTATAATTTGTCATTTCAAAAATGTTATGTAAGTGGACTCATACAATGTGTAAGTATTGGGCATTGACTTTTGCAAAACATATTTCTCTGGAGAGTCATCCAGTTTGTTGTATGTAACAATACTTCATTTTTACTGCTGAGTAATAGTTCATTCAGTGGTGTGGATGAGAAACTTGTGTTTGTTTTACAATTCACCCATCGAAAGACATCTGGTTTTCCAATTTTTGGCTTTTACAAAGAACCTGTTATAAACATTTTTGAACTGGTAACAAGTAAACACAAGTTTTAATTTTGCTAGGATAATCGCCCAAAAGTGCAATTGCTAGGTAATATCAGTTCAGTTCAGTCACTCAGTTGTGTCCGACTCTTTGCTACCCCATGGACTGCAGCATGCCAGGCCTCTCTGTCCATCACCAACTCCCGGAGTTTACTCAAACTCATGTCCATTGAGTTGGTGATGCCATCCAGCCATCTCATCCTCCGTCATCCCCTTCTCCTCCCACCTTCAAACTTTCCCAGCATCAGGGTCTTTGCCAAAGAGTCAGTTCTTTGTATCAGGTGACCAAAGTATTGGAGTTTCAGCTTCAGCATCAGTCCTTCAAATGAATATTCATTACTGATTTCCTTTAGGATGAATTGGTTGGATCTCCTTGCAGTCCAAGGGACTCTCAAGAGTCTTCTCCAACACCACGGTTCAAAAGCATCAGTTCTTCGGCACTCAGCTTTCTTTATAGTCCAACTCTCACATCCACACATGACTACTGGAAAAACCATAGCTTTGACTAGATGGACCTTTGTTGGCAAAATAATGTCTCTGCTTTTTAATATTCTGTCTAGGTTGGTCATAACCTTTCTTCCAAGGAGCAAGCGTCTTTTAATTTCATGGCTGCAATCACCATCTGCAGTGATTTTGGAGCCCAAAAAAGTAAAATCTGTCACTGTTTCTGTTGTTTCCCATCTATTTGCCGTGAAGTGATGGGACTGGATGCTATGATCTTAGTTATTACCATGAGCTAGGTAATATAGTGGTTCCATTTTAGCTTTTTAAGAAACGGCCAGACTGTTTGGTTCCAATTTTTGGCTATTATAAAGAAAGAAACATTTGTGTACAAGTTTACATGTGAGCATGAGTTTTCTTCTCTTTGGGATAATTGCCAGAGAGTGCAATTGCTAGGTCATAGGGTGACTGCATTTTAGTTTTTTTTTTTTTTTTTTTTTTTAAGAAACTGCCAGACTGTTTTCCATAGTGGCTATACCATTTTACATTTCTACCAGAAATATATGTGTGACCCAGTTTCTCTACATTTTCACAAGTTTTTTTTTACTTTAGCCATTCAAATAGATGTGTAGATATTGAATCAGCACTTCCCTAATATATAATGATGCTGAGCATCTTTTCAAATCCTTGTTTGCCATTGCTGTATCTTCTTGAGTAAAATATCTTGTTCATGTCTTTTGCTCATTTTCTAATTGAATTGTTTGAATTTGTTTATTGACTTTCAGAATATTTTTATATGTTCTAGATATTAGTCCTTTGTAGGATATGTCGCGTGCATATTTTTTCTCCCTGTCTGTACCATACCTTTTCATGTTCTTAACAAGATCTTTCACAGAGCAAAAGTTTTTATTTTGATGAGGTCCAATTTATCATCTTTTCTTTTATGGATCATACTTTAATGTCAAGTCTATGAAATGTTTTCTTAGCTCTAGATCTTGAAGATATTCTCCTATGTTTTTCCTAAAATTTTAATATTTTAATGTTTTACATTTAACTCCATGGTATAGTTTGAGTTAATTTTTCTTAAGGTTTGAGCCTTAGGTCAAGGTTTTTGTTCTTGTTGTTTTGCGTTGGTTTATTTTATTTTATTTTTTTGCCTATGGATGTTCAATTGCTCCAGCACAATTTGTTGACAAGCCTATCCTTCCTCCATTGATTTGCTATTGCGCCTTTGTCAAAAATCAGTTGAACTTTATTTGTGTAGATCTACTTGTAGGTTCTCTATTTTATTTATTGATTTATGTGTCTATTCCTCTGCAATAGTACAGCCTTGATTACTGTAACCATATAATAAGTCTTGAAGTTTGATAGACTGTTTCTTCTCACTTTAATCTTTTTTTTCCAAAATTGTCTTTATGTTTTATGTCTCAAAAACATAATGCTAAGTGAGAAAAGACAAGCACAAAAGATTATATATTGAATGATTCATTTTAAATGTAATTTCCAGAGAAGATAAATCTGCAGAGACAGAACAGTTCACTGTTGGTCTAGGCTTGGGTCTGAGAGTAGGTTTAGATTACACATGGACATGAAGGAACTTTTTGGAGTGATGGAAATGTTGTAAAACTAGACTGCAGGGAGAGTTGCACAACTTTAATTTTGAACAATTGTTCTGATGAACAATTTTGAACAACTCTGAACAACTTCTGATTTTACTAAAATCATTGAAATCTATACTTAGAGTGGGTAAATTTTATGTTATATAAATTATACCACAGTAAAGCTATAAAAAGTGGCAGATGAAAACATGTGATTATCTATGCTGCTACCCAGAATCCCATTAAAACAACAACAAAAAAATAAGACACAGATAAATCATAACCACAAAAAGAACAGGAGAGAAGACTCAGCAGGAGAAATAAATTAACAAAAATCTGAAAGATCTACAGTAGATTAGAAGCTGGGTAAATGGCTTAGAACATAAAGAACTGAAGCCTAAGTAGCAACAGAGGGGAATAACAATAAGACCTGAACTAATCTTTCTTTGTCACACTTAAGCATGGCTAAAGTTAAGGTGATATGAAAGGACTTGTTAAAAATCTTTTAAAAAAGATGCTGTTAGACTTCCTAGTATCCTATACTAATTTGTGGAGCCCCATGTCTGTCCCAACACTTTGACGTGATATTTAATTTCTGGAGGAATTTTACATGCTAAAGTAGGAAGTCAAGAAATTCCTGGAGTAACAGGCAAATTTGGCCTTGGAGTACAGAATGAAGCAGAGCAAAGGCTAATAGAGTTCTGCCAAGAGAACGCACTGGTCATAGCAAACACCCTCTTCCAACAACACAAGAGAAGACTCTACACATGGACATCACCAGATGGCCAACACTGAAATCAGACTGATTATATTCTTTACAGCCAAAGATGGAGAAGCTCTATACAGTCAGCAAAAACAAGACCGGGAGCTGACTGTGGCTCAGATCATGAACTCCTTATTGCCAAATTCAGACTTAAATTGAAGAAAGTAGGGAAATCCACTAGACCATTCAGGTATGACCTAAATCAAATCCCTTACGATTGTACAGTGGAAGTGAGAAATAGATTCAAGGGATTAGATCTAATAGAGTGCCTGAAGAACTATGGATGGAAGCTTGTGACATTGTATTGGAGGCAGGGATCAAGACCATCCCCAAGAAAAAGAAATGCAAAAAGGCAAAATGGCTGTCTGAGGAAGCCCTGCAAATAGCTGTGAAAAGAAGAGAAGCAAAAGGGAAAGGAAAAAAGGAAAGATATACCCATTTGAATGCAGAGTTCCAAAGAATAGCAAGGAGAGATAAAAAAAGCCTTCCTCAGTGATTAATGTGAAGAAATAGAGGAAAACAACAGAATGGGAAAGACTAGAGATCTCTTCAAGAAAATTAGAGATACCAAGGGAACATTTCATGCAAAGATGGGCACAAGAAAGGAGAAATGGTATGGACCTAACAGAAGCAGAAGATATTAAGAACAAGTTGCAAGAATACACAGAAGAGCTGTACAAAAAAGATCTTCATGACCCAGATAATCACGATGGTGTGGTCCCTCACCTAGAGCCAGACATCCTGTAATGCGAAGTCAAGTGGGCCTTACAAAGCATCACTGCGAACAAAGCTAGTGGAGGTGATGAAATTCCAGTTGAACTATTTCAAATCCTAAAAGATGATGCTATAAAACTGCTGCACTCAGTATGTCAGCAAATTTGGAAAACTCAGCAGTGGCCACAGGACTAGAAAAGGTCAGTTTTCATTCCAATTCCAAAGAAAGGCAATGCCAGAAATGCTCAAATTATCACACAATTGCAATCATCTCACACACTAGCAATGTAATGCTGAAAATTCTCCAAGCCAGACTTCAACAATACGTACACCAAGAACTTCCAGATGTTTAAGCTGGGTTTAGAAAAGGCAGAGGAACCAGAGATCAAATTGCCAACATCCGCTGGATCATCGAAAAAACAAGAGAGTTCCAGAAAAACATCTACCTCTGCTTTATTTACTATGCCAAAGTCTTTGACTATGTGGATCACAATAAACTGTGGAAAATTCTGAAAGAGATGGGAATACCAGACCACCTACCTGCCTCTTGAGAAATCTGTATGCAGGTCAGGAAGCAGCAGTTGGAACTGGACATGGAACAACAGACTGGTTCCAAATAGGAAAAGGAGTCCGTCAAGGCTGTATATTGTCATCCTGCTTATTTAACTTATATGCAGAGTACATCATGAGAAATGCTGGGCTGGAGGAAACACAAGCTGGAATCAAGATTGCCAGGAGAAATATCAATAACCTCAGATATGCAGATGACACCACCCTTATGGCAGAAAGTGAAGAAGAACTAACGAGCCTCTTGATGAAAGTGAAAGAAGAGAGTGAAAGGGTTGGCTTAAAGCTCAACATTCAGAAAACTGAGATTATGGCATCTGGTCCCATCACTTCATGGGAAATAGATGGGGAAACAGTGGAAACATTTACTGATTTTATTTTTCTGGGCTCCAAAATCACTGCAGATGGTGATTGCAGCCATGAAGTTAAAGGACGCTTGCTCCTTGGAAGAAAAGTTATGAGCAACCTAGACAGCATATTAAAAAGCAGAGACATTACTTTGTCAACAAAGGTCCATCTGGTCAAAGCCATGGTTTTTCCAGTAGTCATGTATGGATGTGAGAGTTGGACTATAAACAAAGCTGAGCACTGAAGAATTGATGCTTTTGAACTGTGGTGTTTGAGAAGACTCTTGAGAGTCCCTTGGACTGCAAGGAGATCCAACCAGTCCATCCTAAAGGAAATCAGTCCTGAATATTCATTGGAAGGACTGATGTTGAACCTGAAACTCCAATACTTTGGCCACCTGATGTGAAGCACTGACTCATTGGAAAAGACCCTGATGCTGGGAAAGATTGAAGGCAAGAGGAGAAGTGCATGGCAGAGGACGATATGGTTTGATGGCATCACTGACTCAATATACATGAGTGTGAGCAAGCTCTGGGAGATGGTGAAGGACAGGGAAGCCTGATGTGCTGCAGTCCATGGGGTCACCAAGAGTTGGACAACGAGTGAGCCACTAAACAACAACAAAGTGCCTCTGTATTTTTAATTTCATTGTCCGTAGTTTTTATGCTATTATATAGATAAACAACAGATTTTTGTATGCTTATCTTGTATTCTGTGATATTGCTGAAATCATATATTAGTTGTAGAACCTTTTCTTTTTCTTGTAGACTTGGGATTTTCTAGGCAACCATGTCATTTGCCAATGGGTCTTTTTTTTTTTTTTTTTTTGCTCCTTTCGGATCTGTATGCCTTGCCTTTCATTTACTTGCCTTACTGCACTGGCGAACAATTTCTGTACTATGTTGACTGAGAGTGGTAAGAATATACATCCTTGCCTTGCTCCTGATTTGGGGGAGCAGTGTGAGGTTTTAGTCTTTTGTCATTAAGAGTAAAGTTATCTTAAAGTTTCTCTATATGCTCTGTATGAAGGTGAGGAAGTTCCCCCTGTTTATATTTTTTCCAAATCATTCTTCATGAATGGGTTTTTAATTTTATCCAATTATTTTCTGCAACAGTTGATATCTTGTGATATTCTTCTTTAATGTGATGGATTACATCAATATTTTAATTGTTGACCCAGTCGGACACAACTGAGTGACTGAACAACAAGAAAGAAGGCACTGGATGGAGACTGTAAAGTGGGAGCTGGAAGAAGAGATTTCTTTCTGTGTGCCATTTTCTGTGTGGTAGCAAGCAGAGCAGCATGCAGGAGTCCCAGCAGCCTTCACAGTTCAGCCGAGGGTGCCTTCTGGCTCATTTCTTCATCTCCAGAGCAGCAGGCTGCTCTTACACCTCAGATGCAGGCACCCTCTGGCAAGTTGCTTTGTCACCAGAGTGGCTGCCGTGCTCACAGTTCGCCAGCACATGCCCCAACACCCCAGTTTCTTCATTATCACAGAAGTACAGCACATTGCTGTGGCAGCCACCACGTCTCCTCAGAAATCTGCAGCTCAGCCTTGCAGGAGTCTGTCTCTGTTTCTCGGTTCTCTTCCTACTCACATATCCCTTGGCACTGGCTACCTCTGCACACCTTGGAATTCTGTTACCCCCTTTACAGTTAACTACCGCTTACCTAATTACATCATTCTTTCTGTTAACATTTCCATGTACAAACTACTAGTGTGAATTCTCTCTCATGACTGACCTCCAAGCACTCTATCAATTGTCTTACATAAAAGGGTTGTCCCAAGGCCAGCACAACGGTATCCTGACAGCAAGAATAGACAACTTCTAGTCAGATCATGGATTTGAATCCCCCTTTTGGAGCAGGACTCTGGACCAAATGAGGTTCATTCAGGACTTAGGATGATACTTAGGATGATACTCTTCATGCATTATTAGACCTCATTCATTCAAGTATGAGTGAACTTGTGTGTGTGTGTGTGTGTGTATGTGTGTGTGTTAGTTGCTCACTCCTGTCCAACTCTTTCTGACCCCATGGACTGTAGTCTGCCAAGCTCCTCTGTCCATGGGGATTCTCCAGGCAAGAACACTGGAGTGGGCAGCCATCCCCTCCTCCAGGGGATCTTCCTGACCTAAAGATTGAACCCACGTCTCTTATGTCTCCTGCATTGGCAAGTGGGTTCTTTACCTAGCTCCATCTGGTAAGCCCAAATATTGCAATTGTGTGCATGCTAAGTCACTTCAGTCATTTCCAATTCTGTTACCCCATGGACTGTAGCCCACTAGGCTCCTCTGTCCATGGAATTCTCCAGGCAAGAATACTGGAATGGGTTGTCATGCCCTCCTCCAGGAGATCTTCCTAACCCAGGGATCGAAACTGTGTCTCTTATGTCTCCTGCATTAGCAGGCGTGTTCTTTACCACTAGCGCCACCTGGGAATCCCTATTATCACTATTATCAGTCCCAAGTATACATGAAGATTTGAAAGGAAAAACACCTTTAGAAATTTCACAACAAATATGAACATGTTATTGACTAGAATGCAAGATTTTCATTAATTTAGAAGATTCAATATGAGATCTCAAAGCAATACATTAAACACTGTCCTCTGTGGGGGAACTTGCCTGGGAAAGTTGGAGAGCTCTGTGTGCTACCCTGCTGCCTCTCATTCCCATCTGGCCACAAGTCCTCTGACCTGTGACTCCTGCCTCACTTGAGGGGCTTTGTGTCTCTGATAAACCTACATTTCCCCTTGGAGCTGCTTGGAGAAAAGCTCTCTGTAACTGTTAAAGTGAGCTGACTAAAACATTGTGACTATAGTTTTCCAAGAAATTTGCCTAATGAAGGAACTCATCTAGAATTTTGCACTTTAACTTAGGAGTGATGCAGAACTCTCCCATTCTTCTTTTGGTGCTAGTTTCTTAATTATATACTGCAGGGGAAGCACAGGGTGAATAGGCAAGGCCCCTTGGGCCCATTATGCCAACACGATGTAGGGAATGAGTTGCCTTGTTACTGCTTGTTCCAAAAGTTCTCATTAATGTGATTAATATGGATAGAGCTGTCAGCTTTCATTTTCACTAGACAATAAAACAAGCCTAACCTTGTACCTAGGAGGCTAACAGCTGAGAGGCAGATGAGACAAAATTGGGATCTCATTAAAATCAAGTATATTATGATTTTTGAAATTATAAACTCAAAATATATTGCATTAAAATGACTAAGTTTGCCATTTGACTAAGTCACAAATTGATCAGTTTTGAGAAATGTCTATACGTAGCCTTTAAAGACTGGGACAAATTGTCCCCAAAATGTTTCTTGATATTCTAAGAAGGGTAGGAAAAATATTAATATTGCAGAAATCTCAAAAAGTGAACACTTCCAGGAAACACTAGGGTAAAGCAAATAGATACCCACCTTGTGAGGAGGTGGGTATAAAAGCAGAACAAATGAATGCTTGGGGTTGTGGAAATGGGCCTGTCATTTTCCAAGAACCCACTATGTGTTAGGTGAAATACTGGAAGCTGAGAATGTAGTGCTAAATAGAGAGATTCTTTGTCTGGACAGAGCTCCTGGTTGAATGGAGAAGAATAAAGCAAGAAAATTGGCAGTCCAGTCTAGTAACTAAGAAGGTAGAGGTATGGAGCACACCAAAGAGGAGCACCTCATGAGACTTGGAGATAGCAAGGGAATAAGGCATCCATTGAACTAATTTTAAAGGAGAAAGAGTGATGGAAAGTATTGGCAGATTTACTCTGGAGGCAAGAAAACTCCTGGCAAAGAAGTATGGACCTCAAAAAAATTTGAAAATAGAATATGATCCAGCAATTTCACTTCTGAGTATATATCCAAAATAATTGCTAGCAAGGATTTGAAAAGATATTTGTATACCCAGGTTCATAGAAGCATTATTTAAAATAGCCAAAAAGTTGAAACAATCCAAATCTTCATCAGTGAATGAATGGATAAGTAAAATATGGTATATACATACAACTGAATATTATTTAGCCTTAAAAAGGAAGTAAATTATGACATATGCTACAACATGGATGAAACTTAAAGACATAATACTGAGAGAAACCAGACACAAAAATACAAATGTTGTATGATTCCATTTGTATGAGGTACCTACAATAGTCAAATTTACAGAGGCAGAGAGTAGAATAGTGGTTACCAGGGGCTAGGGGCAAAGGGAAATGGGGAATTGTTTTTTAATGGGTACAAAGTTTCAGTTTGGGAAGATGAAAACATTCTGGAGAAGGATAGTGGTGATTGCACTATAGTTGCAGAATAGCGTGAGTGTACTTAATGCCTCTGAACTGCACACTTACAAAAGGTTAAAGTGGTACATTTTGTGTTATGTGTATTTACCACAAAAAATAAAAGAAGGGATGGAGATACCAATATCTTTCCTTTTTGAGATTAAGTGTTGTTAGGACATTTTTAATGTTTGAGATGATATGGTTCCAACTGAGATCAGTGAGCTGGAACAAAGACCAACAGTCCCTTAAGGAATAATAAATCATGGGGGGAATATGGAGTATGGACCAGCCATCCCGGCTCATCATTTGAGCCTACATTCTGATTTGAGAGGAGAGGCTGCTTGTGGCACACTATGTTGAGAGGTTGGAAACTGTTCCTGGTCTTGCCTTTGAATTAATGGCTATTTGAGAATGTGTGACTTAAAAAAAAAAAAAAAAAAGCCCAGACAGACCATGGGTGAAAGTGTTGAAAACCATAGCTGACCATAACTCCAGAGGAGAGAACTTCCTCTTTTATCTTCCTTCTCTGGAGCATGGGAAGTTACTGCAGTAGTAGCAATGAAGCCATCACAGTGATGAATAGGTGAAAAATCAGTATGTGGGATGGTTTACTTTTAACAATGTATCTATGAGAGCAAGCACTTTTGCTTGTTCTATAGAGGTGCTCAAAAGAAGTGGGGTTGGCCTAATGGCAAACCTGGTGGTAGTAATGCTGATATTTTGGTGGTAGTAGTGGTGTCAGGTCTCTTCGTAATTCCTGAGTATGGGTTCACACTCCTTGGCATGATGGCATAGTCCAGCTGGCCTTCCCAAAGCAAGCAAGTTCTGGTGTCAGTGGTAGCCTTCTCCGGTATCAAGGGGGCATATCAGATTTCCAAGTTAAGAGCCAAATGGGAGCTATTAGAAATGAAGAGTGGGATTATGCCAATAGAAATGACCCTGTGTTGGAGAAAAAATGGTTCTCATGGTGAAAAAATGAGTGCTAAGTCATTAATTTTACTTCTAAAGATAAGTATGTGATCCTAGACTGGTGAAGTAGTGCACAGCTGTTACTAAGAGATAGAAGAGATAAAATTCTAAGCCAAAAAAGCAACAGTTATAAAGCCACTGAGTCCTCCCAACAACCTCATGATGCCTGTATTATTATGCCTCATGTGTTGCTGAGAGAACTAAGATCCAGCAAGTTTAAGTAATTTCTTCTGAGGACAAGTGTCTAGTGAGTTGGTACAACGGGAATTCCAGCTCAGATGTTGAACTCCAAGTCCTTTGCTCTCATCACCACAGTGTGTGAGTTCCAGTTATAATATCTGGCTGATGAACTCAATAATAAAAATATGTCAGCATTTCAGTCTTCATCCAGCAATTCTGAGACTGTGTAGCCATAAACAAAGGCAAGTTTGCAAAGAATCTGACAGACTTACCAGGACTGCTAACAAACTTCCAACTCCATCCAAATCAGGTGACAATCAGATAGCAAAATGAGTAAAATCTGAGGACCCTTACTTTCCGTACAATCTGTAGAAGACACCTGGTATTTGAAAGTCATCACTAACTGTCTTTTTCTGTATATAAGGCCTGTTTCCAAAAAAACCCTCAAGAACTCAGTTCCTGGTATGTAGGTGTTATTCAATAAATATTATAGTTGAATTGAATGAAAACAAATCCCTGCCTACTCCCATTATGTCTGTACAAAACCGTATTTTGAATATATTTACATTTTAAAAATTCCATATTTAATGGGAAAAAAAAAACCTGGTTTATTGGACTTCAATTTGATGAATTTTTCCTTCTTTAGTTGGTGCTTCTCTTATTCTGTAAAAACTGCCAAAACTGTGGGGGACTGTGGCCAAGCAAATCAAAGAAAGGGGGCCGCAGCCAGATAAAATCAAGTTTGCCCATGCAGTTGAGGAGGAAGGCTTCCGTATGCAGCTCGTGTAAACGTTTCTAGATCTACTTTATTCAGGACAACAACTGTCCCTGAGGCTGTCAAGATTTGCCTTTCCCCCTGAATGTTCATTATGGCAAAAAGGTTTTCCTTCCTAAAAATAGAGAACTAAGGCAGCAGCGATGTAATTTAGGATTCTAGCCCAATGCCAATACCACTTTTGATGAGAAACTGTTTCTACACAGCACTCCACAGACACTTTGGGAGAAATATACTAGTGCCTGGGGGAGGCTCTGGCATTAACAGGTTCTACCCATCAAGCATTCATCCAAATTGTACTTTCTCTATATGAGCACTGGAGGGAGATTTCTGTATACAAGCTTCTGATTGGCTACTGCAAAGTCTATTTTGCAGATTTCAATATCAAATAAATCAGAACCCTTTCCAACTGGAATGGCCAAAAAGAGGCACTGATTTGGGCCCTGATTAGTTTCAGCTCAGCCACTGTTTTCCTTCAGGCAGCCTTTTTTCTCTGGTGTACTGGGATGATATAGATGTTTCCAGCATCCTCTTCTAAAGAAGAGCCTATTTAGGTGATAAACTGGCTTAGTTTTGAGAAACGTTTTTGGAAAATTCAAGCATATGCTGAAGTAGAGAAAATAATATAACAAATCTGCATATATTCTTTCTCCCCCCTACCGGATTATTTTAAGGCGAATCCTAGACACCAAACCATTTTATCCATAACTACGTTAGTATGTATGTCTAAAATGTGTAAAACACAAACACAAGACCATTAGCTTGCCTAAAAATGTAATGATAATCCTTTCATATCACCAACTATCCAAGTAGTATTTTTATCTGGATGAATTTAAGATTTTCCTTAACTGCTGTTCTCTTTTTTAATTTTAGATTTATTTTTTATTAAGGTAAAGTGGTCTATAACATTATGTAAGTTTAACGTGTACAAAATTCTGTTTTGCTTTTTTATACATTACAGTGTGCTCACCACCAAAAATTTAGTTTCTATCCGTCACCATGCATTTGATGCCCTTTACCGTTTCACCCTCTCCCCACCCCTTCCCCTCTGATAACCTCTACTCTGCTCTCTATATATCAGTGTTTGTTTTTGTTTTAACTTTGCTCTCTTCCAGGTCCCTTTGGCGATTTTCTCTTACACTTCTGAGTTCAGTTCCTGTGATGTATAATGAGGAGAATTTTATTCACCAGAAATTCTCCATGAGGAGAATTTATGGTTAAAAAAAAAGGCAGAGAGGGAGGGAGGAATAATGCCTCCCAAGCAGCTTTTTGTCCTTGCGTCCACTGTGATCAAGAGCAAACCAGTGGACATGGGGCCTCCAGGTTCTCTGATGTCTGTTGGTACAGTGGGGCCAGTGGGTGGGAGCATAGCATTGGTGGCCCTTCTGGGGTACAGGTTAGGGTTTCCATATTTAGCGAATAAAGATACAGGACACTTGATTAAATATAAGTTTCAGATAAACGGCAAATAATCTTTTTACTATACATTTGTCCCAGATATTGCATGGGCTGTAGTATACCAATAAAGAGTCATTGTTTATTTGAGATTCCGATTTAACTCTGCCCCTGTATTTTACCTTGGGCTTCCCTTATAGCTCAGTTGGAAAGAATCTGCCTGCAATGCAGGAGACCTGGGTTCGATTCCTGGGTTGGGAAGATCTCCTGGAGAAGGAAATGGCCACCCACTCCAGTATTCTTGCCTGGAGAATCTAATGGACAGAGGAGCCTGGTGGGCTACAGTCCATGAGGTTGCAAGAGTCGGACACGACTTAGCAACTAAATCACCACCATATTTTATCTTACAACCTTAAGACACATGGCAAAATGGATTTGGCATAGGGAAGAGCTCATGAAGCCTTGGTTTCTTGCAGAGTTCTGAGTGCTTGTAGGAGCCGAAGGCATGGGAGAAATGGAGGGAACGGGAGCTTTTAAAGGTGTTTTGGGGTTCTTAATTATAGCGTTTTGAATGTTTTTTGAAATATTTGAGTAAAATTCAGAATTATATTTAGGTTTCTTGAATGTGACACCACTCTGAGACTGAATCATCACTCAGAGTTTGATTATTTTTTTGCCTCTTCCAAAGGAACTGGGCTCCCTCAGCGTGGTTTCTGAGATGACCTTCTATTAACTGAATCACAGTAGGGGAAGCAAGAGAATATTTTGATATTTGCCTAGACACTCTAAAGGCTTCCCATTCTTTTCAGTTTGCTCCGCATTTCTAGCCCCTGCCATAAACTTGGAGTAGTGTGCATGGTCTATTTATACAGTGAAAACAGGAAAACTTTAATTTCCATTTCTCCTATTCTGAAACTTGAACAGAGAAAGTAGTTAGTATAAAAGCACCAGGCATGACACCTGTATAGTAAATCACAAGCAAGATATATTACAGTAAGTCCCTAACATGCAAGCAAGTTCCATCCCAAGAGAGTGTTTGTAAGTTCAATTTGTTCATAAGCTCAACAAAGTTAGCCTAGGTACCCTGCTAACACAACTGGCTATACTATACCAACTACATCACCTCTGCTTTTATGCTTGCTTCCAGACATCCTGGGCTTGAAATAAAGATACTGCACTAATGTACTCTATATATTGGGTCTCCCTGGTAACTGAAATGGTAAAGAATCTGCCTGCAATGCAGGAGACCCAGGTTCGATCTCTGGGTCAGGAAGATCCCCCAGAGAAGGGAATGGGAACCCGCTCCAGTATTCTTGCTTGAAGAATTCTGTGGACAGACCATGGGGTCACAAAGAGTTGGACATGACTGAATGACTAACACGTCCACTCACTCTGTGTAGTGCTGCACAGTAAAGTACACAAAAGCACAATCACTTGGAGAGGATTCACATGACAATGTACACCAGACATCTGAAATAACTTACATGATTGGACATGCAAATGCATGTTCATATCTTTGAAAGTTTCCAAGTCGAAGGTTTGTATGTAGGGGACTTACTGTACAGGATGAGATCTAGAAGAGCCATTTAACCAAGGTCTCTTTAGGCTTTTCACATAGTTTCAAAAGATACATACAGGTTTATTGTGTGCATATTAAAAATTCAAAGCACCTCAATTCTTATAAAAATGTTTTGGTATTTCTTAGTTATACATGGAACCTCAAAAAATAGAAGCATTAAGAAAAGTAATTGTCTCAGGACTCCTTTCATTTGAAACTATCTCTGCTCATTGGTAATGTAAAAAGATCAAATGTGATTTCTAAGTTTTTGTGTACACAGTACTCTACAGTTTGCAAAAATCTTAGGTGTGACTCTTCATTAGTATATTTTTCCACAGTTCACAAGGCTTTTTTCATATATGATTCCATATCTCACTGGGTTCCATAATAGTTCAGTGTGCAGATACACAGATTAAGAAGGTAAGCCATTTGCTCTTGGTTATATAGCTAATGGGTGGCAGAATCCAGACAAGGACTCAGTTGTCTACTTCCTAGTTGATTTTCCTGCTGTACCACACTCTCTTGAGTTCCAGCACAAGAAAAACAATATATTTAATACACACATTCTGATTACCGGCTCCATTTGACAATTGCAGACTTAGATGTTAGATAAGTGAATTTTAAGTTTTCCCTTATTTTAAAGACTCCCTTTCCCAACAGAGGGCCATGAAAATGAAATATATCACAAGTAAAGCATTTGCTAGCCATTTACTCTTTGGAATATTTTTAAGACCTTTGCTTCATTACAAAATATCAAGCCAATGCTGAATGCCATTCAAAATGAAAAGTTCGTCATTTTTCTGGCCCTGCTATCTTCAGAATAACTGAAAGCAAGAATGATGCAGAAATTGAATAAACTTATCTAGGGAATGCACCTGGTTTTCATATTTTAATGTCACTTATCATGACTTTAGAAAGAGTAAAAGACTTCACCAATGGAATGGGTGTTTTTCTAGAGCAACATTTTAGTTCGGGTAAGAGAGTTTTAAGGAAATAAAATAATAAATAAATTAACATAAAATTCTCTTGAAGAAATGATGGCATGTTTCCAAAGAACTGATTGTGCCTTTAAAACTCTTTTCCTATTTGCATTTCAATCTGAATTCCCATTGGAGTGCTAAAAGCTAGTGAGTGACAATTCCAGCTCATGGCAGTAAGTCTCTGGTTCACAGCATTTCAGAACATCATCTGTCACTTTCAGGGGAAAGACAGCCTCTTACATGCTAGTCCACAAATCCAGTATTAGAGCCTTCTGAGTCATTATGCACTGAATTAAGGCTTGCCTCTGGATAGAGAAGACAAACCTCACTTGTTATTTGGTCTCCAACCAGTGCGAACAGGGATAGAGTAGTGAAGAGCTGCCATAGAATTAATAAACACTAATGATGGTTGACTGGAGTGGGTGAAATGTAGCAGAAGGACATGGGAATGTGGCTTGATTATGTTGAGAATGGGACTAACCAACCACTGGATTCCAAATTTGAACTTCAATATCGTGGTGGAGAAGGAGGAAAGAACTCTATTAAATTCCTTTCCTAGTCCTGTGGTCAACATTAGTCTCGATTGGTAGTGGTTCTGGTAGTGGATAAATAGGCCTCCATTTCTTAGGAAAGGCATATATGTACTTTAAATGCATTCCGAGTTTTAAATTTGACCTTAATCCTCTATTGAAATATCCACTTAGTCATCGGGATGTTACCAAGGAAGGGAACGAAGTGTAATACTCTTTTCCTCATTACTGAAAGGATAATAGTGATGCCCAATATATCACGGATAGAGGAGGAAATTGGATTCTATTCCTAATCCATTGTTAATGACCTAACTTCACAAAAATACTTAGTCTTCATTATACCTACTTTTGTGTTAATTGTGGAAGCAATGAGGTAACTCTTCCTGTAAGAACCAATTATCCTACATGACACCTTTTAATTCTCTAATTCATTGATCCTCCTGAAGTTGAGAATTTGAAACCAAGTTTGGCAGTGAGCAGTTAACTTAATTATAATTGTCTTAGCTTAATGGCTATAGTGAATAGCTTGGAAATATTAAAGAAAAGAATAAGTAATCATTACAACTGGATATTAAACTTAAAGGCTAGGCCAACTGGCAACTCTGGTTTATATTTCAAATATTTATTGAGTACCTATTATATGCCTAGTACTTGTCTGACTGCATATATACAAGTGGGAAGAACAAAAAGTACCAGCTTGAATTAAGTTAAACCATGTGAAAGATGAAGAAGCTTGAGTCCTGTCAAAAAGCAAGGTGATTTCCAAACCACTTGTAGCATTCAATCAATCAACTATTAATTCATTATTTCAACATAACTGAATGCAAGTAGTAACCTAAAACCACAAACACTGTGAAGGTCAACTGGTTGTTATAGAAATGGCCTACTTCCATTCTAGTTCTTTACAGTGTTCCTTTAAATTCCAAACAAAGGAAAAAAAATGTCTTTTTGACCAGATTGCATGGTATAAAGTCAGAGTCTCAAAGTTTCTGGTGATTTTTGGAAAATATATCCAATACATAAATATTCTATCTCAATGGGAAGTGTGTTTTAAGCTGAAATGCTTCATTACATTCGATTGTGCTCATTATTAAAGTATGATTTTCCTGTTGAAATACTGAAGTTAATGTATGGAAATAATGATATCTCCCCAAGTGACCTAACAAACATTGATTTAGGGCCACTTTGATCTCAGCCCTCTACTCGGTACTGCACACCGGAGAGGATAATATCCCTGACCGGTATTTTACAGTAACCAGTTAGAT
Source organism: Giraffa tippelskirchi (assembly GCF_054371585.1). Taxonomy (NCBI): domain Eukaryota; kingdom Metazoa; phylum Chordata; class Mammalia; order Artiodactyla; family Giraffidae; genus Giraffa; species Giraffa tippelskirchi. Next base: position 15,715,574 of record NC_137289.1, on the reverse strand, counting down.
GTAGTATCTGGGCTGGTATTTTTTACTATGTTTTTCAGATAGATAAGGAAAGAGAGATAGCACCATTCTATTTAACAGAAAAAAGAAGTATAATTAACTTTGAAAGTAGATTTTTCTTTTTAACAACTCCTAATTTCTCTCCGAGAAAGAAGAAGAATTAATTTAAGAGGCGGCAGGTAATGATTCTAACAGAGAGCTGTCACATATCTTGCTAGGGAGAGCTCATTGGGCTGGACCTTGGAGTTGAGCGTCAAAGAGGACCTAGGCTGTATCCATGCTAGAAAAAGAGTACAGAATCTTAGGTCAGGGGAGGGCATTCAACGGTCACGTCTCTAATGTCCTTTCACAGTTTAGGAAAATGGAGGTCCAAGGAGAGGAAAAGACTTGTGTGAGATAATCCAGTAACCTAGCTTGTAGGACAGTTAGACTACAACCTGAACTTCTGCTACCTAATCCAGTACTCCTTTATCCCACACACAGCACCCACAGTGGAAAAATCCAGACAAATCTGGATTTGTGCTAAGCTCTTTGGGCTTGTCAAAGACATGAGACCAAGTATCTGTGACTTATAACATCTGTATATTATTTACTCTTTAAGAACCCTTCAAATAGTCAGTTTTACATTTCAAATGACTAGCTTAGTGTATGCTAGGTCAGGAGGTCACTGGAATGGGAAAATGCTACAGAGGAAGGAAAAGCGTACAATCTCAATATTTGAAAGAGAAACCTCTTCTTTTCCTTTGGGTTATGGCATTGGGAATTTATCAACAGGGAAGTATAAACACTTTAGGAATCATGTTCTCGGTTTCTTCTGCCACAGTTGTTCACAAGGAAAATCCAGTCTTCAAATCTGGATATTGCTCTGGATTACCAAAGAACCAGAAACAGCCTTGGTGCTCTTCTAAGTGCCAGAACAAGTTCTTCACCTTTCCAGTCAAAGTTTTCCAGCAATCAAGGGGAAATAAAATAACTCACTCTGATAAACATCATCTAAGTGCTCCCTCTCTGGGTAATTGGCTTCCTGGAAGCTGAATTGGTGCTCATTTAGCAGTCCAAGGCCCAGTGAGTCCTGGCGAAGGGAAAATGAAATGTAACACATTTAGTGCTAAATTAAAGACAGGATCCACAAGCTGAGAGCCCACATGAATCAGAGACATGAATCACAAAGCCTGTGCTGTTTAGGGTAAATTGGCCCTGAAGACAAATAAAAAATCAATCATTAATTTTCATACTCTGCCCTTGATAGACTTTTTCATTTGAAGGCAATTACTATTATAATAATACTGGTGACACCTTATGATTTTACTTTGTAAAGTACCTTCCTGTCTACTCCTCATCGTTTTAATTTCTCTAAGTTCAGAGTTAAAAAGTATGACTTTAAAAAATTGGTGAAAAATGACAATTCAGATACAATCCAAAGAGATAATAAAGCTCCAATTCTGTAGTGCCTAACCTAGAGTGGTTACATGTAAACCAGTATGAAAAACATTTATCAGGTAGAATCCAGAATTTTTTTATGGATTATTTGTGGTCATGCTGGCTGAGAAAAGATAATATGCAGCCTTGTGGATTGTGGTATAAAGCTTAAAAGTAACTTGTATGTTTGTCAAAGGTACATCCATTCAACAGTCAGCAGTGAGTGACTACCTCCTAATCAGTTGTCATATTTGCTAGATTCTGAAGATCCTAATTTGAAACAGATATTACCCATGCCTTTGACAGAGGAAGGGCATTCTCAGTAGAGGAAAAAACAGCAGATACAGAGACCCAGAGATATGAAACAGCACGCATTGTCTGATGAAACATAAGAGTTCACTGTGGGCAGATCAAAAGAGGGTGGAGAGTATGAAGGAGTAGCAAAAGATGAGTCTAGAACCAAATCTTCGAGAGACTTATGGGTTAGCCTGATGCATACAAACCTCAAGCCTGAAGGCAAATAGGCATCACTTAGGGGTTTTAAGATGGAGAGTGATATGAGTTGATTTTTCTTTTGCGGAGAGACTTTTCAGGTGACCTGTAGGTGAGGGAATGGAGGGATCCCAAATTTGGAGATTGTGTTAATAGTCCAGTGGGAAGATGATGAGGACTTGGGCTATGGCAGTAGCAAAACAGAGATGAACAGGCTGTGCTTGGTATGTAAAATCAGAAAATATTGATAATTGTATATGGGGGGGGGTGAAGGCCAGAGAAGTGTCAAAGATTTAAGTTAACCCAGTAAATGGTACCATGTCCAAATATCAACTCTGTGCCTTACCCCAGAATCTGCTCCCACCTCAGTCTGCCCTATCTTGGTAAATGGCAACTCCATCTTTCTAGTTACTCAGTTTCAAGCTATGAAATCATCCTGGACTTGTCTCCTCTCATTCCCCACATCCCATCTGGCAGTAAATTTTGTTGGTTCTACCTTCAAAACATAAATAGAATGGAACTATTTCTCACTAAATCCACTATCTCAAGCCATCAACATCTCTTACCTGGACTACTACTATAGCCTCCTGACTAGTTTCCTTGTCCCTCTTCCACTCCAAAGCATATTCTCCAATAAATCATCCAGTGATTTACTTAAATATAAGCTAATCTAACCAAGCCATTATATTTAATTTCCAGTTTGTAAAACTACAGGAGATGAAGGAATAAGTTAAATGACTCAAGAAAACCATCAGAGAAAGCTCTTCAGGAAAACTGGCTCTGGATCTTCAATAAGTTAATGCCTTGGGAAAAAAGGATGGAGGTTGGAGAGCTTTCTCTATAGACAGGTATGTAAGAAGCCTAATAATCTAAATGAAACGTATGGTCCTGGATTTAATCTTGGTTTAAACAAACCACTATAATAAATTATGGGGACAATTAGGGAAATATAATTATCAGCTGGGAACTAGAATTGTTAGTTTTGGTAGATATGGTAATACACATAGTGATTATACAGGAAGATGTTTTACTTTTTAAATAGATTTATAATGATGTATTCTGAGATAAAATGTCATGATTTCTATGCTTTAAAATATTTCAGCAAATAAAGTACATGAAGCGAACATGGCATAATGTTAGTATTTGTTTATTCTAGGTAATGGGTATATAAATACTTATTATGTTATTTCTTTTTCTTTTATTATAAATTTATGTATATTTCTCTCCCTTTTTATTGAGACATAATAGACATGGTACTATATAATTTTAAGGCATACAGCATAATGATTTGACTTATATACATTATGAAATATAAGTTTAGTGAACATCCGTCATCTCATATAGATAGAAAATAAAAGAAATTAAAAAAATATTTTTTTCTTATAATGAGAACTCTTAGGATTTACTCTCCTAACAACATTGCTATATAACATACAGTGTTAATTATATTTATCATTTTGTACATTATATCCCTAGTGCTCATTTCTCTTATGACTGCAAGTTTGTACCTTGCACCTTTTGACCACTTTCATCCAATTCTCTCTCCCCTCACCCTCCCTCCCCACCTCTCGTAACCACAAATCTGATCTCTTTTTCTATGAGTTCCTTTGTTTTTGAAGTATAATTGACCTACAACACTGTGTTAATTCCTGGTACATAATATAGTGATTCGGTATTTCTATACATTTCAAATATTTTAATTTTTAAATTAAGTGTATATTTAAAAATTTTTATAAGTCAAGATAAGTAGGTCATATCTGGTACTCTTCTTGAAAACCCTATAATGGCTTCCCATGGCACTGAGTAAAATTCAATGTTTTACCCATGATCTGTCCCTTACTATTTCTCTAGTCTCATGTTCTACCACACTCCCCCATTCACTCTTTCAAGAACACAAATCTCCTTGCTTAACACTGTCCTGTTTCCTGGCAAAAATTATGCATCTGTTTTTCTAGTTGCCTGGATCACTCTTCTCTCAGATGTCCACAAGGCTCAAAGCTTCTCTTTATTCGGGTTTCTATTTTCCTTAATAGTGAAATCTTACCATATCTTACCAATCTTATATCCCTTCCATTAATTCTCCCTGGGCCTGTACTCTGGCTTTATTTTTCTTCTTAACATTCACCACCTCTCAACGATGTTTTGTTTATTTATTGTCTGCCTCTCTCCATCCCACTCCAGCACATACTAGAATGTAAATTCAATATGAGTAAGAATTTGCCTATTTTTTTTTATTGTAGTCCTTAGTGAATGGATATAGATGGGATACATATTTGTTAAATGATATTACAAGTAGGGAAATCTGGTTTTGTGGAAAGACTAAACTAATTGGGCTTCCCTGGTGGCTCAGACGGTAAAGTGTCTGCCTGCAATGCAGGAGACCTGGGTTTGAGTCCTGGGTCAGGAAGATCCCTTGGAGAAGGAAATGGCAACCCACTCCCGTACTCTTGCCTGGAAAATCCCATGGATGGAGGAGCCTCGTAGGCTACAGCCCATGGGGTTGCAAAAAGTCGGACATGACAGAGCGACTTCACTAAATTAATTGAGTTCAGGATGTATTGACTTTGAGGACCTGTAGTATATGTAAGTGGAAAAGTTCTCTGTTTAGCTTGGAGAAGTTGTAGTTTTAGATTTTGTGGTGAGAAGATAAATAATTTTGCCTGTGGTAGTTTCTATTTTTTTCATTACAGAAGGAGGTAATGTCATCAATTGAAAACAGCACATAGATGAAAATTAAAATCATTGAAATTGAGGGTCTCTCATTTTGTGTACTTCTCTAAGCAAAAAGAAGTGACAGGAAGAGAGCTAATTTTAAAGTCTTTGGGAACAACAATATTTAAGGGACAGACAGTCCAAGAGGAGGCCATTAAAAAAAGACCAAAAGGATATAAATAGAGATAAAAGGAAAACTACTAGGAGAATCTTGTGTCATGTAAACTAAAGGAAATAAGAGGGTTTTTAAAAAAGCATATTCTTTTTTTGAAGTGTAGTTGATGTATTAATACAATGTAAGTTACAGATGTACAAATATAATGATTCACAACTTTTAAAGGCTATGCTCCATTTGTAGCTATTATAGAATATTGGCTATATTCTATATTTTATAATATATCCTTGTAGTTTATTTTATACATAATAGTTTATACCTCTTACCCCCTAACTCTGTATTGTCCCTTTTCCTTCCCTCTCTCCACTGATAATCACTAGTTTGTTCTCTGTGAGTCTGCTTCTGTTTTGTTATATTCACTAACTTATTGTATTTTTATATTCCATATATAAGTGATATACAGTATTTGTCTTTCTCTGTATGACTTATTTCACCCAACATAATACCCTCCAAGTCCATCCACATTGATGTGAATAGGCACTTTGGTTGTTTCCATATTTTGGCAATTGTAAATAATGCTGCTCTTCAACCTAAGTGCCCACTGACAGATGAATAAACAAAGAAGATTTGATACATATATGTGATGGAATATTACTCAGCCATAAAAAGGAATGAAATAATGTCATTTGTAGCCATGTGGCTGGCCCTTGAGATTATCATATTAAGTAAGTAAGACAGAGAAAAATAAATATCATATGATATCACTTATATGTGGAATCTAAAGTCAGACAGGGAAAGATAAATATCATATGATATCACTTACATGTGGAATCTAAAGTCAGACAGGGAAAGATAAATATCATATGATATCACTTACATGTGGAATCTAAAATTTACACCAATTTACATTCCCACAACAGTGTATGAGTGTAGGGAAATAGTTTTTAAAAGAGATAGAGACCAAATGACCTAGCATCAGGCAGGCAAAATATAGTCTCCATATGTGTGATATTGTGAAGGCAAATGGAAAAAGATCCAATGGAGTGTTGGAGGCTTAATTTCAGGAAGGAATGAGAGATATAGACATAAATGCCCCAAATAGGTTATTCTTTAAAAAAGCTTTGCTGAGAAGGGAACCAGTAACTTGGGGCAGTGGGACTGGCTACAGCTCAAATTGAATGACTTCTCTTTAGGATTAGAAGGCATTTAAACATATTTATATGCTGAGGATGAGTGGACAATAGTGAGAAAGAAATGAAAAATCAGGTACTGAGAGAAAACATATGAAGGAGCAAGTCTTAGGAAGAAACAACAGGTGGCACAAGACCCAGACCTTCAATAGCAGAGTGACACTTCTGTTCATACAGTACGGAAGAAGAATGGATGGGTACAGAGAAAACTGTGTATGTGGATAATGGGGAGATGAAGGATTTCATCCCAGAGGACTCAATATTGATGACATAGAAGTCTTTGAGTGTGAGGGAGTTGGGCATTAGGTAGGAAATTTGAGTAGAGAGGCAACGAATTGGAGTAGTTATTGTGAGATATAGGAACAAACTAATAATAGGCAAAGGGATTGATGCATGCTATGAAGGATTCAACTGAAGTAAAAAATCAGGGATTTGTAGAGGCATTCATGTACACAATTGTCTGAGATTTTCTTTACCAGCCCTCTGATTCTAAAAATGAGGAAGGAAGATGGTGTGCCAAGAATTTATCAGGCAGGTACAGCAGCAAGGGGGAGTACAGTACTACGTTGTGGTTAGGAGTAAAGGTTTTAGTCACAGACATGGCTTTGTATCCTGGCTCTGCTACTCACTAACTGTGTGGGCTTGGGCAACCTACTTATCCTTTCAAAAACTTAAGTTCCTCATCTTTAAAATGGATGCAATAAAAGTAACTACCTCATGCGGATGGTAAAATTAGATAGAAGAATCGATGTAAATTGCCTGACACTTAAAAGCCTTCTTTAAATATTAAGTAAACACAAAAAGGAAACTAAAACAGGGGTGAGAAGGGAGTTGAGAGGGCTGATGAAATAGAAATTCAAGGTATTGACCATGGCATCCAGGCAGCACTGGGAGGAAAGTGAGACTCTGAGGGGTGATTATACTGGAAGCAAATAAAGGAATCAAGGGAACAGAGTCTTTCAGTAAAGGTGAAGAGCAGTAGTAAAGGGAGTAAGAGAATTATGACTGATATTAACATTTGAGGTGTAAGAGATGGACCATTTCTTGTTGATTACAAATCCAGATTGTGGTCTTACACACTCGATATTGATGACATAGGAGTCTCTGAAGAAGTTTGAAATTGGGTGGACATTAAGGGATGCTATCCTTTTTGTGAAAGGTCATCAGGGTCTGATGTTTCATCTTTGAGCCTTATTTTTCTGGAATGATGGTGATGATACTTTCATGAAGGAATTGTCTACCTCATGTTGCTTAAATTCTCATTAGCCTTGTTGATAAATCACACCTGAAATCTATTAATTTAGAATGATAAGTAAAAGTTACAGAGAATGAAAGTTTGCTGCTACAGGCAGTAAGTGACACCGAAATTCTTGGCCTCTGGAGGAGAGGAATTTGATCTGGGGCCAGTGACGAGGCTTGATTGCTCAGAGCTTCTTGTGTAATAAAGTTTTATTAAAGTATAAAAGAGATAGAGAAAGCTTCTGACCTAGACATCAGAAGGGGACAGAAAGAGTGCCCCTTTGCTAGTTTTTAGCAAGGAGTTATATACCTATTAGCAAGCTGCTAATTAGAGAAAGGAAACACCTCAGAACTGAGAGAGTTGTACCAGGCCCCTCTCCAAAAACATGCATTGTGAGATAGCATTGGCACAAGGTGAGTCATCCTCTGCCATAAAACAATTGACAGGAATCTTGAAGAAAGGCAGATTTCCAAGCAAATACATAGTTCATTAACATAGCTTAAGGAAGACATTTCCGTGAGAAAAACACATTGGTTAGCTCAAGGTTTGAGATCAAGTTAAGTTCCAGGAACCAGGTGTCACCATGACAACACAGGATTAGAAGAGAAAAGAAAAAAGTCAGCCACTTGCAGTTTTATTTCCTCTTGCCACTTGGGGACCTCTGGCCTCCCTACTGAGGCTATTAACACTCTCAAGAATTTGAAATGTCCCCGTTGGCCAGATAAATCCAATCCCCTTCCAGAAAGGAGATCACAAGATCTAAAAGAAGCTTCACGTGGAGAGTATCCTGGTTGTGGGAGGATATAGAAAAGTCATAATAAGCTCTGATGATGCATGAGTGCTCCCTCTACTCCAAGTGCCCCCAAACCAGGGGTTTCATGGTATCTCCCTGGACATAGCTGGTGACACTGACAAGGGCCCCCTCCAATTATCCTTTGTCTGGTCTCAGACATGATTGCTCTACAATTGGTACTTGTCATTACATCATCCTTCCCGTTCTAATAGATTTGTAGAACCTGTTATCACTTCCAAGTTGATAACTTACTTTACACTGATTGCGTTTAAGTTTGGCTGCTTCCTAGGAAGACACTGTAATCTTATTAGTAATATGTCATCCTGCTGAATGGGTAACTTCGTGGAAGGTTTCCAATAGCCAGCTACTTCCACTCACAGACAAGTTCCAAGAAGAAAAGATTCCTTTTCAGATCTTTTCCTATTTTGACCCTTTAACTCTTTCATGTCCACTTTGCTTCTACAACATCTTAACTATTTTCAGCCTCCTGGAGACTGTTCATAAACTAATCAAGTGACTAGAGTGCATACTGCTTATGGAGTAGGAAGTGACAACTCACTCCAGTATTCTTGCCTGGAGAATCCCATGGACAGAGGAGCCTGGTGGGCTACAGTTCATGGGGTCACAGAGAGTCAGATATAACTGAAGTCACTGACCACAAGCACATACTGCTTATGGTACACAGTTTTCTGTAAAAGTCATTGTTTGCCTATTTGTCTCAAATGTCAAAACATAAAACGTCCAAGTTGTAAAATGTAAAATAAAGAAGTTGAAACATTCAGATGACTCTTTACTAGACCACTTTCATTGGGAAAGCCTTTTTGTAGAGAATATATCAATTAACACCAAATCATCAAATCATTAGAGATAGACTCAGATAATTTCTTCACAAAAATGAAACAACTCCACAAAAGTTAGCCTCCTTTCTCAAGGTCATACAGCTAGTTCAGTTGCAGTTTAAGACAAATAGGAGTCTATTTTTTGTTTAAGACAAATAACAGTCTATGGCTGTTAAAGTTCTATGTGGGGGAACTTGTAACTCTCAAAGCAGTGCTATTTAACTTTATATGGAAAATCAATCCTTGATCAATGTCAGCTAGTGGACATCCATTTATTAGAAATAATCATGTCGTTAGTCATCTTGAAAAAGGTTAGTTATTAACACCCTCAAACTCACTTTTAAAGGAGTCTAAGAGAAAAACAAGTGAAAGGGGTAGATGCACTGACATATGGATTGCACATCATTTTGTTGCTTTGAAAACACATGTATAAACATCTCATTAAGTCCAAACCAGAAGTCAAGAGAATCTCCACAGGCTACATGGGCTTTTGCACAGATCCAATATTTACGAATAAAGAATAAAGATAACCACATTGTTCTAGGAGTACACAGAAGAAGCTTTGTTGACACGGATTTAGATTGAATTAGTAATTAAGGCTGTGCCTTATAAATGCCGCAATTGCTGATTTCACAGAAATGTATGAAACAAGACACCATTTAATTTTATCTAACTGAAGAGGAGAAAAGTTTGCTCTTTTGAAATGGTTATTTTCATCCTGTGTACTTTAGGTTATCTACTTTAGAAGAAACCGACTCTGCACCTTCTTGTTTCCAGCAGAGGGAGCTCAAAGACAAGTTGTGAAGCTGTAGCAACGCGCAGGAAAAGGGGAGCTTCGGGGAGAGGGGTGGGAGCGTGGTCAAGAACTTACATCTCTTGAAAGAAAGACAGCAACAAAAGTAATTGCCAAAAAAGTGCAGAGATGACATAAATGAAGCCTAGTTTGGGAATCTATTAAAAGGGTCATTTTTCAACACCCACATTTACCCCTCCCACTTCCTTCCATCTGCTGGTTAAAATGAATTCAACAAGGTAATATTAACATCTTTTTCCAGACATATGGGAGGAATAGCTAAGTAATTTTGGAAACTTTCTACTTGATTCTTTTTACTACTGCTCAAAAAAAAATCTTAAAATATTTGCTGTTATGAAATCCAATTAATTAATTATGAATTAATTTGAAATTGGTTTTACCACACAGTGATCCTTCATCTATCTTTTAGTGTTCACATACCTTTATTTTAAGAAGTGTTTTTTCCTGAGCATACATTTACTTATAAGCTAGATCTAAATACATTCTATGGCTCTATGTACATGGATTCCTAATTTAAACCATTGTTTTGTAAACTTGAGGACTCACATACATTTACGCATTAATTTATCCAACATATTTATACTGAGGACCTATGGTGTTCCAGATACAATGCTAGGATTTAGGGACCTACCAGGGAATGTGACAGAGAAACACACTCTAGTCGGGTTAACAGGTAATAAGTAATCAAACAAGTAAGATAATTTCAAAGCAGTCCTGTGAAGAAATTAAGAGGATAATGTGAAAGAGCGACTGGGGTAGGAGAGGGGACATGTCTCTCTGAGGGGGTGACATTAGCACCAAAACCTAAATAAGGAGACAGTCATGCAAAGATCCTGCTGGGTTTGGCAAACTTTTGCTTAAAGAGCTTGTGGGTCACATGACACCTGTTTCAACTACTCAACTCTATCATTGTAGCACCAAAGCAGGCATACTGTGTGCTGTTCTTAGTCGCTCAGTCATGTCTGACTCTTTGCGACCCCATAGACTATAGTCTGGTGGGCTATGCCCGCCAGGATCCTCTGTCTGTGGGGATTCTCCAGGCAAGAATACTGGAATGGGTTGCCATGCCCTCCTTCAGGAAATCTTCCTAACCCAGGGATCGAACCCAGGTCTCCCACATTGCAGGTGGATTCTTTACCATCTGAATCACCAGGGAAGCCCCAAACAGGCATAATCAGTAGTAAGCAAATAGGCATGGCTGTGTTCCAATAGAACTTTACTTACAGAAACAGACGCATGAAAGGGGAAGCGTCTTCCAGGCAAATGGAATGGCAAACTCAAAAGTCCTAAATCAGGGATAAGTTGGTGTTTTCTAGGAACAAAATGTCCTGTATGGCTGTCGTACAATGAGCAAGGAAAGACTGACACCAGCTTATATCAGAGAGGTAAACAGTGGTCAGATCAGAGGGCCTCGTAGGGCATAGTAAGAAGTTTGGATTTGATTCTAAATATGGGACAATATTATTGGAGAATTTTAAGCAGGTGAGTAACATAATCTGATGTACCTTAAAAAAAAAATAAACTCCAGCTGCTGTGTGAAAAGTAGATATCATGGAAGAAGAGTAGACGTGGAAGGCTAGTTACTAACTAGTCCAGATGAGAGGGTGGCAGCTTTGATTAGGGAGTCACAGTGGAGAAGGGCATCGGTGGAATGAATTCAGCATGTGTTTTGGAGATAGAATCAATAGGAATTGCTGATGAATAAGAAAGGGGAAAAGAGGGAATCCAGGGTTTTCAGCTTGAACTGCTGGGTAGCTGGTAATGTTATACACTGAGTTGGGAGAGATTAATAGAGAAGCAGGATTGAGGGTAGGATAGAAATCAGAAGTTTTTTTCCTGGACATAAAGTTTTAGCTGCCCATCAGACACACAAAGAGGCAATTGGATATACAAGACTGGAACCAGGAGCACAGGTCAAGTTTAAAGATACAACCTATGTGAGTCATTAGACAATATCAAAGCCATATAATTCATGAGCTCACCTAGGGAGAGTGTGTCAGCAAAGAAGAGCACTAGTGCCAAGGCCTGAGGCCCTCAATATTTAGATGATGAACAGAGAGGAGAAGCAGAAAAGGAAACTAAAAGGAAGTGCCCAGTGGGTAACAGGAAATCCAGGAGAGTGGGCACTTCCTGGAAGTTAAATGGAAAAATGTTCCAAGTTGAGAGAGAAGGCAACAGTGGTCAGTCAGTCCCAATTATTGGTCAAACAGGTAGCAAGCAGAGAAGCTGAAATCAGAGGATAAGACCTGCTGTGCCTCTTAAGTAGGAAAATATGTACAGGGAATCTTTAGCAGCAAATTATCACTGTGCTTTTTTTTTTAATTATCAATTTTAACACCTTGGAGGCTATGCTGTTCACTCAACCTATGATGTTCTATTTTGATCGTCCTAATTGTTTTCACGTTTGTCCTCCAGTGACAAGGTGGTGTTCTCAATTAGAGGACGCCTAGTGCTGTTTTTTCCCATAAGATTGATTCCGTCTTATCCAGCTTCCTTCTCAGTTTTCTGTTACTGTCTCTAACCTGGAATGAAATGACACGAAACCTTATTTCAAAATCCTAAGTGCCAGAATAGTTGAAGCCCCAGTCTCTTGAATAAATGAGAAGAGGGGATAGGAGACCACAGCAGGCATCAAGGAAATGCCTAACAGGAAAGCAGCATTATTCTGGGTGCATGAAGAGACATAAAAACTAAGACACACCTGTTCTCTTCCTGGCATCAGAAGAGATCCTTCAAGCAGAGGTCAAGAGCTGTGGTTGTGTTTGAGCATTCCAGTTTCAGTGTCTTTACTGTTACTCTGAGGCTCCACAGTTGGACATTTTGCCTTTGCCCCCATGTTAAATGGAGTCACTGTGTCTGAAAAACTTCAGCTGTCAAGTGCCCAAAGGAAATAAGAAACTAGAGAGAATAGACAGACGTTTGCAAAAGTTATGCTCCTGAGGGGGACAAACTCTAACAACAAGTTTTAAAGTCTTTTGGACTTTTCCACTGGGGAGTCCTTCAATGAATCATGTCTCGCGAAGCAAGTTTTGGCTCACACTTTCTAGCTTAGTACAAGGGTTCTGCATGAGCAGGCACCCACAACCTCACCAGCCCCATCTCTACCCACGTCTTCATATGTACCCTCTACTCCGTCATCTTGAACTTCCTGCAGTTCGATGAATATACTGTTCTTTCTTTCTCACGCTTCTGGGCTTTTGAGCATATACTATTTTGTTTTGCTCTAATGCCGATCTCTACCATCTCACCCCCACTACTGCTACTATCTTAAATTTAGCTAAGTCCTCTTTATTTGTCAGATCTTTAGCTCATATTAAATATTCTCCAGAAAGCTCTGGTTGACTATCACCAGGACAGGTGCTGCTTCCCTGAACTCCCATGTTCCCACAGTAGGACTCTTATAGCACTTATCACATTGTATCATAATTGCCTGTTTCTTTGTCTGTTTCTAAACACTGATATCCTCGAAGGCAGAGGCCATGTTTTGTCCCAGTCCATAATTCCAGACCCTAAAATAGGTTTGGAGCAGACTAAGTGCGCAAAAAGTTTATTTTGAACCAAGGAATGAAGTCTATTGTTTTGATTCAGCACTTTACTCAGACTTCATGACATTTTGTAGCACATATTGTTCTGTGTTCTCTATTGGATAGAACTTGTCTGGGACAAATTGTCTGTTGTTAAAGTCTTAGTTTGTCTTTATGGCAGCTCCCCTTCTGTGTACTGGTTTTTTGTTGTTTGTATGTTTGTTTTTAATTGTATTATTGAGGTAATATTCAAATACCATAAAGTCTACCTTTAAAAGTGTACAGTACAGTTCAGTGGGTTTTAGTACATGCTTGATTGGTATATTCACTAGTATATTCCTGAATTTTAGAATATTTTCATCACCCCAGTACCCAGAGAAATCATTTTCAATTCCCCTCTCACACCATCCCTATTCTGAACATTCTGTACAATGTAATCACACAATATATCTCTTCTTTCACTTAGTGAAATGTTTTCAAGGTTTTTCCATGTTGTACCATGTATTAAAACATTTCTTTTTATGATTAAATAATATTCCACTGTATGGATATAGCACATTTTTGTATCCATTATTTGATAAACATTTTGGTTATTTCCATTCGGGTGCTGTTAAGAATTAGATTGTTGTAAACACTCACGTAGAAGTTCTTGTGTGAACACGCATCTGTAGGTCTCTTAGATGTGATACTGCAAGTGGGATTCCTCAGTCATATGGTAACTATATGTTGGACTTTTGAGGAACTGCCAAACTGTTTCGAAAAGTGGCTCCACCATTTAGCATTCCTACCAGCAATATATGAGGGTTTTAATTTCTCCACATCCTCACTAACACTTGTTATTTTCCATTAAAAAATATTTTTATAACCATCCTAATGGATGTGAAATGGTATCTCCTTGTAGTTTTGATATGCATTTACCTGATGACTAATAATGTTGATCACCTCTTCATGTGCTTATTGGCCATTTGTATATCTTCTTTTGAAAAAAAATATTTAAATCTTTTGCATACTTTAATCAGATTGTTTGTCATTTTATTGTTGAGTCATAAGAGTTCTTTGTGTATTCTGAATACTAGGTCTTTTTCAGATATATGGCAAATATTTTCTTCCACTCTGTGGGTTGACTTATTACTTTCCTGATAGTATTCTTTGAAGCACTTTAGAGAAAAGTTTTTGACAAAGTCCAATTTACTTTTTTTTTTCTCTTATCAGTTGTGATTCTAGTGTCATATCTAAGAAATTGTTCCTGAATTTGAGGTCAAGATATTAACCCATACATTTCCTTCTAAGAGTTTTATAATTTTAGCTCTTACATTTAGGTCTTTGATCCATTTTGAGTTAATTTTGTATATGGTATAAGGTAGGGGTCTTTTGCACATGGATATCCAGTTGTCCCAGCATCACTGTTGAAACGACTATTTTTTCCACCATTATATAGCCTTGGTATCCTTATCAACCGATCACAGACAAACAGGTTTATTTCTGGACTCTAAGTTTTATCCAGTTGATGTATATATCTATTCTTGAGTCAGTATCAGACTGTTTTAATTATTATAGTCTTGTAGTAATTTTGAAATCAGCATGTATGAATCCTCCAATTTTATTCTTATTTTTCAAGATTGTTTTATCAGCAGTCCTTGTATTTTCATAGGGATTTTAGGATCAGCTTGTCTATTTCTGCAAAAAAAAAAGACACTTGGAATTTTGATAGATATTGCACTGAATCTATAGGTCAATTTGCAGAGAATTGCAAACTTAACAATCCTAAGTTTCCTAATCTATGAACATAGGATAGGTTTTCATTTATTTAACTTTTCTCTAATTTCTTTCAATGATGTGTTGTAGTTTTCAGAATATGCTTTGCAATTCTTTTGTAAACTGTATCCCTAATTATTATATTCTATGTGAAATTAGATAAGAGTTCAGACTTTGTAAGCAAGAGCAGGAGGTTCAAAGTGAAATATAAAGAAAATGGCATTTCTGGAAGTTATGGAGATATGTTGCCTGGATCTCTCTTCAGGAAAGAACTCATCATTCAGCTGTAAGGAATGCATTTATCTGACAGCCTCCACCTATTAGTGCATTTGGGTTCTACCTCAGCTGTGCTCTTCATGGGCATCCCTCTCTCAATGACTGGAGTATAGGGTTAGGGCTTGGACATCTCTCCCCATTGTGAGATTCCTGTAATGGGGAGTTTTTGCTTATGAGATCTCCACTGGGTTGGATGAGGCTTTGTGAGATCTGACCCTCAGTCTGAGGCTTTCTCTATCTAATCCTACTTCCTGTCCCGTGTTCTTTCACAAGGATCACATCAGCATCACAGTCTGAAATATTTCCTTACTGACTTCTGCTTAACCCCTTCCTTTTCCTTTTACAGGCATTACCTCCAATAAACCTTTGCATTTGCAAACTCTATTTCAGTAACTACTCCCAGAGAGGGCCTAATTCACACCCAACTTAAGCCATGTTGGTTGAAGAAAAGCAAATAATAAAAGAATTTTCATAGAAAAAAAAGACCTTTTAAAAATCTATTCTCTTGGGAGTCTAATACAGTCCCAGTCAAGATGATACTGTTATAGATAATAAAAGTCAATTTAGTTATGCCATAGCTTAAAAGATGACAGAATATAAGTATAAACTGGCACTTTTCAGTGCCAGTTTGTTGCCAAATATCAAATGTAGGTTAGATTCCCAAATAAATAAATGGTACAAATTACTCTAGGAAATGTTCCATAAGCAGTTAGCCCTTCATTCAACTGATATTAGCCAACGTGGCTTAGATCCGCAAATCCAGCATCTGGCACTTAAACAAACGAATAAAAGTTTGGGGGACAAAACCATCCATCCAGGTATTTGGTGTGAGGTAGCCAAACACAAAGTTAAATGCAGAATTGAGAGAACCGTCTGATTAACTTGGGCCGTAAACGCTATCACCTAAGATACATAGCTATAATTGAGTTATCGGGCTTCATGAGGTAGAAAGAACCCAGGGATCATCAAGGAGGATGTCTACTCTCTATCACAGCACAGAAGCAGAAACTGAGGCCCAAAGGGAGCAAACAACTTGCCCAAGGTCACACAACAAGCTAGTAGTTGAGTGAGAATTAGAACCAAAGTCCTTATAATTTGACAGTGCTCCTTCCCTCTCATTTTTGTGGTCACCATACTTGAAGTGTCACTGATTCTGGCATATTCCTGTCACCAGGGAGCTGAATCCAATAAAGTGCACTCACCCTCAGTTTTTACCCTGCAACCCACTTGAAAATCTTCTTTTTACATCTTTGATATGTGGCAGAATAGAAATCCACTAGAGGTTACACAATTTATTTAACTCCAAAGCAAGAGAAGGCCTTAAGCAACACTATCTGATTATACAACTTTGTTGTTGTAGAGAATTAATCAAATTCATCCTAGAGGCTCATCTGCTGCATGACACACTTATTCTTTGATATCAAAACTCCCTAACAAATTTTAACATGAGATTTGCTCTTGACTTCTTTTCCTAGTAATTTCTGATTTCATTAAACCCCCTAAATGTCAGAAGTTGAAAATGTGTTGGTTATTAATCTTCACTTTTCCAAAATGTTTCATAGTCATGCTTTCTGCCTCCAAGATGTCAGTTCTCTGGCAAGATAAGTCAGTTCCAGGAAGCACAGCAAATTTATTGTTACCTTTGTAGGAAAAGAAGAGAGAGAGCAGGTAGAATAGAATCAGGTGCAATTGGATATTTCTCCCCAAACCTCCAGGTTTGGTGGTAATTGTACTTTTTGGTGATTCAATAGCTGGCACTTTCTCCTAGTCATTATTTAACTCATGTTCCAACAAGATATGAGGGAGTACAAGGCTCTATGAAGTACCAACTAGCCAAGCCTAGCTGCGGAAGGAGGAGGGGCAACAGAGAATGACATGGTTGGATGTCATCACTGAATCAATGCAAGTGAGTCTGAGCAAACTCCAGGAGATGGTGAAGGACAGGGAGCCTGGCATGTTGTAGTCCATGGGGTCACAAAGAGTCAGACACGACTGAGCGACTGAACAACAACAACAATCAGATACTGAGTCAGACAGTGGGATTATAATACTAAATAAAACAGAAAAGGTATCTGACTCCAGAGAACTTATGATTTAGTGTGTAATACACTATACAGTGATGGGTCCTATGAGAGCACCTAAAAAGGACTTAGGGAATAATGAAAGACTTCTTAGAAGAAGCGATAACTAAGTTGAGACCTAAGGAAGGTGAGAAATGAGGTACGATAGAGTGTGTGCTCAGTAGGGAGAATGGCATGTACCAAGCAGATTAAGACAGTGAGGAAACATGGGACAAAAGCTTGCTAGATGAAGGAACTGAAAGAAGTGATGTATAATGTAGCATGACATGTGAAGTAAGGAATGATAAGGCTCTGAGGGCTGGTTAATATTCTGAAGAAGAAAGTTAGGCCCTTAGTATCATACTATGTGTAGGTCTACTTCAAGGACACTATTTGTGAGTATTATGTGGAACTCTGCACTGGATATTCTGGGAGCCAGAGATTTTAGTAATTACTACAGCAGAAGTTTTTGAGTATTTAACTCTATAATACTAAATAAAATATAAAAGTTATCTGACTCCAGAGAACTTAAGATTTAATGGGAAATAGAAGCAGATAAGTAGATGATTAAAAACAGATAAGTAGGTCCTATCCCCATGTAGCATATCAGAAAACTGTTGAATAAATGAGAGAAAATATAGAGTTAGTCAGAAGTACCATGGACATTCATATAAAGAAAATGTCACAGGACTTGAGTGTTCAAAGACAGAAGACCTTGAGATGAAAATGTTGCAGGAAGAGGGACCCCTTTCAGGGCCCGAAACTGGGCTCTTGTCTAACACTCGGAAATGAATTGTCCGAGGAGACAAATGTGCTGACAAAGCAAGAGATTTTATTGGGAAAGGGCACCCGGGTGGAGAGCAGTAGGGTAAGGGAACCCAGGAGAACAGCTCTGCCACATGGTTCGCAGTCTCAGGTTTTATGATGATGGGATTAGTTTCCGGGTTGCCTTTAGCCAATCATTCTGACTCAGAGTCCTTCCTGGTGGTGCACGCTTTGTTCAGCCAAGATGGATGCCAGAGAGAAGGATTCTGGGAGGTGGTTGGACATGTGGTGTCTCCTTTTGACCTTTTCTGAACTCTTCCAGTTGGTGGTGGCTTATTAGTTCCATGTTACTTACCAGGACCTCCTGTCGTAAAACAACTCATGCAAATAGTTACTATGGTGCCTGGCCAGGGTGGGTGGTTTCAGTCAGTGTGCTTCCCCTAACAAAAATACAGGACTGTCAAGGAAAGGTCAGAGTTGTATTTGTGACAATAATCTTAGCTAGACCACCTCCCTGAAAAAGTAACTATTGCTAGCAACATGCAGAGGCTGATGATCGAATCTTAAGATTAAATGGATTACTTATAGAAGATTCATGGATTACTAGAGAGTGAAAAAGAGAAACCATCAAATGCGAACAAGTGAGAAATTAACCTATGGTATCCTGGAGTATAAAGGTGGGAGGAATTTCAAGGAATGGGTGTGTCAGCTAAAACAAAAGAAGGAAGTTACTGTGTCCTCCAACAATGCAGTTTTACTTGCATTACTTTTCATTCCTTCCCAAAATGTACTATGTAGCGAAATAAATGTTGATAGTTTTCTTGCAATATATGAAAACTGAGATGCAGAAACATGATGTGTTGACAGGTATTGAAGACAACTCTTTGACATAGTCAGATCCTAAAGATGTGTCAACGTTCCCACAGCCAGATTTTCGGGCGCGTCACCAGATCATTTCTTTGCAAAAGTATTTGATGTTTTGAGAATACAGTTGTTCACTTATTTCACAAGAAGAAAGAAGAATCTACTCTAGTAATCTTTTCTTTCCTGTCCAACAAAAGTCATTTCTCTTTAGTAGAGAGATTCTAGCTCAATGGCATAAGCTTAAGATTCACAAAATGCTTCAGTAAAAGCCATGCGTAACTGCTAGTCATGTGTTCTTGCTAGAATTAGAACCCAGGAATCTGAAGTTCTAAATCATGTGCTTTTTCTTCTGGCAAGACACTTAATATAAATCAAATTAAGAAGATATTAATCCTTAAAAGAGCAGCTTTCTTGCCTTCATTCTTTCCCAAAAGGTTAACATACCATTTGAATTTATAAGGGGCCATGACATTCTAGTGAACAATTCCTAACCTATCGTGAAACAATGAGAGACTTTATTTTTTTGGGCTCCAAACTCATTGCAGATAGTGACTACAGCCATGAAATTAAAAGATGCTTGCTCCTTGGAAGAAAAGTTATGACCAACCTAGACAGCATATTAAAAAGCAGAGATATTACTTTGCCAACAAAGGTCCATCTAGTCAAAGTAGTCAGGTATGGATGTGAGAGTTGGACTATAAAGAAAGCTGAGCGCCAAAGAATTGATGCTTTTGGAGAAGACTCTTGAGAGTCCCGTGGACTGCAAGGGGATCCAACCAGTCAATCCTAAAGGAAATCAGTCCTGAATATTCATTGGAAGGACTGATGTTGAAGCTGAAACTCCAATACTTTGGCCACCTGATGCGAAGAACTGACTCATTGGAAAAGACCCTGATGCTGGGAAAGATTGAAGGCAGGAGGAGAAGGGGACAACAGAGGATGAGATGGTTGGATGGCATCACCAACACAATGGACATGAGTTTGAGCAAGCTCCAGGAGTTGGTGATGGATAGGGAAGCCTGGCGTGCTGCAGCCCATGGGGTTGCAAAGAGTTGGACACGACTGAGTGACTGAACTGAACTGAGGTGATCGTGAACCAGGCAGGCTGATGATCTTTGATGCCATGTACTAAACTACAGAAAGATAGGTGGAGAATATTACAATCCAAGTTTGCTTCTTTCACTTGATAAGCTACAACTTGTAGCTTAAGAAGCAATACCTTATGTAAAGACATTTGTAAAAATATATGTTAAAATTTCCCCATAACTTTAATGGCTGTGCCTCTACACACGTGCCTATTTGAATCTAGCCAACATTTGCAAAGGTAAAGGGAATGTAGGCCATTTCAACTAACTAATGGGATTTTTGTTTACAGATACTTTATCTTCCTGTAGACATGGCTGCATAAACAGATTTTCAGTGCAAAAAAAAAAAAGAGTTAAAGATGTAGAATACATGAGAACAAAGGAAAGCTAAAAGAATAAAAGAAAATCAAGAGAAGGTTGAGGCATTCTCTTAGGCTGTCTGACCTTCTACTTAGGTGGCCACTGGAAAAGGTCAAGTCTCTTTCTCTAGACAAAAGGGAATCTGATTTAAACGGTGATATTGGACTTTTCAGATCACCGCAGAATGACAATCATGCTATTCAAATGATTCATTTCTTTTGTTGACTCCACTTTGTCTTCTAATCTTTATATAACTGAATAGCAAAAGAAAGCTCCTTAAATAATGAAAGAAACTTCAAACACGCACAGGGACTATTTGTTTTTCTCTGCCAATCAGCTGTAAATTTCACATTAACCCTAGCTAGCCAGCTCTCAAAAATGGTCTACCAGTTATAAGGATGATTTGTGGGGAAAGGAAAAGCGTTCGGGTCTACTTTCTAAGTTCCTCTTTCTATGAGAATGATGCATAGAGGACATTGTCTACAGAGATGGCACACGGGGAGGTTAAGGAGAGGAAGGTATAATAGATGTTTTATGTGTCCTCAGATTCCCACATCAAGAATGAGACATCCTAACTACAGAGTGTTGCCTTCTCCAAGCTGAATTTCTCTCTGAGAATCACCATCATCCAAAGAGAATTGCCTCACCCAAGGTGATTCTTACTCCCCAGGGACAGCCTGCATCTAGTGCCTGGTAATGTGTATATACAAATCCAGGATCCCTTATGTTGGTTCAGGACAACTCAAAAGACCCATCCCAGCTCTAGAAGCCCCCACAGGATCAGCCGAGGCCTCTGTTGCAATTGCATCTCAGTAGACTCTCTCTGCCAAATCCTACTTCCTCAACTCCTTTACAGTGCTGTACTACCCAAGCAAACACCTGCACACAAATTTTCACCTCAAGCTGTTTATTGGGAAATTTGGCCTCACACAGAGTGGGAAAGTAGAGATGTTGCTGGCTAGCAACAGAAGAAGGCCTCTAAGGAGCTGATGTTCTTCCTTTCTTCTGCCTTAGGGGTAAAATACCATATTCCTGACATACTGATTTCAGCCCTGGAGTTGCTGAGACTTTACCAGTACAGAGTGGATTTCTGATCTGTTTATATATTTGGCTATATCTAGTGTGACTCCACTGGGATGAGTGAAACACCTTCTGATATTTCAACTGAATGGACTAATCAATTCAGTTAAGATGGTAGACCCACTCAAACTGTGTAGATAACAGTCAAAGAAAAGTGAGTAAAATTGGACTGGGGAATTTAAGACTAATGACCAAAGACTGACGTGACTCATAAATGTGAAACTTCTCAGTAGAGTGAGTGATTAAATAAAAGGCTGATGTACAGAGAAAAGAAATGTACTAGTGGAGGTGCTGAGATAGGCATTATTGATTAGTACATAAGCTATTACCCTTGTACTTTCAAGTGATCCAGGATGACCAATAAGGGACAGGAATGTTTTGTGCCTCAGTTTGATCACTTTTTAAACAAGAGATTTTGAGAAGTTCAGTGAGTTACAACCTTCTCGCAGCCAAAATCTCTTTAAAAAATTCCTTTCCCCACCCCCAATAATTCCACGGACTTCATGCTTTGAAATATTAAACCTACTATACAAACTGCTTTTTATTAAGTAATAATTTATTTTCTTATATTTAAGTGGTTAGATATACAGGGATCTGTCAATAAGAGCTGATGAATGTGAGGTAACCACACATTAAGTGCATAAAACTCCAGCCCAACACAATGACACTTGATGTTCTAGTTAGCCTGTGCAGCTTTATTTTGAGAAGCTAGAGCTTCTAATGGAAAATAAATCCAGATATCCCATTATTGGCTTAGGAAACCTACAGGAACCCCAGGACTTCAAATTGAAACATACTGTTTTACCTTGAATGTCCCTCTCAGGTCTAATGTTCTATGTTTTAGGAAATTTCCAAAGTATGTTTCATTCTAGCAAGTTATTTTTACCCATTTTTGTTCAATTATGAAAAGTAACATCTGATTCTGAGCCTTTATAAATACAAGAAGTAATTTCCTTGTCAATTGATTATACAGAAAATTTTAGTATAATTTTTATAATTGTCTAATTAAAGGTGAGAATCAGGAGTTCGTTATAACAACCTACAAGACAGCTGGTATCAACAAAGTCACAGTGACTTTCACCTCTTATTATAATTCACCGTGGTAAATCCATGTACCCCAGAAATCTCAGATTCATTATTCTAGCAACATAACTGATACCTTCCAGTGTCTGAATCCTGCCCACAAAGCCAATTCTTTGCATATACAGTCACATCTATCATCTGAGTTCTATCTGCAATTCCACCTGATTTCATGGGTTTCTGTGTTTGTAAATGAAAAAGGAACATCATCTGTCATCCATCAGGGTCAACATATATTTTGTACAAACATGGAAAACATTTGGCCCTGGCCTCATGGGAAAATGATGAGATAGATTATCTGTGCTTATTGGCAGGACTGGTGCAATTTACTGGCATGCCTGAGGAATTCCCAACCCAACATGCAGAACCTCTCCATTTATGGACAAGATGGCTTTATCACGCAGTAGCAGGGAAGCCTGACTGAAAGGAAAGCCAAAGCCTCTCTTCAAGCTGCCTAGCTCCACAGTACAAATATCAGCCCAAGTGTGAATATTAAAATCTTATTTGATTCTAAATAACATTCCACTTTGGTGTGGGGAGAGGAGAAACATGCCACATGTTGAATAATGATGACATATTAATTATTCTCTTTTGAAAAAAAAATGACTGAAAGCACGGACAGCAGAAGAACTTCCTGGGCTACTTTAAATATCCTAAAGTGATAAAAAAAATATACATGACATTAAAATAAGGTGCATCTTGGGTTCCTCTCATTCTTGTCTATCTGAATTCATCAAATGTTAATGGGCCAGAATTAATCAGTTTAGAAATGCATCCAAAGCCATAATCAGAGACCAGTGCAGTCAGATCACATATGCAGGTTTCTGCCATTTTGGAAGTTACTTGACATCAAAGCCTTGATTAATGGTTTTGCTACAATGCAGAGGTGGAACAGAATGTTTTTTGTGACTTTATAACTACCACCTCTGTTAAACTGCTTCCTGTCTAGGTGCATTAGCTTTCTGGGAGACTATCACTGTCATTTAGACTGTGAATTTAGTAATCTGGGATTTAGGATGATTTACAGCTAACAGAACTGGGATTCTCTGTGCTTGAAAAAACACCCAGACTTCTTCTTTACTTATTTATGTGATGCTTAGAGGGCAGCCTTCTTTAGTCCATTCTTAGGATTCAATCAGATAGCATCTCAGAGGTATTGAGGACCAGGCATCTTTTTTATTCTATCACAGTTTCAGCAGAAGGAGGGATAACAACTGTGGTGTACTGAAAGGCACACTGGAGTGGAAATTGAAAAAGCTGCTTTAGCAGCAGTACTAACTTGCTTTCTGACTGAGGGCAATCACTTCCTTCTATAGGATGTGGTTCTCTGATCCATAAAGGAATAGGCCCAGGGAAATGGGAAGAGAAAATGGTCCCCTTTTATTGAGAGCTGCCCATGTATTAGACACTGTGCAAATGCTTTAGGATATTATCTCATTTAGTCCTCACAACTCCCCAAGGAAGTAGACACTAGCATTCTTCCCATTCACAAAGGAGGAAGATGAGGCTCAGAGAAACTAGAAGTTTCCAACATCACTCAACAGAACCCTAAGGGTTCATAAAAATGCTTCTGGTACCCTCAAGGTAGTGATAGGGTACATACCTTGACCCTTAATTTCAGTCAAATCTATTTTTGTTTTTATAGGTTGTGTATATTGAGCTTCCATGTAAATTTTTCTTTGTGTTCTAGAGTCTGTCACAGAAAGATGGTTGAAAATGCTGAGTCATCCCAAAGATGCAGGTTGAAAATGTTGAGTCATCCCAAAGATGCAGTCTGTCTCTAACCTTCCACACAATGTCCCAATACTACAAGGAAATACGAAAAGGTAGGCCTCTGCTGGGTGTTGTCATCAGAGAGCATCCATTTCCCAGGTGAGTTTGAAGTAGTCCATGTTGTTCTTGCTCTTGCAACAGAAACAGACATTCCTGAGCTTCCTATGACTCATGGTGTTTTGACTCCTTCACAGAAAGCCAGCTTAATCTGGACAGGGCCAGGGTGAAAAGCACATGTAGAGTGGCTGGCTAAATGTATGCCTTCATTCAGTTATCCTGGGCAAAGGAAAGCAAAAGGTGATTTCAGAGGGTGAAATTGGGACTGTCCCCAATTTTCTAAATCACTGGAGGCAGAGGTGAACTACTAGGCTTGCCCCACTTAGATGAGGCCTGGACAACCTCCCATTCCTGAGCTAATTAGGCAGGCCCTACTACCCTATGGAAGTTTCCAATACTGCATACTGTCATAAATGTGAGTAGAGCACCCCATCTTGGCTGTGATATCACTCAAAATTACAGTTCAGTTTCACCTTAGCACTCTTTACCATCCATCTCTGTCCAAGTTTATTGCTAATGACAATGTAAAAGAAAATCTCATAAGAAAATGAGATTTAAAGCCACCAAATCAACTTTAAGATGCTTTCCAGATCAATAAGGCTTTTTTGAAAAAGGCAAAAAAAACCACGCAATGTTATAAATTAGTTTGTACTAGAGCTGGGAATGTGACCTGGAACCACATTGGTATATTAATTCCCCCAAATAGGCAGTGGATTCTGCCACCAGGAGCACCGTTGTCTTTGTGACCCTCCAACCCATCGTGGCCCAGGGTTCTTTGGTCTTCTCTGCTTCCCATGGCCCTATACCCCAGGTATAAGGGTGAGGAGTAAGAGTCTCTTCATTGGGCTTTAGTAATAGTCTCTTGCTATTCATGTTTTATAGTCTCCAGAGCAGTATGGCAGCCACGTTTTTTCTCTTACTTCTCTGGCAAATATTTCTTTTGGGAAGTGATAGATATGTTCATTATATCTTGAATGTGATGATGGTTTTGCAGATGTATACATATCAAAACTCATCTGATTGTATAATTGAAATATGGGCAGTTTATTGTATGTCAATTATACCTCAATATATCTGTTAAAATATTTCTTGGATGCCTCCCCTGCTCCAGGAACTGTTGATACTGGAAAGACAGAGATAAATAAGATCTCACAGTTTGCATTCTGTTTGGTTGAGCCATATGAAATAGCTTTGTATATGTAAAAAAACCAACATTGGTGATATTTCAGCCTAACATTTATAATCACCATGTGATAGCCAATGTGGGCATTAATACCAATTTATCAGTGAGGAAACAGAGCTCATACAGATAAGGTGACTTACCAGAGGATAATTCCTCTGGAATTTGCCTGACTTAGCCACCCCTTGTCTGGGGTTTTGGCCTGAGTGTACTGAGAAGGCTAACCATCCAGGGCTGACACATAGATCATTCAATCAGAGTTACAGAAGTGTAAACTGTGGTTTCTATGTTCCAAGTGGCCCTCGTCAGTACTACTCCTGAAGCGACTCTAACTAGCCATTGGGCCCCAGGGACCTCTCCTGTTCTCCATGTTGGCACTGGGCTTTTGCTAAGATATTCTCTTGTGCTTGGGATTTGTGTGTAGGTCTCAGGAGCTTGCCTCCATTTGTTGTAACTTCACATATTTTTTTGATACTTTAGTTTCTACTCACCACCTGCTTTTTTACTCTATTTCCAAATGAACTTTCTTGGCTTCTTTCATTTTTTAAAGGCCCAACTATAGTTTTCCTGCCCAATAATGAATATTACCCTCTAATTAGAAACAGTGCCTTCAAGATCAGGGGCTAGAGGATCCTCAAGAAATCAGTGTCATAACTCTTCGTGAAATATTTTTTGAGTTCATGAAATGGTTCTTTCCATCAGTGGATATTTATTATCTATTCTTATTGAGTTACTTTCCATAAAATGGGGACAATGATAGTCCTCTAATTCACAAAGCAGTTATAAGCATTAAATGAGACAATCTATGCAGACAACTTAGAACACTGCCTGGTATATAGTTAAGAGTCAACAACAGTAGCTAATATTACTATACACACAGCATTTATATTAAATGGTCAGTCCATGGGCAGGGTTTGGGGTGTAATAGGATTTAAGGACAAAATAGAGAGGGATAACGCAAAGCTACTGACTGCAAGGAACTTGCAATCTATCATCTAATTTTAGTATAAAGGGATAATATGACTAGTAAAATTTTTAAATATATACTAGAGGGAAGGTGAAATTCCAATAGGGAAAATATCATAGAGAGCATAGCATTTGAGGACTTCCCTGGTGGTTCAGACAGTAACTAATCCACCTGCAATGCAGGAGTCCCAGGTTCAATCTCTGGGTCCAGAAGATCCCCTGGAGAAGGGAATGGCTACCCACTCCAGTATTCTTGCCTGGATAATTCTATAGACAGAAGAGCCTGGTGGGCTACAGTTCATGGGGTCATAAAGAGTCAGACATGACTGAGTGTTAAGTAGTCCCTGAAGGACAAGACAGCTTTTGACATGAGAGATGGGTAGGAATGGAGATGGTATGGAGGGCAAAGTGAAGCACTTGGGCAAAGACACAGAGGTAGGAAAGTGTTCCTGGGCATCTGGAGGAAAAATAAAATGGGCGTCATAGGAGGTGAAGGTACAGAGGTAAGCTAAGGCCATATTTCCAGTGGACTTTAGTGTGGACACATAACAAGCACTTGTCATTCTGAGCCTAGTGTTAAGTGCAGCTGAGTGTTTGTTGCAACTAGTGATGAAACTGATTCAGAAGCTAACTGTCATGGGTAGCCCTGAAATTTGCTTGCTTTTGAACCACATGATAAGATTCTGTGAGAAGAACACAGAATCGCATCGCATGTGTGGTATTGCTGCCAAGTATGTGCAACTTGAATCTAACAATGAGGAAACATGAGACAAACTCAAAAGGAAGAGCATTCTATAAAGTAACTAACCGAAAATATTCAAAAGTGATAAGATCTCAAAAGTCAAAGAGATTGAGGTGCTATGTAGGAAGGAGACTAGAAAGACATAACAACTAAATATAACACATGGTCTGAACTAGATCCTTTTACCACAGAGGGCATTATTGGGACAATTGTGAAGCTTGAATTTGACCTAAGGATTAGACTATAGATATGTATCAGTATTAATTTCCTTTATTTCCAATATTAATTTCAATGGTCAATTGCAGTTATATAGGAGAATGCCCTTGTTTATAGGAAATATGAAAGTATTTGATGGCAGTGGGACATCAGGATGGCAATTTAATTTCAAATGATTCAGGGAAAAAGAAAAACTCTTGTACTACATTTACTGCATTTAAAACTTTTCTGTAAGTGCTAGATTGCTTCAAAAATATGTATAAAATTACTAAAATAGATTTCCCAGGGGAAAATAAGATTAAAATAAAGTTAGCAAGTTATCTTTTAAAAATTTCTCTTGACTGGCTGCCATGGTTTCCTTGAGAGGTCCCTTAGATTACTAGCCATCTGTGTGCCGGACGCAGTCCAGGAGGCCAGCATGGTGGAGACTGCTGTGCCTTTTGAGGGACCACACAGAAAGAAGCAGAATCTGGGACTCAGCTTTGCTTTGGACTCTTCAGTTATGTATTCTGAGCTTTAGCCTCAGCGCCCTCACCTGTAAAATGGGGATAATGTTACCTACCTCATAGGTGGTAGCAAGGACTAAATGAGTTATTATAGGTAAAGCACATTTAGAACAATCCCTGGCACATGGTAAGTACATAATGGCTAGTACTATTATGTACCATGTAGGGAATGTGTCATGGAAAATACTATGTCCCCCTGCAACAGTATCCAGATGATGCTAGCCTAACAAACTATGGTAATTCCAGTAGGCAAAGATTATGTTTTGGTCTCAACATCAGCATAATATATTTAGGAGTTCTGCTCTAGTCATTGTCTGTCTCCTATACAAAACAGAGAAAGTTTTTCCCTGTAAGTCATTTAATGCACAAGTATTAGGGAGAAACTATCACCTGTTTGAGAACTTAACTAAGAGCAAGACCATTACAAAAGAAATATGAGACAGGAGCCCTGGCTCCAAAGAACCAACAGGCCAGTGGAAGAGTCTAGGGTGGGACAAATAACGAAGTCTGTTGGGCAGCACCTGATTAAGGCCTCAATGATATGGTACTTATTTGAAGAGACGTAAGAGTTCAACAGACAGAAATGAGGTGAACTGGAATCAACATTCACATTGCAGCCAATTGATGAGAATATTCACTCCTAAAGAATTCAGCAGAGCTGTCTATTTGTGTGTTTACCAAAGCCAGCATCAGCCTAGCCTACTGGGCACTGGGGCAAATGTCACTTAGTTGCCCCAAAATTCCCTACTACCTCTCAGAACTGTTCCCTACCCAGCTACTTTCACTATTTATCTCCTCTAATATTTCTATTTTACATGCAGTAGAAGACAGTTGATTTGCACAAAAGTTAACATTTTGTCTACTTAACTGTGCTACACTCCAGAAAATAAATTTTCTGTAAACTAATTAATACATGAAGGGTTGAATTTATGAACACATAAATTAAAAGTATATGTTTGCATTTTAAAAGCTTTTATAACCAAAATTTTGAAAAGTAGTTTCATTTTAGTAACTGTGTTTTCATTGCATAAATAGTAAAAACACTTGACATACATCATGGGAACAGGGGCTTTGTTTTATGTACTGCTGGGTTTCCAACACTCAGAACAGTGCCCAGCTCATAATTATATACAATCTATTATACATTATCATTCAATAAATCTTTGAATGAATAGAAGAAAGAAATTTTGGAGATAAACATTTCTTATAATTTAACCATCTGAATGCTACAGTGATTAATATTTTGATATCATTTATTTAGTCATTCCAATATTTATTAGGGCTTCCCTGGTAGCTCAGTTGGTAAAAAATCTGCCTGCAGTGCAGGAGACCCAGGTTCAATCCCTGGGTTGGGAAGATCCCCTGGAGAAAGAAATAGCAACCCACTCCAGTCCTTGCCTGGAAAATCCCATGAACAGAGGAGCCTGGTGGGCTGCAGTTCATGGGGTCGCAAAGAGTTGGGCACAACTGAACAACTAACACTTTCACTTTTCTGTGTTTTTTACTTAATAGCATTTATTACTATCTGACTGCATCATATACATTTACTCATTTTGTTCTTGTGTGTCTCTCCCACTCGATTCTCAGCTCCTTGACAGTAGGAATTTTGTTGTCTTTGCTGCTCCATCCCCAGGTCCCACGAGAGTGCCTAGCTCAAAAAATATTCTTTGAGACAAAGGAATAAACACTCACCACATCTGCTGTCTTCAGCTCTCTCCTTTGTCCTAAGGCCAGGCTGTCCCTAGCGCTGCTGCAGCTAATTATAATAGTGACTATTTACTGAGACTTCCTATGGGCCAGGATGTAATCTGTGCCACACAACCACCCCATGGAATCAAGAATGTTATTCTTTCCAGTTCACCAATGGTGCAACTAAGGCCTAAAGACATTACGTAGCTTGTCCAGGTTCGTGTACCTAAGAAGTGATGGGCTTC
This sequence comes from Giraffa tippelskirchi, assembly GCF_054371585.1. NCBI lineage: Eukaryota > Metazoa > Chordata > Mammalia > Artiodactyla > Giraffidae > Giraffa > Giraffa tippelskirchi. The sequence continues at coordinate 15,685,740 of NC_137289.1, read as the reverse complement.
CAATAAGTGTTGACTTTATGCTCTCTGACTTTAATCTTATGACAAATTCTAGTGGTATTGGGACATGTCCAGAATTTGAAGCAGAGGAGTAGAACCCTAAAGAGGCAGTAGAGGAGGAAGGGTGGAAGAAAGAGTCGGTGGGTAGGTGCAATGGGTTGAATGAGGCCCTACCCCTCTCCCAAATTCACCTGTTAAAGTCCTGACCTCAGTACTTTAGAATGTGAACTTATGTGTAAATAGGGTTGTTGCAAATATAATTAGTTATGATGAGGTTATAATAAAGTGAAGTGGAACCTAAATCCAATATGACTGGTGTTCTTATGAAAAGGGGAAATTGGGACACACACACACACACACACACACACACACACACACACACACACAGAAGAATGCCCTGTGACAATGAAGGCAGAGACTGGAGCAGTTTCAGCAAACTAGCACAAACTTGGAGAGAGGCATGGAATAGATGTCTTCTCCCCAGCCCTCTGGAAGACCAACCCAGCCCATACCTTGATGTCAGATGCCTGGCCTCCAGAACTATGAAGCAATCAGTTTCTGTTGTTTAAGCCCCCCAGCTTGTGGTATTTTGCTATGGCAGTCCTACCAAATTAATACAGTAGGAGTAGGCAAGGAGAAGACTGAGAGAGAGAGAAAAATCTCACAGCTCCTGCTGGGCGTTCCTGCTCGTCTTCCATCCTTGCCTATTTTACCTTCACCCACAACCCAATCTGGCATTTTGAAGACATAGCTTCCTATTGGCAAGACCCTGGCAAGCCTTCTAAAGGAACTGGTAATTTCCTAAGAGAGGAAAGCAAGCTTCCTGATTGTCCTTGTTAACTCTGTTATCTAGGTGCACAAAGTGGATCACAGTGCATGGACAGTCACTTAGAAATTGCGTCGTCCCTTTATAAAGAAATCTGCAGAAACTTCACAGGCTCTTGGCCTCTCCAAGGCCCATGTTGCACTGAATTATCCTGGATCTTTGTATGAGGATAAGCTTCAGAAAACCCCATGAAGACAGCTTCCTCATAATTCATATGCTGGTGGCTCTGCTTGATGGGAAAAGTTAGAAACAGGACACTCACGAGGAAGGAGCATCCATAGTGTCTACTGCATGGTATCGATTCCATTGCCCTCTAACCTTCTGGCACTGGGTTGATAGTATATTACTGGTAACGAAGAGAGAATCCTGCCAGGAATTGTTCAATGGTTGCAAGTCATTATAATAGATCTTTTCACAGTAAAAATAATGAGGGCTCAAGACTGATTTCAAAAAGAATGGCAAGAAAAAATGTTTATCTGCATCCCGGACCCAATATCCATCCCCATAAACCTAGTCAGGGAATTTCAGCAACTTGTAGTCTCCTTCTACATGCCAGAAATTTCTGTATTGCACAGAACTTCTCTGTAATGACAAAAGGAACCTTTCCTCACGAGTGGGGTTAGTGTTTGATTTCTATAACACAGAGGTCAGCAAACCTTTTCTGTAAATGATCAGACAGTAAATAATTTAGGCTTTGAGCGCTATCACTGTTGCAACTGCTCAGTCGTGCTGCTGTGTGAAAGTGGTCATAGACCCCACACAAATGAATGGCTGTGGCTACGTGCCAATAAAACTTTATTTAAAAAAATAAGCAGTGGCCAGATTTGGCCTATCAGTCATAGTTTGCCAACCCCCTGGTGTATAGCACAAAAGACTAGAACTTTGTGGCCAATGGAAACAGTGTTCCTGTTGCCAAAGTTTGGGTGTCCAGTTCTTTCCTGGGAAATGTCATCTCAGGCTCACATTCTTTTGCATTGCTGTTATGAAACAAAAGAGAGAAATGAATGGATGTATCTCATTATTCCTTTCAGGGCTTCATATTGGCAACACTGAACTACAGTGATGCCAACCTATGACCCTTTAATTTCTTCCCCTAGAATTTATCAGCTCATAAATTTTGTGATAAAGAACAAAGAAGAAATTGCCTTGCAGAGTGTCTCCTTCGGTGATGAAATGGCATGGATAGAGGAGGACTAGACTCTGTCTGGAGTCTGACATTTTGCTCCTGTCTCTGCCCCTGACAAACCCAGTGACCCGTCACAAGTCATTTCATCGTTCTGGTGTGACAACTCCTTCCCTACCTACTTTATGGAATTGTCACAAGAATGAACTAAAAAGACCAAGATAAGAGACGTGAAAGCATTTTACAGAAAGTTAAATTGTCACAGATCTATTTGTCCAAGGAAGGCAGGAAGATAAAGGGGTGCTTTTATGCATAGATGGAAATGTTACATCTGAAATAGAACACTGAATCCATGTGATGTAGAGGGACCAAGACAAAAGAGGGCAAAGGGCTGCACGTGAAGCTGTGGCAGTTTCAAGCCTTCCCATTAGACTGGCTGGCGGTTGTGTCATTTATATCTAAATTGATTCCTTTCACTTTTGGTTGTTTCCCAGCAAGTTTATTGCAAAGAGCAGGTGCTCATTATTGAATTCCCTTGTTTATTTTCCCCCAAATCTATTAAATCAGTCCCAAAACAGTTAGAATTCTCTGACACTAAAGCAAGTGATTTATTTATCTATAGCTATCTATTACCTCTGGCTTTGATAGGCTTTATTTCTATGTGTTAAAAACACAGAGCTCTTTGAAAGTTTGGTTTTATTGCAGGAAAGAAAACTCAGCTATATAGGGGAACTTGGATAGGAGTGAAGAGGAGCAACTCTGGCTGACAAGTCTAAATACCAATGTTTTTTTTTTTTTTCAAGTGTGTCAAAATGTATAGAATCCGATTGTGGACCAAGAGGCCAGATTTTCATAAATCCTTTTAGGAAACTTTGTTTGGGTTTAAGCCTGGTTGGGGCGTGGGGGAGTTAGGTGCAGAGGAAAGCGTGGTGGGATCAGGAACCTGGATTTGAGTCTGGACTTGGCCACTAACTTGCTGTGTGATTTTAGCTAAGTTACCCAGTCACTCTTGACCAGTGACTCATTTGTAAAGTGAAGAGATTTTAATTTCAAGACTCCTTTTCCTACTCACTGTCTAGGAATTCAGAATTTAGTCACCAGGATGCATAAACCAATTGTGCCTACTATGGATCTCATCATTCATTTGTTAAGGAAATATTCATTGAGATACTACTATGAGGTAGAACTGAGAATATAATGAGAGTCAAAGACAGGCTCCAATCCTTCCCCTCTTGTATCCCATGGAATAGTGACAATCACTCTCCTCCCTCCTTTGAATCATAAAAGTCAAAGGGCTTTGATATTAATACTCTCACTGCTCAATATCTATTTTAACCCATTCTTTTGAATAGCACAAATTTTACCAAAGTCTTAAGACAATATTGACCTGACCTAGAAACAGATTCTGCTGTGCTAGTGAACACATAGTTTGAGTATACACATGGAAGATGCTTCTTGACTTAAGGCTTATTGGAAGCTGGTTTCCAGTTTGGGGTATGAGTTGTCAAGCTTTTAGACCTTGTCTGTTCAGGGACTCTGCTTAACCCTCTAGCCTCACCAGATGCCTTGAGTTCAACATGCTCTAACCTGTGGGCTGCGCCACCAGGGGCACGGCTGGTAGCAATCTGCCTGGAGACAGAAGAAAGCCGCTTGAACAGGCTCTCCAGAGAAAGGGACAAACCCAGAGCTCCAGTAAGCATAGGACGTGAACAAAATGGGTAGGATACCACCGAAGTGCTCAAAAGTGCTGGAAGGACTAGGAGAAATAGGTAAGGGCTGGGAGGAAGGAAAAGTTGGGCACAGTTTTCTGGGCTCATAATAGACAAGCAGAGTCATGCTGGGGCTACTACATAGTTGTGAAAGTTGAATATTCACCCGCTGACCATCATCTGTGGCATGCCTAATACTTTGCTAGATTCTGGAGATGCAGAGATGAATTAGACTTGGTCCAAGCTCTCAGAGAGCTCGTGGAGGAGGCAAATGAACAAACGGCCAATTAGAATACAGACCTGAACTCCATGAGGACAGTGTTCTAGTCTGATTCACTCACTGCTGTTTCCTCTGCTTTAGTACACAACCTGGGACAAGAAGTTGTTGCAGATCAGATGGCGGCTCAGAGAAAGAGGGAAGTGGAAGAATCAAAGAGATATTAAGAAGAGAGGAATTGAGGTGAAGGATAGAGGAAAGTCAGCCCCTGAATTGGACAGTTAAGAGGACAGTGACGCCATTTTCTGAGAGGGTGAGCACAGAAGTTTGAGCCAAGGACAGAGACTGCTGGATAGGGATCGGGAGCCTGGTGAGTCATGACTTACTGTGAAGTCCAGAGGCAGCCAAAGGAGCTGATTGGTACTGATCCTTCTGTTTCTGACTTTGTTTCTACCCCCAGGATGTCTGTTTGTGTGTCACATACTGAGAAAAAAGGAATTTCGGTCTTTTTGAAGACTGAGTAAAAACAGCATGGTCTGCAGTCTGACACAATGAGAGTTAAACCAGGTGTGTGTCCAGTAAGTAATGTCTAGTCCCTGTGTCTTTGGGAATTCCAGTGCTTGAGCAACATCCTGAGGGTTCTGAAGGGATAAAAGAGAACATCTACTTGGGGATATTTCACTGTATGTCGGTTATGTATCTCAGCTCATGGATGTGAGTATAGGGTTTGCCTTTCATCTACAAAGGACAACCTCATCTGTTACTCCTTGAAAATTTGAGATTATCATTCTTGTAGCAGCTCTTTGTAAGCAATATCATGGCAATTAGGTTCAGGCAGAATGGAGCCACATCCCCAAATATTATGTCAGGTAGTAAGATGAAAGAAGAGCACATTACCAGAGAAAAGTGCTTCTGTCTGGAATTTCCACTTGATGGTTTCCTTGAGGACATAAGTTTGAGAACTGTATTAGTCGAGACTGACCACAACACAATACTTAGTATGTGTTTATGTGTCTGTGGGGCAGGGAACCTGTACTAGCATGTTTTGACCTAGAAGTTTCAGTAACAGAATTAATTTACTTACTAAATTAAACATAGTTGACTTGCAATATTGTGTCAGTTTCAGGTATACAACAAAACGATTCAGTTATATATATTCTTTCAGACTCCTTTCCATTATGGAGTATTATAAGATATTGAATATAGTTCATTGTGTTATACAGTAAATCCTTGTTACTTATCTATTTTGTATATAATAGTTTGTATTTGTTAATCCCCATATTCCTAATTTATCCTTCCCTCCTTTTCCTTTTCCCTTTGGTAACCATAAGTTTGTTTTTTTATGTCTGTGAGTCTATTTCTATTTTGTATATAGATTTACTTGCATTACTTTTTAGATTTCATATATAAGTGGATAGCATACAATATTTGTCTTTCTCTGCCTTCACTTTGTATGATCTTCTCTAGGTCCATCCATGTTGCTGCCAATGGCAATATTTCACTCTTTTTATGGCTGAGTGATATTCCATCATATATATATACCACATCTTCTTAAGCCAGTCATCAGTTGATGGGCACTTAAGTTGCTTCCAGGTCTTGGCTATTGTAAATAGTGCTGCTGTGAATAACGGGGTGCAGATATCTTTTTGAATTAGAGTTTTCCTCTTTTCCAGATATATACCCAGGAGTAGGATTGCTGGATCTTATGGTAGCTCTATTTTTAGTTTTTAAAGCAACTTCCATACTGTTCTCCATAGTGGCTGCACCAATTTACATTCCCATCAGCAGTGTAGGAGGGGTTCCTTTTCTCTACATCCTCATTAACACTTGAGCTCCCTGGGTGACTCAGATGGTAAAGAATCCGCCTGCAGTGTGGGAGACCTGGATTCGATCCCTGGGTTGGGAAGATCCCATGGAGAAGGGAATGGCAACCCATTCCAGTATTCTTGCCTGGAGAATTCCATGGACAGAGAAGCCTGGCAGGCTACAGTCCATGGGGTCACAAAGAGTCAGACATGACTGAGTGACTTTCACTTTCATTAACACTTGTTATTTGCTATCTTTTTTGAAGTTTTAGTAACAATTTATATCGAGGATTTTGTACAGAGCAACCAAAGTGAGTTAAGTGTGGAAGGGGCACTGGACTTGGAGTCAGAAAACCTCTATTCCAGTTTTATCTCTGTTGTTCACTAGCTGCATGACCTTATGCAAGTCCTTTCCTTCTATAGATCTCAGTTTCCCCAGCTATAGAATAAAGGAGTTGGACTTAATGGACTTAGCGTCTTTCAGCTTCACTGTTCTAGGAAAATGAACTGAAAATAAAACCACTGTATAAGTAGTGGGTTGGCCAAAAGGTTAGTTCGGGTTTTCCATAAGATGTAATGGAAGAACCCTGACAAATTTTTTTTCCCAATCCAATACTTTACACTACTATGAAATGAACTGAGAGTAAATAACTACTCTAGTCAACAGCTTTGCTGCAGAGCTCTTTGAAAAGACAGTAACTGGTAGATGAAAAGATCATTAAAACAGCTTATTATTTTCATTAATCATCTTTTTATCCCAGAGATTAATCTAATGCCTTTATCCCAAAGGAGCTGGCCTAAAGAGCCAACTTGCAGTTCTGAGAAGTAAAGAACTCTGTGTTCCTTGGAGAGAACACACAAGTTGGCCTTAGTTTAGCCCTAGAGTACTGGTTTGGGGTGGGGCGGTGGGGGGAGGGTTCTGTTAATACAGAAGATGACTATAGAGTGGGATAAGGGGAATCAGATGTTTCCAATCTGAGAGTCACGTGAGGGCTAGGGGGCCCTGCACCCCCACTCTGCACATACACGCTATCCCTGAGGGCTCTTTCCCCTCCCTTGGAGTAGAAAGGTGGAGTGCCCCCATAATGCACAAGGTTATGGGGGCTGCCTCTTGAACAGGAAACACAACCTTTCCAATTTCATAAAGAAAGAAGCAGAGGTAGCTAATACCTCTGAAGTTTGCATAGGGATTGTAGGGACTCATCCCCTAGAACTGTGCCAGGTGTCCCCATCACCTCTGGACACTGAGTCTCTGTGTCAGTATCAACCCAGAGCTAACAGAATGAACACACTTAAAGGCAGAGGGTGGAGGGTATGAAGCTAGCTGTGTTGAGTGGGAGATGTAAAATGCTCAGTGAGTCTGAATCACTTCGCTGTACAGTAGAAATCAATACAACATTGTAACTCAACAAGACTTCAATAAAATAAATTTTTAAAAAAAATTAAAAATAAAGTGCATGACAAGCGGTTTCAGATATTGGGCTTAAGCCCCCGAAGTTTCCCCCTGTTGCTCTAGTTTGGGAATAGACCCTTTCATGACAGTATTATTGGTAGCCTCTGCTAACTAGAGCAGTGCAAGAGAAATAACATGAGTGTTCTCACCCTGTGTACCCCACCAGTGCCTCATCAACCATGAGAGGGTCCCAAGAGAGCTTTCTGATCTCCTCCTCCAATTGTTGAAGAATGGGTTGGGGGGGCGGGTGGTGGCAGAGCCTCAGCAACTGGGCCAGAGACATGCCTCAGGTCACAGTAAGTTAATGGAAAATGAAAACTCAAAATCAAACTTCCTTTGATGAATAATGAACTACAGCTCTTTTCCTTACCAGTGCTTCTCAACTGGAGGCAGCACTGTCTCCCAACCACCACCAAGGGACACTTGAAAACTGTGTGCAGGCATTTGGGGTTGTCAGAATGATTCAGGGTAGGCATTAATACTTAGGGGCCTGCAATGCATTAGATAATCCCACATTACAAAATACTCTTAATAACATGTGCCATTCAGAACCATTGCAGGCCTACACCAGGCTGGATCCACTTAGAAAAATCCACTTAGAAGAATACAGACTTGTGGCTTCTCCTCCTCTCCTTCTTCTTCTAAGAAAGCATGAGAGGGGTGAGAGGAGGCCTTGGTTCTAGTTCTGGCATCATATCACTGTGATCGTGGTAATCTGGCATTACATCGTTCACATAACCCTTCCTCTCTGGACCTCAGTTACCTCATTTGTAAAACAGTGGTTTTGTCAAGATAGTCATCAAGAACTCTTCCAGTTCAACAGGCTGGACCTTCTTCTTTCAGAATATAGTCCAGGCAATATGTGGGCCGCAGCTTTTTAAGAACCTAGATTCCTGGGTCCTATTATAGACCTGCTAAATCAGAACTGATGGGCCACTGGGACCTGTATTCAGCATCCCCATGATGATCCTGAAGTAGAGTAAGTGTGAGAAGCAGGGTTCTAGTGTTTTAAATGGTAGAGCTGCACTTGGTCCGCTAGCACTTACCGAGTATAAAGAGATCATTCCCACCTCCCACGCAGAGCGACAGCAGCATCTGTGTGCTGGCAGGCCTGTTCCCCGTGAAGTTCCAACACAGCTCAAGGCCCTTTGTGGGCTTCGTGCCAGACATCTGAGACCTGTGAGCAGGGGAGGGGGACGTCAGCTCAGGGGTTGGTGCTGGTGGAAGCAAAGGGTCTCATAGGATGCAATCTGACTTTTTGGTAAGGCTCTGGGGTTTACTTCTCTGACAGCTGAGAGGAGCCCGCTTGCCCCTGTTACAGCTGCCCACCCAGCACCTGCCTTCTCAAGCAGCTGTCCTGACGAGGCTGCAAGCTCAGGCTCCAAGCTCCGATGGCGGCTAACTCCAGAACTTCTTTATCTGGTCTAAGTAGCGCCTCTGGAGCCTGTCTCCTTCATCCCAGCTCGGTGGGTGGAGCCTGCAGCGAACATACTGTGTAGAACCCCAGAACTTAACGCTTCTTGCTATTGGCTCATAGAATGCTTGGCTCCCTCCATCTACCAATCCAAGCTTGAAGGCTGCTATCAGCGCTCAAAGCCAGAAGGCTAAGACACAGAGCTCGCCTTTGGCTACTTTGGTGTGAAGAAGGTTGGCTCTTTCAGCTTGGAAACAAAGTGTCAAACAGACTGTGTTTATTCCTCATGTGAAAGATGCAAGAGTTGTGTCCCAGGGAAGCTTTGAAGATTTATTACCTGGCATTCTCCATGACCTTCAGGCTGACAGGCCATCGGTAATCACCTTACTAAATAATGCAAAGCATGTTGGCCACAGTTTCCTCAGGGAGTCTCAGGGATTTCGAGGCCTCCCAAGAGAACAGAGGAAGGGAAGAAGTTAATGGCCAAACACAAGCTGGTGTCCCAGTTTAGGATGCACCCTCTCTCCTCTAGGCAGCAATCTTTCCGAGTTTATTTTGCATAAAGTCATGAAATATTGGATGAGGGGTTCTAAGTGAAAGAGAAAGTTAACATAGGAAAATTCCAACATAGCTTTCTTACAAATTTCTTAGAAGTTAACCTCCTGTTTTCTCCTATACTGTAGAAAAAAAAAATCACCATTAAAGTAGTGTTTATAGTTCTTGAACACCAGTTTTTGCCCACAGAAAATGCCAAAGAATGCATATGCCCATTATTCAACAGTTGGATGTAAAGATTTAATTACAAATAATTAATTTATTGCTAGTGAAAAAATAAAACGGAGGCCAAAAGACCATGCACTGTCAGTGAGGTTGGGCCCGTTTTACACCTGTTGGAAAGCTTGCTAGTTATTCATCTGCCCTGACAGGAAGAAAGCATTTTTGTACCTGACAGAGGTGATAAATGTGGCGAACACTGGCCCTACATTTTAAAATCAATATGGAATGTTTTTCAGAGCAAACCCAGATCAAACCAGCATACCAAACATAAACGACTAACAACCAGCATGGAGACTAATTGTTTAAATGAGTTTCAGGGGACAAATAAAAATTACAAGAGGGAAAGACAGGACACAAGGCTGATAAAAAGGATATGGGCTCAGCTTGGGTCAAGGAAACTTTTCTCTAATAAAAAGGATTTTTGAAATGTGAAAGGGACTTGTTATGGCAGAAAGCAGCAAAATGCAGGCAAGAAATGAGCAGGCATTCAGTGAGAGCTCTTTACAATTTGGGCCTGAAACTATGCAATTTGGACCGGAAACTATGAATCAGAATCATGCAAAGCTCAAGTGCAGAAGCCGCTAACACAACCTCAGAAACTTCCAGGTTAGAAAGAGCCAACTAACTGCAGCTTCTAATTTGCCTGGATTCATTTATTTCTTCAACAAGCATTTATAAAGAATTCTGGTGAGTCTTTAATGAATAGAACAGTGTCCCTGCCCTCAAGAGTTTCACACTAGAATAAGACAAAGATATAGATGAAGTTCCAACACCAGATCTTAATAGTGGTGCGACTGAAAGAGGCAAGGGGGCTTGTGGGAGAACAGAGCAGGGAAATTGAGTCCAACCTGGCAGGAGGACGATCCAGGCAAACCTTCCTAGAGGGAGACTGTGGAGTCAGACAGACCTGAGTCCATACCCAGGTTCTACTGCCTTGTGCTTGTGTGTGACTCTGAGCATTTACAGATGAAGAATGGGAGGCTCAGGGAGTTCGACTAACTTACTGTGATGGTTAATTTTATGTGTCAGCTTGATGGGGCCATTATTTGGTTAAACCTTTGTCTGGACGTGAAGGTATTGCTGGGTGACATTAATGTTTAAATCAGCAGAGTAGAGCAGATCGCCCTCCATAATGTGGGTAGTCCTCACCCAATCCATTGAAAGCCTGAGAGAACAAGTTCATGGGGCTTCCCTGAGAGCTCAGGTGGTAAAGAATCCACCCGCAATGCAGGAGACCCCAGTGCGATTCCTGGGTTGGGAAGATCCCCTAGAAAAGGGATAGGCTACCCACTCCGGTATTCTTGGGCTTCCCTTGTGGCTCAGCTGGTAAAAATCCGCCTGCAATGGCGAGAGACCTGGATTGGATCCCTGGGTTGGGAAGATCCCCTGGAGAAGGGAACGACTGCTGCTGCTGCTGCTAAGTCGCTTCAGTCGTGCCCAACTCTGTGCGACCCCATAGATGGCAGCCCACCAGGCTCCGCCGTCCCTGGGATTCTCCAGGCAGGAATACTGGAGTGAGTTGCCATTTCCTTCTCCAATGCATGCATGCATGCTAAGTCACTTCAGTCATGGCCGACTCTGTGTGACCCTATGGACAGCAGCCCACCAGGCTCCTCTGTCCATGGGAATCTCTAGGCAAGAATACTGGAGTGGGTTGCCATTTTCTTCTCCTGAGGGAATGACTGACTACCCATGCCAGTATCCTGGCCTGGAGAAGTCCATGGACTGTATAGTTCATGGGGTCTCAAAGAATCAGACACGACTGAAGTGACTTTCACTTTCACTTTCAAGAGGGAGTGTCTTCTGCCAGACCGGCTGCCTTCTAGTGGAGATACAGTTTGTTTCCTTTTTTCTGCCTTCAAATTCAAACTGAAACATTGGCTTTTCCTCAGTCTCATGCTTGTTGGCTTTCAAACTGGAACAATAATACCAGGGGTCTGATCAAAATGACATTGGGAGCTTGAATTATTCATAATTTGCCTAAATTATTTTCTCATGAAATAAATAAGTTTTCTTGCTTTTTTTTTTTTTTTAACTCATGTGGGGTTAAAATCACACAAACCAATTCCTTATGTTAAAACACATTCATCCCCCTCTATTGATTCTGCTTCTCGAAAGAACTTTTGACTAGTACACTTGTTCAACTTTACATTGCTGGAAAATAGCAGAGCTGACATTTTGGATTGGGTTCGTCTTACTGCAAAGCGTATGCTTACCATCATTGCACTGCCTGCTACCTGGGAGCTACCACCCTCCCCACCCCACCCCTGCCCACTTGGGAAAGCATTTTTGTAGAATGCTCATGGAAAGCTTGCTTTCCAGACCCTTTTCTTCTCTGACAAGGAAAGGAAGTACTTGTGCCTGCTTCTGATTCCCCTTAGCCACACCCCATTTTGGGCTAATGTATTTTTTACACACAAGAGAAAGTCTGAATTCTTTTAGTTGTAGATATTTGAAGTCATCTTTTTATGTGAAGATCTCAGTTGTCTACAGGTCAAATAAGAAACACAGGAATCAAATTGCATGTAGAGCTGTCACTTGAACTTTTATTGAAATTGATCAAAATGACATTGGGAACTTGAGTTATCCATAATTTGCCTCAATTATTTTCTCATGAAATGAATAAACCTTCTGGTTGCTTTTTTTTTTAACTCATGTGGATTATATCACTCCCATGAAAAGACAAAGAAAAGTGAAGCTATCATTTGTTGAACATCTGTTGCATGCCTGACTCTGTCACTATAATGGTTAATTTTATGTGTCTTCTTGATTGGGCCACAGGGTACCCAGATAATTGGTCAAACATAATTCTGGGTATTTTTGTGAGGGTGTTTTCAGGTGAAATTAACATGTAAATGGGTGGACTCTAAGTAAGGCAGATTGCCTTCTTCAGTGTGGATGGGCCACATCCAACTAGTTGAAGGCCTGAATAGAACAGAAAGACTGACCCTCCCCCTGAATGAGAGGGAACTCTCTAGCTGACAGCTTTGGACTTTGTCTGCACCATCAGTGTTCCTGGGTCTCCAGCTGACCCGAATCTCCAGTGCAGATTTGGTCTTGCCAGTCTCCATAATTACACAAGCCAGTGCCTTATAATAAATCTCTTTATCTAAGTATACACATCCTATTGGTTCTTTTTCTTTGGAGAATCCTGACAAATATGGTCATATTTTATTCTTTAAAAACTTCTGTGAGATTTAAATATTATTATACACAGTTAAGAGAAGGCAATGGCACCCCACTCCAGTACTCTTGCCTGGAAAATCCCATGGATGGAGGAGCCTGATAGGCTGCAGTCCATGCGGTCGCGAAGAGTCGGACACGACTGAGCGACTTCACTTTCACTTTTCACTTTCATGCATTGAAGAAGGAAATGGCAACCCACTCCAGTGTTCTTGCCTGGAGAATCCCAGGGACGGGGGAGCCTGATGGGCTGTCGTCTATGGGGTCGCACAGAGTCGGACACGACTGAAGCAACTTAGCAGCATACACAGTTAACAGACAAAGCAGTGAGGCACAGAGAGACTACACGCCTAAGACTACAGGGTTAACTCATGCTTTTCAAGACCCCTATTTAAACTTCCCATTTGCACAGAGCAAAATGTTACCAGTGGCTTAGAAATGTTACCAGTGATACAGTGTCACTGCTGGTTCCAGGTTGTAGTGCATCCAGCCCAAACCCTAACACCCCTTGAAGGACGTGACACAACACAGACAGACATGCAAACCAGGCTACTGAATGCAAATAGAGCCATCAAGGTGGGAGTGTTCAGTGCTCACAAAAGCTCCTTCCTTACCCAATATGTGTTTCTCCAACCTGAAAGCCTGCTCTGCATTACAAAGACAGACCTCCAGGTAATTTAATTTTCCTCCAATGATGAGAAACTCTGAGTTTGCAAACCTATTTCTCATTTGTTGTCAAGGGGCTGAATGTCCTGGGTAGAGTTCAGCCTCTTAGGAAACTACTAAATGAAAAGGACATCACAGGACACTGGATGGCAAAGTGGAGTCAGGAAGAACCAAGGAGAGGAGCAAGAGGTAGACAGGGATAGATTTAGCTGAACTCAGGTTTTCTGCTGAAAGGTTTATCATCCCACATTTATTAAGAAACTGTGTTGTGCCAGGCATGGGAAATCCAAAGACAAGTAAGACACTGGCTCTGCCTTCTAGGAGTCCATGATCTAGCATATCTCGCAAGGTGACAGGGAATTCATTCATCTGTAGAACCAATACTTAACACCTGCCAACTCTGTGCCAAGCCCATGTGCCAAGTACTGGGCATAGAGTGGGGAGTAAATCATGTATTATAGACTCCTAGCTGTAATTAGGCTCACGGTCTTCTGGGCCATTATAGCTGCCTTCAAAATCACCCTATAGCCCCCCCTCAGATCTGCTGGAGTTGGTCTCTCTTGAAACAATATGCTGTGTCTCTCTTTGTAGATTCTGAATTCACTCCCTCTCTCAGGAACAAAACCTTGTGACTGGGGAGAGATTACTGTATTTTCAATTATCCAAAGCCTAATACTTTCGGAAAAAACACAAGACAGACAGACACTATATTCAGACATGCAATCTCCTCAGCCAGGAAACAAGGCAGCCAGAGGGAGCAGTGATGGCCATCCGTCTTCCCTGGCCCAACCCAAGAACAAACAATCTTCTCTGAATATTAAAGGCCTGAGAACAATTTAGAGAGAAAGTCTGCACTTGCTTTTTTTCCCCTACCATATTCAATGAAATGCAATTCTGATGTTCAGAGAGGCTCTGACTAAGTAGATAATACAGCCACATTTTTCAAAGGGCCTGCCATGGCTTTTATTCCTCCACAGCATCTAATACCTGTCAAACATTTTAGATTAAAATGAGTATGAAAAACACAGCCTCACTCAGCACTTCCTTTGCTCTGCAGACAAGGGACTGTGATGAAAATCAGCCTTGGGGTTGAAAGTCCATACCGGACAGACCCAACCCTATGTATTAAGCATCTACTATGTTCAGAAATTCGGTCTATCAGATCTAGTCCTTTAAATCTATTTCTCACTTCCACTGTATAGTCATAAGGGATTTGATTTAGGTCATACCTGAATGGTCTAGTGGTTTTCTCCACTTTCTTCAATTTCAGTATGAATTTGGCAATAAGGAGTTCATGATCTGGTCCACAGTCAGCTCCCGGTCTTGTTTATGCTGACTGTATAGAGCTTCTCCATCTTTGGCTGCAAAGAATATAATCAATCTGATTTCAGTGTTGACCGTCTGGTGACGTCCACGTGTAGAGTTTCTCTTGTGTTGTTGGAAGACGGTGTTTGCTATGACCAGTGCGTTCTCTTGACAGAACTCTATTAGCCTTTGCCCTGCTTCATTCTGTACTCCAAGGCCAAATTTGCCTGTTACTCCAGGTGTTTCTTGACTTCCTACTTTTGCATTCCAGTCCCCTATAATGAAAAGGAAATCTTGTTTGGGTGGTAGTTCTAGAAGGTCTTGTAGGTCTTCATAAAACTGTTCAACTTCAGCTTCTTTGGCATTACTGGTCGGTGCGTAAACTTGAATTACTGTGATATTGAATGGTTTGCCTTGGAAACGAACAGAGATCATTCTGTCATTTTTGAGATTGCATCCAAGTACTGCATTTCGGACTCTTCTGTTGACTATGATGGCTACTCCATTTCTTCTAAGGGATTCTTGCCCACAGTAGTAGATATAATGGCCATCTGAGTTAAATTCACCCATTCCAGTCTATCTTAGTTCACTGATTCCTAGAATGTCGATGTTCAGTATTGAGAAATAGATTTAAAGGACTAGATCTGATAGACAGAATGCCTGATGAACTAGGGATGGAGGTTCATGGCACTATACAGGAGACAGGAATCAAGATAATCCCCATGAAAAAGAAATGCAAAAAAGCAAGATGGCTGTCTGAGGAGGCCTTACAAATAGCTGTGAAAAGACCGGAAGTGAAAAGCAAAGGAGAAAAGGAAAGATATACCCATTTGAATGCAGAGTTCCGAAGAATAGCAAGGAGAGATAAGAAAGCCTTCCTCAGTGATCAATGCAAAGTAATAGAGGAAAACAATAGAATGTAAAAGACTAGAGATCTTTTCAAGAAATTAGAGATACCAAGGGAACATTTCATGCAAAGATGGGTTGAATAAAGGACAGAAATGGTATGGACCTAACAGAAGCAGAAGATATTAAGAAGAGGTGGCAATACACAGAAGAATTGTACCAAAAAGGTCTTCATGACCCAGACAATCACAATGGTCTGATCACTCACCTAGAGCCAGACATCCTGGAATGTGAAGTCAAGTGGGCCTTAGGAAGCATCACTACGAACAAAGCTAGTGGAGGTGATGGAATTCCAGTTGAGCTATTTCAAATCCTGAAAGATGCGCTGTGAAAGTGCTGCACTCAATATGCCAGCAAATCTGGAAAACTCAGCAGTGGCCACAGGACTGGAAAAGGTCAGTTTTCATTCCAATCCCAAAGACAGGCAATGCCAAAGAATGCTCAAGCTACTGCACAATTGCACTCATCTCACATGCTAGTAAAGTAATGCTTAAAATTCTCCAAGCCAAGCTTCAGCCATACGTGAACTGTGAACTTCTAGATGTTCAAGCTGGTTTTAGAAAAGGCAGAGGAACCAGAAATCAAATTAACAAGATCCGATGGATCATCGAAAAAGCAAGAGAGTACCAGAAAAACATCTATTTCTGCTTTATTGACTATGCCAAAGCCTTTGACTGTGTGGATCACAATAAATTGTGGAAAATTCTGAAAGAGATGGGAATACCAGACCACCTGACCTGCCTTTTGAGAAACCTGTATGCAGGTCAGGAAGCAACAGTTAGAACTGGACATGGAACAACAGACTGGTTCCAAATAGGAAAAGGAGTACGTCAAGGCTGTATATTGTCACCCTGCTTATTTAACTTATATGCAGAGTACATCATGAGAAACGGTGGGCTGCAAGAAGCACAAGCTGGAATCAATATTGTCGGGAGAAATATCAATAACCTCAGATATGCAGGTGACACCACCCTTATGGCAGAAAGTGAAGAAGAACTAAAGAGCCTCTTGATGAAAGTGAAAGAGGAGAGTGAAAAAGTTGGCTAAAACCTCAACATTCAGAAAACGAAGATCATGGCATCCGGTCCCATCACTTCATGGCAGATAGATGGGGAAACAGTGGCAACAGTGGCTGACTTTATTTTTCTGGGCTCCAAAATCACTGCAGATGGTGACTGCAGCCATGAAATTAAAAGACGCTTACTCCTTGGAAGGAAAGTTATGACCAACCTAGACAGAATATTAAAAAGCACAGACATTACTTTGCCAACAAAGGTACATCTAGTCAAGGCTATGGTTTTCCCAGTAGTCATGTATGGATATGAGAGTTGGACGATGAAGAAAGCTGAGCGCTGAAGAATTGATGCTTTTGAAATGTGGTGTTGGAGAAGACTTTTGAGAGTCCCTTGGACTGTAAGGCGATCCAACCAGTCCATCCTAAAGGAGATCAGTCCTGGGTGTTCATTGGAAGGACTGTTGTGAAGCTGAAACTCCAATACTCTGGCCACCTGGTGTGAAGAGTTGACTCATTGGAGAAGACCCTGATGCTGGGAAAGAGTGAGGGCAGGAGGAGATGGGGACAACAGAGGATGAGATGGCTGGATGGCATTGCCGACTCGATGAACATGGGTTTGGGTGGACTCCGGGAGTTGGTGATGGACAGGGAGGCCTGGCGTGCTGCGGTTCATGGGGTTGCAAAGAGTCGGACACGACTGAGCGACTGAACTGAACTGAACTGATGTTCAGAAATAGTATATTAGAAATAGCATTGGCTTTGGAGTTGGGCATGCCACTGACCTGATGTTGACCTTGGGAAGTCACTTTGGCTCTATGAATTTCAATTTCCTGACTTTGAGACTGGGAATAATAATCTTTACTCCCTTTACCATGGGTTGTAATGAGGATCAAATGAAATCACATGCATAAGAACTCTGATACATCGTAGGCACTCAACGGAGAGCCGCCCATCTCCTTCATGTTCCTGGTCTTGCCCTAAGGTTAGCTTGAGAACAGTCTCCTTCTCAGGACTTATACCCTAGTTTTTGCCTGGGCTTCCTTTCTACTTCTTTGTTCCCTTCAAGCAACCAGGAAATACCAGAGTTTCTCCTGACCTTCTTTCCAGTTTTTACTGCTTTATTCTGCTCTCCCCTTTGCTGCTAATTAGGAGGTAAGTCATCCACACAGTATTTGTACAACACAATCAAATGAGCATATTCTGTCATCGTGGAGAATCTGTATCATTTAACTGATGCCAATCCTCCAATAATGAGAAAGTTTCATGTTCCATATGAAAACAAATCTCCGGTCATTAGCATCCTATTGTCATTAGTGTGTTCCGGCAGCTTGGCTGAATGGCCCAGGCCAGGGATTGGCAGCTCTCCAAGGTCTCAATCCATTGGGAGTTCAGGCCTCTTAGTAGTCTGAAAGGAAATAACTTAAGAAAGAGGGAGAACTCTCAGCACTTTTCATTTCATACCATAGGAGTGGCCTGACACTTAGCACCCTCTGTGCAAAAAGCCCCCAAACACTTTCTTGTCATTCTCACTTTCCCATTAACCTTCTTTGGTCTATTGTGAATTCAGGACTCGGGAATGTCTCCTTCCTTCTCTCTGTCTCAACCTTCTCTGTTGAATTGAGTAATCTATGGGAGGGCCAGGAGGAACTCTGGAATCTACTGGATTTGTATTCTTTGATTGTTTTCACCCCTGTCCTCACAACTACCACCAACACCAAAAAAAAAAAAAAAAAAAAATCTTTCCAGGTAACTAAAAGGGGTTCTACACTGAGTTCCAGTGTGAAAGGGGTGAGGAGGGGGGCTCGCCACACCAATGAGCATTTCTTAGACACTAGTTGGGCATTCTACAATTCTCAGTTCTGACACTATCTACCCAAAGATAGTGTCAGATTCCACAGGTTAAGTACTCAGTCTCCAAGGCTGCCCCACCCCTTCAGATGGCAGTCACAAGCCCTGGCTATCACTTGTGCTTCTGATTGAGCAGTTGTAGATTGGAAGTTACAGTGACTCCCTCCTTGGATTTGCTTAATTTGCTAGAGTGGCTCACAGAACTCAGAGAAACATTTTACTTCCTAGATCACCAGTGTATTATAAAAGAATATAACTAAGGAGCAGCCACATGGAAAAGAGCATAGAGTGTGGTATTGGAAGAGGGGCCACCCTCCCAGCACCTCCGAGTGTTCTCCAACCTGGAAGCTCTCCAAACCCAGTCCTTTTGGGTTTTTATGGAGGATTCATTACATAGGTATGCTTGGTTCATTCCTTGGCCATTGATGGTTGGTTTAGTCTCCAGCCCCTCTCTCATCCCCAGAAATCAGGGGATTCCAACTCTCTCTCATGGTTGGTTCCCCTGACAACCAGCCCCCTTCTTCAGGTGCTTTCCAAAAGTCATCTCATTAACATAAACCCAGTTATGGTGCAAAGGGGCTTGTTATGAATAACAAGACAGTCATTTCGCCTTCATAGCTCTGAAGTGATTTCAGGAACTGAGGACAAGAGACCAAATTCATGACAAAAGATGTCCCCAATTACAAGGGTTTGGGGAGCTATGAGCCAGGAACTGTGGACAAAGAACAAATTCGTATGAGAAATGCATTTTGGTCCTCTGAATGACCAAATATAATTTTCTTATAAATCACAACATTGCAGTTCCTTAAACAACAGTGACAAAGGGCTTTATGTCAGGATATTGGGAAGTTTTCAAGTGCAATGGGAGGCTGGAGACAAGGCTAGGAAACAGAAAGCAACCAGGATGGAAACAATTTGAGCTGAGTGCTGCTGCTTGCATGGATGAATTTCAATCATGTATATTTTGTCTTTACTTCACTCTGCTTAAGATTGAAAGTGCTGGGATTTAGAATCTAGTTGTCTCTATTAGGTCATCTGCTGGCCTTTTGAATTTGGAACAAGGGTAGGGCAGAAGGAACCTCCAGGAACCTTTTTGACTTTCATTATGGGAAGGCAGGCTTCCCTGATTGATTACCTCTGCAACTTCAAATATCATGCCCAAACTATTCTGTTTATTGACCCATTTGTTTAGTCACTAAGTCATGTCCAACTTCTTGCGACTCCATGGACTGTATCCCACCAAGCTTCTATGTCCACTGGATTTTCCCAGGCAAGAATACTGGAATAGGTAGCCATTCTCTTCTCCAGGGGATCTTCCCGACACAGAGATTGAACCCGCCATGTCCTGCATTGGCAGGCAGATTCTTTATTGTTGAGCCACCAGGGAAACCCTTATTGACCCATTAACAACTTACACATCTCTTAGTTTCCTATTTTGTAATCTGAGAAGCTGTAGTCACATCCTTCCTTTCCTTTTCATCTCCTTACTATCTTCCTCCATCTTTTATCTTCTTGTTCCTTTATTTTTCCTATTCCCAAGTTTGATGAAGTGTATGTTTTATTTTGCAACCATGCTTGTTTTCTATGCTTTTTCTATGTTTAAATTTTAAATTCATTTTTAAATTTTTAAAGAAGTTTAATGTTTATTATTTTTATTTATTAACTATTTTGTTTATGCATCAGTTGATGTATCTCTAGTTGTTTTGGTTGTCTAAAGCTCATTTTCTAGTAGATTCTTTAGGAAGGACTCATAGGGATAATACCCCCTGGTTTGTTGCATATTGACAGCAATCTGTGGTCCTCTATTCTTAAAAGTCAGTTTTGCTAAATAAAGAGTAGTTGGTGCCCACTTTTCTTTCCTAGATATCTTAAACTTATTATTCCATTTTCTTATGGCATAAGGTCTGATAGTATATTTTTTTCATTTATAAGTAAAATGCTCTTTTTTACCCCTACATGTCTAAAGGATTTTTCTTTTCCTTTAAAGTCCATTATTTTCACTAAAATGTGCCTTGGTGTTGTTAGTTTGGGGTCACTATTCCAAGATATGCAGTGCACACTTTCAATATGTAATTTTAAAACAATTTTTAATCAAGAAAGGTTTATCCATTGTGTTTACAGTAGTCTGTTGCTTTGGCCTTCTTCAGCAATTTTTATTATGTATGTATTCACTATCCTTTGCCTGTAATCAATATTTATCATTTTTGTCTCTCAAACTCACTTTATCTCCATTTATTTCTAAGTTATTAAAATATAATTTACCTTCTATAATGTTTTAAAAGGCATTGTTGTGTTTTTTCACTCCTTTATTCCCTCTAGTTAGTCTTTATTTTTTGAATGCTTCTTTCTCATTTATAATTCCTTTCTGAGTTCGATTGCCTCCTTTCTGAGTGTTTTAAATTCTGATTTATATTGTTCTTTCACATATATATGATTTTATTAATATCTTATAGTTTGTTTGAAATCATAAGTTTGAGTTTTATCCTGTTTTGTGAGCAGATCATTCTGGCATACTTTCATCATCTGTGGGATGTTATGTCTCTGACTTTCTGTTTTTCTTCTAACAACTTTGTATGTGGCCTTGATAAACCTTGATTGTCTGTTTTTAAGGGAAATTAATTTTGTGTTCTTTGGTGTAGTGTTCACAAACATCATGGCTTGCTTTCTGAGATTCCTGGCTTTCTCCTCTCCGCTACTTTATTCCACACCTTCTCTTTGCTTTGTCTCTGTTGTCCCTCTCCTGCTCAATTTTGATTCCATTACCATTAATTTCTCCTCATTGTGGGGCTCAAAGGAGGCCATGGGCTAATTGGTTTTCAGTTTTGACAGTTCATAAGGGCTAGAGTGCTTCTGTCCTTTCTTCAGTGGTATGATTTCATCTATGGAGGCCTGGATTGCCTGGTCATGTTTCAGGCCTACAGTGCTATCTTAGGAATTTCCTTCAATACACTCTTTGGGGTAGGTTCAATATCTTATTTTTTATTATTTATTCTTATTTTGCTGGATTACATCTGTAGGGAATGCTTTAAGAAAGGGAGTTAAGAAGATGTGCTTTCTGAGTCCTTATATGTTAAAAAAAAAGTCTTTATTCTACTATGAGGTTTAATTAATAGTCTCAGTGAGATAAAATTATAGTTTTCCTTATAACTTGCTTTATATTTCCTGATTGTATTTTAGTTTCCAATATTGTTTATGGGGAGTCTGATAGCAGTCTGATTCTTATTTCTTTACAGGTGACCAAGTTTGAATCTCTAGAAGTCTTTAGGATTTTCCCTTTATCCTTGTTGTTCTGAATTTCTCAGTAATGTATGTGTGTGACAGAAAGAAAACAAGTCATTCTTCATTATTTTTTTGAGGACTGGATGGGCCCTTTTCATCTGAAGACTTACGTCCTTCCACTCTGGAAGAAATTGTCATCTACTGTTTTCAGGGACAATTTCCTTTCTTTCATTTTTCTCTGTGCTTTTATGCTGGAACTTTTATCAGTTAGCTGTTGGGCCTCTTGGTGTTAGTTTTTAAAAATCAACCTTACTGAACTATTGTTAGGTAACAATAATATGCACTTAAGTGTACATATACCCATGTGACCACCACCACAATCAAGATATAGAATAGATTCATCATCACAAATTTTTTTTCATGGTTTTTTGCAGTTATTCCTCCCAGCTGTGGTCAACAGCTGCTCTGCTTTCTCACAATAGATTACTTTGAACTGTTTTGCAACATAAATAGGATTATACCTGGCTTCTTTTGCTCAACCTGATATTTTTTGAAATTTATCCGTGTTGTGCTTATCACCATTATTTGTAAGTTACATTCCCTTGTACGGATATACCAAATTTATTTACTTGGATCGATATTTTATATCAGAGTTTAGCAATTCAGCATATATGCTCTATAGTTGATGATCTTTGCCCTCTGGTGTCACACTTGTGGTCATGTTCTACTACTTGGCAAAAGAGACTTTGAAGTATTGCTAAACTGCTCTTAAGATAAAAAGAATATTCTGCGTTTTCTGGTGGGCCCACTGTAATCACATGAAAAGCATAAGAGGGGCTCAGACTCCATGTGCCTTTGCTGGCTTTGAAGATGAAGCGGACCATGGGCCAAGGAATGTGGGCAGCCTCTCAAAGGTGAAAATGATCCCAGGCTGACAGTGAACAAGAAAATGGAAACTTCAGTCCTATAGCCCCTTTAGTTCTATAACCTCAAGAAACTGGATTCTGTCAATAACTGAATGATCTTGGAAATAGATTATTCCTAGAGCTTCCCAATAATAGACCAGCTGACCAACAACTTGATTTCAATGTTCTAAGACCCTAAGCAGTGGACCCATTTGAGCCTGCCTGGGCTTCTCACCTATAGAACTTTGAGTGTGTAAAGCCATGGAATTTGTGGTGATTTGTTACAATATCAATAGAATGCTAGCATAGAGCCAGACTGTCCAGATTCAAATCCTGGCTCCACTACCTCGCAGCTATGTGACCTTACTGGTGAACTACAACACTTTGGATTATTATTCGAGTACGGATGTCTATTCAGCCCTCAAACTCAGTCTCAAAGTACACTTGCCTGTGCTTTCAAGTCTGTCTTTTCCCTTGACTTTTTCTTTCTGTGAAATAATCATTTTCCAGGTGCCACTTAAAGAAATTCTGGCATTGTTTTTGCCTCTTGCTTTTCTCATTTCCTGTATCCAGTCACACATCAGGCCCTGCTACGTCTCCCTGCACAGTGAGCTAAAAAAAAAAAAAAAAACATTGTTTTATTTTCACCCCTACTGCCTCTGCCTTAGTACAGCCTCTCATATTGTCTCACGTGGATCATTGTTGCTTCTGCATCTAATCTCAACCTCTTTAATT
Source organism: Giraffa tippelskirchi (assembly GCF_054371585.1). Lineage (NCBI taxonomy): Eukaryota > Metazoa > Chordata > Mammalia > Artiodactyla > Giraffidae > Giraffa > Giraffa tippelskirchi. The sequence goes on along the minus strand of NC_137289.1, from coordinate 15,662,637 downwards.
CAACACTCCAGACAGCCATGAGTGCCTTCTTGTCTAAATACCACTCTCATCATGCTACTGTCTTATTTAAAACCAACTAGCCAACTAACTAACCAAACAACCTAAAAACGTCTTTAGTTCCCAAAAGCTTCAGTACAAGTAAAAGTCAACTACTTTTAAAATCAACTGTCAGTCAGTCCTCCAGTCTTGTCCCTGTCTTCCTTTCAAACTTTGTATTGTGTCTCTCCCCATAGGTACCCTTTCATTCCAGCCAAATGGTGCATTGTCATCCCTCTCAGTTCAGTTCAGTCGCTCAGTCGTGTCCGACTCTTTGCGACCCCATGAATCACAGCACGCCAGGCCTCTCTGTCCATCACCAACTCCCAGAGTCCACCCAAACCCATGTCCATCGAGTCGGTGATGCCATCCAACCATCTCATCCTCTGTCGTTGCCTTCTCCTCCCGCCCCCAATCCTACCCAGCATCAGGGTCTTTTCCAATGAGTCAACCCTTCCCATGAGGTGGCCAAAGTATTGGAGTTTCAGCTTCAACATCAGTCCTTCCAATGAACACCCAGGACTGATCTCCTTTAGGATGGATTGATTGGATCTCCTTGCATTCCAAGGGACTCTCAAGAGTCTTCTCCAACACCACAGTTCAAAAGCATCAATTCTTTGGCGCTCAGCTTTCTTCACCGTCCAACTCTCACATCCATACATGACCACTGGAAAAACCATAGCCTTGACTAGACGGACTTTTGTTGGCAAAGTAATGTCTCTGCTTTTCAATATGCTATCTAGGTTGGCCATAACCTTCCTTCCAAGGAGTAAGCATCTTTTAATTTCATGGCTGCAGTCACCATCAGCAGTGATTCTGGAGCCCAAAAAAATAAAGTCTGACACTGTTTCCGCTGTTTCCCCATCTATTTCCCATGAAGTGATGGGACCAGATGCCATGATCTTAGTTTTCTGAACGTTGAGCTTTAAGCCAACTTTTTCACTCTCCTCTTTCACCTTCATCAAGAGGCTCTTTAGTTCTTCTTCACTCTCTGCCATAAGGGTGGTGTCATCCACATATCTGAGGTTATTGATATTTCTCCTGGCAATCTTGATTCCAGCTTGTGTTTCTTCCAGCCCAGCGTTTCTCATGATGTACTCTGCATAGAAGTTAAATAAGCAGGGTGACAATATACAGCCTTGACGTACTCCTTTTCCTATTTGGAACCAGTCTGTTGTTCCATGTCCAGTTCTAACTCTTGCTTCCTGACCTGCATACAGGTTTCTCAAGAGACAGGTCAGATGGTCTGGTATTCCCATCTCTTTCAGAATTTTCCACAGTTTATTGTGATCCACACAGTCAAAGGCTTTGGCATAGTCAATAAAACAGAAATAGATGTTTTTCTGGAACTCTCTTGCTTTTTTGATGATCCAGCAGATGTTGGCAATTTGATCTCTGGTTCCTCTGCCTTTTCTAAAACCAGCTTGAACATCTGGAAGTTCACGGTTCACGTATTGCTGAAGCCTGGCTTGGAGAATTTTGAGCATTACTTTACTAGCGTGTGAGATGAATGCAATTGTGCAGTATTTTGAGCATTCTTTGGCATTGCCTTTCTTTGGGATTGGAACGAAAACTGACCTTTTCCAGTCCTGTGGCCACTGCTGAGTTTTCCAAATTTGCTGGCATATCGAGTGCAGCACTTTCACAGCATCACCTTTGAGGATTTGAAATAGCTCAACTGGAATTCCATCACCTCCACTAGCTTTGCTCTACTCATGATGTTTATATGACCTGAAATACAATTCTTTCACTTTTTCTTACCATTTATTAATATTCTTTCCATCCTTTATAGTCCAATTTGACTTTCATTTGCTCCATCCCAGAAGGATGCTAGGGATACAATACTAAAATCGAAAAGCCTTTTCATCCATCTCTACCAAAAATCATCTACCTCATCTTATAGAATCTTGTAATGCTGACACTGAAAATTCTCTCAAATATTCTTTAACCCAATTTATTCACTGTTCAGTAAAGTAAGGTCCAGTGAGAAGTGTTCTATAACAGTGACACACTGAGTGGATGACTCAGAAGTGAGTCTAGGATCTAGATTTCTGTCATCTCGAGCCAAGCCACTGTCCACTCCCCCTGTTCATTGCATTGTAATTTACCCTATGATTCTTACACATTGCTGTCTTAGAATACAGATTTTTCAGTTGGTTCCCACATCCTTGATTAGTACTGAGTTTCAGGAGGACATGTGATTGATATTTCTCCTACTTCTTTGAATTCCCCATAGCACATAATCCATCGCTTTGGACACAACAGGCATTAAGCAAATATCTATTGATTGAATAAGATATGATACACCACAGCCTGACATAAGCTATAAATTTTCATTGTCTCATTACCATATTCTATCAATTAAAATTAATAGTGGCCTTGCGTCCCTGAACAGTTACAATGACAAAGCATGATATTCCAAAACAGTTGGGTAAACTAGATGGCCTCATGTAAATTTCATAAAGTCTTTGAAGGGCAGAGCTGGAATTGTTCTTGAAGGTCTTTTGACATAATAGTCCCTTTTATTCCCCCTATTTTATTGATGGGAAAATTGAAATTCACAGAGGAACAAACAGGAATTGCCCAAATGTTGTTGTTGATGTTCAGTTGCTGAATTGTGTCTGACTCTTTGCAACCCCATGGACTGCAGCACGCCAGGCTTCCTTGTCCTTTACCATCTCCCAGAGTGTGCTCAAACTCACATCCTTAGAGATGGTGATGCCATCCAACCACCTCATCCTCTGATGTCCCCTTCTCCTCCTGCCCTCAATCGTTCCCAGCATCAGGGTCTTTTATAATGAGTCAGCTCTTTGCATCAGGTGGCCAAAGTATTGAAGTTTCAGCTTCAGCATCAGTCCTTCCAATGAATATTCAGGAGCGACTTCCTTTAGGATTGACTGGTATGATCTCCTTGCAGTCCAAGGGACTCTCAAGAGTCTTCTCCAACACCACAGTTCAAAAGCATCAATTCTTCGGCACTCAGCCTTCTTTAAGGTTGAACTCTCACATCCATACATGACTACTGGAAAAACCTTAGATTTGACTAGATGGACCTTTGTTGGTAAAATAATGTCTCTGTTTTTTAGTAAACTGTCTAAGTTGGTCATAGCTTTCCTTCTAAGGAGCAAGCATCTTTTAATTTCATGGCTGCAGTCACCATCTACAGTGATTTTGGAGCCCCCCCCCCCCAAACAAATTCTGTCATTGTTTTCATTGTTTCCCCATCTATTTGCCATGAAGTGTTGGGACCGGATGCCATGATCTTAGTTTTTTGAATGTGGAGTTTTAAGCCTGCTTTTTCACTCTCCTCTTTCACCTTCATCAAGATGTTCTTTAGTTCCTCTTTGCTTTCTGCCATGAGGGTGGTGTCATCTGCATATCTGAGGTTATTGATATTTTTCCCAGCAATCATGATTCCATCTTGTGCTTCATCCAGCCTGGTATTTTGCATGATGTACTTTGCATGTAAGTTAAATCAGCAAGGTGACAATATACAGCCTTCGTACTCCTTTCCCAGTTTGGAACCAGCCCGTTGTTCCATGTCCGGTTCTAACTGTTGCTTCTTGACCTGCATACATGTTTCTGAGGAGGCAAGTCAGGTGGTCTGGTATTCCCATCTCTTGAATAATTTTCCACAGTTTGTTGTGATCCACACAGTCAAAGGCTTTAGCATAGTCAATGAAGCAGAAGTAGGTATTTTTCTGGACTTCTCTTGCTTTTTCTATTATTCAACAGATGTTGGCAATATGATCTCTGATTCCTCTGCCTTTTCTAAATCCAGCTTGAACATCTGGAAGTTCTCAGTTCAGATACTGTTGAAGCCTCACTTGGAGAATTTTGAGCATTACTCTGCTAGCGTGTGAGATGAGTGCAATTGTGCAGTAGTTTGAGCATTCTTTGACATTGCCTTTCTTTGGGATTGGAATGAAAACTGGCCATTTCCAGTCTTGTGGCCACTGCTGAGTTTTCAAAATTTGCTGGCATATTGAGTGTAGCACTTTCACAGCATCATCTTTTAAGATTTGAAATAGCTCAACTGGAATTCCATCACCTGCACTAGCTTTGTTCATAGTGATGCTTCCTAAGGCCCACTTGACTTCACATTCCACCAAAGTAAGAACAAGCAAATGTAGAGAAGAGTATTTCGAGGATACATTGCACCAACCTCTTGAGTAATTGTGGCCACAGGGACAGATATTCTACGGGAATGCTGTGACCTCCACGTAGAGTTCAGACAGGGCAAGGCTGGATGTATGGACACCAGAGACATTTAAGAAAAGTCATGGGAGATGAGGTCTGATGGGAAGCATAGGAGGCAAGAGGAAGAAACCCATGACATGGATTCCAGAGTTCATACATGTGAAGTGCTCAGATATCCAAATAGGTGGTAGAAGGAAAGTGCCATTTACTGAACAGCTTCTGTACATAGCAAAGTACCACAGACACAGTGGTTTAAAATCAATATGCTTTTATTATCACACAGTTCTGTGAGTTGACTGTAGAAATGACTTAACTGGAATCTTTGCTCAAAGTCTCACAGACTACTGTCAGGGTGTCACCAGGGCTGTGGTCCTGTCTGGTGCTTGGAGTCCTCTTCCACGCATAATATGAAGTTGTTGGAAGCATTCATTACCTTGAAACTTGCTTCTTCAAGGCCAGTAGAAGAGAGACTTCTATAACTGATCTCCATTCTTTCCTATAAAAGACTCACTTGAATATTTCAGACCTACCTGAAATAATCTTTCTTTTGATTAAGTCACAGTCAAACTAATTAAGGATCTTATTACATCTGTGAAGTCCCTTCATCTTCACCATACAACATAATCTGACACAGATGTGACATCCATCATATTCATGGTTTCTGCTCACATGTAAGGGAAAGGATTATACACCAGAAGACAGGAATATTGAAGACGATTTTTAGAATTTTGTCCACCACAGTCTGCCCTCTGGCCTCCAATGACTCACTTCCCTTCTAAGTACAAAATAAATTCAAAATGTTCCCAAGAGTCTTATCCCGTTATAGCATGAACTCAAAATCCAAAATCTCATTTAAATCTCACCAGCTAAAAGATTCAAATCTCATCATCTAAATGAGCTCTGTCAGGTACAGATGAGGCTTTCTCTCCATCTTTTAAGCTCTTTACATGCGCTATTATACTTAATTCTGAGGACAATTCTCTGAATAAATTTTCATCATCCCCATTTTAAAGATAAGGAAACTGAGGCATGGAGAAGTTAATTAACTTGCCTCGGGTCATTTTGAGATTAAGTTTCACAGTTAAAACTTGAGCCCAGTTATGTGGAATGTGATAACTGTAACTCAGTGTCTCTAGAGAAGCATGTTCTAGGATTCTCTTGGCAAGTAGGGGAATCTTAAATAATTATCCACATCCCCTGTAGCCAAGCTTTGGGGGCTGTTAAGGTTCTCAGACAGGAGAGCTAAGTGTCAGGTAGCATCAGTAACATTTTTAGTATGGATGAAATTCCCTGGTTAGGGTCCCACAGTGGAGATGAGAATTGGGTTACAAGAAGAGTTATGAAATTAATGAGAAGAATGAAACAAACATTAGTAGCTCCAATTACATGATCTAAGAACCACCAAAAAAAAAGGACAGGGAAATATGTGGGTACCAGCTCCTGTCCTGCAATAACTTGATATATGACTTTGGGCAGATAGATTTTTCCTCTTTGAGTCTCAGTTTCTTTGTGAAATGAACACGTTGAGTGCTAGACGATCCCTCTAGGCTGATTTCAAAGGCCTGCACTGCTAACAAGAGAGGCAACCAACAATGCAGACAAATGTCATGATTTGGCATTTAGTAGAGAAAAGAGACCTGGTTATTTGGGTTCCATGACATTGTTCTTAAACAGAAAATGCTTAAGCATATGGACACAGCCTTGACCTCAGAACGTGTGATGGAGCCTCCCAAAATATTACCAGGGAGGAGCCCAGGACCTTTGAGAAACAAAGGTGATATTTAAGTCATTGATGACTATTATTCAGACTATTATATTTCTAAAAAGTAGAGTCCTGAAGAGCATCAAAGTGAACAAAGCCACTTGAGAGGTGGATATATCTTGGAAATGCCCTGGTTGGGGAAGTCCAGAGGGCACAAATGCCTGGACAGAGGAGAGGAAGCTGTGTGCATGAGGATGCAAGGTTAGATGGGGAGGAAATACTTCCCTCTCATCACTCTACTGATTAACCCAAAGTAACCAATTCCCTTCCCTCCACTCATGAAGCCCTGCCACTTGGCTTCCCTCATTCCACAAATGCTGATTGTACAATGGCCATGTGCCAGACACTCTGGGGGGCCTATGGCCATGATAAATGATATAGTCTAGAATCATCCTATATACTCTTTAATCATGATGTCCATCCCTTGATCTTCCACAGAGTATATGAGATAGCTATTCATCCTTAAAGGCTCAGGTCTGTGACTGCTTCTTGCATGAAATTTTCTCCAGTGAATGGTGCTCTTCTCTTTTCCTTCCCTTCCCTTCTGTTCTCAGCTCCTTCTGTGGCCTCCTCATGTAACACTTTCCACTACTGGTCTTATGCTCCAGATACACGTGCACGTGTGTGATCTACATTGGTAGTCTGTGAGGAACTTGACAACAGCATATGAATTATGTATCATACAGTAGGTGTTCAGTGCTGCAAAGTCATCATGGGACTGCCCTTGGTGGCCTGTTTCAGAATCATAATCACAATCATCACTGTTTCTAGAGACTGTACCGAACACTTCATATGCACCATCGAACTTCATCCCCATGATAATTGTACATTGGCTATTTTAAGTACAGTTCTGCCTGATTCTCAAACCTATTAAAATATCATGCTAATCCACCTCCCAGAGTAGCCAGTGATGCACTGTCTTCCTTCCCTGGCTCCTAGAAATGTCATTTTAGTTGGAAGCTAGCTCTTTTCAGCTTTATTTCAGGTCAATTCTGAAGGGAAATTTTCATTTGCAAGGCCACAGCAGCTGCAGGTTTGGTATGGAAGAAGAGGCATGGAGGAAAGCAGGAGAAATTATCAATCAGGATCCCTAGTGTCAGTGGATATGATGAAAAAGAGTCTTGAAATAAGAGAAAGAGAGAAAACAGCCAGAGACAAAACGATGACATGTGACGTAGCCACAGGTTTAGGTTTGCCAAGTGCTGACTTGGAGATTGTTTTCAGGGGAGAATGTGAGAGGGAAAACCGTTACCCAATATATTTAGTTCCCTTGACCACAGGAGGGAACATCAGAGGCTCTGTGCTGTGAAGCCACGCCCATACATCCCACTTCCTTTAGTAGGAGCCAGTGAAGGCCAGGGCTTCCCTGGTAGCTCAGATGGTAAAGAGTTTGCCTGCAATGTGGTAGACCTGGGTTCGATCCCTGGGTTGGGAAGATCTCCTGGAGAAGGACATGGCAACCCACTCCAGTATTCTTGTCTGGAAAATCCCATGGGCAGAGGAGCTGTGTGGGCTACTGTCCATGGGGTCACAAAGAATCAGACATGCCAGAGTGACTTAACACACACACAGTGAAGGCCAGACTTGGCTCCTTCAGTGTCACTTTTGTACCCTCAGCAGTGATAGACTCCACTTGATACAAGAGGCTTTTATCAGGTCCATGACACAGAGATGTATTTTCGACTGAAAATGTAGGAAGTATTAGAAAATAAACTGGCCGTTATTTCTTTACAAAATGTAAAAAGCAGATTTTGAGCAAGCCTCACAATGACCTTTACACCTGAGCACTCATTTTTTTCTTTTTACACTAGAAGATGAATTACTTCTTTATATATTTATAGTCAGTTGCAATAAACTCTGGCGTTACAAAATTCATTTATAGATTGCATTTTTAATGCTGCATATCAGATACGAATTAGGTCCTCTCCCACTTTTCTTAATAGTTTATATTCCAAACACCTTTGCTCATACTTTTATTAACCATTTTAAATGTGTCTCTAGGGTGATTTTTAATAAATCATTTGATGGTGCTCGACCTGCATACTCCAGGGTTCTCTGCTGCTGCTGCTGCTAAGTCGCTTCAGTTGTGTCCAACTCTGTGCAACCCCAGAGACGGCAGCCCACGAGGCTCCGCCATCCCTGGGATTCTCCAGGCAAGAACACTGGAGTGGGTTGCCATTTCCTTCTCCAATGCATGAAAGTGAAAAGTGAAAGTGAAGTCGCTCAGTCGTGTCCGACTCTTCGCGACCCCATAGACTGCAGCCTACCAGGCTCTTCCATCCATGGAATTTTCCAGGCAAGAATACTGGAGTGGGGTGCCATTGCCTTCTCCATCCAGGGTTCTCTACACTCACACATTCAGTCAGTCCAAAGCCGCCCAAGATCATTGTTCAAACCTGAGCACCTTGGGGACTCCTGGGATGCTCCCTCTTCAAATATATGTTATCAGTTGCAGATAGATCAGCCAACGTGTAACACATTGGTAATATGTAAAAATGTATTTTCACAGGCCTATGCAAGAACATATATCTATGTTTTTATCTAAAGTTGCTTCCATTTGTCAGAGATGCTGAAAGATCGCCGGTGCTGACGGACTTTCACATTCACCAAGGGCTTTAGAAGTTCATGTTCTCCAGCGTGCAAACTAGAGCCCTAGTAAGAGGAAGAGGTATTATCCCTTCCAAACGGGGCTGCTGGCTCTGCAGAAGTAAGAGTAAATGACACTTCCAGAGGGCAGGAGAAGAGGGCGCCCTAAGAAAGGAGGATGTCCAGCTGCTACACACTCAAACTTCCGTGTTCTGGAAGAAGGCAAGCTTCCTGGAGATGCAGTCACACTCACCCCCACTCCGAGGGCAGGGACCTGGAAACCCGAGACAGCCACTTCTTTGAAGCTGGAACAGAGCCACCTGAGCACAGCAAACGTGCTTGGAGTTCAGGGTGGTGGAAGCAGAGGAACACCCATGTGGAAGGGGAGGAGGAGGCAGAGATCCAGGGAGGCAGGAAGATGGAGGTGTTTGTCAGCAGGGTCCAGATCTTGTCTGAAGCTGGCTTCTAGAACAGGAGATGGCTAAGTGATTAAAAGCACACAGTCTTTGGAGTCATACAGACCTAGTTTAAATGCTGGCCTTGGGACTTAGAGTGTGACTTTGGGCAAGATCCTTAACTTTGATTCTCTGTTACATCACATGCGTTGAACAGGTGTAATTACAGCAGTCACCATCTAGGGTTAGAGTGAGGACTGAATTTGTTGGTTTAAGTTGCTTAGAGCAGTGCCTAGCCCAGAGTGAGTGCTCAATAAATAGTGCTCATTATTAAAATCAGACACTTAGACTTTAGAGGTAGGGTAGGGGAGAATGGAGACTTACTCTTACCTAGAGAGACTGGGTAACCAGATATCAGGCAGACCAGTGTTCAATCATAAAGTTTTAATCTGGGTTGGGGCAGGGGGTGAGGGGCAAAGCCACAGGACAAAAGCAGCTCAGTTGCTAGATTTCTGTTGTTGCATTCGAGAAGTACTTTATGATGAGATCCCTGAAATGTTTACCCAAGACTTCCTAAGTCCCCCTTATCTGTTAGGCATAGTTCCCTGCCATAATTCTCTGGTCCAGCTACAATAAAGGAAGAAAGGCTGAGGGGACAAAACACTAGCTACTGCCCCATCTTGCAGCTGTGGCCAAGACGCTGACAGGGACACTCAAAGCTAACTCATTGGCTCCTGTTGTTCTCAGAGCACTCTAATCCAAGGCAGCTTCAGCTTGGCCCAGATTGTTACCACGGCTTCCAGACTAGTGTTCCTGCTTCCACCCTTGCTTCCTCTGCCCAAAATCTGTTCTCAAAAACACAGGCCTAGTAATCCTGCTAAGTAGGGATAATGCACATTAGAATCACCTGAGGAACTTTTAAAAACACCCTATTCTAAAAAGTGAAATCAAGAGCCTCCAGTGTAACATCTTCTTTCATTACTCAAACCTTTTAGTGTCTTCTTCTAGCACTGAGAGTAAGGCAACTTCTTACCCTAGTTTATATGATTAGTTCATATGCCTGCTTTTCTGCCTTGGTCTCCCACCATTTTCCTCCTTGCTCACTATGTTCCAGACACACTGTTCTCTTTACTCTTTTTTGAATGTGCCAAGCAAGCTTCTCCCTCAGATACTTTTCACTTTGTGCTACCTCTGCCTGGAGTACTCTCTCCCAGACACACACATGGCTCACTCCCTCACTCTCTTTAGATCTCTGCTTAAGTGTCATTTCATCAGAAAGGCCTTCCATGCTGAATCTATCTGCAGTACCATTCCAGTCACTCACTGTCCCTCTGTCCTGCTTTATTTTTTTTTCATACACTATCACTACCTGCCTTTATATTAGTATTTCAGATCAATTGGTTTCTACTTTCTCCAATAGAATGTAAGATCTATGAAGACAGGGATTTTTTTTTTTTTTTTGGTATCATGTTCAAATCTGTATTTCCAGCTCTTAGAGCTGGTTCTGGCACAAAACAAGTAGTAAATATCTGTGGTTTGTTGGTTGAATGAACGAGTGAATGAGTGAAACTCTGTTCCACCAAGCTTGGCTCTGAGTGCATGGCAAGAGCCAGAGGAAATTCCCTGGCCATGACAGTGCATATTCAGCACAGGGGTGGGTAGAATTGGTGTGCAAAATCTAAGCTGAAGACTACATTAATAAGTGAAAATCTATTAATAATCATTATGGCCCGATGGTTTTTGTTTCAGTGGTCATAGGATGGATTTCTAGCCATCCTCAGAGCTTTTTGGTATATAATCTGATAGGTATCACAAAGCCTTATCTAGAGTGTTGGAGTGGAAAGATTTCTGAGCTTAGCTCTAAAAATGTAGCAGATGGCTATGCAAATGTGGTAACTGATAGTAATACCACATTTGCATAAGTACTGTATTTTCAAAGCAATTTATTGCTTTACAAAAAGCTGGACCAGAAATGGTACATTATGTGTTTCCCATTAGCCCTTGAATGTGACTCTAGTTCAGCTAACAGGCTGGGTGGCTCTGCATTGCTCAGATTTACCCAGTAAAGCCTCATGAAGCCACCATGTGGATCCAGGCAGATCTTGAAGTAGCATGAAACTTCTCCAAACTAGGTATGGCCCATTTGTCATCACTGAGGAGTCGCAGAATTGGCCCTCATTGCTGCGTTTTTGCTTTATTTCCACTTTACACAGCCTGGCCCAGCTGGACAGTTCAGTGTCATGGGAACAGTCCTGCCTTGAGTGTTGCCATTTCTACAGCTGTGCTTCTGGAGTCTTCCCTGCTGAGAAAATGCTCTACTGTCTTCTCAGCCTGTTTGAATTCTAGCCCCCATCCTGGGACAGATCAAATATCCCTTGCCCAGCAAGGTCTTCTCTGACCATCTCAGGTCGAACTGATGGCCTCTCTGAGCTCCAAGGTGGAGGGGAAACCACTGCTCATGCCATTGGCCAGGCCCTTCAGTAGCTTCATCCCTGGACCTCCTGTTGGTTAGGAGCACGCCATAGTTACAGAACTAAAATAGCCCTAGACTTAAAACTACTCTAGATCCCACTTAACGAAGTTTTTTTTTTTTTTTTAAAAAAAAAAAACAAACCTTAAAATGATCAAGCTGATCCACAAGTAAAATAAATGCCTGCCAAAACAAGTTTTTCATTAAACGAAGACAATAAAATGTAGACATTCAATAGGTAATTTTCACAATATCCCTCAACCAATCAAAAATTAATAGTCCTACAAAGAATCAGGGTAAAGGCTAGACAGAAAAATTAAACTCAGAAATAATATAAATGGAATTAGCATACAAATATTTTGAAATAGCTATTTTAAGTATGTTAAATAATCCAAAGAAAAACATACACATAATGAGAAGAGATCAAATCTCTAAAAATGAATTAAATAGAAATCCAAGAGCTAAAAAATAAAATAGCTATAATGAAATGTTCACTGGATAGTTCTAAGTGAAAGTGAAAGTTACATCAGTCATGTCCGACTTTTTGCAACCCCATGGATTCTGTAGCCCATCAGGCTCCTCTGTCCATGGAATTTTCCAGGCAAGAATACTGGAGTGGGTAGCCATAAGAGTACATTAAACACTTCAGAGGAAAATATCATTGAACATGGATATGTTGTTGTAGAAATTACATAAACCAAAGCACAGAATAAAATGATTTTAAAATGCAGAGTGTTAATGATCTATGGGACAATATCAAGAGACAAAGCAAATGTATAGCCACATTTTCAGAAGGAGGAAGAGTACAGAAAATTATTTTAAGAAATAATGGCCAAATATCTTCCAAATTTGATGAAGAGTATGAACCTACAAATATGAGTAGTTCATCCTAGCACAAGCAGAGAAAAACATACAAAATTAAAACACATCAAGGCATGTCATAACCAAATAGCTGAACCAGTAATAAAAAGAAAATATTAAAAGCAGTCAAGGGAATTCTCTAGCAATCCAGTGACTAGGACTCTGTGCTTCCACTGCAGGGGGCCTGGGTTCAGTCTCTAGTAGGGGAGCTAAGATCCTGAAAGCTGCACAGCATGGCCAAAAAAAAAAAAGCAGTCAAAAAATAAACATTACAGATAAAGGAAGAGGATATAAATAAACACTGAATCTCCATCAGAAACAATGCTAAAAAAAATCAATCTACACTGTTTTTACAGACAAACACAAGCTTAAAAAAATCAGCAGCAAAAAACTTGTACTCCATGAAATGTTCTTCAGGTTGAAGAAAAATAACATCAGTGGAAACTCAGATCTGCATGGCAACCCACTCCAGTATTCTTGCCTGGAGAATCCCATGGACAGAGGAGCCTGGTGGGCTACAGTCCATGGGGTTGCAAAGAGTTGGACATGACTGAAGCGACTTAGCATGCATGCACACAGAGGGACAAAGAATGCTGGAAACTGTAAAACTCCTTGTCATTATCTTTTGAAAGTAAATGAATATTTAAAGAATTAAAGATAACAATGCAGTGTGAGTTAGATAACATACTGAAGTAAAATGTACGAAAACAATGGTGTAAAGTTTTGGGGGGCGGGTGTTACAAGGTTCTTACAATATACATGAAAGTAAACTCTGAGAAGTTAAAGATGTATATTCCAAACCCTAGATCTAGAACTAAAAAGGGAAAAAAAATAAAACTAATAATCCAACAAAGAAGGAAAAAAATATTCTAAAACAAAGCAAAGCAAAAAAGCAAACAACAACAAGAAAACAAATACAAAACTTTCAATCCAAAAGAAAGCAGAAAAAGAGAGGAAAGAGGGAAAATGAACAGATGGGATAAATAGACACAAATATTGATATGGTAAATTTAAACCTAACCATGCAGATGATTATGTCAAATGTAAATAGTCTGAATACACCAATTAAAAAGAAAACTTTGTCAAACTAATAAAAAAGGCAGACTCAACCATTGTGTTCTCTGTATGAGAAAAAACCTTAAATATGCCCACCCAGATTAAAAGTAAAAGAATGGAAAAAGATATACCATACAAACACTAATCGTAAGAAAGTTTGAGTAACTATATTAATATCAGACAAAGTAGACTTCAGAATTAGAAATGTTACCAGTGATAATGAGGTAATATATAATGTCATATGTAATGATAAAACAATAGATTTATCAGGAAGACATAACAATCATAAAAATTTATGCTTTTAATTACAGGAAACATCACAGAACTTAAATGAGAGTTGAATGAGACTACAGTCTCTGTTGGAGATCTCAACATTGCTCTCTCAATGTGTGTGTTAGTCACTCAATCATGTCCAACTCTTTGCGACCCCATGAACTGTAGCTCACCAAGCTCTTCAGTCTGTGGAATTCTCCAGGCAAGAATACTGGAGTGAGTTGCCATTTCCTTCTCCAGGGGATCTTTCCAACCCAGGGATCAAACCTGGGTCTCCTGCATGGCAGGCCGATTCTTTACCGTCTGAGCCACCAGGGAAGACCTACTCTCTCAATAGCTGGTTTTAAACAAGTAGAAAGAAATTGGTAAGGATATTAAAAACCTGAATACTATCAAACAACTTGACCTTGCTGAAACTTATAGACCACTACACTATTAGTAGCACCACATACATTCCTTTCAAAGGCACATGACACATTCAACAATAGGCCATATTCTAGGTCATGAAACTGGTCTATCTAACTTCTAAAATATTGAAACAATACAGAATGTGTTTTCTTTTCACAAAATATTAAATTAAAAGTCAGTAAAAATTATTTGAAAAACCTTCACATATTTGGAAACAAGCAAAACACTTCTAAACAACCATATGTCAAAGAAGATATCACAAGGGAAATCAGAAAACATTTGAACTGAATGAAAAGGAGAACATACTATTTGTGGGATGCAGCTAAAGCAGTACCTAGAAGGAAATTTATAACATTGAAGGTATACATTAGAAAACAATAAAACTTTAAAATCAACAATCTGAGCTTCCATCTTAAGAAGCTAGAAAAGAACATATTAAGCCCAAAGTAGGTAAAAGGAAAAAAAATAATAACAAGAGAGAAGGAAATGAAATAGAAAATCAGACAAATAATGGGGAACATGAATGAAACCAAATTTCTTTGAAAATATTAATAAAAGTGATAAATATCTAGTCACACTGATTTTGAAAAGAAGGAGAAAGATCACAAATTCCCAATATCAGAAATAAATGCATAGACTCACTAGAGATCTTACAATATTAAAAGGAAAATAAAAGTATATGGAGAACAAATATATACCAATAATTTCAACTTAGGTGTAATGAACAAACTCCCTAAATGATACAAATTACCAAATCTGACCCAAGAAGAAAGAGAAAATCTGAATATTGCTATATACATTAAAGGAATTGGATTTCTAATTTAGTACCTTTCAATAAAGAAACTATACCCCACTTGGCTTCTTTGATAAATTACATCAAATGTTTAAGGAAGAAATAATATGAATTGTGCAAATTCCTCCTGAAAATAAAGACAGGAATATTTTTCAGCTCCTGAGGCCAGAATTACTTTGTACCATTAGCCTGTATTGTTGCCACAGGCTACTAACTGGTCTCCTTACTCCAGACCATCACACATTACCCAGCAGTTAGAGTGATGTCTTTAAAATGAAAATCAAAATGTGCCATATTCAGCTGATTCATGTTGAGGTTTGACAGAAAACAACAGAATTCTGTAAAGCAATTATCCTTCAATTAAAAAAATAAATAAATTTTTAAAAAATGAAAAAAAATATGCCATCCTTCTTTTTCAAACCCTTAAGTGGCTTTCCATCATATATGCTTACAAAGCTTTATTCGGTCTGCCCTTAACCTCTTTGATCTCATCTCTCAGTACTCTCTATACCAGCTGCCTATACTCTAGCTATCTCCATATACTTCATTTATGCTCCTTGATACCTTTTTCCAGCTCAAGAGTTTTGTTACCTGCCATTTTCTCTGCCTAGAATATCCTCATTCTCATTCTTGAAGTCTCAGTTGAAATGGCACCTTCTTATAGGCACCTTCCCTACCCATTCTTTCTCAAGTTAGCCTCCCTCAATTACTTGTTTATTTCCTTTAGCGTTTTTCTAATGTCTTTAATTATTCTGTTCATTCATTTATTTATTGTCTGTATATAATGTAAGCTCCAAGAGAACCAGTGCTGTATCCGAGCATAATACAGACACATTGGAGCCACTGAGTGTATATTTGTTGAATGAATGAATGAAACACATTCATGGTAGAGAGCATAGCAGGAGAAAAGTACAGATTTGAAAAGTGCTAAAACATGCAAATACCTCCAGACTGCCAATCTCCCCCCACCCCCACACACAGAGTATGTAGTCAAATTACATGTAGATTAAAGCTTTGGTAAACTTGCACTTAATTTTTCAGAGCTTAAATTTTCTTTAAATGTGAGCTTTATTTAAATGTACTGACCACATACGAAAGATATTCAGAATTTCTTAAGAAAGTAGAGAGTGAGTCATCTATTTTTCTCCTTCTTTTTGCAAAAGGTAACCTTTATTTCCTACTGGGAAACAGTAAGGAAACCAGATTTTCATGAAATGCTCAAAGTTTTTTTTAACCCCTAATAAGAACCATTTCACTAGAAGTATAGCTTATGCTATTTTGAATGGCTATGGCAGTCCCTTGGGCGTGGGTGTGTGTACAGCCTCCCTGTAGGTAGAAACATCCCTTAAACCTACAGACTTCTTAAAATACTGGGACACACAAAGTTCTGTACATAACTATTTACCCAGATACAGAATCACATGAATATTGTCTTCAATTCAATTGTCATTTGCAGCTCAATCTCTCCATCTATATAATAGAAACTGCCTAATCACTATCACTTTTGAGCAATCACAATTTTATTTTTAAAAGAATGAAAAACCTTTTATTTGGAGATCAGCAAGAAGGCTTTATAGACTCCTAGAATATCACAAATAAGCAAGCAGGAAAGGAAATGATAAAACAAAAATACATCATGGATGCTTAGAGGGCAATTTTAGAATTCTAAAATCACAAAGTTTTCTAAGCTACCAAAAAGTCACTGGTCTGAACTTGCCAATCGATCTGATCTTGGAAGCATTGCTCACTCTGGTTGTTTTAGCTTTAGGATGACAGCAGTGATTGTCAGACTCAATCTCAATGACTAAACCTGTGGCAAAATCAGACTCAATCTCTGACTAAATTTAGTTTGATAGAATTCTTTGACTCAGTTTAAAAGATGGCCTGAATTTAGTCAGCTGACTAGTGTTGGCTTAGTAAAGTTTTAACAACTAGCTCTCCAAGAAAAAAAGAAAAGAGTATAAATGTATACATAGTTTGGGCTTCCCTGGTAGCTCAGCTGGTAAAGAATCTGCCTACAATGCAGGAGACGCCGGTTTGATTCCTGGATTGGGAAGATCGCCTGGAGAAGGGATAGGCTACCCAATCCAGTATTTCTGGGCTTCCCTGGTGGCTCAGCTGGTAAAGAATCCTCTTGCAATGTGGGAGACCTGGGTCTGATCCCTGGGTTGGTGAGACTGAGCAATTAAGAACAGCATATATAGTTTATTTAAATTTGGCTGATATGAAGGATGTATGTCACATGATTTACAAATAAAAATTAAAAATACAGTGCTCTCCATTGAAAACATTGACAGCTAACTCATTCTTATACAATGCACTTGTTATTTTTGCTGATCTCTTATATCTCTAGCCATCTCATGGTTTCAGTTTAACCATGATTTGACAAATGCAGTTGCATCCTCATCCTCTAACTTTTTTCCTAAAGAAATTCTGGTTCTTAAATCTGATATGTAGCTATGTTAAACTATTTGCCATATATATATCTATATATCTATATAGATATATATATTACATATATCATTAAACTAAAACTCCTTTCACCTTCAATAGCACTGGTTGCAATAGTGGTATCCCTTTAGCTTTTTTTAATTTATTATTTTTATGTATTTATTTTTGGCTGTGCTCGGTCTTCGTTGCTGTGTGGACTTTTCTCGAGTTGCGGTGAGTGGGGGCTACTCTCTGGTTGCAGTGCATGAGCTTCTTACTGCAGTGGCTTCTCTTGTTGTGGAGCACAGGCTCTAGGGCACCCGGGCTCAGTAGTTGTGGCATTTGGGCCCTAGACCACAGGCTCAGTAGTTGTGGTGCAGGGGCTTAGAAGCTCCAAGGCATGTGGGGTCCTCCTGGATCAGGGATCGAACCCATGTCTCCTGCATTGGCCAGTGGATTCTTTATCATTGAGCCACCAGGGAAGCCTTCTCTCTAGCTTTTTGTGTAAGTTGTAAGATTTGAACTGTTCTTTGAGTCTACATTATTAAGTAACGATTGTGTTTAACAACCGGCTCACAAAGTTCCTGAAAGTTTAAAAATTAGCTCTCACAAGCTGCTGAAAGCTGAAATCATGCATACCACTGCAGTAACTAACCAAACAACTGTTTGTAATTAGCCAGATATATGTGTTTTAAATAACTGTTAAAATACGCCTGTGGGGGTATGTGCCTTTGTGTATATGTATACTTATCTATGGGCCTCCCTGGAGGCTCAGTGTAAAGAATCTGCCTGCTAATGCAGGATATGCAGGTTTGATCCCTGGGTGGGGAAGATCCCCTGGAGAAGGAAATGGCAACCCACTCCAGTATTCTTGCCTGGGAAATCCCATGGACAGAGGAGTCTGGCGGGTTACAGTCCATGGGGTTGCAAAGAGTTGGACACTACTTAGCGACTTAACAACAACAATACTTATCTATGTGATTTCATTCCATTTCATTCTCACAATAAAATATTGCTGAATATTAATCAAAGTTTTCACTATCAAATAGCTTAGAGGTTAAGAATTTCTAGCCAGCTCTAGTAAGAGCATTCTAATATGATCCATTCCCTACATGCTTTGAAATTGCAGCAAAGTTGACCCTCACTGCTAAACATCTGATATCCTCCCTTCTTTGTCTCCTTCATTTAGATCTTTGTTTCTCTTTTCTTTTTTTATTTATTTTATTTATTTATTTTTATTTATTTATTTATTTTAGTTGGGGACTAATTACTTTACAATATTGTAGTAGTTTTTGCCATACATTGACATGAATCAGCCATGGGTTTACATGTGTTCCCCATCCTGAAGCCCCCTCCCACCTCCCTGACGTTCTGAGAGAATAGCATTGAAACACATGTATTATCATATGTGAAACAGAACACCATTCCAGGTTCGATGCATGTTTCTCTTTTCTAATGTGCAGACTTTTCTAGCAACTAATTCCTTATGTCTGTCCTGATTTCAGAGAAACCTCTTATTTCAGAAATATTCCAAATATTGCACAGAATAGAAATTTCTTCCTAGATAAGTATTCATCAAAGACTAAGCTGAAAAAAAAAGACTAAACTGGTCAATATTGGGATTATCCAGCCAACTTAATAACAAGCCTAAGGACTGTTTGTCTATTTATAAAGCTTTAGTGTTTGAAATGAATTAAAGTAAATGACTAGATATCTGTCATTAGCAGGAAAGACGTGTACTCAAGAAATGATGACATTTTGTCATAAAACACACAAACTACTCATTAAAAAATAAAGTGGTGAGATAGAGGACTTTATCCCAGGTCAAGAAGTCAGCTTAAGGATAGGAAATGAATGTTATAGTTAAATAGAAACTACTTTGTATGCACAAATGGGGAGAACTTTTCTACAGTCCTTTTTCACGCCATAGCCAGCTTTTACCTGCCCTTAAGATCCCAGTTTAACCATCACTTTTTAGGGATGTCTTTCTTAACATCCCTGGGTTCTCTGCAAATTAAGTCAAACCATATAAAATTGTTGTTTACACAAATATCTAACATTGGCAAGATATGTTCAACCTAATACTTCCCCTATCTTATACTGAATTACAAAGCACCTGTTCACTTAATGTTTCATCTTTGACTATGGTTTCTGTGACTTATGTATATCTAGCTAGTAAATCTTTACTAGATATTTGTTGAATGCATGAATGAGCTAACAGACAGCAGAGTCTCTTTAAGGGTAAACCCTGGCACCAGTATTTCTTATTAAAAATATTAATTTGGAAATAAGAGTAGCCAGGACAATTTCCAAGTTTGCATTGATACCAAACAATTTTAGGTAAAAAATTCTAAGTCAATGAGAAGCGACTCTTTGAAAGGGTTCTAGTACTCACAGTAGGCTGTTCTCTCTTAAGTACAGAGGTCATTAACAAGGACCTATTGTATAACACAGGGAACTCTGTTCAATATTATGTAACAACCTAAATAGGAAAAGAATTTGAAAATGAATACATACGTGTATATGTATAACTGAATCACTTTGCTGTACACCTGAAATTATCACAACATTGTTTATCAGCCATACTACAATATAAAATAAGAAGTTAAAAAAATACTAGATGTTATGTGTAAGAGTCAGATACCTATGTAGACATTACCTGGGTGGGAATAAAGTAGCAATTCTCAATTTATGTTTTCTTTTCATTTAAGACCTGGATTGAACCCAGGTTGCCCACATTGCAGGCGGATTCTTTACCAGCTGAGCCACCAGAAAAGCCTCTTCTTTTAATTACCCTTGATCAAGTCTGGGCTTCCATGGTGATTCAGACAGTAAAGAATCTGCCTGCAATGCAGGAGACCTAGGTTCATTCCCTGGGTTGAGAAGATCCCCTGGAGAAGGGAACGGCGACCCACCCCAGTATTCTTGCCTGGACAATATCCATGGACAGAGGAGCCTGGAGGGCTGCAGTCCATGGAGTCGTGAAGAGTCAGACACGACTGAGACAACTAAGCACAATCAAGTCTAGGGCTTCCCAGGTGGTGCTAGTGGTGAAGAACCCACCTGCAAAGGCAGGAGACATAAGAGACACGAGTTCAATCCCTGGGTTAGGAAGATCTCCTGGAGGAGGAAATGGCAACCCATTCCAGTATTCTCACCTTTAGAATCCCATGGATAGCCAACCCTGGCAGGCTATGGTCTATAGGATCACACAAAGGCAGACACGACTGAAGTGACAGAGTGTGTGATCAAGTCTACATCAATGCTTCTCAAACTTTTGGTGTGTATGAATCACCTGTGAAAATATCTGTTAAAATACAGATTCTGATTTAGTATAGCTGCTAATATTCAGCATACTAAACAAACTCCCAAATAATGCCCATGTTCCTGGTCCCCAGATCACACTTTGAATAGCAAAAGGGTAGAGAAGCAGGAGATGGTTCCTTTGCTTCTATTCCTGTAGGATCTAACATATTCAGACTCAAGTTTAACAAAACTTTGTTGCACACCTATTAATGGATATAGAGTCTAGGCATTATACCAGGAGTTTTCGCTGTCATTTTATATGTAATAAGTAAATGTCTGGAGTGCTTATTATCATTGCACTTTCCATTTGAAAGAATCATTACAGTCTGGCCTGGGTATTGTTAATCTTTCTCCTCACTCATTTGCTTGAAACATTTATATTAAATTTTTAATATGTTATATGCACTACACCAAACACAGATTGAAATTAAATCCAGACCCATGTGGATTAGTAATGGGTAGAGACTGAAACTATGGAGGTGATTTGTAAGTACAGATAATGAGCTTGGGCCTTGTAGTTCCTCAGGGTTCATCAAAAATAGGGTAGGTGGAGTATGTGGTAGGTGGAGTTAGTCCAAATCCCTATTACGTGAAGAACAAATTGCAGACTGAGCACAGGGGCACCATATGTTGGGAATCAATGGAACTTATATCAGAATTAATTGGTCATGTATGTAATGACATGCAAAATCATTATGGTGCTGAGTAGTAATTAGGGTTCGCTGATAAAGCCATTTACCCTAATGACAGTAATGATCCTTTCTGGGGTCAGTCTAGGTAATGAGTAGTCTGAGGGACCCATTTGGTACCCTGTGCCACAAGAAGAGAGCTGACTCCATGGCAATTATTTGGCGAGACAGTTTACCTCAAAGTGCTGCACAGAAAGAGAAGTAGGTTAGAGAAACCTGCATCAGGCCAATTAACCTTTGACATCCTACATGTATGAGATTCAATTGTTGATGTTGCTGAAGGATTTGAATTAGGTTCCAAACTCCTATAATCCCCTTTCCACAGCTTTTAACAATTCTCCACAATGGTCATCTTCTTCAACTGTCTTCCCTGGTGAGGTTTGGGGCAGGACACTTGAGCAGCCCATTCTTAAACTGTTCAATAGAGCTTGCTCTGATTAGACCCACAGAAACCCCTCCCCTGTCACTTTCTCAGTCCTTAACCAGCTCTTTTTACTCTCTGGATATAAATATTTCCAGGTCATGTCAGAGCCAACCAATGTAAAAGTTTTTATAAACTTTTTTCCCCTTTAATATTAAAAAGGGTCATTTTAGAAAAAAAATGAGAATTGATGGATTTGACATCATAAAAATAAGTGAAAATTTATCATAAAGAAAATTAAAGTTTAAGTGATAAAATAGGAAATATTGGCAACACACATGATTTAAAAAAAGCCCTAGTTATAAAGATCACATAGAAATCAATAAGAAAAAAGTAAACATATCAATAGAGAAATAGATAAATAATATAATCTGGCAATTAAAAAATATAAGTATAGCAGCAAAAAGTGTGAAAATGTTCAGCCCTAAAATAATCAGTGAAAGGCTACTTAAAATGAGTTACTACTTTTTTTTTCCTCCAACGATATCAAGTTAACAAAACCAGTATATAGTTTTACCAATGCTGCATGGAAACAAAAGAGGGAAGTAATTATTATCATATATATTTAACAAGACTATCAGTAAATAAATCTTCCTGGAAGGAAATATAGCATTTGTTAGTAAAAATCATAAAATTGCACTAATCCTTTGACTTGATAGCAATGTTCAGTTCAGTTCAGTTCAGTCACTCAGTCGTGATCAAAATTTTGTGACCCCATGGACAGCAGCAGGCCAGGTCTCCCTGTCCATCATCAACTCCCGGAGTTGACTCAAACTCATGTCCAAGGCTCGGTAATGCCATCCTATCATCTCATCCTCTGTTGTCTCCTCCTCCTCCCTCCCTCAAGCTTTCCCAGCATCAGGGTCTTTTCCAATGAGTCAGCTCTTCCCATCAGGTGGCCAAAGTATTAGAGTTTCAGCTTCAGCATCAGTCCTTCCAATGAATATTCAGGACTGATTTCCTTTGGGTTGGACTGGGTGGATCTCCTTGAAGCCCAAAGGACTCTCAAGACTCTTCTCCAACACCACAGTTCAAAAGCATCAATTCTTCGGCACTCAGCTTTCTCCATAGTCCAACTCTCACATCCATACATAACTACTGGAAAAACCATATCCTTGACTAGACGGACCTTTGTTGGCAAAGTAATGTCTCTGCTTTTTAATATGCTGTCTAGGTTGGTCGTAACTTTCCTTCCAAGAAGCAAGCGTCTTTTTATTTCATGGGTGGAGTCGCCACCTGCAGTGATTTTGGAGCCCCCCAAAATAAAGTCTGTCACTGTTTCCACTGTCTCCCCATCTATTTGCCATGAAGTGATGGGACCAGATGCCATGATCTTAGTTTTCTGAATGTTGAGCTTTCAGCCAACTTTTTCACTCTCCTCTTTCACTTTCATCAAGAGGCTCTTTAGTTCTTATTTGCTTTCTGCCATAAGGGTGGTGTCATCTGTATATCTGAGGTTGTTGATATTTCTCCTGACAATCTTTATTCCAGCTTGTGCTTCCTCCAGCCCAGCGTTTCTCATGATGTACTCTGCATAGAAGTTAAATAAGCAGGGTGACAATATACAGCCTTGACGTACTCCTTTTCCTATTTGGAACCAGTCTGTTGTTCCATGTCCAGTTCTAACTCTTGCTTCCTGACCTGCATACAGATTTCTCAAGAGGCAGGTCAAGTGGTCTGGTATTCCCATCTGTTTTAGAATTTTTCACAGTTTATTATGATCCACACAGTCAAAGGCTTTGGCATAGTCAATAAAGCAGAAATAGATGTTTTTCTGGAATTCTCTTGCTTTTTCAATGATACAGTGGATGTTGGCAATTTGATCTCTGGTTCCTCTGCCTTTTCTAAAACCAGCTTGAACATCTGGAAGTTCATGGTTCACGTATTGTTGAAGCCTGGCTTGGAGAATTTTGAGCATTACTTTACTAGCGTGTGAGATGAGTGCAATTGTGCAGTAGTTTGAGCATTCTTTGGCATTGCCTTTCTTTGGGATTGGAATGAAAACTGACCTTTTCCAGTCCTGTGGCCACTGCTGAGTTTTCCAAATTTGCTGGCATATTGAGTGTAGCATTTTCACAGCATCATCATTTAGGATTTGAAATAGCTCAACTGGAATTCCATCACCTCCACTAGCTTTGTTTGCAGTGATGCTTCCTAAGGCCCACTTGACTCCACATTCCAGGATGTCTGGCTCTAGGTGAGTGATCACACCATCGTGATTATCTGGTTCGTGAAGATCATTTTTGTATAGTTCTTCTGTGTATTCTTGCCACCTCTTCTTAATATCTTCTGCTTCCGTTAGGTCCCTACCATTTCTGTCCTTTATCGAGCCCATCTTTGCATGAAATGTTCCCTTGGTATCTCTAATTTTCTTGAAGAGATCTCTAGTCTTTCCCATTCTGTTGTTTTCCTCTATTTCTTTGCATTGATCACTTAGGAAGGCTTTCTTATCTCTCCTTGCTATTCTTTGGAACTCTGCATTCAGATGGGAATATCTTTCCTTTTCTCCTTTGCGTTTCACTTCTCTTCTTTTCACAGCTATTTGTAAGGCCTCCTCAGACAGCCATTTACCTTTTTGCATTTCTTTTTCTTGGGGATGGTCTTGATCCCTGCCTCCTGTACAATGTCATGAACCTCCGTCCATAATTCTTCAGGCATTCTATCTATCAGATCTAATCCCTTGAATCTATTTCTCACTTCCACTGTATAATCATAAGGGATTTGATTTATGTCATACCTGAATAGTCTAGTGGTTTTCCCTACTTTCTTCAATTTAAGTCTGAATTTGGCAATAAGGAGTTCATGATCTGAGCCACTATCAGCTCCTGATCTTGTTTTTGTTAACTGTATTGAGCTTCTCCATCTTTGGCTGCAAAGAATATAATCAGTCTGATTTTGGTGTTGACCATCTGGTGATGTCCATGTGTAGAGCCTTCTCTTGTGTTGTTGGAAGAGGGTGTTTGCTATGACCAGTGCGTTCTCTTGACAAAACTCTATTAACCTTTGCCCTGCTTCATTCTGTACTCCAAGACCAAATTTGCCTGTTACTCCAGGTGTTTCTTGACTTCTTACTTTGGCATTCCAGTTCCCTCTAATGAAAAGGAAATCTTTTTTGGGTGTTAGTTCTAAAAGGTCTTGTAGGTCTTCATAGAGCCATTCAACTTAGACTTCTTCAGCATTACTGGTTGGGGACATAGACTTGAATTACCGTGATATTGAATGGTTTGCCTTGGAAATGAACAGAGGTCATTCTGTCATTTTTGAGATTGCCTCCAAGTACTGCATTTTGGACTCTTTTGTTGACTTTGATGGCCACTCCATTTCTTCTAAGGGATTCCTGCCCACAGTAGTAAATATAATGGTAATCTGAGTTAAATTCACCCATTCCAGTCCATTTTAGTTCACTGATTCCTAAAATGTCAACGTTCACTCTTGCCATCTCCTGTTTGGCCACTTCCAATTTGCCTTGATTCATGGACCTAACATTCCAGATTCCTATGCAATGTTGCTCTTCACAGCATCAGACTTTACTTCATCACCAGTCACATCCACAACTGGGTGTTGTTTTTGCTTTGGCTCTGTCTCTTCATTCTTTCTGGATGCATTCTGTCTCCATCTCTTCATTCTTTCTTCATTACCTCCACCGTTGTTTGGCCCCAGGTAAATAAGAGAGAGGGAATGGAGCCCCACTCATCGACAGAAAATTGGATTAAAGATTTACTGAATGTTGGCTGAAATGTATTCTTAAGAAATAATAAAGAATGTATACAAGTATTGAGTGATATGGGGCTTCCTAGGAGGCTCAGTGGTAAAGAATCCACCAGCCAAGGTGGGAGATGCGGGTTCAATCCCTTGGTCACAAAGATTCCCTGGAGTAGGAAATGGCAACCCCCTCCAGTATTCTTGCCTGGGAAATCCCATGGACAGAGGAGCCTGGTGGGCCACAGTCCATGGGGTCACATACAGTTGGATATGATTGAGCATGCATGCAATGACATCATTATTATTAACAGTATTATTATTATTAACAGTAAAAATGTGGGAAAAAAAGTAAAAATGTCCATTTATAGGGGATTGAATAAATATATCATGAGACATATATATGGCAGAATTGTGTGAAAAATCATTCCAGTGAAAAATATTGACACGGGAAATTTTTTAATTGAAAAAAATTATTAATAGTGGGTTTCAGGTAAGCTTGTAAAAATTATAAATATGGATAGAAGAAAATTTGGAAGGGTATATACCAAAATATAATTGTGGCTCTCTTTGGGAAAAAAGATTATTTCCTTCTATTTTTCAGTATGTTCTTCAATTAACAATATAACTTTGAAATTAGAGGGAAAATGTTCATTAAGAGTGGAGAATATGTATGTCATTCTTATCACTAATTCTTCTTGGAAGAAAAGGGCTTTAGAATTTCATTATTTGCATCATCATTTGTGAAAATTATTAAAAACTTTCACAAACTATTCTGCAGTAGAATGTGTTTTAAAAATTGAGGTATAATGTACATAAAATCCCCAGATATTAAGTGCACAATTTGATGAGTATTGACAATTGTATACAACCAGGTAACTACTAATAACTCAAGATATAGAAAATTTCTTTAATCTGAGAAAATGTCCTTGTACCCCTTCCAAGTCAATTCCCACTGTCCAGAATAACCCTTTTCTTTTATCTATTATGGCAGATTCATTTTGTATATTATATAATTTCATATACATGGAAATCTGAAGTCTTTACTCTTGTGTATTACCTCTTCTACTTTTCATAATGGTTTTGAGAGTCATCCATATTGTTGCATGGATGCTCATTCCCTTCTGTTGCTGAGTAGTACTTCATTGGATGAATACAACACAAATTGTTTTTCAACCTCCTGCTAATGAATTTTTGAGTTGCTGTCATTTTTTCATCGGAGAAGGCAATGGCACCCCACTCCAGTACTCTTGCCTGGGAAACCCCACGGACGGAGGAGCCTGGTGGGCTGCAGCCCATGGGGTTGCAAAGAGTCGGACACGACTGAGCGACTTCACTTTCACTTTTCACTTTTCACTTTCATGCACTGGAGGAGGAAATGGCAACCCTCTCCAGTATTCTTGCCTGGAGAATCCCAGGGATGGAGGAGCCTGGTGGGCTGCCGTCTATGGGGTCGCACAGAGTCGGTCATGACTGATGCGACTTAGCAGCAGCAACATTTTTTCATATTATGAATAAGACCCTTGTTCAAGTCTTTCTGTAGACATGTTTTTCATCTCTTTGATAAACACCTAAGAGTGGAATCTCTGGGTCATAGGGAATATATATGTCTAACTTTAAAAGAAATTGCCAGCTTTTAAAAGCAGTTGTAAAAATGTGCGTGTGTGTGTTCAACTCTTGGCGACCCCATGGACTGTAGCCCGCCAAGCTTCTCTGTCCATGGGATTTCCCAGGCAAGAACACTGGAGTGTGTTGCCATTTCCTCCTTCAGGGGATCTTCCCGACCCAGGGATCAAACCCAGGTCTCCTGCATCTCCTGCATTGCAGGCAGATTCTTTTACCACTGTGCCACCTGAGACACCCAACTTAAAAAAAAATTGCCAGTTTTTTAAAGTAGCTGTAAAAGTTTATACCTCTACCATTAATACATGAGCATTCCAGTTGTTCCACCTCCTTACCAGTATTTGTTGCCTCTCCCATGTATGAGATGGTATTTCATTATGGTTTTGTCCCTTGATTATTGATGTTGAGCACCTTTTCAAGTGCTTATTGGCCATTCATGTATTTTCTTTTGTCAGTGTCTGTTCAAGTAATTTGCCCATTTTTAATTGGGTTATTTGTTTTCTTATTGTTGAGTTATAGGAATTATTTATACATTCTTGGTATAAGCCCATTATCAGATATATGTATTGCAAATACTGTCTCCTATTTGGAGGCCTGACATGTTCTTAATCGTATGTTTTGATGGGCAAAAATTTTAATTTAGATGAAGTCTACATTGTGACCTTTTTTCACTTAAAATGTCTATGTTTTGCATTCAACACGAATATGCAGTAGTGTCCTCCAACAAAGGCAGTTCCCTCACCCAACTAACAACCTGGATAGCTTACTCCTGTGCATGCTAAGTTGCTTCAGTTGTGTCCTACTCTGGGTGATCCTATAGACTGTAGCCCGCCAGGCTCCTCTGTCCATGGGATTCTCCAGGCAGGAACTCTGGAGTGGGTTGCCATTTCCTTCTCCAGGGGATCTTCCCAACCCAGGGATCGAACCCTTGTCTCTTATGTCTCCTGCAGTGGGAGATGGGTTCTTTACCACTTGCACCACCTGAAGTCCCAATGAAGGTATATTGACCCTTGTTACTCAGCATAACAGGAGAACATATTAAAAATGCATAATTTCGGGCTACACCCCAAACTGGCTGGATCAAAATCTACAAGATCCCAGGTGATTGGTAAGCTCGTTAGAGTTTGAGGAGCACTGATCTATGTAAAAGTCCAACATCTCACAATTAGCCTAAAACCCCATTGTGAGTTTCTTCGATCAGTGCCATTAAGAGATTCAACAAAATGCACAGTACTCTAGCAACTTTTTAACCTCCAACCTTTTTACCTTTAGGATACAATAATTTATCAGCATGTGGAGGGGTGGATGTTCATGTTCCTTTGTTCTTAGTCATCAATATTTAGTTCAACTTCAGATACTTCACTGCGGCCAGGGAATCTAAGTAGAACAGCTGGATTCGTTTATATATTTTAGAAAAACTTGTTTCTTGCCTCTCCTGAGAGACCTGAGTGAAGCAATGCCTTTTCCCCACCATCTGGTTAGGTCCTGTGCTTATTCATTTTGTCCCTGCTCTGAAAAAGCTCCATTTGAAACTCATAATCTGGTTGAGCAATTGCTTTCTTTTCCTCTGTGTTCTTGGTTATTCTCAGAGGGACTTACTGAGAAATATACTTTTTTTGCCCCTTAATTTGCCCAACTGTCTTTAAGACACGTTGGCGTAGGTGAACAGCTAATTTATGCATCACCACGTTCTGCATAGGAAAGGATTCTAATTGCACCATATTAAACTATGCTGACATCTGCACTTGAAGACATTTAAATGGATATAGTGCTATGTGAGGCAGTCTTTCAACCTGAGTGTGCCTGAGACCCACACTTGCGTTCATGTATTCCATTGTGCTTCCAAACTGAGGGTTGATAGAGCCTTGAGTAACCCTTCAAATCTTGAGCAAGGTTGCCATATTTTCTGTAGGCAGCGAAATCAATAATTAAAGAATGTGAATAGTCAGTCAGGGAAACCTGGGCTGCAGGCCAAGTTCTTTTCCTCACTAACTATGTGAACTTGGGCAAATTACTTAGACTCTCTGAGTCTCAATTTCCCTCATATATGAAATGATGATAAATAATATGTGAGGATCAAATTCAATAATGTTAAGAAAACAATTTGACAGTTTGCCTGGCCCATAGTGTGCATCCAAAAAATGCATGCTCTAATCATTATTTCATAGAGCACAGCTAGCCTGGCCTCATGCATAGAATACTTTCCCTTTTCCAGCCTGGGAGTGAAGGTTGCCTTTTATGTACTCTGTATGTGTGTATTTAAGCATGCACGTGTGCACAGATACATGTGTGTAAGTTTTTGAATTGGGATTACCAAAGAGAGACTTGAAAACCCACTGGGGAGGGTTAGAATAGGCAATCAGACTTCTTAATCATCACACATTCAATTTTTGTTAAGTATTTGAACGGAGACTGTGGGCAGAAGTGCTCCAGGATAGGACAGTTGCTTCAAATACCCCTGTTCATTAGCCCAGCTGAGAAAGGATTCAGGACTCACCATCTCTGCCTACTAAAAGAAAATGTCACATCATTTTTTGAATTTGCTGTATCAGAAATCCTTGGAGATCTCTGGACCTAGGCTAGAAAGGTGATAATTAAGCATGTGAGGAATTTTTTCCTTGCTAGGAAAAGATTAAAAAAAAATGAGAGTGGCTGTTGGGTCAGATAGTATTCTGCATGAAGAATTGATTGGTGAAAGCACAGAAAGAGTTTTCATTTTCTGATACCAGCTCTCTGAGCTGGGCTTATTTTTAAGGTTCCTTCAGTTCAGCTGACTCTTGGTAGGGACAGAAAGGCCTGTGGCAGCCTGCTTCATCTGGAATGATGGGCAAGCCCAGACATGCAGAAATACGGAAAGACAATGAACTTTTGCGTCACTTATTAGGACAGGGAAAAGTAAAGACCGAAGTTCTTCAAGGTGGGCTTCCTGAGTTAAAAAGGCCACAAGGCCTCCCTACCTTTATCCCATTCCGTCACCCCTCAGCTGGGACAGGGTGTGTTGGATGAGGCTCCTGCCTATAGGGATTTTATGTGAGCATAAATTAGCGAGCTGCTATTGTAAAGGTAACAGTTTGATAGGCAATCAGTTTAATAGCTAAAGGTTACTCTTAAATATTACATTGCACATTTATTTTTATGTCCACCTTGCAAAAGTGCTTACCAAGGAGGTTTGTGCCAGAAAACACTATTGATTTGAGAGCCCTTTGCTACATTGTGGTATGTACTCTCATTAGGCCAGCGTCTGAGATGTGAAGGACTCTCTTCCTGCACCAGGAACTATGTGAAAACAGCCAGGAAAATAGTGTGTTAATGACATCACTCTCTCATTCCTGCTTTTCCAGTATTGAGTGCAAACTCCCTAGCCTTTGCTTGTGTTGTTCTTGGGAATTCTGAGGTCACTGGGAGGTGAGGGGTTGCTTGAAGTGAAGTGAAAGTTGCTCAGTCCTGTCCAGCTCTTTGTGACCCCATGCACTATACAGTCCATGGAATTCTCCAGGCCAGAATACTGGAGTGGGTAGCCTTTCCCTTCTCCAGGGGATCTCCCCAACCCAGGGATCAAACCCAGGTCTCCTGCATTGCAGGCAGATTCTTTACCAGCTGAGCCACCAGGGAAGCCCAAGAATACTGGAGTGGGTAGCCTATCCCTTCTCCAGTGGATCTTCCCGACCCAGGAATCGAACCAGGGTCTCCTGAATTGAGGGGATGTTTACCAGCCTGGATTCTCTTAGCATTCCACAGCTACTCTGCCTTCCACACTTTCCTGCATCCACAATTGCCTCTTGCTCTCTTAGTGCTCACTGGGACTCTGGATGGAGGTGTGCCTGCTTCAGAGTTTTAACTCCCTTTTCTTAAAGGCAGCTGAAGCAGTGAAAAAACTATAAAGGGAGACAGACCTGAGTTTCACTCTGGACTCTGACACTCACTAGCTGTGTGCCCTTGGGCTAATGACTTCATGTCTCTGAGCCTCACTTTCCTGATGTATGAAATCAAGATAATAGCTTATTCATAGAGTTGACAGGAGAATTCATTGAAAGAATGTGTCTAACAATTGGCACGGTGCCTAGTACACAGTAGGCACTTGGCAAATACTACTCTTTACCTTTCTGTTAACATGATGAGGTCCCCATGCCCTCCTTGATCCCTCAGAGGCTCCAGGTTCTCTCTCTTCCCCTGATCCACTCCCATGCTGTCTGTCTTCCTCCCCTGACTCTGCTCAGGGTCTTCCTGCTAAGACCTCCCCTATCAGCCATGACCTGCTATTCCTCCTCTATCAGTACTCCAAGAGTTTACAGAAATTAAACACATCCCCTGTTCTCACAATCATTAAGGACCATTGGCCAGTAGCCTCCAGAGATCAATCTCTTCTTTTACCTTGAACCCTGTTTAATGGGACTGATGCCTTTGGTAGCTTGGAAACTAGTTTAAGCCTGGATTCAACCAGGAGATCCTTGATTCTAGTTGAGCTGGTACTGGGATGGGAGGGATACTAACTGACAGCTTCCACCAAACTCGGACCAAATGCCTCATGGACAGGTCATGGCCAAGATCCAGCTTCAAGGCAGGCAGAGGCACTGGACTTTATTTTACTCACTTGACAACTTTATGAGCTTGAACTTGACAAAGGCGCAGCTAGGACAGTGTCAGCCTCATGGGGCTTCAAGAGGGGAAGAATGGAACTTCTAATAGCAGCTGTCAGTTTCCTGATGCCTAAGCTCATGGAGCCCTTATGTGTAGACTGCAGTATAGGCCGCTTGTACCTGAACAACCTGAAGGCTCCAAGCTTCACAGAGCTAGGAGGAAGCAAAAGCATTCATTTGACTTTACTGAATTCCTTGGTTGTGTCTATGTAAACATCAGGCAAGTGATAGAAAAACCAATCTAGTCAAATTCTTTGGAAGTCAATCCAGATGGTTTAGGTCAGAACTAGAGGGACTTCCTCAGAGGCAGTTTTCTCAAAGCAACAGGCTAAGATGTCATATATTCTTCCGAAGCAGAGTGATGCATTGGAAGAGAGATGGGTATGGAACTACCTACCAGATCATTTGATGTGGTGATGAGTTGCCAAACCCCAAGTCACACTGCTCTCATATTTAGTATATTTACAGAGTTATTTCCTGTAATCATCTAATCTCTTTGGCCATTCTAACTATAATCTGTGTTACCACTCTCAGGAGATAAGGGAAATGCCACTTTACCCTTCTTATCCTCAGGGGCGTATTTTTGACATTCTGATTTCAGTAAAGATGGGAGCAGACAAGACAGGGTACTAGCTCTGGGCCCTCTGCAAGTCTGTCCCCCTCTCAGGCTCAGTTTCCTTATCACAGAACATATGTAATCATGTATGTTAACTCAATGGATGGATAAATGAATCTAAATGGGGATAATAATACCCATCAGCTTATAGCAGTTTTGTGGGGAGTCAACGAGAAGCTCCATGCATTTAGCACTGTTCCCGCCACACAATAGCAAGGGGCTACGGTAGGTATTAGCTCCCTCCTTCCATCTCCCCTGCTCCTTCTCCCCGGCACACAAAGAGCTCCACTGCTTTCCAGGCAGCCCGGTTCAGATTGCTGTAGCAAATATTTTCATTCCTGCAGCACCTCTAGAGGCTTCCTCCCCCACAGCTGGTGTGTGTATTCAGATGGCAAGTGACTCAGGGACAGTGTCAACAGGGTGATGGAAACCGTGACAGAAGAAGAAGGTAGTCTGAAGGCAGAAATAACTCCTGTGAGCCCAAGTGCCTACTGATCATGATTCTCAACAAGCTGAAAAGGTGCACTTTGGCTGATTGGAAGTTTCGCTGAAACTGAATTTGTTAAGGATGGACTTTAGGATTAAGGAAATCAGCCCTGAATATTCATCGGAAGGACTGATGCTGAAGCTCCAATACCTGCGCCACCTGATGCGAAGAGCCAACTCGTTGGAAAAGATCCTGATGCTGGGAAAGATTGAGGGCAGGAGGAGAAGGTGGTGACAGATGATGAGATGGTTGGATGGCATCATCGATGGACATGAGTTTGAGCAAACTCCAGGAGATGGTGAAGGACAGGGAAGCCTGGCATGCTGCAGTCCATGGGGTTGCAAAGAGTCGGACACGACTGAGCAACAGAACAACAACAAAATTTGTTAGAATTTTTCAAGATGCTTAGTCATTTAGATACTTTGCCAAATTAGATAAATCCCAACAGGAAGCAAACACTGTACCAGAGGTCCTGAACTAGGTTTCAGGTTTCCTTGAGAGCTGATTCGTTTTCGGTGATGTACTAAGGAAATGGAGGATGTGGGAGTAGCTGCCGCTGCCACTGAAGACCCTTGTGGCCCACCCCACGTCAATAAAATGTAACTCTCTTTGGTGGTCTCATCCTCCTGGCCTTAGCAGCTTCTTGATATGCTTATTTTGACCCTCTCTGTGTCATATTTGATATTTCTATCCTCTTCTTCCCTTTCCCTCTTGTAAACTCACTTCTTACAGGTTGTTGATTTCTCCCCCTCTATCACATTGCCAGGGCTTCCCAGGTGGCTCAGCAGTAAAAGAATCTGCCTGCCAATGCAGGAAACACAGGAGACCCAAGTTTGACTCCTGGGTTGGGATGATCCCCTGGAGGAGGCAACCCACTCCAGTATTCTTGCCTGGAGAATCCCATGGACGGAGGAGCCCAGTGGGCTACAGTCCAGGGGATTGCAGAGAGTCGGACACAACTGAGTGACTGAGCACACACACATACATCACATTGTCCATTCTCCTGTGCCTGATGGGTCCTCTGATTTGATCTGCCAGATTATCCCAGGCATCTCATCAAAATTCGAGTGAGCAGCTAGAAAGGATATCATTTGAGAAAATAAAACCGTCCAAGAATCAAAGTTGCATTAAAACAAATGGGCTTTCTAGAGAGGTTCCTAGATCCCATCACAGGAGGTACACAAACAGTGGCTCAATGGCCCATTGATATAGATGTTGGAAGGGAGGGTTTTTGTATCTGATAGCATCTCAAAAATCCAGCGATTCTAATATAAACCCTAGCAAGACCAGACCTCTCATTTTACAAATAAAAAAAAAAAATTAAGCTTAGAGGTTTGAGGAGATGGATCCAGTAACTGCACAGTGATAAGAGCTCAGATTTCCTGACTTCTCATCCAGGACTTTCCTTACGATAACATATTGGTGCCCCAGTCTTACCTTTGATCTAGCTTTCCCTGCAAAACTCTTCTGGATTAAATGCATTTTGGCCTAAATTGCTTTCCAACCTCAAGTGTAAAACCTTATCTTCCAAAAACATTCCACCACCATGACCCCCACTCATACATCTATAGCATGGGGAGGGCATTAAAATTTTTATTAAGAAATGTCTTTTGTGCCAAGCTACCAGATGTACCATCAGTTCAGTTCAGTTGCTCAGTCATGTCCGACTCTTTGCGACCCCATGAACCGCAGCACGCCAGGCTTCCCTGTCCATCATCAACTGCTGGAGTCTACACAAACCCATGTCCATTGAGTCAGTGATGCCATCCAACCATCTCATCCTCTGTCATCCCCTTGTCCTCAGGACCTCAATCTTTCCCAGCATCAGGGTCTTTTCCAGTGAGTCATCTCTTTGCATCAGGTGGCCAAAGTATTGGAGTTTCAGCTTCAACATCAATCCTTCCAATGAACACCCAGGAATGATCTCCTTTAGGATGGACTGGTTGGATCTCCTTGCAGTCCAAGGGACTCTCAAGAGTCTTCTCCAACACCACAGTTCAAAAGCATCAATTCTTCAGTGCTCAGCTTTCTTTATAGTCCAACTCTCACATCCATATATGACCACTGGAAAAACCATAGCCTTGACTAGATGGACCTTTGTTGACAAAGTAATGTCTCTGCTTTTTTAATATACTGTCTAGGTTGCTCATAACTTTTCTTCCAAGGAGTAAGTGTCTTTTAATTTCATGACTGCAGTCACTATCTGCACTGATTTTGGATCCCCCCAAAATAAAGTGAACCACTGTTTCCACTGTTTCCCCATCTATTTTCCATGAAGTGATGGGACCAGTTGCCATGATCTTAGTTTTCTGAATGTTGAGCTTTAAGCCAACTTTTTCACTCTCCTCTTTCACTTTCATCAAGAGGCTCTTTAGTTCTTCTTCACTTTCTGCCATAAGGGTGGTGTCATCTGCATATCTGATGTTATTGATATTTCTCCTGGCAATCTTGATTCCAGCTTGTGCTTCCTCCAGCCCAGCATTTCTCATGATGTACTCTGCATATAAGTTAAATAAGCAGGGTGACAATATACAGCCTTGGCGTACTCCCTTTCCTATTCGGAACCAGTCTGTTGTTCCATGTCCAGTTCTAACTGTTACTTCCTGACCTGCATAGAGATTTAAGCCAACAAAAATACTCAAACTTGGAAGGAGGAATCAAGGGGGTTAGGTTAATACCCTTCCCTTTCAGGTGCTGTCCAGACCTCCCTTCTTGGTTATTTATGGTTACTTAAACACAAAGACATAACTGAACCTTTAGGTGGCCCTGCTAAATCCAATATTACTAAGCAGGATGAAGACAGAGTCTTGCCATTGGTGCACTGAGATTTGTGGGAGGAAGGTAGCACCCATATAAGAAAACTATGTGAGAACAATTACAAGTTACACGGCAGCAAGGATGCAATCGTATGCTTTAAGCTGAAACTGTTGGTAAGAACTTAGGATACATGAAGGGGAAAGATTCCCACTGTTTATCCATCAGTTTTTTTTTTCCCCACAGTCATTACTCTACTATCATCATCATCAACAAATTACACTGATGTTTGCCTGCCCTGCTGGAAGGGGGAAAGAGGCGGCATCAGTGGCAAGATAGAGATCAAGGTCATGCATCATGCAGCAAGTGCTCAAGGCCAAGAATGTTCAGGTACATAGGAGGTACATGCAGAGGAGGCAGTGAAAGCAGAGATTCCCAAGGGCCTGAAGAGAAAGGGAGGACTTTCCCAAAGAATGCTGGTCTCAAGCTGTTTCTTAAAAGAATAGCTAGGAAACAGGGAAGTACAATGTACATCAGGCTGGGAGAAACAATAGAGAAAGGTTTAGTTTACTGTGAGGTTGTAGGAGATAACATTGAAGAAAGAGGAGCCCAACTGTGAAAGACCACAAGGACACATTAAATAAGGAGTTTGTGCCTTAGCCTACAGCCACTTGAATACAATTGAAGATTTTGAAAGGAAGAGGAGAGGGGTAAACTGTATGGAAAAGTCTTTTATTGTAGAAGGATTCATTCGACTTCCAGGAGTAGGCTGTTAGTTGTAGTGATCTTGGGGGGATGATCACATTGATGCGCATATAGAGCCAAAGCCTGGAGCTATGGATTTCAAAAAGAAATGAGTAAAACCACAGCCCTTGTTTTGGTGTGGGTATTTATGGAAAACAATACACTACATTTTAAAAGCGAAGATCAAAGGATGTTGTTTACTTAAAATCAATAGGCAAGTCTTGAGTGATTTGGGATACTTGACCTCTTCTTCCAGTTTCACGTTTTAAAGGAAATATAAGAACAAGGCAAATGTTGATTTCTTCTTTTAATTATGCATGAGTAAAACTATCTTATATGACTGGGTCTCTCTTTCTAAACCTAAATATACCTAAAATACTACTTATTGCTAAATTAACAATTCTACAACATTAAACTGAACATTTAAAAATAAGCTCTTGTCCCTGCGAGTGTAATCCTCTTTATTTTCCATATTCCCTTCCAGACTTAATTCTTATATATAAATTATTTCACATGATTGTCATTACAGTTATTTATGTAACTGTCATTAACACCTACATACTAAATGAATGTGTTTTAATTGAAAACTCACCAAAATAAACCAAAAGGTAAAGTTTAAAATAAAATGCTGTGCTGACACTTTTGTTACCACTCCCCAAACTCTCTCTAAACTACACCTAAAAACATGTAAGGGGCTTCCCAGGTGGCCCTAGTAGTAAAGAGCCCAGCTGCCAATGCAGGAGATGTAAGAGACACGGGTTTGATCCCTGGGTCCAGAAGATCCCCTGGAGGAGGGCATGGCAACCCACTCCAGTATTCTTGCCTGCAGAATCTCATGGACAGAGGAGCCTGGAGGGCTACAGTTCATAGAGTAGCAACATTCAGACATAACTGAAGCAATTTAGCTCAAAATCATGTAATCTGTTCGAAGGCCCACTAATATTTAAAAACCTTTGATTTGACATCCCAAGAACATACACTGTTGATATGTTTAGGATCATTACACTTTTCATGAAGATAGAAAATAGTCTTTAAGATCTGGACCTAATATGGGCAATACTTATTTAATTTTTCCAATAATTATAGTAGTTGTATTTATTATGTGTTTATCAATTGCCAGGCACAGGTGCTAAGCAACTTACACACTTTAATGATCTCACTAATTCCTTAACAGTATCCTAATGTTGTTGGTATTATCCTCATTTGACATGAAAGGAAACTGATGCTAGAAAGATTAGCGATGTAGACAAGATCACAAAGTTCAAAATAGCAAAGGGGGATTTCAGATTTAAGTTGGCCTCATTCCTGTGTCTGAACTCTTAACTAGCTCTCAAGATAATATTTTCAATTTTAGCTGGAAAGGAGCTATTTTTTGTTCCTCTTATTTAGTGCCTCAGTCCCAGCTTCCAGGTAACATTTTGTTTCAGCTGCAGCAACCCTATAGAATCCTTGATCAGAGCCATCAGTGGTGTGTGACAAACTCTGTGGCTGACACTAAAGGCATGCATCCCAGGGAAAGTGGGCGCATTGAGAAACTGTCCTGGCCATGTCTTTGGAGAATTCTATGTAGTAGGAAACTTCTTGTTCCTCCAAGATGTTGACCCCAGGTTCTGAGCTCCTGGGAATCACGTACATAACCTGTGCATTCTCAGCTCTCCATAATACAATACCTGTTGAAGTTAGGGGATGGGGGAGGTACATGACTAAACACAGCTTCCATCCTGTTAGTCTTTTGACAGATATTCTCTGAGTACCTACTATTTGTCTGCCATCATATTTGATCAACTCTTGTCACTCTCATCTGTGTTTGCACAGACGTCTCCTGTTTCTTTTATTGGAGGGTTGATTATTCTTTTCATCTTACTTTTTGCTTATTTTCCTCAAATATACATTTGAGGAAACAGAAATTTCCCTGGCAGTTTCTTGTAGGCAGTCTCTGGTCATTTTCCTAATGGAGCAGTCCCTGAGAAAAAGTCTTCTGAACACTCACAGTTAGTGCTCTGGGTGGGGCCAGGGCCAGCCGCTGGGCAAGCAACCTGTGTTGTCACAGGGCCTGTGATTAGAAGGGCCCCGAACTTGGTTGAATGCTCTGTTCTTGCTGTCTTGAAATGCTTATGGATTTTTGAACAAGGAGCCCTGGATTTGCATTTTGCACTTGGCCTCACAAACTATGCATCTGGCCTGCTGAATCCAGGGGGAGCTGTGCTCACACACAATCCTTCCCAGTCCCCCCTCTGCCACCCCACCACCGATCCCCCTTGTTGGACTGAAGGTGAATGTGAAGATGAATGGCCAGTTCACCTTGCTAAATGGTCGTCTGCACTCCAATAACCAGTGTCAAACATCTGAGTTACATTTTGAAAGTTGCTCTGCGGTCAGACATCCTTTACGTATAAAATGGTAGAGTCAGAAACCTGACTTACATTTAGCTCTACCGCTTAGGAGATGATCTTAATAAGCCACTTAATGTCTTGGGGCCTCAGCTTTTTTTATCTGTTAAATGGAAATAAATATCTGCCTTACAGACAAGGTGTTTGCCTTACAGAGACAAACAAGAAAGCATATTTGAATATATTTGAGCCCTATTTGGGCTTCCCAGGTGGTGCAGTAGTAAAGAATCCACCTGTCAACACAGGAGGCAAAGGAGACACAGATTTGATCCCTGGGTAGAGAAGACCCCTTGGAGAAGGAAATGACACCCCGCTTCAGTATTCTCACCTGAAAACCTTCATGGACAGAGGAGCCTGGTGGGCTACAGTCCAAGAGTCGGACGTGACTGAACATGCACGCATGAGTGTTATTCAAGCTTTGGGGATCAGGGTAACTGTTTATTCTTCCCAAGATTTATGTACAATAGCTTAAAATTTTTCTATTTAACAGAATAAGCAGGAGTGATTATTTTAAGAAACAACTGTTGGAGTTAGGGAATCCACAAAGAAATAGATCAAAGGAAACATAAAACTTTGCAGAGAATGCATGACATTTCTGGTGTTCGAAACTATCAAAATGATTAAATAACCACTACTATATTTTCAAGTTCTTGTACAGTTCTCATTATTTTAAATAACAATTAAGATCTCAGGAGCATCATTTCTCAGCTACAAATCTATTGTCTTTCTGCACATTAGCCTAACATTTCAAAAATTAGAACTGGAAATATTAGGGAGGAATTTGCAACTATGTGTCTAACTTCCTAATCGCTTATCTTCATCTTTCTCTTGTCCTTCTATTTGTTGACAGCTGATATTAAATTCTTGTCATTGTTTAAAAAAAAGAAAGAAAAAAGGTGTTTAAAATAGTATTTCTCCTGTGTATCAGAAGCTGCTGTCAATCTCCCACCTCTCTTCCATTTCTACCCAGATATGGGCAGTTACCCTGGCATAACTTCTATTAAAAGGTTTTTTTTTTTTTTTTTTTAACTACAGGAAACTGTACTCACCAGAACTGCCAGTCTTCTATCCTGTTAGCTAGTATGAGGTGGAGAGCCTAGCCATTTTTGATGGTTGTGCTCTTTTTAAAAAAAAAATTTTTTTGAAGTTTACTTGTTTCACAATGTTTTGTTAGTTTCTGGTGTAAAGCAAAGTGATTCAGTTATCTCTGTGTGTGTTTGTATATATATATATTGGGTTGTATGTAGAAAAGAATATGAAAAAGAATATATATGTGTGTGTATATATGAAAGGGAAAGTGTTAGTCATTCAGTCGTGTCCAACTCTTTGCAACCCCATGGACTGTAGCCCTCCAGGCTCCTCTGTCCATGGAATTCTCCAGGCAAGAATACTGGCGTGGGTAGCCATTTCCTTCTTCAGGGGATCTTCCTGACCCAAGGATCAAACCTGAGTCTCCCGCACTGCAGGCAGATTTTTTTTTACCACTGAGCTGCCATGTACATGTATATGTGACATATATTAGATTGGTCAAAAATTATGTAACATCTTATGGAAAAACCACAATAAACTTTTTGGCCAACCCAATATATGTACAGATATGTGTGTGTGTATATATATATATATATTCTTTTTCATATTCATTTCCATTATAATTAATCACAGGATATTCAACATAGTTCCCTGTGCTATACAGTAGGACCTTATTGTTTATCCATTCTCTATATAATACTTTGCATCTGCTAATCCTAAATTCTGATCCATCCCTCCCCCATTCCCTTCCCCCTTGGCAATGACAAGTCTGTTCTCTATGTGTGTGAGTCTGTTTCTGTTTCATAGTTAAGTTAATTTTGTCTTATTTTAGATTCCACATATAAGTGGTATCATA
This sequence comes from Giraffa tippelskirchi, assembly GCF_054371585.1. NCBI lineage: Eukaryota > Metazoa > Chordata > Mammalia > Artiodactyla > Giraffidae > Giraffa > Giraffa tippelskirchi. Next base: position 15,622,116 of record NC_137289.1, on the reverse strand, counting down.
CGGTACTTGTCTTTCTCTTTCTGACTTAGTATGATCTCTAAGTCCATCCACATCGCTCCAAATGTCATTTCATTCCTTTTTTATGGATGAGTAGTATTCCATTGTGTGTGTGTATGTATATACACGTACATATATTTGAAGGTCATGCTCTTAAATAAGCTTTCTCTTACCCTCCATGGCTGTTTTGATCATTTTCTGGAAAGTTGGCTCATCCACTGATTTAAATAGTGAGTTCATTTTGGGGCTCATTTGCTATATTTCCAGAATGAAGTGCATAATATGCATTCCTGATTTACAATCTGGGCTTTGTATCTATTTCTTCCAACTCTAGAATTTGCCTCATGGTTAAAAACATCATATTTCCAATTTAGTAGAAAAATAGATGGGCCGTATGCTGCTCCAAAAGTTTAGGGAGGGGATATCTCACAACCACTTCTAGGGCTAGTTCATCCCCAAGCAGCTCATCTTGGAGGTTGGCAGTCTTGCCTAATCTGTGTACAAATGATCCCAACACCCAAGTAGTACATACCATTTGGCCATTAAGATGGTCAAAACCATTGATCAGCCATTTGTGGTTCTGTTTTGCTTATATACACATGGTTACACAGCGTAAAATTTAAAGTTAAAAAACAATTTTACAGTTCCTTATATTTTATTTTATTTTGTCATATCACCAAGAACAATTCATAAATGAATCTTCATATTCCTATGGCTTAGCTTCTGGTCTTATCACAGTTCCTGTGTTAGCACTTTGGCTATTTAAAAAAAAAATAGGCAATAACCCTCCTGGATTAGTGCCCTCTGAGGTGTTTCACTAGATCTGTCAAACTCACTTTCTCCCTAATACTCCAAGGCTGAGAGATTGGAGTACTTTGGAAGGGATTGTGTAGGCTTAAGCAAAATATACCCTCATTCACAATATTAATGACAAAAGGGAAGCAAAATGGAGTGATTCCATTTGCCTTCAAACCAGCAAAGGGACTTTGTTTCCGACTGGATGCTACTGACAGCAGGACCAGAATTGTGTTTGATGCTCAAGGAAAAGATAACCTTGCCCACCCCAGGAGGCTGGCTGCCAAATGTCAAGGACAGACCAGAATGCTGGAAATGCTGGGCTCTACCAAAGACCCGCGGCAATCTGCTTCTCCTCCCCAGGCTTCCATTTTCGCAGCTGTAAAAGGAGGTGCTCAGAATGAGTGGGTTTTGACAGGGAGATGACAGGTAAGAGACTATAGAGAATTGTGGCAAACAGCAGGGGCTATGGAGCCCGGTAGCCTGGGTTCAAATTTTGGCTCTGCCATTTACTAGCTAAGTGGCCTGAGGGAAGATATTTAAACACTCTGTGCTTCAGTTTCTTCATCTGCAGAAACCGGGAGGTAATAGTGCCCTACTTCACAACATTGTTAGGGGAGCAAAATGAACACATGCATGGAAAGACCTTAGCACATGGTAAATGTTCAAGAAATTGTAGTTACTACTATTATTATTATCGGTGGTCTGCCAGCGAAGAAAGAACTAGAATTTCTGATTAGGATACTGTCTGATTCCAGGGTCCCTGCTGCTGCTGCTGCTAAGTCGCTTCAGTCGTGTCCGACTCTGTGCGACCCCATAGACGGCAGCCCACCAGGCTCCGCCGTCCCTGGGATTCTCCAGGCAAGAATACTGGAGTGGGTAGCCATTTCCTTCTCCAGTGCATGAAAGGGAAAAGTGAAAGTGAAGTCGCTCAGTCATGTCCGACTCCTAGCGACCCCATGGGTCTGCAGCCTACCAGGCTCCTCCACCCATGGGATTTTCCAGGCAAGAGTACTGGAGTGGGGTGCCATTGCCTTCTCCGTCCAGGGTCCCAGAGAGCCCTAAATATCAAGCTCCCCTAGTGTCCCTCAGCCATCCCACTACTGAATACTAAGTCTCTCTCCTCCAGAGTTCCCTCTCCAGGCCCCATCACCATACCCACCACACACATCCTACCCCCCCTTCACAGTGCTTTGCCCAGACAAACAGGACATCCACAAACACACAACACATGTGGGCCCACCATAAAACACTTCCACACTCTCACATCATTCCAAGGAGGTGCTCACATACATTTTCCACACCACACGTACACAAAGCTCTCTCTTCCTTTTGACTGACTGAGACCTCATTACCAGAAGTTCAGACCCCTTCTCTTTCCAAATCTAAAGTGAAGTGAAATTTGCTCAGTCGTGTCCGACTCTTTGCAACCCCATGGACAAAACAGCATGGAATTCTACAGGCCAGAATACTGGAGTGGATAGCCTTTCCCTTCTCCAGGGGATCTTCCCAACCCAGGGATCGAACCCAGGTCTCCCGCACTGCAGTCAGATTCTTCCAACTCTATATGGGTACCAAAAAACAGAAAGAGTCCCTTCCCGGATCATAGTTACTGCCATAATCGCTGCTTTGGAGGTCAGTGCAGAATTACAGCGTGAAACACCTGTCATTCAGATTCTCTTTCCTGAGCCTCTTGGCAGCTTCTGTGGCCAGTGTAAACTGGGAGCTGCACGAACACACAAATCGAGTTCTTCCACGGGTTGAGGTCCGGAGACTAATTATCGGACCAGAAGAACATAACACGTGCAGAACTCTAACTTATTTGGATAGCTTGAATTCTCTGCGGCAGTGGTTCAGGTGTCAGGCCAGTCACGGAGAATGGTGGGAAGCCAGAAAAAGCTGCTAACGCTGGAAATTCGATTTAAGCAGATGAGTCCCCTGTCTTCCAGCTGCCACCTTGCACAGTGACCATCTCTTCAAGGTTATGGAACCTCTATAAAGACCTACAAGACCTTTTAGAACTAACACCCAAAAAAGATGTCCTTTTCATTATAGGGGACTGGAATGCAAAAGTAGGAAGTCAGGAAACACCTCGGGTAACAGGCAAATTTGGCCTTGGAGTACAGAATGAAGCAGGGCAAAGGCTAATAGAGTTTTGTCAAGAGAACACACTGGTCATAGCAAACACCCTCTTCCAACAACACAAGAGAAGGCTCTACACATGGACATCACCAGATGGTCAACACTGAAATCAGACTGATTATATTCTTTGCAGCCAAAGATGGAGAAGCTCTATACAGTCAGCAAAAACAAGATCAGGAGCAGACTGCGGCTCAGATCATGAACTCCTTATTGCCAAATTCAGACTGAAATTGAAGAAAGTAGGGAAATCCACTAGACCATTCAGGTATGACCTAAATCAAATCCCTTATGATTATACAGTAGAAGTGACAAATAGATTTAAGGGACTAGATCTGATAGACAGAGTGCCTGATGAACTATGGACAGAGGTTCATGACATTGTACAGGAGACAGGGATCAAGACCATCCCCATGGAAAAGAAACGCCAAAAAGCAAAATGGCTGTCTGAGGAGGCCTTACAAATAGCAGTGAAAAGAAGAGAAGCCAAAAGCAAAGGAGAAAATGAAAGATATTCCCATCTGAATGCAGAGTTCCAAAGAATAGCAAGGAGAGATAAGAAAACCTTCCTTAGTGATCAATGCAAAGAAATAGAGGAAAACAACAGAATGGGAAAGACTAGAGATCTCTTCACAAAAATTAGAGATACCAAGGGAACATTTCATGCAAAGATGGGCTCAATAAAGGACAGAAATGGTATGGACCTAACAGAAGCAGAAGATATTAAGAAGAGGTGGCAAGAATACACAGAAGAACTGTACAAAAAAGATCTTCACGACCCAGATAATCACGATGGTGTGATCACTCACCTAGAGCTAGACATCCTGTAATGTGAAGTCAAGTGGGCCTTAGGAAGCATCACTACAAACAAAGCTAGGAATTCCAGTTGAGCTATTTCAAATCCTGAAAGATGCGCTGTGAAAGTGCTGCACTCAATATGCCAGCAAATCTGGAAAACTCAGCAGTGGCCACAGGACTGGAAAAGGTCAGTTTTCATTCCAATCCCAAAGAAAGGCAATGCTGAAGAATGCTCAAACTACCACACAATTGCACGCATCTCACACATTAGTAAAGTAATGCTCAAAATTCTCCAAGCCAGGCTTCAGCAATACGTGGACTGTGAACTTCCAGATGATCAAGCTGGTTTTAGAAAAGGCAGAGGAACCAGAGATCAAATTGCCAACATGCGCTGGATCATCAAAAAAGCAAGAGAGTTCCACAAAAACATCAATTTCTGCTTTATTTACTATGCCAAAGCCTTTGACTGTGTGGATCACAATAAACTGTGGAAAATTCTGAAAGAGATGGGAATACCAGACCATCTGACCTGTCTCTTGAGAAACCTGTATGCAGGTCAGGAAGCAACAGTTAGAACTGGACATGGAAGAACAGACTGGTTCCAAATAGGAAAAGGAGTACGTCAAGGCTGTATATTGTCACCCTGCTTATTTAACTTATATGCAGAGTACATCATGAGAAACGATGGGCTAGATGAAGCACAAGCTGGAGTCAAGATTGCCGGGAGAAATATCAATAACCTCAGATATGCAGATGACACCACCCTTATGGTAGAAAGTGAAGAAGAACTAAAGAGCCTCTTGGTGAAAGTGAAAGAGGAGAGTGAAAAAGTTGGCTTAAAACTCAACATTCAGAAAACTAAGATCATGGCATCTGGTCCCATCACTTCATGGAAAATAGATGGGGAAACAGTGGAAACAGTGTCAGACTTTATTTTTTTGGGCTCCAATATCACTGCTGATGGTGATTACAGCCATGAAATTAAAAGATGCTTACTCCTTGGAAGGAAGGTTATGACCAACCTAGATAGCATATTGAAAAGTAGAGACATTACTCTGCCAACAAAGGTCCGTCTAGTCAAGGCTATGGTTTTTCCAGTAGTCATGTATGGATGTGAGAGTTGGACCATGAAGAAAGCTGAGCACCGAAGAATTGATGCTTTTGAACTATGGTGTTGGAGAAGATTCTTGAGAGTCCCTTGGACTGCAAGGAGATCCAGCCAGTCCATCCTAAAGGAGATCAGTCCTCAGTGTTCATTGGAAGGACTGATGTTGAAGCTGAAACTCCAATACTTTGGTCACCTCATGTGAAGGGTTGACTCATTGGAAAAGATCCTAATGCTGTGAAGGATTGAGGGCAGGAGGAGAAGGGGACGACAGAGGATGAGATGGCTGGATGGCATCACTGACTCGATGGGCATGGGTTTGGGTAGACTCCGGGAGTTGGTGATGGACAGGGAGGCCTGACGTGCTGCGATTCATGGGCTTGCAAAGAGTCGGACACTACTGAGCGACTGAACTGAACTGATGGAGCACCCTCTAGCTTCAGATTTCCTCTCAGTCTGTAAAAGCTCTTCCACCTCACTGCCCTGTCAGGAGAGGCACTAGAGCCATGATGCAGGGGTCCCAGTGCTCCAGCAAAGACCCAGGCTCCTCTAGACCTCAGTCCTGCTGGGATACTTGCACCAGACATGTCTCTGCTTCTCTCTGGGTAGCACTTTGTCCATCAGCTAAGGAAAATTAAAGGGCGTATTCTTGCACTTCTTCTTTGGTGAGTTGTCTGAGATGATCATTTGAGCTCTGCTCACTTATTTTGAAGACCACACAAGGTTGTCCTGGATTTGAAAAGTAGCCCTGACCTCAGAGCTGCCCCTGGACCTGTAGTCTTCCCCTGAAGCCAAGAGGATTCACTGATTAGGGCATTGAGTAAGGGGTGGAGCTTAAGAGCCTTTACCACTTAATAATTGTAAAATAATTGTAAAGCCACCCTGAAGAGATCAGATGTCATCTTCCACAACTAAAGACACCTATAGGCAGAAGCCGGGACTAGAGAGCCCAGACCCAGCACGGAGGGAAGGGAGGGGATTGGACTTGTGGGTGGATGGCTCAGGTTCTGGTCCTGCTTTGCCTCACATCTGCCGAGGGACCCATTCACATCTCCTCTCAGGACACTTGGTGATGGTGGTGGTGGTTTAGTATCTCAGTCATGTCTGACTCTTTTGTGACCCCATGGACTGTAGCCTGCCAGGCTCCTCTGTCCATGGGGATTCTCCAGGCAAGAATACTGGAGTGGGCTGCCGTACCCTCCTCCAGCGAATCTTCCCCACCCAGGGATCCAACCAGCAACTCCTGCATTGCAGGCAGGTTCTTTACTGACTGAGCCACCAGGGAAGCCAGTCTCTAAGGTCTCTTCCAATTTTGAGATTTTTTTTTTTCTCCCTCAGGCTTGTACACAGCATATAACCTATTCTAGAGTTACACACTCTGTCCCCAATCCTGATCCAGTGTTTTGTTGCCAGGGGAAACAGGCCAGCAGACATGTATGATGATCCTTACTGCCCACCCCAGTCACCAAGTGCACATCCATCCTCCGTCAGCAGGGTCACCTTTGTGTCTGGACGACAGCACATTCACATTATTCTTGATGGACTAAGAGCACCATTGACTACCTGACAGACAAAAGGCAGTGGGTCCTTCATGACTGCATTATGTGCTTCTACTGCCAAGGAAACTGACTATCTGATCATGTGAGCTGATGGATATGGAAGGGCTGTGTAAAATATGAAGTATGGTAGAAACGAGAGTTGTTAAAATAATAAAACATTTATTCAGTGTTCTGCTGTGGCTACTTCTTGCCATTCTTGTTGAAATAGGTAATTGATCTTAGCATCTACCTAACCACAGGAAGATTATTTGATGTGTTGTTTCTATAAGCTCCTTCTTACCTAAGTGAGAGGAAAAAAAAGTTATTTAGCATTTTTAATCCTGGGGCACTGAATTCAGTTTCAGTCAGGGTTTTTGACCTTCTTTAATAAGAAAATGCCAGCTTTTCTAGCCTGTAATCTGGTTATCTAATACCTTGCTAAAGTGATTAGAATTTATTAAAATGAGGAGGGAATGCTCTTTTAAAAAAAAGAGAGAAAACAGAAAATGATTGGATTTCTATGCCTTAGGTTATAGTTAAGGAAAGATTGAATTAACTTGATCTTGATTGAATAAAGGACACTCTAAACAATTTTAAACTTATTCCAAGTCTGAACATTGTTTTCTGGAATGCTTCAGCACAAAATGTCACTTTCACTTTTATTTTGTAAGTGCAGATATCTTTTTATGCATAGATAATGTACTTTATAGAGGCTCTATGAAGAGCATTCACACACACGCATAGATATTTATTTACAACTGTTTTGCCAAACCAAAATAGAAAAGGCTTCCTTGACTTTCAAGCACTTGCATTTTCCAATTTGAAGACAGAGAATCATGACTGCAGAGCACCTCATTTACATAACCAAGAGGTGGCAGTATTACATCCATTATGTATTCTTTGCACCATGTATCATTAAACAATAAATAAGTGAAATCTGTAAATAAAAATATGTGACAAATATTTCTGTCCTTTTAAAATGGCTGTTTCAGTGATAGCCACTAAAAACATTCATTAAAGTGTGATATTTCCTTGTAAAGAACAATCACTGCCTCCTCCTGCCCCCTAAAAATATCAAAGCTAGAAACCACAATTTATTACCACCAGTGAATTTATTGCAGCTTTGGGAATTCATACACATCCCCTTCAGTAATCACTTGTTTTCTGGTAAAACATTCACCTCCTTCCCAAATATAGATAAAAATCAATTTAAAAAAAAATCACACAATTCTCCAAAGTAAAAACTTCTATGTAAAGGAGCAATTTAGAATGAAAGTCAACGAGTTGAATATAAACAGCATCCTACAAACTGACTATTATTACAGAAAAATAACTATTTAAAATCAAACCTTTTGGTGACTTCCCAAGATTGTTTTGAGCATCTGCTAAATTATACCTTATGACTTGTGACTTGGGTTACAGTCCAATTAAATTTTACCTAAGCTACCTGAATCTGTTCTATTTTTGATCTTCTATTTCCAACCAGTCTAGGAGATTGAAAAACAATAACAGCAGAAGTAAAAAAAAAAAAAAAAAAATTAAAAACTGGAACTATTGGGTCACCAGTTTCTTATAAGACTACTCTCAGTAAAAATAAATGCCATAAATATATCTGAGCAGTGAGGAATGGATATTTGGAATAGAAGTTCTTAGAAAAGTAGTTTAAATAGAAATTGAGTACTTTACACCTGGCCTTTGAGAACCTTAGGCAGCTCAAACTTTCTGTCACTCATAAGAAAATATGTTATTTTAAACCATGAACTACATAATACAAGATCTCTAAATGCTCACCATCCCTAGAACTAAACCATTTGGAAATATTTTTATGTTATTTATATACTTATGCTACCTACTAGAATCAGCCCACAACCTAACGTCTAGAGTGTTTTGTTGTACAGGTTCTAAAAGTTACCTAAAAACAAGTAAAGGGCATTTAGAGCCTTAATAATATCTGACAAATACTAAAAATTATCAATTTCTAAAAGAAATATTCTAAGGAAGAGTCATGAGACCCACGTTTTAATTGTGGGCACTTGAATATTTTAGATCTGTCTTTTTTATTTCTTCTTCTGTATTTAATTTTAAGTCAGCAATTGTGGTTGAAAATGGAGAGTACTGAATTTTTTTTTTCACATATGGCACAAACAGCAAACATTGTCTCAGTGTCTAGACTGAGAACCTAGTCTGGGAAAATTCAACCTATGAACAAGATTCAAAGAGTACATGTGAAGATTATGTAGTGATATGATAGAGAGGAGTGGTAGTGTGCCAATGGCCACATGAGTAGATCAAATACTCCCTTCCAATAACTTCAAAGTGGGCAAGGCTTTCAATTTCTGAAAAGGGCTGAGGGAGTTCATTTAATTCTTATAGTTGCCCCTAAGAAATCTTCCAGTTTCATCACTTTGTGGACAAATTTCTGGTCTTGATTTATTTTTAATCAAATCGGATGTATTCTGTTGTCATTTCCTCCAAGATGAAAATTAAACTGTACTTTAATGTCATAATTGAATTTATATTCTCTTTTGTGTTTGCGTCATGATACTTGATGTCTTATCAACCCCTTACCTTCCTGTGTATCCAGATACTCCCCACCCCCCACCCCCTGCCTCTATTTTTCCTCCTTACTAAGAGATTTCTTATTCCAAGGAAAGATACACATTGGTCAAGAGAAAGAGGAATCAACAAGAATACTATCAACATCTATTCATTTACTTACAGCATGTCAGGTACTCTGCTAACGAGCTTTACACTGATTCACCTACATAATCCTCACAAGGCCATTTCAGGTAGATATTGTAATTATACCTCTTTGAAAAAGGAGAACACCAAAATTCAGAGATGTGAACTGACTTGCCTAAAGTCACACAGCTGGTAAATGCCAAAGATACAACATTATTCCACTTAAAGGAGGCACCATCACCACCAATAAATTCCATTTACTGAATTGCATTATGTGTCAGATACCGTCCTAAGCATCTTACTAGCATCAGTTTATCTAATCCTCACAGGGGCTGACATTATCTCCACTTTAGAGATAAGCAAATGGAGACACAAAAGTTATGTAACCTGCATAAGGGCAAAGAGACTGCAACCTCGGATTCAAGCCCAGCTCTCTGTTGACTCCAAAACTCTTAAATGTCCTGCTTGAAAATACACAAAACTGAAGGTAGGCTCCAAAGATGACTCAGTTTATGAAAAGCATACTCAGATAATTCATGTAGCTGTCCAAAGATGTGAAATTTGACTTTATACTTCTGAGTGGTAGCTCCCCTTAAAATTAGAGCCAGGGACTCTCTCTGCACAGAAACTAACATTTCCCCTTTACTAATATAGTGTTGGGTTCTGTCCTGTAAGTAGGAGTCAATCCAGAAAGAAACATGCTCCTGTCAACCTTCTGACTCAGAAAAATCTTAATTGACCAGTTTCATCAAGACAGTTGAAGATCTTGCCCATATAGATACCACTTATAGATATAAGTGATTTCTTGCCAACACTTATACCATCAAAGCACCATACTAGTAACAAATCCCTTTGGATTTCACAGATTCTTTGGAGTGGTGCTGGTTGAAGAAGGCCCTGCATATTTTTATATGAAGGGACAGATCATTGAAGAGTAAGATCTAAGAGATTCAAAGAAATGAATTAGAAATGGGAGAATTTCAGACACACTTTATGGATTGTAATGCAAACCTAGGACTACAGAGCATCCTTTTTCTCAGAAAAAAAGCTTCTTGGCACTAATGCACCATGAAGCAGAGCTATCTACAAAAGACCACAATTAAAAAATCTTTCTTTTACTTTGTACTAAAGAAATGATCTCTATCTTAGTCTCCAAAGATTAAAAAGGCTCATGTGCAAAGATAGAGACATCTATGTCTTGAATTATTAAAGTTGTCAGTCCCTATTTTTAAAAAGTCAAATTAATGTGCAGTCCTGGATATCTGAGCCTCACTTCCACTTGCAGGAGACAGCAGGAAGGATGCTGGCTCCCTCTCTCCATTTCTTTGTTAAGTAATGAACAATCTGAAATGATGAATTATTTGTAATCAACCTGTCCATTAAAAAAAAAAGACATGTCTAAAGAGAAACACAGTCATCATCAGTTAAAGTTTGGGTTCAGTAGCATGCTTGTCTTTGGAAAGCTATTAATAAGTACTAAATCTTATCTGTTTGTGTGTGCATTAAAAATTTATTGCAAGCTAGTCTGCTGGCTTTGCCCTGTGCTATGCTGTATGTTGCTGGTATGTATCATGAAAGAGCTTAGTGATATGGTCTTACCTCAGAGGCTTTCTGTTTAAGCATTGTACCCATGAATATGGGTTATTTCAACCAGAGTAAGTACCATGAAGATAAGACTTTAAGTCAAAGTCTCTCTGACTTGGGGCAAATTACTTAACCATAGTGCCTTAGTTTTCTTTTGTATAAAATACAATGTTTGATTCATTCATTCCACAGGGGTTTTGGGTAACTATTATATGCTCAGCACTAAGGCTGTCCTGGTAAATGAGACAAAGACTTTGCCTTCATGTTGCTTGTAGTCTAAGTGGAGAGGCATCCAATAAATATATAAACAAATAATAAAATATATAATTTTACAGAGTAATATTTCTATGAAAAAATAAAGTAGAATAAAGGAATAGAGAGGGATGGGTAAGATGGATGGGCTGTCTTTTTGATAGAATGTTCCATAAAGGCTTCTTTGAGGTAGAGACTTCTGAGCAGAGGCCCAAATAATATAAAGAATCCAGCCATGCAAAAATTTAGTAGAAGAGCTTTCCAGGCAGAAGTAGACAGCCCAAAAACTCTAAGGTGAATTGCTTAATATGTTAGAGGTACAGACTGGAACACAGGAAAGAAAATTGGGAGCAGTAGGAGCTATGGCAAGATCATAGAGGGATTTCTAGGCCATCATAAGACTTTGGGCTTTATTCTAAGTGTGACAGGAGGTTTCTTGGAGTTTAAGCAAGGCAATGATTTGATCTGACTTACATTTTTTAAAGGCAATTCTGTCTGCCCTGCAGAGAAGAAACTATAAGGGAGTAAGAGTGGAACAGAGAGCAGTTGGGAAACTATTATAAAAATCCAGACAAGAAATAATGTTGGCTTAGACCCGGATTATTTTTAGCAGAGGTGGTAAGAAATGATCAGATTTGGGACATTATTTTAGAGGCAGAGCTAACACAATTTCTTAATAGATTAGGTATGATCTGTGAAGGAAAGAGAGATACCAAGGATGATTCTGAAGTTTTAGGCCTGATCAACTGAAAGGTTCAAATTGATATCAGCTGGGATACAGAAGATGGAGGAAACAGTTTGGAGCCGTCATAACTTCCTTTGGACACACGAAGTCTGACATTCCTATGAGACTGTTGTTGTTGTTCAGTTGCTCAGTCACGTTCAACAATTTGTGACCCCATGGACTGCAGCAGGTCCATCACCAACTCCCGCAGCTTGCTCAAACTCATGTCCATTGAGTCAGCGATGCCATCCAACCATCTCATCCTCTGTCATCCGCTTCTCCTCCTGCCTTCAATCCTTCCCAGCATCAGAGTCTTTTCCACTGAGTCAGATCTTTGCATCAGGTGACCAAAGAATTGGAGCTTCAGCTTCAGCACCAGCCCTTCCAATGAATATTCAGGATTGATTTCCTTTGGGATTGATTGGTTTGATCTCCTTGCAGTCCAAGGGACTTTCAAGAGTCTTTTCCAACACCACAGTTCGAAAGCATCAATTCTTTGGTGCTCAGCCTTCTTTATGGTCCAACTCTCACATGCATACATGACTACTGGAAAAACCATAGCTTTGACTATACGGACCTTTGTCGGCAAAGTAATTTCTCTGTTTTTTAATATGCTGTCTAGATTTGTCATAGTTTTCCTTTCAAGGAGCAAGTGTATCCTGTGTGATACTTAAGTGGAAATGTTGAGTCAACCATTGTGTCTGGAACAGAGAGTGCTTATGTATGGACTTAAAGACTTGGGAATTTGATGGTTTTTGAAGCCATGAAAGTGGAAAAGTGTTAGTCGCTCAGTTGTGCCCAACTCTTTGTGACCCCATGGACTGCAGCCCGCCAGGCTCCTCTGTCCATGAGATTTTCCAGGCAAGGATACTGGAGTGGGTCACCACTTCCTTCTCCAGAGGATCTTCCCAACCCAGGGATCGAACCTGGGTCTCCTGCATTGCGGGCAGATTCTTTACCAACTGAGTTACAAGGGAAGCCAAAAAAATGGAAAATCACCTCCTAAAGAAGAAGATGTAAATGAAAAAGAGAAGAGATCCAAGGGCTGAACCTGGGTCACTTGTACGTTAAGAGATTAAGTAGGTTAGGTGGGAATCAACAAAGGAAACTGGGAAGGAACAGCTAGTGAGGTAGGAGGAGAAATAAAAGCCATTAGTACTTCAGAAGGCAGGGAGAGAGCAATCAATTGTGTCAAATTTTGCTAAGAGATGAAGTAAAATGAGAAATGGGAATTGACCAACAAACCTAGCCACATGGAGATTACTGAGAAATATTGAGTTGGCCAAAAATTTCATTTGGGTTTTCCTATCTGTAAGATAAGAAAAAGTTCATTTAGGTTTTCTCATCTTACAGAAAACTCAAGTGAACTTTTTGGCCAACCCAATATAATAATACAACATATTAATTATACATAATAAGAGTGGTTGCTGAAGAATGTTTCACGAAAGCCTGTTGGAGTTGGCCGAGGAGACAATGGAAGGCAAAGGAGAGGCAATGAGTATAGACAACTTGTATTTTTAGAAATTTTGCTATGAATAGCAGCAGAAAAATGATGTACTGGCGATGCTGCTCTCACTTGATTATAATGAAGGTGCTTTGCAAACTTAAATTTATATACAAATAATTAGGTTTATGATAAAAGGTAATTACTTCTTAATATCTATAAACTAGTAAATTCACTTTATGTGTCACTATGTATTCACTCTTTGCTAAGGTTTATTAATATTTGTAATTGGCTACTCTCATGTTTACTTTAAGCACATGACAGTCTTGACTGAGTCAGGCACCCCTTAACATGAAGCACAAACCTTTTGCCACGTGCTCATTGGTATTGTGGATGCCTTAATTCCCCAAGAGATAGAATCTAAGAGAACATCTATCATTTTCCTATCAGCTTATCCCCTGACATCTAGACTACCCAGAAGGACTACACTTTCTTTTCAGTCTTCAACAGGAGCATAAGATCTGTGAGGAAAATAAAATAAGATGAGTAAAAGTTCTGGAGAGTGGCTTGTGGTCAGTGTCTCCGTTATGGAAAGAGATGCATCAGATTAAAGAACAAAACATATATTGATTTCTTTTTTTAATGAGACAATGATAGAAAGGAAAGGGAAATAAAACTTGTATTGAAATGAAACTTTCAAAAAGAGCTTGAGGGATAGACATGTGTTTGTAATTTTTTTTTTCATTTCAAGGTATTTAAGAAGTTCTTTAGAACCTGATCCCATTCATTTAAAAAATGGAGATAGAGGAGGAGTTTATGCCAATAAGTGGCTGACAGTATTAATTAGTTCTGGAAGTTCCGGCTATCACCAATATTCTCTGTATTCTCAAGTGATACTTAGAGTGAAAGAGAAACAGAATTTGACCTAAGGCAAAGTAAATATTGACTTCCATTTCAAGGGTTTATCTGGCAGACTTGATAAAAGCAAAGGATGCTCAGTGTGCCAAGGAGAGAAAGAGCTCCTGACTCCAGGTAAAAAGTCTGTAGTCACCACCCACAGCCATTCAGGTCAGGAAATGGAGCTCTCAGTTTGGAAAACAACCTACAGTGTGAATTTCAGCCTACTTACACACACACGTGCCCATGTGTGTGTGTGCGCGCACACTCAAACACACAACCTTTGTGCAGCCTAGTAGCTAAAGATCAACTCTAGATAATGTTCTTCATAGAGAGAGCAGTCAGCAGATGCACAAACTCTGTTTGTTGACATATTTATTCTCAGGGCTGACTGTGTTAATTTCCAAAAACTCTTGCCTTGATGAGAGCTAGTGGGGAGAAAAAGGAAACAAACTCTGTGGCATTGTATAATTATATCCACATTTAAAATTTTCTTTTTGTTTCTCATCAAGATGCAAGGCTTACCATATATCACTGTGCACTGACAGCGCTAATAGAAGAAAAATAAAGCAAACAATTAGCCTTGGGGAAAAGAGAAACTAATGCACAATTCATGAATTTGCTACTCATTCATACCTGCTGTGATTCTAACAGAGTTGAAGAAATACAGCAGTGAGTAATTTTGAACAATTTTGATTTAATCTTCTGTTTAAAAACACTGGTGTTGGGATTATTTAAACTGTGACTTCTTATGGATTATATGCAGAATAGTCTTTCTCTGACAGAGATTAAGTTTTATAGTTTCATACAACCTTCCTAAGTAGGCCTTAGATGAGAGGGCAGCTTCATTACTGATCCCAAAGCACCCCTTGATGGGATTCAGTTTCACAGAAAATTTCCCTCTGCAGTCAGAACTTAGGTAGATTCCAACTCCAGCCAGCTTATGCCAAACTGAGAATTTATTTGTCTAGGTTACCAAGTAGAGAAGAAAGAAGGCTATATATAGCTGGTCATCAGCAATACCTGGAGCCAGGAGCTTCCCTACACCGTAACTATACTCTTCTTCTCCATTGTCAATCCGTTTCTGTATCAGTTTTATTCTCAGATTAGCTTTTAAAATGCGAGGAAAGAGATCTTATTGATCCAACTTGGGTTAGGTTCCCATTGTTATACCAGTGTATAGTCCCTCGAGAGCCACCCCTGGGAAATACAAAACTATTCATGCCCCCAAGAAGCTTGCCGAAGCCCTTAGAAAAGTAGTTTCTGTGTGGATGCCAGTCACATACCATTACCTGGACTAAGACCAGAAGTAGTTACTACCTGCCTACAGGTTTGGAGCTATTCATATCTCAGAAAAGATTAATGGAAAATCAAATGAAAGAAAGGGAAAGAATTCACAACCATATTTACCCATCCAATAAATCAAATGGGTTTAATTTTGCTGGGACTCCCTTCTAGGTCCATGGGCATGGATGTGTTAGGATTGAGGGGAGTTCATTACTCAGCCTTTTTTTCTTCTCTCTGAAAGCAGTCGAAAACTAGACACAGGAACCAGGTGAAACTTATTTGTTTATAGCTGGTAAAGGATCAGGAGAAGTGGTTTAGACTAGTTACCAAAGTGGAGGTTCCATTTGACTCCCTTTCAAGTCAATATCATGGGATTTGCATATGGGAAGAACTGGGTCTGCAGACCAGGCATTTCCCAGGTAGCCACACAGAAGGTCATACCCTGGATAAGCAGGAGGCAGGGAACAACAAAGAGGGAGACTTCTAGTCTTGCCTGTGGAAGCTAGGTCCTGAGCTCTGATCCAGCTCTCCTTATCATACATGGAAACAGAGGTAGGGAGAATAGCAAGTGCCCCCAAAGAGAGCAAGCAATAAACATATGCATGCATGTACCCAGTGACCCCTTGCCTAGCTTGTTAATCAGATAAATCATTCTTCCTCCCTAGGAGAGGAACAGTAAGAGATAAAGAGAAGGGCTAACAGGCCTCTTTGATACTACTTCCTCCTGAGGAGTAGAGCAAAAGTTCTCTCATGGGACCATGAGGACAGGGGAACTGGGTCCACGCCAACAAAATATTATAACCATGACTATACTAGAGTTATATTCTTTATCCTTTTTTTTCACTTTTTATGTCTTAAGCATTTTCTGTGTTATTTACATTATCTTCCAAATCATAATTATAATGACTGCATAATGTCTCATCCTTTAGATGATTACTGCTTCACCAGATACTTTACCTTTATTAAATATTTAGATGGTTTCTTGTTTTTCTACCCTAGCTAACGCTTAAATGGACATTTTTATGACTATGGTTTATTTTCTCCTTTTGGATTACTTCCTGAGGTTGAATTCTCAGAAGCAAGATTACTATGCCAAAGGCTATACATATCCAAACCCAAAATGTTTATCCCAGCCTACACTGCCACCAGTGATTTAGGCATGTGCCAATTCTACCACAACATCGTGGATAGTCAATAGCATTTTGGTTTTGACTAGTTTAATGGCTATAAAAAACACTTCATTTATGTTCTCTTTTTTACTTTGTTTCTTGCTAGAAGGTTTAAATATTTTCCCATATGCTTGTTTACTAATAACACTTCCTTTTATAAATTGTTCATCTCCATTGCCCACTTATCTATTGAGTCTCAATGTTATTCTTAGCAATTTGTATGAGCTTGTTAGATTATAGTCCTTTGTCATATTTAGTGGTAATTTTTTCTCATCTGTTTTTTGCCTTATTATTTTAACCATTTTTATGTATGTGTAGAGGTTTAGAATTTATGGAGTCTACATCAGCCATTTCTCCAATGTAAATTCTTCAATGGTTTCAAAGCTAATAATTTTATCAATCTCTTGTTCTGATATCTCTTGGGGGATAGAGTTATATTAAAAAAAAAAAGACATGTCACACTTCCAAAAAAGTTTCATAAGGATCAAAGCAACCTTGAACTCAACCACAGTTTCTAAAGGAATTAGTTAAGCTTCAAGTTGATTTTTCCTTATTCATGCTGAAAAAGACTTTTTCTCTTTAAGCAACCAAATATGGATCACAGCGGGAAGTATTAACTTCTAACACTTTCTGAAGAGCACAAACCTTCTGTTATTCCATTCACATAAAATACCAGTTGACAGATGGTATTTGCCAGAAAATAGGGGAGAAAAGCACTTGAGCAGAGATTTATAAATTGAAAATTCTCTCAAGAAAAGTACCTGTCTATTTAGTTGGATATTAAAGAGGTAATAAGTCTGGGGTCAGTGTAGGAAAATGTAAAGATAGGAGGAAAGGAATTTTGATCCTAAGCCTACTTCAATTCTTAACTAGCTATGTGACTTCATTAGCTATTTACCCTCTCTGGGCCTAAGTTTTCTCCTAGATTTAATAAGGAAACTGAACTGGAAAATTTATTAAATCCCTTTTGGTGCTAGCATTCTATGAGTCTTCATTCATTCTTTCATTCATTCAGTAAATGCATCTTGAACCCATAATTATGTGGCAGGCACTCTGCTCATTGCTAGGAATACAATGTTAAATAAGAAACAGTCCTTATATTCACTGACCTCTAGTAGGGAAAAGAGAGACATAGTAGAACATTGACAAGTCATGTGGTCAGTTCTAGAATGGTGGTGGAAAGGAAGAGTTATGCACTGGGGTAACACCTCATCCTTATGCCTTCCTCAGCACAAGCTGGGCTGGCAAGGGAAATATTTCTGGGGGAAGTGACACCAAACTGAAACTTCAAGATGAATGGCGTTTCATTAAGGAGAGAAGAGGTGTGGGCTTAGGAGGTAGTGTATGCAGAAGAATCAGTAGGAACAAAGACTGAAAGCATAAAATAGCAGGAAGCCTGTGGAGAACTACAAGTTCTGACATTATGGGAACTTGGAATTTGCAGCACAGAGACAAAGCTAGAAGATAAGGCTCAGCTCATAAAGGACCCCCTGCATAGAGCTAAGAAAACTGGAATTTATTCAAAGAAATGGAGAGCCATCCTAAGACTTTGGGCATGAGAACACCAAGGTCAGGTTTGGCTTAAATGAGGAGAGTAAGGGTGGCTGCATACGGTTGTTCAGGTTTTTCACTGCACAAGGGTGCTTGACTAAGGGGGCAAATGGGAGCTGGAATCTAGTCTGGGTTCCAGTCACCAAGAACTTCAGTGAGAGGCTTTACCCTATTTGAGAAAGAGACACTGTGTTCTAATTCACACAAAGAAGTCATAAGGGCTGGCATTGACCCTGAGGGTAGTGGTCATAGATATGGAATAGATCTGAGAAATATTTAGGATGGATGTAGGCAGGACTTTCAAAAATGCTGTTAATATTAAATCTAATTATTTGGTATTTTTAGAAATATCCTATTATGTGGCATTTATCTTTCCCCTCATTAACTTTGCAAACATAAGTTCTGAACTAGAAAAATTAAGTTTACTTAAGAAAAACTACCAGAGTTAACAGAAGTTGTCAGTCCAAATATTAACCCCGCCATGTGTGGTATACAAATACTGTCACATGGGGTGGGCTATGAAAGATGGAAAATAAAATCTCTTATGACCATAGTGCTTCATGGTCTCTTGGTCTATTTATTTTACTGAGTTTGATTTTCACGCAAATCTTCTAATGGAGGCAAAACAAATGTCCTTTTTCCATTTTTATAAATGAATAAACCTATGATCAGAAAAGCTAAGGGACTGGGCTGTGGTCGCACATGTATACTCAGATACAAGATAAGAACCCAGGTTCCCAGGCTTGTCATTCCTTCACACTGGCTAGCCTCCATGACTACCCTGCCTATTATGATCTCACTGCTAAACTAGTCTGAGAGATGCAATTGCTGAAAATTCCTATATTAATTTTCAGTAATCATCTTGCAGAAATTATACTGATATTAGAGTTCATTAGTTAAGACCATTTATTCAACTAGAAAAAAAATAGTGTCATTCCTATTAAAGTAATGAAGCTGACAGAAATGGAGGAGGCACATTTTCTCTGGCATCCATTCCAGCATCTGGGACTTTGGCTCCTGTGGATCGAGAATTTAGAAAGAGTACTGTGAGAATAACTTGTCTCTGCTCCACAATACCTGAGAGGGATTGAAAGAGACTGATTTATTATATGAAATTGGCTTACACAATTAAGAAGGCTGACAAGCCCATGATATGCAGTCAGCAAGCTGCAGACCCAGGAGAGTCCATGATGTAGTTCTAGTCCAAGTCTGAAAGCCTGAGAATCAGAAGAGCCAACGCTATATGTTTCAGTCCAAAAACCAGTGACTCAAGACCCAAGAAGACCTAATGTTTCACTTCAAGTCTGAAGGCAGGAAAATACTTATATCCCAGTTCAGTGGTCAGGAAAGAGGAATTCCCTTTTACCCATAGGAGAGTCAGCTTTTTTTGTTTTATTCAGGCTTTCCAACTAATTAAATGAGGCCCACTTACGTCATGGAGGGCATTCTACTTCACTTAGTTCAGATTCAAGTTAATCTCATCCATAAATACCCTTGCAGAGATGCCTAGAATAATGTTGACCAAATATCTGGACACATCATGGCCCACTCAAGTTGGCACATAGAAGTAACCATCAAAGTAGGTATATCATAATTATTTATGAGATAGATGAATGGATTCAACAAACAGTTCTCTGCATCTACTCTGTGTCAACCTCTATAGTAGATGCTAAGGACACTATTGAGACACAGTCCCCACCCTCGCAGGTCTCACAATCTAGTGAGAAAGGCAAATAGGCAGGAAAAATAGACTATGATGAGTGCTTTGGTTGGGGTAAGCCCAAGGTGCTCTGGAAATACAAAGAATGTCCTGAAGGTAGTCAGGCCCATGGGATCACCAGTCCTTCTTTCTCCCTGAGCCCTAGAGTCTTATGTCTCTCTTCTGCACTGCAATAATCATATTTTGTATATTTATAGTTCTTCTTCAGAGTAGGACATCAGCTGCCCTTCAAGAGAGGGGCCTCAAATCTCCCCGAAATGGTGAATGGTTGTCTTGGCTCAGAAGCCATGTGAGGCTGTAATGGAAGAGGGCACCATCTTGGATCAGCTCTTATCTACCATCTCAGGAGTCTATGTCTTATTTCCCATTTAAGCTTCTGGAGGTAAATGTTCTCATCTCAAGTCCTAAAGAATATGATTCTGTTCTCTAGTGGGCATTTATGTTCCCGGCCAACAACTTGTTAGATATGCTAGGGAGAGAAAAGGGGGTGGGGTGGGGTGCTGAGGTGGGTAGGCCAAAGGGACAAGATATCCTGAAACATTTCATTTGCTTTAAGCTTTTTTTCCTGTCATGTCTCCTCCTCCACTGTATCCCCAACCCCATTATGGTCCACACAGCATCAGTCTCACAAACACACCGTTATAATTGAGGAGCATTTTACTATAGTCTGAAGGCATTAGGAGTTGGCTTAACAGCTTGGCTATTATATTCAACAGAGACTATTCAAATTATAAATAATGCTCATCACCAGCTCTTTTCGTTTTAATTTCTTGCCCATGTATGGTATCTCTGCTTGCCAGAATGACAGCTCACTATCAGTGAGCCAATATGGATAGAGAAAGAAAATACCCCAAAGAGAAAAAGAGAATATGAAACTAGCTGAGAAGTTCAGCATACATCCTTCTCTGCTGAGTCTGATCTTGGAAGAGAGGAGAACTCTTTCAGCGAGAGCTGGAAATCTAGGACAATGTGTCTCTAAGAAATGGAAATTGCAAATCCTGTAGCTAGTCTGCTTCTCCAAACTGGGAAACTGTTTAATGCCGCTGCAGTTTTCCCAAGGGACTCAGTGTACTGAGTGTCCTCTGTGGAGTTGCCTCCCCTGCCTTGTCTACCTAGCAAGCCTCTACTTTTCTTTCAAGACTCAAACCTCACTTCCTCTTGAAAACCCTCCAGTAATATTCAAAGGTCGGCTTTATTTTCATGTGCATACAACAGTTTTACACTTTTTCTTTTGAAATACTTTTATATTTACAAAAGAGTTGCAAAATAATGCAGTTTTCACAAATCATTCACTTAGCTTCTCTAATGTTACCATCTCATGGATTCATTACACATTAATTAAAACTAAGAAATTAGCATTGGTACAATACTACTAACTCAACTATAGAACTTACTTGGATTTCACCAGTTTTTCCACTGATATCTTTTTTCTGTGCCAGGAGCCAGAGCAAGATCCCACATTGCATTTAGCTGTCAATGTCTCTTTAGTTCTCTCCCATCTGACAGTTTCTCTCTCTTTCCTTATTTTTAACCTTGACACTTCTGAAGAGCACTGGTCAGATATTTTTCAAAATGTCATGTTTTTCCACTATAAAGTTATTATCATTCCTTTTCCATACTCTATTCATTAGAAGTGAGTCACTAAGTCCAACCCACACACAAGAAGAGAGGAACAAAGTTATACTTCCTGAAAGAAAAAGCAGCAAACAATTTGTGGACATTTGTTAAAACCACCACAGTAACTAATAAATATTTGGGGGAATACTTTGAGGCTATACATTTATCCCATTTTGCCTTAAAGTTTCACCTGTTAACTTTAGCATTCATCATATCTTGCCTGCAGTATTTATCACTATAGTATTCTAACAGTGATTTTATATTTCTCTCATCCTTTCACATTTTAATTGGAATTCTTCTATAAGGAAGATTCATCCCTTCTCCTCATTAATTTATTCAACCATTCATTTATCTCTATTTGGAATTATGGGAGTTGATTATACTTTGGGTTATAACTCAACACTAAAACAATTTATTTTGGTGCTCAAATTTTCAAGTGTTAGATACAGGAGCAATTTTACTTTGGTTCTTGGGTCACTTCAGCATCACCTGTAACATTGTATTACAACTTGCCTGAATACGTTGTGTCCATCTCACCCAATAAGACTGTAAATCCTTGAAGACAGAAATGTCTTATTTATCTTTGAATTCCTAGGGGCTGAACACAGGGCCAGACACATAGTACGTCCTTGATTAAAGCCTGTTGAATGAATGAGCGGAGTTGGAGGAGAAGATTTTTCTCACTTTATTAAAGAATCTATCACTTCTGGCCCATCTGAGGCCAGAGGAAACTTGGATCTGAGTTGTTTGCAAAGAGTTCATCATTTTTATTTGGATATCATTTAACACAGTTGTAGGCCAATTTTGTGAACAGAATCGCTGCAGCCAAAGGAGGGGTGTTGTTGAATGGGTGAGCAGAGACAAAGTGTCTGAAATAGTGAGAGTGCTCCCAGAATCCTGGCCTCCCAGGTTGGAAACATGCTTTGTGAAAAGCACTTGGAAGCCATCTGCTCCCTGAACATGAGGCCCACACACTCTCCTTCTGACTGAAAAGTTGTCACCCTGACATGCCAGGCAGGAGCAGGGGAGCTGTATAGATTTTAAAGTAAGGCTATTCAGGCAAATCTTTGGCTGAGCAATGTAACACTTGAAGATAACATCTTCTATATCTCAGCATTTTTGACATTTATTTTCATTTTCTGATTTACATTATTCTGGGAGAAAAAGCCAGCAAGTGGCAGAATTTTAGAAAATCTATGACTCTAACCCATTTTTGTCTTTAGTGGGGATCATCAATCCAGGTTTCTTGATAGAAAGCCCAAAGCTCCTGCAGGCAAAGCTGTATGGGCTGTTCTTGGTCTCTGCCCAGGCATCATAGAGCTAGAAAAGGCTGCCCTTAGGTGAACCACAGCTACTCTGGTCTTTCAAAGACCAGAAGAGGAAGATAAGCCATGATCTTTGTGGCAGGGTAAAAACCTTTCTAAAACAGCAGCAGAGTTGGCTAAGGAGTCCATCAGACTTGAGCTGGAATCTTTTCAACTTCTTTCTTGCTGTATGAACTTAAACAAATGACTTAGCTTTCCAAACCTCAGCTTCTTCATTTGTAAAATGGTGATGATTATAGCCCCAACCAAATAAGTGGGTATAATGAGATAGTGGATGTAAAGCCCCTAATGGAGTGCTTGACTCACAGTAGGTGTTCAAGAATAACATCTGTCATGAATGTGTCCCCATAGCTCCAAACACTCACATTCCCCAAGCACTTCTTGCACTTTCAAGTTCTTACCTAGTCGGCACTAACTGAATACCTGATGCTGCTCTGTGCTGTCCCAAATGCGCACACAATTAGCAAGCCTTCTTCCCAGGCTCCAGCCTGCAACCTCATCTTCTAGCCTTTGATCGTGTTTATAGAGCTCCCCAAAATGGATCCCCGAAAGTTTCAAAGAGTTACTAGCTTCCAAAGTCTCCAAAAGCAACCTACTGATTGTATTTACTGCCCTCTCTTCAGACCATCCCGTGGCTCTTTTGACAGTATACCATGTTCTAGTAATGGGGGATGAAGTCTCTTGTGTTTGTCCCTAGGTAGCCACGTTGCCTCTTAATCAAGGGTTACAGCATTTTTTGTTTTTTTTTTTAAAAAAAGGAGACGTGGGGGAAAAATCACTCCCTGTCAGCCAGAATCCCAAGAAAAATGCTGCTACACGAGAACCGATCATCACCTGGAAGCCCTGATTAGAATGCAGTGACTAGAGTATGGAATGGTACTTGACTTTTGAGTAGCACGATTCTAAAACACAGACCTTTAGCACATGTCTCAGCTTCCCCTGCAGCCAGGCTTCCTCCTGCCCTGTCAGGCTGATGGAGATGGATCTCTGAGAACAAGACTTTAGGTCAGACTCTGGCCAGCACAGCACTGAACATTCTATAAGCTGACAATAAATAATACCAACATATCATAAGCATCTATAAAAATGATATGGCCTGACCCCTTGCAGTGCAAGATATAACTCTGGTAATCAGGAGCTAATTGGCCACTTTTAGGACACTAGTTCCCTGCCATCAATCTCCTGCCTCTAGGACTGTGATTTGATCTGTGCCATTGAGAAGAAAGTTGGTAATCAGGCAGGTTATTTGTCACTAAATATCCAAGGAGAAACCACAAAAGGAAGAGCCAAAAATTATTCACTGTGGGCAGTGGGGGAAGAAAGAGATTACAGAGCTTAAACTGTGTTTTTCCAAGCATCAGGCTAGCTACATCATTAACAAAAACAGCATGTAACAAAAGGTGAAACAGAAGGCATTCTCAAGACTCATCATTAAAATCATTTTACTACCTGATATTTGTAGGCAAGTTAGTCAGGGATAGAATGCTACAAGCCTCCTTATGAGTCTCCAGAATTGAGGAACAAGGTCAGGCAGTGTCATTCTGATTGGGATAATAAGAATTGAAAATGAAATAGATGGGGTTAGCCATCTGTGGAAATCTTTTCAGAAGCAACCAACCCTAAGAGATGACTTGAAAATGTGTTGCTAATGAAATGAAGGCCAGTCCCTAAAGTTTCCTCAGGACGATGCCAATCAAAATGTCATGCATTTAGGATCTGCTGTGATCTCAGAATTGTTGATTAGATTAGGAGTCAGTAACAGCTGGAATCTTACACTTACTTGCTGAGTGACCTTGGGCGAGTTCTTGGACCTGTCTGAGACTTGGTTTCTTCATCTGCAACATGGTAAAGGCTAATATCTACCTAATAGAATTGCTGTATTATATGAAAACATTCATTAGAAAGCACATTGTAAATGATACCAGCCCTAAAATATTAGTTTGATGATGATGATGAAAGTGACAAAAGTGCAAGTGGGCATGGGCTATAGAAAAGGGACCACTGCCATGTATTGATATATTCCTTTTAACTGATTGTGACTAGGTCTTTCTGCCTGGTTTAGGAATATCTTAGGATGGAACTGTGCCCTACCTATCTCCTGTAACCCTCACAGCTCCAATTACCAGTGATTTGTCCTCCAAAGTCCCCACTCATCTCACAGTCGTTCTTCCCACCTGGAGTCATGTATCTGCCCTTACTTTGAGGAGCACCTCCCTTTCCTTCTTTTCTTTCTCCTATCACTTTTCTTTTGCTTATTATTCCCTCAAATACACAAATACATGTGGGGCTTCCCAGATGCCACCGTGGTAAAGAATCCACCTGTCAATGCAGGAGATGCAAGAGATGTGGGTTCGATCCCTGTGTTGGGAAGATCTCCTAGAGAAGGGAATGGCAACTCACTCCAGTATTCTTGCCTGGGAAATTCCATGGACAGAGGAGCCTGGCGGGCTACTGTCCATGGGGTCACAAAGAGTCAGACATGACTGAGCACACACACACAGACATACACACGTGTGTATGTGTGTGTGTGTGTGTGTGTGTGTGTATGTATGTATCAGGTCAAAAGTAGGTGCCTTTGATTAAGTCAATAACCTTAGCTTTTGATCTAAGGTCCTTTCATCCCCCGGTGGAGTAGGGACCATATTGGTTCATTTATTTTGTTTGGAGTCTAGCCCAGAATTCCCCTAGTGTAAGTATTCCAAAATATTTGGGGGTTAATGGTGCTACAGTCCTAGGAGACCACCAAGTCTCTATACAATGTTATACTTTATCATGTCATTCTGCAATTGATTTCAGTTACATAGATATCTTCTACTCATGCCTTCATCCCAACCAGTTCTTCTGTCAGTTCTACAGACTCTACTGTTGATGAATCAACATTGTGTTCTGCACTGGCTATGCATTGTCAGTACACATAATATCCCTTGATTGTTTTGCAAAGCCTTGGATATAGACCTATACAGCAGAGGAACATTTCAGTGAGGAATCAGGAAAACTGGGTTCAGGTTCTCAGGCTACCGTTAACTAGGTATGTAATCTTAGACAAGTCATTGTATTTGTTGAACCTCAGTTTCCTCATCTGTAAAACTGGGATGATCACTGCTTCTCTGCTTGTTTCACAAGCCATTGTAAGGATTTCACAGCATTCTACACTTATGCCTCTCATAACGTCTGTTACATTGTGCTTTAATTATTTGTTTACTTTCCTGTGTCCTCCATCAGAGTAGCAGTTTCCTGAGAGCAGGACCATCTGTATTGCCAGAATCTGGCAGAAATCCAGGCACGTAACAGATTCTAAGTTGTTTGATATTTGTTGAAAAAATGAGCACATGAATAAGTAAGGTCATGATTGTGAAGATACTCTGTAAATATGAAAACATATGCAAAATTATTTCAAAATGTCCTAGTGAGGCAAGTATGTCAGTATTTGCATACCCATGTTACAGATGGAGGAAGATATCAGAGGGATAAAGTGTACTGTCCAAGGTGATATGAGTTGGTCAAGGAGAAAGGAAGAGCTCCTTGTCTCTTGACACCTGTCCAGCTCATTTCCATTGTAGTTCACTGTCTCTAACTTTGCTATCAATATTATTATTCTTACTGGTTGGAGTTTTTAGGTATTCTAACCTGGGCTGTGTGGAATGAGGTTGCGGTAGTGCCCAATCTAACTTGGACCTTTCAGAGACATTACAGAGTATAAAGTGGTTGGTTGTTTATACATCCCATTCTGCAGCTTTTTAAAAAAATCGGTTTGATTGCAAGGCAATCTATTAGGCCAGTAAAGTCAGTGCGAAAGGACACAACTTTTGAGCAGAGTCCAGCTCAGTAAGAAATTGGTACCAAAAACTGGAGTTAAAAATATTCGCAGGAGTGATTATTTGTGGATAATTAGACAATTGACAGGAAGCCTGGCTCCCCTAAAGCTCTTTAAACCACCTCTTTCTTTCCCTCAGGAAATCAAGTAACTTGCTTTTATTTTATTAAGACACTGTTACCCTAGGATTTTTCCAGCTAGAATGGATGCTAAAGGAGCAGCAATCACCTTTATGAAACAAGTGTAGGACAGCTTTCAGGAGCCCTGCAATTGCAATGTGGTGTCTCAATCAATTATATTGAAATAGCAGCGGCTGCAGAGGCGTTGTTACCATAGAAACACAATAAGCATAGCTTATAGAAGTGGACAACAGGACATAACCCCCCCATCCCCCCGCCACGCACTTCTATGTGAAGATGTTTCAGACCGTAATTATGCCAACTCATGCCACACACAAGTGCCCATTTTAATACGTAGAGCGCAGTCCCTGAAACCTTCCCTAAATTTCCCTTTGGGGATTGTATTACAGCAAATCTACTGAGTAACCAAACCTAGATGCGCTCCAAGAAAATGCTGTGTTTTGCTTCAGTTCCATGCTACAAGCTACAGCATCATCTTTTCTGCTCCACTGTTATCTTCCTGCCCTAAGCAGGCCCTTAACTTTTCCCAGCTGGGCTTTTGCAATAACCCCCCAGGTGGTCCCCCTGCCCTATTTCTGGATCACCCACAACTCTTCCTTTACATTGTTTCTAGAGTGGTCTCTCTAAAATTCAAATATTTGATTGTGTTATTAATACTATCTTATGAAAATCCTTTCCAGTGGTTTTCCATAACCTCAGTTATGTCTCCAAAAATGTATTCTGGGGTTCCATCATCAAATAAGTTTGAAAAGTGTTTTTTAAATATCCCTATTTCTGGCCATTCACTGTATATTCTAGTGTATTGAGAGCTCTGAGAAGAGTAATACAGGAAAACTGATTTGGTTAAACCCAATGCTTCCATACTTCTTTGCCCATAGAACTCTCTATTGTACTACTTTTATCAGCATGTCCAGAGCACTGATTTACCGGCTTATCAGTCTCTCCGGCATCAAAACCAAGTACCACTTTTCAAAAAATGGTTGGGTAAGTTGTCAGTAGCTGAGAGATTTCTTATACCCCTGTTCTTTTTTAGTTACAAGTTACCCAGAAAACTTTCAGTTCTTTTTTTTAGCTCATTGACCTGGCTATGTTACTAATTAATAAGCTTTATTTTATAGAGAAGTTGTAAATTCACAGCAAAATTCAATGGTAAGTACAGAGAGGTCCCACACACCCCTGCCCCCACACATGCACAGCCTCCCCCACTATGGACATCTTGCCCACAGTGATACATCAGTTATAACTGATGAACATTATCACCCAAAGTCCATCTTTTACATTAGGGTTCACTCTTGGTTCATATCTTAAATTTTCACTATGCATTAAATTCCTCATCAATTAACTTCTATTGGGATTGCTCTTTTATTTAAAATAGGAGCACCAAGCAATCTATTTTTAAGAATCAAGTTTTCCAGTATGGAGGTTCCTATGAAAACTAAAAGTAGAACTATATGTGATCCAGTAATTCTACTCCTGTGCAGGATAAAAACTGAAAACACTAATTCAAAAAGATAGATACACCCCAATGTTTGTAACAGCATTGTTTACAATAGCCAAGGTATAGAACCAACCCAAATTATGTATATAATAGAATGGGATAGAATATTATATATTTTATTTATATATTACTATATTATAATAAGTAGCAATATATAATATACATTATAATAATGTGATTACTTTATATATAACTTATATATTATTATACAATATATAGTATATAATAATAAATTTATATATATATTGTATAATATAGTATTAGATATATAATGGAATATTAACCATAAAAAAGAATGAAATTTTGCTATTTGCAGTAATGTGGATATACCTAGAGAATACTATGCTTAGTGAAATAAGTCAATCAGAGAAAGATAAATACTGTATGATATCACTTATATGTGGAACCTAAAAAATTATACAAATGAATATATATGCAAAACAGAAACAGACTCACAGATATTGGAAACAAACTTATGGTTACTAAAGGGGAAAGAGTGAGGGAGGATAAATTAGGGGTATGAGATCAACAGATACAAACTACATAAAACAGATAAGCAAAAAGGACCTATTATACAGCTCACGGTATTATAACCATTATCTTATAATAACTTATAATGGAGTTGTTGTTGTTTAGTCACTCAGTTGTGTCAAACTCTTTGTGACCCCACGGACCCTAGCCTACCAGGCTCTTCTGTCCATGGGATTTCCCAGGCAAGAATACTGGAGTGGGTTGCCAATTCCTTCTCCAGGGGATCTTCCAAACCCAGGGATCGAACCTGTGTCTCCTGCATTACAGGCGGATTCTTAACCACTGAGCCACCAAGGAAGACTTATAATGGAGTATATTCTGCCAAAATACTGACTCACTATACACTGTACACCTGAAACTAATACAATATTGTATTGTAAATCAACTATACATCAATTTTCAAAAAGAATCAGACTTTCAAGATTCAATAAAGGTCCTTTATAAAGAACTATACTATACCACGAACTTGTTTATACATCAACACCTACCTTAGTTGTTTTCCTTAGCAGGATTTCCCACAGAGCTAGAGGCTAATCCTTTACTACCATCAATAGTATGACACCAAGAACAGTATACAAACAGAAGAGGCGTGTGCTGAATTTTGAAGAGGGGATAGAAATTTGCCAGTTGAGAGGTGGCGGAGTGGCATCTGCTATGGACTGGATTGTGTCCTCCCCAAATTCATATGTTGAAGCTCTAACCCCCCACCGTGTGACTGTATTGGAGAGAGGGTCTTTAAGAAGGTGATTAAGGTTAAATAAGGTTGTAAGCATGAAGCCCTGATCCAACAGAACTGGTACCTTAATGAGAATGGGAAGAGTCACCAGCACTCTCTCTCACAGAGAGAAGGTGGCTGTCTGCAAGACAGGAAGAAATTCCTCACCAGAACCCCACCGTGCTGGGACTATGATCTCAAATTTCCAGCCTCCAGAATGGTAAGAAATACATTTCTGTTGTTTAAGCCACCGTGTCTATGATATTATATAGTTTGTGGCAGCTCCAGCACACTAAGACAGTATCCAAACAGAGAGAATGACATCATAAGAAGAGAGTTTGCAAAGAGTAGTAGGCACTGAAGCCAGATTGTGAAAGCCCTTTATATCATGCTAAGAGTTTTCAAAAGGATTAAGTCCAATGTGTGTTCTCCTCAGCAGTAGTTATGGTGTTTTAGGAAAATGTACAAGAATAGTAAAACCAGTCTAGAAATAGGGCTGGAAACAGTGAAAGCTCCAGGAACTGAAAAAGCAAGATTGATAAAGGACTATCTGATTTTCAGGAATGGAATCTTCAGTGCCCACGTCATTTCTGAACTGAATTATCACAATAACTTCTTAACTGTTCTCCCTACATCCAGTGTGGGCTCCTCCTACCTCCGACAATCCATCTTTTTCTGTTGCAGCTAGAGTTGTAGATCAACGATTCTTAAAACTGGGTGTGCATCGAGATAACTGGGAGACTTGTTAAGACAGATTGCTGGGCCCCCTCCCAGGGGCTCTGTATCAGCAGGTCCGGGTTAGGGCCTAAGATTTTGCACTTTGGACAGCTGCCAGGTGAGGCTTTTGCTGTGAAACCTTGGACCATGCTCAGAAGGCCGTTGATAGAAAAACAAATCTGATCAGTCTCTTGCTAAAAACTCTTCAATATCTCCTTAGTTCCCCAGGATAAAGTCCTTACTCTGGCTAATAAAGTTCTAGATTGTCTGGCCTTCGCTCTTGTCTTCTGCTTCATATTTCATCCCTTCCCTTTTTGAACTGTATGATACTCCATATTCTTGCTTTCTGTTTAATGCTTCTATGATTGTGCATATATTTTTCCATCTGTCTGGAACTCCCAGTAGAACCCTTTCTCCATCCAACTACTTCCTATTTATCTTTAAAAACGGGAGGGAGGTTCAAGAGGAAGGGGATATATGTATACCTATGGCTGATTCATGTTGAGGTTTGACAGAAAACAGCAAAATTCTGTAAAGCAATTATCCTTCAATAAAAAAAAAATAAATTTTTAAAAACTTAATATACTTATAACCTATAGGAATCCTCCACTGAACAACTAATCTGAAGGAGTTGCCCTTTATCTGTGCTGCTAAAGCAATCTGTAGAAAGACCCATTGTTGTACTTACCACATGGTATTGTAAGAATCTATTTGCATGTTTGTTTTTCTCCTTTAGAACATAGCATGTTGAAGGACAAGACTTTTGCATTATATTTAATTCATTTATCTGTTTTCCCAGTGCCTAGCCCAGTGCCTCCACATACAGTAAGTGAAGTATAAGATAAATAAGAAAATAAATGTGGGCATGGGCTATGGCTTCAGTAAAGACCATAGCCACTGCTGTAATTCATCTCTTCAACAACCTTGGAGGTAGGTATGAACAGAACACCCATTGTACAGATGAGGAAACTGAGTCTCAGAAGTCAGTCTGCCCACAGTCACACAGCTAGTGAGTGGTGAATCATGACAAACTATTAATACGTATGTCTAACTCCAAAGTTTGCACTTTTAACCACTATCCTATTCCATACAAATGATTGGCTATATAGAAATTAAACATCCTGTGAGCTGCCTGTGAGCTTACTTGCAAACATGTAGGAAGTAGAACATGCTGTTCTGTAAACCATGTATGAGAAGTCATGCTCATCAATTTGCTTCCCTGGTAGCTCAGCTGGTAAAGAATCCACTTGCAGGAGATCACCTGCAGTGCAGGAGACCCTGGTTCGATTCCTGGCTTGGGAAGATCCACTGGAGAAGGGATAGACTACCCACTCCAGTATTCTTGGGCTTCCCTGGTGGCTCAGCTGGTAAAGAATCTGCCTGCAATGTGGGAGATCTGGGTTCAATCCCTGGGTTGGGAAGATCCCTTGGAGAAGGGAATGGCTACCCACTCCAGTATTCTGGCCTGGAGAATTCCATGGACTGGTATAGTCCATGGGGTCGCAAAGAGTCAGACACGACTGAGTGACTTGCACTTACTCAAAGTCACTGCTAAGAGGCCCTTGCAACAGGTGTGAGAGATGTGCCTTTCCATCATCCCTTAATGTAGTGTTTGGGGAATGTACACCCATCCATGAGACTCCACAGCAATTCAAGGGGAAGAGACTCAGCTTACCATTGTAGGACATCAAAATCCAGTACACACACACACACACACACACACACACACACACACACAGTGGAAATGTTCCTCATAGTTTTCCATTGGTCAGACTTGGAGGCTTATAGAGAATTGTAGGTAATTTTTTCCTAGCACTCTCACTGTTGCATTCAGACAAACCCTTTGTGAGGGTACATTGCTGTTCATAGTTGAAAACATCAAACATAGAAAGGTGGGCATAAATTTAATCAATCAATCAGTTGGGGGCAGGAAAGAAGTCAGATCTCTGGCTCATTAATTCAACTCAAACATTTCAACTGCAGCTTATTATAGCCCCTGGATATGTTTGTGCATTCTCAGTAATGCTTAAACACAGCTATTTTAGAAAATAAATTTGATGGATAATGTTAAGAACTGGCAGTGGAAACCTAAGACCACGTACCTGAGAATCCACCAACTTCTTTTTGATATCATGAGGACTAAAAGAGCATCATGTCAATTTGCCTCTTGTCATCCTCTCACTAGGGCTTCCCTGGTGACTGAGATGGCAAAGAATCTGCCTGCAATGTAAGAGACTGGGGTTCGATTCCTGGGTCAGAAAGGTGCCCTGGAGAAGGGAATGGCAATGCACTCCAATATTCTTGCCTGGAGAATTACATGGACAGAGGGGGCCCAGCAGGGTACAGTCCATGGGGTCGCAAAGAGTCCAACACAACTTAGCAACTGAACATGTACGCACCAGCCAGACACACCATTTGCCACTGCTCATGAGTCTGTACTTATATTCCAACCCTAACCACTTCTACTTCCACAAAAGGTAGACAGCCAAGTGTAGTGCCTGAAACTCCATCCTTTGGGAGATTTTCCCCTCACTATTGTCTTTCCTGGCCTCATGTGAATGAAGTTATAAGGCAATTGCCGTCCTTTTTTAGTTTTGTGCTCATCTACTTAGCTGACCTATCTGTAAACCAAGCTTGAGATTTCTCAAAACTCTAGCATCAATTGATCACATGGAAATCCTAAGATGGCCATAGGCATGTCTGAAGAAGAGGTGATGGTGTAAATGTAGTAGATGACACTGGGGTATGGGCTACTATTTCCTACAGCTTGCTGGTACCCTCTGGTACACTTACAACTGATTAATCAGACAGAACCCAATTCCTAATGGGGAATTCCAGATGCACAGTCTCTTGGTGTCCTACAGTTAGGTAATCTCTCACTATACCAGTGTCCAATACTGTAATAAGTTGTTTTTCAAAAGGCTTTAAATTCTCTAATGCTTATGGCATGGCCTTCCTCCAGAACTCCAGGGACTCACGTTACAATTCTTCCTTCAAGCTTTCCACAAACTCAGTGTAACTTCTTCTTCCATCTCCCCAGTAACTGTAAAACCAGAGGGTCTGCAGTGTCATATGGCTTAGGCAGCAGGGCTGTTTGTACCTTGACCTGCTGCAAAACTCAAAGCTCTTTCCTGCTCTGTGCCCCCACTCAAAGCTGATAGCTTTATTTTTACCTGGGTACATGGGCTCAAGCAGTATTGCAAGATATGAAATACACAACCTGCATAGCCTAAAGAGGCCTACCAGGCACAATGCTTCTTTCTTTGTGGTGGAACAAGTGCAACAATTGGTCTTTTCCTTTGCTGAGAAGGTCCCAGCAGTCTACTGACAGCTGGACTCCTAAAAACTGTAACGATCTGTCAGACTCCTGAATCTTTCAGCATTTATCTGCTGCTTCTTGGAGCAGACGGCAGGTCTCTTACCAAGGTCTCCAGCAGGTTCACCATTTCTTAACTGCTACGGTCCCATTAGCAGGAGTGCATTGATTTAAAGGATCCATGTTCCGATTCCTTCAAATTACTTTATGTCCAAGGATCAGAGATTTCTCATCACACAAGGTCAAAACTGCTAATGCATACCGATTTTCCTCCTTGAGAATGTGAGCTGGTTTTGATCCTCATGGGGACAGAAAAGAAAGAATTTGCCAAACCCATGGCAACATGTCATATACCTGAGACCATATTAATGCCTTCTAATGAGCATATCTGACTCTGTGGTTATGATTTGAGTTACCACTTGCTTGAGTTGATAGTACTCTGGTCATCATCTACAATCTATTCCTTTTCTCCAGGGACCAGACAGGTGAATTAGATGGAAATATGATGGAAACTACAGCTTCTGCATCCTTCAGCTCCTTAATGTGGTAATACTTTCTCCCACTCCCAGAATGTGATATTGGTTTGAAATTGATTACCTTCATCTGGGTCAGGGTGGAGGCAACTCTAACTCTGCAGGCCCAGGTTCCATTGTGTGTGTTATTCCAGCTTCCAAGTGTGTCAATCCAATTATACATATGGGACCAGGGAAATGACCATTGGATGGGTTCATGGACACAGTTGACCCATAGTAAGCAAATCTTGGCCAGGACTTTGCTTATTTTCTGGCCTCTAGTATTTCTCCACCCTGACAGAGGAGTCATGACTTTAGATTATATCTCATTTTCCAGAACTGGGTCACATAGCCACTCCTAGCTGCAAGAGAGGCTAGGAAGATGACTATTTTTAGTATGATGAATGACTAGGGAAATTGTCAATGTAAACAATATCTGAGTTCTGTAGGTAAGGAAAAAGTGGAAAATGGATGCTGAGTAGGTAACTAACTAGCTGTGTCTGCAACAACAATACCTATTGGATCTAAGAAGTTTATTTATTTTTTGATATGCCATATTCCTTTTTTCTTGAGGTTAACATAAGCATTCTAGGAGAATTACAACAATGTTTAGCATTATCACTCTCTGTAATAGTAATGTGCCTGCATGCTAAGTCAATTCATTAGCATGTGACTCTTTGTGACCCATGGACTGTAGCCCACCAGGTTTTTGTGTCCATGGGATTTTCCAGACAAGAATAGTGGAATGGGTTGCCATGCCCTCCTCCAGGGAATCTTCCTCGCTCAGGGATCAAACCCAGGTCTCCTGCATTTACTGCTGAGCTACCTGGGAAGCCCACTGTGATAGTAAGCAAGAGGCTATAATCGAAGCAAGTGCTGATGCCCCTGTTCCATTTTTCCCCCATGGAACTGTGCACCCACAGAGGACCAGGTGATCAGTGCACATGTGAGGGTCATCTTACTGTTGAGGGAGTTCAGAACAAAAGGGCTCTGATATTTTTACAGACACTGAGGTGGTGTCAGGGAGAGGTATGGAGAAGATCTCAGAGAGGAAAAGTACTGGGATCTCCTGGTATCAGTGGGACCATATCCTCAGAGTAAGTGCCCACATGACTCTGAACTATATCTCTATCTCCAGCTTTCCAACTTTCCAGAATCACATTCTCCCCAAGTTAATATGAATTATTTAAAAACAGTTTCTGTTTTGTGTTCTATAAGGGAGATAGAGAAGGCCAGTTGTTCATTAGTCTTTCCTGCTTTTTTGATGACAAAATTACCTCTTTTACGAAGTGAAGATAATAATAGCTGGTAACTAGATCATAATTAATTTACCTAAAATCCTTATTTGGAAAAATTAATTTAAAAAATTAATTTGTCAAATATATGTAGGATCAGAATTTTACCCCAAGAGTAAAAATGGAGAGTGATACAGACCCTAACCAAATTGTCTCTCTGTCAGATAATACACAAATACCTGTGTAACAAGTGTCCTCTACTTCCGGTTTCACTGTGTATTTCAAATCATTTGACATCCATAGAATAAAGACTGTCTCCTCTATATCATTCAACTCATTCCAAGTTTCTTAATGGATGTGAGCTCTTTATTCTCTTATCTTAGCTTACCCCATTCGACCAACCCTTTTCCACTGTGGAGAAACCTCTTCCTTCAGAAACTACTCGGTCTCATTTCTCTCTTTTGAGGCCACTTAGACCCACTGATTTTCCTCTTGTCTGTGAAAAGGGTAATCAAGCATTCTGATCCTTGGACACTTGATGGATTGCTTAGTGTGTTAGAAAAGGGGGAGTTTTAGATTCTGAGGAATAAAAAGGGAAAGTGCAAAAGAAGCCATTACCTTCATCTGCCTTCAGAATGGAGTATTTACAAAACAATCGGATATTTAACATGCCCAAGATCAAGCTATTCTTAGCACTTTCACCCTGCATTATTCAACTAAAAGAATTCAATTTCTCTCTCAGCATGGAGTTACAGGGCCAGAGAACAACTTTGGTTATTCTGGCCTAGATATGCTCTGTACACCAGTAAAGATAACAGGAACAAAGGAGAAAAATGCATCCCATCACATCCATATCACTCCCTGCCATGAACTGATTTTTAAAATTTGATGAGTCTAATGAACTCCAGATATATGATAGTTAAATTATACACATGTACCATATAGGTATAATCATCTCACATCTAGATGCCAGTTTAAAGTTAAAAGACCTGCTTTTACACATTACTTCATTTGACTTTCCTTGGACTATTATGATGGTACCTGGACATGGTAGCCCTGATCACAGATGTTTAGGCTTTCTCTCCTTGGCACATGGAAAGATTGCACTGCCCTGACCCCTTGAAGGTGTGTGCCGTCATATAACTTGTTTTGGCCAATGAAATGTGAGCAGAGATGTGTCATTTCCAGGTGGAATTTTTTACAGCCGGTCTATGCTTTGACACACCCTCTTTTCCCTCCATCAGTGCAACCAATCTCTATCTCCATTTTTGTCTCTGTTTCTGTCTCTGTCTCCATCTCTATCTCACTCATTGTCTTGCTCTTACTGTCTCTCTCTTAGTCATACACATACACACATCGCATGTGTTTCTCTCTACACCTCTGCTTCATTCTTTATTGCTCACCGATCCACTTGCATATGGCCCAGCATGCCTGCCTCCAGCAAATGGCAGCCCTGGACCCCAAGTCTACATGATCAAATTTCCAGAAAAGAGAATCTGATTGCCCGAGCTTGAGATAGGTTTTCATCCCTGGATCATGTAGCTAGGGGTACAGGGTCATATGGGAAGTAGCTGCTCACTTTATGCTAAAGGCAAGGCAGATTCTCTAAGAAAAGGGAATAAGCATGGTGAAATGATGGGCATTTAAAGCATGTGAGTAAAAGCTTGTAAGCTTCAGGACAAGAAAGAGACCTCAGGTGTTCTGACTTATAGCTGAAGATCATTTTCTACCACACTCCCTGTGGCAACCTCAAGCTATTGTGCAATATTTTGAAGAAATGATTGGGCCTAAACTTTATCTAAACCCATGCAATAATATTTTTATAACAGGACATTACTATACCTTTTTTAAAATAGGCATATATAGCTACACACAAATAAACTGGTATCTGAGAGAAGACATTTATTTTTCATTGAACAAAAATCATAACTTCCTTGCATTTTCAGCTGTAGAATATTTATTTTAAAGACTTTTTTCCCTTGTCTTTTCCCAGATCCCTTTCCCAGGATCTTTTTGTCCTAAATTCATCTAAAAAAAAAGTCTTTGATTCTCTTCTCCAACTTTCATAGTTCTATGTAGTTTACGTCCAGATAGTTTTGGCTCAACTTATATCCTCCTAAGTTAACATGAATTCTTTAACTGTTGGTGTTACCTAATGAATTTATAACAGCTTGAAGATGAACTTAGTAGTTTGTGTTTCCCTCAAATGAATAAATATGTTATTTTTATGACTCCTCTGATGTTACTGTGACCATACATATAGTGTTTACAGGTTCAACATGCAAAACTCAATTTCCTCTGAAGGATTTTTGTGTAATCTGGGTATGCTACCATACAACAAGTGAGCAGTGGCAAGTTAGTCATGGTGCTATGAATACAACTTCTCCTCATAGAGTTAGTTCATCCAGAGGAAAGATGACCATTCTTCTATCCTCAGTAAAGAAATAAGAGATTTAACTTCTTCATTCACTTGTCTCCACATAAGTTATCATGTGTATATCTGTATCCGATTATAGTGCAAAGTATTTTTATCAAATGTTCTCCTTAACAACCAATAATTGGGCTATGTTTCTTAAATCCAGATATCTGCTTAAGCTCAACTTTCTTTTTGAGGCAGAATGACGTGGTAGAAAGAGCTCAATCCAAGATTGAGAAACATGGATTCTAACCTACTAGCTTTGTTCCTTTATTAACAGTGGAGAACATTCTACAAGCCAACCAAACCCCAAACTTCTATTTCCTCAGTTAGAAAGGATTTATTATAATGCTCTTCAACCCATTTCTCAGGCTCACTGAAGGCTCAAAGGTGATGCACTTGGCAATTGTTTTAGAAACGGAGACACAATATACAAATGTGATTTACCATTAATATTCTTTTCCATGAAAGTCTGTCTCTTAATGAACCTTTTGAAATCAACATTCAAAGAAAAAACTTCAGAATAATCTTAAATAGGAAGATAAGCAATCCCTGACTTAAGAGCATCTGAGTCATATATGATTTGTATATGCAGTTTGCCACAGTTATTCCAACTGTTGCTATTGATGTAGAAACAATGGAAACTTTTAGACAAGCTATAGGTTCACAAATAGAAGGAGTGAAGACGCTGTTCAACATGAAATCACTTTAAGAAGAGACCCAATGACAGATTCATAGTCACACCATGTAGCTGGTGCCTAAATCCAAAATTTCACACGCCCCTTCAAATTTTTTACTGTGAGAAATCCTGCCAATTATAGACTTCATTGCGTTTATATGTATCTTCTTTGAAAATGTGAAAACTTCCTCTTAATCCCTGCTCTGTGAGGATCGAGATTTGGGTTGAGATGAGGAAGAAGGTAGTTTTGTGGCCTGCTATATTTCATGGAGTATCAACCTGGGTGAGCTTCCCTAGTGGAGGACTAGGGGAGCATGAATGTATTGGGCTCCAACCGTGAGGACAGGAAGAAAAAGATGAGAGGATCATAAAGGTAACCTTCATATATTGAAACAAAACACTTACTGAGAGCTCTGTCATCAGAAATGGAGGAAACTCTTCCTCCACTACTTTCTCTTCCTCCTGCTCCTTCCCCATTCCACCCTGTCCTTCTTCCTCTTCCTCTGTTTTCTCCCCTTCCTCTCCTCCTCCTCCTTCTTCTAACAATGAGCCCTGTCAGGCTATAAAAAGTGTGTGATTCTTGATATCTAAAGGAACTTCCTCACCCCTACATTTCAGGACTGCAGCTGTCAGGATCCACATATCAGATCAGTGACATCATCTAAAGTTCCACTTCCAACCATAGTTTGATCTCTGCTGCCTTTCAGATGAATCCCCTTAGACCGGTCAGTCTACTGCCTCTTAGATCAATCTGCTAGTCTTATCACTGTCTGACTATGCATATGGGAAAGATGAAACTGAGTGATGCCAGTGGTTACATTTATATGAGGCAACTGAAGAAAATAACTCTGCTTTTCCATTTAAGATCTTATTTTTATTGAGGGCAAGTTAGATTCTTTATTTTTAACTACAAGCAAAAAGTTAATCCTTCCAATAAGCATTTATTGAGCACCTGCTGTGTGTCAGGCACTGTGTTAGATAATATGGTACAAGTAGAGAAGAATAAGCCACTATCAATATCTTTAGGAAGCTTGCTGTCTAATGAGAGAGAGGATATCAAATTATAACACAATATGATAAATACTGTGTTGAGGAATAAACAGGCTTCTATGAGATATCAGGAAAGACTTTCTGGACAATGAGTTTTCAGAGAGGTGAAGACAAAGTTGGAAGAGTGCTCCAAACAGAGGAAACAGAGTATGCAAAGTTTACCACTGAGATTAGGCATCATATATTTGAAGAAGTGCAATAGTTTAGTGTGGCTAGAAGATAGAGTTAGCTGAGAAAGTGGGAAGATTTGCTTAGCAAGAGACCAGGCTGTCTTTTTAAAAGATGAAATAATGCTATTTGCAGCAATATGGATGGACCTAAAGATGGTCATATTGAGAGAAGTAAGTCAGACAAAGCAAAATACCGCATGATATGGCTTATATGCAGAATCTCAAAAGAAATTATATAAATGAACTTATTTATAAAACAGAAATAAGCTCACAGACTTAGAGAACAAATGAACTTATGACTACCAGGTGGGAAGGGTGAGGAGAAAGGATGGTTAGGGAGTGTGGGATGGACATGTACGCACTGCTATATTTAAAATGGATAACCAACAAGGACCTGCTGTACCGCACAGGGAACTCTGCTCAATATTTTGTAACAACTTAAATGGGGAAAGAACTTGAAAAAGAATAGATTTATGTGTATGTATAACTGAATCACTCTGCTGTACACCTGAAACTATCACAACATAGTTAACCAACTATACTCCAGTATCAAATTAAAACTTAAAGAAAAAGAGACAGAGAGAACAGGTTGTACAAGAGAGCTCTATAGATTTTATTAACATATTACTGTGGTTTTCCAATTATGTGATAAACTTTACAGCACTGAGGATCAGAGAATGCATGCTTCCTGAATGCAAACTGTCTCATAGGGAAAGAGCCCAGGACACAAGTTTTCAGATGTCTTGTAATAAACAACCACAACCACAAAAACAACAGTAAAACTCATCCAGGTGCACCGTAGTAAACACAGAAGATCCTAGAATTTCCAAAAGTAAAAGCAAGGGGGAAAAAGTTGAATAACAAAGGACCGGTAATCAAATTGGCATCAAACCACTGACCAGTGATCTGTGCCTCTGCACCTACTGCTCAGCATTGAACATCCTGTCCCTGAACCTCATGAACTCTGGGTGATGCCTGTATCATCAGCAAACATCAGTCACCAGGGTCCTAGTTTGACCACTGTTTCCTAGATTCTATGTTCTTCCTTCTTAGGGCATTAGCTCATTTTGCTGGATTACACACAAATAAAAAAAATTAAGAAAGGAGGAGTGAGGGAATATTTGGGCCCTTGCATATTTGATAAGATCTTTATTCTGTACTCAAACCTGATTGGTAATTTCTGAAAAGAATTCTAGAATGTAGATTATTTTCCTTTAGGATTTTGAAGGTGTCACATCGTTGCATCTTCTAGCATCTAGTTGTTGCTCTCCCTAACTTTCCAATGTCTTTTTGAAACTCCAGATAATCAAACTGTGGAACTCTTGGATTAATTCTCCAAGTCTGTCATTTCTCTAACAAATTTGTTTCTTTGTCTACTTGATCTACATTGTGTGAAATCTCCACAACTCTTTTATTATTTTCTAAAAGCTCTTTTTAGGTCTTTGATTGTTTTTGCTTCTCATGGCTCTTCTTTTCATGTTGCTGACTGTCTTCAACTAGTTATTCTTTGCCCTGCGTAGTTTAAGATTTAGCAATATAAAAGGTGACTGGAGACTTTGCAGAAGCAAGAAGCTTGTTCACTCACACATTTTGCTTTAAGGAGAGAAGACTATTGCACAAAGTGACTCACTGAAGCCACACCATTTTGGAAGTGCTCATTACTACACTAACTGCTCTAGTGCCCTCAATTCCGTTCAGTTCAGTCCCTCAGTCATGTCCGACTCTTTGCGACCCCATGGGCTGCAACACGCCAGGCTTCCCTGTCCATCACCAACTCCTGGAGTTTGCTCAGACTCATGTGCATTGAGTTGGTGATGCTATCTAACCATCTCATCTTCTGTCGCCCTCTTCTCCTCCTGCCTTCAATCTTTTCCAGCATCAGGGTCTTTCCCAATACGTCAGTTCTTCGCATCAGGTGGCCAAAGTATTGGAGTTTCAGCTTCAGCATCAGTCCTTCCAATGAATATTCACGGCTAATTTCCTTTAGGATGTACTGGTTGGATCTCCTTGCCATCCAAGGGACTCTCAAGAGTCTTCTCCAATACCACAGTTCAAAACACAGCATTTAACTTCCTTAAGAAAGACCCTCATCACTTTGTTTCCTTGTTTGCTCCCCTGGGCAAGAAATTTCTGGCATTTGTTGGTGGAGATTTCATAAGCTTCAGTTTTATGAGTTCACATTTCTCTTTACTCACTTGTTATTACTAAAAGGGTCATTCAATAATTCAGCAATTTACTCCACAGGTGTGGACTACAACTTTCTCTGTCTCATTCATCAGTCACTCTTTTCCTAGTCACTCTAGAATATCTTCTAGACAGTTGTTGAAATCTCTTTTTGCTAGTGGTCTTCTCTTGTTATCTTTATCGTTCTGGATTAAATGGAACCTCAGGAGAAAGGGATTAAAGAGTGTGTGTTCCTCACACAGCTTAATAGCAAAGAACCCAAACCAATACAGAAATGAAAAAACCTAAGCAATCTGATTTAAAAATATGCAAAAGACTTGAATAGGTTGTTAAGAGATACATGTATGTGTGTGTGTGTGTGTGTGTGTGTGTGTTAGCTGCTCAATAATAGTCAACTCTTTGCAATCCCATGGACTGTAGCCCACCAGGCTCCTCTGTCCATGGAATTCTCCAGGCAAGAATACTGGAGTGGGTTGCCATGCCCTTCTCCAGGGGATCTTTTCCACCCAGGCATGGAACCCAGGCCTTCTGCTTTGCAGGCAGATTCTTTACCACTGAGCCACCAAGGAAGCCCTAAGAGATATATACATAAATGATAAACTCTAAGAAACACAAGAGAGTGTTTTTTTTTTTAATTCATAAAGGCAAATCTGAGAAGATAAAGGTGGACACCAGGGAGAAGGAGTACACTGGTGACATCTAAAGTGTTGATAATTTTCTTAGTAATCTTTCAACTGTTTCTACCAGTATATCAGCTCTGTGGGTAGATGATGTAGTTCACAGTTTTAAAATGTAAAGGAATAAATTTTTACTTTGGCAAATATTTAGTAAGTGCCAGCCACATGCTAGGTGCTAAGAATACGATAGTGAACAGTTCAGTTCAGTCGCTCAGTCGTGTCCGACTCTTTGTGACCCCATGAACCGCAGCACGCCAGGCCTCCCTGTCCATCACCAACTCCCTGAGTCCACCCAAACCCATGCCCATCGAGTCGGTGATGCCATCC
The DNA here is from genome assembly GCF_054371585.1 of Giraffa tippelskirchi. NCBI lineage: Eukaryota > Metazoa > Chordata > Mammalia > Artiodactyla > Giraffidae > Giraffa > Giraffa tippelskirchi. The sequence goes on along the minus strand of NC_137289.1, from coordinate 15,579,511 downwards.
AACCATCTCATCCTCTGTCGTCCCCCTCTCCTCCTGCCCTCAATCTTTCCCAGCATCAGGGTCTTTTCCAATGAGTCAGCTCTTCACATCAGATGGCCAAAGTATTGGAATTTCAGCTTCAACAACAGTCCTTCCGATGAACACCCAGGACTGATCTCCTTTAGGACGGACTGGTTGGATCTCCTTGCAGTCCAAGGGACTCTCAAGAGTCTTCTCCAACACCACAGTTCAAAAGCATCAATTCTTCAGTGCTCAGCTTTCTTTATAGTCCAACTCTCACATCCATACATGACCACTGGAAAAACCATAGCCTTGACTAGACAGACCTTTGTTAGCAAAGTAATATCTCTGCTTTTTAATATGCTATCTAGTTTGGTCATAACTTTCCTTCCTAGGAGTAAGTGTCTTTTAATTTCATGGCTGCAGTCACCATCTGCAGTGATTTTGGAGCCCAAAAAAATAAAGTCAGCCACTGTTTCCACTGTTTCCCCATCTATCTGCCATGAAGTGATGGGACTGGATGCCATGATCTTAGTTTTCTGAATGTTGAGCTTTAAGCCAACTTTTTCACTCTCCTCTTTCACTTTCATCAAGAGGCTCTTTAGTTCTTCTTCACTTTCTGCCATAAGGGTGGTGTCATCTGCATATCTGAGGTTATTGATATTTCTCCCGGCAATCTTGACTCCAGCTTGTGCTTCTTGCAGCCCAGCGTTTCTCATGATGTACTCTGCATATAAGTTAAATAAGCAGGGTGACAATATACAGCCTTGACGTACTCCTTTTCCTATTTGGAACCAGTCTGTTGTTCCATGTCCAGTTCTAACTGTTGCTTCCTGACCTGCATACAGGTTTCTCAAGAGGCAGGTCAGGTGGTCTGGTATTCCCATCTCTTTCAGAATTTTCCACAGTTTATTGTGATCCACACAGTCAAAGGCTTTGGCATAGTCAATAAAGCAGAAATAAATGTTTTTCTGGAACTCTCTTGCTTTTTTGATGATCCATCGGTTGTTGGCAATTTGATCTCTGGTTCCTCTGCCTTTTCTAAAACCAGCTTGAACATCTAGAAGTTGTTCTGAAGCCTGGCTTGGAGAATTTTAAGCATTACTTTACTAGCGTGTGAGATGCGTGCAATTGTGCGGTAGTTTGAGCATTCTTTGGCATTGCCTTTCTTTAGGATTGGAATGAAAACTGACCTTTTCCAGTCCTGTGGCCACTGCTGAGTTTTCCATATTTATGATAGTGAACAAAAGGACAAAAATCCCTGTTCTTATGGTAATGACAGTCTAGTGGAGGAAGACAATACATTAGATTACAGTAATCAGTAACATCATTTGTATTTTAGAGAGTGATGAGTGCTAAGGATAAAACATAAATCAGGGAAGGAGTTATGAAATGTTTTGGAGGATGAGTAACAAGGAAACCCTCACCTAAGAGTGAGGGGATAGAAGAGGTCTGAGAAGTGGTGGGGGTCAAATGAAGTAAGGCCTGATGGTGAGGACTTTGCCCTTGACTCTACATTAGGAGGGAAGCCATTGGAGGGTGTTGAGCAGAACAGTCAATATGATCTGACTTATATTTCAACAGAATCACGTTTAAATAATGCCACATCAATTGCATAACATAAAATGGGTCTCATAATTGTTCCCCTGCTGTGTTACCATGAGGATTAGAAATAAACTACTAAATACAACAAGGCCAAACCCTAATACATGGTAACTATGGTTACTTTTTAAAGGTTTCGAGCACAGTGGTAAAAGAAAAGGAGCAAAAATATTTAAGACATATTGGTATGGAGGCTAAAGTCAAGGGAACCAGTTTGGCAGCTGTTATAACACTCCTGGTGAGAGACGGGGCTGACCCTGTGATCAGTGGCACAGCGCGTATTCAGGGCATTTGCCATTTGAGCCTATCTTCATGTTTGCATCATGAAGTGACTTTACCTGACAAACCACACAGCTACTCATTCCTCAGACCCTGAGAATTCTTTCTGTAGCTGAAACACTAAAAAAAGAACATACCTGAAATGTATGAAGCAAACAAAGATGTCCTTGCAGAGAAGTTTGAAGAATAACTGCAAGAAAATGGTACCGTTGTCCGCTCATATTTCAGTCATCCTGTCTGAGCACTTTCCCAGGCCCATGGAAGGAAAAAAACCCACAAAGAGATGCTGAGATTGATAGACTGAACTACTTGTTTACTTCCATTTTAGAGGATATGAATATGTGAAATTTTATATGTGAGAAATTTGGGAAAAACAAAAATGAAAATATTTACAGTATGAGTTCACAAAATATATTAAAATAATATTAAAAAATTCATATTAACAAGCCTATGCTTTGCTATGCATAGTTGCCATAACAATCAACTCTGTTTATTTTTCTTTAGAAAGTTTTATGAACTTTATCAGGACTTCCCTGGTGGCTCAGACAGTAAAGAGTCTGTCTGCAGTACAGGAAACCCAGGTTCGATCCCTAGGTCAGGAAGATCCCTTGGAGAAGGAAATGGCAACTCACTCCATTATCCTTGCCTGGAGAATCCCATGGACAGAGAGGAACCTGGTGGGCTACAGTCCATGGGATCGCAAATATCAATAGACATGAACAAGACAGGGATTTAGCATTTTCAAAATCGAATGTGATTCTGATAAATGATAAGATTCAATGAAATGACACATGGAAAATATCAAATATGTGGAGGGAAATTTAAGGAGTGATTTTCATTGATTTGTTTTCTCCATATCTAAACTCAGATACCAGATTCAGAAAGCAGGGGAATTGACACTGAACCGTTAGGGAAAAGTAAAGATAAATCAGACATCTGTTCATTCCCTAGGAAATTGCTGCCTACATAAAGGGGCTTTTGTCTCTGGATCTTGGTTAAAATCAAGCTGATGCTAGTCACTGCTGCTCCTAGGACTCTGGCCACACTCCCTCTTTGTACAAGAATTTGAATGCACTTAATATTACTTAGCCAGAATCTGGGCTGTATCATCTTGTTACACAGAAGTTTATATTGTGTGTGTGTGTCTGGAGGAGGGATATGAAAAAATAAAATCTGAGTGTTCTATTTTTTAACTTGTGGTATGGATTAATTAGGTTGAACATGTTTCAATATGGACTCACTTTTTTTTTCAAAAAAGAATAATTCACTCACCAGTGAGTCAGGCAGAAGCACTCTATGACAGACAGCCCTTCAGGACATAGAAGTTTCAGAAGAGCCAGGAAAAACTGACTAATATCAGATCTATGCAAGGGCTGGTCCTCCTCCTTAAGGGAGACTTCTCCCAGAGGCCAGAAGCCATGGGTCTCGCAGCATTAGGAAAGTGTCAGGGGAAAGTCACCAAAAGGAGGTTCTGAGTAACAAAGTGAGCAATGACATAAAGTAAGCTGGACACTGAATGCTACAGAGACTTAAGCATGCTTAAATTGACCAAGAATTAGCTGAAGGAGAAGGTCAAGACCACCTACATTAAATAAGTTTAAAAAGAAATTACTATTCCTTTTTTGTGTTTATTTTTGTTCTTGAGTTGACTATTATATTAAACACATAGCACTATGTTGAGCATTTTGTTTGTCCATTCTATAAATATTTATTGAGCAACTATTAGGTGGCAGATACTTTGCTCTGTGCAGGTATAAAGTGATGGACAAAATAGATATGGTCCCTGTCTTCACCAATTTAACAATCTAGTACAACAAGCAAGTATTTTACTAGGAAAATTTGCAAATAGGCAAATTAATTTAGAAATACATGAATGACTGTATACATACAAACTGAGATAAGTGCTCTAAAGGAAAATAATTGTGTACCACAAGGAAAGTGATGCATTTCATTTAAAAGTCAAATAACTGTAAGTGAAAGGTGTTATTACCTCTATTTTACAAACAAGAAAAGAGATTTGTAGTGAATAAGGTAACTCAGCTGATAATTGGAAGAAATGGATTCAAGCCAGATCTGCCTGATCTACCTTTCATGCTCAGAACTCCTAGCCTAGACTGAACACCAGGTTGAGAAGCAGGTATCTCTGAGTTTCTCTGAGCTGCTTGTTCAGGTTCACATGTGTTATCAGCAACAGCGCTGTCCATGCCACCTACTTAAACACCAGCACCGCTTTCCCTTCTGAAGGTGAGCAGGGCACATCGTGTGGTCCCAAGTAACAAAGAGACAGCAGACCTAACCATAAATTGCTCAAGGATTTGCAGTAGGATGCCCTGCAATAGCATTTGATTGCTGTGAGATAGTCACTCTACATTTGAGGTTAAACTGTTTTTTTTCCTACATAAATCTGTTTTCAAAGCTGTAGAGCTGTGGAACTCTCTCCACCTTTTCCAGAAAGTTGGTTAAAAATAGTGTCAAGCTAGGGGCTTCCCAGGTGGCGCTAGTGGTAAAGAACCTGCCTGCCAATGCAAGAGACGTAAGAGACGTGGGTTCAATCCCTGGGTTGGGAAGATCCCCTGGAGAAGGAAATGGCAACTAAGGAAATGTAAACCCACTCCAGTATTCTTGCTTGGAGAATCCCATGGACAGAGGAGCCTGGTGGGCTACAGTCCATAGGGTCACACAGAGTTGGACACAACTGAAACGATTTAGCACGCATGCATGCAGGCAACTTATAGAACCGTTTTGGTTAATAAGGCACTTAGCTGTATACCGATCAAGCATTTGATCCAAATAGTAAAGAGAACATCTGAGGAAAATCAACTAGCAGAGAAAAAATTAATAGAAGGACCAGAGCAAAAATGAATAAACCAACACCAAAATCATAGAGAATATTAACAAAAGCAAAAGCTGATTCTTTGGAGCGGAAAAATAGACAAACAGGCAGCAAGAGCCAGTATCATGCTCAGGAAACTTTTCTCTATACTCTTCATTATCAAATGTACCATCTTAGACTAATTTCATTTCTCTCACTACAAGCAAAAGGTAGCTGCACTGTTATTTCACACAATGCCATGGCTTTTCTGTTTGTATTGAAACAATATATGTTTTCTTTCCTCTGCAGTTTCCTAACACAAGGTATATAGCACTGGTTACATTATTACTCTGGACCCTGAACCTGTGGCTGAGAACCCATCTTGGCCAGGTGAAATGGTGGGACCACACTCGAGCTGAGACTCCGCTGTGCCATCTGAATTCACTTACAAGACACAATGTCAAAGGCAAAATTATTAAGAATTTCAAAAAGAGTGGATATATGTGTATGTATGGCTGATTCACTTTGCTGTGCAGCAGAAACTAACACAATATTGTAAATCAATTATACGCCAATAAAAAAAAATAATTTCTAGACTGCAACCAAAGAACTTCAATCCCCAAGTGCAAGGTCCCTTTGAGCACAGGGCTGTGTATGACAGATTGATAACATGCTCATGAAGCCAGCTCTGGTGGATCACATGATTGTTCATTACATTGAGACTTTTGCAATTAAGCTCTTATAGCTTTAATAATGGAGAAGGCAATGGCACCCCACTCCAGTACTCTTGCCTGGAAAATCCCATGGATGGAGGAGCCTGGTAGGCTACAGTCCATGGGGTCGCTAAGAGTCGGACATGACTGAGCGACTTCACTTTCACTTTTCCCTTTCATGCACTGGAGAAGGAAATGGCAACCCACTCCAGTATTCTTGCCTGGAGAATCCCAGGGACGGTGGAGCCTGGTGGGCTGCCATCTATGGGGTCGCACAGAGTCGGACATGACTGAAGCGACTTAGCAGCAGCAGCAGCAGCTTTAATAAGCAGACAGACAGAGCTAATTCCGCCAGATGGTACATTCTCAAGACTGTACCAGTAGAATAACTTTTTCAACTAAAGGTTACTGATTTCATTTTTTTAAAAAATGGAGCCAATGAGCAATCAAATCAGTCACCAAATACTTGAGCTCCTACTGTGCTATGGAGGAAATCAGTGAAGGTAGAGACAAGTCTCCTGTCTTCCAAGAGCTCACAATCTAATTGGAGAGGCAGAAACAAAAGATGACTAACAGATGCATCTCTAACTTATTTTTCTTAATAGCTACATAATTTCTCATAACATGCCACAACTTACTCAAGTGTTCCCCTACTGATTGGCTCATACTGTTGTCAGTTACATGTTAGCTTAAAAAAAAAAAAAGCATCCATTAGCTCTTGCTGTGTTACTAACCACTCTCTCAAGTTTAGTGGCTTAAAGAGCAATCATTTACTAATTTCTATGATTCCATGGATTGACTGGGAAGTTTTTCTCATCTGAGTCCAGCTCAGCTCATCTCTGCTGGACTCACTCTCATTTGTATGAAGTATTGGCATGTTACAGAAGGTTGGATGTTCAGGCTGGCCTCAGTCATATCACTGACAATTGGCAAGCTGTTGGCCACAGTGACAGGACTGACAAATGCACATGTCTTTTGTCACCAGCATTCTGGCTAGGTTAATTCACATGACAGTCTTAAGCTTCCAAGAAAGCAATTAAGTTTCAAGGCACAGGCACTTTTGAAGCTTATTTTATCACACTGGCTAATGTCTTATTGACCAAACAAGTTGTATGGTCAATCCAAATTAAAAGAATACAGAAATAGAACCTACCTCTTAATGGAAGAAGGATTTGATCACTTTTACAATATATCACATCAGCTTTTTGACCCTAAATAATATGCTACGATAAATATATCTATATAATTATGGTGGATTTATTTCTATGAGTTAGAGTTCCTGAAATGGAATCATCCAGCCAATGGGTATGTGAATTTTTAACTTTAATAGCTATTACAAAATTGTTTCTAGGAAGGCTAGTAATTTATAGTTGAACAGCAACCAGTGTTCTTTATACTGCCTCCTCACCAGGAAAAGATGCATTCACTATATTTTTTGACAATGAAATGAGTGAAAAACAGTATCTCCCTGTTGTTTAATTTGTGTTATCTTGACTGCTAATGTGTAGTAACCTTCAGAATACAGTTATATCTGCTGAAAGATGATATGTTAAGGTGACTGAGGACAAGGAAGGAGGAATGCTCAGGTGATTTACACACAGTGCTTGCTGATAGGTTAGTTGTTGAGATAAGTCATGCATAGAAGTCCAACAGTTGGACTTCCCGTGAAACACCATAACAGAAGTACAGACAGAGTACATGTAATAGAAGTATTGATGGAGTGTTTTCTGACTGGGGAGATCGGGGAAGTTCCTGAATGAGGTAATAGACGAAGTGTCATTTCTTGAATCATGAGCGTATTTTATCACATGTTTTGCATATCCATCTTATCTTCATCGTTCTATTTTGCTCTGGTTATGAGAGTCAGGAATGAGAGAATATAATACATGCCAAAGGTGGTTGAAGCGAAAGTCACTCAGTCCTGTCCTACTCTTTGCGATCCCATGGACTGTAGCCCACTAGGCTCCTCTGTCCATGGAATTCTCCAGACAAGAATACTGGAGTGAGTTGCCATTTCCTTCTCCAGGGGATCTTCCGAACCCAGGGATCGAACCCGTATCTCCTGTGTCTCCTGCATTGCAGACAGATTCTTTGCCTGCTGAGCTATCAGGGGGTGGTTTGACAAAGCTAAACATAATGAAAATTTCACCTGAATAAAAATACACATAGATGACCGAGATGATTAGGTGTTTCAGTAGTATGGGAATTAGTATTTAGATAATTGATCTAGAAAAATTAATTCTTGTCATTTCTTATTTTTTACACCAAATACAGGTTCTTTCTGATATAGGTGATGGGCTGACGATTTGTTGATGAGTTTCCTCTCATCTTCAACCTTGTGGTTGAGTTGTTGATGCTAAGTTTTAAAGGCAGGTATCAGAGAATTCAGAGCACACATGATCAGTCATATCCCCCATGGACTGTAGCCTGCCAGGATTTCTCTGTGCATAGAATTTTCCAGACAAGAATACTGAAGTGGGTTGCCATGTCCTACTCCAGGGGATCTTCCAGACCCAGGGATGGAACCGGGGTCTCCCACACTGCAGGCAGATTCTTTACCATCTGAGCCACATTACATATTTAGCAGTTCAGGGCTCATCCTTGGAGGATTCTGAGAGCTGGCTGGAAGAGAAAAACACAAGCCAGCTTTAGGAAGTATGGAAGGAGAGAGAGAGAATACTCCCAGGTCTGGAGTGAGCTGAAGTAGTACTCCTGGGCCCCGGGATACCAGCAAGGGGAGTGTGTACACTCACAGGTGCCCAGAGGCCTTGCTCCAGGGCATGGGGTGACATGGTATTGCTCACACACTGACTCAGACCTGACTGCTGCTGGATGGCCCCTCCCATCAGCCACTGGACCTAGGTACTACACCCTGGAGGGGGAAGCATTCTGGAGAAGTCCACTTAGGTGTCTTACCAACCCACGGCAGACAAGTGACTTTCAAAGATCTTTAAACCTCTACATTGGGCTGTATGTGGTACTTGGGTTGGAGGTGAGTAGGTGAGTGGCTTCCCCCACCCAAGATGCAGACCCAGGCTGGCCACCCACTAGACAGGCCCTTGTGCTGCCAGCCTAGGGTGGAAATGGCCCTGTCCCGAGATGTCTTGAGGTGTGCACAGCCTACTCCTGCTCTCCCCGCACCTGCACCCAGGTTCCTCTTCAGAGAAGAGGGAAGCAGGGCCCAGGCAGAGGAGACATACCTAGAAGGGCCTAGGGTGCCAGAGAGTGGGAGAACAGGTGGCCAAGAACCAGTCCTAGGGACGTGGCAGGATGTGACAGGTCATGCAAGTCAAGACTCCAAGCCTCAGTTGCAGGCTCCAATGTCCCAACTGACTTACAAAATATGTTTTTAAATACAAAATTACTTTTTAAATTTAAGACAGCAACTGCAGAGCACTTCTGAACATGGAGCCCCTCTGCCACTGCACTGATCACATGGTTATGAAGCTGGTCCTTGTGTCAGGAATATAAAAGGTTGATGCAAAGGATGGGTGGATCTTAAAAATGGGTACAGTTGGGGACTTCCCTGATGTCCAGTGCTGAAGCTGAAGCTCCAGTACTTTAGCCACCTGATGCAAAGAACCAACTCATTGGAAAAGACCCTGATGCTGGGAAAGATTGAAGATGGGAGGAGAAGGGGACGACAGAGGATGAGATGGTTGGATGGCATCACCAACTCAATGGACATGAGTTTAAGCAAGCTCCAGGAGATAGTGAAGGACAGGGAAGCCTGGCATGCTGCAGTCCATGGGGTCACAAAGACTCGGACGACTGAGCAACTGAACAACCACAACAAAGATAGATCTAGAGTCAGTCATAGCATAGTTCTTAATCTTAAGGCACAGACTTTCTGGTGTCTCACCTCAGGATGTTATTGAATTTTTTTTTTTTTTTTGAACCGTGCTGTGTGGTTTGCGGGATCTTAGTTCCTCAACCAGGGATCAAATGCAGGCCCTTGACAGTGAAAGCACCAAGTCTTAACCACTGGACTCCCAGGGAATTTTTCTGTTTTTTTTAAAGGATATTATTGAATTTTTAATGAGGTATTTATACAAGCATGCCTCATTTTGTTGCACTTCACAGATACAGTTTGTTTGTTTGCTTTTTAACAAACTGAAGATTTGTGGTAACTGCATTGTCAAATGATGGTTAGCATTTTTACCAATAATGTATCTTTAAGGTATGTACATTATCTTTTAGATGTAATACTATTGCATACTTAATAGACTATAGTGTAAGCATAACTTTTATGTGAACTGTGAAACCCAAATATTCATCCAACTTGCTTTACTGTGATATCCATTTTATCGTGGTGGTCTGGAACTGAATATGCAGTGTCTCCAAGGTCTGCCTCTACTTTGGCTAGATCAGACTTCCAGTGTTCCCCAATGCCAGCCAATCTCTAATGTCTCTGTTCTCTTCTCAACTTCATAGCAGCTGCTCTTTAGTAAGCACTCTGTACACTCAACCAGTACTTGCTCAGGTCAGTCTAGAATTCATGGACTACTCTTGACTTAGACTCCTGGGTGCCTTCTCTCTGCAAAACTCTAAAAACTGTTGTTTTTTGTATTTTATCCTGTTTTATTGTTGCTTATGGTGGGGAGGCTTATCTAGTACCCGTTATTCCCTCCTGTTTGGAAGCCATATTGAACTGACTTCCTAACTGGTGTTTTTGCTTGCAATCACCATGCCTTTGGGCAGAGACATGGGGTGTAATTCTAGGTCTTTAAGTGGTCTGCTTCTAATATGCTTATAATCACTTTATATAATTACAACGACTGAATTAGTGGAGTGATGGTAAGGAATCAATGCTGTTATACTAAATACAGCATCATGAAAGGGCCATCATTTGTGCTGCTGTTTAATACTTCATCAACTAGCAGTTATTTGCAAGATTGGTTACTTGTTTTTCATTATGCCTCCCATTTCCCTTCACATTAATGAGCTTTCTAGCTTTTCATACAAGTAATATTTATTGAACCTTTATTATGTGATACACACACACACACACACACACACACACTATCCTGTGTACTGTGGATACAGAGCTTAAATGCACTCCTTAGAGAAAATTACTGTCTAGTGAGGGAGACAGACATATAAACAGATTATTAACATAATGCCTAAGTTTTTGCAATATTTAGTGTAATATCCGGAAAATGACAAATAGGGAAATGTTGATAGCTTTCTCACTGTTTTGCTTTAAATGATCCATTCATTTCATTATTCCTTTACCTCTTATTTTTTCATCAATCCATGCACAAACTTGTGTCTCATTCAAAACCATTCCTGGGTTTTAATTTAGCATCTACAGAATTAGTCCCCTTGCTTATGACTATATTGAGTAACACGGTAGAAATGTTTTCAGATATCTTTAGAGACAAATATAAATTGAGTTTTAAATAGATGTTTCAATCAAACCTTATAAATATGAAATTACATTAGTAGGAAAAATGAAATACAATTTTATTGCTCCTTTTTCTATGTTGGAAAAATGATAAAACCAAAATCAATAGATTGTACATTTCATGATTAACCCACAATTGAGGATACTATACTTGGCTTCTTCAAATGTATGGTGACACAGAAGGAATTGAGAGGAAGCACATGAAATACCTATCCCCTCTTTATTAAAAGGCAAAGGGCTGGAATAGTTCTTTTTGATGGGTTAAGTACTGACCTACAAAAGTGGAGAAAATAGGCCAGAGAAGAAGGGGTAAGCTTGGTGGAAAGAAGTTGAAGTGTGGTTGCTATAGAGTTATAAAACTCCTAGACCTGATCAAAGAGAGGAAAGCCAAAGGGGTTCTTTCATGTGCTAGAATAGGAAGTCTCAGAACATTCTTATGAAAAATAAGCAATGATCTTGCTTAACTGCTAACTGGGCTTCCTGGAGACTTTTTCTGTCCTTTTATTCCAACATCAGCAGTTTAATCAGGTTTATGAAGAGAGAGAAGAGCTTGTTAAAACTCCTTCTTTGACTTTTCTTTTTCTCCCTCTTCCCTGAAAACTGTTCAAAATCAACCAATAAGTGAAAAACCTACATAGTAATATCTCAGTTCATTAATGTGAAGGAAAATGTGAGGCATATTGAATAACAAATAAGCAAACCAATCTTAAAAATAACTGATAATTGATGACGTGCAAATGGTGGCCCTTTCATAATGCTATATTTAGTATAACTGAGATTCATCCATAAAAACTTCACTTTAGAGGAAACAGGAAATTTAAGTTTTAGAAGAGCAACACATTGGTTTTCAAAAATGAAAAGGAAATGAATGCAAAATATCCAGATGTTTAGGAAGATGGTAAGACTATATTCTTAGTGATAATCTACTAGTTTCTCATTTTCCTGAATTTTTATATTAGAGTGTCCAGGTTCTTAATATATTGAACATAAAAGCTGCATTAGATCAGTAACAAACATTCAGCGTCAAAGAACATAAAAATTACTGATCACTTCTTGGTTTTTGTGGCACGGGATAGGAGAAGAAAGAAGAAAATGAATGTCTTTTCTATTTTGATTGCTAAAATTCAATGCAAACAGCAAGACTAGTACATATGTTTATGGACAGAAAGATACAAATATTTTTAGACATACCATGAGTGACTGCTTAATCACAAGGTCAAAGTAGACTTTTTAGGTACAGGTTTCTATATGGTCTTATAAGATTGTGTGAAAATTTATCTGTGGAGACAAAGCATTTAGGTTCACCTCACTTCTCCCCTATTTATTAATTTAATCTCTCCATGCCTAAGTTTACTTGTTTTTTTAACAGGCAGGGAATAATATCTACCCTTTAATGTTGTAAAGATTTAATGAAATTATGTATATAAAGTGTTCAAGAAAAATTTCGGCATAAAAATGAATCGTAAATAAGGGGAAGTTACATTATTCACCAAAATTGAAACTCCATGATGGTATGCTGCTGCTAAGTCACTTCAGTCGTGTCTGACTCTGTGCGACCCCATAGACGGCAGCCCACCAGGCTCCGCCGTCCCTGGGATTCTCCAGCCAAGAATACTGGAGTGGGTTGCCATTTCCTTCTCCAGTGCATGAAAGGGAAAAGTGAAAGTGAAGTCACTGTGTCGTGTCTGACTCTTAGCGACCCCATGGGCTGCAGCCCACCAGGCTCCTCCATCCATGGGATTTTCCAGGCAAGAGTACTGGAGTGGGGTGCCAGTGCCTTCTCCATGATGGTATAAACTATGCATTATGTATGATTGTATCCCCAGTGCTTCAAGCAGACAATAAACACAATATGTAACTTTTTAAATAAATGAATGAACCCAGCCCCCCACTGCATAAAATCAAACGTAAATTGGGTTGTATCAATGATAGCATTGGCTACTATTAGTGAAGTCTCATTGACCACAATCAGTGTAGTCAACAACAGAGTCCCCTGTAGGGAAAGGTTATTCTCGCTCTGCTCCTATGTAGTGCAGGTGCTTGAATTGTAATCCAGGACCACCAGAGGGCAGAGAGATGGCTCTCTGACATAGAGTTGGAATAAAGTAAGGACATATAGTTTGGGTCTTAGTCTTTGGGCATTTCTTCTTCAAATTATTTCATCTTGTTGATACTTAATAATGTCTCCAATAGGTAGTGTGTTTCTGGAAATGCTCTTCCTGGATATCATGATTTAGACTATGTTGATTTAAGACTTACTGGATATAACAGAAATATTCACTAAAGGCATTCAATTTATTCTTTTTCTTTCAGGGAAGTGTTAAGCATGTTCATTTGATCCTCATTGATTTTATTAATATATCCTCATATATTTTATTAATATACTCATACATATATTGATACTACTCTATGCCCTTGCACATTCTAATCTTTTTTTTAGTTGAAACAATTTCTCTTAAAGAGCACAAACATAAATGAAAATTTTATAACTTATCAATAGTCAAAGAAACAAGTGAAAGGAGAAAAGACAAGTATAAGCTGATAGTGTAAATTCTAATTGCACAAGACTATAGTGAAGACCAGGCTTCCCAGGTGATGCTAGTGGTAAAGAACCCACCTGCAAATGCAGGAAACATGAGACAAATTCAGAAGACATAAGAGACCTGAGTTCAATCCCTGGGTCTGGAAGATCCCCTGGAGGAGGACATGGCAACCCACTCCAGTGTTCTTGCCTGGAAAATCCCATGGACAGAGGAGCCTGGCGGGCTACAGTCCATAGGGTCACAAAGAGTCAGACACGACTGAAGTGACTTAGCATGCATGCACACATAGTAAAGCCCTCATTTGAACAGAAGCAGAGATAATCAGCAACCCTCCAACATGTACACATCATATGGGTAAGTGAACTCTGGTTTATATAATAAGAAAAGTAAACCAACTCGGAGCCTTTGAAAATTACCATAGTGATAACATTTGGATTTTATCTCAAATTCATGCCATTCTTGCTAGAGTTAGGAAACGATTTCCTTTTTCAGTATGCTTTCAAATCCAGTGACAAAATAAATGTTTTAGTCTTTCCATTAAATAGAGATATCTACAACTTATTAATAAAAATGTGTAGTTAGTTTTCTGATTATGAAATTAACTTCACTTAATTGGGAGGCTATGTACTACAGTAGATTAAAAGACAGGTGTTGGAGTCAGGAACACCTAGAATCAGAATCCATAGTTGTCATATATGACCTTCAACAAATCCCTTTGTGTTTCTGTGTTTCAATTTCTTCATCTGTAAAATAGGAAGAAATAATACCCAGATAATACAAGTTTAAAGTGTTATCTTTAGGATTTTCCATGTATAGCGTCACGTCATCTGCAAACAATGACAGTTTTACTTCTTCCTTTCCAATTCCTTTTATTTCTTTTTCTTCTCTGACTGCTGTGGCTAGGGCTTCTAAAACTATGTTGAATAAAAGTGGTGAGAGTGGGTATCCTTCTCCTGTTCCTCATCTTAGAGGAAATGCTTTCAACTTTTCACTAAGTTGAGTATGATGTTAGCTGTAGGTTTGTCATATATGGCCTTTATTATGTTGAGGTATGTTCCTTTATGCCCCATTTCTGGAGAGTTTTTATCATAAATTAATTTTATCAGAAGCTTTTTCTACATCTATTGACATGATCATATGGCTTTTACTCATCATTTTGTTAATATGTTTGTAGCACATTGATTGATTTGTGAATATTGAAAAATCCTTGCATCCCTGGGAAAAATCCCACTTGATCATGGTGCATGATTATTTTAATGTATTGTTGGATTTGGTTTGCTAGTGTTTTTTGAGGATTTTTGCATTTATGTTCATCAGTTATATTTGCCAGTAATTTATTTGTGTGATATCTTTTTCTGGTTTTGGTATTAGGGTGATGCTGGCCTCATATAATGAGATATCACTTCACACCTGTCAGAATGACCATCATCAAAAAGAACACAAATAACAAATATTGGCAAGGTTATAGAGAAACAGGAGTCCACATACACTGTTGGTGGGAATGTAAATTGGTACAGCCACTGTGGAAAACAGTATGGAGATTCCTCAAAAAACTAAAAATAGAACTATCATATGACCCAGGAATTCCACTCCTAGGTATATATCCAAAACAAAATACCAAACATAAAAACAAAAGCACTACTTTGAAAAGATGCATGCACCTCAATGTTCATAACAACATATTTACAATAGCCAAGATACAGAAGCAATCTAAGTGTTCATCAACAAATGTAGTAGATATTCACAATGGAATACTACTCAGCCATAAAAAAGAATGGAATTTTGCAATTTATCACAATATGGGTAGACTTAGCAATATGCTAAGTGAAATAAGTCAGAGAAAGACAAATGCTATATTATATCCTTTATAAGTGAAATCTAAAAAATACAACAAGATAGTGAATATAGCACACACACAAAAAAGCTGACTCACAGATATAGAGAACAAACTAATGGTTACCAGCTGAGAGGGAGATAGGGGCAATATAGAAGTGGGAGATTGGGAGGTACAAACAACTGGGAATAAGATAGGCTACAAGGATGTATTGTACAGCATGGAGAGAATAGCCAATACTTTGTAAAACTGTAAATGGAATGTAACCTTCAAAATTATGTAAAAAATTTAAAAATTGTGTTATGTCAAATCCTTTCTTTTATCCATTTTAAACCAGTTATATAAAGTTAAGAGACAGAGAGGTGAAGCTTACAGATATTTTTGAGTTTTAGATATGCAAATTTTTACATTCCTTTGTTGGTTGCTAGTCAGTATAATTAATTACATTTCACTGCATACATGGCGCTTTTTCAAAATAGTAGAGAAAGTACTGAGCATTGTCATTTCATTTCAGGAGAAAAGTAACCCATTAACTACAAAAAAATGTTTGCCAAAATGATGAAATGTTCTTTCTGATTGAAATATAAGTAATATACTCAAGTAGCTTTCAGTGAGTAGAAAAATCTAGCTGTATCACTTGGTTTAAAGAATTCTAGCTATTCTTTTTGAGATTAGAAGTGTGTTAGCTAGGACTTTATCCTGCTTTCAAAACTATGCCATCTATGTGTAAGGGAAGTGGGAATGACTAAGCTTATTTAGATAGGCACACAGATGTCTGTCGATCTGTGACCCAAGTCTTCCCTCAGAACCAGTGAAATTGTAGAAATTGACCTCTTTTCATTTTAGGCTACATTAAAAACCAGAAACAGATATGGAACTATAAAATGTACAAATGAGATTGGGCCAAATTGAGGCGAGGGCAAAAACTGAAAGGTTAAACAAATCTAGAAAATTGCTATCCCCTTATAGAAGACCAATGCAAATAACAATTTTTAAGTTTTATTGAAGTATAATTCATGTTGTAAGATTCAGTAGTATAACATAGAGAATTCAATGGGTTTTAGTATATTCATAGTGCTGTGCAACTATCACCATCCAGTTTTAGAACTTTTTCCTCACCCCTAAAGCTGTCAATCCCCATTCTCCTCCTTCTACTCTCAGACCCTGGAAACCACTAACATACTTTCTGTTTTTATACATTTGCTTATTCTAAACATCTCATAAAAGTGGCACCATACAATATATGGCCTTCTGTATCTACTTATTTAATTTAGCATAATGTCTTGAAAGTTTATCTATGTTGAAGCATATATCAGTACATTTTCCATTTTATTGCCTCATAATATTTAATTGTATAGATATATCAAGCTTTATTTAATGTTAATGTGATGAACATTTAGGTTATTCCCACGTTTAGGCTTTTATGAATTGTGTTGCTATAAGTACTCATATACAAGTTTTTGCATGGACATATGTTTTCATTACACTTGGATATATACGTGCTTACTCGCTCAGTCATGTCTGACTCTTTGCAACCCTGTGAACTATAGCTTGTCAGGCTCCTCTCTGGCCATGGGATTTTTCAGGGGAGAATACTGGAGCGGGTTACCATTTCCTCCTCTAGGGGATCTTTCTGACCCAAGGATCGAACCCAGGGATCTCCTGTGTTTCCTGCATTGCAGGTGGATTCTTTAGCTGCTGAGCCACTTAGGAGTAAAATCCCTGGGTCACATGATTCCCATATGTTTAACCTTTTGAAGAATTGCCAGGCTGTTTTCCAAAGCAGCTATACCATTTTACATTCCCCTGAGCAGTGCTTGACGTTTTCAATTTCTCCACAGCCTTGCCACTTACTATTATTTGTCTTTTTGATTATAGATATCCCAATGTGTATGAAGTGGTATCTCATTATGGCTTTGATTTGCATTTCCTGGTTGAATAATGATATTGAGCATCTTTCTGTGTGATTATTGGACATATGTGTATTTTCTATGGAAAAATGTTTAAGACTCTAACCAATTTTTAAAATTTGTCATTTTGTAAGAGTTCTTATATTCTAAAAATAAGTCTTTTATGGGACATAATTTGCAAACATTTTATCCCATTCTATGGGTTACTTTTCACTTTCTTGAAAATATCTATTGACACACAAGTTTAAAATTCTTCGGTCAAATCCAGCTTATTTGTTTTTTTCCTTTAGTTGCCTGTGCTCATGTTGCATCTAAAACATGCTTATATTGTGTCTAAGAAACTGTTGTTGCCTTATCCAAGATCATATGATGTATTCCTATGTTTTCTTCTGAAGGTTGTATAGTTTTAGCTGTTACATTTAGGTCATTGATCCATTTTGTGTTCATTTTTTTATATGGTGCAAGGTAGATGTCCAATTACATTCACTTGTATGTGGGTATCCAGTTTTTCCCAGCACCATCTGTCAAAAAGACTATTATTTTCCCATTAGATGATCTTGGTACCATTGTCAAAAATCAATTGCTCATAATCATAGCTTTCTTTATTACCCAATAACCTTTAAAATTTATTTTTTACTAGACTCTTGATTTGTTTAGGTAGTTATGTCAATTACAAATAGATATTATTTTTCCTGAATATTTACAATGATTATTTTATTATTCTTATTTTAATAGACTATAATTTCCAGAACAAGATTTAGGATTAGTGGTGATAACAAGCATCTAGTTATTTTCCCCAACTTAATGGAAATCACTTAGTGTAATGTTTGCTCCATGTTTGAAATAAACACACGTTGTATGGTTCACTTGTTTCCTTCAGTCCCTATTTAGTTTTTCTTTTATTAAAAATGCCTGCTGGATATTGTCAGATGCCTGTTTGGCACATTGATATATTTTTCTTCCTGAATTTATTAATGTGATAAGGTGAATTTTTGTCATTAAGACAGCCTGATACTGATGCAAAACAAACAGGCAGACCAATAGAAAAAAATAAAGAGCTCTGAAATAGAAAAAGTCAATTGCTCATAGATGTATGGGTTTATTTATAGATTCTTAATTCTATTACACTGATTTATATGTCTACCTTTAGGCCAGTAGTACAGTATATTTATTACTGGGGCAGTGTAGTAAGTCTTTTACAGATTGTTTTGCCTATTCTGGGTCCCTTACATTTCTATATGAAATTGAAAATCAACTTGTTAATTTTTGCAAAAAAAAAAAAAAGCAGGCTGGATTTTGATAGGCATTGCATTGAACCTGTAGATCAATTTGAGGATTGTTGGCATCTTAACAATATTAAGTCTTCCAATGAACATGAGACATCGTTCCATTTACTTAGCTTTTCTTTAATTTATTTCAATCTAATAATTTTGTAGAAGGAACTTTTTTATGGGGTAGTCTTTGGCAATATTCCATCTCCTATCACACTGTGATGCCTCTTTATGGCATTCATGGTATCTTTAGGTATTTTTCTTGGAAAATATAATAGAGCTGATATTCAAATTGACTTGGGTTTAATGCAATCTCTTAAGAACTATAGGATCATAGGAAAATTAAATCACTTTCTGTGCCCCAATATCATCGTCTTTAAAATGGAGAAAATGCCTGCTTCAGGATTCCTGTAGGGAATCAATAAGTATTGGAAAGTGTCTGCATCCTTCTGGCACATGGTGCTTATTTAATAAATGCTACTCTCCTTTAGATCTCTGGCTGACATACAGAAGAAATCTTTCCTTAAGATGAGTGCTAATGGATAATGGGAAAACCAATCGCTGATACTGTGTTACCCTTGGAGGTAGTAGATACAACTTTCTTAAAGTAATAGTCACATCAAGAATCATCTGGGGGAGATTTTAGGACATGTGCCTTTCCAATCACACACTACAGACCACACACACACAATTTCATGAATTGTTCACTACACACATAGTTAAGAATTACATACATGTGAAAGGTAAAAATAACTCTTTACCTAAAGATAGTGCCATCTGAGGTGAGGAGGCAAGAAATAAAAAGTAAGTAATTTGTAGCTGTCGTGAAGGTCATACCTGTTAGTATCTTTTCAAGGGAATTACCCCCAAATATACGAGATGAGGCTTCAGAGGAAGAAGCGATCGAATATGGACTGGACTGATCTACAAGGCTTCAAGTAAGTAAGATGAACTTCGCCTTGGAGTTGGGTAGCCTTAGATAGGAAGAGTAACTGGGAAGGAAAGAAAGGCACGAAGTAAAAGAGAATTTGTGTGAGTTTTCACGCCCAACCATAGGCAGTTACAAAGCTTTCCCTGGCTTCATGAGGTAAAGCTTCTCTCCCCATGCTAGACTCAGGGCTCAGTCACAGCACCACAGCCTCTGAGGGAAGCAGCGCTCAATGACAGATCCCTCTGGCCAGTCACCCACTTCATGTATTTGCATTTCTAACCCTGTGCCTTCATTCCTAGGTCTCTTTATCTCAGGCCTTGGACAGAAGTCCTCTTCAGGAGCTCTTGCCCAGGCCTCCTTATCAGGAGAGGAGGGGAAAATATTAAAGACACTTCCCCACTCTGACTTAGTACCCAAGACTTTTCCACTCTGAGCTCTTCTCCATACCTCTCCCCTGCATCACCTCAGGGTCTGTAAAAATGTCAGAGCCCTTTTGTTCCAGACTCCCTCCACAGTAAGATGACCCTCGCATGTGCACTGATCACCTGACCCTCTGTGGGTGCATAGTTCCATGGGGAAAAATGGAACAGGTGCATCAGCACTTGCTTCGATTTTAGCCTCTTGCTCATACTATCACAGAGAGTGATGAAATCCTGAACACTTTCATTTGGGGGCTCATGGCTTTAATGGGCTACTCCAGCATCTAGCAGCTCAGCCGTCTCTCCAAGTTCAGCTGAACTCTTGATAATAAGAGCAACTTGTCCTGACAAAATGTGCAAAAGAGAACATTTCTTGGAAGGATGTGAGATAGCTTGGAAAATTAAGGAAACGCTGTGGAACCAAACTTCTGAAAGGATAGAGGGCATAGACTCCTAGGGAGTAAGATCTAATTAACAGTATCTCAGGGATCACTTTCTGAATGAATCAGGCCCACTCTTTGTGTTTAGTACTTATATAACTTTATTCTGAGTGAAAATTCCAGACAGAAAGGGTTTGGGCAAATTAGAGCCACATTCCCACTTTGAGTACCTTGTCTGATGGTCTACCAAGCTTCTATTCAATAGGGGTTGGATTGTTCCCCAGAAAAACATTGGCTACTGGAAGAGGAATGGGCTTCCCAGGTGGCATTAGTGGTAAAGAACTCGCCTGCCAATGCAATATATGTAAGAGACCCTGGCTCAATCCCTGGGTCAGGAAGATCCCCTGGAGGAGGGCATGACAACCCACTCCAGTATTCTTGCCTGGAGAATCCCATGGACAGAGGAGCCTGACCAGCTATAGTCCATGGGATGACAAAGAGTCAGACAAAACTGAAATGACTTAGCACACATGCACCAGAAGAGGATGACTGGATCCTAGTAGCAAAATAAACCCCTGTGTATTGTAGGGAGGCATTTGGAGGAATAGTAAAGGATTCTAGTTTTCCAGGGCCAATGGGATTCATGTAGAACAGTAGGGAAAATACTAGGAATATCAGAGACGTATTGTGGGGAATCTTACAAGTTAGACAAAGGACTTTAATGTGTATCGCACAGCCACAGGGGGGCCATTGAAAATACTTTGTCAGTGAAGCAACATGATAAAAGTAATCATTTAGGAACATTTCCCTGGTAACATGAGGATAAACTGGGGAGGAAAGGGAAGCAAACTAGGAGGTTACTAGGCGAGAACAGGCACGAAGTATTGTTAGCTCCTGAAAGAAGATGAATGGAAAGAAATAGCTAGCCATTGCGAAGGTAGGTTTTGGCAATTAACTGGTTGGAAGAGAGAGTCAAGATGAAGCCTGACCAAGAGATATATTGGGAAGTGAGAAAGAAAACCTTGTTTTAGTTAAGAAGAAAACCTCAGCTGCTCCATCCATCAAATACAGTGAGCTAGATCTTTCAGGTGACTTCTCACTCTCAATTTTTCTGAGCATATGAGTTTTGTTTCAGACATATCTGTAGATATATTAGGCTTGCGCATGCAGTATTGAAACACATAGGCTTGTTCTCTGAGGGTTAGGACTGGCTCTATTATTCAGTCATTTCATTTTGCTTTCTGTCCCTAGACAATTCTTGGTCAAGAAATGGTTGTGCTATTCCCTGCTATCCCACAGGAACAGGGGCATGGTTCCTTACATTTGTGTATCTCTTTGCAGATGGAATACTCTTCACATTCATAATGTATGATGCATTTCACTCTGTGCGGTAAGCAGGATGGTAATATAAGCATCTTATTGGTGGCAAAACGAGACCTTATTAGATGAGATGACTTGTCCAAAGCCACACAGTCAGCAGGTGGAGTTAGGATTACGATTCAGTTATTCTGCTTTAGCCCAGGACTATTATACTATACCAGCTATGAAAGAGTCATGGCCTTTGAAGAAATTAAGACTTTTTGAAGAATTTAAATTTGAAGAAATAAACGATGAGCTGGCAGAATGTTATAGCAAATGAAACTATTATAAGCATTTGTGCCCTTGAAAATCAGATCTGCCTGCTTTCTTTTCAAAAGTCAGAATGTAGATTAAACAGAAGAAGGAGATGTGTGCATTATAGAATGATTTCTGTGAGCTAGCTTCAATAATTTACATTCTATTTCACTTCTCCCTAACACAACCACATATTTCAATGAAACTAAGCACCCTTCAAAACTGGGTATTTAAAAAGAAGCTTATGTTGAAAGGACTGATGAAAATGGAAAGATATAAAAAATGAGACAAACTATTCAATATATCTGTCTCATTCATTATCCTTTGGCTGAAGTATGGAACACTCTTAAGGTTTGGGCACATGCCACCACACAGATGAATTTTGCCCCTGGTGGACAATGTCAATGGCTCCTATTAAACCATGGCTCAGCTGCATTAGTACCCTGATAGCCCCTGTTTCTCACTTTTTTGTCTATTCCAGGGAGCACTAGTGTATAGTAGAGTTGATGCTCAGGGCATTAATGTTTGTAATACTTTTTACAATTTCTGCCTATCACAGTAGAGCCAGCTTCCCACTGGTCTTTCTCCCCCAAGCCTGGAACTCTCTAGAAGTGGAGAGAAGCACTTATGATTCATTGATGTATTGCCTCCTAAAATACAGACAAAGGAGAGTGAGGGTTCAGCTACATTGTCTCCTTTAAGGAGAAAGTTTTTTTTAAAAACTCAAAACGTTCCTCAATGGGTCATGCTGACCTGTACAAAGTTATCTTTTGAACCCTCAGGTATTTTGAAAGGACATTTCAAAAAAACATGCTAATAAAATCTAAGCATCAGTCTAGCCTTTATTTGTTACAAAAGAGGGAAACTCATGTACAGAATCTCAAACATGCTTCCCCATTCTTTACACCAACCCTTAAGATCAGATAATCACAAACAACTTTCAGAGTCGTCTGCTACTGTCCATCAGTCCATCTATCTCATAAAGGCAGAGGCAGAGCAACTGTCCTCTTGAGCCACTGCTTTTATCTTCAAATCTCACAAATTCTGGCTAAGAAAAGGGCCAACAGAACAAACTAGGTGTCACAGAATGCTGATTATACGTGTGTTTACCCTTAAGTTGTCTGTCTTTGTGTATAGTAGTGGTGGAGGCAGGGAGTGAGTCAATAGATACAATATTTTCTATTATAATTATTTCTTCCCATAAATGCTTTTTTCTTAAACCTCTGGCACTTGTTACAATATGTCTGCTAGCGAGTACTCATAGATATCAAAAATGAATTAGCAAAAGTGTAAAACAGGTACTAACTGAAAAAATGCTAGCAAAACCTTATCCACAACATCTCAAATGACTGCAGCTTTGAAGAGTTTGGTAAAATTTTCCAAGTTCGTTTTTCAGGCAAGTTTTTCCTCAACATATGCATTTATGATTACTCTTAGCTTGAGACCCTTTTGAGAACTTTCATCAAAGTCAGTGTTCTATCTTCTGCTAAGTTCAGTTCAGTTCAGTCGCTCAGTTGTGTCTGACTCTTTGCGACCCCATGAATTGCAGCACGCCAGGCCTCTCTGTCCATCATCAACTCCCGGAGTCTACCCAAACCCATGTCCATCGAGTCGGTGATGCCATCCAACCATCTCATCCTCTGTCGTCCCCTTCTCCTCCCGCCCCCAATCCTACCCAGCATTAGGGTCTTTTCCAATGAGTCACCCCTTCGCATGAGGTGGCCCAAGTATTGGAGTTTCAGCTTCAACATCAGACCTTCCAATGAACACCCAGGATTGATCTCTGTTAGGATGGATTGATTGGATCTCCTTGCAGTCCAAGGGACTCTCAAGAGTCTTCTCCAACACCACAGTTCAAAAGCATTGATTCTTCGGCGCTCAGCTTTCTTCACCGTCCAACTGTCACATCCATACATGACCACTGGAAAAACCATAGCCTTGACTAGACGGACTTTTGTTGGCAAAGTAATGTCTCTGCTTTTAAATATGCTATCTAGGTTGGTCATAACCTTCCTTCCAAGGAGTAAGCGTTTTTTAATTTCATGGCTGCAGTCACCATCAGCAGTGATTCTGGAGCCCAAAAAAATAAAGTCTGACACTGTTTCCACTGTTTCCCCATCTATTTCCCATGAAGTGATGGGACCAGATGCCATGATCTTAGTTTTCTGAACGCTGAGCTTTAAGCCAACTTTTTCACTCTCCTCTTTCACCTTCATCAAGAGGCTCTTTAGTTCTTCTTCACTTTCTGCCATAAGGGTGGTGTCATCTGCATATCTGAGGTTATTAATATTTCTCCTGGCAATCTTGACTCCAGCTTGTGCTTCTTGCAGCCCAGCGTTTCTCATGATGTACTCTGCATATAAGTTAAATAAGCAGGGTGACAATATACAGCCTTGACATACTCCTTTTCCTATTTGGAACCAGTCTGTTGTTCCATGTCCAGTTCTAACTGTTGCTTCCTGACCTGCATACAGGTTTCTCAAGAGGCAGGTCAGGTAGTCTAGTATTCCCATCTCTTTCAGAATTTTCCACAGTTTATTGTGATCCACACAGTCAAAGGCTTTGGCATAGTCAATAAAGCAGAAATAGATGTTTTTCTGGAACTCTCTTGCTTTTTTGATGATCCAGCGGATATTGGCAATTTGATCTCTGGTTCCTCTGCCTTTTCTAAAACCAGCTTGAACATCTGGAAGTTCACAGTTCACGTATTGCTGAAGCCTGGCTTGGAGAATTTTGAGCATTACTTTACTAGCATGTGAGATGAGTGCAATTGTGCGGTAGTTTGAGCATTCTTTGGCATTGCCTTTCTTTGGGAATGGAATGAAAACTGACCTTTTCCAGTCCTGTGGCCACTGCTGAGTTTTCCACATTTGCTGGCATATCGAGTGCAGCACTTTCACAGCATCATCTTTGAGGATTTGAAATAGCTCAACTGGAATTTCATCACCTCCACTAGCTTTGTTCGTAGTGATGCTAAGGCCCACTTGACTTCACATTCCAGGATGTTTGGCTCTAGGTGAGTGATCACACCATCATGATTATCTGGGTCGTGAAGATCTTTTTTGTACAGTTTTTCCGTGTATTCTTGCCACCTCTTCTTAATATCTTCTGCTTCTGTTAGGTCCATACCATTTCTGTCCTTTATCGAGCCTATCTTTGCATGAAATGTTCCTTTGGTATCTCTAATTTTCTTGAAGAGATCTCGAGTCTTTCCCAATCTGTTATTTTCCTCTATTTCTTTGCACTGATCGCTGAGGAAGGCTTTCTTATCTCTCCTTGCTATTCTTTGGAACTCTGCATTCAGATGGGAATATCTTTCCTTTTCTCCTTTGCTTTTTGCTTCTCTTCTCTTCCCAGCTATCTGTAAGGCCTCCTCAGACAGCCATTTTGCTTTTTTGCATTTCTTTTCCATGGGGATTTTCTTGATCCCTGTCTCCTGTACAATGTCATGAACCTCTGTCCATAGTTCATCAGGCACTCTGTCTATCAGGTCTAGTCCCTTAAATCTATTTGTCACTTCCACTGTATACTCATAAGGGATTTGATCTAGGTCATACCTGAATGAACTAGTGGTTTTCCCTACTTTCTTCAATTTAAGTGAATTTGGCAATAAGCAGTTCATGATCTGAGCCACAGTCTGCTCCTGATCTTGTTTTTGCTGACTGTATAGAGCTTCTCCATCTTTGGCTGCAAAGAATATAATCAATCTGATTTCGGTGTTGACCATCTGGTGATGTCCACGTGTAGAGTCTTCTCTTGTGTTGTTGGAATAGGGTGTTTGCTATTACCAGTGAGTTCTCGTGGCAAAACTCTATTAGCCTTTGCCCTGCTTCATTCTGTACTCCAAGGCCAAACTTGCCTGTTACGCCAGGTGTTTCTTGACTTCCTACTTTTGCATTCCAGTCCCCTATAATGAAAAGGACATCTTTTTTGGGTGCTAGTTCTGAAAGGTCTTGCAGGTCTTCATAGAACCGTTCAACTTCAGCTTCTTCGTCGTTACTGGTCGGGGCATAGACTTGGATTACTGTGATATAGAATGGTTTGCCTTGGAAACGAACAGAGATCATTCTATCATTTTTGAGATTGCATCCAAGTACTGCATTTTGGACTCTTTTGTTGACCATGATGGCTACTCCATTTCTTCTAAGGGATTCTTGCCCACAGTAGTAGATATAATGGTCATCTGAGTTAAATTCACCCATTCCAGTCCATCTTAGTTCGCTGATTCCTGGAATGTCGACGTTCACTCTTGCCATCTCCTGTTTGACCACTTCCAATTTGCCTTGATTCATGGACCTGACATTCCAGGTTCCTATGCAATATTGCTCTTTACAGCATTGGACTTTGTGTCTATCACCAGTCACATCCACAGTATCGGTATCGTTCGGTATCGTTTTTGCTTTGGCTCCATCCCATCATTCTTTCTGGAGTTATATCTCCACTGATCTCCATTAGCATATTGGGCACCTACTGACCTGGGGAGTTTATCTTTCAGTGTCCTATCTTTTTGCCTTTTCATACTGTTCATGGGGTTCTCAAGGCAAGAATACTGAAGTGGTTTGCCATGCCCTTCTCCAGTGGACCACATTCTGTCAGACCTCTCCACCATGACCCATCCATCTTGGGTGGCCCCACACGGCATGGCTTAGTTTCCTTGAGATAGACAAGGCTGTGATCCGTGTGATCAGATTAGCTAGTTTTCTATAATTTTAGTTTCAGTGTGTCTGCCCTCTGATGCCCTCTCACAACACTTACCGTCTTACTTGGGTTTCTCTTACCTTGGGCCTTTGGTAATTTCTCTCGACGCCGCCCCCGGCCCCCGGCCCCCGGCCCCGCCTAGTCCCTGTCGGCCACCGCCCCTGGCCCCCAGCCCCGCCTAGCCCCTCTCTGCCCCGCCTCCGGCTCCCGGCCCCTGGCTCCGCCTAGCTCCTCTCAGCCTCGCTCCCGCGCCGCGCCGTCGCAGGCGCCTCGCTCCCGCCCCGGGCCGTCGCAGGCGCCTCGCTCCCGCCCCGGGCCGTCGCAGGCGCCTCGCTCCCGCCCCGGGCCGTCGCAGCCCCCTCGCTCCCGCCCCGGGCCGTCGCAGCCCCCTCGCTCCCGCCCCGGGCCGTCGCAGCCCCCTCGCTCCCGCGCCGGGCCGTCGCAGCCGCCTCGCTCCCGCGCCGGGCCCTCGCAGCCGCCTCGCTCCTGCGCCGGGCCCTCGCAGCCATCTTCTGCTAAAAGCTCTACCCTGAAAGAAAAGAGTAAGTATTTTGTCCCAAGTATGAACAGACTGAATCTGATGAACTAATTTGAGGAGTGGAAATGATACTTCACTTAAACTAGGCTTCTGCATTTCTTTTTTAATTTATTTAAACCTATCCCCAGAACCTGAGTTCCAATGAACTGAGCCCACGTGAAGTGCCAGGCTGTTTGGTGGAAATATAATAGAACCCCAGACTTGGAGAAGGCAATGGCACCCCACTCCAGTACTCTTGCCTGGAAAATCCCATGGACGGAGGAGCCTGGCGGGCTGCAGTCCATGGGGTCACTGAGTCGGACACGACTGAGCGGCTCCACTTTCACTTTTCATTTTCATGCCCCGGAGAAGGAAATGGCAACCCACTCCAGTACTCTTGCCTGGAGAATCCCAGGGACGGGGGAGCCTGGTGGGCTGCCGTCTATGGGGTCGCACAGAGTCGGACACGACTGACGCGACTTAGCAGCAGCAGCAGCAGACAGGGCATGGCCCCTATGTTCAAGACCCTCAGTCTACTGGGAAATACAAAAACAAAAGCAAATAATTCTAATACAGTAAAAATGATACCTTGGAGAACAGAGATATGTTCCAAGCACTATATGTACCAAACAGAAAAGGTACAAATCTACTTAGATGGGAGTAAGGAAAAGCTTTCCTGAAGAGGAGATATTTACTTGAGATATGATTAGGAGCTTTTCAAACAAAGCAAATTGAGTAAAGACAATGTGAAAAGAGTAAAAACTGATGTGAAGTTAAGAGCCAAATATATGGGGCAAAATAAAAAATTCAAAAAAGCCCACTGATTTACAGCTTAATCATATGAGCACAATGAATATTTAGAGACTGTATGATATAAAAAGAACAATCAGAATAAGCTATTATGTCTTCCTGAATCTCATTTAAAACCTAATTAGATCTGATGGGAAGCTGGCAGAGTCCTGTCTGAGTGGAAGGAGATAGATCTGTCAGTATTAAAAAAAATAATAACGAAAAGTCAGCTTCTTTCTCTACAAGCCCAGCATTTATCTTTAAACTCCATTTTGCAACGTTAGGAGAGTAGACACTTGTGTTAGAAGAGACATTCTGGTTCATACATTTTTTTAGTGTATTTTCCTCTGATCCATAAAACTACTGTTTGGGGTATGGGCAAATAAAACAAGTATTCTTATCCATTTTACTCATATATTGAGTTGGTTCTTCTGTAAGATATTATGGAAAAACCTGAATGAACTTTTTGGATAACCCAATATAAACTAAGCTCAGAGAAGTAAAATCCTTATCAGACATCACAGAGCATGTCAGTTTGCAGAGTCAGAACCAAAGCTCAGATCTTATGATACTAAGTTCTCTGCTATGTCACATACTTTATCAAAATCTGCAACCAATGTACAGAGCAAATTATGCCATAAAATTGTAATTGTACTTATATTGTTCTTCAATCACATCAATTAATTAAAATAGTTCACTTCTTCACAGTAAACCTATTTATAATCATATCCACCTTGAGAGACATGCAGGCATGAGGTAACTTTTTTTCCATGAAGCCATATAGTGGAAAATTTAGTATTCTTTTTCTACCTTGCTTATTACCCTGTGGGGCTGACTTACATAGACTTACATCAATAAACTCTCTTGCCTTCAACTTCTTGTTGGGTTTGGCCAATGGGAGACAATGACAAGTAGGAGAAAAGATGAAAGTGAGATTGGAGTGTACTCCCCTGCCTTCCTCACTACTGGCCAACAGTGGGATGACAATGTCCCTCTATGAAAGGCCACAGCTCCTGTCCCATGACCCTTTCCATATTACTATAGGCACACCTCATTTTGTCATGCTTCACTTTATTGTGCTTTGCAGATACTACATTTTTTACAAAGTGAAGCTGTGAGGCAACCCTGCATCCAGCAAGTCTATAATCACCATTTTTCCATCAGCATTTACTCACTTTGTGTCTCTGGTTCACATTTTGGTAATTGTCACAATATATCACACTTTTTACTATTATTATATTTGTTATGGTGATCTCTCATCAGTGATATCTGATGTTACTTTTGTCATTGTTTTGAGTACACTAACTGTGCTCATATAAGATGGTGAACTTGAGTCACATGTCTCTCACTTTAGATCAAAAACCTAGAAATGACTAAGCTTAGGGAGAAGGGCGCATCAGAAGCCAAGAGGCTGAAAATTTGGTGTCTGTGACAAATAGTTAGCCAAGTTGTGAATGCAAAGGAGGACTTCTTGAAGGAAATTAAAAGTGCTACTCCAGTAAACACACAAATGATAAGAATGTGAAGCAGCCTTATTGCTGATGTGGAAGAGGTTTCACTGATCTAGATAGAAGATCAAAGCAGCCACAACCTTCCCTTAAGCCAAAGCCTGGTTCAAAACAAGGTCCTAACTCTCTCCAATTCTATGAAGGCTGAGAGAGGTGAGGAAGCTATAGAAGAAAAGTTTAAATCTAGCTAAGGTTGGTTTACAAGGTTTAAGGAAAGATGCTTTCTCCATAACATAAAAGTAAAACATGAAGCAGCAACTACTGATGTAGAAGCTTCAGCAAGTTATCCAGAAGATCTAGTTAAGATAACTAACGAAGGTGGCTACACTAAATAACACAGTTTCAACGAAATGAAACAGCCTTCTTTTTTTTTTTTTATAAATTTATTTATTTTAGTTGGGGGCTAATTACTTTACAATATTGTAATAGTTTTTGCCATACATTGACATGAATCAGCCATGGGTTTACATGTGTTCCCCTTCCTGGACCCCCCACCCACCTCCCTCCCCATCCCATCCTTCTGGATCATCCCATTGCCCCAGCCCTGAGCCCTTGTCACATGCATCGAACATGGAATGGTGTTCTGTTTCACATATGATCATATACATGTTTCAATGCTATTCTCCCAGAACGTCCCACCCTCACCTTCTCCCTCAGAGTCCATAAAATTGTTCCATGCATCTGTGTCTCTTATTCTGTCTCGCAACAGCCTTCTATTGGAAGAAGATGCCATGTAAGACTCTTTTTATTTTTTTGCGTGGTTTTAATGGTCTTTATTATGTTTTTAAATTTATTTATTTTAATTGGAGGCTAATTATTTTACAATATTGTAGTGGTTTTTGCCATACATTGACATGAATCAGCCATGGGTGTACCTGTGTTCCCCTTCCTTAACCCCTTCCCACCTCCCTCCTCATCCCATCCCTCAGGGTCATCCCAGTGCACCAGCCCTGAGCAACCTGTCTCATGCATCGAACCTGGACTGGAGACCTGTTTCACATATGATAATATACATATTTCAACGCTATTCTCTCAAATCATCCCACCCTTGCCTTCTCCCACAGAGTCCAAAAGTCTGTTCTTTACATCTGTGTCTCTTTCACTGTCTCCCATATAGGATTATCATTACCATGTTTCTAAATTCCATATATATGCACTAGTATACTGTATTGGTGTTTTTTTTTTTTTCTGGCTTACTTCACTTTGTATAATAGGCTCCAGTTTCATCCACCTCATTACAACTGATTCAAATGTATTCTTTTTTAATGGCTGAGTAATATTCCATGGTGTATATGTACCACAGCTTTCTTATCCATTCGTCTGCTGAAGGGCATCTAAGTTGCTTCCATGTCCTAGCTATCATAAATAGTGCTGTGATGAACATTGGGGTACACGTGTCTCTTTCAATTCTGGTTTCCTCAGTGTGTATGCCCAGCAGTGGGATTGCTGGGTCATATGGCAGCTCTATTTCCAGTTTTTTAAGGAATCTCCACACTGTTTTCCATAGTGGCTGTACTAGTTTGTATTCCTACCAACAGTGTAAGAGGGTTCCCTTTTCTCTGTACCCTGTCCAGCATTTATTGTTTGTAGACTTTTGGATAGCAGCCATTCTGACCAGCGTGAAATGGTACCTAATTGTGGTTTGATTTGCATTTCTCTGGTAATGAGTGATGTTGAGCATCTTTTCATGTGTTTGTTAGCCATCTGTATGTCCTCTTTGGAGAAATGTCTGTTTAGTTCTTTGACCCATTTCTTGATTGGGTCGCTTATTTTTCTGGATTGAGCTGTACGAGTTGCTTGCATATTTTTGAGATTAATTCTTTGTCAGTTGCTTCATTTGCTATTATTTTCTCCCATTCTGAAGGCTGTCTTTTCACCTTGCTTATAGTTTCCTTTGTTGTGCAACAGCTTTTAAAAGTTTAATTAGGTCCCATTTGTTTATTTTTGCTTTTATTTCCATTACTCTTGGAGGTGGGTCATAGAGGATCCTGCTGTGGTTTATGTTGGAGAGTGTTTTGCCTATGTTTTCCTCTAGGAGTTTTGTAGTTTCTGGTCTTATATTTAGATCTTTAATCTATTTTGAGTTTATTTTTGTGTATGGTGTTAGAAAGTGTTCTAGTTTCATTCTTTTATAAGTTGTTGACCAGTTTTTCCAGCACCACTTGTTAAAGAGATTGTCCTTTCTCCACTGTATATGCTTGCCTCCTTTGTCAAAGATAAGGTGTCCATAGGTGCATGGATTTATCCTGGGCTTTCTATTTTGTTCCCTTGATCTATATTTCTATCTTTGTGCCAGTACCATACTGTCTTGATGACTGTAGCTTTGTAGTATAGTCCAAAGTCATTCAGCTTGATTCCTCCAGTTCCATTCTTCTTTCTCAAGATTGATTTGGCTATTCGAGGTTTTTTGTATTTCCATACACATTGTGAAATTATTTGTTCTAGTTCTGTGAAAAATACCATTGGTAGCTTGATAGGGATTGAATTGAATGTATACATTGCTTTGGGTAGTATACTCATTTTCACTATATTGATTCTTCCAATCCATGAACACGGTATATTTCTCCATCTGTTTGTGTCCTCTTTGATTTCTTTCACCACTGTTTTATAGTTTTCTATATATAGGTCTTTTGTTTCTTTAGGTGGATTTATTACTAAGTAATTTATTCTTTTCGTTGGAATGATGAATGGAATGTTTCTTTAATTTCTCTTTCTGTTTTCTCATTGTTAGTGTATAGGAATGCAAGCTATTTCTGTGTGTTAATTTTATATCTTGCAGCATTGCTATATTCATTGATTAGCTCTAGTAATTTTCTGGTGGTGTCTTTAGGGTTTTCTATGTAGAGGATCATGTCATCTGCCAACAGTGAGAGTTTTACTTCTTCTTTTCCTATCTGTATTCCTTTCATTTCTTTTTCAGCTCTTATTACTGTGGCCAAAACTTCCACAACTATGTTGAATAGTAGTGGTGAAAGTGGTCACCCTTGCCTTGTTCCTGACTTTAGGGGAAATGCTTTCAATTTTTCACCATTGAGGATAATGTTTGCTGTGGGTTTGTCATATATAGCTTTTATTATGTTGAGGTATGTTCCTTCTATTCCTGCTTTCTGGAGGGTTTTTATCATAAATGGATGTTGAATTTTGTCAAAGGCTTTTTCTGTATCTATCGAGATAATCATATGGTTTTTATCTTTCAATTTGTTAATGTGGTGTATTACATTGATTGATTTGTGGATATTAAAGAAACCTTGCATCCCTGGGATAAAGCCCCCTTGGTCATGATGTATGATCTTTTTAATATGTTGTTGGATTCTGTTTGCTAGAATTTTATTAAGGATTTTTGCATCTATGTTCATCAGTGATATTGGCCTGTAGTTTTCTTTTTTTGTGGCATCTTTGTCTAGTTTTGGGTTGTTGTGTTTTCATTTTCATTCATTTCTATGCATATTTTGATTTTTTTAAATTTTTTCTATGATTTGTTGGTTATTCAAAAGTGTGATGCCATGATCTTAGTTTTCTGAATGTTGAGCTTTAAGCCAACTTTTTCACTCTTCTCTTTCACTTTCATCAACAGGCTCTTTAGTTCTTCTTTGCTTTCTGCCATAAGGGTGGTGTCATCTGTATATCTGAGGTTATTGATACTTCTCCTGACAATCTTGATTCCAGCTTGTGCTTCTTGCAGCCCAGCGTTTCTCATGATGTACTCTGCATGTAAGTTAAATAAGCAGGGTGACAATATACAGCCTTGACGTACTCCTTTTCCTATTTGGAACCAGTCTGTTGTTCCATGTCCAGTTCTAACTGTTGCTTCCTGACCTGCATATAGGTTTCTCAAGAGGCAGGTCAGGTAGTCTAGTATTCCCATCTCTTTCAGAATTTTCCACAGTTTATTGTGATCCACACAGTCAAAGGCTTTGGCATAGTCAATAAAGCAGAAATAGATGTTTTTCTGGAATTCTCTTGCTTTTTTGATGATCCAGCAGATGTTGGCAATTTGATTTCTGCCTTTTCTAAAACCAGCTTGAACATCTGGAAGTTCAAGGTTCATGTTTTTCCAAAGCCTGGCTTGGAGAATTTTGAGCATTACTTTACTAGCGTGTGAGATGAGTGCAATTGTACGGTAGTTTGAGCATTCTTTGGCATTGCCTTTCTTTGGGATTGGAAGAAAACTGACCTTTTCCAGTCCTGTGGCCACAAGGGTTTTACATATTCATTTAGGTGGGCGTGGACTGACAGTTTTTATTGATTGTTGCAAGTTACATAACAACAGGTTCTATTGCACCTGTCTTTCCCAGAATTCAGTCTGTTATAATCAGATGTATATACGCATAGAGTATTTATGAACCCTTTGAGGACACAGCTGTGCATCAAGAGTACATGTGTGGCAGTTGGAGAAGCTCCTGCGGTTAGTTTGTATCCACTGTGTGCCTAGGGCGCATGGGCTGGAGTTGGACCAGTGGAAAAGTCTCTGTGGTTATTTTGTAGCATATCTGTGAGCTTTCCAGGGCCACACTGGGGCGTGTCTGAGGTGGGTTTTAGAGACCAGCTTGAATCTTTTTCAGCTAAGCCACCTCTTGTTGCTCATGCCTGACTTCCTACCTAACAGAGGTATGTACTTTTTTTTTTTTAGACGTAAAGACGTAATGCTATCACTACAATATGGCATAAGCCAAACTTTTACATGCACTGGGAAATCAAAAAAATCCACGACTCACATTATGGCGATACTTGCCTTATTGCAATGGTCTCGAGTCAAACCGACAATATGTCTGAGCTATTTCTGTATGCTTTCTTGGTACCAATAATCATTCTCTCCTTTACCCCTTCAAACCTAGGGTTGGCAACAGCTCCTGTTGTTATCCCTGGGGTATCTCACAATTCTATGTCGCTCTTCCTAAACCCTCCCACAGTTTTGTAAATAGTCCCTATGCTAATTCTTTCTCACATTATCCAAGAAGAGTGTGCCATCTGCCTCCTGCTTGGACCCTGGCTGATAAAGCCCCTAACTTTTCTTGTTTCTTCATATCTGTCTTTTCATACAAGCTCCTGGTTTTCTAATAACCATCCTATATTCACTGAGGCATTCTCGTCCTCACTGTCACCCCAGATCCCCATATTCCAGTCAGTGCTAGCTAGCTTTTAGTTATGGAAGCATTCATATGAATATTTCTGTCAGATGTGTTTAGTGTTTAAGGGAGTAACCCTTGAGTCCCTAAAGAGCTATGGAGTTGTTGGTGCTTAAAATGTAATTGCACTAGAGTCATGGCAAGAGTCATGACACATTTCACAAATATGGCATATTTGTGATAGACATATCTATCTCAGCTGGACGTAGGTTTGTTAACAATTTTCAGCTTTAAGTGATTGATAGTGCACTAGTAAGTCCAAGCTGTACTATTTAATCATGATGACCATGCATCCTAGAAACTGGTTTTGTCACTTGGACACAGTGCCTTTCTCAACACAGGTTATTTTCTTGAAAGAAAGAGAAAACCAACAGTGGATTCTTATGCAAAAAATATTCACAGATGGGAAGAGAGCTGTTATTTTAAGTGCTAATATTGCCAGGGACTCGCAGCATAAATTGACTTCTCTGTGGCTACTTTTTCCCCCTACATTTAAAACTAGAACCCTTTGGATATGGGTTACTGTGTTGCAACTTAGCAACTGCAACTCAGGCAAAAGAATCTTTACAATAATCAGAGAGCTATTGGGAACAATTATCTATTTAGTAGAGTAAAGCCTGTATATGTACTTGCCCATGGAAGAGCTCAAATGAGCATGAACTTTTGAACAATGAGATTTTTCTGTCTTAACCCTGAATGGTATTTTTTTAATTGAAGTATAGTTGATTTGCAATGTTGTGTTAGTTTCTGATGTACCTCAAAGTGATTCAATTACACATATATATTCATTTTCATATTCTTTTCCATTATAGGTTATTATTATAAGATATTAAATATAGTTCCCTGGGCTATAGAGTAGGACCTCGTTGTTTATCTATTTTCTATATAGTAGTGTGTATATTTTAATCCCAAATTCCTAATTTATCCTTCCCCCTCCCTTTCCCTTCTGGTTACCATAAATTTGTTTTCTATGTCTGTGTGTCTATCTTTGTTTTGTACATAAGTTCACTTGTATCATATTTTAGATTCCACATATAAGTGATATCATATGGTAATTGTCTTTGCCTGACCTACTTCATTTAGTATGATAATCTCTAGATCCATCTGTGTAGCTGCAAATGGCATTATTTCATTTTTTTTTAAGGCTAAGTAGTGTATATATACCACATCTTGTGTATGCATTTATCTGTCAGTGGACACTTAGGTTACTACCATGTCTTAGCTAATGTAAATAGTGCTACTATGAATGTTGGGATGTGTTTATTTTTTCGAACTAGAGTTTTCTCTAGATATATGCCCCAAAGCGGGATCATTGGATTGTATGGTAACTCTGTTTATAGTTTTGAAAGGAACCTCCATACTGTTTTCCATAGTGGCTGCACCAACTTACACTCCCACCAACAGTGTAGGAGGGTTCCCTTTTCTCTACATCCTCTCCAGCATTTGTTATTTGTAGGCTATTTAATGATGGACGTTCTGACTGGTGTGAGATGATACCTCATTGTAGTTTTCATTTGCATTTCTCTGATAACTAGCGATGTTGAGCATCTTTTTGTGTGCCTATTGGCCATCTATGGAGAAGGGAATAGCAACCCAGTATTCTTGCCTGGAGAATCCCATGGACAGAGGAGCCTAGTGGGCTACAGTCTACAGAGTCGGACACAACTAAGTGACTGTCACTGGCTATCTATATGTCTTACTGAGTAGTGTTTCTGAAATCTTACCCCAGAATACAGAGAAAGTTAGAGCAAATATGTCAAAAACAAACATACTTGTTTAGTATTAGAAAACATTGTTCTTTTTTTAAATTAATTTTTATTGGCCTATGCTTGATTTACAATGTAGTATTAGTTTCTGCTGTACATAAAAGTGAATCAAATATATATCTATATATGTATATATATAGATATATATATATATCCCTTCTTTTTAAGAGTTTTTCCCATATAGGTCATTACAGAGTATTGAGTAGAGTTCCTTGTGCTATACAGTAGGTTCTTATTAGTGGCATCAGTTCTTTTTGTTGGATTTACTGATGAGCTCTGTGAAACAACCTCTCAACTGATTCAAATAACTCTTAGGTTTTGCTGTTATTGTCCACTACATTGACCATTTATCTAAATTACTAGTTGTGGAGGTTTTCTGTAGAAGAGGTTAAGTTCTGGCAAACTCTAGTGGGTGGAGGAAAGCAACGTAGTTAGCTTTGTAATGAACATCCACAAACGATCACCAGAAACAAAGTGAGATGGTAAAGGGATTCTTAAACCATTGTCACAAACTGTCTCTTGAAAAATAGCATAACATGCAAACCAAAAATTTGGTCATAACTTCTAAAACTGTTCTTGAAATAGAGCAACTTTCACGCATAGAAATAAGAAAATTTGTTGCCGGGATGTTTCTAGTGTCTGTGGATTTAAAAACTAACTCTCAGTTTTAGTCTCAATCAGGAACATCTCATTATCATCATCAAAAGGAATATTTGGTTCTGATGTCTTACATATTTACTGTCTTTGAAATATATCCAGGGGATTGCAGTTCCTGATGTTTACATTTATCTAATTTATTGTCCACAGGCTTTGAGTTGCTTATTTAATTTAAATTAATGAGCTGTGTTCTGGGCCGTGTTCAAATCAAAGAAAGCTAAACTGATTAAGGCAAAATAGTCTAATCTGGCACTTTAAACTCTTAAGATTTATTACAGACATTCAAGATTTGAATTTGATTGCATTTATTGAATCGAGCCAGGAAGCTGTTTGATTCTAATGGTTGGGCTAGGTTAATCTATAGTGAAGTCAAACCTAAGATTAGAGGTGCAAGTTCAATTCAGTTCAATGTCTGACCATATAGGTAGTGGGTACAGGGGAGAGAGGGAGGGCAAGGCCTTATACCCTACTATCAAGGAGCCCATGGTATATTGAGAAGAATCAAAGGGGAGGGATAATATCACAAAGGATGAATTCTTCCATCTTCTCTCAATTTGAAGCCCACCATTCTGAAGACTTCCAGAGATCCATTTAGTTCAAAAATGTTTTCTTAAGCATCTACTACTCTGTGTCAGAAACTGGTACCAGTGCTAGCGACTGGGAGCACATAGATGATTTTTTTTTAAATTTGTAATTGAGATGTACATGGAAAAAACGAGAAAAGAGATAAATATTTACAATAGTGTAGGACTAGGAAGATACATGGACCCTGTGAAGAGAACCACAATTTGTTCTGAAAGAATTAAGGGTTATGAGATGTTGCCAGCTGATACATTCAATAAACATTTAATAAGTGCCTACTGTGTGTCAGATCATGAGGGTAAAAAGATGAATAAGAAATATTTCTTTCCCTGGAGGAGCTCACCATTCAGTGGAGCTATATATTGTGAAGTTCTAAAAATGTCTGCATCAGATGGATTATTATACCAACAACAAAAAATATAGAATCCTTAACCTTCTGAAAGATATATAACTGACTTAATGTAAAAAATAGAAAAATCCTGTGGACAAAATAGTGAACAATGTACATGAAAAGACTCAGAAATGTCTATTAGATGAAGGTTAACAGTTTATTTTACTGAGTTTTATTGTATATAAAAAATATAAAGCTGAAGTTCCAGAATGATTCACAATGCAATTATGATTTCCATAAGTTAAATTACATTAAGTTGCCTCAAATATTTCCCTTGGATTAAACTCCAATTTATGACACTAGGTTGTTTATAAAATCTTAAAATCACAGGTTGAAAAATGTAAGACTTGGTTAGCTAGCTTTTATCTACTTTATGCTAAATGATTTAAATGTAACAATAATTTTCAATAAATATAACAATGTTCAAACACTGATTCACAAAATTTTTGCCTTAGTATATTTCTGTACAAGCAAAAATTGTTGAACTAATTGGGTACATAACTTTTTGCAGTTACATAAAGCAGTTTGTTTGCATTTATAAAGGACATATACTTTTTAAGTTTTCAAAATTCACAAATATTAAGATTGCAGACAATTTGCCCCCTAAAGCCCCTGTTTTATGGCTAAGAATAATAACTTTTGGAGAAATTTTCTACATGTGTCACCAACAGTTGACTTTCTTGTGGGGGCTATTTTTACCCACACAAGTTTTTATCACTTAGAATTATGTGAGGTTGACTAGGGAACAATCATGCCACTTGCAGAAGAAGTGGTTGCCAACCCACCAGCTCTACCTGCCAGCTAAGTGACTCCTGATGTTTGCTAACAGGGTGGGAGAGAGACAAATTATTATAACATCAACCTAAAGGGTCACTTGAAATTATTTTAAACTTTCAATTTGAAGTCTATGAATGCTGTATTGTATATGAAAAGTCTTATCCTTATATTTTTAATATACATACCTGGCATTATTCCTGACTCTTTCCAAGCAATACAAAGATGATAGAATAACTCCAATATCACCTCTCCTATCTTCCATGTTTTTGTTTTCTAGTATTATAGTCCCACCCTCTTTTTAATCACATCACCCTAAAATTCATCATTAATATAACTGTTTGTACCAAAATCAGTCATTAACGTAATTAGTCATTGATTAGAAGTTAGCAAGCATGTTCTGTAAAGATGAGATAGTAAATATTTTCAGTCCTTGTCACAACTACTCAGTTCTGCTATAGTATGAAAGTGGCCACAGACAGTAGGTAAAAGAATGAGAGTAGCTGTATTTCTATAAAACCATAGGTACAAAAGGAGGCAGTGGGCTGCTTTTGGCCCAAGGCCATAGTTTGCCAAGTTCTGGTTTATACAATCCGAGCTTTGATGAACTTTAATTTCCCATTCCCTCCTTCCTTTTTTTACCTTTCACATCCCACTCTTTGTAGGTTCAATTTCTTTCTTTCTGTAATGAATCCTCTCCTAGGTCTCTAAAGTGTAACCACTCTTTGACAGTGATGAATTTTTGAAGCCCTTCCATCTAGAGCTCTTAATTGAATTTAACTTTCAAGGATTTTAGGCTTTATGTAAAAAAAAAAATTCCTAGTTCTGATAATTTTCTTTGAAAAGTCCTACTCTGATACAAAATTCAATCTACCTTATTTTTAAAACTATTTTCTCATGATATAAATATGGATAAGGACTGAAATGGAACATGAGAAAATAAAAACAGTGGATTTGATAGAAGGGTAGGGTTGGTATATGATTCTTTTTATTTCGAGTTGTGTGTGGGGGGGTGGAGGATGTGTTAGTCGCTCAGTTGTGTCTGACTCTTTGCGACCCCAGGGACTGTAGCCCACCAGACAAGAAT
This sequence comes from Giraffa tippelskirchi, assembly GCF_054371585.1. Lineage (NCBI taxonomy): Eukaryota > Metazoa > Chordata > Mammalia > Artiodactyla > Giraffidae > Giraffa > Giraffa tippelskirchi. The sequence goes on along the minus strand of NC_137289.1, from coordinate 15,539,901 downwards.
ACTGAAGCAGGTTGCCATTTCTTCCTCCAGGGGATCTTCCCAACCCAGGGATTCAACCTGAGTCTCCTGCATTGGCAGGCAGATTCTTTACCCACTGTGCCACCTGGGGTGGTACAGAAGTCTTAGTTTCACTATTATCAAGCATTTTAAGAATTCTCATTTTGTTTGCCACCTTCCTTGTCCTCTTCACTGTTCTTGAATTTCTATCATCTACTTTCTTGTTTTTTAGTTTGGGTGCCATTCTTATCCAAACTTATCCAAATTTATAGTTACTGAAAGTTTTCTATCACTGAGCAAGGCATGCATGCATGCTAAGTCGCTTCAGTTGTGTCCAATTCTTGTGACCCCATGGACTGTAGCCCGCCAGGATCCTCTGTCCATGGAATTCTCCAGGCAAGAATACTGGAGTGGGTAGCCATTCCCTTCTCCAGGAGATCTTCCTGACCCAGGGATCAAACCCAAGTCTCCTATATTGACAGGCAAATCTTTACCACTGAACCACCTGGGAAGCACCTAAAGTGTAGACATTGACTTTAAAAAACCATAACCATGCCCCTGGGGTGCTTAGTAAAGTCATTAACGAAAGGTGACAGCACCAGTCAAGTCTGAAAGGTTCCCCAATGAATAGCTGCTAACTGAATCAGAATATTAATTTTTGTTTTATTGTAACATATCACTTGCTGAGTATATTAAATAAGCAGCTCAGTGTTAGGCTTCTTGACCTCAGGATTATTGATATTATTTGCAGAAGTAAGATTTTTACCCAGGGAAATTATTTTGACTATTTTTTCTGTGTTCTAAGGGAAGGTTCTATCTCATTTCTGACTCATAAAGTTACTATTTTGTTCACTTCAGTTGGTGATGGAAAAGAGAATTATCTGAAATTACCAGGCCACTCATGTCCTATTTTGTATCATACTTGGAGTTATCTACTTCCAAAAGTAGGAGAGGACTATAACCTTGATCACAGAGTTCCCAGAGTTCTGGACTACTCTCCACAGGCCGTAGGGCATTGTGTGCACCTGACTCAGGGCAAGTCCCACCTCACTAAGTGTTAGGGCCAAACTTCTCAAAATGAGAGAACACCAGCATTTTCATTCATACACTAATGTGCTAAAAACACTTTCAGCAAATGATTAGGTATAGCTGAGTTTAAAATGTCTACAACTTCCTGTTTTTTTCAGCTGAGTCTCTTCATTTTTGCCTAATATGATGGAGATGTCAAATAAGAGGTAGGGAAGTGATTTTTTTTATTTGCTCCAAGTAAGAACAAATAAAGGCCTTATTGAAGTTTGTTTTCTTAGGTCTTCCCAAATCCACCAAGACATCCTGTTTCAAGAGAATTAAAATCTAATCATCAGTTAATTGTATCTATATACACAGATATTTTCCTCAATGTGCAAATCCCTTTGAAATTCTCTTCCCTTTAGCTCTTAATTTCTTATTAAGTGTGTTTTCAGTACAAGCCTGAAATAATCATTAAATTGCCACAGATGGCTCTGCCTTGATCGTATTTTTCCTCACTCAGTCTTTCTCCTGATATAGCTAAGGAGCTAGCTTTCTGCTTTGATTTTCCTGAGATCTTGAAAACTAGAAATGCAAATATCATTTTATACCATAAACTGGACTAAGTTTCTTTTCCTCCTCATAATTCCTTGGAGGATCATTTAATATTGGTTTAAGTTGTGTTGCCATTTCTAACCATGTAGCATGTGGGTATTTCCCTGAAATTGGTTTGATCTGATTTTGTCTTCATGATCAACTGAAAGCATTTATCAAAATCATTCAAATAAACTCACTTTTCATTCATTAATCTATCTAGATGTCATAGACAGATGTATTTAGGATCAACATTTCAAGCCACTTGCCCTAGCTTTCACTTTCCTATCCCACTGTAAACCCAAGTGCCAATAGTCCCTAGCAGTAGCCAAATGTCAAAAAAAAAAGGATTTGCAGATGCCAATGCTGGTGTCTGTAACCAGTTTTCCCAAGTCCATGTGCAAAAATATGTTTTATGTGCTGGTTAAATAGTAGAATTCTCCAAATATATGTGGACAAAGAGCCACCTTTTAATTCAAGCTGTGAGTTCTTTAAGGATGGAGACCTCATTACCTTAATTATGGACCTGCAAGAGCCAGCCCAGTGCTGTGGGCTCTGTGAAGATTCTTGGTGAATTACAGACTGATTACCTGAAAATCACAGGCTGTGAAGAGACTGTTAATTAGGAATTAAATTGTAGGATTGATTAAATAATATTTTATACATTCTATGAAATTTAATTGAATCTAAAGGATATACTAGAATGCTTTAAAAAGGATCAACACTATAGAAACCATAGTTGAAGGTAAACATGAATGCAAACAGTTCAGAAAAATCAGTTCAAGCAGCATCAAGCATTGTTACTTAAACTGCCCCTATACACACACATACCTAACATGTACCCCTCCTTCTTTGTCCTTTCACATTATCTGGAGAAGAGTTAAACTAAGGGCAATCACGTGGAGGTGATATTGTGCTTATCTTCCTTGTTCACTTAATGTGCTTATTATTCTTGTTCACTTCTGGTTTACCTTGTTCCTCTTAAGTATTTGAGTATGTGGGAAGTAAATAGTAGTAACAACATAGAACTCAATTATAGATTAAAATAACTGAATCTCTATTACTGTGACCCTCAAACTGTTGCAGAAAATGGGTGGGTCTGGTTAATGGGCAACTTGAATATCCTCCTGAATATCCAAGTATTGATGATGTTAAAATAAAGGAGATAGTTTATAGTAGTTAACTTGAATTTCCTCATCACTTTAGCAACCCGTGTGAAGCAAGAAGTGGTGTCCAAGAACAATGTCATGTTTTTGTTCCCTCTTTCTCTACAAGTCACCTCCAAGTTAGGGTTGGCAAAAACTGCCTTTAGTGGTTTTCCACAGTCTAGTGCCCCAAATGTATGTGTTCCTTTGTGCCTTTTTGTTAAATCCCTAGTCAAATATTTAATGTATTTTGTAGAAATACTATAGAATATTAGCAATCAACCCTTTTCATTTTACAAGTGAGGAAACCAAGGCTTAGGGAGGCAAAGTAACATGCCTGATATAACCCAACTAGTTGGTTACACTCAACACAAATAAATTATGCCATAATCCAGGACCTGGAAAAACTGTTAGACATCACTTTTAAATACAGTTATATTCCTCCACAAAAACCATTTGTAATGACAGTATTGATGAAATGAGAATTTTGTTGACATGAAGGATGGAAGCAAACCCATGAAATACGGAGTTGATAGCTTTCTTCACTGTGTGTGTGTGTGATAGGCTTGTATGGAATTACACAGTAAGTATCGTGAAAACAAAGGATACTTAGGTTATAACTTCAGCACTGTGTGAAAATAAAAATAATCATGCCTCCACCAATCACAATTTCCCTTATTTACCTTTGTCCTTTTCTGTTATTGTCAAATTTACATACAGTAAATGCACATATTTTAAGTGTACCATTGGATTAAATTTGATAGCTACAAATACCTGTGTAATTATTACATAATGAAGAACATAGACTATACCCATCACCTAGAAAGTATCCTTGTTCCCCTTTCCAGTCAATTCCTGTGCTGTGCTTAGTTGCTCAGTGGTGTCTGGCTCTTTGCAACCCTATGGACTGTAACCCGCCAGGCTCCTCTGTCCATGGGGATTCTCCAGGCAAGAATACTGGAGTGGGTTACCATGCCCTCCTCCAGGGGATCTTCCCAGCCCAGGGATCAAACCCAGGTCTCCTGCATTGCAGGCAGATTCTTTACTGTCTGAGCCACCAATACAACCGTGTTTGAATTTTTATTACCATGGATTTATTTTTCCTGTTTTTGTACATAATATAAATGGAATCATAAAGGGTTTACTTTTTTATTTTTCTGGCTTCTTTAACTCAACACACAGTAAAAGTCAGCTAAATTGTTGCATATAACTGTTCATTTTTTAAAAATCCCTATCTAGCATTCCACTGTATGACTCCCGCATTATCAACATCCCCCGCCAGAGTGGTACATTTGTTACAACTGATGAACCTTCTTTGACACATCATTATCATCCAGAGTCTAAAGTTTATATTTAGTTTCACTCTTGATGTTGTACATTATATGAGTTTGGACAAATTTATAATGACATATATCCACCATTTTGGGCTTCCCAGGTGGCACTAGTCGTAAAGAACCCACCTGCCAATGCAGGTAGACATAAGAGATGTGAGTTCGATCCCTGGGTCTGGAAGACCCCTGGAGGAGGACACGACAACCCATTCCAGTATTCTTGCCTGGGAAACCCCATGGACAGAGAAGCCTAGTGAGCTACAGTCCATGGAGTTGCAAAGAGTCACACATGACTGAAGCTACTTAGCACACGCACACACACACACATCCACCATTTTAACATTATACAGAGTAGTTTCACTGACTTAAAAATCCTTAATGCTCTGCCTAATCATCCTCATTCCCCCCTCCAACCCTTGATAACTGCTGTCTCAGTTTTGCCTTTTCCAGAATGTTATGTAGTTGGAGTCAAACAGTAGGTACTTTTCCAGTTTGGCTTCTTTCACTTACTAATATGCATCTTCCCTTGTAGCTCAGTCAGTAAAAATTCTGCCTGCAATACAGGAGACCTGGGTTCGATTCCTGGGTCAGGAAGATTCCCTGGAGAAGGAAATGACAACCCACTCCAGTATTCTTGCTTGGAGAATCCCATGGACAGAGGAGCCTAGCAGGCTACAATCCATGGGGTCACAAGAAACAGACACGACTTAGCAATTATACCACCTCAAGGTTCCTTGATGTCTTTTTGTGACATGATAGTTCATTTCTTTTTTAGCACTAAGTAATATTCTATTGTCCAGACATACCATAGTTTATTTATCCATTGTTTATTTTTTTAACTATTTCTTTAAAGAGCAGAATATTTAATTTTTAATGCATCACATTATTTTTTTTATGTATAGTCAGTGCTTTTTGTGTCTGGTTTAATAAACCTTCACTTACCCCAAAGGTTGCAAATATATTCTCTTAAGTGTTCTTCTAGAAAATGTATAAATTTTACATTTGGATCTATGATCACTGTCAATAGAACTAGTGAGAATCAATATGCTTGCCTTGGTCTTAGGAGAAAAGAATTCTGTATTTCACTAGTGTGAAATTATATATTTCACTAGTGTGATGTTATCTATCACTGTTTAACAATCTAACACAAAACTTCGTGGCTAAAAAACATACTGATTTCTTGTTAGTCACAAATCTGTGCATCACCTATGGGCTTCCTTTGCTAGTTTTTCCTGGGATAACTCATGTGGATGCTTTCACCATAACATACAGTTCAGGATTTGGCTCTTCATTAAACCTCAGGGCCTTTCTCTGCACATTTTCTCCCATCTTTCAGTAAGTCGGCAAGACTTTCTTACAGGGCTATAAGATCATTTCAAGCAAGCCAAAACAGAAGTTGTAAGACCTCTTAAAGTCTAGCCCAGAAGACACACAGGAACACTTATAATACCAAATGTATTGGTCAACAGAAGCCACAGTGCCAGCTTAAATTTAAGGAGAGAAAATTGGCCCTACTCCTTTTGGGAGGAGTAATATGCATTTAAATAAATGTGAGAATTGTAGGTGGCCAACTTTGCAGAAAAATCTACCACATTACCTGTAGATTTTTAGATAGATGTCATTTCTCCTCCAGGGAAATTCCCTTGGATTCCTAGTTGGCTGAGAATTTTTTATGATGAGAGAGGGTTGAGTTTAATCAAATGATTTTGTTATATCTTCTGATATGATCATATAGCTTCCTTCATTTATTCTGTTTATGTCCTGATTTATATTTATTGATTTTCAATGCTAAAGCAACTTTAATAGCTGCTATTTATTAGGGACCTACTAGGTGTCAATAATTTTATATGGATTATTAACTCATATTTATCCTGAAAAGTAGGCATTATCTTCCCCATCATATAGATTTAAAAAATGAGTTTCAGTGTTGAAGTTACTTGCCCAGGGACACTGAGCCAGTGAGTGGAAAATCCAGGACTCAATTATAGGTCAGCTGACTCTAAAATCAGTGTCTTTCTTCTATATTCTGGTAGCAGAGTACTTAAAAAGAAGGTGGAAAATTTCTGGAGGCCAATTCCTCTAGTTTCAATACATATTTATATGTATGTCTAATCTCTGAACTTCTTATTTTTCTCTTTCTTTTTCATGTTTTAAATTATGAAAGCATAATAATTCATTTACAGGAGACTTTATAGTTCTACTATATATTATAATTATTTTTCAAGTATATTAATTAATATTTTTAGTTGGAGTTTCAATATCAAGCTCTCAAAACTTAATAGGATGAATATACAGAGAAGTAGAAGGATATAGTGGACCTGAAAAGCACTATGAACCAATTCAACATAATTAAGATTTGTATAATTTTCACACAACAGTAGAATACAAATTCTATTCAAGTTCCCATAGACTATAAGCTAGGAGATACTAGAATATATCCAAGGACATAAAATAAGGTGCACAAATTTCATGGTCCAAAGGTATTGAAAGTTTTTCTTTATATATGGATCTAGTGTTGTCCACTTCAGCATTTGACAGTGCACATTTTTTTTAAACAGTGAAACTCAAAATATTAAGTAAAACTGGAAATGACTAAAGCTGGAAGATTTTAACTTTCCTCTCAGACTCAAGTCAAATTAAGTCCAGAAATATGTGAACAAACATTACATCACAGAACATTCGACCCCAATTTCTATAGCTACTGACTCCCAAATGTTATTAGATGGGATAAGAACACCCAAAATAGTGTATTATGTTTCCATCAAACACAGCAAATGATCTTAGCTATGATGAAACTGCCAAATTATAGTGGACTTGTGACTCAAAAATTGCAGCTCTTCCTATATTACTAATCTACTTAAAAATACACTCTTGGGACTTCCCCGGTGGTCCAGTGTTTAAGAATCTGCCTTCCAATCCAGGGGGTGCTGGCTTGATCCCTGGTGGGGGAACTAAGGTCCCACATGCCACACGATGCTACCGGTATACATACATATATATCTTGAAAATTGTCCTTTGTCATACAGCACCAGGGAAATAACATTCTGTCTTTAGTTATACTGAGTGAATTTAGTCATATTGAGCCATAATGAGAAGTAATCTGTAGTCCACCAGAATTTCCCCACTGCACGAGACATATTTTTATAAGTCACAGTACAAAAGAAGTCCTTTCTGGTGTAATAGTTATAAAGTTCTGTCTCTATCACTATGTTAGTCAGTGTCTGTAAATAACAGACTCATGAATATGAGACTTTATAATGAATCATATTTAGAAACAATGCTCAGATACCTAAAACATATGTTCATGTCTTTTATTGTGCAATAGCTATTTCTCCATTAAAATATTTCTATGTATTACATCTCTATAATGTCGTGAATTTATGTTCTAAAGAAAGCAATTGGGCCAATATTAAGAAGTGGCCTTATTTAACTCAGATATCACCAGTGGTATAATGTGAAGAATGATATTTTCTTCTGTCCAGAATTATTTCTGCCACATATCCCTCACTGCTTATTATTTGCCCATTTGGATTGGCAATCTCTTTTAAAATGTAAACAACCTAAGGGTCAACAGATTAATCCAATGATAAATTGAAGTAGCAATTTCTAAGATATCTATAGTGCTCTATATTTTGTTAAAAATAAGTATACTTTAGAAATTATAGTTGGGGAATTATTTCCACCTCCTTTAACTTATTTGATTTTCATCAGAACCATATGATTTAGTTGGTTATAGTAGTAGTAGTAATAGTAGTAGCAGCAATAATAATGATATTGATGATGAAACCCTTATATACCACATACTATGAGCCAGTGTTTTAAGTACTTTATGTATATTAAGTCACTTGATTATCCCATCAGCCTTACACAGTAGCTTCTATTTATATTACCATTTTTAAAGATGATAAAGCCAAGTCATGGGAAAGGTAAGCACCTTGCCCAAGGGCACTGGACTGGTGAGCAGTGAAAAAAAAGAAAGCCGCTCAGTGGTGTCCAACTCTTTGCAACCCCATGGACTGTAGCCCTCCAGGCTTCTCTGTCCATGGAATTTTCTAGGCCAGAATACTGGAGTGAGTAGCCATTCCCTTCTCCACAGGATCTTCCCAACCCAGGGGTCAAACCCAGGTCTCCTGCATTGGCAGGTGGGTTCTTTACCGTCTGAGCCACCAGAGAAGCAGTGAACCAGGATTCAAATCCTGGCAGTCTGTTTCTAAGGGCCTAAGCTCTTAACCACTTACTGAAGATCATTTATTTTTTCATTTACTAAAGAGCCTCTTGATGAAAGTGAAAGAGGAGAGTGAAAAAGTTGGCTTAAAACTCAATGTTCAGAAAACTAAGATCATGGCGTCTGGTCCCATCACCTAATGGGAAATAGATGGGGAAACAGTGGAAACAGTGTCAGACTTTATTTTATTGGGCTCCAAAATCACTGCTGATGGTGATTGCAGCCATGAAATTAAAAGACGCTTGCTCCTTGGAAGGAAGGTTATGACCAACCTAGATAGCATATTTAAAAGCAGAGACATTACTTTGCCAACAAAGGTCCATCTAGTCAAGGGTATGGTTTTTCCAGTGGTCATGTATGGATGTGAGAGTTGGACGGTGAAGAAAGCTGAGCACCAAAGAATTGATGTTTTTGAACTGTGGTGTTGGAGAAGACTCTTGAGAGTCCCTTGGACTGCAAGGAGATCCAACCAGTCCATCCTAAAGGAGATCAATCCTGGGTGTTCATTGGAAGGACTGATGTTGAAGCTGAAACTCCAATACTTTGGCCACCTCATGCGAAGAGTTGACTCATTGGAAAAGACCCTAATGCTGGGAAGGATTGGGGGCAGGAGGAGAAGGGGACGACAGAGGATGAGATGGTTGGATGGCATCACTGACTCGATGGACATGGGTTTGTGTGAACTCTGGGAGTTGGTGATGGACAGGGAGGCCTGGTGTGCTGCGATTCATGGGGTCGCAAAGAGTCGGACACGACTGAGCCACTGAACTGAACTGAACTGAACTGAGTGACTGAACTGAACTGAAGCAGTTATTTACTGAGTACATACTGTATACCAGATGCCCTTCAAGGCCTTGGAGATACAGCAGTGAGCAAACAGTTTTGGTATCTCCTCACAAAGAGCTTTCATTCCTGAAGCAAGAGACACAGCAAATAGAAATTTCACTTCGTTACAAGTTATACAAGAACAGTAGAGGGAAATCTCTGGCAGTCCAATGGCTAAGACTCCGAGTTCTCACTGCCGAGGGCCCTGGTTCAATTTCTGGTCAAGGAACTGAGATCTCATAAGCCACACAGTGCAGCCAAATAAAATAGACAAGGTTATGTGAAAGTCAGTGGTGGATACTTAGTTGCTTTTGACTGGCATGTAGAAAGGCCATTCTGAGAAGAAAACACTGGGGCGGAGAATAAACAAGAGGAAAACAGCTGCCCTGTGTAAGATTTCATGACAGAGTTTATTCAGGAAGTAAGAATAGCAATAACTCTAAGGAGAGAATGACTTTGAAAATAGAGGAAGTGAATGTGAATTTGAGTTAGAATTGGAGAATGGGGAGAGCAAGTGGTCCCCATTGAAGGCAGGAGGAGAAGGGGATGACAGAGGATGAGATGGTTGGATGGCATCACCGACTTGATGAACATGAGTTTGAGCAAGCTGTGGGAGTTGTTGATGGACAGGGAGGCCTGGCGTGCTGCAGTCCATGGGGTCGCAAAGAGTCGGACACGACTGAGCGACTGAACTGAACTGATCAAGATCTGATTTAAATTTTAAAAGACAGTAGCTGGCTGTTTTGTGAAGAAAGAATTTCATAGAATTAAAAGCGGAGACCAAAAGACCAGTTAGAATATTTCAGTGGCTCACAGGAGAGATGAGGATGAGGTGCAGAGTGGTGGCAAGAGAGATGGTGAGAGGTAAATGGATTGGAGGGCAGATTGTGAGCTCACAGACAGTGAGGAGAAAACCTCGATGAAAATTTAAATTGTCCTGACTCTAAATTTATGCACATATTATCTGCCCCTAAAAAAGCAAATTTCAATTCTAGCAGCAGGAAGCAAAGATGTTCATTGTGGGAGCCGGGGAAGATGAGGGAACCATGAAGCGTGAATGAGGTGGGCTGCCACAGTTAGGGGCTTTAGGCAGTCAAAGGTGTCTAGATTTGGGAGAGCAAATATTTCATACTACATCATAGTAGAAGATCCCATTTAGCCTGCTCATTACAGAATGAGGCCAGATAGACTTTTTCCTCTCAAGGGACATACCCCCTTCAAATTGACAAGCTTCATAGAATTCAATCAGCTGAACTAAATTTTTTATTTGCTTCTTTAATACAGAGTGATTTAGCAGAGTTCTGCCATTTTCCTTTCAAATAAGGCTGTGTTTATAAGCAAAGCGTATGTCTCCTGAGCGTCCCAGCCAGTCTAGTGCGCTGTGAAAGCCTGATAAATGTTCCATCACTCTGATGGCCTAAGACTTCTTCCTGGATGTCCTTAGGCTTTTCTCTGGGGTGTAAAGACTACATTATTCTGGGAAGCAGTAACTGTAATGGTTTGGTCAATTAGTATAAGTATTAGCTGTGACTAGATCCAAATGATGAAATTGTAGTTTTAAGCATTTTGAATGTAAAGCACAATATATCTAAAACCTCTTTCATAGATTAAATCAGGTTACAGCCAATATTTTATCAAACTCCATTTAACAAATAGTGCCAAGACTTGGAGGATCACTCTGTGTCAACCTTGTTTCTCCTTTGCTTCCCTTCTCTTGTCAAAACTTGTTCTAAAGAATTATAGATTTGAGAGTCATTTGCAGAAATATAAATGCCTAGTAAGACTTCAGGTATTTGCTCCTCCAGGGACATTCTCATTTTCACAGGAAAACAAGAAATCTTGAGCCAAAAGAGTGAATTTGGCCACCAATGAAATGAGTGGAGCAAATAAATTAAATGCCTTCTGTATTCACTAGGGTACTCCAGAGAACCAGTAAGATGTTTGTGTGCGTGTATATACACACAGAAAGAGATTGATTTTAAAGGATTGCTTGCATGGTTATGGAGGCTTGCAAGTCTAAATCTGCAGTGTGGGCCAGCAGTCTCGAGACCTAGGAGAGCTGATGGTGCAGTTCCAGTCCAAAGGCACTCTGTGGGAATATTCCCTCCTGCTCAAGAAGGCTGGTCTTTTTGTACTACTCACACCTTGAAATGACTAGATGAGGCCCACCAACATTATGGAGGGCAATTGGCTTTACCCAAAATTCACTGATTTAAATGTTAATCTCATCCAAAATCATCCTCCAAGTTGACACATAAATTTAACCATCACACCGACCTTTAATAAGAACTGTTAAATATATGGGTCTACAGACAGTCCCTGGTTTACAATGGTTCAACATTATGATGGTGCAAAAGTAAAACACATTTAGTAGAAATTATGCTTTGGATTTTGATCTTTTCCCAGGCTAGCACTGGGTGGTCCCATACTCTTTCATGATTCTGGGCAGGGGCCCCCACTGCAGCTTCTGGTCAGCCACGTGATCTCAACTCATATAGCCATTCTGTACCCACACAACCATTCTGTTTTCCACTTTCAGTACAGTATTCAATAAGTTGCATGAGATATATAACACTTCATTATAAAATAGACTTTGTGTTAGATGATTTTGCCCAACTGCAGGCCAATGTAAGTGTTCTGAGCATGTTTAAAGTAGGCTATGCTAAGCTATAGAGTTCAGTAGGCTAGGTGTATTAAATGCATTTTCAATTTATGATATTTACAATTTACAATGGGTTATCAGGACATAATTCCATCATGAGTTAAGGAAGATGTGTATTTGCTTACTTCTTATATGATTTATATCCCCCATTATATTTGATACTCTTTGGTTTGCAGTTCTGTTCAAACCACAGATAGTCATATACATATCTTCATATTTGAAATGCTGGTTTATCTCCTATTCATATATAGGTAGGATAAAGAACTTATCAAGAGTTGTTGACCATGTCCAATTTGGCATATATTGACCCTATATTAGATGGTACAAATCAGAAGAAATCAAAAGTAAGTAAGGCATAGTAATTATTGTCATATGGAAGGCAGAATATTAATGCTCTTATCTTAAAAATGATAAGCACAATGCAGCAGGATTCAGAGAAGGGGAAAATGACATCCCAATGAGAGAATATCCATTTTTTCCTTCTTTCCTTCAGCAAATATTTATGAAGCTCTACTAGAGGTCAACCACTATTTTACATTCTGAGATAGAGTAGTAAAAAATAAATGAATTCCCTAGCCTATTGGAATTTACTTTCTAATGAGGGAGACAGACACCAAACATGAAAACAAGTAAATAGGGTGGTTTTAGGTCCTGATAGTAATTTAGATAGCGACAAGTAAGATTTAAAATTTAAATGGAGTAGCAGGAGAGACTACCACTGCTGTTTCTGCACACATGCTTAGTTGTGTCCGACTCTTGCGACCCCATGAACTGTAGCCGACCAGGCTTCTCTGTCCATGGGATTTTCCAGGCAAGAATACTGGAGTGGGTTTCCATTTCCTCCTCCAGGGGATCTTCCCAACCCAGAGATAGAACCTGCATCAGTCTGCGTCTCCTGCATTGTAGGCGGATTCTTCACCCACTAGAGTTGCTATTTAAGTTAGAGTGGAGAGGCCTTTCTTATTACAGAATGGCACTGAGCTGACACCTGAATGAAGGGGAGTTATCCATGCCTGTGTCTTAGGGAAAAGCATTCCAGTCAGAGGGAACAGCAAATATAAAGATTTTGAGGATGAAATGAGTTTGCAGTGTTTAAGAAAATCTTCATGAGATGGCATTTATGAAAGCCCAAAGAGGAGGTGAGATTTTTACAAGTAAAGATTGGAGAGAGATAAAGAAACACAAAGGACTGCAAAGAGGTAAAGGACCACAGCCATGACTAACTCAATGAAACTAAGCCATGCCGTGTGGGGCCACCCAAGATGGATGGGTCATGGTGGAAAGGTCTGACAGAATGTGGTCCACTGGAGAAGGGAATGGCAAACCACTTCAGTATTCTTGCCTTGAGAACCCCATGAACAGTATGAAAAGGCAAAAAGATAGGACACTGAAAGAGGAACTCCCCAGGTCGGTAGGTGCCCAATATGCTACCAGAGATCAGTGGAGAAATAACTCCAGAAAGAATGATGGGATGGAGCCAAAGCAAAAACAACACTCAGTTGTGCATGTGACTGGTGGTAGAAGTAAGGTCTGATACTGTAAAGAGCAATATTGCATAGGAACCTGGAATGTCAGGTCCATGAATCAAGGCAAATTGGAAGTGGTCAAATAGGAGATGGCAAGAGTGAACGCTGACATTTTAGTAATCAGCGAACTAAAATGGACTGAAATTGGTGAATTTAATGCAGATGACCATTATATATACTACTGTGGGCAGGAATCCCTTAGAAGAAATGGAGTAGCCATCATAGTCAACAAAAGAGTCCAAAATGCAGTACTTGGATGCAATCTCAAAAATGACAGAATGATCTCTGTTCGTTTCCAAGGCAAACCATTCAATATCACGGTAATCCAAGTCTATGCCCCAACCAGTAACACTGAAGAAGCTGAAGGTGAACGGTTCTATGAACACCTACAAGACCTATTAGAACTAACACTCCAAAAAGATGTCCTTTTCATTATAGGGAACTGGAATGCAAAAGTAGGAAGTCAGGAAACACCAGGAGTAACAGGCAAATTTGGTCTTGGAGTACAGAGTGAAGCAGGGCAAAGGCTGATAGTTTTGCCAAGAGAACACACTGGTCATAGCAAACATCCTCTTCCAACAACACAAGAGAAGACTCTACAAATGGACATCACCAGATGGTCAACACCGAAATCAGATTGATTATATTCTTTGCAGCCAAAGATGGAGAAGCTCTATATAGTCAGCAAAAATAAGACTGGGAGCTCACTGTGGCTCAGATCATGAACTCCTTATTGCCAAATTCAGACTGAAATTGAAGAAAGTAGAGAAAACCACTAGACCATTCAGGTATGACCTAAATCAAATCCCTTATGATTATACAGTGGAAGTGAGAAATAGATTTAAGGGACTAGATCTGATAGACAAAGTGCCTGATGAACTATGGATGGAGGATCATGACATTGTATAGGAGACACGGATCAAGACCATCCCCAAGAAAAAGAAATGCAAAAAGGCAAAATGGTTGTCTGAGGAGGCCTTACAAATAGCTGTGAAAAGAAGAGAAGTGAAAAGCAAAGGAGAAAAGGAAAGATATAAGCATCTGAATGCAGAGTTCCAAAGAAAAGCACGGAGAGATAAGAAAGCCTTCCTCAGCGATCAATGCAAAGAAATAAAGGAAAACAATAGAATGGGAAAGACTAGAGATCTCTTCAAGAAAATTAGAGACACCAAGGGAATATTTCATGCAAAGATGAGCGCAATAAAGGACAGAAATGGTATGGACCTAAGAAAAGCAGAATATATTAAGAAGAGGTGGCAAGAATACACAGAAGAACTGTACAAAACAGACCTTCACGACCCAGATAATCACGATGGTGTGATCACTCACCTAGAGCCAGATATCCTTGAATGTGAAGTCAAGTGGGCCTTAGGAACCATCACTATGAACAAAGCTAGTGGAGGTGATGGAATTCCAGTTGAGCTATTTCAAATCCTCAAAGATGATGCTGTGAAAGTGCTGCACTCAATATGCCAGTAAATTTGGAAAACTCAGCAGTGGTCACAGGACTGGAAACGGTTAGTTTTCATTCCAGTCCCAAAAAATGTTCAAACTACTGCACAAATGCACTCATCTCACATGCTGGTAAAGTAATGCTCAAAATTCTCCAAGCCAGGCTTTGGCAATATGTGAACCGTGAACTTCCAGATGTTCAAGCTGGTTTTAGAAAAGGCAGAGGAACCAGAAATCAAATAGCCAACATCCGCTGGATCATTGAAAAAGCAAGAGAGTTCCAGAAAAACATCTATTTCTGCTTTATTGACTATGCCAAAGCCTTTGACTGTGTGGATCACAATAAACTGTGGAAAATTATGCAACAGATGGGAATACCAGACCACCTGACCTGCCTCTTGAGAAACCTGTATGCAGGTCAGGAAGCAACAGTTAGAACTGGACATGGAACAACAGACTGGTTCCAAATAGGAAAAGGAGTACGTCAAGGTTGTATATTGTCACCCTGCTTATTTAAGTTATATGCAGTGTACATCATGAGAAACACTGGGCTGGAAGAAGCACAAGCTGGAATCAAGATTGCCGGGAGAAATATCAATAACCTCAGATATGCAGATGACACCACCCTTATGGCAGAGAGTGAAGAAGAACTAAAGAGCCTCTTGATGAAAGTGAAAGAGGAGAGTGAAAAAGCTCAACATTCAGAAAACTAAGATCATGGCATCCGGTCCCATCACTATATGGCAAATACATAGGTAAACAGTGGAAACAGTGTCATACTTTATTTTTCTGTGCTCCAAAATCACTGCAGATGGTGACTGAAGCCATGAAATTAAAAGACGCTTACTCCTTGGAAGGAAAGTTATGACCAACCTATACAGCATATTGAAAAGCAGAGACATTACTTTGTCAACAAAAGTCCGTTTAGTCAAGGCTATGGTTTTTCCAGTGATCATGTGTGGATGTGACAGTTGGACTATAAAGAAAGCTGAGCGCCAAAGAATTGATGCTTTTGAACTGTGGTGTGGAGAAGACTCTTGAGAGTCCCTTGGACTGCAAGGAGATCCAACCAGTCCTCCTAAAGGAGATCAGTCCTGGGTGTTCATTGGAAGGACTGATGTTGAAGCTGAAACTCCAGGACTTTGGTCACCTGATGCGAAGTTCTGACTCATTAGAAAAGACCCTGATGCTGGGAAAGATTGAGGGCAGGAGGAGAAGGGGACGACAGAGGATGAGATGGTTGGATGGCATCACCGACTCAATGGACATGAGTTTGGGTGAGCTCCAGGAGTTGGTGATGGACAGGGAGGCTTGGCATGCTGCGGTTCATGGGATTGCAAAGAGTTGGACACGACTGAGCGACTGAACTGAACTGAAAGAAATGCACAATGGATTTCAATGGAGAGCATCAGTTATTTATTAATACGGCCTCGAAAGATTGATTCAAGTCAGATGAGTCCCAATATATAGTAATATTTTACGTCCTAAGTGCTTTTATTTCCTTTCCATTTTTGCACGAATAATGAGTAATTAAATATTGGATTGGCCAAAAAATTTGTTAGGTTTTTTTCCTAAGAGAGCACAGAAAAACCTGATTGAATTTTTTGACCAAGCCAATACATTATGAATATTTGTCTGAATGTTAGACTCGTCTACTTGAAACCGTGAAGAAATGAAGTGAGGTGGTCAGTGGACTATCCAGAGTACATACAAAGTAATGAAAAGTACTCTTTTCAAGCATCTTTGCTGTCTAATTTCATAATGGCATTAATATGAATTAAATAGCCCTTTTATATGACTCAGCAGAGGTTAAAGTCTATGTGCCATTCACATCAAAGTGAGAATACTTTTGATCAGATAATCGAATACTTTCTTTGTATACCAATACAATCTCAGGTCATCAACAGGAGACTTCCTAGTTGTCTCATCTAAGCAAATCTTGATGCTTTTGTCCCCACCAAGTGACTGTTCCATCATAATTGAGCACAACTAATGATCCTTCTGAAGCATGTTCATTCCATCATTGGTCAGCTTTGATGAAATCATTATTCTCAT
Source organism: Giraffa tippelskirchi (assembly GCF_054371585.1). NCBI lineage: Eukaryota > Metazoa > Chordata > Mammalia > Artiodactyla > Giraffidae > Giraffa > Giraffa tippelskirchi. The sequence goes on along the minus strand of NC_137289.1, from coordinate 15,523,081 downwards.
AGCACCAATCCATTGGTCTGATACGCCTATATCAGTCAGAGTTCTTACTCTCATAGGTAATAGAATCCACTCTAGCTAGCTTAAGCAAGAAACACTTTTTTTTTTACAGGTTGCTAGATAACTTACAGAATGTCTTAGAAGTGCAAGGAACTCAACCTTGAATATTGCACAGCCAAGTTGAAGGCCCAACCCCACTGTGGGTCTGTTCCAGCAAAAGTTCTGTGAATACCGCTACCTATCACTCAGCACCTATGATTTTGGACAACAAAGAGTAGAACCTCTGCCACAGTTTCCCTCAAAGATTCTACTTATTTATTCATAGTCAGCACCTCTCTCTCAAATTTAAGAGGCAAGTACGTCTGGTTGGTGAAGCCAAGATCACACACAGAAACTTTGATTCAGGGGAATCTAGGAAATGTGGTTTTGTGATTATAAGACTCTTAGTATGGGAAACTATGGTAGAGGGAGATTAGAAGAGGTATTGAGTGAGCCAATTTGCAATATTTTTCATATTTCCTCTCTGAACTTTCCTGAAACTAAAGATCTCTTGATGCTTTTTTTTAAAATTTTTTAAAATTATTTATTTATTTATTTTTAATTAGTTTATTTTCTATTTTTTAACTTTACAATATTGTATTTGTTTTGCCATACATTGACATGAATCCACCATGGGTGTACATGTTTTCCCCTTCCAGAACCTCCCTTCCACCTCCCTCCCCATCCCATCCCTCTGGGTCATCCCAGTGCACCAGCCCTGAGCACCCTGCATCATGTGTTGAACTTGGACTGGTGATTCATTTCACATATGGTAATTTACATGCTTCAATGCCATTCTCCCATATCATCCCACCCTCACCCTCTCCCATAGAGTCCATAATACTGTTCTATTTATCTGTGTCTCTTTTGATGTCTCACATACAGGGTTCTCTTGATGCTTTAAATGCTGGAGGATGTTGAGGTTTGGGGTTGGTTCACCATCCTGGTACTTCCTCTCTGAACACATCCCAGCCTAGAGTCTTTAAAATTTCAAAGCAAGAACAGGGTCAATTTTTCAGGTCCTTTTGACTTGTGCAAAATGGAGCAAGCCTATTGCCTAGTTTATATTGAACATCTACTAATACAGCCTCATAATGCTATTGGTTCATGGAACCTACTGATGAAGACAGTAAGTCTTTTTGACTTGTTCCTCACTTTTTTAGGATTTCACCCCAAAATGCTCTACTGTACTTTTCAGTTCAGTTCAGTTCAGTTCAGTTCAGTCGCTCAGTCATGTCTGACTCTTTGCGACCCCATGGACTGCAGCACGCCAGGCTTCCCTGTCCATCACCAACTCCCGCAGCTTGCTCAAACTCATGTCCAAGTCGGTGATGCCATCCAACCATCCTAAATTTTGTCTTGTTAAAATCAAAATCCAAAACCAAGAGATTACAGAGATGGGCAAGATCTATTTTTCATAAGCCATTATCCCTACTGCTTTGTATTTACTAATAGTTGGATAAGAATGTCAACTGTGTTCTCATTTAATTCATTAATATAAATGATTACTAGGACAAGGCATACAATAGAGACTCATTAGAGATGCATTAATATTGATCTATTAATTAGGACACAGATAACTTAATCTAATATGTATCAATACAATTGTCTGGTCCCTATTTATCCCTCTTATGCATGGGATAAGAATAAAGGCTTTGTCAAATGCCACATAGAAGTCCACTTGCACAGTTTTTATAGAATACCTTTGATATGTCAGTTGACAAAAGTCAACATTACCTATCTCATCACCTTACTCCATGACAAAGCTACTTCTTCATTTTCCTCTTTCTGACGAAGAGGCTCTTTCTCCTTTAGGTCACCCAGGCTTGAAAGTTGAGTCGTTTCTGATAACCTCCACTTTCTTCTCAGGATCAATTAATCACTAAACCAGTTGTTTGCTCTTCATTATAATGTTCTGGAACTCTTATGTCTCTATTTCCCACTTTTCCCACCCTAATCCAAGCCTTTATCATGTCAGACACGGACCACTGCAAAAGCTGAACTGACTTCCCTCATTCTTCTATGTAGTGACAGTGTGAAGAATGGCTCCCTTTTATTCCTGTCACTCCCATTTAAATGCATTCACCCATTTCTTGTGTACATGTTTACTAGACATTGGGGCAGAGGGGGGTGTTTCTTGTCTCTTCCAACCTCTTTGTGAGCAACTTGAAGGCAAAGATTATAGTATCAATCCCCCCATCATTGTCCACACAAATATCACACAAATACCGTTTAATTGCTTTATAGTATACAAATACGTAAATAGCTGTTAAAAGTGAAAGTGAGTCACTCAGTCGTTTCCGACTCTTTGTGATCCCATGGACTGTAGCCCTCCAGGCTCCTCTGTTCATGGAATTCTCCAGGCAAGAATACTGGAGTGGGTTGCCATTCCCTTCGCCAGGGGATCTTCTCAACCCAGGGATCGAACCTAGGTCTCCCACATTGCAGGCAGATTCTTTACCATCTGAGCCACCAGGGAAACCCAGGAGTACTGGAGTGGGTAGCCTATCCCTTCTCCAGGGGATATTCCCAACCCAGGAATTGAACTGGGGTCTCCTGCATTGCAGGCGAATTCTTTACAGGCTGAGCTACCAGGGAAGACCTTAAATAGCTGTTAACTAGAGATCAAAACCATTGAGTCAATTAACTTATTTCACTTATTCTCTTATTTCATTTTTGTTAAATGTAGATATGGAATATTTTTGTAGCACCATAGTTATGTGAAGATAATTATATGCAACTTATTAGAACCAAGGCCACCACATTGAATTCATCTGGGTGGTCTTGTGGTAAAGTATTAGAAATTTGTCATTTGAGAATCTTCCAAATGCATAGGATGCTACTCCAAGCAGAAATCTATTGGCAGACAAAATACCCTGAGTTCGATGCTTCACTTGCAGTGTTAGGCTGAATGGTATTTGGCAGCAAAAATCCATCCAGAGACCTCCAGAGACTCATTAAAACTAGATTAACGCTGAAGCATAGCAAAATGGTTTCCATTTGGACCATGGTGCCAACTTAATAGATGCATGAAAAATAAAATGATTAAGTAGTTCCTTGTAAAGACATTCATCTAACTAGGCAGTTCCTAAAAACAATCGATGTGTATACACTTATTAGGTCAATGTAGTTAACGTAACTTCTTTGAAACATAGGACCTAAACACAAGTGACAGGAGAGATGACCTAAAATCAGGCCACATGTGTGCAAGAAGAGTAAAAATAAATTATATAACTTTAAAGTTGAAGTACTAGTACATAAATATGCCTCATTTTTATGACATAATGGAGAAGGAAATGGCAACCCACTCCAGTATTCTTGCCTGGAGAATCCTGTGGATGGCAGAGCCTGGTGGGCTGCTGTCCATAGCGTCTCACAGAGTCGGACATGACTAAAGCGACTTAGCATGCATGCATGCATTGGAGAAGGAAATGGCAACCTACTCCAGTATTCTTGCTTGGAGAATCCCAGGAACGGAGGAGCCAGGTGGGCTGCCATCTATGGGGTCGCACAGAGTCGAACACAACTGAAGTGCCTTAGCAGCAGCACAGCAGCAGTATGATATAAAAAATGAGAATAGTCACTCTATGGGAGAACCACTTACTGGTGGACACATCTCTCAGTGGCTCCCAATCACGTATATGATATGCATTTATGTCAAAACTCAAAGCAAGTACAAATCTTTTTCTAATCACTAGAGTAACCCATTGTCATTGTAGAGCATTTGGAAAATATGTAAGCACAAAAGGAAGATGAAATTTACCTGGAATCCTACTACTCAGTTATGATTCCTATTAACATTTGGTGAAACTATGCAATTTTAATATATTTTATAAATAGGGATCTTATTGTGTATATGGGCAAAAGACATATTTTCTACAATCAAAAGCACATTTCATTTACTTATGTCACTGATGCTGCCTAATTATTATCCATATCTGCTTGTATAAATTTTAATTATTATGTTGATTTTTATTAGTACTTTAACAGGGAAAGTCAAGAGCATATGTGTTGTCAAGATAATGATCTCATGTTTGTTTTGGCAATTTTGCCAGCTATTATGAAGTCTCTCTTTAAAAGACCTCACTGAAGCCTTGGTAACATCTTACGAAATAGGAAGTATGTTGGTAGTTGCCAACTGGTGTCAAGTAGGCCCCTTGCAGGGAAGATTACGGGTCTTCTTGGAGCCTGTTTGGCAAGGAACATTGGAACGTGAGGCATAGCTTGCCTGGGAATTAGGAGATCTGAGTTCTAATTTTGACTCTGCCACTAAATCACCACTAACCTCATTTTCTTACTTAGATATAGAGTTAGGGGGTTGGGTGTTAGGAGAGAAAAAATATTTGAAATTATCTGAAAACTCATCAACAGCCTATTCTGATCTAGACAGAAAGTACAGGTGCTCAATGTATTGCATATTGGATATTGAATGATTGAACGGCATATCCAGGTCAAAAAGTTGATGATGAAGCAGTTATAGCTACAGCATTAAATTAACTGGAAATGTGGGAAAATAAAAAAATTGTGTCAACCCTTTTAAAAATGCCCTTCAGTGAAAAACATAATATAAAGGTCTCTTTTGCAACTGTAAATATTTGTGAATAGTTCTAAGATAACTCCAGGTTATTTGCTGAGGTCGGAGTCTTGACCTCCTATTGGCCTCTTCATGTCATAGCATTCCTTTTACTTTGGTTATTTTTTATTCTTTCTAATCTTATAGCAATAGATCAACATGGGCCCATGGTAAATACCAAGGGAAGTCTCAATTAGGGTGTTTCATTATATTAAGGCTTTGAATGATAATATCATGTGTCCAGTTCATATTATTAAAGTTATGGTTAATCTTTCCTGAACTACATCTGCTGTACTTCCATTCCTTTCAAAGGGACTAGGAAAACAATTGTTATGTGCATGAATAAGGTTTACTAGTGAGACCTTTTGGTTTTGGGGACTCAATTTTATTGACTCACAGTTGGAGAATGACATTAACTATTTGAATCTTCAAGACCTCTCAGCTGACAGTTATTGTTGTTTAGTCGCTAAGTCGTGTCCAACTCTTTACAACTCGGTGGACTATAGCCCACCAGGCTTCTCTGTCCTTGGGATTTCCCAGGCAAGAATACTGGAGTGGATTGCTATTTCCTTCTCCAGGTGATCTTCCCGACCCAGGGATTGAACTCACATCTCCTGCATTGGCAGGCAAGTTCTTTTGCCACTGAGCCATCAGGGAAGCCCACAGCCGACAGATTAGATTGTAAATGATACAAGGAACAGAGCTCTGACAAGGCCTCACAATGATAAAGTGTTGGGGCCAGAGACAGGCAAAAAATAAATAGGAATCTCAAGTCCCTGTCACAGGGATCTCTCAGTTTTCAACACTAATCACATCCACACTCCCAGAATAAGAGAGAAAAGCTCCACTTTCCTACCCATCTACCCTTTCCCCTGCACTGCTCCTGTTTTCACCTTCTTTAGACCTGGTTTCTCTTCCTTTGATTCACACTATTTCTTGGTTTGCTTTGACCACTTAGAACACAGAGTCAGCAAGAAATCTTTGGGGGTGAGGAGAGATGGTACCAGTCTAGGAGAATCAGAGCTTTTGCCTGTGAAGTGCATTGCCCTGCTGTTCCCTGTTACTAGCCATAGGAAATCAAGAAAAAGGGATCCGGTGTCAGATGAAGAGTGAAAGAGAGGAAGCATCAAGTGTCTTTTTTATCTCTCAGGGATCTATGGGGGTCTCTCTCTCTCTCTCTGAAAGACACGGCAAAATATGAGGGCAAGTGACAAAGCCCTGTCACATGTAATTTCAATTTTGGCAGCAGGAGAACAGATTGAATGACATGTAAACCTTCCTCACTGAGACTTGGAGTCACATACCACTTGTTCCCAGAAACACAATCATAAACACCAGCTAAGGACTTTATAGAAAAGAACAAGAATTTACATGGAAGCTGTGGCCAGTGAATAGCATTTCCAGGGAATAATGCAGTGTGATAAGGGCAAGAGACACATAGAGAATCAGCCAAAAGCTCCACCTTCTTTCATTAAGTGTTCTGCCCACCCCCATGAAAGTTTCCCCAAGACAGCTTTTAGCAGAGCCTTGGAAGAAATGAAAATTCAAGTTCCTGCCTAATGATGGAAAGCAAAGAGTTAACTAGATGTCTGCTAAAGCCTGTCTTCAGTCTCTCCTAGTCATACATCTCTCTTGGTCACTCATCCTAGGAGTAATATAATAATGGCTTCCAACAGGGCTGACATCCAGCTATTACATTCCTGTACGGTCCTACCTATTGTTTGCATCTGTTCTAATTGTCTAGTGCCCATTTAGGCTATCATACATCTACAGGCGATTTTTGAAACAGAGCTTCCTCTCATGATTTTGCCTGAGATATGCTGCTCATAGATAGGACAGCCTCTTCCAGAGACTCACTGGAGAGGTCTAGGGAATGTACATAAGGGAAATGCCCTATTTCACATTTGACAGCCCAATGCTGCCAGCTCCTCAAGGGCTGACAAATAAGCCACATAAGACTTGGGGAATGTGTACATGTAAGTGAAAAAGACTAATAGATCCCAGCAGGTTTAGGACCCTCAGGAGGCATGTAAGCAGCCTCCCTCATCACCTCTGTTTTCTCTGGCTGAGTGAAGTTCTCATGACTGCTCATCTCCACCCAAAGTAGGAGACCCCTGGATGAGAACCACATACTACCTGGTTCCTTGAGATTTGGAAGCATTTCGTGTCTCTGGTCACATGGCTATGACTAGTTTGCTGCTGCCTTTGCAGTTCAGCTCATGGTTGTTGTGTTAGGAGGGGTGCAGTAGAGAATGAAGCCAAACCCAGCCATTCACCTGTTCAATCTGAGGGGTGAGTATGAGAAAAGTAGCATGAAAATGCAAGCGTTCTCATTCTAAAATAGAAGATTAAATCCATTCCTATAAGCAAGTATAGGAGGGTCTTAGAGGTTCATGATTCCTGTGTATTCCCTCATTGTGTATTTGCAGCCCTTCCAAGAGGCAGAGAGCTAGGCTGTAATAACCAAACATCTTTTTAGTTTGATATACTGTTGTCTAGCCGCAAAGACCTGGTTCAAAATGTTCCTGAAACTCAGAGAGATGGGTGCCTTACAAAGTGGGCTGTCTCACAGTCTGATGAAAATTTCAGATTTTAGAGCCCAGTTCAGATCCCAGATCTGCCATTGAATGTGTATTCTGTGACTTCAATAAATGTGGTCTCAGTTTTCTCATTTGTCAAATGGGACCAGTAATAGCACCTATTTACTAAGGCTGGATGGGGCTTAACTAGAATACTGTATATAAAGCCCCTCACACAAGAGTCTGGCACATAATAGATGCTCAGTAAATGGTATTCACTCCCCCTCCACTTTGCCCTCATTTTTTCTTGGCTTCTTGGAGTACAAGGGCTTAAGTCATAGAAACACACATGAGCCTGAGAAGGCCAGAAAATGAAGGGTGACTAAACGTGACACTTCTTTTCTCCAGACTATAGGTAAAGATAAACCACTGCTGCCTTGTGGGCTCTGAAAGGTTCTTCTATATTAATCTGGGCACATAGGTGGTTAAAATAAATAATTTTTAAACCAGAACATTTAATATGCCAGAACAAGAAGCAGGAGGGAAAGTTTCCTTGGTCTTCTCTGTGCATCTTTGCTCTGAAGATTTCAGCCAGATGGGCTGGAGAGGGTATGGCCTTGTCAGGGTTAGGATATGCTGTGGGAAGCTCAGTGGTCCCCCAGCTTCACCCCCAAGTGCCTGATAAAGATCTCCATTCATGAAGATCTCATAAAGACTGATCAGAAAAGTCTAAGCATTGAAGAGCTTAACTAAAAGTCTTTATGGGCAGACATTTGGGGGAATAGAGAAGAAAACCAAGAAAGAAAGATGCCAGCAGCAGTGTTGTCAAGTAGGCTGCCCTACCTACCTTGCTTAGGATCAGTACTAAGTTTTCAGAAGAACCTAATGGAACAGCGATGTAAAGCCCACTGGTGACAAATAATTTAGTTCACAGAGTAGCTCAAAGTTACAAATGCTTATCAAAGAGTTAAGTTGCTTCCCTAGCTCAACTCCACAAGTACTTTAAGGAATGCCCAGAAAAAGCAAACATGTTACAACCATGCCATATTTTAGACATAAAATTGGAATTTATGTTGAATTTTCTTGAAGATAAATTATAAATGGTTTCTTTATAAAAATATTCACATCAGGAATTCTTTCAATAGTGTGTTTTAGAAGGACTGTTCTCCATATGTAACTCCCCATGAACATATCTATTGGGCAAAGGTAGGAACTCCTGTACAAAGAGAGAAAGGCATGATGTTTTATGAAGAGCCAAGAAGAGCAAGCATGAACTGGACACAATTCTTTCCATTTGTTCCAGTGCCTTCTGGGTGGTTTTCCTAAGATACCAACCAATCGCAAAGAGAAAGAGTTATCCAATGGGCTGAAACTAAAATTATGTCTCCTGAACTGTCTGTTTGGAATCAAACATTCCCACAACATGGCTATGTGCACCAGAATCTCTGGTAATAAGTATTACATTCTGTAGCTATATATTATTATTAAACCTATTAAATAATGATTCTAGGGATCCAAGCTGTCCACATGTAGCAGCTATAGCTTTTTGCCAATAGAGGAGAAATTAGAAAGGCAAGAAGGAAATAAAATTAATTTATATTAAAATTAAAGGAAAGCATTAGCTGACTTCATTAAGACAAGTCAGAGGCATTAGGAAATCAAATTGCATGTCTAAGATCACAAAGCCCACAGATAGAGCAATAAGTACGGAATCTATTTCTCTTCTAAATTTATCCAATATTACCTCAAAACCCTGCCAGAAACATAATTCATATCCTCATGCCTCATTCCTAGTTAGAGTTTTAAAACTTTTTATAAAAGACTTAAAACTCAACATTAAAAAAAAACTAAGATCATGACATCCAGTCCCAAAACTTCAAGGCAGATAGAAGGGGAAAGCGGAAACAGTGACAGATTTTCTTTCCTTGGGCTCCAAAATCACTGCAGATAGTATGACTGCAGCCATGAAATTAAAAGACACTTGTTCCTTGGAAAGAAAGCTAAGACAAACCTAGTCAGTCTGTTCAGTCACTCAGTCATGTCCACCCCTTTGCGACCCCATGGACTGCAGCAGGCCAGGCTTCTCTGTCCATCACCAACTCCCAGAGCTTGCTTAAACTCATGTCCATTGAGTCAGTGATGCCAACCAACCATCTCATCCTCTGTCATCCCCTTCTCTTCCTGCCTTTAATCTTTCCCAGCTTCAGGGCCTTTTCCAATGATTCAGTTCTTTGGATTAGGTGGCCAAAGTATTGGAGCTTCAGCATCAGTCCTTCCAATGAATATTCAGGACTGATTTCCTTTGGGATTGACTGGTTTGATCTCCTTGCAGTCCAAGGGACTCTCAAGAGTCTTCTCCAACACCACAGTTCAAAACCATCAATTCTTTGGCACTCACCCTTCTTTATAGTCCAACTCTCACATCCATACATGACTACTGGAAAAACAATAGCTTTGACTACATGGACCATTGCTGGCAAAGTACTGTTTCTGTTTTTTAATATGCTGTCTAGATTTGTCATAGCTTTTCTTCCAAGGAGCAAGCATCTTTTAATTTCATAGCTGCAGTCACCATCTGTAATGATGTTGGAGCCTAGGAAAATAAAGTCTGTCACTGTTTCCATCATTTCCCATCTATTTGTCATGAAGTGATGGGACCGGATGCCATGATCTTCCTTTATTGAATGTTGAGTTGCAAGCCAGCTTTTTCACTCTCTTCTTTCACTTTCATCAAGAGGCTCTTTAGTTCCTCTTTGCTTTCTGCCATAAGGGTGGTGTAATTTGCATATCTGAGGTTATTGATATTTCTCCAGGCTATCTTGATTCCAGCTTGTGCTTCATCCAGCCCAGCATTTCCTATGATGTACTCTGCATGTAAGTTAAATAAGGAGGGTGATAATATACAGCCTTGACGTACTCCTTTCCCAATTTAGAACCAGTCTGTTTTTCTATGTCCAGTTCTAACTGTTGCTTCTTGACCTGCATACAGATTTTTCAGGAGGCAGGTAAGGTGGTCTGGTATTCCCATCTCTTTAAGAATTTTCCAGTGTGTTGTGATCCACACAGTCAAAGGCTTTGGCATAGTCAATAAAGCAGAAGTAGATGTTTTTCTGGAACTCCCTTACTTTTTTGATGATCTAGCAGATGTTGGCCATTTGATCTCTGGTTCCTCTGCCTTTTCTAAATCCAGCTTGAACACCTGGAAGGTCACAGTTCATGTACTGTTGAAGCCTTGCTTGGAGAATTTTGAGCATTACTTTTCTAGCATGTAAGATGAGTGCAATTGTGTGGTAGTTTGAGCATTCTTTGGCATTGCCTTTCTTTGGGATTGGAATGAAAACTGACCTTTTCCAGTCCTGGGGCCACTGCTGAGTTTTCCAAATTTGCTGGCATATTGAGTGCAGCACTTTCACAGCATCATCTTTTAGGATTTTAAATAGCTCAGACAGTGTATTAAAAAGCAGAGACATCACTTTGCCAACAAAGGTCCTTATAGTCAATGCTATGGTTTTTCCAGTAGTCATATACAGATGTGAGGGTCAGACCATAGAGAAGGCTGAGCACCAAAGAACTGATGCTCTCGAATTTTGATGCTGGGGAAGCCTCTGGAGAGTCCCTTGGACTGCAAAGTGATCAAACCAGTCAATCCTGAAGGAAATCAACCCTGAACATTCATTGGAAGAACTGATGCTGTAGCTGAAGCTCCAGTACTTTGGCCAGCTGATTCGAAGAGCTGACTCATTGGAAGAGACCCTAATGCTGGGAAAGATTGAGGGCAGGAAGAGAAGGCACCAACAGAGGATGAGATGGTTGGATGGCATCACTGATTCAATGGACATGAGTTTCAGCAAACTCCGGGAGATAGTGAAGGAAAGGGAAGCCTGGCATGCTGCCATCCATGGGATCACAAGGAGCCAGACACAACTTAGCAACTGAACAACAACAACAACAAAATAAAAGGCTGAAATTATGCTATATGGTAAAACACAAGTTTTTATTCTATGTTTACTCCTGGAGTTGTGTCCTGGCCCAAAACACTCTACACAGTCAAAAGTAATTTTAAAATAAGCGGAGTCTTTACTTGTATTTCTTAACATTGCTGTATCAGAGTCCCAGTAGAATATAGATGGCATACTCAAAGGGTATAAGTCAGGAAGGTTTTACAAAAGAGTAAGCAGGGTAAGAGAAACCAGCAAAGTTGGTAAAGTGCCTGGATACTGAGAACAGAGGGAATTCGTTACTCCTTAGGATTGAAGGAGCCAAGGGAGGGAGGTGGTGGTACTAGAACTGAGTGAGAGCTGTAGCAATGGGAGAAGGGCGCCTCCGTGGGAACTGTGGCTCTTGTAAAAGACTCTGTGCGCGCATGCTAAGTTGCTCAGTCATGTCCAACTCTTTGAAACCCCGTGGACTGTAGCCCACCAGGCTCCTCTATCCATGGGATTCCCCAGGTAAGAATACTGGAGAGGGTTGCCGTGCCCTCCTCCAGGGGATCTTCCCAACTCAAGTATCGAACCAGCATCATCTCCTGCATTGACAGGGAAGCCTGTAAAGGACTACAGCCACTGCCAAAAACCTGGCCAGTCTGGATATGGGGTGGGGAATCAAAACCCTACCCAACTTCTTTCTCTTCGCACCCTTTGACCTTATGCTAGTGCCTCCGTCTGGCTGAATCTGATTCTAGCCCCAGCCACAGACCCAGGAGATGTAGTACCTGGAGCCTCCAGGAGTACAAAGTAGAGCAGAGAAAGGTATAGAATGACCCTGCAAGAACAAACAGAAAATAACCAGCACAAATATGAACAGGAATTCATGAACCACATCAACACATCCTTGAAGTGTCCTTAAGGTGTTCCACTTCTTTTTCATCCATTTCCTTCATAAATCACAGCTCTTCTCTCCATAACCCCTAAAAAGCCCTCTATCTCTCCGCTATACATGACTCTTGTTAATGTCTTCTACTCCTGCTCTTTACCCTTGATTTATTCTATGTTGCAAAACTCCAAGAGTAAATTTGATCAGGCAGAACCATCTTTCCAAGATGCAGGAAAAGAAGAAAATGACACATACCACGCTAGAAGTCTCTTTAGCAAACAGGAGAGAAACACTAGAGGACTTTATTTATTAATCACTTTTGTCCTTTTATAATAAGATTTTCTAAAATTCTAACCTCACCACCCATTCCTTACCATTATAATTAGCATACCTGTAAAGTGTCCTTATTCTTTTTTCTTTTCATCTTTAAAACACATGCATACACTCAAACATATAAAATGCTGTACAACTCCATTAAGATCTCAAGTTCATTGATGAGAATGATACCTCTGATGGAAGCCAAGATTGCTTTCCACTAAGACTTTCACACTGAGGGATACCATCTCCACCTTCAGCCCAAATGGCTTTTCAAGTTGCTGATGGGAGTTTTTCCTCATCATTGAAGAGAAATGTCAGGCTTATAATGAACACTGCCTGGAGACAGGAGCTAACAATATATTACACCAAACTCTGAGAATCAATTAAACTACTTTATTGAATCAATGAGTCAAACTTTTATCAGGCATTCTTTCTAAGTCCCTGAAGCACAGCCATGGGTACCCATTTATCTCAGTGTTTTCTCTCCTTTTGAATTATCCCATATTTCTGTCCATTTCCTATTTTTACAAAAGATGCCTGGTATATTTATTTGATAGACCAGGCAAGTGGTTGTTAGCATAAGACCACGAAATAAAATTTGTAGTGATGAAAAGAACCATATGGTGAAGTTGGGAGGAGGAAGAAATAAGATACCTAAGGACTTCATTATTCTAAGAATAAATTATCAATAAATATTTAATATATGCTAAAACAGGACAAACCTTGTTTAAGGAAACAAAATTGCATAAAAATAAAAGAAACCATGTTACTGAATATGAAGACTCAATATTACACAAATATTCATTTTTTCCAAAATTCTTGTATATATTCAATACAATTTTAAAAGCAGTGAAACTTACTCTGGAACTTAAAATTAATCTTTAAGGAAAAATAAACTCATCAGGAAAAATAAACAAGTGTGATCCATCAAAAAAATTATGAAAAAAATTAGAGTGTAATCGTTGCTGCTGTTCAATCCCTCAGTCATGTCCAACTCTTTGCAACCACATGGACTAAAGCACGACAGCCTTCCCTGTCCCTCACTATTTCCTGAAGTTTGCTCGAACTCATGCCCATTGAGTCAGTTTTGCCATCCAACCATCTCATCCACTGTCGTCCACTTCTCCACCTGCCTTCAATCTTTCCCAGCATCAGGGTCTTTTCTAATGAGTCTGCTTTTCACATCAGGAGGCCAAAGTGTTGGAGCTTCAGCTTCAGCATCACTCCTTCTAATGAATATTTAGGATTGATTTCCTTTAGGATTTACTGGTTTGATCTCCTTATTGTCCAAGGGACTCTCAAGAGTCGTGTCCAACACCACAGTTCAAAAACATCACTTCTTTGGCACTCAGTCTTCTTTATGATCCAACACTCACATCCATACATGAATACTGGAAAAACAATAGCTTTGACTAGATGGACCATTGTTGGCAAAGTAATGTCTCTGCTTTTTAATATGCCGTCTAGGTTTGTCATAGCTTTTCCTCCAAGGAGCAAGTGTCTTTTAATTTCATGGCTGCAGTCACTATCCACAGTGATTTTGGAGCCAAAGAAAAAAACATCTGTCACTCTTTCCATTGTTTCCCCATCTATTGGCCATGAAGTGATGGGACCAGATGCCATGATCTTTGTTTTTTGAATGTTGAGTTTTAAGCCAGCTTTCACTCTCCTCTTTCACTTTCATCAAAAGGCTCTTTAGTTCCTCTTTGCTTTATGCCATAAGGGTGATGTCATCTGCATATCTGAGGTTATTGATATTTCTCCCTGAAAACTTGATTCCAACCTGTGCTTCATCCAGCCCAGCTTTTCACATGATGTACTTTGCATGTAAGTTAAATAAGCAAGGTGACAATATACAGCCTTGATGTACTTCTTTCCCAATTTGGAACCAGTCTGTTGTTCCATGTCAGTTCTAACTGTTGCTTCTTGACCTGCATACAGGTCTCTCAAGAGACAGGTAAAGTAGTCTGGTATTCCCATCTCTAAGAATTTTCCAGTTTGTTGTAATCCACACATCAAAGGTTTTAGCATAGTCAATGAAACAGAAATAGATGTTTTTCTGGAACTCTCTTGCTTTTTCTATGATCCAACAGATGTTGGCTATTTGATTTCTGGTTCCTCTGCCTTGTCTCAATCCAGCTTGAACATCTGAAAGTTCTTGGTTCATGTACTGTTGAAGCCTACCTTGGAGAATTTTCTGCATTACTTTGCTAGCATGTGAGATGAGTGCAAATGTGCAGTAATTTGAACATTCTTTGCCATTGCCTTTCATAGGGATTGGAATGAAAACTGACCTTTTCCAGTCCTCTGGCCACTGCTGAATTTTCCAAATTTGCTGGCATATTGAGTGTAGCACTTTTACAGAATTATTTTTTAGGATTTGAAATAGCTTGGCTGGAATTCCATCACCTCCACTAGCTTTGTTTGTAGTGATGCTTCCTAAGGCCCACTTGATTTCACACTCCAGGATGTCTGACCCTAGGTGAGTGATCACACCATCACAGGTAATCTAGGTCATTAAGAGGGTACTCATATTACAAAATAATTTTAAAAGCATAATACTACCATAGCAAGAGTCAGCTGAATGAAGCATTACTTTTGAGAGATATTGAATATATCAGATACAAATATATGATTAAAAAGTTATGTTAATAGGAAAAGTATCATATATAATGCTTTAAAAAAAATCAATGAAACCTTACGTAAGGAAAATCTGTGAAGAAAATTGAAGTCAAATGACAAATCAAAAAAAAAAAACAAAAACCCTACTCTGTAAACCATTATTACAAATCCAAAAGAAGAGGGTAAACTTTTTCCACAAAATGGTAAGTATATGAATTCAGTAAAAAAAATACAGAAGGCAAAAAAAATGAAGACACAATAAAACATGAAAAAGTTGTCTCACAAATAATAAAGTGATACAAATAGAGACACAATTTTCAGTTAAACTTGTGGAACTTTGCAAAATTATAATGACTAATGTTGGCAATGGAATGGGGAATGGGAATATTGATAGGCTAAAATTGGGAGAGTAATCTGGTAAGTCTCTGGAGAATGTACCCAAAGAACCTTAAAAATATATATCACCCAGGACACGACAATTCTGTTTCTTGGAATTTGTGCAAAGGAAATAATCATGTTAACTCATGTTATACCAAAAATGATTCCTTTTGTTTTCTTTCTGATCTCCTCTTTCCCTACATTTCTGTAATGAGCAGTTACTTTTGTTATAAGATAAAAATAACTTACTTATGAGCAGAGCTAAATAAACAAGGGAGTCATAATGATTTAATGGAAAGAACACTGAGCTAGTCACCAGAGATTATGGATCTCAAAACTAGATGTGCCTCAGAATCACCTGAATAACTCTTAAAAAGATCATCTTTATTAGACAGTGTCTCAGTTATGGCTTCTAGCCTCTATTGCTTGATTACTCATCATTCCCATGGCTGTTAACAAACCAAGCTTGGAGACAACATCTTCTACCATCATCCCTGGCTTGTAGAACAGAGCCACCTTTCAACTCCTTAGTGATGCTAGGGCCCCTCTAGCCATCACATTTCTGAGATCCTTGGTAAATGGTAGGTGCTCTGGGTTCCCCTGGGGATAATTCTCTGATGGGTTTTATAGCCCCACATAATATATCTCTTATAGTATGCCCACATTTCTGAGCTTTTAAAATTCTTTCCTCTACCATCTGCCAGGGTAACTCTGGCATTTCCACTTCTTATGACATGAGATGTATCTTTCTCCAGGTTTCTGAGATGTACTAAGTGAATTTTTACCACTGATAGGAGCCCTTACAGGTGTTAAATCCCGTGCCCTAAGAAAATGCTCTGAGTCAATTAATTCTTCATAACTCAATCTTAGATTCCAGCTATTTTGTAGAAACATCTTCACAATCCAATCCCAGGGAGTACTGTGGCTTTTACAGGGCATGCTACCAAATTCCTACAGGCCTTCTGGGTGTAATCTCTTTCCTCCTTATCAGACCCACCACATCCTGAGCTAGATTACCCTGGGATTTAACCCTGGTTATTGTCTTGGCATCCAGGAGAGGAGATAAGGCACCTCTTAGGGCTGAGGAGTACCTGTTGCCTTGCCTTCTTCCCTCATGGACCAAGCACTAGCTCTTATTCCAGAATGGTGGGCCATCTCTTGCAAGCTGTCTGGGGTTTCAGGGAATCTACAGAGCCAAAATCCTCAAGAGCATTTTCTCAGATGTCCCCACCTCATGTTTCAGGGACCCTCCCAACAATAGACTTGACTTTGACTGACAATTCAAATGTCTGTGGAGCTCTAGGATCCTAACTGTAAAATCCTGAATTTATTCCTCAGCTTCACCTGTTCTCCCACAGGAGATACAGGCCACCTTGTAAGCTACCAAGGAGATTCTCTGGCTCTCACACTTGGCCTTTATTTGTTGACCACTCTTAGTTGCTTATTATCTCTCAGGGCATCAGTACACTTAGTAACAATCAACAACTCTTATTGGAATACATCAAAACTTGAAACTCTAGCTCTTCAAAAGGCATTGTTAAGAAAAGTGCACGAGGGCCATTCACAAAGATAGAACATATTCTGGGATATAAAGCAAAATTTAACAAATTTAAAATAGTCCATACTATACAAAACATATTCTCTGACTGTAACAGAATTAAAGTAGATATCTGGAAAAATAAATATTCTGTAAAATCTCCTGAGGTCAAAGTGGGAATCATAAGAGAAATGAGAAAGTATTCTGAGCTGAAGTATAACAAAAGCACAACACACCAGAATTCACAAGACAGTTAAAGCAGTGCTGAGAGGAAAATTTTAAACATTTAAGGTTTATAGTGTAAAAGAAGAAAAAATTATCAATGACCTAAGATTTCACCAAAAAACAAACAAAAAACCTAGGTAAAGCAAATTTAAGAAAAAGCAAGGAGAATGAAAAATATTAATGTGAAAGCAGCCAAAATGAGAAACAAACAAACAAACAAAAAAGAGTAGAGAGACTCAATAAAATGAAAAGCAGGTTCCTTGAAAAAGTCAATAAATTTGATAAACTAGCTGAACTGACCAAAAAAAATGACACTAATTACAAATATAAGAAATGAGAGAGAGGAAATCTCTATAGACAGTGCAAACATTAAAATGATAATAAAGGATACCACAAAAAACATGTGGCAATAAATACATTTTACAACTAAGATGAAATGAATTCCTCAAAAGATACAAGCTTCTAAAGGTCACTGAAGTTAACAGTGATAACTTGAATAGTGCTGTTATTCAAAGAAATTGAATTTGTAATTTAAAAACTTTTAACAAAGAAAAATCCTAGTCTAGATGGTTTCTCATGAAAATCTTAAAACATATTTGAGGAAAGAATAACATTTCCACACAAATTCCTCCAAAATCTGTAACAAAAGGAAACCCTTTCTAACTCAGTTTATGAGGCCAGAATCACACTGATAAGGAAACCAGACAAAAACATTCCAACAAAAGAAAACTACACAATAATAACCCTCACATAAAAACAAAAATACTCAACAAAATACAAATTAGACTCAACAAAACACAAAAAATATAATCCAACAGTATATAAAAGGCTAATAATGCATTATGACATAGTGGGGTTTATCTCAGGAATACAAGGCTAGTTCAATATTCAAATCCTAATCAGAAGAATTCACCATATTAACTGACAAAGGAAGAAAGCCATATCAGCATCTCAATAGATAAAGAAAAAGCATTTAGCAAAATTTTATATCTATTCATGATAAAAAAGAAAACCCCTAGAAATCTGACAGTAGAAAGGAACTTCCTCAATCTCATAAAGGTTCTATAAATTTACATTTCTCCAATTGATGATCTAATTTCATTATTTCTTTAGTTATAGAAAAAAATTGTTTTTCAGTTTATACTGAATTGTGACTTTTATTCACATCCTAAAAATACATTATAAGCTTTTGAGATACTGGATTAATGGGAAATATTCTAAACTGACCAATGATTAAACATCACACCAGATAGTCTAGAACCTCTTTGAAAGTGAAGTGAAAGTATTAGTAGCTCAGTCATTTCTGACTCTTTGAGACACCATGGACTGTAGCCTGCCAGGCTTCTCTGTCCATGGAATTCTTCAGGCAAGAATACTGGAGTGGATTGCCATTCTCTTCTCCAGGGGATCTTCCCAACCCAGGGATCAAACCTGGGTCTCCTGCATTACAGGGAGATTCTTACTTTAGCATGTATAATTTCTCCAGAAATTAAATGTCATGTCAATGTTTGGGACAGACATGGGGCTACACAAATTAGTATAGGAGACTAGGAAGTCTAACAGCATTTTTTTTTATTATTTTTAACCTGTCCTTTCGTATCACCTCAACTTTACCCATGCTTAAGTTTGACAAAGAAAAGTTAGTTCAGGTCTTGTTGTTATTCCCCTCTGTAGCTACTTAGGCTTCAGTTCTTTATGTTCTAAACTCTTTACCAATCTTCTATCTACTGTAGATCTTTCAGATTTTTGTTTATTTCCCCTGCTGAGTCTTCTCTCCTGTTCTTTGTGGCTATGATTTATGTGTGTCTTATTTCTTCATTGTTGTTTTAATGGGATTCAGGGTAGCAGCATAGATGTTTTCATCTGCCACTTTTTATAGCCTTAGTGTGGTATAACTGGACTTCCCTGGTGGCTCAGAGGTTAAAGCGTCTGCCTCCGATGCGGGAGACCCGGGTTCGATTCCTGGGTTGGGAAGATCCCCTGGAGAAGGAAATGGCAACCCACTCCAGTATTCTTGCCTGGAGAATCCCATGGACGGAGAAGCCTGGTAGGCTACAGTCCATGGGGTCGCAAAGAGTCGGACACGACTGAGCAACTTCACTTAGTGTGGTATAATTTATATAACATAAAATTTACCCACTCTAAGTATAGATTTCAATGATTTTAGTAAAATTAGAGTTGTTCAACTCTGATTGAACAAAATTGTTCAGTCAGAACAATTGTTCAAAATTAAAGTTGTTCAACTCTCCCTGTAGTCTAGTTTTACAACATTTCCATCACTCCAAGAAGTTCCTTCATGTCCATGTGTAGTCTAAACCCACTCCCAGACACATCCCTAGACAACCAGTGAACTGATCTGGCTCTGAAGATTTATCTTCTCTGGAAATTACATTTAAAATGAATCATTCAATGTATAATATTTTGCGTTTGTCTATCCTCACTTAGCATTATGTTTTTGAGATTAATGCATGTTTCAGAATGTATCAGTAGTCTATTTCTTTTTATTGATGAATAATTTTGCAGTAAAACCACATTTTGTTTATCCTTTCACCAATTGATAGATATTTGGGTTGCTTCCAGTCTGTAGATACTGTGAAAAAAATGCATCAGTAAACATTCCTCCACAAGTCTTTGTGGAAACATGTTTTCATATCTCTCATAGATATCTAGGCATAGAATTGTTTTGTTGTGTGGTATGTTTATGATTAACTATCTAAGAGATTTGTCAAATTGTTTTTTAAAGTGTCTGAAACATTTTTTATTCCCACCAGTGATGTATGACCATTCTAGGGATTGCATTTTAGTGGTGTACCAATCTGATTTTAATTTGCATTTTCGTAATAAGTAATGATGTTGAGGTTTTCATTTCCATGTATTTATTCACCCATCTCTGTATCATTTTTGTTGAAATATCTGAATCTTTTGACCATTTCTTAATTGGATTGCCTTCTTATTATTGAGTTATGAGAGTAATTATTCTTGATAC
This sequence comes from Giraffa tippelskirchi, assembly GCF_054371585.1. Lineage (NCBI taxonomy): Eukaryota > Metazoa > Chordata > Mammalia > Artiodactyla > Giraffidae > Giraffa > Giraffa tippelskirchi. The sequence continues at coordinate 15,503,075 of NC_137289.1, read as the reverse complement.
TAGTTCTTTAGCAGATATAGGAGTTGCAAATATTTTTTGCATGTTATCTAATTGTCCCAGGACCACTTGTTGAAAAAGCCATTTTTTCCCCTGTCAAATTAACTTCTCAACTCTGTCAAACATCAATTGACCATAAATGTGAAGGTAACTTGAGAATTTCAGGCCTTGGCCGTTAATTGATATGCCTATCTGTGCACCACTCCCATACTGTCTTTACTAATGTAGTAACTTTTGATTTGGAAGGTGTGAGCCCCCCAACTTTGTTCTTTTTTAATATTGTTTTGGTTATTCTGGCTCCCATGCATTTCCATGTGATTTTGGGGATACCTTGCCAATTTCTGCAAAAATGCCAATTGAGAATTTGATTGCAATGAATCCATAAATCAGTTTGCCACGTAATGTTAAAACTTAACAATCTATGAACATGGAAGTTCTCTCCTTTATTTAAATCTTCTTTAATTTCTCTCAGCAATGTTTTATAGTTTTCACATAAAAGAGCTGCACTTCTTCTGTCAAATTTTTCCTAAGCATTTGTTTTCTTTTTGATGCTGTTGTGAGTGAAATTTTCTTAATTCTATCTTTGGATTATCCATTACCTTACATGAAACACTCTTTGATGGTCATTCCCAGCCCCTTTATTTAAGATATTTATTGCATGTTAGTGTGTGAGCATATATAAAAATATAGTTTCCAAGATCATTTCCAATAACTCCATACATCATTTCCCTGAAATATCCAAGGCCCAATAGTTAAGAATTACTTTCATATAAACAACTAGGGCTTCCCTGGTGGCTCAGTAGTGAAGAATCTGCTTGCCAATGCAGGAGACGTGGCTTCAATCCCTGGGTTGGAAAGATCCCCTGGAGAAGGAAATGGCAGCCCACTCCAGTAATCTTGCCTGGGAAATCCCATGGACAGAGGAGCCTGGTGGGCTACAGTCCATAGGGTCGCAAAAGAGTTTAACATGACTTAGCAACTAAACAACAACGAACTACTAGGTACATTAAAATGTGATTTAAAAAGAGAGTAAATATTGCTCTCTGCATTTAGATGCATGTTTTCTGGATTTAGATTATCTTAGTTGATTTTATTTCTGACCATCAAGTTTTATTAGAGAATATACTTATAGTTGGAATTATAATAAGTAGACAGGCTGAGAGGTGGAAATAAAATCATTCTGAATGGATACATCTGGGGCTTCCCAGGTGACTCAGTGGTAGAGAATCCGCCACAAGAGATGCAGGTTCAATCCCTGGGTTGGGAAGATCCCCTGGAAGAGGAAATGGCAACCCACTCCAGTATTCTTGCCTGGATAATCCCAGGGACAGAGGAGCCTGGCAGGCTATAGTCCATGGGGTCTCAAAAGAGCCAGACACAATTGAGTGACTAACATACACACACATGTAATAACCTATAAATGTGTTTGATCTTTACTCATGATAATAGAGTTCTTCTTATGAAATCTTTTGTTAACAAAACCTTTTGCATGTCTGTATACAACCTATCAGCTAAGGATGGCCACAGGAACACACAAACAACTACAGTATCTCAGTGGTATAAATCGTAAGGATTTTTTTAGCTCACAACACTGGGTCAACTAATCTAGGCTGGACTCTGCTGGACAGATCTGCTAATCTCAAGTTTCGCTTGCTTATATGTCTAGGGGTTGGTTTATCTGTGTTGAGCTCAGCTGCGCAGCCCTTTTGATCTCAGATATGTTTGCTCACATATCCAGTGGTTGTTTGATCTAGTCTGAGATATAGTAGGCGGCTCTGGTAACCTCAGATATGCTTGTTCACACAAGTTGTCTGGGAGTTGGCTGATGCAGGCCAGGCTTTGCTGTGGAAGAAACTCTGCTTCACTTTTCTCTCATCCTTCTTTGGGGTCCAGTGGGCTATCCTGAGCTCACCACGTTCATCCAGCAACAGCAGATGCACAAGAGCAAGTGGAAAAATGCAAACCTTTTGAGGAATGCTTTGGAATTGGCTCCCTGTTACTTCCAGCTTATTCTAAAGTCCAAGGCAAATCATACAGTCCTACTCAAATTTGAGTTTGGGAGGATGCTACTGCAACACAGACATATGGAAGGATGAGGAATTTGAAGCAAATAACACAATCTACAATGAAACTTTAGAAATAACTGACTATTGAAATTCCAAAATCAGTATCACTTGGTCATGATTATGCAAACTCGTACTTGGGAATCTCACTCTTAGACCCTCTCAAAATGACCTCCAAAAATGCCAACTCATAAGAGTCAGATACTACTGAAGGTCTTAGTATTTGTGCCTTTGTTCTGCTTTCTGCAATTTAAGTAAATGCATACATTTCTAATATAGGGCTATACGAGTGTGCTGACCTATACAATATGCCTAAAACTGCAGATAGTTATCTAAATGATGTTTTGAAATATCACAACTAATATATTTAATTTGATTTAAAAATTCAAATGGCTTTGTGTTTTCGAAATTGGCTAGAAACATTCTGATTACTATCTGCCTCTAATAAGATGCATGTTTCAATGCTCCCTAAGCCTCTTATGTTAAGGAGTCTCTGAGTAGGATGTTCCTAGTTGGCAAGATTTCAAATAATCAACTAAATGGTAGAAAAATTTCTCAGTGTGTCACAGAAAGAGAAAAAAAAATTTTGACATGTAATTAGATTGTACTCACTTAGTAAATTATATTGGGAGCAAAGGGAAATTGCATTTTGAACAAATATATCAAGAAGCTAGTATTTTACTCTAATTTGTCGTTTGACTATGGGTTTCTATTCAACTGTGACCAGGACATTATTTCACTCAGTGAACTCTAAATATAGGAACAAATGAAAAACAAGAATCAGTTTATGTAAATTTAAAATTTCTTACAAATATTCTTCTGTTATTAAAAAAAACCTATCAGTATTTCATAATCTGAAATGCTCTAAGAAGCCTTGTGATACTCAAATAATACCATGTCTACAGAATGCTGTTCACAGCATTCTCTTAGGTTTCAACCTAAGAGAATCATAAGTTTACTTATAGTCAGATATATGTTTGGATAAGAACAAACAGTTCACTCAGTACAAATCCTTATCTGTTCACAAATCTGTTGATTCATTAAGGCACTGGCCATGGCTCCTTTTGAATAATTCATTTTAACAACTGCTTATTGGGTCCTCATTAGGCATATCACCTATGATTAAGTGTTGTGTTCATCATCCAGACATGGCTTTGGAAGACTCAAGTCCAAAAAGGGAGAGAGACATTTAGAAAAATATTAATGAAAGAACTAACATTTATTGAATGTTTACTTTGTGCCAGGCACTGTGTTATGATAATTACATCATATAATCCTCACCACCCTCCTATGACAAAGGTATTATCGTTATTCCCATTTTACAAATGAGAGAATAGAGGCTGAAAATGGTTAATTAACTGGTGCATGGTTTCACAGCTAGGATAAAAGGCAGAGCTTCAATTTGAACACAATTCTTTTGGACTCAGTATTAATCACCATTGTCCAATAGGTCATAAGTGCTCCTCAAAGAAAAGTGATGTATTAAATAGTAAGGAAAGGGGTCAGAAAGGAGTGGGGTGTAGTAAGCAAGGGAATTCTAGGAAGAGGGATATATGAGCAAAGCTAAAGCTCTACAGAAGATATTCAGACAATGCAAGGAATTCTGGCATTGCTGCTACCTTCAGGGTGTGAAGGGGAGGAAAAAGGCACGGAAAGGAGCCTGGGAATAGAAGTTTGGGGTGAATTTGTCCCAGGTTTTGAATGCTTTTCATAGGAGATTGGACTTTGTTTTTAAAACCAGTGTGCTGGCATAGAAAGTGATTTAGAAAGGGGGTGATGAGTTTTAAATTATGAGATCTCTGCACTTAACTAAGGACTGCTGCCATGTGCTATTGCTCAGAAAGCTGCAAGTTCCCATTACTAAGGCATGCTGGCCCCAGGGTGGATGGAGAAGAGAGTCAGCTTGAAAAGCTCAGGCTTGGGCCAATTTCAGTACTAAATATTAATATATAGTGAAACTATCAAATCAGTGCTGTATTAATCTCCATATGTAGATATTTATAAAAGCTGGGCCATTTGAAAGTTGTTTCTCAAACGGATAAAATTGATAGTAAATATTCATTTTTTGGAATTAGGCTTCCCAGGTGTTGTTGTTCAGTCACTCAGTTGTGTCTAACTTTTGGCAACCCCATGGACTGCAACACACCAGGCTTCCCTGCTCACCAGTTCCCAGAGTTTGCTCAAACTCATGTCCATTGAGTCGGTGTTGCCATCCAACCATCTCATCCTCTGTCGTCCCCTTCTCCTCCTGCCTTCAATCCTGCCCAGCATCAGGGTCTTTTCTAATGAGTCTGCTCTTTGCACCAGGTAGTCAAAGTATTGGAGCCTCAGCTTCAGCATCAGGCCTTCCAACGAATATTCAGGATTGATTTCCTTTAGGATGGACTGGTTTGATTTCCTTGCAGTCCAAGGGCCTCTCAAGAGTCTTCTCCAACACCACAGTTCAAAAGCATCAATCCTTCTGCACTCAGCCTTATTTATGGTCCATCTCTCACATCCACTCATGACTACTATAAAAACCATAGCTTTGACTATACGGACCTCTGTTGGCAAAGTAATGTCTCTGCTTTTTAATATGCTATCAGGTTTGTCATAGCTTTTCTTTCAAGGAGCAGGTGTCTTTTAATTTCATGGCTGCAGTCACCATCTGCAGTGATTTTGGAGCCCAAGAAAATAGACTCTCACTGTTTCCATCATTTCCCCATCTATTTGCCATGAAGTGATGGGACCAAATGCCATGATCTTCATTTTTTGAATGTGAGTTTTAAGCCACCTTTTTCAGTCTCCTCTTTTACCTTCTTCAAAACGCTCTTTAGTTCATCTTTGCTTTTTGCCATAAGGGTGGTGTCATCTCCATATCTGAGGTTATTAATATTCCTCCTAGCAATCTTGATTCTAGCTTGTGCTTCATCCAGCCTGGCATTTTGCATGATGTACTCTGCATATAAACTAAATAAGAAGGGTGACAATATACAGCCTTGATGTACTCATTTCCCAATTTGGAACCAGTCTGTTGTTCCATGTTTGGTTCTAACTGTTGCTTCTTGACCTGCATACAGATTTCACAGGAGACAGGTAAGGTAGAGTGGTATTCCCATCTCTAAGAATTTTCCACAGTTCATTGTGATCCACACAGTAAAAGGCTTTAGAGTTGTCAGTGAGACAGAAGTAGAAGTCCTTCTGGAATTCTCTTGCTTTTTCTGTGATCCAATGGATGTTTGGCTTCCCAGGTGGCTCAGTGGTAAAAACTCTGCCTGCAGTTCAGGAGACTTAGGAGACATAGGTTCGATCCCTGGATCAGGAAGATCCCCCGGAGGAGGAAATGGCAACCCACTCCAGTACTCTTGCCTGGAAAATTCCATGGACACAGGAGCCTGGTAGACTGTAGTCTATGGGGTCGCAAAGAGTCAGACACAACTGAGCACACATACACATACACATGAGTGTATGTGTATGTGTATGTATATACCATCTATATAGAAGTGACTTCCAAGATGAATTGTTTAATGAGATGATGAGATACCACATTAGGACTAAAAATAAACTTTTCTATTCCACCGATCAGAGGATGTGATGGTTGGATGGCATCACTGATTCAATGGACATGAACTTGGGCAAACTCTGGGAGATGATTAGGGATAGGGAAGCCTGGCATGCTGCATTCCACGGGGTCAGGAAGAGTCAGACACAACTTGCAACTGAGCAACAACAATTCCATTGAAGTTCTTATTTTTTTTTTTTGTCTTATATACTTTTATTTTTTTTTTTTATAAATTTATTTATTTTAGTTGAAGTTCTTATTTTAAAAAATAATTTTTAATGGAGTATGGTTGCTTTACAATGTTATGTTAGTTTTTGCTGTACAGCAAAGTGAGTCAGCTATACGTATACACATATCCCCTCTTTTTTAGATTTCCTCCCCATTTTCGTCACCACAGAGCAGAGTAGGGTTCCCTGTGCTATCCAGTAGGTTCTCGTTAGTTATCTATTTTATATGTAGTGTATGCATTTTTTGGGGCTCCAAAATCACTGCTGATGGTGATTGCAGCCATGAAATTAAAAGACGCTTATTCCTTGGAAGGAAGGTTATGACCAACCTAGATAGCATATTTAAAAGCAGAGACATTACTTTGCCAACAAAGGTCCATCTAGTCAAGGCTATGGTTTTTCCAGTGGTCATGTACGGATGTGAGAGTTGGACTATAAAGAAAGCTGAGCGCCAAAGAATTGATGCTTTTGAACTGTGGTGTTGGAGAAGACTCTTGAGAGTCCCTTGGACTGCAAGGAGATCCAACCAGTCCATCCTAAAGGATATCAGTCTTGGGTGTTCATTGGAAGGACTGATGTTGAAGCTGAAACTCCAATACTTTGGCCACCTCATGCGAAGAGTTGACTCACTGGAAAAGACCCTAATGCTGGGAAGGATTGGGGGCAGGAGGAGAAGGGGATGACAGAGGATGAGATGATTGGATGGCATCACCGACTTGATGGACATGGGTTTGGGTAAACTCCAGGAGTTGGTGATGGACAGGGAGGCCTGGTGTGCTGCTATTCATGGGGTCGCAAAGAGTCGGACACGACTGAGCGACTGAACTGAACTGTATATATGTCAATCCCAGTTGAAGTTCTTGTTTGTTTTGTTACTTCCAGAATTCTCATCATGACTCCCTCTTAGTCCTTGCTCAATGTTTTGTATGTACTGATCCCTCTGCCTGAAAAGTATTTTCCCTCTCTTTTGTTGATTCAGTCTTAATGGTCATGCAAAACTTGGGTTGGTCATCATCACCTCCACCAGGAAGCTACCCTAGCATATTTTCCCTAGTCCATTCTTAATTAGATGTTCATGTTGTGGACAACCAAAGCCTCTCTTCTCACTTCCAGCTTCTTTTATAGTCCCTCTTATACTGGGTTACAGTATTCTCTTTACTTTTCCATGTCCCAATGACTGTGAGCTCCAAGAATGAAAAGACAGGTATCCAACTTTTGTATTATTTTCCCATGTAACTACATATGCATTAAAAGTATGTTGAAAGTGACTTCAAATTTTATTACAAAGTGATCATAATCAAAACAGTATGGTACCAGCATAAAAACAGATATATAGACCAATGGAACAGAACAGAGAACCCAGAAATAAACCCATGCCTTTATAGTGAATTGATAATCACCACAAAAGACTAGAATTGAGTTCTTTATACATATATGCTTTAAATATATATATAAGCCTTGTTATATGCAACATGATGAACAAAGAAATTAAAAGGCCTTTCCTACCAACAAAACATGAGGAAACAAGAGATTAGAATTTCATATGCTGTATTGAGTTGATTTACTTTAGTAATATTTTTAAAGTTTTTTGCATTAGCTATCTCTTTAAAAAAACATTATCAACATTGCCTTCTCTCATATTGTATTAGTGCTCTCTTAAAATCCAAGCATTTCTTTTTAAGGCATCCTCAAGGATGAACATGGTTTAATTACAAGGAGAGAAACCAACAGAAATACTTTTGGCACAGAATGTTTGCACTCTGCCAGAGTATAATTTATTCCTGGAGTCACATACTTAAGAGTATATATATTCTCCTGTCAGAGCACATTGTTTACTATATTCCCATAAAGATGAAGGGAAGAAAGGTTAAATAACACACAAACCCCATGATTTTCACATTTTGCAGAAAATTTAAGATGAGCATTCATCCATTCATTTGTTCGACTAACCTTTTGACTACAAATGCCACAATGGTGGGTTGGATTCCCTAGGAAACTAGTTCTGAGATAGACATCATTGTGCAGGCTACTTACTAAGGAGTGCCTTTGAGATAGACACCTATTGAAGGGAGAAGAAAGGAAGTAGGAGTGGGCTGTGGAAGAGGTCAAGTTATGATGTAGCCCAATGACAACCTTGTCTAACCCCACAGGGATCTCTGAAGCTATAGTTCCCCTTCAGAGTTGCCATCCTGAAGGATGCCATCACTAGGCCTGTATACTTCTAAATTAATTAATCATTGTGTCTCAGCTACCTTGGGAAGGTGACCTTGAGCAAGGCAGTTCTATGTAGCTGAGGTGATTCCTGAAGGAGCTGACAACTGAAGGCTGTTTGTCAACAGTCCTCCCAATAGTAAGGGGAATAAATCCTTCACTGAAGGGGGATCTGGGTGGCACGTCATCTTGTCCACCATAACTATGCACTATACCAGGGGCTTGGAAACATGAAAATAGGCACAACTCTTACCCTTGGAAGAGTCAAAGTCTGAAGGATAGATTGTCTTGGAAGCATACAAACAAAAATGTTTTGTTTTGTGGTTATGATATTTAAGACATTGTTACAAGCATTTCATATGTATTATCTCTTTTAATGCCTACCAGGACCCAATGTGGGTGGTACTATTAATATCCTCATTTAACAGAACAGGGAAAAGAATCAGTGGTAAAATGACTTGCCCGAGCTCTAATAATAAGTGGCAATGGACCCAGGATTCAATCTTTTTCAGTTTGACTCAAGTCTGATACGTGGGAAAACAGTAGGGACTGTAGAAACACACAGAGAAAAACAGGATCAACTTTGTTCTCAGAACTCTGTTTCAAAGAGTAGAATCAGGGCCTTCTTGGTGGTCCAGTGACTAAGAATCTGCCTGCCAATGCAGGGGACACAAGTTTGATCCCTGGTCCAGGAAGATCCTACATGCCGCAGAGCAGCTAAGCCCATGTGCCGTAACTACTGAGCCCAAGCTCTAGAGCCTGCAAGCTGCAACTACTGATCCTACGCAGCCTAGAGCCCATGCTCTGCAACAAGAGAAGCCCCCACAATGAGAAGCCCACATACTGCAACTAGAGAGTAGCTTCCAATTGCCACAACTAGAGAAAGTCCGCACACAGCAACCAAGACCCAGCACAGGGAAAAATAAATAAATAAATGAAATTTTATATTTATGTAAAAAGAGTAGAATCATTTCTAAAGTGATACGGAGTTGAGATTAATATATACACACTACTAAATATAAAACAGGTAAACAACAAGAACTTACTGTATAACACAGGGAACTATACTCAGTATCTTTTAATAATCTATAAAGTAAAAGAATCTGAAAAAGTACATATATTATATATTATGAATTATTTATATATACATTTTCTTATATATATTTATATTGAATTGGCCAAAAAGTTCATTCACATTTTTCTGTAACATCTTGTTGGTCAACCCAGTATATATATATATAAAACAGAATCACTCTGCTGTACACTTGAAATTAACACAACATTGTAAATTAATTATACCTCAGTTCAAAAATCGAAAATAGAATGAGATGCAGACGATGTGAGTTCTTCATCTAACAAGGCCACGCTCCTCAGCGTGGGCTTTTCCAGTGTACTTTATGACCTAGTCATTCTAGCTTTTCACCCTTATCTCTTACTCATTGCTTATGGCCTCTCTCATCTCTCACCCCCTCATTCACCCACACTGTCAGGTTGAAAAACTTGAAGTTTCAGTACCCAAGTACAGTCATGCTCTCTTAAACTTATGAGCCTTTGCACACACAGCTCCTTCTTTCAGGAATGATTTTACCAGGATGATCTATGATCATCCAACCAACTCCTATATATTCTTGAAGACTTGGTTCAAGTGCTACTGCCTCTCTGAAGCCTTCCTCAAGTTTCCCAGGTAGAGTAAAACACTTCCTCCTATTCCTGCCCCACTGTAGCTTGTACATAATTTTATAATAGCCCATCATGCTCTTTTATAATTATTCATATGCATTTCTACTTCTTTCACCTTAAAACAAGGATTATGTTTTAATTATCTTCAGATTTCTAGATTCTAAGCCATTTCTGGAACAAAGTAGAACATTAATGGGCTTCCCAGGTAGCACTAGTAGTCAAGAATCCACCTACCAGTGCAGGAGACAGAAGAGACACGGGTTCGACCCCTGGGTTGGGAAGATCCCCAGGAGAAGGGCACGGCAACCCACTCCAGTATTCTTGCCTGGAGAATCCCATGGACAGGGGACCCTGGTGGGATACAGTCCACAGGGTCGCAGAGAGTCAGACACAACTAAAGCACTCTAACAGAGCACAGCACAGAACATTAATATATTTTTGGAATGAATGGACAAATAAGTCTTTCTGGACTCATACCTCCACTTTATCCCCCACACCCGATCGGCCACCAGGTCTTGTGGCATCTGCCTCTTTTTTTTTTTTAATTTATTTATTTTAGTTGGAGGCTAATTACTTTACAATATTGTAGTGGTTTTTGCCATACATTGACATGAATCAGCCATGGGTTTACATGTGTTCCCTATCCTGAACTCCCCTCCCACCTCCCTCCCTCTTAAAAAAAATTCTGAATCTCTAATATTCCCTTCATTTCCACAGGTAGTGCCTAGTTCAGTGCTTCATCATTTCAGACCTAGACTATGTCAGCAGCATCTTAAGTAGTTTTCTTGCCTTTAATCATGCTCCCTCCTCTCTCTGCTCAGGCTATCTTCTGCATGACTAGCAGAGTGATTTGTCTAAAACATAAATGGGATTACACCAATCTCTTAGCTAAATCCTTTCCATGGATCCCAATGACACATAAGATAAATTTTATATTTTACGTTGCTTATATGGTCTGCTAGTTATTTGTCCCCTGCTGGTCTCTGAAGCCTCATCTCTCATTATTCCCCTATATTCAGAGCCAGAATGATAACAAGTGGTACTCCTTGGATGGCTACTAATTTGGCACCCCATCAAGTTGATATTCTTTAAATACACACTTCCTCAGCCTTATTTTAAAGTGAGGATGGAAAGATATGAATTTTCTAATAATAAAATTTTTATGCTTCTTTACATTTAAGCTAAAGGATTTATGACATTAATTTATTCCATACAATTTCCAAATTCTGACAACCTCTTGGGAGGCGTAGTGAACCATTTAACATGTAGCTACTAGATGAAATTTATTATTCCAAATAAATAGTCCTATTCTTTGCTGCTGAATTTAGGTGACTGTCCTCTGACTGGTCTTGGGTTTAGTTGTGCCATCTGCCTGTAGTTGGAACCTGCAACTTGCATTGTTGCAAAAACTGTTCAACCATGACAAGTCAGCACCACCAGGAATATTTTTATTTCTACTTGAGGTACTGAATATTTCAGTCAAAGGGGATCTGATTTCCATTTTGCCAGTTATGTAAAGAACTGTAGATAGAAGCATGAATGAACTGGTGTCATTTTTTTTTTTAAAGGAATTTGATTATCAAATTAATTTAGCCTGTCTAACCTACCCTACAACTTGATCATGCTTCTCTCCCATGTGAGATTATGTGGGATGTGGGTACAGTCATCTTGTATCAGCCCCATTTCAGATATCCATGTCCTTTTTCATCAAACCTACTTACAATAAATATACCTTAAGAAAAATGAGTGTGTTGTTTGCACTCATATTTTATAAACATATTTTTGCCCTAAGACAAAAGACAAATGTAAACCAGCAGTAAGAATACTGTGTGATAAGTGATCTACTAAAGCAAATAACAATATATATAACAGACAATGGAAACTTAAGTCTTCTGGGGAATTTGGGAAGGTTTCATAGAGATGGTGGTCCTCAGATTGAGAATAAAAAGATGAATAGGAGTTTTCTAGGCAGTCATGGGTCCTTGATCATATATGGTATGCTTAAGCAAGCTGGTGAGAGGCAGAATCAGATTTAGGAGGAGGGCAGACAGGCAACTGCACAGGGTGTCAGTCTATTCTGGGTGCTAAAACACTAATGCATATATATGGAATTTGAAAGATGGTAACGATAACCCTATATGAGAGACAGAATAAGATACGCAGATGCATAGAACAGTCTTATGGACTCTGAGGGAGAAGGTGAGGGTGGGACGTTCTGAGAGAATAGCATTGAAACATGTATATTATCATATGTGAAACAGAACGCCATTCCAGGTTTGATGCATGAGACAAATGCTCAGGGCTGGGGCAATGGGATGACCCAGAGAGGATGGGATGGGGAGGGAGGTGGGAGGGGGGTTCAGGATGGGGAACACATGTAAACTCATGGCTGATTCATGTCAATGTACGGCAAAAACCACTACAATATTGTATAGGATTAGCCCCCAACTAAAATAAATTAATTAATTTAAAAAATTGAAGAAAAATAAGTAAAAATTTGTCCGTTTCTTCTAAGTTGTCCATTTTATCGGCATATATTTGCTGATAGTAGTCCCTTATGATCCTTTATATTTCTGTGTTGTCTGTTGTGATTTATCCATTTCTAATTTTGTTGATTTGATTCTTCTCCCTTTGTTTCTTGATGAGTCTGGCTAATGGTTTGTCTATTTTATTTATCTTCTCAAAGAAGCAGCTTTCAGCTTTGTGATTTTTGCTATGGTCTCTTTTGTTTCTTTTGCATTTATTTCTGCCCTAATTTTTAAGATTTCTTTCCTTCTACTAACCCTGAAGTTCTTCATTTCTTCCTTTTCTAGTTGCTTTAGGTGTAGAGTTAGGTTATTTATTTGACTCTTTTCTTGTTTCTTGAGGTAAGCCTGTATTGCTATGAACCTTCCCCTTAGCACTGCTTTTACAGTATCCCATAGGTTTGGGGTTGTTGTGTTTTCATTTTCATTCATTTCTATGCATATTTTGATTTCTTTTTTGATTTCTTCTCTGATTTGTTGGTTATTCAGCAGCGTGTTGTTCAGCCTCCATATGTTGGAATTTTTAATAGTTTTTCTCCTGTAATTGACATCTAATCTTACTTCATTGTGGTCAGAAAAGATGCTTGGAATGATTTCAATTGTTTTGAATTTACCAAGGCCAGATTTATGGCCAAGGATGTGATCTATCCTGGAGAACGTTCCATGTGCACTTGAGAAAAAGGTGAAATTCATTGTTTTGGCGTGAAATGTCCTGTAGGTATCAATATGTCTAACCGGTCCATTGTATCACTTAAAGTTTGTGTTTCCTTGCTAATCTTCTGTTTAGTTGATCTATCCATAGGTGTGAATGGGGTATTAAAGTCTCCCACTATTATTGTGTTACTGTTAATTTCCCCTTTCATACTTGTTAGCATTTGCCTTACATATTGCGGTGCTCCTATGTTGTGTGCCTATATATTTATAATTGTTATATCTTCTTCTTGGATTGATCCTTTCATCATTATGTAGTATCCTTCTTTGTCTCTTTTCACAGCCTTTATTTCAAAGTCTATTTTATCTGATATGAGTATTGCTACTCCTGCTTTCTTTTGGTCTCCATTTGTATGAAATATCTTTTTCCAGCCCTTCACTTTCAGTCTGTATGTGTCCCTTGTTTTGAGGTGGGTCTCTTGTAGACAACATATATAGGGGTCTTATTTTTGCATCCATTCAGCCAGCCTTTGTCTTTTGGCTTGGGCATTCAACACATTTACATTTAAGGTAATTATTGATAAGTGTGATCCCATTGCCATTTACTTTGTTGTTTTGGGTTCAAGTTTATAAACCTTTTCTGTGTTTCCTGTCTAGAGAAGATCCTTTAGCATTTGTTGAAGAGCTGGTTTAGTGGTGCTGAATTCTTTCAGCTTTTGCTTGTCTGTATAGCTTTTGATTCCTCCTTCATATTTGAATGAGATCCTTGCTGGGTCCAGTAATCTGGATTGTAGGTTTTTCTCTTTCATCACTTTAAGTATGTCCTGCCATTCCCTTTGGCCTGAAGAGTTTCTATTGAAAGATCAGCTGTTATCCTTATGGAAATTCCCTTGTGTGTTATTTGTTGTTTTTCCTTTACTGCTTTTAATATTTGTTCTTTGTGTTTGATTTTGTTAATTTGATTAATATGTGTTTTGGGGTGTTTTGCCTTGGGTTTATCCTGTTTGGGACTGTCTGGGCTTCTTGGACTTGGGTGACTATTTCCTTCCCCATTTTAGGGAAGTTTTCAACTATTATCTCCTTAAGTATTTTCTCATGGCCTTTCTTTTTATTGTCTTCTTCTGGGACTCCTATGATTCAAATGTTGGGGCATTTAACATTGTCCCAGAGATCTCTGAGGTTGTCCTCATTTCTTTTAATTCTTTTTTTCTATTTTCCTCTCTGCTTCATTTATTTCTACCATTCTATCTTCTACTTCACTTATCCTATCTTCTGCCTCCATTATTCTACTGTTGGTTCCCTCCAGAGTGCTTTTGATCTCATTTTTTGCATTATTCATTATTGATTGACTCTTTTTCATTTCTTCATTTTCCTTGTTAAACATTTCTTGCATCTTCTCAATCCTTGTCTCCTTGTCTCCAGGCTATTTATCTGTAACTCCATTTTGTTTTCAAGATTTTGGGATCATTTTTACTATCATTATTCTGAATTCTTTTTCTGGTAGACTCCCTATCTCCTCTTCTTTTGTTTGTTTTGGTGGGCATTTATCCTGTTCCTTTACCTGCTGAGTATTTCTCTACCTTTTCATCTTGTCTAGATTGCTGTGTTTGGGGTGGCCTTTTTGTATGCTGGAAGTTTGTGGTTCCTCTTTATTGTGGAGGTTTCTCCCTGTGGGTGGGGTTGGACAAGTGGCTTGTCAAAGTTTCCTGGTTAGGGAAGCATCTATTGGTGTTCTGGTGGGCAGAGCTGGATCTCTTCTCTCTGGAGTTCAATGAAGTGTCCATTAGTGAGTTTTGAGGTGTCTTTGGATTTGATGTGATTTTTGGCCACCTGTATTTTAATGCTCAGGGTTAAGTTCCTGTGTTTTGGAGAGTTAGCTTTGTATATCTTGCTCTGAAACTTGTTGGCTCTTGGGTGGAGCTTGGTTTCAGTGTAGGTATGGAGGCTTTTGGATGAGCTCTTGTCAGTTAACGTTCCCTGGAGTCAGGAGTTTTCTGATGTTCTCAAGTTTTGGATTTAAGCCTCCTGCCTCTGGCTTTCAGTCTTATTCTTACAGTAGCCTCTAGACTTCTCCATCCATACAGCACCGATGATAAAACATCTAGGTTAATGGTGAAAAGATTCTCCACAGTGAGGTACACCCAGAGAGGTTTACAGAGTTACATGGAGAAGAAAAGAGGGAAGAAGTAGAGGTGACCAGGAGGAGAAGAGGGGAAGTTAAAAAGAGAGAGACAGATCTAGCCAGTAATCAGTTCCCTAAGTGTTCTCCACAGCCCAGAACACCCAAAGAGATTCATAGAGTTGGGTAGAGAAGAGAATAGGGAGGGAGGAGATAGAGGTGACCTGGGGGAGAAAAAGGAGAGTCAAAAGGAGAGAGAGCAATCAAGCCAGTAATCACACTCCTAAGTAAAAATGGATACAGAAGATTGGATTCTTAAAGGTACAGAATTGATAGCAAATACCAAAAAGCAAAGATTAAAAATCTAGAGTAGATGTTAGACTCTCAAAAATACAATATTAAAAAAACAAAACAAAATCACAAAAATTATAAAATATGTATATATGAAATTTGCTTTAAAAATACGGTCTTTTTTTTGCAATGTAATAGTAGGGTATAAAAATGAAAATTAAAGGAGTAATAAAGAACTTAAAAAAATAAAAATTAAGAAATGATAATAGTAAAATATACCTAGGAATTTCTCTGGAGCTGTTGAGGACAGTGTGGGGTCACTTCAGTGTCAGATAGTTCCTTATTCCACCTTATACTTCTTCTCGAGGTCTATAGGCCCCTTCCAATGTAGTTAATGCCAACTACAGGGTTTTAATCTGTTGCACCTGTCGCTCCCAAAGTGGTTCCCTCTTCTTTGTTTATTTTGGCTTCCTCTGTTTGCAAGTCTCTTCAGAGTCTAATTTCCACCCTGACACAAGGGGGCAAATGTGGTCACTTATTTAGGCTCACTTATTCATTTGTGCTGTGGGGAGGGAGGAACGCGCCATGTGTGGGGAGAGCTCATAGTGTATGGACCACACTGGGTTTGCCCCAGTTCACGGCGTGTGTGCTTTCCTGGTCTACACTGCTCAGGCTCCAGGTTGCTCTGCAGGGGAACTGTCTAAAGTGGGCCTTGGGTTGCGTGCACTTTCCAGGTCTAAGCCACTCAGGTTCAGGTTCTCAGGTACTCCACAAAAGCACAGACTCAGGGCCTGCATTTTGTGCCCTTCCCAGGTCTGCACAGCTCAGGTGACCAGGTGCTTGGTGAGCACACTCTTCCAGGTGGGCTGTGTGTGTTATCACCTCTTCGGTCCCAACCCCTTGGTTTTCCTGGGTGCGCAGCAAGAGCGCCATCTCAGGTGTGCCATGTGTCTCCTCTGGGGAGCTGATCTCTGACTGCGACCCTCCTGGCAGATGTCAACCATCCAGGATCCCAGGAAGACTGGGTTAGCAACTGGGAGCCTGCTCACAGTTTGGTGGTGGATGCCATCTCTGGGGCCAAGATTGCCCCTCACCTTCCAGCTCTGGCTGTCGCCCACCTGCCTCTCTGCCTCTGGCGGCGGGGGGGTGGGGCGTGGAGGGGCCAGTCTGCAGCCAGATAGCTCTCCTTTGGTGTTCGCTCAATCCTTTGTTCTGTGAGTGGGCCAGGCTGTGCCTTAGAGCTTTTTGCAGGAGAATTCTCTCTTTCTCTCTCTCTCTCCTTTTTTTCTCCTTCTCTGGCTATCCCACAGTTTGGGTTGCTGTCTCACATTAGCTCCCTCAGCTTGTCCTCAGGGAATTCAGGCCCAGTCCTTACCCTAAGCATGCAGCCCGCACTTCCCTGTTCAACCCCCACTCGCTGCTGGCAGACACGAGCATCTGGGCTACTTCTTCTCTGGGAGGTGCGGTTAGGTGCCTAATCTGTGGGTTTTTTGTTTTTTGTTTTTTTTTCTCCTGGTTATGTTACCCTCTGGGATTCTAAAACTCCCCCGCAGACCCGCCAGTGAGAGGGTTTCCTGGTGTTTGGAAACTTCTCCTTCATGACTCCCTCTCCAGGATGGGTCTCCATCCCTAACTCTTTTGTCTCTCTTTTTATCTTTTATATTTTGTCCTACCTCCTTTCAAGGAGAATGGGCTGCCTTTCTGGGTGCCTGGTGTCCTCTGCCAGTGTTCAGAAGTTGTTTTGTGGAATTTGCTCAGAGTTCAAATGATGAATTTGTGGGGGCGAAAATGGTCTCTGGGTCCTATTCCTCTGCCATCTTAGGACTGCCCTGAATGTTGAATTTTACCAACTTTTTCACTCTCTTCATTCACCTTCATCAAGAGGCTCTTTAATTCCTCTTTTCTTTCTGCCATAAGGGTGGTGTCATCTGCATATCTGAGGTTATTGATATTTCTCCCAGCAGTCTTGATTCCAGCTTGTGCTTCATCCAGCCTGGCTTTTCACATGATGTATTCTGCATATAAGCTAGATAAGCAGGGTGACAATATACAGCCTTAATGTACTCCTTTACCAATTTGAAACCAGTCTGTTTTTCCACGCCCAGTTCTATCTCTTGCTTCTGGACCTGCATACAGGTTTCACAGGAGGCAAGTAAGGTGGTCTGGTGTTCCCATCTCTTTAAGAATTTTCCAGTTTGTTGTGATCCACACAGTCAAAGGCTTTACCATAGTCAATGAAGCAGAAGTAAGATATAGATCAATTTAAAAAGGGAATGAAGGGGGAGGTGGGTGGGGGGTCCAGGAGGGGGAACACATGTAGACCCATGGCTGGTTCATGTCAATGTATGGCAAAAACTATTACAATATTGTAAAGTGGTTAACCCCCAACTAAAATAAATAAATTAAAAAAAAAAGGAGCCATTCAACACAAAAAAATAAATAAATAAATAAAAAGGGAATGAAGTAGAATCATATTAAATTCTCAAATAAAAGCAGAGAAGGCAGAAAAAGTGGAAGAAAATTTAGAATAAATGAAACAAATAGAAAACAGTTACAAATATATTAATAGTAAACATTAATCCAACTATATCAACAATCACTTTAAATGTGAATGATCTATATATACAAGTTAAAAGACACAGATAGTCAAAGTGATATGAAACAATATACAATCACATTTTGTCTACAAGACATTCATTTTAAAGATAAAGATTCAGGTAGGCTAAAAGTAAAGATATGGAAAAAAATTTTGTTTTTGTTTTTGTTTTTGACTCTAGGACAAGGAAATCATTAGGGATACAGAGAGGCATAACATAGTGAAAAATAAGTCAATTCTCCAAGAAGGTATAGAAATGTTAAATGCATATGCAACTAAAAACAAAGTATCAGAATATGTGAAGCAAAATCTGATAGAGATGAAATGAGAAATAGGCAAATCTACTATTATATTTGGAGACTTCATTACCACTCTGGAAATAATTGATAGATCAAATAATTGATAGTAGAAAAACAGGTGACTTGAAGAACACTATCAATCAACTTGATCTACTTGACATCTATAAAATACTCCATCCAACAACAACAGAATACATATTACTCTCAAGTGACATAAAACATTTATCAAGATAGAACAAATTCAGAACCATTAAACATACCTAAAAGAATAGAAATTATACTGTTTGTTCACAAACCACAATGGAATTAAACTGAAAATCAGTAACAAGAAGGTAGTTAGAGTATCTCTGAAATACTTAGAAATGAAATAACATACTACTAAATAATTCATAAGTTAAAGAAAAAAGCCCAGATGATTTAAAATATATATTTTAACCTAAATAAAAATGGAAGTACAACTTAACAAAACTATAAAGAAAGCAGAGAGAAAAATAGAGTAAAAAAATCAATGAAATTGAAAATAGGAAAACAATAGAGAACATCAAGGAAACACAAAATTGGTTTTTTGGAAAGATCAATAAAATTAATAAACTTCTAGTTGGGCTAGCCAAGAGAGAAGAAGACAGAATTACAAATATCAGAAATGAAATAGGAAGCACCACTTCTGATTCCATGGACATTAAAAGGAAAATAATGAAACACATGCACATGTATTCTACACCTGGCAAAGCTCTCCTTCAGAAATGAAGAAGCAATATAGACTTTCTCAGACCAAAAAAGGTGAGGGAGCTCATCACCACTAGAACTGCCTTACAAGAAATAGTAAAGGCAGTTCTTCAAGTTGAAATGATATAATCATATACACAGAAAACTGTAAAACCTCAGCAACAACAACAACAAAACTGTTAGAAATAATGAACAAATTCAATAAAGTTGTTCCAGGATGACAAGCTTGGGTGGCTGTCTTCCACAGTTGGTTTGATATGGACAGACTCTGGCCCAAGAGGGAGAAGGCTAACTTAGTGCCAGGAGTCAAGGTGATGATCCTGAGAGAGGACTAAAAACTCCCACCACAGAAGAAACTGGTCCCCAGGCCCATCCTACCCCAGCTGTTAGCCTTGGGAGACTTTGGGGTACAATAGTCAGATGTGGCAAACTCTTGACTTCCACCAGTAAAAGAGATACATTTACACGGAGGTGAGGGCTTTGATCTGAGGGGAGCACTCAGGTCAACCAAGGAAGGACTCCCAGACCCTGCCAGGCATGAAAGTGAGGACCCTTACGGAGGACTGAATTATCTGCCCATCCCAAACAGACGGTTCCCACAGAAACGTATCCAAGACCCTAAGCAGGAATGTCAGAAACAGGTGCCACCACGCTACCCATTTCATTTCTGCAGTGGGCATCTCAGGAGAGAAGGGCCTTCTGAAGGCAGGGGACGCAGGCCTAGGGGAAGATGAGGGTGACCCTAACCCAGAACTCACAGGGAGACATGCAGGGCCCCCTGATCCTGCAATCAGCTCTGATGGACCCCCACACAAGCCTGTCAGGTGGAGGCTCCCTTTTACTCCCTTCTTGGGGAGGGAAGGCTCCTTATCTGAAGGGTGAGACATCAGGTGGACTCAGGCATGGCACTCACAGAGTGCGGGGGTCAAGGTGAAACCTGCGGGGTTTTCCCAGCAAGGTGCCTCTGAGGGGCAGCAGAGGAAGGAGTCCAGGCCCCGCCAGAGGTTGGTTGGAGATCAAAGTGAGTATTCAGAGCGAGGAGAGCAGGCCCACTCAGCCCCTGGCTCTGGCATGCTCTGCCCCTGCCTTTGTCCCTGGGAGACCCCAGGCAAGGGTTCTGGATGTGTCTCAACTTCCACCCCAGGGAACACCCCAGAGGCACAGCGGCATCATCGGTGGGGAACTCAGGGTGGGACACGTGGAGGTGAGGATGCAGAGGAAGGCTCCCACCCAGCCCTGTGAGGCTGAGGGGGAATCCCTGGGGGCCCAGGGGCCCATGACGCCTGCCCTTCCTGCTGTCAGCCCTGAGGCGACCTGAGAGGAGCTAGGGGGCGCTGCACCCCTCTTTGTCTTCTGACTTCTGTGTCTGGCACCTCAGGGCGATGGTGGTTGCAGGATGAGGGAACGGTGGGCTCCAGGTGGGCTGAGAGGTCGAGGAGACCCACAGGGACCTGCTCTTCTCTACCGTCAGAGGCCCAGGGAGGCGCCTCCATCCTCCATAACCCCCTCTCCCTGGCAGCTCAGACATGGTGGCCTTCGCCCCACAGAAGCCCTCTCTAGTCTGAGGAAAGGAGTGTTTCTACCCGACAGGAACCCCGACACAGACAGAGCTGTGCAGACACCCCCCCCCCCGCCGCTGGCCCCAGAGACCCCACAGGCCTGTCTGGCAGATTCTTGGCCTCTGCCCTTCTCAGTATTCCCTGTGAGGTGGCCGCCGTGGTCTGAGGGGTTCACCCTCGGGTTGGCAGAGGGAGAAGCCCCAGCCCTAGCAGGAGTGGAAACTAGGACTCTGAAGGTAGGAGAGGGAGGCCCTTCAGCTGTGGAGAGGTGGATCTCCGGCCTTGTCCCACTCCTGCCATCAGCCCCAGTAGACGCCCAAGTAGGGTTGATCCTGCGCTGCCCGCCCCCCCCCCCCCGGCCCGGACACCCCAGCCCGGCTCCCTTGTCTGGTCTCTGGGAGGCAGAGCCTGGGCCTCAAGTGTGCAGCTGCAGGTCAGCTGAAGGGGAAGAATGCACCCCTCATCTGCCAGTTTTGCGAGGCTCAGTGCAGCAGAGGGATGAGTCTCAGGCTCTGCCAGGGGTTTACTGGAGGATGGAGCACAGAGTGGACCCACTACTGAAGAACAGATGGGGCCCATGCCTCCCTGCCCCTGCTCTCAACCATCAGGGACCCAGAGTGTATGGCTGAGTGTAGTGCCCCTTCACTTTCTCCTCTGCTATCTCGACGAAGTGAGACCTTAGTTTCAGGAGGGTTACCTCAGGTAAGCAGAGGGAGGAGTTACAAGCCTCAACATAAGGACTCCTGTGAACCCCCTATTCCAGGAGAATTGGCTCCCCAAAGTTCATCCAGCCCTTACGTCACCCCAGGGAGGCCCTGGGCAGGTGTGGCCAAACGTGGTGCCCCCCTCACTTCCTCCTCTTAGTCTGAGGAAAGCGAACTCTTGTTCTGAGAGTTTTGTCTCAGAGCAGCAGAGGGGTGGGTGCAGGCCTGCCTGGACAGGAGAAAGATGAGGCCTCTCAGTGGGCATTGATCGGGCCATCCACCTTGGAACAGTGAGGACATCGCAAAGTATGGCCTTCCCCCTCCTGTTGGAGCTGAGTTGGGGGCAGGATTGTGATTGCAGCTGCAGCCTGAGGTGCCCCTTAGCTCCTCTTATAGGGATTCACATCATCCTGGGGGTGAGGGCCGTGGTCTGAGATGTGTGTCCTCAGGTCGGCTGAGCAGAAGAATCCCAGACAGGGCCAGGAGTCAGTCAAGGTGATGTCCCTGAATGTCTGCCACGCCAGAACAGAGGGGACACCACAGTGCCCAACCTTGCACACCCTGCTGTATTACCTGGAATCTGCAGGCTAAGCTGGCTGGTTATACCCTGAGGAGCTTTCTCAGGATTCTTAGGGCACAGATCAGTCAGGAAGACAGGAGACCACCCCCCCTCCGAGAGTGCTATCTAAGGGAAGATCTGTTAAGACAGCCTTGGTCAGAGCTGACAGGGTTGAGTTTCTCACACTCTTCCTCTCTTCCTCAGATCAATTAGCTCTAATCACCACCTCCTGCCTACGCCTCTGCTTGCCACCCTCAACAGCATCACCATGCCTCACGGTCAGAAGAGTCAGAGCCACAAGCTTGAAGTAGGCCTGCAGGCTGAAAAAGAGGCTCAGGCCCTGGTGGGTTCACAGGTTCCTGTAGCTGAGGAGAAGAAGGCCACCGCCTCCTTGCTCTCTTCTTCGATCCAAGGCACCCCAGAGGTTGTGTCTACTGCCGGGGACCAGAGTGTTCCCCAGAGTTCTCAGGGGGCCTGCTCCTCCTCCACTACCATTGAAGCCATTCTACTGAGAAAATCAAATGAGAGCAGCAGCCAAGAAGAGGGTCCAAGCAGCTTCCAGGCTCCCACATTCTTGCTTGGTGATGTGCTAAACAAGAAGGTGGTTGAATTGGTAAAGTTGATGAGTGTCAAATATGTTACAAAGGAGCCCATCACAGAGGCAGAAATACTGGAGAATATCATCAAAGAGCATGAGGATCACTTCCCTGAGGTCTTCAGCAAAGCCTGTGAATGCATGGAGATTGTCTTCGGCATTGAAGCAAAGGAAGTAGACCCAACCAGCCACTCCTATGTGCTCCAGAAGGCACTAAGTCTCACCTACGACGGGATGCAGAATAATGGCCAGAGCATGCCCAAGACCGGCCTCCTGATATATATCCTGGGTGTGATCTTCATGGAGGGCAACCGTGCTACTGAGGAGAGAATCTGGAAAGTGCTAAATACGATTGGGGTGTGGGATGGGCAGGAGGATTTCATCTATGGGGAGCCCAGGAAGCTCATCACCAAAGATTTGGTGGAGGAAAAGTATCTGGAGTACCAGCAGGTGCCCAACAGTGATCCTCCATGCTATGAATTCCTGTGGGGTCCAAGGGCCCATGCTGAAACCAGCAAGATGAAAATCCTGAAGTTTTTTTGCAAGATCAATGGGGCTGACCCCACTTCCTTCCCATCCTGGTATGAGGAAGCTTTGAGAGATGAGGAAGAGGAAGCCCAGATGAGAGCTGCTGCTGGGGATGCTACTTCTGCCATGGCCAGCGTCTAGGTTCATGAATGATGTTGGTCACATACTTATTGCTGTTTGTCAGATTTTAGAATAAGTATTTTGCTGTTCTGTTAAGCTTGGCATTGAAATAGGAGTTTCCTTAGAAACCTGCAAGAGCCCAGCAATAAAATAGATGGGATCAAGAAACAGAAGAAAAAAATGTAAAAGATGGTTATCCTAAGAATCCTATATCTCTTTTTGTTTGCTGTTTTGTTAAGTTAAATATATACACTTAGATTTGCTTGGCTAATTAAACAATGTATGAGAAGTTAAATTCTAATAAATGAGAGTCCTGGCTCACTGGCTTATTTATGCTTATAGGTGGGTCTTAGAGGTGAGAGAAAAGCCTAGAATGGAAAATTGCCCCTGGCAGTTTCTCTGGGATCATGGAGAAACAGAGCCCACTCTTCACCTGGAGCAGGTGTGGAAGATGTCCTGCCCTCTGTCCGCACACCACTAAAAACAGTGTACAAACTTGGTGTTCTGTACACATCGCCTGAAAGGATTTCCTGAGAAAAGGCCGATATTTGTTTGAAGCAGTGCCCAGAGGCTGGCGCTTTTTCCCTGCTGGGAGAAACAGAGCCCATGGCACTGAAAGGACATTTAATTATTAATAAGTTATCATCAGTATAATTTGGCCAACCCTAAGCAAGGGCTAGATCTTTGGTAGGGGTGAAACAAATGAAAATAGTCATTTGGATGGAAGAGTAGTTGGGAGGGAGGAAAGGGTTAGTCCTTGACTCAAATTCTGAGAATTTTGAGTTGCATTCAGCTGGGGAAGACCTCCCAGTATCCAAATTAAAGATTATGCCTACTAGCAAGGAAAATTTACTGAGTTTTGTTTACAAAGCAACGTTTGAGGCTCACTTGTTTTATGTCGTAGAGTGCTGTATATTCTCTGAGATGCCATGGAGTACACACACACACACACACACACACAATCCCAGGAGAATGATAGAGTCTAGGGTCAAAATCATATTAGAATTACTGTTATTATTAAATGTCCATTAAATGCCAGGCCATGTACTTGACAGTCCCACAAGTCAGGGCTTGTTAAACCCACTTCACAAATGCAGAACCTAAGGCTCATATTGGCCACTTGGCCATGGACCCAGTATCCAGTAAATGACAAAGCTGGAACTGGATCCCTGGTCTGAATTCACTGAGATCCAGGCTGTCCTCACTCCTCCTAGCCTGAGGCAGACATTTTGTCTCTTAGTTCATTTCTCTTCCCACTACTGCATCATGGCAACAGAAAGAAGGGCCCTGTGGCCAAGTTACTAACAGCAGGACTAAAGAAGAAAGGTGACGATGAAAATTAAACTGGATTTATGGATTGTGTGTGGCCTTAATTTACCTCTGACCCTTGTGCCAGAGCCCCAGGGCTCCTTGAAAGCTGACTGTGCCCAGGTGCTGACACTTTTGCCTGGGGCCTGGCACTTTCTTGCATTACACACCCTTCCAGGGGTCTTCCTTCATGTGCGCTTCTGTCCAACTCTGGAATGTGGCCTGCTAATCAGCTTATCACTTCTTCTCTGAAGACTGTGCCCTGCTCCCAGTGGAACAGCCCCAAATATTATATCAACATTATTTTAATTTGGGTCTCCCCTTTTCTCACTAGGTTAAGCAGAAAATTAATTTAATTCCTCACCCATATAAAGACAGATTTAGGCAGTGAAGTCCTGAGTAAAGGGATTCCTCAGGGCAGGGTTTAATGTCAGCAGGATGTTTCCCCTTTGTTTCAAGAAGCAAGCATTGAGCCAGAATGACCAGGAGCCAGGGAAAAAGATCAGACAGGACACAGTCAGTCAGTGAGGGTCGTTGAGAGCATCCTGGCAAGAGCAATTACCAGAGTCCAGAAAAGAGACCACCTACAAAACCAAGTCAGAAGAGGCCCAGGCAGGCTGGTGGGGCTCTCTGAGTCCAGAGTTCAAGGGCCAGAAGAAGAGATGGTGAGGAGTCTGGGTGAGTGGTACTGGATGCCTTATAAGAATAGGCTGGGCACTGTTTACAATAGCCAGGACATGGAAGCAGCCTAGATGTCCATCGGCAGACAAATGGATAAGAAAGCTGTGGTACATATACACAATGGAATATTACTCAGCTATTAAAAAAGAATGCATTTGAATTAGTTCTAATCAGGTGGATGAAACTGGAGCCTATTGTACAGAATGAAGTAAGTCAGAAAGAAAAACACCAATACAGTATATTAATGCATATATATGGAATTTAGAAAGATGGTAACGATGACCCTATATGCGAGACAGCAAAAGAGACACAGATGTAAAGAACAGACTTTTGGACTCTGTTGGAGAAGGTGAGGGTGGGATGATTTGAGAGAATAGCATTGAAACATATATATTGTCATATGTGAAATAGATTGCCAGTCCAGGTTCGATGCATGAGACAGGTTGCTCAGGGCTGGTGCACTGGGATGACCCTGAAGAATGGGATGGGGAATGAGGGGGGTGGGTGTTCAGGATGGGGAACACATGTACACCCATGGCTGATTCATGTCAATTATGGCAAAAACCACTACAATATTGTAAAGTAATTAGCCTCCAATTAAAATAAATAATTTTAAAAAAAGAATAGGCTGGGGAATCGGCATCTGGACCAGCTGGAAGTCTCAGTGTGGTCTGAGTGAATTAATCAATTGGAGGAGTGGGCCAGCCATGTGCCAGACACCACCCGTTCACTTCCCCACCACCCACTGTGTCCTATTGGAAAGAGTACAGCTGCTACCCTCCATCATTTGGATGAGCTACATTTCTTGACACCTCTAGGGGTGCAGGGCACCCTTGCCAGTGTCCCTGGGCTGAAAGCTGTCTTGATGCCTGCTGGAGGCTGGGGTGTTGCCCCTGTGTAGAGTGAACCCCTCCACAGAAGCTAGGGCTATGTGAGTGAGTGGGGTTGGGGACCGACGTCTACCAGTTGAGACAAGCCAGGGGCACCTGTGAAGAGTGGAAGGCAACACACAGCCACAAAGAGGGGGCAACTGGAGGGGCAATCCTTGGGACTAATCACCTCAGAGAATCTATGGCTAAAGGGCTAGGCATGGACACACATTGAAAAATGATCTAGGTGTTGTCCCTGGCTCAGGCTGCCTCCCTTGGTTTCTGAGCTGTTGGGACACTAGAAGGTGGGTGTCCTGTGGCCATGACTGCTGGTCTTCATTGCCACCAGGTCGTCCAGGACAGAGGATTGGCCTGTATTATCTACACAGGTGTAAACTGGGGCACTGTAGGACTTAATTCATTTGCTTTCCATTTCTTAGAGATCAGTGTCCTTCATGACCCGATGTCCAATCAGTTGAAAGTTATTTCATATCTGGATTTTTAGGTATATCAAGTATGAGTTCCATTCCTCTCACTCCACTGTGGCCAGAAGCAGAAGTTCTATAATACAAATTTAAAATCTAAATTATCAAGGCATAACAAATGCCCTCAAATTTCAATCTCATTCACATTATAACTAGTATTGAAAGGCTATGGGACACATTTATGTTAATATAAACATACATACAACTAGGAGAATATACAGCAAAATGTCAACAATATATTTCTCTACTGTTGTTCAGTTGCTCAGCCGTGTCCAACTCTTTGCGACCCCATGGACTGCAGCACGCCAGGCTTCCCTGTCCTTCAGTATCTCCTGGAGTTTCCTCAAGCTCATGTCCATTGAGTCAGTGATGCCATCCAACCATCTTAACTTCCTTCATCCCCTTCTCCTCCTGCCCTCAATCTTTCCCAGCATCAGGGACTTTTCTAATGAGTCGGCAGTTTGCATCAAGTGGCCAAAGTTTTGGAGCTTTAGCTTTAGCATCAGTCCTTCCAATGAATATTTGGAGTTGATTTCCTTTAGGATTGACTGGTTTGATCTCCTTGCAGTCCAAGGGACTCTCGAGTCTTCTCCAACTCCACAATTCAAAAGCATCAATTCTTCGGTGCTCAGCCTTCTTTGTGGTCCAACTCTCACATCCGCACATGACTACTGTAAAGACCATAGCTTTTACTATGTGGACATTTGTTAGCAAAGTTGATGTCTCTGCTTTTTAATACCCTGTCTAATTTTGTCATAGCTTTCCTTCCCAGGAGCAAGTGTCTTTTAATTTCATGGCTTCAGTCACTGTCTGCAGTGATTTTGGAGCCCAAGAAAATAAAATCTGTCACTGCTTCCACTTTTTCCCCTTCTATTTGCCATGAAGTGATGGGACTGAATGCCATTATCTTAATGTTTTGAATGTTGAGTTTTAAACCAGCTTTTTCACTCTCCTCTTTAACCCTCAGCAAGAGGCTCTTTAGTTTCTCTACTAGTGGAAATATAAATGATTTCTTTGTTTTCTTATCCATGGTTTTAAAATTTTCCAACATTTTAGAAATATATATGGATTACCTTTATAGTTATAAATATTTTAAATGTGATTTTGACTGCCAAAAATAAATACATATCCTCTAGATGGTTTGTTTGCAAAAAAAATGATCAACCTCTTGCTGAATTCTACCCAGCCTCTGGCTTGCCTACTGCTTGTTTGACTAGAAAGAAAAAGAAATGCAATCCAATTAGTAAGCTATGTGTAGCCATCCAACTTCCCTCACACTTTCAAAGACAGTGCTGCACAGATAAGAATCCATCTCCTTTTTAAAGCCTTCTCTCCAGAAAAAGTATTAACTTGTATTTCAAAAAGTAAAATTACATTTACATCTAAATCATATTCTCCATGATATGATTGGATCCAATATTTATACAAAGGAGAGTATATGGGCAATTTGAGGAGAAGGAATTATAATTATCACATTCATTACTATGAATGTTGTTTATGTGTCGCTTGTCAGAGCTCATGATAAATAAATCATGTTATTTTAAAATGATATTCTTCAGTCATTACTGCATTAATTCCAACTTGTGCCTGAAAATGCACTTTTATTTTCTTATGACTGATGCAACATTTTCATTAGAACGTTTATCATTTTCTTTCATAGACTATCATCAACACACAATTTCCCAACTCATGATTATCTTTCACAAAGTAAATATCATGTAAAAAGTATTGTAACTGATAATTTTGATAATTTTCTCTACTGCAGGTTATATGCTCTGTTGTTGTCTATATTTCACATACTCATTTTCTGCACTCAACAATTTCACTATTTTCATGGTTTCATTCACACACTGACCTAACAAAGCCATTAATGATTATTGATATGATTCAAAATTATTTGTGTGCCTTATGCTGTGCTGTGCTTAGTCGCTCAGTCATGTCCAACTCTTTGCAACCCCATGGACTCTAGCCCTCCAGGTTCCTTCATCCATGGGGATTCTCCAGCTAAGAATATTGGAGTGGGTTGCCATTGCCATGCTGTCCTCCAGGGCATCTTCCCAATTCAGAGATCGAACCCGGGTCTCCCACATTGTGTGTGAATTCTTTACCTTCTGAGCCACCTAGGAAGCCCAAGAATTCTGGAGTGGGTGGCCTATCCTTTCTCCAAGGGATTTCCCAACCCAGGAATCAAACCGGGATCTCCTGCATTGCAGGCAGATTCTTTACCATTTGAGCCACCAGGGAAGCCCATTTGTGTGCCTTAGGATTTTCTAACCACTGTGTTGCTTGTTTCTTATCCTTTACTTTTCTTTCTCTCTTCCCTTTGTTCCTTCCTTTTGTTCCTTTTTTTTTTTTTAAAGTACAAGTACATAGCCTCTTTCCTTATGTGAACATTTTCTCTTTATTGGACTATAGCCTACTTTCTGAAATTAATCAGCCCCTGAATTTTACCAAATCATTTTGATCCAAATGTGTTTCTATGGTTTTTTAGCTGTAAAATATATACATATGATTTATTTCTTTGCAACGGGATATTTTCTAATACTTTCATTTTTTATTTTTAAAATGTAGGTTTCACATTCTCCAAAAAAAGGGATGCATGTGAAAATATACTTCAATTTAAAGAATAATAAAGGTGCAAGTGAATTAATAAGCACCAGTGACTTTTCCAATACCATTATTTTTTACAATGTCATTTAATAAGTTAGCTAGCATTTTCCTCTTGGAAAATTAAAACTGTTCCTAGTTTTCTCATGTCATCACCTTGTTTCCTTTATATGCATTTGCTCTAGATCTAAATCATTTAATCACTATTTTCACTTTTAAACATAACAAATTACCACTGTAAGACATTCTTCTATTTATATGATTTTAAGTAACCTGTCATTTTTCCCCTTTCTGCAATCTCCTGTATTCTATGTCATTTCCTCTATATGCACAGTTTCATATAATTTAAACTATGTCTGCCATGGACTGAATATTTATGTCTTTTCCAAATGCTTATATGTTTGGAAGTGAAGTCTTTGGGAGGTAATTAGGTCATGAAGGTGGAGCCCTAATGAGTGGGTGCCTTTAGAAGAGGCCAGAGAGCTAGCAAGTTCTCTTTCTTCCATGTAAGGATCAGTCAGTTCAGTTCAGTCGCTAAGTCATGTCTGACTCTGTGACTCCATGGACTGCAGCACGCCAGGCCTCCCTGTCCATTACCAATTCCCAGAGCCTACTCAAACTCATGTCCATCGTGTCGGTGATGCCATCCAGCCATCTAATCCTCTGTTGTCCCCTTCTCCCCCTGCCTTCAATCTTTCCCAGCATCAGGGTCTTTTAGCATCAGTCCTTCCAATGAATATTCAGGACTTATTTCCTTTAGGATGAACTGGTTGGATCTCCTCGCAGTCCAAGGAACTCTCAAAAGTCTTCTCCAACACCACAGTTCAAATAAGGATACTGAGAAGTTAACAGTCTGCAACCTGGAAGAGGGCTTTCACCAGAACCCAACCGTGCTGACACCATGATCTCACCCTTCTAGCCTTCAGAACTAAGAGACATAAAGTTCTGTTGTTGATAAGTCACTCAGTTTATGGTATCTTATTATAGGAGGCTAAACTGATGAAGACAGTGTTCAAAGCCATTGTTTTATAACAGTCTTTTTAAAAAAGTTCTTAGATATTTCAGCTCCCTTGTTTTGTTCCTTTGATACTATTTATTGTTTTTCTAATTTCAATTTTGTTGATTTCTCCATGTATCTATATTATTATTGATATTATCATTCTTCTTGCCTTGGTTTTAATTTACTTTTATAATTTCTCAAGTTAGGAGCAGATATTATCAAATTGAGTCTTTTCTTCCTTTCTAATATAAGCATTTAATGACATAAATTTCCCACTTAGCACTCCTTTAGCTAAGTCCCCAAAATTGTGATATGGTGTATTTACATTTTCATTCAGTTCAAAACATTTTCCAGTTTCCTTCAATAATTTCTTTTGATCCATGGTTTACTAATTGTATTGTTTAATTTCCAAATATCTGGGGATCTTGATGATATAAAAGAAAATAAATGTCGAGGCCTTAAATGTTACAGTGAGGAGTTTCTACCTAATGTGCTGACCAATGGGAAACCATTAATGATTTTTGAGAAGTGTGCTGACATGATCAGAGCTGTGCTTGAGGAAAGAAAATCTTGAAGGATAGAATGGATTGGAGGCAGGAAGTAGGGAGGTAGCTAAGAGTCAGCTACTCATTCTCACCAACAATGCCATATCATGCTGTTACATGTATTGAATTTCTCTCTGCTCCTGAAAGATCATTTCTCTACATATTCAAGTCACTTTGAATTTAAATGCCAATTTAAATGTACTAACAAATTCACCAGTTAGTCATATAATTAGCACATACTTTAACTATCTACATGAATGACTGATTTAACCATTACCATGGCCAAGTCAGTTAAATTGCTCAGTTTGGGCTAAAATTGTTGTTAGTGGAGTAGATATTTGCATTTAATATATGCATTTCAAACTATAAGTAATTGCTACTTAGAACCTAAAATGTAATTATCATGAGACATAATTAGTATTAAATCAGAATCTTATAAATCTCTGCCTAATTATCCTGAATCATATATCTAGATGTCTGGTTGCTATATATTTTTATAACATCTCATGCTGTTTTATTTTTTTTTCTTTTTTTTTTTTCTCATGCTGTTTTAAACCAAAGCATTTATTTTAACAAATCTCTTGGAACTTACCAATTCTGTGGAAGTGGAACAATTGTCACCCAGCATGTGTGACTTACAAGGTAAACAGGATGAAGTTGGGCTGAGCTCATAAAACAGCATGTGTATCCCTGACCTGGGGAGAGTGGCACCTGGTTGGTGGTGCCTGTCTCATATTAATCAGGGACAAAACAACTCCTTGTTTATCCCAACTTGGGTTTTTGCTTGTGCCCATGCTTGGCTCATGCCCTGGACACATGGGGAAAAAAAGGATTTCATTCTATTCAGTGAAGATGCTGCAATTTTAAAGATTTTTATTTTTTTCAATACAGTTAAATGTTACAGCATCCATATTATGAAGTCAGGAAGTTGGAATAATTTCTTGAAGATATATAAGGAAATAGGAATAATTGCTTGCCATGAATGGGAGAAGGACAAAGCACTTGAAGTCATACCTTGAAGTTAAAAGAGTCTGGTTGGCCTTTCACTTTCCCCTACTTGGCTCTTCACAGTCAGCAGTAGAGAGACTCTTGAGTCATGAATCAGAAACACAACACTCTTCCTGAAGTCACATAGTCGCTTTCAAAGAACACTACAGAACTTTTGTGACCAAGACCCTTTGTGTCCTTCCCTTCAACATTGTTTTCATTGTCACTGTGGCTCTTAATGTTTGGGGGTATGGATCCTTTTCAGAATCTGTCGAAAGTAAGGGAAATGGGAAATTTTGACAGGAAAATTCTCTCTAAGTGCATAAAATTTTGTCTATAATTTCAGAACGCTGATAGATTCCTCCCTGTGTCGGGTTTGTGCCCCACAAAGGATATGTTGACATCCTAACCTCCAGAAACTGTGACCTTATTTAGAGAAAGCATTTTTCCAGATGTAACCAAGCCATTAGGGTGGACCCTAAACCAGTATGCTTGGTGTCCTCACAAGAGAGGGAAAACAATGTGAAGACATAGGCACACGAAGAGAATGCCATGTGAAGACAAAAAGAGATTCAAGTGATGTACCTATGACCCATGGAACACTGAAGTTTGCAAGTGTCACCAGAAGCTAGAGCAGAGCATGAAATAGATTCTCCCTAGAACACTCAGAAGCAGCCAACAGTGATGACATCTTGACTTCAGACTTTTGAGCTCCAGAATTATGAGGCAGTACATTTCTATTGTTTCTAGCTATCCAGTTTGTAGTACTTTGTTTCGGCAGCCCAAGGAAACTAATACAGATTTTGGTTGCTACTGTAACAAATATCTAAGATATAGAAGCAGATATGGAATTGGATACTGGATAGAGGCTAGAAGAATTCTTAAGTGTTGATCAAAAAAAGCTTGGATTACCATTAAGAGAGGATGGTAAAAATATGAACATTACAGGAATATTAATGTTATGGGGGGCTTCCCTGGTGGTCCGGTAGTTAAGAATCCACCTTGCAATGCAGGAGACACTGGTTGGATCCCTGGTC
This sequence comes from Giraffa tippelskirchi, assembly GCF_054371585.1. Classification (NCBI taxonomy): domain Eukaryota; kingdom Metazoa; phylum Chordata; class Mammalia; order Artiodactyla; family Giraffidae; genus Giraffa; species Giraffa tippelskirchi. The sequence continues at coordinate 15,470,565 of NC_137289.1, read as the reverse complement.
CGAGAAGATCCCACTTGCCGTGGGGCAGCTGAGTCCAAGTACAACAACTGCTGGGCCCATGTGCCTAGAGCCTGTGCTCTGCAACAAGAGAAGCCATCACAAAGAGAAGCCTGTGCACCACAACTAGAGAGTAGTCCCTGATCACTACAACTAGAGAAAGCCCACAGGCGGCAATGAAGACCTAGCACAGCCATAAATATATAAATAAAAATATATAAAAAAAATTAAAGCACTTCTGGTGAGGCCTTAGAAAGAAATAAATGCGTTATTGAGCATTGAAGGAAAAGCAATCCACATTATAGAGTGGCAGAAAATTTATTTGAATTGTGTTTTGCTGTTGGGTGAAATGTAGAGCTTAAAAGCCCTAAACTTGGATATTTCGCTGAGAAGTTTTTCAAACAAAGCGTGGAAGATACAACTTGTTTTCTTTGTACTGCTTTTATTAAAAGGTGAGAGTAAAGATATAAATTAAGGAATAAATTATTAAGCAAAAAGCAACCAACATTTAATGATTTGGAAAATTCTCAGTCTATGTAGATAGACTGGAAACAAGGTCAAAGGTGTGGCTGAACAACTATTGGCTACGTCACTTAGGTGTGTGCCTTATGGATCCAATCAACCATCTCAGCAAAAGTCAGCAACAGGAATGTGGTGATCTCAGAAGGCTCTGGGGGAAACCCCATGTCAAATGGTGTGAATTCCCTTGACATTCACGGAAGACAGGTTTTTGAGAAGTATACCAACATGGCATCATTAGCCTAGATTGGAAGGGACAGAGGTGAGACAAACTGAAGGAAGCATGACTCTAAGGGCAGAGCCATGGATGCAAAGGCCAGAGAGAGCACAGGCCAAGGGGGCAGAATTGCCTCTTTGTTTCCAGAAGGTAAGGCTGCTGCCCAGGGCTAAGAGGGAAGAACATCAAGTCACAGAGATTTATTCCTAGGCCCTGGAACCTAGTGAAATCTGCCCTGTTGTGAACTTACTTTAGACTGACACTTTTTTTTTCTTTCAATTTCTCCCTTCTAGAATAGGATGTCTAACTTATATTTATTTATTTATTTATTTATTTATTTATTTATTTATTTATTTTGGCCATACCCTGTGGCATGCGTGATCCTAGTTCCCCAACCAGGAATAGAACTCATGCCCCCTGTGATGGAAGTGCAGTGTCCCAACCACTGGACTGCCAAGAAGTCCCCAGCATGTCTGTCTTAAGCCTGTTCTATAATTATACGTTTGAAGCAAATTTCTTTTCCAGGTTTCACAGGTATATAGATGAAGAATAATTTTGCCCCAAGATGGACCATATTCTGTGTCTCACCTATAACTTATTTAAATGATGTATGGGATAAGATTCAGGACTTCTGTTGATTATACTTAGATGATATTTTGGACTTAAAGTTGATTCTGGAATGGGTTAAGACTTCAGGGGATGTTGGGATGGGGTTAATGTATTTTGTACATGAGAAGTGCATGAACTGGGGGTGTGCAAAAGAAGATTGTTGTGGGTTGAATTGTGTCCCCCCTCAAAACACATGTTGAGGGCTTCCCAGGTGGCATTAGAGGTAAAGAATTTGCCTGCCATGCAGGAGATGTAGGAGACGTGAGTTCGATCCCTGGGTCAGGAAGATCCCCTAGAGAAGGGAGTGGGTAGCCACTTGAGTATTCTTGCCTGGGAAATCCCATGAACAGAGGAGCCTGGTGGGCTATAGTCCATGGGATCACAAAGAGTCAGACACAACTGAACATGCATGCACACGCATGCACAATGTGTTAAGAAGTTCTAATTCTCAGTATCTGTGAAACTGACTTTATTTGGAAATAAGTTCTTTGCAGATGTAACCAAGTCATTATTGTGGGCTCAAATCCAATATGCCTGGTGTCCTTACAGAAAAAGGAAATGATGTGCAGACACAGACCCAGGACAAACACTACATAGAGGTGGAGGCAGACACTGCAATGAAGTATCTACAAGCCAGGGTGTCAAAGGATTGCTGGCCGCCACCAGAAGCTAGGAAAGGAGCACGGAACAGAAACTCTCTGAGAACCCTTCTAAGGAACCAACCCTGCCGATGCCATGATTTCAGACTTCTAGCCTCCAGAACTGAGAGACAACCAATATCTATGGTTGCAAAACACCAAGTTTACCCAGTCTGTGGTACTTTGTTTCACCATCCCCAGCACACTAACCCTCCCACCCTAGTCTCATCCATGTTTTTAAGCAACCCGTGAAACCCAAGATCCTTCCATTTTCAGGTATTTGTTCAGCAGCCAGACCTAGCAGCAAGATGTCTTGAGTACAGTACAAAGCAAATGTTGATGCAATTTCTATGACTAAACCTAGAGAATATTATACCGCTTAAGAATCATTGCAGAATTTAATGAACTACAAAAGAGTATGCTTTGAAAACAAGGTAGACTGGGAGCAGAAATTTCATCCTAGAGTTCAGATTCTCCCTACGACTAACCTTTGCTTACTCATTGATTAATGTGTTTACATGTCTTCTCCATAAGCATAGAGTTGAATATCAAATTTGCAGCTGACTCACTTTTTGATGGATACTCAAATACATTCTTTTTCAAGTGCTAAGTAAAAGCTTATCCTTAGTGAAGTAAAATGCAGGCAACAGGCAAATGAACTTGTCCTGAGTACCTTACTAAAGTGTCAGCATGAGTCCCTTCTTAGGTTGTTAGCTGGGATTATGTCCGTCAGCTTCCAGTGGCCGTAGATCTTGGAAATACAGAAAAATACATGTTAAAAGATATATGGGAACATAAGTAAAAAATCAAATGACATGAACCGCTACATCATATAGTTTTGAGGTCAAAGAAGCTGCTGAAAATTCATGAAACAGAATAAGTTTCAAAATGTTTTAAAAAAAAATAAAACAAAGAAAAATTTGTTTCTATTATATTTAACTTTTTCAATCTCTAAGGGAAAATATATTGTTCTATCAACTTTGGATTTGGGGCTCTAATTTAGAAAGAGTTTCCTTTTTTAATTTAAATGTATTTATTTTTAATTGTAGGATAATTGCTTTACATTATTGTATTGATTTCTGCCATATATCAACATCAATCAACGTCCCTCCAACCTCCCACCTCCCATCCCATCCCACCCTGGATTTTCTTCTTATTTTCTTTTGTGCAGTGGCAAAAATATTCTTTCCATTGGGTGTAAAGAGAAAATCCAACCATTAGTATCAGGAGAATCATTTATTCACTAAATATTTACTAAGTATCTACTATGTATCTATCATCAAACTGGACAATGACAATACAGACACTCATGAGATATTGTCCCTATCCTCAAGGAATCTCACTGATGGAGGAAGACTCAAAAAATTATAATTATAGTATATGCTGATAAGAGAGATATCTGATTCATTCAAGATTGGTAGAAGGGAGTGTGGAGGACAGATGCACTCCAAGAGGTAGTAATTGAGTTGAACCTTAAAATTGGCAAGTGCATTAAAGGGAGATGTGATAGCATGGACTAAGGAAAAGGTAAGAAATAGCACATTACCTGGGATACACTCATACTAAAAAAGCACTCATTGTGTTTATCTGAAACTCAAATTTATTTAAGTGTCCTATATTTCTATTTTCTAAACTTGGCAACTTCTACATGAATTGAATGCATTTCTGTGTCACTGGAAGGTCAAGTGCAAGTCAGAGGTTGTGAGAGACAGGGCTGGAAAGACAGATGTCACATCATCAAAAACCAGGTTTGCCAAGTCAGACAACTTGTACTTAGTTTTGAGAACAGTAGTGAGCCATTGAAAAGTTTTTAGCAGAAGAGTCATATAGTCAAGCTCCTCTTTAAATGGGTTCTTCTGGCAACATATGGAGCATTCATTGAACCAAATAAGGGTAGGGACAGGGAAATTATTAAATAGACTACTGTAAGGTTGATCCCATAGAGATGATGAGCTTAAACTAGTGCAGTGGTTGGGGGAAATGGAGATTAGGTGCTGGAAGAAACTTCTATGAGTAAAGTCCAGAAGTTTGGGTAGTTGACCAAAGAGGGTGAGGAAAGAGAGGGGGAGTCTAAAATGACTTCATAGATCCTGTTCTAGTGACATGGAAAATGTAGGAGAAAGGGCAAGACTTTTAAGGAAGATGGCAAGTTATATTTTGGGCATGTTTATTTAGCTGGTTGGACTTCCCTGGTGGTTCAGACAGTAAAGCGTCTGCCTATAATGAGGGAGACCCAGGTTCAATCCTTGGGTCGGGAAGATCTCCTGGAGAAGGAAATGGCAACCCACTACAGTACTCTTGCCTGGAAAATTCCATGGACAGAAGAACCTGGTAGGTTACAGTCCATGGGGTCACAAAGAGTCAGACACGACTGAGCGACTTCACTTTCTTTCTTTTTCTATTTAGTTGGTTGGCTAAATTCCAACCAAGTGGAAATGAGCAGCAGATATCAGAGGATTGTTCCATTTTGGCAACATAGACTTGGGAATTGTTAGCATAGAGCTAAAACTATAAAAAACAAAACAGAGAACCAATTAAGAGCATTCATTCTTGCAGTTGTTAGAATTAAAAATCTTCCTGAAGGACAATTGCCACTCTATATAGTTCTTTCTAAACCTGGCTCATGAATGTACCATAAAAAGATTCAGCACAATGAATATACAATCATGGCAGGACACTGTATTAATACTTACTGCAAACCATGTGGTGGAGTTCCTGTTTATCTTGTTTGTGGAGTTATCTCATATTTAATATACTTTAATGTAACATGAGCTAGAAATAAGCCAACTTGTAGAAAAAGATAACAGTCAATATTTTTGTGGAATGCATGTATCATTCCCATCACAAGATATGACCAAACATCAACAGCAAGATGACTTATCTGAGCCAATGTCAGCATTTATAAAAGGGGATTTCTGGCCTTTCATCCAGTTTAAAACTTCTACTCTGTAACAACATTGGTTGTAGCTTTAGGTAGCAAAGGAGCTTGTTCAATTAAATGGCAATGTATAGAATAAGGAGAGGGTGAAAAATTAAATTCGTATGAAGAACACTTTAACTTGGAAAGGACATTTATATGCTAAATAAAATGGAGTCTTTCATTGCCTAACAAGGCTCTAAGATATGTATATCAGTAATAAGCATATAGGTGGATTATTGAGACCCTAATGTATCAGACACAGAATTAAACAATTTACATGTTATTTCATATAATTTTCACAAAAATCCTATAAACTAGATATATGGTCATTCTAATTTTTCTTTGATGAAACTGAAACTCAGAGAAGTTGCTTAACATTTTACAGAGAGACAATTTTCAAAGTCTATATTTAAGAATATATATATATATATATATATATATATATATATATATATAAGAATCCACCTGCCAAGCACAAGACACAGGAGACAAGTTCAGTCGCTAGATTGGGAAAATCCCCTGGAGAAGGGAATGGCAATCCACTCCAGTATTCTTGCCTGGGAAATCCCATGGACGGAGGAGCCTGGCGACATTATAGTCCATGGGGTCACAAAGAGTCAGACACAACAGCACACAAAACAACAACAATATATATAATTCAGATACACACATATATACATACATACATAGACATGCACACAAACATATATCTGTGTATATATACATTAAAACACATTTATTTATGAAAATATATAGCCTAGTTACTTTTTATTATTGTCAAAGTAACCATTTCTAATTTCACTGCCTGGTCCACAGTTCACATCATAAAATCTTCTTTAAAGGGAATAGTATAACATGAATTCCTCCCTTTCTGAGCAGTTATGAAATTAAATAATCAGCATATTGCTTTGTCAATTTACCTTCCTAGATTTAAGCCATAGAATCTCAGTGTTGAATACTATTTTAAAGTTTATCAAGTCCTACATCCTTTTCTGTGTAGGAATCCCTCTTTGAGATTCTTGACATGTGTTTTTTTCATTTTCACTCAAATGTTTGCAGTGACTAGGAGGGAAAAAAAATGTGTTAGTTGCTCAGTCATGTCCGACTCTTTGTGACGCAACTCCATGGACTGTAGCCCACCAGGCTTTTCCGTCCATGGGATTTTCCAGGCAAGAATACTGGGATGGTTTCCATTCCCTTCTCCAGGGGATCCTCCCAACCCAGGGATCGAACCTGGGTCTCCCATACTTCAGGCAGATTCTTTACTATCTGAACCACCAGGGAAGCCCAAAGAGAAAGTCTGTTTCCACCTGGTTTCAAACCGGGAACCTTTCACATGTGAGGCGAACGTGATAACTGCTACACTACAGAAATGAGGAGAGGTCACCAATTCCAATGTTGGGGGGCTGTGGTAGGCCCTAAATCTGTCCTCTAAAGATTATAGGTCTATCCTTTTTGTCACAAATAATGGCAAGATTTCATTCTTTTTATGGCTGAATAATATTTCATTGTATATATACCACAACTTCATTATCCATTCATCCATTGCTACACACTTAGATTATTTACATATCTTGGCATTTGTAAATAACCTGCAATGGACATTGGGTGGCATATATGTTTTCAAATTAGTATTTTCATTTTCTTCAGATTTAATACTTTCTAGGTATTGTGAAATTGCTGGATCAGAGAGTAGTTCTATTTTTAGCTTTTTGAGGAACCACCATACTGTTTTCCACAGTAGCTGCACTAATTTACATTCCCACCAATAGGGCATGATTTTCTTTTCTCCACATCCTTACCAACGCTTGTTATTTCTTGTTTTTTGTTTTCTTTTTTTAAATAATAACCATTCTAACCAGGGTGAGGTGATACCTCATTGTAATTTTGATTTGCATTTCTCTAATAATTAGTGGTGTTGAGCAGTTTTTCACATACCTATTATCTATATGTGTCTATTCAGATTATTTTTAAAAAATATTTTTTCTTCTAACTCCTCCACAGTACTTCTTATAGAACTTCTTCCCACTTTTTGCTTCACTTTTGTTTTACAGAACTAAAAGTATTTTAAACATTATTTTTTTAGACCTTATGTCTTGAAAGGGTACCATAGGAGTGAAAAAAAATGTTTCCTTTATGATGTTTGTTTGTTTATCACTAATATATTAGGAAGAATGCTGTACTGTTAATAGTGGGGGTGCAGTGGAAGGACACATTATGATTATCTGTACTGGTTTCAAACTTCATATGATCTTTCCCAGCATCAGGGTCTTTTCCAATGAGTCAGTTCTTCACATCAGGTGGCCAAAGTATTGGAGTTTCAGCTTCAACATCAGTCCTTCCAATGAATATTCAGGACTGATTCCCTTTGGGTTGGACTGGTTTGATCTCTTTGCTGTCCAAGGGACTCTCAAGAGTCTTCTCCAACACCACAGCTCAAAAGCATCAATTCTTCAGTGCTCAGCTTTCTTTATGGTCCAACTCTTACATCCACACATGACTACTGGAAAAACCATAGCTTTGACTAGATGGACCTTTGTTGGCAAAGTAATGTCTCTGCTTTTTAATGTGCTGTCTAGGTTTGCCATAGCTTTTCTTCCAAAGAGCAAGTGTCGTTTAATTTCATGGCTGCAATCACCACCTGCAGTGATTTTGGAGCCCCCCAAAATAAAGTCTGCCACTGTTTCCATTGTTTCCCCATCCGTTTGCCATGAAGTGATGGGACCGGATGCCATGATCTTAGTTTTTTGAATGTGGAGTTTTAAGCCAGCCTTTTCACTCTCCTCTTTCACTTTCATCAAAAGGGTCTTTAGTTCCTCTTCACTTTCTGCCGTAAGGGTGGTATCATCTGCGTATCTGAGGTTACTGATACTTCTCCCAGCAATCTTGATTCCAGTTTGTGCTTCCTCCAGCCCAGCATTTCCCATGATGTACTCTGCATAGAAGTTAAATAAGCAGAGTGACAATATACAGCCTTGACATACTCTTTTCCCAATTTGGAACCAGTCTATTGTTCCATGTCCAGTTCTAACTATTGCTTCTTGACCTGCATACAGATTTCTCAGGAGGCAGGTGAAGTGGCCTTGTATTCCCATGTATTTGAGAATTTCCCAGTTTGCTGTGATCCACCCAATCAAAGGCTTTGGTGTAGTCAGTAAAGCATAAATAGATGTTTTTCTGGAACTGTCTTGCTTTTTCTATGATCCAATGGATGTTGGCCATTTGATCTCTGGTTCCTCTGACTTTTCTAAATCTAGCTTGAACATCTGGAGGTTCTTGATTCACATACTGTTGAAGCCTAGCTTGGAGAATTTTCTGCATTATTTTGCTAGCGTGTGAGATGAGTGCAATTGTGGGGTAGTGTGAACATTCTTTAGCATTGCCTTTCTTTGGGATTGGAGTGAAAACTGACCTTTTCCAGTCCTGTGGTCACTGCTGAGTTTTCCAAATTTGCTGGCATATTGAGTGTAGCACTTTCACAACATCATCTTTTAGGATTCGAAATAGCTCAGCTGGAATTCTATCACCTCCACCAGCTTTGTTTGTAGTAATACTTCCTAGGCCCACTTGACTTCACACTCCAGGATGTCTGGCTCTAGATGGGTGATCACACCATTGTGATTATCTGGGTCGTGAAGATCTTTTTTGTATAGTTCTTCTGTGTATTCTTGCCGTCTCTTCTTAATATCTTCTGCTTCTGTTAGGTTCATATCGTTTCTGTCCTTTATTGTACTCATCTTTGCATGAAATGTTCCCTTGGTATCTGGTTTTTTTGAGGAGATCTCTAGTCTTTCCCATTCTATTGTCTTCCACTATTTCTTTGCATTGGTCACTGAGGAAAGCCTTCTTATCTCTCCATGCTATTCTTTGGAACTCTGCATTCAAATGGGTATATCTTTCCCTTTCTCCTTTGCCTTTTGCTTCTCTTCTTTCTCAGCTATTTGTAAGGCCTCCTCAGACAACCATTTTACCTTTTTGCATTTCTTTTTCTTCAGAATGGTTTTGATTACCAGCTCCTGTACAATGTCACGAACCTCTGTCCATAGTTCTTTAGGCACTCTATCAGATCTAATCCTTTGAATCTATTTGTCACTTCCACTGTATAATCATAAAAGATTTGATTTAGGTCATACCTATATGGTCTAGTGATTTTCCCTACTTTCTTCAATTTAAGTCTGAATTTTGCAATAAAGAGTTCATTGTCTGAACCACAGTCAGCTCCTGGTCTTGTCTTTGTTGACTGTATAGAGTTTCTCCATCTTTGGCTGCAAAGAATATAATCAATCTGATTTCATTTGTAGAAGGTCTTGTAGGTCTATGACAAAACCTTCTAGAACTAACACCAGAAAAAGATGTTATTTTCCTCATAGGGGACTGGAATGCAAAAGTAGGACGTCAAGAGATATCTGGAGTAACAGGAAAGTTTGGCCTAGGAATACAAAATGAAGCAGGGCAAAGGCTAACAGAGTTTTGCCAAGAGAATGCAGTGGTGATAGTAAACACCCTCTTCTAACAACACAAGAGAGGACTCTACACATGGACATCACCAAATGATCAATGTCTTCAGAGAAACTGATGAAAGACCCAAGGCCAAGTACAAACCATGTGAAGGCATTCTCTAGCCACATAAACATTGCTCCATTCATATTTGTGTACATTTTCACCAAGTATGATGCCTCTTACCTATCTTATCATCTAGTCCATGTTTCTCCCTCTTGTTTCTAAAGCTATAGTTAAACTCTTTGCCTAATTTAATGAGTATCAGTATTAGTTACTATGGCTGCTGTAACAAATTGCTATAAACTTAGAGGCTTAAAGCAACAAGAATTTATTATCTTAAAGTTCTGAAAAGCAGAAGTCTCAAGTGGGCGTGACTCAGCTAAAAAGGTATTGGGAGGGCTGTGTTCCTTTTAGAGACTCCAGAGGAGACTGTATCTCCTTGCCTTCTCCAGGTTTCAGAGAAGACTGGCATCCCTTGCCTCAAAGTCCCTTCTTCAACCTTCAGAGCATCATTCCAACCTCGCCTCCACCATCACAGCCTCCCTTTCTCTGACCTAATTGTACTACCTTCCTTTTATAAGACTGATTACCTTGAGCCCACCTGGATATTTCACCTTAATCTCTCCATTGCATTTCTTTAATTTAATCACACCCGAAAAGTCCCTTTTGCTATGTAAATTAACATAGTCCCAGATTCTAGAGTTTGGAATGTGAACATATTTGATTTCACCTACCACAGTTTTTTTTTTTTCCCCCTGAATTTCAGACATATTGGTTCAATAGCATTCCCTTGATTTACCAGCCTAGTTAGGCTTTCAAGGCTCATCAACTGAATCCATTAATTTAACTGCAATGCATTGAATGAATTGAGTAGAAAGTACCACAATAAACTGGACATGCCAATTATCCTCTATGTGTCTGGACACACACAAAATGACTTCTCAAGAGTCATAACTTTTATTAAACACAAGCCTTGCTTTACTGCTTTCTACACTCTGCCTGTTTGGGAGCAATACTTGAGATATTTTGCAGACTCAATACACATTGAGTAATGGTTCTTTCTACGTCTTTCCACCAAGATACTATTTTAATGATATGTGTTATTGATTTGCTTTTTCCCCACAGTAAAATCACAGTAATAATTTGTAGTGGTAAATAAAACAAAGAGATGCTTAAATATTCACTTGAGCTATATTATCATCAGTTCTTTCAGAGACACAGGATAATAAAGACAATATCAATAATATCATAGAAACTAAGCAATTCCTCCCACACTAAAATGTGAAGGCATGCTCAAATGGTAGCATTTTTTCCTAATCCATACCATACTGGGTCTTCAAAGGTTGGTTTCTCACTACAAAACTAAAGTTGATTTTCAATTTACAAAATCACTTGGGGACTAAACCACTTTTGGGACTTCTCTGGAGGTCCAGTGTTTAAGACTCCGCTCTTCCACTGCAGGGGATGTGGGTTCGATCCCTGGTCGGGGAGCTAAGATCCCACATGCTGCAAGGTGGGGCCAAAAACTAGAAAACAAAACACAAAAACTAAATCACTTTTAAAGGCATTCAGACTGCTTAGAAAGTTCCATTATTATCTGTGATAATTACTAGCTGTAAATGTAAAAAGTATACAAAATCCCAGCATACATTCTGGGCCAGTTGGCACCAATGAGAGTGTTCAGACATTTATTTCCTCAGACTGAAATTCCAAAGGAATGTTATGAAGGCCTCCAGACTAAATTCCAACTCCTAGATTTGTGGCATCTGCCCATTTAATAAACGTGCCTCTGTGTATTCCTTGAATAAGTTGACTTATTAGAACCAAAGATGGAGACCAAAGCAGGAAGTTTCCTTTAGGGCATTCTTAAGCTTTGTTTGGACACTTCCTAAGACTACTTTGGGGTTTTCTAAGTTACCTCTGCCCTCCCCCTTCTCTTTCTGCCCTCCCCCTCCATGCTAACTGCTTTGCTGATCATGCTGTTTGCTTGTGTTTTCATGTGTATCTGGTTGGACTGTTTTGGTATAAGGGAGTCACTGAGGATCTCTCTTTCAGCTTCAGTTTTACTCTGTGTCACTAAGTCCAAAGGATAGAAAGTCCCTTTTACAGGCCATGGACTGTGAATGCTTCTGAGATATCTTTTCTGCAGTCTGTAGCAACTGGGTATTTGCATTACTTTGCCTTTTGCCTATATGTTAAGACACATAATATACTCACTTTTAAAACGAAATAGTATATATTGATATTTCATTGTTTCTTTGTTTTTCTTTGTTTCCATTTGTCTCTCTAAGCTGTGAGCTGAGACGTTTGAGAGCCAGACTTTGAAATGAGTCAGCTGTTTAGAGCTCAGACACTGAAAGAGGTTTCCGTAGCAACCAGAGATGTGTGGGAAAGCCTTATGCACACTATAGCTTAGGAAGCAGGATTTACTGGCTGAATCACAAAGCTTCCCCTCCGTCCAGGAGGTATTTTCTTAGTACGGGGATACTTGATCTGTGTTAGTTTTAGCTAACATTCAATTTCTTCTCAGGGTGAACTTTGCATTTTGTGGAAATAAATTAAATACTGATATTAAACGCATACTATTTCAAAAAAAATAATCACAAAATCAATAAAGCAATATTAACTAAAGGAACTAAGCTTTAGTCAATGGTAAATAGCAAAAGTATCTTATTGCTCTCATCACATATTCACTGCTACAATGAATTCAATCTGGCAGATGTCTTGCCTGCATTCCTGTCGATAAAGTGGTCATTAAATAAATATATAGAAAACATCTGATGCCTAGCAGGTTTCCTAGAAGAGATTTCATATTTCAGACAGCCAATCCTTATTTGACCTATGGCCAGCTAACTTGATTGATTAGAAACTGACTAAGCAAACCAAGTCTTCTGGTCTGATTCAATAGCCACTTAATCCTAGGTCATTGCATTGTGATGCAGGCATCAGGCAGAAGTGAAGGAATCCGTGTATTTCCATATCCACCATTAGAGAAACAACTCCAAGGGCATTTCCTAGGAAATTCATTCCACATATACTGCCCGGAGTTTTGAAAATGAATTACAAAAGGACTTGGGATCTAAGAAATGTTGCAGTTGTACCATGAGGATAACTATAAACAAATTCAGCCATATGAAAAATTTTACAAAATACTGTATCTCAACCTAGAGCTAAACATAGTAATTTGCTAGGCCAGGGTTCTCCTCCCATAATCTTTAGGGATATTGTGGCTTATTAATAACCAGATTTTCTCTTTATTTCTGTTGATGGCCTCCACACTCTTGTTACCATTCTGCTGAAAGTAAGCCTTATCTCTCTGATAGAACCATTTTGATTTCTAAAATGACCTCAGAATTTTAGCTAAAAACTACCTCAAATTAGTGATCTTGATAATTCAAATATTAGTGGTCTTTTAAAAGTGGCTATTACCAAAAGCTATGTGGGAATCCATACAAACTAGCAGCAATGCTTTGTAACTTCAAAATATTCTATCATTGTAGATTTGGATCCATATTTGTAGAAAGTCAGAGCAAGAATTGCTTTTGTGATCAAGTAGTCCAACTTCCTCATTTTATGGATAACAAGGCTTTTGTTGACAGACGAGCCTTTGTCCTTCAATTACATTAAATTAAGTGAGATTTGGGGCTTCCCAGGTGGCACTGAATGGTAAAGAACCCACGTGCCAATGCAGGAGATACTTGGGTCAGGAAGATCCCCTGAAGGAGGAAATGGCAACCCACTCCAGTATACTTGCCTGGGAAATCCCATAGACAGAGAAGCCTAGCAGGCTACGGTCCATAGTGTCACAAAGAGCTGGACACGACTGAAGCGACTATGCATGCAAGTGAGATTTGGAGATAGTTTCATTTGAAACACATTTTCAATTCCCTGCTAATATATATTTGAATGTCAAATTACATTTGGTTTACATATCTGTATTTCTTTAAAAGAACTTACACATCTGTAAGGTATTTAATGGAATTGGAAATAAAACTTAATCATCTGTGTCTAGGTTCTGTGACTTTTCATTGACAAGTAAAATGGTCTCCCCTCTTCCTTGAAGATAAATGTTGAAAATGCATAGTATCAGTCAGACTTCTCTGTAATGGTCATAAACACTGAATGTGTAAGTGGCATACTAACTCTTATTTCTGCATGGATATAACAGTATTAAAGCTATAGCTATAGACTCAACAAGCTACATCATTCAAGACAAACAGTATCTTATGGTTCAAATGAAAGAATTTTCGTATTAGTTGTCTTTTATCAGGTAGGCTCTAAATAGAAAGCATGCCTATAAAACAACTTTTCAAATATGTACTAATTTGACTATTGGACCTGCTTTCCATATTGGAAGCAATGAAATAGTTAAATTAACCCAAATCTTAATTACCAATCTGTTGAATAATTAATAATTAATGTTTTAACAAGTATATGTGACACATGGTTTGAGGTTAGTAATGCTTATCAAGTGAGTGAATGAGGGAATGAACATCCTCAGTTGGTTTTGACTAGTCTCTCTCATGAACCCCTCATCCTCTATCCCATCCTCCCGAGTTGGGAGTACTAAAGAATGCATCACATACCATATACATTTCCAATGTGATCTTTTTCTTTGAATCTCAAGGCTAATAGCTCTGCCCAGATACTACACATGGCTTCCTGAACTGTGAGCTCTTTCCTCCCAAACCAAGCGAACACCCTTTTCCATAGTCCCCTCTTCCAGTCACGTTCAGTTTATTCCAAATAACTTTGTCCCTGGTAGTAACACTTTTATTCTCTTAACCTATTCAGGCTTAAAACCTTGAATCATCTTTGGCAGTTTCTACTCACAGAACTCTCATTTCAATTAGTCATAGACCCTAAGTCATTTTCTTTCAAAATGACTGTCATTTTCATCCAAATGCATGCATTTCATTCAAATGGGTCCTTCTCTATGCATGCGTGCATGCTAAGCTGCTTCAGTTGTGTCCAACTCTTTGCGACCTTATGGACCATAGCCCACCAGGCTCCTCTGTCTATGGGATTCCCCTGGCAAGAATACCGGAGTGTGTTGCCATGCTCTCCTCCAGGGGATCTTCTTGACCCTGCGTTGCCAGGCATGCTCTTTACCACTAGTGCCACCTGGGAAGCCCCTTCCCTTCTCTATGCCCATTTCCAAAGATTTATCTGCTCACTCTTGGATTATGGCAACAGCCTCCTAGCCCAGCCCTCACTTTCGGAGTTCTCTCTCACCCCAAATGACCTCCATTGTTCTCCCTCTCTGCTATCTGCTACAGCGTTTCCAATTTGTGTCTCTCAATTTAGCACTGAATTCCATAATTTTGCACTGGTTTTCATTGATGTGTGGAAAGCTCATTTCCCCAGTGTATTATAAACCCCTTAAAGGCAAGCATATCTTAAACTGCTCTGTATGTCTTACAGCCCTGAGCACAGAGTGGCCACTCCCTCTCTCTTAAAATAAGAGAAGCTCATGAGTAAAAAATAAATAGAAGGCAGGATAATAGGAAGCAGACAAGGAGAAAACAATCAGAGGAAATGAAAGGGGGTTTTCCTGTGCAAAAATATCCTTACAAAGCGAGATCGCCCTATCCTATCCCACTCAACCTCTGTTGGACTCGTCCTGGTGGAGCAGTTACCAGGCTTCTATTCTCTTTACCTAGCTGTCATACTTTTGGTTGGTCTGAATAATCTGAAAGGGAGGAAGCAATGGCAGGGGTGAGCTCTCAGCCTCAGTGTCAAAATAGGACCCATGGCAGCACTGGTATCTTGGCTGCAATACTGAATTTCGAGACGGTTTGGAAAGACAATGGAAAATGAAGAGTCTTTGCTAAAGTAACAATAAAGCCTCTCATTTCTCTTGCAGGAACTACCATCAAAAGCTGTTTAGAATTGCACATCTCTAGTTTCCCACAGACTTCTACAGAAAATCTCACATCATCATGCCTTAGGTTTGTGACACTGTTTACCAGAAGAGGCTTAGATGTTTCAACCACACATAGTCCCCAAATCACAGAGACTAAAGACACAAACATTTCTCACTAATGCAAAGTCAATTGGGGAGCATTTGGGAGATGGGGTTTTCTACCATTTAGTGACTCGGAGACTGAAGCTCCTTCTGTCCTTAGAACATATATTCTCCATGGTTACTAAAGAAGGGGAATAGAGAGCTTGGAGATGGCCTATGAACTCTTTTTTTTTTTAATTAGTTTATTTATCTATTTTTTAACTTTACAATATTGTATTTGTTTTGCCATACATTGACATGAATCCACCATGGGTGTACATGCTTTCCCCTTCCAGAACCCCCCTCCCACCTCCCTCCCCATCCCATCCCTCTGGGTCAACCCGGTGCACCAGCCCCGAGCACCCTGTATCATGCATTGAACCTGGACTGGCGATTCGTTTCACATATGATAATTTACATACTTCAATGCCATTCTCCCATATCATCCTGCCCTCGCCCTCTCCCATAGAGTCCATAATACTGTTCTATTTATCTGTGTCTCTTTTGATGTCTCGCATACAGGATTATCTTTACCGATTAACTAAATACCATACATATGTGTGTTAGTATACTGTATTAGTGTTTTTCTTTCTGGCTTACTTTACTCTGTATAATGCTTTGACTTAGCAGTTACATGTCACACCCACTCAGTCCATTAGCAGAGTTTTCACATTGTTCCAACATAACTAAAAGGTTACTGGGCTGCTTATGGGATCACATGGAAAGTTGGAAAAGGACTGCTGTCTTCCACAAGCACCTTTCTGTTATCCGAGGAGTTTTGCATCGATTTATCACTTGATTCCCACAACAATTCTGTGAGGTGTCTGGGACAGACAGCAACTTTGTCAAGAAGTAGCAACCAAGGCCCAGAGTGCAAAAGCGACTTTTCTAGGTTACACATTTAACTAGCGGCAGAGGTAGAATTAGAAACCAGGGGGCCTCTTTTCGCTACTGAGTTCTGTGTGCTTTAAAATATTTCCTGCTGGAAAGAAAAAAATCAATGGCTAAATGCAAGCCAAGAAGATAAAGATGGTTGACTCACTTCATACTCAGTCACTTTCAGCCACATCCAGATTCAATGAAAATAATCTCTCTTCAGATTGTAATCATGCTAAATAAAATTATCTAGAAAGTTTTAAAAGAAATTATCAGATATTTGACTATTTTTAACTAGACCCATGGACTTTTTTTCACTGGCAAAAAAGAAAACAAGAAATCTCTATTGACCTGTAAGTAGTTACCACCACAAAGCGGATTGAAAGAAATAGTAGAGAAATCTTGCTTAGCAGGCAAAAGAGATGCTGAAAGGAAATTCAATCAAAGGAAGCTTAATATTAAATATGTCTGTCGGTCATGTGACATTACCCACATATCCATGAATATATTATGCTGTACAGATAATTGGTCAACTACATTTCAAAATAATGGATGTGTCCCATTCATTACTAGGCTTCTCCTTATACTCACCTCTTCTGCACTAATATACCTATACCTCTGATTTAATACCTGTCACATTGTGTTATAAACGCTGATGTGCTTGTTCTTCCCTTTCCTGCAACCTTTGAAGACAAAGATCATGTGTTATTGGTTGTTACAGACACAACTCATAGTGGAATGGTCCTTCCTCTCTTGTCCCCCCTTCGATGGCTCCCTCGGCTTTAGTTGATCACTTTCATATTTCTCAGTGCTCTGTCCTAGGTCTAATACTCTTCCCAACCTATATTAACCTCTTGGGAGGTTTCATTTACTCCTATGGATTTAAGTACCATCAATATTGTGGTGATGCCTAATATCTGACTCTGATTGACCTTTAGACCCACCAGTCATTCTCTGCAGGACCTGTCCATTGGTCCTGAAACTCAATACATTGCCAGCTGACCCAATTCTCTCCCTTACCACCCCCAAACTGCTACTGTTCCTATGTCCCTTGACTCATTGAATGGCACCATTATCCAACTGATGACACAAGTCAGATATTTGGTAGTCATTCTCCTCCTCCCTATTCATTTCCCAACACAATCAATCAATCAGCAAATCCTGATCTATTTCCTAAAACATTGCTCAAATCCGTAAAATTTCTCCCCATCTCTATATCTACTATGTTAATCACAACAGTAATACCTCCCAACTGGAATACTCCAAACATTCCTCTTCTACCCCATTTTCTATACATCAAAGACAGTCATCTTTCTAAAATACCAGTATGATCTTGTCAGTGCCATATGTAGAAGTAATCAATTATCTGTTGATACTAGGTGTTTTGAGTACACAAAGATAAAAATCTAGATGAAGGTGGTGTTATGAATTGAATGTTTGTGCCCCCCAAGTTCATATGTTGAAACACCAATCCCAATGTGATGCTTATTAGATGGAGTCTTTGGAAAGTAATTGGGGTTGCACTAGGTTTAGGTGCTGTATACTGTCACCCTGCTTATTTAACTTATATGCAGAGTACATCATGACAAACACTGGGCTGGAAGAAACACAATCAAGATTGCTGGGAGAAATATCAATAACCTCAGATATGCAGATCACACCACCCTTATGGCAGAAAGTGAAGAAGAACTACAGAGCCTCTTGATGAAAGTGAAAGAGGAGAGTAAAAGTTGGCTTAAAGCTCAACATTCAGAAAACTGAGATCATGGCATCTGGTCCCATCACTTCATGGCAAATAGATGGGGAAACAGTGGAAACAGTGGCTGACTTTATTTTTTTGGGTTCCAAAATCACTGCTGATGGTGACTGCAGGCATGAAATTAAAAGATGCCTACTCCTTGGAAGGAAAGTTATGACCAACCTAGACAGCATATTGAAAAGCAGAGACATTACTTTGTCAACAAAGGTCCATCTAGTCAAGGCTATGGTTTTTCCAGTAGTCATGTAGGGATGTGAGATTTGGACTATAAAGAAAGCTGAGCACCGAAGAATTGATGCTTTTGAGCTGTGGTGTTGGAGAAGACTCTTGAGAGTCCCTTGGACTACAAGGAGATCCAAGCAGTCCATCCTAAATGAAATCAGTGCTGGGTGTTATCAGAAGGACTGATGTTGAAGCTGAAGCTCCAATATTTTGGCCACCTGATGCAAAGAGCTTACTCATTTGAAAAGACCCTGATGTTGGGAAAGATTGAAGGCAGGAGGAAGGAGACGATAGAGGATGAGATGGTTAGATGGCATCACCAATTCAATGGACATGAGTTTGGGTGGACTCCAAGAGTTGGTGATGGACAGGGAGGCCTGGTGTGCTGTGTTTCATAGGGTCGCAAAGAGTCAGACACGACTGAGTGACTATACTGAACTGAATCAATGTAAAGTTGCAGGATATAAAATTAACACACAGAAATCCCTTGCATTTCTATACACTAACAATGAGAAAACAGAAAGAGAAATTAAGGAAACAATTCCATTCACCATTGCAACAAAAAGAATAAAATACTTAGGAATAAATCTACTGAAAGAAACAAAAGACCTATATATGGAAAACTATAAAGCACTGATGAAAGAAATAAAAAAGGACACAAATAGATGGAGAAATATACCATGTTGATAGATCATAAGAATCAACATAGTGAAAATGAGTGTACTACCCAAAGCAATCTATACATTCAGTGCAATCTCTATCAAGCTACAATGGTATTTTTCACAGAACTAGAACAAATAATTTCACAATTTGTATGGAAATACAAAAAATCTCAAATAGCCAAATCAATCTTGATAAAGAAGAACGGAACTGGAGGAATCAATAGGACTGACTTCAGACTATACTACAAAGCTACAGTCATTATGAAAGTATGGTACTGGCACAAAGACAGAAATTTAGATCAATGGAACAAAATAGAAAGCCCAGAGATAAATCCACGCACCTATGGACACCTTATCTTTGACAAAGGAGGCAAGCATATACAGTGGAGAAAAGACAATCTCTTTAACAAGTGGTGCTGGGAAAACTGGTCAACCACTTGTAAAAGAATGAAACTAGAACACTTTCTAACACCATACACAAAAATAAACTTAAAATGGATTAAAGATCTAAACGTAAGACCAGAAACTATAAAACTCCTAGAGGAAGACATAGGCAAAACACTCTCTGACATAAATCACAGCTGGATCCTCTATGACCCACCTCCCAGAGTAATGGAAATAAGAGCAAAAATAAACAAATTGGACCTAATTAAACTTAAAAGCTTTTGCACGATGAAGGAAACTATAAGCAAGGTGAAAAGACAGCCTTCAGAATGGGAGAAAATAATAGCAAGCAAAGCAACAGACAAAGAACTAATCTCAAAAATATACAAGCAGCTCCTGCAGCTCAATTCCAGAAAAATAAACGACCCAATCAAAAATGGGCCAAACAACTAAACAGACATTTCTCCAAAGAGGACATACAGATGGATAACAAACACATGAAAAGATGCTCAACATCACTCAGTATCAGAGAAATGCAAATCAAAACCACAATGAGGTGCTATCTCACGCCAGTCAGAATGGCTGCTATCCAAAAGTCTACAAACATTAAATGCTGGAGAGGGTACGGAGAAAAGGGAACCCTCTTACACTGTTGGTGGGAATGCAAACTAGTACAGCCACTATGGAGAACAGTGTGGAGATTCCTTAAAAAACTGGAAATAGAACTCGCATATAACCAGCAATCCCAGTGCTGGGCATACACACCGAGGAAACCAGAACTGAAAGAGACACATGTACGCAAATGTTCATTGCAGCACTGTTTATAATAGCCAGGACATGGAAGCAACCTAGATGTCCATTGGCAGACAAATGGATAAGAAAGCTGTGGTACATATACATAATGGAATATTACTCAGCTATTAAAAAGAATGCATTTGAATCAGTTCTAATGAGGTGGATGAAACTGGAGTCTATTATACAGAGTGAAGTAAGCCAGAAAGAAAAACACCAATACAGTATATTAACACATGTATATGGAATTTAGAAAGATGGTAATGATGACCCTATATGCGAGACAGCAAAAGAGGCACAGATGTAAAGAACAGACTTTTGGACTCTGTGGGAGAAGGCGAGGGTGGGATGATTTGAGAGAATAGCATTG
The DNA here is from genome assembly GCF_054371585.1 of Giraffa tippelskirchi. Classification (NCBI taxonomy): domain Eukaryota; kingdom Metazoa; phylum Chordata; class Mammalia; order Artiodactyla; family Giraffidae; genus Giraffa; species Giraffa tippelskirchi. The sequence goes on along the minus strand of NC_137289.1, from coordinate 15,450,093 downwards.
AAACATGTATATTATCATATGTGAAATAGATCGCCATTCCAGGTTTGATGCATGAGACAGGGTGCTCAGGGCTGGTGTGCTGGGATGACCCTGAGGGATGGGATGGGGAGGGATGTGGGAGGGGGGTTTAGGATGGGGACACATGTAAACCCATGGCTGATTCATGTCAATGTATGGCAAAAACCACTACAATATTGTAAAGTAATTAGTCTCCAGTTAAAATAAATAAATAAATAAATATATAAAAAAGAAAACTAGGGAAGAAAAATAATCAAGAAGCAAAGGTAACTAGGCAGCAAGAAATACAGCCAAAGTCACTCCACAGGAGCAGCTGGTATTGGCACCACTGCCACAGGTCACTTAACTACCGCCTCAAGGAATAATCTCTAAATCTCTCTGTTCCTTTGCATCACTCTCAGAATTCCAAGTCCCAGGAGGGAACATTCAAATGGTGAAGCCTAGGTTATACATCTGTGACCAAATACCAGGGAAGACGAGGTTGAAGTACCAGGTGACTTCAAAATTCATGAGGGAGATGGAGCCCTAATTCCCACTGACTCACATGGTGGCAGGTTCTCTCAGAATAGAATGGTTGTCTAGATATAAGGCAGAATAACAAGAGACAACTGTGTATAAATCAAATCAAGTTTACAGTTCCTCTCCAAGAATCTTGGAAAGAGATGTATTTCAGGATTCATATATTTTCAGACTTAGGACAGTAATAAGATTCATATACAAGTAGTATTCAAGTACAAGTAGTATACCAAGCATGCGTGCATGTTCAGTTGCTGAGTCATAGCCGATTCTTTTGTGGCCCCATGGACTCTAGCCCACCAGGATCCTCTGTCCATGGGAAATTTTAGGCAAAAATAGTGGAGTGTGTTGCCATCTCCTCCTCAAGGAGATCTTCCCAACTCAGGGATCGAACCCAAGTCTCCTGTGTCTCCTGCATTGGCAGATAGCTTCTTTACCTGCCAGTGATTAAATAACACACAGAGGGATTTGAGAGAGTAGTGTATTATCAAATACATTTCTATTTCTGAAATGAAATAAATGCTTATTAACTGAGATAAATAAAGACTAGAGAGAGTCTCACATCACTTCAGGTTGAATTTTACTGCCAAATGAGTTCAGGTCAGATCTGATTTTTTTAATGAATTTTGGAAATTTTTTATTTTCGTAGCTTTGGGGGTTTGAAAATTGCAAGAAAGAGATGGTCAGCCTATCTCTGTCAGCACCATAAAGCCTCATCAAAGTTTCTGGAGAAAGGAGAATGTGATTATTCTGAAAGAATAAAGGATGACTTATTGAAGAGAACAACATCTGAATCCAACCTAACATAAAGGATGGATAAAATTTGAATGAATCTGAATGTGAGAGAAGACATACATATTAGAAAGCACAGCATAAGGGAAAATCCTTGGATGGAAAGACAAGGAAATATGTGAAGAATAGCTTAGGTCAAGTTTCAGGGTCTGTGAAGGAGAACAGGATATAACCTTGAAAGTTAAAATATACACCATAGAGTGCCAGATTAAGGGATTAATTTTATTCTCCAGCCAATGGGGAGCCATTCAGTGTTTTTGAGTACAGAATTATAAAATCAGAGCTATGCTTTTGGAAGTTTAATCTGGGTATATTGTGTCAGTTTCAAATGATTATATAGTTGAGTTTTATCTGATATCACAGGAGGTGTTTATACAATGGAAATCCATTTTCTCTTGCCCTTATCTCAGTAAAGATAAACAGCTTCCCAACATCATCTGGTCAATATTCCTCTCCTTGCAAGCTACTCCTACTCAATGCCTACTAAGAAGTATTGAAGAATGGTCAGAAGACTTGTGAAGAACTAAGTTATTGGTGTAAGATAAACCACACGCACACAATGCAATACAGAAGTAAGGGTAAACATTTAACCACTTCTTCAGTTGCTGTTTATTTCATTTAATGATCTGGTATCAGGATGCCAGATGCTGATCAGAATAAAGAGTTATTATAATTATTCTATATCAGGGAAAGAGTTAAAGAGAAGATCAACTCCAACAAACATTTACTGAACATTCAGAGAGAACAAGACATTATCCTAGACAATTTCTGTACATGATACTCATGTCAGGGATGAACTATTCCTTGGCCATGCACCAGGAAACCAATCTCTCTCTCTTCCGTTCTTAACTCCAATTCACCCTCCTTTCTTGGATACAAAACAAAATTTCCATCTTTGGCACTGATCTGTCCTTAGGAACAGGAACTGGTAATTTTCTTCATTACAAAGGATCTGTAGTCCCAGCTACCACAGAGATCAGAGTGGCTCTGTATCAAAGACCATTGGCTGCCCCAGCTGATTAGCAGCCAAAAGCACCAAAAAAATGCATTCTCAGCATTTTTTATGATATTAGCGCATTACTTCCTGCTAAGTGTGAGCCATAAAAGCATTTTCACTGCTCCCACCCAGACTACTGCATTTCATTCAGTAGTAGTCCTCCCTACAAGCTGTTACCTGCAGTCTGCCATGACACGTATTGGCCAGTTATGGCTGAGATCAAATTGCAGAATGTTTTTGCTCTATGGGCTAAAATATTTCCATGAATTAAAGGGATTTAAGAATAAACTGGATTATTTAAAATTATATTATTTAATATAGTTAATACAAAATATTAACCAATCAACATGGAAGCAGTTTAAAATAGTAATGAGATAGTGTGCAAGGAATAAGTTGTTTTAAAACCACTTGGGTTTCATGTGTCTCACCAATGTCATTACAATACTACCACCATCAACTCATCCTCCAAAGTTACTCTTTTTTAACTTGTTTTGGTCTTAATATTCTTGAAATTTCCTGGCTATAATTAAAGACATTTTTAAAAAGACTTTATGGACTTCCCTGGTAGTTCAGTGACTAAAAGCAGGCACTCCCAACTCAGGGGGCCTGGGTTCGACCCCTTGACCGGTCAGGGAACTAGATCCCACATGCCCCAACTAAGACTCTGCACAGCCAAAGAAATATTTTTTTTTAAATAAAAAGACTTCATATTTATCTGGCTGCTGTAAGATAGTGTGATTCAATGGAGCAATTCTTAACTTGCTTCTCCCATGGTACATAGAATGGAAGGCATGAATATGCTTACCCCATTCTTCTGAGAAAGTCTCAGTGCAGTCATCATAACTGCATCCCTTTTCTTCTCATTCAAGAAAGAAAATCAGAATACAAGGGACTGAGAGTGACCACATGTTCTCCTGGTTTTCCTTCCATCCCACTCAGTGTCCTTTTTTGGTCCTTCCTCCACAAGTGACTTCAAAATAAGGGCGTGCATTGTGGTTCAGTCATGGGGACTTCTCTTCTCATACTATATTCTTTTTTTAGGGACTTCCCTTGATACCTAAAGATATTTAATACTTACATGTTGAAAACTCCCAAAAGTTATATTTCCAAGGTAAATCTCTTTTCTGACCTCCAGAAATCCACCTGTTCCTCTGTCTATTTGATATCAGATTTTTCAAAGACATTCCAAACTCAGTTTTTCCTTATAATCTTCCCCACCAACTAGGTCCTCTTTCAATACTCCATGCCCCAGTGAAGAGTTTCTATTCAGTTCTGTAAGTCAGAAACCTATATGTCAGCTATAATACCTCTTTCTTCTGCAACATCTGCATTTAATCTATCTCCAAGCCCTGTCAAGATCCTCAGCTAAAGATTTCTTAAATCCATCCACATATCTCCTTTCCTACAGCTTTTCCCCTAGTCTAAGCCATCACCCTATTTCACCTGGACTGCTGTAATTTACTTTCCAAACAGCATATATGGAATACAATGTTAATGGCACCCTAAAGAGTTGCTCAACTCTGAAGGTTCTCAAGCCACTGGAGAGGAATAAAATCAGGGGATCACAGCCAGAAGTTAGTTTCTGGAATTGCAGGAGAAGAGATGGTCATCTTTAAGCAGACTGTTGTGACAAACACCCATCTTTATGTGGAAGAATTTAAGATCACAGTTGATAGGAAAAGATTAGTAGAGTCTACAAGAGCTAGGACTCAGGAGTTGAGAAGCCTGGATTCATTTTCTGGAGAGAAGTTAACTCTCCTCCCCGTAACTCTCATGACAATCCTGAGCCTGCCTTTGAGGATGCAACGCAGCCACCTGAAAATCTCAGTACTCTGAACTGGCATTGGTTTTCCACAAATGCCTGCTCTAGCTTCTGGATTTCGCTATATCAGCTAGGTTCAATTCTCTAGAAGAGGAGAAAGCATCAACAGAGATGTGGATGAAGACCGAGCTAAAGGGAACAGAGGGTCAGTACTGGGAAAGAAAGGGACACAAGAAATGATGTAAAACAATGAGAAAATGTTTCACCCATAGCTTCTTCTGTCTTCTTGCAAAGTCACACAGTCAATCTCACCATACATTTCTAATTAAACAGGAGCCATGGTACTGGTGGGGTTTCCCAGGTGGCTCTAGTAGTAAAGAACCTGCCTGCCAATCCAGAAGACACAGAAGACACGGGATCAATCCCTGGGTTGAGAAGATCCCCTGGAGAAGGAAATGGGAACCCACTCCAGTATTCTTGCCTGGAGAATCCCACGGACAGAGGAGCCTGGCGGGCTACAGTCCATGGGATCACGAAGAGTTGGACACGACTGAAGCAACTTAGCACTCATGGTACTGGTAGTATTCCTCATCTCTTAACACACCCCACTCTCTTACTCCTTTGCTGCCACCTTGTTTCTTTCCTATTCCTGGAACATACTAGGCTTCCCTCAGCCTTCAAGATTTAAACGTGCTGTTGCCTTTGCTTGGACCCATCTTCTCCCAGGTATTCTCATCACCTTCTCCCTCGTTTCTTTCATATCTCTGCTCATACCATTTTTTATCAGAGAAGATTCCCCAACCCTCCTCACCTGTGCTTACTATCCCTCTTATTGTCTATATATTGTCTGTATACCACCCCCACTGAGGGGGTTAGCTTCAAAGGAGTAAGGTCTTCTCTATTTTTCTTTTCTTCTTTCTTTTCATCCCTAGAGTGTCTGGAGCAGTTTTTCTAATTGATATAATTGACATACAACATTACATTAGCTTCAGGTGTACAACAAAATGATCCAATACTTGTATACATTGCAGAATAATCACCACAATAAACATTGGGTTAACATCCATCACCCATACATAGCTACATTTTTTTTTTTTGCAATGAGAACGTTTCAGATCTACCCTCTTAACTTTGAAATATGCAGTACAGTATTATTAACTATAGTCATCATGCTGTATATTACATCCCCCTGACTTATTTATTTTATAGCTGGAAGTTTGTACCTTTTGACCCCTTTACCCATTTTGCCCACCCTCCCACAACCCTGCCTCTGGCACCCACCAATCTATTCTCTGTATCTATAAATTAGGTTTGTTTTTAGAGTGCACATTTGAGATCATACAGTGTCATTCTCACTACATCAATTTAGCACACTAGACTTACAGTAGGTATTAAATATTTGTTATATAAAAAGAATCTCCTTTGTAGCTCAGTTGATTAAAAAAAAAAAATCTGCCTGCAATACAGGGGACCAGGGTTCGATTCCTGGGTTGGGAAGATCCCTTAGAGAAGGAAATGGCACCCTACTGCAGTACTCTTGTCTGGAGAATCCCCATGGACAGAGGAGCCTGGTGGGCTACAGTCCATGGGGTTGCAAAGAGTTGGAAATGACTGAGCAACTAAACCACCGTATAAAAAAGAATAACTAATCCAATGCAACCTAGTGATGAAATACCCCAGTGAAAAATTTTCCTATCAGTTACTAACTAATGCTAACACAGAAAGTCTTCCATACTTAAGCAGCATCGATTTGGTTGGATAGAATTCAGGAACTGTGACAATCTTTGCCAACACCCACTCAGAACCCCCTCTGCCCCATCCATCTGCGAAACGTTTCTATTCGTATATTTGCCTTGTGGCTTTGTTTTCAGCCCCATCTAAACTTCTTCTTGCCCAAAGGAAGAAGCATAATCTCGGTGTCTGGTACATATTTAGCCTTTTCCTGCTGGAGACTTGGTGCTCTATCTTTTCCCAGGCTGGTCTTCTCAGTGGTTATTCCAAAACCACGCCTCCTTCCCTGCTCACCACATGGCTGATCTGAAGCAGGTTCAGATCTTGTACAGACCAAGTACCCACCCCCTACTGGGAATGTCCGGACAAGCTGAGTTGTGTGTGGGAGGGAGAGCAGGGGAATGAGTTTTCAAGCTGCTTTTAGGAGCTGTTTGAGTTGTTATGCTTATGACAGTACACAGCAGAAGATTGTATTCATGCTCACTAAACTCTGGAAAAAAATACTGAGTTTTTCGGAATTTAAAAATAGAAAGGTATACCTATTTATACAGAACCAAAATAAAACACTAATTATTCTACTGAAATTATATTGGGCCTTTTGCCTGTGAAGGTTTTACGTGGAGCATTTTATAAATGTGGCTAAATCAGTCTAGCAGAAAGAATAAGAGGAAATGCAACTCTTACTCAACAGTTAAAAGGCTATAGAAAGTCCACGAAATTTATACTAGAGTCGTACCCAGAATCCCCAACTCTTAATTTCTTTAGGATGATTTTTCCAACAGATGATACTAATTTAGGACCACCCAAAATAAAAATATTCCCCAGTTTAGTTAATGGCTTAGTTACAGTTAACATATTTTTCATGCCCAATCTCAGATAGAGCATAATAGAGTTAAAAGAGAATAGAAATGTGAACCAGGATTTAGTTCTGTTGAAAAAAATTGGTGTTCAACTCTAAGCCAGTTACCTACCCTCTCTGAATCTCAGTTTCTCCATCTGGACAATGGGGTCATTTTGTAACAGTGGGGCTTCCCTGGTGGCTCAGACAGTAAAAAATTTGCCTGCAGTGTAGGAGACCCGGGTTCAATCCCTGGGTTGGGAAGATACCCTGGAGAAGGAAATGGCAACCCACTCCAGTATCCTTGCCTGGAAAATCCCATGGACAGAGGAGCCTGGCAGGCTACAGTCCATAGGGTTGCAAAGGGTTGGACACAACTGAGAGATTAACACTTAAATAACAATGGTTCTTTTTTAAAAAAAATTTATTGGAGTATACTTGATTTACAATGTTATATTAGTTTCAAGTGTACAACAAAGTGATTCAGTTATACATATACACATATCCTCTCTATTTTTAGATTCTTTTCCCTTATAGGTCATTACAGAGCAATGGTCCTTTTTTTCCCCTTAAATAATTTTTTAAATTGGAGGATAATTGTTTTACAATGTTGTGTTAGTTTCTGTACAACAGTGTGAATCAGCTGTATGTATACATATATTCTCTCTCTCTTGAACCTCCCTCCCTCTAAGTCATTACAGAGCACTGAGCTGAGCTCCTTATGTTATACAGCGGCTTCCCACTAGCTATCTATTTTACACATGGTAGTGTATATAATCAATGCTACTCTCTCAATTCATAATGGTTCTTAATTGAGGGTTGTATAATACACCCATTTGGGACCTTGGAGATGTATGGGGACAATTTTTTTTGGCATTTAGCAGGTAACTGCATGAGCAAGAATTGTCCCCCTCAAAATACCAGTAGTGCTCCTCTGGGGAAAGACTGGATGGGATTTTTAAGATCCCTTCCAGGTCTGATATTCTATGATCCTGTGATACCTGCCTCTCTTAGATTCACTGTTAATATGTAGTCTACTAGCATTGGGAACCTATAAAATCACTTTTCAAGTGATTTTGAAATGATTTTTCTTTAAGATGTACTATGAAATTTCAACTTTTCTCACAAACAATACGGTGTCTTGGGTAGAACTATACATTGAACGTGACAAAAAAATAGCATAAAGGGTGAGAAAAGGAGAAAGTGGACCTATACGACTCAAGGTTTCTATATATTCCATGAGGCAATAAAATATTAACTCTAAGTAGACTGTTAAAACTGAAAGACATTTATGGTAATCGGGCTCCCCTCGTGGCTCAGTGGTAAAGAATCTGCCTGCAATGCTGGAGCAGTAGGAGATGCGGGTTTGATCCCTGGGTTGGGAAGATCCCCTGGAGGAGGGCATGGCAACCCACTTGCCTGGAGTATTCTTGCCTGGAGAATCCCATGGACAGAGGAGCCTGGCGAGCTGCAGTGCATACAGTCGCAAAAAGTTGGACACGACTGAAGCGACTTAGCATGCACATGCATGATAATCTCTAGAGGAAAGGCTAAAATAAAAATAGATTGAATAAAAGACATAAAGCTACAAAACCTGTTTTACTCATCTGGACAGGCAAGTAATCAATTTCAGGAAGATCAGTATACACATACTCACACACCTGTGTGGGCTTTAGACAAGTTATTTAAATTTCCTGAGCTTTTGTTGCTCATCTGTCAAAATAGAGGTAATAATGTAAGGCTGTAACTTTTAATTAAGTGGTATATTCAAATACATGGGTGAAATAAGGCCTACTTTGAAGGTCTTAGCCCCCATGATAGTATTAATAAACCAAAATAGAGTGGCTGAAAAAATGATTGATGATCATTTGAATTGCTGGATTTCAATGAAACAAGGTCCACTTCTTCAAAAGAACAACCATAGGAGCCCAAATGCTCAGAAAATCATTGATAAACTGCCAGAATAAATTTATTAACTCAAGGGACTGCAGCATCTACATGTGCAGAGAATGGGGCTTCAGTTCATCCTTAATGAATCCATGACATCAGAATGCCTGGGAATCTTTGCTCACATGAACCAAAGTCATATGCCTGGTTCCCTGCCCTTAACATATTTTTTAAGGCCAAGAAACAGGCTTCTGGTGTTCTAAGACTCAATTTCCAATGTGTGTGTGTGGGAGGCAGGTGGAGGGGGTTTCCCCCACAGCAATGAAGGGACACCACCAGGATGCCTGAGAATTTAACTTGACTCTGACACCATTTCTACCAGAGATACAGCATTAGATGCCACAGGTTAAGGGCTCAGTCCTACAAGACTTCCCTCCATTCACCACCCTCTTTCCAACTTCAGATACCAGTCCCAAGTCTAGGTTATCAGCTGCGTTTCTGACCAACTGACTACAAAGTGGGGCTTCCCAACAACCTCCACCTTGGGTTTCAGACACCAGCCTCAAGTCCAGGTATTTACCTGTACTTCTGACCAACTGGCTATAAATCAGAGGTTCCACAACCTCCTCCTTGGGTTTGATTAATTTGCTAGAGCAGCTCACAGAACTTCCAGAAACATTTTACTATCTAGATCACCTGTTTATTATAAAAAGATATAACTCAGGTACAGTCAGATGGAGGAGATGCATAGGGCATGATATGAGGAAAGGGTGCAGAACTTCCATGCACTCTCCAGGAGCACCACTCTACCCAAATTTCCACGAATTCACCACACTGGTGAATTCACCCAAGTTCACCCAAACCCTATCTTTTGGGCTTTTTATGGAGGCTTCTTTTACACAGACATGATTGACTAGCCCAGTGGTCACAGGTGATTGAATTCAACCTCCCGCCTCTCTCCCATCCTTGGAGGTCTAGGGGTGGGACTGAAATTTTCAACCCTCCATTCAGGAGGTTTACTCCTCTACCAACCAGATCCCATCCTTACAAGCTTTACAAAAGTCATCTCATTAATATAACAAAAGTGAAAATGAAAGTCGCTCAGTCATGTCCGACTCTTTTGCAGCCTCATGGACTATACAGTTCATGGAATTCTCCAGGCCAGAATACTGGAGTGGGTAGCCTTTCCCTTGTCCAGGGGATCTTCCCAACCCAGGGATTGAACCCAGGTCTCCCGTATTGCAGGCATATTCTTTACCAACTGAGTTATGAGGAAATATAACAAAAGACACCTTCAAAGTCTTATCAGTTAGGAAATTTGTAGCGTCTGTGAAGCTGTAAGCCAGGAAATATGGGCAATGACCAAATATATATGATAAATATATTTTGGTTATATGAATGACCAAATATAGATTTTTAACAAATTATAATATTGCAAATACATTAAAAAGTTATAGAAACAATGTCAGTAAACTATTAACACTTTTCTGACACCGAAGCGTTAATCTTCACCTATCTAGAAAAAGTGTTTATTCAAAGAAACATGAAACAAGGCAGAGAAACAAGTTTTTACTTCTTCAAAGATTTCAATTTTATAAAGCTTAATCAACCACTGTAAAGTTGTAGGGATATGACACAACCATTGTGGCATATTCAAAATGCACATACCTAACTGCTTCCGATCTAATTTTGTGTATTTCCACATCTGGCTTTATGCAAAGGAAGGTCTTGAGTAGGCAAATAGCTTCCCCTTTCTCACTGATCTAATATACCGTGGCACTCCAATATCTGAGTGTTTCCACTAGATCGGTGATTAATTCAACAAATATTTATTGAGACTCTACCTGTTATGTGTCAGGTACTATCCTTAGCACAGGAAGAAAGTGCAATGAAATATTGTAAAGTTAAAAAATAGATAAATAAACTAATTTTAAAAAAAAGAACTCCAAAAAAAAAAAGAAAGAAAGATCAGAAGAAAAAAATAAAGAAAGATCAGAGTCTTGCTTGTGTGAAGTTTGCATTCTAATTTCCATAGTGTTACCTCCAGTGGAGAAAATAAGAGAATGACAAGAGAATGATTTAGGGTGGTGGTAGGGCATCTTTCTCTTGAGGGACCTGGAAAAGCCTCTGGACCAAAAGTAAGCTAGATGTGGATTCGCGGAAAGACAAATCCAAGGGAAAGAACAGCAAGCAACAAGGACTGGTTCTTAAATATACATGTTGGTGAAAATCTCCGAGAGGACTGATTTAAATGACAGTTTCCGAGCTCCAATTCCCCTCTTCCAGTTCGGTAGATCTGAGCTGAACTCCCAGATCTGTGACTGAACAAGCTTCATGTCCACCTAAAGGCCTTGCTGATTCTGGTGGTCTATGAAGCACATTTGGAGAAACACAAATCTCAGGCCTGCTTCTTGGTGTAGGGGGATGAATTTTCATACTGAAGCCCAAGATAGGTTGGGAAATCCAGAGCTTTGGGCTAAGAGGAAGAATCCTTAGACTCTTGGGACCCTAGAGGCACAGACAATGAAATAGGCAGGCCAGGTGGAAGCTGGTAGGTTTGTTATTCAAAACTGGAGAGGCCTTGGGGGTAAGGAGATGAACTAAGGTGGAGAGATCAACGTTGATGGGTTTAGTCAATGATTCAACTGTCAGAAATCAGGACATCATTGAGACCTGCAAGAGTGGAAGCCTGTTCCTGAGGCAGACTGCTCTCTGCCTTGTTTCATACTTCCCGCGGTGTGGGGGTGGCCCTGAGCTCATAGGTGCTGATGGAAGACGGAAGGACCTCAGAAACCTGCAGGTGTACTCCATCTCTCAGGGAGAAAAGGGTTGAGATGCTCCATTTTACCTCTTTTCTGGCTTTATCTCACCAGCGGAAATATCGCAATGTTGACTGAGAGCAACTTGAGTAGGGAGGAGATGCAATCTACTTTTTATTTCCAACCCAGATGATGATAATGAGCTTCACCACATCCTAATTACTGATTTCTGCCTGGAGGAACATCTTGGCTTTTCCAATTAACAATAATTTAATATGTTACTGCTTATCCTTTGTTCTTTTTCTTTGAGCTCATCCAATTACTGCATACTGCTTGGGTTTTCTTAGTCCTAAACACTAGCTTTATTATTTTTTCTTATGAGACTTTTTTTAGATCTTGTCCTAATTACAAAATATTTCCAGTTGTATTTAAAATCATGGTTAAATGCTTCATGGCGGGGGTACATGTAATAAACGAGTGGATGAGTGGATGAAGCCTCATCTCTTTGTTACTTGGGAAATAATACAAGTTACAAAATACTGTTTTGAAATTTTTAAACAAACCATTTTTATCGATTTAAACTTCTCTCAGCTCAAGGTATATGTGATGCTGGGAGCCAGCTCACGAGATCCCACCCACGACAGAGTCATGAGAAAGAGGACTGATTTGAGCACAGCTTCTCAGGCCTCGGGGATTCTCGAGAGAGGCTGCCTCAGCGCTCACCTTAAAAATTAGATCTCTCTTTCTGACGCTTGCTATAATAGACCTCTTCTTGTCTTCTGTGACTTGGACAAAAGGCTTTTCCTGATTCTCTTCTGAAATAGATCAGTCTGAAACCTCAATCAACAAGGCCCCTGAACGGTAGCACCCTAAATAAAATTATCTGGGATATAGAGTATGCTGATCTAAATTCCTTTTGCTAACATATTGGTTTGTTTAATAAATGTACCTGTGCCTTTGGAGCTAATGTGCATGACTGTTCCTTAATAATAAAACAGCATTGAGAGCCTCCACACGAAAAGCCCCTATGGGCACAAAACCCTTCGCAGGAAAAAAGGCTTGTTGGGAAATATAGGAAATGTTGCTTTGTGAAACTGTTGCTTAGTCTATATTTACTCGCTATGTTTTTACTCGTAACGTATTTAGCCTATATAATAAAAGCATAATAGTTGAAGATTTATATAAATAGAAGTTTAGCTGTAATACAAATAGTGAGACAATTGTTGATTTAACTGAAGATTCTTACTTAGAGCTGACCTTCAGCTTGCTGTTCTATGACTTTATGGGACCACATTCTTTTCTGTTAAGCTCGAGGCGTAAAGTAAATTACCGAAAACAGGTTTTGCCTTGAAACTTTCTATTGATGGGTTCTTTCCTGCTGTGCCTGATACAAAAGTGTTCTGACTGATCAACCCTTATCAATAGGAGAGTCACAAGATGTTGGCAGGCCCCCAGGCCAAAAGATGATTTAAACAAAATGAACTAAGATATGCAAACGATGTCGGTAAAGGTCAACACTGTTGACCCATTAAGCTGATTTGATATGACTCTATACATTTGTTTCTATGTACCACTAAAGATATAAAAGCTGTCTTAAAAAACAATAAAGGCAGAAGACACTTGGAAACACCGAGACTCGCTGTGTCTTCTCATTCGTATCGCCGACGCCGTCCATCCTGAGGGAACCCCTGGACCTGCTGGAGCTGGACTTGCCGGAAAAATTAACTTGCCGAGTTTAAACTAAATTGCATCTTCTTTGCAAATCAGTGGCTTCAGAAGCAACCCCCTTGATTGATTGACTAATCAGTCCAGGAGTCATTCTGCACTTTGCTGCCTTTCACATAGTGTGAGGCTCAAACCATCTCAGGAACACAGTGGTTTCACAATATGCCTAAAATGTTTTAGGAAGAAAGCAACCACGAGGACAAAATTTCTCCAGATGCTATTCTATCAAGTTTTATTGAGTAGTAACTATCTGCTAGATATTGCAATTACTGTCTTCCAAACAGTGCTTGCAGTCTATACCTCATAATTAACTGTGTCAAAATGTTTTACGGTTTCCAAATGCAACCATAAATTTCTTGTAGGCAAAAGATATATCATACCCTTGTTTGTCCCCATAATATCAAGAGAAAAAAAAGTCAGGTCAGAGGGGGTTTCCAAAAGTAAACATTGATATGTTTCAGTGCCAGTTCTCATTCAATGCACTAACTGAATTTGGGCTATATGAATCTCTCCAAGTATAAAATCCAATAAATTAATCTTTTTAACCCAATTGATCATCTGCAACTGCACTGAGATCACCTTTCGTTCCTTCTGTGGACTCTTACATAGGCTTACTGACCTGCTGCTGAGAGAAAAATAGAAGTGTAAATTAGACACATTTCTAATAGTGTTTTTCCAGTCTCTATTAAAAAACTCTATAGCCTAGTGGCCAAAGGCCAATTTTTATGACCACTTTATTAACAGAACACATCAGCTTTATTTCATTGACTTAATTTATAGAATTTCTAGTCTCATAGAAGAAATGTAACCTTGGAGCCATTTATTACTAGAAGAATACACTTTTAATCAGATTGTGTACTTTGAAAAATGGTATACATAGGAAGCCCTATTGGAATATCCCAATTATTTACTGTTCTCAAAGGATTGGGCAGTTTTCCCCACCGCAATAAATCATTGCCTTGTACAAATAAATTATTAGCAATGTGTCTGTGAGCACTCTCATCCCATTCAAATTTGCTAAAAAGCTCTTCAGTAGATTTGTGTTTATGTAAGAGAAGATGTTCCAAGTGTTGATCTAACTTCAGCTATGAGAACGTGAAACAGGCAGAGGGTAGTCAAATAAATTTTGAACTTAAAATTTTGAAAGAATAAGTTCTAGGCCTGTCCCCATCACTGATTGGGTAACCATGGGCAAGTCATTGTACCTCTCTCAGGCTTTGACTTGTCCCCGTAAAATGGGGGTAAAGCTGCCTGCCCTCCCACCTCTCAGGACTGGGAGGATTTACAGGGTTTGTAAGCAGCAGAGCATAACAAATTCCTTTACCTCGAGCAGTTCTTTGTGAACTGAGCATAAATTTTCCTGGGAGAAATTCTGGTTTCTAAATGAATAAAACTTAAAAGTCCTACTGACTAAAATGCATTCTTTTTTTTTTTTTCTTTTTTTTTTAAGTATAGTTGATTTGCAATGTTGTGTTAGTTTCAGGGGTTGAACTCTATGCACGACAGCCAAGAGTTCCCTTGTCTTTGACTTCTATTTGCTTTCACGTGGACAGCATTAGAAGGAAATTGAATGGATGGTAGAATTTTCATTCCTTCAGTCCCCTCTCTGTAGAGTCATCACATCGTGAGCTAAACTAATGTCTTCATAATTTCTCTTGAAGCGACATTTTCCTTACTGATTTGTAGGATTTCTTTACATGTTTTGGGTGCTAATCCTGTTTTCAGTTATGTACATTGCAAATATTTTATCCTAATGTATGGTATGTCTTTTTATTTAAAAAAATAATTTTGTGCCAATGTTTTTACAGGGGTTCTATGTGTCAAGTTATTCCTTGTGCATGTTTTCTTTGTCCTCTTAAAAAAAAAACTATTTCTCTACTCTAAAGTCATTAAGATCTTTTCCTGAATTTTCTTGTAGAAGATCAGTAAAATTTTGGCTCTTCACATTAGACTTTTAAGCCACTTAGAACTGATTTTTGTATGAAATAGAAACCTACATTTGCTCAATTTTCATGTGAGTAGCCAATTTTTCTGAACAAAGGATTGAATGGTTATTCTTTCCATACTGTAAAATATTTCATGTTTTTGTTTCATGCTCCCGTTCCCTTTATCACTCCCAGCTTAATATATGTGCTGACAAAGTGAGCATTCCCATTTCACTTTATTCTCTGGTTATGTGACTATCTCCTTGTAATAATTTTCTATTGCTGCTCTGACAAATTATCACAAACTTGAAGGTTTAAGACAACACAAATGTATTCTCTGAACTGGACTTTCTGGAGGCCGAAAGTCTAAAATCAATTTCACTAGGCTGAAACCTCTGGAGGCTCTGGGGGACAAAATGTTTCCTCTCCTTTTTCAGTTTCTAGAGACCGTCTCAATTTCTTTTTTTTTTTTTTTTTGATGATTTTTTTCTTTTTTTTTTAAATAAATTTATTTATTTTAGTTGGGGGCTAATTACTTTACAATATTGTAGTAGTTTTTGCCATACATTGACATCAATCAGCCATTGGTTTACATGTGTTCCCCTTCCGGGACCCCCCTCCCACCTCCCTCCCCATCCCATCCCTCTGGGTCATCCCATTGCCCCAGTCTTGAGCATTTGTCACATGCATCGAACATGGAATGGTGTTCTGTTTCACATATGATAATATACATGTTTCAATGCTATTCTCTTAGAACGTCCCACCCTCACCTTCTCCCTCAGAGTCCATAAGACTGTTCTATGCATCTGTGTCTCTTATTCTGTCTCGCATATAGGGTTATCATTACCATCTTTCAAATTCCATATATATGCATTAGTATACTGTATTGGTGTTTTTCTTTCTGGCTTACTTCACTCTGTATAATGGGCTCCAGTTTCATCCATCTCAATAGAACCGATTCAAATGTATTTTTTTTAATGGCTGAGTAATATTCCATTGTGTATATATACCACTGCTTCCTTATCCATTCGTCTGCTGATGGACATCTAGGTTGCTTCCATGTCCTGGCTATTGTAAACAGTGCTGCGATGAACATTGGGATACACGCGTCTCTTTCAATTCTGGTTTCCTCGGTGTGTATGCCCAGCAGTGGGATTGCTGGGTCATATGGCAGTTCTATTCCCAGTTTTTTAAGGAATCTCCACACTGTTCTCCATAGTGGCTGTACTAGTTTGCATTCCCACCAGCAATGTAAGAGGGTTCCCTTTTCTCCACACCCTCTCCAGCATTTATTGCTTGTAGACTTTTGGATAGCAGCCATTCTGACTGGCGTGAAATGGTACCTCATTGTGGTTTTGATTTGCATTTCTCTAATAATGAGTGATGTTGAGCATCTTTTCATGTGTTTGTTAGCCATCTGTATGTCTTCTTTGGAGAAATGTCTGTTTAGTTCTTTGGCCCATTTTTTGATTGGGTCGTTTATTTTTCTGGAATTCAGCTGTAGGAGTTGCTTGTATATTTCTTAAATTCATTGGCTCATGACCCCTTCCTTCATGTTTCAAAGCCCAACAACTTCAAATATCTCTCTCTCTGCTGAGGTTGTCACATCATCTTTTCCCTTATGCAGTAGAATCTGCTTCTGCCTCCTCCCTCTTGTAAGGACATTTGTAATTATATTCAGGGTCCATCTGGATAAACCAGGATAATCTCCCCATCTCAAGATTCTTAACTTAATCACATCTGCAAAGCCCTTATTACTATATAAGGTAACATTCACAGGTTTCAGGGATTAGGACCTGGATGTCTTTGGGGGCCATTGTTCAGCCAATCACTTTCTCCATTAATTCTATGAGCTTCTTGAGAGCCTGTGCTCTTACTAGCCTTTAAACCCCTAGTGCATCAAAAGTAGCAAATGTTCAGCAGACATTTTCCAAATAAATACAATTTTGTTTCATCTTTGTACTACAATTGTAAATTCCTTCAAGGAAAACTTTGCATCTTTAGCTTCTTTCATGCCTTCCAATGAGTCTATGATAGCCTAGATCCCAAGTAAATTCAATACTCTTGAGGCAATATGGTAGAGTAGAAATAGATCTAGGATCCAGTTCTGGTTGTATCACTTATTAACAATGAATTTTAGGGCAAATTCATTTTTACTTATCTGAAATTCTCTTTCTTCATTGATAAAATAAGAGGAGGAAAGAGTAAACCTAGCTGGTGAGGGCCCAAGCCCCCTCCTCCAGACTCATTCAGAGCATTTCTGCTCTCATTTGTTTTATATGATTACTGAACTTTTTTATACAAAATTTTGTTTGAAAAAAATAAAGGTTCTCCTCCTTAAAAACTTTTGAAAATTACTGTTCTCATCTCAGACTGCTATGGGAATGCTGAAACTCAGGTGTACTCTTTGCCTTCTAAATTTCTTTTCCAAGGGCCATTGCCTTGAAATTATTTTGTTGAAATCACTGCCTTGAACAGAGGATGAGATGGCTGAATGGCATCACTGGCTCAATGGAAGTGAGTTTGAGCAAGCTCTGGGAGTTGGTGATGGACAGGGAAGCCTGGCGTGCTGCACTGCAGTCCACGGGGTCGCAAAGAGTCGGACACAACGGAGTGACTGAACTGAACTGACTGCCTTGAAACCACTGTGTTAGAAGAGTCCACAAGGACCTCTTGTGGACCTCTTCTTGGCAGTCGCTTGTGTCCTCTCTTGTCTTAACACACAAAAGTCAAATGCGTAAGCTCTAGGATACCAAATGAATGTGTGATTTGAGGCATACTTTCTGTAGGCAAACCAGGATCCAAACCTTCCACACAGACCCATCCAATTGCAAACCACAGCAGTCATTTGAGGAGAAGAGACAGAGGAGCACCATGTCAAGTAATAAGCCAGGAAATTCACTGTATTCAGTATGGAGGGTTATACAGAATGCTCCTTGAGAACAAGAATGGTGTCTTCTTCAGATTCATATGTACACATTTATACTGAATAGATGACACAGCATCTCCCCCCAAAGGACTTATATCTTAGTATATTACATCATAAGCACAGCTTTAATATATCTCCATCAGTAAGGTAGCCATGCTGATTAGATGGACTGTAGGCCAATATTTGCAGTTCCTCAGATATGACTTACATTTTCTCTCTCTGAAATTCATCACAGAACTCCTAGAGCTCACTACTATATATCCCAATGATGATCACTAAAATTACTGATAATGAAGATCTTAGCTTTTTTTCACGTATTTCCATAGCTTTTCTGAAAAATAAAATCCCAGCCTCATTTTGCTATATGAGAAAGAATCGTGTTTATGTATTCTGATCACTTACTGTCTGTGTGACCTTAAGCAGTCCCTTTCTACACCTGTGCATTATTTATTCCCATCTGTGAAAAGAGAAGATTCAGACTAAATGATCTCTGAATTCCTCTTCAGACTCAAGCCTTTAGGATCTATTATAACTGGAGTAAATGTATCATTTTAATCCACTGAATTGGTTTTTTAGCTGTCTGCAACATTCAATAACCATTTATTTAATACTTACTAGGTGCAAGAATTTCACTCAGAAAGAAAAAAAGAGCAGCAGGAAACTGTTGATTCTGTTAGTGACTGATAATATTATTCATTGGCACAAATTGTGATTTCTGTATTTTTTTAAATTGACCAAGAGTAACCATGGCAACATGAGTTGACTATTGCCCTATGGTGAAGTGTCAAAGTCTTAACAAATTCCTCCTCTGCAGCAATGATAGGGAAGTAAGAAACATGCCACTCTTTCCTAAAGCTCAATTAGTTCAAATTAATGCAGGAAGCTGGGTAATTTCATCGGACTCTTCAGAAATTCTGTGACAGATCATTTAAGGGGGGAGGAGCAATCCAACTACCAACAAAATTTGGTTACTATTTTTAATGCTCCATTATAGCCATACAACTTATAAGCAATAGTCTGGGTTCTCTAGGCATGTGGTAATCAAGAAAAGAGTAATATTATAAGTTTTTGTTATAAAAGTGAAGTATGGTCAATTTTTTAAATGATTAAAATCTGGAAAGAATTTATGTTTTAATTGCATCATAAATAGTATAAGAAAAGATGGATGGAAAAAATCACATGATGTGTGAAAACATGAAAAATCAACCAGGCATCATGAAAAAGAATGTTTTTAAAGGTAGAAAAGTTTAGAAATACCACTCAAAAATCACTTGACATATAAATTAAATTAGTTGCATATGAACAGGTTATTTATTTTCCTCAGTTCTATCATGTTATAGTGACTTTTCTTATTAGAAGATATATGTTGGCAGTGTTTGTTAACAAGTTGAACTGCTTCCCAGATAAAGCTATTTGAATATTTCTTATCAGTTCCTTAGTATGACATGTTAGGAGTGATGATACCCTGCATGCCTTTCATGCAAAGACTTTTCTGAACATTTCCTACACATGTTGAGTCCCTAATCCTTTCTTAGCTCTTCTTACTCTCCATTCAGACTTTACAGAGAAAACTCAAGACAGTCAAAGCCAGACGGTTCACTCGAGGTCTTTCTCTTCCACTTCTGAAGTCATCTCTCTGTTCACTTACTTCCCCATTTTCTTTCTATATTTTAGAGAAAGAAACATCTCTCCACCACTTTAAGTCAAATTCGTTCCTACAGGTTCTTTGATTCCATTACTCTTCTCTGGTTCTTTCCTCCAAGCCTGCTCATCTCTCCTTTTCTCTGTTCCATGTCTAGCACTTATCTTTCATCTAGGTGTCAGATCTAACCTTACCAACTACTGGGTGGATATTTTCAGGTAAATGTGCCTTAGACTCCTTAAACTAATTTTTTTTAAGTTAAACTCATCACTTGACGCTCCCTGGTGGTCTAGTGGTTAGGATTCGGTGCTCTCACCACCGCAGCCTGGGTTCAGTTCCTGGTCAAGGAAGCCTTTTTTCTGGAGAAGGAGATGGCAAACCCACTCCAGCATTCTTGCCTGGAAAATCCCATGGACAAAGGAGCCTGGTGGGTTACAGTCCACAGGGTAGCCAAGAGTCAGACACGGAGTGACTAACAAACTCCTGTCCAATAAGCTGCTTCTCCTGATTTCCTCATTTTGTTTAATGGTACTACACAGTGAGGGTTTCCCTGGTGGCTCAGATGGTAGAGAATCTGCCTACAATGCTTCAACATTGGAAAAGGAGTAGGTCAAGGCTGTATATTGTCATCCTGCTTATTTAACTTCTATGCAGAACACATCACGTGAAATGCTAGGCTGGATGACTCACAAGCTGGAATCAAGATTGCCAGGTGAAATATCAATAACCTCAGATACACAGATGACATTGTTTTGGCTACAAAGGTCAGTATAGTCAAAGCTATGATTTTTCCAGTAGTAATGTACATCTGTACATGGACCATAAAGAAGGCTGAGCACTGTAGAATTGATGCTTTCGAACTGCATTGCTGGAGAAGACTCTTGAGAGTCACTTGGGCTGCAAGGAGATCAAACCAGTCAATACTAAAAGGAAATTAAAGGGTTGATTTCCCTGAGTATTCATGGGAAGGACTGATACTGAAGCTGAAGCTCCAATACTTTGAACACCTGATGCGAAGAGCCAACTCATTGGAAAAGACCCTGATGCTAGGAAAGATTGAGGGTAGGAGGAGAAGGAGGCAACAGAGGATGAGATGGTCAGATAGCATCACCAACTCAATGGACACGAATCTGAGCAAACTCCAGGAGATAGTTAAGGACAGGGAAGCTTGGCATACTGCAGTCCATAGGGTTGCAAAGAGTTGGACAACGACTTAGAGACTGAATGACAACAACAGCAATCACTGAAAAGGATATGGTTTAATTCTCCTATATTTAAAGTGTTCTTTTTTATTATCCTGTTCAATTAACCTCTTTGATGGTTGTCATCCATTTTCAACTGTGTCTCAGATGTTGCATTGTTGTGGTAATTTTACATAATATCAAATTATGGGAAAGATAGCTGCTGCTGCTAAGTTGCGTCAGTCGTGTCTGACTCTGTGTGACCCCACAGACAGCAGTCCATCAGGCTCCGCCATCCCTGGGATTCTCCAGGCAAGAACACTGGAGTGGGTTGCCATTTTCTTCTCCAGTGCATGAAAAGGAAAAGTGAAAGTGAAGTTGCTCAGTCGTGTCCGACTCTTAGCGACCCCATGGACTGTAGCCTACCAGGCTCCTCCGTCCATGGGATTTTCCAGGCAAGGGTACTGGAGTGGGGTGCCACTGCCTTCTCCGATGGGAAAGATAGAATGATTCTTTAAACGACTGGCTGATGTACAGTTAATCTATCAGTATCAGTTCAGTAGCTCAGTCGTGTTGGACTCTTTGCAACCCCATGGACTGCAGCACAGCAGGCTGCCCTGTCCTTCACTATACCCTAGATACAAATGTTTAATAAATAATAATTTAGAAATACACTGAGTTTTTAAAGTCATACATTCTTAAATAAAATTAAGCATCTAATCATTGACCCTTTGGATTCCATAAAGAAAGAAATAGGAGTCTTGCCAGCTCTCATTCTGAGATCATTTATAGGTGTAATCTATGTATCTGAGCCATCATGACACCCTTAAAAACTCTTTTCTCACTCATTGCCAGAGCTACTTGTGCACTGTAAAGAGGCTTAGTAAATTTTCCTAAGCCCTGCTTCTGCTCCCCATCATTCATCATGCTCTGGAGCTATATTGTAGGTCCCACTTCTTCATTCCTGGATTCTCCCCATCTTCTTTACTCTCTTATTTAGAATCCTAGTTTATCTGGCTTCAATTTTGGTTTTCCCCCTGGACACTGTCTTTCAACACTCTGGACACCAACAACCAGACCCTTATGCCTTTGGGATTACAACCCAGGTACAACACCCCAGGCTTCAGTTGTCCAAGAACAGAGTACAGACACTCTGCCTGGTTTAATATTGACCATGCTGCAGCTACAAAACCAAACCCATGTACCAAATGCTTTGGGAAGTTTTCAAAATCCAGGAATCAAGGCCAATGCATTTTGATAACTATATTAAAGATTTTTAAAAAAAGGAGCAAGGGAGAAAGAAGTCAATCAACAAAGTGATTTGGAGTCAGCAGATGTGAATCTGAGTCCCTGCTCAGCCATATACTAGCTAATGACACTGGACAAGTTTGCAATTTCTCTTCTTCATCTATAAAGTAGCACCTTGCCCGCCAGTTTCTTAGGGCTGTTATAAGGACTAAACAAGATCACAGAAGATGAGACAATTTGCAAGCAAGGAAAATTATCCTTATTGAAACAATAAGGACAAATAAGTAATATTTTGAAAGGAATAAAGCTTTTGACATTTTACAAAGTAGCTAAGAAAATAATTATTTAAAACGTAAAGGTATTCCAGCAAATTCTAGTTTCCTATGGCTCCTGGAGTGTCCTAGAAAAGTTAATTATTCATGCTAACTGGCTGTTGCCATTTTTTTACTTACAGTTTCTCCCATTACACCATCACTCTGGTTTCTTACACACAGAAAGGGCTGCCTTTATATTTCATGTCTTCTTTTCAATATCGAGGCTAATACAGCACAGTGACATGAATAATAGCCAATCTGTCACAGCCTACACTACACCACACCTCATAACATGATTCATCGACGCAGTTTTGGATGTGCAATGCTCCTTGATTTGAAGTTCTGGAGGTCTATGGTTTCCCTCTATATTAACTTTGAACATGTTCTGTCAGTATTCTAAAGCACAGTGGCTTTGAAGTGAAGGGATGCTCTATTTTAAGGGACAAGTATGCCTAACGTTTAGTATAGAACTATGTTCCGTACACTAATTCAATCCCTTTCTTAGTTTTCATGCCCTTGTTTACATCAGAAATAACTGTCACCCACAGTTTACATAAATATTATGCTTCACAAAATATTCCATCGTTTTTCCTTAATTTTCTTTTTGTAAAGAACAATGCTTAGTTAGTAGAGCTACCACCAAAAGCCTTTTAATTGAATGAGTTGTCTATAAAATAATCAATGGTCATGCTGAGGGTAATTCCATTTATGGCTTGCCTGCTTGCTTGTAGCTTTGTGGGGAAAACAAAGCAGCTCTTTCTGGGAGATTCTTTCTTCAAGTCTCTGAGATGTTCTCTTTGTTCTAGCACATCAACCATTTTCATATCCCTATACCTCTAAAGTCACATATCTGTGGAAGAGTCAATTCTCTATTTTTAGCCGTGCTAATGGCCAATTTTCACACAATAGAGCAACCTGACCAAACAGTGACCTGAAACAGCAAGTTGAGACAGATGACATGCAGACTCACCGTTACAATCCAAAATACTGGTTGTTAAAGGCTATATGTGGTAACAGTTAAATCTGGGCTGTTTAAAGATGGCACCCATAGCACAACTTTGGGAGAGTTATTTTCAGCTCAGTTTCAGATAGACACTGAATTCATGCCCTGGGACAATGGAGTGAGCCCTTTTATGAGCTGAGGTTGACATTTCAACTGATTGATACATATTTCTTGAGCCCTTGCCATGGCTGTCAAAGTGACTGAATCATTTGATTGAGTGAGAGGGCAAAAGCTGGGTTTTAAAGCACAAATTAAACGTATGAAGTGAAAAACTAAAGTGAAAATGCCTGGGCGAACAAGGCTGAGATACCTTAAAAATTCCCCCAAACAGTGTGTCCAAAGAGCAGACTAAGGGACAGACAGCCAGAGCAGGGGGCAGCAAGAGCCATGGGGCATATGGCCTCCAAAAAGGGTAGAGAGATGAGGGCAGATTGCCAAGCATTCAGTCTGTTTTCCCCTTGGCCACTCACTCTCTTAGGAGGGACACTGAATGTGTCTATTCTCTTTGGCATGCAAGCAAATTAGTCAACTGGTAAATATGAAATTCCTACCATGTATCCTACTCTCCAGGTGCTATAAGAAGGAGATACAAAGAAATTTGTAATGTGACTTCCACACTCAACTTGATTGGTTAGGGAGTAAAGACATCTCTTCATAACAAAACTAAAAGTTTGGCCATATGCCAAATGAGAGATAAGGCTTATGAAGTTCATGGAAGTTCATGGTTCTCCATCTGTTTGGACCTTTTCCACCTTTCTTCCCTGACTTCACAAGCTAAGGCGAGTTCTTTCAGTATAGGCTCTCCTAGAACCTCCACTTTCCTTCATAGTCCTTTTCTGGAGTAACTCTGTGATTATTTTGCTTCTAGCCACCTGCCTGTATAACCTGCAATCAACTTGAAAGACCAGGGCATTTTCCTGTTCAACACTGTATCTTCAGTTTTTAGCACATTGCTTAGTTTTCCCCTCATGTAATTTAGTATGTTTTTTGATATTCATTTTTAGTTAACTTTAATTGGATATGATTTACATACAATAAACTAAATTCATTCAGTGGACAAACTTTTTTTCCACCTTTTTATTTTGTATTAGGATACAGCTGATCAACAATGTTATAATAGCTTCAGATAAACAACGAAGGGACTCAGCCATACATACACATATATCCATTCTCCCTCAAACCCCCCTCCCATCCTCAATGTACAAATTTAGATATTAATAGATGCATACAGCCAAGGAACCACCGCCACAACCAAGATAGAGACCGTTTCTATCAGCTCCAAGAAATCTCTTGCAACCCTTTGCAATCCATCCCTACATCTGATCCTGTCCACAGGCCACCACCAGAGGTTTTGTCTGCATTTTCTAGAATTTCTACAAAACTTCATTTTCTAGAATTTCTACAAAATTTCATTTTCTAGAATTTGTAGTTTCATATGCATGGAATTATACAAGGTGTACCCCTGTATGTAGATTCTTTCTTTTTTTCCATGCCCATACATAATAAATATATTTTGTTCATTTTGACAGATATAGATTTTCATATATGGCTGAACCAGGTGTTATACAACCAATTCTTTGCTGATAAGCATCAAGGTTTTTTTCCTATATTTTTCTACCATGTAGTTAATTTTTATGCTTCTATAGTAGCTTAAACATTGTCAGTTCCTGTTCCATTTTACCTTCTGGATTAAAAAATAATTTCAGTGTGACCTTGACCTCTGGTTTAGTATTTGGATCTGTCAAATTTGGATATTGGTAGATAGCATATTAAGACTCAGTTTCAAGTAATAGAAAAGCAACTCAAAGTAAACTTCAGCAAACAGGGTATTTATTCAGCATAATGATTTTGAGAATCCTTCATGTTACTATGCTGCCACAATAATTTTTATGCATCCTCCAATAGTATTTTCTGACAAGGAATGCATTTCCGTTTTATTATCATGTTTCCCTCATATGTTATTTCAGTCATTTTGTCATAGCAAATAACAAAAGTGTTTCAAGCGGTGTGTAAATGAGAATCCTCAGCAGGGGCTGTAAACTTTCATCACTGTTAATGAACTTGGGTAAAGTATTAGACTGAGTATCACATGATTTTATACATTTGAAACTCTGGAGTTCACCTTTTTTTTGCTAACTCTGTCACATCTGTGAGATGATCACTGTTTTTACCTTGTAATATAGCCAAGCACTTGCACCAGGAATCGGAAGTGTGTCAGATCAGCCAATTATTTGTCATTAATATCTGCTTATGTTATTCATAAGAGCCCCAAAGCTGAGTTTCTTTGAAGGGATATTTTTAAGTGACATCAGTTTTTCAAAGGTTTCTTTACTTCCAGCTGGATTTTTGAAAATCCATAAGTTGGTTTTCTGGGTTCACAGAAACTGTAACTAGTTGATATCAGGGGAAACTGAAAAGATGAGCTATGGCACCACCAAAAGCCCCTTTGTGGGGTGGAACTCCCCACATTCCTTGGGACCACTTGTCTCCTTCATGCAATAGATGGTCACGTAAATACCAAGGGAGTGTGCCAGTGTATTTGCAGATATTCAAAAGTAATAGAGCTTTTTTTCTTTCTGACAATATGAGCTTAAATATATAAATAGAACAACCCTCACTTTGAAGACCATTGCTAAGCAGTGGAGAGTTATTGAGACTCAGTAAACAGAGGAGTGACATCATAAAAAGGATATTACAATTATACTAATGTGGTGATACTACACAGAATGTGTTGCAAAGAGTAGTGACCAGTGAAGAAAAAGTCGCTCAGTCATGTCTGACTCTTTGCAACCCCATGGACTGCAGCATGCCAGGCTTCCCTGTCCATTACCAACTCCCAGAGCTTGCTCAAACTCATGTCCATCGAGTCAATGATGCCATCCAACCATCTCATCCTCTGTTGTCCCCTTCTCCTCTCGCCTTCAGTCTTTCCCAGCATCAGGGTCTTTTCCAATGAGTCAGTTCTTCACATCAGGTGGCCAAAGGATTGGAGTTTCATCTTCAGCATCAGTCCTTCCAATGAATATTCAAGACTGATTTCCTTTAGGATGGACTGGTTGGATCTCCTTGCAGTCCAAGGGAATCTCAAGAGTCTTCTCCAACACCACAGTTCAAAAGCATCAATTCTTCAGCATTCGACTTTCTTTATAATCCAACTCTCACATCCATACATGACTACTGGAAAAGCCACAGCTTTGACTAGATGGACCTTTTGTCAGCGAAGTAATGTCTTTTTTAGTAATGCTTTTTAATATGCTGTCTAGGTTGGTCATAGCTTCTCTTCCAAGGAGCAAACATCTTTTAATTTCATGGCTGCAGTCACCATCTGCAGTGAATTTGGAGCCCAGGAAAATAAAGTCTGCCACTGTTTCCATTGTTTCCCCATCTATTTGCCATGAAGTGATGGGACCAGATGCCATGATCTTTGTTTTTTGAATGTTGTTTTAAACCACCTTTTTTACTCTCCTCTTCCACTTTCATCAAGAGGCTCTTTAGTTCCTCTTCACTTTCTGCCATAAGGGTGGTGTCATTTGCATGTCTGAGGTTATTGATATTTCTCCCAGCAATCTTGATTCCAGCTTGTGCTTCATCCAGCCCAGCATTTCCCATGATGTACTCTGCATAGAAGTTAAATAAGCAGGGTGACAATATACAGCCTTGATGTGCTTCTTTCCCAATTTGGAACCAGTATGTTGTTCCATGTCTGGTTCTAATTCTGGCTTCTTGACCCGCATATGGATTTCTCAGGAGGCGGGTAAAATGGTCTGGTATTCCCATCTCTTTAAGAATTTTCCACAGTTTGTTGTGATCCACACAGTCAAAAGCTTTAGCATAGTCAATGAAGCAGAAGTAGATGTTTTTCTGGAACTTTCTTGCTTTTTCTATGATCCAACGGATGTTGGCAATTTAATTTTAACTAACTTGTTTAAGTAATATACACTCATAAGACAGTATATAAAGGAATAGAGAGTATAAAGTCCTCTATTTCCAGCCCAGATCCTTAGCTAACCACTTAGCTAAACTATTAACTTAGTTAATAGTTTCTTGTGCATTCTTCTGGATGGTTACTGTGTATCTACAACATGTACACTTACACCTGTTGTTATTTAATCATTAAGTCATGTTTGATTCTTTGCGACCCCATGGACTGCAGGAGCTAGGCTCCTCTGTCCTCCACTACTTCCCGGAGTTTGCTCAGATTCCTGTCCTTTGAGTCAGTGATGCTATCTAACCATCTCATCTTCTGCCACTCTCTTCTACTTTTGCCTTCAATCTTTACCAGCATGAGGGTCTTTTCCCATGATGCCTATGCCTATACTTGTCTATTTGGATAAATAAGGTTAACTGTTCACACTGTCACGAACATCACTTTTTCATTTAACAATATACCTTAGACACCTTTCCACCCATATAAATAGAGAACCACTTGATTCCTTTTCAGTGCTATTGAGTATCCCATTACATGGATATGCTATGATTTGTAAACCAGTTCTTTCTCCCTCTCTTTTTTTTTTTCTGTTTTGTTCCTTATTAGAAACACTCTAGTGGCCATGTGTGTACATATGTTATGCATAGGGTTATTCTTAGAAACAAAATTAGCAGAGTAAAAGCACATATCGGTTTCTATTGTTGCATAATACACTGCTGTGTCAAACACCAGCCATTCATTTTTTCATGATTTCCTGGGTTGGCACCTTGGGCAGAGCTCAGGGGCCATGGCTCACCTCTGTTTCCCATGATGCCATATGGAACCACTCAGGCATGTTCAGTCTCTTGGTGGGTTGGCTGGTCCTAGATACTCCTCTCCTCTATTGGGGGCTCCAGCACTAAGGGCTGTGATGGCTGAGCCCCTCTTTCTCACCACATAATCTCTGTCTCCATGTGGTATTTCATCCTCAAAATTAACACAGGATGAAATACAAGGTTGGAGCAATAGAAGCAAGTGAGAACAGACACTGAAAAGCTTCTTATGGCCTAGACTTGGAAGCCACACGATAATAATTCTACCACATCCTATTGGTCAGAGTAAACCCACAGCACCCCAGAAAAAAGGAGTAGGAAGGTTAAGTCACCTCTTTGTTTAATTTTTATTTATTTATTTTTTAATACAATAAACATTTTGTATTGGGATATAGCCAATTAACAATGCTATGGTAGTTTCAGGTGAACAGCAAAGGGACTCAGCCATATGTATACAAGTTGATGGAACTTATGACAAATTTACACAGCAAAGACACCACCATACAGAGATGGAAGATGTTTAACCATTGTTGTAAGCAAATTTGAAAACCACCCTCCCCAAAGAATGTGCACATGTTAATTTTTATGTATCTTTTCAATTAGGAGAATATTGTAATGTTCAGATCACTATGAAATAATACAAGAATGATGCAAGACACATTGTAAAGGAACTTATTAACTGATTAAGAAAGAGGTGCTAGGCAAGAACAGAAGATTCTTTCAGTGTTGTTCAGAACTAGGTCTCTGATGTCATTGCACAAGTTCAGAATATTAGGAATGGTGGCTACCACAGGCTTAATTTGCTCCAGCCCCATCTAATGTTGAGATTTCCTCTTCAAACACATCCCATTGGTAGGGACATCTTTGTCTCCTTGGATAGTCCATTCCATTTTTGATGAGTTCTGCTACATGGGTCTCTCCTAAATTGAGCCAAACGTTACCTCCTTCCTCAGTCTTGCTTTAAATCTGTAGAGACCAGAGAACGATTCCATTCATCCTTGGCCATAAGGCCTCCCACAATTGAAGTTCTCTGTTGTGTCCTCCCTTAGTTGTTTCTTCTCTTGATTAAACTTCCCAGGTCCTTCTTCCACTCCCCATATCACGTAGCTTCCAGAATTGCCATTCTCTCTAAGGACAGCAGTGTTTGGATATACTTCTCTTTGTCAATCTCTCTCAAACTACAGTGTCAGAACAGAATACAGGGACTTGCCTGGTGGTCCAGTGGTTAAGACTCTGCACTCCCAATACAGGGGGCCTGGGCTCGATCCCTGGTCAGGGAACTAGATCCCACATGCTGCAACTAAGAGTTTGCATGCTATAACTGAAGATACTGTGCCACAACTAAAGATCCCAGGTGCTGCAACTAAGACCCTGCACAGCCAAATAAATAAATATTTAAAAAGATAAAAAGAACAGAACACATACAAGGATGATCTGACTAGCATATAACAAAGCTGAGCCATTAACACTTTTTCTCGGACATTTTACTTTGTTTAATAAAACCAAGGCTACACTAGCTTTGGGGAAGCTACGTTTTATACTTCACTCATTTCTACTTTCAGTAAACGAAAAACCCCTGAGATTTTTTTCCCCTGACTATGCTCCTTTCAGGACAGTGCCAGAAATCACTTGAAAGGTCCTGTCCTTCCAAGCCAGGAGCTTTTTGCAGTTCTCCATATGACAATCCTTTTTTTTAATTTTTTTTAAGTGAGTTTAATAAACTCTCATTTGTATTCCTACAGAGTGGTATCAGTACTTGGCCCTTCTTTTTCCCAAATAGTTGATGTATTGCATGCTTTACAAGGGAAGGGAACAAATCGTGAGGTGCTCTTCAAAAAATTCTACATTTTGCTTTCTGTCCTAAGACAATATGTATGTTGGCTCTTTTGTAATTTTTAAGTGTAGAAAGTGAAAGGAAAGAAAGTGAAAGTCCCTCAGTCATATCCAACTCTTTGTGACCCCACTGACTATACAGTCCATGGAATTCTCCAGGCCAGAATACTGGAATGGGTAGTGTTTCCCTTCTCCAGGGGATCTTCCCAACTCAGGGATTGAACCCAGGTCTCCCACACTGCAGGCAGATTCTTTACCAGCTGAGCCACAAGGGAAGCCCTTAGGTATAGAATAAGCCCACTTCTTGCTGTCCCAAATGAGAAAGAAAAGTCACAATTAGACATTACAATTATCAATCATCTTGGTTGTAGGAGTCAGACGTACACTGCCCTAAGATGCACTGAACAGGTGATGCCAAAGGAGCTTGGTTCTCCTGAGAAAGTGAAGAAGGGTGGCGTTTATACTCTTCAGACTTTTTTAAAAGGAAGAAACATTATTGCAACTAGGATTGAAAAACCATTACAGGTAAAAACTGATTGTTCTTTAATATTATCCCCATCATATTTTTTTGAAAAATTCTTTTTTAATTTTTTGAGTTCAAAATCTTTCACTGGCTGCCTTATGAAAATAATCACTTAGTTTAGAGCCTGGAAATGAGAAGTATTCCCTGATTTTTGACTAAAAATTCCCTTAAAATAAAAAAAAACCTTTTTTCAACATAAATATAAAATTTTATATTTATTAATATCAATCAAGTTTCAGTTTTTAGATTCAGAGGAAGTATCTAGCTGGGAGAGATTTTAAGGCTCCTGATTAAGTCTTAAAAACACATTCACTTTCCCTACCAAATTCTTGTGATAAACAGATTTTATATCTATGTTATGGATGTCCTCCTCCAAGTCAATGAAAAATTGTTGAACAGGTCAAGACCAAATTTCCAGCTCTTCTGTATGACACTAGAAAGTTCCCTCCAGGATTGCAATGAGCTATAATCAGCACCTTTTGGCTACAGTAAATCGACCATGGCTGAATCCACCAAGCTCTACTGGGCATGCAGCCCACACTTCTGTAACTCATCCAAAAGGACATCATGAAACACACTAATATCTGCTTTCCCAATGCAATGCCCTCTTCTTTCTTTCTCCCTGAATTCCTAGTTTTAAACTAGGCAAGTTTAAGGTTATTCCACAGATTTGGGTTTATTTAACCTTCATAAGGAAAGACATTCTTAATGCAGAGATGTTTTAAAGTGTCTGTACAGTTCTGTAATTTAAAAATGCCAAATTCATCCGTACACCAAATAAAGTGAACTAGCCCAATGCACACACTATTCTTAGCTCAGTCTGCCAGGGCACATTTGCATAATATCACAATGTACTGATTTCAGCTGTTTGTAATATCAGGCCCAGACTGAGCAAGGCCAGGAAACAGAATAGAAGTAGCGATAGATGCTACACTACTGCTTTTCATTAATGAAAGGCTTAAAGAATGGCCTCTAAAAAAATAACACTTGTCAGAGCCTTAAATGGGTACTGTCTAAAGAGTATTGATTGATTCTCGACTAGCCAGGAAATTAGAAAGAGGAGAGTCATAGTGGAACAATTCATCTTTTGTCAATAAAAGGAATCTTTGTTTCTTTTGGAAACCATCTCTCTTGTTGTTCATAGCATGCAGTCTTTAAGAACGGTATATTCTGTAACGATTTTCATGTGTTATCTTGGAAAGTC
Organism: Giraffa tippelskirchi; assembly: GCF_054371585.1. Taxonomy (NCBI): domain Eukaryota; kingdom Metazoa; phylum Chordata; class Mammalia; order Artiodactyla; family Giraffidae; genus Giraffa; species Giraffa tippelskirchi. The sequence continues at coordinate 15,418,526 of NC_137289.1, read as the reverse complement.
CTCCAATTGCAATAATTTTGTGTGCTTATACGTGTCACCTTTAACCACTCTTAATCACATTCACCTACCAATGTGAAGTGCCCTAGAAGTGAAATGTTGGCCCAGTGCACCCAGGGGTTGTTTAGTATGGTAACATTGAAAATGGAGAGAAGTTGTCATTTATGTCAATGAAGACTAAAAATTACATTCTGTTATGTTGTCTAGATAGTCATTTTTTCATTAGAATGTAAGTGCTATGGGAGCAGGAATATTGTTTTGCTCAATGTCCTGTCCTCAGCACCTTGAAGAGTGCCTGTCACATAGCAGACACTCAATAATATTCATGGGGTGAATAAATGGATAACTACTTCAATACACATATCTACTCAATGTCAACTATGGACAAGGCACAAGATAACATGCTATTTGGAGTAGTCATTCATTTATTCAACAAATATTGAATGCTTAGCATGTCTCAGGCACTGAACTAGGCTCTAATAGTATAACTATGGAGAAGATGGAGTGTGCCCTCTTAGAGCGTATAGCCCAATGACAAGTAACCAAAAGTAAAAGATAGATTCTCCACTCTTGGGAGCTATCTATGTTAAAATTAAGTTGGGGAGAAGGTCCTACTATAGAGCACAGGGAACTCTGCTCAATGTTATGTGGCTGCCTGGGTAGGAGGAGAGTTTGGGGAAGAATGGATCCACGGTTATGTATGACTGAGTCCCTTCGCTGCTCAAACTACCTGAAACTAACACAACATTGTTATTTGGTTACACCCCAATACAAAATAAAAAGCTTGAAAATAAATAAATAAAATCAAGTTGGAGAGGCAAGATATAAACAGAAAGCTAAATAATGAGACTTCAACATATACAATACAAAGTCTATTGTCCCTTTTTTGTGTTAGGTTCTAAGGCTTTTAAAGAATCCACCTGCAATTAAGTTCATGTCCAGTTTTTTGTTTTACTCTATGAAGGTTTCACTCTGTTTTATTTTCATTTATCATGTTTTCTTTCTTGTACACTACAAATCCCCAACCAAACAGGAAACAAAATAAAGTGTGATACAGCTTGTTTACTTGAAAACATCTCAACCTTTCTGCCTATACCACCCAAAACAATCATACTTCAAAGTCTGTTGGCTGTATCATCTCAACACTTTTAATTTAGATGTAGTTACATTTGCATAACAGTTTAGCTGTGAATTTGGCAGGAAATTTCTGAAGAGTTATTTTGGTTCTACAGAGAGCATGCCCAATGTCTAATAAGCAGATCACCTGTGCGGTATTGCATTTTTTTTTTTTTTTTTTTTTTTTTTTTTTTTTATAAATTTATTTATTTTACTTGGGGGCTAATTACTTTACAATATTGTAATAGTTTTTGCCATACATTGACAAGAATCAGCCATGGGTTTACATGTGTTCCCCTTCCCGAACCCCCCACCCACCTCCCTCCCCCTCCCATCCCTCTGGATCATCCCACTGCCCCGGCCCCGAGCCCTTGTCACATGCATCGAACATGGAATGGTGCTCTGTTTCACATATGACAATACACATGTCTCAATGCCATTCTCCCAGAACGGCCCACCCTCACCTTCTCCCTCAGAGTCCATAAAATTGTTCCATGCATCTGTGTCTCTCATTCTGTCCCGCATATAGGGTTATCGTTACCATCTTTCAGATTCCATATATATGCATTAGTATACTGTATTGTTGTTTTTCTTTCTGGCTTACTTCACTCTGTATAATGGGCTCCAGTTTCATCCATCTCAGTAGAACCGGTTCAAATGTATTTTTTTTAATGGCTGAGTAATATTCCATTGTGTATATGTACCACAGCTTCCTTATCCATTCATCTGCTGATGGACATCTAGGTTGCTTCCATGTCCTGGCTATTGTAAACAGTGCTGCGATGAACATTGGGGTACACGCGTCTCTTTCAATTCTGGTTTCCTCGGTGTATATGCCCAGCAGTGGGATTGCTGGGTCATATGGCAGTTCTATTCCCAGTTTTTTAAGGAATCTCCACACTGTTCTCCATAGTGGCTGTACTAGTTTGCATTCCCACCAACAGTGTAAGAGGGTTCCCTTTTCTCCACACCCTCTCCAGCATTTATTGCTTGTAGACTTTTGGATAGCAGCCATTCTGACTGGTGTGAAATGATACCTCATTGTGGTTTTGATTTGCATTTCTCTAATAATGAGTGATGTTGAGCATCTTTTCATGTGTTTGTTAGCCATCTGTATGTCTTCTTTGGAGAAATGTCTGTTTAGTTCTTTGGCCCATTTTTTGATTGGGTCATTTATTTTTCGGGAATTCAGCTGCAGAAGTTGCTTGTATATTTTTGAGATTAATTGTTTGTCTGTTGCTTCATTTGCTATTATTTTCTCCCATTCTGAAGGCTGTCTTTTCACCTTGTTTATAGTTTCCTTTGTTGTGCAAAAGCTTTTAATTTTAATTAGGTCCCATTTGTTTATTTTTGCTTTTATTTCCAATATTCTGGGAGGTGGGTCATGGAGGATCCTGCTGTGATTTATGTCGGAGAGTGTTTTGCCTATGTTTTCCTCTAGGAGTTTTATTGTTTCTGGTCTTACGTTTAGATCTTTAATCCATTTTGAGTTTATTTTTGTGTACGGTGTTAGGAAGTGTTCTAGTTTCATTCTTTTACAAGTGGTTGACCAGTTTTCCCAGCACCACTTGTTAAAGAGATTGTCTTTTCTCCATTGTATATTCTGGCCTCCTTTGTCGAAGATAAGGTGTCCATATGTGCGTGGGTTTATCTCTGGGCTTTCTATTTTGTTCCATTGATCTATATTTCTATCTTTGTGCCAGTACCATACTGTCTTGATGACTGTGGCTTTGTAGTAGAGTCTGAGGTCAGGCAGGTTGATTCCTCCAGTTCCATTCTTCTTCCTCAAGATTGCTTTGGCTATTCGAGGTTTCTTATATTTCCATACAAATTGTGAGATGATTTGTTCTAGTTCTGTGAAAAATACCATTGGTAGCTTGATAGGGATTGCATTGAATCTGTAGATTGCTTTGGGTAGAATACTCATTTTCACTATATTAATTCTTCCAATCCATGAACACGGTATATTTCTCCATCTGTTTGTGTCCTCTTTGATTTCTTTCATCAGTGTTTTATAGTTTTCTATATATAAGTCTTTTGTTTCTTTAGGTAGATATATTCCTAAGTATTTTATTCTTTTTGATGCAATGGTGAATGGTATTGTTTCCTTAATTTCTCTTTCTGTTTTCTCATTATTGGAGTATAGGAATGCAAGGGATTTCTGTGTGTTAATTTTATATCCTGCAACTTTACTATATTCATTGATCAACTCTAGTAATTTTCTAGTAGAGTCTTTAGGGTTTTCTATGTAGAGGATCATGTCATCTGCAAACAGTGAGAGTTTTACTTCTTCTTTTCCTATCTGTATTCCTTTTATTTCTTTTTCAGCTCTGATTGCTGTGGCCAAAACTTCCAAAACTATGTTGAATAGTAGTGGTGAAAGTGGGCATCCTTGCCTTGTTCCTGACTTTAGGGGAAATGCTTTCAATTTTTCACCATTGAGGATAATGTTTGCTGTGGGTTTGTCATATATAGCTTTTATTATGTTGAGATATGTTCCTTCTATTCCTGCTTTCTGGAGGGTTTTAATCATAAATGGATGCTGAATTTTGTCAAAGGCTTTTTCTGCATCTATTGAGATAACCATATGGTTTTTTTCTTTCAATTTGTTAATGTGGTGTATTACATTGATTGATTTGCGGATGTTAAAAAAACCTTGCATTCCTGGGATAAAGCCCACTTGGTCATGATGTATGATCTTTTTAATATGATGTTGGATTCTGTTTGCTAGAATTTTATTAAGGATTTTTGCATCTATGTTCATCAGTGATATTGGCCTGTAGTTTTCCTTTTTTGTGACATCTTTGTCTAGTTTTGGAATTAGGGTGATGGTGGCCTCATAGAATGAGTTTGGAAGTTTACCATCTTCTGCAATTTTCTGGAAGAGTTTGAGCAGGATAGGTGTTAGCTCTTCTCTAAATTTTTGGTAGAATTCCGCTGTGAAGCCGTCTGGTCCTGGGCTTTTGTTTGCTGGAAGATTTCTGATTACACTTTCGATTTCCGTGCTTGTGATGGGTCTGTTAAGATCTTCTATTTCTTCCTGGTTCAGTTTTGGAAAGTTATACTTTTCTAAGAATTTGTCCATTTCTTCCAAGTTGTCCATTTTATTGGCATATAGCTGTTGGTAGTAGTCTCTTATGATCCTTTGTATTTCTGTGGAATCTGTTGTGATCTCTCCATTTTCATTTCTAATTTTGTTGATCTGATTCTTCTCCCTTTGTTTCTTGATGAGTCTGGCTAATGGCTTATCAATTTTGTTTATCTTCTCGAAAAACCAGCTTTTAGTTTTGTTGATTTTTGCTATGGTCTCTTTTGTTTCTTTTGCATTTATTTCTGCCCTAATTTTTAAGATTTCTTTCCTTCTACTGACCCTGGGGTTTTTCATTTCTTCCTTCTCTAGTTGCTTTAGGTGTAGAGTTAGTTGATTTATTTGATTTTTTTCTTGTTTCTTGAGGTACGCCTGTATTGCTATGAACCTTCCCCTTAGTATTGCTTTTACAGTGTCCCATAGGTTTTGGGTTGTTGTGTTTTCATTTTCATTCGTTTCTATGCATAATTTTATTTCTTTTTTGATTTCTTCTGTGATTTGTTGGTTATTCAGAAGCGTGTTGTTTAGCCTCCATATGTTGGAACTTTTAATAGTTTTTTTCCTGTAATTGAGGTCTAATCTTACTGCATTGTGGTCAGAGAAGATGGCTGGGATGATTTCAATTTTTTTGAATTTACCAAGGCTAGATTTATGGCCCAGGATGTGATCTATCCTGGAGAAAGTTCCATGTGCACTTGAGAAAAAGGTAAAATTGATTGTTTTGGGGTGGAAACTCCTGTAAATATCAATTAAATCTAATTTGTCTATTGTATCATTTAAAGTTTGTGTTTCCTTGTTAATTTTCTGTTTAGTTGATCTATCCATATGCGTGAGTGGAGTATTAAAGTCTCCCACTATTATTGTGTTATTGTTAATTTCCCCTTTCATACTTGTTAGTATTTGCCTTATATATTGTGGTGCTCCTATGTTGGGTGCATATATATTTATGATTGTTACGTCTTCTTCTTGAATTGATCCTTTGATCTTTATGTAGTGTCCTTCTTTGTCCCTTTTCACATCCTTTATTTTAAAGTCTATTTTATCTGAAATGAGTATTGCGACTCCTGCTTTCTTTTGGTCTCCGTTTGCATGGAATATGTTTTTCCACCCTTTCACTTTCAGCCTGTGTGTGTCCCTAGTTTTGAGGTGGGTCTCTTGTAGACAGCATATATAGGGGTCTTGTTTTTGTATCCATTCAGCAACCCTTTGCCTTTTGGTTGGGGCATTCAACCCATTTACATTTAAGGTAATTATTGATAAGTATGATCCCGTTGCCATTTACTTTGTTGTTTTGAGTTCGTGTTGAAACATCCTTTCTGTGTTTCCTGTTTAGAGAAGATCCTTTAGCATTTGCTGGAGAGCTGGTTTGGTGGTGCTGAATTCCCTCAGCTCTTGCTTGTCTGTAAAGCTTTTGAATTCTCCTTCATATCTGAATGAGATCCTTGCTGGGTACAGTAATCTGGGTTGTAGATTATTCTCTTTCATTACTTTAAGTATGTCCTGCCATTCCCTTCTAGCCTGAAGGGTTTCTATTGAAAGATCAGCTGTTATCCTTATGGGGATCCCCTTGTGTGTTATTTGTTGTTTTTCCCTTGCTGCTTTTAATATTTGTTCTTTGTGTTTGATCTTTGTTAATTTGATTAATATGTGTCTTGGGGTGTTTCGCCTTGGGTTTATCCTGTTTGGAACTCTCTGGGTTTCTTGGACTTCTGTGACTATTTCTTTCCTCAATTTAGGGAAATTCTCAACTATTATCTCCTCGAGTATTTTTTCATGGCCTTTCCTTTTATCTTCTTCTTCTGGGACTCCTATGATTCGAATGTTGGGGCGTTTCATATTGTCCCAGAGGTCCCGGAGGTTTTCCTCATTTCTTTTGATTCTTTTTTCTTTTTTCCTCTCTGCTTCGTTTATTTCCATCATTCTATCTTCTACCTCACTTATCCTATCTTCTGCCTCCGTTATTCTACTGTTGGTTCCCTCCAGAGTGTCTTTTATCTCCTTTATTTCATTATTCATTCTATATTGATTCCTTTTTATTTCTTCTAAGTCCTTGATAAACATTTCTTGCATCTTCTCAATCTTTGTCTCCAGGCTATTTATCTGTAACTCCATTTTGCTTTCAAGATTTTGGATCATTTTTATTATCCTTATTCTAAATTCTTTTTCGGATAGATTCCCTATCTCCTCCTCTTTTGTTTGGCTTTGTGGGCATTTCTCATTTTCCTTTACTTGCTGAGTATTTCTCTGCCTTTTCATCTTGTTTAGATTGCTGTGTTAGGCGTGGCCCTTCTGTATTCTGGTAGTATGAAGTTCCTCTTTGTTGTGGAGGTTCCTCACTGCGGTTGGGGTTGGACAGGTGGCTTGTCAAGGTTTCCTGGTTGGGGGAGCTTGTGTCGGTGTTCTGGTGGGTGGAGCTGGATTTCTGCTCTCTTGAGTGTAATGGAGTGACCAGTATTAATTTTTGAGATGTCTATGGATTTGGTGTGCCTCTGGGCAGCCTGTATATTGATGCTCAGGTCTATGTTCCTGCGTTGCTGGAGAATTTGCGTGGTATGTCTTGCTCTGGAACTTATTATCTCTTGGGTGGAGCTTGGTTTCAGTGAATTTATGGAGGCTATTGGATGGTCTCTTATTAATTAATGTTTCCCCTGGCTTTCAGTCTTATTCTTGCAGTAGCCTCAAGACTTCTCCTTCCATACAGCCTCAATAATAAAACTTTTAGGTTAATGGTGAAAAGATTCTCCACAGTGAGGGATACCCAGAAAGGTTCACTGAGTTACATGGAGAGATGAGGTGGGGGGGGTGGGTTGTAGTGACCAGGAGGGGAAGAGGGGAATTCAAATGTGGAGAGAGCAATCTAGCCAGTAAGCACTTCCCTCTGTGCTTTCCACAGTTTGGAACCCTCAGAGTGATTCACAGAGATACATAGAGAGGGGGGAGGAAGGTAACAGAGGTGAGCATGAGTAGAAAGGGAGGAATTAAGAGGGGAGAGAGAGATCTGGGCAGTATCCTGTTCCTGAAGTGTTCTCCGGTACCCAGAACACCCTCAGAGATTCACAGAATTGGGTTGAGAAGAGAAGGAGGAGGGTGGGAGATAGAGGTTCCCTGGGGGAGAAGAAAGAGCATCAATAGGGGGACAGAGTGATCAGGCCAGTGATCACACTCCTGAGTAAAAATGGGTCCTAAAGATTGGGTTCTTAAATGTACAAAGTTGATATCAAATATGTAAAACACAGATTAAAAATCTAGAGTAGAGGTTAGACTCTTATAAAACTTACAATCTAAAAAAAAAAAAAAAAAAGAAAAAAGGGAACAGTGTAAAAAGAAAAAAAAACAGTAAAACAGTAAAAAAAGAAACAGTAAAAAAATGTAGAACAGGAAAAAAACATTAAAAAAAAAAAACACAAAAGGTATGATATATGTATGTAGTTTGCTTCAAAAATAGGGGTTTTTTTTTTTTTTTTGCAAGTTAATAGTGGGTTATGAAAATGAAACTTAAAGGTGTAATAGAGGACTTGAAGAAAAAGGAAAGAAGAGAAAAAAAATTTTTTTAATTAAAAAAAAAATTAAAAAAAAATTAAAAAAAATAATAATAGTAAAAAATATATATATCCCGGACTTTCTCTGGAGCTGTTGTGAGCAGTGTGGGATCTGCTCAGTTTTAGATAGATCCTTATTCCTGCTTATACTTTTCAAGATCTGTAGGTCCTTTTTAATGCAGTCGGTATTAGCTACAGGGATCTTAATCTGTTGGCCTGTCCCTTCCAAAGCACTTCCCTCTGTTTATTTGGCTTCTGTTTGGAGATCTCTTCAGTATCTAATTTCCGCCCTGCATCAAAGCGGTGGAGGTGATCTCTTTAGGTTCGCTTGTTCAATCGTGCTGTGGGGAGGAAGGAACACTGCAATTCTGGCGTGTGTGTGGTAAGCTCGCAGTGTCTCGGCCGCACTGGGTTCGCCCCCGCTCACGGCGTGTGTGCTTTCCCCGTCTACCCTGCTCAGGCTTCAGGTTACTCGGCCGGGGAGCGGGCCCTGAGCTGCGTGCACTTCCCAGGACTAAGCCGCTCAGGTTCAGGCTCCCGGTTACTCCACAAAGGCGCAGACTCGATTTTGCCCGCGGCTTGTGCCGTTCCCGGTCGGAGCTGCCCAGGCGGCCAGGAGTTTGGCGAGGGCGCTGTCCCCTGTTGGGGCGGTGCGGCTTATCACCTCCCTGGTCCCCGCCTCGGTTTACGGGCGCGCCCGGCTCCGGTGTGCTTTGTGTCGGTTCTGGGGAGCTGGTCTCTGGCTGCGACCCTCCCGGCTGCTGTCGACCCTCCGGGATCTCAGGCAGTCTTTGCTTAAAAAACTGGGAGCCTGTTTGCAGTTTGGTAGGGGGTGCCCTCTCTGGAGCCGAGTTTGCCCCTTTCCGGCTCTGGCGGGCCCCGCCTGCCCGCTGTGTCCGGCGGGGGATGGCGCAGTCCGCAGCCGGCTAGCTCTCCTCTGGTATCGCTCAGTCCTTTGTTCTGTGAGCGGGCCGGCAGTGCCTTAGAGTTGGGCTTTTCGCGGGATAGTTCTCTCTCTCGCTGTCCCACAGTTTAGGTTACTATCTCACGTTAGCTCCCTCAGATTGCCCTCGGGGCACTCGGGCCCGGTCTTTACCCTAGGCAATGCCGCCCGCTCCTCTCCGTTCAGCCCCCACTTGCTGGTGGCGGATGATGCGAGCGTCTGGGGTTCTTTGCTGGGAGTTGCTTTAGGCACGTAATCTGTCGATTTTATTTATTTTTCCTCCCAGTTACGTTGCCCTCCGAGATAAAAAATCCTCCCCCACACCCGCCGGTGAGAGGGTTTCCTGGTGCTTGGAAATTCCTCCTCTTTTACGACTCCCTCCCCGGGACGGGTCTCCGTCCCTAACTCTTTTGTCTCTCTTTTTATCTTTTATAATTTCTCCTACCTCTTTTGAAGATAATGCGCAGTTTTTGTGAAAGCCTGACGTCCTCAGCCAGCCTTCAGAAGTAGTTTTGTGAAGTTTGGTCAGCGTTCAGATGTTCTTTCGATAAATTTGTGGAGGAGAGAGTGGTCTCCCCGTCCTATTCCTCCGCCATCTTCTGCCTCACTCCGGTATTGCATTTTTATCTTCACAAAAAAAGTACCCTGGAGGCTCATACCTTGGCAAAAGCTTTTTATGCTAACAAATAATACGATTAGCAGCATTGCTTTTCCTGAGAGTGATAACGTGGTAAAGCCTGTTGAATTTTTGAAACCATAGCAACAATACAGGAGCAACTCAATGAAAATTATATTTTCAAATTTTCATATAGTTTATTTTCTGATCATAAATGAAATGAATATTCATAATTATTTATTTGGAAGGTACAGAAAAATAGAAAGAAGGTAAAAATCTCTCAAATCCTACCACCTGAAGTTAAACACTTTAATATATAGGAGTCAGTTGTTCTGGTTACGTCTCTGTGTGTGTGTGACAGACTAAAAAGGATTCTAAGATGAGGATACCATTGAGAGAGTCATTTCCTAGGCAGGTTGGTAAGAAGTCTAGGGGTCCCCAAAGAGAGAGGGGTCTGGAATTCTCAAGGAGGAAGAAAGGAACAAACTATATTTTTTCCTCTACATTCCTAGGATTATATAACAGTAATGTATCCGGCTTGAGGACAGTCTCTGGAAAAAACCTTCTGGCTAATTCTGTTATCTTAAAGTGTAAATTATGGGAGTAGGTCTGGTGAAGTCTTTACAACCTCCAGACATTCTTTTGATTCACTGCAATAACTAATTTGAGAGTATATAATTCCATTGCTAACGCTAGCAAGGGGGTAGGTACTCTTTCTGCCCCCTTCTGGTGTCTATGTCAGAAGCTTTCTCTATCCCTTTTATACTTTAATAAACGCTATTGCACTAAAGCTCTGAGCAAGTCTCTGGCCCCGGATTGAATTCTTCTCCTCCGGAGGCCAAGAATCCCAGCGTCTTTTCATGGGTTCAGCAACAACCTTTCACCATGATGGATTAATAATGACTGCCTTCTTTCTTTCATTCTTTCATCCTTAGTTTCTTTAATTTAATTACAGAAAATTTCAAACAAAAAGCAAAATAAGCAAAATAAAATCATTAAACCTCATGTACCCATCATCTAGCTTCCACAACTGTCAACGTTCTGCCATTTTTGTTTCATCTATATCTCCTGCCCAATTCCCAAGAGACTTGATTGTAAGATTTGTATACTTCTTTTATCGTTAAGAATGGCATACATTAAAATACACGTGTTTCAACTGCAAAATTTCGAAAAAATTGATACATCCATGTAATCTACACCCACATCCAGAGAATTCCCTTCACAATCAATTCTGCCCCTCCTCCACTTTAAAGACAACCAGAATTTTGACTCACCTAGAACTTCATATACATATACAAATACATGTGCATAAATATATACACATAATAAACATTTCATGTACATAAGTATATATATACAGTATGTACTCTTTTGTGTCTGGGTTCTACATTCAGCACAGTATCTATGAAATCCACCCACGTGATTGCCACCCACGTGATTGTGTGTTTCAGTAGTTTGAATTTTGGTTTTTGTTTTGCTGAATGTATGAAGATATCATGGTTTATTTATCCATTTTTCTGTTAGTGAACACCTGAGCTAATTCCAGTTTGGTATCTTATGAATAAAAGGGATGTAAACACTCTAGTGCACATTATGCGTATGTGTAAATATAATTTTTTCTTGAATAAATACCCAGAAAAATGGCTGGATCATCAAGTAGGTGTATATTAGTTAGTTTTATAAGAAACTGTTGGACTTTTTCCCATAGTGGTTGTAACTGTTTCTCACATCACCAGCTATGTAGGAGAGAGTTCTAGTTGCTCTATATCCTCACCCACATTAAGTATTATCAACCATTCTGGAGGGCATGTCACTGTTAAATTATGATCCAGTCATTAGGATAACTTAATATGTACATTTCTAGGTTGAGGACTGATCAGGGCCCAGTGGGTACCAATGACATCCCAATGTCTATGATGTCACAAAGGCTGCTCCCTGACCAGTGAGCGGCTGGAGTATGGGGGACAGAGTTGGCAGGAATGAGCACCAGTAACTGATGTCTTGAAAGGCTCAGGCCAGCTAAACAATCAAGCTAGGTCAATAGAGCAAAACATCATGTCTGGAAATAGAAGCTATCACAGCTCTGATGGGCTTAAGAAGCGTACACTCCCCTGCACCATGAAAACCAAGCTGCAGTTCTCCAAGAGCCATGTGGATCACCTCCTCCAGGAAAACCAGGCTGCCCAGAACCAGAACTTGACCACCCAGATTTTCCTCTCTGCCATTCTCAGGCACATGTCTTCCAACATTCTGAAGCTGATGAGCAACGAGACCCAGAGCAACTGCAGGATTCACAGGGCAATGGACAACCCCACCCAGCTCCATCACGTCTTTGACAATGACGCCAAATCTCAGGTTCATGAAATGTTCTGATGCAGAAAGGACTGCTGATACCTGAGTCCCAGAATCTGGAGAGAGTCCACACCGACTTATTCATCACCAAAACCTCTCATGACCCAAGAAGCCCTGTGCTGTTAACACCCGCACATGTTATTAAAGAACTTAAATCTATGAGTGTGCTTCTGGCTCCTCTCAGTTGTAATCCTATTGAGTTGAAGGTGTCTGTGAGGCATCCAAGAGAAGATGAGTCCACAGACAGCTGGAGGGATAGAAGAAGTGGTCAGTGTTGGGGCGCTTGAAATGGATTACAGAGGAGTGGTTTCTCATGATAACTTTGTGGTGAGTGCCCTGGTGGGGTGGGGCAAGTACCAGGTTGAGTTGGGGGAGGGAGGAAAGAGAACTTCCTCATTGGCTCTGAGGAAGTAAAGGTTTGAGACCAGAAAGTTGGCTGGGGGCATTCTAGGCATGTTGACTTCCCAGAGTGATGGTGGTAGCTGAGGTGGAGCTGAACGTGATGACTGGGGAGGGGTACAGAAAGTGTTGGTCGCTCAGTCATGTGTGACTCTGCGACCCCATAGACTGTAGCCCTCCAGGTTCCTCTGTCCATGGAATTCTCCAGGCAAGAATACTGGAGTGGGTTGCCATACCCTTCTCCAGGTGATCTTCCTGACCCAAGGATGGAACCCAGGCAGATTCTTTGCCATCTGAGCCATCAGGGAAGCTTCATTCATAAAGGGCAATGTCTGCAGGTCAGAAGGAGATATCAGTGGGGATGGGAAGGAGAGGGCTGCACAGCACTTGGCATGAACTTAATGGAGCAGAGACTTTTACAGGAAGAGCAAGGTAGGATAGAGGAAAGATTAAACAGGTATACAGAGGAAATTATGGTCATGTTGATTTCATTTATTTTCTATACCCAGCCTCATTCCCAAAACTAGACTTGAAGCAGGGATTATTACATAGTGCCATGATGTTTCCTACAGAATGTATCATTTTATCCTCTCTTACAAAAACATAAATAGGAATATTACATATAAGACACTCTCTGGCCTTAAGGCAGGCAATTCAAGCAGCTCCTAATGATTATTAAATATTAATGAAATGATTTATTCCTTTTTTCAAACTTTTTGTTTGCTGTACAACTTATGGGATCTTAGTTCCCCAACCAGAGATTGAACTTGAGCCCTGGCAGTGAAAGTGCCAAGTCCTAACCACTGGATCACCAGGGAATTCCCCATGAATTGATTTGTTAATGTGTTTCATTTTAAATACAATTATCAATCTCATTTTCAATGAAACACCAATGAATCTGATGATCATATATTTTATAGGGCACCGTAAAGTTTTAAGTAGTTGAATAAAGTTTTAAAAATTATAAATATATTCCATGTATAAATTCTGTTCCAAGTGATGAACTAAAAAAATAAAAATACATAGGGAGATGGAAGGGGGAAGGATTGGGAGTTTGGGGTAAGCAGATACAAACTGTTAAATAGTGAATTGATAAGCAACAAGGTCCTATTCTATAGCACAGGGAACTGTGTTCAATATCCTGTGATAAACCATAATGGAAAAGAATATGAAAAAGAATTTATATATATATGTGTATATATATATGATCCAAGTCATGTTTATGGAGAAATTTTGCAACCACTTCTGCACCAAATGTGAAGGACACTCCTCTGTCATTTTCACCCCAGCCTAAGACAACTTTATCAAGGTCAGACCACAAAAGATCACAAAGAAAACCTTGATCTGGTATATCAGTTGTTTGCATAGTTTGCCGAATCCACTCTGTAGATTGACGATCTGGTGATAAACCTCCATGACAGCAGGATATATTCTCATCCACGATGGCTGCTATCAGTAAACAGTCAAAGCAGTCTGTGAAAGTTTTCCATAGTTTAATGTTATCTTTTTTTACATTCATCATAAAATCCATAAATTCTATTGATGCTGGCACATTCATGGTTTCCTCTGAGAAGAAAAAGTTCTTGGGATATTTGATTTTGTAAGCCAACAAGAGGCAGATAGTCTCCAGTGATTGTTTTCCCCTGTATATATGTATATATATCTGAATCACTTTGCTGTGCAGCAGAAATTAACACATTATAAATCAACTATACTGAAATTTAAAAAGGAAAAGAAAATACAGTTCTTATAGACACATCCATGCACTGTATTAACTTCAAAACGGTTGTCATGGTGTCACATATATAGTGGAAATCTGATATTAATTTTTATGAACTATAACTATTCACCCTCCTTTGTGAACATCAACATTTGAGGTTTTTGCTTGTCCATTGGATGCTCAAAGACCACCCTCTTCTGTCTTTTTTCATAGAGGGCTGGTAAGAGGCCATCCAGATAACCAGAACAACAGAATTAGATGGACTGAGTTCAAGACAACAGTTCACCACTGACAGTCCGTGTGATCTTAGACATTCATTTATTTCCTCTGAACATCAGTTTCTCATCTGTAAAATGGGAATAATGAGTTCTTCCATCTGTGGGCTTTCACAAGAATTAAGACAAATTTTGCTTGTAAACTGCAGTTTAGCGCAGTGCCCAGCACAGAGTACACTTCATGAGTACATTCAACTCTTCCATAAATACCACGTGTTTAGGCATGCTTCCCTAAGATGCAGCTAGATCTGGTTATTACATGATACCTGGCTGGATGCTGTGGCCACTGGCTCCGAAAACCATACCCTGCTAAACCTTGTAGAGAGATGAAAGAGTGCCTTGAAGATGTCAGAGTTAGAACAGAGAACTAGACAGTCCAGACACAGATTTCCTCTTGGTTGCCCACTGCCTGGTGACCTACTTTCTCTCTGCTTTCCACCATTTGTACAGCAGAAGGCCCCACCTTGGCCTTTGCCTGTTACACAGTAGTACCCTGAGAATAAGAGTATTGGGGCTGACTTTACAGCTCTTTGCAGTATGTGCTTGTTATAAATCCAAGAAATCTTTCTTGCCACATGATTTCATTGTCCAAATGTTCATACTACAAACTTGTGATTTGTTACAGAGACCCATGAAGCTCTTCTAGCATCAGCCAAGCCCAACTCTTCCTCTGCTGTTCATTGCAATTGACAAACAGCCTTGTCCCCAGTAACTGCCTATGGAGATTCACCTTTAAGATTACTACCACCACCCCACCCCAAAATGAAGCACCTGTTTGTCGAGGGCATTGGTTTCTCGTATTACGTTGTCCTTCAGCCTGCAGAAAATGCCTCTATGGTGGGTTATGCCCGGGAATTAATTACTATACTAAGATCACAGCATGTTGGCTAAATAGCAGTTCTGTGCTGTGCTGTGCTGTGCTTAGTCGCTCCATCTTGTCCAAAGTTTTAAAAACTGCTTTTTGAACCTATAGTTGTTGCTTGTAGCATGAGTTGTTGCTTGTACTTCACTGAGCAGCACAACAAAGGATATTAATAGTCTCAAGAAGCCATAGCAGGTGGGTAAACCATGCCAGGGTTAGCAACTCCCTGTGGCCAGGTCATCAGGCCTTCCAGTCCATGCAATGGCCCAGAAGTAGGGATCGGTTATGACTCTTGGAAGGAGGCAGGCTTCTGAGGTCTTTTGGACACGCTTTGATTTCTGCAGTGAAGTTTGGAGGCTGAGCATGTAGGACCTCAGGTTAGAAAGCCCTCTGGGGAGTCACATAGGTGAGAGAGAATCAGAGAAATACTCCAATGCCTTTAAGGAATTATGCCTCAGCTATGCTTGCAGTTTTTACAGGAAACCTGGGGACTATGACAAACATAGTACCCAGCTTATCTCTTGCCTCTTCATTTCCTTAATGGTATCTTGTGAAGAAGAGAAATTTTTAATTTTTATGAAATACAATTTTTCAACATTTAATCTTATTTTCTGTTTTTACATGTGAATTACATGGACTATTTTTGCCTTCTAGGCTAGAATAATTCCACTCAGTCAAAATGTATTTTCTATTTTACATATTAGATACAATTGCTAATATTTGATACAAATTTTTGGATTTGTCCTCCTGTTGGAATGCCTTTAACAAGTTTTGGTATCAGGGTTATTCTATTTTCTGAAAGACTTTGTATAAAATTGTTCTTATTTCTTTTTGATATGTTCAATAGAATTTACCAGTGAGATAATCTGAGACAGGGGTTTTGTTTGTGTAGATATTTCTAATAAGTTCAATTACTTTGACAGATATAAGGCATTCAGATTTTCTATTTCATCTTGTATCAGTTTTGATTGTTTTGTCTTTCAAGTGCATTTTTTCTCACTTGTCTAATGTATTGTCATAACATTTCCCTTTTGACATCTGTAGAATCTATAGGGATATCTGCTCCTTCATTCCTAGTACTGGTTATTTGATTTAATTCTGTTTTTTTCTGAAGTCAGTCTTGCTAGGGTTTCATCAATTTTATTAACCTCTTCAAAAACTAACATTTGACTTAGTAAGCTTTTTATGTTGTTTTTACATTTTTTATTTCATTGATGTCTGCTCTTTATAATTTCTTTTCATTCTACTAACTGGATTCAGTTTGGTATTATTTTTCTAGGATCATAAGATAGAAATGTAACAATTATTTTTTACTTATTCTTTCTCTGTAATATAAACATTTATTATAAATTTCCTTCCAAGCATGCTTTAGCTGCCAATCACAAACTGTGTTGTTTTGTATTTTCATTTTCTTTCCACTTGAAATATTATCTACCTTTCCCTTTTGATTTCTTATTTGTAGTATGAATTATTTAGAAATATGTTGCTTTATTTCCAAATAATTAGGGCTCTTCAAGTTTTATTATTGCAATGGATATCTAATTTCATTGTAATCAGAACAATAAACTTACAAAACAAGCTTCTGAAATTTATTGAAACTCGATTAATGTCCTTGTGTATGTCTATCTTAGTACACATTTCATATGTATTTTAAAAGGATGTATACTCTGCAGTTGTTTGATGTTACATTTTATAAATGCCAATTAGGTTGAAGTGGTTGATAGCATGCTACAAATCTTCTATATATTTAGTTATTTTTCTAGTTCTATCAATTATTGAGACAGGGTATTTATCTCTGATTATGTTTTGGGGTTTATCTTCTTCTCTAATATAGTCAAATTTGTTTTGATGACATTTTGGCTGTATTTTTGGCATATGCAGAGTTAGAATTCTTATTTCCTCCTAAGGTATTGTCTATTATCATTAAGAAATGCCCATCTTTCTCACTAATAAAACTATTTGTCTTGAATTATATTGGTATAATCAATCCCAATTTCTTATAGTATTATTTATATATTGTTTTCCGTCTTTTAACTTTCAGCCTATGTGTGAATATTCATTTAAAATTCATCTTTTGTAGACAGCATATGTTGTTTTGTTTGTCTGTTTAAACTATGTTTTTTACATCCCCCCCCACAGCTTTATTGAGATATTACTGACACATAACATATGTGAGTTCAAGGTTTACAATGTGATGACTTGATACACATATATATTGCAAGATACCACAATAAGGTTAATTGTTCCTTCCTAGTACTTAACCTAGTAATTAACCTCCATCCCCTCATATAATTTCACATTTATTTTCTGTGGGGAGAATATTTACAATCTACTCTTAGCAATTTTCAAGTATATAATACAGTATTGCTAATTATAGTCACCATTCTGTATATCAGATCACCAGAGCTATTCATGTTTTATTTAGTTGAGAGTTTGTATCCTTCGACCAACATCTTCCCATTTCCCCTACCCTCCAGCTCCTGCAACCACCATTCTATTCTCTATAAGTTCAGCGTTTTAGATTCAGCATATAAGTAAGACTATACAGTATTTGTCTTTATTTGTCTTATTTCACTTAGCATAATGCCCTCAAGGTCCATCATGTTGTCACAAATAGCAGGATTTCCTTCTTCTTCATGGTTGAATAATATTCTTGTGTGTATGTGTGTGTGTCTCACATTTTGTATATCTCACATTCTACTTATCCATTTATCCATCAGGGAACATTTAGGTTGTTTGTAAGTTTTGGTTATTGTGAATAATGTTGCAATGAACATGGCTGTGCAAATTTACATTTCCCCCAACAGTGTTGAAGGGTTCCCTTTTCTTCACATCCACAGCTTCATCGGCACTTACATTTTGCCTTTTGACAATAGCCACTAGAATGGGTATGAGGTCATACCTCATTATTGTGTTGATTTGCATTTCCCTGAAGATTAGTGATGTTGAACAACTTTTCACGTACTCGTTGGCCATTTGTACATCTTCTTTAGAAAAACATTTATTTGAGTCCTTTGTCCATTTAAAATCAGATTCATTGGGGTTTTTTTGTTATTGAGTTGTATCAGTTCCTTCCATATTTTGGATATTAACCCCTTATCAAATAGATGGTTTGCAAGTATTTTTCTCCCATTCCATAGGTTGCCTTTTCATTTTGCTGATTGTTCTTTTTTCCCCAGAAGCTCTTTAGTTTGATGTCATACCACTTGTTCATTTTTACATTTGTTGCTTGCACTTTCGGTGTCATATTAAGAAAAATCATTGCCAAGACCAATGTCAAGGAGCCTTTAAGCCTTCTTGGAGTGTCCTTGACTCAAGATCTAATATATCTCCTCTACCATGGTGCTATCTTCCTGACAACTCTACCCTATGTCCTTTGTGTGATCAAGTTTTTCACTCTGGCTGGTGAGAGCACAGAATATTCCCATCCCTACGGGAGCTTTGGAAATTGTTCCGCCTAGTGCTTTACGCGATTCTATTTCCTGTGCCTGGTAGTTTCCTCTCATGCATGCACAGGAATAATAAGCTGAGAGCTCAAGGGAACACCTTTACAGATCTCTGGAGTTTTCTCTCTGCAGCTTTCTCCTCTCTGCTACTCTATCCCGTGATTACCAGCTGCACTGGCCTCCCTGAATCTTGTTCTTTAGCTTTTCAATTCAGCAACACCACAAGGCTGTGTTAGGCTCCCCCTTCCCTCTGCATTGTAGCTTAGAAACACCTCCCAGCCATACGTTGGAGCAATTTGAGGGATCGCCTCATTTGTTTCTTTTCTCCTTGTGATAATAGTCCTATGATTCCTGTTGTCCAGCCAGAAAACAGCTGATTCATTTATTTTATCCAGTTTTCTAGTTGCTTAAGCCAGGAGAGTAAATCCCATCCTGATCACTCTACCATGGATGACTGTAGAACTCGGTGACAAATTTCATGGCTTCATGTTTCGTGCTGATCTTTTAAAGCTTTTCTTTTATTTCTTTAAATACAGCAAGCATAGCTCTTTTATAGTTGATTACAGATTGTTCCAATTTCTCAGGTCTTTGTTGATTATGATTTTCCTATTGTTGCATAACAACTTACTACAAATTTAGTCACTTAAATCCACAACCAATTACTAGCCCACAGTTCTGCCTGTCAGAAATTCAGGCAGAACTCTTTGCTTGGGGTTTCACAAAGCTAAAATCAAGGATTTGGGCAGGCTGCATTCTCATCTGCAGCTGAGAGTCTTCTTCCAAGTTGACATTGTTGTGGCAGAATTACATTTCTTGCCGTTGTAGGATTGAGTTGGCTCTTTCAATGTTTACTGTCAGCTGGGGGGGCACACTCGTTCCCAGATACTGGGCATTCCTGGCCACATGGCTTTCTGCACCTTCAAAGCCAGCAACAGAGATTTTCCCTGTGCCAAATCCAGCTCATGCATGCTTCAAATCCCTTCAACAGAAAGAGTCCAATAAATTGTTCTCTGTGGGCCTGATTAAGTCAGGCCCACAGAGGATAATCTCCCTATCAAAGTCAACTGATTTAAGACCTTAATTACATCTGCAAAATCCCTCTACAGCAGCACCTAGATTAATGTTTGATTGAATAGCTGGGGACAGAATTTGGGGGAAATCTAAGGGGCTGTGTTCTTAGAATTTTGTCTACCACATTTGATATGTTTCTATTGCCTATGGTTTCTGTTGATTCTTGTTCTTGGTGTCCTATTTCCTTATGTATCTAGTTACAGTTGCCTGTTTTCTCAATATTTGATAAGAAACTTTATTAGCAAGAATTACATGAAGCCTAGAATGATAGCTTTCTCCTATGGAAGACTTTTTGTTTGCTTACAGCAGGAGCCTGTGGGCATTGCTTTTCCAGGAACACCTTAATAGATATTTAAGGTTTGTCCAGACCACCCAGGACCATTTGTGGTCTACTTTACTTCTAGTTCACCTTCACCCCATGAATTAGAGTGGCTGGTAATTTATTCAATCTTTCCCCCCAGGAGGATCCTGGAATTTGATCATCATCCTCCTCATCCCATAGGCCTTAGGTGGCTCAGATGGTAAAGAATCTGCCTGCAATGCAGGAGACCTGAGTTCAATCCCTGGGTTGGGAAGATCCCTTGGAGAAGGAAATGGCAGCCTGCTCCAGCACTCTTGCCTGGAGAATCTCATGTGTAGAGGAGCCTGGCGGACTACTGTCCACAGGGTTGCAAAGAGTCAGACATGAGTCTTTCACTTTCTTTCTCCTCATCCTAGGATGTTACCCAAAACGCAGATCAATTTCGTGGCTGTTTCTTTCAGAGTGGAAAATACGTTCAGAACCCAAGTCACTTTGAATGTTGGGATTCCCTCTTCATTCTCCTCTTCTCCTAGAATTTGGATTTTTCTCTAGTTCTTTTGTGCTTTGTTAATATGACTTTTTATATTGCATCCGACTTTTTAGATGTACTCTATAGATCATTCTGATTGTCTAGCTGCATTGTTTCCTAGTTCTACTGTTATTTTTAAGGAGCTCGATGCCATTTTGATTCCTGTTCTCTTATATGTGACCAATATTTTTTTTTCTCCATAGAACATTTAGCATCGAATCTTTAGCTCTGGTTTTGCATAATTTCATGATGATGTACCTAGTATGGATAATTTTTCCAATTTATTGTGCTGAACACTTAGTGGGTTCTTTGATCTAGAAACTCATATCCTTCAGTTCCAGGAAGTTGTGTCATACACTTTATAACTTCCTTGTCTATGACTTCACTATTCTTTCTTTCTAAAACTTTAGTTAGTTGGATGTTTGGCTTCTTGTAATGATCATCTAATTTTCTTGTCTTTATTCCCTTGTATTCCCTTTATTCCCTTTTCCCTTTTTTCTTCTATTTCACTGAGATTTGCTCAAATTTATCTTCCAATCTTTCATTAAATTTTCACATCAGCAATTGCATATTTAATTTCCAAGAGCTCTACCTTATTTTCAGAATATCCCTTTAAAATAGCCTCCTGTTCATGTTTAATGATGGGATTTTCTCTGATTGTCAGAGATATAAATTATAGTGTCATTTAAAGTTTTTTTTTTATTCCCTGCATCATCTCTATTTCCTCCAAGTTCTTTACTTTTTTTCATTTTGAACTCTATTGTTAATATTAGTGCTTAGTTGTTCAGTTGTGTCCGACTCTTTGCAAACCCATGGACTGTAGCCCGCCAGGCTCCTCTGTCCGTGGGGATTCGCCAGGCAAGAATACTGGAATGGGTTGCCATGCCCTCCACCAGGGGATCTTCCCGACCCAGGGATCAAACCCAGTTCTCCCACACTGCAGGTGTATTCTTTACCTTCTGAGCCACCAGGTGGCCCAAGAATACTGAAGTGGGTAGCCTATCCCTTCTCCAGGGGAACTTCCCAACCCAGCAATCAGTTAATATTACAGTTTTTGCTTAAATATGTGTGATTATTTGCTATTCATTCATATTTATTAGTGAGTTACTAAAAATCTCACTGAAATTTCCATATTTGGGAAACAAGGTTTTCTGTATGTGAAATACACCATAAATCAGGAACTTCTTTCAGTGGGAGACACCTAAGTGTACGCGTGCATGTGTGTGTGTGTGCAGCATTTTGTTTAGGGCCAGTTTTCACAGAGAAGATTTCTCTCATCTCTAGTCTTTAGGGCCCCTGTTTTGGGAACCAACAGAGAAAATAAGATTGTGGGCTCTCAGTGTTCAATATGAAAAGAAGCTTACTTCAGACCTCAGTTCAGTCTGGTATCCTCCATTTCAAAATTGCTCCTGTTGTTTCATTCTTTTGTCTTTTCTCTATACATATCTGAGAAGGCAGTGGCAACCCACTCCAGTGTTCTTGCCTGGAGAATCCCAGGGACAGGGAAGCCTGGTGGGCTGCCGTCTATGGGGTCACACAGAGTCAGACACGACTGAAGCGACCCAGCAGCAGCAGCAGCAGCTATACATGTGCTTCATTCTTATAGTGACAAAGTGGCTTTCTCTGAAATCCTTTAGATTTCCCTCTTCTGTATCACTTACTTTCGTGAGGCTGTGGCAATATCATGGTGGCAACTCCACACCAGCATTCTATTCTAAGTGTCTTCTTCAATCATGTAAGTGACCCCGTGTTCAAGTGTTTCAAATTCAAGTTCTTAGGGGAAAGATCAAATTAACCCAACTTAGATCAAGGATTCCATTTTGGTCATATCAGGTTCAAGGGAGGAAAGCAAGTCATACACAGCTTATAGGAGCATTTTAAAACTTCTATATAGCAGAAAAACATCATAAACAAAATTAAAAGGCAAATTACAAACTGGAAAAAAATTTGCAATCCATATAACAGACAAAGGATTAATATACACACAGATGAAGAGACAATAGATAATAAGAGAACTAAAATAAACATCTGGTAGCAGAAAAATGGGCAAAAGGTATGCAAATACCATTCACACTAGTGACTAATAAATATACGGGGAAACATTCAACACCAAACAGTAATGAAACGAACAAAATTTAAACAGAAATGTTTTCACCTAGGAGATAAAAAGAGATAATGATATTCAGGATTAGTGGTAACCCATGTAACCAGGCACCCTTAGACACTGCTGATAAATGGTGTCATCTTTCTTGGGGCTGTTTGGCATTATACCTCAAAGGGATTAAAAATAAGCATTCCTGGGAGAATGGAGAACTTGGTGTCCTGGGCTCTTAGGCAGAGCCTGGGGGTTGGCCACGGGGTGCTGGGGGGCTTGGGAAGCTAACAATATGCAGCTGAGGCCCAGTGTGGGGTGAGGTCCCCAATCAACCAAGATGGAGCACCAGTGCCAAGACTCTCAGTGGGCCTTAGATCACCTTTTCTTTGGCTGAGAGTACTCCTGGGGAGTCTGAGGACCCCACAACCAAGGCCTTGCCCTTAGGATCTGCAAAGCCAAAGGTCCCTTTGACTGCATTGATCATCAAGATGGGCACTTCACCTGGATTATCACATTTAATCTTCACAGATTCATGGAATGAGTGCTATTAGTTCACTGGACCTTACAAAAGATGTCAATATTACTTTTGAAGATCAATAAGTGATAATAAATTTGCACAGACTGACTAGAAGCCCAGAACTAAAGGAAGAAAAAGAAGGGATAAAGAAATAATTCCAAAATGTAGAAGATGCTTGTGATGACATCAGGCTGGTGGATGACGGCCTAATGACACCTTATGCCATTGGCGATGTTTTCACCATTTTCAAGAAGAAACACCATAAATGTTAGAAGAAGTAAAGAAAAATTTGCAAGAGGAAAATGACATCTTAGAATTCATAGTGGAATCAATTCAGCAAGTGTGAGCAGATTGGAAAGTTCAATTACATGCCAAAATTAGGAGCAACATAAACCTTAAAGTTGATGAAGATTAAATGTTCTAGACTGGTTTTTTTTTGGCCATACCCATGGCTTGCAGGATCTTAGTTCCCCAACCAGGGATGGAACCCCAGCCCCCTGTAGTGGAAGCATGGAGTCCTAACCACTGAACTGCCAGGGAAGTCCCAGTATACTTTTAAAAATTTGTTTAATACATCTGAATATTGTTTAAAATGAAAAACTAAACATTTCTTTTGACCCAGAAATTCCACTTCTAAAAACCACATCCTAAGAAAAATATAGATGGATATTATTTTTTTTATTAAGTAAAGAGGTCTGGTATTGTGGAACAGTTTATTGGTCACTTCAAAGCACAGGGGTCTTAAAATAGGCAAACACTTGCTTGTCCTAATTTTCAGGTCTGTACAGACCTGGAATTTCTGTGCTGAGAGCCAAGTAGTAAATGAGAGACCAGGCTGCTCTGCTACATGGGGAAACAGGGAGAAGGGAGCACCAATGGGGAAGTGATCATTTTTTTTCTGATCTCAATCAGTCTTTTTTTTTTTGGCTGTGCCGTTTGCAGGACTTAGTCCCCCAACCAGGGATGGAACCCAGACCCCCTGCCTTGAGAGCGTAGAGTCTTAACCACTGGACCGCCAGGGAAGTCACTCAGTCAGTCTTATAATCATAAAAATTCTTTCCAGAGTCTGTCAGTCTTTTGTCTCTCAATCTTACTTTTCACTGCTGCTGAGCTTTCATTTTTATGTGCCTTCATCGGCATTTTAAAGGGAAACTGTATGCGGCTGCAACAGACATGCTCTCCTGAAACCCTTTTAAAACTGAATATATGGGAAAAACTCTCTATTTTGAGCTACCATTCTCTCATCATATATGGTATGATGGTATCTTAACTGAGCCTTTTTTTCTTTTATATTATTACTTTATAGAGATCAGTAATTCCTCCTACTTCATCGTCACTCTAGGGAGGTGGGCATGGATTCCTGACATATAAGGGAAAATGGTCTCATTTTTGTGTGTTTATCCCAGATCTCTGAAACCGAGGATCGGCAGCTGGCCCCCGGAAGCAGAAGGAAGGAGTGTGACAGGCAGGGAATGGGCTCTGTGTTGAGTCCTGCCCCCAAGGCCACAGGAGCGGAGCCCAAAACCAAGGTCACTTCCAAAGCTGACTGAGCCCCTTTGTACCCATTGCCAAAGCCCCCTGATCATTACTAACAAGCTTCCTGATTCTCTATTAGGCAAAGACATGCACTCCAGTAAACACCCTATAGCGCCCCAACCAGTCACCTGACGCCAACCTTCCAGCAGGAATTTTCCTTGTCTTGTGGCTATAAAGATTGGTTATTGACCCATGAAAGCTGTCAGCTTTCCCTGGGCTGTCAGGAGGTCGGCCCACTGCCCTCTCAGAGCCCATTTTATCTCTACTCTTTGTTCTTTCTGAAATGCCCTTGTCTGGAAATTCTTTTCCAACCTGTGCTCAACCTTTTCCAACCTGCCTCAACATTCTGGGAGCAACAGAGTCTGGTCATTTCTAAAGATCGTCTCTGGGGAATAAGGCTGCTTTGGCTCAGGATTTCTGAATCATGACTCTGAGGTCTTTTCTGAAACGGGAACATTGTTAGGAGCCCAAATATTATAGAATATACAAGGCCGTAGAATCAGTTCTGGGGCTTCCCAGGTGGCTCACTGGTAAAGAATCCTCCTGCCAATACAGGAGACACAGGAGACATGGGTTCAATCCCTGGGTCAGGAAGATCCCCTGGAGAAGGGAATGGCAACCCACTCCTGGATTCTTGCCTGCAGAATCCCATGGACAGAGGAGCCCGGTGGGCTACAGTCCATGGGGTCACACAGGGTCAGACATGACTGAAGTGACTTAGCAGGCACACACAGAATCAGTTCTGCCCTCTTGGTCTGAGGGAATCACCTTGTAGTTGTTACTATATTTTGGGTAAAATCACCCTGAAAGTTAGATTACACCTATATGGAAATTAAGGCAACTGCATGAAAAAAAAATAACTGTACAGAGATCCCACGTTTGACATAGCACGTGTTGATAAAATCACTCTGACCATTGTTGCTTCATAATGGAACTACAAAGTCTTTTCACTTTGCAATGAAAATATTTGCTTTTAAGTTTTATAATGTATGGGAAAATGTATCCCCACTGTAGATTTTATATTGTGTTCATCTTGATGCTAGTGTGTTTTATTTCTTGTTTTTAAAATTATTTTTGCAGAGTTGTAAAACAAAATTTGAAAAATTTTTTTCACAGAATATGATTTTTAAAATCCTGAATGAATGTTAAAATGTTTTGACTATTTAAAATTACTTATAATAAATTAAAATACCACTCCTTGTAGAGAACAAACATATGGACACCAAGGGGGGAAGGAGTGGGTGGGATGAATTGGGAGATTGAGATTGACATATGTACACTATCGATACTATGTATAAAATAGACAATAGATAATGAGAACCTATAGTATGGCACAAGGAACTCTACTCCTAAATGGAAAGGAAATCCAAGAAACAGGGGATATATGTATATGTACAGCTGATTCACTTTGCTATACAGAAGAAATCAACACAACATTGTAAAGCAACTACACTCCAATAAAATTAATTTAAAAATAAAATTTAAGAAAACACTACTCTAAAATGTTTGGCTAAAGTGGTAGTAAAATGGATGGATAGGATGTCTGGTTACATGTGGCTCTTATAGAGATTGGGAAGTGAATCATTCTTAGAAGGTCACTGAAATTTTCTCCTAATATAATTTGCTTGAACATATCAAAATTTGGGGTTGACCAAAAAGTTAGCTTGGGTTTTTCCGAAAGATGCTATGGGAAAACCCGAATCATTTTTGGGGCCAACCCAAATAAACTTCTTTTGATTTACATATTTGCTTTTAATTCCAATACCTTATGTGTGTTATCCTTCAAATGTATCATTAAGTTATGTGGTTTTATGTTTGAAATGGAGCAAGTGGAAAAATGTAAAAACTAGCATTCAAAAATAATGATGTCACTCTAGAGAGGAGTTGTGATTCAGTTTTCTGTGTGTCTCTGAATTATTCTCACCCAAATTCACAAACCTGAAAAATCCTGAAAGCCAGTATCACATTTTATTTTTTAGCTTGAAGAATGTCTGGATATTATGTAAACCTAATTCCAAATTTTACAGAAGAGAAAACTAAGATTTCCTAAGACTAAATATGTAACCTAGGATTATACACCAGAGTCTTAAAATCACTCTTTCCAGCATTTTTATAAGATAATGAAATGTACAATACACAGCCTACAGAGGACACCACTGCAAAATCCCATGATGGCAAAATCCTGTGCTCATTTGTGGAGCAACTATTTTCTGTGAAGAAAGAAGAATCAGAGCAGCTACTGCTTCTGCTATCCCGTAGCTCTAAATTGGGCTCAGAAATTTTCTCAAATGCCTATTTGGTAACTGCATAAAATCACAACCATTAGGAGTGAGTCACTCTACAGTTAAGCAAATTTTTATTGAGGTTACTTTATGCTAATCAAAGCTAATGGGCTGACCATGAGCAAAGGTATCAGCTAATGTAAATACGTGGTCAAGTTATAAGAGTGGTGGTGCTTTTACTAATAAGCCAGTTTTTAATGAAACAGACTCCCTGAACCCCTGCACTGCCGCTATAGACCTGTCAATCCTTCACGCTCCCTAAGGCCTATTCTGCCTAAGCTTTGATGTTAGCTAGCAGAAACTAAAAACGATTTCGTAATTCTTTCACAAAAATCTTTCTGGCATTTAGTGTCTTGTTAGGCACCTAAGCAGCAGATAAATCTCAGCTTCATGGAATCCGACTGGCTGTGTCTCTAATGGAGATGAAACTAAAGAAAAAGATCATCTCCTTCTGACACCATCATGATTTCCTGCGAAATTATGTGAATACATTATTGTCATTCTGATATACACCCCTCTAGCGGTTTCCTTGTGGGCTTTTAGAGAATAGTTACTAATAGACTTCCCTGGGAATGCGCTGGTTGTCTAATGATGACTCATTTTTCCATATAGTCTCTCCTGTTCAAAAGGTGTTTGTTGCCTCCAATTCTACAAGCACTGCCACCCCCATTTCCTTCCCCATCTCTCAGCCTAAAAATGCAGCTGAAAAAAAGCTAAAAGTGAAAGTTGTTCACTGTAAAATTCTTCAGGTCAGAATACTGGAGTGGGTAGCCTTTCCCTTCTCCAGGGGATCTTCCCAACCCAGGGATCCCGCATTGCAGGCAGATTCTTTACCAGCTGAGTCACAAGGGAAGCCCAGGAATACCGGAGTGGATAGCCTATCTCTTCTTCCTGGATCTTCCTGATCCAGGGATGGAACCCGAGTCTCCTGCATTGCAGGCAGGTGGATTCTTTACCAACTGAGCTATCAGTGAAGCCCCCTCCCCCTGCCAAAAAAAAAATGCAGCTGTGACTTCAAAGCAATACACAGTTCCATTTGATTTCATCTTGAATACATGTATGCATACCTGAAATATTTAAGAGGCTAGTTTGGATTGATGAAAATTTGATGTTTCTGAATGTTTAGATGAATAGCAAAAAAAAAAAAAAATATTGTGTATAGAATGCCTTTGTGCTTTCAAAAGAATTGCAAATCTATGGCTTCTTGTGATCTTAGAACAGCACTGAGAAGTTCATAGCACATGTATTAGCACCCTCATTTTGCATGTGAGGATCCAGAGGCTTAGAGAGGCTGCGTGATTTTTCCCAGCTTATTCACTGAGTTAAGTTTGGTAGCAGAGACTAGTATGGCCTTCCCCCATATCCTCTGCTTTAGCTTCTATCTGAAATACCTAGATAATAGAATTTGATGCACCTTTCCTAAGTTGCTTTGAAGATGTAAAAACCTCCCCATCTCCAACAAATGGAAGATGTTTAACTACTTGATGGCAATGAGCTCATAGCTCCAGGCCTTCTGGACCCTAAGTACTGATAATGTTAACCCCTGTGACCTTGAAGAAGGAATTCATGGGGCCTGGACTCCATCTTAGGCCTGTTCATGCTGATCATGTTCGGCCACCTCTCTAATGAACTCTGAACTCTGTGCTTAGTGCCCGTGGAAACGACAATAGAAGGATAAGACCCCCTCCGGACAGGGGAACCTTGAAGATCGTATCCAGGTTACTCATCGCCTAAGCGAAAACATACACTAATCACCCCTGTCTCTGGGCAGGCCGTAAATTTTTCTGTACCCATCGGAGTGTAACCTCGGGCTTATTGATTATTGGCCAATTGTTTAACTGTTTGAACACATAACACCTAAATGATGAGATTATTGTGGTTGTATTTACCTTTCCTTTGTTTATGTAAGTCTCAAGGAATTTGGGGTGGTGAGTTCGGACACGTACACATGGGGTATAAAAGATTTTCACAAACGCTGGTCGGGGTCCTTGGCTAAGAGGAGACTCTGCCTTGGGCCCGCCGGTGTAATAAACTGCACTCCATTACCTGCATTGTCCTTCTGAGTGAGTTTGTTTCCCAAAACGCGTGGCTATAACAACCTCACCATCGGCCATTCAGATACTGGCACACAAGATGATAGCAGACCCTGCAACCCCATTCCCTCATCTGGCTTTTAAAAGTGCTTTGCCAAAACCCTTCAGTGAGTTGGGGCTTTTTAGGGCATGAGCCACCTGTCTCCTTGCATGACCCTGCAGTAAACCTTTCTCTGCTCTAAACTCTGACTTTTCAGTTTGTTTGGCCTCACTGTCCATCGGCCACATGAAAATGTGTTAACCCTAGCACCTACACACCTTCACTCCTACCTAAATCCTGCCTAAATGACTTTTCTTCTATGTGCAGCTAAAATGTTTCACTTTCTAGGCAATATCATTGATATTGGTATTAGGCAATTCTCACCAATTAATTGAACGATATTCTTTAAATGAACTTTACCATAACCGGTAACTAAATGAGTATTTCTAAAATGTTCAAAAAGAGTTTGCAAAAAATTGTTATTGCCAAACTAGTCCTGAGATATTTGGAATTCTAAATAGAAAAGGCAAGAAGTCAGAGGATTCTAGGGAGAAGGAGAAAAAACAGTCCTTCATTTTCTGATCAAAAGTTGGCTTTTTTTAAATGACAGAGTAAGGGGAACCGGGTTACTACTCCAACTTAGTACACTGAAACGATTGTTTCTAGTGATGAGTAGAAATCCATGAAAGTTGAAGAAAAAGGCATTTTCACTCTTTCATAAGACATTGTGTGTCCTTGTTATTGAGTCCAAGCCCACTCTGCTCACCGCATGATAGACCAATGAATCTGAGAGACGAGGTGTCGAGGCAAGAAAGAAACTTTTATCAGGGAGCTGGCAGACCGAGAAGATGGCAGGCTAGCACCTCAAAATAACCATCTTATTGGGGTCTGGATGCAAGGTTGTTCTCTCTGATCTGAGAGAGAGAAGCAATGAGGAACTAAAGTCAAAAGGCAGAATAGAGAGGGAGATGCAGTGGGGAAGTAAAGTGAAAGAGTCTTCAGTTTTGCAAAACATCTTCAAGGGAATGGCCAGCCTTCAGAAGGGGTGTGTTAATCTCTTCTTTTCACAGGTGGACAGGGACAAACTCTCTCTCCAGAAACTGAACAAAGGCACTTTACATTCAAGCAAGGGAACAGGTCTGTCTAGTCAGCAGAGACAAAGGTCCATCTAGTCAAACCTATGATTTTTCCAGTAGTCATGTATGGATGTGACAGTTGGACTATAAAGAAAGCTGAGCGCCAAAGAATTGATGCTTTTGAACTGTGGTGTTGGAGAAGACTCTCGAGAGTCCCTTGGACTGCAAGGAGATCCAACCAGTCCATCCTAAAGGAAATCAGTCCTGGGTGTTCATTGGAAGGACTGATGTTGAAGCTGAAACTCCAATACTTTGGCCACCTGATGCGCAGAGCTGACTCATTGGAAAAGACCCTGATGCTGGGAAAGATTGAAGACAGGAGGAGAAGGGGACGATAGAGGATGAGATGGTTGGATGGCATCACTGACTCCATGGACATGAGTTTGAGTAAACTCTGGGAGTTGGTGATGGACAGGGAGGCCTGGCATGCTTCAGTCCATGGGTCGCAAAGAGTCGGACACGACTGAGCGACTGAACTGAACTGACTGAAGGGAGCAGGGTCCTCCAGACCAACCGTTGAGTATGATTATAATAATAAAAGCAAGTCATAGAAACAGTTTCCAACATGAAGTCAGAATTGGCTTCCTCCCTGCAACATCCTCTTTACTGCTCTCTCACTTAATTGTAAGTCTTGGACCTAGTGTGTTGGCTCTATTTAGAAGCTTTGCTTTTCTGATACTTGGAACTCCAGGGAAACCCATTTTAATCACTGCCACTGGTTTTACCAAGCTTAGAACATCCTCCTTGTCTCATATTTATTGATCATATCTCTCACTCCTTACCTTTATCATGCTACCTTTCAGTATGGGGGATAGTATGGTGTCCTTATTAGAAACAAGGATTTAGGGATCAGATCCCATGAGGTTTGATCTTATCCCTTACTGCCCTCAGCAGTTTCTAGCCACACGACCTTGGATTTCTAACTCAAGGTCAGTGATTCCTCCTCTTGTAATATGGTGTTCATGTATTGAGTTGGCCAAACTGTTCATTCAGGTTTTTCTGTAATTACTATTGGCCAACCAATTTTAATCTGCAGGTGACTGAATGAAGATCACACAGCAGGTTTATGGTTGAGACAATCAGGGATGAGTGCTAAAAATGACTCAAATTTATCATTAAGCCAGACTGTTTACACTGAGAAAGGCTGTTTCACTTAACTTGGTTGCTACAGCTACCAAATTATAGATAGGTAGGTAGATAGATAGAAAAATAGATAAATAGACATAGATATTGACAGACAAAATCTACATTCCACTATGGCTAATTAATTATGCTACCATCCGAGTATAGAAGTTTCTCCCGTATATATATGTGTGTGTTTGTCACATAGTTTCTGCACTTCATTCAACTTGAATTCTTCTGGGACCCTAATTAGGATATGTAGGTTACAAGTAACCTGACTAAAAATGACTTCAAACAATAGGGATTTATTATCTCACTTGATAGAACTCCATAGTTAGCCTTCTGCTGGGGTCTATAATTCAGGAATCTCAGTTGATTTCACTGCAATTATTTTGGCTTCCCCCTCATGGTTGCAAGATAGCTACCACAGCTCAAATGATCACATTGTCAGAGGACCCGTCAAAAAGTGGGAAGAAGATACTTTCTCTTTTTGCATCCTCAGCTCTTCTTCAGAGAGGAAACCTTTCACAGAAGCACAGAATTCCCCCCTTGGAAGAATTCCTCTTACTTTTTTTAAGACAAAATTGGGTCACATGTTCAACTGGAAACCAATCACTGGCAAGAGAGCAATGGGGTTACCATGCTTGGTTTAGATTGGAGCAGTATTCACCTTCCCTTGGCATGTTGCTACTATCCTGAACAAAGTCAGAGTTCTGTTAGCAAGGTGGCAGGGGAGCACGGCTGTTGGATAGGTAATAACCAGCAGTGCCATGGAGATGCAGACACTGGTATCTGGCAACAGATTTCTGCCTGATGTAACCTTACACAAAGATCAACCTTCCCTGTGACTTAATACTGAAAAGGAAAGCCCAAGAGATTTGCTAAAAAGTGATGTTGATTATGGACCACTATTTCATGTTTTTTCTTTTTGATATATAAGTGAAATTTTATATACAAAAACCACATAGGCTGAAGCTAAAGTTGGGAAGGAGGGTAATTTGGAGTATTAACAATTCATAGAACTTTTCAAGTTTGAAAGGAACATTAGAAAATATTTATATTTACATTTCAGAATCCTCTGTATAGTGTGTTTTCAATAGAACATCCATGTTGAATAATTGTTTCCCTCTTCTTGAAAGTGAAAGTGTTACTCACTCAGTTGTCTCTGACTCTTTGTGACCCCATGGACTGCAGCCCACCAGGCTCCTCTGTCCATGGGATTTTCCAGGAAAGAATGCTGGAGTGAGTTGCCATTCCCTTCTACAGGGCATCGTCACGATCCAGGGATCGAACCTGGGTCTCCAGCATTGCAGGCGGATTCTTTATGGTCTGAGCCACTGGGGCATCTTCACCCCTCTTTTTGAACCCTTCCAATGATGAGTGTCTCACAGCTTCCTCATGGAGTCCAGTGCTCTTTTAAACAAGACTATTAAATAGTTCAAGTCTATGCTGAGCCCCAAATCTATCTTCAACCATTCATCCTAGTAGTTGAATGTAGGACTATATGGAACTGATCTAATCTCTCTTCTAAGTTCTAGACATCCAGACATTGCTCAATCTGTCTTCCATGTAACAACCCTGCAAATATTTGAAGAAAGCTATTGGGTACTTTTTTACTGTGTACTTTTATGTCTTTTCTTCTTGAAGTCATTCATCCGCAGATCCTGCAGTTTCATAGTCCATCACCATCCTGGTTCCTTGCTTGTAGCTTTTGCTCATCTTTTTTTAAATTTTTGGTATGTATTTATTTATTTTATTTTTTGCTGCATTGGGTCTTAGTTGTGGGAGGCAGGACTCTCTAGTTGAGGTGCTCAGACTCAGTAGTTGCAGTGCTCAGGCTTAGTTGCCCCACGGAACGTGGGATCTTAATTCCCCAACCAGGGATTGAATCCGCCTGCATTGGAAAGTGTATTCTTAATCACTGGACCACCAGGAGGTCCCAGCCTTTGGTCATCTAAAGGGGGCAGCCAAAGAAGAATGACAAGTGCAGATACTAAATGTCTAGTAAGGGAGTCCAAGCAGGCAGTACTTCTATATTTAAAGTGTGGACTTAAATAGGTTTTTAGTATACGTACATGCTCAGTCATTTCAGAAATATCTGACTCTTTGCAACCCTGTGGACTATAGTAGCCAGGCCTGTGCATGGGATTCTCCAAGCAAGAATACTGGAGTGGGTTGCCATGCCCTCCTACAGGGGATCTTCCCGATCCAGGGATCGAACACTTGTCTCTTATGTTTCTCGCATTGGCAGGCAGATTCTGTACCACTGAGCCACCAGGGAAGCCCAGGTTTTTAGTATACCTAAGTCTTTCTTTTTTTACGTGCAAATATTCAGTCTATCACCTATATCCTGTAAAGTGAAAGTCACTCAGTCGTGTCCGACTCTTTGTGACACCATGGATTTTACAGTCCATGGAATTCTCCAGGCCAGAATACTGGAGTGGGTAGCTTTTCCCTTCTCTAGGGGATCTTCCCAACCCAGGGATCGAACCCAGGTCAACCGCATTGCAGGTGAATTGTTTTACCAGCTGAGCCACAAGGGAAGCCCATATCCTGTAAAGGCACTGTTTTTATTATTTATGAGATTTCTAAGGGAAGAGTGTAATTTGAGGAAAGGATGTTAAATTGGTTCACTTAAATTCACATCAGATTGAGATCTTTCTTCTTAAAAATCTTATGCCTTTTGGGACTTCCCTGGTGGCACAGTGGATAAGAATCTACCTGCCAAGGCAGGGGACATGAGTTTGATGCCTGATCCAGGAAGATTCCACAGGCTGCTGAGCAAATAAAGCCTGTGTGTCACAACTACCAAGCCTGCACACTAAAACCTATAAGCCGCAACTACTGAAGCCCACACGCCTAGACCCCATACTCCACAACAAGAGAAGCCACTGCAATGAGAAGCCCGTGCACTGTGACGAAGAGTAGGCCCCGCTCTCTGTAACTAGAGAAAGTCCGGGAGTAGCAACAAAGACCTAGCATAGCCAAAAATAAAAATTAATTAATTAATTAAAAGAAAAAATCTTATGCCTTTTTAAGTGCAGCTGAGATGTTGTAACTGTTGAAGTTCTGTAAGAAAAGGGGCTTTCAGAATTTGTTGAGACTGGGGATCTCAATCCCGACTGTATAGTATCATCTGGCAAGTGGAAAACAAAACAAATATCACAAACAAAACCCTTGATATTCAGGTCCACTCTAGACCAATTTTATCAGAACCTCTGCAGGTGGGCCTGGGCATCAGCATTTTTTTTGAAAACTCCCCAGATCATTCTTACGAATAGCCAGGATTGAAAATAATTGCTCTGTAGTGACACAAGCCCAGAAGTTGTGGATACATTAAGAAATGGTCCTCTAATTTTAAAATTATAGCCTAGTATCTTAGAAACAAGATAGTCTTCTCAGGTTTAGATGTCTTTCCAAATTTTGTATATATTTTGGACCAAAGTTATAAACTCCTTACATTTATTCATGTACAGTCTTTCTCCCTTATCCATGAGGGATATGTTCCAAGACCCCCAGTGGATGCCTGAAACTGCACATTGAGCTGATCTCTCTGTATATTAATACTATGATTTTCCTATGCTAACAGGATGGGTAGCATATACAGGGTGGTAAGCCAGACAAAGGGATGAATCACTGGCCAGGAGTGAGTGGACCACAGGAAGTTTCATCACACTGCTAGATGGCACTCAATTTAAAAGTTATGAATTGCTTATTTCTGGGATTTTCCATTTAATATTTTTGGGCCATGGTTGACTGTGAGTAACTGAAACCATGAAAAGAGAAGCCAAAGATAAGGGGGAGGGTGGGATTTTGTAAATATATAATCCCCTTTCCCCTCTAATATAACTACTAACATTTTTGCATTTTTTCTTACAGTTTTCCATGAATCTCTTTTTTATAGCTTGAATCATATTGATTTTAAGCCAAAATATTTTCAAGTACTATTATCTATTCTCTATACTTATCATTTTAATGAATGCATAATATCCTAATAAAAGGATGTATCATGTTTTCTTTACCCATTTCCCTGTTGCCAGACATTTAGGATGGCTGTTTTAGGTATTCCTATATGGAGTACTTTCATCCATATAACGTTTACTATATTTTAAAAAAATTCCTAAGCATAACTCCCAGAAGTGGAATTAATTAGTCAAAAGGTATAAATATTTTATTGCATATTTTATAAGTGCTTTCCAAGAGAGCTCTAAAATTTTCAGTAAAATTTTTTACATATGATAATACTGGTTCTGCACACTGAAGCCAACATTAGGACTTGCTGAATTTTTTACAACTTTCTTCTCAAATTGCCTTTCCTTGATCATTCACATGATTAAATGTGTACTTATAAATATTTTCCCACTCTATTTTCTTTTTTATATTGGAGTAAAGGGACAGGACCAAGGGGGAAATAATAATGTTTTGAAAGTGAAAGTCACTCAGTCGTGTCTGACTCTTTGTCACCCCATGGACTGTATAGTCCAGAATTCTCCAGGCCAGAATACTGGAGTGGGTAGCCTTTCCATTCTCCAGGTTATCTTCCCAACCCAGGGATTGAACCCAGGTCTCCTGCATTGCAGGCAGATTCTTTACCAACTGAGCCACCAGGGAAGCCCAAGTATACTGGAGTGGGTAACCATTCCTTTCTCCAGGGGATCTTCCCATCCCAGAAATCGAACCCAGGTCTCCTCTATTGCAGGTGGATTCTTTACCAGCTGAGCTACCAGGGAAGCCCAAGTGCCCATGAATAGCCCAATAATAATGATCTGAAGATTATTACCACTAGAGTTCTGTGCTCCTGAAGATTTATATTAGAATGTGTGTGTGCCTGCATGTGTGTATGTCTGTGTGTGTGTGTTAGTTACTCAGTTGTGTCCAACTATGTGACTCCATGGACTATACCCCACCAGGCTCCTTTGTCCATGGAATTCTCCAGGCAAGAATACCAGAATGGGTTGCCATTCTCTTCTCCAGGGGATCTTCCCAACCCAGGAATCGAACCCATGTCTCCCGCATAAAAGGCAGATTCTTTACTGTCTGAGCCACCAGGGAAGCCCTTATATTAGTATACACAAAACTAACTAAATAAATAGAGACTTACCTGGGCCAAGGGAAACCAGACTTGCAGGACCAAAAGCCCTCACTTCCTTGAGATAAGGGTGAGGAGGGGGAGGGAAGGGGAGTAGGGAATTACCTTTCATTCTCTATTTTGAAAATATCAGCAAAATAAAAAATATGACATGACAAATTTTGCAATCAGGTTAGATACACTATCCCACAAAGAAAAAAAAAAAAACCCTGGAAATAATATAAATTCTAAGAACACACTATTGTCTATTTTATGTGGATCTTTTCAATCCTGCATACCTTTATGTACATAAGTATTCACAATATTTTTTTAAGAATATTTATTTATTTGGCCGCACTGGGTCTTAGTTGTGACACACAGGATCTTTGATCTTCATTGTGGCAAGTGGGGACTTTTACTTATGGCAGGCAAACTTTTAGTTGTGGAATGTGGGATCTAGTTACAGACTAGATAGGTACTCCTAGACAGGTACTCCTTTTACTTCCACTTTGGGGGACCAAAATCATATTTATGGGAATCATGTCCACTATTTAGATGTGGACTTCAGATACCTCACATTATATATAAGCCCAAAGATTTCCCAATGCACCATGTAGAAAAGGGTAAAAACAAATGTCAGATGGAGTCAGAAGATCCTTCTGTCATTGGGCTTGATCTATGATTTAGCTTAGGAGAGAAAATAAATTTTTGGTTCATGTATGCAAGTCAGCTCAAGTATGAAACTGCTGTTATTATGATTATCCACTTCAAACTTTCTTCCAAATATGCAGACTTATCTGAAATGTATCCCATCAACACCTGCAAAGTGAAAGTGAATCTCATAGTCAACTTTTCAGGGATGGTAGTTAGACCTTGGGCATTGAAACTGACTACACTTGGAAGCTTTCTATTTGCAGTACAGGTTCACTGTATTACTGCTCAATTCTTTTTAATCATGCTCTCTGAGCACTTCTCAGTGGATTTGAATGGAGGCGTGTTTTATTTATTCATTTAGCAATGATGGGACTATCAGAATGCCAATTCCAAGGCTCACTCTATATGTACCTTCTTAGATGGTTTTGTTTTGGTATCTGTGGATTTCTAATTCTTTCATTATTTTGTAACCCCTGATGATTCTTAGCTGACTACTCAGCCAATTCCTGTTCTCTAGTTTTGATTGATGCCAGATTACTTAGCTCAAATTACCCCGATCAGACATGAGTGGACCTAGATTTCATAGTTCATGGGATCCTAGTCCCAGTCCCAGAGTTTGCCTCAATAGTGTGATCTCTGAATGACAAAGTTCCTCTCTGACACCCTCAAATGCGTCTTCTTCTCCTTATTGTCTGTGTATATAGTCCTCACTGATAGATGCTGCAAAGAAAACTTCCTGGGAATTTCTGTGGCCATTCTATTTGACTGTGGTAAAATTTATTAGATCTTTATGCAATTTAGGGAGAGGGATGCACAATCTAAAAGCTTGAAGGAGCATTTTGACAACAGCTGAAAGAAATCATAGTTACTCTGTACTGGCAACGGTTTTATTGTTCACAAGTTCTATGAACTGTCTTTCTACCATAGGTTAATTGTTACAAAAGACTGAATATCACTAATTTAGTTTCACTGTTTCTCTTCATTCTGAGGTGGTGACCTTCCTTCTTTTACCGAGAAAAGAGGAGCAATCAGAAGAGAATTTACATATCCTCCCACTGCCAAATCCACTAACCCCACTACATTATACACAAACACAGTGCCTCATCCTTTTTTCCTATGTAACAGCAACCTTTCCACCTTAGTCCGGGATCCCTATCCAAGGATTTTCAATAGCATCCCTCTCTACTGCATCATTGTATGCTGATGAGAATGATCTGTGACAAACAGAAAAAAGAAACGTGCTGTAAAAGGTCTCCATTAAAAAGGAAACCCTTCTTATGCTGGGAAACCATCCTCCCCACTCCTCCACCACCAAAGTTGTTATCTGTTGCCATGAAAACAATAGGGATTATCTCACAGTTCCTGTGGATCAGGAAGTTGGGAGCAAATGAGTTGGTGGCTTTAGCTCAGGTTCTCTCAGGAGGCTGTCATCAAGCTGTCGGCCAAGGCTATAGTCCCAAGTCTCCTGGAGCTGAAAGGTTCTCCTTCATGCTTAGTCACCAAGTTGCTGGTCGGCTTCAGTTTCTCTTGGGTATTTGGACTGAGGTCCTCAGCTCCTGTCCACACCACCTTGTCCTCTCCATCGAGTTGGAATGGCAGCTTGCCTCCCCGGGCACCAGTGTTCAGAGAGAAAAAGAGAGAAGCTACAGCCTTGATGTAAATTAATCTCCCAGAAGTGACACCCCATAACTTCTGCCGCATTCTATTCTTAGAAGTGAGTCACTAAATTCAGCAGAACTCCAGGGGAGAGAATTACACTGGGGTGTGGGTACCAAGAGTCAGGGAATCATGGGAGAACAGTTTAGATCCGATTACCATACTCCCCTAGATACTCCCATAATCCTCTGCTTCCCTTTCTAGCTCAACTCTTTTTTTTTTTAATAAATTTATTTATTTTAATTTGGGGCTAATTACTTTACAATATTGTAGTGGTTTTTGCCATACATTGACATGAATCAGCCCTGGGTTTACATGTGTTCCCCATCCTGAACCCCCCTCCCACCTCCCTCCCCATCCCATCCCTCTGGGTCATCCCATTGCCCCAGCCCTGAGCATTTGTCTCATGCATCGAACATGGAATGGTGTTCTGTTTCACATATGATAATATACATGTTTCAGTGCTATTCTCCCAGAACGTCCCACCCTCACCTTCTCCCTCAGAGTCCATAAGACTGTTCTATGCATCTGTGTCTCTTATTCTGTCTCGCATATAGGGTTATCGTTACCATCTTTCAAATTCCATACATATGCATTAGTATACTGTATTGGTGTTTTTTTTTCTGGCTTACTTCACTCTGTATCATGGGCTCCAGTTTCATCCATCTCAATAGAACTGATTCAAATGTATTCTTTTTAATGGCTGAGTAATATTCCATTGTGTATATGTACCACAGCTTCCTTATCCATTCGTCTGCTGATGGACATCTAGGGTGCTTCCATGTCCTGGCTATTGTAAACAGTGCTGCGATGAACATTGGGGTGCACGCGTCTCTTTCAATTCTGGTTTCCTCGGTGTGAATGCCCAGCAGTGGGATTGCTGGGTCATATGGCAGTTCTATTCCCAGTTTTTTAAGGAATCTCCACACTGTTCTCCATAGTGGCTGTACTAGTTTGCGTTCCCACCAACAGTGTAAGAGGGTTCCCTTTTCTCCACACCCTCTCCAGCATTTATTGCTTGTGGACTTTTGGATAGCAGCCATTCTGACTGGCGTGAAATGGTACCTCATTGTGGTTTTGATTTGCATTTCTCTAATAATGAGTGATGTTGTCTAGCTCAACTCTTCAAAAGAGTAGCCTATACTTACTATCTTCATTTTCTCACCTCCAATACCAGTTTGGTTTTTACTCCCATCCACCCCATTGAAACAACTTTCACCTTGATTCATCAACAATATTTGGCCCAGTTCATCACTGTCTTCTTCTTGAAACAGTCTCTTCACTTAACTTTTAGGATTGTCTAGTCCCTTGGTTCTCCTGATACCCTACTGGTTTTCCATGTCAGCCTCCTTTGTTAGTTTTCCCTCATCTTTTATCCAATCTTTAAATCCTATCTCATCTTGGGAAGGAAATCCAAAAAAAGAGGGTATAAATGTATACATATAGCTGATGCACTTTGCTATACAGTAAAAACTA
The DNA here is from genome assembly GCF_054371585.1 of Giraffa tippelskirchi. Taxonomy (NCBI): domain Eukaryota; kingdom Metazoa; phylum Chordata; class Mammalia; order Artiodactyla; family Giraffidae; genus Giraffa; species Giraffa tippelskirchi. Next base: position 15,378,657 of record NC_137289.1, on the reverse strand, counting down.
ACAAAACATTCCAAAGCAACTATACTTCAATAAAAATTAATTTTAAAAATTCTCTCTCATCTTGGAGCTTCCCAGGTGGTGCTAATGGTAAAGAACCCACCTGCCAATGCAGGAAACACAAAAGACGCAGGTTCAATCCCTGGGTCAGGAAGATCCTTTGGAGGAAGACATGTCAACCCACTCCAGTATTCTTGCCTAGAGAGTCTCATGGACAGAAAAGCCTGGTGGGCTACAGCCCATAGGGTCACAAAGAGTTGGACACGACTGAAGCAACTTAGCACAGATACACATGCATCACATCTAGATTTCATCCAGATTTACATCTCATAAGCATCTAAATCTTAAAATGTCCCAATCAAGACCCTTGATTTCTACCCACAAAATTAATATCCCCAGTGTTTCCCATCTTATTGAAGAGCACATCCATCAGCCAGATTGTGTAAGTAAAGATCTTAAGTGCATTCGTGGCTTATCTCCTTCTCTTCAGACCCAGAATCAATGTTTCAGCAAGTTCAGTGCACTCCACCTTCAAATACATCTCAAACTCAAACCCTGCTCTTACCATTAGCATTTTGGTGCTACTCACCAAAACTTGAGATGAACCTAAAGAGGTGTTTAAAGGGACGTTATAGCTGTACATTTCAAATGCGTATCTCTTTATGGATGTTCTCTATCTGGTGATACATAGGTCTCCTGGTGTGCTTTATTCTTTGTCCACACTTTCCTTTAGCTCTTGAGCATACTGAAGACAGTTGATTTAAACTCTGCCTAAGTGCAACAACTATGTTTCTTCAGGGATAGTTTCTATTGACGACTTCTCTTGCCATTTGTGGGCTATACTTTTTCCTTCTTTGCATGGCTCACACTTCTTTTGTTCAAAATTGGGCATTTTACATAATATAATGTGTCAAAGCTGGAAATCAAAGTCCTCCTCCTTTTCCTTAGGGATTGCTCTTTCTGCTACTGTTGTTTGCTGGTTTAGTCACCTTCTGAAACTAATTCTCTAAAGTCTGTGCGTATTATAAGGAAATCATTTATTGTGTGTGATCACTCTGCTCAGTTAGAGAGTCTGATAGTTGGACTAATGGTTAGACAAAGCATTTCCTAAATGCTTGGAACAAAATGTTTCCTAGTGTTTCCTGGAGGGCTTTGTTCTCATGCTTGGGCATGCCTTCCACACTTCAATACATACTGGGTTGACCCAAAAGTTCATCTGGGTTTTTCCATAAGATGCGACAGAAAAATCCGAACCAACTTTCTGGCCAACTCAATAGTTTCCAACTCGAGTCTTTATTTTCTTCTTGCAAAGAGCCTTAAGTTCAGCTCACGGTGAGAGCTTAGGACCTTCTCAGGTCTTCCTTGAACGTTCACAAAGCCCTGGGGATGCACACACCCCTATAAGTGTGCTTAGTCTTCCAGATTTCCAGAAATACATCAGAGCTTTCCGAAGCCCTCTATGTACAACACACGTCCAAGACTTCCTTTTAAGCATTTTGATTAGCCTCTGGTTTGCCCCAGCTGTTTATCTGCCCCATCAAACAGCTATAATTTTTAACAACTGCTGCAATTGTTTTCATTAAAGATCTTCAAGAAAAAGGTAGTTAGCACTGGGTTCATTTTGAGTCAGGTTGGATAAAGACAAGCTTTGGGAATGTTATCTACTAGGGAGACACCAGGTAAAGTATTGTGAATGGCCTTTCACAGAGGTCCAATGTCATTCTGTCCCCTCCAATGGCTGCCAGGCGTGTTCAGCTTCTGTAGAGGAGGGAAAAGGAGCTTGGGAAAAGGGGAAATTGAAATGCTGTAAAGCTCCCTGTCCTTACCAAGACTCAACTATTTTTCTTGAATAGATGTTCCCAGATTGTTCTGAGCCTTTGGTTAATTTTCAGAGTTCTGAAACAGTTGATTCTGTCAATGACAATCTTTTCATTGATTTTATGGAGGAGAGGGTTTATGAAGTTTCTTATTCCATCATTCCCACTGATGTCACCTAATTGCTGTTATTTTGACTAGAATGTTCCTTCTCTGAAACTTTGCATTGTTGGCAACCTCAGTTCAGTCAGGTCTTATTCTAGATTGTGTTATTCGTGATGTCTACCTAAGGAAAGCTAAGAAAATGTTCAAGTACTTACTCATATGGAAAAATAAGCAGCAAAACCTAGCCCATTATTCATTTATTTATGTTTGGGTATGCTAGGTCTTTGTTGCTGCCCTCAGGCTTTCTCTAGTTGTGGTGAGCAGGAACTACTTTCTAGTTGTGGTGTGCAGGGCTCTCTTGTGGAGCTCCAGCTCTAGGGTGTGTGGGCTTCGGTAGTTGCAGCACACAGGCTTAGTTGCTCCATGGTGTTATAGCCGAACGCTCCAGGAAACAAACTCACTCAGAAGGACAGCATGGATAGTGGAGTGCAGTTTATTTCACTGGCAGGTCTGAGGCAGAGTTTCCTCTTTAGCCAGGAACCCCAACGGACTTTTGTGAAAACCTTATATACCTTAAGTGTACTGTTCAAGCCCACATCCTCAAATTCCTTAAACCCAGCCTGGAAAGAGTTAAAGGGAGATACAATCAGATTACAGCCATGATTCCTAATCAGAAGGGTCAGCTGGTGATACATTGTAGCCTATACCAATGGGTGCCATAAAGATTATAAAGATGATATACTACATAGGAGATTATTACATTCTTTTTGGCGATGGGAAATCTCGGTGTGGAATCTGGTGTTTATCAGTCCGGGAGGCCAATTTGGCTGTAGGTATGTTATCCGTTTGGCTACCAGGCACATAGTCCAAAGTTCACTGAAAGTGCAAGATGGAGTTTCCTTCTTTTTCAAGATGGAGTCAGCTCAGCCTGTTCCTTTCCTCTCTCAATGGTATGTGGAATCTTCCCAGACCAGGGATTGAACTTGTGTCCCCTGCATTGGCAGGCGAATTCTGAACTACTAGGCCACCAGGGAAGCCCCTAGTCCATTATTTATGGCTCAATTTCCTAGGAAAATTTTCAAGCTATAATACTTAGGGTGAAAACAAGCATGTGGTTAAAATGTAATACAGAGAGTATTTATCCAACTGTCCACATGCTTTCTGAAGATTGCAAGTTCTTCTTGCTCCAAAATTTAACAGAACCAACTGCAATAGCTCTGGATTGAAAATACACACCTGTAAAGTCTGTAGCTCCCCAGTCACTGGCCAAAACAGTAAAGCTCATATTCTTATCTTGCAAAAATACACTCACTATAGCCTCTCACTAATGATTTTCCCATTGCAGTTCCTCTCCTTTCTAATATTTTATTCCTATTCATTTTTCTGCCTCATTCCTCTCTATTTTTCATTAACTTTCATTTCTTTCAAGTCCTTCCTCATTTTCCTCTGTTACTCAAAACAGATCAGCTTTTATTTTTCTTAACAATGTATCAGTTTTTTTCTCTCTTTTATTTCCACGTTAATTATAATGTCACTTGAAAATAATGATTTACTCATCCTTTCTTTCAACACATTTATTCAGTACCTACTCTGGGCCAGACATTGTTCCTCACACTGGGGATATGTCCCCAGCTACAAAACAAGACAGACGATAACTCTACCCTCATAGCAGAAAAAAGATAATGATCGAACCAAACCTTCTATAATATATGAGGTGGCGATAAGCGTTATGAAGAAAAATCAGCAGGGAAAGAGGATATTGAGTGGTGACGATAAAGAGAGGTTGCAATTTTAAGTAGGGTGGTTTAGAAAGGATGTTCTGATAAAGTGACTTTGAGAAGAGACTGGAAAGAAGGTAGAGAGTCGACCATGCAAAGCTCTTGATCTGGGTAAACAATGTTCTAGATAGAACAGCATGTGAAAAGTGCAGCTCTAAATTAGAAATGAGTCTGAAAACTAAGGAGGCCAGTGTACCTGGAGCAGAGTGAACAAGAGGGAGAGAATTAGGAGACGAGATCGGAGAAGTAGAAAGGATGGTAGAATGTGTAGAACCTTGTAGACCTTTGGTTTTATCAAAGTATTTAACAGATTTCAGAAGTCATACATTCCATTTTGGGGGCTATTCATTTACTTTAAAGTATTTATTTGTTTGGAAAATACCCTGATGCTGGGAAAGATTGAGGGCAGGAGGAGAAGGGGGCGACAGAGGATGAGATGGTTGCATGGCATCACTGACTCAATGGACATGAGTTTGACCAAGCTCCTGAAGATGGAGAAGGTCAGGAAAGCCTGGCATCCATGGGGTCACAAAGTGTCAGACACGACTGAGCAACTGAACAACAGCAACAGTTTATTTATTTGACTGTGCTGTGCCATAGAAGTGGCACACAGGATCTTTTAGGTGCAGCACTAGGGCTTCCCTGGTGGCTCAGATGGTAAAGGGTCTGCCTGCAATACAGGAGACCTGGGTTTGATTCCTGGGTCGGGAAGATTCCCCTGGAGAAAGAAATGGCAACCCACTCCGGTATTCTGGCATGGAAAATCCCATGGACGGAGGAGCCTGGTAGGCTACAGTCCATGGGGTTGCAAAGACTTGGACACAACTGAGTGACTTCACTTTCTATCTTTCTTTCTGTGTGGTCTAGTTTCCTTACCAGGGATGGAACTCTGGCCCCCTACTTTGGGAGTCCAGAGTCTTGGCCACTGGACTACCAGGGAAGCCCAGGGGCTATTAATTTTGATGTATATTACCTTGGCTGATGAACAGAAAGGATATTTTTGTCACTTTTAAAATTGATGCCAAAGCTCAGAAATTTTATCTGTAATATGCCCAGTCACGTCCAACTTTACGACACTATGGACTGTAGCCTGCCAGGCTCCTCTGTCCATGAGATATCTCCAGATAAGAATACTGGAGTGGATTGCCATTCTCTTCTCCAGAGGATCTTCCCAGCCCAGAGATCAAACCCACATCTCCTGCTCTGCAGGCAGATTCTTTACCATTTGAGCTACAGGGAAGATGACAATAATAACTTACCTGAGTTGATAATATTTGACTTAAAACATTACCTTCAAAACAAGGTCTGACATTTCCCCAAATCCATTCTATAAATGTGGAATACCAATCATTATTACATGAAAAAAGGAAATGCTATGGCCAAATAAATTTGGGGAGCTATGGATTTAAAATTTTGTGGCTTCTTTGCCACACAAATTCTCAAAATTTAAAAATATATCAAATGTGCTTTACTGAACCACCAAAACAGACACATACCTGCAGCATTTCGTAAAATTATTTGATCAAAGAAACATAACACCCCCAAAAAAAAACTTTTCTTGGAACTTGCTGAAGCAAAAAGTATTTTGGAAAGTTTTCTTCCAATCATGCTCTGTTATCTTCCATTAGCCTCAGATGACTGATTTTTCTTCCTCTGCAAATTCACTTTTTTTTCCTACATTTGTTTTCTCGATCATAAAAATAAAAAGTTTTGCCCAATTTTTCTCCATATCTTTATTAATTTTTCTTAGAAAGTTTTCTCGGTGTGCAGATCCAGATTTTCCCTTCTTCAGAAATATTTTCCTTCTTATATCTTGCTTATTTTGGTTTCTTATCTTGTTCTGGTTCCTTGTATAAAAGCATGAATGTTCTGCATTTGCCTGATCCTTCATACCCACCCTTCCTTTCCTTTTTATAATCATCTTTTTAACTGGCAGAACCTCAATATCATTGTAGTGTTCTGATCTTTGTCAGTTCTTCTAAAGATTTTAATTTCTTTTGGTGAATTATAATTTTCCTTATATGTTTCCATTATTCTAAATTCTTTTGATTTTTTCATTCTCTTGGCCAAAAACTTTCTGTAACTTTCCTTTTTCCTACTCTCAGATTTAATTTCTTATTTTATACTGTCCATTTCTAATAGTACCCATTAAAAATGTTACCTAAAATTTATTTTTCTTTCCTTCCATAAATTATTTTTAAAAGTACGTCCTTTCTCTTGAAAGAGGAGAGGTCATCAATGATGACTATTTCCCCATTTCCAAAGTGTGACCGAAACACTGACATGACATTCCAAAGAAATTTATAATACCCTTTACCTTGCGTTCCTTCCCAGATTTCCTTCCAACTGAGTATGGTCATGTGACACAGTTTCCAGCCAATGAAATACAAACAAATGTGGGGAGGGAGAGGAATAAGGCCTGCTGAAAACTTTTTATATGGAGCATACTAAGTTGGCATGACCCATTGACACTTTGTATCTTCCTGCCTGAAATTTGAATGTGAGGCTTGGAGATCAAATAGCCACCTTGCAACCAGGAGGGGGAAAGTCCCACACTAAGAAGATAGAAAAAGCTCAGATTTTGATGACATTCCTGAGTACGTCACTGAAATAAACTCATCTTTTTAGACACTGCTTGTCTGTTTTCTCATACACACAGACAAATGTGAGTGGATTTTCCTTTAGCACATTTACTTTTTACCAGTTTGCTATTCAAGAGGACAGGCTGATATGTGTTTAAAAAACTGTGTGGTGGAGGAGTGTGGAGAAGGAGTTGGTGCTTTGGCAAGTCCCAGAAAAGAGATTTTCATCTCCCTGTGATATCTCCCTTCTCTTTGGTAAAGCCATTGAGCAATGGGACAGCTTTATATACTTAGATATCTTTTAACCTAGCCTCCATTCCAGTACTTTGATGGCTTTGTCTGGCCTTCTTCCCAGGGCTGTTGTCAGAAATGCAGCCATCTGTGCAGCTGGCTATCTATCTGTTCCTGGTAGCTCTGTGCCTCCCGGAGCTTTCCAGGGTATTTGTCTGTTGATATTCTAGCTCTTTGTTGGCAAAGGGAGCTTAAGGAGGCTTGTTTCTCATCTTCCCTGTTTCGTTCTTGCCTGCAGCCCTTGCCTTTCCAAATGAGGTGGTGGTTGTGATACCGAGCAGGACCTTGTGGGGCTCCTGGGCCCAAAAGCCTTTCTTTCCAACCTGTGCACACTCCTCCCCTCCCATTTCTTGATTACAGGAAATAGGTTTCATTCAGTTTCTATAACTTTCCCTGATAGTTCCCATGGGCAGGTTCAAATAGTTGCTAATTAGGGAAAATCCACTCACATTTGTCTGAGTGTATGAGAAAACAGACAAGCAGTGTCTAAAAAGATGAGTTTATTTCAGTGATGTACTCAAGGATATCATCAAAATCTGAGCTTTTTCTATCTTCTTAGTGTGACTCTCCCCTTCCTGGTTGCAAGGTGGCTATTTGATCTTCAAGTCTCATATCCATATTTCAGGAAGGAAGATACAAAGTGTCAATGGGTCATGACAAAATGTGGTCCACTGGAGAAGGGAATGGCAAACCACTTCAGTATTCTTGCCTTGAGAACCCCATGAACAGTATGAAAAGGCAAAAAGAGAGGACACTGAAAGAGGAACTCCCCAGGTCGGTAGGTGCCCAATATGCTACTGGAGATCAGTGGAGAAATAGCTCAAGAGAAAATGAAGAGACAGAGCCAAAGCAAAAACAACACCCAGTTGTGGATGTGACTGGTGATGGAAACAAGGTCTGATGCTATAAAGAGCAATATTGCATAGGAACCTGGAATGTTAGGTCCATGAATCAAGGCAAACTGTAAGTGGTCAAACAGGAGATGGCAAGAGTGAACATTGACATTTTAGGAATCAGCAAACTAAACTGGACTGCAATGGGTGAATTTAACTCAGATGATCATTGTATCTACTACTGTGGGCAAGAATCCCTTAGAGGAAATGGAGTAGCCATCATAGTAAACAAAAGACTCCAAAATGCAGTACTTGGAGACAATCTCAAAAATGACAGAATGATCTCTGTTTGTTTCCAAGGCAAAGCACTCAATATCACAGTAATCCAAGTCTACGCCCCAACCAGCAACACTGAAGAATCTGAAGTTGAATGGTTCTGTGAAGACCTACAGACCTTTTAGAACTAACACCCAAGAAAGATTTCCTTTTCATTATAGGGGACTGGAATGCAAAAGTAGGAAGTCAAGAAAAACCTGGAGGAACAGGCAAATTTGGCCTTGGAGTACAGAAGGAAGCAGGTCAAAGGCTAATAGAGCTTTGCCAAGAGAATGCACTGGTCATAGCAAACACCCTCTTCCAATAACACAAGAGAAGACTCTACACATGGACATCACCAGATGGTCAACACCGAAATCAGACTGATTATATTCTTTGCAGCCAAAGATGGAGAAGCTCTATACAGTCAGCAAAAATAAGACTGGGAGCTGACTGTGGCTCAGATCATGAACTCTTTATTGCCAAATTCAGATTTCATTGAAGAAAGTAGGGAAAACCACTAGACCATTCAGGTATGACCTAAATCAAATCCCATAAAATTATGCAGTGGAAGTGAGAAATAGATTTAAAGGACTAGATCTGATAGACAGAATGCCTGGTGAACTATGGACGGAGGTTTGTGACATTGTACAGGAGACAGGGATCAAGACCATCCCCAAGAAAAAGAAATACAAAAAAGCAAAATGGCTATCTGAGGAGGCCTTACAAATAGCTCTGAAAAGAAGAGAAGCGAAAAGCAAAGGAGAAAAGGAAAGATATACTCATTTGAATGCAGAGTTCCAAAGAAGAGCAAGGAGAGATAAGAAAGCCTTCCTCAGTGATCAATGCAAAGAAATAGATGAAAACAATAGAATGGGAAAGACTAGAGATCTCTTCAAGAAAATTAGAGATACCAGTGGAACATTTCATGCAACGATGGGCACAATAAAGGACAGAAATGTATGGACCTAACAGAAGCAGAAGCTATTAAGAAGAGGTGGCAAGAATACACAGAAGAACTATACAAAAAAGATCTTCACGACCCAGATAATCATGATGGTGTGATCACTAACCTAGAGCCAGACATCCTGGAATGTGAAGTCAAGTGGGCCTTAGGAAGCATCACTACAAACAAAGCTATTGGAGGTGATGGAATTCCAGTTGAGCTATTTCAAATCCTGAAAGATGATGCTGTGAAAGTGCTGCACTCAATATGCCAGCAAATTTGGAAAACTCAGCAGTGGCCACAGGACTCAAAAAGGTCAGTTTTCATTCCAATCCCAAAGAAAGGCAATACTAAAGAATGCTCAAACTACCACACAATTGCATTCATCTCACAAGCTAGTGAAGTAATGCTCAAAATTCTCCAAGCCAGGCTTCAACAATATGTGAACTGTGAAATTCCAGATGTTCAAGCTGGATTTAGAAAAGGCAGAGGAACCAGAGATCAAATTGCCAACATCTGCTGTATCCTTGAAAAAGCAAGAGAGTTTCAGAAAAACATCTATTTCTGCTTCATCGACTATGCCAAAGCCTTTGACTGTATGGATTACGACAAACTGTGGAAAATTCTTAAAGAGATGGGAAGAGCAGATGACCTGACCTCCCTCTTGAGAAACCTGTATGCAGGTCAGGAAGCAACAGTTAGAACTGGACGTGGAACAACAGACTGGTTCCAAATAGGAAAAGGAGTATGTCAAGGCTGTATATTGTCACCCTGCTTATTTAACTTATATGCAGAGTACATCATGAGAAACGCTGGGCTGGAAGAAGCACAAGTTGGAATCAAGATTGCCAGGAGAAATATCAATAATATTGAGAAATATCAATAATCTCAGATATGCAGATGATACCACCCTTATGGCAGAAAGCAAAGAAGGACTTTGCAAAGAGCCTCTTGATGAAAGTGAAAGATTAGAGTGAAAAAGTTGGCTTAAAACTCAACATTCAGAAAACTAAGATCATGGCATCTGGTCCCATCACTTCATGGCAAATAGATGGAGAAACAGTGGAAACAGTCGCAGACTTTATTTTTTTTGTGCTCCAAAATCCCTTCAGATGGTGACTGCAGCCATGAAATTAAAAGATGCTTACTCCTTGGAAGAAGTTATGACCAACCTACACAGCAAATTAAAAAGCAAAAACATTACTTTGCCAACAAAGCTCCATCTTGTCAAGGCTATGGTTTTTCCATTAGTCATGTATGGATGTGAGAGTTGGACTATGAAGAAAGCTGAGCACCGAAGAAATGATGCCTTTGAACTGTGGTGTTTGAGAAGACTCTTGAGAGTCCCTTGAACTGCAAGGAGATCCAACCAGTCAATCCTAAAGGAAATCAGTCCTGAATATTCATTGGAAGGACTGATGTTGAAGCCGAAATCCCAATACTTTGGCCACCTGATGCGAAGAGCTGACTCACTGGAAAATACCCTGATGCTGGGAAAGATTGAGGGCAGGAGGAGAAGTCGACGACAGAGGATGAGATGGTTGGATGGCATCAGTGACTCAATGGACATGAGTTTGAGTATCAGTTCAGTTCAGTTCAGTCGCTCAGTCATGTCCGACTCTTTGCAACCCCACGAACCGCAGCACGCCAGGCCTCTCTGTCCATCACCAACTCCCGGAGTCTACCCAAACCCATGTCCATCGAGTCAGTGATGCCATCCAACCATCTCATCCTCTGTCGTCCCCTTCTCCTCCTGCCCCCAGTCCTACCCAGCATCAGGGTCTTTTCCAATGAGTCAACTCTTCGCATGAGGTTTGAGTATCAGGGGATGGTTAACTTTAAGGAATCCGATATGTTGCACTTTTCTTCCTTTGTGTGCCATTTCTCAAGGATTCTCTGTTCCTTGTCAGTTCCTATTCTGGGAACGAATAGAGCTGCACGCAGTTCTCAGGACTGAGATCATGAGAAAGGATACCTGCTTGGATTCCTTTCAGTAACTCCCTTCAGTTACTCTTTTCAGCATCAGCAACCTTCTATGTATTAAACTATCCATTTTGTTGCTATTGATGGAATTTCATCCTGTGTAATAGCTGTGTAATCATTTTATTAAAGATATATAAGCCTGCATTTCTGCTAATAAAATACCCTTGTTTCACTAGAGACTTGGGTTCCCGTGTTCTTGTTTCTCTCTCTTTCTGACTAATTTCTTTGGAGCGTGGAAAACTGCCAAGCTCACTTTCCTGCCCGGGTTTTCAAGACCTCCTCGAGAAGACGCCCTGTGCCTTCATGAGTGGTACAAACCCCGTTCTAGGGCTTTATTGGTTTTCCCATAACCCAGGGAATATTAGTCTCTTTCACTTTCTTATCGTCAACTCCAGACCACCAGGTTCCAGTCCTTTAATGGACCGCAACATTTGAGTAAACTCCGTGAGCTGTTGATGGACTGGGAGGCCTGGCATGCTGCAGTCCATGGGGTTGCAAAGAGTCAGACAAGACTGGGTGATTGAACTGAACTAAACTGAGGTAAGGGAGGGGACACAGAGATAAGGGAGGAATAGTCAAGGAACAATAGTGCAGCCTCAGGGCAGTGTCCTGGTTCCCCTTCAAAGGAAACACACAATAATATCTTTGAGCTGTTTTACAGATACTGAAATCCCCACCAGGTGGGAAAAGTTAATGATATGATGCCCAGGAGCATGTAGACTCCAGACTTGTTAGAACTAGAAGTTGATGATGCTAATATCCACTTATCTCACCAGCAACAAATCAGAATAATGCCCATGAGCTGATCATGTGCTCTTTGAATGATTACTATAAAACTACCCCCTCCAGGTCGGGACACACAGTTTTGAGGGCATTAGCCTGCTGTGGTCCCCTTTGCCTGGTAAAGCAATAAAGCTATTCTTTCCTACTTCATCCAAAACTCTTGTCTCAGGGATTTAATTTGGTGCCAGGGTACGGAGGCCAGGTTAGCTTCAGTTGTTGTCTTTTTCTGTGATGGCCTCTCCATGTGACCATAATTCTTGGATGCTTTTTCCAAAAAGAGGTAAGACTGGCATTGGCACTTTTCTTCAATATTTAGAAGAAAATTTGTTCTTAATATTTAGAAGAAATTTCTTAAAAGTTCAGATAGGTAAATAATACCCTTACCTGGTTTCCAAAGAGGAAATAGATCCCAGATCCCCTACCATCCTTTTAACTCTTTTGCTTATTCCATAGGTGAATATTTGGGTTTTATTCAAGTCCCATCTTACACAGGGTGTCCCAGGTGGTGCCAATGCAGCAGATGCAAGAGATGCGGGTTTGATCCCTGGGTCGGGGGAAAATCCCCTGAAAAAGGAAACAACAACCCATTCCAGTATTCTTGCCTGGGAAATTCCATGGACAGAGGAGCCTGGCGGGCTACGGTTCATGGGGTCACAAAGAGTCAGACACAACTGAGCATGCATGCACACATCTTACACAGAGTTCCTGAAGTTTCCTTGGAACTTATGAACACATATAAACATTCAGAAGGGAAATTAAATTTCTCAGTTCCAAATACAGATGTACTGCAACATGAATTTTGCCACTGAATCTAATGTGCCCAAGTCCAATCAGTGAGGTACAGTCTGAAGTGCACTAGTCTGGGACCAGGAGGGTCACTCACGTAGTCTGTGACCAAGGTCGAGGGATTTAAATGTTCAATTTCTTCATTTCCTCATCTGTAAAAATAAATGTTTGGATTAGAGTGAAGTGCTCAACCAAATTATACATTGGAATAGTAAACTATCCAATATCTGTACTGTGAACCTCAGGAATAAGCAAATAGGAGATAGGACAGAAGAGGGCATGTTTTCAAGATATGAAATAGCATATACTAAACTGAGGTTCCTGCTGTCTCTGACATTCTGCTACATCTGTTTTATATATATATATATATATATACACATACACACACACAAGTACATGTATTTCTACACACACAAGTACACAATGGTTATTTATTTTTAATTTGGTGATTTTTATAGTTTTGGAAATTTTATGCCTTTCTATAGGTCTCAATTTTTCTACCATATATTACGTATTTTATAATTAAAGAAAGAAAACGATAATTCTTTTTCCATAATGACATACTCATTTGAGTAGGGAGTTGTCCAATGGAGACCAATAGACAACATAATATGCCCTGTCAGTGTCCAAAAGGGGTGATATAGCAGCAGCAGCAATAATAATGACCATAAAAAACCATTAAGCTGCTATTTGAGCCTTGCTTTTTGTTTTATACCTCTACTTTCATGTTATATAATATAGTGAACATTTCTTATTTGCCATGTACCAGGCCCTGTTCTATGCTCTTTAATTTAAATTTCGTAAGAAATCTATAAGAAAGGCACTATTATGATCCCTATTTAATATATAAAGAAATCCAGGGATAAGGAGTTCTACATCATCAGAATGACACCCCAGCACATGAAATAGCAGAGAGGAACCAAAGAACTCTGCAAAGGTGAAGTCCATTTTTCTGGCAGAGCATTTAGGAAGTGCTTTCTCTCTTTGTTCTCTAGAGGTGTGGGTCTCAATTGCATTGACCTGACATATGCTTCGAAACATGTGAAACATACTTTGTTACTAGTACTAGTTCAATGACCAAAGTGTGCTAATTATGTATTTTATTTTTATTTTTTGCCACCCCATGTGGCTTGTGGGATCTTAGTTCCCTGACCACGGATTGAACCTTGGCCCTTGGCAGTGAAAGCACAGAGTCCTAGCCACTGAACCACCAGGAAATTCCCAATTGTGTACTTTTTAAAGTTAAAAAAAAAATTAAGTGTACAATTTAGTGGTTTTCATTATATTCACAAATTATGCAAACAGCACCATGGATTCCAGAATATTTCAACACTTCAGAAGGAAACCCTATACTCATTGTAAGTCTTTCCTTAATCTTCCTTTTCCCCAGCACGTGGTAACTACTAATTAACTTTCTGTCTCTATCAATTTGCCTACTCTGGACATTTCATATAAATGAACTCATGCAAATATGTGTCCTTTTGTGTCTTCCTTCTTTCACTTAGCATAATGTTTCAAGCTTCATTCATGTTGTAGATATGTCTGTACTTAGCTCTTTTTATGGCTGGATAATATTCCATTGTATAGATATACCACATTTTGTTTATCCAATCATCAGTTGGTGGAACATTTGGGTTGTTTCCATTTTTTAGTTATTGTGAATAATGCTACTGTGAATATTCAGGTGTAAGTTTTTGTGAGCTACTATATATAAAATAGATAAACAATAAGGACCTACTGTATAGCACAAGGAACTATATTCAATACCTTATAATAACCTATAATGGAAAAGAATCTGAAAAAGAATATATATATATATGTATATGTATAAAACTGAATCACTCTACTGTACACCTGAAACATTACTCCACTATACTTCAATAGAAATATTCTTATATCTATACCTAGGAATGGAATTGCTGTGTCATATGGTAACTCTATGTTTAGATTTCTGAGGAATTGTCAGACTTTTTTCCAAAGTGGCTGCACCATTTTACATTTTCACAACTGGTGTATGAAGATTCCAGTTTCATCATATTCTCACTAATATGTTTTTTTAAAAAAATTCCATTTTACTGGGTGTGTTTACAGCAATTTCATTGTGGTTGTAATTTGAATTATCTAAATGACTAACAATGTTATTTTATGTACTTATTGGCCATTTTTATGTAGTCTTCAGGGAAATGACTATTCAAATCACGAAACCATTTTCAAGTGGGTTATTGTCTTTTTATTGTCAAGTTATAAGAGTTATTTATGTGGTCTGGTTAATTTCCAGAGTTCTCAAAAGGCTGATTTAAAATTTTTGCCAGTGTTCTCATGGCTTTTATGAAGAAAAATATTTCCATAGGTCCTGACTACCATTCCCAAAGGTCTTCCCTAATTATATACTTTTAATAATCAGTCACTGAAAGATAATTTGGAAACTGTATTTCTGCCAAGGGATTCATACTTAGAGTACATAACAAACTCATAAAACTGTGTGGTAAAATTTTAAAAATCTAAGAGGAAATAGATAAAAGTTATGAACAGAAATTTCACAAAAGAGGAAAATTAAAACATGAAAAAAATGTTCAATATCATTAGCCACTTGGAAAATGCAATTAAAATCATGGTGATATATGACATGCATCTATCAAATTGACTAAAATAAAACAGAATATTGACAATTGCTGGTGAAGATGTAGAGAGTTTGGATCACTATATGTTCATGGTAGAATCTATAATGATACAGCCATGTGGAAAGCAATTTGTCAGTTTCTTACAAAACCAATTATTATGTGATCTAGCAATTATACTCTTGTGCATTTATCTCAGAGAAATAAAAACTAATTTCCATAAAAAGTCTTGTATATTAATGTTTATAACAACTTTATTTGTAACAACTGAAAACTGGAAGCAACACAAATGCAATTCAACAAGTTGATAATTAGATCAACTATGGCACATCCATACCAAGGAATACTATGCAACAATAAAAAGGGATACGCTATTGATACATGTAACAACATGGATGAATCTCAGGGGAACTTGCTTGAGTGGAAAAAACAAATCTCAAAGTGTTGTATTATGTATGATGGCATTTATATAACATTCTTGAAATAACACAATTGTAGACATGGAGAACAGATTAGTGGTTACTAGCTTTTATGGATGGGGAACATGAGAGGGAAATGGATGTGACTATAAAAGAAAAATATGTGGGATCTTAGCAGTGAGGAAACAGTTCCATATCATGATCATTGTGGTAGTTACATAAATCCATACATGTGATAAAATTACAGGGACCCTCACACACATTGTAAAACTGATAAAATCTGAATCAGCTCCGTAGATTGTATCAGTGTCAATTTCCTTGTTTGGATATCCTAGGATAGTTCGCTTTAGGGGAAGTAGGTAAAGAGTACACAAAGTTCTCTGTACTCTTTGCATCTTCCATGAATCTATCATAATTTCAAGACAAAAACATAAAGAAGTCAGTCAGAGAAGATCTGTGCTTAGTCCTACAGTTGTAATGTTGCACTCACCTACATTCTGATAGCTTTCCTCAAATGAAGAGAAGAGGTGAGAAGTCAAAGCTAGTAATCTGGAAATTGAAACGAATCACAATAGATCCATTTGAGTGAACGTCATGGCAGAAAAGAAAGGCTCAGAAACATCACCTTCTGGGATCAGAGAGTAAAGTACAAGGATAATGAAATAATGGAGGAGAGTAATGAGAGTATAGGTTTGCTTATTTATGTGTGTTTGTTGTTAAGATTTTACCCTGTAAATCTTTTAATAGTGGATTTCAAAATGACAGTCTCTCAACCTCACTAAGGTTAGTTTTAGGTCTAGGGCATTTTCTCACTATGTTTATATTTTATACTGCAAGGACAATTCTGGTTCTGAGAAAATGTAAAATCCTTGATATGTTCTCACACTAGCAATGCCAGGGAAGAAAAGACAATGAGTTTTCCTTAAAAAACCCTACAGCCCAAGGGACTGAACTGACTCTAGTTTCCTAATTGGTGGCAGAAACTCTATTTGCTATGATGTTGCTAACTTAGCAGAATATGGTCCTTGGACACTTTGTAAAGATTATACCTAGCATTCCAGTCAATAGGGTAGTTTATGTGTAGATGTCCTATCTCCCTCTTTAGACTATATTCTTTCCCAGGACAAGGATTGAATTTATTTCATCCTCATATTCTGAGTGCATACACAAGGCCTGGACCTTAGTAAGAACCCAATACATTTTTTATAAATGAATAAGTGTGATAGATGAGGTCATCATACTTGGAAAATGTGTATTTTGGGGCCCCCAGAGTTGATAGTAAGAATAAAATGTTTCATTCTCTTTACCATTTCTGTAAGTTTTGCTTTCAAGTTTTGGGGTCCAAATATGGTCCAGTGATACAATCGTTCTAGATCCAGGGCCAACTTAATGTTTGAATAGACTAGAAGTTTCCTGCTTATAGAACGTAGTTTCCTACACTCTGTATTTTGAGGGAAGGACTTCACACCCAGACACCCAGAAGGCCTTTATCTTAGTCCATTCTGGCTGCTATAACAAAAGTACCACAGACTGGGTGGTTTATAAACACAAGAATTTATTTCTGGGGGCTGAAAGTCTGAGAGTCAGGGTGCCAGCACTGATGGTGAGGGCCCTCTTCCAGGGTGCAGACTTCTTGTTGTGTCCTCCCATGGAGGAAGGGGTGATGGATCCCTGTCACTTCTAGGAAACACTAATCTTACTCAATAGGCATCCACCTTCATGACCTAAGCCCTTTCCAAAGGCCTCACTTCCTAATACCATTACATTGAGAATTAAGATTTCAATGTATGAAATTTGGGAGGGACACATTCAGACCATAGTGGCCTTCAATATGATCTTAGACGGGAGTAACTGGAGTAACCTTCAACATTGATTCTGAACCCCACGTTTTCCAAATAAAAAACTGGAGGGAGAAGTGACTCATCCTACCTCATCAAGCAGGTGAATGAGATGGCTAGAATTGGAGTGCCTATCTCCCGAATTCTAATAAAATGAAAACCACACTCAGCTTCTTTCTACAATGATAGGCATTTCTTTAGGAAACAATTAGTTGGAATGATCTGGAGCCTAGACTGTGGGATGTAGTGGGAGATTAGTCATGTATAAAATACGAAAAGGAAATGTCAGTATTTCCTAATGTACATTTTGAAAATACCTTCCTTGTCATTAGAGCAAAAGAACAAACGCCTAAAGTATGCTCCCTACAGAAGTGTCTAGGAACACAATCCGAGAACATTCCTGTTTAGCATCGTTGGTCAGGTTGCGGAGGACCTGAGGTTTTGATGAACTACATGGCTAATGCTGAGTAGCAAGTGCTAGAACAATGAAGCAATCTAAGGTGGCTCTCAGAACTTTATTCATCAATAGATGCAAGAATATTTTAAAAGGTGAAATAGTTAAATAATTGAAATTTATGCCAAAATGATTATTGAAAAGTGAAAACATTTAATGTGGCATGGTGACTAAATAATGTTTTTTTCCTTCTGACCTGAGAAAAATTTTTACAGCTACACCTCGGAATATCTGGAAAGGCTGGATTTCATGTAGTTAGAAAAATATTGTTGAAAGGCTCAAATAGGCTGATTCATGTCAATGTATGGCAAAAAAACCACTACAATATTATAAAGTAATTAGCCTCCAATTAAAATTAATTAATTAATTTTTAAAAAAGAAAGGCTCAAATAACTACCAGGTAGCACATTTATTTATAAAGACTGCTAGGAGAAGAAGTGAGAGAGTTGGAGGAAGCCCCCTGGAGGAGGGCATGGCAATCCATTCCAGTATTCTTGCCTGGAGAATCCCATGGACACAGGAGACTGAGGGGCTACAGTCCATGGGGTCGCAAAGTCAGACACGACTGAGCATGCATACACATGTGGAAGAGCCTCCAAGGACCAAACGCAGAGGTTTGAAATTGATCAGACATTATCAAATAAGGAAACAATATGGTCCAAAGGATTTTTAGGAAGTTTATCTAACTGGGATATGAAGTGGAGGTAGTGGGAGACAATAGCATTAATTCAGGTGGAACGTTCCAGAGAAGGTGGCTCTGAGAATGGTTTAAAAAAAAAATAGAAAAGAAAAACACATAAATATTTGCAACCCTCATTGATTAGCCATGGGAGATGAAGAGATGATTCAAAGACCTTGTATTTCGGAGCTTGAAGCTGGTAAGAGTGATCTTACTTCTCATTTGGGCCAGCTTGGGGGAAAGCATAGTGAATTCAATTCGTTGCTGACGTGGAGAAATAGCTAAGCTGTAGGGGAATGTCTACATGGGCTTGGGGCATGAATTGGACTTAGCCAGAGATTATGATTTGATTTGGAGATTCATTAGTTAGCAACGATGAATGAAAACATGAGATCAGGTGAGCACTCGGAGGGGATGGAAAAGTAGAAGGGCAGATTAAAGAGCAAGCCTTGTGGGACATCTCCAGCTCCCCAGAGAAGGACCTAGAATGTTCAAAAGCTATCTGGGGAAGAAGAACAAAGTGGAAGGAGTTATTACCAGACTTCAAGACCTATTACAGAGTTACAGTAATTTAGACTGTGTAGTAATGCCATACGAATCAATAAATATACCAGTAGGACAGAATACAGAGTCTGGAAATAGACTCACACATATACGTGGTTATTTGATTTCTTGTCAAAGACACCAAAGCAACCTAATGTGGAAAGAAAAGTCTTTTCAACCAGCAGGGCTGGATATTCACATTTTAAAATTAACCTCAAATAGGACCTTATACCATACACAAAAGTTAGTTTGAACTGGATCATAGATATAAAACATAAAAGCTAAGGATAAGACATAAAAATCCATAATAATGAAAGAAAATAATTTGTAAATTAGATTTTATCAAAACTAAAATGTCTTCTCACTAAAAGACATCATTAAACCAATGAATGAAAAGGCCATAAACTTGAAGAGAATATTCACAAATCATATATCTGACAAAGAACTAGTACCTGGGTTATATAAAGAACTCCTACAGATCAATAATAAAAAGACAGTGTGATATAAATGGGCAAATCATGGGAGCAGGCATGTTGCAAAGGAAGATACATGAATGGCCAGTAAGCACATGAAAATGTGGTAGACATCACTAATCATCAGGGCAATGCAGATTAAAGCCAAATGGGATAACCACTACACACATACCAGAATGGTTAGAATGAAAAAGAATGAAGGATTTGGAGCAACTGGAACTTTTATACTCTGCTCGTAGGAGTGTAAAAAAAGTACTACTTTGGAGAAAGTTCTGACACATGCATAAAATGAACCATACACCTACTCTAGGAGAACAGAAAATCTACACCTTGGTATTTACTTCTGTGCCTGTTTCCACAAAAACCTGCATATGAAGCTGTTTATAGCAGCTCTCTTCCAAACAGCCCAAATGTGGAAACAGCCCAGGTGTTGTCAACTGGAAATGGGTAAGCCAATTGTAGGTATAGCCAAATTATGTTCCCTGGTGGTTCAGTGGTAAAGAATCTGCCTGCCAATACAGGAGACATGGGTTCAATCCCTGGGTCAAGAAGATCCCCTGGAGAAAGAAATGGCAACCCCCTCCAGTATTCTTGCCTGAAGAATCCCAGGCACAGAGGTGCCTGGCGGGCTACAGTTCACCGGGTCACAAAGCGACTTAGCAACTAAACAACAACACTCTGCCGTAAACAGGATGAAATACAGATAACACACAACAACATGCATGGATCTCAGAGACATTGTCCTGAGCAAAAGAAATCTTACACAAAGACTACATATGTATGATCATATTTGCAATAAGTTCTAAAACAGGAACAAGTGAGCTAAGGTGAAAAAAATCAGACTACTGGTTGCCTTTGGGTGGTGGGTGGGAATTGACAGGGAAGGGGCATAAGAAAACTGGTTGTGGTGCTGGAAACACTCTATATTACAAGGGTTTGGGTTCCATGGTGATTGTGTTTGTCAAGCCAAATTAATTTTATACTTAAGAACTTTGTATGTTATATTATATGAAAACTTTAGCTCTCCTTCCCAAAGAAGTATACAAATATTGTGTGTGTGTTTGTGTGTGCATGCTCACCCATGGCATGCGTGGGGGCCCGTATGTGATGGAGTATAGAGAGGGAGGCAGAGATGTTATTTTAACTTTGGAAAACCAAAAACTCCAAATAAACTTTAGTCAAAGAAAAAAATCATTAAAATGTACATTTAGATGGAGTTTGCTTGAAGAAAGTTTTCCTTTCATTATCTTGCTGCTGCTTTTCTTTCTCTATGTGATTGTACTGGTCAAACAACCCATATTGCTTGACAAATTCTTTTTTAGAGCTGGCAAAGAACAGATTGTTCAAGAGATTCGAAGGGGGAATTAGTAAGACCCATCCACTCCAGTCTAATAGGCAAGATTGTGATTCATACTTTGCTCATAGACATTATCTTTGATTTTTGTCTACTGAAGAGACCAATTTACTCACTGGGTTTTTACAAAACATATAGAGCAACTAAGTTTCAAAACTTATATTATACATGCCAATAATCCAGACCTAGGTGGCTCACAGTCTCTTTCCGGCAATGAGACATAATGGAATGAAGCATGGTGGGGAGGTTATTCTCCTCCCAAGCATCTCTTGCATGCATAGCAGGGGCTCTGCCTCCCATCGTCCAGCTACGCTAGTCTGATTAATGTTTTCTGGACACTCAATGCTTTTTAATGACTCTGTGTTTTGCTTATATTGGTTTTTGGTCCTAGAGTCATCTATATTACCTTTCTAACTGTTTTAGTCCTATTTGTCTTTTAAGACTCCACTCAGATGAACTCCTCTTTGAAACTTTTTCAATTTCTCTAATCAATTTTCTTCCACCGCTGTGTTCTCCTGACACCTTGATTATATGTATTACAGTGTTTGTCCTAATCTGACTAAAGTTGATAGTTGCACATCTGTCTACTATTCTAGACTGAGAGTTTCTGGAAAGTAGAACCTGTGTATTTGGTTTCTAGCACGGTTTAGTCACATGGTATTCTACTTGATATGAGTGACTTCAAGGATATTTGAATATCTCCTCACTGAAACTTCCCTAAGAGTAGGTAGCAGGACTCCATTTAGTGCCCTACCCACTACATACACACACCATAGGGAAGTGATGGATTTGGCATACAGCACATTGGTGAATGTAATGATGATGTACTTTGAAATGTCCCTAAGACCCAGGAAACTCAAATGTTGTGCAAGCTGTTTTGTTCAGCTGTTTTATATTAAAGGGAAAACTGTAGTACAGCCAGTCTTTGAGAACTAACTGATCCTAGTTTTGCAACTTTTAAAGAAGAAAAGAACACTTGGGTTGGAACCATCCAGTTTGTATTATACAAGGGTATTAGTGATGGAGAGGTTTACATATATGAAGAATGTAAAACTGAATAGTTAGTTCCAGTTGGAGTTCCACTTTACTAATCCCAATAAGGAAGGAAAATGTCCCCATTGCTCAAACCCCAAAATATCTCTTTTTTTCTGCAAGATTCACTCAGTGTCAATCCATTGGTCCTTGCCTGAATGCTTTCTCCAGACCTCAGTCATGTGCTGCGGGTGCACTGAAGGCTTATAAGGTAATAAATAACCACTGAGCCAACAAGCTGAGAAATTGACTCCAAGGAGCTGAGTTTTTACTCAGTCATCACCCTTGTACATTTCTCTTACTCTAAGTGTTACCTTTGCGGAATTGAAAACAAATTGAGTGCACACAATTATTTAGAGTACAGAATGTACAGACATGCTAACATGTTGTGGGGACAAATCTGAACAATTCTCCTTAGTGAAAAGAAGTGTCATAGCTGGCAGGACAGCTTCAGAAGCCAGGGGGCACTATTTTTTAAAATCTTATTTTATTCTTCCCAGTATTTTTTGAAGTATAGTTGACTTATAATATTATGTTAGTTTCAGATGTACAATATAGTGACTTGAAATTTTTATACATTATAAAATGATCACTATGATCATAATAAGTTTAGTTACTATCTGTCCCCACATGCAATTATTAAAGTATTGTTAGCTCTATTCTTTGTGCTGTACGTTACATCCCCATGACTTGTTTATTTTACAACTGAAAGTTTGTACCTCTTAATCCCCTTCATCTATTTTGCACAATCCCACCTCCTTCCCCTCTGGTAATCACCAGTGTGCTGTCTTTAACTATGAGTCTATTTCTGTTTTGTTTGCTTTTTCCATGTTGTCAGAAATGGCAAGATTTCATTTTTTTCATGACTGAGTACTATTCCACGGTGTATCTATATGCCACATTCTCTCTACCCATTCATCTACCAGTGCACTTAGGTTGCTTCCATATTTTGGCTACTGTAAATAATGCTGCAATAAACTTAAGGGTGCACATATCTCTTTTTAGGTTATCTTATTTACATTCTTTTTTCAATTGAACTGTAGTTGATTTACAATGTGTTAGTTTCCTATTATAGCAAAGTGATTCAGTTATATATATATACATATATGTATGTATATATACATATATTCTTTTTCAGATTCTTTAAAATTAGTGTTTTTGTTTCCTTTAAGCAAATATG
Organism: Giraffa tippelskirchi; assembly: GCF_054371585.1. NCBI lineage: Eukaryota > Metazoa > Chordata > Mammalia > Artiodactyla > Giraffidae > Giraffa > Giraffa tippelskirchi. Next base: position 15,355,853 of record NC_137289.1, on the reverse strand, counting down.
GAGAAATGGAATCGTTGGATCATATGGTAGTTCTATATCTTGAGGAACCTCCATATTGTTTTCCATAGTGGCTGCACCAATTTACATCCCCACCAATAGTGTAGGAGGATTCCTGCTTCTCCAGACTCACCAATGCTTATTATTTCATGTCCTTTTTGTAACAACTGTTCTGACAGGTGTGTGATTAGGTATCTCGCTGTGATTTTCATTTGTATTTCCCTCATGACAAGTGATGTTGAGAATCTTTTCAGGTACCTGTTGGCGATCTCTGTCCTGAGGTCTGGTTTTTCAAACTTGGCTGTCCTAGTCTCCCTACGGAATAGACATATGTTATCCTCCCAGAGAAACAGAACATCTCTGAGAATCTTTAGGGGTCACATCTGTGTGTGTGTGTGTGTGTGTGTGTGTGTGTGTGTGTGTTTGTGTGTGTGTGAAGTGACTGACGAGAGACAGAGAGGCAGAGTGTGTGAAACAAAATTAATAGAAAAGAAGAGATTGCACTGATATTTGGTAAATTAGTTTGGAATCCTAATACTGAAAACCAGCCATATTGGGTGTTCTAGAAAGACTGCCTGCATAATGACAGAATTTCAGCTGTTACAAACCTCTTCAAGAATGCCCACATAGAAGTGGAAACATTCCCAGAAGATGCCCTGTACTTTATTTTTTTTGTTAGAGTAAGTGTGATGAAGAAAATACCAGACATTTGTATTCATGTGTATTAGCAAAAGGGCTGACTGATTTGGCATAGAATATTGCTCTCTGTGTAGCAAATTCAAACTCACCTCTAAAAAGTAGCACAATGTTTAGAGATTAAAAAGGTCCAGGATGTGATGATTCATGAAAAAAGAGCACTCAAATGCTATTTCTCCAAGTGTGGATTTTCCCCTTTTTTCTCATTTAGAGCTAAAGAGCAACCCAGAATTTGAGGCACATTCTGTTGCATGTACCTGCTTATAGCATTCCATTCATTAGGGGTAAAGGGCACACCCAAGGTATCAGAAGAAGTTAGCATAGTGGCCAGGTGGCTTCATTCCAGGATAGCTAAATGCATCAAACCAAACCCTGGGACCAAGTGTTTTGGATATAGCATGATGAAAAGTATGACAAGTTGTCATTGTCAATAAAGTTAATAATTTGGGGCACAAATGCCTACCAGCTCTCCACTTGGTTTTGATTGGAAATGGTCATCCATTTTGCCACTACCACATTCCTGTACAGATTCTGGTACTATAATAGGGTGCTGCTATAATCAAGATCTAAAATGTGGAAATGGCTTTAACTAGAGGTTGGAAGAAGTTTGAGAAGCATGATAGTAGAAGTCTAGATTGCCTTGGAAAGACTGTTGGTAGGAATACGACATGCCAGTGAGGGCACATTTCAATTTAACTCATGAATGACACATCTCAACTAAATGAGGTTTCTAAGGCACCTGGATGACATTTATTCAAAATGGTCATCATCCCTGGATTCTGCCATGCCTTCTCCACAGATTGATTATTAACATAATCAGTCAGTGTAGATGAAGAGATGATCCTATTGGATATTCATTTCCTCCACTGTGTTCACTTGGATTATGGCTGTTTGGAAAATTCGGATACATGTTGCTGGCTCCTTTGACAAGTTCTTCAGTGAACTTGGACAAGGAAATGGCAACCTATTCCAGTATTCTTGCCTGGAGAATCCCATGGACAGAGGAGCCTGGCGGGCTACAGTCCACCGGGTCACAAAGAGTCTGACAAGACTGAGTGACTATCACTCCCTCACTCAGTGAACTTGATTGGTTTAGGACCAGGCCAGTGAGGAAGGTGAGGATAAGGGCTACAGATCACTTCCTTGCTCAGGCCTTTAAGGATTTGTGTTCCCTCCAGGTACAGGCACAACTCCTGGAGGAAAACTTTGGTATTCCTTTTTCTTTTAAATAACTGCAAGAAGCTTGAAGAAAGGGGTATCGGTTGTTTTCCATATTGTTTCCTAGACTCAATTCGACAAGAAGATATACACTTCTCTGTATATACTCTGTGGATATACACTAACAGAGAATGTGACTACCTGAGATTTGAGTGCAAGCCACAGAGCAGTGGTCTCAGACTGTGGTGGGCGCCCAATTTAGCACATTCCTGCTGCTGCTGCTGCTGCTGCTGCTGCTGCTGCTGCTGCTAAGTCGCTTCAGTCGTGTCCGACTCTTTAGCGACCCCATGGACTGCAGCCTACCAGGCTCCTCCGTCCATGGGATTTTCCAGGCAAGAGTACTGGAGTGGGGTGCCATTGCCTTCTCTGGCACATTCCTAGGCGTGGCCTAAAACTGTGGAAGCAGGCCAAACACAATGGGCGGTTCTGGTATCCCCAAAGGCCTGAGGACCATTGCTCTACTGCAGGGTTAACATGGGCTCTGTGAAACTGTGCCTTCATGGTCAAAGAAGCAGCAGTTCATCCCAGCAGTTCTCAGTTAAGCAGGCTCCCTTAACACAGAACTTTCTAGAATTCCATGTTCTAATCCACAGTTTCAATCCTGAAGGATAGTGTGTGTGCCAGTGGTTCTTAAAGTATGGTTCCCCAGGACCAGCAGCCTTACCCGGGAACTTAAACATCCGAAGGCTTGAGCCCACTCCAGACCTACTCAATCAGAAACACTGGAGGTGGGGTCTGGCCATCTGTGTCTTACAAGCCCTCCAGGTGTCTACATTGTGGACACATATCTGCGAGCCAATAGTTCTTGTGGTGTTTTTCTGAAACTGTTATTTCATCAAATATTTGGCACACCTAATGTTTCTGACCACGAGAAATGTTACTGGTGTGTGTGTGTGTGTAATGAGGGTATGTGAAAGTATTGCTGTTTGCGGTGAGGTTTTTTTGGAAGTCAGTTTAATTATTGACTTATTTAAACATCACCTTCGGTTAAAAACAATGTGAGTCAGCTCATAGAGAATGCTGGGACTAAAGGATTATTCCTGGGCATTTTGGCCACTTCTAATTTATGCCAGGCTTCCTAAGACACCAAAGTACTGACTTGTTTGTGACCAGCAGACCTATTCTATTCTTGAGCAATGAAAAAGGAAAAGCTGCAAGGAAACTCATCAATAACCAAATCTTAAAGCCCTTGGAGCAAGGCAGTACTTTTCTCTATGGATTGAAAACTAGGAAGACTGAATAGGGCGTCAAGGTTAAGTGAGTCTGGTTATGGCATAGGGTACCCAGGCTCCTGTCCAAACTGGGCAGGCAGCATCTTTCATGCAGCTGGACCTAAGAGCTCTGGCACGATGAGGGCTTAAGACAGGATCACAAGGTGACTGAACTGGGCTGGGCTGGGCTAGGCTAGGAGCTCCTGCTGAATCCAACCCAGATGTCTTAGGAATCAGCAGCCTTCCTTTGTGCAAAAGCATGCTGCTTGGGGCCCCAGGAACTTTATTTGATGGATGCCAATTATGTTTCACCTGTTCCTCCACTCTCACCTTCCTACATGGTCGACTCCTGAAGCATCATGACCAGGCAATGGCAGCTTTGGGGAGATAGTGAAAAGTCAGCAACACTGACAATGTTTATGGTGACCCAAATGTATGCATTTGTCAACTCAACAAAGACACTCTATGTGCACTTTATTGTAAGTTGCACATGATGAAAAAAAAAACTGCAAATGGACACTGAACTCTAGTTACTGAGATACATACCAAATTAGGGGGAAGTGTACAGATATCTGTAGTTGATTTTGAAACGTGTCACAAATAAGACGGAGTTGATGGATGGATAGATGTACAGTATAGTAGTGAATATTAGAACCCAGGTGTAGGTTTACCAGCGTTCATTGTAAAATTCATTCTGTTTTTAATTTATGGTTTGAAATTTTAATAAAAAAAGAAAATAGTTATGTTCAGTTCTCAGAGATGAAAAGGACTTGAGATATTTAGTCCCGTGCCTTTCCTCTATTGAAAGAAATGAGCATCAGAGAGGGGGAAATGACAGTGTGAACAGCAGGGTACTAGAATATAGTTTCTTTTGTACAGTTCATCACTGAATGGGAATGAGAATTCTTCTGTTCCAGCCTGCAGTTCAAGCATAACAATTACACTTTTAAGAGTATTCATGTGAATATAAATCTCTAGACTGTAGATTATCTGAAGGCAGTGATCAGATATACATAATTCAATGTGTAACTCCAGTTTCTACCACAATTCACGGCACATAATGGACACAATAAATACACGTTAAAGGATTTTTCTTGAATGAATATAAAGAGTTTATTCGGTGCGTATCTGGGTATACAACAACAAATATTAAACAACAACTTTTTTTTAAACTTTTTGTGCACAGGACAGAAAACTGCCTGTACATGCTATGTCCACTTTTGGAACACAGATTTTAACAATTATTAATGCACAAAATCTTACATATCATGCAACTCTATGCCAAGATTCCAACTTTCTTCCATGCAACAGATATGAAGATCTAAATGGAAACCTAGCTAAGTCTTAAACACTTTTCCAGAAGCAGGTATAAGTATATGTTGTTTAGGGGTAACCAGTCTTAACATTTCCTTGTACACAATATTCACGTGCCAAATACAATGACAGGAGGACTCATACGTACACAGATAAGACATTTCTTATTTTAACAACACAAACGACAACATCACAGTTCCACAGTTACCGTCTTTACACAAGAAGCCACAATAATAGTTTAACATGATAACACAAATGGAATTAAGAGAAAACTACACTTGAGGATAATCTTGATTTTTAAGTAATCTTTACTGACTGGGGTTGACAACACAACACAATTTCTACGCACAAAGTACAGCACAAGAACTTGACCAGAATACTACGAATCTAAAGGGGAAAAATATGGTAAAATCACAAGAACCTTGAGCCTGAGATGCCAATTCAGCTTCAACCCTGAATTTGGTTGAGTTGGATTAAGTGACAGAGAGTCAATAGAACCATTGAATTTCAGAAATCATAAAATTGCAAAATAAAGAATACATATGAATCAAGCATAGATAGAAAACATTAAGCCAAGAAAACAACATGGTTCACAGAATTTTGTTTGCCCCTACAAAACACGGAAGCAGTTAATTTTGTTCTATTTTCTTTTTTGTTTGTTTTGAAGAACAATGGTGGTCTTTTCAATTGTCTTGGTTGGAGAGCAAATTTTTCTTAATCAGCATTAGTGCTGTGAAATGTTTTTGGTTTGTCTTCGCCTCAGCAGAGGTGAGATCATGAGAAAATTGGGCAGTCCTTCTCCCAGATTTAGTTCACTGATCAGGCTTGGCACTGTTTTTTTGCACAAGCTCGATCTAAATTATGGGGCTTTTGGATGGATGAGAAGGTTTGATGGCAGATTAGAATAGTGAATTCTGCCTTGTTTGTTTGGTAAACGACATTAACAAATCTCAACTTTCGGGTGAAGGACTGCTAGAATTCAACAGCACCTGGAGGTAAGGTTCTGTTACAGAGCCCTTGTTATGCCCTCACTGGCTACGTTGATTCGTTGTGGCTCATAGACTTGCCTCCGTTCAACACGCCGGAGACACTTCTGCTCTTGGTCGGGGTCCCGCTTCCAGATCGGGAGAACTCCGTGAGGTCATGCAGAGACGGCTCCTTGTACATGGCCACTACAAAGCACAGAGACACAGGATCAGAGGCCATCGCACTGGCCCTCAGCTTTCCTTCTACCCACGGGGCTTCCCTGCTGGAGGCCAGACCTGAGAAATGCTGCTTTCAAAGACTCAGTAGAGAGCGGACTGGACCAGATGAAGCAAAAGCCAGTCTTGGTACAGAGGCATGTAGAGAATTCTAAAGCCTTATTTCCATCACTGATGGTTTTATATGAAAAGTGAAAGTGAAAGTCACTCAGTCATGTCTGACCCTTTGCGATCCCATGGACTATACAGTCTATGGAATTATCTAGGCCAGAATACTGGAGCGGGTAGCCTTTCCCTTCTCCAGGGGACCTTCCCAACCCAGGGATCAACCCAGGTCTCCTGCATTGCAGGCGGATTCAAGTAATCTGGCTCCAGAAAATGTGCTGTCAAAGGGCGCTGTGCTGACTTGACTGGGCAGACTGCCCCTCTGGTAAACCGCTCTTCTAACCTCAGGCCAGTAACCTCTTGAAGGGCTTGCTCTGCTCTGCTCTGTCTGGATTTTCTACCCCTTTTCCACTGTGTCTCACTCCTTCTGTCATCTACCTCCTGCAGGCCATTCCTATCCCTCACACTTTCTCACTTGCTCTGTGTGTGTGTGTTTGTTAGTTTCTCAGCTATGTCCAACTCTTTGTGACCCCATGGACTGCAGCCCACCAGGCTCCTCTGTCCATGGAATTCTCCAGGCAAGAATACTGGAGTGGGTGGCCATGCCCTCCTCCAGGGGAATCTTCCCAATTCAGGGATCAAACCCACATCTCCTGCATTGGAGGCAGATTTTTTACCAACTGAGCCACCACGGAAGCCCTCTCATTTGCCACCAAGCTGCTAATAATGACCGATAAACAAAACTGTGAATGAAAACTGTTGGGACAATAGTGTTGGGCCCATGGAGGTTTCCAATAAATGTTAAGTGTACACGCATTTGAACATCTGTGTTTCTACCTATTTTGGTATACCTTGAGATTTTTGGCTGTCCTGAGTTAGCAATTAAGCTATTTCCACATAAGTAAGGTGTTACCACATGTAGATATATTGGGTTGGCCAAAAGTTCATTTGGATTTGGCCAAAACAAACTTTTTGGTCAACTCCAATCAGGAGATTAGATGTTCCTGTCAATGCTTTAATGTTCTTTTTAAGTGTAACATTTTACCGAACTTTTGTATAAATGCCTCAGGATGGCGGAGAAGGCAATGGCACCCCACTCCAGTACTCTTGCCTGGAAAATCCCATGGACAGAGGAGCCTGGTAGGCTGCAGTCCATGGGGTCACGAAGAGTTGGACATGACTGAGCGACTTCACTTTCACTTTTCACTTTCATGCATTGGAGAAGGAAATGGCAACCCACTCCAGTGTTCTTGCCTGGGGAATCCCAGGGACTGCGGAGCCTGGTGGGCTGCTGTTTATGGGGTCACACAGAGTCGGACACGACTGAAGTGACTTAGCAGCAGCAGCAGCAGCCTCAGGATGGAAGGATTATGTTCCACTTTCAAAATAAAGGATTGATTTCAATTCCGATACTCATTTCATCTGGTATACTCTCAACTTTACCTTTCAGTGGTTTGGGCAGAAAGTGGGCTGCAGGCTTGTTCTTCTTCACATGGTTTCCTTTCATGATCTCTCCTTCTTTGTTCAGACCCAGATACCACCCTCGGCCTGACTGCTGCTGACGGTATATCATCGATGAATATGTCACGTAATAATTTTCAAACACTGATTCTTTGAATTTGCATTCAGGTGTGAAATGTTCCTACAAGAAAAGTAAATAAACAAAAGCTCAATATTTAAAGCTATGAATTTCACGGAGAACCATATGGTATTGCCCTTCAGGAGTTTAGGACATACTTTGTTAAAGCTTGTTATGACTGGCATTCTATTTTAACAGCAGAAACTATTATCATTGGAAACCGAGACTATATATAACATTTCAAGTGATGCTTTATAAAAAGCCCTAAGTGCAAGGACTACTGATCAATAATTAGCTCTCTTTGTAATAAGGTACTGGAAAAATGAGGACCAGTCACATAAGTGTAATGTATTGGATAAATAGAGGAGCCAAAGATTGAAGAGACAAGCATAAAACTGTCACATGCAGCTTTGTTCCCTTCAAGATTAAATATAAGAAATAAACATCTCATCCTTGTCTTTAATTTTCATAGATTGTCCAGTTGCTATATGCTATAATTTTCAATCGCACCAGGCTGAAATCTGTGTTACAATGCTGAATGCTTAGATTTCTAAAGAGATGTTACTAAGAAAGACTAACTTTTACTTTTAGATAAACTAAACTGATTTCTTTTTTTTTCAGATCATTGGACCTTGACTTAAAAACAGAAAAAAAAAGTCCCTCATCATCCCATCCTTGCCTTACAGTAACAGTTCACACAAATCAATATAGAAGCAAGGAATTTACAGTAATTCTACAAGCAGACATGAGAGAGCAGCCCAGGGGATTTTGAACCTGACAATGTGATTTTCTGCCATGTGTGTGACCATGTTTTCTTTGGATTTCCCCATACAAATGAAGGGTTCCTGACCCAACAGACTGTTTCTGAAAACCAATAAAACCAGAAAACCTTCTTTTAAGCTTTGCAATATGTGTATTATACAAGAAATAGCTATGTAAAATATCCATTTGTAGACAACATGAAATGAACATCAGATTTTAATCTCTAAGTAATCTGCAGGGTAGCAGTGGGTCCACTTGGAGTCCAAGATAACGAGGAAAATGCTAAGTGAGTTTCTTATGACAGTGACACCAAGGATGCCCTTTGATTCTTGCTGTTTTGCTGGGATCTGATCAGGAATAAGCTTTGATAAAACCTGAAAAAAAAATCCCACCTTGAATAAAATATTGCAATCTTTCCAGACACCTGTCTTTTCTGAACAATGCCTCCATGGTCCTACCTTCCTTCATTTTCATGTTAGGTAGCATTCCAAGCAAAGTATACTATCTGAGCAGCAGTATCAGAGAATCATTTCAGCAAAGAGAGACAGATTCCTCAAATGAGGCTGCTTTTTTTCTTAATGTTAAATAATTGAACACTTTTCTTTTTTTCTGGAAATCCACAAAATCTGTTTCACTCAGTAATTTTACTGGTTCTTCCATCTGGCTTCCAGAGTGCCTGGAACAGAGTCATCTTTTGGGATAATTTCAGTCTAGGGGCATACTCGATAGAGACTCAGAAGACTCACACAAATTCAACCTACTCAAGAAGCAATGTACTTTGAAGGCAACTATCACAGGATAGGAACCAAAGCTTTCTATTTATGGGCTGTGAACACTCCTCTTTGTAGAATTCTCAACATAGGGAAAGCCAAGGTATGCCTACAAAGAAATATGACTAAAATAGTCTCCACGTGTCCTCTGGGGATGAGCACGATTGCAGAGAATGTTGGTTTTGCCTTGCCTAGAGTAAAATGACAACTTCATGTGGCATTTTAAATTCTCCACAATGTACTCGTTACCATGCCTTCAGTCTGTGCCTTTGTGCCTTTATAGACCCCATTCACGTCATTTCTTGGATCTCTCTACCAACTGGCTTTCCTCTCATTCCTCAAGGTTGAGCTCAAATATGACTGCCCCTGAAATTATATATGACCTCTTCTAAGTCAGAACCGATGACACTTGTATTTGTGTTCCCAGGAACTCTTATATCCATCTCTGGCATGGCCCCGTGACTCGGACATGTGCATGCTTGGCTCTGGAAGACAAGGAACTTGTCTTTTATTTCTGAATCTGCCTTTCAGCCATCAGTGACTGATCATATTGCCTAGCACACAGCAGACCATTCCGTTATTGTTTACAGCAGGGGTCCTCAACACCTGAGCCACAGACCAGTACCACTCCGTGGTCTGTTTGGAATCCGGCTGCAGAGAAGGAGGTGAGCGAGCAAAGCTTCATCTGTATTTACAGCCACTCCGCATCAGTCACCTTAACTGCCTGAGCTCCACCTCCTGTCGGATCAGCAGCGGCGGCATTAGATTGTCATAGGGGGGCGAACACTACTGTGAACTGTGCATGCAAAGGACTGAGGTCCTTAGGAGAATCATCCCGAAACCATGCCCCGCCCCCTCGCCACCCCTGTCCTTGGAAAAAACTGTCTTCCACGAAACCAGGCCCTTGTGCCAAAAAGGTTGGGGACTGCTGGTTTACAGGATTCGCATTGCAGAGGTTCAGATTGACGTATCAGAAACACCGGGATTCAGAAGTATCAACCCAGTAAGAAGACTGCAGGGAATTTCCTGAATACCACAGAATGAAATCAGCTGTATGTAGACGGAGGCCGTCATTGCAGGGACAAATCCTGCTTGGGTGAATTCGAATCTGTTCAGAATAACAGATACTACACAGATACTGGCACCTCCAACATGTGGAGGAAAAAAAAAACTTGGCAATTGTTACAACTATTGGAAAATGGCAAGGAAGGACTCAATGAACTGAATGCTCTGTCACATCCTGGCAATTTCTTAGTCATCACCACTAAATTTGGACTCAAGAACTCAGTAGAGAGGGAGGAAAATGAGGCCAAAAAAAGAATGTTGAAGCAACCAAAGCAGTGTTCTGTTCTCGGTGTGTGACACTGTCATTTTATCCAGTGCTGAAATGAGTAGGCAGAAGAGGCTTGATTTTTATCAAATGTGGAAAGATGTGAACATCCCACCCAACACAGGAAGGGCCACCAAAGGGAAGAGGGGTATAGCTGCATCTCTGTGTCTCAGCAGTGGTTCACAGAAATAATAGAAATCGGATTGAACCCTAACCAGAGAAGCCTTATTCACAGAATACCAAGTAGACCTCTGGCAAGCAATCAATGTTTGATTGATCTGGAGATGATTATTAGTGCTCTGGAAAAAAAGGTACCAGAGTGGCCTTGACATGTAATAGGCACAAAACAGAGGCAGCACTCATTGCACTCTGTATTGAATAGGCATTAGATAAATACCGGCTATCATAATAAATGAATTAAAAAGACGTCAAGCATTCCCTGCACAGCCACGAAGAAATTACTTGGCATGAGTACAAAAGAAAAGGTGCTTTATGTCTTCTAACCTTTCATGCATTGATTTCTCTTAAAAGTTGTTTACCACTCTTGCATATCTATACTTATTTCAGAGAAATAATGTTAGTAAGGTTCAGAGGAATAACTCTGAAAAAAATTCAATCTCTCTAAACTCTCTTTTCTGTAATCATCCTCTCTCTTCCCCCTAAAGTTCAAGGTTAGTTTTTTCCTCAGTGATTATCTAACTTTTTTATCCACAGAATCCATACCAGTTAATGACAGTGATTATATTTTGAGTAAAGAATTAAAAATCTACATTTGCAGAATGAACAGATCCAGAGCAAAATCTAACAGTACCATTTTTTTAAACCAATGTATTCACTATTAATGGCAAAATAGTTCTTTGGAGGTTTACCACTGACAAGATGAAAACATCTGAAACCCTCAACATCAGGTCAGTAGAGCATACTAGAGAATACTTAGAGCTACAAATGGTGATGGTCAGCTGCCCTCAGTGGGGCATATTAGACTTCCACACAGACTTTGAGAATCAAGTGAATAAGGCATTCATGCAATCAATAATGAAGGATATATGCAAAGAGCCCCCCAGATTCAATGGTGTGCTAGAAAGCAACTTTGTCCCAGAAGAAAGGCTCTGGACCTGGGATAGTAATTTACCCTGGTGCCTTGAGTTGCCCCTGGCACCAAGGGCACAGGATGGAGGAGATGAAATAGCTCTCTGGCCTCCTGGAGCTGGAGCCGGGTCAGAAGAAGCATGGGCTGTGATGGTAGCTTCCTGCAAGGGAGCCTACGAAGGGCCTCGTCACTCCGCAGGGGATGTGAAGCTGTATCCTCCAGAAAGTGAAAGTGTTAGTCACTCGGTCGTGCCTGACTCTTAGCGATCCCATGGACTGTAGCCCGCCAGGCTCCCCTGTCCGTGGAATTCTCCAGGCAAGCATACTGGAGTGGGTGGCCATGCCCTCCTCCAGTAGAGCCATAACCCAAATGGCAAGAGCTCAAAACCGTCTGTATATCATGTACATCATCTCCACGTGCTAAACACGTCCGGCATACCACAGCGCACACATCACAGCTAAGTGCCTTCTTGATTGAAAGAAGTCATTGTGGGGGCGGGGGGTGGGCTTCACTTTCCAATGTGACGGATGCGCATTCGATCCCTGGTCAGGGAGCTACAAAGCATCACATAGAAGCAATATTCTAACAAACTCAATAAAGACTTTAAAAATGGTCCACGTTAAAAAACAAAAAGTCATTTGGCGAACACACACCGTAACAGCAGCTTTTTTCATACCTTTGCCCCCAGCTTTTGTACTTGCAGCTATGCTACCAACGGACAGGGTGGCAGTGTTTTACTTGAGTCTGTACCTCACTAGGCTTTGAGGATTGCCAGGAATATCGTGACTGCTTTGAACACGTTTCTCTCAAAAGAAATCTTTTTTAAAAGGGTGGTGCTGATTTCCTTGGATCTCAAGAGACCAGCAGAGCCTCCTTAGGTTATCCATACATAAAATGGCAACACGAAGGTCCTAGGCTGTTGAACAAAGCCTGAACACTGAATGTAAGTTTTTGCATATGTAGACACTATGTCAACTGCACAAATACTGGTAGAGATGAATGTGTCTCCATACGTTTTGTTCTATTCACATGTCACATTTTTAGTGGCATCATAGAACACAAAAAAACAGTTCATGGGTCGATGAGTGGGCATTTTAAAACCTTTAAAAAATGAACTCAATAAAACATGATTTCTTCTTTTCAGCAAGTTCTAGAAACATAACTAATCTATCTCGCCCTTTACTTCTCTCACTTCCTTCTCTTTTCCTCCTCTCTTCTGGCCACATTTTCAATAGCCTGACGATCCAATTAATTTAACAATTATTGCCAAGAGCAAGGGTCACTCTTCTGATTCTCAGCCATGTTCTGATGACAATTAATTTTCTAGATTTAAAGTTAGTAGGTTATTCAACCAGGTCTGACTTGTGTGTGTCAATTATTCCCCAGCCTAATGAAAATAATATGCAGATTAACATTAGATTTTCAACTCTGTTAAAAAAAGATAAAATAGAATCTTAAAATATAAGTCATACCCATGAGGGGTGACCCCATAACTACCTATATTCTCTATATAAGCTTCCCTTCTATCGGTGATGTCAAAATCCAGGATTAATTATTATATGCAGGACTTTGATGTTCTCTCCCAGGGTATATTTGATGTGAATGAACTTCATTATTACTAAGATCAAAGCACGGGAAGGGAGAGGTTGGGGAAGAGGGAATCAATACTTAGCCAGTACACTGTAGCTAAACAAAATTATTAATTTATGATAAACAGAGTTTGGTTTGTTCACTCAAATATCCCTGGACTGTGGGATACTTGAGGGCAGCTCCGAGCATGGGGCCTGGCTTAGAGTCAATGATCAGTATATATCTAGTGAAATAAACAAAGAAAAGAATGGAATTTCATAGGAAGAGGACTTGGGAGATAGCTTATACAGGTCCAAAAAAGAGTTAAACGTGGTGGGATATGAATAGAGGGCTGTTTGAGAGGAGAGACTGACAAGTCAGAACTTGCCTGCCAGGGCAGAAAGAGTAGGCGATAAAAGGAGGAAAGCAGCCTACAGATAAATTCAATTTAAAAAACTGGAGAGGGAGGAGAGAAAGGGAAGGACGGAAGGAGAGAGACAGAGAGGGAGGAAGAGAAAGGGGACTAATAAAGATAAAACTGAAGCTGAAGCTGCAAGAATAAAGAGATTTTCTGGTAACCAAGATATAGGCATTAAACTCATACTCTTGGTCTTTGGCTCTGCAAACAGCTAAACACTGCAACTAAATTGTTTGCCTGATTTCTGTAAAAAGGTAAGGAGGTGGGATGGGGACCAATCCGGCTGACCTTACTGGATGGTTGGACGAGGTGGCAATGAGATGATGTATATGAAAGAAGCTCTGAGAATTGTAAAGCCCCATAAACATGAAATGTGTGATTACTTCTGATAATACATGCCCAGAAAACCAAGGCAAAATAAATACATTCTCTCTTCTTTTCAAAGTTCTTCTGCACTCTGGAATCAATTTCTAAAGAAAGGATCTGCCTATATTTGTTTTATTGCCATGGAAGGAGATCAATTCTGCCCCAAATGAGGACTGCATGTGAATGACACTCGGTGTTTAGCGTTCTCCTCCAAGCTTGGCTCCCCAAAAACTGTTTTGCTTCCTTCCATTTGTCATTTTGGTCTGCAGTCGGCTAAAAAGGCTGCAGTGCTTCAAGCCACAGCACTAAAGAGATCAAGTACTGAAAAATGGGCTTCGTGAAATACCACGTCACAAAATGACTTCAAAGTACACGTGCTAGCTGGCAACCGTTTGCAATGAAACAAATCATAATTAAGAATATGCACATGGGACTATTTCTCCTCATATGTTTATAGTGAAACTTCTCAGTAGCATTTTTGCATTCCAAGGTATCTAACAGACATTTTCATTGACCTTATGTTGAGCCCACAAAATAGGGCACCCCAGTATTGCCTTTCTTGAACTCGTCACAAACAAAAATGAAAAAAAAAAAGAAATGTTAACGAGATTGTCAAGTAAACAGAATTAGGATGCAGACATGACCACCTTTTAGCCCTGGGGTTCATTGAGTCCTTTGTATTGGCTGGTTCTAGATTTTCATCTATTTCTGTAGAGCAGTCTCATGAAATATTAAATTCTACAATTCGTCTTATAAAATACATAGAAATAAGCTAGAATAAAGCAGGAATCAAAACAAAAACACTGCCTCCCTTACAGAGCCTAAGAAGAGTGATTTTTGTTGTGATTAAAAATAAATGATTCTTAAAAAAAAAAAAAAAAAAGATCCTAAGGCCTCACTCAGCTCCAAACCTGGTCAGCAGATACATTCTGAGATGGAAGTAACTTGCTGAGATTTGTGATGAAGAAGTGGGATAGACCACACATCTCCAGGGCTGTGTGATTGGTCCAAGGCAGTGTCAATCTGGTCCAAGCCTTGCAGAAGAATACAGATTGGCTAGGAATCCAATTAGGTAGCAGAAGATAGATTTCATTTTATATAAGATATTACAGAGACTATGTGGCCATCATACTTTCTTTAAAAATCTTACTAGATTAAATCTTACTGCTGAACAAAAATCTGTGCATGGGAAAGCATTTTTTCTCAAGTGAAGAACACTTCTCTAAAGTGAGTAACTTTCTCCAACTTTTTTTGTCTATAATGTGTATTAACTCGCAGTGTTGGTTTTTCTTATAAGCAGGGCTGACCTCTGTACTTTGAAAGGGGAATCAAATATCAGATATGATCTCTAAAAATAAACGTTCCTGTCTTTTGGCTGGTTATTGGAATTAATCTGTGACTATTAGCTAGCTATTCTCCATTACTGTGATGCTTTCTAGTTTGTGGCAGGATTCTTCTGTAGAAGAACTTCAGAAAGAAAAGTGAAAGTGCTAGTCACTCCGTCATGTCTGATTCTTTGTGACCCCTATGGACTGTAGCCCACCAGGTCCCTCTGTCCATGGGATTCTCCAGGCAGGAATACTGGAGTGGCTTGCCGTTTCCTTCTCCTGGGGATCTTCCTGACCCAGGGCTTGAACCCAGGTCTCCAGCATTGCAGGCAGATTCTTTACCGTTTGAGCCATGGGGGCGTCTTCAGAGGAGGATCTAAACCCATCAGCAAGAGAATGACTTTGGAAGAATTTGTAGTCACCAAGAGAATAAACTTATAGGCTGTATTTTAGATAGCTCTTCCAAGCTCCTTCCCAAATGTTCAAAGCCTGGGAACTGTGAAAACTTTCCCTAGACATCCAACAAACATGCAAAGGAGAAAGGTTCTTTCTGCACAGATCAACTGAAAAAACTCTAGCAAGGTAGATGGCCTATTAAAAATAAAATTGTACCCAGGTACGTGCATCAGGCGCCTGTTCTAGTGCTGCAGGCCACTGTGAGGGTGGTAATTCTGATTTGTGTTACATAGTGGTTGAGTTAGATTTGATAGGGTCTGTCTCTGCAGAACAGAGTCATTTACAATAGCCAAGAGTCTACTTCAAAGACTTTCAAAGAAGACTTCTTATCTTTTCTCTTGCACAGGTAGCAAAGCAATGCTTCTGCTCAGAAGGAAGTCACTACTGTGCGCTTTCCACTGCAAACCAGAAAACCTGGAGTCACAGGGCAGGGTGCAAAGGCCTCATCTATAAACCAAGGATGAGAAAGATGTAGAGGGCTATGGGACAACCACATCGCATAACACCTGCAAACAACTTTTGGGGACAGGAAATTGTACAGAGTCCTGTTTCCATGTAGAGAGCACATTTCCACTAACATTTGCCCCTTGAAAGGAGATAATGAAAGGATGCTTGTGACAGTCACTTACCACGAGTCTGAGTGGCATGATTATTCACTAACTGAAGACTCAGATGGAAGAATTCATTCTCAACTATTCCTTACTGAGAGCCTATGGTGCACCGAGCACGGTGGGAAGTCCCTTTGCCTATATAATGATCTAATTTAATCTCAACAGCAGGCCTCTGTATGAGCTTCAGAATGGAATGACCTCCCTGTGGCCTGCGAGAGGAGTTCTCCCACCTCACAAGGGAGAAAAGCCACAGGAAAGAAGCCCTTATGAACTCCACTGCAAGTGCACCCTGTTACCCCAACAGTCACTGTGTAGACAAGCGCTGTGATGTCAGTTCTCCTCTAAATGGATGGTTCCAACATTGGCTGAAGGGTCAGTCCTTCCTCCGATTCGTGTGTCCTGGCTCTCTGAACAGCACAGAGCTATCTTCGAACCTGTCACATCAACTTTCCAGATTCCTGACTTTGGGCAGCTGACCTGGGCTCCGATCCTGAATCTCTAAGAGGAGAATAGCAACACGTGCCTCCCAGGGAGGACTGCAGAGAGCATGGAAAGCAGCCAGCACACATCGGGGTGCTCACAGACTATGGGGTCCTTGGCCTTGCTTTACTTTCCTGTTCGTGTGATAGACAGGAGAATGCAGTCTCCTCCCCACGACCGTCCCAACTTCAAACTGATCTGGAAACGGGTCATCACTGCAAACAAACAGAGTAAAGAAGTGCCTTCCCAGTTCACAGAGCTTCAAGTTACACATGAACTATATGGGTGAGAATGCCTTTCGTTAGTGATTCCTCTGCAAGGGTGACAATGCACACATCTTTCATTTGGGGCTTAAAGTATCCTAAGATTCTAAAATTTGAATTACTGTAATGTGTATCAGTGAACCTGCATGATATTAAAGAGATTTGTGAAATAATCCAGTATTAACAGGCCAAGTGACATTTACACATCTCATTTTAATTACTATGCCACAAAAGTGCAACATGATTATTCCATTTCTTTTGTTCTAAACCACTGTTTTGCTAGTTCTACTTTCGTCATGTAGGTTACTAATAACAACAATCCTGAAAACTCTAATAGCTCCTTACCTTTAAGCAGCACCTACTTTAACAGTTTTCTACAAATGCTTCAGTAGTTAATGGCATTCGAGTGACAGATAAGGGAAAGTTTAATAATGATGACAATAAGAAAGGTAATGATTACAATGGATTCGGTAGACTTTTTTTTTTCAGTTGAAGAAATGAAACCAGAGATATTAATGCACTGGAGTCTGGCTTTCACACTTTCATTTAGAGAATGAATCCAGAGCAGGGAGGCAACTCCTTCAAGAGGAAGCTGGAATCTGTTTAAGGTAGCTGGTGTTGACATGCGTGTGTGTATGTGTGTGCTCAGTCACTCAGTCATGTCTCTCTGCAACTGTAGCCCACCAGGCTCCTCTGTCCATGGAATTCTTCAGGCAAGAATACTGGAGCCATTTCCTTCTCCAGGGGATCTTTCTGAACCAGGTATTGAACCCACATCTCCTGCATTGGCAGATGGATTCCTTACCACTGAGCCACCTGGGAAGCCATGTTGACGTGCAAGAGACCCTTATTTTCAGGCAACTTGATCTCTAAGATGTTTTCAGAGCAGAAAACCACCGAGGACCCAGCAGTGCTAACAGGCCCTGGGCTGCAGAGGAAAGGAAGAGCTTTAACTCAGAACACAATCCAAGCCTGCCAGGCAATGTCCCATGGATCCTAAGTAATGCGTCCATGGAACATTCTCTTAGTTTATGCCATGAAAACTTGACTCTTCTATGGCAAAATATTCATGTCTAAATTTCAGTACATTTGGGTGCTGATTTTCTTTTCTTTTCAGGGACCTCTCTACACTCAGGGTTTTTAGGGGATGACCCCAGAGAACTTTTACTGACACTAGCCTTCTGCCTCTTTGGGTGCAGAGGTGGGTAACTGGTAGAGCGAAATAGAAATCAGCTTGATCGGAGTCCTGTGTCTGTCTGTATGTTCTCAAGAGACAGACGGACAAAAAGAGAAGCGGGGGTGAGGCAGACAAAGAGAGAAAGACAAGAAGAAGTGAGAAGAGAGAAAGTCAAGGCGATGAGTTCTTCTTTTTCCCAGTTCTATAATCCTGAGGCCTTTGAGAAATGCCTGCCATTCCCCATCCTGCCTCCACCCCCACCTGCACCGTACAGGGGGAGAGGGAGAAAGTGAGCCATTTCTCTTGTTGGAGAAAATTTGTCTCCTGTCCAAATTGCAGGTTGTGCTCAGACATCAGGGGAAAATCTGAGAAGCCACCCAGGGCAGGTTGTTCTTCTGTAAAGTTAGCATCTATAGAGGAGCCTGATAAACAAATAAACCTATTTCTTCCTGGAGATTTTCCTCTGTGGAAAGTACATCCATCTCTGAAAGAAAAGAAAAAGGAAGTCCAGGTCTTTGGAGAAACTCAGGATTAGTATAAAGTTCATTAAAATAAGACACTTTGATATATGAATGTTGTTATCATAAAGTGAATTATATTTTCATAGAAGGATGTAATGTTCAGATGTGTAGCTATGGTGCAGTGAACAACAGTTCCCTATTTATGACCAAACTCTTGTCACCTGTGATGCTGTTTATGCTTCTCATCACCTGATACTATTGTTCAAGAGAAACCACAGCGAAAAACGCAATGCTTTACAGCAGTGTTTAGACCAAGTATCCAGCTACAATTCATAAATGAGCTTTCAGTAGCTTAGATTGAATTAAATTTGGTCTGTTCTGGATTTCCTGAAATACCGCACTATTTTTAGCTTAATTTTTTGAAAGAGTTTTGATGTCATTCAATTTTGAAATAGGCAAATTACAGTTCTTTATCAAAATATGCAATTTCAATTCTCAAATATTTGTTACCTAAGTATTACCGGAGTTGAAAACACAAGGCAAGGATACAACATAACCTATGAGAATATATCAAGATGATTAATACTGCATAAGCTTTGCACAACCATGATCTATTTGGAATAATTTTCAGCTTTCATTTTCAACAGTGTAGATTGCTAAAGCATTTGCATGAGAATGCAAAATACATAAATTATCCCTGCAGGGAACACTTAAAACTTAAGGTAATTATATAGCATAGAAGTGATTTCAAAGAACTCCAACAAAATAACAAATAATTCTACAGTCACCCTTTACAATGCTTATTATTCTGTGTTACCAGTGATCTTGACCACTAAAATCCCTTTCTTTACAATTATATTCACATTATCAATTCTTACTTTGTTCTTTTACCATCAAGCTCTTACAGCTGGCCCTGAAAATTTGCATGCTGTAAAAGCTGAACTAGACAGCTAGTATAGATGAATTCCCCAGTTATATTCATGCTGTGAACAGAACCATAACACTCCCTTAATATATCTTATCATTGCACTTTTATACTAAACATGAATCCAAATCAAGTCCTATTTTTTACATTCCTCCTGTTCAAAATCTTTTAATGGCTCCCTGCTGCCTACAGGATAAAATCCAAAACTCCCTGGCCTGGCGTTCAAGGCCCTCCATAATCTCACACATGTGTTCCTACAACTCTAGCATAAGATTCCTCAACTCCAGCCAGATTGGAGAAATAAGGCCAGGACCAAAAGGAGCAGAGATTTTTCTTATGAATGGAAAAATATCTCCTCCAAATCAATTAGTATGCTTTGGAGGCTGGGATATTCACTGTGATTAGAGAAAATTACTGGGTCATAGGGAATATATAACTAGTCTCTCCTGAGTTTCTTAGGCTCTGCATTATTCTTATTTTTTTAAATTCAAAGAAAATGTCTTGCACTTCTGCAGCATCCCAGCCACCTCGTGTCTTGGTTCTGCACCCTGTGACTTAACAGGGCCTGCCCCCAGGTATGGAATTTTCTGGAGGCCACTTGGTAATAACCGGTACCTCTTCCTTTCAAGGCACAAAGAGAAAAGAGAGTCAAATGTCAGCATGTCAGGAACCTCCAGGCTCAGCTTCAGCCAGAATGCAAAAGCACTTTACAACTATTTCTGAAGACTTTTCACAGTATCGAGGAAAAGGGTAATGAAATTGTATCTGAACAGAAGGAAGCTAAATTATTTATCTCATACTAATTTTTACCAGATGGCTGGTGATGAAAAATCTATACTGGCAAATCTGCTGTATATATTAAAGATAATCAAGGGGGCTAAAACTTTAAATGGTCACAATATATTTGGATTTAGTTTTATGGCTCCTATCGATTCCATACATAGGTTCTTCTAAGTGCATGTGATTGGGACACAATAAATCATATCATCAAATCATTAGGAGCTGCATCTTCTATTCATGAATCACATCAGCACTTGGATTGTGTCTCTTTTTTTCTTAAACCTGCAGAGAGAATACATTTGGGATGTTGCCACACAATGTTACCTACCATATCCCTCTGCATCAGAAGGTTGCAAATGACACTCTTTCCCCAAGAGAAGGAGGAGATCACAGTCCTCAGAAGGAAATTCCCTCACCAAACTTCCAGCAGAACCAGTTAAATGCTGACTTCTGATGACAATAAACCATTGAGGACTGGAAGGGAGATAGGGTGTACCAGATGTACATACTTTTCTGCTCAAGTGATGTCTCCAGGGAGTGGGTTGTGTGGGTTCAACATCCAATTTGGGCCTATCATGGATCCATTTCCTCTCTGTTCTGAAGCCCACTACTGGAAAAAGCCCACCCTTGTTCTTTGGTTGACTCTCAAATGCCAATTATTCAGGAAAGGCTAGAATACTTTCGATAACACGTGCTGGTTCATATCAAACAAAGCACGTTCACGTGTGCCAAGCCACTTGATACTGTTCTCCACGTAAAGCAGGTAAAAGTGCTGGCCCTGGCAAGGAATCAACGTGTATACCGAATCCCAATGTATGATTCACCTAGTGAGTCAGAGCTTCTCTGAACAACATCTTTATACAATGCATGAAGACCAATTGTCTTACATATCATTTCATGGGAGTTATATGCCTTCAAGTCAACGAAGACTGTTTGAGTGCCTGCCACGTGCACTGTTTTTCCTAAACTAGATGTCAATACTCACGGTGCTTTAGCACTTTTGGCAGAGCAGCTGCTGTCCCCCAACAGTTGTCCAAAGAGGACTTTTGGAGCTGCAGTCAGAACTCATACAGTGCCCCAAGGTGTGTTCTTATGGTGAGAGACAACAGGTCAAAACTGAGTTCCATAGTCTACAGTGGCCAAGCAAGATACAGACCTACTGTGGGTTCTTCCCACTATGACAACCTGATTGATTGAGCATTTATTTCATTTGCAAAAGATTCATTTAGTCATTTCATCTGTTATAGTTAAATGTTCTACTGTCAGCAGCAGCAGCAGCAGCTAAGGAGTTACCAATTGCTCAAAAAGTGTGGCGATTCTGGGTCAAGGTACAGATTAGAATGGCAATAGCTTATATTGACATGTAAAAACAAATCCTTCAGAATCACACCAAAATAAAGTTGCCACTGTGACATTACCTCAAGGAACACAGAACCCCTACATTCTATGACTAGCTAAACTTGAGTCAATTTAACCTAGTAACTAACTGCAAGTGATACTGTACACCATATGCCAATATAAGATAACAATGCTCCATCCTTAAACCACCTTCCTACAGGGCGATGTTACTAGTACTCCAACCGCCAGCAACAATATGCTGTAAACACACTTTGATGTTGCTGAAGTTATACTTTCTGCAATTCTGATCTATTGAAAGAATGGTTTCAGAAGCAAGGTATTTGTGGAAAAGTCATAAGGAAAAGGCATGAACAGGTAGGCTGTAAGCTAAGTGACCAGAATAAAGGACAGTATAGGGATTTCCCTGGAGGTACAGTAGCTAGGACTCTGAGCTCCCAATGCAGGGGACCTAGGTTCGATCCCTGGTCAGGCAACTAGATCCCACATGCCACAACTGAGACCCAGCAGAGCAAAAAAAAAAAAAAAGACAGTACAAATACTCCTTTGAGTAAGCACTAGCAGAGTTTCAAGTCTCAGAGCTTTGGGGTGACTCCATAGGCCTTGCCCAGTTGTCACAATCTTTGCAGTTGTTCTAGCATTAGAAAGAAACAGGAGGGGACAGATCAAACAGATGTGAAGCCATCAGCACTTTGTTGTTTACCTTTGCACCAACACGTCAAATCACGTGTGTGGCTCCAATAAGAAAGCAGAGATGGGGCACACACAGCAACCCGTCACGGAAGGACAGACATATACACCAAGTCTGTGTGAGAACTGCAGATTACATTTTGTCTTTTTAGCAACATTAACTCTCTGTTCTTCTAAATAGTCTCAATGTGTATCCACAGTTGCTTACTGTATTTTGAATGAGCAATAATAGGATCGATTTTCCCTGAGCCTGAGTCACAGCCTGGTAGTAAATTAGGTGCTCAGGAAGGTGTGTTACTTCCTTGAGGCCACTGAGCCATCATTTAAGGCATAATACACTTGCTTTCGTTTATGAAGATGCACTGACTCATTTCAGTAGGAGTTGTTTTCCCTGTACTGCTGATGGCTGAGTTAAAGGAATGTACTCTTTTTTTTTTCTTCCCTCCTCTCAGTATGGATGAGATGGCATGGGCTAATAACATATTCTTGCCACCTGTATTGTGACCCTTGGAGCAAATGCCCATGATGTTTGGTTAAAGTTTGAGGTTCAATCTGTAGCTGCAGAACAGAGTCCGTGAGCGCTGGGGGGAGATTGTAGATTCCTCCAGAACATCCTCTAATTGTGTTAGCTGGTCACCAATGCCATAAAAGCCATCCTTGTAGTAAAACATTAATTTACAACATAAGGCAAATTGTGTCGCTCCACTACTCAACACGCTCCAATGTCTTCCTTTCTCACTTAGGGTCAAAAGCAAAGTCCTTACCTTGGACAATAAAATCATCTGTTATCCGATCCTGGCTACTTCTGCATTCTTATCTCTCACTTGCCCATTTTTTGTTTGTTTGTTTCTTTGTTTTCACTTTTTTTGGCTTCTTAGCTTGTCCCATGAATATGCCAACTATATTCTCACCTACTTTGCAACCCCACAGACTGTAGCCCTCCTGGCTTCTCTGTCCATGAGGATTCTCCAGGCAAGAATACTGGAATGGGTCATCATGCCCTTCTCCAGGGGATCTTCCTGACCCAGGGAAGGAACCCAGGTCTCCTGCATTGCAGGCTGATTCCTTACCATCTGAGCCACCAGGGAAGCCCTATTCTCACCTCTATCAAGAATTTTTTTTTCTTTTAGACACCCACCTGCACCCTTCCTTCCTGTCCATCAAATGCCACCTTAACAGAAAGGCTTTCCCTGATGACCCTGCATGAAAGTTGTCCCTATCTCTCAGCACACCCTTGTCCCTCAAACACTGCTTGTTCATTCTCTAAAGCAAATTATATATGAATTTGTTTATATCTGCTGTCTGTCTATCCCCTCTAGAACATAAGCTCCTGAGGACAGGGGCTATGTTTTGTTCATTGTTGCATTCTAGAACCTAGAACAGTGCATCAAGCTCTGTATTCATGCCATAGAAATGTGCTGAATGAATAGATGGATGAATTCTGGTGGCCTGATAAGTTGAAAGGACAAATCAGCCTAGATTAGTAAGGTCTCTGCATAAGTATTAAGGAATTAGATCTGTCATAAAATGATGTTTCAGCTCCTTTGAGGTACAGTTATCAGGGCTTTCATTTTCACTGTGGTTACGAACTGCATTATAATTATAAACCAGCATCTCTATGCAGAGAAACAGAATAAACCTTTACTAACACTCTTTTGAGCTATACATGAAAGGCTATTCATAAAAAAGGGTGGGTCAAGATGAAAGGAAACAGCTAAAAAGAATAATACCTTTGAAAAGTATGCCAATAGGTAATTAATCATTGAAAGCAGCAAATCCTGATGGCTAGTAAATTTCAAGGGCTTATCTCAGTAATATATGAAAGTGCAATCTCCTCAACATATTAGAAACGTCAGTTCGTTGTACTGAACAAAAGAATAAATGAAGAATACGTCTTTCCAAAGAAGATGCTATTATTTTTGAGGATTTCATTAAAATACATTAAGTAAAGATTAAAACAGTCAAATATCGAGAGGAGTTTAGTCAGGGACCCAGTGCTTCACTCTGATGTGTTCTTCATGGGGGTTTAACACCTGGTGTGACTTGGGCTTGCTCTGCACAGAGCACAGGCATCTCAGGCTGAACAGGTGCAGTGTAGAAGGGACCACATCTCATGTCCTTGCCATGGACGACATTTTGTCTGCCACTGAGCAAAACAAAGATAAGGATTTCTGAAGAAAGAGGAATGTTGAAGAAGAAAGAAATGCCACAACTTGCTAATTAAGTACAACGGAACAGGAAAACCACTTTGGCGAGCGGTACTTCAGATGTTGTTTAGAGACAGGAAGAATTTGAAAGGAAGCATTAAGTTAAGGAGAAGGAAAAAAGAATGGTTTCTGTTTGGACCCACTTTGCATAAATAAACATCAAAATCTGTCAACAGCAATAAATGCAAACCATAACCACTGTTTCACTCACTGGACAATCGTGACTGTGTGAAGCAAGTGTGAACATCAGGACGCCGCTGCAATGTGCCTGGTTTAACATGGACTCAGAAGGAACTTTATCTAACCAAATGCCTGGGATGGTTCTGCCAGTAGCAGAAGTTCAGGGCCGTGATCCAGGTGTAATGAAGAGGTTTGGCTGTATTCCCTGGGAGATAGTCTCTTTTGGATATAAACTAATGGACTAGATACTGGAACCTTATAAAATAAAGCAACATATATATTAAGCCTCTAGCAATTCTTTTTATGGAAACTGGTTTTTAAGATATGCTGACTTCAGTCAAACGTCTTGGCTTGTTGATTTTGACACACTGGGAAAAGGAAAAGTGGATAACCAATCCTAACTAAAGGCTGATGGCAAAGAGCAGTCCAGAGCTGTTGTGCTTTCCAGTCTTCTTCTTCATTGAATGTTCTATATTAAGGCAACTTTGCACCCCGGTTGAGAAAATAGGTTTTCAAGTCAAACAGTGGCAGAGCACAAATTAGAACCCAGCTCTGTCTAACTGGGTAACTTTGGGTAACTACTATGACCTCTGGCCTTAGTTTCTTCATCTTTAAACTGGGGAAAATAACTTTCTTCATAGGGTTGTTGGGAGGATTAAATAGGTTAAGATTTGCACAGGGTTCCCTTAATAAGGAAGACAATTTTCTAAAGCGAATGTTTTAAATTCAGGAATGAAAGGCACTATTGTGGGACCCTGGCATTCCTATAAAGCACAATTACTTTGTGCTTGAATAAAACATCGGGGCAGTGAAAGCTGCTAACCAAGTCGTGTCACTTCTCTGTACAAGTCACAGTGGGGCTGACAATCAACTGGCGTCTGCAGTCTGCATCAATTCTGCTTCCGGGGTGAGGGAGGGGATGGTTTAGGTGCTTGGTTCAGAAAATAGGGTGGTGGCAGGTACTAAAATTCAGTGAAGTCATTTCTGGGGTAAAGTCTGTTTTTCTTTCTCTTCTTAATCAGTCATCCTTCGAGCAGAGGTTAGGATGGTCTCCCTTCGAGAACTGAAACAATGAGTTGTTAAACATCTGGCTAAGAAATCCCTGGGGGGTTTCTCTGGCGATGCTCTGCCACTCCTCTGCTCTTTCTCAGCTTTTCAGGAGTGAAGCCACTTCTCCTGTTGCCAGGCAATGAATTCCAAGAGCTTAATTTGGATGGTGACTACTAAAAATGCATCGAAGTGCACCTTCTTGCCTACATCCTAGTTCCTAGGCCTTTCTTGTTTTGTTAAACGTCCACATTTAAAAATACCATTCAATGCTGCACTGCAATGGTGATCTATCATGATAGTCTTCATCTGCTAGAGCTCAGGTATTAGTGAAAAAGGGACCTTGAGTGGGCGCTTGATTGTAAATAATAGTATAAAGTCTGTTTCTTCCAATTAACTCTAAACTCAGAGAAAGCAGGGGCTGTGTTTGCCAAGTATCAGGAAATCACTGGATGACTGCTTGGATGGGTGGATAATGGATGGATGGGAATATGTATACTACAGGAAGCTATCATGAGAGAAGCAGAATGACTGCAGATCTAAAAAGAGCAAGAAACATATCCTTACTAACCAGCTAAAGGAAAACAAGAAGGAGCTCAGATTAGGTGTATAATTTGGTGAGACAATCAATAGCAGGTGGAAAAAGTGAAAAAAAGAGAGGGTTAAGATGGGCTAAGAAGGGGCTACCAGGGTTGATCTGTGAGTGTGAGGGTTACCTGAGAGGGACAATGCCCTTAGAGGCTGCTCCTCTAACCAGATTGTAGCCAGTCAGTATCAATATTACATAATGATGGTGAAAGGATAATTAATTTCTTAGTTCAGTTCAGTCACTCAGTCATGTCTGACTCTTTGCGACTCCATGAACCACAGCACACCAGGCCTCCCATTACTTAGTATCCAATGAGAATAACTATAATTAATATGTAAGTATAATTATTGTGTTGCATTCAACCTGAGGTTAATATTTGGAGCTCAGTTGCAAATATTAATGCTTTGCATCTGTTCACAGCACATACGTTGTTATGTTAAACCTACATTGGGGGACATGAGTGGAGAACTTATACCTTCTTTGGGGCCACTCTTGCATGTGGGAGTCATATCTGTGACACTAGGATCCTTCATGCATTCATTCAGCAAACATTTACTGAACATGTACTATGTGCATGAAAAGTTGAGACACTAAGCTAGGCACTAGGGCTACAGCAGTGGACGAGACATAGTTGTTTATGGAGTTTACAGTCTGGTTAAAGAAACAAGAGACAGAAATGCCCAAGTACTGCTGGCAAGGTGAGTACTGAAGTAGGAATAACCATAGTGCCCTATGGGATCTTAGAGGACACGCAGTTAGCTATCCAGTCAGGGAAGGAGCTGCGGTTCGGCAAAAGCATCTTAGACCCAGGTTCAACAGCCATTTTATCCTGAGGACCACTAGAGAGGCTCAGTCACAACCCTGAATATTTGATAACATGAATAGGGCTTATCCAACTGAGCAGGAGGAAACCTCATATGGAAATCCCATAGATGTTGGGAAGGAAAAGAGCTGAGTTGCCTTGGGAAGTTTTCTAAGAAGGCTTTCGCCTGTAGTGGCTTTTCACAGCAAATAGCAACAGAGAATAAGAACCATCTTGCGGCACGATCTCTTGGTTACCAAGGAGTTCACCCGAGCTTGCTGCAGGGATTGAGCATCGTACCCTGGGATTCTCATGACAGCCGGTGAATGACCACACTTGGAATAGTGATTCCACATTGCCAGTCACCAGAAGCATGTGGGTCTAACACTAGTAACATCTTCTGGCAGATGCCAGCAGGTCACTAGCTGAATGTTGGAGGGTAAAAATGGTTTTTAAAAATGATGGGGGTATAGGAAACACAGCCTTCTCTGCCATCCTCCATGGAGGCACTACTAAAACATAAGAAAAATGACAGATGGAGAAAAAATAGATACAATGTCCAGGAAAACAGAGATGGCTGGGCGAGCCTAATTTGGGGACATGGCTGGGCACCTTAACCATGGACATGCCATACATAGAAAGGAAGAAAGTGCCAGCTATGGGCATTGTTAAGGCCTAACCTGACTGACAGTGGAGTATTTAATAACCGCTACTGAAGTTTTTCAGAAACGATGGCATTTATAGATCACCCGTGTGCACTGTGAGCTCCATTCCCAATTATTGGTAAAATGGCTTCTTTATATTGTTCCCCCTGAAGGAAGCCTTGTTCTTAAGAAATTATAGGAAACCAGTCTTAGCAAAAACAAAGCTAATTAATTGGCATAGGCTAATGGATGGCCGATGGGCAGGGTACTGTACTAGATTCTTAGGAACGAATGAAAAGACTTAGTTGAATCTTTGCTTTTAACTTTGACCCCCTAGGGTCACATTTATTATGAATAAACACAACCCATTAAAAATCACTAACTGACAGATTAGGCATCTATGTGACTCCATCTACTATTACAATATTATTACCACTCCATATTCTTCAATGATCTTACTAGAACCTAATACAGATTTATCTCTAGCAGGCACTGACTTCATACCAGAAAGAGCTGATTTAAAAATGGACATTTGCCTTAACCCCTAAAAAGCCAGTAGTAGGTAGGCTTTCACTCAAGCCACATGCAAATGCACAATCTATTTGAAAACATTTAAAAACTTGGACCCAGTGTTATATTGATACAATGGTATTACATGTGATGCTAGAGTGACATGAGCTACTTTTTATTATCTGAACTTTTCACTTTATGGCTGTGGCTATATGCTTAAAGAAGTCAAATCTTTGATGACCGGGCTTTATGAGGGTTTACTCTGGGAATTCACAACAGAAATTCAGTTTATTTTCTAGTATTTCACCTGCTGAAGGAACTCACCAACCCCCACTACGATTACCACTCCGAGGCCACCAATCACAGCCTGAACTATTTGATGTCTCTAGCTTTTTGATGATCCTGTTTCTTCTTCAATTTCTAGAGAAGAGAGCAGAAGAATTTAATGAAGACTTCATCTTATTGATTTGCTTCAGGTTTTTAAAATGAGCTGAAAGTAAAATATTTATTATGTCTAACTGGTTGGTTTATTTTCTTGAGGATCAGCATGCAAGTGCAGACTGTGTAATAAGTTCCACTTGTGACTGCAAAACCTCCCTGAGACAAAGCCACCAAGGAAAGCTGAACAGTTAGATTTCACCAGGCTACAGTATTTGTGTTCAGAAGGGAGGGATGTTTTTTTCCTAAGAAGGAAAAATAAATTTTCTGCACTCAAGTAATTTTCCCAAGTCATTTTCAGAATGAGCAAAAAATGGGAGCCTGCCAAAACAGACAAGTTTCCTTTAAAGAAAGGTGTGAGCAAATACAACCAGCAGTTATGAACAGAAATTGCCTTCACTACAACAGCTATCAGCTAGGATACACAGCACATGCGGGAAACTAATCCTTAAAACGCTCATTTCCTTTTGTATGGCTACTTAGATGAAAGCGCTGAGCTAATCCAATTATTCTAACTGTGCTTTTAAAATTAAATTTTTGATTTATTTTGGCTAGGTAGATGATTCAAAAGTTACAATCACGACAGATTTGAAATTCAATTGACATACTATAGAAGAATCATCATTCTTAGAAAGTATTACAGAAAAGAATTTTCCAGTTTGTCTGAAAAATGTCTGTGCATTCAAGTGTCTGGAGTAGCTTATGCAACTCCAGTTACATTCTTTTAGACCAATGAGTTCTGTTGGGAAGAGACCGTGGGCTCTGTCACTTGATTTCACTTACTTAAGTCTGGCAAGTGTTTCGAACCTTGGGTTTCCTAGTTTATATAATGGAAAGAATGATACTGATCTTGTAATTTACACGTTAAAGGGATGATGTCTAGTATTTCTACAAGGCCACATAATTAAACAGCTTGGTGTTTCTTGCATAACTGTCTTTAAAGAGGAAGTTAGGTTTAAAAGTGGAAGCCCCCATCTCCTGCATATTCTGACAAATACCTCACATTGAAAGTAGTTTCAACGACATCACACTTCAATGATAAGTAAAAATATAAGATCTTAATTCAGACTGATGATGAAATGCCAGCGTGCTTTTTCCATCCATCTTAAAGAATCCAGAAAATTGGTCTTATCTCTCTAATCCTTCTGACACGTGAAGGACATGAGTAGTGACTTGAAAAGAAAAGATGAAAGATTGATC
This sequence comes from Giraffa tippelskirchi, assembly GCF_054371585.1. NCBI lineage: Eukaryota > Metazoa > Chordata > Mammalia > Artiodactyla > Giraffidae > Giraffa > Giraffa tippelskirchi. Next base: position 15,326,082 of record NC_137289.1, on the reverse strand, counting down.
TTCACCACTGCATTAATACCTTCTAAATCAATGACCTAAAAATGTTTCATAGGGTGATTTTTTAAAAAATAAATGTAAAACGAACATTATAGACTTAACAATTCTTCTTGTTTCCATTAGCCATGCACATCACATAGGTTATTAACTAAACATTGGTCAGGGGAAACAAAATTTAACTGGATTTCCAATTTAATTTGTTAAAGGAGATCACTGTTTAAACCCACTCCTTTAAAAGTGAAATCAGTAGCCTTCCCTGAAAATCCTGTGGGTTGCAAATAAATGATGGCAGCCTCATAATCTTTTTTTAATCCACTTGGATATTTTGTTTAAATAATTTATACCTTGTCTAGCAAGGCAAGCCAATGATTTGAAGCACCCTTCCTAGAAGGACTCTATGGAATACATTTGATTTGAATACTGCTCTATCTATGTAAGATATTCTCCATTTTTAGAATATGTGGTTTGAAATTTATTATATTTGGGGGAGTTACATAGGGAATACATGCTCACTTTAGTATTTGCCCAATAAAAATGTAACTGAGAAGAATAATTTCTGCAACAAATGCCATCACGTACAGTCCAAGGATCCAACAGAAACACATCTGAGGAGCTCTGTTCCTTTACAAAATCTGCACCGTGCTGTCTTTCCAGAACCCTATTACCACTACTACCCATTCTTTGGAGGAGTTGGAGCTGGCCAATGGATAACAAGTCACTCAAACTACAAGGCTGCTTGGCTAGTATAAGTCATTGTTCTTCCTTGTCCCAGTCCCTATCACAGCTGTCTTACTCAGCCTTCTCTTTCTATTGCACACTAAATAAATAAGAGCTTGGGAAAGTTTGTTAGAAGCAGTATAACCCTCAAATCTCGCCTTTTCAGATGCTTGGTGCTCCTCTACAACTGGCGTTTGTGGATGTGAAATAATAATTTTGCTTTGTACCTCTTCCCTAAATCTAAACTGTGAGTCTCTTTCTTGACTGAGAAATCTACAACAGAGGCTCTAGCCTTCTAAGCTCTGATGCTGAGTCCACTTGGCACTCTGGAGTTCCAATGGGGATGAATGAAAATATTTCACTGTGAACTCTGGTGATGTTACTGCTGCCGCATTACTGAGCTGTGTTTGACGCTTTCCATAACCAGGACTCCAGGAGGCAGCACGATTAAGTCAGAAGGTTTTCCTTCTTCCTCATACAGTCTTTTGTTTTCAACAGTAATATTAGATAGTAATTTAATTTATTAGCCTAAGATTGCTTCAGTTAAAAAAATGAGATGGAAAGAATTGCTAGATTAGGTGAGATAAAAATATAGGAACAGTTGAAGATGGATATTTCTTTATTCATATTCATGGGCAGTTTGCCATTTTCATGTGTTTCATTCCATAGGAATGGCTTCATTTTATTTGATTTGATAATTGAGATATAATGAGAAATAGAATCAAGCTGTGAAAACGTTCACGACAAAATCTCTCTCACTAAACACTTTCTTTAAATGTGATGCAAATTTCATCAGGCAGTTTGAACTTTCTTTATCACCCTAGTCTTAGGAAAGAAGAAAACACAATCCTCAATAAAAATTCTAACTTGCATATTAACCAAGTTTTGCTTCTCTTTGGAGGGGGTAGGATAAAAATGCAAATAAACAAAGTCTTCAATATAAGAAATTAGGGAATTTGCATTTACATAAAACCTCATCCTTGTCCAAGTAAGAAATACAAAAACATTCCACATTAGCAAAGTTGAAATTCATGAAGCTCTAATGATGTTGCCTGATTTCTATAGGCCTGGCATTGAATGGTTCACTTCCTGAGCACTGACAAAAATCAGATCCATTGTTCCTTTAATTTTATTAGTTTCCCCTATAAAACAGTTCTTTTTTGCACAAGAGTACCATGATAGGCAATGACAAGTACAATAAAATTGAAAATGTTCCCAGTTAACAATGAATGATTAAACTGCCTTAGCAGTTATCAATATGGTTCCATATTTTTGCTGAATGAAAAGAGACCTTTGGAATATGCTTTAACTATGATTTTAATATATACATTGTTCAACATGAAAAAATTAGCTTACTAAATAATGCTGTCTGAAAAGCATTATCCAAAAACAAATTGCAGCAATCAGCAATACACAGACTGAATCCACGTCCAGGAAAATTCCATTTTTTATATAGAAAAAAGCATATATCCATGACAGAGGAATAAAATGTAATCCAGGTAAAATGACACGTCTGACTCTGAAAAGAACATTTTGATTCCGTTCAAAAGTTGCTTCTGAAGGCTAAAAGCAGCAAAGGCCTCTTCAGTTTTTCATTTGCTAATTGTTTCTAATCTACTCTGCAATTAAAAAACATGGTGTATTAATGGATAATCATTAAGAAGGAGGGAATGGCTTTCAGCTAGCTTCCATCCTCTCGAAGTCCAGAGAATGTGTGGGCTGTGGGGGAGAGATACTGATGGCCACTGAGTAGTTGCTGTGTGGTTGTCACCTGATAGACATGGCGGTTGGATGGTCCCTTTGCTCCAGAAGGCTCTTGGCGTTCACATTTTCTTTTTTAATTGTCTGCTCCAAAAGTCTTATTTAGGCTTTCTACACTACCTGTGATTTTAAGGAGCTCCAGCTTGGAGAGGACCAACTCCTCTACCACTTCCAAAAGCTAGATTCTTGACTAATGGAAAGGAAAAAAAATCAGCGTAAGTTATCCAAGAGAACAGACTGACCTCAAACGTGTTCCTCCTGGAATTCTGTATTAGGCAACGCGATGTTCGGGGCAGAAGTTTGTCTTCCTGATTATATTTTGCTTGTGCTGTGCTTAGTCACTCAGTCGTGTCCGACTCTTTGCGACCCCATGAACTGTAGCCTGCCAGGTTCATCGGGCCATGGGGATTCTCCAGGCAAGAATACTGGAGTGGGTTGCCATGCCCTCCTCCGGGGGATCTTCCAAACCCACGGATCAAACCCGGGTCTCCTGCATTGCAGGTGGATTCTTTACCGTCTCAGCCACCAGGGAAGCCCAAGAATATTGGAGTGGGTAGCCTACCCCTTCTCCAGGGGATCTGCCCAACCCAGAAATCGAACCGGGGTCTCCTGCATTACAGATGGATTCTTTACCAGTGGAGCTACCAGGGAAGCTTATGTGAATATTAAAATGGTTGTGTATTCTCTGAGCCTCCTGAGATATGGAGGAAGAACTGGGAAGTTTAAGGCTGAGATGGCCTGAATTTAAAATCTTCTACATGTACAAACCACAATTTTCCACGTCCTAACTGGTTCTAATTCATTCTGAGCCGAACTGCTCTACAAAATCCATAAAGCAGTTAACAGTACCTTGATTATTTCTACCCAGATAGTTTAAAGTTCACTAATGAATCTTAAGGAACAAAATCTACAGAGCACTGATGTCCTTTATGAACGACTCTTTCATGACCCCAAGGACTGTATCCTGCCAGGTTCCTCTGTCCATGGGATTTTCCAAGCAAGAATACTGGGAGAGGGTTGCCATGCCCTCCTTCAAGGGATCTTCCTGACCCAGGGATCAAACCCTAGTCTCCTGCATTGCAGGCAGATTCTTTACCACTGAGCCACCAGGAAAGCTCCTTTATGAACAAGTACACAGTAAATCCACACCAGAAACCAGCAGAGCCATTTTCAAGCTCAAGTCTTGGGTAGAGACACCCATTAAAATCTTGAGAATGGCAATATTTGAGTTACATCCGCACTCTGTATCTAGTCTCAAATGAGTCATTCTCAACTACTCTCCCTTACTCTCCAATATGTAAGCATATAGTAAACGAATGGACATATGGTCGTGGATAACCTTAGCCACAGACATGCAAATAAACTAGCACATGTTTCACTTATTAGAAAGCAAACTGGCAAACTATCTAAAATCCAAATTTATATCAGAAATAAGATAGAGCTGGTGTGTGTGTAGCAGGGCGGGGCGGCGGGGAGGCACGCGCATATTCCGTTTCTATATTTTCAGTGCTTTGTACTTCACCAAATCGTCGCTGCTGAAACTTCAGTTATTTCAGAGTCACTGTGGGGAAGCCCTACAGAGAGTCTCACAGTTATCTTCTGTGAGTCACCTGTCTCTTTGGTATTCTTTGTCATTTGATGTCTACTAGTCCCATTTAGGTCTCTTAAATTTAGCACCACTCCCCGCTCCCCCCAAGGCTGCTCTTACAAACGAGCAGCTGCTGCAAGAGTGTCGTCTTAAATGGCTCCACAAATGAATAAGTAAAGACTATGGCCCATTCCAGTGGCCTGTTTTGGCTCAATGGTACAAACTCCCAGCTGGCGAATTCCCCAGGAAGTACCACTACAAGAACAATCTGTTTGATTGATGCAGTGAAGTCTGAAAATTGTTATGACATGAAGCTCCCCACACAGATTGCGAGGAAACTTTGGTTAGCACATTCTTTTGAGGACAATAATGTAAAAGCCTACCTTACATACTTTATTTTGTTGGCCAGGGCTGTTATGAAGTTCAGTTATTCCAAACTACAAGTTAGTTTTGAAATGTTATACTCGATACCTGTACAGGCTATAAAAAGATACATCATTTCTTTGTTTCTGTGAAATGACCTCCTTTAAGATGTTTTAGGAGAAATTATTCAGAAAAGTCAAGCAAAAAAGTTCAACTGTAAAAAGGAAGTTGTTCCAAGAGATTAGTTGCTCATTAATCCTCAACACCAGTCTGAGTGTGTGTGTAAGAGTGAGAGAGAAAAGGAAAATAAACTAATTAAAAAAATTAACGTAAGAAAAAAAAATTTCCACAGATGGCTGGTTCTAGAACACTAGGCAGTTTAGAAAATGCCAGAGGTTTTCCCACATAGGGCCAAGAAAAATTCTCTTTTTAAAAGAAGCAGGGGCAGGAAGACCAATAAACAGGGAAAGAGAGAAAGAGATGAAAACCCTGAACCTCTCTCTGTAAATATCCAACAATGGTCTGGCTCCAGGAAGTCCGGCAATATACAGCAACTAGTTTGCTGGTGAGAAGTTCAAAGAAATTTAAGTGTATGAAAGAGGTTCTCTTCTCACCCTTTTCTACCTTCTTCACTACTGCCCTATCTGTTTACTTCCTTGTTGTTCTTAAATTTAGCTGTTCATTGACCACCACACTCAAGGACATGCTGGGTCCACTGAGCTCCCTGAAAATGAGGGGGTACAACCAAGATCTCTGTTTGTACAAAAGGGGGTCTCAGTGCCCTGGAGTGTGCTCTTTTAGTCCCTTCCCTCCTGGAGAATATTCTTTAGGTCAGAGTTGTCAGAGGTCACCCCGAGTTAAGATCCAGACTTTAACTAAGTCTAAAATTTCTTCATTGATGGCTAATTCCTTCTTTCAAAGCCAGGCTGTCTGCTTCTCCTTGGTCCGATGAGGCTTGGGAACGTGTGTTAATTCTCCTTCAAGCATTGCATTGGCTCTGGGGTTCAGTTCAAGCCAAAGCTCCTGTGGTTTCAAGTTATTTTTGATCCGACTGTGCAATTAAGATCGTTTCATCCCTGTGCGCCAAACAGCCATTATACTTACTGCAATCGTTCCTGCTTGGTTTGAGGGAATAGTGAGTGAGTGATACCCGTGCATTTTAAGGAGACACAGGGAACATAATTTTGGCAGATTTCATAAACTCTTAGAATCTATGTATCTACAATGTGCCCTTCTGGCTGGGCCTTTGGGAAATGTATCTTAAGCACCTAGTGTACTACAGCTAATCAAACATTAATTCTAAGCAAAGGGACACTGTGAAAAGCACCTCATTCCTGTTTATGAAGAATATGCAGATTATTTTGCAGTAATTATTATTTTCAGTATTCTGTAAGTGCTCATTGCATGCAGGCAGTTTGGCTGAGATGTAAATGGCACTTAATTCTTGAAAGAAAAGCAAGTCTTTACCTTCATATAAAACAGATAGCCAAAGTGTGTGCCTGGTCACTTTCTTAATAGGCACCAGGATAAAACAGAGCATCAAAAGGTGCCACTTTTAAATTAAAAAAAAAATAAGCAATCTGCTGAAAAGAAAAAGAAAAAAATAAAGCAAGGAACAGTAATGTCGTCAACTAAATTAGGGCTGACAAGGGACCGGAGGTACTTTGTCATCAGTTTCCCAGGTAATCAGGTGAGGAGGGACCCCATCCCGGGTATAAGCATATGGAACCTCGCTCTCATTCTGTCTCTGACACACACACACACACACACACGCACTTCTTACTCCTGCTCCACTGTGTCCTGGGAGCCTAAATGAGAAGAGGACTAGATGAAACATATCAACTTCAAGGCTGGCTACACGGTGGGCTATTCTGACCCACACTCTTTGGCCAGTGTCTTTATTTTAACATGTTTCCTATCTCATGTAATGATAGGGAGTTTTTATCCCACGCTTTAATTCCTCAGCATTTACACTGTATTTCTTAACCTGACCATCTGCATTTTCAAATCAAGATGTTCCAACTCTGAATGACTGCAGGCCAGCCTGCCTAAACTGTTAAGAGAAAAGAAAGGATTTTCCTCTTTCCTGAGAAGAGCCCAAGTTGCTATATTAGGTACCTCATAAATATCATCAACACAAGTCCAACATCTAAGAGTTTTTTCACCAAATATAATACACAGCACATTGGCATTTCTGAAAGGAAAAAAAATGTGTTTTTATTGTTAGGATCTAGCCATATTCATTTCTTGCTAATGAGGAAATTGGTGGGAAAACTACGTGTGTCTAAGTCATGATCAAAAAAATGTGTAAGAAGAGAACATTTGAATAAGAAATGTGAGTAAGAAGCCCTGAACTTAAGTGGAGAAGTTGGAACAGTGCAAAATGGACTGGAAAGAGACTGGTTTGTAATGAAAAGACTTGAGTTCAACTTCAATTCTGCCGCTTATTTATGAACTGTGTGTCCTTTGTCAAATCAGTTCATCTCTCTGAACATGAGCGTCCTCATCTGTCAAGACATAATAACAACCCTTGGGATTGCACAAGGTGGTTGCAGGGATCAAACAAAGAAACGAACACAAAACACTATACACTTGAAAATGTTAGAAACAGGTCAATTACCCGTATTATACATGACCAGGATACACAACAATACACAATTTGTAAGTCAAAGACCATTATTAACTATTCTGTTTCCTCCCACTTTTTCAAGGATTCAAATGCTCTGATCTAGACACAGAGGTTGCACACATTTAGGCATTTCAAAAAACAAAACTGAAGAAACAGAAAACAATCTAAGTACACTATTCGTATTCAGCCATTCAAATAATGATGTGGAAGAATATCTTAATACAGGAGGGAATATTTATGACAATAATAAAAGGTTTCAAACATATCGTGTATGTTGTTGTTGTTTAGTCGCTAAGTTGTGTTTGACTCTTTTGTGACCCCATGGACTGTAGCCCACTAGGCTCCTCTGTCCATGGGATTTCCTAGGCAAGAATACTAGAGTGGGTTGCCATTTACTTCTCCAGGGGATCTTCACGACCCAGGGATCGAACCCTCATCTCCTGCATTGGCAGGCAGGTTTTTCAAAACTGAGCTACCTGGGAAGCCCATGTTATGTGTGTGTGTGTGTGTGTGTGTGTGTGTGTGTGTGTGTATAAAACATAATTATAAATATGTGTGTATATATATATATATATAAAACATATATTAGAGAAATAGTCACTGGGCACTGTAAGGATCTATAACAGAATATTAATATTGGTTGTCTCTGCTTAGAGGGGTCTTTAAATGGATAGTTCTTTGTATTTTCCAATTTTTCTACAAGCACAAATTACACTGTTAAACAGGAAATTAATATCCTCAAAATCAGTATTCCTGTAGAGAGAGGGAGGAGGAGAAAGGGAGAGAGAGATGAACAAAGAGAGAGGGAAAGGGAGGGCTCAATGAGAAAGTTAAAATTATTGTTCCACGTTAGACTATAAGGGACTTACAAGGACATTTCAACAATTACTAAGAGACTTATCAGGTGGTACTTCTTATGAGCAGACCAGCTGGATTTTCATGAAGCATTGGACCGGTGGGGGTAGATTCCGGTGAACTGGCTTTGAAATTGAGTTCCGATCCACCTTTGCCATGCGGTGGTTGCCTGTGCCCTCTGTATGGGAAACCCTGCCCTGCGCTCCCTTCAGTAAGCATACAGACAGAGTGCAGACCAGGGTCTCCCAACAGCAGCTGCGTCAACGTTCCACTTCAGATTTTCTCTCTTCAGTTGTGATTTTAGGTGGGAATGGATGGCTCGTTGACCTACCTTTTCCTTTGGAACCATCCCGCTGCAGTGATGAGCACTGGATGAGGAGGGTAGCGTGACCTTGCGGAACAGTTTGTCCCCTGGGAATAACCGTACTTTTGGATTTTCCACGAATCTTATTAATTCAGTCTTAGAAAGAAGGCACAATCTGACAATATAATAGATAAGATCCTCAGAGTCTCCTAAGAATTATAGGCTGAAGTCAGCATGTCACTGTTTAGACCATAACAGCAAATAATAAGGTCAAACACTTATGAACTCTTTGTGCTTTTAACACTGTAAAACACTGTGCCTATGTCATTGCGTTTAATCCTCTTAAGGACTCCATGAAGTCTATACTACTATTACCCCCATTTGAGAAATGGGGGGTAGAGGGAAAGAAAGATTAACTGCTTTATCCCAAATCACAAACCTTATAAGCAGCTGAGCTGGGTTTCCAATCCACGTGTGACAGAGCCCTCCCTCTTAACCTCTGTAAGCATCCTGAAGGCAAATATTAAGTGTTATTTATTAATGATGTTGCAGCCTCCTTAAACCTAGGACATCAAAAAGCTGTTGTCAGAGAGTGACAAGTAGGATTATTCTATTTTGGAGATAGAGAACCATGATTCCACTATTTGCTATCTTGAGTCTGAAGACTCATTAGCAATAGACAGATGTTGAGATGTAGTAGCCAGTCCCTTATTAAGAGGGAAGCTGTTTCTGCATAGGAATGGTAACTGTAGCCTGCGAGGAGATTTAATAATCTGAGAATATGTGTTGAAAAGAAGACAGCCACTGAGGCAGAAACCTGGGGGTTAGGAAAGGCATCAACATTTAAGAAGAGACAAAAGAAAGGGAGGAATCAAAAGAAAAATAGAGAGAAAGCAGTGTTGGGAAAGCCAAAGAGAAGAGTTTGTGCCAATGAGGAGGAGGTGATGAACCTAGTCCACTGCTGCAGGAAGGAGAAGTCAGGTGAGATCCTGAAGAGAACAGTGGATTTAGTTCGGTGGTCACTGGTGACCTCAGCAGTAGGAGTTTAAGGGCAGTAATAAGCGCAGAAGAGAAAGTAAAAAAGATTGAGGAATTAGCGAGTAGATGAGAAAATAGACCAATCAAAGATAGATTAAGTTGGCTCTTGGCTATCAAGCAAAAGAAGCAGTTTGAGAGGGGAGAAGAGTCCTAGGAGAGACTTTTGAGGATGGGAGTCTTGACAATGATCTGTATGCTAACGGGAAAAAGCTGATAGTCAAGGAGACAGTTAAAGTACAGTATGGGAAACACAATAATTGACCGAGCTAGGGCTCCATGGCTTTGGGAAATGATACCATCAAGGGAAAGATAGAGGGCTTAGCCCTAAAATGGAAGAAAAGGCCTTCTTTTGGGAGAGGGGGGTTGAACAGAAAGACCTGTAAGATCCTTCACAGTATTAAGACTTTTTGATGAAGGACAAAAAAAAAAATCCTGTCACTATTGCAATGTGTTTGGATGGTGAGGAAGGAAAGGTAGACCTATGGACTCAGGTTTGTTCTATATGGCACAGAAAAAAGCAATGTTAAAAGGATCTAGTCTACTTCAGAAAACCACCAATAACCCCTTCACCTGATGCTAAATCTAGACATTTTTTCAGCAAAGAGGTCTCTCTCTCTTTTCTTGTCTTATCAGGCTTCTAAAAGCTGAGGATGATACCTTTGCATGAAAGTGATATGCAACATGCAATCTACCTGCACACGGACAAGAATATACAGAAACCATGTTCACTGTAATAATGTGGCTTGGGGCTCCCTCCCCCACCTTGGGCCCCATGCTGTCCTTACTATCTCTAGACTCAGCCTCCTACTTCTGCCTAAAATACCTTTAGGATTTCTCCTGTGTGCATAACAAATAACAGCATGATGTACATTTCAGCACTTCTTCAAAGAGGTTTCCAGGTGCTAGATACAAGCAGTGGAAGATCTTGTGTTTTTTCCTTTAGATCTAAATAGTCTGAATCTCAGTATTGCTCATGGGAACTGTTTCAAAGGCTGAAGTGTCAGAATCAGAAAGGAAAGAAATGTGTGGGTGGCAAGTTGCTACATGCAAACCTGTCATATTCTTCTTTCATTTTCAGACCTGAATATGCATGGATGCAGAAATTATAGCTTATCCCAAAGTTTTTATTGTCGGCATCAAATATAACAAAAAATGTCAAGAAGATAAGATTGGTATATTTAAGTGAAAATGTTCAACAAATTTGATCTTTAATTCAAATAGCTCTATCTGTTAATGAGCCCTTTCACTCCCTTTGAATATACTTTGAGAGAAGGTTGTGGGGCAAAGTACAGAGTAAAATCTCATTTATTCAAATTTCACTACTTTGAAATTTACAATAATTAAAAACAGAATGGAGAGAAACTTATATTTGTTTAGCAATCCATTTAGACATGGGTACATAATAATGGCACTGAGGAAGAAACTTAAAATATTTATTGAAAATGTAGGCATAAAAATGCCCACCACAGCATTGTTTTATAACAACAATAAAAAAGAAAACACTCTAAACATTCATCAACAGAGGATTGGATAAGCAAATTATGATACATATATACAATAGAATATTACCAGCGTTTTAAAATGATGATGTGGATGCACATTTATTGACAAAGTATGTGCACAAGATGTAAGTGAAAAAAATGCAAGTTACCGAACAGCACATACAGAATGATCACATTTATGTACAACAAAGTACATATATGTGTATATACATATACATAGAGAGGCATATGGGTGACAGACACTGAAATCTCTGGTTGGTGAATTTGTGGTAATGTTTAACTTCTCTTCACTTTAATATAAAATAAAAAATAGAAGAAACAAAGTATTTGAACAAACTTTTCTGGAGTCCTCAAATAACTTTAATTCACATGTCAACAACTGAGACATTAATTATACATAATTTCATTAAATCAGGTCATCTCAGGACCTTTACCAAAAAAGGAATAAGCATAGTTTGAATTAATCTAGGGAACAGGTGTTATTGCATCTCTTTAAAAAATACTTTATAAGACTGACCCACTTCATAATTCTTTTTTAGTAGTGAGTGGGTTTTATGTGTGTGTGTGTGTGTGAACTGAACAGCAAGTCTCAAAGTTGTTCCTTAGCTATGGCGTGCACACACACACACCACCACCACCAGCATTTCCATTATTAATCTACATCATCATAAAGGATACTGAAAGATATTAAAACTGATTACATAATTCTTAGTGGAAATAAATATATACTTAAAATACCCATAGTGCTTCCTAGCAACAAATCTATAACAAATGAGAAAGGAGTCAATGGTTGGACTATAGGAATTCAATTTAAATTAGGCTGAATGACATCTTTACTTCATACGGTGGGATACGCTGAGCCAGAAAAACCAATGGTTTTCAAATTTATACTTAACAGTTTTTAAAAATAAACCATCATTTCCATATAATGGAGTAGGATAAAATTATGAATCTTACAAACACAGTCAATGTTTATTAATATGTTTTCCTCATACAGAACTTGGATATGTATTAACTACATTGATATGAGTTTAAGCATTACTCCCAGAACTTATTGTAAGCCTGATCTAATGAATCAACTAAATATTTCAACAGCTATTTATTAAGCACCCACTGCACTGTTCCAGGCACCAAGAAGAGGTTACTGAACAAAATAAAGACCCTGCCCTCAAGGAGCTGACATTCTAGTAGAAAGACAAAATAAATAAACATGTACATATTCATTCATTCAACAGAAACAGTGAACAAAACAAAATTCTTGCCTGCAAATAATTTATGTTCTAGGATATAGATACAAACAACATACAAATATACATTTTATTCAACAAACAAACATTCAATGTATTTGTTCTGATTGGATCGATTTATATCTGTATATATTATGGACAGTGGGAGATGGAGAATTAGGACAACAAAATACTAGTTTAAATTAGGTAAGCTTCTTTGGTAAGTTGATACCTGAACAGGGACCTGAAAGCAGTGAGAGACGAGCAGTGGGGCTATTTGGGGAAGAAGAGTCCAGTCAGAAGGAACAGCCATTGAGAAGGCGCTAAAGCAGAGGAGGCTTGTCATGATGTGAGAAAGGAACAGCGTGAAAGCCAATGTGAGTTGAGCTAGTGAGTGGTGAGCGAGAAGCCAGTGAAAATGCAGAGGGTGCAGTCAGACAGAGAGCTGGGGGACCATGTCACCGAGGGTCTTACCATTCATTCTAAGGACTCTGAAGTATGCTCTGAGGAAGCCGATGGAAGAATCTGGGCAGAGGAGTTATTACACGATCTGACTTACATGTAAAAAGGATGATGGTAAAATAGAGCAGGGAAGCATGGAATGTAAGAAGGAAGATTACCTAGGAGGTTGTTGCCATAATCCAGGTATGAGGGGGGAACCAAGAAGATAGAAACTGAAGTGATGAGAACTGGTTTGGTTCTCAAGTTGCATATATTTTGAAGGAAAAGTCAAGCTTTGCTGATGCATTGGGTGTATAATGTTAGAGAAGAAAAGATGCAAGACAACTCCAAGGACATTGACCCAAGCAACTGGAAGGATGAGGTTGCCATTTATTGAGATGGAGAAGCTTGTGGGGTAAAGCAAGGCTGGGGAAGGGATATGAATATTTCTATTTGGACAAGGTAACTGAAGGATGCTGATTAGGCACCGAAATGGAGATGTCAAAGAAGCAATTGGAAATACGGTTCTGGATTTTAGATAACAGGTCCAGGCTGGAGGATTTGGGGAGTCACCCATATACGGATGGGCTTCCCTGGTGGCTCAGATGGTAAAGAATCTGCCTGCAATGTGGGAGATCCAGGTTCAATCCCTGGGTTGGGAAGATTCCTTGGAAGAGGGCATGGCAACCCACTCCAGTATTCTTGTCTGGAGAATCCCCATGGACAGAGGAGCCTGGTGGGCTACAGTCCGTGGGGTTGCAAAGAGTTGGATGTGACTGAACAATTAACACATCCATGTACAGATAGTATTTGCAAGTCACGAGAGTGGTTCTTGAGAGAATAAATATAGATAAAGAACACATCCAAGAGCTAAGTCCCTGGGCCCACCAAAATCTAAATGTGAAGAAGATAAGAAAGAACCAGCAAAGGAAACAGAAGGATTGGCCAGTGAGAGAGGAGAAAAACCAAGAGAGCATGGTGTTCTGGAGGCCAAGTGAGATGTGGGGGTAACTGGTGATTTTGAAAAGAGTAATTGGGTGGAATACTATGGGTGGGGTGGGGGGTGTAGGGGGCAAAAACCAGACTAGTTGGATTTAAGGAAGAATGAGAGAAGATGAGGGGAGATGAGCATACAATTCTTTGAGGGGTTGTGCTGTAACAGGAAACTAATAAATGGATTGGTAGCTACTGAGGGATGTATAATCAAGGGAGATTTTTCTTGTTTAAATGGGAAAAATAGGAGCATGTTTGTATGCTGATAGGGGTTATATGTTACAGAGGAAAATATGATGACATAGGAGGGAGGGGTGATCATTTCTGAACTGATCATCTTGAGAGATGTGGGGTTGAACCCGGTATAAGGGCTAGCTTTCTATAGGAGCAAGGAAAAGTGACATAATAACAGGGGGGAAAGGCAGAGTAGGTAGGCATAGATATAAGTGGGTAAGAGATAAGCTGGTGGAAGTACAAGGGAAATTTTATTTTCTATTTTCTCTGTGAAACAAGAATCTTAGCCTGAAGAGCGGGAGGAGACATTCAAGATTTCAGGAGAAAGAAGTATGAAACAATCAAGTATGTTGGTATATGGCAAAAACTACCACAATATTGTAAAGTAATTAGCCCCCAACTAAAATAAATAAATTTATTTAAAAAAAAAGTATGTTGGTATAAAAGTAATTCAACTAGGAAAACTCTAATAATACTAATACTAATAAGGAGAATGAGGAAGATGGCTTTATATAGGCCAACATATTTAAATCCCTCAACACTATGGCTTAGTTTCCTACTACTATCCCCATATTACAGATGAGAAAACAAAGTCAGGTCAGCAATTCATCTGTGTAGCAGGCTTACTGAGCAACATTGATGGTCCACCAATGATTAGGTATTTAAAGTGAAATTAGATAGCAGCACTGTGTTTTCCTCCAACCACACTTGTACAGATGTCGAATTGGCAGAGATGTGAATTTAACTAGGGTGGGGATGTTGCCAGTTGGTGAACAACAGGTGGGGGAAATTGAATTCAATCGATAGTATAACCAAGAGTGATTAGCATGATGGATTGTTGTCACCTAAGTGGGGGAAGAAGCTAAGTGAGGAAATGGACACTATGAGTCTGGGGACTAGAAAGAACGAACTGTACAGGCAGAAAGTGATAGTCAAAGAACAGGATGCTTGAAAGTGCGATGGGGATAAAGGTTACTTTGAATGACCATCTAATGTCTTCCTTCAGAGTGGATGGCTGAAGTAGGATGGATAAGATTACTGGAGAAGAAAAATTCAAAGAACTGAGAGGTCAGAGCACCTGAGAGTCATCTACATGGATACTGAAATCATCAAGATTTACAAGAGTAATGTTGGAGGGTGTCTGTCAAGGGTCAATGGACAGTAGTGTTGAAAAGAATGATAATGAAACACAAGAAAGATGCCTCTTATCTCTTCTTCAATTAAGGGAAAACTAAAAAGTGGTACACAGTCCAAGATAAACTAATAATAGAGAACAAACATTTGGGAGTTCTCATGGTTATAGTTCCGAAGACTGCCCCAAACCCTTGTCATTTTCACAAATAATCAGTTTCATGCCAATTTGCTACTTGCTGAATTCTGATCATCTAATATGCACCTTAGTGACAACGTCACATATTAAATCAACACACAGACAAAAGGGACTGAAAAGTTGAGGTAAGTTAGACACTGTCCAAAGAACACTCTGTTTCACTTTTTTATCTTTTATACAGGCAATATAATTAATTTTAGAAGCTTTGATAAAAGTATAAAAATAAGAATCATGTATGATTCTACCTTGCAGTAATAACTAGTTTTGAATCTTTGGGGGTATGTGCCTCTTTTATAGGGAATGAGAGCCAAGAGTTGGGGCCTGAGTTCTCGAAGAGATTTTGTTTTTGTTCTTGAACCTTTTTAATCTTAGCAGTTTGCAATAATTCAGGTTCCTGTTAAATTATGGAGAAAATACATGCTAGTTGCTAAAGCATCATTACTATTAATGAAAGGTTTTGCTCTAAATGAGAAATACTTGTTTTGAATGAATAGAAACATCTTCAATCTGTAGAATGGCTTAGTATAGAGGTACTAGGGGGTGATCAAAGATTACAGACAGCAGAAAAAAACATTAAGAAAGAGAAAGCTGAAAAACTCATACTTCAGTGAACCTACAGCTATTTGGTCCTTATAAGATTTGTTAGCCTGGCAGCCTAAGAAGACAGAGTGAGCTGAAACCGGCACAGGTGAGGTTGATGGGGCTATTCCAGTTCCAAAAGCATGTTAAAACATGGATGGGATTAATGCACTTAGAAAACCCAATTAAATGTCTAGTAATGATTTATTTTTATGGATACATGTTTTCTTCCCCAGTACGTATCAATGAATTCAGAAAGCGTAACTGGACCCTCAGTCTCCCTGTCTATAAAAAAAAGTAGGCTGCAAAGGGAAAATGGTATATTATCTGAATTTGAGTAGATCACCTTTGTAGAGACAGTCGTGATTTCCTTACACGGAATTCAGAAAATTATGAACACCTACTCATACATCAGCCAATCAGAAATTTAAAAGGTTGGGGAATATGATTAACATTTCAAACAGCTCTTCCTTCAGATTTAGTTGATTCTTTCCCAGAGAGCTTCTCATATGTCACTACACCATGCACGGTCTGTTAGAGACATGCACTGATAGAACATCTCTGCAAAACAAGAGCAGAGCTGCCGATGAACTATGGGATGGTATCTTAGGAAATAAAGCAGTGTTCCAAATACATTATCCTGTGAAATGGGTAACGAAGCTGTGAGATTCCGTCATGTCAATTTTTCTCTTAGTATCTTTCATGTGCTCTTGGCTCCTTTTGATAAATGGCATATATCTCTCACATCTATACTGGCTCCAAATCAAACCTAGAAAGAGGAAAGCTCTGACTGCGAGCCTATCACCACGCCCCATCATGCACATTTATGACTGGACTGTATGTTTTTCATGATAGATAGGTGAGCCACGGAAATTCTGAGCTCAGAAATGATCCCAGACTTACAAACATGAACTTGCATGAGTATAGTGTTTCACCCCACCCCCCGCCCACTGATATTCTTCAGTTCATTTAACTTAGAAGAGCTTTCAGCCTATAACAAGCAAAGAAATACACTCAACCAAGTAAAACAGGATAACAATGCACCCATAAGATATGGTTTTCTTCATAAAAATGTTTCAGAAAATACTCAAAAAATGGATTGCTTCTTCATAAGCTGTACTTGCAAGCTAAAATTTAATTTTAGATTCTACAGTTGCATGAGCCTCATGAAAAGTCTCTGAAACTTTTGTTACATAGAAGGATGCCTTAAGTCCAGTGTTCATTCAACCACAGTGATGGGGATACAAAGATTCATTGAGCACCTATATATGTCGGACAATTCACAGAAGTAATCTTTATGAAGCCCAGAAATATGTAATACCCCATGTTTTAGATGAGGAATCTGAAGGTCAGAAATGTAAGGTAACTTGCAATCGGTCACAAAGCAGGCAAGTGACAGTGAAGGGTGGACATGCTTATGATGTATGTATCGTGTCTCAGTTGAGGGTTCTCCTAGTCCCCTATTTTCCGTGACCCTATGAACATGGGAAATAAGGATAATTCTTTCCCCTATATTCCTATGAATGCATTATGAGATGGAGAACCTGAAGAATTGCCATGCCTAAGGAATATTTACACTACCCCTAAAGATTGTACCACTCTGGTGGCTGTCTCTCTAAGACAGAAAAAAACTCACAGAGTAGAATATTGGGTTGGCCAAAGAGTTCATTTGGGGTTTTCCATAAGTTGTTTTGGGAAAACTCAAACAAACTCTTTGGCCAACCCAATACATCACGAACTCCTCAGCATAGTTCTACAAGTTAAATGTGCTCAGAATCCTCCTAGTTCCTAACAGAATCCTAAACATTGCCATCCTCAAATCTATTTACAAAGAAGGAATGTGGGAAAATTAATCTTACTATGTTTCTCTATAATGAAATGATTTGTGCAGAAACAGGAATTTTATGACAGATTCTGTGTCCTCTAAAAGTTATCTTTAATTTCACTGCCATGTAGAGATTGATGAAAGAAAGGAGACTATAAACTGTGCAACACCTTTTCCTGGCTCATTGATGAGGGAATACAACAGAACTCCTTGGGTTTAATTTTCAGAAATACCAAAGGATAGCATTTTTGATTCTCTGTGAAATTCAATATAAAGGAATAGATAAGCAAAACTTAAGTCAAATCTGGTACATTAGACCTTCCTCTCCCTTCAGACCAACAAAGCTTGAATGGGTTATCTGCTATCAATTCCTCCAAAGAAATCTCAAACATGTTTTCTTGCCAGAAAAAGCAATATATATTCTAGGGAATCATGCTTTGATAAATTCATAGAAGAGAGAAAATTCCCATTAACATATCAGACGCTTGCTGATATTCTGGAGTAACACTAACAAAATCTATTAACATAGTATGTAAGCAACTAGGGTAACTCTGTGGGTAAATTTGGTTTAATTTGACCTCTGATTATATATTTATTAAACCGTGCATATTCAGTTATGCCCAGAGATCCCTTTTGATAAATATCAAGTTTTCAAATACTGTTCTACTGGGCTTAAAATGAAACTATAGAATGGATAATTACCATCTGAGAGAGGAAAGCCTCTAACTATCACAATTACCGACATTAATTCAAATTACATGAAAAGAGAAAATAACAAATGTTTGGAAGACTGCACTATGGGGGAAACTAAGCAAACTAGCACAAAGAAAAACCTGATATTAACAGAAGAAGGAAATCATGTATTTTCTCCTGTTGTATGGGGTAATGAGAGTCAAGCTTAGAGTCCACTTGATCTGTTTCCTGGGTCATTACCAGTGGGCAAGAATACAGACAAGGCAAGTGAGCCCTTCATTAGGTGATGTAATAGCTGAGTGCAGCATAAAAGCCTATTTCTAAGCCCAAATGAAAAACTTTCTCAGTTGAGAAATATCTAGTTATGTACCTTACCATTTTCAAAAGCTGTCTACCTCCCTTTACATACAGCAAACTGCCATATTTTGACACCATTCACACGTTCATTTATTATATGAGTCACAGACCATGGAAATGTGACATTTTCCACAGTTGAGCGGGGTGAAGAGCAGGACCATTAAGGGGAGGCAATTAGAAGACACAAACAGTCATCCTTTATTGGTCAAGTCGAATTATATCCCCAGCGGAATCCTAATGGTACTTTTACATAAATAAACCAGATCATCAAAGGCAGAGACAAAGAAGATAATGTTATCATGAAAGATTCATTAGAAACCAGTAACAATTTTTTGATCATGAGTAGAAAGTTAATTGTTCCTTCCCCCAGATACAACCCAGCTATTTCAAAGATGGTCCCTGGTCAACCAGTACCGAGGAGCTCTCATTAGATCTGCATGCTACTCAACTCTATTGCTGGGGATTTTATGAAAAAAATTCATGACAGATACAAAGTTCAGGTATTTAAGGCTTGCAAAATAGATTCCAGGGGTCAGAGGGATCAGACGTAATTATCTCATTTAATATAAGGAAGGGAGCTGCATGCGTGTGTGCTAAGTCGCTTCAGTCATGTCCAACTCTTTGCAACCCCATGGACTGTAGCCTGCCAGGCTCCTCTGTCCATGGGATTCTCCAGGCAAGAACACTGGAGTGGGTTGCCATTTCCTTCCCTAGGAGATCTTCCCGACCCAAGGATCGAATCCGAGTCCCTTACGTCATCTGCATTGGCAAGCAGGTTCTTTACTACTAGAGCCATCTGGGAAGCCCAAGGAAGGGAACTACCTGAGTTCATACTTTCATCTGAATTGAACTTAGAAGCTGCATTCTCAGCTTTCTAGCTCAGTGTGCCCACCTTGGGATTCCCTGGACAACTGTGACATTACTACCTATTCAACAGTGTTTCTCATGTATAAGAGAGGACATGATTTATCAAGCGGCATTTTATTCATCACTATCTTGCAATGGTGAGAGACTTGGTAAACACTCAAGCCTCCATGAGGAAGGGGGGAAGCCCACGTGTATTCTGGCTCTCCAAATGGTTCCTTTCTAAACTGTGGCGTTCTTGATTCAGCCATCTCTTATTATGGAAATGAAAGAAATAATTTCTTTTCTCTCATTCGTTGGCCTCTAACACAGCAAAATGTTCTATCATCTATCATTTATTAAACATTAGTAGAGTGTCTATGAGATATTTAATAATGAATTTGGTATGGAGGGGGATATAAAAGGAGGGCACACCATTCTTACCCACAAATAGCTTAAAATATGGTTTGAGGATGCTCGATTTACACACAAGAAACACCTGGGGAATAAAAGAGGTACATGAAAATATGATATACAGTCTGCTCTGAAAACACAAAGTGAGGCCCTGTGATGTTTATGCAGGCGTTTCTAAGATTGTAATGCTGCAAGGAAATTGTCTGATACTGTCACATACTTCTTTAATCTCTGTATTTACAATTGGCTTAATGAAGCCAAACAGAGTAGGTCCTTAAGGACACGTAATCCAGCTTCTATCAAGGGACTTTTGCTAAATAAAAATTTGAAGACTGCAAGTTCTTCCATGAGTAATTCAGGAGAGGAGGAATGACTGTAGACAAAGCAAACAATAAAGCAAAAACAAACAAGAGAGTCTATCTCATTTGAATTCAGAATGTCATACCTGAAGGGAAAGTGAACCACTGGGTACCCTTATAAAAGAAATTTTCAATTAAAAGCAGGAATTAAATTTGAGTTGGTAAGGAAGCTTCTTTGAGCAACCACAAAGAGAGACAATAAAACTGTCTGGAGGAACAATTTGTCATTGAATTAAGTGAGATGGCCACAGAAGGTACATGATTGCTTTGGAGACTACAGTTAGTATCCTAATAGCCAGAAAAACTTTCTAAGACCTCTGGAAGATATGTGAATCTTGCATGAGATCACATCAGAGGTGGTGATGCTGAAATTCACCAAGATGCATGAAACAACTAGAGAAAAGTTCATGTATATTGCAAGAAAGCCACTTAATATTTCTTGGCCAACACTGCCTCACATATAAACATTATGTACATACCTGCAACTTCTGGAATAATAAAGAATTCTTTCAGTGTGACTCTAGGCCATAATGATCAAACAAATTTTACTGGACAAAAGGATGAATTTCACGTTACTAATTTTGGGTTTATTGTTACAAAATATACTTATTTTGACTTTGCGTTTAATTCAGCAGTACAACATGGTGATCCAAAAGCAGTAGTCTTTTTTTGATCATTTGTTACACACACATACTATGATGTAAGCAATAGGGCTAGGAAAGAAGAAATCATCATATTTGATATTACGTGTTTTTGATATTATTACTACATTGGGTTGTCTCTATAAATCTACCCTTAGAATCCTAGAGATAGGAAAAACTTAGAATAAAAACTCCTTTTACAGCAAACTTTCTTTCATATGACACAAGCTAAACTCTCTCTACAGGATTATCCTTTACAGAAAGAGTACATTTATATCAAGGGTCCTCCATGAACTTTGACTCATCATGGATTCTGGTAAAGTGGCTCTGTATATGGCTTCCTGAATGATTAATTTCCTCAATATATCAAATGAAACACTGGTCCATGACAAAATGGAAATGGATTTGGTGGCAACAATAACAACAAATAAAAGTTTAATAAAATTTCATAAAAAAGACAAATTTCCTCTATTACTAGATAAACTCCCCATGAAAAATGTTATTGTTTTTAATGTCTTGCTGCTAACTTTTAAGAACAAAGTTTTCCCTTAAATTCTAAGAGAAAATACATCATTTATGCAAAAGTGACTCTGGTTGGCTTAGATTTCCCCCTAATGCTCCAACAAATGTTTGAAAATGCAGTGTAGCCACTTGACTGGGTGACACCATATGCTAATACATAACATTGATTCATTAAGAAATTAAAAGTTGGTAACATTCGGAAAAACAAAGTGTTTTTGTGCTTATAAACGTGAAATGGGAACGCGATGAACAATTTGTGAAGTAATTAACTAATGTGCCAGAAATGAGCAACTTGCTGATGAGACTTTCCAGGTTTTTTCACAGTGGGTCCTACTTTCATTTCCCTGAACTGGGAACCAGATGAAGTTTGACATCCCTCAGGTTGAGGGAGTACCGAGCCATTTAAAAATCAGGATTTAACTATTAATAGACGCTAGAAGTGAAAGTTGCTCAGTCGTGTCTGACTCTTTGTGACCCCATGGACTGCAGCCTGCCAGGCTCTTCTGTCCATGGGATTCTCCAGGCAAAAATACTGGAATGGGTTGCCATTTCCTTCTTCAGGGGACCATCCCAAAAGCAGGGATGGAACCCGGGTCTCCTGCATTGCAGGCAGATATTTTACCATTTGAGCCACCAGGGAAGCCCAATAGATGCTATGTACTGAATAAATCTGGGTTGCTATCTCATACTCTTATGACACATTTCATATAGAGGGATCTCTATACAAATGACAGTGAGGTCTTGGTAGAATTTCTCAGATTACTGAATTCTAGATTTGATGAACTCTATATACTGCTAGCTAAGAAAATTATATCATATTAAAGGAATGATTTAAGGAAATTATGCGAATGACACCTAGACTTGAGTATTAGGCAAGTATGCATAGAAAAAGGCTTGAATTGTATGTTTTTAAAGCCTCTCAAAGGATGACTTAAGTCATCATTCAATGACGCATAACAATACTCCAGGAAATAACAATAATAATAAACACTCAATTAGGCATGGGCGGTTAAAGCAAAGCAAAACTCCAAACTAACTAATTGTCCATTTTCTTTCAGCAGGCTTTTTTATATCAGCATTTAGTCAGTTACAATAACCACCCTATCACAGCACCAATCAAATCTCATTATGGTTCCAATTTTTAAACTCAGGCAGCTCACAATTATCCTGACAAAAATGCCAAGTACTTCCCTCTTCCAAAAAGAAGATCGACCATATAAAAAGACTATTGTATAAATGCTTCTATATTTGCCATAAAAAACAGTGTGTCAAATATTCTGACAAAAAATTCTAAGCAAAATAACAGGAGAGCCTGAGCTTTAGGTGAGTGATAGAACCATTTAAAACCTGTTTGCAGAGCTACCTGTATGAATTATTAGCACAAATGGGGAAAAAAAGCAACGATGGCAAATGTATTTGAAAAGATCTTCCATCATATAATCTCCTCTACTGACTCACTGAATTCCTGCCGTTTCATGGCATATTTTTACCACTACGGTGGCAACAGGGATTATGGGGCCTGGGCCAGGTCACCTGGACTGTTGAACCCAGAGGGTGGAGCATCACCCTTACAGCCTAGTTGGAAATTCAGAGCACTTATAACCATCTGGAAGAAAAAGAGTGTTTCCTTTTTCACTTTGGGTCCCTGAAACTGACAAGACTGAGATGTCTCCACTGACAGAAAGTTCTGAAACAAATCAAGTCCAGAATTGTTTCAAAAACCATCTGGAATTCTTCTCCTTCTTTAATACTATCATTCCTCACCAGAGCCCTTATCTCTTGGACAGCAAGAACCATGCAAATAGACAAACATCTCCACAGACAGTAAAAGACAAACAAAACACACCCCACCCCTCAACCTTGAGGTCAAAATCCACTAGTCTCACCAAGGCTTGAGAAGTTCAAGGCAGCTGCTGTTTGAGGGATGGTGAAAGATGAATTATGGAGAGAAAAAAGCACCCACCCCCCCACCTCGACTCTGGAGAGAAGGCATACCAAAAGAGCTTCCAAACCACGGAAAATAAAACACTGCTCTGCGTGCCCCAAGTGTGAACAGAAATCAGGCCACGGTCCAGAGCAAAGAAGAGCACTGAGCAAAACCAGCCATCACGGTTCCCTTGACCTCTTTCCTCTAGGTTAATTATTGGTTTGAATGAAGTCTCATGCCTAGATCAAAGACACTGGCATTTATAGTGTTTCCTGAGCCTATTATCTTATGCGAAATTTAAGAATTGTTGGATTCAAATTCCCTTGTGACATGCAAATGCTTTGTTTCCTGGACTGCCCTACTGGAAGCAGAACTTTTCTGGTCTGAGTAAGTGACTCTCTCTGGGAATAGGAGAGAACAAAGAAACAAAGTCATTTGGGCTAGGTGACTTCCCTTGCTTGTGAGGATATTACGAATGTAAATATAATAAACAGCTTCAATAAATGGGCTTTTTATCTATTTGCTGTCTCTAGTGTTGAATACCTATCTAACAACGCACCTAGTCAGAAAGAAGTGGTCATTTCCTACCAGTGATCTTCATGGCAGATGAGGAAACGGAGCCAGATTTTGACCCTATCATTTCCTCTTGCTCTGGGACCCCTCTTACTCAGTGACCACATCAATATATATTTAGCGTGAATTTCCACAATGATGCACCCTCCCCCACCCCCATACCCAAGGACATTCAAATTGTTTCCCTATATGGAATTTTCTTACAGTGAGTTCTAGATTAAAAATATCATTGCCAGGCTGCCCAACTGGGAGAGAAACAGTTTATGTTGATCCCTCCAGTAGTAGATCAACTGTTAAGGATTAGGGCTCGGAACTTAGGACAAATCTCCTTATGTGCGCTGTAAACTCCAGCCATCGTCAGTAGAAATCAACATGATCATGGGGCTGCCTAGTATCTGTGGATGTTGCACAGATATCTGGTCACTGATTGGTTGATAAAGCTCTTGGACTACTTCAGGCCCAGATGTGTGACTGGGCTTTCTGAGATTGGTGGAATGGAGGGAGTTTTCAGGACATCTGTACGTTAAAGGTTATGAATTAACTATTAATAATAGTTAATTTAGAAAGTATATAAATTAACTATAATATAAAATAAAATTTAAAAAAATAAATAAGAGGTTATGACACAGTATAGAAATACTCAGCTTCAGATCTCTCCTAGGCTCTGCCTATAACTTCTTCAGTGGAAAGAGTCTGCAAAGTGTTAACACTTGTATTACAGTAAATCGTCCTTATGATGTGGGCAGGGACTGGGGAACACTGTATATAATACTTTTGAGAATTTTTTAATCAAATCAACAAGCAAACACTTTTGTTGCTGTAGCCTTGCTGATTTGGGGGCCAGATTATAGCAATGGGTTTGTTATGCACAGGATTTTCTGTTATACTATTTGCTATTCACAAAGAAGTATACCTGTTGACATCTCACTTCTGAAAGTTATCACTGTCATTTTCTAGTGTCTCTTTGTCAATTATGACAGTGTTATGGGATGATTCATACCCTCCCTCTGTTAGGCATTTTTTCATCCTTTGTATCTTTACAATCTATGTCCTAACACCTTGGGGTTGTTACTTACATTTGACTTTTCCAAATCTCTACAACAATTTTTTTTCCTCACATAAAAATAGACATCATCTCTCATCCTAGCTGCTTCTTTTATGCTGAGCCAGAATTCCTACACACATCTGAGGCCCTTATGGAAGGAGATGTAACATGTCTA
Organism: Giraffa tippelskirchi; assembly: GCF_054371585.1. NCBI lineage: Eukaryota > Metazoa > Chordata > Mammalia > Artiodactyla > Giraffidae > Giraffa > Giraffa tippelskirchi. The sequence continues at coordinate 15,301,151 of NC_137289.1, read as the reverse complement.
CTGGCTATATGTTAAATCTTTTCAAGAAATCAATTGAGGCTTTTCCAGTACTTTCACTTCCAAGACTGTCAAAAATAGTTAGCATCAGAGAATCTGATGAATAACTTAATCAGAATTTTAGCACAGACGTGTTATCTATTCACACATTCAGCCTGGGCAAAACATATTAAATGTATTAGTCAGGGGCTTTCCAGTTATTAACCTTGGTTACAGCTATTATAATGATCAGAGAAACGCTTTCATTTAAAGTTTCCCTGTTCAGAAGTCACAATTCCCTTTAAGCGGTGTAACCATTGAAACCAGTGCTGTTGCCTTCAATTTCTTTTTCTCATGTCTCAGTAATTCACTTTCTTATGTAATATTGAAATGTTAACACTTGCAAGGAAGGATGGAAGGTTAAAGTTGGCCCTTTTAACTTATTTTAAATATTCAAAAGGCTTGACAGAAATAATGTGCTTTGTCTTTATTCTTTATTGTACACATTTTATTAATTTAATAAATATTTATTTAAAAGGTAATTTTTGCTGGGCATTGCTTTCTAAGAGGGAGGTGGAGAAAAATAAAACCAGTTATTCCTTAATGAGCATAGGATTTAGTAGGCAAACTATTCTTAAATACAGCTTTCATGGAAAAAAGGAGAACAAGAAAAAGGGTCTTGATAGGCTCTGTGTTTTTCTATCACACTGTAGATTAACATTATACTAAAAAAACTATACAAACAAGAAAACAGGGACTAAAAACAATGTCTGTACCAAGCCATGAGATTCACTGAATGACTACATAAAATATAGCTAAAAAGTCTTATTTGCTCTGTTTTACAAAGCTATTAAATATTATCAAATATGTTGCTAGAGCAGTCTCTAAAGGTATTACATGTTTGGTGCAGGGTATGTATTTAAAACTGAATTATTTTAGGAATTCCAAAATAATTCATCCCGTAATAGCAACAGCGCAATGAACATAAGATTGGTTTCTTCCATTATCTTTCCTGTAAGTTTGTTGTGTGTGTATGCATATGTGTACATGTGTGTGTATTACCTCCTTTCATCTAGCTTTACTCGCTAAAATTCTTTTTTGTTATTCTTGCCAGTTATTTTATTTATTAGCTCCAACACACTGGCTTTTTTCCCTAAAAATATGAATTTAGCTTCTGAGTTAAAGCCATGAGACACTCTTTTAAATATGTATCCCAATGACCTTTGATTTGGATGATTTTTTCAACTTGGCCTCAAAAACAGAATTGAGAGCCAATTTTATTCTATTTAGCTACAGCTACTATTGTTTCCTTGATTTCTGAGAAAGTACCATCCTCAGTCACTTTTTCCACCTAAGAAATGAAGAGCTTCACCCTGAATAATTTCCCAGTTTGGTTATTTCTTTTTTACAGAGACCATAAAGAGAAGGCCCTTGACTTTGAAGGCACAACCAACCAGAATCATCTAATTTCACATTCAAATAATGCCAAGCTAGATTTTCTTTCACATTTGAATGAAATTTCCATTAACTGCAAAGAGAACTAAACATGTGAAATAATCTGTGACTTAGGAAATGTGTTTTGAGTTTGAAAATTATGCTGATTCACTGGTATTCTGAAGGAATACCTAAGATGAATACAGAAACTTTGGTATATTTTTCACTACAATAATTGTAATGACCTCTAGTTCAATAGTACCAACATAATAACTGCTGCTGCTGCTAAGTCACTTCAGTCATGTCTGCCTCTGTGCAACCTCATAGACGGTAGCCCACCAGGCTCCCCCGTCCCTGGGATTCTCTAGGCAAGAACACTGGAGTGGGTTGTCATTTCCTTCTCCAATGCATAAAAGTGAAAAGTGAAAGTAAAGTCGCTCAGTCATGTCCAACCCTTAGCGACCCCATGGACTGCAGCCTACCAGGCTCCTCTGTCCATGGGATTTTCCAGGCAAGAGTACTAAGCCTCTTTAAAACATAAAATTTGTCTCCTTGAGCTAGCAGAGTCATTCATTAACAAATAAAATGTGCTTGTTTTCTTTGCTTTTCTTCCTGTAAAATAATCCCATTGTTTACATTTCCCATTTTAGTGATACCACTCAGAAATAGAGATGTATGTGTATAATTACCCTTGCAATCCATTAGTCTGAACTGAAAGTGTCAATCAAAAATGTTTAATCCCATAGCCTGTGGAAACAAAAAAGTTTTCTAGATGTGAGTGAGTGAGTGAAAGTCGCTGAGTCGTGTCCAACTCTTTGCGACTCCATGAACTATATAGTCCATGGAATTCTCTAGGCCAGAATACTGGAGTGGGTAGCCCTTCCCTTCTCCAGGGGATCTTCCCAACCCAGGGATCGAACCCAGGTCTCCCACATTGCAGGCAGATTCACGACCAGCTGAGCCACCAGCGAAGCCCTTTCTAGATGTAGGTACCAAAATTTGGAATCTAAGTTTTCAGAGTCATAAACACTAAACATAAACTAATGTTTTAATTAGAGGGTAAAATTTGTGTCTACTTGTTTTGTAGGGAGTGCTATACATGATGGCTACTGGCTATATGCAAAATCCATAATGATCATTTTATTGTGTATTGGATATGATAGTGCTCATGTTCATTTGAAATGCATTTTCTTTTATAACTGAGTCAATCCCACTTCCCTAAAGAGCAGTAATGTTTAAACCAGTGCCCTTTCATTTAATTCTATTAAATTTAAAAGCCTCTGTAATAATAACCCCAGAAATTAAATTACATGAACTTGCTGATATATAGATTTGACATAACTCAAACATTTTACATGCTACAAATGTTTGCTGGGAGTACACTCATCACTGTGAACTGATCGATGAATTCATCTAAACTTTAACATCCTTTCTGTATTAGAATATGGGCTTGAGCTGTGAAGTCATATCACTGAAAATTAGATCTTAAATTGTCACATGCTAAAATCAGAGAAACTAAACAAATCTGTAAAAGAGTAAGTTCTCAGCTGACAGCTAAATGTCCTGAACATCTGAGGCCTCTTAACATAAACAATCCCCCCACATATAGTATGAAATCAAAACATGTATCAGAACCCATTTTAATTTACCTGGACAACTTGAATTTCCATTAAATAATGGAATTTAAGCTTAGTGACTAGAATGCTGAACCCAGGAAATCTTTGCTGTTGAATTGAATTTTTTATGACACTTGTTCATTTTGGGGAAAATGTATTAAATTTTCTCGACCTCAAATTGGCTTATAGTAGACTTGTATGGTCTATCTAAAAAAAAAAATACCAATGGTCATTTCTCAGTTAATTGACTAATTATCCTATTTTTCTAAAGAGATTTGGGATACCTGAAAATATGTTAAAAACTGCATTCTTGAGAGCAGGTATTTACTCAAAGTGTCTCCCAATGGATTGTTTGCTAGTTGCCACAAAATAAATTTAAAAAGCAAGAACTATATAGTGGAAAGTCAGTCAACATCTTGAATGGATCATCAAAATTAACATCTGTGATGGGAGAAGAAACTTGCTAAGTTTAAGCTAGGTAAAAATAATTCGACAGAGAAGGAAAATGTCCCCTTAGTTCAGATCCCAAGTCTGCCTGGGCCCACGGGATCAGTAACACATGCTGTTTCATTCCCATTGCATCAAGCTAACACTCAGGGAGACCTGCTTTCTGGTCTTGCATCTAGTTTGCCCAGGACCATAAAACAGCAGTTAAAATCACTCTTAAAAGTCCTCTCTAGAAATATAGGAATAGAAAAGTTTTGCCTGTCAAAGGATTTCTACTTATCTACACATTTTAGCTACCTCTACAGTAACCCAAGCAACACTGTGTACTCTGGAAATGGAAAACAAGTGTTGATGAATGGTAAATAATTAGGCAGGGAAAAATGCTGTTACTAAGTTCTGGAACATTTCAAAATCAAAAGAAAATGCTTTGGGCTCAGCTTTGAATCTTTACTATCTTGTTTCTAATATCTGTTATTATTCCTTTATTAAAATAGATACTAGGACATTAATAACATTTTTACATTTAAGACTGATTTCCTTTAGTTAATGTTTATTTCAAGCAGCTTTGAAATATGTATAACAAATAGCTTTATACGATTAAGTTTTGAAGAACTCTCAAAAGCTTCTGTACAACTCATTATTCTTGGTAAAGAAAAACCAAAGGTATGAACAAAGTTCTCTATACACAATGAGTAATAATTTCCTTACAGTTCTAAAAAGACTTAGTTATATCACGGGCAAAAGTAAATATGTTATGAAATAATGGCTAATTATGATTCTCTGTGCCACAGATGGTTTCTCACTGCCACTTGAGCCTACATCAAGTCTGCCCCCATGGCAACAAGGGAAAAAGGGAGGGAGGGGAAAGGTGCACAAATCCTGAGATTAATCATGGAAAGCAAATTGCTCTCTGTAGCAATCACAACATGGAGGTATTGTTTCTTTGTTTAATGGCCAAAGGAGGGTAAGAAAGGGCAAAAGTGTAAAACTGAATTTGAAAGAAATCAAGGGATGTAGAAGCAGAAATGCAAAAGACGATAGGAAACAGAAAAGGAAATAAAATAAGAAAGCTCTTCCAAGGATCAGCATTTTCTTTCATCTCAAGAAACAGTCCTTCAGAAATGTCAAGGCAATTTGTTTGCAAGAACAGAAAAAGATCAGTTTCAGAAACTTCAGATATGGGACAGAGTGTCTATAAATGCATGGTTTCCGATTTCATTGGGGGTGGGGGTGGTTCTCAGTGATATTCAGCAATCCTTTTTCTTACTTGTCTTATTAGTGGTTTTCAACCCAGGCAACACATTAGTAGAATCAGCTGGGGAGCCTTAGAAACTATTCCTACACAGACTCAACCCTCAGATATTTTGATATTATTGGTTCCTGTTTAGCACACAGAATGGAATTTTCTTAAAGGTCCTCAGGTGATCCTAATAAGTAAATAAGATTGTGAACTATCATCTGACTAGGGGTCAAAAACCATTTTTTTTATAAAGGACACCATAATAAATAATTTGGGCTTTGTGTGATAACTATTCAACTCTGCTATTGTATTGCAAAGCTTTTGAATGGGCATGACTGTGTCCCAGTAAAACTTTATTTACAAAAATAGGTGGTAGGCCTGATTTGGCCTGTGGGCCACAGTTTATCCACCACCCCTAGTCATTAGACTGTCTCTTTCCTCTCCCTTTTCCGAAAACCACTGTTGCAAATCTTCACCCTATGTCATCCCTATGCCTGATTTTTGCTGATGACTCTTTATCTTGCTTCAATCATCTGGCTTGAAATTCTTCAATTCCCTTGTCCATCACCTGCAGATTCAGTGCACCTATGTTCACATCTGTCCTCATTGATTTACTGTAGAAGCAGCATCTCTTCAAGGTGAATCTGATGTTCTCACATATTCAATTCCATCACTCTCTCTCTCTGACTCCTTTGAGACCCTTATTCCACAAAGGATCCCATCTCCTATGTCTTCAACACCTCCATCTCTACTGGCTCTTGCCCTTCAGCTAACAAATACATTTAAGTGTCTTAGGCAAAGAACCCTCTATGCCTTCTTCAATTCCATGTCCTCCTCTAAATACTCACCCATGTCTCCCCTTCTCTTAGAAATTCTACAACTACTGCCTGTCCCGTCTCTTCCCATTCACTCTTTGAGTCACTGCAGTCTGGCTTCTGTCTCTACTACTCCACTCAAAGTGCTCTTGTCAAGAATGCTCAAGACCTTCATATGGTAAATTTCTAGTTCTTGTTTTACTTGTTTTCTTTGAAGCATCTGACATTGTTGACTCTTCCGAAAACCCTCTCCCCACTTGGTTTTTACAATGCTATGGCATCTGTCACAATTTGTTCTGTTGCAGGGCGTCCATGCTAATATTGCCTAATATTATTTGACAAACTCTTTTTTTATTCCTCATGCTTTGTATTCCTCAGCTATTCTCATGGCAACAGCCAACACCTACATATGATAACTCTCACATTTTATCCCTAGCTCACACCTCTTTCTCAAGCTCTAGGGTCATATTTTCAAATATCTATGTCAACCTGTACTTGGGTATCTTTTTTTTTCCTACTATTGTCTTTTCTTTATTCTCCATCTTAGTTAATAGCTCACCATCAACTCAATTGCCAAAGGTAAAATTCTCACTCTTCTTCAGAGATCCTAATAATACTGTGCACATTTTAAACAATGTCTACTGAAGATATTTCACTTCTATCTGTGCAGTGGATGGCAACTATATACGTTCAACCATACATGGTGCTCCTGTTTTCCCTCCAAATCCAAAGAGCCACCAAATCCTCATGATTCTACCTCTGAAATACCTCCTGAATCCATCTCCTTTTAGCCCCTGCCACTGCAAATGTTTTAAGGCAGACTTTACTCAGCCCTCACCAAGATAATTTTCGATAACTTCCTAATAGATTTTTTTCCTTGCCATAGCAGTAGCCTCTGTTTCCTGTTCCTCTTTTTGCTTCCTCCTCAGGTCACAGTCCAATCCTACTTTCTCTTTGCTAACAAAACTGCTTACCATATTTCAGGAGTAGAAGCACTATGGTTTTATGTAAGGGAATAGTGATCCTTTCTCTTTGGTTACCCATTCTTCTTGATGAAATAAGATATGTCATTTAGCTTTTTGGTCTTGTGTTGCTAAAATCACTAAGACAGGCAATATCTTGAGAGAGTCAGAGTCCTACACTTTAGGTAAGATGATAATAAATGAATCACCCACTAAGGATGGTGATCAACATGGTGATGGGACTCCAAGTCACAATCAGTAAGAGGTAATGGGAAGAATCAGAAAATTTATCCTGGAGAAGATTCCAATTCTTTCCCGGAGCAGACAAATTTGGATATCTTTTTCCTTTGAACTCCAGCATTATCAATCAGATATCTCTCCTCCTTAACCAAGACATAGCTTCTTTTCTTTAATAGGGAATATTTAAGATTTCTTTTCCTTAATGGGATATGCATACAAAGAGACTCACATTTGCTATAGATTGGCCTGTCTACCCAAGAAAAGAAGCCCATCCATCTACAACGCTGAGTCCCCTGGAAGCCTTCCTTAGAAATGAGCTCACATTGACATTTACCATTTGCTAGAATAATGGTCAACTTGAATGGTAGGGTATGAGTTTTGACATCAATTCCCTCCATGAAATACTCTTGCCCTAATTTTCTTAAGTGGGAGCATGTGTCATACTAACTTACATGACATTTTCTCATTCTGACTTAAATATTATTTCCAAACTGTTTAAAAATATTTACTATTGCCAAATTAAAAAGAAAAACAATCCTCTCATCAGGGCACCTCAATGGTGACCACAACTCAGGGAAATTCTGGATGCGTTACCAGTAATGACTTCCTGTGTCATCTGCTATTTACCTTCTCAAAAGTATGCCCCACATATTCCATTTAGTTCCCATGCCTGCACAGTAGTTGCAGAAAGCAATCATTTCTCTTATGAAAAACCTACCTTTGCATCTGGTCCTGGTGAGGTAGCCTGTTGATCTAAATGAGGTTAATTAAAATCCTTCATTGTTAAATTACCTTACCTCAATGCACAAATCTGAAAGACAAATCCCTTTTCCTATTGTTTCTAATAACATGTATGTATGTGAGTGTTAGTCACTCAGTCATGTCTGACTCTGCTACTCCATTGACTGTAGCCCACCAGGCTCCGCTGTCCATGGAATTCTCCAGGCAAGAATACTGGAGTGGGTTGCCATTCTCTTTTCCAGGGGATCTTCCTGACCCAGGGATAGAACCCAGGTCTTCTGTACTGCAGGCAGATTCTTTACCATCTGCGCCACCAGGGAAGCCCTACTTAAGCCATGTATTTAATAAACTGAAAGATCTCATGTAGTTTGAGATACATTCAAATCTTGCATTTGTAAAAAGGATAAAATCCCTGCATTTATTTAACAATAAGACAGTAGAAATGGCCTGATGGGAATGCTGATAGGGACTGGGATTTGAAGATTATGCTGCTAATCTTTTATTGTGAAATCTGAAATGTTCTATCCCAGTTTACCAAATGAATGAGCCCTTTGGTTTCACTCTTCTCCCTCTCCTCTTTCTCATCCTAGCCTCTGAAAAACAGAGTTATGATATGCTTTCACCATTTCTAAGAATCTTTCTACATACCTGGCTTTGAAATAAATTTAAGGAACAGGCCAGAGAAGAGTGTTTAAAGGTAACCACTTTTGCACTTGGAGATATAGATATCTTTAGTCATGGTAATAGCCTGCTTCAAGGCTATCTAGAAGAAAGTCTGACAAGCAATTTTCTCCATTTTTAACATCTTATCCTTTTTTGGACTATATGAAATTCAAAACAAAGATTAAAAAATATCCATATATTAAGTGGTTTCCTGTAATCTGTAACTAGATCTACTGCTAACAGTAAAATCCTAACCCTGGCACTGTACCATTTCTGCCTATATTTAAATATAAAATTTTAAAAAGCTTAATGTGGCCCAAGGTTCCTAGCTGAACTGTTGTCTACATTGTTTATAAACTTCTTGAGAAAAGTTTCACTTTTTACTCCATTCATCACAAACTTCTAAGAAAAAGCCAAGCTGGAATTTGTATGTAAGAAGAGTGTACTTGATGGAAAAATAGTACTTAGAGATAGCAAACATGACCTAATTGAACTGAAAGGTAAGATAAAGAAACACTTCTAAAACTGTTCTTTGTGCCCTAGAGTTGATTTGAGGAAGTGGCCTCATTTATTTCCTTCGGAGTAAACATGGATAGATATATGTTGAACTGAGTTGTCGAAATGGCTTTGCTTCCCACAGTTGCAAAGCAAGTCAGCAAGATAGACGTTTGGGTTGAAAATAACAACCCAAATGCCAATGTATGCAAAAATGTTTAGTGAGTCTTTGAATTTTATACCAAAAATGCTAGCTTCAAATGATTAATTAGTAATATATATACTTTCATTGGAAATTAATTTGTCTTTTTGAATATTTCCATCCAGAACACTCCTCCTTGAATCACACAAATCTGCAGTGATTAACACATATGCAGCAATTTCCCTTCATATCAGATGAAAACTAGAATAATCAAAACATGAGCACAGTGAAAGGCTTACCGAGGTGTACAGGTATCCCTCACTGTTCATTGCCAAATACAGCTTGGTTTGAACTCCTTGAATAGCCACCACTCGAAGACCCACAGGGATGAGGTTAAACAGAGCTGCAACCAAAAAGAATGTGAAAACAAGGTTACAATATTGAATTCCATAGCTTTTCAATGTTGCCAGCAGGGCTATCTGGTCTTCCAAAAGTAAACTCTGCTTGGTAAGAATATTCATATATGTATATATGGATACATAGATATAGATGATAAAGCCTCTTCTACCTTTCAGTACCCTCAATTCATGGTTGTAGTCACATAATGGGGAGGTAATTTTCAAACACCCTGGAGAAAATGGAAGGCAATTCCATGGTTTGTACAGTGTTGGAGGTGGGGAATCTCAATGCTTCTGAAGCAATCCAGTTCCAGGAATTAGTCTACATAGTAAATAACTTTATCTTCAACAAACCAAGGTTTTAAACTGCTCTCTTAGACAACTGCTGAGATTCACAGACAGATCTGATCTACCAGTTGGGGAGAGATTCTTAGAATCTTAGAAAAGACACTAGTCCAACTCCTTCACCTAAATTATCTGTATTATTTCTGACACAACCAGTAAAAAAAAGAAACCCAGGACTTGAAAAAAAAAGTCATTTTGGAATCTTATGTTCCCAGAGTAGTATTTCTTAAAGAACATTTTTTTTAAATAAATTTATTTATTTTAGTTGGGGGCTGATTACTTTACAATATTGTAGTAGTTTTTGCCATACATTTTTTAAGATGGGGTTCAGAGGGGTCTTAGCTTTTAGTTTCCAGGAGCAAAGATTATAGGAATAAAAACAACGAACTTGAGAGTTTTATTTTTTTTTCCTAAATAGTTGTAAGTAGGCAGCTGGCTGGTGCCAAAGAGGACTTCATTTCTCCATTTGAAGGTCTGATTGCGTGAAACTTACATCCCGGCTGTCCTCACAATCACACACCACTCACTGGAGAAAACCAGTAGGTGTCTTCCCCCTACCAGCTGTCTACTCCCTCCTACACCAGGAATAAAAATAAAACAGTACATTTTTAAAACATAGTGCTTGCCACACACATCTTTTGAAAATAGCCTGTGCACCTTTCTCTCAAGAGTCCTAGACCAATGTTGACGATTTTTGCTTTGGTGTGTAAGTTTATGGAGGATGATAAATCGGTCTGCTATCATTTCTGTGAGCAAGAACATAGTCACCCCGTGGGCAAGAATATTTTTTCTCAGATCTCTTATCTTGATGTATATATATTCTACTGCAGTAGGTGGAGTTATAGAGATGAGAAATATTAATGAAGAACTCAATATTCCTTGGTGAGCCTACAATGTACCTTTCCCTTAAAATCAGGGTGTTACCACAGAGGAGCTAGGACAGATTGTATGGTGCAAAATTCAAGCGTTCCTACCACATGCTGCTGATGGCACTTCATTCAATACTCATCATATTAAAAGCTGTGCCCTTCTGTTATGTGAGGTGAGGGAAAGGAATTGCACAGATTGCAAGCTAGGATTTCATGCTATATTTGACCATGCAGTGCCCAGGAATGAAGTCTGATCTTGTTTAGCATGTCATGTATATGTTCCATCTCTTTCTGTGATGGTACCTTGCTCACGGCAAGTGCTCAACACACATTTGTGGACTGCTAGCAATCTGTATGGTGAAATCATGATAATATTATATTTTTGAAATGTAATAGATCACGGTCCCATTACATAACAGCTCAGAGTTTTACAATTCTGATATCTAAGAAATCAAACAAAAACCTCCTTATGGGTTTGGCTTAAAAGGCATAGCACTAGACAACTAAAACACCAGCATATGCTGGAGTCCTAGTTTAATCAAACTAATAGGTGATGATAGATGACAGGTAGTAAAGAATGTTTAGAATTGTTTCTAGAACTCCATTTTTTTGCAGTATTCTGAACCTTCTTAGTTCTGTGAATGCAGGTGGTAAGAAGCAAAAAAAAAAGAGAAAGAAAGAGAGAAATATCTGATTTTCACCATGTGCCCCAACTACTCTGACGTGTGTTTTAATGGGCAATAAAATGTTTAATTCTCAAACATCAGATAGCAGTAGAAGGAAGAGAATCAAAGAATATGAGTAACCCATGCCCAGGATTATCTATCCCTGAATAATGGTATGAACTATACAGTGGCACATGGATTTTTCACTATGTACCATAGATATCTGTGATGCCTGATTCAAAAATAAAAACTACCATGCTAAAATAAAAAGTTGAATAAAACAGCAAAAGTGGAGAGTGACTCGTGATACCAGTCCAATTGTTTTTCTTTAGACATTTAATATCATAAACATTTAAGATCATTAAGATGAATTTATGATCAATTAAAATCATAAACAGGTTTGTTTAAAGTCCATCTAAAGGGACAGTTTTCCCAGATAAAAACGAAAAGAAATTATTACATTAAGGGTGAGCTCGCACGGATTAAGTATTCTCCAATATGCCTCTGTTTCTCTAAATCTGGATTACTTCTTCATGGACTTAGGATATTATTTTGATTAAGATGAAAATATGCTCAGCATGAGAAGAAAACAATGGATTTTATGTGTGTATCTAAAACACATTCATTAAACATCTGATATCTCTTCTTCCATTTCTGTCAAAATTTTGAGGAAGAAATAAAAGGGTCCCATTTCTTGTTTCCTGTTGTATCTAAATAAAAACAATTAAACCCCTTGTACATTGAAGGACCCATTTTTCTTAGAGATGTGCACAGAGTTGGCACTCAGTGTTTGCTTAATACAAAAAGGAGGCCATTTTTTTTTAATCAGTTGGGTTAAGATCAACTTCTCAAAGGGAGCAATTTAAAAAGTATATATTAATGTTGATCAGAAAGACTTGACCCATTAAATTGGTAACACTACTGGAGGTTTGAAAGGAAAGTTGCCCATTCTAACATCGCCCTCACTGAATCCAAGGCAGATATAATAAAACTGCTCTCATGAAATGTCTATCATCTTTTCCTTTTCAGGGGGCAATACATAATTTACAATGGCTGATTTGCTCACGGTGAGATTTTACTGGACTGACATTTACCATTGTAATAAAGCTACCTAAGGTCAGCTTAAATGCATAATACCAAATATATGTTTTTAGAAATAGATGTATCTTGGTAAATGTGAATTGATTTGTTTTATCATGATCTGGCTTATCATGTCAGAATTAAAATATCATAAAATCAACCAAGGTAAACCAAGTGAGAAAAAAATATGATGAAAAACCCTAAAAACTAAGAAAAATATAAACATAAATAACAAGAATGCATATTAAGGAAATAGTATATAAACAAATAATGAATGCCAAGAAAATTGCTTGGCTTTAGGGGAAAAAAAAGAATATATCTGCATAGTTAGACTTCCATTTTAATGATGATCATTTTAATGATCACTTTAACCATTAAATATTCTTGTTTCATGATGACTTACACCTTACAATATACTCAAGTGGGAAGAAAAGCTAGCTTGCCGGTCTCTGATCATACTTGGCAGCTGGGGCAGAGTCAAGCCCCACAGACTTGCTATTTCTTTTGAGATACTTTTCATTTGTGTGCTTCATCTTATGGTAATACTCACCGTTGGCTGACTCACCTCTCATTATTTCATTCTGCCTAAACACAGATTCTGGCTCTTTTAAGGCCCAACAATATCTAGTATGCAGAAATGCCATGCATATCAGTCAGTTATAAGACAACCAAAGGCAAGAGCTACGCGTATGCAGGAACTGAAAAGTAAAACTGACTACCTGAGTCCACAGTTAAGAAATGGAGCCTTATTCACATACACATGTGTGTGTGTGTATACACATATGTGTCTATGTGTAGATATATGTGTGTGTGTATAGTACTCTACAATGACTACATACAGTGTGATCTTGAGGTGTGTGCTGTATCACTGCTTATACAACAAATGAATCGTCCGGGTTTTTTTTCCTTTTCAGGAAAGGCATGTGAACATTGGACCAAAATAAACTTTTTCACTGATTTCTGCACTAATCTGCAGAAAATGTTAAAAGTAGGTGAGGGAAAACCTGACTGGGTGGGGGTCATTAGCAGCTGATCATGAACTTCCTTTCAGTAATGCCCAACGAATCCGTTTTGCTGAGGCACTTTGGAAAGAGCAGCAGCTTTGTTGTTGTTTAGTCGCAAAGTCAGGTCCGACTCTTTGCGACCCCACGGACTGCAGCAATTCATGGGAACATTTTATGATGAACTCACGTCTGTTATAGGTGAACAGTAAAACCCTCTAGTTAGCCTTGACTCATTTTTTCAAATAGAAGTGTATACCTGAAAGAACATTTAGCATACTCACTGTAGAACTGCAACAGTAACAGCATTTTGCTAAACAGTGAAGAACTATGAAACCGTTTATGTATGGAGATTTTTCATCCTAGGTACCCACAGAGCTTTCTTTAGGGGTAATTAAAGGTGACTTCCTCTTGAGGTCTTGCCTTGGCCATCAATCAGCCCAGGAAGCTTTCTTAAAAGATGTGAAACTCTTTTAACACTCAACATTGGAACCCTTGTCTATGGCTTTGTTCTCTCTAGCCCTGAACCTCTGAAAATGCTGCAGAAGACTTGTTAGCTTTCAGATGGACTTTTCTTGGCAATGGCACAATTTCTGGGAGATTAATGAAGTCTGAGGGAAATGCAATATAAATTACGGAAAATTGGGAAGGAATTGTGAGAACTAGGTGATTTAGCCTCATGAAACATTGAATATGTCTACAGCAATCTGCTAATTGCAAAAAAAAACACCAATTATTATCATTTAAGAGGGTGTCACTATTAAGGAGTTCATGCATTTATGACTCCAAATAAATAAAGCCTATCACAAAAGGTTATATAACATCTTGGAATCACTACCCTTCAGTAATTGGAAATAAAACTGACTTTCTTTTTGATGTGTTTCTCTTTTAGGTTCACCATGATGGTCTCCAATTTGGTCTTGACTTAAACCACGATTAAAAATAAAGTGCTTAAAGAAATCTCTTTACCCACCTGTGGAAGTATCTCAATGTTAAAATCCCAATTAGTCTGAGAATTATCAGTGTGTGTAGGGCAGGGGGAACAGAAGTGAAAGCTTGTAATGATGAATTCTCCTGACATGAAACCACTCTTCTCTCTTGGGATGAGACCGGTGCTTAAGAGTAGAGATAACTGTGCTATTTCAGGATCAGCGTGGGGGTGAGTCAATTTTCTGTGGGAAAAAAGTAATAAAATCCAAAGGACAGCCATAGATCTATCCAGATTACCATGGAGATGACATTTGGGTTGTTCTTTAGATGGTGTCAACATTATTTGCTACAGTTCGCTATTTTAGATATTTGTATGTTCCCCTTCCTTCAGGCTAACCTGCTGAAACGGGATTGTATAGTGCTGACTCTATTTTGGATTCACTTCGGGATTAAGCAAGGGTTGTTTACTTAAAAAAAAAAGAATGAAAGTGTCAACAATATGCTGGGATATACTATTATTTATTTTGCAGTCACTTACTGTAAGTGCTGTCCTCATCTTTGGTGCCATCGATTGTTCCATCTGCCTGCAGCTGCAAGTGGTAACCTTGTCGACTGTATAGTTTGGTAACTATACCCTTAAGCTGAGGCTCTGCAAAGAGAAAGATGGTTGGGATCAATTGATAAGTTGTGCACATGTGGTTGAAAAGACTCAGAATTCTAATTCCATTTACAAATTTTAGTGGAAAAGATCAAACGACACTTTTTATAGAGTCCTCTGAAAGAAGGAAAACAAGCAAACAAACTGCAAGTTTCAGAACCAACCTCCAGACTGAAGAAACATTTGACTGCCACCTGGTAACATTGGTAAAGCCCTAAAGCTACTGACAGCAGAGACAGTTTCTGATGGCGTGTCCTTTGGCTTACAAAGTGGCACTTCATCTCATTGAGCATTCAAAATGGCTTGGCAAGTGGCATATTGTGCCTTTTAACAATGTGCCACTTCTCATGCAGAAGGAGAAGGAGAAACACTAAGATGAGATTTAGAGTGGTTTTCCAAGCAGGGACCAAAAACACACCAGCAAAAGTTTCCCTAAGAATTACCACAATTGGAACAAAGCATCCCCTCCATTCTAAGAAGGTTATAAATGCATAAACAACCTGGAACCCCATCAAAGGATTTCTATTTAGAAAATTGAGCCGCCATACAAAAAAGGGGGGGGGGAGAATAAAACATATTAATTATCCGTGGGGGAAAATGCGTGCAAAGAGCAGGGCTTTTGTTGGTGAGGAGGCAAAAAAATTAGTTCATACTTATTTTCAAATTTAGTATCACAAATGTAATTATCCAAAATATGTGTACTCAAGATAATTTTCAATTATGAATCACCATAGATTAATGAAGCACCTTATTTATCAATAACAGCCATGCTATCCAAAATTTGCTTTTATTGAATACAGACACCTGCACTGAAATATGTCCTTATTCAGACCACATAATCATGCTTTGCCACCGCTTAAACCTGTTTCAAAGCAAGCCTAATTTACAGTTAATTCCTTAAAAACTTCGAGCAACCAGAAAATGTACGTCTGCATTTTCATTCCAGGGTGGGTAGAACACACAAATAGCGAAATAACAGACTGATACGTCAGAAATTCTGTAATATTTATCTAGTACAAGTAAGAAAATTGAGTAAAGGATCCATTTGGTTAAGAAGAGCCAAATAAGCTGCTTCTTCGCCTGAAGGTCTACCTTGACGCAACCCGACACCTCGAGCTGTGTGAATTTCCCCTGGCGCCGGAACACCGCGCTGCTCTTCTCACTGAATAGGTTCAAAGGGACCCACGATCTGGTTAAATTCTCTCTTCAATCCTGCATTTTAGGAGCAAGTAACCAACCAATTTGACTAGTCGAACCAGATCACTAAGCTCTCGGCCACAGGTTCTAGGAATTCACCCCCTCCTCTCCAGCAAATATTTCAAAGCTACACCACAAGTCTGTCCCGGTAAGCTTAAAAGTGACCAAAGAAACAGAATGCCTAGATAGCGGAAGCCCACGGTCCTTGAGGGTAGAAGCTGGGAGGGGAAGGGTCAGCGCTGCGGGGATGAAGGCAAGGGAGGGATTCCCTGGGTTCTTCCTGGGGGAGGGGTGGGCAGGGGTCTGCCCAGCTCCGCGCCTGCAAAACACGCCATACACACGGCTGCCCAGAGCTCCCGGGCTTGCACACATGTGGCCTGTCTGAAGCTGACGGCGCGCCCGCTGGGCAGGGTATGCCCCCCAGCTCTGCGCCTGTCCCACGGCAGTTGCAATGCAGCAAGCCTGTTACTGTTACGAAGGAGGCGAGAGAGCGATCGCTTCCCACGCACGCACACCGGCTAGGTGGCCACATCCGCACTAGATGGGCCCCCGACAAACTCCCCTCCGCTTCCATCCACGCCCCCCGGCCCCCTCCACACTCGTAAAGTACAGAGAGAGGGAAAAAAAAAAAAGCCAGCCAAGAGCCCCCTTCCAACCTGGTCTCCTTCTGCGCCTCTTCTTGGAGCCGAAGAGTTTGACCCGGGAAAAGACGTTTAACTTGTTTTTGTCGCAGCTGGTCTTGCCTTTGCTGGGGCTGCTGACACACTTGCAGGCGTTCGATTTCTCGCGCTCGCGGGCTTGTCGCTTCTGCCGGATGAGCGAGCTGGCGATAGCCGCCGCCATGGCCACGACGCCCACCACCACCACTTCTTTCGCGGCCCCTCTCCGGGTTCGCCTCCTCCTCCCGCGCCTCCGCCGCTCGCCCGGTCGGTCTCGCGCCTCCGCCGCCTTCGTCTCCGGAGCCGGCGCTTGCCCGGGCTTTTCGGCGCTCGGGCTTCAGCCGAGGAGGGGGCTCAGCATCCCGGCCGAGCTCCTCCGGCGGTGGTCCGGCTCCCGCGGGGGCGGCCGGCTTGCCTGGGTCCGAGCCGACGCCACAGCCCCGGGCCGGGATCGCGGACTAGACTGGCTGGCCGGCGGTGGCGGCAGAGCGGCGCGAGTGCGTGCGCTCGGCCCCTGCGCCCGGAGGACACTGTGCGAGCCCAAGTGGCTCGGGTCGGAGTTTGGCGGCACCCCCCGCCCGGTGCCGCGCGGAGGGGGCCGGAGGAGGGAGGCGGGCGGAGGGAGGGAGCGCGGGCGGGAGAGAGAGGCCGGGAGCGCGGGCGGCGGCAGGGAGGGGGGGATGGAGGAACCGTGCGGGGTTGGGGGGGTGGGGGGCGCGCCCTCGCCCGGGCCCCTCCGAGCCTCCCACTAGTCCTTGCAACTTCTTGGCCCGCCGATCGGGAAAAGTTGGCCCGTGCCAGCTTTCCGACGCGGCTCAAACAGGTAATGGCCTCGCATCTTCGCTGCCGCCGCTGCCGCCACTGCTGCTCTGGGCGCGGCACCGACTCAGTATAGGAATTCTGTCGCCGCAGGCACCCTCCGGAAGAGCGCGACGGCCTCCCGCGGCCCCCTCCCCCGGTGGCCCCTCCCTCCCGGAGCCCAGCCCGCTGGCGCCCCGCCGCCGGCCGCCCCCACCCGCCCCATCCCCCCAAGTCCCCGGCGGGCCGCTCGGGCTAACACCTGTCGGGGCTCCGGCACTGCCCCATCTCCCAAACCCTCCTCCCCTCCTCTTCCCCAGAGGAGCCTCGGGCGGAAACAGTGATGGAGGCGACACCGGGATGAGGCGGTTGGGTTGGAGGAGCGGGGAGGCGGGTGGGGGTTGCTTGGAGCTGGGGGATGGCAGAGTGGGATGTTCCGTTACTGGGTGATTCTGAGTTGGCCCCACGACACCCGGGGTGGAGCCCAGCGGAAGTTCGCCAGCCCCCTGCCCCAGGCTGGGACTCACAACACGCACTGCCCTTCTAACACACACTCGCTGAGGTTTTTCGCATGGCGACACTTGTAGCCATTCAGGAGCGAGGCCGGGGCTCGCAGACTGGTTCAGCCTCCCCCCGCGGCAGCAGCAGTAGCAGCAGGCACTGCAGAGCTGCGCCCGCACACCACGCTGCCACCCAGTGGTTTTTGCTGACTTTTCATTTCAGACCAGTTTGTGCCGTCCGAACCCCGTTTTCCCTCTGCGCCCCCTCACCGTTCAGTTCGGCTTTGGGATCCACGCAAAGAAGTCGTGTGCATAAGCAGTATCTGGGAAATGCAGAGCTGAGCCTTTCTTTAAGCTCTGGCGCGTCTCCAGTACCCTAACTTCTTTTTTTTTTTTTTTATTTTCTCTGCTTCTCAAGCTCAGGCAGCCTGCCTCCCTCCAATTCAGGAATGCAGTGTGGCTTTTTGCTCGCCTCACTCAATTCACACGTTCTGCCCATCTCTTACTTGATTTCTATGCCAGAAAGAAAGCCCCTCAACAGTAGGTCGGCCCTGACATGGAGCTATCACTACTGCTTGGCTAGACCTCCAGCTCTTTTCAGAACTGCTGTAGATGCAAAACCAAATGCCCAGGCTCTGGCCCTTTCCTGAGCTCTTGGGCCTGAGCCTCAACTAAGAAACTGAAATCTTTCAGGCTTCTTACTTTTAGCCCGTCAGAGTTAAAGCTCTTGAACCTTCTGTAAATTTCACTGCTCCACCGGGTAGGCTGCTGCCACCCCCCTTCCATCTTTCCCCAATCTTGAAGTGTCTCTTGCCCTATGGGAAGCACAGCTGTGTCTGCTGAAGTGCACTGGCCTGAAGGTTGCAGTGACTGAAATGGATAGACACGGGACAATGATGTCGAACAGTCTGAAATTTCCTGCAGGTTAGTCTACTGCTCTTTTGTGCTTTGCGTTTTCCCAAGAGAAAAGGGAGGACAAGGTAGAAAAGTTTTAGCATTTCAAGTCCACTGAAGTATCTTTAGACTTTAATTCCTGGGGGAAAAACCCTGGGCTGCTCCCTCGGGACTCTGAATGCCGTAAAAACTGGGACTGGGTCTTGGTCACCACTATATTCCCATCTCCTGGCACGTTTTCTGTCACACAGTTTAAACTCAAGAAAAGTTTATTAAAAATAATTTACAAGTGACTGATTGATAACTGATTCTGAAGGGTACAAAGATGTTTCCTGGCTCAGAAGGTATTTGATTTAAATTCCAACTACAATGAAGGGAAATAATCTCCCCAAAAGAGAGGTTGAAAGCAGCTCTGACTAGGACCAAATATTTGGGGTGTGGGATGGACAGTTAAGAGATTCCTACTCATTGTACATGCTTTTACCTTCTGCTGTGTACTGCCTTCAAGACTCCCCCCCCCCGACCACCACAAACCCACCTTTTTTTCCTCTTGTTTCTCTCTTGGGACCTTGTACCAAAGCAGGCATGACAAAGCTAAAGAAAAACAGAGTCCTGATTCAGACAAGGGACAGAACTTGGGAAGAATAAGGGGATGGTACTGAGAAAATAATGAGGGCTTTCCCAGGCTCTTCCCACTGCTTCTCCACCAGGTCAGCACTCACTGTTTGCTTGTCACTCACAAGGTATTTGCAGGTGGGATATGAGGTAAACAGATGCAGAGAAGACTTCAGGGATATATAATGAAGAGAAGCGACGCACCATTACAGAGACTCAAACACAAACATGTAAATGCATCAGCTCTTTTCCTGACTCTTACCCACCACCCCAGGCTTTTTTTCAAACATATGAATTAGAGAATTAAAGCCTATGCTATGAACACATGAAATCACTGGGTCAAAGCTGACAACCAGATGATTCTCTGGGTGTTTATATATATCTTTCTTGCTCTAACATCTCTTGAAAAATGAGTGGTATAAGGGCAACCAGAGTCTCTCCCTGCCCCATGTCCCTGTCAGCCCATAAAATGTACTTCTGCTGATTTTTATCCTCCCTTTATCCTTTCAACTCCACGGACAGGAAAACAAATGACATGTGATGGGTAAGACCAGACATAGGGGCCTCTAACTCTCTGTGATCTGTCTACAGACCACATGCGTGCTCTCTCCTCCAGGAAGAGAACTCTGAGGGCTGTCACTGGAGAGGGATCACGGCAAGGGAGGGGGGTGTTGGGGAAAGAGGGGTGGGGGAAGGACTGAAGGAAACCCATTTTCATTTTGGGTCCAAATTGTGTTGTACAATCACTTTAACCATTAATGGAGCAGAGCTTTTCATCCTTTCCTAACTCTCCTGTGTCTTTCTCAGATGCTCTCAGAGAAGTGTGTTAATACAACAATGAAACCCGCAGAGGAGACCTGTGCTAAAAACTCATTCATCTTGAGAAGGCAATAATGAAAGAAAGACTTGCAGGTCACCCTAGAGAAGCATATTTTGCCTTTCCTTTCTGTCTCACTGCCACCCCAGCCCAGCAGTGTGGCATTTCAGTGGGAGGATGAATCAAGAACTTTCCTTTGATGTACATGCATGCTCAGTTGCTCAGTCGTGTCTGACTCTGTGTGACCCTATGGACTGTAGCCTGCTAGGCTCCTCTGTCCATAGGGTTCTCCAGGCAAGAATATTGGAGTGGGTTGCCATTTCCTCTTCCAGGGGATCTTCCTGACCCAGGGATCAAACCCACATCTCTTGCATCTCCTGCATTAGTAGGTGGATTCTTTACCACCGAGCCACCTGGAAAGCCCTTTCCTTTGACACTCACTTCCAGTGTGCCCTTTTCTCCTGTCTTGCTCTGTTCCTACCAGTTCACCCTGCTCCCAGATCTCCTACAGATCCAGAGTTTCAATTCTTCCTGCTTAACTCCAAGGCTCACAACTCCTCTATGCTGGGTGGCCCTACTCACCACAACTCCTCCCAGACCTTTGATACTCACTGCACTTTCCACCAGGCTCTCTCCTTCATCCGATTCAGGAAGAAAAAATTCTTGGCTCCTTTCTCCAAGTCAACTCACAAGGAGTTCTAGCCTGAGTGACAGGAGGCACAGGTCTGAATCTCTACCACTGTGTGACCTTTATCATGTCATTTCCCCTGTTGGGGCTTGTTTTCCCATCTTTAAAGTCATCCTTGAAACATGATAGATGGTTTGAAACATGATAGATGGTTTTCCAGTTGTATCCTGCAGAACCCAAAGAGTAGAAGGATGTATGCTCCCTCACCTGTGTTTCAATCATAGCACTTCCGCTTTCCTCACTTTTATATACTGGGACTCGTAAGTATGATTTCTTACAAAAAAAAATAAAAATAAAAAAGATGTCACTGCTGAAGACAAAACATTTGAAAACCCTGGGATGAGATGTTCTAGAAAGTCTTCTTGACTCTGGGAGCCTATGATTTTTGCACCTGTGCCCCTATTCCTCCTACCTTTTCATCATGCCCTCCTCATACTTGCCCTTTGCCCTTTCTCTTCCCATTAGAATATAAACTCTCCATGGGAATCTCAAAGAAAAATCTGAAAGTCTCTTTGGCTCCATTCCTCCTAGGTTCAGTTGAGAAGCAGGCTTTGGTATTCTTTTCAGGGAGAGGTATGTGAGCTATTGGAACAGAGAAGGCTGATTGTGGTCTGCCAGTCTCTTTTGGCAGGACTCAGAGGAGCTGGAAAGAAGCTGAGGGGACCTGCTCTCAAGAGGCATCTCCAGGAGAGAGACAGAAACCCAAACAGATGTGACTGTGATGAGTAAAAACGAGAGACTTGAGATAGCCTAATCAGGAGCAGCCTCAATACTTTCTGAGCAGGAAGGAATTGGCTGTCTTTCTGAAACTCGGAAAAGATTTCAAACACCCTTCCTCTGTGAAGATAAACATCAGAGCCTCTTGCCGGTTGGCTCTGCACCTTCACTAACAGTCCATCAAAACATCTGAGTGACAAGTTACCAGGTCCAGAACTCATGATGAACTCAAAGGGAGGACACTGGGAGTGGGAGGTGGATTCAAGTGTACCGGGGTCAAGCAACACTGGGATCCTGCCAGTAACTGACTAGGGCAGCAGAGAGGATATTGAAGAGACTGGGTAGCAAGTACCACCTTTTGTGGTCTATTTAATTATATCCAAAAGCCCAGAGAAATGACTGGATAGAAATACAAATGAGGAGATTAGAGAAAAGCCATTAGCAAAAGCTCTTGCAACATAACTCCAAGCAGAAAGAAAAATATGATTTAAGGAAATCTCATGAATGTCACACTGGAATTCTAGAGACAGAAAGAGTGACTTGACTCTCCTGATCCCCATTCAGAATGAAAAGCCAGGGAAAATACTTAAGCTGTAGAATGTACTGAAGCTACCTCTGGTTTATATTTAAATCAAAGAAATAGATAAATAAAATCAGTGGGGAACATACTAATTGATTCTGATCCTTATGAAGAAAAATCCTATAACCCATATAAAAATTTCATTCTTTCATAATTTATGAACTTTAAAACCATAAAGTATCCTGATGGAATTAATCATACCTATGAATTCCGCTCTTTGCCATTTAATTAGCCATAGCAGCAGCAACATCAAGGGTTCAAGGCCTCTGAATACCTGCTTAGTCATTTTAATTAAGAAAACCTGGAGAAAAATACCAGATGACTGAGATGGACCTTTTTCCCTTGAGGATTAGGAGAGAGGAAGGATCACAAGAAAATGAGCTTAAGCTTCAATATGTGGGGATTGAAGTTTTGTACAGGGAAAACATTCTTTTCAGCAAAGGTGTCCAATACCATAGGTGAAAATCAGCAGATTTTTTGATAGAAGATTTTGTGACTCCAATAGAAACCTTTTCTACCTTAGTGGATATGTGGGCTCAAGACTCTCAATCTGTGATTTAAAACTATGCTCTATTCACATGGTCTTCCCAGTTGGCACAGTGGTAAAGAGTACACCTGCCAAGCAGTAGATGTGGCTTCCATCTCTGAGTCAGGAAGATCCCCTGGAGAAGGAAATGGCAACCCACTCCAGTATTCCTGCCTAGGAAATCCCATGGACGGAGAAACCTGGAGGGCTACAGTCAATGAGATCTCAAGGAGTCGGACATGACTTAGCGACTGAGTATGAACACACACACTATTCACATACTCATGACCTGTAACCAAGAAGGAGTCATGACGAAAAGGGTAGCAAGGCCATTACTGAGAAAGCGTATGGTCCTGTCTGATGGAGCATGGAGACTCCTAGTAGCTTTGCCTTTGGAAGACCATATTTAGTGAACTTGGAGCACTCGGGTCAAGGCAGTCACATCCATTTTTGAAAGTTTCTCTCATGCAACGTGTGGTTAATACTTTGCAGATACAATATATCTATTCTCAACCAAATGGTTTGCCCCAGTGGTGACACAGTGTCCCAAGCCAGCAATGACACCAGCTTCTCTGAAATCAATTTAGTTTTGTTCAATCATATTTGAAGATCTTGAAGGAATAGTTGCTATTTTATGAACTAACTGGTGACTAACAAATATAAATGAGATGTTTCTATGATGAAACACTTAGGGCAGACAAGAAATGCGCAAAACTCAGAGGCAAAATATCTGTAACACGGGGTTCATTTCTTGCCCAGTTAACCAAGTAATCTAAATGAAAAGCTAGGGGAAAAAATAATGGGAGGATTTGAGCCAGAAGCCGACCATCAGTCATTTTTCTGCATCTAAGCTGTTTCAGGAAATAGGATTTCTGGAGCAAAGTGATCTAAACCCCAGATGTGAGGAAGGGCATACAGTGTTTGCAAACAATCTAACCTTCCCTGTTACCTAGCCTGGGGTGGGCGTGGGGTGGGGGGGTGGGTGTGGGGTGGGGGGGTGGGGCAGGATTCACAACCAACATAAGGAACTCTAGTCTAGTTAAAGCTGTGGTTTTGTCTAGTCTACTCAATGCTATGGTTTTTCCAGTAGTCATGTATGGATGTGAGAGTTGGACTATAAAGAAAGCTGAGCGCTGAAGAATTGATGCTTTTGAACTGTGGTGTTGGAGAAGACTCTTGAGAGTCCCTGGGGCTGCAGGGAGATCAAACCCATCAATCCTAAAGGAAATCAGTCCTGAATATTCATTGGGAGGACAGATGCTGAAGCTGAAGCTCCAATACTTTGGCCACCTGATGCGAAGAGCTGACTCATTGGAAAAGACCCTGATGCTGGGAAAGATTGAATGCGGGAGGAGAAGGGGGTGACAGAGGACGAGATGTTTGGATGGTATCACTGGCTCGATGGACATGAGTTTGAGTAAGCTCCGGCAGTTGGTGATGGACAGGGAAGCCTGGTGTGCTGCAGTCCATGGGGTCACAAAGAGTCAGACACGACTGAGTGACTGAACTGAACTGATAAGGAACTCTGGAAGGATTTCCTATTTGCCAATGATATTGTTTCCATCAACTTCCTATCAAGAGTTGCCATCTTTTACAGGAGCAGAGAGGTAATGAGAAACTACTTCAGTGCTCTCTCAGGATTAAGTCTTAACACATCTCTTTACAGACTGCAGCCAGAATGTGGGCAGGAGAACCGACTGAATTTGGGGGAGATGGTATCCATCAGATTCTAAGAAGGGGACAAAAGCCAGGTCAATGATCCACCTGAGAACCAGTCAGATGCCTGAGAGGATTTTTAAACCTTCCACACTGCTTTAGTTGTTGTTCATTCGTTTTTTGGTTTTGGGTTGTTTTTTTCCCCCCCTAAACTGGGGTTTCAAATGGTGATAACAATAAATACTGTTGTTATAATTGGATAAACAACTTGTTAAGTGGATGACAACCAGATGGGCAAAAAGTGGAAACAGTGTCAGATTTCATTTCCTTGGGCTCCAAAATCGCTGCAGATGGTGACTGCAGCCACGAAATTAAAAGACACTTGCTCCTTGGAAGAAAAGCTATGGCAAATCTAGAGAGTGTATTAAAAAGCAGAGACATCACTTTGCTGACAAAGGTCCATATAGTCAAAGCTATGGTTTTTCCAGTAGTCATGTATGGGTGTGAGAGTTGGACCATCAAGAAGGCTGAGTGCCGAAGAATTGATGCTTTCGAAGCATGGTGCTGGAGAAGACTCTTGAGAGTCCCTTGGACAACAAGGAAATGAAACCAGTCAATCCTAAAGGAAATCAACCCTGAATGAGAAGGGCTGATGCTGAAGCTGAAGCTCCAATACTGTGGCCACCTGATGCAAAGAGCCGACTCACTGGAAAAGACCCTGATGCTGGGACAGATTGAAGGGAAGAGGAGAAGGGGATGACAGTGGATGAGATGGTTGGACGGCATCACTGACTCAATGGATATGAGATTGAGCAAACTCAGGGAGATAGTGAAGGACAGGGAAGTCTGGGGTGCGGCAGTTCATGGGGTCTCAGAGAGTCGAACACAAATGAGCAACTGAACAACACCAACAAGTGATGTGACATCAGTATTTTTCGTAATCCCTACAAGAACTTGTAAAGTGTTATCATTACTGCCACTTACAGATGAGAAAGGGAAGTCTAGTGAGACTGGCATCTATGGTTTCCCGGCCTGTACATAGGTGGCAGAGCCTGTATTTAAACTAAGGATTCTCAGACAATACAATGTTATGTTTACAAGGCCAGACCTTTTCTTCTTGGCATTGGGTTTGAAATTTGGGTTGCTGAGCAGTGGTGCTTGATATGACTGTCTTTTGACTTGGGTAACAGGAAAAGATGAAATATAGAATGATTTTCAACTCACATGTTTTTTCTTTTTTAAACAAAAGTGAATTATGAAACAAACAAGAATAGATATGACCTATGCATAATTATTAGCATAGTTCATACACTTTGAATAATAGCTTCTTAGGGTGATATTTAAAGAAAACTTCACTACCTTTCTCACTAAAATTCAAAGATTAGGACTTCCCTGGTGGTCCAGTGGTTAAATAATCCACCTGCAAATGCAGGGGACACAGGTTCGATTTCTGGTCTTGCTCATGAGCCCACAAGCTGCAACTACTAGGCATGCACTCTGCAACAAGAGAAGCCACCACAACTAGGAGCCCATGCACCACAGTGACAGAGTAGCCCCCTCTCGCCACAACTAGAGAAAGCCCACGCACAGCAACAAAGACCCAGCTCAGCCAAAAATAAATAAATTCAATGATTATAAATCACTGCTTGATGTTATTCTGTGTTTCTCAGCCCAGGGAGTACTTTGAGCACCGGACCTGGTCTGACTCACATCATCTGAGGTTTGGAATGCTATGATACATAACATTTCCTGGACTTGATCTTCACCCCTTCGTAGCAGAGATGAGAAGTTAAAGTGACTCCCAATTCCCTCGGTTCTTTTTTTTACAGGGAAAACTGGAACTGGCTTTGCACACTGTAAGCTTTTTTGTGCCATCTGCTTTCAGCTACAGGAAGCTTGAGTTCAGCCAAAAGAGAGAAAAATATTACACACAATGTATTCACTTCCATGCTCTGACGCCCATGACTATTCTTTTGCAATCAGGGGTTCCTCTAGATCCATTCTAACTAATTTGCTCCAACGTTTCCCTTCTGACAAACAATCAAGAGATTGAAATTATTTACTAACTTCTCCTGTAACCACTGAAGACCTCAAGCAACTTTAGAACCTGATTTCATAACAGGGGCCTTGATGCTCAATTAACAATCTCATTTTAGAGAAGCGATCAGAGACAAGAGAAGTGAAATGAATTTGTCCTGGACCAGATTGTTCATTCCTTGATTTAAAATTTACTGAGAACCATTTTCCATGTACCGAGCTACACCCTGAAGGGATGCAAAGGTACCTGAAAGATGCAAAGGTAAAAACAGCTACATCCCTGGGTCAGGAAGATCCCCTGGAGGAGGAAATGGCAACCTACTCCTGTATTCTTGTCTGGGAAATCCCATGGACAGAGAAGCCTGGTAGGCTACAGTCCATGGGGTTGCAAAAGAGTCAGACATGACTTAGCCACTAAATGACAACAACAATTTACTGAGCACCAACTATATCAAGACAGTCCATCCTGAAGGAAATCAATCCTGAATATTCATTGGAAGGACTGATGATGAAGCTGAAGCTCCAAACTTTGGCCACCTGATGTGAAGAGCTGACTCATTAGAGAAGACTCTGATGCTGGGAAAGATTGAAGGCAGGAGAAGGGGATGACAGAGGATGAGATGGTTGGATGGCATCACCGACTCGATGGGCATGAGTTTGAGCAAACTCCAGGAGACAGCGAAGGACAGGGAAGCCTGGCGTGCTGCAGTCCATGGGGTCGCAAAACGTCGGACACGACTGAACAACTGAACTGAACTGAACTATATCTCTGGCATTATCTAAGTACCTGGTCCTTATTTACTCATTTAATACTTACAACAATCTTCTGAGCTTATCCCCATTCTGCAGATGAACAAGCTGAGGCAAAGAGAGGTTACTGAGTTCATTCAGGTAGGAAGTGGTGGATTCAAATCCATGCATTCTGACTTATATCCCATGTTCGTAAAAGGGCTCTATTGTCTCTCCAGAGACTGTCCTTGGCCTCAAGTGGAGGAGAAAGAGAAATAAATAGACTAAAATCAAATGTGATTAAGCACAGTAAGAGTGGGACCAAATGTCCAAAGTGTTGGGAGCACACAAAAGAAGGCACAGCTAACTCTGGGCAGGAGAGGTCAGCTTCAGGAAAAAAAAAAAACAAAAACATCTTGGAGGATGAATTCTGGAGGATGAGAAAGAGCTAGGGAGTTGGGGAACGAAACTGGGTAAAGCCAGACTTCAAACCTGGGTTAAACTGACTCTTGGTGCTGAATTCTTACCGGGATATATTACTTACACTGAGGTGAGAGGATTTACACAATCTTGAATTAAAAAAAATTATTTAATTGGAGGCTAATTACTTTACAATAATGTGGTGGTTTCTGCCATACATTGACATGAATCAGCCATGGGTGTACATGTGTTCCCCATCCTGAACCCCCCTCCCACCTCCCTCCCCATCCCATCCCTCCGGGTCATCCCAGTGCACCAGCCTTGAGCACCCTGTCTCATGCATTGAATCTGGATTGGCGATCTATTTCACATATGATAATATACATGTTTCAATGCTATTCTCTCAAATCATCCCACCCTCGCCTTCTCCCACAGAGTCCAAAAGTCTGTTCTTTACATCTGTGTCTCTTTTGCTGTCTCGCATGTAGGGTCATTGTTACCATCTTTCTAAATTCCATATATATGCGTTAATATACTGTACTGGTGTTTTTCTTTCTGACTTACTTCACTCTGTAGAATAAGCTCCAGTTTCATCCACCTTATTAGAACTGATTCAAATGCATTCTTTTTAATAGCTGAGTAATATTCCATTGTGTATATGTACCACAACTTTCTGATCCATTCGTCTGCCGATAGACATCTAGGTTGCTTCCACGTCCTGGCTATTGTAAACAGTGCTGCGATGAATGTTGGGTGCACATGTCTCTTTCAATTCTGGTTTCCTCGGTGTGTATGCCCAGCAGTGGGTGGCCAACCTAGATAGCATATTTAAAAGCAGAGACATTACTTTGCCAACAAAAGTCCGTCTAGTCAAGGCTATGGTTTTTCCAGTGGTCATGTATGGATGTGAGAGTTGGACGGTGAAGAAGGCTGAGCACCGCAGAATTGATGCTTTTGAACTGTGGTGTTGGAGAAGACTCTTGAGAGTCCCTTGGACTGCAAGGAGATCCAATCAATCCATCCTAAAAGAGATCAATCCTGGGTGTTCATTGGAAGGACTGATGTTGAAGCTGAAACTCCAAAACTTTGGCCACCTCATGCGAAGAGTTGACTCATTGGAAAAGACCCTAATGCTGGGTAGGATTGGGGGCAGGAGGAGAAGGGGACAACAGAGGATGAGATGGTTGGATGGCATCACTGACTCGATGGATATGGGTTTGGGTAGACTCCGGGAGTTGGTGATGGACAGAGAGGCCTAGCGTGCTGCAGTTCATGGGGTCGCAAAGAGTCGGACATGACTGAGCGACTGAATTGAACTGATGGCAGTTCTATTTCCACTGTTTTAAGCAATCTCCACACTGTTCTCCATAGTGGCTGTACTAGTTTGCATTCCCACCAACAGTGTAAGAGGGTTCCTTTTTCTCCTCACTGTCTCCAGCATTCATTGCTTGTAGACTTTTTGATAGCAGCCATTCTGACCGGTGTGAGATGGTACCTCATTGTGGTTTTGATTTGCATTTCTCTGATAATGAGTGATGTTGAGCATCTTTTCATGTGTTTATTAGCCATCTGTATGTCTTTTTTGGAGAAATGTCTGTTTAGTTCTTTGGCCCATTTTTTGATTGGGTCGTTTATTTTTCTGGAATTGAGCTGCAGGAGTTGCTTGTATATTTTTGAGATTAATTCTTTGTCAGTTGCTTCATTTGCTATTATTTTCTCCCATTCCGAAGGCTGTCTTTTCACCTTGCTTATAGTTTCCTTCGTTGTGCAAAAGCTTTTAAGTTTAATTAGGTCCCATTTGTTTATTTTTGCTTTTATTTCTATTACTCCGGGAGGTGGGTCATAGAGAATACTGCTATGATTTATGTCAGAGAGTCTTTTGCCTGTTTTCCTCTATGAGTTTTATCGTTTCTGGTCTTACATTTAGATCTTTAATCCATTTTGAGTTTATTTTTGTGTATGGTGTTATAAAGTGTTCTAGTTTCATTCTTTTACAAGTGGTTGACCAGTTTTCCCAGCACCACTTGTTAAAGAGCACAATCTTGAATTTTTATACCCCTACACTTTGAATCACTTGGCAACAAGTTGATCCCTTATTGTAAGCATTCTTCAGGAGTGTACTTTTCTGTGAAATATTGATTATAGGTATGGTCATTAGGCATTCTGGGGATCGGGAAAAATAAAATGTGTTATGTGGAGGTTCTGATAGACGTTTGTGAGTTGTTTATTTCTTGCTTGTAAGCAAAGTCTTCCCTTTTCCATCGATCGTGTTCCACACAATATTGTCAACGGTGATGTTCAAGTGTACAGTAGTTTATCGATTTACAACTTCCATCAGCAGAGGGTTTAGTAGAAGTAATCTCCTTGGAAAGATGCCAATCAAAATGAAAATTGAATTGGCATGTATACCACAGTGAGTTACACATTCTCCTCCTGCAATAACGGGTTAGCTTAATGACCAGAGATTTGCGTGTGGGCAGTTGTTAAATAATTTTATGATGATGATGCTAAAACTGTAAGCTAATGAATTAAAGATTATAGGGAAATGACTGTCCCAACCAGATAATCCTAGTAATTCCTCTTTAGATGTCAATATTCCTATTGGAGAGGGACAATTATGATTTGGTTACTGTTTGAATATATTGTAAACATATTAGAAAAAATCTTCCTACTTAGTCATTCCTCTTCCTGCTGCTAAAATGCCAGTGCCTACTTTCTCTATCATAATCTTGGTATACTTTGGTCTGAAAAAAAATATACTTAGAATTGTCAAGGGAAACAACAGTACCCCATTTCACTGTAAGAACCAAGACAAAATACTGTATGTACGTGTGTGTGTGTATACACTCCAGACAGGCTGCAGACAATGCATTAAGCCAATATCTCAGCCCACATGCCCGCCATCCTTTAGAGGTTCCACAAGAGCCAGCTCTTACAGATAAGTCTTTAAGTTCTGGGTTGTCCTAATTCTATTCCTTCATTAATATTGTCCTTTCCCATATCGCATCCCTGGGTCACCGCTTTCCAATAAGACAGCTCCAGCTCCTCTCATCAGTGCTGGATTAATGATTACTAGTAATGTTCTCATGACCCCCCCTCCTTGGCAAGTGGCTCATTCTAACAAGGATTTTATGGAGGCAATATTAAACTATCAATACAAAAGAGCGCCTCTAGTGGTGACATTTTAAATGACAGAATAGGCTGCCTGAATGGCTTCAAGGGAACTAAGAGCTTTGGAGAATCCCTCAATTTAAAAGTCCCCAATGCATGAGGTCATGACTAAAGTCATGTTTTAATGGTGCTTCAGTGTTTTCTGAATTTATAAAATTATCTTATGTGATGTTACTATATAAAGTGATAAAACTTTTATACGCCCTTAAAGGCAGCATCTAAAGCAGTAGTTCCTAAACACTGATTTGTGGTCTCACACTCCATGACGAAAACGTCACCTACTAGAGATGAATGAGGAAAACCATGAAAATGTAAGGAATTCTTCATAACGCTGATGTATTCACTTTAAAACTGCCCTTTCAGTCCTTCTCACCATTTTTTCTTTTTCTTTTCAAAAATTGTAGGAAAGATGATGTTAAATAAATCTTTTACAGTTGAAAAATAATTAATGATATAGCAAATATACATCAGTAGCAAATCAACACACACACACACACACATTCATACATACATACATCCTTGCTGATAGAATCCAATCTAAATTAGTAAATATAAATTCAAAATAAATAAATTAGTAAAGAATCAGTATAAAATAAAATAAAAGTCTCCTGCGATTGGTGGCTCAGACGGTAGAGAATCTGCTTGCAATACAAGAGACCTGGATTTGATCCCTGGGCCAGGAAGAGCCCCTGGAGAGGAGAATGGCAACCCACTCTGGTATTCTTGCCTGGATAATTCCATGGACAGAGGAGCCTGACAGGCTATGCTCCATGGGGTCGCAACAAGTCGGACCCAACTGAGTGACTAGACACTTTCACTTTTCACTGTGATTTTAAGTTTGGGACTAGCTAATGCAAACTATTACATATGGAATGGATAAACAAGGTCCTACTACATAGCACAGGGCACTATATTCAATATCTTGTGATAAACCATAATGGGAAAGAATATGAAAAAGAATACATGCACACATATATATGCATAACTGAATCACTTTGGTGTACAGCAGAAACTAACACATCGTAAATCAACTATACTCCAAAGTCCCCTGCCATTTTATTCTACCAGCTCTATGAATGTGTGTGCATGTGAGTGTACACATAAGCTCACTGTGTTGCTTTTGCTATTCACGTTGCATAAATTTCCATGTCACACAAGCTCATTCAGCTCTCGTTCAAGTTTTTTACCCTTCATGGCCAGGATTCATGAAAAAATATGGTTTTTACCAACACTCTCCACTTACCTTCTTCACATTCACCATTCACTCTAATTTTATCATATAACATTGTGTGTGTGTGTGTGTGTGTGTGTGTGTGTGTGTATTCTTAGCAATTCTTCCTGATAGATTTCAATATCCCTTTTAGAGGACAACTAGTATTCGGTTGGTATTTGAATATATTTAAAATATTCCTATTCGTTGTGTTCCCCTTCTTATGCTCCTTCAATTGTTCAATTGTTTTGGTTCAATTCTCGAAATTTAGCCATCAACTCTTCATCAAATGTTTCCCCTTCAATTGCTGTCTATTCTTCTTCTGAAACTTCTGTTAGGTGTACGTGAAACTTTATTCTCTCCTCCATTCCCTTTCTTCCTTCTCTTTCCTAGTCCCAACTATTTAACTTTGTAGAATCAGGGTGCTTCACTGATCCCCTCTCTAGTTGAATTTAGTCTATTGATTGATTTTGTTTTTATTCCATCAATGCACACACAAATACTGTATTATACATTATATAACATAAAATATATATAGCGTATTAAAAGTATATATGTATATACATACAAGCATGTGTATACAGTAAGTCCTTCAAGCTGAGAATTTTCAAAGGTGCAAATGTGCATTCCGGGTCCAATCA
Source organism: Giraffa tippelskirchi (assembly GCF_054371585.1). Lineage (NCBI taxonomy): Eukaryota > Metazoa > Chordata > Mammalia > Artiodactyla > Giraffidae > Giraffa > Giraffa tippelskirchi. The sequence goes on along the minus strand of NC_137289.1, from coordinate 15,268,579 downwards.
TGAAAGTTAGTTCACATGTCTGGCATACATTGTCACATGCATGCATCCTGTACAAGTGGTTGTACTTCTGTGTACTTTACTGCACAGCATCATATAGAGCACAATAGTACAGTATGTTTATTTCAAGCCCAGGATGTCCAGAAGCAAGCATAGAAGCAGCAGTGATGTAGCTGGTACTACTGTACTTTTCAAGGTACTGTACTATAAGATTAAGAATGTTTTACTTTTTGTTTGTTTTTTATGTCTTATTTGTGTGAAAAGTATTATAAACCTATTAGAGTACAGTACTATATAGCTGATTATGTTAGCTGGGGACATAGACTAACTTTGTTGGACTTAAAAACAAACTGGACTTATGGATGCACTCTCAGAACAGGACTTGTTCATATGTAGGGGGCTTACTGTACATATATATATATATGTATATACATATATAATTTTTATAATGTCTGTTTCATCTTTTCTAATATATCTGCTATTTTTTGATAATGAGCTGTTTATACTTTATGGATTCTATTCCTTCCTTTATCCTATTGAACATTTTGAAGATGCTTATGTTAAAGTCTTTTCCATCTTGCCTTATTATACAACTTTTCTGGAATATAGATTACCTTGTTTATTGTCGCTTCTGACCACCCCTGCAATGACTTATTTCTCTTCTTGCTCTGTAAATCTGAGGGGCTCACCTTCAGCAGGAGAGTTCTTTTCTATAGAAGTCCTATGTGAACCCCGGAAAGCAGAGTTATCTATCTCTACAATTTTGTGTTCTTTCTCTGCCGGCATTCTCTGGGTTTCACTGGATCAAAGTCAGTTTTTAAATTTCCCATCTTGTTAGGAAAAATTAAGATGTGGGGCTTTGATCTTTTTACACTCTAGGCCCAGAGAGGACACACCACCTGTATTCTGCATCCCAGGCCTTGAGTCCTGATTCATCATGAGCATGGACTTTTGGCTTCTAAGTTTATGAAGGAAGCTCAAGGCTCTGTGTCAGGGCTGTGGTTTCACCTGAGTGTGTTAGTCACTCAGTCATGTCTGACTCATTGTGACCCCATGAACTATAGCCCACCAGGCTTGTCTGCAATTCTCAGGAATTATCCAGGCAAGAATACTGGAGTGGGTTGCCATTCCCTTCTCCAGGGGGATCTTCCTGATCCAGGGACTGAACCCTGGTCTCCTGTATTGTAGGCAGATTCTTTACCATGGTTTCACCTTAAGCTCCAAGATATATATCCAGGTATAATACTCTTGATGACCATTTAGCTTCAACTGTTGCAGTTTGCTTTGGCTTTGAATTGCTGCTTTGTTTCTATCACCTGGAAATTTTCTTTTGGATTTAGAACCTTCGTATTGTCAAAGACATGCTTAGATTTTATCTGCTCTTTGTACATTTTTAGGGAAGGACAGGGGCTTCTCTAATAGTTCAACATATTGACTAGAAATCTCAATTCACACTTTATTTCCATCATAACACTAAAATTGTTTTTTACTAAGATCATCAATAACCTTCTTATTGTTACATCCAATGACTGCTTCTCAGTCATTACTTTGCACAACCTTTTAGCAGCACTGGATGCCAGTGATCATTCTCTTCTTGACATTCTTCCATAGGCTTCTCTGAGATCCTGTTCTCCTGGTTTTCCTCCTATCTATATTTGATTGCTCCTTCTCAGTCTCCTTTTTCTCTTTCTGACCATTTGAATTCCACAGGATTCTGCCCGAGGTCCTCTAATTTTCTCCCTCATTCTCTTCTTTAAGGTATTTACTCTTCATTCATCCATTTGACGAATGTTCTTGGAGCACTTACTATGTGCCGTGCTGATTTGCAGGTATTCAGTAGTAAACAAGGCAGATGTGATTGGGCTCACATGGATAGCCAGAGACTGGACTCTCAAACATAAATAACTAGCTGGAAATTGTGATTCCTGCTATAAAGCAAAAGAACAGAACACTCTTCGGGAGTAATACCGAAGAAACTAGTCGAGATTTGAAGGTCAGGGAAGGCCTCTAAAAGGAGAAGTGGTCTAGCTGATGCTTCATATATGGTAGGAATTCAGCCTCATGAAGAGTGTAGAAAATAACCACCTTTCCTACTGTAACAACTCCAGAAATTTCTACTGCATTTGATGGAGTTGAGGACATGCTGCCCCTAAATAGGACACTTGGGCATATTGAAAATGTTAAGCTGAAGGAGTTAGAGAAAACAGCAAAAGCAGGTAAGTCACTGACCTTCCATCCTCCCTTGTCAGAAGCAGGTCATAAAATCCTCATGTAAAAGGCTTCCCTGATAGCTCAGTTGGTAAAGAATCCGCCTGCAATGCAGGAGACCCGAGGTTGACTCCTGGGTCAGGAAGATCTGCTGGAGAAGGGATAGGCTACACACTCCAGTATTCTTGGGCTTCCCTGGTGGCTCAGCTGGTAAAGAATCTGCCTGTAATGCAGGAGACCTGGGTTTGATCCCTGGGTAGGAAAGATCCCCTGGAGAAAGGAATGGCTACCCACTCCAGTATTCTGACCTGGAGAATTTTACAGTGAACAACTTTCAGCATACTGAAAAGCAGAGACCACTTTGCCAACAAAGGTCTGCCTAGTCAAAGCTATGGTTTTTCCAGTAGTCATGTATGCTTGTGAGAGTTGGACCATGAAGAAGGTTGAGCATTGAAGAACTGATGCTTTTTGTTTGTTTGTTTTTTGTTAATAAATTTATTTATTTTAGTTGGGGGCTAATTACTTTACAATATTGTAGTGGTTTTTGTCATTTATTGACATGAATCAGCCATGGATATACATGTGTTCCCCATCCTGAACCCACCTCCCACCTCCCTCCCCATCCCATCCCTCTGGGTCATCCCATTGCCCCAGCCCTGAGCATTTGTCTCATGCATCGAATCTGGAATGGTGTTCTGTTTCACATAGGATAATATACATGTTTCAATGCTATTCTCTCAGAATGTCCCACCCTCACTTTCTCCCTCAGAGTCCATAAGACTGTTCTATGCATCTGTGTCTCTTATTCTGTCTCACATACAGGGTTATCGTTACCATCTATCAAATTCCATATATATGCATTAGTATACTGTATTGGTGTTTTTCTTTCTGGCTTACTTCACTCTGTATAATGGGCTCCAGTTTCATCCATCTCAATAGAACTGATTCAAATGTATTCTTTTTAATGGCTGAGTAATATTCCATTGTGTATATGTACCACAGCTTCCTTATCCATCCATCTGCTGATGGACATCTAGGTTGCTTCCATGTCCTGGTTATTATAAACAGTGTGGCAATGAACATTAGGGTACACGCGTCTCTTTCAATTCTGGTTTTCTCGGTGTGTATACCCAGCAGTGGGATTGCTGGGTCGTATGGCAGTTCTATTCCCAGTTTTTTGAGGAATCTCCACACTGTTCTCCATAGTGGCTGTACTAGTTTGCATTCCCACCAACAGTGTAAGAGGGTTCCCTTTTCTCCACACCCTCTCCAGCATTTATTGCTTGTAGTCTTTTGGATAGCAGCCATTCTGACTGGCGTGAAATGGTACCTCATTGCGGTTTTGATTTGCATTTCTCTGATACTGAGTGATGTTGAGCATCTTTTCATGTGTTTGTTAGCCATCTGTATGTCTTCTTTGGAGAAATGTCTGTTTAGTTCTTTGGCCCATTTTTTGATTGGGTCGTTTATTTTTCTGGACTTCAGCTGCAGGAGCTGCTTGTATATTTTTGAGATTAATTCTTTGTCAGTTGCTTCATTTGCTATTATTTTCTCCCATTCTGAAGGCTGTCTTTTCACCTTGCTTATAGTTTCCTTTGTTGTGCAAAAGCTTTTAAGTTTAATTAGGTCCCATTTGTTTATTTTTGCTTTTATTTCCAATATTCTGGGAGGTGGGTCATGGAGGATCCTGCTGTGGTTTATGTCGGAGAGTGTTTTGCCTATGTTTTCCTCTAAGAGTTTGATAGTTTCTGGTCTTTCATTTAGATCTTTAATCCACTTTGAGTTTATTTTTGTGTATGGTGTTAGAAAATGTTCTAGTTTCATTCTTTTACAAGTGGTTGACCAGTTTTCCCAGCACCACTTGTTAAAGAGATTGTCTTTTCTCTATTGTATATTCTTGCCTCCTTTGTCGAAGATAAGGTGTCCATAGGTGTATGGATTTGTCTCTCGGCTTTCTATTTTGTTCCATTGATCTATATTTCTGTCTTTGTGCCAGTACCATACTGTCTTGATGACTGTGGCTTTGTAGTAGAGCCTGAAGTCAGGCAGGTTGATTCCTCCAGTACCATTCTTCTTTCTCAAGATTGCTTTGGCTATTCGAGGTTTTTATATTTCCATACACATTGTGAAATTATTTGTTCTAGTTCTGTGAAAAATACCGTTGGTAGCTTGATAGGGATTGCATTGAATCTATAGATTGCTTTGGGTAGTATACTCATTTTCACTATATTAATTCTTCCAATCCACGAACATGGTATATTTCTCCATCTGTTTGTGTCCTCTTTGATTTCTTTCATCAGTGTTTTATAGTTTTATATATAAGTCTTTTGTTTCTTTAGGTAGATATATTCCTAAGTATTTTATTCTTTTTGTTGCAGTGGTGAATGGTATTGTTTCCTTAATTTCTCTTTCTGTTTTCTCATTGTTAGTGTATAGGAATGCAAGGGATTTCTGTGTGTTAATTTTATATCCTGCAACTTTACTATATTCATTGATTAGCTCTAGTAATTTTCTGGTAGAATCTTTAGGGTTTTCTATGTAGAGGATCATTCCATCTGCAAACAGTGAGAGTTTTACTTCTTCTTTTCCTATCTGGATTCCTTTTATTTCTTTTTCTGCTCTGATTGTTGTGGCCAAAACTTCCAAAACTATGTTGAATAGTAGTGGTGAAAGTGGGCACTCTTGCCTTGTTCCTGACTTTAGGGGAAATGCTTCAATTCTTCACCATTGAGGATAATGTTTGCTGTGGGTTTGTCATATATAGCTTTTATTATGTTGAGGTATGTTCCTCCTATTCCTGCTTTCTGGAGGGTTTTTATCATAAATGGATGTTAAATTCTGTCAAAGGCTTTTTCTGCATCTATTGAGATAATCATATGGTTTTTATCTTTCAATTTGTTAATGTGGTGTATTACATTGATTGATTTGCGGATATTAAAGAAACCTGGCATTTCTGGGATAAAGCCCACTTGGTCATGATGTATGATCTTTTTAATATGATGTTGGATTCTGTTTGCTAGAATTTTATTAAGGATTTTTGCATCTATGTTCATCAGTGATATTGGCCTGTAGTTTTCTTTTTTTGTGGCATCTTTGTCTGGTTTTGGAATTAGGGTGATGGTGGCCTCATAGAATGAGTTTGGAAGTTTACCTTCTTCTGCAATTTTCTGGAAGAGTTTGAGTAGGATAGGTGTTAGCTCTTCTCTGAATTTTTGGTAGCATTCAGCTGTGAAGCCATCTGGTCCTGGGCTTTTGTTTGTTGGAAGATTTCTGATTACAGTTTTGATTTCCATGCTTGTGATGGGTCTGTTAAGATCTTCTATTTCTTCCTGGTTCAGTTTTGGAAAGTTTTGCTTTTCTAAGAATTTGTCCATTTCTTCCAAGTTGTCCATTTTATTGTCATATAGTTGTTGGTAGTAGTCTCTTAAGATCCTTTGTATTTCTGTGTAGTCTGTTGTGATCTCTTCATTTTCATTTCTAATTTTGTTGATTTGATTCTTCTCCCTTTGTTTCTTGATGAGTCTGGCTAATGGTTTGTCAATTTTGTTTATCTTCTTGAGAACTGATGCTTTTGAATTGTGGTGCTGGAGAAGACTCTTGAGAGTCCCTTGGACTGCAGGCAGATAAAACCAGTCAATCCTAAAGGAAATCAACTGTGAATATTCATTGGATGGACAGATGCTGAAACTGAAGCTCCAATCCTTTAGCCACCTGGCACAGAGTTGACTCACTGAAAAGACCCTGATGCTGGGAAAGGTTGAGGAAAGGAGGAGAAGGGGGTGACAGAGGATGAGATGGTTGGATGGCATCATCGACTCAATGGACATGAGTTTGAGCAAACTCTGGGAGATAGTGAAGGACAGGGAAGCCTGGCATGCTGCAGTCCATGGGATCGCAGTCAGACACGACTGAGTGACAGAATAACAACAACAATGCCATGTAAAACTGATGCTAAGTAATTCTGTCTGCTTTTCTCTGAATTTGTCTTTGTTGTTCAGACCTAGCCAGGGTCGAGGCTGGGTCTGAAACCTATGAGAGCTGGGGAAACCTTTCTTGTCCCCTATAATTTCATCAGTTCAGATAACTCCTCTGAACTCAATACATGGATAGTTCTCCCCAAATGCCACTCAGGACCTTGAACTAAACAAATCTCAAATTGAACTCATCTCCCTCAGACTGGTTCTTCTTCTCTTATTCCATGTGGCTATTGAGTTTGTTTCTTGTAGACTACTTTCTGGATTCATCCACCATCTCAACTGAGCCAGAAACTTGGGTATTATCCTGAGTCCTTCCCTCTCCCACCTCACATCCAATGAGTAACCAAGTATTGCAGGTTCTATATTCTTACTACTTCTCTAAATTGCCCTTGTTAAGGTTTTCACCTATTTCAGTGTTACTTCTTGCTTGAATTTCACTATAGCCTCCTCTCTGGACTGTGACCAAAATACTCTGCTCACTGCTCTAATGTTAACAGAAAAATCTGATCATGCATGCCCTGTTAACAACTCTCAGTGGCTCGCCACTCACAAGTCTTCCATTATCGGGCCCCAGACTTCTTTGGCTCCCTTATGTCCTTCCTCAGACACATTGTATTTCAGCCATACCAAAGGACTTCCCTTCCCCAAGACACCCTTTCCATCCCTTTAGCCACTCCAACTGCTATAGCTTTGACAATTCTATCTACCTCACCAGCAAACCTCTAGATTTGTTTCAGGCATGATCTCCTCTGGGAAACCTTCCTCCACGATCCCCCTGTAAAGATAGCTTCTTCTTCTCTGCTCTGCAGCACCCTACACAGATAGCTATTATGGCATTTACACTGTTCATTTACTGTCTACTTGTCCATCATGCCCACCAAGCAGGGAGCTCAAACGGCAGGGACTGAGACTTCATCTCTGGATGCCCACAGCTAGACAGAGGAGGGACTCCATAAATGACAGTTTCCTGGCTCCATGAGTTAGCTAACTCTCTGTTTCTCTGTTTAGAAAGTAGGCATCTGGAGCACCAAAATGCAGACAGGTCTATTTTAATGAGTAGGTTCATGTATGAATGCATGTTAGAAGGTAGCCATGTTTTAACATAGAAGAACTATACAGTTCACACATCAAACTATAAGCCAGGAACGATTGGATCCTTGCAAAAGGGGAAGTTAAATCATGTTGGTAATTAGATTGACCCATGTATTGTCATATTTGATATTAAAATAATTTTTCAGACGTATACAACCTGTTAAGGTCTGATAGAGCCCTCTTACAACCATTGTCTTATTTGATATGCTTGAGAACAGCTGACGAAGCCAGAGGAGATTTCAGTTGGCTCCATTTTACAGACCAGAAAACTGTTTTCTCACCAAGGGTTCATGGTTTGCCTACCATCACACACCTCATTTACTGACTGATTGTTTTAAGCCGTACCTAATTCCAAAGAGGCAGTGTAGTTACTTACAAAAGGTATCCAAGAAAACTAAGGGCAGCAGAGTGAAGGAAGAAGAGTCAGATGTAGCAGAGGCCAGCAGGGTTTCAAACCTCAGGTTTCAGACTCCTAGGCTCCTCTCTTTTAGTTTCATTAGGCTGCCTCCAAAAGCTTTTGAACCACTGGGTGGTGATCAGCAGAAGCTTTGCTTGCATTAAAAACAATTTGTTTTTAACCTCACAAAGCAAGTAGCCCAGTATTTATTAGAATAATCTCACATCAAATGTAAGCACTGAAAACTAAGTCCAAACTTGAATTCCTGAAATTATCCTGCTTGGACTAGAAATCTAAGCAACCAACACATAGAGGCAAGGTGAAATGAGCTGAGACCACAAAGAAAAATTGGCCCATGAGGGTACAAGGGCCTGCATTTGTTTTAAATATATTTAGATCAAAAAGGGACTTGGTTTCTGAAGTAAATGAATTCAGTTTTGATCACATCCTATTTTAAAGACATCCACCTGCTCCTAGATTTTGATGAAAGTTTAAACAATGATGTGGCCTTACTTGGATCCCATGCCTTAACCAGAATCACAGTTACCATTTTCCTAAGTGTTTTATTGAAATTGAAAATGATAATACCTATAAAACCTCCTCAGGGCTGACATTTCAAGTCTCTTTTTCAGTACAAACAAAATTAGAAAATGGAAAATATAACCTTTCTCGCTCTGCATTTTCTTCACAGGATATAAAATTGAAAGGTAGTCCCTATTCCAGAATCATGACCAACTAGCAGGAATAATGATGAGAAGTGATAATAATAATAAGAATAGTAGCTAGTATTTTTTGGAGCATTTAGTCTGGACCAGGCCCTGTTCTACCACTTTACATGTGTTGACTTACTCAATGATCACAGCAACCCTACCTGGTAGGAACTATTATTATCTCCACGTTACAGATGAGGTCAATGAGGTACAAAGAGGTTAAGATTTTGCCTAAAGTTATATAGCTGATGACTGCTGGAACTAGGTTCCTAACCCAGATAATCCTGCTACACAGAGACATGCAAATAATCTTAATTTATAGTTGTTCAGTCAAAAAGATGGATTATAGATTTTGTGGGTCCCTTCTGACCTTTTTCTACTCCCTGATGTTGTTGTTGTTGTTTTCTGTTTATAACATCGTCAATTAATATTCCAGTAGTAGAGGCGTGGGCTTCCCAGGTGGTGCTAGTGGGAAAGAACCCACTTGCCAATGCAGGAGCCACAGGTTCAATCCCTGGGTCAGGAAGATCCCCTGGAGTAGGAAATGACAACCCACTCCAGTATTCTTGCCTGGAGAATTCCATGGAGCCTGGTGGGCTATGGTCCATAGGGTTGCACAGAGTCAGACATGACTGGAGTGACTTAACCTGCATGCAAGCACACACACACAGTAGAGGCTCAGGGAAAATAAAAACTTACAGAAAGTTGTATGAATTTCTTCAAGAAGTGGGAATACTTTTCAGCGATCTTTTTCCCCTTTGATGCTCATCGCAGTGCTTTCTATCATACTTTGCAGCTTTGAAATTACTTCTTCCCATGTACACAGCTAACCCTGGTGTTACCATGGAGATGGAGATCAATGCCACAAGAAGGGGTTTCATTTGCATATTTTGTTGATTAGCAGGGGTATTTGTTAATCCTTTCCAAATTCTCCCATCCACTACCATGACTAATCTCATACGTGGGCAATATACGCTATTCATGAATGTTAGGAACTGATCCTCTCAAGCTATTTAACACTTCAGTTCTGTTCAGTAATAGCTTAATTAAACCTTGAGGAGAAAAAGTCACAGAAAAATAAAAGTAAGTCTTTGAAATCAGTTAATAAGAAGAGAAAGTTAGAATTCACTGCTGTGAGGAAGAGCAAAGGATATAATAACGTAATACTGGGTTGGCCCAAAAGTTAGTTTGGATTTTACACCAGATGTTGCCAAAAAAACCTGAACAAACTTTTGGGTCAACCCAATGCAACATAAACGGTACATCTCATTCTGGGTATTCAGCAGTTGACCATTCTGACCAACTCTCATGTATTAAGAGTTTTCTCTGTGCCTGGCAGTGTGCCAAGTGCTGTCATGTGTTACTTCATTCATTTTCATAATAATCCTATGAGGCCCAGAGCAGAGTTGTTGAGTCACACATCCAAATTCAGACACCTACCAAGTGACAGTATCTGAATGAAGCTGGACCACCCAAGTGTGTCTGACTCCTGCCATTCCCCTGGAGTCGGATTTGCCATCCTATAGTTAACTTAAGACGGAGCTTACTTGCTATCCCATAACTTAACTCTCTAGAAGACAGCAATAGTGTCAATGAAGAAAAACTGCAAAGCTTTCTTTGATCAGGGCTCACTTTGATGAAGCCATTTCTAACAAATAGGGACTGTCCAAAAATGGAGAGAATGGATTCTTTGGGAAGGTAATTAGTGTCCTGTTATTGCAGTGTTTATATATGGGTGGTGGGGTTCACACAGACCTGATATAGACTTATCAGATGCTGTAGAAAGAATTTTTGCATTTTACTGGATGATTGAATCAAATTGTTATGAATCCCTTTGTCAAATCCAACACAAAGACCACCAGTGAAGGCCATTGGTCTTAAAAACATGCTGTACCCTCTTGACAGAGGCTCAGTAGTGGCTCAAAAGTGAGAGTTACAAGGGTTCCAGAGGCTGGGATTGGTCATAAGGCAGTTTTAAAGCAGAATTTTGTTAAGTTCGATCCTTATAAATCCAGATCAGAATTTGTAAACTAGGTGAGTTGCTGGGATACTCAGTGGTCTTGTCTTTGAGATACAGGAGCCATGTGGAGTTACTGTTAAAACATCCAAGGTAAAAAAAAAAAAAAAAAAAGAGAGAGAGACACACACACACATACACACAAAGAAACTGTCACAGACCAGAAGAGATGAAGCTCTCTTCATCTCTTAGGGCTTCCCTGGTGGCTCAGATGTTCAAGAATCTGCCTGCACAATGCAGGAGACCTAGGTTTCATCCCTGAGTTGGGAAGATCTCCTGCAGAAGGGAATGGCTATCTGCTCCAGTATCCTTGCCTGGAAAATCCCATGGACAGAGGAGCCTAGTGGGCTACAGCGCATGGGGTTGCAAAGAGTCGGACACGACTGAGACGACACCCACAAGAGATGAAGATGTGACAATTAAATGAAGTACGATATCCTGGATGGGATCGTGGAGAAGAATAAGGGCATTAGTGGAGAAACTGGTGAAATCCAAATAAAATCTGCAATTTATTTATAGTAATGTACCAGTGTTAGTTTCTTAGTTTTCACAGATGTATCAGAGTAAATTAAGATGCTAACATTAGGGAAAATTGTGGGAATACCTCAGCTGTCCAGTGGTTAGGACCCAGTGTTTTCACTGCCAGGACCCGAGTTCAATCCCTGGTAGGGGAGCTAAGATCCTGCAAGAGGCACGGTCCAAAAAAAAAAAAATTAGGGAAAACTGGATGCAGGGTAAGTGGGAACTCTCTGTATCATCTTTGCAATTTTTCTGCAAATCTGAAATTCAAAAAAATTTAAGTTTATAAAGAAACAGTTTGAGTTTCCCTTGTACCTCATGGCTTGCTTCAGTTGATCTATTTCTGAATCATAGTTCAACATGTTTTACAAATTGTGGTTTGTTTTGTTTCTCACTTTGATTTGGGAAACATTTTACGGGCCTTCTAGTCCGGATAGAATTTCTCTGTAACCTGAACTATGGGGAAATAAGTAGTAGGATTTGATGGGGATGGAAAAGATGTGTCTAAAATAAGACCTATATTTCACTCTTTTTTCCCCAATTTTATACTTTCTTGAGTTAAGGGGACCATCTTGAGTACACAAATGATGCTGCACCCACAGGGCGGAGAGAAGAAAGCTGCTAAGTCTGTACGGAAATGCAGGCATACCCTCTGTCACCAATAGAAAAGCGTCAAGTAAAGACCAGTGAAGCCATGACACAGTGATGTACCAGAGGATACAGTGACCGGCATCTGACCCCCAGAGCTCGAGAGGTTGACACAAGTCAAGGAGAGTGCTCCTTTCTCTCTTACTGAATCAGAAACTGCACCCTTGTTCTTCCTAAGTTGTACCAGGAGATTTCTCAGCTAGCAAGCACCAGAATTACACTTTTCAAGTTTTCCCCTCTTCAGAGGAGCGGGCTGCAGATGGTGTTTGTGATTGCAGCAGAGGAAATGCCATTGAAAGCATAGAGTATGGATAATATAATAGCTTCTTTCCTAAGGATATTTGTTTTGGCATGCCTTTCCACTGATACTTCCTTTTATGTGCCTGGGAAGCTTGAAGCTTGTTTTCTCCTCCCTGCAAAAATATTAACATTATTGGTAATGGACAAAGCATGACTTGGCATTTGCAGAAATAAGTAGGAGCCCTGATAGCTCAGTTGGTAAAGATTCAGCCTGCAATGCAGGAGACCCTGGTTCAATTCCTGGGTTGGGAAGATCTGCTGGAGAAGGGACAGGCTACCCACTCCAGTAATCTTGGGCTTCCCTTGTGGTTCAGCTGGTAAAGAATCTGCCCACAATGCGGGAAACCTGGGTTGTAATAAGGCACTGTTTGTTGTGGGTTTACACATGATAATTAGAACTAGCATTTAATTGTGTCCAAGGTCAACTATCATTTCTGCTTTTTCAACTACAGGCTTGATGGAATGATGAAAATAAGAATCCTGGGTTCTGCTCATAACTTGTCTTGAGATTTTTGGAAAACTGTCTACACTCAGGGCTTCTATTTCCTCATCTAGAAAATAAGTAATCTATGGAAGGTTATGACCAACCTAGATAGCATATTTAAAAGCAGAGACATTAATTTGCCAATAAAGGTCCATCTAGTCAAGGCTATGGTTTTTCTAGTGGTCATGTATGGATGTGAGAGTTGGACGGTGAAGAAAGCCGAGTGCCGAAGAATTGATGCTTTTGAACTGTGGTGTTGGAGAAGACTCTAGAGAGTCCCTTGGACTGCAAGAAGATCCAACCAGTCCATCCCAAAGGAGATCAGTCCTGGATGTTCATCGGAAGGACTGATGTTGAAGCTGAAACTCCAGTACTTTGGCCACCTCATGCGAAGAGTTGACTCATTGGAAAAGACCCTAATGCTGGGAAGGATTGGGACAGGAGGAGAAGGGGATGACAGAGGATGAGATGGCTGGATGGCATCACCGACTCGATGGACATGGGTTTGGGTAAACTCCGGGAGTTGGTGATGGACAGGGAGGCCTGGCATGCTGTGGTTCATGGGGTCGCAAAGAGTCAGACACGACTGAGCGACTGAACTGAACTGAACTGATATACAAAAAAACCTCCTTAAATGTAATTAACCCACCACTAATCAGGAAAACAATGATCGTGGGAGTTTATCACATTTGCCATACACTTGTTTGTCCATCATATACAGTTGCTTCATCAAATTGAAAAAGTCATGAAGCACAAGAAGCCTGAAGCCCCAGAGCAGGCTCTCCACTTAATATAGAAGATGGCAGGCCCAATGGCAGAGCGGTTAAGAGCACAAACTCTGCCACTAGAAAACTTAGGTGTGAATCTTGAGTCCATATCATGTGAGCTGTGTGACCTTAGAACACTGATGAACCTCTCTGTTCCTCAGTTTTCTCAACTATAAGATAAATATTACTACTAGTACCTATCTCCTAGGGGAATTGTGAGAGCTAAAGGGATTAATATTGGGAAAGAGCTTAGAATGTTCTTGGTATACAGCATACACAGAATAAACTGTAGTTGCTGTTTCTATCATTCTTCTCATCGAGACATATTATTAAACTCAACTTTATCTACACATGCTGCTACTGCTGCTAAGTCACTTCAGTCGTGTCTGACTCTGTGCGACCCCATAGACGGCAGCCCACCAGGCTCCCCCATCCCTGGGATTCTCCAGGCAAGAATACCTGAGTGGGTTGCCATTTCCTTCTCCAATGCACAAAAGTGAAAAGTGAAAATGAAGTCACTCAATCGTGTCCGACTCTTCTCGACCCCATGGACTGCAGCCTACCAGGCTCCTCCGTCCATGGGATTTTCCAGGCAAGAGTACTGGAGTGGGGTGCCACTGCCTTCTCTGTATCTACACATATACCTTGACATATACCTTGACAAAAACAGCCAGAATTTCCCATCTACCGCAGACCAACAGAAATGACTAGTGTGAGTACTATCATTCTCCCTAATTTTGGGGATGATAAAACTGAGGTATGAGGAGTTAAACAACTTGCTTAAGTGGCAGCTAGTATACATCAGGCACAGGGTTTGGACCCTAACAGTCTGGTTCCAGAGTCTCTGCTTTTAACCCTATGTGTTGCTGCCATAATAATAATTCATATTTATTAAGTGCCTATGAAGCACTACACTCATTACAAACCTTATCACTCATCCTTATGATAACTCTGCAAGGAAGGTATTCTGCTTACTTCAGTTTTTCATAGTCATGGAAAGTGATGCTCAGAAAGAGTGGGTAATTGCACAATATCACAGAGCGAGGGAGGGCTAGAGGCTGTCTCTATAATCCGTGTTTTGCCCACTCTCTACTGTACTGTTTCTTAGGAAGAATGAGATTCCTGGTTTTTAGCTTAGTTTTTTTCTTTTTTTAGACTCAGTCTTTCTAGTGGGAGATGAAGGCAAATTTGGCTCAGTGTCAAATTTCTGGAAGGGTTGGATAACTGCAACACCAATGTTCTCCCTGGGAAATCTGCAGAGCATGCCCATTAATGAGGCTCAGGAAGCAGTAGCCTTGGGAGGAGGCCCCCTGCTGCTGGTCCAGGCCCCACAGGCATGGAGATCTGTAGATCCCTCCTACAAGAAGATTTTCTCTTCTATAAAGGGAAAGAGTTACTGAAGCACACAAAAAAGCTTTCATATGAAATTCAAATTTGCTCAACCTTCCTGAGAATGAATCTTAAGTGAGCAAAACAACATTCTGACTAAAGCCCATAATCACATCACTTGTTACATGATGAAATACAATGAGATGCTTGGAAGAAATCCCCGTGGAACAAATTCACCCAGTTTAATTCTCTGGGCAAATAGTTCTTCTTGATGTACCCTAGAAATACACAGGCTATCAAGGAAGCCAATGCATTTTTGTGATCTAGTAAGAAAATATACCTAGTAAAATGAGAAACAAAGCCAACAGTTAATATTTCCTTGTCCTTAGATGCTTGGAACCATGGTCCACAAAGAATGCTCCAAGAGGAATTACAGTGAACAACAAAGGAAGGGCTGGAAAAATATATATAAGTTCTGCAGTGTTTATGCTTTTCCCATTGGATATTACTTTTATATAACTCCTTATTTCAATTTTGTGTAAAAAAAAGTCTCCCAAGTTCAGAAAGGTTATAAAACTAAATATGAAAAAGAAAACAGACAGGAAAACTTGTATTTTAAATAGAACAGACTTTCACTCTTCCAGTATTTTAATATTATATTATCCTTCCCAAAGCCACACTTAGCAAAAACTGAAGAAAAATGTGTGAATTCATACTGTTGAGGAACCTTATAAGCAGTAAAATATGAACACGTTTATATTAAATAAAAGCCTTTTATGAATCATAATCCATCATGCAGTGGCTTAGTTGCTTATACTTTAAGCTGATACAATTTTTATAGCTTTCTTGTTTTGGCTTTGTGGATTATAACTCCAGGTTACACAAAGTTTCAGAGGGAAGACGATCTCTTATCCAGCATTTAAATATGGGGAGACAAGAGGTAACATTTTTCCCTTCTTCCATTTCCAATGAGCCATAGTCCCTTGACTCGACAAAAATCTCTCATGAAAAATTTACCATGAACAAACTCTGACCTCCAAATTGGAGAATAGGTTTAATCAGACCATATGCATAATTATCGTGTAGTCAAGCATGCACAGAATTTTGGAATATTATGTGGTTGGTGCAATATATTGGTGCTATTGCTTCTGTGATAATGGTACTTACACACAGATCTAAGATATCATGGCACACAAAACTCAGAAAGTAGGAATTACAATTCTTCCCATATTCTAGCCTTTATTTACAATGAGTAGGAGACAGCAGTCATTTGCCATTGGAGGAGGAGCGAGAAAGCGGAGGGAGATATCCCTTGCTCCTGAATCCGAGGTACACAGTGCAGGAAGGGCAGGGATAATAACCGACAGAGGGGACTTCCCTGGTGGCCCAGTGTTTAAGACTCTGTGCTTACACTGCGGGAGGCATGGGCTCGATCCCTGATCAGTGAACTAAGATTCCACATGCCACGCACCATGACCAAAAAAGAAGAAAAAATAACGGAGAGAAACCTCACAGGCACTGACGACCTGGAGAACACTGAGTACCAGCCAGTGGCCCTCGACTGCTGTGATGGGCAGGAGAATAAAGAGAGAACACCCCCATCTGCCACAGTTCCAGTTTACAGAGCCCGCTGAAGCATGGGCATAAGGAAGGAGAACAGAAACAAAGGATCCAGGTACTCAGACCAAAAGCCTTGCTGAAGAAAAAGCTGTAATCCTGCTCTTAAATAAAGTGAAATCTATTGTGAATTGACTAAAACTAAAGCAACAACAAAGTTCAGCTCCAGATCAATCTAACAGTAGACTGACCCCAAAGCAATACTAATGGCCTAATAGAGGAAAAGGCATTCCCATTTTTGGACACTGATATAATTTAACTCAATTTCTGTTCTTTTACATATAGTGACTTGTAATCAAAAGGAAATTACAGAAACAAACAAAAGACTGACAAAAAAGGAAGGAAATAGGAAACATTCTCAAGAGATAAAGAGTCTATAGAACCAATCCCAGAGATGATCTAGGATGAGGGCATTATCAAACAAGATGTTAAAATAACTATGATACACATTTTCAAAAGATATAGTGGAAAGGTGAGTAACATGCATGGATGGATATAGAATTTCAGCATTGAGATGAAAACTATGAATAGAGAAAGATGGAAAAGCTGAAAATAAAATGTAGACTATCAGAGATGATGAAATTGTTTTGAGGGGTTATCAGTTGACTGGCTACAGCAGAGAATAAAATTTGTGACTTGGATACATGTAAATATGAAGTATCTAAAAAGAAACAAAAAGAAATAAAGCAGCAAAAAAAGAAACAGAACATCTGATATCTGTGGCACAATAGCAAACCATCTGACATACAAGTAATTAGAGTCCCTGGAGGAGAAGAGAGAAATGAGCAGAAAAAATATAGAAGGGGATAATGGCCAACAATTGTTCAAAATTTATGGAAAGACATCTTGACTATCCTAGGAGCTCAGAGAATACCAATCA
This sequence comes from Giraffa tippelskirchi, assembly GCF_054371585.1. Lineage (NCBI taxonomy): Eukaryota > Metazoa > Chordata > Mammalia > Artiodactyla > Giraffidae > Giraffa > Giraffa tippelskirchi. Next base: position 15,251,637 of record NC_137289.1, on the reverse strand, counting down.
GGATTAATACAACAAACAAAAAACAGCTAGGCATATTAGAATCAAACTATTAAACATGCTAAGATAAAAAGACAATCTTGAAAGCATCAAGAAAAATCATAAATACTACATACAGGGGAACAATGATAAGAATAATATGTAATGTCTCATCAGAAACCATGAGACTGAAGACAATGGAATAGCATCTCATCTCCTCTCTGAGAGAAAAATAAAACCTGTCAAACCTGAATTACATATCCAGTGAAAATATTTTTCAAAGATGAAGGTGAAATAAAGAAATTTTCAGGAAAAAAGGAAGCTGAAAAGAAGAATTTTTATTCAGCAGAAATATGCTGTAAGAAGTACTCAAAATAAGCTCTTTATACTGAAGCAAAATTATACCACCTAGAAATCTAATTCTGTTGGAAGAAATGAAAAATGCCTGAAGAAGTAAATGTACTGGTAAATATAAAGAATCATTATTTTAGAAAACAGTAAATATATGTTTGTGTGTGTGTACGTGTGTGTGTGTGTAGAAATCATATCAAAGACTACTGTTTATGGTAAAAATAATAGTAACGTAACAAGGGGGGAGTTAGAACACATAGAATAAAACATAAGAAAATGATCATAAAAGCTGTGAGTGGGATAACTGAAAGAATAATTCTGCAAACTTCATATAGTCTATGTGAAGTAATAGAACGTATATTGAAAATAGCAGAGATAAAGATGCATACTGTATGGTTTCCCCGGTAGCTCAGTTGGTAAAGAATCCAGCTGCAATGCAGGAGACCCAGGTTCGATCCCTGGGTGGTGAAAATCCCCTGGAGAAGGAAATGGCAACCTACTCCAGTATTCTTGCCTGGAAAATCCCGTGGACAGAGAAGCCTGGCAGGCTACGGTCCATGGGGTCGCAAACAGTCAGACCCGACTTGTCGACTAAACCACCACCAAAGACGCATACTGTAATCTTGTGAAAATGCTACAAATAATACAAAGAATGTAATATAAAAAATATATGAGGGAATTCCCTGATGGCCCAGTAGTTAAGATTCCGTGCTTCCAATGATGGAGATGGGGGTTTGATCCCTGCTCAAGGAACTAAGATCCCAACATGATGCATGGTGCAACCAAAAAAATATGTTGTTTTGATTCACCCCAAAAAGGCTGGAATAAAGGAACAGGGAAGCACCCAAATGGAAACTTTAAATCTAAACACACATAATTATAATATGAAAAGTGAAAGTGTTAGTTTCTCAGTCGTATCCAACTCTTTGCGACCCCTGTCAGGTTTCTCTGTTCATAGGATTCCCCAAGTCATAATACTGGAATGGGTTTTCTGGAAGAATACTGGAGTACATTGCAGGTGGATTCTTTACAGTCTGAGCCAACAGGGAAGCCCAATTATGATACAAACAGTCTAAAAACCCTAAATAAAAAGCAGACTTTGGGAACTGGAAGAAAAATAATGACTCAGTTATATACTGCTTTAGAAAACACACTGTAAACATAAAGACACAAAGAGGATGAATGTCAAAGGATGGGAAATATACATAAGGCAATACTGAGCCTAACACTGATGGTGTGGCTGTACTAGACAAAGTAGGCTTCGCGGAGGTGAATATCATCAGAGATGAAGAAGGAAATTTCATTATTTGTACAATGGTCAGCTTATCAAGAATATACATTCTTATGTGTTTGCACCTAACAAAGGCATTATGACATACATGAAGCAAAAAGTGATAGGAATAAAAGAAAAATACAGATAAACCCACAATCAGGGTCAGAGGTTTCAATACTCATCTCTATTGCACTGATAAAATATCTAGACCAAAAAATCATAGTACAGAATTGAACAACACTCTCAATCAATTTGACCTTATATAAATGTATAGAACACTACTGTAACCAATAGCAGGAAGCACATTCTCCTCAAGGGCACCAAGTACACTATGAGCTCAGCCCTCTAAATAGTTTAAATAAATGTCTGATATCAAACAGATATATCTGATTGCAACCATATCAAGTTTAAAATCCACACCAAGAATATATGCTAGACTCTGCCCTCAAATTTGGAAATCCAATATTACATAATTAATAAATAAGCCATAGGTAAAAGAAAAATTTGGGCTTCCCAGCTGGCACTGGTGGTACAGAACCCACCTGCCAATGCAGGAGACCCAGGTTTAATCCCTAGGTCAGGAAGATCCCCTGGAGGAGGGAATGGCTTCCCACTCCAGTATTCTTGCCTGGGGAATCCTATGGACAGAGGAGCCTGGTGGACTACAGTCCATAGGGTCACAAAGAGTCAGACATGACTGAAGTGAAGTACCATGCATACACAAAAGAAAAATTTAAAGTGGAAGTTATAAAATACTGAAGGAGGGGATATACATATAATTATGGCAGATTTGCATCGATGCACGGCAGAAACCAACACAACTTTGTAAAGATAATTTCCTCCAATTAAAAAATAAAGTAAAAAAATAAAGCAACTATATTCCAATAAAAATTAATTTACAAAAGAAAATACTTTGAAGTGAATGATAATGAAATACAATAGATCAAAAAACAAAACAAGTCTAAAGCAGTCCTTGTAAGGAAATGTATAGCTGCTTTAAATGACTTTACTTGAAAAGAATACAGTTGTACAATAAATGATTTATATTTCCACCTTAAGAAGCCAGAAAAAAACCTACTGTATAGCACAGGAAACTCCATTCAATACTCTGTAATGGACTATAAGGGAATAGGGTCTAAAAAAGGGTGACTGTGTGTATATGTATAACTGATTCACTTTGCTGTACACCTAAAACTAACACAACATTGTAAATCAAGTATGCGTGCATGCTAAGTTGCTTCAGTCCTGTTCGACTCTTTGCAACCCTATGGACTGTAGCCTGCCAGGCTCCTCTGTCTATGGGGTTCTCCAGACATGAATACTGGAGTGGGTAGCCATTCCCTTCTCCAGGGGATCTTCCCGATGCAAGGATTGAACCCACATCTCTTACGTCTCCTGCAGTGGCAGGTGAGTTCTTTGCCAACAGCGCCACCTGGGAATCCCAAATCAAGTATATACCAATAAAAATAAATTTAAAAAAAGAAGTCAGAAAGAGAAGAACAAACTAAATCCCAAATGTATAAGGAGGAAGGACATGATAAAAATGGGGTTACCGATGACACATAGAACAGATAATCACCAAAGCCAAAAGATGATTCTTTGAAAGAGTAATAAAATTTTAAACCACTAGCAATACAGATCAAAGGACTTCCCTTGTAGCTCAAGTTGGTAAGGAATCTGCCTGCAATGCAGGAGACCTGGGTTTGATTCCTGGGTTGGGAAGATCCCCTGAGAAGGAAATGGCTACACACTCCATTATTCTTGCCTGGAGAATTTCATGAACAGAGGAGCCTGGCAGGCTACAGTCCATGAGGTGGCAAGAATTGGATACAACTTAGCAACTGAACCACCACCACCACCAATACAGATCAAGAAAAAGAAAAAAAAATACAAACTGTGAATATAATAAATGGAAATGAGGGCATCATTAGAGATACTACAGCCATTAAAAGGATAATGAGAGACAGTTGTGGACAACTCAATAAAAAAAGACCAAAAACTCAGTGAAAAACAGGCAAAATACTTGAAAAGATACTTCAGTAAAGAAGATTTACAAAGAGCCACCAAGCACATGAAGAAGTACTTAACATCCTTCGTTACCAACCAGATGTAAATTAAAACCAAAATGTAATCCCACAATATACACACAAGACCACACAAGACTATGACAAATAAAAACAACCGTCAACCCCAAATGTTGGTGATTATGGGCAACAACCAGAATTCTCCTTGGCAGGAATATAAAAATGATGGGAAACTGTTTAGCAGTAGCTTAAAAATTAAACTTATATCAACCTTAACAGGCAAGTGCTAGGTGTTTGTCCAAAAGAAATGAAAACGTATGTCCATAGAAAAATTTGTAAGAATTGCTTTACTCATTGTAGGCAAAATCTGGCAACAGTCTAGATGTCCCTCAGTGACAGATTAGGTAAACAAACTGATATATTCAGGCAATGGAATACTTCTCAGCAAGAAAGTGTCACGACTTACTGATACACACAGACACATGGGTGAAAGGAGCCAGACACCAAAAAAAAGCACCTACTATAATGTTTCCATTGATATGAAGTTCTAAAGTAGCAAAAATCTAACCCATGATGATAGAAATAAGCTCAGGGATTGCTTCTGGGGTATTGACTAGGAAGGGGGATAAGGGGACTTTCTGGGGTGACGGATATATTCTCTATCGTGAGTATAGATTACACGAGTGAAAGCATTTTTTCAAAACTGATGACACTATGTATGTCTACTTAAAATCTGAGAACATCACTGTATGTAAATTATATCTAAATAGCAAAAAAAAAAAACTTTAAAAAGTAATATACACTCAACTTCTTGTATGTGGATGTGGGAGGCTGGTGAGGGAAGGACAACAATGAAGACTGGGAAGAGAATAGTGAGTGGAGAAGAACAGTTCCAGAAGGATTTCTCTGAGTGTGGTATGTGTCATCTTCCTGTTCCAGAATGACATGGAATCCTTGTTCCAATGTAGATTCTTGTTCAGCTCAGTTCAGTTCAGTCACTCAGTCGTGTCTGACTTTTGAGACACCATGGACTGCAGCACACCAGGCCTCCCTGTCCATCACCAATTCCTGGAGCTTACTCACACTCATGTCCATTGAGCCAGTGATGCCATCCAATCGTCTCATCCTCTGTCATGCCCTTCTTCTCGTGCCTTCAATCTTTCCCAGCATCAGGGTCTTTTCAAATGAGTCAGTTCTTCATATCAGGTAGCCAAAGTATTGGAGTTTCAGCTTCAGCATCAGTCGTCCCAATGAATATTCAGGACTGATTTCCTTTAGGATGGACTAGTTGGATCTCCTTGCAGCCCAAGGGACCCTCAAGAGTCTTCTCCAACACCACAGTTCAAAAGCATCAATTCTTCAGTAGATTCCTGGGTTCCAACCAAGTCAGCTGGGAATCACCAACTTGAACCACTTTTACAGAGGATACTGATGGCACACCCTGACATTGCAAAACAGCTGGGTTCTAAAATCTTCAGCCCAGAATCCAGAAGTTTATCATAGAGAAATAGTGTAGTTAGACAACACTGAATGGAGCTAAGGCTTGAAATGTGATCTTGGATCTTTTCACAAGTGATGAGTGTTATGAGTCAGCTTTCATATGTCTATGAAACTATGAATCAGATTATTTTATTTTATTGAGATGAATTGATGTTGTAATTTTTAGTTGGAGGCTTGAAACTTTGAGTATTTGACAGAAATTATAACATTAACTGAGATTCTACATCTTCCTGTTATTGAGATGAACTGTCAATAGGTATTCATGTAAAGAATGTTTCAGGAGAATGAGTTCTATTGTATCAAAACAATAATTTTGCTTCTATGATGCATAAAGCAGTCATAGAATTGTTATGGGAACAGAAAGACACAGGCTGGGGATTGCTAGCAATTCAAGACTATCAATCTCTGACATTGGTATTTTAAATATATAAAGATCTTGCAACCAGAATAGTAACATTCAGCCAATCAACAAACCAATATTTGCTCAAAATTCATTATACCTGGGACAGTATGGTATTTGCTGCTGTTGTTTAGTTGCTAAGGTGTGTCCAACTCTTTTGTGACCCCACGGACTGTAGTCCACCAGGCTCCTCTATCCATGGGATATTCCAGGTAAGAATACTGGAGTGGGTTGCCATTTCCTTCTCCAGATCCTCCCAACTCAGGATCGAACCCAGGTCTCCTGCATTGCAGGCAGATTCTTTAGCACTGAGCCACCAGGGAAGCCCAGTATGGCATGACATGGACCTATACTAAAGACTGGCTCCAACGTTCACGAACTGGGAGCTCAGTCTGATTATTTAATCTCTCTGAGCCTCAGTTCCCCCAGCAGTAAAATTAAGAAAATATTCACCTTCCTGGCAGGGTAGTTGTAAGAATGAGAGTTATCCACGTACAATATTTAAGCTGGAGGCTGGCCCATAGTTGATATGTAACAAATACTAGCTGTTTTCTCTTGGTCACACAGTCTAACTATTAGGGTGATGACTTCAGCCTCTTTTTCTTAATGAGGAGGAAGAAAGAAACTGCTGACCAAGAACAAGGACCAAGCGGATCACATATTTAAGAGAATGAAGCGATATGGAACGGAAAATACTAAGAGCCCAATATAGTTGTTTTTGGAGTGTTAAGATCTATATAGCAGGGTCATGATGTGATGTAGCGGAAAGGGACCAAGAAGGCTTCTTGAACTGCTTCTAGACTATATATTCCGTGGTTTGCACTGTCCATCCAGAAGCCAGCACAGCGCCTGTAACACAGCAGGCTCTCAGTGCATAGCTGTTGAGTGAATGAAAGAGGTTAAAAGGAATCATCACAATTTGTCTGCAGGTCAGGCTGGCTCAGCTATAGTGAACCTGACTAGTTGTGTTATATCTCGATATTCTACTATGTAGCCCATTTGTCAACCAACTAAGAAGTCAGGGAGTTCTCAGGATGCAAACAAAAGTTTGTGATTTTTTATTTCATATAAATGATATTTTTAAGTTACTATTGTGTTTAGTCCTGTGCTATCAACTGGGGGTGGAGGGGCTTCCCAGGTGGTGCTAGTAGTAAAGAACCTGCCTGCCAATGCAGGTAAACATGAGACGCAGGTTCAATCCCTGGGTCAGGAAGATCCCCTGGAGGAGGGCATGGCAACCCTCTCCAGTATTCTTGCCTGGAGAATCCCATGGACAGAGGAGCCTGTCCATAGTATCGCACAGAGTCAGATATGATTGAAGTGACTTAGCACACACACAAATATAGATTAGAGGAATAATAATAAAAAAAGGATTCAATAGGAGCCTTGCCTCCAAAGAGTTTAAAATCCAAACAGTCTTATGGACTCTGAGGGAGAAGGTGAGGGTGGGATGTTCTGGGAGAATAGCATTGAAACATGTATATTATCATATGTGAAACAGAACACCATTCCAGGTTCGATGCATGAGACAAATGCTCAGGGCTGGGGCAATGGGATGACCCAGAGGGATGGGATGGGGAGGGAGGTGGGAGGGGGGTCCAGGAAGGGGAACACATGTAAACCCATGGCTGATGAATGTCAATGTATGGCAAAAACTACTACAATATTGTAAAGTAATTAGCCCCCAACTAAAATAAATAAATTTATTTTAAAAAAAAATCCATTGGGGAAATGAGCACAAAGTTCAATACAAATGAAGGAGTTTAGAACGAGTGTCATATGATTGGTTTAGCCAGTATGTCCTATGAGAGCTCTAGGGGCGAAGAAATCTTATTTGTCTGGGGAGAGCTTTGGAAGGGCATCTCAGAGGACATGAACCAAAGTCTCACACATGTTTAAGTCCCTGGTTAAATAACACCTCCTCAGTGAGGCGATCCCAAATCCAGCCAGCAGAAGGCGGCTCTCCTAGTCCTGATCCCCTGTGGCCTTTTGTATTTCCATTACAGCACTTGTTATGGGTCTGGTGTTAGCTGGGCAACCAGACTGTGCCTTCCTGGAAGGCAGGCCCTATGGCTCTTTCATTTTGGCACCTTCTTCAGCAAGTAGAACATCACAGAAAGGCTGCTGCAGAGAGAACACTTTAATGAACTGGACAGACTCCTCTTGGTGTAATGGAGACAATAGGACTGACTGAAGCCATTCTTTTGGGGGAAGAAAGGAGATAAGACTAGAAAGGTATGTTGGGCCAGCCTGTTGTGGGCACTGCTTACAGAATAAAGCCAACCACCCCTTGCCTCCAACTGGATGGCATACAGAATGAAGCCAGTGAGCATTTTTCTTGAGAGAAGCAACATGATGAATGTGGAATTTGAAGATCTCGTCATGTTACCTGATACTAGCTAGTATTGGAGCAGGAAAAATATCTTCTTACCCAAGCATGCAGTTAAGCCCTCTAGTGAACAGTAAATAGTACAAAGAATGCCAGCAATGCATGCACATAACCAACCAAAGAAAGAGTCCCAGTGCGTGTGTGCATGCTAAGTCGCTTCAGTCGTGTCTGACTCTTTGTGACCCTGTCGACCATAGCCCAGCTGGCTCCTTGGTCCATGAGATTCTCCTGGCAAGAATACTGTAATGGGCTGCCGTTTCCTTCTCCAGAGGATCTTCCAGATCCAGGGATCAAACCTGTGTCTCTTATGTCTCCTGCATTGGCAGGCAGGTTCTTTACCACTAGCACCACCTGGGAAGTCCAAGAGTCCCAGTAGATATCCCAAATCTGACTCCTCTGGAGCCCTAGTATATGCCTAGATAACACTCATTTTATCAGGCAAGGAAAGGATCCTGAATCAGCAGTCTTAGTCCTCTAAGAACAGAGTACAGGATGGAGTATGTTGGGAAAGGGTTAATATTTGGACACTGTAGCTACATGTTTAACTAGACATGGGAAATTGGCACAGGTAACAGATTAAAGCTTTACGTCCAGGAGAGAGGCACATACTGTCTTTAAATATACAAATGATCATACCTGTTATTTACAACTCCCTTTGAATGAAACTTTTTCAAAATTCTATTTTAGAAGGCAGTAGTATCATGTCATGTCAGATAACAGCTGGTAAATCCAAAGAAAATAATGAATTATACAAGAAATTGCAAAACGAAATAACCAGACTTAAATGCAACCATTTTTAACATTCTCCCAAATGAGGCCCTATTAAAAACAGTTTAGCAAGCCCTGGTCAAAGAATTCCTTCTCAACAGAATGTTGTTATGTTTTAATTCTTGTAGGCAAAACTCAGACTTTCCAATGGATAGATTAAAGGGTAATCTTTTAAATATATCTATTTTATTTTATTTATTTATTTTTTTTCTTGGGAAAAGCTGTGGGAGAATTATGCCTTTTATTTTATTTTATTTTTTTTTTTTTTTTTTATTTTATTTTTTTTTTTGTGTTCCCCTTCCCGGAACCCCCACCCACCTCCCTCCCCATCCCATCCTTCTGGATCATCCCATTGCCCCGGCCCTGAGCCCTTGTCACATGCATCGAACATGGAATGGTGCTCTGTTTCACATATGACAATACACATGTCTCAATGCCATTCTCAACGAAATAACCAGACTTAAATGCAACCATTTTTAACATTCTCCCAAATGAGGCCCTATTAAAAACAGTTTAGCAAGCCCTGGTCAAAGAATTCCTTCTCAACAGAATGTTGTTATGTTTTAATTCTTGTAGGCAAAACTCAGACTTTCCAATGGATAGATTAAAGGGTAATCTTTTAAATATATCTATTTTAAAAGAAGTCTTCGCTTTACAAAAACATTCACAAGGCTTGTTTCCTTACTACACACTCCATTTGGATTTCAAATGGTACTTGATGTACACATAATTTTCTGGAAGCAGTTTAATTGTATAAAGCAAGACACACTTGTTCTGTAAATTGAGACATCCTTAATGTTACAGGCCATATTCAGTGGCACCGCAGGAATTAAAAGAAACATTATGGCATATTCATCTTTCTCCCACATCACTGGTTTTCCAAGAGGAACTTACGGAACTTTTACTACCCCAAAGACACTTGCTTCCTGTAGATACTCTTCTTTTCTTCTCAAGATCTCCTAACTTCTAACAGTACTCACAACCCCAAGCTTCCAGTTTCTAAAGTGAAAAGCAAAGGCAAATACACACTTCCACGATACATTCTAAGGACATGATTTGAAGATACTCTTTCTGGCCAGTTTTATAAGATCAGTTTAGACTGCTTACTCATTTGTCCAAAGCAACTAGATTGAAATATTCTGGAGTGCTCTCTATGCAACCATTGTCAAGATATTCATTCACTCAAAAAACCCTGAGTATCTTCTAAGCCCCAGATCCACAGCCAGGCAGTCAGAGCTGTGTATCATAAGAAGGCACTTGGAAACACTGCCCAAGTAACAGTGGCCTTCATGTTTGAAATGAGTGCTCTATGGAACAGCTGAAAGTACACATTTGCATCCCCTGAAAAATAGACTTAAGTCATCGTTGATTAAAAAACAATGAATACATATACCATTTCCTAAGTGCCTATCAGTAAGAAAACAAAACAAATACACTGTTTCTTGTAGTTCCTAAAGAAGGGGGAATCTGTCTTCATGTGTTCTAAATTCTGGAAACTCTCAGTCAAAATGATATGTGGACGATTAGGCAGATGTAGGCATAGCCATGAATAGAAGGCCCACAACCAGCCAGAAAAAGAAACGGATACGAAAGGACTTTGAAAAGCTGAAAAAATAGTCCCGGGGACAAGCAGAAAGCAGTACAACAAGGATATAAGGACTTAGAGAAATAAATGGGTGAAGTAAGGCAGGACTGGCTAGACATAAGACTTTTAGGAGGCTAAAGATGGTTAGCATCCTTAACTTCAATTAGCATGATCAGGAGGGCTTCTGTGTTGTGAAAGGAAAGGTTAGTTGCTTAGTTATGTCCAGCTCTTTGCGACCCCATGGACTGTAGCCTGTCAGGCTCCTCTGTCCATGGGGATTCTCCAAGCAAGAATACTGGAGTGGGTTGCCATTTCCTCCTCCAGGGGATCTTCCTGACCCAGGGATCAAACCCAGGTCTCCTGCATTGCAGGCAGATTCCTTACCATCTGAGCCACCAAGGAAGCCCTTCTGTGTTGTGAAGGCTTACACAGAACACAGCTACAGTCTGTTCTCTGGATTCCCTGAGGACAAAACAAGAGGCACCAGACTCAACTAGAGGAGGGAGAATTTAGGGTGAATGTTTTTGCCTTAAGAGCCATTGAAATGAATTCTTTAAAGAGCTCAAGAGCTTGTGGGTGTGGTGGCTGAAGACAAGTCTCATCTGTACAAGAGAAGTATTTTCCTGTCTAAACACAAAGAGAGAAACTACCTGACCTTTCTTGAGACTTGTCATTCTTTGGTTGCAAAATCCTTTCTCCTGGTCTCCTTTGCACTGTGTTACCACGGACTCAGAGCTTACCCTATTATCACATCAAGTACCTTCCTCTCCTTTCAAAGAGACACTGCAGCATCCTCAGTGACTGCCAATCTGTCGCCAAGTTTGCACTCATTTCTGCAAAGGGCCTTGGTTTGCCATGAACATACATCTATTTAAAACAGACACATCTATTTATAGCATTTCATCAATCAATCTAGAAGTCTTTTGTAAGCATAAAGTTAGTTTGTGCTTGAATCTAACCAAACAGCTTAGATGGCAATGTGATTGCTTCCAATTAATCTATGCACTTGTCAATGAAATAATTGTCTGGTAAGAATTACTTATGGCACAGACCTTACTCAGCAAAGAATTAATGCACACTTTCTACTCAAATATTTTACAAGCAGAGCAACGAGTTTAAAGGTTTCTGCCACATGTATTCTAAGGGGCATGGAGTCCGTAGTCCCTTTGAGGATGATTACAAGCCATTTCCAATCTGAAAGGTAGAAACTTCGGTGGGTTTATTAGAAGCATGAGTTGTGAAAATAATCAGAAAATGAAATGCTGAACTGACCTCACAAAGTCTATAATGATCTCCATCATTAATATTGCCCAGGATGCCCTAATGCTCAGATGAGCTTTTTTCTCCTTTTCATGAGGAGATCAATTGAAAATAACCAAATAAGCAACGCCCATGCAACATGACAGATCAATCCTAACCTTCATTTCAGGATGCTCCAGGACCACTCCAAGTAGTCTGGGAGATCTTATGAAGTTCTCAGAAGGGAAAAATCTATCAATCCCAGTTAATTCTGTTGAGTAAACACACGCTACTCAGTAGTTTTTGAACAGGGGGGGAAAGATTTTGAAGAAACAAAAATTGCAAAGAGTAATCACTCATTTGGACTAAACGTCCTAGCAAAACGAAATATTTAGAGGGACGAGCAATCTCCCTGGTCCTCGCGAGTTCAATGATTAAGAAAGTGCAAAGGGTTGCAATGAAAGTGTTTGCTTGATGAGGCTACTTTGTTCAAATAATATGAAGACTGGCCAAAGTTTCCAAAGTAAAGGTGTCATTTTCCATTTAGTTACATGTTCACATTTTTCATCAAAAAGTAGCCAGCAGAGTGACTGAAACCCTCCCCAAGAATCCCTGTCATGTTATTTTCAGAGGCTGGAAAGTGGCCGCTTAGGCAACCTTGTCTCATCTTGTTTTCCTCCGTGAGCCGGAGGCTGTTGGGCGTTGGTTCCATTAGCTATCTGCCGCATCTCCCTGGCCGCCATGGAGGAACGGATCTTCTCCTAGTTTTGCTTAGATATGGAGTGCCTATCTTCTGTGATTTCCCTGAAGATACACCTAATAAGATTCTCAGAATTAATATGTGACTGTGTCGATCCACCCCCTTAGCTCTATGTTGCCTTCTCTTTCCTTCCTTTCCTAAACTAAAAGCAAAATACATTTCAAGCTGATGATAATTATTTATTCCCCTTTCTTCCTTTATAAATTCAAATGAACGTCTTATGCTACCTACACAGAATAAAGGCAAATCCAGAGTTAGGAAATCTCTCTTGAACCAGCTTGTGTCACAGTTTTCTAAATACAAACAGGGCTTTCAGGACACAAACATTCCTCTTCTCTAACAATTAAGATCTAAAATTCCTTAGGAAAAAACACAACAAAACAAAGGAAGCATTTCTCAAAGAGTCTATGTTCAACAGCAACCCATCATGGAGAACGGGGAAACTGAACAGCCGCTGTCCCATCCGGACAGAAGAGATCTCAACAGAAAGATCTGCAGCATAATTCTGCTAATTTCCACAAAGGCATTAATGTCCAGGATAAGTTCTCAAATCTGTCTTTCAAAAACATTGCTTAAATAAATCTTACCTGAATACGACTTCCTTAACAAAGCCATGCTTCTTTATAAGCTGGTCCTACCCCAGACAATTGCTGTCTACATTTGGAGCAGACAGAGAGAGAGGAGATCAGAGAAAGTTTAGGGCACATCTAAAGTATTCTCCAAGGTACTGGCCAGAAACATCAAGCCCATACTCGCGGTATAGAGAGATCATTAATGGGCATTAGTGACAGACCATTATGACTCTCACAGATCATTAATGATTCATCATGCAGCAGTATTGTTCTGGCAATAATCAGACCATTGCTTGGACTCAGATATAAGCTTTGCCCATACTATTTGCTTAAACTTATTATTTCCAAGCATAAAATTTTATTTTGCCTTCTAGAATTACGAAAAATGGTCTGTAACAGAATCCCTCAGCACATTAGATGAGTTTTTGGAGCAAGCTGCTTTCTTTGGTAGACGTTTCTCCCACAGTCAGAAATCTTGTTGTCTGAAAGTCTCCCTGATACCTTTTGGGATGTGGAAAACGTGTCTTTTATTTTGAAATTGAATTACTGATGAACCGAAAAGGCTACAAGCAAAATAAACATAAATAAGAATTACAGTTGTTCAATCCCCTGTCACAATTCCTTGTCAAATGTTGACACTTCACCTGAATTTTGAGTTTCTTGCCAAAAAATGCATTTTCATATTGAAGTCCTTTGTTAAAAACTTCAGAGACTCTACTAGCAGCCAATGACGAGGCTTTTAGCTAATTATAACAAAAAGCAAGAAACACAGTCTATTTTAGCATTGTGCCACACACGTTACTGAAGCACTCAACAGTGTTAATATAGGAATCAAAATTTTAAGGAAAAGTGAAACCCCAAACCAAATTGTCATTCTTTTTATTTCTGCCTTATGGAAGATCCACTATTTTGGTTAAAAATTCAAATGGAAATGGAAATTAAGTTATTCCGGGAGCAAATGAGTCTTTCCTATTGAACAGATTGGATTCTCCTTCTGTGTGGCTCTGGGAAAATTTCCCTTGAGTCAGAAAGAAAGGAAATCTGTCTCAAGGTCTGAATATCGTCACTATCAATGAATATTGAAGAATTACTGACACCCACCAGGAGCTATATTTATTGAACCCATCACCCATCCTCAGTGCTACATGGAAAAGAAGATTATGTATACCCAAAAGCATTCCATAAACTTACATAATTTTTTTTTCCCTTAAGCGTCTCTGCATACTCAAAATTGCCTTGTGCTCTATCCCTCCACTTTTCCATCCAACATGAAGAGTGTAACAGACAACAGCTGCAGATGGGAGCCCCTCCCAAAGGGATCTAGCCTCCAGCGAAATTGGTTTAGCTGTAAGGACAGGATTTCAGCAGTAGGCAGAGGATGGAGAAAATTTGTTCTGCTCTCAAATCAAGCATCCTCTCCCTGCCCCCATCCACTGCCCACAGCCAGGGGGCCTATTCAGGCCCCCTAAGAACCCACAGGAGCCAAGGAGCTGTTCCTCAGCAGGGGAGAGTGTCTTGGTTTCATAAGCTTTGTTGTCACCGTTTTTTTGGGGGGGGGGTTTAAAATTTTTTAATAATTTTGGAACAAAGAGCAGAATTTTTTAACATTTTCATTTTGCACCAGGCCCTGCAAATTAGGTAGCCAGTCCTGAACCTTGCCAGCCATTCGTCAGTCCTGCTTAGAGGGGCAGATGGTCAGGTTCAGAGTGTGGCCATGGGGTCTTCCCCATGGCCCTGGGACTGGGAAGCTGAGCTCGTGTTCTGGCACCAGACACACAGCTGCACAGGCCTGGATCCGTGTTTGCAACCCCAAATGGCTAATGGAAGAATTGAGGCTTCAGTGAACTCCTTACACAGGACAGATGCCAGTTTCCTTCAAACAAAAATAGAAAACCCTAATACAGAGGCAGTCTCTCTTGGCCAATGGAAGAGCTCTTATTAAAAAGGCATTTCTCAAGGGAGGAAATTAAGTCATCTCCATCTGCGTGGTCTTATTGGGTCTCATCAAGAGACTCAGATCTTCCCTGTAGCTGCGCCATAGTTTCCTCTGGCCGGACAGGGGCTGTACCGGTCAGTGCACTGGGATGAGAGCAACTCAATCTTCAACTGTCTAGACGGTACAGAAATAAAGTGAGGGCTGATTTGGAGCCAAACTGCAAGGCAGGTGAAATTCATTTCTGCGTGCCTTTCTCCCAAACTAGTTGTCAGCTACTCCAGGCCTTCATGCTGCCATCCAGCTGCTGGAAGTCCACTGCAGGAGGAGCCCCCTACTAGGTGTGGCAGCCCCCTCCGTACCCCAGGCCCTTCCTTTTCTTGCATTCCAGGTCTCCCCAGCCTCCTAGTCCTCAATGTGGCTGGTCTTGGTCAGGTATTATGGAGGAAAGCAATCCGATTAAATGGATTCACACGAATTTGTGAATAAATGACAAATCTCACAAAGGTGTTTTCACTTTGAAAGAAAGAGCCTTTTTCTTTCATTGGCATACTCTTGGGTACTGGGACCAATGGAAGGATTTCAAGCGACTGAAAAGTATAAGGGATGCTAGTCTATTTTGCCTTAGGTGGGATAGACTTCAACGTT
The DNA here is from genome assembly GCF_054371585.1 of Giraffa tippelskirchi. Taxonomy (NCBI): domain Eukaryota; kingdom Metazoa; phylum Chordata; class Mammalia; order Artiodactyla; family Giraffidae; genus Giraffa; species Giraffa tippelskirchi. Next base: position 15,236,219 of record NC_137289.1, on the reverse strand, counting down.
TTCATCACTTCTTGGTTGATTACAGTTTCTGAACCTTAGTGCTAAGGTCCTCCCACCCTTTCAAAAGTAGTAAGGGGGATAGGTTTGGGCTGAGCCAGCCTATTGGTACCACTCCCAACCCCACATGCCAGACTAATTGAGTTCTCAGAACTAGTACCAGGCTCTTTCACACCTCAGCAGGTCTGTTCAAGATCTCCCAGCCTGGGGTGCCCTCTGTCTGCCTGTTAACCTTTCAAATGGACCTCTCCTAGGAAGGTTTTTCTTCCAGCCTCTCCATACTTCTCAGTTGACCATGGCCTCCTTGGCCCCTTCACTGTACCCAACACAAACATTTATCATTGGACTATTCGACTTGATTGCGTTCAGCTGTTTACATTTATTGGCCTGTAAGTGGGCCTGAGGGCAAAGGTCCCATGTGAGCTGACAAGCGCCTGTGAACAAATGAAATCAACAGAGAATAGGGTATCCTAAATGGGGAACACACTAGGAGCCTGGGCCTGCACAGATGTCATCACTGGGACAAACATCCACCAGCTGTAGGATGCAGTTTTGTGTTTGTCAACTTACACAGGGGATGCCAGGGTGCCTTCACTTCCTTTACAAGGATTTCATCCAGGTGGGATTGATACTGGGGTCAGCACGCAGTGCTGTGTCCATCACCCTCTTCAGCAACTCTCTTTCTGCCCATTGACCAACAGTACCCCTCCAAAGTCACAACCTACTGTCTGCCCTACAGGCAGAGTCCCACTAGACAGAAGCTGACAAATCTAGTTAGCTCCAGTGAGTGGCCTTTCATCCCAGCCCTAGAAGTTCAGATCTTCAAGCTTTCATCAGCCTGTGGCCCAGTAGCCCGAGTAAGCATCCTGCCTTCCTGGAGGCCCTGATCAATACTCTGCCCTCCTCTTAGAGCCCAGACACATCCACATCCAATGCAATAATGCCTGATATTTAATCATTTCCCATTAAAATGCAAGGCTGTCTTCAGGCCCCCTTGACAGTTTAATTGTTTTAAAATGTCTGCAGAAGTCGGTGTAAACAGATTTGTAGTACATTGTTCACTTGCTGTACCATCGCAGCTTCCTGGATAATTAATAAGACAGTTTTGCTGCAAATTGGGCATCTAGGCTGCATGGATTCCTCACGTCGGGAAAAAGTTATGGGAGAGAGGAATTTATAGGAGTAAGGACAGACACATTTTCCATTGAAAAGTACCAGTGACTGGAAATTTTATGCGTACACCAAAACCTGCATGCAAATGTTTATAGTGGCTTTATTCCTCATCGCTCAAAAATTGGAAGCAATCAGGATGTCCTTCAGTAGGTGAACAGATAAATAAACTGTGGTACATCCAGACAATGAAATATTACCCAACACTAAGGGGCTTCCCAGGTGGCGCTAGTGGTAAAGAACCTGCCTCCTGATGCAGGATATGTAAGAGATCCTGGGTTCGATCCCAGGGTTGGGAAGATCCCCTGGAGGAGGGCATGGCAACCCTCTCCAGTATTCTTGCCTGGAGAATCTCATGGAAAGAGGAGCCTGGCAGGCCATAGTCCATGGGGGTCACACAGAGTTGGACATAACTGAAGCGATTTAGCACGTAGCAACAAATGGAGAGAAATGAGCTATCCAGCCACGAAGGGACATGGAAGAACCTCCAATGCATACGACTGAGTGAAAGCAGCCAATCAGAAAAGAGCACATACTGTGTGATTCCAACCAGATGACATTCTGAGAAAGGCAAAATATGGTAACAGTAAAGCCATTGCGAGGGATCATGAGGAGGAAGGGATGAATAGGCAGAGCACAGAGGATTTTTAGGGCAGTGAAAATATGATACCATGATGGATGCATGTCATTATATATTTGTCCAGACACAATGAATGCACAAGACCAAGAGTGAACCCTAGGGTACGCTATGGACTTTGGGTGATTATGATGTCACTCTCAGTTCATCAACTGCAACAAATGCACCACCATGGTAGGGGGTGTGGATAATGAGGGAGACTGTGTGTGGGAGGGAACAGGGGTATAGGGGACATCAGTGTACCTTCCCCTCAATTTCGCTATGAATCTAAAACTGCTCTAAAAAATAAAAATGAAAAGTACTGAGTACCTAGTATGTTTCAGGAGTGCATGTTAGCTCATTGAATTCTCATGACGACCCCGTAAGGTTTTCTTTGTTATGCTCTTTGTTTTTGTAGATGAGAAAATGCAAGCTAAGAGAGGTGAAGTTCCTTGCCCAAGATCACACAGTGGGCAAGTGGCTGGAATCCTATCAAGGGTTTCAAAAGCTTGCTTAGTGGTTAAACTGGATACCCTTTATGGTTTCTCCTGAGGCAGAGTTATCATGATGGCGAATCCCTCCTCTTCTATAAAGCGTTCTCCAGTGAATCCAACTGCTCGACATCCATCAGCACTGCCCACATCTCTCATTTCTGATGATACTAAAGAGTCTCAGGGAGGAAAGGAAATGCCCAACAGGCACCCCCCCTCCAGTCAAAAGATAGGAACAGCTTCACTTCTGTCCACTGCTGAGGGCCGCACCTCCCTGTCAATTTCTCAGAGTGCAGCAGGGGCAGAGAAGCAGCCAGGGAGATCCACAACCCCCCTACCCCTGGGAACACAAGAGTCAGCTTCAATAACAGCTCACCATTTGTTCTGCCCACGGCTCAAATCCAAAGGTACAAAAGGCACACATGAAACCTTGGCCACTCCCAGGAATGCTGCTTAATTGAGTATTTTAATGTAACAGTCACAACTGTGCAAAAAGCTAAGTGATGAGATCAGAGTGGTAATGATTTCTTCCTTGAGCTTCTGTAAGAATTAGAGGAGAAATTCACAGAAAGTGGGTAGGGCGGTGCCCGGCACACTGAGCGGTCGATGAAACCAGTCCTTTTCTCTTCCCCTCAGTCCCTTCTGGCCCATTTACTCGTATCCCCTGTAATCTCATCGCTATCCTTCCTGACACTTTTGGCAGCATTTTTACAGAAACTGATCAATAAGCAAGCAATCCATGAACACTAACTGAGTCCTCACAGTGCACCTTTGTACAGTGTACCTTTGGCGTGCGCAGGAGACATAGATGGAAAACACACAGATACACATGGAGCTCGGGGCATCTAAAAGGATGCTAAACATGAATACAGTTTAAAAATATCATTCAGTATCCAAGGCCAACAGGGATATGCTGAAGGCAGAAACTGGAGCGATGATGTTGAAAACAAGGTTTGATTGGCCTAAGTCACTGGTTATAAAAAGTACAGCTTCCCAAATATTGATCGTGTTGTGTGTGTTTCCCTGTTACAGTCTTGTAAGAATAAAAACTGAACTAGTGTACACAAGCTGGTACTGCTTTGTCTTTGCGCTCTTAGTAACAAGAGCTGGATGATACCGCATCTCTGATACTTGGGCTGGTCTTCTAGAATATTCTATGTCAGGGTTAAAAGCAACATAGCACATGCTTTCTTCTGCTTCATTCTGCTTCTGATGTTGTAATAAATAACACCTGAATGTGTCAGTGAACAAGTTCAAGATATACAACAATTCATATATTTGTAAACTTGATGCCTGATCTTTCAAAGGTACGAGGGGGGTGTGTGTGTGCGCGCACGTGAGTGAGCAGGCAGGCACACATGCGCATCTTATTAGCAGGAAGACTTGTTCCAGACATACGTGATTTTCAAGCATCATGGAAGAGTTATTTATTTCTCCCCAAATTGTACGCAATGCAGGGAAAACAGAAAAGTTATTTGGTTTCTGCAGTTTGTCTCTGAGGGAGAACAAACTAATGAAGAACGGCTTCTCTTTGTGTTCATAGCACCCTCTGGTGGAGAGCTAGCATATTTCAGTTGCGTACTAATCCTGCTTCAACGATTTTTATTTTCCTCTTTAACATTTTATGGAGGTAGAAATTAAAAATTTCGACTTTTTCAGATTCATATCTCAATACCATAGGAATAAAGTATAGTCTGTTTAGTTCTCTTATTCTGAAAATTATCTTGGCTGAATTTTAAATGAATGTCAATTTCTTATTTTAGGGAAACTACCTTTCATTCAGCAAACATTTCCTGAGTGCTTATTATGCGCTAAGCCTGTTCTGGCTGCTTGAGACACTGGAATAAAGAATCCCGGGTCCCTGCTGGGGAGGAGCTTGTCCAGAGCTGAGAGGTACCTCGGAAAACCATCTTCAAAAGTGAACCAGGACAGGTTAAGACTCAAAGATGGTGAGGAAAAACCAAAAAGGCTTCATAGAGAAGGAGACAGTTGACCTGTGCATTGAAAGTTGAATAGTTCTTCACAAGGCAGATGGGGTAGGAAAGAGAGATAGGTATTCTAGGCCAGAAAAAGTAGACAGAGCAAGCCAAACCCACATGGGACACTCCCGAAGGTGAAGTCATTTAGCATGACCACAGGCTAAGGATGGGGAGCGAAGAACAGAGGATTTCGGAGGCATAAACTGAAGAAGCAGGCAGGTGATCACTTAGAAAGCCAGTTTCAGGAATTTGGACTTCACCGCAAGGGCAATTGGGTTTTATACTAGAAAGATTTAAAAGTGCTCTCACACAGGTAATATGGGCTGCAGCCTGGGGGGTGGGAGAGGAATGAAACGGAGAACTCTGGTAAGTGACACAGTGAGAGATAATGAGGATGGAAAAGGGAGTCATAGGTTCCTTCTGAAGACCCCACCATCACTACGCCGCCCCACCTCCCCCACAGAAAATTCTAGTTCTCTTCACTGCACAACTGATTCTTGGGTTGGGGGAGGGGCAGGCACTGATGACTTCAGATAGTCACCTAAGCTGCTCTTTGATTTGGACAACACCAGGCAAACGGGCTCCATCCCATTTGGAGACTCACAGGAAGTAAAACTGAGTCCCCCGAAAACCAACTCTTCTGCTGAGTTTATGATTAACCTCTCTAACCCAAAACGTTATTCCCTTTCTTGTCTTACTCCTTTTCCCCTCAAGATGGAGCAGAATAAAAAGGGGGGGGGATTGAATCTGAGCAGGACCCTGTGGGGGTCCTCCCGGGTACAAAAGCCTCTCGTTTGCCGGAAAAACGGTTCAGCCTTCCAGTCCCTCCCTGAGTTCCACAGGGCAGATTCAAACACTTATAATTAAGGGAGCAAGGGAATGCAGGAACAAGCAACAGCGCAGGCATGGAGCAGGGTCCTGGCTTCTTCTGTAACTTCAGGCTGAGCACGCGCATGTGGACCCCAGGCAGGTTGGAATCAGAAGGTTGATGACTGAGATTCTGAAAACACCACCTTCTTACTTCACTACTAACCAATCAGAGGAAGGCCACACACCCTGCCATGCTTCCCACCACCTCCTCTGAATTTTGCCTATAAAAACTCTTCCCCAGCAAAACCATCAGTGAGATTGGGCTTTGTAAGATGAGCCCCTCCTTTCTCCTTGTTCAGACCCTGCAATAAACCTTTCTCTGCTCCAAACTCCAACGTTTCCATTTGGCCTGAGTGTCAGGCACACAGGTGACTAGAGAAGCAACAGAGCAAAGTGGTGAAAAGCATGGGCTCCTGGGCCACACAGTCGGAGGCCTGAGTCCTGTCTCTGAGCTTCCTTGGGCCTATTTCCTCACCTCTCTGACTTCCAATTTCCTCCTCTGGAAAATGGATGGAATAATTGTAGCTATCTGTTAGGGTGGTTGTGAGACTCAATTAGGTGATGTATATAAAGTACTCACTACAGTGGCTGGCACATAATATGTGTGTGAGTGTGTCTGTGTGTGTGTTCAGTAGTTCAGTTGTTCTGACTCTTGAGACCCCATGGACTGTAGTCTGCCAGGCTCCTCTGTCCATGGAATTCTCCAGGCAAGAGTACTGGAGTGGGTGGCCATTCCCTCTCCAGGGGATCTTCCATCCAGGGATTGAACCCGCATCTCCTGTATCTCCTATATTGCAGGTGTATTATTTACCACTAGCACCACCTTGGAAGCCCTGATAATAAGCAGTTGATATATCATTCAATTAGAAATAAATAAATCTAAAGAGACTTAAATTTAGAGATTATATTTTTGTGTTTTTCTTAGCATCATGTAACATAAAAACTAAGCAAAATTCTGATCCATTTTGGCTTTATTAAAATTTTTTTAAATGTAAAAAAAAAAACTTACTGTATTTCCCCTTCCCCTTCCCTGTTCAGTGTGTCCAGGCAAATGAGTCTTGTAAGATGCCTATTATGCGAGTCCCATAGTATTAAATACCTGCCTTGGGTCTCAGGAAAGCCTCTATTTGAAAGGTATCTGATGATTTCAGCAGTCTGTATCCCTCCTGACCAGGACAGAGTCTAAACTGCACTGGGAGAATTGAGAACAAGCCAGACTCTCTTGGTCCAGAGGGCCTGGTCTGTGTACCTGCCAATTCTTACTGGAAAGCAGAGAGCCTGGAAAGAAGGCTGGCAGCAGAATCCTATGGGATTTCTAAGTCAGCCAAGAAAGAGGCAGGTGAACAGGCAAAGGCCAAGTCAGGATGGGAGGACAAGAGGACTTGGCATTGCTGGGAGCCCAGGCAGAGAGAGAGACAGCACGGCTAGGCCTGGAGGAATTGCTTGGGTCAAGGTGCACCTCCCGCATGGCTTTTTACATGACTGTCCCAGAGTAAGCATGCCTAAGGGTGAGTCCTTGGAAACTCTAATCTGACCAAGATTTTCTGACTGAAAAGGCCCCGTGATCAGTTGGTTTGGGAAAGGCTGCCACGCCCTGCTCTTGGAGATTTGTATTATACATTTGGATGGCTGAAGGTTCTCATAAAGCCTACAATAAAGAAACCTATTATCTGTGAGAAACTCTGGGTTAAACATACTAATTTGTCCCCAGAATGCTTTATTTCCCACAATAACTACTAATGTTCCTTAATACTAGTATTTAGTGGAAACCACTGAGGACATGCCGAGCTAAAGTCTCCTCGGACATGAGATGCTTTAGCCAGGGCAGAATCATGCAGGGGGCCCTTGGAGTGGCTCCAAGGTCCTGATCCTAGGTGGGTGTTGTGTTCTCCACCTGTGTATCAGATGACCCTAGAGTCAAGAGGTCAGAAAACCACCCTGGATGGCGCTGCCTCCGCTACTTCTGGAATTTCTGGTTTCCAGGCGAGGGCTCCCTGAAGGAAGTTTCAAAGACCTGGTACCCAGAAAACTGAAGCCCTTGAAGAAGGCAGTCCTCTTGACCTAGAAGGAGGGCGCTTGTGGGCCGGCCACGGTGACTCTAGGCTTCTGAGGTAATGAAGCACCAGAAAAGGGAAAGAACTCAAGTATCATTTCTCCAGCCCGAGGGTTTCCTGTGGGCTCACCTGCCCCCACACTGCTTCCACAGCGGAAGTCCCTCTTTTGACATATGAGGGAACAGAGGCTCAGAAAGTCTCATCATAAGTTGGGGTTACAACCAACCCTGCTGCTTTTGTTCTAAGACAATATAAATATAGTGTTTAATGGAATGGCACAAAATGTTGATAACCTTGGGATGTGGTTCTCTTATGCACTGAATTGTGTGTCCCCCCCACCTCCAGAATTCAGAGGTTGAAGCCCTAGCCCCCAGTTTGGGTATAGGGCCTTTAGAGGGGTGCAGGCATGCGTGCTAAGTTGCTTCAGTCATGTCTAACACTTTGCAACCCTATGGACTGTAGCCCACCAGGCACCTCTGTCCATGGGGATTCTCCAACCAAGAATACTGGAGTGGGTAGCCATTCCCTTCTCCAGGGGAATCTTCTTGAACCAGGAATCAAACCCGTGTCTCCTGCAGCTCCTGCATTGCAGGTGGATTCTTTATCCCTGAGCCACCAAGGAAGCCCCCTTAGGGGGTTAATTAGGCTAAATGACATCATAATGGTAGGATCCTAATCTGAAGGGACTGGAGTCCTTATAAGAAGAGGAAGAGACATTAGAGCACTCAGACAATCTCTCTCTCTCTTTCCCACTCCCCCGCCCTCGTAAGGGCACTGTGAGAAGTTAGCCACCTACAAGCCGGGAAAGAGGCTTTATCACAAACTAACCCTTACAGCACCTTGATTCTGGACTTCTCGCCCCTAGAACTTTGAGAAAAGAAATGTGCAGTGTTTAAGTCACGCTGTTTCTGGTATTTTGCTATGTCAGCCCTAGCTGCCTAATACAGTACCTCCTTCTTCTAAAGTATACATAACTTTGCATTTCTTTTCCAAACAACCCCACCTAGAGGACAAAAGAGTCCAAATGTGTAAAACTGTATAATGCTTGGAAAAGATGCAACCAGGAACGGTATACAAACAGGAATGTCATTTAAATGAAATAGAAATGAGGCAAAATCACAATGTCCAAATGCAAAGTGAAATCAGCAAACGTTTAATCAATGAGTAATCTGTACCTGGCTCTGTGCTTGACTGTAACAGGAGGCTGGGGTGGGAAACACCATGTTGAATAAAATCAAAGGATTCTGCATATGGTGGACGAGACAGATAAGTAAACATTTAAAGAGGAGAGAAGTTCAGCGTTACAGAGCAGGGACGTCAAAGACACTGGTCAGAGTTTGGGAGGTTGGAATCAGGGAAGGCATCTCAAAAAGGGGATAGTAATCTGAAACTTGAAGCAGACACAAGATGCAATCAGGTGAAAACAGGAACTGTTCTAGAAAGGGGCAGAACCCAGAAGAATCATACAAAGTTTCTATGCTAAATGAGCTCTTAGCTCCCAGGAGAGAGCAACTAACACACATATAATTAATTACCTTACAAGGTAGTCAGCGTAACAACAGGGATGTGGCACAAGGCATTATGAAAACACAGAGTGGGGCATCTACTAAACCCAGCCTTGGGCGGGGGGTGGTGGTCAGGGAAGCCCCTTCTCAGAGCAGGTGGTGGTGGCAGAGTTTTGAAGGGAAGCGGTCATTAGTCAAGTGAGTTGGGAGGGGCTAAGAATTCCTGGCAGAGGGAACAAGTACAAAGACAGACAGGCTTGAGACAATCAGACCAGTTGAGAGACGCATCCAGTTTGGAATGCTTGGCACACAGATCTGCAGGGGTGGGATGAGACATGAAGTCGTGAAAGTTGCTAGTAGGCTAGATTGTGTGGCACCTTGTGGACCACAGAAAGGCTTGCCACCATCCTATGTGCCCGGGGGGAAATACGCATTTTCAGTAAGGGACCTGACCCAGTTGGCATTTTAGAAAGAGCTCAGTGGCTGCAGCGTGAAGACTGTGTGGTGACTGCAAGTACAAGACTAGAGGCGGAGGATGACATCTGAGATGTCAGCTATCCCAGAAGCAATGTCGAGAGCCTAAATTGAGGCAATGACACAGTGAACAGAGAAAAAGCAGACTTCAAAGCCACTGTGGATATAGAATTCATAAAACATGATTATGAACTGGAGACGGAAGGTAAGGAAGAAGCAGGTGTCAAAGAGTACTCTAGGGTTTTTGACTTGGGCAACTGGATGGTTGGGGTGTTGTTGTTCATCAAGATAGGGAACCATGGGGGGAATTCCCTGGTGGTCCAGTGATTAGGACTCTGCACTTTCACTGCTCAGGGCCTGGATTCAATCCCTGCTCAGGGAACTAAGGTCCCATAAGCAATGAGGCACAGAAAAAAGAAAAGATAGGGAACCTCGGAGTTCATTTTCCCAATATTCTCTTTTTACAGGTGAGGAAAGTAAACTCACCCAATATCATTCAAAAAGTGAGTGACAACTGGCATTACAAGCCAAATATTTTCTGATTCTTTGCCAACTAATCATTTCACATTTGTGCACATATGTGCACAAATTCAGTCTTGAATATGCCTGAGGGGTGGTGGAGATGATCTAGAATTAGTAGGTTTGGGATATGGAACAGGGACCTGATATGGAGTTAGAGATTCTGGAGTAAAGAGCAAAGAGACGGTAACTGCAGTCTTGGGGGGTAGAGTAGATAAGATGTGATGCCCTGGGAAGGATGCATAGAAGGAGATGAGGAGGAGGCTGAGGACGAAATCTTGAGAAATGCTAACATTTATAATAGAGGAAGAGGAGGGAGTGAAGGAGAGGAAATAGTATCTTTCTGCTAGCATCTTTTATTCTGTTTCAGGAACTTACATTGTTGAAAGGCATCACCTTTCGAGATGTGCTTAAAGAGATGTGCTTTTCCCTTTTCACTTTTTTGTAAATCCATTAGCAGGAAATTACATCCATAAGCAAGCAACAGAATTTTCCAGTAGGAACAGATCCTACATCAAACCCTATTAAATAACACATCCTATCAAGTGGAATATGTGAAGGGTATCCATGGTCAAAAGTAATGGTGTAGTAAGGGTGGAGCCCAATTACCTTCATCTGAGAAGGGAGTAGTTAACAGTGTTTGCCACTGTTATCATTATCGTCATCATCATCAACATAGCAACTATTTACATTTACTCTTCATGATTATCTCAAAATGCAGCCATTATTAAGTTATTCTATTTCATAGATGACAAAAGCCCAGTATATGGAAAGTAGAACCTGCTCAGGTTCACATAGGCAGTAGAAGAACTTACATTTGAACACATTTAATAATTCAACAAATATTATTAAAAAGAATTGAAGGACTTCCCTGGTGGTCCTGTGGCTAAGACTCTTGAGCTCCCAATGCAGGAGGCCTGGGTTCGATCAGGGAATTGGTCAGGGAACTAGATTCCGCATGCCACAACTAAGACCTGGCACAGCCGAATAAATAAATATTTAAATAAAGAAAAGAGTTGAGCACCTCCTATGATGGACCACACTCTAGAAAAGTGTTCTCTGAAGTCAGATACATGAGTCTCAATGGATGGGCAAAGCAATCAGATGTGGGAAGAACAGATTGGAACTCCAATTACACTTATTTCTTTCATCCTTTTTTAATTGCATGCTTATGTTTATTTTAGAATATAATTTAAATCTATTAGTAAACATTTACATACACATAATTGTACACGAATAAATATGTACACTTAGGTAGAGGTGTGTGATCAAGAGGTTTGTAGATGACCAGGTGTACAGACAGTGATAAACAAAATCTCACTAGCCCTGACCTCATATAAATTACATGTAACGCTATCTGTCTCCCGAACCCATGTTCCCGAGTCTATTTTATACCACCTTGAGGTACACAAATCCTTTGTACTGTTTGGACCGAAGCACAGACCATGGATTTAATTTAAAATATAGTTTTGTGAACAATTTATTTTCCAGACATCTCTCCTCAGAGGCTATTTCTCATTGTCAGAAAAATATCAGGGGTATCTGTGTTTGAATCAGCACCTTCCATTACTCATTTTTAGCAATGATGATTTTTTATAGTTGAAACATGAAAAGAATTTTAAAATTTGAAATACGTACCCAGATGACTGACCACATTACAGGTTAGCTTCATTTTCCCACATTCCCTAAGCACAACTTTGCTTTAATATGTTGAATCCATCCATTGTCTCAGACATTCATCAAACATTTGAGAGCATTCTGCATTCTAAGCACTGTTCTAGGCACTAAGGAATTCAACTTGTATGTTAGCATATCTCCAGTTTTGTCTTTTCCAAAAGTTAAATGCTAGGTAAAGCTTTACTTATCTAGGTATTATTTTTTCCCTTTCTCTGAGTCACGTGGCCACCACCAACAACAACAAAAAAGAAGGCCCTGTCAGGGGCACAAGTTTTAATTGTCAGATATGAACAGAGCAAATACACAGGAATTAATTTTACTGATAGACATGAAGTCACAGGTGCAGAAGTGGTTTCCCTTTTGATCGCTATGAGCTACGCTTTGAATTTTTAGAGTGCAAAGATCAGGATGTGTCTCAATTACCAAGCATCTGCCCTGCCAGTATGATAGAGTTTCAAGAGAGCCCAATTCAACTAAGAATCAACAATGCCAAACTATAAGACTCCTGGAACCTGCGAGATGATGCAATGAAGCCTATAACCATCCTGACCTTTCTAGTTGTGTGGCCAAATCTGAGCAATGTTTGAGTCTAAGACTTAACTCGAAAGCAAATTTTTCTTTCATAAAATGTCTCAAGTTGAGCTGAGAGCCACTCTCAGTGGTACAATAGGGTGACAGGACTGAGACGGCTGACTGACTGACTGGACTAGACAATGAATAAGAATACTTCAGCCTATCAAGTAGCAGTATTCTTGTTAACTTAATCAAAATTGATCAGACACTAGACTTCTAACTGTGCTCTTTTGTTTGACTAAAGCTGATAAATGTTTTCTGGACTGGTTGTGTCTTGCTGCCCTCTCAGTAGCTAACAGATTATTCCTCCCTCTTGTTATCACCACCATTACCATCACCACCAATAAAATCATGCAGCCAACACATAAATGGATTCAGATTCCGAGACTCACAACTGCAATAATGCCAAAGTCTTTGATCGTGGTAGTAACAACTGGCTCCCGCTTAAAAATCCATTTTATCAGCATTTACTATGTACATGTTACTTACACACAGGAGTAGCTCGAAATTTGGATAGAAATTACCTTCTTGTGTTTCTTCTAATGAAGGAGCATGCCAAACAGATCTACATGTTCATGGTCTATTTAAAACTAGAGAGAGAATTTCCAGTAAAATGGATGTGGTATAATTCAGCATATGTGGATAAGAGGCACTAAAACGGAGGCTCTCTGAGGACACGAACATTGGTTTGGTTCCCTGTGTGTACTCTGCTTTATATAATAGCTGGCACATGGTAAGCAGTCAATAAATATTGTTTTGAATGAATGAATGGATACAAGACTGTCCACTAGATTAATCTGACTCCCTCTCCTCTGCCTTTTATCAGTTAAAATGCTCATTTCCAGAAAATTAACTCCTTGGTTCCCACCACACACACACATTACTTCACCAACTTAACTGCCCTGACACTACTGTCCTTAAAAAGGCCTGCTTGCACAGTTGGCCCCTTGGCTGGTGTCTGGAACTAGGCTGGCAAACAGTTCCCTAAAATGATATGAAACTTGCAGGAAATGATAAACGTGACTTGGTGCATTTAAACAATTCTGTACAAACAAGGTGGTTCATGCTGAATACCTATCCATTTTCCTTCTGGGTATCTGGAATTTTGGCATGTATCAGGCAGACAGATGGTGCCTATGTGACTAGCACTCAGGAGAAACCCTGGGTCCTGGGTCTCTCTAATGAGCTTCCTGGATAGACAACCTTTCACATGTGTTGTCATGCTTCTTGCTGGGGAAACAAGCATGTCCTCTTGGAAAGGACCCTTGGAGACTTGCGCCTGGTTTCCTACAGATTTCTTCCCATGTACCTTATCCTCAAGCTGGCTTTGCTATACATCCTTTTGCTGTAATAAATCACAAACAGGAGCAAGACTGTGTGCTAAACCCTGTGAGTCCTTCTAGTGAATCACTGAGCTTGGGAGTACTCTGGGTAACTCCTGACACACCTTCTACTATGTACTCATCACATTTCATGAAATAAATAAAATAGCCTCAGATCCACCTGAGACTGTCAGCTCCATGGGGAAGTAACCTTGCTGGTTTCATTTACCACAGCATCGTCAGCACCTAGCACAGTGCCTGGCACACTGACTGTGAATATTTAAAATAATGGGTTGGCCAAAAGCTTTGTTCTGGGTTTTCAGGAAGATGTTACGAAAAACCTGAATGAACTTTTTGTCCAACCTAATATGGCAGAAAGTGAAGAACTAAAGAGCCTCCTGATGAAAGTGAAAGAGGAGAGTGAAAAAGCTGGCCTAAAACTCAGCATTCAAAAACAAAGACCATGGCACCTGGTTCCATCACTTCATGGCAAATAGATGGGGAAAGAATGGAAACAGTGATAGACTTACTTTTCTTGGGCTCCAAAATCACTGCAGATTGTGACTGCAACCATGAAATCAAAAGGCACTTGCTCCTTTGAAGAAAAGCTACGACCAACCTAGACAGCAGATTAAAAAGCAGAGACATTACTCTGCCAACAAAGGTCTGTCTAGTCAAAGCTATGGTTTTTCCACTTGTCACGTATAGATGTGAGAGTTGGACCATAAAGAAAGCTGAGCACTGAAGAACTGATGCTTTTGAACTGTGGTGTTGGAGAAGACTCTTAACAGTCCCTTGGACTGCAAGGAGATCCAACCAGTCAATCCTAAAGGAAATCAGTCCTGAATATTCATTGGAAGGACTGATGCTGAAGCTGCAACTCCAATACTTTGGCCACCTGATGTGAAGAATGACTCCTTGGAAAAGACCTGGTGTTGGGAAAGATTGAAGGCAGGAGGAGAAGGGGATGACAGAGGATGAGATGGTTGGATGCCATCACCGACTTGATGGACATGATCTGAGCAAGCTCCAGAAGTTGGTGATGCACAGGGAAGCCTGGCATGCTGCAGTCCATGGGGGTCTCAAAGAGTTGAACATAACAGAGTGACTGAACTGAACTGAATATTTGTGGAACACATGAGTTAATGAAAGAATACAAATTAGAGAACTATGTATGGAAAATTAAAACCTTAAGACTACATGTACAAACTCATTGTTAAAGGCAGAAAGATGGTTAAACCCAATATTAGTTCTGATTTTTATACCTTAGTGTCCAACAATTTCTTATGGAATATTTATCTAAAATTATAACAGAGCAATTAGAAAATACAATCTAATAGATTCAGGTTTTTTCTCTTGCATTTAGCATAGCACCTGATATATATATATATATATATAAGGCACTCAAATGTAGTTATTTAATAAACAAATTAATGAAGATATATATCAAGTTCAAACTCTATAATGAAATTGCTACTTTAGTTTGCTCTCAGAATAAGAAATCAGTCCGGACTATGAAAATCCATTTGTTAGTGAATTATCACAAATTTGCATTTCTTTTCTGAAAAACTTACCCATACTTCATAGAATCAGTTATTTGTGGACAAGATTTCTAAGCTGGTAGCTCTAACTCATGTATCATAAAGGTCAAGAGAGGGAAAGAGCTTACCTAAAGTCTTCACTGTATGAGGAATATATGGGGGGTTGAACTTATACCCCAGATTCATATGTTGAAGTCCTAATTGCCTCAGCACCTCAAAATGTGACTATTTGGAGATAGAGCCTTTACAGAGACAATTATATTAAAGGAAAGCAGTAGGGGCTTCCCAAGTGGCTCAGTAGCAAAGAATCTACCTACCAATGCAGGAGCTGCAGGAGCTGCGGGTTCGATCCATGGGTGGGGAAGATCCCCTGGAGAAGGGAACGGCAACCCACTCCAGTATTCTTGCCTGGAAAATCCCATGGCCAGAGGAGCCTGGTGGGCTACAGTCCATGGGGTGGCAAAAGAGCCGGACATGACTTAGCAACCAAACAACAGCGATAGTCTGGACAGAAAGGTGTCCACAGAACTGGAGATTTGGACACACAAAGAGAACCAGAGATGTACACACACAGAGGCAAGTCCATGTGCGGACATTTAGAAGGTGGCCATCTGCAAGTCAAGGACAGAGGTCTTTGAAGAAACCATCCCTGCTGATCCCTTGATCTTAGACTCGAGAACTGTGAGAAAATAAATTTTTATGGTTCAAGTCATGCATTCGGTGGTGCTTTGTTATGGCAGCCCTGGCAAATGAATACAAATGTCATCCTTCAGATGACAACCTTTGCTACGCATCCCTGTCAGACCAGAGAAAACAGAAGGCAGCTGGCAGTCAGAGATTCTGGGAGCTCTGGGCAGCTCATCCCTCCCTCCCGCTGCCCAGTCAAATTTCAGGCTGGAGAAGCCAAGCCAGCCTGTGGAAGCTGGAGTAGGGTTTGGGGAGGAGCCTGTTATGGCAGAAAGTCTGATGTAGGCTACTGGGTACTGGTCATTAGCAAGCAGATTCCTGGAGATGGCAGCATTAGCTAATGATTGCTCCTTCAGGGAAGACAGCTGCCTTTTTCCTTTTTCCCTAACAACTGACAGCCAGGGTAAGATAAGGAATGGGTCCAAATCAAGCAAGGACCCTTGCCAGGGCCATATGTTCCTAACTGGGGTGCGGAGCCCTAGCAAAGCTTATAGGATTTCTTCCTCTTGGCTAATTTCCACACCCCGCCCGCCCACCTCCCATCCCAGCACTTTAGTGGAGCACAGTGTCCATGAATGCCAGGCTGCCTGGGGGACAATTAGACCATCGCATCACTCAGTGTGCGCTGCACATTTCCCATTCCAGTCATTCTGCTGATTTGATAGTCCTGCCCATTCCTGCCTCTCCCCACATCCCTCCTCCCCACCGCCTTGAGGCAATGTACCATGCAGATCTCTGGCTGCAAGCTTGTGTTCCCACCGTAGACTCCATCTGGAATGTTCTCCTTCCCTTTGTCTAATGCCAATCCTTTATCTACTTCTAGGCTGAACGAAGGCCCTGTCGTCCATGAAGCCTTCCTTGGACACCATAACCTTTCCCTTTCCCTCAATTACATTAATGCGGTATGATGAGCATCCTATAACAGAGCTGTATGTGAGAAGCTGTGAGATGGGAGCCGGGGGTGAATGAGGGTAGGACAGAGACGGGAGAAATAAACCTCTGTGTATACTGAGCCTGGCACTTACTGGCTTGGCACCTAATCACGTGCTCCCTTAGGAACAAGTGTGACATCATGGTTTGACTGGCAGGTCATGTTACATTTTCTGTATGCTGATCCTGCTACTTCAGGGCTCTCCCTGCCAACACAACCCCACTCCTCACCCCCTCCGCCAGCCTTTGTGCCTCACCTACCCTGTGCCACTGGAGATTCTCCCAAGCTGCTTGCCAACTCTTTTAACTTAGTAGATGCTGAATATACATGTAGAGGTGAATTTCAATCCAGTGTGGCACCTCACTGAGTTTCTGAGAAAATCTAAAAATAACTGTCTTGTGATTGTTTTCAGTCATCATGAAAATGTCAGGCAAGCACGAGGAGGAGCCGGCCGCTCTCTGTGAAGTGCTCTGTGCCTAGAAATGAGTGTGAGTCAAAAGTGAGTTGTCAAAAGAACAGAGGCCGGAGGCCCCCGAAAAGGGCCAAATGGGTGATCCCTGACCTTGAAATGCTCAGACTGCTGAGGAAGACAGGTACTGAGCGCTGCAGGGATGGATGGGCACGGAGATGTGCAAGCCTGAGAAGACAGGAAGGGGGTGGGGAGAGGGTAAAGCAGATTTGAGGACCCGCCCTCTGCCAGGTTCTGGGCGAGGTACTTTACCCAGAAGAGCTCATTCAATGTCTTTGGCAAAGTTGTGAAGTTGGTCCCGTTACCCCACCCATTTCTGACATCATAAAAAGCCAGGTTAATGGACTTGCCCAACACCACGCATCTAAAAAGTAGTCGGGCGAGATTCGAACCAGGTCAGTTAGACTCCAGTGAGCAATACTGCTCTTGTGCTGTCCCCACAAATGCAGCTCCGAACACCGATGCCATTTAAGGCTTCGGCTCTGATTTCTTGGGAGGAATGAGGAAGCTGTGGCTGGTTCCTCCAAGTCCAGGTGGCAGGGCAGAAGCCAAAGCCATGCCTGAATTTCACCATCACAGTGCTTCTTCCTCCCATCAGAGCCTGTGGGGCCTTAGCCAGTTGATCCTCCCAATCAGTGTAGGTACCAAAGAGAAGGGGCCTGTCCTGGGCTCACAAGGCCTCCTCCAAACAAGGATGAGGGTTAGAGTTCGGTCAGACCTTTACAGCACAGTCTTGCCCAGACACAGGGAGGAAACAACAGCCCAGATGCCAGCATCTGGGCCTCTGAATGGATCAGGGAAACAGAGAGAGCTCCTGGGTCCTAGTGCCAGGCACCCAAACTCTCAGCTCTTCTGGCTCTCAGACCCTCCCTTCTCAGTTATCACCAGGGAAAGGTTGAGATGAACAGGCTTTACCCTCCTCTCACACAGGAAATGTAAATCCCTTGGCATATCACATGCTCCCTCCTTAAACTGCAGCTGGCCCTGAAGCATTGTGGTCCTGCAGCTCTTGCAGCAAGTTTTGATTACAAAAACTCTCTGAAATAAAGTCATTTATCCTTGTTAAAGGACACAGCCAAAATCAATATATGCATTCTATCTTCTATAACAGTCATTTCATTTATGCTAAGTAAATAATAGATCCACAATCAATGATTTGGCTATATACTAATGGAAAATAATGAAAGACGCTCATGTGAATAAATTGAGGCCCCCCTCTTCCTTTTGAATCATCTTGGGATGGTCTGCACCTACTTCACTTTAATACAACTGTGCTGGCAGGCCAGCAGGAACAGCAGGCAGGTCTCCTGGCTGCACATTAACTCTTGAAGGCCAACCCATAGCCAAGAGCAAATGTAGCCCTTTCGTAATGAGAGGGTAGAAAGGTTTACTGCATGCAGCCTGCACTCAGTTTTCATTGCAGGTTGGTCAAAGTCATTGCTGGCTTTCGATTCATAGGTAAAGAAGCAAATGTCTGCTTAACCATAGACACCCAGACCAATGACTGGGGATGACATCATGAAACTGACGAACCCACTTTTGCTTCAGGATCTCAACATGCCTAAGTTTTGGCAATAGATTGGGAACCCTGCAAACATCAATTGAATATTGGTGCCCTGACAGCTCCTTAAGGCTTATTTCAAACTGGTCATCTTCCCTGTAAAATGCGATTTATGGCAACTGGCTGAGAGGGAGCTATTAATAGTAAGCAAAGCAGGGCATGGCTCCCGCAGACACCTCAAGTATGCTGTTCTCATCACCTGGTTTTCTGGATTAGCGAACAAAGGGAGAATGAAGTTCACATATGGGCTGAGGAAAAAGAAAGCATGTAGAGCAGTTACAATGGCCTAGCTCACTGATATCAAGCCCGAGGTCACCAGGGGAACAGGATGACCTTTAACCCTGCTCTCTGCAACCCTGCTGGCCTCACTCTGGGGCCTGATCCTGGCCTCCTCATTGTCTTCTCTGTCCTACTTCTTGAGTGTGATGTGTATAAGAGGAAAGGGTACAACCTCCAGAATCTGAGACCTGGACTGACTCCACCAGTTAGGGGTGACGTGACTTGGAGCAATTATGTCACCTCTCCAAACTTCAGTTCTTCCTCTGTAAACTGGAGCTCTACAAGGTTATCAGGAGGCTAAGGGAAGATGATTCTAATAAAGCAGCTGAAATCTAATAGGACTTCAATAAATGGCAATTGTTCTGGCTAATTCTGAAGGTTAGGATCCTGTACTCACCTTCTTCTCTACTCATAACAATGATCAGCACAGTTACTTCATGAATAAACCTGGCCTTTGATAAGTCCTTGCTGTGTGCTAGGAACTGGGCTAGGTACTCTGCGTGCCTTGCTGGGGCATGTGAAGGTGGGTGGAGAGAAGTGGGGAGATGATGGTTATAATTAAAGGAATGGTCTGGTCCCTGAAACTCTGCCTACCTCGGCAACCATTATTAATCTTAGAGATGCTTGTGTCCGAGATCATAAACAATGCACGTTTAATCCAGATCAAAGTTACTGACATCATAGTTCTCCTCACACATCTGCCCTCCTTCAGCAATTCCTGTGTCCATCTTGGGCTGAACAAGCAGCAAGGCACTGCTCTGTGGTTTGAACAGCTGTGTGCATGTGCATGTGTGTGTACACTCGTGCCAAAAGAGAAAGGCAAGGACTAGAAAACCCTTTGCAAGTGTCTGACAGTGGTTTCTTTACATTAACCATCCCATTCCAGTGCTGATTCTTGCAAAGAGGGAGCAGGCAGCCATCTCAAGCCTACCCTGGTGTTAGCTTGGTGTGTCAAGGTTGCAGCCCCCTTAGAGAACCGAGATTCCAGAACATTCCCCCAGCCCCCAATGTGAGTGGGGGAGGGTCTTGGGAAGTGTGGCCAACAGAAAAGAAGAAATTAACAGACAACTCATTGCAGATGAGAAGACTGAGGGCTACCATGCCACCCCACCACATCCTGGTCTCCAGTTCAATTACTGTCAAGGCCTCCAGTGGGACTTCAGCACTGAGGTCACTAAGTCAACAGCAAGGCTGGATTAGAACCCATATCTAAACTATGTGAACTCCAGCCCTCTCACACTCCACCGTAAAATGTGCCTAGAAAGCTACAAGGAAAGGAAAACCTGGGGCGATGGAACAAGGACAGGTCAACATGAAAGCTCAGCTTTCTTTCAGCTTCTAAGAACACACGTCTGGACATACATTGCACTATCAGACTGTGGGTCAAAATCCTGAACATGCAGATTTATGTTCCTCTCTGGCTCTGATCTCAGCAGAATGACCATGTTAAGTGTGCCAGAAAGAACCCCAGAGGGTTCATTTAAGTCCACTCGAAGGGCCCTTGCTCATGGTTTTTATGGCCCTTGAGGTTTAATATTCTCTGCCATGCCACCTGGTCCTCCCTCACCTGCCAGTCAGTTCTTATTAATGATGACTTACACCTGTGACAAAGGTCACAGACATGATTCTTTACTCTCATTATCAAAGTCGGTCATAACTTTTGAATGAAATAGGACTGCTCCCCTAGAGCTGTGAGCACTTCACCACTCCTGGAACAGCTTTGGAGATGTTCAAGGCCGAAAGCTAGGCAGCAGGCTAGTCAGGAGGCATGCCGCCCTCTACACTGTTAAAGCTGGTGGTAAGTCGGGTTCTCAGAAATGAATAGTGTGATGTCTGCCTCACGGGACTTGAGAGCAGCAGTGGATCGTTCCACTGTCCAGCACGATGTTTGTGATAAAGCTGCCCCACCATCAGTGCTAACCAAGGTGGCACCAAGTTTCCTCCAATTTATCAAATCCAGACGGTATTTTTCAACTCTTAAGTTCAAAAGATCTGTTTGCCAACACCTGACATTAAGAACCACACTTGGTTCTTGGATATTCCTCCACTCTTGGCTTTCCTGACACCACATTATCCAGTTTATCTTTCCAGCTTCTCCATCTCCTCTCCTGTCTCCTTAATGGCTCCATTTTCTACTTCAAAGTCCTCATTGTTGGTGGGACTCAAGATTCTGTGAACATTACCCTTCTCCTTCCTTCTTTTCTCTTTAGATCAGTGCTGTCCAATGGAACTTTCTGCAGTGATGGAGATATTCTCTATCTTTGCTGTCCAATATGGTAGCCACAAGTTAGATATGGCCATTGAGCAATTAAGCGTGGCAAGTGGGATTGAAGAACTGAATTTTCAACTTCATTTAATTACAGATAACTTAAACTTAACTAGCCACATGTGCCTACGTGCCTATCTTTTTGGATAGCCCAGCTCTAGACACTCGTGTGGCAGTCTCATTTGGTCACAGGTCTACAGGTAACACTTGCATGTTTATGACTTTTCCATGTCCTTTGACTTGATAACCAAGTGTATGTGGAAGAGTTTCATCAATGTTACTTACAGTAAAATATCTACTTACAAGCCCAGCACATACAACAAATACTTGTGAAATGAGAGTCTGAACAAAGGATAAAATAAATAAATAAATAAATAAGCGTCATGGGAGTGGGTGTGTTAGTTACTCAGTTGTGTCTGACTATTTACAACCCTATGGACTGTAGCCCACCAGGCTCCTCTGTCCATGGGATTTTCCAGGTAAAAATACTGGAGTTGGTTGCCATTTCCTCCTCCCGGGGATCTACCTCACCCAGGGATCAAACCCAGGTCTCCTGCATTGCAGGCAGATGTTTTACCATCTGGGCCACCAGGGAAGCCCAAACAGAGGATAGTGAATTACTTTACTGCTGCTGCTGTTGCTGCTAAGTCGCTTCAGTCGTGTCTGACTCTGTGCGACCCCATAGACGGCAGCCCACCAGGCTCCGCCGTCCCTGGGATTCTCCGGGCAAGAATACTGGAGTGGGTTGCCGTTTCCTTCTCCAGTGCATTAAAGGGAAAAGTGAAAGTGAAGTCGCTCAGTTGTGTCCGACTCTTAGTGACCCCATGGACTATAGCCTACCAGGCTCCTCTGTCCATGGGATTTTCCAGGCAAGAGTACTGGAGTGGGGTGCCATTGCCTTCTCTGGAGTTACTTTGACTTTCATCCATTCTTGTGAGAATGAGGATTTTTTTTTTAATTTATTTATTTATCTATTTTTTTACAATATTGTAGGATTTTGGAATTCAGGTGAAGAGCAAATGACTTAGCTGGCTGATGAAAGCCAGAACCTACATTCTTCTCCAAATATATCCCATTCCTTCACCACCTGCAGGACAGGAAGAGCTCAGATTCTGTCCTCTGAGGAGGCAGTGTGGGGATTGGGTTAAGATCTTGGTAATATCTGCAGTCACACTGTCTGGGTATGAATCTTGACTCTACCTCTTATTAGACGTGAATGTGGGCAAGGTACTTAACCTCTCAGTGCCTGTTTCTTCATTGTAAAATGGGGATGATAATCATAGCACTTACTTCCTGGACTAATTGTGAGGATTAGTGAAATACTATGGCCACCTGATGCGAAGGACTGACTCATTGGAAAAGACCCTAATACTGGGAAAGATTGAAGGTGGGAGGAGAAGGGGACGACAGAGGATGAGATGGTTGGATGGTATCACCAACACAATGGACATGAGTTTGAGTAGGCTCCGGGAGTTGGTGATGGACAGAGAGGCCTGGCATGCTGCGGTCCATGGGGTTGCAAAGAGTCAGACACGACTGAGCAACTGAACTGAACTGAAGTGATGCATAAAACTGTACCTAATGCAATTGTCTGGCATAGAATAGTGGTAATAATGATAACTAATATGGACCTGTATCATAAGCTAACTGAGTTCCCTAATCTGGCTTAAACATGCCCTCCATAAGAAAGTCCAGGAACTCTGGATCCCAGGTCCAAAATGAGGGCCACTTAATGAGGTCCCCCAAATCAATACACCTTTAGTAGCAGAACTGGCTACTAGGCCTCATCCTGTACACTCAGCTCTGGAGTACTCTCAGACCCTGGGTTTCTAAGCCTTGTACGGATACTCACAAGTTAATAGAATTGTTTTCATAGCCAACTACAGAGTCCTGGAAGATATTCTGGATTTATAGAGAAATATTTCCCAAAATGACTGAGTTTTTAATTCTATCTCATCAAAACTAGAAACAATGGAATCCCTGCTTGGCTTAAAGACAGCCTGGGAAAATATGTACCTGTATATATAATATAAAATATAGATGTATATATATTATATTGCATATATATTTTAGGGTTTCTCTTGTGGCCCAGATGGTAAAGAACCCACCTGCAATGTAGGAGACCTAGGTTTGATCCCTGGGTTGGGAAGATCCCCTGGAGAAGGGCATGGCAACCCACTCCAGTATTCTTGCCTGGAGAATCCCCATGGACAGAGGAGCCTGGTGGGCTACAGTCCATTGGGTTGCAAACAGTCAGACATGACTGAGCGATTAAGTACACACATATATTTTATATAATGTATATACATTAACATATGTATATATACATAATGTACATATGGATATATACATATACATAAACCTATTTTTTCCCAAACTTGCTTTGAGTCAAGCAGAGGGCTCCACTTTCTCTAGTTATAGTCAGTCTACCTAGCTATATAAATATACATTACACATATCATATATGCAGTATATATTATATCTTGTTCATACATATACTTACACATATCTTACAAGTCTGAAGGGCTTCCCCTATTCGACATTGTCCTTAATACCTAGACCTCTAGCTGGGAACCTGTGTATCTTTGCTGCTTTGGGGACAGATACATGGCTCACTCCATGAGTATCTGCAATCCTTCCATGTCACATCCACTACATTTGCTTGTGCACAAAAGCATGGCTGTTGTATCTGTAAAGATGGTGTCTCCTGTACAGCAAGAATGATAATTGGATGTTAAGACCTTAAAGTCAACACTGATTTGGGAACTGAATGTTCTGGTAACAGTTAGTTAGCATCCTTAATTATAGTATTATCCTCGACCCTAAATCATGAACCTTAACATGAGGAGCGACTTTGGAGGACACTGAAGAGTTGGCATTCTTCCCTGGATGGACCACCCCCTCCCTGCTGTGAATTCACTAGCTGTCAAACAAGGCCTTGCATGCTTTGCCCACATGGTAAGTTGCAGTTCTGAGCTCCATCCAGTGCTAAGAATACATCCTCAACCATGGGATAACATGTCACACTAGCATTCATGTACTGGGCAGAGAAAAAACAGCTGGAGAAGTGGCTGAATTGGGGAAGCACAAGCATAGTAAGTGCTCACACTGCCAGCTGGCGACTCTTTAGAAAGAAGCAAGTGGTTACCAGTCAGCTACCTTGCTTCCCACGTCATGCCCAAGGCACAGAGGAAAGGAAGACACCATCACTTCTTTGGATCCAGTTGTCCCAAATGAGCCCCTTTCCCCCTGCTTGAGTAGCATTTGCTGTGTTTGTAGCTTGTACCATGAGCTAAGAAACCCCTTCCTCTGCCCAGGAAGCCTCAGATACAGGCCCCACCCAGACAGCCCAGCAGCACAGGAACCAGCTATGATTAGAAAGCATGTCAACCCTGAACCGGGGTCACTGGAATCGTGGCAGCTTTTCCAGATAAAAGCAGGTGTAATTAACCCGCTAGTGAAATAAAATCAAATTCTGTTGTTCCACCTGAAATAAAATTCAAGTATAGGGCAAACCTCTACACCTTGCTGAGGGAAACACCCAACTTTTACAAAGTGGTACAACAGTTCCTAGGTGGGTGCCCTTAGGCCTGCTGCTGGTCCTCTTATTGCTGAAGTTGGCCACAAAGGTCACACACAGCCCACTGTCATATGTTTTGGCCCAACCACAAGCTAAGACTGTTTTTTCCATTTTTATATTGTTGAAAAAAATCAAAAGAAGAATAATGCTGCATAATACATGAAAATTATGTGACACAAACTTTAAGGTCCTTAAGCAAAGTTTTCTTGGAACATGGCCATGGCCATCCACATTGTCTGTGGCTTCATTCTAACTATAGTGGAAAAGTTGAATCACTGGAGCAGAGGCTGCAAAGCCTAAAATATCTACTGCCTAGCCCTTTATGGAAAAAGTTTTTCAACCTCTTTCTTAGTGTTCCAATAATCTCTTTTATAAAATGCTATTAACTGTACCTTTATCTTAAGACTTTTGTAGGGATCAAATTAGATGATGGGTTTAAATGCACCTTCTTGGGAATTCAAAAGGCAATACAGAGACTGGAAGGAAATCTGGGGCCTATGAGAGATGGCTGTTTCTCTTCTTTTCCATCAGTTACATCACAATAATGGCAAGGATCTACTCAATACAATAAATATGTACTAAGCCTCTGAATGGCAGAAAAAAAAAGTAGTTACAAATGCAAGAGGTAGTGGGGACCTTCCTTTGGATATTAGTTCCACCACTTGCTTAATATGCAAACTGGAGAAGTCCTGGGACCTTGCTGAGCCTCCTTCCTTATCAGCAAAATGAACTAATAATATATCATCCCATTTAGTGTACACAACAGTCCAGTGTGAGAAGTAACTATGTCTTACGTGCCTGCCTATGTGCTCACTCACTCAGTCATGTCTGACTCTGTGACTTCATGGACTGCAGCCCAACAGGTTCCTCTGTCCATGGGATTTTCCAGGCAAGAATACTGGAGCAGGCTGCCATTTCCTTCTCCAGGGGATTTTCCTGACCCAGGAATCAAAGCCGTGTCTTCTGCATTGGCAGGCAGATTCCTTATCACTGAACCACCTGGAAAGCCCCAATTATGTAATAGGGAAGAACAAGTCTGACTCCATATTGGATCTATTTCTTTGATTTGAATCTTTGTACCCTATTGCTTTTGCTACAAGTTAATCACTAAAGGGATGTTGCCTGTAGCTTAAAGGAGCCATAATGGCCAATCTCTCAGGACCTTGACTCCTATGCCTGGAACATTAAGCTAAAATACCTTTATTCAGCTCACAGGAAACATTCTGAATAGGCCTATGAATGGCTGCAGGAAAGAAGAAATTAAAATATCTCTTCTGGAGTCTGGCGGGAACTAGGAAATATTTTGGTGAGAACTAGGAAATATTTGCAACAACTTAGCGACTTTTTTACTTTAACTTCTCACCTCCCCTTCTTTGTACAATAAGTAAACTAGCATCCAAACCAAGGCAAGATGGTTCTTTAGGACACTAGTCCACCATCTTCTCAGCCTGCTGGCTTTCCTAATAAAGCCACCACTCCTTGCCCCAACAGTTTGTCTCTCAATTGACTGGCCAAGCTTTATGAGTTTGGACTCCAAAACAATTAGCTAGGCCAAAGTGCTTTTTAAATGCAAAAGTAAAAGTGCCTCACATGCCAGTGTGATGATTATTATATGTACTATCTCTCCTCTGTTCACTTGCTTAGTCACCCTTTCAAAACTGTCAGATCTATTAAGCATGGATTCCCCTTACAGAAACTAATTACATGTGCTGCCTTTGTCCAGGTGGGATTATATGATCCTGTCCTCTAGTATACATTCCACCAGCTTATTTGACATGGAAAATCAGACTCCCTAGTCTCAGTGGTACCATCTCAGGTACCCTGATCCCATGCCCAATTGTCATATGGCAGAAAGAACCCAACAGACAAAACAAGGAGTAGAATGTGAGTTAGAGATGGCTTGAAGGTGATTGCAGAAAAAAAAACATAGCTGCATGAAAATAGACAAATGCTATGCTATCATGGTTAAGAGAGCTGGTTCAGGAGTTAGATGGGCTTGGATTTGAATTCCCACTCTGCCTCTAGCATCTGTGAGACCTGGAACAAGTTATAATCTCTTTGAGCCTACTAAAAACCCTTTCAAGTCTCCCCATTGCCCCAGAGATAGCATCACCTTTCCCAAGATGGCTATCAAGACCCTGCATGATCTGGCTTACATGCAACTCTTCTCTCTCTCTCTACTCTTAAGCCTTCATGGACCTGTTTCAGATCCTTGAATGCTCCATGTTCTTTCCTACCAAAGGGACTCTGCATGTGCTATTTCCCCAGGTGGGAATGAAATGCCCTCCCCCACTCTGCTCTTGCCTCCTTCACCTATCTTTCATCTGTCTTGTCCTTTTAGGTGCTTGAGGACATCTGCTGGGTTTTGGTAGGTGTTCTATGAGAACTGTTCCATTCGTTGATGTATTTTTGATGTATTTGTGGGAGGAAGTGAGATCCATGACCAACGACTCTGCCATCTTGATTCTCCTCTTATTCATTCTTCAGACCTTAGTTTGAATGTCATTTCTCCAGGAAGCTCTTCCTAACCCTACCCCTGTATCCACACAACTGGTTTATGGAATACCACCCCCTCAACAGCATCCTGTGCCTCTATGGACTAGCATTTGACACCAGTACATACATTTTTAAAAGTGTAAAGTGGGTATTAATTGTTAAATGTCTGTCTCATCCATGAGAACAGGATCTGGTCATCATTTTGTCTAGTACCTAGATTTTTTGCCCACTACATAGTGGGTGATGAAGAATAAACACTTATTGGATAAATGAATGAATGACTCTGGTATGTGCTTTATTTTAGAGGATATCAACTTCATCATCTCACAGAGTGAAAAGTTCCTGAAGGCTAACATCTGCAAGGACTTGGATAGCAGGTCCAAGTAGCAGGTCCTTTCAGAGTTGCAGTTCCAACCTCCCTGCTGATATAATTTCAGGGCAAACCTCTTTTTTTCTGTTGCTAGCCAGAATGCTATTCAAAGCCAAATAATGCAGGCCATGTTAAAGGAATTTAAATAGCTTTCTGACATTGCATGTGATTTATAATGTCTGCAAAGGCAGAGCTGAGATGGCTGATGTTTCCTTACACTGCAACAAATTAAGGTGTCTATTTTCCCAGCAGGTGTGTGAATACTGTAAATCCAATTAATGCTAATGGCGGCACGTTCCTGCAAAGTGAATGAGGGAGGTTGTTTCTGTTATAATTTCTCACAACTTCCCACTGCCTCCGTGAGAAGGCAGCTTCCTTTTCTACTTCTTGAAATGACAGTAAAATCTCACTCCTGTTTTCCATGTCTTTTACCAAGACAGATATAAGTGCCCTATAAACCCACTTTGAGCAGAGTACACAGAATGTGGTGTTTGGGCATTCAACTATGCTTCTCAAACTTTCGTGTGGGTACAAATCTCCAGGGTATCTCAGTAAAATGCAAATTCTCACACAGAAAGCCAGGGATCCTTTCAGGCTGTGGGTTCACGAACCAGCCTTTGAGAAGTGAAGTCCTAACGGATACTTTCATCTTTCTTCAGTATCATCGGTAGTAAATGATGTGATCAATGATCATTCTGATGCCCTGAAAATTCCTTCTGAACCATCCCCCAAAGAGCAGAAATCCAAGGCATCAACTTAAAATTTGGGAGTCACAGTCAAGAATTCCCCAAGAAAGCAACTCTTTGGAAAGCTAAGAGGTGTTTCAAGCTTGGAGTAGGAAGGCTACAAGCAGAAGTTGTAGTCAAAACAGACACAGACATCCTGGTCCAGTTATTTACAAGTTGTATGACCTTGGCCAGGACATTTAACCTTACTGACCAACAGTTTCCTCATTTGTGAAAAGGGATAATAATTGCCAAGGGAATTTGGAGAATTAGAAACTTGAGATATAGTGCAGAGCCTGGCAGTGACTGTATTAGAACAGCCAAGGGACATCTTGGTCCCATAAAACCTAGTTGCATTTAAGACCCACACTAGCTGACCAACTAAGCTTCCTCATTGGCAGCCTCCTCTGTGGAAATACCTGCCAGAGAAGGGGCCTATGGTGGGACTGTAAAGCCACAGAGGTTTGGGACTTGGTCCTTAGCCCTTTAAATTCACAACTGCCATCAGCCCCATGAGGAATACTGTCACTGAAACCTGGCATCAGCCACCGCCCCTCTCCACCACCATGGCCACCCTTTCAGGCCTGGCTATTTAGGTATCTAAGGGCTTCCCTGGTGGCTCAGTGGTAAAGAATCTGCCTGCCAATGCAGGAGATGCAGCTTTGATCCCTGCGTCAGGAAGGTCCCTCGGAGAAGGGAACGGCAACCCACTCCAGTATTCTTGCCTGGGAAATCCCATGGACAAAGGAGCCTGGCTGGCTACAGTCCATGGGGTTGCAAAGAGTTGGACACAACTGAGCATGCATGCACATTTAGCTATCTATCATTTTATCTTCAGACACCATCAAACACTTCTTTACCTAGAAACCTTCTTCTCTCTATGGAATTTGGAAAGTTTTGTAGTTTTTAGGCATGCATTACCTGAAGTATATAAAATAAAATAAAAGGTCCACATTTCGTGTCTGACATTTAGTTTCTTTTAATGTCGATGCTGTTCATTAACAGGATAGAGGTTTCCCTTAGAAGTTAGGGACCAGAGTGGTGCTTCTTGGAGAGCTGGTAATGCTTTCATCTAGGTGGTCATTACTTAAGTGTGCTCAGTGTATAGACCTTAATCATTAATTATATGTGCAATCTTCTGTATACGCATTATACTTTACTACAAATTGTTGAAACATGCCATTCATACCAACTCATCTACAAGACTAGGCAATGTTGGGAATAAGTGCCTTTATGTTCAGAAAGCAAGAGTAGGTAGGATAGTTTAAAAAAAAAAATCTTGCAAGTGGCCAGTCTCCGTGCCAACAGCCTAGGAGGTGACATCTTATTAATTCTCCCCGTCCTCCCACTTCCTTTTATTTTGGTCTATGTGAAAAAAGGCATGAAGCAGATTCGTGGAAGCTTTGAACTCCTGTAGGAAGTGTAGGAAGGATTGCTCAGTTTGGGGTCCGGCATGGTGGTGCCCTGACTTGCTTGGTTTGGTTCTGTCCCAGGTGGTGTCTAATCGTGTGACACCGCGGGAGCCAACATCCTGCGTCAGCTGACAGTTATGATTCAGCAAGGAGCACAGCTCAGCTGACTGTTCTTGTCCAATAACACTGTCACCAAGCTTCTCTGTCACACAGAGCAATGAGACATACTCAAGCCATGGCTACTTGGCACGCAGTCATAAACAGATCCTATTTCATGGTAGTTATCGAGGTTGGGATTTTCAAGATAATCTTCTTCTCCTGTGTCTTTGTGGACACAGGAGTTGCATTCAACTCCTCTTTGGTTATACACTGAAAGGAACCATATAGAGTAGCTCTGACAGCAGTGTGGTGGGGCAGTTAAGCATGTGGGCTTTAGTGTAAGAGAGACTCAGGTTCAAGTCCTTGCTCTGCCACTTACTAGCTGTGTGACCTGGCACAAGTTACCAAACCTCTCTGTGCCTCAGTTTTATTTGAAATGGATCAAGTTGTTATGAAGCAAAAATGACATAATGTTTGTAACACGTGCTTAGACCAGTGCCTGACACAGATTTAAACAGTAAGTAATCATTATTGTAGCAGCATCATGCCTGTGACTGCCATGGAAAATCAATGAGACAAAATGTAGAAAATGTGTGATGCAAAGTTAGTGCTTGACAAATGCTAACTGATCATCTCGAGACAACTGTTTCAGAGATGAGCATTGCTGTGGGAACATTTGGTCCATAAGGAAGCTGGGTATTATCCTGATTAGTTGGAGTATAATCTGACTTGTAAATAAAGGAAAGGAAAAAGTGAGTATGAGTTATTGTCCCTGAAAAGGTCAAAACCCCCTGGGACTAGGGTCAGCACTCTTTGCACCTAGTCACCCATGCTGCCCACCTGCAATCAACCATCCAGTTACTGAGAAAGTTGAACATCATTGTCCCTAAATGTAATCCCTGAAATCTCATACTGGATTTTTCTCACTCTATATTCATTCATGTAGATATTCATTTGCAGGTCTTCTTTAGAACATCATTTTGTCAAACGTACTCCAAAAAACAACAGACTCTGAAAACATAATATTCAGTGAAAAAAACGTTATGTGGTCAAAGGGGGCAACTCTACATACTAAACCTGTCTTTTGACATCTGTAACGTACATTGGCCTACTAACGGTTCTGACAAGTCCTGCCAATCACTTGTTGGTTCATTCCTTTAATAAAACATGTATTGAGTGCTTAGTATTTGCCAGTCGCTATTCCAGGCACTGAGAGGAATAGAACAAAGAACCAAACAACCCTCCAGGGCACAGTTTAATCCAGTGTTTCCCAAATCCATTCTCCGTAGAGAACATGATTTGGCACATCCTAATTCCCCACTCTCACTACAGCTGAAATGAGTATCCAAAGCCTGACATTCGATCTCACACCTCTGCGTCTGCTTTACCCTCCTCTGCCCAGAATGCCTTTTCTCTTTCCTCAACCCGTGTCTGCCTCACTAACTCTGTTCTTCCATGTGGATGCTGCTCCAGCCACAACTTCTCTGAGAAGGGCCGCTTAGCTCATGCCACCAGGCTGAAAGAGTCCGCCCTCCTCGGCACACTCAGCATGCACAGATCATCATGATCTCTTGACTTCTTAGTCCTCCACCAGACGCTGCTGTCCTAGAAGGAAGGGACCATGTACCATCCATCTCTGTATTCCCAGAACTTAACTTGGGTTTGGCTCTCAGTAGGGACTGTGCAAACAAATGTTGTGTCTGTGCGAGTCTGGGCCACCTGTCTAGTGTTATGCAAATGATCTTCCAAAGGCACCTGTTCTTAGGAGGCTCAACTTGGGAGGGCATGGTTTGGCAAGTGCAAGGCACATATGTATGTCTGCGTGGGGTGGTGCCCTTTCCTCCAGGGGCAAGGCTTGGGAAGCAGAATAAAGGGTGGACTTCAGCCGATTGGCTTGGACTTGGCACCTTTTCACCAGCAACCTTGGAATGGAAGAATGGGGTTCTGGGCTGGGATAGGGGATCTTGGAGGGACCATTAGGCTGATTACCCTGCACAGCCTTTTCAGACCTGAAACACTATATAAGTAAACCAAGTAAAATAAGTCAACTACAGAGACCTTTTACACAAGCATGAATATACTTAGCATGCTTCCTTTCTTTTGCCTAAATAATTATATAAGTTGGTTGTACTCAGCTGATGGCTTATTAACCAAATCGAACATTTGCTGCTTATTTGATTCTAAGGAAGTGGAACTCAGTCTGGAGGATTCCCACTGCAATGAAACAAGTTAAAATTGGCCTTACTGCTGCATTTCATTTATATAACTTGGAAATGATAAACAACACTGAGAATTGCCAGATAAAATATAGGATGCCCAGTGAAATTTGAATTTCAGATAACAGTAAATTTGTTTTTTGTATAAGTATGACCCATGTAATGTTTCAGATATACTTAAAGATTTGTCGTTGTTCATCTGAAATTCAAATTTCCCTTGGCATCTTTTATTTTTATTAGCAACCGCACATGTGATGCCTCTGTATGAACAGCTATGGGATAGTCAAATTGTTCTATGACTACACCTTCAAAAAAAAAAGTGCAGGGCATTGGAGGAAGTAATTAGTGGATAAGCTTGGGAACAATCTCATTCTTTCCTGACATTCATGGTGGAGAAGACAGGGAGAACAGAGACTGTCATGATTCTAGAAGAGAAAGAAGTTTATCTCTCTGAAAGAAAGTGAGCAAACTCAGTTTGACAGGGTTTAGAACATCAAGGTTCAGTTCAGTTCAGTCGCTCAGTCGTGTCCAACTCTTTGCAACCCCAGGGACTGCAGCCCGCCAGGTCTCCCTGTCCATCACCAACTCCCGGAGCTTACTCAAACTCACGTCCATTGAGTTGGTGATGCCATCCAACCACCTCATCCTCTGTCTTTCCCTTCTCCTCTTGCCTTCGATTTTGACTCTTTTCAAATGAGTCAGCTCTTCACATCAGGTGGCCTAGCAACATCGAGGTTGGGTTGCTAAAATCTGTGGAGGCTGTGGTAACATATCCATTTAAAGTCAAAAGTGGAGAGAGCCTTCATTTTTGCTGTTGATTGGTTAGGTTTTGTCTCTGTGCTTTCAGAGAATACATAAATTGATGATTTTTTAAAAGGGAAGTTTATCAAATGTTACAACAAGGAAAATAAAAGTACCTATGTCTCAGGGATTTAGAAGAACTAAACCTAACACATTTTAAGCACCTAACCAGAGTAGAAGTTCCAAAAATTGGAGCTGCTAACATTACTATCGGAGAAGGCAATGGCAATCCACTCCAGTACTCTTGCCTGGAAAATCCCACGGATGCAGGAGCCTGATAGGCTGCAGTCCATGGGGTCGCTAGGAGTCGGACACGACTGAAGCGACTTAGCAGCAGCAGCAACAGCAACATTACTGTCATGTCTATTGTTTGGCATTATTTCTAAATCTAGAGCAATCTTCTATAGGCTTCCCTTCTTCCAAACTGTAACAGGATGGTCTAGAACAAAGGATTAACTTTTAGGGGAAGAGCAAGCATAGGGAACTTGAAAACTTATATCTCACCATCAGTGCTCAATTTGTACTCTCAAATTATAGCACCCCTGGCTCAGATGGTAAAGACTTCACTTGCAGTGCAGGAGACATGGGTTCAATCCTTGGGTCAGGAAGACCCTTCGAGAAGGGCATGGCAACCCACTCCAGTATTCTTGCCTAGAGAATTCCATGGACAGAGGAGCCTGGCGGGCTACAGTCCATGGGTTAGCAAAGAGTCGGAATGACTTAGCAACCTACACTTTCACTTTCACGAAGAGCAAAGATTTTATCCTCACAGAATTTTGATGCTGTTTATTTTTAGTTATTATTTATTCTCTGTGTCAGTCCATTAACTCCGTGCCTTTTCCAGCCATGCTTAACATTGGCATTTGAGCAGACTTTGCTGGTTTCGTGAGTGAGCTGCAAAGATCGAAAGATGGCCAGAGGTTAGGTCTCATTTTGTCCTCAAAGGCATGTTCTAATAGCTGGATCACAAATGAGAATCTCCAATTCTATCAGAAATTGATCCACTATGATTTTGGCCACTTTTCCTTTTACCTCTGTGACCTATTTAACAGCTTTGGAAACTTTTAAAATCCATGAAGTACTCTAACTACAATTAGATCTTGTGTTAGGTCAGTGTTACCACACATACTATTTGTCCCTAACAGGAATCTACACAAAATGTCATTCATTGAGTCTTGCTGGCAAAGCTAGTTATAAACATATATATAGTGGGCTCAAACCACAGCAGCATAGAAGACTATTTCTGCACTGAGCTAACTGCTGTATCATTGTAAGTTCAAGGTGATGGCTGGTCTATATTTAGCTAAAAAAAAAAAAAAGGCCTCACTAAAAAACGAAAAGAGATGATCAGTTGATACTCAGTAAAAGCAAATGATAGTAGTCTCATAAAATTTAAAGAGGAATCAGGGTTCCAGGAAGCAAGTTACTACAAATAGAACCATGAAACTAGTTAGTCCATCCTTATGGCCTGTGCTACCCACAGTCTGTACAGTGCCTGGGAATTAGTCCCAATGCACAATGCTGTTCCTTCCAGTGAGGTCACATGAGGGCCTTCCAGAGAAATCCTGCTCTCATTGGGCCCCTACAGGACAGTGGAGTAAGGCTGGACTTGTTAATGGTATAAGCAGACGGGTTCCCCAAGTTTCAGAGACCAAGTAGGTGGCAATGGAGGGGGGATCAAACATGCCATTGTTCCCACTTGCATATTTTATGAAATATTAAATGCCAATAACAACTGCCCAGTAACCCAACAACTTTGAAATACTGAACAATCAAATGATGAAAAATATCCGCTTTTCATAAAGTCAAGCTACTGTGTGCTGACAAGGCATTACAAGCAAAGTAAAATTTGGATTGTTCATATTAAGGAACAGTTAATGTTTATAATCTTACCTCTTGGCTGTCAATACTTTTGCTATGTTCAGTTCAGCTCAGTCACTCAGTTGTGTCCGACTCTTTGCAATCCCATGGACTGCAGCACGCCAGGCTTCCCTGTCCATCACCAACTCCCAAAGCTTACTCAAACTCATGTCCATCGAGTCGGTGATGCCACCCAACCGTCTCATCCTCTGTCATCCCCTTCGTCTCCTGCCTTCAATCTTTCCCAGCGTCAGGGTGTTTTCCAAGGAGTCAGTTCTTTGCATCAGGTGGTCAAAGTATTGGAGTTTCAGCTTCAGCATCAGTTCTTCCAGTGAATATTCAGAAATGATTTCCTTTAAGATGGACTGGTTGGATCTCCTTGCAGTCCAAGGGACTCTCAAGAGTCTTCTCCAACACCACAATTCAAAAGCATCAATTCTTCAGTGCTCAGCTTTCTTTATGGTCCAATTTTCACATCTGTATATGACTACTGGAAAAACCACAGCCTTGACTAGACGGACCTTTGTTGGCAAAATAATGTCTCTGCTTTTTAATATTCTGTCTAGGTTGGTCATAGCTTTTTTTTCAAGGAGCAAGCGTCTTTTAATTTCATGGCTGCAGTCACCATCTGCAGTGATTTTGGAGCCCAAGAAAAGAAAGTCTGACACTGTTTCCATTGTTTCCCCATCTATTTGCCATGAAGTGATGGGACCAGATGCCATGATCTTAGTTTTTTGTATGTTGAGTTTTAAGCTAGTGCTTTCACTCTCCTCTTTCACTTTCATCAAGAGGCTCTTTAGTTCCTCTTTGCTTTCTGCCATAAGGGTGGTGTCATCTGCACATCTGAGGCTGTTGATATTTTTCCTGGCAATCTTGATTTCAGCTTGTACTTCATTCAGCCCAGCATTTCACATGATGTAGTCTGCATATAAGTTAAATAAGCAGGGTGACAATATACAGCCTTGACATATTCCTTTCCCAATTTGGAACCAGTCCTTTGTTTCATGTCCAGTTCTAATTGTTGCTTCCTGACCTGCATACAGATTTCTCAAGAGGCAGGT
Source organism: Giraffa tippelskirchi (assembly GCF_054371585.1). Taxonomy (NCBI): domain Eukaryota; kingdom Metazoa; phylum Chordata; class Mammalia; order Artiodactyla; family Giraffidae; genus Giraffa; species Giraffa tippelskirchi. The sequence continues at coordinate 15,200,618 of NC_137289.1, read as the reverse complement.
CAGGTGGTCTGGTATTCCCATCTCTTTAAGAATTTTCCACAGTTTGTTGTGATCCACACAGTCAAAGGCTTTGGCATAGTCAATGAAGTAGATGTTTTTTCTGGAACTCTTTTGCTTTTTCTATGATCCAACAGATGTTGGCAATTTGATCTCTGGTTCCTCTGCCTTTTCTAAACCCAGCTTGAACATCTGGAAGTTCTTGGTTCATGTATTGTTGGAGCCTAGCTTAGAGAATTTTCAGCATTACTTTGCTAGCATGTGAGATGAGTGCATGAGTGCAATTGTGCAGAAGTTTGAACATTCTTTGGCTTTGCCTTTCTTTGGGATTGGAATGAAAACTGACCTTTTCCAGTCCTGTGGCCACTGCTGAGTTTTCCAAATTTGCTAGCATATTGAGTGCAGCACTTTCACAGCATCATCTTTTAGGATTCGAATAACTCATCTGGAATTCCATCACCTCCACTAGCATTGCTCGTAGTGATGCTTCCTAAGGCCCACTTGAGTTCGAATTCCAGGATGTCTGGCTCTAGGTGAGTGATCACACCATTGTAGTTATCTGGGTAATTAAGGTTCATTTTTGTGTAGTTCTTCTGAACTTTTGCTATGGCCTCCAAATTAATTTAGGATTAAGCAATTTAATAGAAAATATTTCATGGAGGGGTGATTTAACTTGAGAACACAGACCATTCAGCATCCATACAAAGACCACACAACACATTTAAGGTACTATATGCCAGCAGTGGGACACACCCTGGCCTTTATTCTGTTAACATTCTGTCCAGACTTTTCAGTTGATTTTGTTAAAGCCAACGCAGAAGGGGTTTTTACCTTTACAAGTGTGCACATGAATAGATTCGAATATCTAGGCCTTGGCTTACTCTTCCACCAGCCTCCATGTACCATACAGCCCAGTGACACCAGTGCTACTGTCCTTTGTCCTTTCATCGTCCTCTTCCTTTGCTCTAGCTTTTGCCTCAGGCCCTGACTTGAAGTAGATGATGATCTAGTAGAAAGGAGGAAATAATGGTTTCTACTTATTGTTTGCAGGAACTAAGAAAAGTAGGACCTCAATATATATAACTTATTTTTAAATTTAAAAACTGAAAGAACTAATTGTGAAGTTTAGGTCACCTTACAAACTACACCTCAAGTATTTCCTCTGTAGCAATAGAGACGATGATGTGGAGAGCTAAAACTTACACGGCACTTACTAAAACCTAGGCTAAGTGTTTTGTATATATTACTCATTTAATCCTGACTTCATTCATATAAGGGAAGCACTGTATTCTCCCAATTTATAGATGAGGAAACTGAGGTATTAAGAAGTTTAGGACCTTGCCTAATGTCATTCAATTGGTAAGTAGGATTCAAAACTAGGATTAAAAAAAAAAAACACAAAAAACTAGGATTCAAACTCAGACAGGTTGGAGCCAGAGTCTGTGTTCTTATCCACCACACCAAATTGTTAGGTGTTCCTAGAGCTCTCGTAGCACCTGCACAGATTTTGGCTTACCCTAACACTGTTATGTATGGATGTGAGAGTTGGACCGTAAAGAAGGCTGAGCACCAAAGAACTGATGCTTTCGAACCGTGGTGCTGGAGAAAAGAGACTCTTGAGAGTCCCTTGGACTGCAAGGAGATCAAACCAGTCCGTCCTAAAGGAAATAAGTCCCGAATATTCATTGGAAGGACTGATGCTGAAGCTGAAGCTCCAATACTTTGGCTGCCTAATCCAAAGAGCTGACTCATTAGAAAAGACCCTGATGCTGGGAAAGATTGAAGGCAGGAGAAGGGGATGACAGAGGATGAGATGATTGGATGGCATCACTGCCTCATTAGACATGAGTTTGAGCAAGCTCCGGGAGATGGTAAAGGACAGTGAAGTGTGGCATGCTGCAGCCCATGGGGTCACAGAGTCGGACATAACTGAGTGACTGAACAACAACAACAGCAACAACAATGCTGTTGGCCCTTAACAGAAATGACTAGAATAAGAGGCATGTAATCTAAGTGTCCATTTCCCCCACTGAATGGTGAAATGCTTGAAGTCAAGATCCATGTCTCACCTGTTTCTGCATGCTCCAGGGCCTTGCACAGTATCTAGGCCTATTATATGTCCAAAGGGCTTCCCTGGTGGCTCAGCTGGTAAAGAATCCACCTGTAATGCGGGAGACCTGGGTTTGATCCCTGGGTTGGGAGGATCCCTTGGAGAAGGGAACAGCTACCCACTCCAGTATTCTGGCCTGGAGAATGCTGTAGACAGAGGAGCCTGGTGTGCTACAGTCCATAGGGTTGCAAAGAGTTAGAAACAACTGAAGTGACTTAGCATGCACGCATGCAACAAGGTCTCCAACACCGTTTTTAAAGGTCTCCAAGCCTTAACAATGGACAGGACATCAGATGTTTTATCAAGGTGATGTCCAGCTTAACTTTCCAAAGCAAATTTCCATTTCGTCCCTATCCCCTTCTCTCATTTATTTATTCAGGAAATAATTTTCAAGCATTTCTTTCAGGCTGGTTCTTGAGGACATAAAACACACTCAGCTCCCATCAGTGGCTTTTTGCAGCTAAGTGGTAATAACAGCTCACGCCACAAGATGGCACTCCTAATTCTTCTTTGTATTCCCTTTCTACTGTGATGAAAGACCTTATAATTTTTCCACTGTTGCAAAACAAATAGAACCACCATGAGGGTTGTTTTTTCTTTTTGTCACTATTAATGTAGCTGACCGCTCCTATGAACATATTTCAGACACTTCAAAACAATAGTTTTCTCAGGGACTTTACATGTCACTTTGGGAGAGGGTGTATGTTGTAACACGGAGGCCATGCTCTGATATGAAGAGGTTGGAACCTTCTCTTACTGCTGACTATGACGCTGAGAGCACTAAGGTTTAAGGAAAAGAAGGGCAGAAAATTGCAGAGAGCACTGCAGGCAAACAGCTCTGCAGCAGAATGTGCAGGGAGGTTGGGGTGGGGGTGGGGAGCTCAGTTGGCACCAGGCACTCACCTAAAGCTTCCCAGGAAAGCAGATGCTCCAACTGCATCTTGAAGTTCCTCATACTCAGTTGCTAAATCCCCACTATTCCTACCTACTTTGGTTCCAGATGCTTATGGCCTGGACCCTCTCTACCAAAGGCACAGGACTGAGCTGAGTTTGGCAAATTTTGATAAATGATTTTTACTTCAAGGAAAGAGCCTAAGGCTGAAAAGAACACGTTTGAAAACGATAGTAATATTTATTCAATGTTGAATACCGAGCAACTTGATAAGCAAAGGGCTTAGCAAATTTATTTCATTTAATGCAAGAATCCTATGAGAAAGTTTTATGTACCAAAGATTTATGTAACACCTGATTCTAAGCACTTCACAAATATTAATTCATTTCAGTGTATCATCATAACATCCCTATGAGAATATACGCTATTGTTTTTTCCCTCCCATGGGAAACTGAGGCATATAAGGATTATGTGATTTGCCAAAAGTCAAGCAGGTAAGAAGCACAGCTGGAGTTTGTAGCCAAACTCCAGTGTCTGGGCTCTTATGCTGTCTCTCTGTTTCACAGAAAAAATTTTATGTCCATCAGATAAGAATGCCCTCAAATTTCTGCTATGAAACCAATAAGTTTACCTGATCTGCACCTCCTCTATTTGCCTAACATATTTGCCAAAATGTCCAGGACACAATTAACAATCACCTGTCATGCTAAGAACCAGGAAAATCACAACCTGAATGTTTAAAAATGTAATCAACTAATCTCAACAGATGACTTTCATGTTGGAATTATCTGACAAAGATTTTAAAGCAGCCATCATAAAAATGCTTAAACAGCAATTAGAAATTCTCTTGAAACAAAAAAATATAGAATCTCAGAAAAGGAATAGAAATTACTAAAAAGAACAAAATGGATATTATGAAAATGAAAAATACAATAATATAAATTTAAAAATCACTAGATATAACGGATAGTGCAGTGATGACCAGAGGACAAAATCAGCGAAATTGAGACTGGGTCAACTGAATTCACACAATATGAACAGCAATTAAACAAACTAAAAAAAAAAACATGAACAGAACCTCAGAGATCTGTGAAACAACAAAAGATCCAACATTCACATCATGGACCTCCAAGAAGAAGAGAAAGAAAACTGAACTGAAAAAAAAAAATCACATAGAAAATAAGAGCTAAAAACATCTGAAGTTTGGTGAAAGATGTAGATTCAACAAGCTGAGCAAACTCTAAATAGTATAAACCCAAAGAAATGCATGCCAAGACACGTTGTAATTAAACTTCTGATGAATAAAGACAAAAAAATTCTTGAAAGCAACCATACAAAAACAACACATTACCCAGAGAGAATACCAATTCAAATGCCAGCAGATTTCTCATCTGAAACCACGAAGAACAGGAGGAAATGGCATAACCTTTCAAGTACTGAAAGAAAATTCTTTTCTCCGAGAAAGGCCATGTGAAGAGAATGAAAACACAAGCTATAGTCTGGGAAAAAGTTATTTGCAAACCACATTCCTGATCGAAAGTATCTAGATTACCTAGAATATATAGAACTGTCAAACCACAACAGTAAAAATTTAAAAAATCCAATTAAAAAAAATCAACGAAAGTATGAACAGATATTTCACTAAAGTGGATATATAGATGGCCAACAAGCACATTAAAAACCATTCAAAATAATTGGCTATCAGGGAAACACAAGTTAATGCACTATAAGATACCACTGTGCACTTAGCAGTGTGGCTAAAGCAAAAAATAATAACAGAAAATTCTGCTGGTGATGCCAAAAAATTGGATCACTTATCTATTGCAGGTAAGAATGTAAACTGATACAGCTACTCTGAAAAATGGTTTGAAAGTCCCTTAAAAAATTAAACATACAATTACCTATCATATGACCTAGTAATTGTACTCCTGAGTATTTATCCCAGAGAAATGAAGACCTATCTTTACACAAAAACCTGTACACATATGTTTACAGCAGCTTTACAAGTAAGTTCCAAAAAGCAGTAACAGCTCAGATGTTCTTTAATTGGTGAATGGTTAAGCTAAGTGTGGTGTGTCTATATCATGGAACTCAAGAATAAAAAGGAATAAACTACTGATACTCACAATACTTGGATGAATCTCTAGCGAATTATGCTGAATGAGAAAAGCCAATTACAAAAGTTTACATACTGGGTGATTCCGTGTATATAGCCTTCAAGAAATGACAAAATTATAGGAATGGAAAACAGATTAGTGGTTGCAAGCAGATGGGGGATGGGTGGTGAGAGGGATATAGGAAAATAGTGGATGTAGTTATAAGAGAGCAACATGAGGGATCCCTGTGGTGTTGGAACCACGTGTAGTCCTATGAGTGTTGATGCACATACAACTGCACAAGTGATAAAATTGTATAGAATTTAGTATGTATACACTCACGCAAGTGCAGGTGGTGCTAGGGGAAATCTAGGGAGGATTGGCATCTTATATCAGTGTCAATGTCCAGGGTGGGATATTGTACTGTCTTATTGCAGGATATTACCACTACCATAGGGCTTCCATGGTGGCTTAGATGGTAAAGAGTCTGCCTGCAGTGTGGGAGACCTGGGTTCGATCCCTGGGCCTGGAAGCTCCCCTAGAGAAGGGAATGGCAACCCACTCCAGTATCCTTGCCTGGAAAATTCCATGGACAGAGGATCCTGGCAGGCTACAGTCCATGGGGTCTCCAAGAGTCGGATATGACTTAGCAACTTCACTTTCTTTCTTTCACCATTGGGGGAAACAAGGCAGGTCCCTTAAAAAATCTGTTTATTTCTTGCGACTGCATATCAATTTACAATTATATCAATAGTAATTTCCATTAAAAAAAATGTAAACATGCTGCTCAATCACTTAAGGCTCCATATTCCTCCCTAGGAACCACCATTTTTTTTTAGTTTCCCTTCACAATCAGTTCTCAGTCCACCACAATGGATCCTATCATTCCATTGAAATGGCTCTTGTCATTCTAGCCCTATCTCACTTGATGTCTCACCCTACTGACTGCTCCTTCCTTCTGGAATCATTCTTTCCATTTCCTACATCAGGGATCACTCCTTGCTGCTGCTGCTGCTAAGTCGCTTCAGTCGTGTCCGACTCTGTGCGACCCCACAGACGGCAGCCCACCATGCTCCCCCGTCCCTGGGATTCTCCAGGCAAGAACACTGGAGTGGGTTGCCGTTTCCTTCTCCAGTGCATGAGAGTGAAAAGTGAAAGTGAAGTCGCTCAGTCGTGTCCGACTCTTAGCGACCCCATGGACTGCAGCCTACCAGGCTCCCCCGTCCATGGGATTTTCCAGGCAAGAGTACTGCAGTGGGGTGCCATTAATCTCCTCTTTGGGATCCTCTTTCTCTATCTGCCTATTCTCTTCCTACCAGATCACTTGCCGTACTGTCTCATTCAGTAATTAACTTCATCAAGACCCGCAAGGTACTGCAAGGTACTACCCAACTTCTCACATTTAATCATCAATCCTATTTCTTCAATTCACTCTATCCAGACCTTCGACTTGACAATCCAGCATTGTATTCGCTCTCTTAGAAACAAACTCGCCTCACTAATTTCTCTTTCTCTGTCACATCTGCCTTGCAAAGTCCCAGTTTCAGTGAGCTCTCCTCTCTACCTACTGCATCCCTGTATTTTAGCAGCTGAACACTGAAAAATCACAGCCGTGTTGGCAGGTTTCATTTTAAAATCAAGGTCATAAATTTCAAATGAGCCCTCTATGTTGCCTGAACATCCCACCTCTTACTTTAATGTTCACATTTCTATTATCCACAACAACTATTTCACAGCTTTCTCTCCCTCTTCAAAGCTACAAACAAATCCAACATCTAACCTTTCACTCACAAATGAGATTTTTGCCTCACTCACTTGACAAAGCAGGTGCCCTGTAGGGAAATGTCCCTGCTTCTCTCTGTGGGTAACTACTCCACTTGTGTTCAGTGTCCATCCCATCCCCTCCATCCTTCGCAGGGGTCCCCTTCCTCTTATTATTCCTTTTCTTTCTCATACCTCAAATTTCTCCCTGTCTCTCTGATAATCTCCATCAGCAAACAGGCATGCCCTAGCTACTACCCTTTTTTTTTAAGTCCTTTTACCTCACATCTGCATTCCACCTGCCACCTCATTTCTGATCCACTTCACAACCACATCTCTTGTATAAATGGTCTATAGTCACCATTTTCACTTTTCACCTCTCATTTTTTCCTCAACTCACTCTAATCTAGTTTCTGTCTCCACCACCCATGCTACAGAAACTTTTGATAACATTTGTTTTTGCAAAAGATATTAATGACCTTCATGTCATCAAAGTCAGTGGTCTCTTCTCTGCTCTTAATTTACTTGACTTTCAGTAAGACTTGACACATCTGACTATTCCATCCATTTTAAAATCTGTTCTTCCCTGGGCTTCGAGAACACTGCACTCTCCTGGTTCTATTTCTATCTCACTGGCATCTCCTCAATCTGTTTTGTAGCTTCCTTTTCTTCTCACCCTAAGTGACCTCATTCAGGCCTATAGCTTTAAATACTGTCTATGTGCTAATGACTCCCAAGCTTACATTTCCACTAATATCCAATTGCCTACCTGACATCACCATTTGGGTGTCCAAGAGGTACCTCAAAATCAACATGGTCAGATGCAAACTCATGATTCTTCTTGCAAAAGTCCACTCTCCTAACTCTCCCAGTTGCTCACATAAAAAAGTCTGAGATTGATTCCATTCCTTTTCTCACTACATGTTCAAATCATCCAAAAATCCTTCATACTCTACCACCAAAAATGTATCCTGAATCTGTCTACTTCCATCCATCACTAATATTACCATCCTGATCTGATCCAGCATTCCCATTTGGCCTAAAGCAATTGCTTCTGATGTATTTTACTTACCTTTTATAACTCCCTGCCATCCATTCTCCAGTCACACCACAGTAATCTTTTAAAAAAAAAATAAATCAAGTTTCAAAAATGGTCCCCTTACCTTCTATGATGCCCAAGGGGATTTTTCTTTGATATTTACTGTGGGAATATGATTGAGCTCTTTGAGGTAAATCTTGCATTTTACAGAGTGGCCCCTCTGATGAGATCCTCCCGGATTTTATAATGCTCAGACTTGTCTGCACTGAGTCTCCAGCAATTCATCAACCAGCACTGGATCTCACAGCAGATTCTAATCATCAGTTTCTGCACTGTAATAAACTTAAAATCCTTGAAAAAGAGAAAGTGGCAAAGATGACAGAGTAGAAGAACTCTAAGTTTACCTCCTCTCACAAACACACCAAAAGAACAACAATCTGAAGAATACCCATTGTTGAAAGTCTGAAATCTACAAGAAAAGACATAAAGAAGGAACCAAACCACATTGAGGAAGGTGGGGGGGGCAGAGTTGCAATAGAATCAAATCCCATATCCATTGGGTGGGTGACCCACAACCTGGAGAATAATTATATCACAGAGGTTCTCCCATAGGAGAGTGAGTTCAGAGCCCCACATGAGCACCCCCCCCCCAGCCTGGGGGTCAGGCACCATGAAGAGGAGCCACCAGAGCATTTGGCTTTGAAGACCAGTGGGGCTTTACTGCAGGAGTTCAACAGAATTGGGAGAAACAGATACTTTACTCTTAAAGAGCACACACAAAATTTCACGTGCACCAGGACTAAGGCAAAAGTGGCAATTCATAGGTGCCTGAACCAGATCTACTTACTGGTCTTGGAGGGTATCCTAGGGAGACAGGGCCGGGGGAGGGGCCTGTGGCTCACCCTGGAGACATACACGCTGGGGGCAGACATCCCTGGGATTATTCATCAGCATGAACTCTCCTAGAGGCTGGCATCTTGCACTGAGACCTGGCCTAAACCAACAGCCTATAGGATCCACTGCTGGGATATCTCAGGCAAAACAGCTAACTGGTTGGTGAACACATACCCGCCCGTCAACAGACAGGTTGCCTAAAGACTTCCTGAGCCCACACCTGTCTCTAGACACGCCCCCTAAACATGGCCTTACTCACCAGAGGGTCAAGAAGCAGCTCCAACCACCAGTGGACAGGAACCGGCTCCTTCCACCAGGAATCCTGCACAAGCCTCTAGACCAGTCTCACCCACCAGGCAGCAGACACCAGGAGCAAGAAAACTATTGTCCTGCAGCCTGCAGACTAAATCTGCAAATGCAGGCCAGACACCACCATGGGAACCAGATGACCCCTGGCCCTTGGCTGATGAGAGGGCAGCACACAGAGTTTGCTCAGACTCATGTCCATCGCATCGGTGACGCCATCTACCATCTCATGCTCTGTCACCTTCTTCCCTATTTGCCTTACATCTTTCCCAGCATCAGGGTCTTTTCCAATGAGTCAGCTCTGCACATCACGTGGCCAAAGTATCGGAGCTTCAGCTTCAGCATCAGTCCTTCCAATGAATATTCAGGGTTGATTTCCTTTAGGATGGACTGGTTTGATCTCCTTGCAGTCCAAGGGACTCTCAAGAGTCTTCTCCAGCACCACAGTTTGAAAGCATCAGCTCATAAAGATGTTCAAATAATTTGGCATGAGAATGGATGCAAAGAGCAAGAAATTAGTACTTTTTAACAAAGAATTAGAAAATACAAAGAACAACCAAAGGAATGAAAGAATACAGTAACTGAAATGAAAAATACATAAGAAGGAATCATCAGTAGACTAAGTGAGACAGTGAGCTGGAAGAAAGAGTAGTAGAAATCACTATCACTGAACAGAAAGAGGAAAAAAGAAAATAAATGAATTTCCAAACTATATAAACAGCTCACACAACTTAATAACGACAACAACAAAAATCAACCCAGTCAAAAAATGGGCAGAAGACCTAAATATACATTTCTCCAAAGAAGACATATAGATGGCCAATAGGCACATGAAAAGATGCTCAATATCACTAAGTATTAGAGAGATGCAAATCAAAACTACACCTCACACTGGTCAGAATGGCCATCATTAAAAAGTTGACAATAAATTCTGGAGTTGGTGTGGAGAAATGGAAACCCTCCTACACTGTTGGTGGGAATGTAAACTGATGCAACCACTATGGAAAATAGTATGTGGGTTTCTTAAAAAACAATAGAGAAATACCATATGAACTAGCAATCTCACTTCTGGGTATATATCTGGAGAAAATTCCAATTCAAAAAGATACATGCACCCCAGTGTTCATAGCTGTATTATTTATAATAGTGAATACACGGAAGCAAATTAAGTGTTAATAAAGAAGATGTGGTGTGTATCTATCTATCTATCTAAATATAAAGGGATATTACTCAGCCATAAAATAGAATGAAATAATGTAATTTGAAACAACATGGATGGACCTAGAGCCTAGAGATCATCATACTAAGTGAAGTAAGTCAGAAAGAGAAAGACAAATATCGTACCACTTATATGTGAAATCTAAAAATATATATATCAGTAAACATTTTTACAGAACAGAAATAGACTCACAGACATAGAAAACAAAGTTATGGTTTCCAAAGTGGATAGTGGGACAGGGAGGGATGAGGAGCTTGGAATGGACATATACACACTACTATATATAAAATAGATAACCAACAAGGACCTACTGTATAGCACAAGGAATTATATTCAATATCTTGTAATAATTTATTAATATAATGGAAAAGAATCTAAAAAAGAATATATATATATATGTATAAACTTGCTGTTCATCAGAACTAACACAACACTGTAAATTAACTATACTTCAATTTCAAAACATGGTTAAAAATAAAATCATTCATTTCCCTACTTCAAATCAACCAGGAACTACCTGAGAGATTTAGAATAAAATCTAAACTCCTTTTCCTACCTACTTTCCCAAGCAGTCCTGTGTGAAAAGTCATGGAGGGATTTTAGCCTCCACTTTTCAGAAAAAAAATTGAGGGAGAGGGCAAGGGAACCAACATATAAACACCCACTCCATATCTGCATATGGAGAATTACATATACATATACATATGCAAGGAGAAGGCAATGGCACCCCACTCCAGTACTCTTGCCTGGAAAATCCCATGGACGGAGGAGCCTGGTAGGCTGCAGTCCATGGGGTCGCAAAGAGTCGGACACGACTGAGCGGCTTCACTTTCACTTTTCCCGTTCATGCACTGGAGAAAGAAATGGCAACCCACTCCAGTATTCTTGCCTGGAGAATCCCAGGGATGGCGGAGCCTGGTGGGCTGCCGTCTATGGGGTTGCACAGAGTCAGACACGACTGAAGTGACTTAGCAGCAGCATACATAGGCAATTACAAATGCATATACAAATGCAATTACATATACATATACATACGCAATTACAAATGCAATTACAAATGCATATACATATGCAATTACTCCATATCTCCATATTGGAGAAGACTGTTTTATTTGCAGGAAATTAAAAGCCTTTGGCAGTTCTTTACCAAGCATGGGTCAATTAGTCTGGCATCTCCAGGGTCTTCCCAGGGGGACTGATTTCCATATTTCTCTAATCTGAAGACCCTGTTTCAAGTGGGCTGGTTTCAGTGGGCCAGAGAAGGTGTTACAGTGAGCCAGAAAACTTCCTGCATCCAAGAGTTTGTTGTAATTCCACCATCTATCTTTTTACCTCATCCACTACTGTCTTTCCCACCACCCGGTGAAAAATCATGCATTACGGTGGTCAGAGGGCAGCACCGACTGAAAGAAATATAATGAAAACCTTGGCCTTCTGGTCCAGCTAGATCTGCCACTAACCAGCTGTGTGACTCTGGGCATGCCACATACCCTCTTGGAGCCTCAATGTACCTGCAATGGTCCATGTTAACACAAAGATTCCACAATCAACTGCTAGCTTTCAAGCTGCAATTCTACTAGCACCAGATCAAAGAGAGAAAATGTAATAGGTATATAAGAAATAATAAAAAATCATTGAGACTTTCCTCTTTTTCCTTGGAAAAAGTTCATGGTTTATTTATCTTTCTTTTGTGAGACAGGGCTTCCGTTGTGGCTCAACTGGTAAAGAATCTGCCTGCAATGCAGGAGACCCGGGTTCAATCCCTGGGTAGGGAAGATCCCTGGAGAAGGGAAAGGCTACCCACTCCAGTATTCTGGCCTGGAGAATTCCATGGACTATACAGTCCATGGGGTTGCAAAGAGTCGGACATGACTGAGTGACTTTCACTTTCACTTTCTTTTGTGAGACAGAGAAATCTTAAGCTCCTGAACCAAACTGCCAATATCTACCCACTTACTAGCTTCCAATTTGCAACAGTTTGAAACTAATTTCTTTAAAGTGGTGGGTCGTGCTTGACTTTTCAAAGCAGAAGATTTTTCCTCATTATTTGTACTGTGAAAATGTTTTAAAAGAAATTAAATGAGGAACGATTAATTGATATTTGAATAAGTTCTTAATCAGCCAGATGGGAGCTCCAGGGATGTGTGGTCTCTAGTGGCCCAGATTTTGCTGCTCAGAGAAAGTACTCTGTGCAAACCTGAACTGCCCTCCCAGTGCCTAAGTAAGGCTTCACAGGTTTTCTGCCTCCACACCCCCATTCCTCTCCTGTCTCCTGTCCATTCTCTGTTCCTGGTGAATCTATGCTGAAACACTTCCTGGATAGGTTCAGACCCAAAGAGCTAGCCCTTTTCCAATTCACCCAACTTAATGCTTTTTTTGTTTGCTTGTTTTCACATCTCTATGCCTTTGTCCTTTGCCTCTGATATCCAGGCTTAGTTCTCATTCCATCCTCTCAAGTGTAGCTGGTATGGCTTCTCCTCTGGGGCCATAAGTCTTCCCCAGCCCTCTGCTCTGACCCTTCCGAAAACGAGCAGCAGTATCACAATAACTTTTTAATTCCCCATTGAGGCTGAGTCCTCCTTATCTCTGTATTGCGTAAGGCTGGTGAATTTGCAAAGTACAGTTGACCCATGAACAACATGAGTGTGAATGGCGCAGGCCCACTTACACATGAATTTTTCTTTTCACTAAACACATAGTACAGCACATGCTACACGATTGGTTGAACCTGCAGATGCAGAACCATGGATACAGCCAGCCAAGTGTCAACTACTGGGCAGCATTTCGACTCTAGCAGGGTCAGCATCCCTAAGCCCCGAGTTGTTCAAGGGTCATCAGCACTTATTCACTTTTCTATTGAATAAACAAAGCACAAGAATGGATCCCCAAAGCCTGGATTTGCACATGCAGGAAAGTTGTACTTCCTAGACTCTACGGCTAGAATGATGTCAAGGCTTCCCTTCTGTTGGTCACTGTTCATTGGCTGGTCTCTACAGGGATGTCATTTGCCTCTACCATAGATTGTGGTAATGCATTTGAACTGATGGTGAAAGACTTAGCAGATGTTTTCTACTTAACTGCAATCAAAGGAGGCAGGAACCAGGCTAATGTGGACTGTTGTCCTGGAAGGCTCCCTCGGTGGTCTGAATTGTATTATCTTGATGTCAGCAGCAACGCTTTAACTTCTGTACAAAGCAGATATTTATGAACAGTCAAGCTGGTTTTGTCACTCTAATGACCCTAATTGGAATTCGCCAGTAAAACAAGAAAAAATTTCCGTGAGCATTCGGCTTGAAAAGTGAAATGCAATTAAAAAGGGTTCATTTGTTAGTTGTCTACATTTCTCAACTTATCCCCAGGACATATTTAAAATCTATGAATTTTGACAGGAAAGACATTAGCTTTGATCTGTGGTCTTGATATCAAAATGTTCACCACAGTTAAAATGTTGGCTCATTAAAACTTAATTCACCCTCAGCTCCTCCATTCCTTTCTAAACTCTTGAAATTTATGCAATTTCACCTAAGAGTGACGATGACTTAAGGAATATCCCATGGAATTAATTTTCAGGGGCATAACCTAGACAGTGTATTACAAAGCAGAGTCATTACTTTGCCAACAAAGGTCCATCTAGTCAAAGCTATGGTTTTTCCAGTAGTCATGTATGGATGTGAGAACTGGACTATAAAGAAAGCTGAGCGCCAAAGAATTGATGCTTTTGAACTGTGGTGTTGGAGAAGACTCTTGCGAGGCCCTTGGACTGCAAGGAGATCCAACCAGTCCATCCTAAAGGAAATCAGTCCTGAATATTCATTGGAAGGACTGATGCTGAAGCTGAAACTTCAATACTTTGGCCACCTGATGCAAAGAACTGACTCATTTGAAAAGACCCTGATGCTGGGAAAGGTTGAGGGCAGGAGAAGAAGGGGACAACAGAGGATGAGATGCTTGGATGGCATCACCAACTCAGTGGACATGAGTTTGAGCAAGCTCTGGGAGATGGTGAAGGACACAGAAGCCTGGCATGTTGCAGTCCATGGGGTCGCAAAGAGTTGGACACAACTGAGCGACTGAACAAAATAACAACAAGTTGAGTGGAGTTTCTAGTTTCTCACAATCACACCATCTTTCTCCTTCTAAAAGTTCAACCTTCTCTATAAGAGCATGTCTGCATTACTCCACTGTGCACAGTAGGACATCTGGTGTAGATTCTGCCTTCTCATTAGTTGTAGCTAATGACAACAACAATAATTAATAATAATATAATTAACATGCATTGACACGAACGGTATTTCCTATAACTTTTACTATTAAATTTTAACATCTCTGTAGGATAAAGGATATTAAACCCTACTGTGTGGATGAAGAAACTGAACATTAAGAGATTTTCAGTGTCTTACCCAAACTGTAGTTAGTGGGGGTGGCACAGACAGGAAAGAGACCCATGTCTTCTTTCCTCAAAGCCAAGGCATTTGTTTCTCTCTGACAGGAGCCTCTGACCAAAATGGACTTTTATCTCATTTCTGTTTTACAGGTGAGTAAATTGAGTCCTCAAGAAGGTCAATTAACTTGTTCAAGGTCTCATTACAAGGAAGTACTGGAGTAACTTCAAACTCAGCTCTGTCAGCTTCCCAAGTTCACACTCTCTCTTATACCTCCCTACTTCCATGCTGCACCTCAGTTGACCTGAGACTCATCACAAGGGGTGTCAGGACAGCCTGGGGCCTGGAGGACTCTATGAGTGAGGGGCCATATTTAAAAAGATCAGGGGGGAGGGAGCCATCATCGATTTCACTATTCCTTATGGCTCATTTTGGCCCTGGGCAACCTGATTCCCTGTGGTTCAGAGCACTGTGGGGGGGATGTTGAGACCCCTGTGGTAAGTTGAATGTTGATTCCCCCAAAAGATAGGTACACATCCTAATCCCTGAACCTGTGAATAATACATTAAAAAAAAACAAGGTCCTTACATCTGTGATTAAATTAATGACCTTGAGATGAGATCACCTTCAATTATCTAGGGGGGGGGGACCCTAAATCCAATTACAAATGTCCTTATAAAAGAAAGACAAGGGTAGAAAAGGAGGTGATAAGAAGATGGAGGCAGGGACTTCCCCAATGGTCCAGTGGCCAAGACTCCACACCACCAATGCAGGGGGTTCGATCCCTGATCAGGGAATTAGATTCCACTTGCCACAGCTAAAGATCCTGCTTGTCTCAACGGAGATCAAAGATCCCGTGTGCCGCAGCTAAGATCCAGCACAGCCAAATAAATAAATAAATAATAAATATTAAAAAAAAATACAGAGGCAGATATTAAAGTGATGAAGTTACAAACCAAGGAACATCAGTGGATGCCCGAAGCCACCCCGAACTAGAAAAGGCAAGGAGCAGATTCTTCCCTAATGCCTCTGGGCATAGTGTGGCCCTGCCAAAACTTGACCTGGGACTTTCAGTCTCCAGAAATGTGAGAGAAGAAAATTCTGTTAGGTCACCAAGTTTGCGGTCATGTGTGATAGCTGCCACAGGAAAGTAATGCACGCCCTGAGTGTGGTTTGAGGTGCTTCCATCTGGAGATACATACAACAGCTCTATCTACCTCTAGGACTGAGTATTTTGATCATGAGAAACCCCCAACCAGGAAATTCAGGATGCTTAGAATGCAGGGTACAGGGAAAACTTCTCGGACTGAAAGGTGCATGGTGGATGGTAGATGGTGATCAAAGTGGACGGCGATTGAGCCTTAGCAAAGGCACTGTGACTGGAAACACCTGCGTTAATACAAGTGCCATGAAAACCTTGGTAGGCATGCAAGCTAAGGATTCTTACAAACAAGAAATCAATATTGTACAAATCGTACTAACCAGAAACACGAGGGCATCAGTGAGGCTTCAATTAGGACAACTGGTCCTGCCTTTAAACTTCATCTGAAGCTGCACGATGTAGAGAAGTGAGTACAGACTGTGCTCTAAAAACATTAGATTTGAGATCTGGTCCTGTTCAAGGTAACAGAGTCATTGAGCTGACAGTGACTAGAAAATTTCTCACTGAGATGTTGTCAGGATTGAGGTAAATAGCACAAGTTTCTATGAAACACTAAACAAGGGCACAGTGAATGGTGG
The DNA here is from genome assembly GCF_054371585.1 of Giraffa tippelskirchi. Taxonomy (NCBI): domain Eukaryota; kingdom Metazoa; phylum Chordata; class Mammalia; order Artiodactyla; family Giraffidae; genus Giraffa; species Giraffa tippelskirchi. The sequence continues at coordinate 15,184,182 of NC_137289.1, read as the reverse complement.
TTGGTGTTCTCTTCAGTCATGAGACCTCATCCTTTCCTTGAGCTGCTTCAAGAGTAAGAGGCAAGGGAGAGGAAGATGAATTGAGAGAGGAGCATTGGCATATATACACTATCACGTGTGAAATATAGAGCTACTGGGAAGCTTCTATATAATACAGGGAGTCCAGCCTGGCACTCTGGGATGACCTAGAGGGGCGGGGTGGTGTGAGGGGAGGAAGGCCCAAGAGGGCATGGATATATGTATAACTTTGACTGATTCAATGTATGGCAGAAACCAACATATGGTAAAGCAATTACTCTCCAATTAAATAAACAATTAATTAATTTTTTAAAAACAAGAGGAAGAAGCAAGATCTATCCTCATGTCCAGTGCTCTAACCTAAATGTAAGATGATGGCTCAGAGCAAGAGCCTCCCTTCCATACTGAACCAAAGTCTCAAATGGTGAAATGCAGTGGACTTTTCCCTTGGACTGCAAGGAGATCCAACCAGTCAATCCTAAAGGAAATCAACCCTGAATATTCATTGGAAGGACTGATGCTGAAGCTGAAGCTCCAAAACTTTGGCCACGTGATGTGCAGAGCTGACTCACTGGAAAAGACCCTGATGCTGGGAAAGATTGAAGGTGGGAGAGGGATATAACAGAGGATGAGATGGTTGGATGGCATCATCGACTCAATGGACATGAGCAAACTCTGGGACATAGTGAAGAACAGGGAACACTGGCATGCTGCAGTCCATGGGGTTGCAAAGAGATGGACATGACTTAGCAACTGAACAACAATAACAAATGGACATCATAGCTCTGAAAGAGCAGATGGTTCCTCACTTTATCTGCTTTTTGTTTCTCAGATCTTGTAGCTGAATTCCCTGGGTGAGCTAGGTGACTGTTCCCAACCATTATGTATTGGTAACGTAGGATAAAATTTTGTCACATTTATTAAATGAGTGATTCACAGAGTTTACATTTTTAAAAATGAAATCAACAATACAATACAAGCTATCACTCCAGCTACTGGGCTAGATTCTGTCATGACATTTCGTGCTGGCAGTCACTTGAGTGGCTGGGAAGACTGGATGATGCAAGGGACATGGCGTTAGGAATAATTATTTTCTATGAAGTCAAACTTTATTTCCATTGTGATATCAAACGACTGAATTCATTTTTGTCCGTTACGCTCAGCTCTCGGGCCTTACCTGGAGTCTCGTGTGTCAGATTCTTTTAGAGGTGTTAGCAGTGAGATCTGTCAGCATGACAAGTGGTCTCTTTTATTCCTACTGTTCAGTGTTCCTTGTTCTGGGATTCTGACAACTGAGAAAACTCCTGTAACTTCTTAATTAATCATGGGAAGCCTCAGAGGTGAAGAAACTGACCTGTTGTTCAAAAGGCAATAATTTTGTTTTAAAATATTCACCAGGGAAAGAAGAGCACAGCCTGAAGTAAGCAAAATTTGGAGTAATTTGAATGTTCTCCATTCTACCAAGTCAACTTAACTTTGCGGTAGCGGATCAGTCATTTAAAGGGGAAAAAAACAGAATGGTAAGTAACTCCAGCCAGGAATAATACCACGCATGTGTTTGTCCTCAACTGAAGAAGTATTCTGACATTTTCTGCTGGACCTGACATCCTAGAGTTTCTTTGCAGAAGTACACGGGAAATCAAACTCAGACAATCCAAGTGTGGTTTTCTTTATTCTATTGGGAATTCTCTTTACAACTACAAACACAGAGTATAGGAAGGGTCAAGTTATTCCTTTAAGAAGCTAAAATGTTGGTGGAATGGAGCCAAATTAATTAACTCCTACATAGGTTTAAGTTATTTATAAATGTGAGAAATAAGCACAGCCTCGATTTCCAAGTGCCTGTAGGTAGCACCCTTTATGAACCACTAAAAACACCCTAATCGTCTTTTTCACACTGGAGGAATTTTGGTTTAGCCAAGTCAGTTCTGCCTTCCCCACTTATTTTTCATACAATAGGATCTGGCAAATATGCCAGAGTCCTAAAATAAATACAATGAATCTAGGCTGGTTTGTACCAGGAGTTATTTCTGTCAGTAACTGACAGGCCCACTCTGAATCATCAAGATCCATCCAAAGTGAATGGCTGTCAAGGGGTCTTGGCAGATAACACATGAATGGCAGGTTTTGAGCAGGTAAAGCCTCAGTGACACATACACTCTATGCTGTAAGACATGTTACACATGTTTTAAGACTTATGTTTGGGAATATACAACCTGCGTTGTAAAGACACACAGGGAATTATTCTTTTCATAGACATGGCACGCATAAGGGTCCTATTCCAATCGAATTCAGAAAACCTTTGTAGAGGCAAAAAGACTTACAGAGCTAGACTAGACCAGACGAGTTGGACAAGTGGAGTATAAGTAATAAATGTAATTTATTATCCAAATCAGAACATTTTTGAAGATGAAATGAGGAGCTATTACTGCGTGAAGACCTAGCTCTAAGGCATGGGAAGGGCACTGCTAATATTATAGCTGATACTGGCAACAGAGACAGAACATCTTGCACGATGCCTGCCTGGCACCTAGAAAAGTTCAATAAAGGTTTGCTGAACGAATAAATTAAGAAAGTAAAATCGGATCACTTGACTTCTCCAAAGTCTTTTAGTTACAGATCCACTGAGGTTCTTACATCATTATTAAGGACTTGGTGGTGGCCATGGTTTTGATTCACTTTTGTTATAATAAAACAAGAGAGTGGAAATACAAGCACCAAACCCAGTGGCTTTGTCTCAGCTTACACCCTCTTGGATCTTTTGAAGAATACAACATTGCTGGCCACCACTCTCTTCCCTTGGTTTCTGTGACATTGTGCTGTCCTGGTGCTTGGCTTACTTTTCTGACCACTGCTCCCTGTCCTCTTTTGTCTTTTGTCCTCTTTAGCTTCTCTCTTGTCTTTTTTTTCCTCTGCCCTACAACCAGGTATTCACAGGGGAGCCACCTCTAACTCTTTGCCCTCTCTTTTTACCTATGTTCCCTCGTGGTCTCATCTACTCTGCGTTCTCCTCACACAATTCTGCAATTTTGGCCTGTATCCAAAGCATCAATTCTGCAATGCAAGGTTGCCCCTGAACTTAAGAGTCATCTTTTTTGAAACAGAACTCAACATCTTAAATCACCTCTTCCTTCTACTGTCTTTCTGTGAAAGGTCCCATTTGTCAAGGGACCAAGGCTTGAAGCCTTAAGCTCATCGCTTTTTCTTCCCTCTCTCTGAGCCATACAACCAGGACAGCACCAGTTTTTCCTGGACCTTTTTACCAAATTACTCCTACATTTGCTCAACTCGAAATGAAATTGCCTACCCTCTATTTCTTGCTACAGTGTATCTACCTCCTAATTAGCATTTCTGCCTTCATTGCAAGCTTCCCCATCCAAATCACTAGGGTTTGAAGTTTCCTCTATTCGGATGTCAAGGCATGACCTATCTTAGCTGCATAATTGCAATGGCTGAAAGTAAGAGAGGTGGTTCAGAGGCAATCCAAGCTCTAGAGAAAGTGAACACAAATCTCCATAATCCCATCAAATAGTTGAAAGGGCAGGAAGGAGACAGAGGACTGGAAGAAATATTGAAATAGAAACTTAATATTAGAGTGTGTGCTAAATTACTTCAGTCCTGTCTGACTCTTTGCAACCCTATGGACCAGAGCCTGACTGCCAGGTTCCTCTGTCCATGGGATTCTCCAGGCAAGAATACTGGAGAGGGTTGCCGTGCCCTTCTCCAGGGGATCTTCCCGACCTAGGGATTTCTTTGCTACTAGCACCACCTGGGAAAGGTTAACAAATATTTCATACTACCTAAAGTTATCATGAATCATTTTAGAGTAAAAAGAAAGACTCATAATAATTACTTGTTGATACCAATGAAATGGAAAGGCAGATGTTTTAAGTATGAGCAAAATTAATGCTAGATGTCAAGCTAATGTGGGTTTCTGTATGTTATATAAAAACAAATTAGTATACGTATAGTTTCCTATACATTCAAGTTTAAATAAACACACTCGGATGTGGATAACAAAAACTATAATATGGTGACTCTGGGGAAATAAATATACAAAGTAATATCAGATGCCAAGTTATTTTCAGATCTTGCTGTCTCAGGAAACCTCTTTGCTTCCTGTCCTTAAAATCTTTTGAAATTCTTCACTATATTTTCAGATACTTGATACATTCCATGTGAAATACAATAAACTGATATAAGAGTATAAAATATGTGATAAACATGAGCACACACATACACTGAGGAAGAAATTTAAATATTAAAATGTCTGGTGCTTTTTGGTTAATTGAATGGCTGGGCACATTTTTTTTAATGCAATGTTTGATTGGACTTGTGACCCAGCAATCTAAAGTAGGGGCATAGAGATGGAGGAATCTGTTAGGGGCAACAATCTAATTAGTCCTATGCTCAATGGTTGGAATGAAAAACAAATTAACATTTCATGAATATGTAGAGCAAGTTGAATTCTGCAAGTGTTAGGGCCTAAGCACTGCTAATCCTCCAGGGCAAGGAGAACATGGGGGCGCTATTACAAATCTGGGCTGGTTGATGATCAGAATAAAAAAGTCTGTGCACTTTGCCCATTTCTGTGACTCCCAGATGAAGCACAGTGCTTGGTACATAGTGGGTACTCAATAAACAGCTATTAATGAGTGACTAGAAAAAAGATAATGAAAAAGGATCCTTAAATAACAATATTTTCCCCAAAATCCTCTATTAAATATTTCATTCCATGGTGAATATTGGATCTCTACTTCTCCTGCCCATCTTTCTATAGTCATTGTTGTGACTGTTGAAGGTTTATTCTTCCCTTAACACTCACATTTTTCTTGCTAGATGACCTACTCAATCATTAAAATCAACATGCTCTTCGGTTGACCAGAAGTAAGAAAACAATTCTGAAAAAGATAGCCCAATTGAACACAGGAATATAGTTAAATTAGGAGTGGAAAATCCCATGGACAGAGAAGCCTGGCGGGCTACAGTCCATAGGGTCGCAAAGAGTTGGACACAACTGAAGCGACTTGGCACATACTTTTAGAATAGCGAACTTCAAACTTGATGTGAATGAAACCATAGATAAACCGCTTAGAAATGTAATCACAGAGCTGGGGGCTGGTATGGGGAGGGGGCCTTTAGTCCCATCCTGAATACATCTGACTGCTAACTTCATCCTCTCTCTCCTAATATTCAAGAGTTCAGAATCCTACGATTCTAAAAGGCAGAGTTTGAAAACTAGTGCCCTAGAACATGCCTGCAGCAAGGGTAGAGAAGGGAAGCCGAGTTCAAACTCAGGGGGAGGATATGTGGCGGGAATTTGGAGCTGGACAACAATAGATTGACTTGAAAGAATGTATCACAAGATGAAACGAGCATGAGCTATGATCAGATTATGGCGGCTTCCTAGAATAGCACAGCTATTGGTGGCAGCTGCCTTAGCAGAAACACACCACCTGCTGTCTATATTCAGAGTGCACGGGGCCGCCCCTGTCAACACGTCCAAGTGTAGAAAGTGCTTTCCTCCCCATGTGCTGTCCCATTGGCACATCTGTATTTCCTTCCAAAGCTTTTCTACCTGGGAAACCGAGTTGATACTACTCTGTGGAAATTACTCTGCATCCTGGACCAAGCAGAGAGTGTAATCCCAGGGGGAGGTGGTTATCTCTGGTGCTCAAGACAGGCCACAAAGGGAACAGAGAACTGAGAGTCTCTGGAAGTCATGTGCCCTGCTGCACTCCACTGTCCCCATCCCTTAACCGGGAGCAAAGACTTCGGCAAAACTGGGGCATTTCCACCCCAAAGCCAAATGGAGCGCAGTGCCCAGGGTACTCTGAGGAAATGTCAAAGTCATCAAATCAAGCCATGTCAAAGCATAGCCTCACAAAGAACGAAGGCTACACTATATTTTAGCAGACCTTTGAATGTTCACAATCTTCCTCTCTCCCTGGGCATAGCATTTAGGGCCCAGAGCAAATGCCACCTCCTGCAGGAAGCCTTCGCCCACTGCAGTCTTCAAAGATCTGATCTCTCGTTTCTCAGGCTTTCTTTTGCACTGACCATTTTTATCACATTTCATTCCAATTGTATACTTTTGCTTCCTGAGTTATTCTAAGATGATTTTCTGCCTCCCAAACCAGACTAGAGGGTCCCTTAGGACAGACACTATATAATATATAATAATCACTTCTAGAAATCAACCACTTAGCCAAGAGCTGTGACCAATCAATAGCTTTGGTACTGACTAGTTTCTTTATTACCACATTCATAAAGCCATCGGCACAATGACTGTCTTCACTTCTATGTTTAGCGGACATCTCAAAACTGACATCATCACAGCAGGACACGAGATTTCCAACCCCCCCTCCACTCCATCCTGATTTTTCCCCAGTATTCCCTATCTCGATAAATAGCAGCACCACTCAGTTTTGAGCTCCCAAACTTAAAATTAGTCCTTTATTCTTGTCTCTCCATCATCTTCTACATTTAATCCATTAGTAAATCTCACTCATTCTACCTATAAAATCTATTTCAAATTCAACCGCTTTCATCATCTCCAGGATAAATCTAGAGTCTACGCCAAACCACCATCATCTCCTGGCTATACTGTGCTCACATCCTCCTAACTGAGCTCTCAGCTTCTGCTGTTGTGCCATTCAGAGTTGAAGAAATGAAAACACATTCCTTATTTTTTGATAGGATGACTTGATAGTATAAAGATGTCACTTAATTTATAAGCCTAACTTATAGAGTTAATTTAACATAATCCCACTTAAAATGTCAAGTTTTTAAATACAGTTAGATGAACTGTCACTGACTCGCACATGGAAAAATTAACAAGTCATGGGTATACAAAACTGAAAAACCATGAGCAGGTACTAGTCCTACCAGAAATTAAAACATACTACAAAGCCTCTATAACTGAACAGGTGTGGTACTAGCATATTATTTAGAGATCAGGGGGAAAAATAGAAAGTTTAGAAATAAGTTCAAGTAAATATGGAACTTTAGTATATGAGAAAGATCGTATCTTGAATAAGTGGAGAAAGATAAACAATTTTGATAGATAGCACAGGAAAAAAGGTTAATCAATTGGAAAAAGAAAATTAGATCCACACATCACACAATACATAAGAACAAATTATAAATGGATCAGGGATCTAACGTAAAGTGAAACCATACAAGCACTAGAAGAAAGCATGGGTGAATTCCTCTTTAATCTGGATGTAGTAATAGATCTTTTAACTAGAAGAGTTATCTTCTCGTATCGAAATCCAGACACAGTAAAACAAATGATTTTCAAATCTCACCATATAATAATAACTTTTTAAATGAATGCATATCAATAAATACCATAAAAAGAACAAAAATGTAACTGACAAACCAGGAGAAATATCTGCAACATGTATGACACATAAACATCTACTATTTCTAATGCATAAATACTTCTTAAAATTTGAAGGGAAAAAAACCAGAAATTCCAGATAGAGAAATGGCCAAAAATATGAATAACTCACACCAAACTAAACATCAAAAATGGTCTTTAAGCTTATCAAAAAAATTCATCCTCACTCATAATAAATGATATGTTAGTTAAAATTACATTAACAATCCATTTCTCACCTATCAGATTGGCAAAAACAAAAAACTATAGCACTCTTTGAAGGTGTGGCTGTGGAGAAACAGGCACTCTCATATCCTGCTGGTGCGAATGTAAACTGGTTCAGTTCTTGGGAAGGGAATTTGGCACTATTTAACCAAATTATATATGTACTTACCTTTTGACTCAGCAATCCCACTTACCATGATTTATTCTGAACATCTATCTTTAATAATATGAAAATATGTATGTACAAGATTGTTTATCACAGCACTACAATGGCAAAAATAGGAAAACTAATATACTATAGACTTCCGTTCTTGTGATTTCTCTTTAAGTCCAAAATCATGTCAGAAGTAAGAGAAAAGATTCTTTTTCCTCTAAAGAAGCCTTCACAAGCTTATTAGAAAAATTTTCAGACCTCCTTTTTCATCGTATCCATCTCACATTGCATTTTCAAAATAGAGAATCAAGGCTTTAAATGTGTAAGTGAACAGAATAGTTAACAAATCATTAATCACATTGTTGTAGTTCTCCCCAGACTGACAATAAATTTTGTAAAAAGTCAGTCAATCAGTCAATACCATTCATCTGGAGAATTTCTACTGCGTGGAGAGTACTCCAGGAGGTCCTATGTCACATTACTGTAGAAGCGATGGGGGTCATTCTGCTTATTCTTCCATGTCTCCCTAAAGCTGGTCGTTGAGTACATTTCAGTCTGGCTTACCAGGACACAGGCATAAGGCCAGGGTAGTTAGAGAATGACTGCAAATGCTGGATTTTCATTCTTACCTATGGAAAGGAAGACAGTCGCTGGCCTTTATTCCCTCAATTTACCTACAATTTGATGTCCTCAGCAAGGGTCCATAGAGATTCTGAACTTGCTTCATTTGAAATTCAAAGAGCAACCTGAAGAGAAGTGGTTCTTAATCCCCTTTAGAATCCATAGGCCACCTATGGATTTCTCTCTTCTGCATACATTGGCAGGCTGAATTTTATAAGATTTTGCTACTTCTCTGTAGGGAGCAGGTATGTTTTCCTCCCTAAAGAAATGTCCGGGTATGAGAGATACTGTAGAGGAAATATATAGAGGACTGGATGGGAAATTAGGACAGTTAGAACCACAAAGGTCTCTTCCCACTCAAAGATGGCATGATTATATGGTTTAATTCCTTTGAAAATTTTCTGATCCTTCAAGAAGTATAATTAAATGTGCTGCCTTTGTGCCTCCTCCTGTTTTGTACTTAGGCCACTGGATTAAAATTAAAGATGTACATGTTTGTCTACAAGGAGCTTTGGCAAACTTCTGCTGGAAAGAATCAAATAGGTTTTGTGGCTACACGGCCTCTGTGGCAACTATTCAATTCGGCTATAGTAGTGCAAAAGTAACCAGAGACAACATGAAAATGAGGGGCATTGGCTCTGCTCCAAGACAATTTTATTTACAAAAAGAGATGATGGATGGGATTTGATCTGAGGGCCATAATTTGCTGACCCTGGTGTATGACATTTAAGACAGAGGCCATTGTCCTAGATCCTGACATCCCCAGTTCTAGTACAATACCTGGAAACTTCTAAGGTAACCGATAACCAGTAGCTGAATGAGTTCATGGTTGACCACAGGGTGAGACTGTCTGGTTATGCTTAGAAATTTTAAAGTACCTTGTTTCTCATAGAGTGTGAAGTACAGAGATAACCTCAATCATAATTGTAATCCAATCATTACTATAATGTTCGAATAACATCTACAACATTCCTAACAAGTCATTGTCCATTTCTACTTAAATATGGAAATTATCGCTCTGTGACAACCTAGAAGGGTGGGATGGGATTGGCAGTGGAAGGGAGGTTCAAGACAGAGGGGACACTGGGCTTACCGGGTGGCTCAGACGGTAAAGAATCCAACTGCAATGCAGGAGACCAGGGTTCAACAGCTGGGTCAGGAAGATCCCCTGGAGAAGGGAATAACTACCCACTCCAGTATTCTTGCCTGGAGAATCCCATGGACAGAGGAGTCTGGTGGGCTACAGCCCATGGGGTCACAAAGAGCTGGACATGACTGAGTGACTAACACTTTTACTTTCATGTTAGATTCACACTGTTGTGTGGCAGAAACCAACACAACATTGTAAAGCAATGATCCTCCAATTAAAAGTTTAAAAAATGGAAATTCCCCATGTCTTAGGGTATCCCAATTTATTTTAGGAAGGTAATGTCCAGTTGAAACAAATTTCTTCTACTGAACCAAAATCTGTCTCCTTGAATAGGTCCTGGCACCTCATAATCACTCAAAATCATAAACTATGGGCCAGAAAGGACCTTAGATTTCACCTATCCCATGTTCTTCAGATTACAGATAAGAAATTCAGGCTAAGGGAGATCTAGAGAGTTCCTCACAGTAGCCCAGACTGTCAGCAGCAGAACTCTGAAAGAGCCAATTTCATGTGTGCTGGTATCCCTGGCTAGATTTACCACAGATTTGGTAGAAAAAAAAAAATCATCTTTAGGGTACTTTTGGAGTGCGTGCTCAGTCATTCAGTTGTGATGGACTCTTTGTGACCCCTTGGACTGTAGCCCACCAGGCTCCTCTGTCCAAGGGATTCTCCAGGCTAGAACATCAGAGAGGGTTGCCATCTTCTTCTCCAGGGGATCTTCCCAACCCAGGGATCGAACCTGAATCTCCTGAATATTAAAATTTACCAGGAATATAAATGAGGTCATGTGGGTAAGTTGTTCAACGTCTCTGGGCTAAATTAGGTGACTTCTTGAGTCCCTTCATGCTCTAGGATTCATCTTCTAGATGAAAAATGCAGAATATTTCAAAGCACGGTATATAGGGATGTTGTTCCAAAAAGCCTAATATTGTTCACGCCAGAAAATATTACAGCTTCTATAAGTGGTTCAGACCATGGGCACCTGAGACTTGGGTTCAATCCCCAGATCTGCCAATTACTTGTTACGTAACCTGAGTGCAGGGCATTTAGTCTTTTCGAGGTGCAGTATTCTTATCTGTAAGTTGAGAATAAAAGCACCTACCTCACGGGGTTATCATCAGGATAAGAAATGAGTTATATAAACAAGAGATATAGATGATATTGTGAAACAAAATTCATATTCTACAGCAAGAAAAAAATTAAACATAAAACTTCTTCCCTGGTCTTTGGTCCCCCCTCTCCCCCCACTGTGCATTGTGTATCTGAATTATGCATCAAGCAAACCTCCCCCATTGGGAGTTATACCTGTTCAACCATAAAGAGCAATAGTCTCCTAGCAGCAACAAGACAACTCCTTATAGATAACATTCCTTCTTGATCTTGTAAGGGCCCGCATGACCCACCACGATGGCACTTAGATATGGAGTATGTAAACTGTCAATAATACATCATTTATTGTACAGCCCTCTGTCTCAAAAAATCTTCTATGACTGTGCCTTGAACTTTTAACCTGCGGGACAGTTCTCAGAGCTTTCTGAGATGCTCTTCCTGGGTTATAATCCTCAAACTTAGCTCCAATAAAATTTTCCATTCCTTTCTTAGGCCAACTGATTAATTTTTCATTGACAGTATGCAGTTGGACTCAATAAGTGAAATCTCTCATTAATGTAAGAATTCTGAAAAAAAAGCAAGCTAGAAAATGCAACTATAAGACTGGGTGTGGGGGTTGGTGTGGATCATGAATCATTAACATAAGAATTCTGAAAAAAAGCAAGCTAGAAAAAGCAACTATAAGACTGGGTGTGGGGGTCAGTGTGGATCATGACTGCCTCTAGTCATTCTCAACTGGAAAGTCATCCTAGAAACGGAATGACAGCCCCTCCATCTTTGTCCTCATGTCATAAAGCCTCCAGAACTTTGAACAAGATATCTAGTTCTTCATTCATAGAGCTCAAATGGGAAACTGTCAGTAATGTTTGCTTCCAGAATTCTAGTTTTACAATGCGACGTGAGAAGTGATGAACATGTGGGTTATTTTGGTGTTACTACAGAATTATGAAAGTGTTATGGATGACCAACAATTTCTTCCCCCAAACAGGAAACTTTTAATGGAGGCTGACTCTAAGTAATGTGTAAACTTGGTGCATATTGTGCTCAGTTCTTGATTGTCTACAGAGGAAAAACAGCTTCTTTTATTAAAAAAAATCTAACGTTAAGAATATTTATTACAAAACTGCATATTGTACTCACACACATTTCAAGTAATAACTTGAAGGTGGAATAATGTAATTTACACTAAAGACTCAGAAAAGAACACTAACAAGTCAGGTCAAGTGTCTTATCCAAAGTAGTCAATTAAACCAAAGATCAAGCCAAGACTTGAATGCACAGCTTCTGCCATTTCTCTGCGTTGGAAGCACTCAACTTATAAGGATTTAATCACTTTGTGTCCTTGGGAAACAAGTTAAATCGAATAGAAATTGAAGTACGAATGGTAGGTGGCACATCATGTTTTTAAAAAAAGAATGAAGGAGGTAAAAGAGATATTGCTTTATTCAAGCAAACAGATAAAGTGACAATTGGGTAGATACTGTAAAGAATTCTAAACCAGTAGCAGAAAGGATTTTCTATCCTCAAAAATCTTCTCAATTCAGACAGAAACATCAACTTTGATTCAACTCATTAATTCAATTTCATTCAATTCATTTACTATTCAATCCCAGAAACATTACAGAGAACTTGCCACGTGTCTGGTGCTGTCCTAGGACAAGGAAGATGATGAACAGAGAACCCCCAAGCTATAGGAGAGAGGTAGGGAAAGTTTTCCTGCAAAACACCAGATAATAAATATTTTAGCCTTTGTGGGTCATTCAATCTTTACTGCAACAAACAATTGCAATAAACTAAATAAAGTAAAGAGCTGAATAAACACTATCACTGGAGCAAGAAGACAGCAATAGACAATGCATAAATGAATGAGCACAGCTGTGGTCAAAACTGAAAACTGTTTTAAATCAGTGGGTCTTAACAGGGAGTGTTTTCCCCCCAATGTCACCTCTCACATCAGGGGCACATTGGGGGAAGGGGTGGCCTATTACTTGTATGTCAAGGGCAAGAGATGAAGGACTCTGCTAAACATTGTTCATTGTTCAATTGTTAAGTTGTGCCCAACTCTTTGGAACCCCCATGGACTGCAGCACGCCAAGGTTCCCTGTCCTTCACCATCTCCTACAGTTGCTCAAACTCAGTCCTGAATATCCATTGGAAGGACTGATGCTGAAGCTGAAACTCCAATAATTTGGCCACCTGATGCAAAGAACTGACTCATTTGAAAACACCCTGATGCTGGGAAAGATTGAAGGTGGGAGGAGAAGGGGACGACAGAGGATGAGATGGTTGGGTGGCATCACCGACTTGATGGACATGAGTTTGAGTAAGCTCCGGGAGTTGGTGATGGACAGGGAAGCCTGGAGTGCTACAGTCCATGGGGTTGCAAAGAGTCAGACACAACTGAGCGACTGAACTGAACTGAAGGTAAAAAAATTAAAAACGGCAAGAAAAAGCTGGTCAATGGCTAACCTAGAGATCCTAATCACTTTGTTCAAGACAGACATGTAGACAGTATTGAAATGATTCAAACAAAGATCAAAGAAGACAGACATATTTGGATAAACTGACCTTTTAGGTCACTTCTAAAACTGAGGTTGCCAAGTAAAGAATGAAGAAAACTCACTTGTGGAAGAAAGAGACTGATCTCTTTATAGGAAAAGCAAAGGTCTTTAGCATATCTGTAGCCAATGCCCAAGATACAAACAAACTACTAGCTGTCACAAGATTGCGAATCTCAAAAGTAAACAACAATCCAGTCCCTTGGCCAAGGGAGCTCTGACTGCTTCCTCCTTCCTCAATCAATTTCTTGCCTACCAGCATCCACGTCCTGACCCTCCCAATGGGATTGGCCCCGAGCCAATCAGATTCTCTTCTTGTCTGAAACACTTGCTAAGTGCTGAAGGCAAACTTTGCATCTTAGAAGGAGGAAATTGATGATAATTACTGACTTTGCTAAGTGGCCTCATACACATTGAACAGGGAAGATGGCAGCTTTGTCTTTAAAATGGATGAGAAATCACTAAAATCATTCAAGCCCTTAGGAAGGTGAGATAAGAGTAGCTGAGAAGGGATTCTGTTTACAGGAGCCAATTATTTTTTAAGAGGCTACCTCCCCTCTATAATCAAGAAGTTAAATGGTTTGATTTTCTAGCATCAATGGGAACAGAAAGGATGGAACCGAATATTGTATTAATTTTCTATCTTTAGAATGCTTAAGAAAGGAGCATTGCTATTTAATACCTTTGAAAGTACGAAAAGAACAATCTCCAATGATGTGATAAAAATAATTTGGTTGAAGTGACCAACTGGTGGGCAGTGTCACAAGGCCATAGTAGTTGTCCATTACTGTCATTGTTAGGCTTATACTGAGTACCCAGGCATTGGATATACCAAGCTTAACTCACCCTAGTCCATGAGGAGTCCCAAGTGGGGCAGGATGGAAAAGCAGGCCAATAATGAACATACCATATGGGACAGTACATGTAAAACTATGGGGTGACCAACTCTGCCCATACTATGAGGATGATGAAAACATTACTGATCAAAGTGCACCATTCTAGGACTTGGGGAGAAAAGAGAAAGGCAGAGAAAGTAGAATGAACAACATAACAGAATCATGAGGAATGAAAGTTCACAGCATGACTGGGGAATGGGAAGTGGGCCAGCAGGCCTGGAACAAGGGTGGGGGATGTTGAAAGGAAATGAAACTGGGAAAAAGTTTGGATACATTTGAAATATATTAAACACTGTGACAAAGGATGGGACAGGAGATTATAGAATCCAAACTTGTATTTGGAGAAATAAAGGGCACCTTGAAGACATTTCAGTTCAGTTCCCGATACGATTATTCCTACTACTACTATAAGTATAATAAACAATATCATGACTACAAAGGTCACCATTTTCGAGCACTGGATTCTAGATTTGCCTACAAGTTTGAAGGTGTAGAGGAGGGAAGCTAAGGGGATTCACCTGGAGTTTCTTCTGCAGTGTTCAGAGTTCCTCCGCTAAGTAGGTGATATGGTTAACTTTATGTGTCAATTTGACTAGGCTAAGGGAGTCTCAGATTGCTGGTAAAACCTGATTCCTAAGAGCATCTGTAAGAGTGTTTCTGGAAGACATTAGCTTGTGAATCAACAAACTGAGTAAAGAAGATTGCCCTCCCCAACGTCCATGAGCATCATCCAATCCATCAAGGGCCCAAATAAAACAGGCCAAGGAAGGGCAAGTGTGCTCTCGGGGGCTGGGACATGAGTCTTCTCTGGCCCTCCTATGCTGGCGCATGGTTCTTGAGCCTTCGAGTCCTAACAGAGACCTACAGTACCACCCATGCACACTGATTTTGAGCCTTTGCACCCAGATTGTGACTTCTACCATTGGTTCCTCTGGTTCTTAGGCATTCAAGTGTGGTCTGAATTACACCATGAGCTTCCCTGGTTCTGCAGCCTGTAAATAGATGGCAGATTATAGTCTTGGCTTTCATATCACACAAGCCAATTCTTATTATCTCTGTGTGTGTGTGTGTGTGTGTGTTTCTCTGGACGGTGATACAGTAGACTTCAGATGGGGCAGTGGCCTGAGACCCGTGGCATGTTAAGGACATCCGCTGTGGGAGATGAAAATGGGAGACAATATGATACATAACTGACCCAATGATGTCACTGCCAAGGCTGTGTATCCTGGATGCTCTTTTTCTACTCACTTTCCAGTGTAAAGAATCAATAGGTGAGATTCTTCTCTTATTATGTCTCAGAGTATAAATAATCCAAAAATTTTTTTAAAAAATGACCAATGATGCTACTTTTTTGTAAAAACTGACTTTATGAAGGTCAAAATTTAAGAGATAACAGAGGACACATAATAAAAACTTCTTATTCTTAGTGATAAAAAGTACCTCTTAAAAGTGGATCTGTGTCAAAGATCTTGCCCATAAGTACAAGGTATTGCATATATTCTGTCTAAGCATACTCAAAGAGTCCATAATATGGTAAAATGTGGCTTTGAAAGAGACAGAATCAGAAGTGATTAGGATTTTCCATGTTAAAAAACCTCTAACTCACATCCTCTCCTCTTATCCTGGAGCTTTACAATCCCTAAGGAAAAGAAATGTTGTCACTCTTTACCTGCTTCGGTAAGCAGACTATTACCTCTTGCTGTAAGGGAATTATACACCCTACTCAATTTGGGCTCAAACATTTTCTCCTTTTGTACATTTCCTCCAATACACAGGCAGCTCCCAATCTATTTCTTATGCGGATAGCACATTAGCCTAAGTAGTTGAGGAAAGCCTTTAGAGGATGATTCTTGGTACACTGAAAAAGACCATGGGAGATCGGGCCTGTCAATTCACTCATCTTCCCTTTTACCTATCACCTCAGGATCTCAGTTAAGAGTGATAAATGTGGTACTGAAAATGATTGTTTTGGTGTTCTTATGGGTTGCTCATTAGGAGCAATATATACACAGAAGTTAAGGGTAATACTCTTTGGAGTCAGATCAGGGTTTAAACCCCAGCTCCACAATTTACTAGCTAGTTGACCTTGGGCACATAAATTCAAATTCATGCACCAAGTTTCCATTCTTGCATCTCAAAATTAGGGGTAAATAATAATATCAAACTCATGATACTGTTGGGAGGATTACAAAGATAATGCATGTAAAGCTTTAGCATGGCATCTGGCACAGAGCGGTACTCCACATTGTGCAGCTACGTAAAAATTATTTGGCGCTTCCGCTTGCTTTTGTTTCAAAGGCAAAGGGAACTTGTCTTTTGTCCTTCCAGGCCCCATCATAAACATGAAAACCACTTCAAAATGGACTGCTGTAGTTAAGAACTTGACCTCTGGACTCTGCCCAAGTTTGAGTCCCTGTCCATTATAACTATTCTAGGCCTCTGTTTCCTTATCTGTGAAGTGACAATGAAAGGAAATCCTGGGTGTAAAGTGCAGTGCTTGGCATATGGTATACAATAAAAATATAGGCAATAGATATTACTGTTGGGAAGGCTTACTCTGAGCATATGAAGGTAAGATGACATTTTTCAGGGACAGTCTGACAAAAGTTGAATTCAAGGGGTCCCACCAATAGTGTCCCAAGCTCTGCAGTGTACTTGATTCTGTGATGGTGGTCAAATTCACATAAGGATTGTTCATTGCTTGGTATCTTAAACACCAAGTTTCTAACTCCTTGGGGAATGAAGAAAGAGTTTGGCTACGCTGGGCCAACCTGGGTGGGCGTCTAGAAAATCTGACCCACAATGGTGGTTTCTCATTGTGTGGGTAAGCGCAGTTATGGCAGTAGCATTTGATGAAAAATTTTTGCTGGTTGAAGAGCAATATATTCTTTCATGCTAAGTCACTTCAGTTGTGTCCGACTCTTTATGACCCCATGGACTGTAGCCCACCAGGCTCATCTTTTCATGAGATTCTCCAGGCAAGAGTACTGGAGTGGGTTGCCATTTCCTTCTCCAGGGGATCTTTCCCATCCAGGGATCGAACCCATGTCTCTTACATCTCTTGCACTGGCAAGTGGATTCTTTACCACTAGCACTACCTGGGAAGTCCATATATCCTTTCAGTCTCTGTCAGTTCAGCTTTCTGATTTATCAAGATCCTTTCTAGACACCTGTTCTTCCTTAAGTGTTTGGCTGTGCCATTTCCTGCAGTACCTTGGTATTATAAGTCTTCAGAGTTTCAGGATGATTTGCTCAAAGCATTAGGTGCCCTTGGGAATGAGTTCTCTATTTCTGAAAATCTCTTATCTCTATTAGACTAAATGAATACCATTAGACAATGTATGTCTACATTGTACTAATGGTACCCGGGTGATCTACAAGTCAGCACATCCTTTAAATGCCTAACCATTTCCCTACAAGTCATTTATAGTGTTCAAACAAAATCCATCCAGAATAAAACCAAAGTACAGTGCCTTTCCAAAGAATACAGAACATAAAAACACAAGTCTAAGGTACAAATTTCTCAAGTGGTGAAAAGAAAGACCTGAATAGTAATATTTCACAAAATATACTAGTCATGAAAGCCCCTTCATGATCTGCCAACTATACAGAAACAAAAAAATTAGATCCAAAGGATGCTGTGACAGGAAAGAATCAAACCACATAGCCCAAGGCAGTTACCCCTCAGTTTGTCTAATAAAATGGTTTGATCTTGGAAAGTTGTGGATAAATCAATGCTCATTTAAAAATATTTTCAAAAAAATAAAAATACTTTCAAAAAGCTTTACATAGCAATCTTGCAGTGGATCCATTAATAAAATGAATAATTGGTCTCATTTTACCTCTTTTATAAATTTAAATGCTCAAATAGTAATACTTAAAGTGGGGTTTACTTATGACCCAAGAGACCCTAGCTCCACAGCTATATAGCTTAAGCAACTTTTATTCCAAGATGGATATTATGGCCCTAAACTGGTACACTAGTGTATTAATACATAGTAAAGTCAATTGCAAGCCATAAAGCTTCAGACACATGGAATTGTACCATGGGGGTGTATATATGGCACATAATCTCCTCCATATGAGATTATATTCAGCTGATATCAAAGGAAAAGTCTGGCAACTCCTAGAGCATGACATGATATTGTAAGAACTTGTATATGAGCTAGAAAATGGCATTGAATACCAACTACCTGGAAACTTCTAAAGAACAGATTAACAATATCCTATGATCCTGGTGGCCTGATCACAGTGACAGAAACTTCATAGTCTTTGTCTATTCAGGTACTTCCCCGAAGTGAATAGAGAGTGGAAGAGTGATAAGATGTAAAAATGAAGACAGCAAGAATAGAAGAGATTTTATTATGGGGAGGTGCTTTGTAACTGCAAAAAACAATCTCTTATGCATAAAAGAAGAATGATATAGGACTCTTCAGAGTCTTTAATATTGTAATGTGCAGTGCAAATCTCCAGGGCAGGAAGATGGCAAGCAGCTGTTTCTCAAACAATTTTTATTCTTGGGACCCATCCTAGGGGAGCATTTCATTTGGGTAACATATTTAGAAATGCTGCCTTAAAGACAATTTTAACCACAATAAGAATAACTAGCATTTATTAAGTGCTGGGGACAGAATAAGTGATACACAGGTACCAGTGTGAATGCATCACATAAGATGGGTCACAGTAAGTAGGTTGGGACTGTGGCTATAAACTGATGAGGACTCCAAAGGCTTGTTTATATATAACAATGGCTGGATAGGATTAAGGGCGGCCTGATGAGTTAAAATCCTCACCCAGAGCTACATCTTCATCATCAAGAGTGATAAAAATAGTTCACCTTTATTGATCACTTTTTATGTATCAGGCACTATGGTCAATCAGTCCTCAAGACAGTCCTATAAATTTCAATCATGTTATTGTCTCTAATTTTACCCTTGTTTGACCAATGACCCGGTGAGTGTCAGGGGTAGGATTGAAACCTGGGTTTCGCTGTTCTTTCCATTCACTAGCTGTCTCTCAAGAACACACTGACAAAGACAGTTTCTGAAGGACCAGCAGCATATCGTATAGCAGTTTATGCTGCAGTTAATTGCACCCAGCAGAAGGCAGCAAGAGAAAATGATATATCTGAATGGATTCTCACAGCTCAGGATTAAAAATGCAATCAGCAACACAAATGTTTTTAACCTGAAATAACCTGCCAGCAAATTCTATGTGGAGGCTAATTACCTTGATCAAGTAACGAATCTATTGTTCACTCTGCATTTGAAAATTTTCATTAAGGTAAAACAACACTCAAGAGACAGTCCTTACTGTGCAACACGATCTGTGAAAGCCTCTTACTAGTAAGACAAACATGCCTTTAACAGTGATGTGTAACACCCACTATTTTCCAATTCTGAGAAGTATTGTTTTGTGTGTTAAGAGGTAACGGAGGTTCCTATTTCTTTGATATGACACGCAGCCTCATTTCTAAAATGGAATCATTGCATCTTCAATTAAGGCACTTGTATTGGGTACCTATGGTGTGCTCAGAAGATGTGGGTCCTGCACTCTATGGGAAGATGAAACACTCTATGGGAAGATGAAGTTTAACATCAGGCAGGCAGTGATAAGGGACTCGACAACAAACTGTGACTCCAAAAGAGTCTCGGGGTGAGAGTGTTGGGAATAGGTCTAGGAAGGCAAGAGGAAGGACTGGATTTGAGCAAGGTTTTGAAGACTTTTGAACTTGATCAACTTCAAATTTACAGCCTTGGGCTGTGTTGTCCATATTAAAAGAAAAGTGAAAGACTTCAAGTTAAAGAATAAAGTTCAGAAATGAAGACACTTGATAAGCCAGGTTTTCTCTTTAAGGACAAATGCAGTAGAATATACATTTATGCAGCTACCATTTTTATGGCTAACAAGAGATTTACCAAAGCAGTGCTTTATGTTTCTAGGGGAGCTATTATTCTAGAATAAATTATTTTGTACACAGAAAAGATAAACTGAAATTTAGTCACATCTTAAGCAACAGTTCAAGTCACCAACCTAGGGAATACCCTAGATGGAGGAGTCAATCTATCCAAAGGCTGGTTTGTGTAACTTAAGAGTTCAAAATTCAAACGAAACTATGTTTCTAACACCTCCTAGGTTCCAAGTCAGCCTGGTAGGCTGCAGCCCATGAGGTCTCGAAGAGTCGGACACGACTGATCGACTTCACTTTCACTTTTCACTTTCACGCACTGGAGGAGGAAATGGCAACCCACTCCAGTATTCTTGCCTGGAGAATCCCAGGGACAGAGGAGCCTGGTGGGCTGCCGTCTATGGGGTTGCAGAGTCGGACATGACTGATGCGACTTAGCAGCAGCAGCAGCAGCAGGTTCCAAGTCCTGTCCAAACTCTCTGAGCCTCAGTTACTTCATGTATGAAACGGGGATAAAATAATTACATTACAAGATTTATATAGAGATTAGAGAAACTCGATATGTACTTAGCTTAGACTGTCGTCAAATAAATGGTGTTTACAGTAATTGCTGCCTCTTGTCCAAGGTCAGGTGCGGTGGACAGAAGGCGAGGAGACATGAGCTAGAAGCCCTTCTTGAGGTGATATTCCACAAGGTTCCCCCACTTTTCTTCAAACTGGCACATCACCCCATTTTCCTAACCATTTGTTAAGCTTCTCTATCATCCAAAGCATCAGCATCCAAAATAGGTGGAGGACTCTTAGAGCAGCTGCAGTGCTCATAGGAGAATGGAGCTGATTCTGTGAACAACAGGCTACCACCTAAAAGAAAATTGGGTAATTTGGAAAACTATACTCTTTTAGGGCTTCCCCAGTGGCTCAGCTGGTAAAGAATCTGCCTGCAATGTGGGAGACCTGGGTTCAATCCCTGGATTGGGAAGATCCCCTAGAGAAGGGAAGGGCTACCCACTCCAGTATTCTGGCCTGGAGAATTCCATGGACTGTATAGTCCATTGGGTCTCAAAGAGTTGGACATGACTGAGCGACTTTCACTTTCATACTCTTTTAGTTAGTTGAGTAAATATCCCACACCCCTCTACCTAACACGCACCCAGAAATAGTTTCGATTCCAGGAGGATGTGGGTTGTTAATTCAACTTCCCATAGAAGGAAGTGAACATGGGAGTAAGTGGTAGAGTCCCAAGATGAGGGACAGTAAGCAGAGGAGGGATGTGAAGATTGACACCTAGGATCCTGAGTCAGGAAATAAGAGGAGTGAAGAGCAGTGGTTGGGGTGCGAGTCTAACCAAGCAGCCAATCTCACTCCTAGCTCTGACTTTCTGTGCTAAGGGAATCCTCCTAGCTCCAAAGAAGTTCTACACCAACGGGTACTAAATGGGAAGTTCTGCATATCATGATCATGACAGCATCAGATCCCTGAAGTCAAATTTAGAAGCACGAAGAGTTAAGGTCATCAAGGGAAAGCATGCTTAACTCTTAATCCTCCTCAAAGAGGTCCTGAGAGTCTCTGCTGCAGAGAAAGTAGAGTACAGCTCAGGCAAGGCAATCTGAGTCTGAAACTCAATTCCCCCATTTTCTAATAGTGTGATATTGGGCACATTACTTAGCTCATTGGCTCATACTAACACGTGTTTGAAATACAGACAGTGAAGTACTCAGAAAAGGTTACTTTTCTTCTCTCCACCCTGACACCAGCCCATGCCTGGGCCTTTCCTCTTCTTAAAGCTGTCCAGAATCAAGACTGCCAGTTTCAGCAAGAATCTAGAAAAGGAGATGCCCATGGCCGACATCATTTGGCTATGAAGCCTTGGAGCTTTTGAACATTGGACTATCCAGCTGAATGAAGCAAACATGTGACACTTACATGAAGTCAGACTTCAACCAGATCTATCAGTCCAATTTCCATCCATTTGGACTGTGCATAATGCTGTTAGGAAACCTAGCAACAGATAGAGTCTTATTTGAACCAATGAGAAATTTAAAACAAGAAGTCAATCAGTCCCCATCAATCCATCCCCCCCCCATTTAAACACAAGCATATGGAGACCCAAAGATGGAATGGATCTTGTTCAAGTTATATAACTCCCTGAGAGCCCTTTACTCTGATAACGGAATAAAAGCAAAGCTGAAAAACAGGAACCAGATAAATTGCAACTGCTTTTGAAAAAAACTAAATAAAAATCTATTAAATTAGCTGAGGTAAATTTAATTCTGTTCTTCGTCTTTTAGAGGACTGATTTCTCTGAAGTTGGATGAGTTGAATTCCTGTTTGTCCCTTAAACTATTACTTAGGGCTTCACAAAATCCCATTTTCTTGATCTCATGTGCTTGTTGGTGGTATAAAGGAACTAAGAATGTACGGAAAAGTGATAGTCCATTTTTAGGGGTGCTTTCAGAACTAAATACTCTGAAGGAAGCAACTAGCCCAATGCCTGGAATAATGGTAGGTACCAAGGCAGTTTGAGTTCATTCTCACTGGTTAGATTTAATTCTCTAAGATTTTGAATTTTGAACTTGATATTGAAGAAGGCAATGGCACCCCACTGCAGTACTCTTGCCTGGAAAATCCCATGGGTGGAGGAGCCTGGTAGGCTGCAGTCCATGGGGTCGCTAAGAGTCAGACACGACTGAGCAACTTCACTTTCACTTTTCCCTTTCATGCACTGGAGAAGGAAATGGCAATCCACTCCAGTGTTCTCGCCTGGAGAATCCCAGGGACGGGGGAGTCTGGTGGGCTGCCGTCTATGGGGTCGCACAGAGTTGGACACAACTGAAGTGATATGGAGACAGGCAAAAGAAAACACTGAAGAATACATTCCCCTCTGGTCATCATCAGCTCTGCTAACGAAAGAGAGTGAACTAAGGGAAGCTTTCTCAAAGGATTGCAATGAAAAGAGCTTCCTGAACAAGATTATGCTTGAGCCTGGGCCCTGGCCCCAAACAGACTGATGTTATTTAAAACTTTTCATGGGTGAGAGTTTGCTACTAAGCTCCTAGAAGGGAGGAACTCTGTCCTACTTCTCCAGATCTCCTACAGTAGACACAAGGGGAAAACAATGACTAGGAAAAGACTCACTGAATCACAGCCCTCAGCTTTCTTCTACCCAATCACTGCACTGAGCTCATTGAAAAGTCTTATAAATAGGTTCAGTTCAATTCAGTTCAGTCACGTCCGACTCTTTGCAACCCCATGGATTGCAGCACGACAGGCTTCCCTGTCCATCACCAATTCCCGGAGTTTACACAAACTCATGTCCATTGAGTCGGTGATGCCATCCAACCATCTCATCCTCTGTCATCCCCTTCTCCTCCCGCCTTCAATCTTTGCCAGCATCAGGGTCTTTTCCAAGGAGTCAGTTCTTCGCATAGGTGGTCAAAGTATTGGAGTTTCAGCTTCAGCATCAGTCTTTCCTATGACTATTCAGGACTGATTTCCTTTAGGACAGACTGGTTGGATCTTCTCGCAGTCCAAGGGACTCTCAAGAGTCTTTTCCAACACCACACAGTTCAAACGTATAACTCAAAAAGCTTTTGGCAGGGAGGGATCAATTAGATGTTCAGAATTAACATATATAAACTACTACGGTGGCTCAGATGATAAAGAATCCACCTGCAATGCGGGAGACCTGGGTTCAACCCCTGGGTTGGGATGATCCCCAGAGGAGGGCATGGCAACCCACTCCAGTATTCTTGCCTGGAAAATCCCCATGGACAGAGGAGCCTGGCAGGCTACAGTCCATGGGGTCACACAGAGTCGGACACAAGTAAAAGACAAAGCAGAGCACAGCACAGCGTATATGAAATAGATGACCAACAAGGGCATAATACATAGCACAGGGAACTATACTGAATATCTGGTAACAACCTATAATGGAAAAGAATCTAAAAAAGGATAGGTTTGTACAAATATGTATAACTGAATCACTTTGCTGTACATCTAAAACTAATACAACATCATGTATCAACTATACTTTTGGGAGAGAATTGATATAAGTACATGTATGGCTGAGTCCCTTCGCTGTTCACCTGAAACTATCACAACATTGTTTGTTAATTGGCTATCCCCAATACAAAATAAGTTTTAAAAAAAAAAAATAAAGAAAAAAACCTTGTACTTATAAGCTGGTAAGCCAACCATGGGAAAAACCCAAATATAAAATTAATGGGAAAAAAAAGTTTTTGGAAGGATAAGGGAAGAATTAGGAGGCAGAATTTGGATTAAATTGAAACTATGACTTTAACAATCCAAGGAAACAGGACACTGGTGGTGATTAAACAGAAGCATTATGAATGTCTCAAAGAAACTTTCAGACCATAGCTTTCTTATTGGCATAGTTATTATATAGCCAAGGCGTGCGTTACTGGGTGATGAATTTCATGAGACATGTGGCCATGTGTGAAGATGTCTGTTTGTTATCACTACTCAGTGGGGCAGGGGGCCAGCTGAGGGGTTGCTACTACTATCGTGTGCATAGAGTCCAGGCATCTGCTCATTCCACCAGGTTGTCAGGACAACCTCTGACAACAAATAATCTAGACCCAATGGTCAGTAGTGCTGAGGTTGAGAAACCTTAGTCTAGCCCAACACGGGGCCTTGAACTGACCAACTGAAGGGAAAAAAAAAAAGATATATAAATTGATTTTTACAGCAGGAAAGAAGCACAAATAAATATGCTCCCTGGGTTTTAGTTCTCACTTATGTTTTCTATGTTAATTTGGTGTTAGTTTTAACCCAATGTTATTCATTATCAAGTATCTGATTGTGTTGGCTGATGTGATCAACTCCTCTACGTACAAACAAATTAGGAACCATTACATAAAGACAATGCCTCCCACCCCCTGGGGGCACTCTAGGGATACCGGTCCAGTTCTGATTTTCCCCACGTCCACTCCTCTACCCCCAGCAGCAACGGAATGCAACAGGAGAGAAGACAAAGTTCAGATTTTGTGTTCAATCTAACCTCTTCCCTCTACCTACAGAGATACTATTCCTTCCTTTTCAAAGTTCTTTCTTGAGGCCAGCAGACAGGTGAGAAAGGATGACAGGATATCAAAAAGCTTCTCAAGCCAAAGGAATCTACAGTCTCCTTGGTTAGTTTTCATGTTCCACTATGGAGATCCCAACCTACATTTTAAGGTACAGGATACTGTTTCAGCAAAGATTTAATTGAGACACAGGAGATTAGTACTGGCTAGGCAAAGGGAAAAATGTCATTAAAGGTGGGTGAATGAATACATTCTCATCTACCATGATATTTTGCTGTCTTGGGAAGAAGGGTACTGAGCCAAGAGTTTAGCAGCTGTAGCTTCTGGTCTTAGTTTAAAAATGAGTAAAGCATAATGCAGTTTTATTTAAGGGGTAATCCAAGTACAAGAATTTCTTTAAAAATAAGTTTCCCACAAAATCTCTGAACAACTTTACATTATGAAAAAATAACTAATTTTTTATTTTCTAATCCTGAAAAAAAAAAACCTAAGCATTTTTACTTTTTTGAGGCCACTAAGGAAGAGGGATTTGACCTTGGACAAGGGGACACCCTGTACAGAAAACTTTCATCCAGTTTTGCAAGGTAAGTTAACATTTCCTTGCAATGTAAATTTGTAAATCCTAGATGAAAACTCAGCTCAAATATATGGACTCTATATCATATTGTCAACTCAACAGTTCTTCACTGCAAAAACTGTGTAGTTGTGCTTTTTATATCCTAGTTCTGATATAGGAAGAGATTTTCACTGTTAGACAAGGAATCAATTTCCACAGTCTAGAAAGAGTGCACGTTTGTAAAGTTGGCAGAAAACTTGCCTTATTGGAAACTCATGTAACATCATCCTTGATTGCAGCACATTTATACAACTTCAAAGTATGTCAGATTGAAAATACTGAACCAAGAGGTAATTTACTTTTAATTTGAATTCCCGGTGGTCCAATATTTTTAGGCTATTAAAAATTATTGAGAAAGCTTAACTATATTAAAAAGGACAAGCAACAAAAGAATAAATCAGTCCTGGCAAAGACTTAAACTTGAGATGCACTGAGGAGAAGAAAAATCAATGACATCTTTACAAAGATCTACTCTTTCTTTAGCACTTAGTCTGTGATTTCTCATCACTCCCTCTATCAAGGGTCATTCAAACCAAACTTGCCTCAATAATTTCCGCTAGTTATTTCTAGGATGTATAATAAGGTATGCAAAGTGGGGAGACATTTTTTTGGACATTGAAATCAATTGGGCTACAAAGTCCAGATGTTATAAGGGACATATAAGAAGCTTGCATTAAATTAGTATCTCCTTCCTGCAATCAGCTCTACTAATTATATCCTGAAGCTCAGTCCCGCCTTGGCTTCCCTAGTACCTTCTTTTCCTGCTTCTCCTTCTCTCACTCCTGAGGAGTGCTTTCTCTTCCAGATCACCTTCTCTGCCTCTCCTCCCTCCAAAAATGATCTACTCTGGTCTGATGCTTTTCACAGCACCCACAGGCTGGTAATGTCTGTCACCAGCCTAAAACTCATTCCTGAGCAATTTAAATGCAGGTCCACTAGTGTTTTAAACACAGAAATGTTTCTCCAATAAGGGTTGAAAGTGATTGATAGTTGCTTCGTCATGTCTGACTCTTTTGGAGCCCATGGACTGTAGTCTGCTGGGCTTCTCTGTCCATGGGATTCATCAGGCAAGAATACTGGAATGGGTTGCCATGCCCTCTTCCAGGGGATCTTCTTGACCCAGAGAATGAACCAAGGTCTCCTGCATTGCAGGCAGATTTTCGACTGTCTGAGCCACCAGGGTAGGATAAGGATTACATGAATGAAATATAAAAATGGATTCATGGGACTTCAGCAAAAGACAGGTAGAAGAAAGCTGAGTTGTCTTAGACAAGTCCATCCTAGAACCTGGCTCACCAGCTACAGACTATGAGAAAGAATAACAATTTATTTCTGTTTCAAGCCACAATTTTTTAGGGTGACTTAAAAAACAAGAGCTAGCTGATGGTTCAAGGTCTGCCATTCATGTCAGTCTTTCCTCCTCAAGGGCAGAGATCGTACCCCTTGTTGATGGTATGCCTAATAACTTGGTTTGTACAAGACAATAAATACCTATTGACAAATACATCAGATTCTGTTAACAGTGAGTAAAAGTATCATCAGTCATTTGCTGCCTAGAATTATGGTAAATGGCAGGTTGAACTCAGAGTACCAAAATTCATTATTGGAATAATTATAAATATTTATTATTTCTTGATGGACACTGTGCTAGGCCTGTGGTCTCTATGTAATAAAGTTCTATTTATTAGGTATGAAATAAAGGGTGTATGTTTAAATGGAGTCTAACTGGTAAGGGAGACAGATCTCTTTTAAGACACCAGTAACTGCTCCCAAAGAAAATGCCACCCTAGAATAAAAGGCTCCCGAACTATTCTGATTTGCTTTGGGGATTTTTTTCCCTCCCACTAAATATTCTGGGTATATTTAACCAATTATCCACTAAGTGAACAGCTAACCATGCATGCCAATTGGAAATTGACTGAATCGGTTCATGAATTTTCTAACATAAATTCAAAATGCTACCTTCTCAGAGAGAAAAGTCAAGGGATTACAGAGGGGAAATGGCTGAGTAGGGAACCAAACAGAAAAGTTATTGGCTGGCAGCTTCTATAACTCCCTAATTTTTGAAATGCCCTTTGTTCCTTCCTTATTGCATGAAAAGAAGTAGATTTAGCTCACAGCCTGAGGCAGCCTGCAAGACAAATGTGCTCCCTGTGTGAATGGACTGCTTGAGCCTACATTATCCCATAGAAGGCTGTGATTAGGCTGAGCTTCGCGGGCTGGAAGTATTCTAGAAAGGGCCCCAAGAGAGGGACCATGGGAGCTCTACTACCTCCTTGCTTGTAAGCATTTTTCCTCAAAAAAGTATTTTCACTAGTGCATGTATGTATGTGTGTGTGTGTTTACATCTTCTCTGAATGCTGACTTATAACCACAACGGGCATGCTTCACTTGTCTCAAGTCCACAGAGCTGGGCAGGTAATGCTGGGTCTCTGGGAGAATTAAACTGAATCAGTTCCTCTCCATTGAAGTCCCCAGTGGAGGACCGCACATAACCTGGGGAAATGTGCTCACACCAAGAGAAAGGAGAAGAAGCAAATAATCTCAATATGAACATGTGTCGCTAAAACCAACTCACATTAAAGACAGGCCACCCCAAAAAGGGGCCCACCCTTAGTGCACAAGATCACTGCATTCCGAAGTGCACAAAGAATCCAGAGTGTGCGTGGAAACTTGGAGCTCTCAATGGGAGTGTCCAAAGCTAGGAGTTTGGGAGTTTTGTACTGGTATGGACCCTGCCTCAGAATCTTGGTACCCCCAGAACTCTGCATCATGGCTTTCCTTTTCCTATAGAGCAGCTCATAGCACAATCAGTTAAGGTGGATTCAAGGTGTAGTGGTTCCACGAGGAAAACTATGAATTAGAAACATTATTCCACTTAAGAAAGCAATGCAGGAAGAATGACCTGCACTTTGTTCATCTAGGGAACAAGGGAGAAGAACATGTGACAAATCTCAGGGATGACTGTTTAACTCCTTGCCTACTGCTTATACCGATGTTCCTACCAGGATGTGGGGAAACCCACAAGGGAAGTCTCTCAATGGATGCACTGGGTATGTACACTGGGCTGAGACGTGAGAGAGATAATATAGTCTTTTTTTAAACCGTATCTCTCACCAGCAGTGGATAAGATGGTGCTGAGCTCCTCAACATGGATGGACCTTAGAGATGATTATACTAAGCAACTCAGATAAAGACAAGTACCATATGATATCACTTACACGTGGAATATAAAATAAGATACAAATAACTTTATCTACGAAACAGAAAGAGACTCACAAACATAGAAAACACACTTATGGTAACCAAAGGGGGATGGGTAAGTTAGGAGTTTGGGATTAACATATACACAGTACTATATATAAAACACATAAAGCACAGGGAACTATATTCAATAACCTGGCATAAGCCATAATGAAAAACAATAAGAAAAATATATTGAATATATGTATATAACTGAGTCACTTTGCTGTACACCTGAAATTAACACAATATTTTAAATCAACTATATGCCAATTTTTTAAAAAACAAGCAAAACAAGAAAAATATGGTGCTGAGCTCTTATACCTAAAAGGGGGAGTCAGGTATCACAGTGTAGGATGAGCTGAGGCAGCACAGTGTGGTAAAGGAGATCAGGCATCGGGGATGAAAAGACTTAGATTCAAATCCCAATTAAGGCATTATTATCTGAATGATGCTGAAAAAGCTATTTTCCATCTCTACACACCAGTATCCCCATCGTGTCCTTCAAGACTTATACCTACCTCGTGGCTTGGGAAGATTAGTAATAATAAATCTGAAGTGCCTGGCACAGAAAAGATGCTAAAAAATTTGAGAGCTGAGCATCTAATCAAAGCACAGTATGGAGTGTCATGCACAGAGCAGTCCACACAAATTCCGGAGACCTCCTTCCCCATGCTTCCGGAGAGAAGTGGACCACTTTATACAATTTCATTCATTGTGAAATTCACACAGAACAATCTCTTGACAGCGACCCAACCCAGTTGGGTGAGACTTGCTCTTCATGTGCCTTTAAGTCAGTCCTCACTATGTCATGAAGGTTGTGTAATTCAGGTATTTAGGGTCAGCAGGTGTTTTGTGAGCGAAGGTTTTAAGGTAGAAGGTCAACTGGCCTGAGGTGATTAAGAACCGGCCTGTAGCTGAATACTGCACACCAGCACAGTGAGTCAATCGCAGTTCTTACACTGTAGATTGTACAGCATTTCGACAGTCATATATGATGAGAATCTTCCCTGTAAGCATGCTGAAGTTCACCCTCACCGTTTATCTTTTCTCTGAAGAACAAGCTACCTTTTGATTCCATTGTTTTTCTCACAGCAGACCAATGGTCCGCCCATGCCCACGGACCTTAGTGTACTTGGCAATGTGTCTCCATAAGATCATACTGGAGGGACTGGAGAACAGAAGGGGAGCTTTTTATAGGGCCGGTCTCATTACAAGACATACTCTCCTGTGCTGGAGAGACCACAGTCTTTGGACTGAGACAAGTTGCAGTGGAGCATTGGTGCTACCATGTCCCAGTCAGGTGACCTTGAACAGGTTATTTCATGTCTCTCCGTCTCTGTTTCTTCATCCATAAAGAGGAGAGGAAAAAAAAAACTCCTACATACTTCTAAGAACCATTCCATGTTCGATGCATGTGACAAGGGCTCGGGGCCGGGGCAGTGGGATGATCCAGAGGGATGGGAGGGGGAGGGAGGTGGGTGGGGGGTTCGGGAAGGGGAACACATGTAAACCCATGGCTGATTCTTGTCAATGTATGGCAAAAACTATTACAATATTGTAAAGTAATTAGCCCCCAAGTAAAATAAATAAATTTATTAAAAAAAATAAAAAAAAAAAAAAAAAAACAAAACAAAAAAAAAAAAAAAGAAAAACTTAAGATAAAGTTAGGTAAAGCGCTTGGCACATAGTAAATTTTGGATAATTGTCAGTTATTGCTTTCATTATTATTTACCATAGACTATAGAGAAGGGTTCCAACAAGTAATGAGAGAGAAGTCATGGCTAATTTCTAAACCTCTGCTGCTGCTGCTGCTAAGTCGCTTCAGTCGTGTCCGACTCTGTGCGGCCCCATAGACAGCAGCCCACCAGGCTCCGCCATCCCCGGGATTCTCCAGGCAAGAACACTGGAGTGGGTTGCCATTTCCTTCTCCAGTGCATGAAAGGTAAAAGTGAAAGTGAAGTTGCTCAGTAGTGTCCGACTCTTAGCGACCCCATGGACTGCAGTAGCCTACCAGGCTCCTCCGTAAACCTCTAGGTAAAACCTAATCCAATAGAAAAGGGGAAATACTCAGAGTGGGTCTTAGTAACATTCCTATTCAGGGTGGAATTTTAGTGAACTGAGAAAAAATTAAGCAATAGGATCTGCTTTTTAATTATTAGAAATGACCTTTCCTCATTTATGCTATTATGGGTGATGAGCATCCTCTGGCATAATGAAAGAAGATGAGGCAACTGATCAGTTTCTGTTATTTATCAAGGGAACGTTCTATTGCACTCAGATGGAATGTAGTTTTCATAATCACTCCACTCTGCCTTTGCGTGTCCTGGACAGGTCATCACCTCCTTGACGGTGAGGGTCATTTCACTTCCTTCTTCTGAGTAACCCATTCCATATAACTCTAGGCCCCAGAATTAATCAGTACCTCCTAAGTCCCTTCTGCTTGTGACAATGCCCTGCAATAGCAAAGCTGAGAATGGAGTGCAGACAACATTTTCCATTTAAAACTAACATGTTTCAGCAATTAAACTGCTTTTAGACAGCAAACTCATATATAGGGTAAAGCTGAGCATACGGAGAAGTCATGGAAGATAAAGGACATGGGCTTTGGAGGCCAGAAAAACCACACTCAAATCAAGTCTGGTCATTCGTTGGAGAAGTGAATTAGCATTCCCATATTTTAGTGTGCTCATCTGTGAAAGGTTGGGAGCAGCCCCTACCTTACAAGATTTTTGTGATCCTACCTCAGGGCCTTTGCACAGTGCTCACTGCATGTACATGTGAACTCAGTGAAACTGGGCTTTCTTTGCCTTCCTCTGTGGAGATCCGGTTTTCCAGACAATGTATACTAGTTGCTTCCAAAGCCGGATATGCTTGAAGGTTGACCTGGAGCTGTTCTGAAAATATATATCTAAAAATAGCCAGGGCTCCTAAGTAGCAATAGGCTAGCACATAAGTGGAAGTGAACATGTGATTTTGATGTGTTCGAGTGAGTGTGGATATTGGCTGCGAAGCAAAACAAGGGTAAGTGTTTGATAAAATGCAGGATGTAATATCTCTTGTTCCACACTTTCCCATGGGCATTATCTAAGCTGCATATCAAGCACACGGATAAATACTGTAGCGTATAACAAATGAATACCTGAATGAATGTAACTTAGAGTGCTAGGAATGATTGATAAACACAGATAACACTGAAAGTCTCCCAATCATGGCAAAGTCAGTCTTCACATACACGCTGCTGTAATAATGTTATGCTGAGGGAGCTGGCGATGATGTTTAGATGATAAAAGGATAATGCCCCAGTGATGACAGCCTGGGGGAGAGATACCCAGATCAGGAGCAGCTGGTATCCACTTCTGCAATCTTACCCTAGAGCAGCAGGAAGCAAGTCAAGAAGCATGTAGATGACCTTTTCTGGCACGGTGATATGCTCTGCTAATTCTCCATTTTCTTCTTTAAGTGCGATCACAGGAGGTCCCAAGAAACTCTTCCTCCCACATTTGCAAGCTGCATCACAGACAGCAGAACAAGTATTTCCACCACTACTTGCAAAAAAGGATGTTGGTCACAAGGTGGCAGGTTACCACGCTCCTATGGAAAAGCTGGATTATATTTCTAAAAGCGCAGAGAAGCAGAGGCAAGAGAACTTCAAAAAGGTAAGAGTGTGTGTGTGTGTGTGTGTGTGAGTGTGTGTGTGTGTGAGTGTGTGTGTGCAGTGGGAAGGATGGATACCTTACATGGCCACAAGCTCTAAAGGTCATATAAGTGCTGCCTGTCCAGCGTGCCCTCTAATCACAGGGCACCTCCTCAACAGGCTCATGCAACCAGCATGATAAGAATTGTGAATTGACAGCTGACATCATACAAATGACCTATGCCAAGGTAATTCTGTTCTGAGGCAGCAAGTCCAACCCTGCTAGTACATTAGAATCACCTAGAAACTTTTGAAATAAAAAAACCCACATCAAGAATCAGCCACAAGAGACTTTGCAGGGTTTTCATTTGGACAAGTTATTGCTTAGTTACTTGATTTTGGTCTGATGTTGGGTTCAGGCATCACTATTATTTAAAAGGTCCTCAGATAATTCAAGGGTGGAGTCAAGGTTGAGAACCACTGAAATAATCTAAGCAATATTACTGAAAGTAGGGTCCACAGCCCTAGCGCTGACCCATGAACTTATCACTAGGCACATTTTTTATTTAGTTCAGCTGACACTATTTTTCACAGCAAGATAGCAATACTTTCTTTAGTTGATGTATAGTTGATTTACAATGTTGTGTTAGTTTCTAATGTACAGGAAAGTGATTCAGTTTTATAAATATATATGTATGTATATATACATATACATATATATGTATGTATGTATGTATGTATGTATGTATGTATGTACATGGACTTACCAGGTGGCTCAGTGATAAAGAGTCTGCCTGCCAATGCAGGAGATGCGGATTCGATCCCTGGGTCTGGAAGATCCCCTGGACAAGGAGGGAATGGCAACCTACTCTAGTATTCTTGCCCGGAAAATTCTATGGACAGAGGAGTCTGGCAGGCTACAGTCCATGCGGTAGCAAAGAAGTGGACACGACTGAGTGATTGAGCACACATGCATGCATGTACACACACACCCCTATATACACATATACTTTTTCACATTCTTTCCCATTATGGCTTATTGCAAGATATTGAATATAGTTCCTTGTGCTATACAGTAGGATCTTGATTTTCATCCATTCTATATATAATGGTTTGCAGCTACAAATCCCAAAGTCCTAATTTATCCCACCCCATCCTTCCCCTTTGGTAACCTTAAGTTTGTTTTCTATGTCTATGGGTCTGTTTCTGTTTTGTACATACGTTCACTTGCATCCCAATTTAGATTCCACATATAAGTGATATCATACGATATCTGTCTTTTCCTGACTTCCTTCACTTAGGATGATAATCTCTAGGTGCATCCATGCTGCTGCAAATGGCATGTTTTCGTTCCTTTTTATGGCTGAGTAGTATTCTATTGTATACATATATACCACATCTTCTTTATCCAGCCCTTGTACGTTGCATTGTTTGCAAATAATTTCTCCCAGCCTTTAGGTTATGTTTTTACTTTGTTTATGGTTTCCTTTGCTATGCAAAGCCTTCTAAGTTTGATTGCTACTGCTACTGCTGCTAAGTCGCTTCAGTCGTGTCCGACTCTGTGCGACCCTATGGACACAGCTCACCAGGCTCCTCCATCCACAGGATTCTCTAGGCAAGAATACTGGAGTGGGTTGCCATTCCCTTCTCCGACTCACTAAGATGGTATGGAATTCAAGAAACACGTATGAGATCACAGAATCTTTCTTTTCATGAAGCCATATGATTAGTAGTTCGTAAAACATAATTTGGAAAATAGTGATGCAGTTATTATTTAAGAACCTGTGTAAGAGAGTATAGTTAATTACACATTCTCTTCAACCAGGCAAGCAAGTTATCATTTAAAACAAAAGAGTGAAAATTGGAGCTGACACAGCAGCCCATGTGGTGCATCTCTGCAAAGGCGGACCCCTAGACCTTAGGGTTGGGCTTGACTTGGTGAAACAGCTCAAAGTCATCCAGGCTATGCCTTTCTGGGGGTGGACCACAGTCTACCTACAGTCATACCATGCCAGGTCAGAAAGGCAGATTTGTTTCAGTAGTTTATTAACTGACTGTGAAAAGGAAAAACGCAAAAGGTGTTGCTGAGACATCAGAGCACCAGAAGCATGCTGGCAACACAAACCTTGATGGAATAGCTTTGAAGGGGGCAGCGCTGCATGGATGGAGACTTTCCAGATTTTTTTCAAGGATCAGCATCTAGATTTTGACTTTGTTTTAAAATCAAAATCACCACCATTGTTCATCCAGTAGACCTTTCTGGGCACGTTCCCAGGGCAGTGTTCCTTTAAATATAAATACTTAAAGTGGACCATCTGTGTTGGCTTCACAAAGGAGAAATATCTGCCTCCAGTATCAAGTGAAGAAAACCTCAGTCAAGAGAGTCCTAAAGGAGAGATTACTTCTCAGGAACCCTCACCACCGCCTTGACAGGAACACCGAGGCTCGAGGCAGAAGGGAGGCCTGTTGCTTTAAAAAGTGAATCATCAAAGAATGAGTGGTTGTTCGTTTCTACTGGAAAAGCCAGCCTGGAGACTGAGTTGAGATGCATGCATCTAATAAGAGAATAATAAATGCCCATCCCGACCTGAAATTGAATTATTGGCTGTTATGTATACTTCCTTTATCAAATTATGAGTTTTCCAGAGAGTAGAAACTATCCCCCAAACATGACTTAATGCTGTGCTTGCTGCCATAAGGTGGGAAAATAGAAGAGAAGAGAGACTGTGTTTCAGTGCCATTACTAGCTTCCCAATCTTGTTAGGAGATAACAAGTTGTCTTCTAAGAAGTAGCTGACAAGCAACCAAGAGAAATACACTTGATCAGTATATGGGGAGAGGATAGTGTTTATTCATTACTAAACAACAAGGATTTCAAATTTGGGGCTTTTAATTTGACTTTTATGTGGACCAATATTTTAACTTTTCTTGTGACTCTGCAATTAAGCTGCCATTGGCTTCAATGAGCAAAGAAACCTCTCTGAGTTGTTTTGTCATCCTTCACATCATAAATCAAAGGAAAAGGGACCCAGATCAGTTATTCTGAAATTTAAAGATTCAGAATAAAATCTTTTATTGCTTCAGAGTCACACA
Source organism: Giraffa tippelskirchi (assembly GCF_054371585.1). Taxonomy (NCBI): domain Eukaryota; kingdom Metazoa; phylum Chordata; class Mammalia; order Artiodactyla; family Giraffidae; genus Giraffa; species Giraffa tippelskirchi. The sequence goes on along the minus strand of NC_137289.1, from coordinate 15,148,524 downwards.
AACATATGGCCCCATGTTTTTCTAATCAAATAGGAATAGCTGTAAATTCTTACATTCAAGGGGACAGATATTGAACTCAATTATACTGTTTCTGCAAGTCAAGACATTTTCCAATATCAAGCATCAGAGGTGATTTAGTTTCACTGAACTATGAATTCAAATAATATTAGACCCATTCTTCTCAAAAGGCAAATTAGTAGGAATATGAGAAAGACACACAACAGGAGACATCAGAGTTGAAGAAAAGGTGAGGATGAAAATAACAATTCTCTTGACATGTTCCTAAATATTCTTCTACCTCCTTTCTCTCCAACCATTTAGGCAAGACTGATATTCATGGTGACATATTCTCTCTCTGGGATAAGGAAACCAAGACATTATCAGAGTAACAGACACTGTACTTGTTACAAATATGCCCCCTTAACATTTGGCACATAATTTTGCTTTCTTTTGGCTGGTGAAAGCTGCCATACTTCATCACTGGTCTAGAGCACAGAGTCTCTTCTCCTCCAACCAAAGTCACTATGCTTGGATGCCTCTCTGAATAAAAAGGTTACAGATGTCCTAAGGGGAATGGAATATATATATATTTATGTAACTTTTTAAAAAATTCACATGAAAACAGGACTGTAGGAAGGAGGCCAGACACTTGATTAAGATGGTGACAAATCATTGAGCTTTGTGACATTTTCCTATGTTGCGTGAACTCCTTCAAATTTGCTATTGTAATCAGATTTTCAATCCCACAAGCACATGCAGGTAATCTGTGATTTATTTCTCACTGCAGATTTTCAACATTATCTACTTGTAAGCCTGTATACCTTGGTGTGATTCTTCTGAACAATCTTCAAACATCAGTAACAGACCAGTGACTCGAATTTAGGAAGCAATAACTATACCGGTAATAGATAGGCATTCAGAAGTTAACCTAAATCAGTGATTTTATTGGGGCAGACATGACAATGAAAGAAAAAATGAGGGAAAGAATAAATCTGTAGTGATTATACTTTCTCTTGCCAAAAGGCTCCTGGGACAGTAAGAAAAAGATTTTGGTAAACATCTCAGCTCTCCAAGTGGCTTTTTATAACAAAGACCATAGCTGGTCCTGGGCCAAAATTAGACTCTCAAACACTTGTGTGTGCTTTTTCAGCCAAATTCCAGTACTCACATAAGATTACATCATAAGTGGTTTTTATGGAAATAATCACATCACTGAAAATCACAAGTATTTGGAAACAGACTAAAGCATTTATTTTGGAATCAGCTGTTCAGAAATAGAAATCTGTTTCTGGCAAAGTGTAATCTGTCTTTCAGGATCTGTCCTGAAAAGCCAATAAGGTATTTCGGGCCTTCTGTGTATTATTTTACATGAATTCTGAAGGCCCTGGAAACAATGCAAAAATGTCTTTCAAAAGACAGACGATGGTGAACAATTGCTATCTGTACCAAATCTCAGGTGATTATAAATTATGGAAATAACTTGGCCTTTATAAAAACATCACCAACCAAAAGAAACACCAAGACTTTGTCTATAATAATGCAAAAATAGTTGGCAGATTTTATCAGTTCAGTAAAGAAGCAGAAAACTAATTCCAGCTTTATCATAATATACATAAACCTCTTTGACCTAACTTAATCATTTGTAAGACTTTTCCAACTCTAATTTATATTCTACCACTGCCACCCTGGCCAAATTTCAATGAATGTTTCATTCTTTACTTGAGGGCTATACACAGACACAATCTCATTAGAAGAGGTCACACCAGCAGCTTGGCATTGCACAGATCAATCAGCTTCACTATGCTGCCCACTGCCTTCACCTGCAGTGGAAATGGTGGGCATCCACAGTGAGGTCGATTAATGTTTCATGCTTTGGAAGAGAGGCCATGAGAGGACCTCTCTCTTCAAAATGCCTCACATGAGAATAAAATGTTTCAAGGTATGGACACAGTTTACAACTGAGATTCTATCCATTTGTAATAAAGAAATCTCTTATTTCTATTCATTATAATAAAATGTTATAGCAACTGGAAGAGAGAACTGAATACAGGACCTTACAGCATTTAAAAATCAGTCTTGCAAAAATCTTCCAGGTGGCCAGAATGACCACTGAACCCTTCTAAACCCACAGTTACTTCACCTCCCGCCAATGACGAATTTCTGGCCTTCGAGATCCTACATGAAGTAAGCATGTTAATTTCACAGCATTGCTTCCTTATTTGTCCAAGGTCTCTTCTATGGCATGTTTTCTTTCACCCCTATCTAAAGTCTTCGGGATCCTGTTAATTTGTACAGAGATCAAGCATATTCATTGCAATGTTTGGGATTACCATTAGCTTCGGGGTCCTTGTTTAAAGGCGATGAAGTAAAATTGTAAATAGTATCATAATGTCATCCCAGAAAACCTCTCATGTATCTAATACTATTTATAAATAATTCTTACAAATCAAGAGGGAAGTATTAGCTTCACTATTCCAGAGGACCTGGCAGGACGGCAAGACTAAGGAAAATCTTCAATCTGAAAGAAGACAATGCCCATCATCAAAGCACACAAGAGAAAGGATGAAAGCCACATTTAACACAAGGACAGCTAGAATAAAAAGTATTCAAACCTTGTATAAGAGAGCTTAACTGCTACCCATTCTCTAAAGAATTCTTCATATTTGAAAACATTCATAACAGTATTCACGATACACTCCAGATATTTTGAAAACTAATAGATCCTGTCAAAACTCTATGTAATAAGAGAATGGATGGGTCTTAAATTTAGTTATTCAACTGTCTTTTTTTGAATCTGAGAATTGTTAAAACAATTTGAAGTAAGTTTCTAACCAAATTCTTGACTGAATTTAGCCAACTGCTTCTTAAATGGCTTATTATACTTACTCAAACCAACTTTTGTGTTTCAGGACAATGTACAAGTAGAAAAAAAAGTATAGTATCTGTTAATACGGACACACACACATCTGTAAGAATATAATTATATAAGAAATAGTATATTTCTATAATACAAGTACTGTTCTGTGCATGCAAATATATATACTGCACACAAACATCATTTGAGAGAAAAGAAAGAAAATATTGGAATGCATCATATATAGTAAAGTAACAATCAGTGGCTGAATTTTTTTGTTTCAGTGAAGCATAAAATCAAGTTAGTATCTTCTCTACAAAACCACCAAAATTTTGTCTTACTCACTGTAAAGGGCAACCATTTATATATCCAGATGAATAACTGTTCACATCAGAACTCCTATGCAAAGTGGACAGCTTGCATACCAAAGTATGAAGTAGAAAACAAATACAAATGCTGTACTCTATAGCTCAAAAAAAAATCCATAGCTCAAATAGGGTTAAGCATAGAAAATGTACACTTGTCATTTTCTGCCAAAGAACATTTGAAGCTCTATGTGGAAGGGCAGAAAAGGTGGAAACTTTGAGATGTGAAAATCTGCTTCCAAAACTATAGATTGGAGTCAATTGGGAATAATTTCCTCAAACACCAAACTTTGAACAGACCTGTGCAGCAGAAAGACTGTTGTACTGGAGACCCCATAATGTTGCCAAAAGGGCAACTTGAAATAGGAACAAAGGCAATTCTAGAAATTGTACCAGAAACAGTTACGCAAAAGTGTATACTGACTGCCAAAGGACTGGTTGAATTCTGTCACCTCTGACATCATTCATTGCTAAACGGCATGGATGGCATTTGATCTGGGGGGGAACTCAAGTTGTTATACAATAAGTACTTAATTAGCATACACAATATACCTCTCCATTGTCATTTTGGAAATCAAAACATAGACAGATGGCAAAAAGTTTACCACATTTGGTGATGTGAAAACTGATCCTATTTGATATATGCCAAAAAGTTGGGGAAAAAAGAATGCATATGCTTTCTGGAGAGACGAGGAACTTTTGAGATACATTTGTAGTATGGATTGCGATGAATACCTTACTGACCTCAGTTTAAGTACCAGCAAGTAGAGTTTTCCAAACCTGTACTTGAGCTGCAAAGAAAAACAAACTACTCATCGTTTCCTTGAGGCATGCATTTCACTATGGCAAAGCGCACCAGGCGTGCATGACAGGGGTATCTGGGCCTGCTTCAGCCAACTGAGTAGACCATGAGCATTCTTCGAACACAAGGCAGAAGGCTTTATGGAGTGGAGAAGAGGGAGAAAATTTGGAACCATCGTCTCATGATTTCATTTTGGAAGGGCCATTCCTCAGCTGACTGCTGCTTCAGGAAGGCGAGGTGATGGGACCAGACTCGGCCAGATGTTGGCTACGGGAGCAAGCAACTTTAGCAGCCAAAACGGGGCAGTGTCATGACACCAGCTGAACACGTGTCAGCTGCGAGAAGCAGGAAGATGCTGCGCGCCGGGCCAGAGCTGACTGTATTATACAGCGTCCCATCTGAGGCTGCATAAGACACTCACTGGCGAGCTTACGGGGCCTCGGAACAATGTCAGGAGCCGCACAACACACAGCACACCAGAGGGCAATTCACAGTCAGAAAGAAAGAGAAAGAAAGAAGAATGAGAGGAAACAAGCAAGACACGCGTCCGTCGTGCACAAACCTTCGGGCTCTCTGTGTTCTTTGTGATGTACTTGCTTCAGCGGGCAGCAGAAGATTTCGTGACACTTAGCACGAAAGGGGGACTCTTTTTTCTTTAATTCCGCAGATTGGATGGAATCTTGCCGTAACATAATGTATTCCTGTGTGCCAGGGGGGGCGTCATCCAGAACTGTGGTCACCACATAACAAAATGAACTCAAGTTAGAGCTTCAGGAAAGCAGCGAAACGTCTTACATCAACTCTACTCCCGGGGGAGACGACAGAACCAACAGTCCCAAGAAAAGTTTCCAAGAAAAGCATTGCATTGCTTGGGGGTTTTCTTTTGAGGGGCTTAGTTTACTAATATGAATAGTTTACTCAGCTATACATACCTTGATAGCTAGTACTGAGTTGGCCAAAAAGTTCACTCGGACTTTTTCCAGCCAAAGGTGAGAAAAACCCAGATGAACTTTTTGGCCATCACAATATACTGAGCATTTAAGGGTTAGATTGTCCCGGATGAGCAATAAAACATGTTAATACCAATAACCATATTGTATCTAAATAAACACTGTGGAAAGCGACATGTTTCAACTTGAGGTACAATATAAATATTTACAGGCCAAAATGGCTAATTTCCACAAAATTTTCAGTGTATTCATTTACATTTTCTTCCTGGGTCTGCTCCTGGTGAGGGCCTGGCTTTCATGCACTATTGTACAGAGCTGGACAAAAGAATTCACTTTGTGTTTCCCAAAGAGAACTGGGGCCGACGAGTAACATTCACATATTCAAAGTCCCCTAATGAAGTGACCACATTTCAGTCAAGAGCCTAGTAATCAACACTGGACCAAAGACCTACCTTGAATTGTGGTACTGCAGGGCCTCATTTACACACACCAAGACCCTCTCAGATTTCTAGGCCCTTTGTGCATTTTCCTAAGAAATACTGCGAATTTCTAGTGTTTGCTCCCTGCTAAAACAAGGTGTCTGCTTTCACCTGGTCCACTGCAACATTGTTTTTCCTGATAACTACCCACCAAAGAGTGTGCAAATTTGATCTGGGTCTGCAGAAACAGGGCATTGACCTCAGAATGGATTTTTTTCTTTCACACCTTCCCAGTGAGGCCATCCCATTTTACCAGGAGTGAGTCAGTACCCCTAAAGTTATGATTAACAATGGACTGACTCATCCTACTTCCTCAAATGCATACTCTTAACATGCCTTGAGAAAGACTGGGTACCAGCTGCAAACTTTCTATGGAGAAAACAATGCTACAATTCTTGTAAAATATCATCAGCTTATGGCTGAGATTGGGTAGGATCTCATGCTTCCACATTTGGCACTACATTCTCAGCTCACTGGCTAGGATCTTAACAGACTTTTAAGTGCTTTCTTTCACATTGCAGTAAAAATGGCATGAAAACCAACATAACTTGGAAATTAGTATTATGAGTTGGGAACAAGTTCTTGATAGATTGGCTGTGTATGGAATTGTTGTCTTCCTTTATAAGTCATTAAATTATGCAAGAAGGTGATGAATATTTTAGTCAGTTCTCTTTCTATTTTCCTCTAATGCTCAGCAGTAGTAATCAAAAATATTATATAGACAAACCACCACAGCCTTTTCTGGAAGAGAGTTCCCTTCATCTACTAGGAATGTGACTGCAACTTCTTAGAATCTGGTTGCTGAATGCACATCTTTGGTAGCAACAGCTGCTATTCAGATCATTGGCAATGATTTCCTGCCATGAGCAGATAGTTATGATAATATATACATGTATCAAATTCTAGCATCACAGATGAAGGTAAGTTCTAGTTTGACCATACAGAATATTTAAGGAAAACCTCCCAAGCTTAGAACTCAAAAAAAAAAAAAAAAAACCCATGCGTGATTATACAGAAGCTGAGAAATCCCATTTTCATGCACTGTATATAAGAAATACATTTTAAGATCAAAGGAGAATTGGAGGATTAAAAAGAAAAGAACAACTTTTGGATAATACATAGAGAGTTTATTATTCAGAAGTACATGATAAACACCAGTAAATTGTTTTCCATTTTCATTTTTCGATACCAAAATGACATCACAAATGGGCATCTCTGGAGATTAATGGCACAATTGCCTTTGGCTGAGTCTCCAGCCATCAACTTTACCCAGCTGGTCATTAATTCCCACAAAAAAGCCTTGTACTTCCATCATTATTGTTTAATTAGATACAACTAGTTATCTGTAACATACAACAAAATTCTAGTGAAAGAGCTCCACTGACTGATATAAGAACCAGACTCCAAATTCATCATCATGGGGAAAGCAGGAAAGTCAAAAAGTGCAACATAATTGCTTTCCACAAAATTCTCTCTCTCCTATTCTTTCTTCAAATTGAATTTAGCAAGTGCAAAAGATGCCAAGATGAGAGCATTTAAGGAGCCATCTGAGTAATGACCGCAGGCAAAGAACATTTCCTTGGAAATTGTGAACATCTGGGAGTTAATGGCTTAGCTTTGCGTTCAGGCTGTCTCTACTCAAATGCCCCAAACATAAATCAATTCAGGAAAAACAGAAAAAAGTATTAAATCTATCAGTACACCTTGGTGTCATTTTGACACAAGACCTAAAAATATTTTGGACTTTTTAACCAGAAGTGGCAATCTACAGGAAACACCTCATTTCAGTCTATAAAATCTTTGAATGTAAATTCATTTTGATGAAAGATTAAAACTATTGTATTAATTTATTCCTAGGGTTCCTTCAGGTAGAACAGTGACTGTATGTGCAATTGACAACAGCAGGAGTGACAGGGAACTTCCCACAAGACCCCAGCACTAAGGCAGGTGGGTACCTTAATTCTACTACCTTAAAAAAAGGATGAGGAGACAATGTGTCCAAAGGGCACAAACTCTAGAAAAGGGAGAGGAGACTTGCAAAGAAGTCAGCTCATTAAAACAGGAAAAAAGAATGGAATCTATCTTCCCCTGGCTTAAACCTAGGATTTCTGCTATTTCCCCACTTCTAGTGTATTCCTTCTTGCACACCATTCCAGCCTCTGAAATCCACTCTTAACTTTGTTCATTGAAACTATTTGTCCACATTTATTCAGTGACTCCTGCTCTTCTTGTCAATAATGTTTATCCAATCTTGAAGGCTGCATGAAAGACTCCAGTGATTAGGCAGACAATAGATTTACACCAAACCTCTTCCAGTTTCAGAGCTTCAATTTGACTCTTTCAGACAGGTAAGATGGTAAAAGTAGTTCATGGTTGATTTCTGAACTGTGGGGCCCATGTTTTGAGAAAGGCCATGAGCCCCATGACAGTAGCAGCCAAGGAGTAGGCCTCTGCTGGGAAATGGCAGCCACATAGCCAGTGCCCTTGACCTTGATCACATAGGCCACCTACTCAGAATTCCAAAGTCCCAAAAAAGTGGTAGAGAGTTGGACGAGAGAAGTGCACAGATGCAAATTCACACACCCACAGACATGCAGACACTGACACAAGGGTGACAATAAGTGACTCTACTGGTGGCATGATAGTTAACAGCACAATTTATGGAAGACCTTATTCCCATTATACAAGGTGTCTATTGACTAGCCATTAGGTGGGCAAGCCTACATCCAGGATTGGTTTCCCAGTAACAGTACTTGATTGGCAGTAAACCACCCTCACTCTCCTCCAGGCTTTTCAGCAATTCTCAGGATCAAGGCCATGGTCACGAGTGGGGACAGTCATAGGAAGGGAAGAGAGTTTATGTCTAAAGCCAGTGACCTGGTCTACGTTACTCATGTTCACAGAAATATAGTGTTCCCATTTCAAACTGGACATAATGCATCAATCTGTAGCAAACCATCTGTGATAAAATGAAAATGTATGTCGTGGATGTTCAGTCGCTCCGTCATGTCTGACTCTTTGCAACCCCATGGACTGCAACATGCCAGGCCTCCCTGTCCGTCACCATCTCCTGAAGTTTGCCCAAGTTCATGTTCATTGCATCAGTGATGCCATCCAGCCATCTCATCCTCTGACACCCTCTTCTCTTTCTGCCCTCAATTGTTCCCAGCATCAGGGACTTTTCCAATGAGTCGACTATTCGCATCAGATGACCAAGATACTGGAGTTTCGGCTTTAGCAAAACTAATTCCAATGTAATATATGTCTTAAATGCATTTTTAATTAAAGAAGTTAACAATCATTTATTCTTTCTATGTTTAGAAACTCAACTTCTAATTATATCCTGTACTTTAATCAATAAATATAATATTGGCTACATAAAATACCTACCCAAATATTTAGTAGTATCACAAACACTACACTCTTCCATGTCATTGCAAACAGAATTTCTTTAGAGATAACTTAATGCAACCCCTTGGTCTTAAAAGGAAAATAAAGCTCAGGAAGGGGAAGTGACAAGCCACAAAGCTATTGGAAAAGCCCAGCCTAGGAGCCATGATTTTAGTGTGTTTACCAGAAAGTCTTAAGTAGTTTCTGGTTGCTTTTCTTTGTTTGTACAAACTGATATATTTAAACAGGATCTTTCGTATACCTTAGCTTCAAAGATTATCTCTGTCTCCAACGAAGTTTACTATCTTTATTTAAAGACAGAAAAGCAACCAGAAACAACCTGGGAAACTACTCAGACAATGCCACAAAGGCATCTGGCCCCTGGCCAGGCCACTGTGACTCACAAGGCGTGCTGGTTTCAAGCTGGAAGCAGTTAATAAGCCCTCAGTTATTTGATGATGCTGTTTTGTGCTTTTCAGTGAACTCTTTGGAAAGACGACTCAACATAATTAATGATACATGATTTGAAATCAAAGCAAATCTGAGATCACCAGGGCAACAGAAATGAACACAGCCATGGGACTACCAGTCAAAGTTATTAGACACATATTAGTGGCTCCAAAAAGCAAATGCTTGAAAGCATCTACAAAAGTAAAAATAAGGGAAAATATACAGATTATCAAACGTCCTTGAATAATGAAAAAGTCAGTAGAAAACAGAGTAATTAGAGTGATTACTCTTCCTTGTCACTGAGCACCTGTCAAGCAGAAAGGTAAATTCAGCCACAGATGAATTAACTCAAGTCCTCCATTTTGCCTTCCAACTCACTATCTATTGAATGCGTGTGTGCCTGCTAAGTCACTTCAGTCATGTCCAACTCTGTGTGACCCTATGGACCGTAGCCTGCCAGGCTCCTTTGTCCATGCGATTCTCCAGGCAAGAATACTGGAGTGGCTTGCCATTCCCTTCTCCAGGGGATCTTCCTGATCCAGGGTTCAAACCCGAGTCTCTTAGGTCTCCTGCACTGGCAGGCAGGTTCTTTACCACTAGCGCCACCTGGGAAGCTCCATCTATTGAATACTTAGACATAAGTTTTACTGCCACACTGGATACTAACAATGGCAAGTTTAAATGTCAGTGGATTCTCTGTCTCCATCTGTGCTCATGCGCAGTCATATTCGACTCTTTGTGTTTCTTTGGACTGTGGCCCGCCAAGCTCTTCTGTTCATGGAATTTTCCAGGCAAGAACACTGGAGTGGGTTGCGATTTCCTCCTTCAGGGGATCTTCCCAACCAAGGGATTGAACCTGCATCTCCTGTGTCTCCTGCACTGCAGGTGGATTCTTTGCCCGCTAAGCCATTGGGCAAGTCAATGAGTTATTCAGATAATTCACTGAATTGCATTAATCAATACTAATGGTCTTTTGGTTTGGCCAAGATAGAAACAACTGTAGAATATTTCTAGACATTTCAGTTACCTTCCCCTTTGCAATCTTCCCCAACTTCATGCAGCCTCCCAAGCACTATCCAGTTTTCCTTCAATTTTGTTTCCTCAGGCTGTTTTGCTACTTTCATGGGAGGAAAAAATTCAAACTCATTATCATGGTGGCCACCCACCTCCAAAATTCTATCACACGTCTATCTTCTTCCACACACTAGCTTTACATAGTATCTAAAATATGCCTGAAGCCTTGTATTGTACCTGCTGCTCAAAATGACACCCCCATTGGCTCTACTCAAATGCCACCTCTTCTGAGATTTCTTTTTAGCCATGTTAAATAGGTTTGCACTCATCACAATCTGTAATTATATAGGTATTTATGTACATGCCTCTCCTCTGACTCTTCCCATATGAACATAGGATCTCTGAGGCAGAAACAGTATTTGTCTCATTTGTCATTCTATAGGTGGAGTCAATTGTAAAACACACTCAAAGAATTCTTATGAGTCAAATGAGGATGCCTGCCTCCACCCAGCCTTACTTCAAAGCAAAGGTAAATAGCTCATTCTAACTCTTCATGAGATGGTTAGATAGGAGCTCCGACTCAATGGACGTGAATTTGAGCAAACTCCAAGAGACAGTGGAGGACAGAGGAGCCTGGTATGCTACACTCCATCGGGTCACAAAGAGTCAAATATGATTCAGTGACTGAACAACAATAACAACAAGAATAACAACTCTTCATGTCCACATAACACTTTAAGAAATTTATCCTGTCATTTCTTGAGATAGCTTTCTAGACATCATCATAAGCTTTTAGTGAAAAGTGAGATTGATAATTATTTTCATATATGTGTCTTTCCTCCACAACTTGAATGGGAGCTACTAGAAGAGCAGAACCATGTCTCTTTTGGTATCATCTTTGCTTTCCTAATGGCCCACCTACGATGCTTTGCGCATGGTAACTTTGCATGCACAAACTGAGTCCCTTCTAGGGAGAGTCCCGCCTACCTTGAAGGTGTGTGCTAAGATGAAGGGGTCAGAAATGGAAAGAGTTCAGCACATTGCATGGTACCTGGCAGGCACCATAGTGGCTGCAATGGAAGAAAGAGCATACATAACAGAGATGGAGTCCGTTGAGCACTGTACCAGGATCTCCACCCTTGAGACACAGCTAAATTCCTGGGTGACCTTTGGAATGGCACATCCAATCACATCTCTGAGTCTCAGTTTTCTTGTTTCAAAAGTAAGTGACGTGGGGACTTCCCTAGTAGTCCAGTGGTTGGGGTTCCAAATTTACACTTCAGGGGATGTGGGTTCGTTCCACGCAAGATCCCACATGCCAAAGAGTGTGCAAAAATATTTTTTAAAAATAAAACAATAATAAGTGATGTGGACCAGGCCAGGCTTTCTCAACATTAGCACTTTGACATCTGGGGCTGGATAATTCCTTGTTCTGAGAAGCTGTTCTATGTACTGCAGGATGCATAATAGCATCCCTGACCTCTACCTTGTAGATGACAGTAGCATTCCTGCCCAATTTGTGAACACCAAAAAAGGTCTCCAGATACTGTCAAATCCCCCTTTACCAGTGGGATGAGGGCAAAATCATCTCAGTTGAGAATCCCTGACTTGATGATTCTCCCACCCCTGCGCCCAGTTCTATAAAGCTCTCTGTAAAGATATCTTACCTGGAAATCTCTTTGTGACCCTCGGAGATGCTTAGCATCCAGCAAGGACTCAGATGTTCTATTCAGGGGAGTTTGGTTCAGACCAAATAGTGTGGAAGATGTGCTAGTGAGCACACCAGTCATCCAGGTAAAGAAAGCCCTGGACAAGATGGAAAGCACTACAGCTGCACAGAAGTGAAGTCCTTACTCAGCTATGGCAAAGGCCTTCTCTAGTGAGGGATACCACTGGGCAGCATCAATGGCATTGCACAACGTTAGGGGAGTATCTCCAGGCATGTGCTGAGAATACATAATAGATGGGGCACAGCCTACCAAAGACCCAGCTCAAATGGGGACAAGAAGCGAGAAGAGGAGGTGGGAAACTCTCTGAGGCCTTATCTAAGGAGTTTTCCTGAAGGTCGGCCTTCTCATCATAAAAGGACCCACATCACCAGGGAATATGGGTTTCCAAGGTGGTGCAGTGTAAAAGAATCAGCCTGCAATGCAGGAGACCTGGGTTCAATCCCTGGGTTGGGAAGATTCCCCTGGAGAAGGGAACGGCTACCCACTCCAGTATTCTTGCCTGGAAAATATCATGGGCAGAGGAGTCTGGCGGGCTACAGTTCATGGGATTGCAAAGAGTCAGACACGACTGAGCACACACACACATGTGCACACAACATCAGGGAATATGCAGCTCTTCCCTCAAGACAGAAATGAGTCCTTCATGCAGAAAAGTGGCAGCTCCCTCTAGCAGAACAGATTGTGTGCAGAGGTTCTGTGCACAGCTGGAATGGCATGGATTTTCTCCCCACCACTATTTAAAGCATGTGAGAAAGAAATGCCAAGACATACACTCCACCTGAGAACACTGGGTGCTGTTACCCATTACTTGCAAGTTTTCTAGTCTGATGTCATCGCATTCCTCTCCTCCATGCACCTGTTCAAGTCCAAGTCAAACTGAAGTATCCATCCTAGTCTCCTGGAAGGTTTGTTAAGACACAGGTTGCTGGGCACCTTCGCCTAGAGTTTGTGATGGAGTTGGTCTGGGGTGGGCATGAACAATTTCCCAAATGCTGCTGATGCTGCTCAAGGATCACATGGGGGCGGGGGGGATGACTGCCTAGGTGTTTGTTTTACCTGCTCCAGCTACCTCTGCTGTCTGCCTCCTCCTCCACCTGGTACTAACATAGTCTACACCATTGGTTCTCAGCTAGGGTTGAGCACTAGTATCATGTGCGGAACTTTTAAAAACTAAGTTCTCATGGTACCACCCCAGATCAATTACACTGGACTCGCCAGCCTGTGGCTGAAGTGCTGGTGGGTTTCCAAACTCTGCTGGTGATTCAACTGCACACCTAGAGTTAAGAATGACTGTTGTAAGCCTTTGCTTGCTTTCTCCAGTGAAAATTCCTCTCTCTCCCTTGGGTGGGGGGTGGCCCTGGCCTCTGATTATCTTGCTACAGTTGACCTTTGAACAAGGCACAGGGTTAGGGGTTGTCAAGCTTCCATACAGTTGACAATCCACATAACTTATACTGGTCCCTCCCTATCTGCGGTTCCTACATTGGCAAGGTTCCACATCTGTGGATTCATCCAACCACGGTTCGTGCAGTCCTGTAGTAGGAACTACTGAAAAAAACTCTCGTATGTAAGTGGACCCTAGCAGTTCAAACCCACGTTGTTCAAGAATCAACCATATTTCCATTTCTTTGCACACCTCCGGCCAGAGTGGCCATGTCCTCTTGGGCACTGGTACTGTTCACTGTGTAAAACTCTACAGCAGCTCCTATCTCCCCACAGCCAGTCTGTTGTAGTCTGAACAGCCATGGTGGTTGGTGCATAACTCTACCGCAGCATTAACCCATGGTACCCTAGGTTCTTCTTGTCTTTCAATATGACAATCTCCTCACTAGCCAGTTTCGTTGAAGGGAATCAAAGCAAGCTCTCTGCTTATTAGAACCCCTCAAAGTCAACATTGTGGGCTGATGATAGCAGGTGTCTTGGCCCTGAAGCCAGCTGGTGACGCTGCATGTCACCACTCTGGATTTGTGCTGATTAGCTCTGCACATAGACTCCTCAGCCTCAGGGTCCGCACAGAGTCACTGCACACTTTCCATGTGATGCAATTTGAGCCACAGTGCAGCACTAGCTCATGGTCAGGAAACAAGATGGTACCAAGGATTCATCAGGAACCTTGTTGGTGACTGGCCCAGTAAATACACTAGTCCTTCTTTTACGACATCACAAAAGGGAAGTTGGAATACATTTTCCATAAATTGCATCCTTGAGCCCTGTAATTCAGGGGCTCTCCACCCTAGCTACAAAATCAGAACCACTTCGGAGATCTTTTATAACACACCTATGCCTGGGCCCAACCTCCAGAAAGTCTCTTTAATTGGTCCTGGAGCAGGGTATGGACCTTGGCAGTCAAGCTCCCCAGGTAATTCTCAACCGCAGTTAGGATAGTGAACCAATGTGCCTAACCAAAGGAGCAAGAGAAAAATTGAAGCCGCAAATGTGAGCACAATTAACTGCAAAGATATCTTCCTGAACAAAAAAGGAAGTGTTCTAGAAGATACTGGGAATTTCAAGTTCTAAGCTCTTTAATGATTGGATAAATAAATATAGAACACAATAAATTCCAATAAATATGGAATACAAATGGCTTACTCAAGGAGAAAGCCTTAGGGAATGAAGAAGAATGGTCTGGCAAAGGCCTCATAATCCACTGGTACTGGTTCAAATTCCAGTTCAAATCCCCAACTCCCAGTCCTCCCCTTTGCCAGTATCTCCTCCTTGGCAACTGCGAGTCTGTTTGGGATTCAGTTCAGTTCAGTTGCTCAGTCGTGTCCAACTCTTAGCGACCCCATGGACTGCAGCAGGCCAGGCCTCCCTGTCCATCACCAACTCCTGGAGCTTGCTCAAACTCATGTCCATCGAGTTGGTCATGCCATCCAACCATCTCATCCTCTGTCATCCCCTTCTCCTCCCACCTTCAATCTTTCCCAGCATCAAGGTCTTTTCCAGTGAGTCAGCAGGTGTAAACTGGGATTAGCAGGTGTAAACTATTATATTTGTGGGGCAAAAAAGCTCATTCAGGTTTTTTGTACCATCCCAAATGAACTTTTTTGGAGAAGGCAATGGCACCCCACTCCAGTACTCTTGCCTGGGAAACCCCATGGACGGAGGAGCCTCGTAGGCTGCAGCCCATGGGGTCGCGAAGAGTCAGACACGACTGAGCGACTTCACTTTCACTTTTCACTTTCATGCATTGGAGAAGGAAATGGCAACCCACTCCAGTGTTCTTGCCTGGAGAATCCCAGGGATGGGGGAGACTGGTGGGCTGCCATCTATGGGATCACACAGAGTCGGACACGACTGAAGCGACTTAGCAGCAGCAGCAAATGAACTTTTTAGCTAATCCAATATATAGGATGGAGAAACAACAAGGTTCTACTGTATAGCACAGGGAACTATATTCAATATCCTGGAATAAACCATAATGGAAAATAATGTGAAAAAGAATATATATATTCGGATATATATATATATATATATATATATATATATGAATTACTTTGCTGTACAGCAGAAATTAACACATTGTAAATCAACTAGACTTCAATTTTTAAAAATAAAAAAAAAATTAAATTCCAGTTCTGAGACTGGAAGTGGTCTCAACAGTGTGTTCGGCAAGTTCTGTCTCCTCTGAATCCAAGAAACAGGTTGATCACTATTTGGAAGTGAGGATCCTGGACCAGCATCATGGGTAATGCCTGGAAGCTTGTTAGACATGTAGTCCCCCATCCCTGCCAAGTCTAGTCCAATAGAGTCATAATCTGGGGGACTGCAATGCATACTAAAGATTGAGATGCACCTAGAAGAGGGGCTGGAAGATAGTCATGGAGTCTGCCCTCAGGATTGGTTGATGCCAAACAACTATTTGGGCAGCAATTTTATGTATATTCCTGGAAACCCAACCACAGGGTAGAGGGAAAAAGCAGAGGACTTGAGAGACCTCTGCCTCCTACTGCGTAAACAAGCGTCAATTTCCTACCTTTTATACATGACCCAACTAAATCAACATAGAACTCCTAATAAGGTTGTTTTAAAAATTAAAAGAGATGCTTAGGTGGAACTGTCCAGCACAATGCCTCGCCCTTGATAGGTACTCCATATGTATTAAGTACTCCCTGAACATTAACTGAGGCTGAATCCAATTTAACGTGAAAGTGTCTTTCCCAAGAAAACACACAACAGCCATCTACTTTCTAGCTGGACAGACAAAGCTTTCACATGACCCTCATGTTAATTTTCTAACCAAAGTAGGGAGAATGACTCGTAGGAGAAAAAGATGCTATACTGCTCACAGAGTAAGAAAATGAATGACAAATGGTATCTATTCCAGATTGTCAACTGGAATTTCTTGAAACTGTTTCATTATGGCTGGGTTCATTGAAAAATTTTATTTGCTTTCACTTATTTTGTTTTCTGACACAGCGCCCTTCTGGTCACGATGTCCTAGGGACTGAAACAACTAGGCAGTCTTTAAAGATTACTTATAGATTGATTCTAGGTGTGGCTTTTCCACCAAATTTTGCCTCTTCCTCCATGAAAAATGATGGAGGTCACTGGCACCATTTAATAAGGAGCCTTTCTCTTCAGACACAATAAACTAAGGGTACTGCCCACAGCATGCTGTCCCAGCCAGGTCTGCCCAGTGTGTGGGAGTGTACGTCTATGTATATGTCTGAGGCTAGAGACATGCCTTTATTTTTAATAACTATTAGTACAAGAGCTGGAGAAGGCGATGGCACCCCACTCCAGTGTTCTTGCCTGGAGAATCCCAGGGACGAGGAAGCCTAGTAGGCTGCCGTCTATGGGGTCGCACAGAGTCGGACACGACTGAAGCGACTTAGCAGCAGCAGCAGCACAAGAGCTCCGAGTAGGCTCACAAAATGATGTCATAGTTACTCATAGAAACTTTGTCGCCTGATATTTTCTCAGATTTTGCTCTTAAGATCTTTCTTGGACAACATCATAGGCTACATTGCTAAAGAAAGACTATTTTTTTTCCTATCAATCTTTTCTATTTTTAGAGCATTAAATCTCAGAGGAATGAGGTTTCCTCACCTACATACTAGAAAGTGCACTCTCAAGCATTACACCCGTCTTACTAGCAAATGTGTTCATGGTCACCATACTTCTTCGCATGGCATGCTAGAAGATGCCTGCATTATGCAGGATTGCTATTTGCTTCATACTTTTCTCTCGTGTTTTGAAAGCTAAGCTCTGATTCAAATCTCATGGTTGCCCCAAGTCTCCGGAGATGTCTCAAGAGCGCCACCTCACAGGCTCTGCTAACAGCCAGAAATTCCTCAGCCCCAGCGATAGTGACTGGAACATTATACTGTAAAAATTATATGACTGGGAGAGTGATCAAGTGCTGTCAACCTCACCTCTACATCTCCATATCCCCCCGAAAGGTATTTAAGCAGCAAACTCCTTTTATTTTATTAGTGATAAAATATCAGGTTCTCCAAGAAGTTCATTTGCATTTTCCATAACAGCGTAAGAAAACCTGAATGACCTTTTTGGCCAACCCATTACAATCCTTTGAAGCCATCAGAGTTCTCTTACTTCCTCTTCCTGCCACTGTTCTATGGGCACATGTGCTTCTGTCACTTACTGATGTCTCCTTCCACCCCCAGCAACACTGAAGAAAACTGACTCGAGTACACTAGCACCTCATCTTGACTGACCCTTGGGCAGGAACCAAGAAGCAAAAATCAACGTATGGGCTGATCTATAAAAAGCATTTCTCAAAAACTATAAACTAGGCCTATGTCATTGTGGCTTTGTGCTCCCTGGCATTCTATGAAGTGTGGCTGTACCAGTTGATTGAGAAGTACTAAAGGGGAAAGAAGGCCCCTGAAAAGACATCAGAAAAAGTTCTTTCAGTTGATCAAGATGTGAGCCATCTCAAGTCTTGTCTCATTTAAACTATACACTGGTTAAATCCTTCCGTTTCAAGTTAGTCACAAGCTGCACTCAAGCTCATCAAAAGACAGTTCAAAAAATGATACGAATGAACTTACTTACAAAACAGAACACACTCACAGAATTAGAGAACAAATTTATGGTTACTAGAGCGGAAGAGTGGGGAGGGAGATAGACTGGGAGTTTAGGATTGACATGTACACACTGGTATATTTAAAATAGATAATCATCAAGGACCTATTGTATAGCACAAGGAACTGTGCTCAATACTTTGTAATAACCTAAAATAAATTTAAAAAGAATAGATATATGCACACACACACACACACACACATATATGAATCAGGCTTCCCTGGTGGATCAGACGGTAAAGAATTTGCCTGCAACACGGGAGACTCAGGTTTGATCCTTGGGTTGGGAAGATGCCCTGGAGAAGAGAATGGCTATCCACTCCAGTATTTTTACCTGGGAAATTCCATGGACAGAGGAGCACAGCGGGTACAGTCCATGGGTCGCAAAGAGTTGGACACGACTGAG
Source organism: Giraffa tippelskirchi (assembly GCF_054371585.1). NCBI lineage: Eukaryota > Metazoa > Chordata > Mammalia > Artiodactyla > Giraffidae > Giraffa > Giraffa tippelskirchi. The sequence goes on along the minus strand of NC_137289.1, from coordinate 15,130,034 downwards.
TGACTAACACACAACAAAAACACAACTGAATCACTGTGCTGTACACCTAAAGCTAACACAACATTGTTAATCAACAATATTTCATTATAATTTTTTTTAATGACAGCTTAATTTGGCTGCAACATCAAATTCATCAATTTACAAGCTCAAATGTTGTTTTAAAACCTCCAGGAAATGCAGTCTTCACCTATATCCTGTGGAAGAATTCCTTGCCCTTACATAATTAAAAGAGGGACATTTTTTAGCCAATGGAAAGCTTCAGAACAAAATTCCCAAATCCAGCGGCAGAAATCCAGAAGAGAATTCTCAAACAGAAATATTTTAGTAACATGAGTGCTTTTCTCTGCACTCAGGTCCACCATAGTTTCTAACTCCCCATTAAACAAACCAAGCTGTTGTTTCTTCTCAGGAGGGCTGTCCCTGTGTGGATGACAGAAGGAAGAATATAGTGTGCCAGGTTAGAACCCACTCTAAATTTGTTTATGAAAAATTGCAAAGCAAATGGTATTTGAGTTTGTTTACTCTTGGCAGAATTTCTGTTTAAGAAAGAGGCATTATGAGTGTTTGAAAAGCTTCGAGCCATCAAATGTCCTTAAAATAGCATTTAATGATTTAGGTGTAAATGAATCATAAACACTTAAACTTCCCCCTCATTCCCTACAATCCCAGCTGGTTAAGTGAGGTTTTAGCCAAAGAGTACTCTTTAATCCTATTTTTCTCTTAATCCTATTAAAGGTAAGGTCTTCTGAGGTAGGCTCAAGGCTAGATTAAGTGCTCCCATTTAAGACACTGGGAATACTCACGTTTTTTTTCAAGTTCTTACAAAATCTCAAACTTGCACTTTTCTTTCTTTTTTTATTGAAGTATAGTTGATTTATAATGTTGTGTTACTTTCTGCTGGACAACAAAGAGTCATTCTTTTGATATTCTTTTCCATTATGGTTTATCACAGGATGTTGAATATAGCTGCCTGTGCTATACAGGAGAACCTTCTTGATTGTCCATTTGATACTCACATTATATTTTTAAAGGGAGTAAAGTGGAGTGTCTCGTGTGTATATATGTACTTTTATATATTTTCAATATCTGTAACAACCTCATAAGGCAGGTGACATTACCATCCCCAGTTGGCACAGAGGAACCTGAATGAATGTCAGAGAGATAATAGAGAGGAACCCAGAAACAAGATGAGAGCTGGGATTCAAACCTAGGACTTCATGTCTCCAGGGCCTATACTCTTACTCACTATGTCTTACTGTATACTCAATTATATATCTATGGGAGGCAGAACAATGGTCCCTGAAAGATGCCCGCATCCTAGACCCTGGAACCTGGGAATATGTTACCTGAAGATTGCAGATATAGTTAAGGTTGCTCATAAACTGTCATTTAGAAGGATTATCCAGGTGGCTCCAATGTAATTTCTATGTGCTCTTGAAATCAAAAGAGAGACGATTTGGTCACAGATATGAAAAGGAAGCATCACTATGAACAAAGCTAGTGGGGGTGAAGGAATTCCAGTTGAGCTACTTCAAATCCTCAAAGATGATGCTGTGGAAGTGCTGCACTCGATGTGCCAGCAAATCTGGAAAACTCACCAGTGGCCACAGGACTGGAAAAGGTCAGTTTTCATTCCAATCCCAAAGAAAGGCAATGCCAAAGAATGCTCAAACTACCGCACAATTGCACTCATCTCACACGCTAGCAAAGTAATGCTCAAAATTCTCCAAGCCAGGCTTCAGCAATACATGAACCGTGAACTTCCAGATGTTCAAGCTGGATTTAGAAAAGGCAGAGGAACCAGAGATCAAATTGCCAATATCCGCTGGATCATCGAAAAAGCAAGAGAGTTCCAGAAAAACATCTATTTCTGCTTTATTGACTATGTCAAAGCCTTTGACTGTGTGGATCACAATAAACTGTGGAAAATTCTGAAAGAGATAGGAATACCAGACCATCTGACCTGTCTCTTGAGAAACCTGTATGCAGGTCAGGAAGCAACAGTTAGAACTGGACATGGAACAACAGACTGGTTCCAAATAGGAAAAGGAGTACGTCAAGGCTGTATATTGTCACCCTGCTTATTCAACTTATATGCAGAGTACATCATGAGAAACGCTGGGCTGGAAGAGACACAAGCTGGAATCAAGATTGCCAGGAGAAATATTAATAACCTCAGATATGCAGATGACACCACTCTTATGGAAGAAAATGAAGAAGAACTAAAGAGCCTCTTGATGACAGTGAAAGAGGAGAGTGAAGAAATTGGCTTAAAGCTCAATGTTCAAAAAACTAAGATCATGGCATCTGGTCCCATCACTTCATGGCAAATAGATGGGGAAACAGTGTCAGACTTTATTTTTTGGGGCTCCAAAATCACTGCTGATGGTGATTGCAGCCATGAAATTAAAAGACGCTTACTCCTTGGAAGGAAAGTTATGACCAACCTAGATAGCATATTTAAAAGCAGAGACATTAGTTTGCCAGCAAAGGTCCATCTAGTCAAGGCTATGGTTTTTCCAGTGGTCATGTATGGATGTGAGACTTGGACGGTGAAGAAAGCTGATCGCTAAAGAATTGATGCTTTTGAATTGTGGTGTTGGAGAAGGCTCTTGAGAGTCCCTTGGACTGCAAGGAGATCCAACTAGTCCATCCTAAAGGAGATCCGTCCTGGGTGTTCATTGGAAGGACAGATGTTGAAGCTGAAACTCCAATACATTGGCCACCTGATGCGAAGAGTTGGAAAAGACTCATTGGAAAAGACCCTAATGCTGGGAAGGATTGAGGGCAGGAGGAGAAGGGGACGACAGAGGATGAGATGGTTGGATGGCATCACCGACTTGATGGACATGAGTTTGGGTAAACTCTGGGAGTTGGTGATGGGCAGGGAGGCCTGGCGTGCTGCGATTCATGGGGTCGCAAAGAGTCGGACATGACTGAGCAACTGAACTGAACTGATGAAAAGGAAGAAGACACAGGTCAGATTAAACGTGTGAAAAGACTCAACAGGCTGTTGCTGGCTTTCAAAAGTGGCCTGAAGGAGGCCTGGGCCAGGGAATATACATAGTTACTGGCAGCTGGGGACGGCCTTCAGTTGACAGCTAGCAAGAAGATGGGCATCTCCATCTTACCAGGAACTGCATCCTTCCAAAAACAAACATGAAAAGGGAATGTATCCTTATCTAGAGCCTCCAGGGAAAAATACACCCAAAGCAAGCCAAGACTTGCTTCTGACCTTCAGGACAGCAAGATTAATAAATTTGCATTAATTAAGCCACCCAGATTGTGGTATGTTTTTAGGCCATCAGAAAACTAATAAAATATTCAATGTTTAAATGCTGAAAACCTAACTAGGTTATATATCCCATAAGCTTTCTAAAGGTATTTTAATAACAATAATCAAGTATCAATTTGTGGAATGGACATACCTTCATTATCTTCAGCCTGAGAAGAAAACATATGCACAAAGAAGTTTCCTTTGGCCTTTTCCTTTTCCATTGCCTCCCATAATACTATCTTTCAATATTCTTTCAACAACTATTTAGTGAGAACCTACCATATGCCAGGCACCATTCAATGTATACAGTGCACAGAAGAAAGGAAAAAAATTGTAGAGAAAAACCCTTGCCCTCATGGAGTTTATACCTCTGGAGTGGAGCTGAGGGGTAAACAGAGAGTAAAGAAATCAGGAAGACGAGACTTCCAAGGGTCTCTGAGTCACTCACAGGAAGGGATGTGCTTGAAATCCTCGGAATACTCACATATTTGAGAAATAAACATTGACAAGTTAAGCTCCTGACACATCAGTGAGCTGTCCTTTAGAGCAATCCAGGGTGGTTCAAAAAAATAAATGGAAGCCCACTCACTAGGCCATTATAGTATCTCTGGCTTCAATTCTGAGTGGCAGGGAGCCATTGGGTGGACTCAGGCAGAAGAGTGATCAGACCTGGCTTATGTGAGCCAAAGCTCATTCTTGTCGCTATGTAGAGAATAGACTTCAGGAGTGAAGAAGAGAGACTGGTTAGGAGGCTACTGCTATGATCCAGGCAAGGGTTGAGAGCAGTTAGGACTTAGTGGTGTAGACATGAAGAAGTGGTTGTATTCTGGGTACATACTCTAGGAATACAAACTTTCATGAACAGAAGTTACATCTAACAGCTAACACTATGCAGCTGAAAATGACACTGCTTCATATAGATACCCTTTGAAAATGGTAATTCTGGAATATACACTTCCCAAAGGGAAAATATTTACTGTGGATGAATTAACTCTATTCTCTCGGCATAGGAGAGACCTCTCCTCACACGAAACCCTCTTCTGCATGACTTCATTGTACTAAAGGCATCTGTGTATACTGGGATCCAATAGGGACCCAGCAAACATTCACACAGCAGGACAATATTAACAGCAGTGATGGAGATGAGAATGGACAGTTTGCAAAACAATATTCTTGAGAAATCGATTCTCTTGAGCCTTGACACCATGCTTCTCTCTCTTCTCTCAATGTATTTTTTCTGTCAGTATGTCAAAGATTTCAGCAAACAAGACTACCACTTCGAGTACTAGGGGGAGAATGGAGGAACTGCAAAGCGAAGAAGAGGCACCAGGCATGCCAAGCCGGGAACCTCTAGTTAGGGAAGGCCTCCTGCCTCTGCTCTTGACTTCATCTTGGCCTCTCAGCCCTTAAGCAAGTCCAGTTCACATCTCTTCTTCCAGAAGCTCCCTAGAAGTATGCTGCCTAAAACGCTGTGAGCAGACTTGTAATCCGCTCCACCAATGGTTGTAGGAAACAGTCGGAGGACTGTCCCTCACTTCTGGGGTAAAGCAGGAACTAGTTGAGCCCTGCTGCCATGATAATTGGATTAGACTCACTTATCAGGAAAAGAATCTGCAGTTACTGAAGAATACTGTAATGGTTCATTTTATGTGACACCTTGACAGAGCCATAGGGTGCCTAGGTAGTTGGTCAAACATTATTGTGCATGCTTACTAGGTCCCAGGCACTCTTCTTATATGATCATTTTTATCAATGTGTGTTGCCCTGTGTGCTGCTAGATTGCTAGATTTGGAAAAGCCCATTCATGCTTTAACAACAACAAAAAAATAATAGAGGAAGATTACAGGACTTGAGCTGCCCATTTCATCTCCCAGTCCTTCTTCTTCCTTGCAATTGATAACTCACTTATTTTACTTCCTCTTTTTCCATATTTGAAACTGATCTAGCCCAACCATGAATCTAAAAACAGTTTATTAGATGATTCAGTGTTTTCTCCATCACTCTGCATGAGTCCCAAGTGCCCTGGGCAAGTACTTTGGTCTGCAGAGTTACAATCGTTCCTCCAACTCCTTCAGTGTTATGACAGAATGAATTTTTGCTTGATGGTAAACTATTTTGTATTTCATTGCATATTTTATATCCCTGTGTCGATGCACACAGGAAAAGGTTAAAATCAACCCTTCAACATAATTTTGATCAGAGGTGATCACCTCTCCCTCATCAGAGGTGATTATCCTAAATGAAATTTGCCAATGATCAGCATCATTTCTCTTATGTGCTATAAAAATGTTTTAATGCAGTGAGTAAAAAACACTGACGGTTGTTATCATGATACAGAGGAGACACAAACTTAACGTTGTGTGCAACCAGCAGAACAGTTACCAACTCGATGTATTTTCCCTTTAAAAATCACGTTCCCACGTAGTCCTCAATTTGGTGTAATGTTCACCTTCCTAACAACTCTAATTGCTACATTGAGGGAAGGTGAGGCTCCAGGAATTATTTGCTTAATGTTACCCAGAGAATATATGCCAGAATTAGGAACACAGAGAAGTTGCTGATCCTAAAACTGACATCTAACATACAGATAAATTTCTTAAGTTCATTAATATATCCATTTACTCAGCATATTAGTATATCCATTTACTCAGCATCTACTATGTATCAGATCTGTGCTATACTCTGTCTGAAGCTATGACCATAGCTATAACCAAACCAATGAACGTTTACATGAAGTTAATAAATGAATGAATTACTCTCAGCTTTTTTTTTTTTTGGTCTCATCTTACACAGCTCCCCAGAGAGAGAAGGTGTATGTATGGCAGGGTATGTTGACATGATAACGGGGGTGTTGATGTGATAACAGAGACTTTCTTTCTGAGATGCATGATGCTAAGCACCATACATGCACAACATGAAAAAGCTGAAGACTTTGGAACCTAGGCCTGTTGAGGGCCAGTGGCAAACTTAGAAGCAACCCTGAGAAGGAAGGATTATTTAATTAAGGGTTGCCAGCATGGCCCCTTGGGAGCAAATTACTCCAGACAACTTTTAAAATTTTCCTTCTTGAATTGAAATTCAGCAGCAACAACAACAAAAAGAGTGCAATGGTGTCCATCCAAAACAGCCCGAACAATACTTCCAGAGACAAACACAAAGATGGAACTGCATTTCCTCATACTCAGTTGCTGGAGAAGATCATAGTGCTTTTCCTCATTGAATTAAAAGGCCACAGACTCCTAAATGTTTCCATGTTTTGGCAAGAAAAGTATAAGTAGTTGTGCCTGCTGAGTTTGGCATGAATCTAAATACAGGCAGGTGTAGATAAACCGAATGTATCAATGTTATCACATAGAGATGCAAGCGTCACTCAGCATTTGGGGTGCAAGGGGTGGAGAAGGCCTTCTCAGCCAGCCCTACAGGACTGCCCAAGCCCAGAGGGTTGGTTTAGAAAAGCTTTTTTGGCCAGGCCTGGCTTCCTTTCTCCTGTTGAATGGGGCCTAGTGCCAACCTAGCAGGTGCCCTGGAAATGCTAGAGAGGTGGGTAGGGCTTCTCTCACACACTCCTCTTTACCTCAGGGCCTGTAGTGACTCAGCTTGGCCACTTCACACACAGCATGGGTAAGTGTGAGGTGAGAGTTTTAGGCCCTGCCTGGTCAAGCATGTCACCCATAGATACCCCATGAGGCCTAAGGAGAATGGAGTGACAGAAGAGAGATGACGCCACAGAAGCCAACACAACTACCAGAAATAGAGACCTTACAATGTCTCTGAAAGCCTAGCAGTTAAACCTCACTCTCTACTTCCAAGAATTCGCCCTACCTTGGGCTTTACCAGCCACAAAGACAGCCCATGAACATTCTACTGAACAACGTCCCTAGGAAGTTTCCTAGAAGACTCAGATTATGGGCTCAGTCCACGGTGATAATTGAATTGCTTCCTTTTCGCTAACTTTAGAAAAAGATGGCAAGCAAGGACCCTGCCCACCCCCCACCACCCTGGATGGTTTGAATCATTGAGAGAGTTCTATTTTCTGCCACAAAATGCATGGCCAACCATCTTCTCCACAGGACCCAGTTTCATCCTACCCCTCACTCACCTTAGCACTTGTCCTCTGCTGTCTAAAACTGTGACCTTCTGGTTGCACTGAAAGCAAGCTGATCTAAACATACTGAGGAGAGTTGGTAGATGGAGCTCAGCTACATAGGCAGAGGCAATCCCTGAGAACACAGGTGGCAAACCAAGTGATGAAAAGTGATGTCAAATGAGGCTCCAGAAACAATCTAGCCAATCCAGAGTCCAAAAGCAGGAAGCTTACAAGAACCACTCCATGGGAATCACCGGCAGCCAAGAGGAGGCTTCCACGAGGAGACTACATTACTTGGAGGAAACAAAGATCTGGCTTTAAAATGTACAAGGCAATGCCATCTCCAGATCACCAGTAAGTAGAATGACCACATTAACAAGCAGAATGACAAAAAGTCACCGCCTTCTCATACCACCCAAAAGGCACAGAGGTAAGCAGTGTGCATGCGTGCTCAGTTGTATTTGACCTTTGGCGACCCCATGGACTGGAGCCCAGCAGGCTCCTCTGTCCATGGGATTCTCCAGGCAAGGATACTGGAGTGGGTTGCCATTTCCTCCTCCAGAGGATTGTCCCAACCTGGGGATCAAATCTATGTCTCCTGCATTGCAGGAGGATTCTTTACCACTGAGCCACTTGGGAAGCCCCTGCAATTAGAAGACATGTGGTCTATCTCTGACTCTGGCACTCACTAGCGTTGTGATCTTGGTCTGTGAATCTTTAGTCTGTGAATATTTCCTGCTTCATGTGCAGAGTGGGAACAACTGCACAGGGTAGGATTAACTAAGGAGGGAGACAGGGCAGCTGACACCAGCTGGACTCCAGTTGGCTCTGCTGGAGTTAGAAAGAGCTAAGCAAAGGGGCCAGAATACATGGGGTCAGCTTACAGCTACTCTCTGGCTGAGAGCACAGCCTTGCTTGGTGAGCACCCTCCCCTGCCCTTTCCCTTCTCCTCAGAAATCCCAGGCCCTGGATTTGCTTTCAGGGAACTAAATTGAAGACAACCAACTTTCAACAACACAATGAAAGCAAACTAATATATGCTATTTTTCTCCTCAAAGGCTGACTTAGGGCTATATATTATTGAACCACATACCACAGACAGCGAGGCAGATTTCTCAAGCCAGTCTCCATTGCCTTCCACTGCCTTCAGGAGCCAGGAGAGACGTCCCTGAGTAGGCTGGCAGGAGAGGGGCCACCCCTGACACCCGGGCCAGTCTCTCGAGCTCTGCTTCTCAGTGGAGGATGGCATTTTCACTCAGGTCTTGATGTGCTTGTGTTACAGTGACTGACTTGTGATTACATCAGGCACTGAATCCACAGGAGGGTCCCTTGAGGTGTCTTATTCTAGTTATTTGAAATCATAGTCAGTACAGATTGACTTCCTTCCTGCAACCCGGCAGTTGTGTGTGAGTGAATATAGGACATGTCTGTTCCTGAGAAACACCCATGCTTTAGACACCTTTTGTCTAATTGTGTAGCCTTTTATTCCCTCTCTCTACTTTAGAAAGGGGAAAGAAGCTGTGGTTTTGAGGACAAAAATAGGGCAGAGTAACTTTCCAGAATTGTGTTCCTGAAGGCTGCTTGTCTTCAGTTCAGATCCTAGGACAGGGTTCTTTGATGAGAAGGGAGCAGGCAGGAGAGGGCAGGGGTGTGGGGTCACAGGGCGCTCACCAAGGAAGGCTGTGGTCTCAGTTCGAGACTAGCTCTCACCTGATCCCATAAGGTGCACTGGACCACAAATGGCACCATAGGGTTGGCCCCATCTTCAGGCAATAGTCACAGTTACAGTTCAGTCACTCAGTCGTGTCTGACTCTTTGCGACCCCACGGACTGCAGCACGCCACGCTTCCCTGTCCTTCACCAACTCCCGGAGTTTACTCAAAACTCATGTCCATTGAGTCGGTGATGCCATCCAACCGTCTCATCCTCTGTTGTCCCCTTCTCCTCCTGCCTTCAGTCTCTCCCAGCATCAGGGTCTTTTCAAATGAGTCAGTTCTTCACATCAGGGGGCCAAAGTATTGGAGTTTCAGCTTCAGCATCAGTCCTTCCAATGAATATTCAGGACTGATTTCCTTTAGGATGGACTGGTTGGATCTCCTTGCTGTCCAAGGGACTCTCAAAAGTCTTCTCCAGCACCATAGTTCAAAAGCATCAATCCTTTGGTGCTCAGCTTTCTTTATAGTCCAACTCTCACATCCACACATGACTACTGGAAAAACCGTAGCTTTGACTAGATTGACCTTTGTTGTCAAAGTAATGTCTTTGCTTTTTAATATGCTGTCTAGGTTGGTCATAACTTTTCTTCCAAGGTTCAAGCATCTTTTAATTTCATGGCTGCAGTCACCATCTGCAGTGGTTTTGGAGCCTAAAAAAGTAAAGTCTGTCACAGTTTCCATTGTTTCCCCATCTATTTGCCATGAAGTGATGGGACCAGAAGCCATGATCTTAGTTTCCTGAATGTTGAGTTTTAAGCCAACTTTTTCACTCTCCATCTTCAGGCAATGGGGTTGAACAAGCCATTGGCTATGGGCTTCCCTCAGGTATGAGGAGGCCACCCTCATAGGCAAGAGGCCTTTTGCTATAGCTGCTGCTGCTGCTAAGTCACTTCAGTCGTGTCCGACTCTGTGCGACCCCATAGACGGCATCCCACCAGGCTCCCCCGTCCCTGGGATTCTCCAGGCAAGAACACTGGAGTGGGTTGCCATTTCCTTCTCCAATGCATGAAAGTGAAAAGTGAAAGTGAAGTTGCTCAGTTGTGTCCGACTCTTAGCGACCCCATGGACTGCAGCCTACCAGGCTCCTCCGTCCATGGGATTTTCCAGGCAAGAGTACTATAGGGGCAGTGAGGAACCTCAGCAACCAAAATCCCCGAAGACTGGGAAAGGGAAGGTGGGCAGCTCACCAACACTGTCCATTACACTAGCCAAACAACAACCAGACACCTTGTAAACAAAGCTTCTCGCCCTGGGCCAACGAGCTCCCTGGGAACCTGTATATCCTCACCTCCCACCACTCTCTCCTTCCTTATTCCATGCCAACTAGATTGGTCCTTGACCATGCACTCATCTTAGGGTCTCTGCACTGTCTCTCCCTCTGAGTGGAGCTCTCTGTGTGCAGATAGCATCTTCTTGGTTGAGCCTTCTCTAGCCACCCCACTTCTGCACATACATGAGCTACCCCATCACTCTCATTCCTTTATTTTTCTCTATGCAATGTATCACCATCTGACATAAAATACGCTTCATTTATTTTTATTTACTTTCTTCCCGCCTTGAATGTCAGCTCCAACGAGGCCAGAATTTTTGTGTTATTTTTTTTTATTCACTACTGTTTCTCCAGTGCCTACAACAATGCCTGGCTCATTAAATATTGGTTGAATAAGTAAATGAATAGCTCCTTCATTTTAAAGCCCTCTCCCCTCAGCTTGAGCTAATGAGACTCTCTTTCCCATGTCCTCATCTTTCCCCTCTATTTCATCTACACCATTTCCAGTGCATTAGGTTTGCTTTTTAAAAAACATTTATAGGAATAGTCATGTTTATTTCCACTTCATATTTTTAAATGTTCACCAAATCAGCCACAGTCATCACTTCCACATTGGTGATGAGTCATGTTTGTTTTAAAATTGAAAATCCATAAAGTGCCTAATTCTGCCAATCATGAAGAACAAAACACCTCAAGAAAGAACCCAGTGACACTTACCAAGTAGACAAAATCCCAATGGAGTAAAAGTGTGTCATATATGCTAAAAAGCTTCCAAGCCATCACCTTCACACCAATAAGCTGTATTTGAATAGAAATCTAAATACCTTCTATCAAATAAAGCTTTCCATATAAGCCACTTGTTTTAAAAAAAACCTACAAAATAATATGTGCTACTTTTTGTACTCCTTATATATAATATATAATATGGTGTTTGTGACTAAAAAATCAATACTTAATAAATGAGGTTTTGGGGGGGACATGGAATGAAAAAAAAATCTCACTATATCATAGTACACTTGCATACACAGTACCTCTTTTTTTAAAACTGTACAATAGAAATCCTTTATTTTTTAGTGGTTGTCCATATTATATTTATTCAATGTAAAGGGTAATATTTAGATTTCCCAGGTGGCACTAGTGGTAAAAAGCCCACCTGCCAATGCAGGAGACATAAGAGACACAACTTCAATCTGTGGGTCAGGAAAATCCAATGGAGGAGGGCATGGCAACCCATTCCAGTATTCTTGCCTGGAGAATCCCATGGACAGAGGAGCCTGGTGGACTACAATCCATAGGATTGCAAAGAGTTGGACACAACTGAAGAGACTTAGCATGAACAAACACAAAAGATAATATTTAAAGAAAAATGTGAAGACGCCTATCCTTATATGGACCTCAAGGTCACAGTATCTATTTTGGAAAGTCAGATGTTTTACTAACTGATTCGTTTCATTGGGGGCACGAAACAGAAGTGCAAGTTGAGATAAGCTTCCTGAAGAATGGGTATGCTTTCTCCCATTTCCAATGGCAAAGAACCCAACAATGGCTACAAAACCTTTCCTGGCTACATGACCTTGGGCTTTCTGAGCCTTAGATTTCCTCACCTATACAGTGGGAAGAGTCTCACTGGGGTTGTAGTAAGGATGCCATGACATCATGAATGTGAAAGGACTTCATGAGCAAGATACACACACAAGATTTGAGGTAAATCTGGCCTCTAAATTCAGGTGGTACAAGTGTAGTCTTTTGTAGTTTTCATTATTTGGGGGGCGAGAAACAGTGGTAGGGTAGAAAGGCTTTACCAATTATGACCACATGCACAAAAAAGTACGAAAGGGGGATTCAACAGTCACTTGACATCTGAACTTAGCAGATGAGGCCAATCTGCTCTTCCATGTCTAGTGTTTTGCTTTTCACCTGTTAAATGAATCTTACTAGGAGTCCTGCTATGAAAGTGCTGCACTCAATATGCCAGCAAATTTGGAAAACTCAGCAATGGCCACAGGACTGGAAAAGGTCAGTTTTCATTCCATTCCCAAAGATAGGCAATGCCAAAGAATGCTCAAACTACCACACAATTGCACACATCTCACACACTAGCAAAGTAATGCTCAAAATTCTCCAAGCCAGGCTTCAGCAGTACGTGAACTGTGAACTTCCAGATGTTCAAGCTGGATTTAGAAAAGGCAGAGGAACCAGAGATCAAATTGCCAACATCCATTGGATCATCAAAAATGTGAGAGAGTTCTAGAAAAACATCTACTTCTGCTTTATTGATTACACCAAAGCCTTTGACTATGTGGATCACAACAAACTGTGGAAAATTCTTAAAGAAATGGTAATACCAGATCACCTGAAATCTGCATGCAGGTTAAGAAGCAACAGTTAGAACTGGACATGGAACAACAGACTGGTTCCAAATTGAGAAAGGAGTATGTCAAGGCTGTATATTGTCACCCTGCTTATTTAATTTATATGCAAAGTACATCATGAGAAATGCTGGACTGGATGATTCACAAGCTGGAATCAAGATTGCTGGGAGAAATATCAATAACCTCAGATATGCAGATGACACCACACTTATGGTACAAAGAAGAACTAAAGAGCCTCTTGATGAAAGTGAAAGAGGAGAGTGAAAAAGTTGGCTTAAAACTCAACGTTCAGAAAACTAAGATCATGGCATTTGGTCCCATCACTTCATGGCAAATAGATGGGGGAAACAATGGAGACAGTGACAGACTTTATTTTCTGGGGTTCAAATATCACTGAAGATGGTGACTGCAGCCATAAAATTAAAAGACGCTTGCTCCTTGAAAGAGAAGCTATGACCAACCTAGACAGCATACTAAAAAGCAGAGACATTACTTTGTCAACAAAGGTCAATCTAGTCAAAGCTTTGGTTTTTCCAGTAGTCATGTATGGATGTGAGAGTTGGACTATAAAGAAATCTGAGCACCAAAGGATTGATGCTTTTGAACTGTGGTGTTGGAGAAGACTCTTGAGAGGCCCTTGGACAGCAAGGAGATCCAACCAGTCCATCCTAAAGGAAATCAGTCCTGAATATTCATTGGAAGGACTGATGCTGAAGCTGAAACTCCAATACTTTGGCCCCCTGATGTGAAGAACTGACTCATTTGAAAAGACCCTGATGCTGGGAAAGATTGAAGGTGGGAGAAGAAGGGATGACAGAGGATGAGACGGTTGGATGGCATCACCGACTCTATGGACATGGGTTTGAGTAAGCTCTGAGAGTTTATGATGGACAGGGAAGCCTGGTGTGCTGCAGTCCGTGGGGTCACAAAGAGTCAGACAGTACTGAGCAACTGAAATGAACTGAACTGAGGAGTCCTGCCAGGAAGAGCAATCTTTGGCCTTTGTTTCAGGATGTCCCATTGTCTCTGGGATAATGTCACTGACTTCATTCTATTCCAACAGATAGCTCCAGTGTGGTTAAGAGCACAGGCTAGCGGGAGAACACGGTGGCGGAGGAGGAGGTGGATCTGGAGTACATCTCTCTCCACAGATACATCAGGAATACACTTTCAGACACAGATGTGCTTGCAGAACACCAGCTGAGAGCAGAAAGGAGTACCTGACCCCTGGAGAAGAATATATAGAACCATGCAAAAGTTGGTAGGATGAAGGAACAGGGGGGGAACCAAGAGTGTTAGTAGGACTGGACCTGCCCTCGATGGGGGTGGGAACTGAATCAGGGGTCTGATCCCCACATCGGGGCAACTGTCTGGGTCAGAGGAGAAACATTTAGGGCTGAGAGTGAAGCAGCTGATCTGTGGCAGCCTAAATGGAATGAGAGTAAGAGCACAGGCTATGGAACTGGACCACGTGGCTTTGCATACTACACCCATGAATGACTAACCAAGCAACTGAGTGAATATGAACCACATTTACAGGGTTGTTGTCAGGATGAGATACATGACACGTGAAAAATGTCCAACCCACCGAATTAACTCCAAAAGGGGCAGCTGTGGTTGTTACACAGATGAGTTGTGTTTTTCTGTTTTAGTTTCAATTTTACGTTTTACATGTCCAGGTCCCAATGTCCTCAGTGAGCACTAAGGAAGGCTTCCCCAGCAGCTAGAACAAAAGCTCAGTTGCCTCATCGAGCCAAGTCTTCATGGATGTGACTGACAAGGCCTCTTCCCTCTAGAGGCACAACATAACATCATGGAGTGCTGGGATTGGAGTCAAAAGACCTCAAGTTTCAGCCATCCATCTTACTAGCGACTGTGATCGAGGCTAATTCACTCTATTTCTACACTAGAAAGTCAAGCTCCTGGAGGGAAGTGACCATATCTAAATGTTCATCCAGCTCTAGCTCATTGACTTGAACCTAGTAGGACCTCGATGATGACTCATTAAATCAATTAAAGACATGAATATGTCTGAGGTTTAATTTTCTTGTTTGTTCAAAGGGATAATACCAGTAGTTCTGTCTCAAGGTTGTTTGGAAACTGGGCAGTCTCACAGTATAGTATCCTTTCCTTCCCCTTTCCTTCCATTCCACCCATTGAACAATGATTGCCTTGGCTTCCTCTGCCTGGTCTCTCATGATTCCCTTCCTCTACCTATTCCCTACTGGTTAGTACCTATTCATCTATCAATTCTCAGCTCACAAGGTCCTTTCTCTGACTCTCCATAATGCTTCACGGAACTCTAATTATATTTGCCTGATGATTTCATTAGATTGTAAACACTACCAGGGCAAGGCCCCCTATCTTCCATGCACATCACTATATTTCCTCTTCTTTGGTCAATTGTTAATCTACATGAACAGCTTATTAAACAGTTGTTGGATGAATGCATGAAGAGATGATTAAATGAACAAATGAGAAGCAGTAATAATAATCCTCCTTTCTGCCAGACCCTTTTCTAGAACCTTCGCAGTGTTAGTTTAAGACCATTTCCATTGAGTGGATCGGTCCATTGCAGAAGATCACTTTGCAGGACCTACTATTTAATTGGAAAATATACTATAACAAATTCTTAGATACAGAAACTGAGAAAGCCATCACACAATCTCTGTGGGCACCCATCTACCTCCCCACAATCCGAATACGCTTTCCTGTCCTTGGACCCGCACCATCTCTTCTGCTCTAGCATTCATTCAAGCCCCCTGATTCTCATTTCTCCAGCTTGCTTGGAACCTGGTTGAGTCCTCAACTGTTCTGATCCTCTAAGGCCTGTGTTCAGCAGGTCTTCATCTCAGGCTGATGGCGGGCTTTTGGCACATTGTTTGGCTTAGCGAAAATGGTGAGAAGGGAAAGAGGAAGGGAAAGGGAAGGAGTCAGCTGTGCTTGCTTCCCAAGGCAAGGCCATTTTTCCTTATTCCCCATCTTTCTGCCTGCTCACAGTAATGGGGGTGGGGAGGAAGTAAATTTCTCCTGTAACTACAGAAGTCATGAGCTAGCTCCCTGTAGAGTATATTCCCACTGAACTACAACCTTCCAAGGATTTCACTATTATTATTGTTCCTATGTTCCAAATGGAGAAAGTCTATGACCAATCATTCTCGTGGCAGCAGTCCCACGAATGCCACCATTCTTCAGATGTCTTTGTCCACAAAAAATCCTCTGTGTTATATAAACGTGATGCATGGCACTGTCATTGTTTTTGCTGTCCACCATGGGCATTAAAGTTATTAATCCAGCTAATATTTTCTGAGCATCAAGCATCAGCTCAGCTCTGTTCTCATCACTTGGGAAGACAACACAAACACAGAACCACAGGAAAGAGGGCAAGGGCAGAAAGCCAGAGACACATTACTGTATAGCAAGTACTTTAATAGGGAAAATTATGGATGTGTGGGACTAGAGAACAGGGCTGAATAATCCAGGATGGGGGAACAGGTAGAAAGAAAACACTTTCTTTGCTGGAGTACAGAGGAGAATGGACTAATCAAAATAGGCCAACATAAAGTTTTTACAGTCTTCCACTTGCAAAATATTCATTTGATCAGTAGATGTCTATCACATACCTACTCTTTGCCAAGCATATTGCTATACACTGGGGATACAAACTGAAACAAGGCAAACATGGTCCCTGCCTTTAGATGGGAATTTCGACCAGATGGTCTCAAAGGTGCCTCGCAGCAAAAATGTTTGTTTTTCCTCCCAACACTACAAAAGACCTTTGATTTGATGCCACCATGACAAATCCCAAGGGTAACAACAGGAAATCGCTCCAAGATTAGAAGGGCGTCTCCTTAGAACCATACAAAAGGAAAACCCATCGAATCTCCCTGGTGACAGAGAAGACAATACCTGTGGCTTTCACAACATATCCGGCAGCCCAGCTCTCTTGAACAGGCCCATTAAGGAAATGACAAAAGAATTCCAAGCAGCAGGCATGGAGAACTCCAAGAAAAATCATTCTCATTCATATGCCAGGGAACAGAGTTATTATGGTGATATCCTTGTTTATAATTGTATATCAAGGCTAGAATAGAGAAAAGTCTGCCATGGTGCTAAGGTAAAAATTGGGCTTTGGGGACTCAGAGTGGAGGAAGTGACTGAATGTTAGTATGTATTGGTAATCCACTCATTTTTCACATGATGGAAAGAGGTAATCCAACCTCTATCTTTGGAACTTATTTTATCAGTACATAGATATTTCAGCACAGTGAGGGTCTGAGATCAGTCCACAACTACAAATATTTTTGTAGTGCCTGTTATGTGTCAAGCACTGTGCCAAGTGGCATATAAGATACTGATAGGCCTTACCTTCTAATACCATTAGGACACATGAATTTCCAGGGGCCACAAACATTCAGTCCATAGAAAAGAAGATATGTGATGTCAGACTCTTATTTTCCCATTTAGAGTGTCAGTTCTTTTAAGGCATAGATTAATATCCGATAATGTAGGAGTTAAGAATATATAGACTGTGAATTCATATGAGAACTGAGTTTCAATCTCAGTTTTACCACTGATGAACTATGTAGCCTTGGGCATGTTACTTAACCTCTCTGAACCTTATGAAATGAGCAAGACGACAATTTGGAGTGGTACAGATATACTGCCTATCCAAAAGCAAATAATGCATGTGAGTATTTTATATATATGTATATATATATGTGTGTGTGTGTGTGTGTATACATATATACATATATATATACACACATATATTACATATATATATATATATATATATATATATATATATATATACACACACATATATATGTCACATGTAGCAGAGAATAAGTAGGGATTGATGGCACTGAGGACAAGAGCTGCAGGAGGTCAGCAGAGCAAGGATCACTATAAACAGCAGGTGTAAGACAGGGCTTCATGGAAGAAGTAGAGCTGAAGGATGCTTAAGAATAAGTAAAGTAGAAGACGGAGAGCATTTTGGACCAGGGAACAACCTGAGCTAATAAAAAGGCCTAGGCATAGGAAACCCACAAGAAGTGACTGAGTTGGATGTGGGGTCAGGATGCTAGAAATAGCTTCTGTTTCATAATATTAGTTATTACCTTTCATTTTCATATATATATATATATATATATATATATATATATATATATATATAATTTATTGTTTTGGGCTTCCCTGGTAGCTCAGCTGGTAAAGAATCTGCCTGCAATGCAGGAGACCCCGGTTTGATTCCCAGGTGTGGAAGATCCCCTGGAGAAGGGATAGGCTACCCACTCCAGTGTTCTTGGATTTCTCTGGTGGCTCAGTTGGTAAAGAATCCGCCTGCAATGTGGGAGACCTGGGTTCAATCCCTGGGTTGGCAAGATCCCCTGGAGAAGGGAAAGGCTACCCACTCCAGTATTCTGGCCTGGAGAATTCCATGGACTGTATAGAACATGGGGTCGCAAAGACACGACTGAGTGACTTTCACTTTTGTTTTCCAAAACAGTTTCATATTCCGAAATACACTGGGACCCAAGGGGTATGGAGATAAGACTCAGGTCCTATACTATATTCCCTGCATATTTACATAATTATTCTAAGGAGAAATTTTCAAATGGTGTGAATATTCCAGGAATATTTCATTAAAAAAAAGGGTCTGTGAAAAACAAAGTGAATATCATATAATTATAAGTTGCAGTTATGGCCGAGACTGTATTATAACAGTGACAATCTAAATGGTGCCAATGACAGTCACATGATTGCAAAATAAAAGACTATCAGTTCAATCCACCAGGAAGGCTGGTGAGCCACTGACTGTGGCAATGATCTGGTCAGTTTAGCCTAAATTATCTTTCACTTCCTCAAGCAAAGGCAGCAATGCCTGTTGTTTAGTCTCGACCACAATCAGGGGGTGAATATGTGTTTAAAGTTGGCTCCCTTGCTGTCCCGTTACCCTCTAAATTCTATTTAGTGTAGCATAGAAACATCTTAGTAATTCTACATATTTGATTGGAAGAATCTTCTTCCAGGTCCTTCTGACTAATCCTCAGACTCAATATTTCACTAAAAAAAAGAACAAGAAGGAAAACCACATCTGGCTTCTGTAGTCTACTTATGAGTCCCATGTTCACAGCAGAGAGTCAAAGAGGTATTTGATTATGAAGACCTGGTTGTTATTATTAAGGATGTAGGGACAGTTTCACAAATAATTAGAATCTAACTCCCTTGAGCGAAAGAAATGAGTAAAGCACGTGTTATGACACACTACCTATAGCCTGTTTACTTTGGTAACTCTCTAGTATACCATGTCCTGTTATTTACAGAAACTCACTCCAATTTTCCTGGGAATTTGTAAAGCCATACTATATAAATGTACAGTCAGTGTCTTCTAAATGTACTCTCTATTGATGGTTCACATTTTAAAGCTCAGCTTCCAATTGGAATTACTATGGTCTTGGTGGTTTTGAATTTACTGAATACTTTTAGTTGCTTTTTCTTTATTGGAAATCCGAGTTTTTCCTACCAACATGACCCCAAAAGTATTTTATTGAATCTGTACAGTATTCACAAATAGCACTGGAGAAATTTAATCTAGCAATTCTATGAGGGCTACAAACAATAAATAACTCAAGGGAATAGAATGCAAATGGCATATTCAGAAAAAAAAGTAAACAAAAGAGTGATATTCATTTGCAAAGTTCCTGATGCCTTACTGAAATATTCTGGTCAATCCAATTTATTTGATATTCATGAAATGTAAATTAAAATTTAAAAAAGCCCTAACTACCACTACCACCCAAGTATATTCCATTCCAACTACCTTTCCATCAGGAATGACACGTGTTAAATCAGTATGAAACCAGTAATGGAATGTACCCAGGAAGGGAAAGTGAGCACTAACAAATTTCCTTTTTGATAATGCTGTATTGGTATAAACTGGTGGTCAGAGCTGATCAGATTATGTTAAATGAAATGTACGATCCCCATCCCACTTCACACTACTGAAGGGTAATTGGAAAGGACTTTTCATTCTTTCCTGCCTATGGTTTCTACCACGTGCTGAGTCGCTTCTGTCTGACTCTTTGCAGTCCTGAAGACAGTAGCCTGCCAGGCTCCTCTGTCCATGAGATTCTCCAAGCAAGAATACTGGAGTGGGTTTGCCATGCCCTCCTCCAGGGGATCTTTTACCACAGATATATTTAAATTAACTTACTTCTCCTCTTTAAAGTTTCACATGCCCATTGTGGGAAATTGGGAAAAGCATAAAGAAGCAAACAACTATACAAAAACCAGTCAATTAGAGATTGTTAACATCTTGGCATTTTTTTCCTCCAGTTCTTTTTTCTACATATTGTTAATTTTCCCCATATGATTATAGTTAAAACTTTGATATCTCAATCTACAATGGGCACTATCCATGTTATTAAAATTTATCATATGGTTAAAACTTAAATGACCATGTAATATGCTATCACACTATTTTCTAATGTTAAATATTTAGGTTTTTTTCCATTTCTGTTGTAATAAATAAGAAGACATGATTTGTAAACAAAATGCCACAAATAACAATAAAATAACTTAGTTTTTGTTCTAGATGTAGAATTACAACTTGAAAGGATATGTGCATTTTAAGGCTTTGGATACATCTGCTCAAAGTGATTTCTAGAAAGATCATTTGGATGTACATTTCCAACAGCAATATACTTGAATGCCAATCTTGACATAATTTTCTTCAAAAATCCATACTACCAGTAAAATACAGATAAATAAAGAAATCATCTTTTACCAATATGATAAATATAAAATAGATATTTTATTAATTTGAGTTTCCTTGATTACTAGAAAAGGAACTTCTCATAGGTTATTGACTCTCTGTAGACTGTATTTTGTAAATTGACTTTTTAAAGCCTTTGAGACCAGACTCCTGTTTAAAAATAATGAGATTCTAAATATTTTCAAAGTAGAATAAATAAGGATTCTTTCTACCTCCCTGGAGGTGGTGGTTTAGTCACTAAGTCGTATCTGACTCCATGGACTGTAGCCTGGCTCCTCTGTCCATGGGATTTTCCAGGCAAGAATACTGGAGTGGGTTGCCATTTCCTTTGCCAGGGGATATTCCCGACCCAGGGATGGAACCCGGGTCTCCTGCATTGCAGGCAGATTCTTTACTGACTTAGCTATGAGGGAAGCCCCTTCTATCTCCCTAAATTTACCCTAAATACCTCTTTCTATTGTTCAAACTTACTTCCAATTGTGATTTCCTCAGTGGGGATAGCCGACTTTCTAGATGACATAAAGTCAATTAGTTTAGCCCTCAGCCTCTTCTTGTTTTGATATAAAGGTCCCTTAGTCCAATATTTCTCAAGCGTTTGTGCACAAAACAATGAGTTAGAGTGCTCCATATTAGGGAGATTGCTTGGTCCCTTTCCCAGGTCTTGGGTGGGGTAGAGAGTGTGTTTAATAAGTACTCCTGGCAATTCTGATACAGATGATATAGAAACTATACTTTGAGAAGCACTACTTTAGCCACTTCTCTGAAATCTCTCATAACTTTAGAAATTCCATAAAAATTTGCCATACCCCCTCACCAGTTCCAGGGGTACTTTGCCGTACCCCCTCACCCTCCGCTCCAGGGTCTCCCAGTAGGGACAATTCTATGGCATTAGGGCCTGGATACTTCCCAGTGGAGAAGGCCATCCCACTCAATGCAGAGTGTTTCACAACACTGGCACCTACCCACAAATTGGCAGACAGCCTCAAAACACTCCCACCATTTTGCCAAATGAATATGGCTCTTGGGCAGGAAACATGGCCAGAGCCACTTTGGCTCAGATTCTTAGGGTACGTCTGACCACTGCTGAGATTCCAGCAGCTGTGTGTATCTGTTTTAGTCCAATATCATGTTCGTTTCTTTTTAACAACCCTGGATCTACTTGTCATGCCTCAGAGAAAATGAAGCCACCTAGCACACACACAAGATGGTAGAAGTAAAACAGAAAAGATCCAGGGAACAAAGAGCACAGGACTATCTCTCTTGGACTCTGTGGATCAGTATTCTTTTCAGTCACAACGGAACAACAACTCGGTGCTGGAAAGCTAAACCATGATGGCTCATATGCCTCTCAGATGATAATGTGTCCCTATACTCTTTGCCAACGCCGACATCCCAAGTCCAGGCGGACTCTGATTTTAGGCAACCAGGTGACTGATGGTGTTGCAGGCTAAGGTGAGTGCGGAGTATGTTCCCTTGGATTGCCCACCACTGAAGAGCAGAGATGGGCAGAGTGAGATGGTGGGTTCACATTTGGAAGCGAAAGGGTCATTTGTGTGGAACTGCACTACTATTTTGGCCACTGTGAATTTCAGGGAGCCCTGGGTTTTTTCTTCCTTCCTCCTGGCAGTGGAACCACAGTGAGGAGAGCTCACCGCGAATATAGCTACATAAGCAGCTGGTAAGCTATTAGCAACTTGAAAGCATCTATTTATGTCTCAGTCTACGGAATGTAATGGTCCAGCTAGCATGATCGTCAGTTTCTTGGATCACTTCTATTATGTGTCCTAAGTGGCTTGCAGGAAACAGACTGAAGAAGTGATTCTTCTAGGGACACCTTCTAGTTAATTTCATCATGAAAATTCAAGCCCAGGAACCACTCAAAACATAAAGCAAAAAAAAACTTAAGAGTGGAGCCAAGAGTGA
Organism: Giraffa tippelskirchi; assembly: GCF_054371585.1. NCBI lineage: Eukaryota > Metazoa > Chordata > Mammalia > Artiodactyla > Giraffidae > Giraffa > Giraffa tippelskirchi. The sequence goes on along the minus strand of NC_137289.1, from coordinate 15,107,610 downwards.
GCATGCAGGGCCATATTGCCCACGTGGATGGCGGGGCAGGCACCAGTGCTGTGGGGATGGGCAATTCTGTTCTCTGATGGATGGATGTAGCATCCAGGAAGACTGCAAGATCACTTTTGTAAGTTCCAAAAACAAAGAGTACAGAGAAATCACAATTCAGTAATTCTCTCAGCAGCAATAGCATCAAGATGTTCATGCATGCCTAATGGTAGCAAGGACAATGCATGAGTACCTCTCTCAGGATTTCTGCCGGGACACTCAATGGCCATGTGACTTCTAGGCAGCATGAAACACAGATAAAAACCGTTCCTTCTTCCAACTCCCCCTCACTGAGCTCCCAAGGCTGCAATTCATCTTGCCTCTTCAAGGAGCCCAGTAAGTACACGTTTCCAGTCTGAAGGGAACACAGAAGTCCCCATTCAGCTCTGTACGGATGCTCCTGACTTCTCCTGGGTCCCCCAAACGTGAAAACTTATTTTGGAAGTGTTAGTAGCTCTGTCACAGAATTTCCCTTTAGAAGAACTGTTAGGACAAAAAGCTCCCAGGGTCCCTGCTTCAACCCCGGCAATCAAGTCTGTGGGGCCAGCTCCCTAACCAGAAGCCCAGCCAGGAGAGGGACGAGCGTCTGCCTGCCAGGCTCTCCTCCAGCTGCTCTGGGGTCTCCATGGAGGCTACTCTAGGCTACCTTGGGGAAGACACACCCTTTGTTAGCTCCTGTTCATCGTCCAATCTACTGAGTTCGGTTAACAACCCAGGTGGAGGCTTTGGGCCTGTGGGTTTAACATTCTACATTCTCTGTCTTGAAAAGGCTCTCTGGGTCTCACTGTTGCCCCCTTGCTGCTGGCTGCTGAATTTCTACCCCCAGCCTGACTTCTCATCTAAGCCCATTTCTGTATCATCCGCTGAGAATCTCATCTGTACCGGGCTGTACTGCTGGTACCTCAAAAGACATCTAAAACCAAAATCTTCAAAATCACAGACCAATAAGCCAAAAGGGAGAGAACACAGTCTCCCTCGTCTTACTTCCCAGCTTCAATCTTCATGCTCTCCCAATTTCTCAACACAGTGCTCTGGAACCAATCAGACGTGGTTTCAATTCACACGCTGGCTCGGTTTTCTCTGGTGATGTGGCCAGCCATTCTATGCCTTCTTTTTCAGCTTCATTGAGATACCATTGACGAATAATATTGTGTAAGTTTAAGATGTCCAATGTGATGATTTCAAGCACATACATATTGTGAAATGACTGCCACAATAAAAACAGTTCACGTTTCTATGACTGCCAGTTACCCTTTTTTGCATGACTGGCAAGAACATTTGACATCTACTCTCTAACCAACATTCAAATATACCATCAGGTATTGTTAATTACAATCACCATGCTCCATTCTACACCTGCTTAAAGGGAATCTCCTTAGCTATAAACTAGGGTTGATAACAGGACCTATTTTCCATAGCGGTTACAAAGATGAATTGAGAAAATTTAGTTAAAATACTTGCTTAGCTCAAGAGCTCCTCCTGAAATGGTAGCTGTTACCATTGTACTGCTAACGTTTTCAATGTTTATTTATCTACATTACCTCAGGAGAACTATTTCAAATCTTGTTTCATTGTCCTTCATTCACATTCATTCATCCAAACAACGGGTATTTATTGTGTATTTATTACATGCCTGGAACTGTGTGGGCAGTGAAGATAAAGCAGTGAATAAGAGAGACACAGTCCCCATCGTAAGCAAGCTTACAGATTAGCGGGCAAAGACAAACTTTGAAAAATACAACTCTGATCAAAATTACGATAGGGGAAGTAAACAGCAGTAGCTCAGCAAACAGTAAATGGGTCCTAAATCGTTTATGACTAGGCTTTTACACTGTCCTGTACCTGGTCTCCTATTTCTAGCCTCTCACATTGCTTATCCAGCTTGCACATGGCCACTAAATTTATTTTCCTAGAACACTGCTTTCTTCACATAAGTCTTCTCCATAACCTTTCTGAGGTAGCCCACTTTTTACATGATATGGCCAAACTCCTCAGGCTGGCCTTCAGGAGGCGCTTATGTGCAGATGCACAGGTTTTGGACCTAATTAGACACATGGAGTCAAATTTGGGCTCGGCTCTGCTACTCACTAGACATGTAAACTTCAGCATGATGCCTAGTTCCTGCAAGCCTCAGTGACCTTAAGAATTCGCCCTGCCTGGAATGCCTTCCTCGACCCTTTCTCTGCCATCTCTGTCTGAATGACTCCTACAATATCCCTCCAACAGTGTTTCGTTAGCAGATGGGATAGGAGAACAATGAGATAGTATCAACGATAGTAGATGATGGTAAGCATCTAAAAACATAACCTAATCAAAAGCTGAGGGTGGGGGGGATTTGAACAGACTCATATAAGCCTTGCTTGGCAAGTGAACATGGATCCCAGGCTTGGAATGGTTCATTCTCCACTGATCATGAACTACAATGAACAATTATGTGAGCAGGTGCTAAGGCCACATGACATAAGGCACAGATGTTAAGAAATCTAGAAGGGAAACTCGGGAGCAAAGCAGCAGAACAAGCCACAGTAGATGCCACATCTCTGTCTGTTGTTCAGTTGCTCAGTCATGTCCGACTCTTTGAAACCCAGTGCACTGCAGCACGCCAGGCTTCCCTGTCCTTTACCATCTCCCAGAGTTTGCTCAAACTCATGTCGATTGAGTTGGTGATGCCATCCAACAATCTCATCCTCTGTCTGTTGGGTCAGCACTATTTCCACTGTCTTGCTTCCAGAAGACTTTCAGGAGAACCACTGAGGCTGGGCACACTTGCTGATTAACCTGGATATGAGCCCAGAGAGCTCACCCCACCAACCACTTTGGTGGATGGGTTTCCACCCTCTCCTCACATCCTGGGCCCGTGAGGTCAGCCAGAACAGCTTGCAACTTGAATGCACTTGAGGGCCAGGGCACTGGTCCATATTGAGATCTGAACCAGGATCCTTCCCTCTGTCATAAAGAAACCCAAGAGCCCTGGGTTCTCTTTTTTTCTTAATGAGGCCAAACATTCACAGGACTCTTTCAAACATCCGCAGGATCAGGGAACACCCTCTTAGGCTTTCGATAGGCCTGCTGACAAATTGTTCCACATGTACAAAGCTCAGCCACACTGTCAGCTGCCTCTGAAGTGAAATCCCACTTGCCTGAATAAATGCTACAGGACCTTTCTCCAGCTACAAGAGGCATATTTGCACTGTTGTGCAAAAATGTTTCTGACATTAACTGTAACAACACAAATGAAGATTTCCTGGTGGAGCTGGAGACAGAGGAGGCATAAGGGAGAGAGTCTGGGCCCTGGTTTATTCTACTGCACACCTTTTAACAATCGAAATTCTGTCATTTGTTTAGGGGCATGCAGGACCTGATTAGTTCCCATCTCCATCATCAGCAACTCTCACGGGTCAAACCTTAGAGCACTGGGTCCATAAATATTTCTTGAAGATCCACTAGTGGTGCACACTGGCACTTTATTAAACACCAAGTATCTAGTGTGCGTGCTAAGTCACTTCAGTCCTGTCTGACTCTTTGCGACCCTGTGGACTGTAGCCTGCCAGGCTCCTCTGTCCATGGGGATTCTCCAGGCAAGAATATTGAAGTGAGTTTCCATTCCCTTCTCCAGGGGATATTCCCAACCCAGGGATTAAATCAGAGTCTGTTAAGTCTCTTTCATGGGCAGGTGGCTTCTTTATCACTAGCACCACCCGGGAAATATCTAGTAGTGCTCAGCACATATGGGTTGAACTACAGTCATGGTTTCATCATGCTTCCTAACCTTGAAGCACCAAGCACCCACCTCATACCTCACTTCTTTGAGGGAGAAACATAGGACTTAGGTCATCTTCAGTCAACATGTCAGATCACTCCTGTTTCCTCTGTGTCCTACTCCTGTTTCAAAGCATTCATAGCTTTTTTTCAATAGAAGGTTGAAAATGTACTGCAAGATAATGATATGCCCCAAGTTTGTTGGGGAGGATGAAACTCAGAATAAAAAAGAGAATCATTTCCCATCTTCATAAAATATCAGAGGAATCTTATAGATAGAAAGGAGAGAAGCTGTCTTCCAGATGCAGAGGGCAGCCTGTGAGAGAAATAATTGAGGGAATCTCTTTGGTGACTTCTCACTGGTGCTCTTCGCTTCACCCCTGCTTTCTCGCTCATGTCCACTTCGAGGGGTCAGGAGGAGACTGCGCCACTGAAAAGTCTGGAACATTTCTTCTCACTGAGCAAAGATCTCTCTGGTGTTTGCTTTAATGCTGGTGTGTTCAGCCTCCCTCCCCACACCATCACAACTCCAAAAGTCAGGTCCACTGAATAAAGACTCAGATGCAACGCTCTCTCTTATTCTAAGATTCTCCTGGATAACTAATAAATGAGCAACTATTTCCTTGGGCTCCAAAATCACTGCAGATGCTGATGGCAGCCAAGAAATTAAAAGACGCTTGCTCCTTGCAAGAAAAGCTATGACAAACCTAGAAAGCACATTAAAAAGCAGACATTACTTTGCCAACAAAGGTCCGTCTAGTCAAAGCTACGGTTTTTCCAGTAGTCATGTATGGATTTGAGAGTTGGACTATAAAGAAAGCTGAGCACCAAAGAATTGATGCTTTTGAACTGTGGTGTTAGAGAAGACTCTTGAGAGTCCCTTGGAGTGCAAGGAGATCCAACCAGTCCATCCTGAAGGAGATCAGTCCTGACTATTCATCAGAAGGACTGACGCTAATGCTGAAACTCCAATACTTTGGCCCCCTGATGCGAAGAACTGACTCATTGAAAAAGACCTTGATGCTGGGAAAGATTGAAGGCAGGAGGAGAAGGGGACGACAGAGGATGAGATGGTTGGATGGCATCAGCGACTCGATGGACATGAGTTTGAGCAAGCTCTAAGAGTTGGTGATGGACAGGGAAGCCTGGCGTGCTGCAGTCCATGGGGTCGCAAAGAGTCAGACACAACTGAGCAACTGAACTGAACTGAGCTGTCAAAGCCCCAGGAAATTTTCTGCAATTAGAAGCATGAAACAGAGAGTGAGGCCAGCTCCATTAAGTGAGGTCACTGACTCTCTACAAGAATTTGGGAAATAACACAATTATGCATATGTAGGAATGTGTCAGTTTCCTCGTGTGTGGGTCTATGCGCATGTGCCCTGGGTTTATCATCATGGAAGGGTTGAAGTTTTAGAGAAAGAAAATAGGAGAAGAGAAAAAGAATAAGAACTTAGACTGTACACGGTCACAGGTCTCATCTGGCCTGGGAAGTCATCAAGGTTCTTTTTGCTCATAGGAGTCAAAACCATTTTGACTATACATCTGTCAACATTTCAGGACCCCCAATAGATGCCCAGCTTCATTCAAAATTCTACAAGCTAATCATCTTATTTACTATTGCCCAAAGCTCCACTCACTCAGGGTTCCACGGGACGACCATATCCTAACTCCTTCCTAACATGTCCTTATAGAATATCGCCATTTTTAGCCACTCCCCTTGGCCATTTAAAAACTTGAACCCTACATACTCATCCCTGCCCCTTTCTTCCTCCTGCCAATCTTCACCATCTAGTAACTCAGTATAAAACCTGGGTTTCCTCTCTTTCCCACATCTTGAATTCTAACCCATCACCAGGTCCAATGGATTCCGCCTCAAAAATGGATCCCCAATTCAATTACTCTCACCATCCACACCCCACCACCCCAGGCCAAGCTACCATCGCACACTTCTACTGCTATATCGGGGTCCTAATTTATCTCCAAACTTGCCCTTTTCCACTGAATTATTCATATACTCTCCAGAGAAATCTCTTGGAAACCAAAATCTGATAGTGCTGTTGCTCTGCTTAAAGCATTTCTTCTCATGTTGTTTACAAGAAAATGCAACTCCCTCAGGATGCCTTGCCAGGCCCTAGGTGACGTGGCTCATGCCCACCTTCCTGGCTTTATCTCCTCTGATTCTCCCCTGGCTTCAAGGCTCTTTTCTGCCCTTCGGACCTAATCCAATAGTTCCTGCCTTGGCGGCTTTGCACCTCTTCTGCCCTCTGCCTGGAACACTCTTCACCCCTTTGCTTGCCCAGTCACTGCTCATTATTCAGGTCTCTCTTACCTGACTTTAAAAAAAAAAACACCTAAAGAGACTCTCACCCAGCTTCCTCTCTCCCTGTTACTCTATGTCTTTTCCCCAGTGCATTTATGACTATATGATAGTAGCTCTATATCGGGTTACATGTTGACGGCGTGTCTCTTCACTTTGGCTTGTGCACTGCCGAACTCCCAGCACATCGTCTGGCACATAATCAGGGCAACTGTGTGGAAAGGCAAGCCAGATTTGCTTCTCATTTTACTTGTGAAGTTGGTAATTTCTCTTCCTTCCCGAGTTTCAAGATTCAGCATCTGGACTGATATAGTTGATTAAATCATGACACAGAAGGCGGAACTGTTTGCTGGAATCTTAGTGGGGCCTGCTCATTCCACAACAGGCTTGAAGTCTGCTGGCTATTCTGCCCGTCCCCTTGTTGTATGTCACCAGGAAAGCTGCACGGGAGAGTGGCAAGCTCAGCGTGCTGGAGGCAGAGCTGCCTGCAGAAGGGGCCAGGGCGGAGGGGACATGTTCCCTTTATGCCCAAGGCTTTTCCCTCATCAGAAGACATCAATATGCCCATCTCCAAGAGTCCTAGGGGCTTGGTAATCTCTGAGCCTTTGACTACACAGTAATTCCTCTCTCCTTTCCGTGCCTTGTGCCCATGGCAAACTCTTAAAGATCCTGCAAAGCCCAATACAAGCATATTTCCCTGGCTGCCATTCCTTCCTCTGGCTCCAACCATATCTTGAACATGTAAACTAATGACAGGGCGATGTGACTGATGGCTTCTTTCTTTAAGTGTAAACTCCAGGAGGTCACTGGCTGGGATGTTTGCATTTCCATAGGGGAATGGGTTCATTGATTCATTCAATGACTTTTATGAGTCATTCATTCAATGACTCAAGACATTTATTGAGGAAAAAAATAATCAACTGTCAGTGTTTGTCCTCTTAAAACACACACACCACAAACAGGGAGAGTGACCTCCTGGCTGAATTCCTTACTCCAGATGAATTTCCTATTAGTTTTAGGGTGTCAGGAATCATGAAAATAAAATTTTGAATCCCTTGCAGATACACACAGATCTGAAAAACTGGTGAACAGGAAGCTTTCTGAGAAAAGAAATCCAGACTGCAGTACACACAGAGAGAAACAGATAAAGCTGATGAAGACAAGGTTAACAGACATGAAAAGTGAAATGAGGAACACCAACCAAAGTAAGAAGGGAGAGAGGAAATATTTTAAGATATATGACAATCATTTCTAAGAATTGCAGAAAAAGGCATGAATCCTCAAGTTTAAAAAACACACTTAGTTATAGGAAGGCTAAATAAAAACAAATCTTACCCTATATATGCTTAGTGAAACTGTAGGGGTGGAATAAAAATAAAAAATATTTGAAGTGACTAAAGAAAAACAAAAGATTACCTACAGAATAAAGACAATCAGATTGACAACACTTTTCCACGGCAATAAATAGATCAGTGTTCTGAAAGTGCTATACTTGGCGGTGGGGACAAAGACACCTCTACCCAGCTAACCCATGATGAAAAGAATGAAACAAAAACTTCAACATCTTCAGAGAAAAACTGAGGTTTTTGCTTTAGTACAATGATATTCTATAGTTTGAAAACAAGGCAACTGAATCTAAATGAAAGGAGAGAATGTAAGAATGAAATGGCAAGCAAAAAAGTTGCTAATGAATCTAAATCAACACTAACGAAATAATAAAGGAAAATAACAGCTAATGGAGGGAGAGTGAAAACAAGGTGGTTCTAAATACAACTAGACAGTAATTTAGTACATGGTAATTGGGAGATCAAAGATAAAGCACTTTAGGTTCTTTACAATTCTTGGGAGAAAGTGAATAGTTAAAGATTTGTAAAGATAACCCTGAGTCTCTTAACATTCAATGAAAAAGCAATAAAATAACAGAAACCGACACTAACGGAGGTTTGAGCTTGGTTCCAAGTGTTCATTCTACTACAGACTCTAAAATCTAGGGAGTTGGCCCAAAAGTTCGTTTGGGTTTTTTGGCAAGATGGTACATAAAAAAACCGAACGAACTTTTGGGCCAGTTCAGTACTTTCCCTGATGTCTGGACACCATCCAACTATCTCAGCCTGCCAAGCTGCAGATATAAGGATGTTAGATATTTCTGTCAGGCTGCTAGAGCAGGGCACTAGACAGTCATTATTTTGATAGCTTTACCAAGGGGTAAATGGGGTACCTGTTGTGTATTATACACACAAATGTTCTTAAGGTGGCCAATCTGCTGGAAAGCCAATGCAGCGTTTTCCTTTATTGTGAGGAACCCCATCTCAGGCTTGGCTGGTGTCTCCTTGTTATCTGAAGGAGACCATACCTCCTTTTCTAACAGAATTCCATCATCCTGGCAACTTTTCCTTTCCACAGATACTCTCACAATATCACTGTAACTAATCATTTCAACCTTCTATCTATTTACATCTTTTTTTTTAATTTTTATATTTATTTTAATTGAGGATAATTACTTTAAAATATTGTGATGGTTTTTGCCATACATCAATATGAATTGGCCAGAGGCAACCACTAGGGAGAACAGTATGGAGATTCCTTAAAAAAAAAAAAAAAAAAAAACCAACTAGGAATAAAACTACCGGACAACACAGAAATCCCACTACTGGGCATAAACCCTGAGGAAACCAGGATTGAAAAAGACACACGTACCTCAATGTTCCCTGCAGCACTGTTTTAATAGCTAGGACAAGGAGGCAACCTAGATGTCCATTGGTAGATGAATGGATACGGAAGTTGTGGTACATATACACAATGAAATATTGCTCAGCCATGAAAAGGAATGCATTTGAGTCAGTTCTAATGAGGTGGATGAACATACAGCCTATTAACCATTTACTTTATATGTTTTTAAGAAAATGGAAAAAAATTTAAGTGAGAGCTCTGATTCGTCCCCATCTTTCTGTCAGTTCAAAAACAAGCAGGAAGGGGAAGACTAGGAAATCAGGGAGATGAAAACCCTGCCTAAGAAATAGCTTGGTAGAAATGTTTAAATACCATAAATACATTTATACAAGGAAATCTTTTTGAATCTATTAAGGAATTCTGCATGTATTTGATAATGGCCTCTGTATTTAAAGCAAAACACAAATTGCAAGTAGAACAACCTAAAAGCTTAAGTAAAACCATAAAATCTTTGATAGTTGTCTCTGAGGGACCCATCACCACATTTGATTAAAAATTCTTGGTTTCAAAAAACACACTGACTTTCATATCAAATAAATCAATGGACAAAAAATGTTGAGTCTTACAGGGAAAAAAACAGTAGTTTTTGATGGAAAGTACTCGAGTCCAGAGATCTGGGTTAGACAGAGTCAACATTTCATGATCTGTTATACTAAGAAAAGGGTTTAAATGAAGTTTAATCTCAGAGAAACTGAGATCCAGTATGGTTTCTGGGAATGGTGAAAAGTAAAAAGAGAAAAAAAAGATCTAGAAACCAGTGGAAGAGTTGCTATTCCCAACCAGTTTAAAAGCAGCTTAACAATTAAAAACAAAGGAATAAAAATACTAGTTACCAAGCACAGGCAACTATCCCTTGCATACAAGCTTCTAGGACATCAATAAAACTGGCTATCCAGATTCCATTACTGAATATGCCAACAGTCAAATTTGATATACTGCTGGAAAATGTTATTGTAGAACAGAAGACAAGAAAACTGACAAGGTTGTAAAAAATTAAAATGGCAAAATGAGTAGGGACCAATAAAAGTCGACTCTTTCAGCTGAAAAGCAATCAACCTAGTCTAGAGAAGCCATTTCTACTGGTGAGGCTGTTTCAAGGGTTAGAACCCAGCCCCTGAGAGCCTTAGAGGAGCCGTTTGCAGGTCAGGCTGCGAATTCTCCTCAAGTAGTTAAGTACCTATTTTCACAGGGTTTATAGCTTCGTTTCATAAAATGGAAATCTTTCCTAGGATCAGGGTATTTTCGAATGAGTTGGCTCTTTGCATCAGGCCGCCAAATTATTGGAGTTTCAGCTTCAGCATCTGTGCTTCCAATAAATATACAGGGTTGATTTCCTTGAGGATTGACTAGTTTGATCTCCTTGCTGTCCAAGGGACTCTCAAGAGTCTTCTCCAGCACCACAGTTCAAAAGGATCAATTCTTTGGTGCTCAGCTTTCTTTATGGTCTCTCCACTTACATGTGACTAGTACCTGGAAGGTTCTCTAGGTAGTGGGAAAACAGAGCCATTCAATATAAGCTATATGATTTAGTGGTTCTTGATCTTAGGTACATAAGAAATCCCTTCAGCCCTAAGCCCAGAAATTCTGATTTACGTGGCCCACTGTAGAGCCTGGACATTTTTAACACTAAGAAACCCTTCCAGGTGATTCTAATATACAGCCAGGGTGCGAAATCCTGAGCTAGTTGGGAGCAGAGACATGTGTATCCCAAGAGAACAAATCACATGGGCAACTTTTCTCCCTTGACAACTGATGACTCGAGCTGACGGCATAAATTGAAAAGTGAAACTTGGGTGAAAAATTGATTGTTCTCTAATGTGTCAGAAATCCAAGTGCCAGGAGTCTGTACTCCTATTAGGGATTTACTCATTCACTACAAATCAATATGAAATATTGAATAATATTAATACTTTGATATCTCACTGAATTCCTAATAGACCTAAGTACAAGTGTGACTCACCTAGAAGGAAATAAATTAGAATGGCTCAGGAAATTTGTTAGTAGTTTGAACATTAAAAAGGAACATAGGTCCAGATGGGGTTGGGTGGCCCAGATTTCCCATAAACCCTGGGAGTCTTGGGATAGGGGTGGTGACTGAATACAGAATCCACGAAGTCAATGGTGCTAAAGCTCGCCTTGGAAACAAGAAGGGATCCCTTGAATCTTCCATAGAAACACAGAGTCTCTCACACACTCATATGGAGGCCTCCTCAAAGAGGAATTAATAGGACTCTTTAATTGGCTGATTATAATACAAATATGATAGAGACCTGAGTTTTCATAGACACAAAATAATGATGTGACAATGGAAAATACCAGGTGCTATGATGTGGATAAGCCATGCTCAGGAGGAAAATGACACTCTAGGCACACCCTGAGTCAGTGCCCTGATGGTACCTGGGAGCCCCCAGAAGGAAATGAGCCTCTGCAGGGGCCTTGAGGAATGTGGCATACACAAAGAAATATACCCCAGCCTTGGGGAGCCCAGTAGGCTGCTGGTCCTTGATGTGGTGTTTTGGTCTGACATTTTTGTTGCATTTTTTTGGGGGGAGGGAGGGTACAAGAAAATTGCAATTTCATTTTAAAAAGCTGATGAAAAAAGTAACTAAGAGGCCCTAACAAGCTCTGGCCTTGTAAAATACTTTGTCAATAAATAGTGTTTTCCTAGCCACATGTCTTCAGCAAGTGAAACTCAACAAACGGGACATGTCAGAATGGCAGTTCATCTTTACTTCCAAATTGTCAAGAAAAGGAACTCCTACTACCTGTACGGTATGGCTTCACTACTGAGCCATCACTGTGACAAAGAATGCTCTGCTACTTTGGGTTTATGATGACAAATTCAAGGATCTCATAGGTTTAGTACATGCAAATGACACATCCACCTCATGCAGTCATTTTCGTGAAGCAACTGCATGATCGAGCTGGGTAAGAATCATGGAAAGAAGCTCCAGCTAACTCAATTCAAAAGATTATCAAGTAAATGCTCAGTCTGGTATGTCTGAAAAGACGGCCCCCAGGCTGGAGATCAAATCCCGGTTCTGCCATTTATTAGCATGGTCACTTCAGGGTCACAGAAACAAGTTACCTGTTAACCCCTAAAGTCTAGTTTTCCTTCACTGCAAAATGGGGTTAAGGACAGCATGGAGAATGCAGAACTGCTGAGAACATTCAGGGAGTTCATCACAGCCTTCAAGACATCAACTGCTGTTGTTGTTGTCCTTGCGGGAATTGGTCTGCTCCTTGCCTGGGTCATACTAGGTTCATACATTCCCGCAATACACTGGTTTATTTCATATCTATTCCCTGGTGTTCTGCCATTGGCCGGGCCCTGTTCGAGGCCTTGGGGACACAGCAGTGAAGAAACCCAACTCCAAGTTCTCTTGGACCTTACATTCTACTGGGTAAGACAGATGATGGAAAAAGGAATAAACAGAGCATAATAAAGGAATAAACAAAGGAATAAACAGGGCATAATGTCAGGTAGTGATGTGTGCAGGGAAGAACAATAACACAGGCTAAAAGGGAACGTCAGTCTCAGGGCCTGCTGAGTTCCAGGGAGACCTCAGTGAGGGTGACACTGGAGCAGAGACCCGAGGTTTCAATCCCCCCAGTGACTGGGGTACCTTATTTTGTCTGTCAGTTCTATCACCCAGGTACTCAGTGGAGCAGACTCCCTTGGCCCTCTGTTCCCGTCTCCTGTTTGAAGCATTCATGTGTGGCCTGCCCAGGGATGTGCGATGACACTGACGGCATTGCAAGGAGGCAAGGAAGAAAGGCTCGTTTGCAGCCCAGCTACAAAAACTTGAATGTTCAGGTTCGCCAGATTGTTATTCCTGTCCATCCCTAAAGAGTAAGGTGCTACCTTTCCCCCTCTTCTTCTAAAAATAGCTGGCTACTTGAGTAAGGCGCTGTGTAACAAAGATCCTGCCCAGCTCCGATCCACATCTTCCTATTATTCAAGTCTGCCAGGACAGGAGTGAGCTCCTGCCTCCCGAAGGAATTGTGGGCAGACAGCCAGGTGCACAGGATTTGGATGCTGCTATTAGGAAAAGCCTTGGGGGAGCTTCTCAGCTGAACTCAGGGGGCATGAGAGGAGTGGGGGGGCGGTGGATTCTCCTACACTCTCTCAGGGCACAGGATGGTTCCATGTCACTTTCATGAAAGCAGATCAACTGGAAGGGCATTCTGACCTGTCTCAGGTCCCCTGAGTCACATCTCCCCCAGCTCCTCCTCCCCCTCCTCTGACAGACTGGATAACAAGATTGTGGGTTGGGAAGAGAACAGAGCCTTAAAGTGCAGGCTGCAGCTGGAGTTCTAGTCATTCAGCCTTGGCACAGAGCACAGAAGCTGAGTCAAAATGTCCCGTAGCTCAGGCATTGCATTCCTAAAGGGAACAGGACTGTGGGAAGCATCTCGTGCAACCTCTTCATTTCCGGCTCTGATTCCAGCTGGGGTGAACACAGGGCCGAGTGGGCCTGGTTCTGACAAGGGCCACGCCAGGGAGGGCACTCTGGGTCGGGTAGGGGTGGTGGTAAGGGGCTCAGGGGAGTCTCCTGAAAGTCTAGCACCAAGGTGGCTTCCTGGGAACTTCCCTGGTGGTCCAGTGGTCAAAGCTCTATGCTCCCAACCCAGGGGGCCCAAGTTCGATCCTTGGTCAGGGAACTAGATCCTGCACATGGCAACAAAGATCCCAGTATAGTCAAATAAATTAAAAAACAAAACAAACCTTGGCTTCCTATTGTGGGCCATCGTGATGATCTGATGTCATTATTACATCTGTTTTCTAAATGAGCCACATACATCTGGGGGGTCATGGGCAGCTTTCCTTAGCTTTGAGAATTAAAAATGTAACTTTTATTGATCAGATATCAAATAACAATAGTGATTAGAAAGGTAGCCTGCTATGCCAGCGACAGCATTGAGTGTGAGCTTAGAAGTCCTGGGTTTTACCGTGTCTCTAGGTAAATGGAAGAAAATGCACTGAGAGAAGACAAAAAGGAATGAAATGCACCAAAACGGTCAGAGTAGAGTTGTCTGCACAGGGGTTCTGTTCCTTCTTTATCATTTTCCCTACTTTTCAAATTTTATCTAATAAGCATGACATATCAGAACACCGATGTCATAGAAGATAAAAGATCAGCGTTAGAATCTCATTCTTATGATTTGTGTCGCTTTGGAGCCAGGTACAGTTTCTTCTTTAGGTCCTTTGCTTTCCCATCTGTGAAGAGAGGCAGGGGCAGGAGGAGGAGACGGTAGTTCTAACATTCAGTGCTGCAAACGCATTTATTTTTTAATACTAGTACATTTAGGCACTTTAAAGAGCTGGGACATGACCACTATTTCAAGTCACCCTGACCAAAGTTGTCTTGTGCTGTGGAGCGAATCCTCTCTGCAGGGTAATGACACTCAGCGCGAGAGCGAGCAGGTGTGAGTATTTTTCTGCATTTGCTTGTGAGTCACAGTCATCCTGATCTTGATCTTGAAGTGTGGGATTAATAACAAACTATTCATAACGTCTGCCTTCGGCTGAAGCCATTTCTTTATTTCAGATCCTGCTTTGGAGTGTTCCTCAGAAACATAGATAACAAAGCACATCAATTATCTCATTTAATCCTGAAAACCACCCTGGTAAACGGGAACAATATTATTATTAATTATGCCCTGCTTATGGATGATGAAACAGGCTCCGAGAAACACATAGAGAGTACCAACACCTGAACCCCTGTCTGCTCAGCCATGTTAAATATTATTCTAGGAATTTTATCCCCCCAAAAAAGTGGGCAAGGGTTTGCTGGGGATTGGGGTTCATCATTGAGCTTCTAGTTGTCTCTATCTGGTTTTCTTTGTGACTCAGGACGATCGCATCTTCTAGAAAGAAGGATTCTGCTGTTGTTGTAGTTGTGCTGTTTCCCTGGTCCCCGGGCTGTGAAGAGAACAACCAGCACTACAAAAGCCTCTACCATCCCTCCCACCAGGAACTCAAGGCTCAGGAGTGGGTGTGGAAGATGCTGGCAACGTCCTCAAGTAGAGCAGGTGGTAATTATGCCCTGATCAGTGCTCCTCCCATTTCAGAATTCCTCCAAGCCTGGGGAGAGGTGAAGATGACAGTAGGCCCCACTGCAAGCCCCTGGGTGTAACACTGAGTGACATGCTTCCCAACCTTGTTTTATGGTTCCCGTTCAACTCAGTCCACAAGTAGAGCCGATCCAATGTCTACGATGCAGGGCGTGAACATGAGCTTGTGATGGACATGGGCAATCTCCACAAGGGGATGGTTTCTCAGTGTTGTGCTAACATAATGTTTCTATCCCAAGAGCCAACAGCAGGGCTGTGTGTGCAATGGGAGCAATGGGTGTGAGCAGCTCTACAACTGGCTCACTAGGTGACACCGGACAAGTCTTTGAATCTCTTATACTCCATTTTCTGCATCAATAAAATGAACATAATAAATCGATCTCATAGTGTGTTTATGAAGACAAATGTAGGACATTTTCCCGAAGTGTAGAGAAACTATCAATATTTTCTAGGTATGTTCATAGGTGTTTGGTGGGTGTGTACGTGACTCAGGGTGTACCTGAGCATAGTGTACCATGATCTCACAATCTGGGTAAACAACAGGTTAAATAAATCTAAGGCATTATATTTATAGCTTTTACACCACCAACTTCCCAACTTATCATGGAGTATAGAAGCTGCTCAGAAGCCCCATGGACAGTTCAGGGCAGGCCAACAGTGTCAGGCTGGCCCAAGGGAGCCACTCTGGACCACCAGCTTTTCCAGAGGATGTAGCACCAAGATCGAGCTATGACTCCCAGGTCCTCCTTCCTTTGCCTAAGGGGCATCATCTGTTAGGGAACGCCAGGGTTGAGGAGGCCAGTTCAAGCACTCAGGCTGGTCCCAAGCTCGTGCCCCAAGGCTACCAGTCATGAAAAGGTTGATAACCTTTAACCATCCACAGAAATCCATAAGACTGGCTGGCAATACATGTCCTAGACAAAGACTGGAGTCCATGTGAGAAGACATTAAGGAAGCGAAGTCTAGCGGTGACATTGCTACCTTGGTGGGATTGGGGTCACGGTCCAAGGCAGATAGGACAAAGCCAGCAAGATTAAAAAGTTCAAGTAGAGGCAGAGTATCAGAGCAAAGCAAGATGGGAGAATTAGCTGAAAGAATCCTCAAATGACGAAGCCATTGCTAATTCTATAGGAATGGTCTTTCTTTCTGCCAAATGGCGAACACTTCACAGAGCAAACCTAACCACGTCTAAAGCCAAGTGAATAGCTAAGATGTGAAGGAGACATAATAGGTTATAAAACAGAAGCAAGGACTCTATGGAAATGCAGATGAGCATCTATCATCCTGCTTTAAAAACTTGGCCTCTGCACACAGGACTCAGGCAGTTTATTTACTGACCATTTACAATGTATCAGCTGCAACAGGGACACTGTGCCAGTTACGTTTATTGATTGCCTAGGATAATGCTGGCAAGGAAGTAGCAGGACAGGGATTGAAATTCGGGTCAATTTGATTCCAAAGCCCAGCTTTCTTTATTGACCCATAAGAAAGGCAGGTTGCTTGTCTTTCCTAAGCCTCTTGGCCTCTTTCAGTAAGATGTTCCACTGCTGGATCCTAAGCAGGATCCCACAGTTGGCCTCCAGGTCTAAAGGAATGCAGCTATTTGGTCCTGTGTTCCCATAGCTCACAAGCCCTGGCATCCTAGGCCTGTTATATATAAGAGGAGAGTTGCAATGTCTGGGTGTCTAAAAAAATCCCTGACAGATTAAATAGTAAAAAGAACCCCCAGGGACTTCCATGGGGGTCCACTGGTTAAGGATCTGCCTTCCACCACAGGGGACACAGGTTCGATCCCTGGTCACGGGACTAAGATCCCACATGCTGCGGGGCAACTAAGCTCATGCCACAACTAGAGAGAAACTTGGGCACCGCAATGAAGAGCCCATGTGCCACAACTAAAACCTGCTGCTGCTGCTGCTGCTGCTAAGTCACGTCAGTCGTGTCCGACTCTGTGCGACCCCCTAGACAGCAGCCCACCAGGCTCCCCTGTCCCTGGGATTCTCCAGGCAAGAGTACTGGAGTGGGTTGCCATTTCCTTCTCCAGGGCATGAAAGTGAAAAGTGAAAGTGGAGTCACTCAGTCGTGTCCGACTCAGTGACCCCATGGACTGCAGCCCGCCAGGCTCCTCCGTTCATGGGATTTTCCAGACTAAAACCTGAGGCAGCCAAAAATAAATGAATTGATTAAAAAAAAACAGAACCCCAGCTTCTGCCAAGAAAGGGCAAATTACTCTTTTTCCAGGACAATCTGAAAAATCTTTCAGTGAATTTTTCACAACAATGTCAAACATATCTTGCTTGTGCTACCATCAGGTCATTGTTTTATCTCTTTCCTGTAGTGGGAATGTCTTTGTCCGGTTGAATCCTGCAGGTTTTTCAAAGGCTATCTAAAATCATATTTCGCCCTATGAAGTATTGGCTCATTTTTCTAACACGCTGGGACCTCACATTGCTCTGAATCTCCATGGTAAATATTTTATCTGGTATCACAGTCAGTTAATAATTTACCTAAACTTCCCAATCATTACCATGAACTGGTCAAAGCAGGGGCTCCATGTTTCTCACATCCACAGGCCCTAAAACAGTCTGAATAAGAAACAGCCAGAAAAAGACTCCTGTCCCTGCAAGGTACCCAGGAGCCATTCCACAACTTGAATGGATACATATATTCCCAACACAGATCCTCACAGCTCCTTCCCTTCCTGGGAAAAGGAAGAAAAAAAATGAACCTCCCAGGTCCCTGAGCAAGCAGCGCCTTCCTCTCCTGGAGATTGATCTTCATGTATATACCCAAAGTGACAGGGCAACATTTTAAAACAATGTTTGGAGTCCACATAAAAACAAAAGTAACCCAGGCAGGAGGCAGGAGGCAGCGATCAAGATCATCCCCAAGAAAAAGAAAAGCAAAAAGGCAAAATGGTTGTCTGAGGAGGACTTACACATAGCTGAGAAAAGAGATGCAAAAGGCAAATGAGAAAAGTAAAGATATACCCATTTGAATGCACAGTTCCAAAGAACAGCAAGGAGAGATAAGAAAGCCTTCCTCAGTGATCAGTGCAAAAAAATAGAGGAAAACAATAGAATGGGAAACACTAGAGATCTCTTCAAGAAAATTAGAGACACCAATGGAACATTCCATGCAAAGATGGTCACAATAAAGGACAGAAATGGTATGGACCTAACAGAAGCAGAAGATATGAAGAAGAGGTGGCAAGAATACACAGAAGAACTATATAAATAAGATCTTCATGACCTGGATAACCACGATGGTGTGATCACTCACCTAGAGCCAGACATCCTGGAATGCGAAGTCAAGTGGGCTTTAGGAAGCATCACTACAAACAAAGCTAGTGGAGGTGATGGAATTCCAGATGAGCTATATCAAATCCTAAAAGATGATGCTCTTAAAGTGCTGCAGTCAATAGGCCAACAAATCTGGAAAACTCAGCAGTGGCCACAGGACTGGAAAATGTCAGTTTTCATTCCAATCCCAAAAAAGGGCAATGCCAAAGAATGTTCAAACTACTGCACGATTGCACTCATCTCACACGCCAGCAAAGTAATGCTCAAAATTCTCCAAGGCAGGCTGCAAAAGTATGTGAACTGTAAATTTCCAGATGTTCAAGCTGGATTTAGAAAAGGCAGAGGAACCAGAGATCAAATTGCAAACATTTGTTGGATCACAGAAAAAGCAACAGAGTTCCAGAAAAACATCTATTTCTGCTTTATTGATTACACCAAAGCCTTTGACTGTGTGGATCACAACAAACTGTGGAAAATTCTGAAATAGATGGGAATACCAGACCACCTGACCTGCCTCCTGAGAAATTTGTATGCAGATCAGGAAGCAACAGTTAGAACTGGACATAGAACAACAGACTGGTTCCAAATAGGGAAAGGAGTACATCAAGGGAGTATATTGACACCCCGATTATTTAACTTATATGCAGAGTACATTATGCAAAATGCCGGGCTGGATGAAGCACAAGCTGGAATGAAGATTTCAGGAGAAATATCAATAACCTCAGATATGCAGATGACACCACCCTTACGGCAGAAAGTGAACAAGAACTAAAGAGCCTCTTGATGAAAGTGAAAGAGGAGAGTGAAAAAGTTGGCTTAAAACTCAGCATTCAGAAAACTAAGATCATGGCATCTGGTCCCATCACTTCATGGCAAATAGATGGAGAAACAATGGAAACAGTGACAGACTTAATTTTGGGGGGCTACAAAATCACTGCAGATGGTGACTGCAGCCACGAAATTAAAACATGCTTGCTCCTTGGAAGAAAAGCTATGGCCAACCTAGACAGCACATTAAAAAGCAGAGACATTATTTGGCTAACAACGGTCCATCTAGTCAAAGCTATGGTTTTTCCAGTAGTCATGTATGGATGTGAGAGCTGGACTATAAAGAAAGCTGAGCACCGAAGAATTGATGCTTTTGAACTGTGTTGTTGGAGAAGACTCTTGAGAGTCCCTTGGACTACAAGGAGATCAAACCAGTCAATCCTAAAGGAAATCAGTCCTGAATATTCATTGGCAGGACAGATGCTGAAGCTGAAACTCCAATACTTTGGTCCACTGACTCTTTGGAAAAGACCCTGATGCTGGGAAAGTTTGAAGGCAGGAGGAGAAGGGGACGACAGAGGATGAGATGGTTGGATGGCATGAACGACTCAATGGACTTGAGTTTTAGCATGCTCCAAGAGTTGGTGATGGACAGGGAAGCCTGGTGTGCTGCAGTCCACAGGGTCGGAAAGAGTGGGACATGACTGAGTGACTGAACTGAACGAACTGAAGCCAGGCAAATTCAGTCCTGAAATCTGTAACTCCTTTGAAATCTCTCTATTTAAAATGATAACAGAGATTGATTAATGCAAGGCTGACAAACGGATAGTTTCATCCCAGATCTGCCTTTCCCTTCCTCTGCTGAGTATATGTGCTTTATTGACGCTATCATGTCTCCATGGCAGTTTACATTTCGAACTTTTCACAGTCCTTTTCCTTTTGTATCCAGCATGCTAAACAGGAGTGGTTAGGTCCACATAGAAGACAGGGAGAGACTCAAGCACCATGATGTTAAAGGTCATCCTTCAAATCAGAGGCAGATTTGAGAACAGAACACTGACTTCGGAGACTTGGACTCTGTAGGCATATTAATCAACAAGCCCGCTGTTCATACAAAGGAAAGGAAGAAAAATGTCACTGAACTAGAGTTAGAAAACTCTTCTATCAACATACTATTATTTAATCAATTTAGAGTAAGGGATTGACACAAACTGAACAGAAGGAACAGATTAAAGATCACAGACACCCAGACCCCACCCAACACACACTGTCTCAAAATCTTGGCAATACTGCCCAAGAATCTGCCGTAACAGGATTCCAGGTGATGCTGTTATGCAGCTATGGTTACATTTCATGGGTTCATGCCACTAGAAAGGTGTCAGATTTGAAGTCTCACACCCAGACTCTGTCTGGCCGTCCACTGAAGTCCCTATTTAAAATGGTAGTGGGGGTTGAGGGAGTGCGGGGCTAGTTGTCACACTGTACCCAGGGAAGATGAACTCTTCACATAGACCTGTACAAGTCCCTGGGAGAGACAGTCCAGACTGCTTGGGAGAGCCCTACGTTTGGCCCTGATGTTCCCTCAGAACGTGCTTTTCACTCCTCTATTATTCTGGTATGAAGAGAAAGGAAGCCCCTGGCAAAGACAACTCATTCCAACCCAGGTTATGATTCTAAAGCAATAAAGAGCAACACTGTTAAAGTAACCAAAAAAACATCATTCCCTTTTAGGGACAGGTCCTCGTTCTCATTTCCTTCTTGTGTACTTGGGCAGGAAAAACCTCTACCATTTAGCAACTCCAAAAATAGTTGGGGTACTGTTAGATCTGTGAAAATATGATGAAATTGAATTATTCCAAATTATAGCCATAAACAGGGCAGGAAAGAAAAAGAAAACAAACAAGGAGAAAACAGCCATCACATTGTGCAACTAGCATTTTAAATCATCCTTAAAAAAAATAATCTGACTTGACCGGTTTTGTCTATCCTTAATGATTGGAAGAAATTAACAGCTTGTTTGGGGGTTTTGGTGGAAAGATAAAACAGGAATAAAGCACTTAATGGAAACAACATGCCTCCACCCCAGGATTCAATCCACACCAACCCCTGAGGGAAGGCTCTCCCTGCCCTCCTGTTAGCATGATTTGTACTGTGCTTGAACCAGGTGAGCTAATGCCTCATTAATGAGTGCAAGGGGCCCGCTGAGATAATTCCTCCTGTTCCGGGCCTTAAAAATAAAGAAAATACAAAAAGCCTCGGAAAATTTACATATGCCTTTGACAAATTTCATTCACTGATTTCAAGTCAATCATCAGTTCTCTCCGTGACCCTAATCTTAGGGCTCCTCAGGAGAAACCTGCCCACCGGCACCTCCAATTGCTTCCCCTGGGAAGCAAGCAGCTGATGACCAAGAAGCTACTTGGACCCAGGTAAAGGGGCCTCGAACCTGAGGGTTCGCCCCACTCCTGCCCTCTGAGAAGCCACTGTCTTTCACACAAATACCCTTCCAGTCCTTTCAGTCCCACCTCATTTCCTTGAATCCTCCTCCTACCATGATTTTACAGCTAAACCACACTGCAGTCTAGGCTGATTTCCTGGCCTCTGCCTCTTCCTTTTCCCATTCCCAGAGAATACAGCCTCACCCCTCAACTTGCCTTCCTTCTCAGTTCCCTAGAAGCAGGGCTGGAGAGCATCCATGGCTCAGAATACAATTTCTAATTTATCTCTGCCCTTTTTCTTGAAAACCTATCTGCCTGACAGCACGCTGACAGCTTCGAAACTCACTAATGGTTTCCAAAGCTTTTGTCAAGTCAAGACCTTGCTACTGTTTCTGTGCTTCTCTTGGACCTTTCTTGCCTTACAAACAGAAAAATAAAAGAAAGAAGGAAAACATTATTTTTCTTATTTGGACCAAAAAAAAAAAAAAAAAACCCAACATAACTCATGCTCAGGGGGCAAACTCCTTGGGGAAGAAAGGGCAAACTGCTCCAAGTAAGGGCTTAGTTCATGTTCTTAAAAAGATGCTTTCAGGCATCATAGCAGATGCCACACTCTTTGCACCCCACCCATGTCCCCTTGGCACTTCCAGTTCCTAGACACATGGAGGGCTTTCTACTGGGAGAATCTGCAATTCTGCCTGCCAGAGGCCAGAGGAACTTGCTCATCCTGGGCATGAGGGAGGCTGGGGAGTTAGGAAGTTCCAGGGAGCTGACTCTATGGACATGAGTTTGAGCAAACTCTGGGAAATAGTAAAGGACAGGGAAGCCTGGGGTGCTGCAGTCCATGGGGTCACAAAGAGTCGAACAAAACTTAGTGACTGAACAACAATAAGGGAGCTGACGTTTCCAGGAGTAGTCCCTTAACAGACACGGGTCCATCAATAAATGCTCCACTTTCTTCAAGTCTAAGGAATGTTCTGCCCAACTCTGTGACTAGACCCCAGGTGCCCACATTGGAAACTTACTAAATCATGTACTGTGTATATATTGGCCTACAGTCCTTGCTTCCTCCTTCCACCTATCAAGGTGCTTCCTGGAAGCACCTCTGAGATTATCTCAGGGTCTACTTCCGGAAGAAGTGAGTTAAGATCTCTGTCATTCTCATTCCCAGTCCCATGACCATCTCTCCCCAAGCCCTGCTGCCACGGCTACACTGTAGACTCTGAGGGAAAGCCAACAGGTCTGGGCACAGCAGCCTTCCTGTCCTGAAGTGAAAGCTGGCGCTCTTTCCAAGGACTGTTTGGATGTGCAGTTTACATCCACAAGAGCAGGAGTTGGGATGCTTGCTGGCCCTGGTGCAGCCCTGGAGGAGGGGTGTAGGGCATTTCTAAGGCATCTCGAGGATGTTACTATCTATGATGAGGAGGGACGCTTAGGGAGCTGGCCAAGATGCTCACTGAAAGGTGTCATCTTCAGCTACTGCTCAGAATCATGAATTAGGAGTTACAGGTAAGACTTCTTGCTTAATCCACCTGATGGGCCACTCTAGAAGATTCCCAAACCAGGGACTATACTTCTTGGCTCTGGTCTGGAGAACTAGGCTTCCCTGGGACTGATCCAAGTCATTCAAAAGTGCACTCCTGTGTCTCTCAGGACAAATTTCTTTGGGCACCTTCATGATTCCACGAGGAGAGGCTCCCTGTACTATAATGCAGTTATAACATGCCCTCTTGCCGCCAGCTCACTCACTCATCCCTGTGAAGCTGTGACCAGTCTATTTTACGAGTTTGGAAGAAGGAAGAACTGGGAATATTTAGCTCAGCTCCCTCTTTCCCCTTGCAATCTGCTGGCTTAAAGAAACAGATGTTCTGGTCTGCTTGGCCATGGACCTATGTTGAGATCTCTAAACAGCTTTATCACAAGTCAAGGTGAATCATCTACCTCTCCATCTACCATGCTACTGTGCCTCATCTTTACTGATTATCTTCTACTGTTGGAAGGAATCTACAGATGAGGACTTCCAGATCTTCAAGGGATTAAACTGATAAGTTCCTGGCCATCTCTTCATCACTCTCATCAATTTCCACCCAAGCTTCAGGGAGGTACAGATATTCATTATTTCTCATGTGAATTTTGGAAAACTACTTAAACCTTCAATACCTCCATCATAAGACGGCACTAAGGATTAGATAGGAAGTGAAGTGCCTTTAAAAACACTTGGCAGGCAAGAATATACAATGGAGAAAAGACAATCTCTTTAACAAGTGGTGCTGGGAAAACTCGTCAACCACTTGTACAAGAATGAAACTAGAACACTTTCTAACACCATACACAAAAATAAACTCAAAATGGATTAAAGATCTAAATGTAAGACCAGAAACTATAAAACTCCTAGAGGAAAACATAGGCAAAACACTCTCCGACATAAATCACAGCAGGATCCTCTATGACCCACCTCCCAGAGTAATGGAAATAAAAGCAAAAATAAACAAATGGGACCTAATTACACTGAAAAGCTTTTGCACAACGAAGGAAACTATAAGAAAAGTGAAAAGACAGCCTTCAGAATGGGAGAAAATAATAGCAAACGAAGCAACTGACAAAGAATTAATCTCAAAAATATACAAGCAACTCCTGCAGCTCAATTCCGGAAAAATAAATGACCCAATCAAAAAATGGGCCAAAGAACTAAAC
This sequence comes from Giraffa tippelskirchi, assembly GCF_054371585.1. NCBI lineage: Eukaryota > Metazoa > Chordata > Mammalia > Artiodactyla > Giraffidae > Giraffa > Giraffa tippelskirchi. The sequence continues at coordinate 15,083,485 of NC_137289.1, read as the reverse complement.
AGACATTTCTCCAAAGAAGACATACAGATGGCTAACAAACACATGAAAAGATGCTCAACATCACTCATTATCAGAGAAATGCAAATCAAAACCACAATGAGGTACCATCTCACACCGATCAGAATGGCTACTATCCAAAAATCTACAAACAATAAATGCTGGAGAGGGTGTGGAGAAAAGGAACCCTCTCACACTGTTGGTGGGAATGCAAACTAGTACAGCCACTATGGAGAACAGTGTGGAGATTCCTTAAAAAACTGGGAATAGAACTGCCATATGACCCAGCAATCCCACTGCTGGGCATACACACCGAGAAAACCAGAATTGAAAGAGACACGTGTACCCCAATGTTCATCGCAGTACTGTTTATAATATCCAGGACATGGAAGCAGCCTAGATGTCCATCAGCAGACGAATGGATAAGAAAGCTGTGGTACATATACACAATGGAATATTATTCAGTCATTAAAAAGAATACATTTGAATTAGTTCTAATGAGATGGATGAAACTGGAGCCTATTATACAGAGTGAAGTAAGCCAGAAAGAAAAACACCAATACAGTATACTAACGCATATATATGGAATTTAGAAAGATGGTAATGATAACCCTATATACGAGACAGAAAAAGAGACACAGATGTAAAGAACAGACTTTTGGATTCTGTGGGAGAAGGCGAGGGTGGGATGATCTGAGAGAATAGCATTGTAACTTGTATATTATCATATGTGAAACAGATCGCCAGTCCAGGTTCGATGCATGAGACAGGGTGCTCAGGGCTGGTGCACTGGGATGACCCAGAGGGATGGGATGGGGAGGGAGGTGGGAGGGGGGTTCAGGATGGGGAACACATGTAAACCCATGGCTGATTCATATCAATGTATGGCAAAACCCACTACAATATTGTAATTAGCCTCCAACTAAAATAAATAAATTAAAAAAAAAACACTTGGCATGTAGTATGCATAGAACAAATGAGAGATAATGTAACATGCTGGCTGTCCTGGTTTCTCCAGTTTCTTTCTGGTTCTAACACCATCACTAATCATACTTCACCATTTCATAGCAAGTACTGCTACAGTAACATTTTTGTCCTGGATCATAAGAAGCTGCAAAGTGAACAGCAAGAGGCTCTGTGATGTTTGGGTCATGTTTCCTCAATTGGTCCTGCTGGTGTTGCACAAAGGGTGCCTCCAGGGCTTTGAGAGGCCTAATGATCACAGAGCAACATCTGCTCTATAATCCCCAGTGAGTCAATTGGAAGGCAGCAGGAGATGACTTGAAAATCTCATGCCAGGACTGGGATGGCCAATTCCTAACAGATTGGCCAAACTGACAATTCTAAGTCTGTAGTGGCCAAACCATCCACACAACACGTCTGAACAGACTCCTGACATCTTTCACCAAATGACTGAAGTTGGCAAGGGAGATGAACACATTTGAAATCTCTGATCTGGGGAAACTGGATGACAGAGGAAACACCATTCATAAAGAAGGAGGGGACATTTGCAGGGACATTTTGATTACAATGCAAAAGAAGGATCTACATTCTGATAGAGCACCATCAGAAGAGGGCAGCAGTAAGTCAGAACAGGGCTGCATTCAGCTGATCACATTGATTATCAACTCCCACCTCTGATGTGCTCAGAGACATCATGAATAGAAATATTAATGTGAGGCAGGCAGAAGACATTCACTCCTAGTTGACAAGCTGATTGCTTTCAGAAAGCTGCTTCAGCTAGGAGAATGATCACATGACTGCTGGCTGTTCAGGCATCGCATCAATATCCAACCAAGTGGTGGTCATATTTCACTGGGACCAATCTAAGTTGAAACAGGAGAAACTTGACAGCAAGTCTCTAAAGTCTCTCTTTGTGTAGATGGACTCACTGAACACTTCAAAGGAGAAGAAATGTGCTTAAGTTCAGTACCAGAGTCATGACCACAGCCAACATGACCTGGTTGATGGACCAAAGCTCTTTTTACAAACCAGACTGTCCCTTTATTACAAAAAAAATAAGGTGGGAGCAAGAGTGAAAGAGGGGAGGAGGGGAAATGGAAACATGAAAGATTCTTTTTGAAGCTGATCATAAGTATGATGTTGTAGTCGCCACAAAGATCGCTATGAATTAGGTAAGATTAAAGAGAAAATTTAAAAGGAGCGGCATTATCCTGAATAATGAAGCAGCTGAGGACTGAGGTAAATGCATGTTGACCTGTGTGCCTCTCCTACGCTTCATTTAACCTGGTGAGCGGCAAGTCTAACCTAAGGGAATGTCCTTTCCTCTAATCTACCACACATTCAAAATGATAGTTTGCTTTTGGACAACTGCTTACAGTTCAGTACAGATGATGAAACTGTTCACCCTGTCTCATGCTTTCCCCAAGTTTGCTCTTTATTTTCTCTTTTCCTCTTCAGTTGCCTGGCCGTGGCAGATTTTGTTCCAGGCAGCATCCGAGAGTGTCTATTTTGGCTGCAACAGGTTACCCTGACAGAAGATTAGGCTTTCAGCTCTAATTAAAAAGAGCCTTCTTGCTTCCTGAAGGCAGTCGGAACCTGGGAGCAGCAGGGGCTGCCGGAAAAGAGGCCCTATTTTCTCCTCAGTTGCCCGTGGAACAATTTGCAGGAGCTACACTGAGTGCAAAAGGAAAGTGCATGATGATTTCCTCTGAAAAAAAGGAACAGCCAGGAATTGTTTCAGGGCTGGCTAGCCCATCTCGCTTGGAACGAACACATATCTGTGTTTCTATATCTGATGGGGGAGAGGAGCGAGACTACCAGAGAGTTTAATCATCTTGGAGTTAAAAGCTTTTCCGAACAGTTGACACACTTCTCTGCTTCCTTAAATAGAGGAGGAAAAACAATGTAAGACTCTGCCTACTGTGCTCTCATGTAACTTCTTTGTAACTCTTGGTTCTTGACTTTGAGGCTTGGTCACACCTGCTCTTCAGGGAATTGGCCCTTGACTTTCCTTCAGTCTGTTTGGCTGAACCTATCCCTTCCAAGCCCCTCCTCCTGCCTTGAGTATGAAACCCCACATTGTAACCTGTGACCCCTGGACTGTATTCTCTACTTGAAGTGTCAGCCCACAGAGCCCTGGGCAGTCGATGTTCCCCATGAGGAAGGGAGCTCTGGATAACAAGAGAATTTCCTCTGCACCTCGCACACTGGGTCACTGTGATTCAGGAGGTCTGATGTCGGCTTATCCTCCACGAATCTCCCACATCCCCACATTCCATCAAGGTCCCTAGTCACTCACCACAGGTTCAGACACTGCAAGGAGAGATACAACCGTTAAACAGACTGGTAACCCTCTCTTATCTCATGGAACCAAAGCCATGTGGGGGACCTGGGGTGTAAACATGCAGGTACATTGCAGTGTGAAAAGCGCTACAATGAGGGGAGAACAGGGTAATGTGAGATTTGGGAAAACAGACTTGTAAATCATCAACGAAATCCTCTCAGAGGCGTAGATATGAAGTTGAGTCCTGAAGGATGGATAGAAATGAATGAGTGGTGGGCAGAAAGTACAATGAACTGAGATGACCAGAAAGTCACCATTATTTGCTGCTATGAGACTAACAACTGTCTCTAGAATTTCCCTGACTCAATCCAATGTACTGGTGTGCAAAGTATTTCAAAATCAGATCAGCAGGAATGGTAGTACTGGGTATAAATTAAGAGCAAAGAGACTGTTTGAATCTCTATGAAGTCTTAACTATGAATAAACTGTAAACCAATTTCTTATTCAAGACCACAAAACCCACAAACCATAAAGGCAAAGAATGATGAATGTAACTACATGAAAAATTTAAATGTAGCATAAAAAAAGACATCATAAGCAAATTAACCCAATAGGTCACAAGCTGGAAAACATGTGCAGTATATTTCACCAACAAAAGGATTAAAATAAACAATAAATGAAGAACTGCAACAAATCAGTAAGGGCCAAAAAGATCATTAGAAAAAAATAAGTAAATGATAGGAATTTCAAGGAAAAGAACTATCTGAAGCACCAGCATTGTTCTAGTCAGTTAGCTCCTGTTTGTTGATTCCATAGACATAACATCTGATTTGCATATCACCCTATTTCCCCACATTGAATCTGTCCCCAAGTCCTGATAGTGTACCCCCCAGATGTCTGTACCTGCCCACCCACCATCTCCTCTGTCACTTTCATAGCTCATTCTCGTATCTTCTCTTCCCTAGAGTGTGCCAGTAATGTCCTTAAAAGGACCTCCTGCTTCATCTCTTCCCCTTCATCCAATCATTGTCCACAATGGGAGCAGAATCTTCTTTCTAGACTGTAAATCCGTACAAGCACGGCATCTATGTTTGTTGAATTGAGATGAATTCAAGTCCATTATCCAATCTCCTAAAACGGCAGTTTCCTTATTCAAAACATGTGCACATTAATGACTTAAGGATGCTTTCAGAGCCAGAGAACACACAGGATTTCATTGTATTTCACAAGCATACTGTCCCAAGATTTAGAAAGAAGGATATACTTCTATAATATTCACATACTGTTAAATCACCAGCATGTTGGAATCATGATGACCTTCATAATATCCAATTTATTAATGTTATGACTTCATATCTTATGGGGATCCCCTGTGGAAACCAAGCAAAATTCTGAGAGTAAGGTTCTCATGCCCAGATAGGGTGTACTGCTGGGCCATCTAGAGCAATGAGGAAGCAATTGCTAAATTAAGCCCTGGTGAATGTGAGAGGGTAATTTATGTCTTAAACCTGGGCCATTTATTTCCAGTTCTGCTAACTTCCCATCAAACAGGATATATTTAACTATATGATCAAAACAGAAGGCTGATTCACTGGCTTTTCTAAGTTGGTAGTAGAACAGTGGATTTCCTCCTACAGCCTTACAGGTACCATCTTGTACAGCCACACTGAACGACACAGTGCCAGCCAGGCAAGCCACGCTGCAAGGTGACTGAATGACTGCAAGCCTGAACTGTCTTTGCTGTTGCCCATTTTTTTCCTCTGACCTTGTGTCAGACAGAGGGAGATTCCAAGATTACTCCTCTTGCCTACATCACGCCTTCTCCTAAAAGATACCAGTGTTGCTTGGCTACCTTTCACCTCCCATCTGTCTCCTGTGTCACAAAGCTCTAGCCATGTGGACCTTCTGGAGAGTTCTAAAACCAACAGTGAGCCCTTTTCTGTCTCTGGGACTATGCATTGGGTTGGCCAAAAAGTTTGTTCAAGTTTTTCCATGCAATCCAATAAACTTTTTGGCCAACCCAACACTCGCTCTCTCCTCTACCTGGAATGTTCTTCCTCTAGATAAGCACATATCTGGCTATTTCTCATTCAGATGTCAATGTAAGTGTCACTTCCTTTATGGAGAGTACCCACCCTCAACACCACTTTAGGTGCTCCTTAGGCCATTACAGAGGCCTTCTGTCTCAAGTGGCATCATTATCTCTGCACTGCTGAAATGATCAAGGCAGCAAAAGAAACTTTTAATACCGGAATTTATGACCTTTTGCTGATGAAAAGTTCCTTTTGATTTTCCTGAAGCTGTAGGAGGTACAGGAGAGAAAGGATATTAGTCAGTCCTCTTTTGATAGCAAATGGCAGAGGCCTCAGTCAAATGAGCTTTAGTAACAATAGGGATTATTGGTTCACAAATGGGAGGTCAAAGGTTGTGTGTTGGCTTTAGGCTTGACAAGATCTGAGGGTTTGGACAATGGGAGCAGTGCTTGGCCTCTCTTCTTCATCTCTTAGCTTTGCTTTTCTGTGTGTTGCCTTCATTTTCAGGCATGATTTGCTCGCATTTGGAAAAGATAATCACAGAACACTAGGCCTGGGACACAGTCGTGAATAGTAAGAAAGGCAAGGATCTTGCTGTCTGGAAGGCATGACTTGGCGAACGATGAACTGTCTGGGCATCAAGCCTTTTCCAACATGTCACAGGAGTAACAAGGGCAACTGTGAAGAAGCAAGGACATATTGGTGTGCAAATAAAGAAATAAACAGAGTCATTTCAGATAGTGACAATGGGACCTCTCCGGTGGTCCAGGGCTAAGATGCTATACTCCCAATGCAAAGGGCATGGGTTCCATCCCTGGCCAGGGAGCTAAATCCCACATACCAAAACCAAGTCTGCATGGCACAACAAAGATAGACAATCCTGAGTGCCACAACTAAGACCCGGTGCAGCCAAACAAATAAATCAATATATTTTTTAAAAAAGATAGTGAAAATGTCATTTAACCCACCTTCAGGACACCTTGTCACAGATTCCCATATATTTTAATTCTAGCCAGTCTTTACTGAGAACCTATGCTCTGACAGCCTGTGCCAACAAGCTGGGAGCAGACCAAGGGCTGTTCCATCCTACTAGGTGAACTTCCAGGTGGTTGAGGTGGATGGGGGAAATCAAGAGAGAGTATGGGTAAAACAGTCCCTGTACGAAGGGATGAGGGGCAGAGCCAGAGTATCAGAAGTGATGGACAGGAAGAGATTACTCATCAAGGAATCGGGGCAAATGCTGCTCCCGAGAGCTACAGGGATGTGGAGGAGCAGCAGTTCTCAATAAGAACAGTAGGGGCTGATTCATGTCAATGCATGGCAAAAACCACTACAATATTGTAAAGTAATAGCCCCCAACTAAAATAAATAAATTTATTAAAAAAAAAAAAAGAACAGTAGGGGCGGGAGTGATGAGCTTGATATGGGACATATTTATTTGAAGGATATATGGAAAGCAGTTACCAGTATCATTTCTGCTCCTTTTTGCTCAGGGCCTATATGCACCAAAAAGTATACTTCACATGCATTATTTCACTTAATTACATATCTAGTTACTCTTGGCAAAGGACATGTTGTTAGTCCCACCTTTTACATGTGGGACACAGGAACATCAGAGAGGTTATGGAACTCATGCAAGGTCACACAGCAAGTTCGTGACACAGCAGGCCTTTGACTCTCTACCCCTATCTGACCCGTTCTATCTTATGCCCCTGCCTTATTACAACCTATATTTTCAAAAATGGCAGTCACAAAGATCTTACAGAATCATCTTCCCATTAAAATCATTTCCAGTTGAAGAAAGGAGCAAGGGGAATGACTAAACCCCATGTTAATTTATTTTGGAAGACTTTTCACAAGACTCTTTAAGGAGCTCTCTGACAGTGCTAATTTTAACCAAGTCATTGTAGAGCAACCTTGGATTCCTCCATGGAAGGCAAAGTACAAATACAAGTGGATGACTCAGCACAAAACAGCTGTGGTTCTCCCAGCAGCCCATTACTGGCACCATAAAATGGATGAGTAACAGCCCTGAGATTCAATCAAGATTCTGAACTTGCTCAGAAATGCCCTCACATTTCCCAGGCCCACACCTGCACATACTGAGGCTGTGGCACTACTTCCCAAAGAGTCTACCCCCAGTGAATCTTCTTCTATAATCCTCCTTGTCCATGCACTGAAGGCAGGCCTGAGTTGGGCAATGGGACATGTCCTGCAAATGATCAGTGGCAGTGAGCATCTGTTTGCTGAGACCACAGATCACAGTGGTAGGCAGTCAAGGAGGGGCAGAAACTGCAGTAACAGTAGGAGCAGCAGCCATGGAAATCTGGTTTCAACATCTGGATGAGGTCCTTGACTTAAAGACCCCTGAGATGCTGGCCAGCATTACTGTTACCATGACAGAGCTGCTTAAGGCACTCTAAACCCAAATATCCCCCATGATGGTTTGCCCTATCTCTCCTGCGGATCTCATGTTTCTTCAGACTTCCATCTGGAGTCCAGAGCCCAGGCGATATGGAATGTTCTCCCTTGCTTTTGCAAACATCCACTTCAACGTCATGCTGCCAATCACATAATCAGGTTTTCATTCCAGAAATATATAATGATCTCCTACTGAGGGCAAGATACCATTTAGGCTCCAGCAATATAGCAGGACCACAACAGACAAAGATTGTTGCTTTTGCAAAAATGAGGGGGTGGGGCAGACAATAAACAATCAGAATAACAAATTAAGTTACTGTTGTTGTTAGTTGCTAATTTGAATCTGATGCTTTTACAGTATAATAAAAAATATAGTGCAATTTGATGAAAATGGGGGAATGTGAGCAGAGTAAGGGGAAGTAGGAGTGCCAGAGTTGGGGTTTAAAATAAATAATAAATGTCATAAATTAAATAGGGTGGTCAATGTAGGCCTCATTGATGATGTAAGAGATGAGCAAAGACTTAAACGAGATGAAGGATTTGGTCCAGTGGGTATCTGAGAAAGACTCATGCCACAGTAAAGGAACAGCCAGTGCAAAGGCACTGAGGTGGGAGCATGACTGGTGTATTTGAAGAGCAGCAAGGAGGCCAGAGAAGAGTGAGTCAGCCTCTTAGAAAGCCAAGGCGATTGCTTTAGGCCCAGAGTGAAAACCTTTTACCAGCTTCCTCCCCCAGTACATTTGAAGGAACTACCAGAATGGAAGATGCAATGCTATGTTCATAGGTACATCCCCACTAAGAAAATAGTGCCAATTCAAAAACTATTTGCTAATGGATGACTGGAAAAAATGAATACAAAAATCTGACTTTCATTATTACAACCAGATCATCCTGTCACCTCTCCAGTTCTTACTTCATCTTAAGCCTGGGGATCCTCAGACCTATTCCACAGGGTCCAGGGTTTAACCTATTGATGTTTCCACTGAAATAACAGTCAATCTCCTTTGCAGTCACCTGTGCTTTGTTGAATGGACTAGACCATACTGTATTTTTAACAACTTGCTCTCCCTAACACGATATGCTTAAGTTCCAAAGCATTTAACAGCATCCTTGCTCACTCCCTGGTGGCTCAGATGGTAAAGTGTCTGCCTACAATGTGGGAGACCCAAGTTCAATCCCTGGGTCGGGAAGATCTCCTGGAGAAGGAAATGGCAACCCACTCCAGTACTCTTGCCTGGAAAATCCCATGGACGGAGGAACCTGGTAGGCTACAGTCCATGGGGTCATAAAGAGTCGGACACGACTGAGCGACTTCACTTTCTTTGCTCACTAGCCCTTCATTCTCAATCCTACCTCTCCACCACTTCCTCCTACAGAGGCTTAAATTAATTTCCTCTTGAAGTCCCCATAGACCTGGAGCAAATCACATACCATCCTAATGGATCTTACCACCTTCCCTGTTGGTGGTGGCTTATTCAACAAACGTGTGTGTTGTGCCTGATTTGTATTGAGAACCATTAAAGAAGTTAATGTCAAGGGTGAGACCCTGGAGGAGCTTTCCAGCTCTCCAATGTGGAATACAAGCCATACGATTGCTTAGTGCCAGAAAGAATAGGCTTGTCAATATCTCTTATGTAACTGCCCATGCACGTATATGTATCAGTATACTCTTTCTATCTAGCAAACCCTTTGGAACTCTGTAACAAGACCCTTCACATCCTTTCCCCTAGTAATTTCAATTTTTGAAAGCTGGATTAAGAGAGATGAAGTGCTTACACACAAAGATATTTATTTGCATTGTTATTTGGGAAGGTGAGAGGCTGACAATTAAATTTGCCCAAATAGGTGAATATTTAAGTGTGTATCTATACAACTATATAATCACTAGAAATATTTAGTGGTATGAGGAAATATTCATTATATAATGCTATGGGGGAAAAATGGACACAAAACTCTATGTACCAACGTTACTGAGTCATAAAAAGAATGAAATAATGCCATTTTCTATGACATAGATGGACCTACAGATTGCATACTGAGTGAAGTAAGTCAGACAGAGACCAACAAATATATGATATCACTTATATGTGGAATCTAAAGAAATGGTACAAATGAACCCATTTGCAAAACAGAAGTTGAGTTACAGATGTAGAAAACAAACTTGTGGTTACCACGGAGAATAGGGGTGTGTATAAATTGGGAGACTGAGATTGACATATACATACTACTATATATAAAATGTGTGCTGTGCTTAGTTACTCAGTCATTTCCAACTCTTTACAACCCCATGGACTGCAGCCTGCCAGGCTCCTCTGTCCATGGGGATTCTCCAGGCAAGAATACTGGAGTGGGTTGCCATGCCCTCCTCCAGGGGATCTTCCCAATTAGGGATGGTCTCCCACTTTGCAGGTGGGTTCTTTACCATCTGAGCCACCAGGGAAGCCCATTTATATCTATATATAAAATAGATAACTAATAAGAACTTGCTCTATAGCACAGGGAACTCTATTCAATATTCTGTAATGACCTATATGGGAATAGAGTCTAAAAAAAGAGTGTATGTGGGCTGAATCCCTTCGCTATTCACCTGAAACTATCACAACACTTTTTGTTAGTTGGCTATTGTTGCTGTTATTCAGTTGTGCAGTCGTTTCTGACTCTTTGCAACCCCATGGACTGCAGCACGCTAGGCTTCCCTGTCCTTCACTGTCTCCCGGAGTTTGCTCAAACTCCTGTCCATCGAGTTGGTGATGCCATCCAACCATCTTGTCCTCTGTCGACCCCTTCTCCTCCTGCCTTCAATCCTTCCCAGTATCAGGGTCTTTTCAAATGAGTCGAATCTTCACATCAGGTGGCAAAAGTATTGAAGCTTCAGCACCAGTCCTTCCAATGAATATTCAGGGTTGACTTCTTTGGGATTGACTGGTTTGATCTCCTTGCTGTCCAAGGGACTCTCAAGAGTCTTCTCTAGCACCACAGAAGTTTGTTTGTTTTTTTTTAAAGAGTCTATGTGTACGTAAAACTGACTCTGCTGTATAGCAGAAACGAACACAACATTGTAAATCAACTCTACTCCAATAAAAACTTTAAGGAAAAAAAAAAGAAATGCATGATAGCTGAGCTTACAAAATTTCTTACTTACAATCCCTTTGGGGTGAAGTGAAATAAAATTTTGATCAACTTTATTCTTCAAAAAGAAAAAAAAACCTCTATGTACCACATTTTTGTAATTTTATTTTAAATAATACACAACATGTACAAAATACTGGAAAGAATACAACAAAATGCCAACTTGATCTTCTTCAGGTGATTGATGTGACAGACAGTTTGTGTACTTTCCTGAATCTCCCAGAGGATGCAAAGGCTCTAATTTCTATATTAAGTTTTAATAAATGGTTATTTTAGAACTGCTTAAAAGTAAATAAATAATTTAAATATTTAAAGTTGGGTAATAGGTATTATTAAAAAATGGACCCTATCTGGGGGGGGGGGGTCGTGGGATCCTCCAAGAAAAGGGGCATGTGTATTACATATGTATATCGCATTCATCTAAGGTGGAAGAGATTTTTGAATCTCTCACATTTCTGCCTTTGAAGGACACAGTCTTCTTTTGGGAAGGTGTTTAACACTGGACTCTCAGGAAGTCAGGCCAGACCCAAGGGTGCCCTCACCTCCCAGGATTCTCCTGACCCCCAGTGGGCAGCTCACTCCCCAGGAGAGACAGAAATCACCAAAGCTCCTCTCACAGAGGAATCTGAAGCAGCTTCAAAATCAAAAACCCATATGCTGGGAATCAATCTCCGAAAATTCTTATTCCAGTCCCCCAAGTCCCCATCCAGGCCAAGACTTTTCTCACCTGTTTCTCCAGGAGTTGGGCAGTCAGAATATACCTCAATACCAATGAGACCCCAAGACTTTCCTCTTCCTTACCTAAATGCTCTCCTAAAACACAGGCCCACCTACTGACCTTTCTGGTCTACATTCTCACCACTTCCTATCATGGTGCGCCTGGTTCTCAGTGATACCCGGATCCCCACCGTTTATCAAATACACCATATTTGGGTCAAATATTAATCCTCTGCATATGCTCTTCTCCTTTCTCCCTACAACAACTGTCTATACCTGAAATAACAATCATTTCTCCTGCACTCTTCTCAAAGCCATATGACTTACCCCATGAGGCACAGCTGATTGGATTGGAATGTACAACATGGCAATGAGACACAGGAATTCTGGTCAGTCTCTGTTGGATCCTTGAACTTGGAATAGAAAGTAGATTTAAAGTTGAGGCTGATGTAACCATCAGTGCATGAAAGTAGAAGAAAGATAACAAAACTTCTGTGTGTGTGTGTGTGTGTGTATGTGTGGTGTGGGGAAAAGGAGAGAAGAGATGAACTTGAAACAAAAGCCACAGTCAGTGTCTATTTGACCCAAGATGATGAGACAAGTAATCTGAGTTCTTGACCTTCCTGTTCTTGAATCCCACCACATGACCCAGGTCAGACTGCACTCACAGACTCCTCCAGTCTGATTGCCTCTTTTATTCAGGCAGTTCAAATGGATTCTCAACTTATTCACAGCACTTTGCGCATTTGTAATAGCCCAGCCAGTAAAATGTAACTAAAATAATCATCTTCAGACTACAGGTTAAGCTTCATGAAAGCCTAGATGATGCCTGGCTTATTCTTCACTTTGCCCCTGGTATCCACCAAGTAAGAGGCCCTCAACAACTACTTGCCTTACTTGGGTAATTTCATGACTCAATGATCTCCCAGTTCTTCTTAGTCAAGTTCAAGCTCCATTTTGCCAGTGGCCCTTCCCTGGCTCCCTGAATTCACAGTGATGACCTACTTACTTTTCCTAAATTACTCTGTATCAACTGTGGTTCACATTATTCACACTGATTCTCAGTCACATGCTGTCATGAACTCTTATTTCCTTACCATAGCTGTGTGTGCATATATGTGTGTTGTGCACACACGTGTGACAGTCCCTACCACTGGTCAGAGCATAGACTAAATAAATATTTGCCTAACAAATGCAGCATGTATTCTAAATTTGCCTTTTTCTGACTCTGAACCAGTCTTTGGCAGGAAACTAATAGTCTTCAAAGTCACAGCTTCAAGCCAGCAGGATACTGGGTGCTTAGTAGCAAGTGGCCTGAAAGAGTTAATGAGTCTGAGAGAATAGAGTTTGGTTACTTTCAGGCCAACATATTTGTCAAGGGCCCAGTGAAACATGTGTTGTGCTACAGTGTCTGATTTTTTTTTCTATATGTTTCTATATGAAATAATGTTTCTATAATACTGTTTCTATACGAAAGCTGCTTGAATTCAGCTAAGAACTACTGTGTTCATTTACATCAAGAAAGCAAAATTTAGATTGTAGGGTTTGGTTGATTTTAATGTTCACTGAAACAAGGTAGATGGATAGTAAAATGCATATAGAATGGAAAACATGATCTGTTGCTTTCTGAATGGGGCAAATTTCCCCCTCAAAAGACTGCTCTAAATCCATAGAAAAGGCAGGAACGAAGATAAATGAAAAAAAAAAAATTCTGATGCTACTTAGGAGAACAGATCTGAAAGTCTTTTCATCTTTTTTTTTCCCTTTAAAATCAAAAATATTCATGTGCCAAGCGTCATTTTTCTTCATGAACCTAAGAACCTACACTAAAACTCAACAGGCTTTCACTTGCTAAATCACCCTCCCCATGCATTTATCTCAGCAGCTTAGTAGAGATGATAACAAATAGGGCCAGGCTGCTTGTGTACTGCAGCTGTTTACTGAAAGCCTGTGGCATGGACTACACACAGTTTAAACCACAACTCGACCAAACGGATTTATAATTGAAGTTGAAAAGTCAAGGCCTGCAAAGATATCCCAAATCTCCGCTAACTGCTGTGGCCTGAGACACTTGATGTCTCCCTAGCAACTTAGGTCACCGAGGTACACACATATCCTCCATGTAGTAATTGCTTGTCTGCAGGAGCCACCGAAAAATGAAAAGAAAGGACAGTTGAAATGAGGGGAAAAAAAACCCATCTAAGATCAATTCTCTTCTGAAATAAATTTCTTAGGAATTGTAAGTCAAAAAGGAAGTTCTCCCTTAATCAGAATTCCAGGCATGTTCCCCTCCCCCCAAGGCCAATCTTTGGGACTATTTGCTCCCTAAGTACCCACAATGCTTAGCAATAGTGAATATATGTTGGGGAAGATACTAGAAGAAATATCTGAGCATTGGATACAGCCCATTTGCTCCGCCACACTTAGTTCCTGACTGATAGCAAAGGATTCTTTTTTAATAACTCTGAATTTCCCCTAGCCAGGCTGCAGACCTGTCTATAGCTGGGAGTAGAGACTGACAAGGCTGCTTCCAGTTACAGATATTCATGGGGTAACCTTCTAGTGAACACCGTCGAGGCTAGCACAGATCCCTTTGCTATAGTGCAGATGTTTTTGTGAAAATCTAACCCACCAGGGAGCTGAGAGTTGAAGCAGAATCCTTTGTCAAGAATCAAAATGATGAACTAACACCTCTAACCTGAACCAGGAAAATACACTCATTAAAAATAGAACATGTCACATTATCTACTTTCAGGGTTAACTTTTCCTCCAAACCTGAAAACATTCTCTGTGGCCAAACGGCTCCTGGTCTCCAACAGACCTAATGTCACAGCATCTGAATAGAGTCATGAGCTTCTGTAAGCCGATACACAGAAGCCTGCATGTTTCCAATTTTACCCAAGAATATAGAGAAGGGAGAATTCACTGTTTTCCAAAAACTCACAAGTGCTCTCCTCATTCCCTTGTCTAGGGGATCTTCCCAACCCAGGGATCGAACCTAGGTCTCCCACACTGCAGGTGGATTCTTTACCAGCTGAGTCACTAGGGAAGCCAAGAGGACCCTAAATGTATAGAAGTGTAGTAAGAGTGTGACAAAGGGCAATTTGCAGCGTACAGAAAGAGGTTTGTGGGTTCAAATAAAAACAAACAAGCATATGAATAGAAAAGAATGACTGGAGCTCAGTTAATAAAAAATGTAGCTCATATTTTCCCATGTCCACTTCCTAAGACTGTGGGTTAAAAGTAAAGTGTTAGTCTTTAAGTCGTGTCTGAGTCTTTGCGACCATATGGATTGTAGGCTGCCAGGCTCCTCTGTCCATGGAGTTTTCCAGGCAAGAATACTGGAGTGGGTTGCCATTCCCTTCTTCAGGGGATCTTCCCCACCCAGGAATCGAACCCAGGGCTCCCGCAGTGAACGCAGATTCTTTACCAACTGAGCCACCAGGGAAGCCCTAAGGGTGTGGGTAGCCACAGAGAATGAAAAACCAGCAGCAAACTAACCCTATCGTTAGAAAGGTCACTCCTCCTTCAAACTTTGGGTAGCTCACCCCTCCTGAAGGCAGGCTCTAGCCACTTCCTGTTCCTGAGATTGGTTCTAACAGTAAACTTGTCACCCTCAATAGTGGCCTTTTAAAACTAAATATCGCTGCGAAGTGGTACCAGGTGCAAAGTCAGAAAAGCTTAGTACCTTTTACAGTAAAATAAGCCCACTAATACCATCCTTCCATCCCAGATCACAGTTTTGGTGCCGTTAAAACCAAAGTGTATTCCTGAAATAAACTCAAAAATAACCTCAGCAGAAAATAGGGGGATTGTCTAAAAGGAGGGTAATGGGATTGATTGTTATAAGTTTTGAGTCTATTTGCTTCTTGATTGTTTCGAAATTGCAGCACTGTGTCCGACAATCAACCAGAGTCCTTGGAGTCTGGGTTCTGTTGCAGGTGTCCCAGCTATAAAGGCCTTGGTTTGCAGAGGCCTAGCCATCTTCTCTATCCTGGAAGCAACATGTATTTAGTGGCTGGGTCGTGGTGGAAGGATTCAGGAGAGAAATCTGGGGCCACCTTTGCCACTTAAGGCAAAGTGGGCAAGTATGACACTTGGGCAAATATGACCTTTCCAGGTCTCCCTAACTCATCTATAAAGTGAAAGTCTCCAAGGCTCTTCTAGCTTGAAATGTCTTGTGATCTACACCATTCTGACCAGGAGCATCCTAGTTCTTAAGAAAATCTAAATTTCTTGGAGAGTCACAGGGGAAGACTTGGAGAAGATTCTCCAAGATGTTTCTTAATATGAACCCCCAGTGGCTGCTTTGCGAGTTAAAGGTAAGTCCCCTAGGGCTCAGTTCTGCAGCATGGCCTGGGAGCTCAGCCAGTCAGGGGGAGAGAGAGAGAAAACATGGCCTGCCGCCCATACAATGAGGGGCTCCCCTCAGTCCCTTCGTACTCGGTCACTGTGAAGAGGGCAAGGTTCCCCTCCAAGTCTCACTCTTGGAAGTTCCCAGAGTGAGTAACTTGGGAGGGATGTCCCTCCGGTTGAGTGACATCATGTTAATCTTCAGGCCAAATGGCAAAATGTGTGGCTTCTTAGCAATGGCTTCCTCATTGGCCTCCAGACTGGAGGCCAGGCTTTCTTCACACCATCCTGCGCATGGCTAATGGATAAATATCCATCCCTGAAATATTTTCACCTTCTCAAAGCCCTGCTCAAGACTAGTACTGGCTCCCAAATGCCTATAGGACGAGGCTCCTGTATCTGTCTTCCCCATCACTCTGTGAGGTGGGTGAGGGCACTGGCCAAGCCATAACATCTTGAGATTCACCACATAAACCATCAACCACCATTCACAGCAACTGAACACAGGAAGCTGGAATAAGTGATGAGCCTGTTGACCTAAGGGGTGGATTACAGCTAATTTTCCTTTTCTCTGTTTTGCTAATCACTATTTCGGTAATCAACACATTTCGTTTTGCTTTCCTAAATGAAAAAGCAAAACAGATTGTCTTCTTAGAATTCAAGGTAATGTCTTTTCCTTTTCACTTTCAACTCAAGAGCTAAATCTAGATACCAGCCATGCACAAGGCAGTACACATGCATCGTGCTAGCTCTGGAGGGGCTTCTAGACCATTCAAAGATGTGGCAAATAAAGAAGCAATAATGCCATAGGAAAAATGTGGCAATAGCTTTAAGAGTGGTCCCAGCAAAATGTCAGAGGAGTTCAGAGGAGAGGAGGAAGTGGGCCCATAGCCACAGAAGAAGATGCCTTCTCCTCAAAAGCTGATAAGGATGAAGGATCTAGGTCATTCTCCCCCCAAATTAACACACCTCAAAAGATGCTTGGTTTGATTGTGGGCAAATACGAATGAATTGCAGTCATGATAAAAACTGCTTTTCAATGCTGCCTAATTATTCTGCATCACAGTAGCAATTTGGCATCCTGTCTAACATGTCAGAAAACCTTGATGGGGATTTGTATTTTATTTCAGAAGTGCTCTGCTCACTGATCATGGCTCTCCACTCATGACTTTGAAAATAAGCTGGGTGAAATGTGCTCTAGGCTGCAAAAAATGTATTTGCAATTGGGTGGCTTAGTAAGTTGGAAATCACAACACACCAACACATGGGAAGAAATGGTAGCTGTCCAAGCTAGTCCATCATAAATCCTATTCGACTTGCCCTTATCATTACAAAAATGGGCCCAACTCTTTGACCTTTGATCTAAACGGTCATTCTGGAAGTTAAGCAAAACAGATGCTGCTACCCACGCATTCTAGATGAGGAAAGAAATCAAAGAAGGTTAAATGCCTTGCCAAAAGTCCAGCAGTAAGTAAGGAGAGGAATTTGGGGGGGAAAGTACTATGCCTTTTACTGAAGCTAGTCCAGTTACAGTATAAGTGGTGACAAATCATCCCTTCTCTTTTCCTCTCGCCCTGGACTAGAACATACCCAAGAATCAGGACGAGATAAAAGAGAGAGAGGGGGAGGAAAAGGACAGCTCCCCAGTCTAGCAGAAACAAGTGGTCCTTCTGCCCTACAGCACCTGAACTGAAGGTTCCAGAGTCATTACTCTTTTCTGGAAGCTTAGCGGGTGACCCCACACACACCACCACCACCAAGGGCTTGGAGCCTACGAAAGTCAAGGTCTGCCTGCTCTGGGCTACAAGTACAAACAGGAACTGAAGTCACATCAAACACACAGAAAGCTGCAAAGTGGAGCATTTTGAGGACTTGGGGCTGCAACTTGGGCAAAAATTCTCTTTCACCCAGGTTCCCACTACTTCATGGGAGCATGCCCTAGCACCCTGCATCATCCCTCATTGCCCATGTGGCACTTTTCAACAGAGATGGTACATGGGAGGATAAATTAGCTTCTCATGACTTGAAAAGAATCACGGGCCAAGTTCAAACTATGTTTCTCTTATTAGCCTTCTTCCAAGCCTGCCAAGTCATCTAAGGCTAAGAGTGCCCGAGTTTTGGGGCAGGGAGACTAATGGGTGAGAAATAAAAACGATGTAGGTGGCCTTAGTTCTTTCTGAAATTCTGCTGATAAAAATGAACATACAGTACAACTGCCTTTTGTTAGTTACAGTTCTGAGTTTCATCACATGTATACATTTGCAGACCTATCATCACTATCTATCGCTCCAAACTCTCCAACCTCGTGCTACCCCTTCTAAGTCACACCTGCCCCCTACTCCTAACTCTTCACAACAGCTTTGTTCTACATCACCATAGTTTTGGCTTTTTAATAATGTCACATAATTGAGATGAATGGAGCCAAGTGGTATGTGCATCTTCTAGATCTGCAGCAGGTACATTTGCAGGCCCTGGCTGGGCTGAGGGTTTAAGAAATGCTTGCAAAGATAGTCTTTCCACTGATTCAGCTGAGTGCCAAAGAACTGATGCCTTCGAACTGTGGTGCTAGAGAAAACACTTGAGAGGCCCTTGGACTGCAAGGAGATCAAACCAGTCCATCCTAAAGGAAATCAATCCTGAATATTCATCGAAGGACTGATACTGAAGCTGAAGCTCCAATACTTTGGCCACCAAAGAACTGACTCATTGGAAAAGACCCTGACACTGGGAAATATCGAAGGCAGGAGGAGAAGGGGACGACAGAGGATGAGATGGTTGGATGGCATCACCGATTCGGTGGACATGAGTTGGACCAAAAGAAAATGACATTAAACCATCAGTGTGCTTCACAGTTAGCCCTAATGGAGTCTTCTGTTGTAGAGAGACTATTTAGCCCAATACACTTGGTAGAAAACATGAAGAGTGGGGAAGAAAATATAGTAGTCAACTGCACAAAACATTAAAGCACCAAGAGTAAATGAGATGGCGGGGCAGGGTATACAGAGATGGGCAAGTGGAGAAAGCCCAGAAGCAAGCTCTAAGGAACCCTACCATTTAAGGATCAGTTACAGGAGGACAAGCCTGTAAGGGAGGCGTAGAAAGAGTATCCAGTGAGGAAGGAGAAAGAGGAGAAGGCAGAATCAAATAAACCAAAAATAGAGAACAGTCCATGGTGGATGTGATTAAGAGATCAAATGAGATGATAAAAGAGAAGACCATTTTATTGGGCAACACAGGAGGTCACTGGCGAACTGGACAAGAATAGTCTCAATGGAGGGAGGACTAGAAGGGGACGAGGAGAGAACAGGAAAAGAGCAAGCGTGGGTGGCAGTACAGACACCTTCGCGGAAATGTAATCTTCTTGCCAAATCTTTTTAGTAGTTCACTCCTAGCCAGATCACAGCAATTCAAGGATGCAAATAACAGGCGTCCAGAAAAGGGAGGCTAGGTGGCAAGCTCTTAGCCTAAGCACTGCTGGCTTCCACAGCCCCAGAGAGCCTGGACTTCTCCGTGCCGCCCTCTGTCCACCGCTGAGAGCCTGGCACAATCTTGCCCGCTCCACTCCATCCATTATTAATGAAATGGCTGCAATCAAAAAAGAGTTAGGGAGAATTTGGAAGGCATTGAGTAGGAATTGCAACAAAATACTTTGGAATTTGATGAGGAATCTTTAAATGAAACATCCAAATACACATTTCTCCCCAAGAGATGCTCTGATTTGAGGCTGAGCTTGATGTATTTTGGGGCTTCCCTGATAGCTCAGTTGGTAAAAAAAAAATCCGTCTGCAATGCAGGAGGCCCCGGTTCGATTCCTGGGTTGTGAAGATCCCCTGGAGAAGAGATAGGTTACCCACTCTGCTGTTCTTGGGCTTCCCTTGTGGCTCAGCTGGTAAAGAATCCGCATGCAATGTGGGAGACGGGTTTGATCCCTGGGTTGGAAGATCTCCTGGAGAAAGGAAAGGCTATCGACTCCAATATTCTGGCCTGGACAAAGAGTCAGACATGACTGAGCGACTTTCACGTTGATGTACTTCCAAGAAACTGTCTAATTATAAATTAGGTCCTACTCCTAGATGCCTAGGTAAGTTTCTCAAGCAGAACACAATGTAGTCTTTTCTGCCCTGCTCCTCCTCCTGTGGGTTGGGGTTCAGAGCAAGGGAAACGCCAGAGAGGCTCCAATGAGAAGCCTGTCTACCAGGCATTGAGAGGCATTTGCTGAGGTTTCCCAAACCATGGGCAGGCAGGGGATGGGGGGGAGGGGAGTGGCTTAAGTGTAATTTTCATTATACTTTGCTTTTAAAGGAGAAGAAAGGCTGGTATTTAAAGTGAAAGTTAAAGTAGCTCAGTTGTGTCCGATTCTTTGCTACCCCATGAATTATACAGTCCATGGAATTCTCCAGGCCAGAATACTGGAGCGAGTAGCCTTTCCATTCTCCAGGGGATCTTCCCAACCCAGAGATCAAACCCAGGTCTCCCCCATTGCAGGCAGATTCTTTACCAGCTGAGCCACAACGGAAGCCCAATTTAGAGTATTTCCTAAAACAAAACCCAAAAGTCTGATGAAGATTTGCATGCTTGGTTGAGAGAGTGCCAGGAAATAATGAATCTGGACCTAGCTTGGCCTCCTGTTGAGATTGCCAAAGCTGGTAGGGATCGAACCTGCACACCCTGCATTGAAAGGTGAAGTCTCAGCCACTGGATGCCCAGGGAAGTCCCTCAGGTCTTTAACCAGCAGTCCCTTGATACCAATGCCTGAAACTAAGGAGCACCAGACCAAGCTGCAACCTGCATCTTGTAGCCATCTGTCAGGACTCTTCTCTGAGTAACTCACTGGCCCAAAGAATGAGGTCTCCTCACCAATGGCACATCCAAAACAATAGTCTCCAAGCCCAGTCAATCCTTTCCCTGCCAAACCTTGCGATTCTCATCTAGCTTTCATTTACCAGCTGCTTCCTTATGTGCCTGGCATGGGGAGAAAGGGCTTTACAAAAAATATCTCATTTCACCCATGAAACAACCCTTAGAAGTTGGTATTATTATTCTCTGTATTTCTTAGACAAGCCAATTGAGGCTGTGAAGATAAGCCATCTGCCCCAGGCTATATATGTAGTAAATATTCAAGCTAAGACCCCACGTCCCACACCTGCACCCCCTCCTCGGAGCAAAATGCCTGCCAGAGTCAATAAGTAGTTTCAGACTCAAAAGTCAATCAGCCAGAATCAATAAGTAGTCAATAAGGAGGTAAATAAGTTTCTACCTCCACTGAGAAACATGCCCCACAAAGGACACACACACATCTCTACATACCACTCTGGCAAAGAAAGGGAAATTTTGGAGGCAACCTAGGAGCCTTGACCCTGGGTCAGCTGTGAATCAGCCACAGCTCTGGGTCCAAAATACCTAGTCATTTGAGCAATGAGATAATGTCCTCTTTGGTCTTTTCCCCTGGCTTCCTCAGAAAAGTCAGTATGAAGAAATAGTCCCTTTCATTTGCCTGTTTCAGAGCTAATTCTTCCAATCCATAGAAAGAACCATCTCAGCATTGGACCTCGCAAGACAAATCTCTGGACAGTTAATTATCTATCCATTCTTAACTGGTGTCAACGGTATTTTCCATCTCCTTAGATCACAATGGGGGAAAAAGAAAAAGAAAAAAAAAAAAACACTTCTGCAAGCAAAACAAAACCAGGTAAAATTTCTCATTATACAGCTTCATTTTACATGGTGCTCTTCAAGTATTTTGTTTGCTTGTTTTGCCTTTCAAACATACAACTTTTCATCTTCAAGATTGCTCCAGGTCATTTACAAGATGAAAAATTTTTATTTCAGTCTGACAAACAGTTTCTGCAAACATGAGACCAGCCAAGATTCTACATAGCTCATGAAATTTATATCAACTTGACCTAAAAGTCCAGTGTGGGGGAGGTAAATCTCACCTATTCTCTCACATTGACTCTAAACCCTTAGTAATAATCACACTACAGGATTTTGTGGGTTTGGGTGGGCTTTTTTTTTTTTGCATCCCTGCATTCATGAGAGGGGACAGTTGATCAAACACTAGGCCACTTCGTCCTCTCTGGGGCATCAAAATAGGCTCTGGAGCTGTGAATGAGGGTGTTATTGGCTCACCTTCTCATCCCATGGCCAGTGAGTGATGAGGGACTACAGATGCCTCCTGTGACCCCAGGTGGAATGTGTAGTAGGGCCTGGCCAGCTCTTTTTGTGTAGGCTGTGCATAGCTCATTCTGGTCAACATGACTGTCTCCCTACACATGGGAACATAAGCCCTACCATTAAGGCTCTGTCTCAACATTTCACTGAAGTAAGAGAGTATGAACTTACCAAATACAGCTTCCAATGAAAATCACATAAAGTATGCACTGCTGAAGCTTTATTATCTGACCTACTGGGCAGTAGGTATATGTCCAAAATAGCCCGGTTAACTACAAGGTATACGAACAGTCACAGAGCCATTGGAGTAAAAGAAGGAAAAAGTCAAACACCTAAGTGGATCTTCATTATGGCTCAAACTAGAAGTGCAAGTATGCTAAGTTGCTTCAGTTGTGTCTGACTCTTTGTGACCCCATGGACTGTAGCTCACCAGACTCCTCTGTCCATGGAATTCTCCAGGCAAGAATACTGGAATGGGTAGCCTTCTCTTCTACAGGGTATCTTTCCGACCCAGGGATCAAACTCACTTCTCTTATGTCTCCTGCATTGGCAGATGGGTTCTTTATCACTAGTGCGACCTGGGAAGCACCATCGTGGGGTATTCTTATTCAAATTCTAATCGTTTTAGCAAAGACCATCACTGAAAAGGGGAGGAAGACAGGAGACAGAACTTCACTACTGAGGATAACTCTGATCCTTCTAAGCCCTCCGGGACAGTGTCCACAGGATTGACATATACTGACTGCCTAAATGAACCTTTCAAGAGCAACAGTGCCTGAGATAGTCTATAGGGAGATGCCTGAGGTCATTCACAGAAAGGAGGCTGAATTTTTATATTTCCCATCTCCTAGGTATTAGACACATTGCAGGGAATACATTTACATCATTTCATTCAGTTCACACAGAACCCCATGAGGTAAGCATCATGGTACCCATTCCACTGATTCAGCAAACAACTACTTGTGGAATACCCACATGTGCCAGACACAGATGTTCAGAGTAATAAGGAACTGACCTATGGTCACACAGCCATTAAGTGGCAGAGCTAGGCATTGAATCCATGTAAATTTGACACCGAAGTCTACACATTTTCCATAAAACTATATTCCCATTCCAGCTTCCGTGGTACCCTCTGTTATCCAAAATCTCTGTACTCGACACTGCCATCCTCAAAAGTAATCAAAGCTAATTTGCGGTTTTCTCCTCCCTATCTCCTCATTAAGAAGCCCCTTTCAACAAAGAATAGGAAGCAATGCTAATTAAGCTCTTAGACTGAAAGCACATGAAAACTGAGGCTGTGGAGAAAGAGGATGGAGACTGAGGAACAGGAGTTCTGGTCCTCCTTGCCATTAAGGCGTGTGTGATCTTGGGCCAATCACTCTTGTTATTAAATTTTAGTCTTCTCATCTGTCTCATCGGAGAAAAAGATGAATGGTTCTTCACAAGAATCGTAAGGTCATGATGGGTGCCTACAAACCGTGTTTAGCATTTCATTAAACCTAAGGGAAATGGCTTAAACCTAAGCCCAGATAACTAGCGATGGTGTGATCACTCACCTAGAACCAGACATCCTGGAGTGCGAAGTCAAGTGGGCCTTAGGAAGCATTACTACAAACAAAGATAGTGGAGGTGATGCTCTGAAAGAGCTGCACTCAATATGCCAGCAAATTTGGAAAGCTCAGCAGTGGCCACAGGAATGGAAAAGGTCAGTTTTCATTCCAATCCCAAAGAAAGGCAATGCCAAAGAATGTTCAAACTACCGCACAATTACACTCATCTCACATGCTAGCAAAGCAATGCTGAAAATCCTCCAAGCCAGGCTTCAACAGTATGTGAACTGAGAACTTCCAGATGTGCAAGCTTGATTTAGAGAAGGCAGAGGAACTAGAGATCAAATTGCCAACATCCATTGGATCATAGAAAAAGCAAGAGAATTCCAGAAAAACATCTACTTCTGCTTCATTGACTATGCTAAAGCCTTTGACTGTGTGGATCACAATAAACTGGAAAATTCTTAAAGAGAGGAATACTAGACCACATTGCCTGCCTCCTGAGAAAGCTGAATGCAGGTCAAGTAGCAACAGTTAGAACTGGACATGGAACAAAGGGCTGGTTTCAAATGGGGAAGGGAGTACATCAAGGCTATATATTGTCACCCTGCTTATTTAACTTATATGCAGAGTACATCATGTGAAATGCTGGGCTGGATGAAGCACAAGCTGGAATCAAGATTGCCAGGAGAAATATCAATAACTTCAGATACGCAGATGACACATCCCTTATGGCAGAAGGCAAAGAAGAACTAAAGAGCCTCTTGATGAAAGTGAAAGAGGAGAGTAGAAAGTTTGCTTAAAACTCAACATTCAGAAAATGAAGATCATGGCATCCGGTCCCATCACTTCATGGCAAATAGATGGGGAAACAATGGAAACAATGAGAGACTTTTTTTTCTTGGGCTTCAAAATCACTGCAGATGGTGATTGCAGCCATGAAATTAAAAGATGTGTGCTCCTTGGAAGAAAAGCTATGACCAACCTAGACAGCATATTAAAAAGCAGAGACATTACTTTGCTGACAAAGTCTGTATTTAGTAGAATTTATTCAGGATTTATTTAGTAGGTCAGATATTTCAAAACATAGAAGGCACAGGGAAATTAATTAAAGATGCCCTTGGTGATGAAAACTTTTGGAATCACTAGACTAGATCATCTCCAAGGGCCCTTCCAGCCTGAACATCCTCTAAAGCACTCCTGAGTAGCCAATAGATCACAGGCTACATCTTAGAGCCAGGCAGGCTAATTTCAGGATGAAAGATTAAAAAGCAGCTTCTGTGTTGCTGCTTCTCAAATATCCTTAGATATTAAATTTTTTTAGTGACTGAAAAGCAGTGGCAATTTTCTCACTGGTATTATTCTATTTGGGAAAGGGGTAATCTAAAATTTGAAGAATAAACATTTCCCACCATCCCACTGCCACCATGGGATTAATAAAGCCATTTTAATTTTGAAAACCATCTGTCCCTTCTTTCCTTCCTTCTGGTCCTATGTATCGAATGTGTCTACTATTTATGCCATACACAGTCTTCCTTTTCCTGGTTTGGCCTCCCAAGGAAGGTATTCGTCACTGATGCTCTAAGGATTTTGCTCCTGTTAGTGGCAGGAGGGCTGAGATGAGGTATTAAGTGTACAGAGGCCGCCCACCCTGAGAAGTCAAGATTGCACCTGCAAGGAACAGCCCAGGAAAAGGTAGCTACCGTATTCAGAAATGCAGACACTGAGGATGGACGGGGAGCATCAGAGAAGGCCTGGACTTTCAGTCCTTCCATCTTTACATCCAAAGTGGCATTCTTCACTACTGCAAGAGGAAACAACTCTGGGACATGCACTAAGCCATCTGAACCAAAGTCCTGTTAAGTCATGAAGATGATTTGTGTAAGGACCACTCCTCTGCTCCCCCAGCAACTCATGTGATGAGTAGCTCTCCTCTAGCCTCTGCCAACTCGTGTGATGAGGGTAAATCACAGGTCGCGACAAAAGAGATAGATGGCTACAGATCATTCAGGCAGTGGAGTCCCAAGGAAGCCAGTTCAGTTCAGGGTTCTTGCCAGCTCTATACACAGAGGGGATTGTTCCTAGTAGAAAGGATCAGGCTACCCAGCGCTCTTCATTAGGATGCTTCTCAACACCACTTGCCAATAGAAGTGATTAACCCTTTATCCAGAAAGAATCCAGGAACTGAGACATCTGTTGGTGAGTATGTTTCCAATTAAGCGATTACATTGGAACCAAATTAATATGTGGAATACATTGAACAGATCTGGTGGAGTAGAGAGAGATGAGGTCAGAAATTGTTTTATATCAAGAATAAGCAAAGAAAGCATCCTCTATGTGGGCAGGGTAAGTGCAGGTTACACCCAGAGAAGCTTGGTTGACATCATAAGATTCCCAGGCAACAATAGAAGACTATTACCTAACTGGATGATGCAGGTAAGATGACAATTCCACCTTCCAGGTGCATATTCCATTGCATTTATCTAAGATTACTATTTATTTTTTTCAATCGATTTACTTAGGAATGGACTCCCCCACCCGTAGATAAAGAGGCAGAGTCTTTAAAACCAATGGTCAGGCGCCAGATTCAATGACTTCAAATTCTGGCTCTGCTGCTTACTCTCTGTGTAACCTTGGGAAAGTTACTTAAGAGTGCCAAGCCTCGGTTTCCTCATCTGTCAGGTGGGTATAATACCTCTCTTGCAGAGTTCTGGTGAAGATCAGATCCCAATGCAAAGGCAGCACCTGACGAATGGCTAATATTCCATTCATGGTGACTATTTGTTATGAATTATTAGCAGCCAGAGCAATAGAAGGAAGACTGAAATATGCCCTGAATTTAGTAAACGGCTTCATAGAGCCTGGAGAGAAAAGAACCCCTGCATCTTGATTGGCATCCACTGGGCAATTGAAACTAATAAGCAATTATTTATGGTCCCAATTCTACTTATAAATTGTTCCAGGAGGATAAAGTGTTCAACAGTTAGAAGTGAATGAACTCAGTGAGTTGGACTTCTACAGAGTAATTTAGCAAAAAAGCCAGGGGTGATCACAAGACCTGGGAGTCTGTTCTGCTGCCATTTAACCTCTTTGAATGACAATTTCCACATCTGGAAAGAAGATATAACAGTCTCTGCCTGATTACTTCAATGTATTTTTGTGAAAATCAAATGAGATATAGAAGATCCATATACACCGTAAAGAATTTCACAGTGGGAAGCATGGCCATTATCACAGCCGTCATCATTTTTAACTGGTCCTCCAATCCTCTCAAATGTTTTTTTTTTTTTTTTACCTGTCACTTGAACTGCCAACACCCCCTTCCTCTGCAAAGAATTCATCCTTAAGAGCTGAACCATTTGCTGGGTAGAAACAGTATCACAAAATATGTCATGATCACACAAAATGTCTGGAGAACCGGGATGCTCCTGACTTTTCCTGTGTGATCTCTGAGCACTTTCAGGGTGTGGAAACAAAACTGCATAGGGGACAATGCACACCAACAGACCATTTTTTTGGTACCGCAAGACAATGAGCTGTGAAGTGGAGCTTGATTGCAGAGGCCATAGGACAAATCTGAATCCCTTCATTACACCAGAATGACTGAAAGAGCTCCCTGCAACATCACCTCTCCTCAGTTCTTTTTTCCAACTTTTTTTTTTAATTGTATTTGTTTAGTTAGTTTTATTTTTGGCTGTGCTGGGTCATCCTTGCTACACATATGGGCTTTCTCTATTTGCTGTGAGTGAGGGGCTACTCTCTGCTACAGTGTGAGGGTTTCTCACTGTGGTGGCTTCTCAATTCAGATCATGGGCTCAAGGGCATGCAGGCTCAGTATTTGTGACACACGGGCTTAGCTGCCATGCGGCATGTGGAATCTTCCCAGATTAGAGATGGAAGGGTCCTCTGCACCACCAGAGAAGTCCCTTCCCCACCCCACTTTATAATTAACCACTTTGCTGTCACCATTTCCTAATTCTTCAGTTGTGCAATTTGCATGGCAAGCTTTAAAAAAAAAACAAGCAAACAGCAAGTGAGATAATACTATAAAGAATGCACAGCACAGTATGCATAGATGATCAATGGAAGGATGAATAAATGATGACTGGAAACTTCTAGAAACTCTGGGTTTTTTTTTCTCTTCACTTTAGTGCAAGAGATTGAAATGGGAAAGAGGAAACTTGTTTTCCAATTGTAGATAAGGGATGCATGCAGAAAGGACACGGCTCTAAAATCAGACGGGTTTACAGTTAAATCCCAAGTCTAGGACTTAGTAGTTGTGTGTCTTTGACCAAATCATTTTAGCCTCTCAGAATCTTAATTTCCACATCTGAATGACTGTCAGGAGTAAATTAAAAATACCATTACAGTGCTTGGCACATGTAAGATGTTCACAAGTGCTAACTTCTGTCAATTATTTGCCTCTCCTGGTGAGGAAGACCTATAAATGGTGCTGGAGTAATTTCTGTGTGTATAATGAACACCATGAATCTAGATGTCCTGAACGCTTAAAGATGTGATATTTGGAGAAGAAAGAATAAATAATAAATTCCTCAAACAATGATTTCAAATCATTTTGATCATGATCATAAGAAAACTACAGGTCTGTTTAGGCTTTCTGTTCATCCAAAATTCAGATGTTCATGTTCTAACCCTCTGTAAGAATGTGACTATATTTGGATATGAGGCCTTTAAAAAGGTAACCCACTGCTGGGCATACACACCGAGGAAACCAGAATTGAAAGAGACGCGTGTACCCCAATGTTCATCGCTGCACTGTTTACAATAACCAGGACATGGAAGCAACCTAGATGTCCATCAGCAGACGAATGGATAAGGAAGCTGTGGTACATATACACAATGGAATATTACTCAGCCATTAAAAAAAATACATTTGAATCGGTTCTATTGAGATGGATGAAACTGGAGCCCATTATACAGAGTGAAGTAAGCCAGAAAGAAAAACACCAATACAGTATACTAATGCATATATATGGAATTTGAAAGATGGTAACGATAACCCTATATGCGAGACAGAATAAGAGACACAGATGCATAGAACAGTCTTATGGACTCTGAGGGAGAAGGTGAGGGTGGGACGTTCTGGGACAATAGCATTGAAACATGTATATTATCATATGTGAAACAGAACACCATTCCATGTTCGATGCATGAGACAAATGCTCAGGACTGGGGCAATGGGATGACCCAGAGGGATGGGATGGGGAGGGAGGTGGGAGGGGGGTCCAGGATGGGGAACACATGTAAACCCATGGCTGATTCATGTCAATGTATGGAAAAAACCACTACACTATTGTAAAGTAATTAGCCCCCAACTAAAATAAATAAAAATAAATAAATTAATTAATTAAAAAAATAAAAATAAAAAGCAGAGACAAAAAAAAAAAGGTAACTGAGATAAAATGAAGTCATTAGAGTGAAGCCTTATGGCTTCCCCAGTGCCTCAGTGGTAAAGAATCCACCTGCAGGAGACTTGGGTTCGATCCCTGGGTTGGAAGATCCCCTGGAGAAGGAAATGGCAACCCACTCCAGTATTCTTGCCTGGACAATCCCATGGACAGGGGAGCCTGACAGGCTACAGTCCATGGGGTCACAAAGAGCCGGACATGGCTGAAGCGACTTAGCACACGCGCACATAGCGAGGCCTTAATCCAGTGTGACTGGAATCCTTATAAGAGGAAATTCGAACTCAGATATGTCCTCACAAGGAGGAAAGATGACATGAGCACACGGCCACGGCCATCCACAAGGCAAGGAGAGAGGCCTCACAATGCAATCAACCCTGCTGATGCCTTGATATTAGGCTTCTAGTCCCCAGAACTGTGAGGGTAAAAAGGTCTGTTGTTCAAACCACTCATGGTATTTTTTTTAATCAGCCTAGCATATTAATACAAGGGCTTACCAGACAGAGAGGGCAGGCATTTGGGTTTACGAACTCTGTCACACTAACCGGAGTACCAGTCAATACCTATACACACTTCAGGGCAGTTTCATAGAAAAGCTTTCCAAAAGGACACTGGGACTAAAAGTAAGGGGATGATATTATTCTTAACCTTTTCAAAAAGCTTGGTGAAGGTGGTGACTGAGGGTTCACACAGTCAAAAAGAACTTCGGACAGGGAGCACTTTTGAGTGCCCAACTTGGGCATGGCAGTCAAGACTCCAGGAGTGAAACAACAGAGAAATCCTTCAGTGATAAGGCCTTTGGGAGAATGTCCTGGAGGAAGAGAGACCAGCTTTGCAGGAGCTTGATAAACATTTGGTTTTATCAAGTGTCAAGATGTTCCAGTACCTTCTACAGGACCTGGACAATCAGTAGGGGGCTCTTACTTGCTCCACATTTAGACATTGAGACAAAATCCACCCTGGATCCACAACTCAGGCTCATAAGAGCTAAAAGCAGACCTCCCCATTTGTCTTTTATAAGTCAGTCAACAAACTTACAGCAAGAAATCCCACTGTCGAAAACTGGACTCCTAACACGGCTAGGAAAGGGAGACTCCTGGAAAACTGATTGTCTCTACCACTGGAGGGGACTGCATTTTGTCTGGTATGAGATGAAGTTGACTACATGCCTACCCATGCTCCCTCCAGCACTGGAACCAGTAGTGAGAGAACTACTGCTCTTACTACAAAATTACTGCAATATGAGGCAGAATGGGTGAATTGACTAAAAAAAGAGAGGGAGAACCATATTTAAGGACACAACAATTCTATTAGATAGACATTATTAATTCCAGTGGACAGATGAAGAAATTCTGTCACTAGCTGGGCCATGATGTGAGCCAAGATTTTCTGGCACCAAACATTGTGATCTTTATACTACGGCCTTGTTACAGAGGTCAAGAGTGGGAAATTACATCTAGTTGAGGAGATCTGGGAAGATGTCATATTTCAGCTTGATCTTGAAAAAGCCTAAGGGCTACCATGGCAAATTGCCACAAACTAGGTAGGTTAAAACAACAGAAATTTATTCTTTCACAGCTCTGGAAGGTGAAGCCCCAAATCAAGGTCCGTTCTCCTTCTAAAGGCTCTAGGGAGTAATCTTTTCCTGCCTCTTCCTATCCTCTGGTGGTTGCAACAACCCTTGGTTGGCCTTGGCTTTTAGTTCCATCACGTCAACCTCTGCCTTCAACTTCACGTGGCTTTGTCCACATGGGTCTGTGACTCTATGTTTTCAACAACTTTTATTCTTGATTTATATATTGTTTTACTTTTTTTTTCTTTTATTTACTTTTTTAAGATTTTCATTTTTCAGTGACTTCTTATAAGGACACCAGTCATTGGATTAGGGTCCACCCTATTCCAGTTTGACCTCATCTTCATTAATTGCATCTGCAGAGAACCTGTTTTCAAATGAGATCACATTCTGAGGTTTCAGATGGACATGCATTTTAAGGGAACAATACTCAGAACGGATGATACACATTTAGCAGACAGATAGGAGAGGAAAAGCTTCTCAAGTCTGGGGGAAGAAACAGCACAAGCAAAGGTGCAGAAACAGTAAAACATGGAAGTTGTTTGGAGAATGGTAACTGGTTTGCTTTGGCAAGAAAAGAGGTAGAGCTACAGTGATAGGTTGAGACCAGCCTAAGACGGATCTAGAGTGAGTCCCGTGGGGAGAACATGAGCAGATGTCACTTCAAAGGCTTGATTAAAGTCTTTGTTGCCTTGAAAACGCAGAAAGAACGCTCAGCCAATAGCCTTCTGCGTTTGGTGAGTGTGTGTTTTCATTCTGAAAGCAGCAGCAGTAGCAATAGTGGAGAGCAATTTATATGCACAATCCTCTCCTCCCTCTCCCCACAACTAGAGGAAGATGTTGAAAGTATTAAAGGGGGAAATGTATGGAGCAAAAGCCACATTCTTCTCCATTACAAAGGATCATTGGAACGTGTGTTTCCATCATTTCAACATGACAAATAGCCAAGGATGCTCCACTATGATTCAGGAATGCACTGTATCAGTGAGTGTTCTGCAAATGGCCTCACATATCAAACGGGTGTATTTTAGGAATATAATTCCAAAACATAGAGGAGAAATCCATTAAAAATATTGCTTTCCTCCTTTAGGATGTAATTCATTTGAGACTCAATAGTTTGCCTTTGTTTGATATTATGTATAAAAGTAATAATACAAGTCACAAAAGAATGAGGCTAACCAATAAGTACCATTTTCAAGGGCCTACTATGTGCCATACTTTGTACTCACATTCTATGTAACACTCACAAAATATTTATCAGTACTTAAACTCCATTTTATAGATGATAGAAGTGAGGTTCATAACAGTTCACAACAGTCAAGCGACAGGGCTAAGAATTCAAGTTCCATGTTTGTTTCATCTCCCTTCATCTCCCTTCTTTTTTCACTGTACAACACTAACTTTAAAACCTTCTAAACATCTGCCTTTAACCACATCTAACCAGCACGTCGCATTTCTAGAAAAGCATTGCATCTGCTCTTTCATACAATTTCAGTTTTCAATAAAATTGTTCTCTCTGCCAGGGAGTTGTATAATCATATCTGTCATATCAGCACTGGGAGATTCTGTTATTCACATTAATCACAAGTATAAAAATGGCTTTAGACTTATATATAAATAACTCTGTTCATAGCTGTAGCTGGTTTCTTCTAGGTGGGTCATTTCTACGTTCAGTGATTCTGTTTGAAGTCTGGTGAGTGGGAAAAAAATGGCAAGTCTCCCTTTATTGGCCTCTAGCATTTAGGGCTGGTGGTGAGATAGATATAATATGAATGGAAATCATTCTATCTACAGCAAATACCATTGGTTGAGGACTTACTATGTGGTGTGCCTTATGTTAAGAAGTGATCATACAATTGTTCACTGTTATATTTAAAACTGATAATGCACAAGGACCTCCTGTATAGCACAGGGAACTCTGCTCAATGTTATGTGGCAGCCTGGATGGGAGGGGAGATTGGGGGAGAAGGGATACATGTATATATGTATGGTTGAGTTGCTCAGCTGTCCACCTGAAACTATCACAACATTGTTAATCAGATATACTCCAATAAAAACTAAAAAGTTAGGAGAAAAAGAAGTGATCATACAGTTACTCATTTGATAACTATCACTTCCTTGTAGGAAAAGCAGGAGGTATTATTCCCTTTATACAAATGGAAAACCAACACACGGAAAGATCAAGTAACTTGCCCAAGATAAGTATTACTGCTAATAAGTATTAGAACCAGGGTTTGAATTCACATCTGTCAAATGTCAAAACCATCAATACACTGCCTCCCATTAGCTCCTTCTGATAAAAAATGATCTGATGAAGTAATGCATCCACTATAAAAATAAGGTCAAGGAGAGGGTGCACGTTACAGTGACTGTAAAACAGAGGCTTTAGGAGATGTTACAGAAGATTATCTCCACAGACTTGGGGTTAACAAATATTTCTTAGGACAGAGACAATCTGAGCCATAAAAGAAAAAAATTGATAAATTAGACTTCATTTTATTGAAATATCCTATATACCAAAAGAGTAGAAAAAGAATAATTGAGCCACAATCTGGGAAAAATATTCATAAAACACTTATCTGATAAAGAACTTATATCCACAATATATAAAAAACTCCCATAATTCAATGGTCAAAATATGAACAAGCCAATAAAATATAGGCCAGAGATTTCCCTGGTGGTCCAGTGGCTAAGATTCCACACTCCCAGTGCAGGGGGCCCAGGGCATGATACTAGATCCCACATGCCACAACTAAGACCGAGTGAATAAAAATAAATGAATAAAAATAAAAAGAAATAAACAACAGAAATACATTTTTTTTAAAAAAGCCAAAGACTTTAACACATTTCACATGGAAAACACATGAATGGCCAAACAGACATGAAGCAGTGCTCAGTAGGCACACATCAGGGAAATACAAATTAAAACCATAACGATACCACAGCACACCCGCTAGAGTAGCTAAAATTAAAAAGACTTCAAATATCAAAGTGCTGTCAAGGATATAAATTAACCACAATTCTCATACATTGCTGGTGGCAATCTATTTGAAACTATGCTTGGAGTTTTCTTGAAATATTAAATGAACTCTTCCCATATCACCTAGAAATGCTTATCCAGATAAATGTTGAAGAGAAATGAAAACATATTTACAAAAGACCTGAACACAAATGTTCACGTAAAAATCTGTAAAACTAAAAACAACCCAAATGTCCATCAACAAGAGAATAATAAACCGTGCTACATTCATATATTGTGTGTGCATGCTAAGTCACTTCAGTCTTGTCTGACACTTTTTGACCCTATGGACTATAGCCACCAGGTTTCTCTGGCCATGGGATTCTCCAGGCAGAATACTGGAATGGGTTGCCATGCCTTCTTCCAGGGGATCTTCCTGACCCAGGAATGGAACCCACATCTCTTATGTGTCCTGCATTGGCAGGCAGGTTCTTTAATACTAGCGACACTTGGGAAGCCCATTCACACATTGGTAGGCTACTTAATAATTAGCAACATAGATCATAAAACCATCATGCTGAGTGAAAAAAAAAACAGACACAAGGGACTTCATAGTATGATTACATTTATGCAAAATTCTAGAAAAGACAAAAGTAACCTTTGATGAAAATAGAAACAGAATAGCCTCTGTCTCCAGAGTGGGTGAAGAAGTTACCTGGGAAGTGACAAAGGGGAAGCTTCTAGGGTGATGTTTTATATCTTGGTAGCATCGCGGATGGCACAATTGCAAACATTTGTTAAAGTTTATAAAATCTTACACTTAATGTTGGTACATTCCATGGTATGTAAATTTAACCTAAGTTAAAGATGTGTGTGTATAAGAATTACTGAAATACACACTACTATATATAAAAGAGATGATAAGGAACTACTGTATGGAACAGCAAACTATACTCAATATCTTGTAATCACTTATAATAAACAAGAATGTGAAATATTACATACATGTGAATCAGTTTGATGAAACATGGTAAATCAGCTATACTTCAATATAAAATAAATGCTTGTTAACAGAAAATAATTATTACTTAAAAGTGAGCATTGAAATCAGATAGTCTTGCATTGAATCCAGGTCCCATTATGAAACTTATTCCATAAATATTTACTTATTGAGCTCCTTTTATATGCCAGGCACTCTTCTCACTACTGGGGATACAGTAGTGACCAAAACTGACAGAAATCACTACCCTCACAAAGTTGTTTTGGAAACTGTGCTAAGGGTAAAGAATAAATCACAGAAGGAATTTAAGAGAGGGAGGAAGGTGATCCAGTTTGCAATTTCAAAAGATTATGCTCATCCCTATTCACTAAATGAAGATCTGTTATCAGCTGTGTGGCCTTGGATAGGGGCTTCCCAGGTGGCGCTAGTGGTAAAGAATTCACCTGCTAATGCAGGAGACGTAAGAGACTTAGGGTCGGGAAGACTTAGGGTAAGGATGATCCTTGGGTTGGGAAGACCCCCTAGAGGAGGGCATGGCAACCCATTCCAGTATTCTTGCCTAGAGAATCCCATGGACAGAGGAGCCTGGCAGACTACAGTCCACGGGGTCGCAAAGAGTCGACATGACTGAAGTGACTCAGCATGCCATGTATGCAGGTATCTAAAGTTTATCTTTGTTTTAAAATTGGGAAGATTACTGCCTATATCAAGGATTATCATAAGGATTATGGAAACACAGGTAGTGACTGACATTTAAAAATTGCCTAATAGCTCTTATTATGATCAAACCTGAAATACTTCCACTCCATTACATGAATTGGTAAACTTCATTACTGAAGCTGGAGTCATAAAATAGAAAACTGCATCTTCAAAATGATCTGAGTGATCATTGGGGAAGCCATAAGAAAGATTCCTTGAAGTTCATTGTCTTCTAGTATTCCATCCCCTAGAATCTGATCTCAAGTCATAAAAGCAGGAACAAAAAGAATTCACCGTGGGGAAAAAAAAATCTCATCTTTGAGGTCCTCTAGAGAAACTATAAATACTCTTTGATGTTCTATATGAAAAACACCATTTGTGAGTGGTGGGCCCGATTAATGAAGAGAGAATTTTGTCAAGGTAAGAAGTTCTAAGACCGAAGGAAGTTGGAGAAGGGAAATCCTGTAGAACTCTCCAGAATCAGGGGTCCTCACAACTGATGACTCATCAGAATAACCGGGGGGACCTGACGTATCGTCTACATTCGTGCAGAGCATGCTCTGGATCTCCTCACTCAGACAGCTTGGGAGGGCCACCTGAGCATCTGTACTTTAGAAACAAAAACCTTAAGATAATGGTGATAGTCGCTCCTCACGACTGGGATACAGAGGATTGGTGGAGAATGTGACACTCAGAATATGAAGTCTGGATACTTCCCTGGTGGGCCAGTGGCTGAGACTCCACTCTCCTAATGCAGGGGGCCTGGGTTCCATCCTTGGTCAGGGAACTAAATCCCACATGCCACTGTGCTCAGTTTGTCTCTTATGCCTCAGAACTCTCTTCTAATGTAGATATTATGTTCTGTATCTTGACAGATGAGGGAGTGGAGGCCCAACAAAGTGAACTTGGTCAAGGCCACACAGACAGTAAGTGGCAGATTCGTGATTCAAACTCTTATCTGACTGGATCCAAAGTCTGTGTTCTTAACCACTCCACCATGCCACACTCCTGGCTGGGAACACCTTCCACTAGTCCTCAGTCCCCTAGATAGGCTGAAGTGGTGTGTAAATGGATCTCCGGCCTGGCAGATGGGCTATCTTTGCTTTCAATGTAGTGCAGAGAAATTCCACCCAAAGAAATATGGATCAGGAAGTCTGGAGACCAGTTCATCCCTTACCCCAACAATGGTGTCTGTGAACTGCCTGCTTGCCTTCTTGATTTGTCATTTCTCTCTCTCTTGACTTATGTACCCGGAAGCAGCTGTCTTCACCGTGGACCAATGCACAGCAGAGGAGACCCGGACAGACTTGGCATGGCTTGCCCATTGTCAGGTCCACAAGTCTACAGACTGCAGCTGGGGCTCAGCTGGCTTTCCTGACAGTGACAAAGTAGCTTGGAAGACTGGGGAGGAGACCAGCCCAAGAATAGCCTGGATTGTCCAGCTGGTGGCCTGAAGCCAAGTGGGCACTGTGCCAGTGCCACAGCCGGCTGCTGCTTCTTTACAAATTATGGCAGAGCATTTGTGGAAAGCCAACAGGATGGCACTTTGTGGAGGGCAACCAGGATACTTTTGACTGTGCTGTGTATTCTAATAACATACGAGCTGTAAAACGGATGCAGGTCACAAAGGCAAGAGAACAAGCAGAAATGAGACAGAATGAAGACGGCTTTGATGGCCAACCGCATGCAAGTCATTTGTGTATTTCCATTTCCTCTGACTTTAATAGTGATGATTATATGTGAGTTTAAACCATGGCATGTGCAGGTTCTCTGCAACACAAATGTGGTATGGATGGTGGGAGTTTTGCAATCTCAAGAGAAATGAGGGAAGACCGAGGCTCTGTTCTGCAGGTCTCAGCTCTACCCCTGAGAGAATGTATGACTTTCTGTTAAATCATTTCTACTCTCTTTGAATCAATATTCCCATGTGAAGGAATGAAGGGACTGGACTAGAACACTGGGTTTCAAATTGCGTTCCTCAGAACCCCCTCAGGAAGCACTTTGGGGGAGACACAGGCGAGAATTACTCAGGCTCTACCTTCCCTTTACTGCCTTCAACCAGAGGGCTCCGTGGTTAAAATAATTTTGAAACCCAGTGAATTCAGTGTACGGCTGACCCTGCAGAAATTCTATGGTCTCCATGTGCTATAAGGCAGCATCCATGGACACTCTATACCTTTGAGACATCTCTTAACTGGATGCTGAATTATACACATTCATACACAAGTGCACTTCTCTTGGGGAAAGGGTTAATAGTTTGCATCAGATTCTCAAAGGTATGCATGAGCCCTGCTAGCAGAATTGTAGAATGTTTAGAAGGCCCCACACCATAGAAATCCATTGCACTATAAATCTGGATTGGGTATAAATGAGGACATTAGGATACTTCTAAAAAGACAGAAGAAATCAAAAGGAAAAGAAAGCAAGAGATTAGTTCTCATTTAATCTAGCCCATCAGAATTAGAGAAATCATCACAATAGAGTCTCTCCATAGATGACATTGAGAGCATTGTCCAAGCTCTGCTGCTGCTGCTAACTCACTTCAGTCGTGTCCGACTCTGTGCGACCCCATAGACGGCTGCCCACCAGGCTCCCCCGTCCCTGGGATTCTCCAGGCAAGAACACCGGAGTGGGCTGCCATTTCCTTCTCCAATGCATGAAAGTGAAAAGTGAAAGTGAAGTTGCTCAGTCGCTTCCAACTCTCAGCGACCCCATGGACTGAAACCCACTAGGCTCCTCCGTCCATGGGATTGTCAAGGCAAGAGTACTGGAGTGGGTTGCCATTGTTTTCTCCAAGCTCATTAGAACCCATTACAGTGAAGAGAAACAATTCATAATTCCATAAGACTCTCAAAATGCACAGCTGATTTCCTGGCATTCAGAAAGGCTTGGCACAGCTGCTGGGAACTATGTAGTGGAAAGGTGGACAAAGAATGAGCAGACACAGAAACAGATTTACTTTGCACTTCCACATCAGATTGATGTCCAACTCAAGACCAAGAACACAGATGGGAGTTAAAAGTCCAGCCGCCCGAAACACAATCTCCATTTGACTTCTTTGGCACATAGTAGTCACTCAATAAATACTTGCTGATGAGTTAAGAGACCCTCCCCAACCTCACTGGTAGGAATATTAAACACTTTTAGGCCCCCAAAGTCCTTCTTCATATGACATGAGATCACTACTCTAACTTTCTGGGCATCTGCCAAGACTCCATTCCGGGCCAGGCCCTCTGACCACCCTTTTGCTGGACAACTCTCAGCATGACTGCAGTTGCAGACTGGAGTGTGGCAGTTTGGAGAACAAATTACTTGGGGACGAGTTCATGAGTGTCCCGGGACATTTGCCATAGAGATTATGGTTCCTTTGGCAATGGTTAGCATGGAACTACCTTCGTGGGGTGATGTGCCTGGGTGACTCTGATGGCTTGGCCTAGCGCATGCCTGGAGCTTTCTCTGTGTCCCCACCTCACCACAGCAGCCCACATCTACACAAACTCTCTTGGTACTTGACTTATACTACCTTGGGTTGCTGGATTTATCTGCTCCGCAGTTATCTGACCTCCCTTGTTACACTGCATACCACATGAGAATAAAGAGAAAACAAATCAAAAAGAATCTTCATAGTTGGTGTTTCACTTCTAGAAAATCCTTATTTAGCTGATCTTATATGTCTCATTTCTGAACACAGCAACCCACTCCATTATTCTTGCCTGGGAAATCTCATGGACGGAGGTGTCTGGAGGGCTACAGTCCATGGGGTAGCAAAGAGGAGGACACAACTTAGTGACTAAGCATGCGCACACCTCTACATGTCTAGAAAAGCAATATGGATAACCAGAAAGTTGTTTCTATTTTACCACCTAAAACCTCTTTGACTTTAGTCAGGATCAACCAGCCATGCCTTTGTTTCATCATCTGTAAGATGGGGATAGAAAAAATACCACATATTCATACATATGGGCTCCAAAATCACTGCAGATGGTGCTGCAGCCATAAAATTAAAAGACGCTTGCTCCTTGGAAGAAAGCTATGACCAACCGAGACAGCATATTAAAAAGCAGAGACATTACTTTGCCAACAAAGGTCCAGAGTCAAAACCATAGTCAAAGCTCTATCGTTTTTCCAGTAGTCATATACGGATGTGAGAGGTGGACTATAAAGAAAGCTGAGCACTGAAGAACTGATGTTTTTGAACTGTGGTCTTGAGAGTCCCTTGGACTGCAAGGAGATCCAACCAGTCAATCCTAAAGGAAATTAGTCCTGAATATTCATTGGCAGGACAGATGCTGAAGCTGAAACTCCAATACTTTGGCTACCTGATGCGAAGAGCTGACTCATTTGAAAAGACCCTGATGCTGGGAAAGATTGAAGGCAAGAGGAGAAGGGAATGACAGAGGATGAGATGGTTGGATGGCATCACCGACTCAATGGACATGAGTTTGAGTAAGCTCCGGGAGTTGGTGATGCACAGGGAAGCCTGGCGTGCTGCAGTGCATGGGGTTGCAAAGAGTTGGACACGACTGAGTGACTGAACTGAACTGATTCATATTTGGCAAATATATACTTGTTGAGAAGCTACTCTCAGCCTTTATGCTTGGCACAAAGCGTAGACACAGAATTGTTTTCATTAAATTAATGAAGGAACAAACGAGTGAATACCAGGATTATATGGTACACGACCAAGGTATCAATGTGTAGGTGACCTTCTATATTCCCCTTGAGGTCCAATATTGCCGACAAGATATTTTCCTACATCATAAAAGTGGGCCTGATGTAAAAATTGTCACTGGAAGCATGAGGGTTCTGGAATGATTCAAGAGACTCTGTGCTAACTACATGATTTAGGGGGCTGAGTACAAGATAAGAGAGGATGGTGTATTGTGTTCTAAAATTAAGAATTTCAAGATGGCAGCAGCAGAGCATTAAAACAAGTAAAGAACACACACCCTGAAGAGACTGCTAAAGATCAGAAGTCTCGTTAATGTCTGTAGCCAATTAAAGCGAGTGTTAAAGAAGAGCTGTTTTTATTTTTGGTATTTGGATGAATAGAAGTTTTTTTTAATTAATTTTGATGTATCAACTCTTTCGATCATTTCTTTGTGATTCCTGTTTTTCTACCACTTGTAAACTCTGACAATTATTACACAGCAAGAGGATATGAAGGCAAAGATTAATTTACCTGTGTGTGAGTAACATTTCATTTAATTTCTTGGTTTAATATAAAGTTGATGAGACAATGACTTATAAACCAAATCACGGGGAGAATACTTGTTCCTTATATACTTTTTAGGAAATACCATCTATTGTAAAATTCAGTGGCATTTTCTTGTCTAAGCAATCCCACTGGGTCATATTTTAAAACTAGTTAAAACTTTTCCAAGCTAAGAAGAATTGGAAATAAATGAGTTTCCTTACTTCTTTGAATTCTTTTGTGGAACAAACACCTTTTCAGAGCCCTGATTAAGTGTTGGCACAGCGTTGGGGACTCTGAAGACAAAGAGATAAAGATACTATCCAAATAAACAGAGAGCATCAGAAGGGCTGGATGACATGCAAACAACGAGAAATGAGAGAAAAACAAATGCTATCCTCAAAATATGCCAAAGCACAGAGAAAAAAGAGGAAAGCAGACTGATATCTACCTTAGACAAAATGTTTAAAAGCTAGTTCCTGAAAGGGGAATGAGGTAGATGTAGAAGGCAAGGAAATTTCTTCAGGTGGAGAAACGGGCATATGGAGACAAATTTGCACAAATAATGTATATGCTTTTTCTTTCCCCCTCTAGAATAGAAACTCTATGAACACAGGACCTTGGTTCTGTTTGTTCACAGTGGTATACCCAGTGTCTAGCTATAAATAGCCACTGAATGAATGAATGGTGCTCTATTCTAGAACTCTAAGTATTTTGGTATGACTGGGAAATAAACAGGGATGATGGGAGTAGAGACTAAATAAAGTGGGGACAAACTGGGCAGAGTTCTGCATATCATGCCAAGCAGTTCAGGCTTTACTCTGTATAAGCAATATGGAGCCATTGAAGACACTTAACAGGAAAGTGCCATGGTCACCTGTGAGCCAGTCAATGGCTTCTGAAGGAAAGGTTAGAGTGTAGGGGAAGGTGGAGCAGGACTGATTGGAGGTGAAGAGGATTTCTGATTTATTGGTGTCACTGATGTTTGAGATCAAGAGAATATGGATTAAGGTAGTGGTAGTGGGGATGGAGATGACGTCTATTTAAGGAATAAACTCGAGAACTTTGCAATGGAACAGATTTGGGAGAGGGTGGTGACACAGGAGGAAACATCTAGGCAGACTTCCAGCTTCCTAACTTCTTCAATGGAATCACAAAGGCTTGACCTACATGGTGCAGGGCAGTGTGCGGAGGAAGATGATCAATTATGACAGATAATTGCAATATAGCAAGAGAACTTCTACAATGCCTGGAAAATAAAATGAGTTTGTGGGATGTCATACTTTTGAAACTTGTCACAAAATAGCACAGCGCAGTTTTCATTACTAGCGTCATTTTCTTACAAGAGCATTCGCTTCTGAACCCCAAACACACTGTATTAGGGATGTCTCTTAATCACCAAATAGTTACAACAAATTGGAAAGCTAATAGCTTATCAGTGCTTCCAATATACAACTAACCACAGGAGCAGGAAACTCAATTTGAAATTCTAACACCAATGGAAATCCTGAAAGCCACCTGATTCAGTGACTATATGTTCATCAGTCCTGCTTTGCTGGCAGTCAAGTTACTCAAGCAAGGTAACGAAGCGCATTTAAAAAAATATATTTATTTATTTGACTGCACTGGGTCTTAGTTGCAGCCTGTGGTGATATAGTTCCCTGACCAAGGATCGAACCCGGCCCCCCTGCACTGGGAATGTGGAGTCTTAACCACTGGACTACCAGGGAAGTCCCTCGAGTTCATTTTGACTGGCTGATGCACCTGCCCTAAGGATTATGTATGCAAATGGCAACAATCCTGGACTAAAAGAAATGAAAGTCACAGAGATCTGAATGCATGTGTGTGCACACATGTGCATGTGTACACACCTAAGTATACCAAGTGCCATAACACCAGAATGGAGAGAAGGAAAGGATGGCCGTGCTGTGTGAGCACTATGTTTTGACCACTTTTATTGTGTTGACCAAAAAAGTACAGCTTTTTCGTATGATCTTAGTGGAAAAACCCAAATGAACTTTTTGGCCAACTTAATACATTCACCACTCTCCTTAAATTCTCACAACAGGCTGAACCGACAGGAAGGTAGGTGGAATCTGTTTATAAGTTTCCGAGTGCAGGGTGAGTGTTTTATTCACCATTGTACCATACTCTTCAGCACAGTGCCTGACACATGGCTGAATTTTCTTAAAATAATTGAAACAAGAGAGGGAAGGAGGGCAGGCATCAGCCCCATTTTACACTGATTTCAGGCAGCTAGGAAGAGATGCCACTGGAGTTTATATGCTCTTCGCCCCCATGGCCTGAACTGTGTCTACTCTGCCATACTGTCTCCTAAAGGTGTATCGGGTCTGAGTGGAAATGTTCTTGAACAAAAGGGTCAAAGACTTCATGGAAGACTGTGGGAGCATCGAAATTGGCACTGCTTCTGTAGTCCACCCACCTTCAGACAGAGGGCACGTTTCTTCTTCCCCTGCTATCAGTGAGACAGACATTTCTGATCGCACAAAGCACCCAGTGGGCCTGTGATATCTACTAGCAACTAACAAGTCCACTTGGGGATGAGCAGAAGAGAACTTCTAAACGTACCTTTCTCTTTTGGATTATTTGTTCTAGTTCTATGAAAAATGTCATGGGGAATTTGCTAGCCCCATGAATCAAAATCCCATAAATAGGTTAGCTCAGTGGAATAGGGGTCAGAGGCCAAGAGTTGAGTGCATGCAGTACTGGAGAAGATGGGGTTGAGTAAAGACTGGAAGAATATGAAAAGCTGACTATGGTGCTTACAGAACTTGGGTGCTCTCTACAATCAGTTGCTGGGTACAGGATGAGTTGGTGAAAAGAGTACGAGTGGCACAGACAGTGGACCTTAGCCCTCTACAGGGAAAACGCGATTGGAGAGCCGGATTCGATTCTGCATCACTGTTCATTGGCTGCATCACATTCTCTCTCAAAACAACAACAAAAAAAAACCTTTTTCGAAGCCTGGACTTGTATTCATGGCATAGACAGTGGATCTCTCTGGGTGGTGCTATTAATATTTGGTTCATTTTATAATCTAGCCTGCAACGGATCCCCCAACCCTGAGAACAAGGGCTCAAGCAAGACTGCCACCGTGCATAAGCCCCATCTCTATAGTCCTGCCAAGTCACCACTCTGAGATCCCATTCTTTTCAGTGAGTCACTATCTCCTCTACTTCTAAATCTTCATCTCTTAAATATTTAATGCAAGTTAGAAGAACCCCTCAACACTGTAGGAAAAGTCTAACAGATCAGATCGGCACAATATGGGTTTGGGAAACTAATAGCAAGGATTTCATTTACATGTATTACACTGTACCTTTTAACCATTCATCACAGCTCACTAAAGGAGGGTGAGGATGCACACACAGGCTCTGTTGTGGCATCAGCACAGTGGCAGGCTCTGCAGAAGACATGCAGCTGAATCAGATGCACTGTTGTTCCCATGGACCTCAACAGTGCAAGCAAGTGCTGTTACTACAGTTGCTCTTGATTCTCAAACCCAAAAATCCGAACATGAAGAGTGACTAAAGATTTCCACATCCCTTCTGGTGCCACGGGCCATCTGGAAAGTAGAGGTTAGAGGCTGAAAGACTACAGTTTCTGGGCCAAGCTGATGGTCATGCCCAGGGATTGGGTGAAAAACATCTTCCCTCAGCATCTTTCAGAATGATTATTTCAAAGCTCCCTTTTTCATGGAAGAACAACCATGAAAAGACCAGGACTGCCCATGTTTGTGGCATTTCACTGCATACTGAGAGCTTTGGGTGTGTTATCTCCTTTGAGGGTCACAGCCAGCCTATGACATGTGCAGAGGAGGCAAGATATTGTCTCCGTGTGCCAGAAGAAGGCACGGCCTCAGAAAGTGAATTTCAATGTCTTATCCAAGATCACATACCTTGCAAATGGCAGAGCTGGATTCGAACCCAGCGTTTCTGAATCCAAGCTCTTCTACTACACCAGTTTCAAAGTGCCAGAGGACTGCACAGAAAAGGACCTTCAGTATGCCTGGGGTTCTGATGAGGT
Organism: Giraffa tippelskirchi; assembly: GCF_054371585.1. Classification (NCBI taxonomy): domain Eukaryota; kingdom Metazoa; phylum Chordata; class Mammalia; order Artiodactyla; family Giraffidae; genus Giraffa; species Giraffa tippelskirchi. Next base: position 15,038,969 of record NC_137289.1, on the reverse strand, counting down.
TCCTTGGAGAAGGAAGGATTTGAACTGGGATGACAGGAATGGATCATCCTTTGCCTGACAGATCCAGAGGAGCAAAAGGATGCTGAAGGTAGAATGGTGTGGACAAAGGGAGGTAGCGAAACATGATGGCAGGTGACAAGAGAGGTGAAAACAGTGACTGAGGCTGCAGGGGAGCAGACCCGTGAGAAGAGAGGCTGGAACCGAGGGTAAGTTCAAAGTCATGAAGGACTTTTTGACTTTGGGACAGTAAAAGACTGCATCTGGCAGGCATTAGGTGGTGCAGAGGTCCAAGAACAGCAATGGGCAAGACCACTGTGCTATACTTGAGTAAGTGTACACATACAGCAGTGTGGAGGATATACTGGAAAGGCACAACTTTGCCCACTATAGGAAAATGGGATTGGAGGGAGCTTTCCCAAAATGGGATTTGGGACCTGCCAGACTAGATTTTGTTTCTCTGTCCACTGGATGCTTCTCAAAATTTTTTTTGAAACCTGGACTTGTATTCATGGTCATTCATTGGCAATTGCTATTTGCAGCCTGGCCTTCGAACAGTGTATTACTTGAGTTAGATGCAGGACCCCAAAAATCTTCTGGGTCCTGGGGGCCACCCCAGAGGAAGGCCCACTTTTTCGCTTTCCAAATGAATTACACTTATATACATTTTCTCTAAGTATCTGTAATAAGAACTTACAATGGTTAGCTCTATTTTAAAGAAAAATGAAAAGTATTTGTGAGAACTTCCTGCAGGGGGAAAAAACAAGGTCACTGAAAATGCATTAAGGTGTGTTACTAGCAGACAGACAGGATGACATTTTGGAGGAAGAAAATGGGCACAAGAACACTTTGGGGATTTGATTGTTGAAATTATGGTCCTCTTCTCCATGGTCAAATGGAATAAAAGGTCAGAGCTACCATTTTCTCCACAGAAAGCTGCTGAAGTGATCATTTTAATATGGATGGGTTCCACAAATAAAAAGAGGTTTTCCGGTGCTCTGCAAAATAGCTGCTTTTATAACAGCAAACATTCAAACCATTTAAGATCCTAACTATGACCCAGTGCACATTTAAAATATTCAAAATACTAACAATGGGACCTCCCTGGTGGTCCAGTGGTTAAAACGTCACCTTCCTGCAGGGGGTGCAGGTTAGATCCCTGTTTGTGGAGCTAAGATCCTACAGGCCTTGCGGCCCAAAATTAAAACATAAAACAAGCAATATTCTTAAATTCAATAGACTTTAAAAATGGTCCACATAAAAACAAATCTTAAAGAAAATACTAACAATGAACTGTTTTAACCTGTATATAAGAAACGCAGAAAGGAGTTGTTCTAGAAAGTCTGGAAGTTTGTTCCCATGGAGAAAACTGGACCCAAACACCGCTTAGATGACAATGTGTGATTCTCGAGTTATATGTCCTGTCTAGGACCTCTTCACCTTCTAAATATCATCATGGCAGTTCATTTTCTTGACATATTAAGTGTTCCTCTTTCCCTTAAAGGACTAGTTAAGCTTTCAAAGTAGAATGTGTTCTAAGACAAGTAAGTTTTTTTTTTTTTGCACTTTTCATTGACGTATAATTGATTCACAATGTTGTGTTAATTTCTGCTGTACAGCTAAACAATTTGGTTATACATATATTCATATATTGGAGAAGGAAATGGCAACCCACTCCAGTATTTTTGCCTAGAGAATCCTGTGGACAAAGGAGCCTGGTGGCTGCTGTCCATGGGGTTGCACAGAGTCGGACACGACTGAAGCGACTTAGCAGCAGCAGCAGCAGCGTACTCATATATTCTTTTTCATATTCTTTTCATTATGGTTTATCACCAGATATTGACTACAGAGGAGTGACCTTTTAAGAGCTATAGAGTAGGACCTTGTTGTTTATCTATTCTATATATAATAGTTTGCAGCTGCTAATCCCAAACTCCCAGTCCATCCTTTCTCTACTCCCTGATCAACAATGACAAGTCTTTTCTCTACGTCTATGAGTCTGTTTCTGTTTCATGGATAAGTTCATTTGTGCCATATTTTAGATTCCACATATAAGTGATGTCATATGGTATTTGTCTAAGATGAGGAAGGTATTGAAATATCATCTGTATCTAGCTCAGGGGAAAACAGTGGGAGGCTCCACTGACAACCCACAAAATCTTAATGATCTTACCTATGATCTACTACTTAAAAGACGAATGGAATCAATACTAAATCAATGGAGGGTGACACTTAACATGAAAATGGTGTGGGAAAAAGTTCTCTATTTGCCACAGCTTATGACTTCCTCTCAGTGGGCTTCCAGTCCTAAGGAATTGGCCATTGACCCACACATGTCTTAAAACACTTTCTTGTGGATATTTTATTGACCTTAATTTGTTGGGACTTACATACCTATGCACAGGTCTAATAATATATTTGGCTAAAGAGCATGGACATAGGGAATAAAGAAAGGATAATGGAAGGGGTACAGAAGAAAGGGGAGAAAGGAGAACAGAACTAGAGGGAGAAGGAGAGGTAATAACAGAGGAGGGACAGAACCAGATGAGGGACCTATGAATTCCCACTTGGAACCAATTCCAAGTCACTGCTCCCAACCACACAGCACTCACTCTCAAGTCAGTTTCACTTTTGCTGTTCTCATAACCAATTGAGGCTGGCTTCCTACTCAGAGATTTAAAGTGACTGACAAAGACAAGGCTGATATCTTGAACCTGTACTGGCCAAAATGATGGCAGTCATCAGCTACACGTGGCTACTGAAATTTAGTTATAAACTAATTAATATTACATAAAATGAAAAACGCAATTTCCTCACTAGGATTACCCACATCTGAAGTGTTCAAAAGCCGTATGTGACTACAGCTACCACATCAGACAGTGTAGATATAGGACACTTCTGTCACCATAGAAATTTCAATTAGACAGCATTTTCCTAAACTATTATTTTATCTGTGACTTGATGAACGCATAACACTCTCTGGATCCTCCCTTTCTGCAGACCTGCATTCTATCGGCTTTTTGCCTTTGGGTGAATTTAATGTACTTTTCCAACCTGCTTCATCTTCATAGGCTAGCTCTCCTAATTCTCTTAATGTAAGATTATTTGATGGTTTCCATCACCAAGAATGACAACAATAACTAACATTTATTTAATAGTATTATAATTATACCAGGTATACTATCAAGCACTTGACTTAGAGAATATATTCAATCCTTATAATCTATTTCACAGATGGGGAAACTGAGGTATTGAGAGGTTAATATTTTGCACAAAGTCATATTGTTGGCAGACAGCAGAACCAATATTTTAATCAAGGCAGTCTGACCCCAGAGACATATAGGTTATTGAGTGTTTTAAGGGACCTTGAGATAAAGAAATGAATGAAAGACAGACTTTATGTACTTGAAACCTTACAATTTAATCCAGGAGACTAACAAAATGAGGTAAATAAGCTATGCAAAAAACTGAGAGCTACCATGAGGTTTTGGCCCCACAGTAAAGTGTCTTTTCTACTTATCATGGAACACGCTTGTTAAATTACAGGCTTTTGCATGAAGGCTTGTTAAGTGGTAACCCTATCTACTTTACCTGCAAGAAATGTCTGACCAGATACAAACAAATAACTACCATCCTTGCATTCTCTACGGAAACACATGCTAAGTCACTTCAGTTGCGTCTGACCCTTTGCAAACTCATGGATTGTAGCCCACCAGGCTCCTCTGTCCATGGAATTCTCCAGGCAAGAATACTGGAGCGGGTTGCCGTTTCTTTCTCCAGGGGATCTTCGCAACTGAGGGATCAAACCTGTGGCTCATGCTTGGCAGGCGGATTCTTTACCACTAGAGCCACCTGGAAAGCTCCTCTCCGTGAAGAAACACTAAGGTCAGAGCTCGTCTTCTATGAGAAAATTCCACTGTGACTGCCTAGAGATTAGTCACATCCACCGTAGGGCAGACTCATGAGACATCATGGGGCAGCAAGCACACTAGCTGGGAAATTGAAATACCTCTATTCCAATATCGGCCCTGCCACTGGTTAACAAGCATTACCAACTGGGAAAGAGTCCATGCTTCTTGCTCGATCTTAAACTGACCTATCAGTAAAATGAGAGAAGTACACAAGGTCAGAAACTTCCAAGTCTGGGTATCTGACTTTCCAGATGGTCAGTATGACAGGATACCTGCCCACTGTTTGCAGAGTTTTCTTTCCCAATTCCATGTCCACGATGTCCCTTTTCACAGTTGACAAGAGAGACGAGGGAATTCCCTGGTGGTCCAGTGCTTGGGACTCTGCGCTTTCACTGCAGGAGACATGGGCTTGATCCCTGGTCAAGAAACTAAGATCCCACAGGCCACGAGGCAAGGAAAAGAAAAACATTTTTTTAAAAGAGAAAGAAAGACACTCCTCTGACCACCCTGAATTTTACTGTGGAGCTTTATCTCACGGAATAAAATCCTTGAGAGTACAAAACAACAAAGATAAGATTCAAGAACAGGGAATTCCTGAGGGAGAGTCCTTGTAGAGCAAACCCAAGAGTGTTAGGGTAAGAAATATTGATAAGGCAGGGCCTTTATTTCATCCGGTGACAAATCATGGCAGACTCCATGCCTTTATCGATCCATCTTCATGTTAGAATTTCAATAGTATTACTTGTCACAGGAGAATATAATCAAATCAGACTTAACCAGAAAGGCAATCTTGGCTGATTGGTTTGACAATGAGGACTGGTTTCACTACTGAGGTTATATGGTGGACGTTTTCCATAAATTGAATGACCTAAATGAACATTTCCAATGTTATGATGAAAATACACATAAAGTATATAATTAATATAGAGAACAGTGAAAACTACATCCTTTAAAAACTATTTAAAGTCATGCTTTATATATGTAAAAATAGTGACATGTGAACAGTTACACAGGTTTCAAAATAATTTATCTTTTTAGGTGGAATACAAACAAAAAAAACTGAGGAACTAGATGTCAGATGTTAAAAACCTTTCCACCTCTATTAGTCTGGGTTTCTCTAATGTTCAGAAAGTGCTTCTTATCCATTCCTTTTAATCCCTCAGCAAAGTCTTCCTTCACTTTAAGTCTCCGACATTTGAATCACTGGATTCTGCAAATTTCCTTGAGACATGGAACATCTTACCTTTCAACTTCTTAACTAGGAATCAAAAAGAATCTACTACTTCATCTCTCTCCTGGCTCATGAATGCTGATCAGTAATAATTTGATGTTGCCTTTCCCATGTGGACTTGATTAGGGAGAGAATGTTTTCTTTTAAAAAAATAAATTTTGCACTGGTAGCCACTTTGTTCCTACAATTAGCTACAAAATGCAAAACAATTGCTAAAGCTCTTCCCATGAAACAGCTGGTTGATAAATGTTACTAATCTCTAGAGATTAGTAGTGGTAGGCAGTGCCAGGGATATGCTTCCAGAAGCATTTTTTGTGTCTTTAATGGAGGGAAAGCATGGAAGAAATTCATGGTTAGGAGAGATACTGGTATCTTTTGTTTCCTAGATGATAAGAATGAATAGGGTTTGCTTGTCAGTGCTCATTAATTTTGGAGACTTCATGATCTGTGTATTCAGCTTACAGACAAAAAGAATGGAGGAGGTGAATGAAAGTGTTGAAAGGAGCAGACAAGATAAGAGGGAAGACACTTTCCATTCACATATTCAGGAGACATATTGAAAACCTAGTATGTGCCAGGCCTTGGGTTAAGGACCAGGGATAGAAAGAGCTAAATAAGATGCAGCCTCTGCCTCTTGCAAGCTCCCAGTTCAATATGGCATGAGATCACAAACAAAACTGTCAATTTTTGTTTATTTCACTTCTATGACAATGACACCATAAGAGTGGAATGCTATGACAACATAGAGAAGGGACATCTGGAAGGGCGGTAGTGGGGAGGGGGTTTTGTGGGTCAGCAAGAAAAACATTGTGGACAAAATAATGCCCATGCTAAGCCTGGAAGACTGAACAAGATGTAGAGGGAAAGGACATGCTAGAAAGAGAAACAGAAGGTACAAAGGCAAAAGCATCTCAAAGCATATGGCCCATTCACAGTTGGAATGGAGGTGTACATGCTCGCGCGTGTGTGTATGTGTGTACAGGAACAGCAGAGAGGGGGCTTATGGTGGTGAGAAATGAGGCAGGTAAGAATTAGGAATTAGAGAATTATCCTGAATAAATATTTCTACTTTGACCAAAAACTATATGCTACATATGTGCCAGGATGCTAGGAGTGAAGGGAAAACTGTGAGGATAGGTAGGACACATTCCTTTGAAGAGCTCCCAGACCAAATCTTCACATTACCAGTATTCACCCACACAGAGTTCCAGATAATTTTCAATCAGCCCTTCCTTTAAGGTTCAGACGACATAGTCCAATAATCTACCTGCTCCCCAGCATACAGGGTGAAAGGAATCAGGAATAGCCTACATGCTTCACTCAGTTTATCCCCAGTCTTCATCCAAAAGCACAGGGCATTCATGTGAGGCTCAGGAGCTACATCAGGAAGCCCCCCATGTTATCAGCATGCTTCATCCCCTCTTCACCCCTTACTTCTCTCTCCCTCCCATACAACTATTCCATTCATTTAACTCTTTTGCTCCCAACCCTTGACTTATATCTGGTTTCCAGAATCAGTCACCAGTAGATAGAAAGGATCAATGATCAAAGCTGAGCACTTTGACAAGGCTTGGACGAGAACTCAGTGAACACTTTGGGGAGTGTGAGGGTAGGAGTGTAGTCAGCAGTGGAAGCAATGACTTATGCGGGTAGAAAGGATGTAATCAAGGCTGGGGGAAGATGCTCTAAGGTTGAGAATGTGGGTAGGACCAGAGATGGGAGATGATCAGGTCAGCGGAAAATCATCTGAGTTGGGTGTTATCAGCATTCATGAATTTGATTTGAGCAAAGAGGAATAGTTGTGCTAATAATTATACTCCTTTTTCCCCCCTTAAATTTCAAGCCCATTTTCTCTGCTTTAACAACACCATTAACCTTTCCCTTAGGTAATATTACAATCCTTATCTAGTATGTCCATATAGTCAGGACACACATACACCAGGGGAAAACTAAAGAGGATAAAATTCAAACTCAGAATGTGTATTTTTCAATGGAAAACAAATTATTGATGGCAGAGGGAAATGGATTCTGCATTTCATTCACAGATTTGTGCATAGAACCCAGAAAGACACTGAAATGCAGCCACCAAAGAAACTGTACTAGAAACGTTGAGGAAATCATGATTTCAACCACACAGAATCAATTACATACCTTCATAGACTTATCAGAGAAGGGAATGGCACCCCACACAAGTACTCTTGCCTGGAGAATCCCATGGACGGAGGAGCCTGGTAGGCTGCAGTCCATGGGGTCGTGAAGAGTCGGACACGACTGAGCGACTTCACTCACTTTTCCCTTTCATGCACTGGAGAAGGAAATGGCAACCCACTCCAGTGTTCTTGCCTGGAGAATCCCAGGGACAGGGGAGCCTGGTGAGCTGCCGTCTATGGGGTCGCACAGAGTCGGACACGACTGAAGCGACTTAGCAGCAGCAGCAGCATAGACTTATATTAATACAAGAAAAAGTTTCATCTATATGATCCAGGGGCCTAGCAGAGATCAGCACAGGCTGGAGCGGGGAAAGTAGGACCCAGGGACCAGAAGGCCATGGTCTTCACCCCAGCTCTGCCACCAGCTGGCTCAGAGTCTTTGGGAAAATTCTATTGTACTTCTCTCAGACCCACAGTTTCACTGTTGAAAAAATAAGGACATTTGACTGGTAGGTGGCCAGGAAGACCAGAATCAGAAGGTATCTCAGCATTTCTTTGTGGTTTTTTGCTTTGTTTCAGAATCAAGTTAAAAGTGTCATGTCCTAAGCTTCTGTGTCAGTTTGCTGTAGGTTTTTTCTTTTTTTAATTTTTGTAACTTTTTTCTTTAACAGCAATCAAAGCAATGCCATCATCAGTTCTCATACAAATGAAAGCACGATTGGAGACATTCCCCAGCAACAATTAGCTACAGGCACTAACAGGATAAAGGCAGTTTGGGGAAATATTAATGGCATTGGACCTAATCATATGAGTGCTTTTTAGTTAGACAGCAGCTTCTTCCCAGAGAGCTCAAAGAGTGCACCTGGACTTTAGCATGCTTCTCCTCACCATACTCCTGGTAAGTAAGGATGAAAAAGACTCGCATCTTCCAGTAAGACTGCGTGGAGGAGAAGGTTGAGGCCAGGTCTAGCTGACAGCAGACTTGAGAAGGAATGGCATGTTTCACAGGCTCACAGACGAGAACTGATGTTCACAGTTTGGGGAGTCGTTGGGGGAGGCTGTGTGTGTGTGTGTGTTTGTGTGAGCGTGTGTGTGTGTGTGTGTGCACCGAGCCAAACTGACAAGGTTCCCAGAATCACAGACTTGTCCTGAGACACGGAGAGGGGACAGGACAGTGAATAGTAGCAGGGATGGAGCAGAGCTCAGGTCAGCTGTCTCTCAGCCCATGGCCTTTCCACCCAGTGTTTCTGGTAAACTGGATGGAGTTTCCTGCAACAACACCTTCCCAGCCATGGTGTTCTCTTACAGAGAGGGAAAAGTGAAAGTGAATCAGTCAACAGCCACTGCTCTCCTCTTCTCTGGCTACAGTTTAGAAGATAGGAAATGCTAGTGGCCAAAGAGGCTGAAAGAAAGTGAAGTGAAAGTGTTAGTCACTCAGTCGTGTTCAACTCTGTGACCCCATGGACTGTATGGACTGTAGCCCACTGGGCTCCTCTGTCCATGGGATTCTCCAGGCAAGAATACTGGAATGGGTTGTCATACCCTCCTCCAGGGGATCTTCCTGGCCCATGGATCGAACCCGGGTCCCCTGCATTATAGGCAGATTCTTTACCATCTGAGCCACCAGGGAAGTCAAAGAGGCTGAAAGAGCTAGAAAGTGCCTCCAGGCTTTGGCCAAGGTTACCCTGGACAAGTGGAGACTGAGCAAAACATGCAGGGCACTTTGCAAGGATCCAAGAGTGCCTGCTTTCAGTTGAGAGGAAATGCCTGGGGCCAAAAGCAATCAAAAGGACCTTGACCCTTCCCAAGCCCTAGGAAATAGTTATCTACAAATCTGAGTGATTACCAAGTGTAGGTGCCAATTTACCAAACACTAGTCTTAAAGAGTAGTCTTAAATTTAAAGACTAGACTTAAACTTATATGCAGAGTACATCATGAGAAATGCTGGACTGGATGAAGCATAAGCTGGAATCAAGATTGCCAGAAGAAATATCAATAACCTTAGATATACAGATAACACCACCCTTAAGGCAGAAAGGGAAGAAGAACTAAAGAGCCTCTTGATGAAAGTGAAAGAGGAGAGTGAAAAAGTTAGCTTAAAACTCAACATTCAGAAAACTAAGATCATGGCATCTGGTCCCATCACTTCATGGCAAATAGATGGGGAAACAGTGGAAACAGTGTCAGACTTTATTTTCTGGGGTTCAAATATCACTGCAGATGGTGACTGCAGCCATGAAATTAAAAGACGCTTGCTCCTTGGAAGAAAAGCTATGACCAACCTAGGCAGCATATTAAAAAGCAGAGACATTACTTTGCCAACAAAGGTTCGTCTAGTGAAGGCTACGGTTTTTCCAGTAGTCATGTATGGATGTGACAGTTGGACTATAAGGAAAGCTGAGTGCCAAAGAATTGATGCTTTTGAACTGTGGTTCTGGTGTTGGAGAAGACTCTTGAGAGTCCCTTGGACAGCAAGGAGATCCAACCAGTTCATCCCAAAGGAAATCAGTCCTGAATATTCATTGGAAGGACTGATGCTGAAGCTGAAACTCCAATACTTGGGCCACCGGATGCAAAGAACTGACTCATTGGAAAAGACCCTGATGCTGGGAAAGATTGAAGGGGGGAAGAGAAGGGAACGACAGAGGATGAGATGGTTGGATGGCATCACCAACTGAATGGACATGAGTTTGAATAAACTCCCAGAGTTGGTGAGGGACAGAGAGGCCTGGCGTACTGCAGTCCATGGGGGTCACAAAGAGTTGGACACAACTAAGTGACTGAACTGAACTGAACTGAGTCTTAAGAAATGGAATGATTATTCTACAAACTCTTGTTGTTTAAAAATAAATAAGAACTAAATTAGAACAGCATTTCCTCAATAAAATGATTAGCATTAGAATAATCTCATAAGGTGAGACTCTTATCCTTATGTATGTAAAACTCCCTCTGGTTATAAAGTTAGACAAGGCATTTTTTTTTTTTTTCTACAAAGTTTCTCGAGAGAGAAAAAGACTGTTGCATTATGTGTTCTGTTTAGATACCACATAGCTTAACTCTCTAAAAAAAATTTAGCACCTTGTTTACAATGGACTCTTTAGTCTTCAGGCTTTACAGACCTTAAATTATTTTACCCTTAAACAGATAATGAGGAACTATTTTTATGCCCATTTGACAGTTGAGAAAACTGAAGCATAGAACCCTGGAAGAACTCACCTAAGGTCATACAGCTTATAAGTGATAGAGGTAAGATTCAAACCCACCAGGCTAGCTCCAGAGGCCAAGCCCTTAACCATCATGTGTTTCTGCCAATGGCTAAGGAGACTTCCCAGTGGTGGGAGTGTTTGTTTCTATTTTTTTTGCCCTGTTAGAGCACAGAGAATGGTAATTATGACAAAAGTAGCACTTTGAGCTCATCCAGCATCAATTTATCTCATTTTACTCATGAGGAAACTGAGACCCAGGCCAAATCCAAGATCAAAAAATAAGGGAATGGTAGAGACAAAGACTTCAAGTATGTGCCATGACCCCTCATGGCGCCAGCCTGAAGTTCTTCCTCTCCATGACCCCCTTGAAGCTGAACTTGTCCTCAACTGGGTTAGCAAATCCAGTTAATCAATGCATCATCAAGAATATGTGTTGCCCACACAGAGAGGGACAAGGGCACATTTTCCCACATAAAGAAAATATTTTTTAAAGAAAAGGCTGACATACCAGGTAAACAGGTGCTAGAGTTAATTTCTGTAATACAGTCCTATTTTCCCACTGCATGCATTTAAAAAATAGGAATATGTAACATTCGATTTTCTTGTCACATGATATGAAAAGTATATCAAAATAGTCACAGGAAGGAAGCATGGAAAATTAACAAAACTAGAAAGAACATTAAAAGAAAAATCACCGATTATCTTCCATCTCTTCAAGTCAAATCTTAAACACTGTTACAATGTTGCCTATGTGACAAATATTTTACATGAACAAAACTTCAAAAACCTCTCAAGAAAAAAAAAAAAAGCAAGCAGCACAGTTTTTTCAATGTCTGTGTCCCTCTGGAGGCAAGTACTGTATGAAATGGCCCAGCCACACTCCAGGAGAGATGACCGCTACATTCCAAGGAACCAGAGATAACTCACAAGAGGCTGAAAAGTTTTCCCAGGAAGATGATGTCTCTGGGGTAGAGCATGAATGTCGTGAGACATCCACAAAGGGAGCAGTAGTTTCAGTAGCAGTCAGAGTACGAATCCTCTGTTTTTCTCGGGTTTGAATTATTTCAATATTCCTATCTTCACAGTGTCACTGACTGCTCTGCCCCATTCTTCCTCTTGCCCTAGCGGTTTGGCTGCTGGACTCTACTCCTCATCTACGGGTAAGCCAGTGGATTCTTCTGAGTACCCTTCCAGGACTGCCAACCAGCCTTAGCAGCAAAATGCAAGATGCAAACCTTGCATGTAGCTCCAGATGTGCAGCTCAGCAGACAGAACTCAGGACTTAAATTCATTATATCAAATTTTGAAATTCAACATTGGATAATTTTCTGCTAAAGCAAAGATTTGGCTGGTGTCCACTTAGTTCAGTAATCTCAACAATGACCAAAATGACTTCTGATTGGCTTTCATGGTCCAAATGATGTAGAAAATAATTGTTCCCATTAGCATATTAGCTGATGGCAATAGTAGTCAGATATATTGGGGCAAGGGGTGAACTCTTGGACTTATATTGGAAATTTCTCAGGGAGGGTAGGTAGGTTAATATTTGTTTTCTTAATAACTATTAATCAGATTTTGGCTATAAAATAAATGTACCACATTTTGGGGATAAACTAAGGATGCATGAGTGCATATTTGCTAGTCGTGTCTAACTCTTTGCAACCACATGGACTGTAGCCCACCAGGCTCCTCTGTCCATTGGGTTCTCCAGGCAAGAATACTGGATTGGGTAACCATTCCCTTCTCCAGGGGATCTTCCCAACCCAGGGATCAAACCTGGGTCTCCTGCATTGCAGGTGGATTCTTTATCGTCTGAGTCACCATGGAAGCCCCAAACTAAGTATATATAAAGCATATTCTATTTATTTGTGACTTTTGAAACAGACCAGGACTCTGTGGGGGTTCCTGAACATGGAAGCCTTTCTGTCTCTCCCATTACTTGCTTGTAGGGAATAGACTCCAGTCTCTGTGACCTTCCTTGAGTTCCAAAGGCCAGATCAAAGGAACCAGAGAAGCTCATCAGGAGACCACCTGAGGCCAGATTAAACAAGTGCAGACACTGTTCCCACATTGATCCTTATCAGTAACCCCACCCTTGAACCATGGCTATAAAACTCCTCACTAAATGACCTCAGGATGGGACACAGAATTTTGGAGGCATGAGCCCACTGTGCCCCCCTTTGCCTGGCAAAGCAATAAAGCTATATTCTTTTTTACTTCATCCAAAGCTCCGTCTCTGTCATTTGATATCTACAGACGCTGAATTTGCTGCATCACTTTCAGTGTTGTTGAGGGGACACAAATGTAATCTTTATGATTTTATGAGTAACCTGTAAGACCTTTTTAGATAGGATAAATCTTCTCATTATAACAATGAAAATAGCCCAGTTTTATTGCTATAGATAAAAAAAATACCCTGACTTACAAAACTCAATCTCTCTCTCTCTCCCTCTATGGTTTTCACCGGTTCCCTAGTTAGGAACAGGAAGCAGAAACATTTTCCACGTAATTCACTGTGTGTCCTTCCAGTGAGCTCTTTTACTTACACACCCCAACCTCCTTCATTAACCTTTTCCCTTCTCCCTTCATACCCTCCCCTGCTACGAATGTCTTCTGCTCTTGGCATCAACTAGTCCTATGCTAATAACCTTCAAAGGGCCTTAAATTCTATAGAAGATTTACTTGTCAACTAAGTCAGCAAATCAGATTTCTAATTCACATTAAGGTGAATAGGCACAGACCAGATGCTTCATAATATGTGTTGAATGAATAATTAAATGGACACCCAAACAAGATGTCCTTTTCATTACAGGGGACTGGAATGCAAAAGTAGGAAGTCAAGAAACACCTGGAGTAACAGGCAAATTTGGCCTTGGAGTACGAATGAAGCAGGGCAAAGGCTAATAAAGTTCTGCCAAGAGAATGCACTGGTCATAGCAAACATCCTCTTTCAACAATACAAGAGAAGACTCTACACATGGACATCACCAGATGGTCAACACCGAAATCAGATTGATTATATTCTCTGCAGCCAAAGATGGAGAAGCTCTATACAGTCAGCAAAAACAAGACTGGGAGCTGACTGTGGCTCAGATCATGAACTCCTTATTGCCAAATTCAGACTTAAATTGAAGAAAGTAGGGAAAACCGCTAGACCATTCAGTTCAGTTCAGTCGCTCAGTCGTGTCCGACTCTCTGCGACCCCATGAACTGCAGCACGCCAGGCCTCCCTGTCCATCACCAACTCCCAGAATCTACCCAAACCCATGTTCATCGAGTTGGTGATGCCATCCAACCATCTCATCCTCTGTCGTCCCCTTCTCCTCCCGCCCCCAATCCTACCCAGCATTAGGGTCTTTTCCAATGAGTCAACCCTTCGCATGAGGTGGCCAAAGTATTGGAGTTTCAGCTTCAACATCAGACCTTCCAATGAACACCCAGGATTGATCTCTTTTAGGATGCATTGATTGGATCTCTTTGCAGTCCAAGGGACTCTCAAAAGTCTTCAGGTATGACCTAAATCAAATCCCTTACGATTATACAGTGGAAGTGAGAAATAGATTTAAGGGACTAGATCTGATAGAGCGAGTCCCTGATGAACTATGGATGGAGGTTCATGACATTGTACAGGAGACAGGGATCTAGACCATCCCCATGGAAAAGAAATGCAAAAAGGCAAATGGCTGTCTGAGGAGGTGTTACAAATAGCTGTGAAAAGAAGAGAAGTGAAAAGCAAAGGAAAAAAGGAAAGATATACCCATTTGAATGCAGACTTCCAAAGAATACCAAGGAGAGATAAGAAAGCCTTCCTCAGTAATCAGTGCAAAGAAACAGAGGAAAACAGTAGAATGGCAAAGACTAGAGACCTCTTCAAGAAAATCAGAGGTACCAAGGGGACATTTCATGCAAAGATGGGTTCAATAAAGGACAGAAATGGTATAGACCCAACAGAAGGAGAAGATATTAAGAAGAGGTGGCAAGAATACACAGAAGAACTGTACAAAAAAGATCTTCACAACCCAGATAATCACGATGGTGTGTTCACTCACCTAGAGCCATACATCCTGGAATGCAAAGTCAAGCGGGCCTTAGGAAGCATCACTATGAACAAAGCTAGTGGAGGTGATGGAATTCCAGTTGAGCTATTTCAAATCCTGAAAGATGATGCTGTGAGAGTGCTGCACTCAATATGCCAGAAAATTTGGAAAACTCAGCAGTGGCCACAAGACGGAAAAGGTCAGTTTTCATTCCAATCCCAAAGAAAGGCAATGCCAAAGAATGCTCAAACTACTGCACAATTGCACTCATCTCACACGCTAGTAAAATAATGCTCAAAATTCTCCAAGGCAGGCTTCAGCAATATGTGAACCATGAACTTCCAGATGTCCAAGCTGGTTTTAGAAAAGGCAGAGGAAGAAAAAAAAAAAAGAAAAGAAAAGGCAGAGGAACCAGAGATCAAATTGCCAACATCCACTGGATCATTGAAAAAGCAAGAGAGTTCCAGAAAAACATCTATTTCTGCTTTATTGGCTGTGCCAAGCTTTTGACTGTGTGGATCACAATAAACTGTGGAAAATTCTTCAAGAGATGGGCATACCAGACCACCTGACCTGCCTCTTGAGAAATCTGTACGCAGGTCAGGAAACAACAGTTAGAACTGGACATGGAACAACAGTCTGGTTCCAAATCGGGAAATGAGTACATCAAGGCTGTATATTGTCACCCTGCTTATGTAACTTATATGCAGAGTACATCATGAGAAACACTGGGCTGGATGAAGCACAAGCTGGAATCAAGATTGCTGGTAAAAATATCAATAACCTCAGATATGCAGATGACACCACCCTTATGGCAGAAAGTGAAGAAGTAAAGAGCCTCTTGATGGAAGTGAAAGAGGAGAGTGAAAAAGTTGGCTTCAAGCTCCACATTCAGACAACAAAGATCATGGCATCTGGTCCCATCACTTCATGGCAAACAGATGGAGAAACAGTGGAAACAGTTGTTTACTTTATTTTGGGGGGGCTCCAAAATCACTGCAGATGGTGACTGCAGGCATGAAATTAAAAGACGCTTGCTCCTTGGAAGAAAAGCTATGACCAAGCTAGACAGCATATTAAAAAGCAGAGACATTACTTTGCCAACAAAGGTTCGTCTAGTGAAGGCTACGGTTTTTCCAGTAGTCATGTATGGATGTGAGAGTTGGACTATAAAGAAAGCTGAGCACCAAAGAATTATTGCTTTTGAATTGTGGTGTTGGAGAAGACTCTTGTGAGTCCTTTGGACTGCAAGGAGATCCAACCAGTCCTTCCTAAAGGAAATCAGTCTTGAATATTCATTGGAAGGACTGATGCTGAAGCTGAAACTCCAGTACTTTGGTCCCCTGATGTGAAGAACTGACTCCTTGGAAAAGACCCTGATGCTGGGAAAGATTGTAGGCGAGAGGAGAAGGGGATGACAGAGGATAAGATGGTTGGATGGCATCACCGATTCAATGGACATGAGTTTGAGTAAGCTTGGGGAGTTGGTGATGGACAGGGAGGCCTGGTGTGCTGCAGTCCATGGTGTTGCAATCAGTTGGACACAACTGAGTGACTGAACTGAACTGAACTGATGCTCTATAATGATGAGATGTAACAAAAAGCTCCTCAGCTAGAGTTTCTAAATGATGTTGCATAAATGTGGAGGGAAGCACACAGATTGGAAATGTACCATTTATTAGGATTTTCCTAAAAAGTTCCCGGTAAATACTGTCATCAACAGAGCTCTGCTCTGTTACCAGCAGTCAGAAGTGGTATGCTTGAAGGAGTATGCAAACATTAATATATATGATTGCAACATACCCATCACACAGGGTTCCCATACCTCTAGTCTGGAACCAAGAACTTCATTTTATTCAAACTGAGTAAGTTCAAGCAATCTATCTACAACATAGTGCCTGGAGGAGGAAATGGCAAACCACTCCAGCATTCTTGCCTGAAAAATCTCATGGACAGAGGAGCCTGGTCAGCTACAGTCCATGGGGTCGCAAAGAGTCGCAAAGAACTTGTTTTGGACTGACAGCATAGGTTTGATTTCTCTGTGAGTGACAGCAAAGATACAACTTTTAGGGAAGAGTGTAAAAACCCTTTTTCTCTTCTTCTGAAACTATTATTTCGTCATTATTACTTTGTGTTCTCTTCAGCCATTTCCAGGATATTTGCGTATACCTCCTTTGTTGTTGTTGTTGTTGCTGAATTGCTAAGTCATGTCCGACTCTTTGTGAACCCATGGACTATAGCCCACCAGGCTCCTCTGTCCATGAGATTTTCTAGGCAAGCATACTGGAGTGGGTTGCCATTTCTTCCTTGATGCTGATGATATGTTTTTAATAAATCCAACCACAAATGAGGACAAGAGGAACTAAGAGAGAAATGGTACTTGTATTTAACAATCAGGAAGGACTCGTTACAAACTATATCAAAGAGAAAACTGTACTTCCTAGATGCCACTCCGTCAATATGGAAGAAATCCATTTACTGAGTCAACTGACTTGGTGTTCCAGGATTTTATTTTACTGTAGAGTTGTCCTATCAAGAACACCAAGAGGCTATGCTGATCACAGCAGCCACACTTTACACAAGTACCTCCTTGAGTCTTTCTTGAGCTGGAGTGGACAGCTGCTGATACCTACCTTGAAAATATCCTAACCCAAAGTATTTCCTTAGAAAAGACCTGTCACATGGTAACTCTTCTTAGTGATTTTTTGTATTTAGAAACTGCTATGCTAAAGAATCCCCCCTGTATTGTTAAAGATATCTGGTGTAGGGAAATGCCATCTGAAAATACCATTCAAAATTAGGGGGTCCTGCAGAGGCAGAGCTAGAAGGAGCATCATCACCATTAAGAGAAACAGAAGAGATATTTAACCATATTTGATATTTAAGTTTTATAGTTGAGTCACAAAATGAATATTATGCAGATGTACTAATAATGATATAAAAGAATAATGATGTGGGAAAATACTCACCATTTACTATTCTGTGGGGAAAAAGCAGGATATCCATCTAGGTGGGGTTAAATGTCCCATCTAGAGTAATATAACTACCATGGGAAATAGCAGGAAAATAACCAGGACTTGCCCATCCCAAAAGCATGTTCATGCCCTAAGTCACATTAAATCCCCAAATTCAAGGTGAAGAAAGTGAAAGTGTTAGTCGCTCAGTTGTGTCAGACTCTCTGTGACACCATGGATGGTAGCCCACCAGGCTCCTCTGTCCATGGGGTTCTCCAGGCAAAAATACTGGAGTGAGTTGCCATTTCATTATCCAGGGATCTTCTCAACCCAGGGCTCCTGCATTGTAGGCAGAATCTTTACCTTCCGAGCTACCAGGAAAGCCCAAAATTCCCAAATAAGCTACAATTTCCACAGTCTTGAATTAAATGAAGCCTTGGCACAGGTTTCTAAGCAGAGCTTGTGAAAGACTTTGTAAAGTCAACTAATGCTGGGAGTAAGTTTTTGGCATCTAAAAGGAATCTAGACAAAGTGGGAAGGAAATCCAAAAACGAGGGCATATATATATGTACAGCTGATTCACTTTATGTACAGCAGAAACTAAAACAACATTGTAAAGAAACTATCCTCCAATAAAATTAAAAAAAAAATATCTCTGGAAAGTATGTGTCCAAGCCAGGAGACTTCCTAATTTGAGAAATTACAGGTTTCCCTTTCTTCTCCAGAAATGCACTGTATGTTATGTTTAGAGTGAGGCTTTTTGATGTTACAAAGAGCCCTGGATTGATGATCGCTCCTGCATTCTATGCTGGGATTTGTGTGTACAGTTTGACCACATGCTTATCTCCAAACTCTTCTCTATCTGTGAAGGGTATGGTCTGGATTGCATAGCATCTCAACTCTTTCAGCTGTTTGGGTAAGGAATGAAAAGCACAGGTGTTAGATTCAGAAGGACTTGGCTTTGAATCTCACCAGCATCTCCACTAGGCTATGCCTCTGTGACTGAGCAAA
This sequence comes from Giraffa tippelskirchi, assembly GCF_054371585.1. Classification (NCBI taxonomy): domain Eukaryota; kingdom Metazoa; phylum Chordata; class Mammalia; order Artiodactyla; family Giraffidae; genus Giraffa; species Giraffa tippelskirchi. The sequence continues at coordinate 15,020,471 of NC_137289.1, read as the reverse complement.
GCTCAAGGCTGACTGGGCCTCTGGGAGAACAGTGTCCCTGCCTGGGAAGGAGGTGGTCACCAGCCAGGGCTCAAGGTCTCCCTAGTGGAGCTCAGGCAGACCCAAGTCCCATTATCTCCTTCCCTAAGAGTCTTGTTGTGCTGCTCAAACTGCAAGCCTCTGAAATGGAAGACTCGAGGCCCTAGCAGGCCAACTGGCACTCAAGCAGGGACTCAACCATCTGGGGCTGGCTCATAATTTAGAAAACACAAACTCACCACTGGGTGCCTTTCCTTGATGTGATGGTTGTCACTGCTAATGAATTGTTGCTGCCTAAGGATCCTGGGAGGATCAAAAAGACGATACCTATACCTTCCCTCAAATTTGGTATGCTTAGAAGGCAAGTTCCACTCAGGGAATGAAACTGAATCGGTTATTCTTGCTCTCACAGCCTGCTTGCCTACTGTGTGTCTGGTACTCTACATGCACCTTGCAAGATAAAATGGAATATTCTGGTCAGTTCAGTTCACTCAGTCGTGTCTGACTCTTTGGGACCCCATGGACTGCAGCACGCCAGGCCTCCCTGTCCATCACCAACTCCCGGAGTTTACTTAAACTCACGTACATCACGTTGGTGATGCCATACAGTCATCTCATCCTCTGTTGTCCCCTTCTCCTCCTGCCTGCAATCTTTCACAGCATCAGGGTCTTTTCCAATGAGTCGGTTCATTGAATCAGGTGGCCAAAGTATTGGAGTTTCAGCTTCAGCATCTGTCCTTCCAATGAATATTCAGGACTGATTTCCTTTAGAATGGACTGGCTCCGTGCAGTCCAAGGGACTCTCAAGAGTCTTCCCCAACACCACAGTTCATAAGTATCAATCCATTCTGGTCAGGACCCTTTAATTCCAGGTTTGGCTCACTTTGTGACCCTTGGGCAAGTCACTGATCCTCTCTGGGCCTCATTCCTGCTTGTAAATCATTCAGGAATGGGTTCGAACATCTCTAAGGGTCTTAGCAGTTCTGGCCTTTTTGACTCTAGCTGCATCAGCTGTCAGAGTCTAGCAAAGAGTAGAAGCAGAAGCAACAAAATCAACAACCATGGAGATGGCTTCCCAGTCACACGGGTGCTTGTTTCATGATACTGATAAAAAGGAGTTGAGGAGGGAAGCAGGTGGGAGACAGTTACAAGTACCTATAAATTGTTAAACAATCTTTCACAACTTATACTACCAGCGACCTTCAGGAACATCGTAAACCAGCCTACTCCTAAATGTCATCAGAAAATAAACACATTTCTGGTTTGAACTCCTCTATCATCTCTGGACCAGGTAGCTTTAAACATCCCTTTTTGTACTGGTTTCCATGCCCAGCAGCAATGAATGAGAATACCTATTGGCCCATATTGGCCTACTTTAAAATTTTCACCGTTCTGACCAGTGGGAAATGGCGTTTGGTGTGGCTTTGATTCGCATTTCTCTCAATATGAGTGAGCCAGAACATTTTTCTGATGGTTAAGGGTCATCTTTATATCAATTTTTTGGTAAGTTGTCTCTTCATGGTTTTTTCCCCGTATTTCCGTAAGGCTTTTAGTCGTTTAGTTCTCACATTACCAGTTCTTTATATATTAAGTATATTCATCTTTTGTGGTACAGTACAAATATTTTCTTCATATTGTGTCAGTTTTCTGTTGACTACGTTTACAGTGTTTTATAGTGCAATTGGTTTTGATTTCATATAGTCATCCATCTTTCATGTATTTAATTATGTTTCCATCTGGAATTTGAGTGATGGTTAGGAAGCATTTTGATACAACAAAGTTTAAAAGGTATTCACCCACATTTTTTTCTAATAGTTATATCCTTTCATTTTTTTACGTTTATTGACCTGTTTGATTTGGAGTTTATTCTTTTATACGGTGTGAGATATAAGCTTAATTAAATGGTGATAGTAATGGAGTTCAATGCATACAATAAAATAAATATCCTTGAGTATGTGTGTGCATGCTAAGTCGCTTCAGTCATGTCAGATTCTGCAACCCTATGGACTGCAGCCCACCAGGCTCCTCGTCCATGGGATCCTCCAGGCAAGAATCCTGGAGTGCAATGCCATGACCTCCTCCAGGGGATCTTCCCCACCCAGGGATCGAATGCAGGTCTCTTATGTCTCCTGCATTGGCAGGCAGATTCTTTACCACTAGCGTCACCTGGGAAGGAAATAAATATCATTGAGTACGTACCAATATGAATAAATAAGTAAATAGATAGAGAAACAATGGAAAATGGCATATTCTCTTTACAGAAGAATTAATAAACAGAAGGAATGTTACAATAAGAAAAACATGATCACTGGAAAAACACCACAAAAATTATTGTTGCTGTCAAGAAATATTGACGGGCAGTAAAATTATGGTTAAAAACCACATATTTACATATGCTCAAGGCATTTCCCCATAAAGTACTAATTAATACAAAGATAAAATTAGCATCTTTACAATGGAATGGCCTGGTGACCTATATCAACCAACTGATTAGAGTTAATATCACCAGTGAGGAGACAGGGTGACGTCACATGCCTCCTGATGTGACCCACTGGGAAGGGCATGATTATTGCTCTTGTGCTATTTCTCCCCAAAATTCAGATTTTGAATTTAGTCAGGGGAGACAAACCAATGTCGAGGAACACTTTGCAAAAAGAATAAAAAAAGAAAGAAAAGTAAGTAGTACTCCTCAAAAGTGTCAAGGATACAAAAGACAAGAAAGACACAAAAGACTGAGGACTGTCACAGACCAGAAGAGTCTAAGGACACAGGGTCACTAAATGCTATGTGATATCCTGGGTGGGATCCTTGACCAGCAAAGGGACAACAGTAGAATAACTGGAGAAATCCAAATAAAGTCTATATAGTATAGTTAACAGTATTATAACAAAGTTTGTCTCCTCATTTCAATAATTATATTATAGTAACACAAGAAGTTAAGATCAGAGGAACTTCAGTCAAAAGTGTATGGGAACTCTGCTAATTTTGTCACTTTCCAGAAAAGCTAAAATTATTTCAAAATAAAAGTTTTTAAAAGTCTCTCCTTGCCTTCTGATCTATTTCATCTAAAGCGAACAAATGAAGAAATAAAGCAGTTTTTCTCATCTCTGCTTAAAGAAAATGTGCTGCTAGAACATTAGAACACTCAGGTTTAAACTCCAGTTACTGGTTAACCACCAGAGCTGAATACCATCCCTGCTAGAAACTCTTTCTTGGCATGGTGATCAGCAAACAAGGAGACCTGGGAACAAAAATTTCCTTCTTTTGCACATTATAGCTACATGATCTTGACTGTCAGTCTCTCAGAGGCTTACTGTCTACATCTGCCAAATTAACTCCCACCTTGCCATACAGTGAAATAAAGATTAAATGGGATATTGTGTTATCATAAGGATTACATGAGTTAAAGTTGTAAAAGAGTCACTCACAATGTCATACACTGAGTAGATGCTTAATAAGTAATAACTATCATTTTCATTATTTTTATTATCATGCCAGTTGACCCAATCTTTCCTCTCAGGATCAATACATTTTTATTTATTTATTTTTATTTTTTAATATAAATTTATTTATTTTAATTGGAGGCTAATTACTTTACATTTTAAATCACTGAAACTATTTCCAGTGATCAGAGACATCATGATTTTCCTACTATATCAGTCTACTGGATCCCCAAAGTAGGAAGCAGCTCCTCCAGTTCTGTTATTATCTGTCTTAGGCTGCTGAGGTTGCTGTAACAAAATATCACAGGCTGGTGCCTTAAGCAATAGACATTCCCTGTCCTAGAGGCTAAGTCTTGAGGTCCAGGTGCTAGCATGGTCGGATTCCTGGGAGACCTCTTTTCCTAGCATGCCGACAGCTGCCTTCTCACTGTCCTCACCCGGCAGACAGAGAAAGAAAGCTCTAGTCTCTTCCTCTTCTTATAAGGACACTAATTTCATCAAGGGGGCTCCACCCTCACGGCCTCATCTAATCCTAATTACCTTCCTCTGCCTCCACCTCCAAATGCCATCATTTCAGGGATTAAGGCTTCAATGTATAATTTTGGGGGAACATAAACATTCAATACATAGAACTCTTGTACCTTTTAAAATTCCAAATACCAGTTTACTTTGTAGATTTCATTTCAAATTTAGAAAGTAAAAACATTTTAAACACTTCTTTTACTAGAAAGGCTGACGTCATTTCAAGATATTTTTCTCTTGTGTTTTCCTATATATATATAATGTGTATATAAAGACATATGAATTATACTGAATATGCAGTGTTTTCTTTCACTTAGCATTTGCATTAATATACTTAGAGACTAGACTTTTTTTAGGAAATAGAGGAAATTTAGGGGTTTTAATCATGCATACATCATAGCATGTATTATAGTACTCACTACCTCTCTATTGTTGGATATTCTATGGTTTGCTCTGCTATCATTCCTATAAACAATGTTATAATGTGCTGAAAGATGTATAAATAAGGATCCTCACCTTTGAGAACATTTCCCTATATCAGTAAATAATCTTTCATAGTACACATTTTAACCACTGCATTATACTTAATTACGTCTTCCATTTCCTTAGCTAACTGTCTGTTACTGGACAAGAGATTGTATCTATCACTTTGCTCTGAGAAATAACCTTGAACAAACTTCCTTGAAAAAATGGCCTATGCACATCTCTGACCTGTTATCTCAAATAAACCCACAGAAGTGGAACTGCTGGATCAAAGGCTTCATAACTGTGTAAGATTTTGATACATATAGCCAAGTTGTATGCTCAGAAAAAGCATATTATGTCAACACTTGCTAGAAGGCTATGAAAGTACCCACTTCTTCTCTGTCCCCTTACCAACAACATCATGGTTTTGGGGGAAAAAAAACCCTCTATTTTAATATGCAGGAAATATTTCATTTTTGTTAACTTTTCCCTTTTACAACAGCTAAAAATTTTAGTCTCATTTTAAACATCAATTGGCTGAACTCATGAAGGAGTTTACAAAATATCATCTTAGTGGTGAAAAGTAACTTTGGTGTTTTATATTTTAATAACAAGCAATATGTGGAAAGGGCCAGAAAGGTATTATTATCCCTAGCTCTATTTTGGTAAATATGGAAGTTGATGTTCAGGAAGTCCGAAGCGATTTTCCCAAGGTCAATAAAAGATCACAACTCCTAGGATTCATCACAGGCCCTGAAGTTGTTAAGTAAACATGGAGTAGGTAAGGAATCTAAACTTTTACAGATGCAAATAAAAAGGTAACATATGATATAACTCAGTGATGGAGTTGGCCCAGCCCTCTCCTCTCCTTTTGCCTTTCCCCTCTAAGCATCATCTTGGCAATAAAAAAATAAAAGTAAAGGGAGGAGGCAAGTGAGACAGCTGGGCTTGGGAGGTCTCCCAAGCATAACTAGAACATATTTTATTCGCTTCAGCATTTGGCTCCACAACAGTACTTGGGATGACAGTCTGTGAGGTGCCTCGGGGCCAGTCACATGGCTTCCCGACCGATGTCCTATCTAGGTTGCCCGAGTCTCCCTGGTCCCAGCATGTCTCCGCTTAGCCTTTTGCATGGAGATCCAAAAAGAAATGGGCCACTCAAGGGACAGTAGCTTTCTCCCACATCACACAGGTCTACTCATGTCTTAATGTTCGTTTCTGTGTTTTTAAGGAAGATGCAAATGCACTAATTCTTTTCAGGCAGTCACATTTTGTGTCTTTTCCAAAATAATTCATTTACTTCCCTCACATCAAAAATTCAAAGCTGACCTCTGTGATAAATAATTCAGCATTCTTTTAAGTGACTTAATCTTAAATAACTACTTATTTAATTCCAAAAGATAGATGAGAGAGGGATTTTTATATATGTAGCATATATATCATATATGTGTGTATATATAATATATGATATATTTAACATATACACACACATATGTGTGTTATACCCGTACACACAGACACACAACACATACTTTGGAATTTGATAGGGAAGGCTTACAGGATTTCAGAGACGCAGAGCTTGAGCAACAGGGTGGATGAAGGTTCCATTTGCTAAAACGGGTAAAAAGTGGAGGGAAAGGTAGGTCAAGAGAGACACATTAAGTAAAGAGCCAAACTAATACTACAGAAAATAAAACCAAACATTCACATTCTGGAGAATTCCCTGGTGGTCCAGTGGCTGGCATTCCAAGCTATCACTGCTGAGGCCTCAGGTTCCCCTGGTTGGGGAACTAACATCCCACAAGCTGAGAATCACTTTCCTGAGCTGAAGAAAAAGCTGAGCATATTCCAGGCAAAAACCAGTGAAAAGAGATCCATACTTGGATAAATATGGTGTGTATCTGTATAAGTACAATTCCACAGGAATTCAGTCTACAAAAGAAGAGGTCAATTATTATACATCCATCAGGTTGGTCTTCCCTGGGGACATATGGGTTTTTCCCTTCTGATATTTAGTACTGCAGAATTTTTCTAGGAAAAACTATCACCTTAAGGGTCCAAAAGTTGTGGAATAAAAGGAATAGCGACCATTGTCACCATGCTTGAAAACTATGTTGTTTAGCCTGGAGAAGCAATATAGAGTAATGGAAAAACTGTCAAACTAGATGCCGTAAGATCTATAGTATTATGGACATAGGAAATCTCTTAGCTTCCTTAAGCCTTGGCTCCTTCCTAGATAATATAATTTTAATATTTTCTCATAGCTTTGTAGGAAGGATAAAACTTGATGGTATACACTTACTTAGAATTATAAATTCACAGGCAGAATCAGCCTAATGGTTTTCACTTCCCTTCTCAGGAGAGTTTTGTCATTGAGATAGCATGACCCATGGAGACATAATAATTCCCTTTCTCCTTCCTTTTCTCAGTGTGGCGAAAACACAGGTATAAGCATCTCTCTTTGGCAAGGGGGGTAACAATTCTCTTGACAATCTAGGTGCCCCAAAATTTGGTCCCATCTTCTTTAATGAATCACCCCTTCTCTGCAGAGTGAAGCTGATGGATGTTCATTCACATTACTGATACCTGCTTTACCCTCCATCATCTATTCTGTATTAGGGTCCTGGTTCATGCCTGCTCTAATACCTTCGTTAAATGGAGATAACTTAGCATTGAGGAAGAGAGCAACGTTAAACTTAAATTTCATCTTTTAAACTTAAATGCCACTTCCTCGATGGCTTAGCTAGTTAAGAATCTGCCTGCAATGCAGGAGACGCAGGATATGTGGGTCAGGAAGATCCCCTGGAGGAGACGGCAACCCACTCCAGTGTTCTTGCCTGGAGAATCCCACGGACAGAGGAACCTGGTGGGCTACAGTCCATAGGGTTGCAAAGAGTCGGACACATCTGAGCACGCATGCACATATACATCACCTTTGCTATTTTTCCCTCAAGGGAAAAATTGATGCCACCATCAATGAAATTCTATAATTCAAATTTTCTAAACTGTTATAAATAAGATGATTGATGTTCAAATCATATTCTTTAATTTCTGTACTTCACAATTTGGTTCTGTTCTATTTGCTATTTAGGGTATATTTGTATCCTGAAGTCCATTTTAATTCCCTTGGTGGTTAAGGATATAGCAATATGATATCTAAAAGGAGCTTATAATAATATTAGAAAATGTTTATGGTAAACTGAACTTTTTTAAAAAATCAAGAAATAATAATGCTTTTTATATAAGATCTCAACTAGAAAAAATACACATAGAGATGAATGGAAAACTATGTTCAAAAGTTGGCAGTGATTATGACTGGGTGATGGATTGTAGTTTAAATGTATACAAAGATAAAAGAAATCAATACTAATTGTAATTCCCACAATAACCAGTAAGGAGATCAAACCAGTCAATCCTAAAGGAAGTCAGTCCTGAATATTCACTGGAAGGACTGACGCTGAAACTGAAACTCCAATACCTTGGCCGCCTGATATGAAAAGCCAATTCATTGGAAAAGACCTTGATGCTGAGAAAGACTGAGGCAGAAGGAAAAGGGGGCAACAGAGGATAAGATGGTTGGATGGCATCACTGACTCAAGGGACATGAGTCTAAGCAAACTCTGGGAGATAGTGAAGGACAGGGAAGCCTGGCGTGCTGCAGTCCATTGGGTCACAAAGAGTCGGACACGACTGAGGGACTGAACAACAACAACAACCAGGTATTATTTTCATAAGTTAAAAAATTAAGATGTACTTAAGTAAATATTTAGGCATCCATCTCATAAAAAGTAGAGTTGTTCTAAAAGTTAAGAACTTATTTAAGGTTTTATTTTATTAATTTTATTAGAATTAAAGAGGCTTATTATATAATCATTACATATGAAAATATCAAATATATCAATATAACTGTAAAAATAAGTGACACAAAAGTGTCATACTTACAAGGGAAAGTCACTGAATCCACAATTATAGCAGAAGAGTTTTAACAAACATCTCTCAGAAAGTGACAGATCTATCAGGCAGAAGATTAATACAGTCATAGAAGATTTGAACCACACAATTAACAAGTTTGATCTAATTGAACTGAATACAGCCCTACACTCAATGATTAGAGAATACACATTCCTCTCAAGCACACGCAGGACATTAAGGAAATCTGATCACAAACTAGCCGTAAAGCAACTCTCAAAATTTCCAAAGAAATGCTTTGAAAAAGAAAACAAGCTCCTTTCAAAATCCCAAGATCCAACAAAAAATGGTAAAAAAAAGGAAGAGAGAGGGAGAGAGACTTGTGTGTTTGGAAACTGAAATAGCAATTTAAATAATTCACAGATCAAAAAAAAAATTTAACAGTATTTAAAATATGTTGTACAGAGTAAGCATGACATGTACTTAAAAGGTGAATACTTTAAAAAATAGTCACCATATTAACTTTGCATTTCATTGATCTGGATAATTGAAATTTGATTGTGTTAGCAGACAGCAGTGAGTGGTCTCTTTCACCCATGTTAGAATTCCTGCCTTGTATTCTTCCAAATACTAAAGAAGACCCTGTGATAAAGATTCTGTAGAAAACATCATGTGGAATGTCTGAAGATGAAGAGACATAGTGGAGATAATTGATGGAGAAGGCAAAAGATTTCCAATGCTGGGATGAGACAGGAGCAAGAGGAGGAATGGGAAGCAAGACCAATGAATTAGTCTTAGTAGGAAAGACTCTAAGATGGGAGAGAAGTTAAAAAAAAATTATATATATATATATATATATATATATACTTATATAGATGTGGAAAGAAGGCAGAATGAACCTAACAAGTTATATAAAAAGGATAATAACCAAACTTTGGTTAAATGGCAACCCTGGGTTCTGAACTCATTTCTCACCACAATGTACTTACAAAGTTTCATGCTCAGTTGCTTCAGTCGTGTCCAACTCTTTGTGACCCCACAGACTGTAGTTCACCAGGCTCCTCTGTCCATGGGATTTTACAGGCGACAATACTGGAGTGGGTTGCCATTTCCTTCTCCAGGGGATATTCCCCACCCAAGGATCTAACCTGTGTCTCTTAAGTCTCCTGCATTGCAGGCTGATTCTTAACCACTAGCACCACCAGGGAAGCCCACTTAGTCCAGTTTCCATATATTTTCTGCTGTATTCTTTTTTGAAGCTCACAATACACAACCATTTTAAAAATGACTGTCCTAAACCGAGCTAAAGTTTAAACTCAGCACATTCCAATAATCCCCCTTTTGTCTGCCTCCACTGTCAAGCACCTCTTCTCTTTCTTGATATACTCTTTATCCAAATCAGTTCTTATCATTTCCTTCACTGTCCTCATTTTCTATAAATCGCTGATTGTATGCACATTTGTAATTCCCACACTGCTAATGGTGACTTCTAGCAGTAGTGAAACATATCCAGCCCCATCCAACCACCTAAATTATCTCTACCAAGGCCAGCAACCCAAAGATACTTGTTCAGGGAGAACAATTCCCACCCCAGCCACATGAGGGAGCATCAGCAATGATCTTAGAAGGCACAAAAGTGTGGAATTCACCAAAAGCAATCTTGGACTTCTTTCCTTCTAAATAAATGGCACACTCTCCAGTGGAACACTTTGCAAGCTCTCCAGTGACAGTGCTTATCAGTTCTAAGTCAGGCATTATTCCAAGTATTTCAAATGTATTAAATCATTCTCTACAAAACCTGCATGAGATTGTCATTATTATTATCCTCATTCTACAGATGAAGAAACAGGGGCACAGATTTACAATATAAATAGAGCATATAAACAGATTATTCTGAAGTTAAAGGATTGGTTGACTACCTATAATTGCTTTATAAAATCCTCTGACCTGAATCAGGGATCATGATCCTTTCCCTACAAAACACCAGATCATAAATATTTCAAGCATGGGGGGTCATATAGTCTTGGTTGCAACCACCCAACTCATCCATAGTATATGCATGAAAGGAGCCACATACAACGTGTAAACAAATAGGCGTTGGCTATACTCCAAACTTTCTTAATGGACAATGAAATCTAAATCTCATATAATTTTCATATATCACAGGACATCATTCTTCTTTATACATTTTTTAATCATTTAAAAAGTAATTAAAGTATTCTTAGATTATTGGAATCATTCTCCCTAATCAAGGAGCATCTTTAAGTCATATAAAAACAGGAAGCAAGCTGGATTTAACCTGTTGGATGGAATTTGTTAACTTCTGGTCTAAATCAGTAACATATATCTGATAACAAATCCACCACACCAAAATCACAAGGATAAATTAGTTTTCAAGTGCAAACTGTAACATTAAAAAAAAAGGATGAAAGGAAGGCCAACAGGAATACAGGAAGAAAAAGAAAGAAGACAGGAGGAGGGAGACAGAAGAAGGAAGGAGGGAGGAGGGATTCACTTTAATCTAGCCATTATATTTCTAAGAATGTATTTAAGTAATCATGAATGTGTGCAATGCATACATTTATTTCTTCCCTAAGACATTCATACCTACATGATTTATAACTACAAACAGACAAACAAAATCCAGGTAAATAGTATAACACAACAAGTTAAATAAATACAGTAAACCAATGGAATACTACATTGAATGCCATTTTGTCAAAAAGTTTCCACGGCATCTGATCATGATCATAAGACAATAAAGGAAAAACAATGTAAAATATGTAACAATGATCTGATTTTTACTAAAAAGGATATAGAAATAAAAATGACTGAATAATATATATGAAAATGTTAACAAGATATCTGTAGCTGGTGAGTTACACAAGATTTTTTCTTTGTTTTACAATATTCTTTGCTTTTAATATTTTTTTACAATGAATATGTGCTACTTTTATAATCAAGAAAAAGAACTTAATCTTTTACCTGCGTCTATCCCAGTGAGGTAGTTCTGTAAGACTTGTGAAGAGTTTCTAAATGTTTCTACTGGTTTTAAACATGTTGGGCTTAGTATCACGAAGAAAAAACATTTTGTCTTCCCTGATGGGCTGGCTCTTCTGTCCATGATGATACCAGTGAACCCACAGAAAACCATCATACACCCCACCACTAAGAAGTAAGAAAGCAGTACTCAGTGAAATTCACACCTAGTGCCCCCAACATCATTTGAACCACAAATTTCTCTGGAAGCGATTTTATAAGCACTGTTGCAAAGTTAATAATTTGAATATTACATTCACTTCCTATGCTTATGGAGATATTTTCAGGTCACAGAATATCCAAAAATTGGATGGGAAGAAGGGCAGATTGACCCCCTCAAAAGCTTTCCCAAATTAACTAAAGATACATTCCCAGTCAACTTCATTGATGCTTCTCATGAGGAAACCAACAATACTGAATTACCTGCCTTACAACCTCCCTGAAATAAGGCAGGGGCACAAACAAATGAACAAAATGTATTAAAAGAAAGCAGAAGATAAGAGTATTAAGGAATGAAGAGTGTCCTCAAGATATCACTGGTCAAAGATGAATCTGTATTGAAGCAAACTGTTAGACTGGTAAGACACATTGACAAAGTACTAAGCCCTGAAGTTTGGGGTCCTTATCTAACCTCAAACTTTGGACACCAAGACCTCTCCCTCATGACTCACTTCTCTACAACTCACAGGGCTGAAAGAAGTGCCATAAAGCCTCTCATTGGCTTCAGGCACCAACCTGAGGCCAGCGCCAATCTCAATGGTTCTTCCATCCCATACACATCATCCTTCCTCATTTGCAGTCTAATTCTCACCCCACTGTGGTGCTTCTCTCTGCTTCAAGCTTCCACTGCTGCCCTTGTCCATCACTGTGTGTTCTGATTCCATGAAAAGAGAAATCGGGTTATTTGTTGAACCTTGGCAGAATGCTCCTCCAGCTCCTACTTTTATTGAACCCTAACATCTTCTGATGACACTGCCTTCCCAGCAGACTTTCAAGCGAAGACTGGTTACTCTTCATATTTCACAGAGTAGGAATAATGGAGATGTGAACCTGTTATTTACTAACCCAACACCATGTTCATTGTTCTCGAATTCTCATATAGAAACTCTGGTCTCTTAAATGCTTGCCTCTTAGCTATATACCTCTTTATGCCTCCTAGTAACTGTCCCCATTCATGACCTATTCAAGATGATTTTAGTTCTTCGTTTACTGCCTCCTCCACTACGGTAAATCCTGACATCATCCTTTAGAGATCTGCATTGCTTTTGCATCCACAGACTTATCTCTTCACTTCCATCCCTACCTGGCTTGTATCTAATGGCTAAAAACTGAAGCTACTTGCCCTCCAATCCCCTCAGATTCTTTCCCTCATGGTCCTTCTGCCACCACTCCAAATTCCAAACTCTAACCCAATATTAAAATCTACCCTTGCTGATTCACTAAGCAAGAGAAAGTCATGCAAACTGGGCAGTTTAGCAACATTACAAACTCATGATCTCCAACCTTTGCTAGAGTTTCAGCAACACCCCCTTATACTTTTATTCAGTCCATACTCTATCTTCCCCAACAACCATGTTAAGCCTTCAATACCTTGCTCAAAAGCCCTTGCTACCTTCCAATTTCAATCTCTGGCTTGCCCCCTGCTTCACTAACACAGCTGAGGTTTTTGGTTATAATCTTCTTCACCTTTTCCATCTCCAACATAAACATTTACAAATCACAGCCTTCCTCATTTTTTCCCCTCAAAAATGAGAACTGGTGGGAATTCCCTGCTGGTTCACTGGTTAGGACTTGGTGCTTTCATTGCCAATGGCCTGGGTTTGATGCCTAATCAGGGAACTAAAACCTCATGTGCCACATGACTCATCCAAAAAAACCACGAAGACTGTAAGAACCATCATCCAGTTCAAGGGCAATCCTTCCCCTGGGCCTTGCTCCACACCCTCTCCTGACATCTCTCAGACACTGGTACTCAAGTTCCATCCTATATCTAAACCATCCTCTCCACGTAGACCTTTTCCTTTCATACTCCAGTTATGCCGGAGTCTTTTCATAGCTTACAATTTTCAAAAGTACCCTTCTGTTAGGATATGTCCCCTTCCTGCCCCGTCAAAACCACTAGAAGTCCCAAGCTATTCACAGTATTCTTTTCCTTCATTTTCTACTGATCCTTCATTCATCTGCATCTTGCCCTTCCCATTTCATAGAAGGGGCTCTTGGGAAGGTCAGCACTAACCTTCAAATGTAAAATCCCTGGGCTCTTTGCAAGCTTTCTCTTTCTAGATCTCTTGTACATAACATAGTGTTGAAACATTTGCTCCATTTTGGTTCAAGATTGTAATACTGGATTAGGGTTTAGAATTTGGAGTGGTGGCGCAAGGACCATGGTGGAAACACTTCCTTCTCCTTTGGTGTCCATGACAATGCATTCTAGTTCTGCCCGCACCTATCTGACTCATGGCCTCCTTGTAATGTCTGCCACGGGATTCAGGACCGGACCCAACACGTGTAGACTAGATGGGACTCATTCGATTTCAATGCCCACCACCACAACTTCCCAGCCCTTACACCACTTCACCAGTGGTATGTCCTTGTTGTAACTGTCAATGCCAAATGTAAATTTTTAGCAATGAGATATATCTTTTAAAAGAGGATGGCTTTATCATCTTTATCTCACATTACACGATATAATATATATAAAAACATTAGTCTATTTCCTCCTATGGTTTTTCCAGTGGTCATGTATGGATATGAGAGTTGGACTATAAAGAAAGCTGAGTCCGAAGAATTGATGCTTTTGAACTGTGATGTTGGAGAAAACTCTTGAGAGTCCCTTGGACTGCAAGGAGATCCAACCAGTCCATCCTAAAGGAGATCAGTCCTGGGTGTTCATTGGAAGGACTGATGTTGAAGCTGAAACTCCAATATTTTGGCCACCTGATGTGAAGAGCTGACTCATTTGAAAGGACCCTGATGCTGGGAAAGATTGAGGGCAGGAGGAGAAGGGGACGACAGAGGATGAGATGGTTGGATGGCATCACCGACTCAATGGACATGGGTTTGGGTAAACTCCGGCAGTTAGTGATGGACAGGGAGGCCTGGCATGCTGCAGTTCATGGGATCGCAAAGAGTCAGACACAACTGAGTGACTGAACTGAACTGAACTGAAAGTGAGGAGAGCCATAGCATGGGTTAGCACAAAGGGTCCTGGTTTAATCATTTAAAAATGGGAATACTAACATTACCCTCAAAATGTAATGTGGATTAAATGAGATAAAGGGGCAGGAGAGACCAGAACTGTATCCAGTACACAGCAAGTGGCATGATACATGTTTGCCGAATCCACATCTAGAGTCATTGAGTGACTTTGGGCAGTAAACAACTGGTTGGTTGCAAAAACACAAAGTTAGTCAAGGCAAGTAAAGCATCAGTCCAACAAATTGTCTGGGATGCTCGGATCAAGGTCAGAGATTACAATCCCCTAGCCTATGTAACCAAGTATGCACATGCTGACACGGCAGGCCACCATCTCTGGTGGGAGGCCCAGTGGGCTTCCAGTCTTCTCTCCATGATTCCTGTCAGCACCATGATGAGAACTAGTAGCAGCAGAAAGCTGGGAGAGCTAGAGTCTGAGCCGCCCTCGACGGCAGGCAAGGCAGGCATGGAACACATTTGCTGCTGCTGCAACCAGTATGCTGTCAACATTCTCCTCCCCCAGCTATGACCCGGCATACCTCGGCCCACCCATTTCAAAAGCTGCCAAACACCAGCATCAAGAAAACCAGTGGCAGATGGACTAGAATTTGATTTTTGCAAGCAGTCATTCTGGCATTATGCAGCCAGTCTTGGAGTGCTCTGCCCCCCTCCCCCGAGATTAATGAGGTCACCATGGGAGTTTGTGAATAGACACAGGAGGTGAAACTGCCACATTTCTTTAGCTCCTCTTTTTTGGCTGTCAAGTGAAATTACCCAGTGTGGCTTTAGCAGTGCCCAAGGCAATCACGAATTTAGCACACATTACACATATCCATTGCATCTCTTCTACCATGCCCCTTATTCAAAGTGGCATTTGATTGTATTGGGAAAATATTTGTTCTTATGTAAGTTTCCTTAGACCTTATAAAATGTAGTCACTATAACCTAACCAATACAGAAATTTTTACATAATGTGACACTGATCTTTCTTAATTTGAGAGTGGCATTAATATATAACACTTCCCCATAATAGGATACAACTTTTTCTTTTACATTTTCTTAAAAATATGTTAAAAAACTTCCCTACATACTCAACACACAGTGTGATGTAGGAAACTTTTAGTCGAAAGGAATATAGTGTGTCACACATATTATCTTTCGTGAGTCCTTTAGACTCATTTGTAAGTGTCTCAAGTTCTTCATCTGCCTAAATATAATTTCATTCACACTTTGTGGTTGCTGCATGGATTCAGTTTACATCCAAAGAAACACGCCGATGATGACATTTAAAATACAGGATGCCAATTAACATCTGTGCTTCTTTTGTTCAAAATAGGAACAGGTTTATTTCAAGTCAAGTTTTCACTCAATACTGACAGCCATAAAGAGAGATACATCTTTAAACATGCTAAACAAAAGGCCAAGGGCCTTTTGTACCCTTTCTTTAATGTCACTGTAAGTAAAGAGGTGTAAGAATGCGGACAGACAAGGAGTGAAAGGACAATGCAGGACACAGAGAGGAAAAACTCGGAAATCAACATGGAAATCTATTCTTCCAGGCCAGTTATTTCTTCTTCAGTTTGTGAAACAACATCAGAAACTGTCATAACACAGTACATGCAGATACATTTATTCAGCAAATTGACTTGTTTCTACATGCTTTCAAAAGAATGAATGAAAGGCAGACAATAACCATCACAGAGAACCCTCCACCCAGAGGTCATGGGTACTGCCAATTTTATTTGACTAGGGTGAGTGAGTTAATACACATATTGCCAATCAAATACATCATGCAGAGCTGAGATCACAATGTATACAGAGCTATTTTGACTGGTATTATCCTATAGATTTCACATCACTCAACAGTTTTATAAACGTAATTTTAATATTACATATAAAAGTCCATCATATGGATATACCAAGATAAAAATAGGATTTAAAAAAAAAATTGTACTCAATTTACTTTTGATTGGCTAGAGATTGGAAGCCCGGCAGTGGCTAAAGCAGTCATATAAACAAATATAGCAATCCTTGAATTTTTTTTGTTTGTAATTCTGCAGAATGCCTTGGGAATCCCTGACATTGAGGCAGAAGATCAATCAGACATCTGTGCTATAAGAAAGACAAAGATAGAATGATGATGGCCCAAATCTCATGCCATTCCATCTCTTGTGACAGGTCCTGAGAAGGTCCATGCTATGTTTAGGTTAAGACTGAAGTGTGTATGTATTTGTATGTGTATATGCTACAAGGAGGAGGGGTGTGATGGTGGAGTACTTTGACCAAAGAAGTTCTGTTTTAACCTGTTTTATATACCTCAGGCAATTAGAAGGAATTTTTTGAGTAAAAGAAGGTTCTGCTGTCAAACACATAAGCGCATGCACGCATGCACACACACACACACACACACATACACGAAGAAAAATTTGGAAAGCACTGGTGTAGGAGAAAAAAAACAAGTATTGGAGCCTGTGAACTGGGTTCACATCCTAGCTCAATCATGTTAGCAGTTCAGTTCAGTTCAGTCGCTCAGCCGTGTCTGACTCTTTGCGACCCCATGAACCACAGCACGCCAGGCCTCCCTGTCCATCGCCAACTCCCAGAGTTTACCCAGACTCATGCCCACCGACTCATGAATCGGTGATATCATCCACCCATCTCATCCTCTGTCGTCCCGTTCTCCTCCTGCCTTCAATCTTTCCCAGCATCAGGGTCCTTTCAAGTAAGTCAGCTCTTTGCATCAGGTGGTCAAAGTACTGCAGTTTCAGCTTCAACATCAGTCCTTCCAATGAACACCCAGGACTGATCTCCTTTAGGATGGACTGGTTGGATCTCCTTGCAGTCCAAGGGACTCTCAAGAGCCTTCTCTAACACCACACTTCAAAAGCATCAATTCTTTGGTGCTCAGCTTTCTTTACAGTCCAACTCTCACATCCATACATGACTACTGGAAAAACCATAGCTTTGACTAGATGGACCTTTGTTGACAAAGTAATGTCTCTGTTTTTTAATATGCTGTCTAGGTTGGTCCTAACTTTCCTTCCAAGTAAGCGTCTTTTAATTTCATGGCTGCAATCACCATCTGCAGTGATTTTGGAGCCCAAAATATAAAGTCAGCCACTGTTTTTCCACTGTTTCCCCATCTATTTGCCATGAAGTGATGGGACCAGATGCCATGATCTTAGTTTTCTGAATGTTGAGCTTTAAGCCAACTTTTTCACTCTCCTCTTTCACTTCCATCAAGAGGCTCTTTAGTTCTTCTTCATTTTCTGCCATAAGGGTGGTGTCATCTGCATATCTGAGGTTATTGATATTTCTCCCGGCAATCTTGATTCCAGCTTGTGTCTCTTCCAGCCCAGCATTTCTCATTATGTACTCTGCATATAAGTTAAATAAGCAGGGTGACAATATACAGCCTTGATGTACTCCTTTCCCAATTTGGAACAAGACTGTTGTTCCATGTCCAGTTCTAACTGTTGTTTCCTGACCTGCATACAGGTTTCTTAAGAGGTAGGTCAGGTGGCCTGGTATTCCCATCTCTTTCAGAATTTTCCACAGTTTATTGTAATCCACACAGTCAAAGGCTTTGGCATAGTCAATAAAGCAGAAGTAGATGTTTTTCTGGAACTCTCTTGCTTTTTCGATGATCCAGCGGATGTTAGCAATTTGACCTCTGGTTCCTCTGCCTTTTCTAAAACCAGCTTGAACATCTGGAAGTTCATGGTTTGTGTACTGTTAAAGCCTGGCTTGGAGAATTTTGAGCATTACTTTACTAGCGTGTGAGATGAGTGTAATTGTGCGGTAGTTTGAGCATTCTTTGGCATTGCCTTTCTTTGGGATTGGAATGAAAACTGACCTTTTCCAGTCCTGTGGCCACTGCTGAGTTTTCCAAATTTGCTGGCATATTGAGTGCAGCACTTTCACAGCATCATCTTTTAGGATTTGAAATAGCTCAACTGGAATTCCATCACCTCCACTAGCTGTGTTCATAGTATTAGCAGTTACATGACTTTAATTAAATTACCCTTTCTTTCCAAATCAGAAATTTCCTGATCTGTAAACTGGAGACAAAATATCCACCTCATAGGATAACACATTAGTTGAGGCAGAATTTACCTGCTTAGTGGTCCACAGAAAAGACGACATTAGAAGGAAATCATCACGAAGTCAGGTTGTCAGATTCAGTCTACATATAATACTGCACATAATCTTAAATACCATCAACCAATTACCTCAATCATACAAGCGTTGGCAAAGGATTGGGGAAACTTTTTCTATAAAGGTCAGATAGTAAATATTTCTGGCTTTGCACACCACACCATCTGTCACAACTATTCAACTCTTTCATCCTAGCAAAAAACCAGCGAAAGACTATATATGAATAAATGAGCAAGTTTCAATACAACTTTACTTACAAAAATAGTTAGTGGTCTGCCTGCAGGCTCTACTCTGCCAACTCTAGTTTTGAAGAGTGCATGAGGTCATCCTGGCAAGAAATTGGGGAAACAATAGCACAAAATCCTCTACAGAACTTGTCTTACAAATAAGAAAGAAGGGATGAACTTGATTACCAAGGAGTCCAGTGGAAGAGATATAAGTTGTATTCTTGCCCCAGTGCTCTTAACCCAATGACAAGTGACTTTCTAGATGAGGGTTAAGGCTCATCAACTTGAGTCAATGGCAACCAACATGGACCCTCTTACTAGGAAGCCACAGGTCCTGCATTAATGTTACTAGATTCTCCCACTACTAGACAAACTGACTAGATACTTTGCTGGCAGCTGCACATATTCAACGTAAATATCCATCAATAGAAGAACGAATGAAGATGTGGTACATACGTACAATGGAGTATTACTCAGCCATCAATAGTAATGAAATAGTGCCATTTGCAGAGACGAAGATGGACCTAGAGACTGTCATACAGAGTGAAGCAAGTCAGAAAGAGAAAAACAAATATTGTATAACATTGCTAATATGTGGAATCTAGGAAAACGGTACAAATGAACTTATTGGCAAAACAAAAATAGAGTTACAAATGTAGAGAAAAAGTTTATGGTTACCAAGCAGGGGAGGGGGTTGGATGAATTGGGAGATTGAGATTGACATATATACACTACTGTGTATAGAATAGATAACTAACAAGAACCTACTGTAGAGTTCAGGGAACTCTATTCAATACTCTGTAGTAACCTAAATGGGAAGGAAATCCAAAAAAGAGGGGATATATGTACACATATAACTGATTCACTTTGCTGTGCAGCAGAAACTAACCAAACATTATAAAGCAACTATACTCCAATAAAAGTTAAAAAATAGAAACACAAACTAGTGTCTCCAAACAATTTATTAATCTCATAGTTCTGTAGATTGACTCGGCTAAGTGAACAGTTCTTACTTGGGGTCTCTCTGGCAGCTACAGTCAGATGGAGGTTGATGTCCTCCAAAGTTTCACCTGGGCTGGATGTCTGAGAAGGTTTTTTCACTAACAGGTTGGGCACCCTTAGCTGGGATAGTTGGAGCAACTGGTGGCTGGTCAGACATTTCTCTCTTCATGTGGACTCTGAACATCTAAGCTTTCTCTAGCATGAAGAACTAGTGTGGATGGATTTCTTACCTGGAACATAGCTTCTAGCAGGATGAGCCTTCCAAGAGACTCAGACCAATGTTGCTCCAAAGCTTATGATCTAGTCTACAGGGTCATCAGTGTCACTCCCACCACATTCCAATGGGCAAAGGCCAGCCCTGGTTCAAACGGAGGGCCAACGTACAAGGAAGTATTGTTCATTTGGATGCCATCTTTGGAAACCAGCTGATAGAAGCACGTCAAAAGGTATCCATTTGGAAGAGCAAGTTTTTGGAATTGTGCTCGGCTGACTTCTTTAAAGGTCTAAAGCCAAACTAGATCACAAACTCTAAGCTTTTACTATCTCCTCATAAATTTGTGTTTCTCGAGATCATCTAGCTACAGAGTCTGTGTCGGAAGTTTTGGTTAAAGCCTCCTCACCTCACTAAGGGACACCCAGAGCCACTTTACAATGAAGATGTAAAAATCTCTTCAAAGAAGCTGAAGGTAGTTTAAAGACATTTTGTAAGGCTGCTGACCTTTGAGGTGAAAAGCAATCGTTGCTCAAGATTCTAGTCACAAAGCCTGCTTGAGGGTAAATCCAAAGCAAGAAGATAACAGTTACTTGATTATTCAACAAAAACAGTGGACAAGATAAACCAGAATCACAAGGGACCTGGCAGAACACCCAACCCAACACACAGGGCAGGTATCCTTTCCCCAGTAAGTTTTAGGGAGCTGACCTTCTGACCAACTACTCTAGACCATGAAAAACAATCTGCATGCATTATTTCTCACAACTGCTCACAACAACCCCATGAGGTCATTATAAAGTAGTCAGTAACATTATTCCTATTTTACAAGTAAGTAAATTGAGGCTCAGATCAACTGAGTGATCTGCCCAACGAAATACATAGGAACTGGCAACAAAAGGATCTAAAGTCAAATATGGCTGATGCCAAGTCTGATGCTTTCTTCTACTATGATACTCCACTCCTCTGGCCAGCCAGCATCTCTACTTGTGAAATAATGAAACAACCATTCTCTCCGGAAATGGCTCTTTCCAATATGGGGCATTTCTAACCATCAGGGGGACAGAGCCATGTTTCCTTAGTGTACATTTATTTACCCCAACAGTTTGTGCGGTCCATCAAGAGAAGTCTTTCCTGCAGGGATTCTTAGTCTCAGAAGGCATGGCTAGGTTTTAGCGGCACCGTCATTCCTTGGAACAATATGTAAATTGTCCTGTTTATAGCCAATTTTCACAACAGTGAGTCTACAACTTCAATCAGATTCTCAGAAAAGGACGACTGAAAAAAATTTAGGAGCAACCAATCTATAAAGAAAGCAGAGCTGTGTCCAGTGGGAGCTAATGAGCTGTCTAAGCACTAAAACAGCAAACAGGGACCCTGGGCTTCACATGCTCACATTCCACTTGGAGAGATACAAAATGCATCTGTGCAAGCAGAGGAGGTACAAAATGATACCATCCACAATCAGCAGGTCCCTACAGGGCTGAGCCAATGCTTCCCCCACAAATTATTTTGCCCATTCATTTCTTTAAATGAAATATCATGCTAATGTCAAACACAGGATAGAGATTAAACAAACAAACAAAGAAACCTACCATTTCATCTTCTCTGACCATTCTCTGATCAGAGCAACAACAGGTTCCCCACAGTCTTGTCCGTTCACCGTCTTTCTTTGGCACCCATCTCCCACCAACTTCCTCCCTTTAAAGCCTTGGATACTTCTCCAGAGTTTACCCCAAGGGTCTTGGAAGCAGAATTTGAAACCAAGTATAGCTTTGAACTGGCTTCTCAGGTGGCGCTAGTGGTAAAGAACCCGCCTGCCAATTCAGGAGACATAAGAGATGCAGGTTCGATTCCTGGGTTGGGAAGGTCCCCTGGAAGAGGACATGGAAACTCACTACAGCATTCTTGCCTGGAGAATCCCATGGACAGAGGAGCCTGGAGGTCTATGGTCTGACTCTCAAAGAGTCGGATACGACTAAAGCAACTTAGCATGCATGCACGCATAGTTCTGAACATGGTCTCTGAGAGCCCACTTCTTTCTACACTTCCCTGTAACCCTAGGTCTCTGGGTTTTATCTAACTACCAAATGAGCTTCTCATGTGTTCCCAGCTAGGTGACACCAGAAGTTGTTAGGAACTGCCAGTGAATGCATAAAAGACAGTCCAAGAAGGAAAGAGAAGAACCCTCAGAGCCACAAAGGAGGACTTGGCTTGGTCGCCAGGAAGCACAGGTAGAAAGGAAGGCACCAGTCAAGCTAGCGAGGAGCCTAAGGAGTTTGGATATATGGGCGGCAGCAGGTGGGAGCTTCTGTCTGCACTTTGTGGCTCACTGCTGCCTGCTCTGCTGAGGTCTGAATGACGAAGGAGTCATGACAACAGGGATGGATGGATGTTTCTTTACTCATTTCTCTGCCACCTTCCTGCCTCCACTCAATAACCTTGCAGTCTCAGGAGGCAGATCGCACACATTTCAAAGAAACAGAGGAGAACTTCAATAGGCTTTTTGTTCTTTTTTTGAATTTTGTGGTGTCAAGGAAGAATCAGCCTTATTTGTCAGCTCTCTTTTCCCCGCCTGGTGAAATAATTAGAAGGCCAGTGTCAGAGATTCTGATTACGCTCAAAAAGAAATGTGGTTGATATTCAAGGGCTAATTTGGAAAGATTTGTGGGCCTCTGTTTTCCCGTCAGCTCTGTAGGAAAACTTCCAGTCTGCATATGGATTACATCAAAGCAGAGCAAAATTGGAGTTTCTGACAGCTACTGCTTTATTAAACAAATCAATTTTATTTGGAAACATAAGTTACATGATATTCTTTTTTTCTGTATCTTTTTTGAGGCAGGGTACTGTGTAAATAAATATTAATAGTAACAATAAAAATGCTTACATTCATGCACACACATTGAGAAAGAAAAGTCAGAACATTCAAACTTATTCATCCCAATGGGGGATTATCTTTCTTGGACACTTGGATTTAATAAGCCTTTAGTAATCACCTTCTAGGTGATTTTATCCAGAGGTCATGAGGCTTACATTACTGTACCATTTTAGAGGCGAGGAAATCAAGGGTAAGAGTGATCAACCAACTTGTCCAAAGTAACCACGTTAGGAAACAGAAAGTTGAGAAATTTTGGTTCCAAGTTCAAAGCACTTTCCAATACACATACCTGCTTTCTCATAGGGGAATAGATAAAATCTTATTGGCCAAAAAACAAAAAAAGCCAGGTAGGAAACTTCCCTGGCAGGCAAGGGGTTAAGACTCCATGCTTCCACTGCAGAGGGCCTGGGTTCGATCCCTGGTGGGGGAACAAAGATTCCATATGCCATGAGGTGCAGTCAAAAAAAAAAAAAAAGCAATATAAATGCACAAGGCATTTCATATCACCCACTCCTGTGCTTCTACCCTCAACTGTCATATTTCAGGCATGCTCCACTTCAGGACAAAATGACTGCAGCCCAGGCAAAGCTCCAGAAGTCCCTTCGAGTTGCTGAAATAGGCAGTCATCTTGGAAACAGTCAAGCTCCCAAATGATATGACCTTTCCTTGCATAGAGCAAGTGCTAACTAAAAGTGAAAATTAGTTTCAGGAGAGCTGATTTCTCTCCCTTGCTGCAAGTCTTATTACCCCTCACAACTGTCTACAGAGCAGGGGTCAGGAATGTCCAGCTATAGAGTCCACACACTGCACGAGCATCGTCTTCTCTCCCTAAATGATTATGGCTGTCTCGCTCCAAACAAGACTCCTAGAAGCACCATCAACATTTACCAAGTGCCTTTCAAATATGGAAATACACACTGTATAATCACCATAGCAAATTCCACGTACTGAGTACTTACTCTATGCTAGCCACTGTTGTAAGTGCTAGAAATGCAATGACAGACAGTGTCCTGGAGCCTATATTCTAGAAGGGGAGATGGAAGTTAATGCCATGATCATCCTTCAGGGGGAGAAATTGTCCAGCAGAAAAAGTCATTACAACAGGAAACAGGTCTGGACCTCAGGGAGAATTTCTAGTAGGAAGAGACATCTAAGTTGAAACACGCAAAGAATGAAGGGGAGTTAGCTAGGTGAATGGGTGAAGGAGGAAGAGAATATAATCCTGACAGATGGAATAGAAAGTGTGAAGGACCAGAGGCAGGAGAATGTTCTAGAAACTGAAAGGAGTACATTATGACTAAAGTTGGTAGGGCGGGTTAATGGTTTGAGAGCTAAAGGGGTAAACAGGGGTCCATTCTTAGAAGGCCTTGTAGGTCATGGTTTCTGGAGTACACTGAGAAGGCATGAAAGCCAATGGCTTATTGTTTACTCGCCATAATGCATGGGTGGCAATTGTGGAATTTCAAGTGCCTTGAAGACTGGACTTATTCTTCATAAATATTTGTTTTGTTGATTTTTCTACTCCTTATATTTACTCTGCTTAAAGAAAAGCCCTCTGAGGAGAGATTGGGTTTCTGAAAAAAAATAAATGTTTTTGTCATATTGTGCATGTGTGGCAGATGGAATTAAAAAATATGTCTTGAATTTATTTGCTTCAATGTTTTAAAAGATTGCTAATGTTCCTCTTTTCAGTTAAAAAGTAAAAGATGTATGGGCATGATTTATAATAATATTACTAAGGACCATGTATTCTGTTATATCTGCATGAAGAATGGCAAGTGCAGTGGCATTTGTGGTGTCTAATGTGTGAAAATATCCCACAGCAGTGGACAGACCCATTATAAACACAGTATGGCACCTGTCTTTCCATCATCTCTTCACCTACAAATACATCTTCTGCTTCATTTCGAAGGCCATTCAAAACAGCCCCCCCAAAAACATAATGGCAATGTGGTTTATAAAAATAGGTAAAGAAAGAGACACGTGTACCCCAATGTCCATCACAGCACTGTTTACAATAGCTAGGACATGGAAGCAACCTAGATGTCCATCGGCAGATGAATGGGTAAGAAAGCTGTGGTACATATACACAATGGAATATTACTCAGCCATTAAAAAGAATACATTTGAATCAGTTCTAATGAGGTGGATGAAACTGGAGCCCACTATACAGAGTGAAATAAGCCAGAAAGAAAAACACCAATACAGTATACTAATGCATATATATGGAGTTTAGAAAGATGGTAATGATAACCCTATATGCGAGACAGCATAAGAGACACAGATGTACAGAATAGTCTTTTGGACTTTGTGGGAGAGGGCGAGGGTGGGATGATTTGAGAGGATAGCATTGAAACATGTATATTATCATATGTGAAACAGATCGCCAGTCCAGGTTCAATGCATGAGACAGGGCTCTCAGGGCCGGTGCACTGGGATGACCCTGAGGGATGGGATGGGGAGGGAGGTGGGAGAGGGGTTCAGGATGGGGAACACATGTACACCCATGGCTGATTCATGTCAATGTATGGCAAAAACCACTACAATATTGTAAAGTAAATAGCCTTCAATTAAAATAAATAAATAAATTTTAAAAATAGGTAAAGAAGTTAGGAGGAAGGGTAAATGAAAATACATCACTAAAGTCACAAATCTAAACCAGAGTGCATTCACCACTGCATATCATGAAGTGCTACAGAGCTGATAGAAAATGACCCAAACTGGATCTTGAGTTTTCCAGTCGCCAAAAGCAGAGACGCAATTAGTTGTAATTGTGATCCTCAATCTTGGCTGCTCATAGGAATCACTAGAAGGAGGGAAGAGGGCCTCACCTGAGAATGGATATGCCTCGCCAGACATGAATATTTCTAATAGGCAGCTATGGTTGCATTATTCACTGGATCTGACCATTCAAATAACAAAACTCCAAATACTGATAAGCTAGAAAACATGTTAGTTGCTCATGAGAAACAGAGCCTTTCCTGGTAGTGAGGACAGAGAACGTCTTCCCTTGGATGGGTTCTTCTAAAGGGTAGAGAATGGGAAACTGCAGATAGTGCTTTCAATACCATCCCTCCCATCAACACGATGACAGGCTTCTGACGAGTTCCAGTAGAGCTCTCCATGGGCGGTCCAGAGCCTAATGCTGAAGTACGATTCAAAGAAGTTAAGCTGGGCTTCCTTAGTGGCTAGTGATAAAGAATCCACCTGCCAACATAGGCGATACAGATTCAATCTCTAGTCTGGGAAGATCCCACATGCCACGGGGCAACTAAGCCCATGCACCACAACTACTGAGCCTGTGCTCTAGAGCCTGGGAGCCCCAACTACTGAGCCTTCGAGCCACAACTACTGAAGCCCGTACACCCTACAGCCTGTGCTCTGCAACGAGAAGCCACCACAATGAGAAACTTGTGCACCACAACTACAGAGTAGTCACCACTCATCACAACTAGAGAAAAGTGTGCACAGCAATGAAATCCCAACACAAACAAAAATAAATAAATAATTTTTTTAAAGGTGTGTTTAGGAGGCTTGAGGTGTATATCATGGACTCCGTTCTCTGATGTAATCACTTCATTCAGGAAGAGCATTTCTAGAGGAGCAGACAGAAAAATTAGTTTCTTCACCCACTACCCACCAAAAAGAAGCCCTTCTGAAACTCAGGAACATTTCTCAGCAGCCAGGCAAAGCAACAGCTCAATGTGCAATAATTCCAGATGATATAGTTAAAGTACTAGAGATATGAAATGTCCTTCGTTTGCCAAGGGACCGGTGAGTAAACCTTAAAAGTCATTTTTATGTCAAAATACTTAAGGATCACAGAGAAATTCACTAGTGATCTGTGGAATAACAGCACACCAGACCTGCGAAATAGGGGAAGGTTTGAGAATTGTATTGATTTTGACCTTTACCAATGCAACAGAAACATCCTGGCTTCACAAATATGATTAAGCCTCCTGGGTGATGGAGCTCCAATTCTTATAATCCACTTTAAAAATCAAATACCACTCCAGATGCTATCATATGCATGTCATTCTGCTGCTTCTCAAGGTTACCCTCTGCTTGGAATCTGGAAGGCCAGGCCTCAAGGATCTCCCAAAAGTCTGTTCTTCCTCCCTTTGTCTGAGTTCCATGCTGCTTGATCATCCCAGAATCTCTGCTTCTTCTTATCTTCTACTGTGGCTGAAGGTACTTCAGCACCAGGCTTTGGCCTGCCCATGGAGAACTCAACTGTGCAGTATTTTACTGGTAGAAAATACTGTCCACCAGTATTTTCAAACATTTTTTTTTTGCCCCAGGATCGTGTGTGTGTGTGTGTGTGTGTGTGTGTAAAATCTGACCCAGAAGTTAAATATTTACAAAATAGATAAAGGCAGAACTCTGGTTGAAGAAAACCCATCATCTCCTGTAAAAAAATAAAAAAAAAACCCCACAAACCTTTGGTCTCTGGAGGCTCAGCTTGAAACCTCTACCTTGCAGCAATCATGGGTTTAGATGAGGGTTGATGCTCTGACCACAGTTTCGTATTAATAAATAGTCCCTTCATTAAATTATCTTCTAATTACTCCCTTGGATGTACCACTTGTTCCTTGCAGGAATCTTAACTGATAAAAATACCAAAATGACTTTTTATAGAAAGCTTACCAGGATCACCTTCTATAAACCTTCTTGCCTGCCCTTACTCCCTTGACCTTTCTAGAATATTTGATGATGTCTACAGCCCTTGATTACTGTTCTCAATACAGTATAGGTATATTCTTTCAAAATATTCAGGACAGTGGGCTTCCTTTAGCTGTATGAACAGGCCAACCTCTTCCCACACTGTTCTACATGCTGTTCCCTCTGGCTGGAATGCTTTTCCATTTCTAGTTCCTTCTCAGCATTGAGATCTCCACACTGAGATGTCAGTTTAGATGTCGTCTCTTAAAATAAGTTGTCCTTGATCCTTCTATTTAAAAGTAAGCAACTATCAGTCACATAATAGCACTGTTTGTTTCCTTCATAACATTTTCACCATTTGTGCTTAATTAATTAAATAATTATTCTCCAAGAGAGCGTGGGATGTCTATCTTTCTCTCCACCGTACCCCTAGGGCTGAGCACAAGACCTTGCAAAATATCCATTAGTGAATGAAGTCAGAAGAACAGAAGAATATGTTCTACATACTGTTGTTGAAATTTTTATCTCACTTACTCCACATGAACAATCTGCATGAACATTGTAGAACAATCATGTGGATAAGTAGATATTAAATTCCATTTTGCAGAAAAGGAAGCCAATCCTCAGTAAAAGTAAATAATTTGCTGAAATGAATCAGCTAGTAAGCTTGGAACGGAGATTTGAAACCAGGCATCCTTTACTCTGTGGCTCTTTCTAGTAATAGCTAACATTTATTGAGCACTTACTGTGTGCCAGGCCTGTACAAAGTGCTTTATGGACATTCTCTCATTTTAATGCTCACAACAACCCAAGAAAGTGGTAATCATTAGCCTTCATTAACAATGCGGAGATTAAGGCTCAGAGAGGTGAAATGACTTATGGGAGATCACATGGCTGGGAAACATTGGAGGTGAGATGAGTCCAGTTGGGTCTGACTCCAAAAGCCATGTCCTTTGCACCAAGAAGTGCTAGTGCCTTTAGAACAGTTAGAAAACCTGACACCTAGAATAAGGAGAGGCTACCTAGAAATTACTTACCCATTATTTCCCAGACAGGATGAAGAGGAAATGCTAGGCTTACTCTTGGAAACAACAGCATGCTGTAACCAGAGGTGGGGAAAGGCAAAGATTTTCAGCTCTCACTTCACTACTATCATCTCCATCAAAGGTAAGGAGCTGAACATTGGAAAGGCAACATGAAGGTAGTCTGAAAGAAAATGGAAGAGGGCTGAGCTAAGCAAGGAGCCTGGAAAAGCAGCCCTGGCTATCCTAAGGGATTTCAACTGAACAGGGATAAAAGCTTCATCACCCTGTATCCTTACAACAGCAATGGTCACATCGCAGGCACTACATCCATGCTTTAAGAGTGAATTAAACAAGTCTCCTGATCCTCCTAGATGACATCACAGGCACAAAGATCACGTGGAGATTCAATTTCCGAGTGACCCTTTGTAATCTGAGGGAAAGAGAAGAATGTGAGCCATGTCCAAAGACTAGGGACGTGCCAACAATTTTCCAAAAGGTTGACTATTTACATTTTCAAACAAATTAAATGAGATCAAATGGGATACTTTCCCAGAATAGTTTGTTTAACAGGGTGACTTGGGAGAAGTTTTCTGTGAGGAACCCACTAGGGTTCACCATCATCTTTTGTTACATTAATTAAGCCTTTACTGTGTGCAGTGGAAGCACTAGATGTTTCAAGTGTTTATCCCATTTCCTTCTCATAAGAGCCCTAAAAGGTAGGTATTTCATTGTTCTCTTTTCATTGGTGAGAAATGGAGGTACAGAGAAGTTGAATGCCCTGTCATCTGACTCCAAATCCTGGCCACATAATAGCCCCATCTGAACACTGTAGTAAAACAACCTGCCAAGGCAGTTGCAGACACTCTCCAGTCATATGGGTTAACTAAGAGACTCACAAAATAAGGAATTCAGGTCACTGAAGCATTACTCGTGTGAGGGGCTAGAAATTTAGAAATGGAGAGCAACAGAGGTGTTCAACAGGAGGGAAGAGAACGTAGATTAGATTGACAATATCAAAGCCCTTGGAGGGGTTGGGGGACTGGGAGGGGAGATCAAGACTTGACTAAGAAAACAGAAGCTCAGACAACCTTCAGTAGACCGATACAATGTGTATGCTGACACAACAAAGGTTTCTTTTAAATCTCCTATTATGTGGAATAGAATAGGCAGATCTGTTTTCTATTATAACACATTTAAATGAAAAGATCACACTCTTGAGAGGATTAGTTAGGATTAGAACATGCGTAGAAAAGCACTGATGCTCATATACGGTGAGCTGGTTGGAACAGAATTTCCATCTGAGTCTCCTTGGTAGGATAGACTTCTCCCACTGATACCTCAAATTATATCCTGGATGACCTTCCTTTTTAATTAATTACGTGTATTTATCCATTTAATTCACATTGACTAAGCACTTAGTGTATTTTCGCACGGTGACTGGCCACCTTTTAGCTTTGCTCTTCCAAATAAACCCCAATACGTTAATAGAACTCAGTTGCTTGGGTAACTTTGATTCTGTATTCTAGTTGTAATTGTTCCTAACTTCTTCAACTGAAGAAGGAATTCATAGGGCCTGGACTCCATCTTAGGCCTGTTCGCGCTGATTATGCTCGGCCACCTCTCTAATGGACTCTGAACTCTGTGCTTAGTGCCTGTGGAAATGACAATAGAAGGATAAGACCCCCTCCGGACAGATCATAAATTCTTACCTGTAACCTCAGGCTTATTGATTATTGACTGTTTGGAATGTAACCTCAGGCTTATTGATTATTGACTGTTTGAACACATAACACATGAATGATGGAGTTATTGTGATTGTATTTACCTTTCCTTTGTTTATGTAAGTCACAAGGAAGTTGGGTGGTGGGTTCAGACACGTATACGTGGGGTATAAAAGATTTTCACAAATGCTGGTCGGGGTCCTTGGCTAAGAGGATACTCTGCCTTGGGCCCGCCGGTGTAATAAACTGCACTTCACTATCTGCATCGTCCTTCTGAGTGAGCTTGTTTCCCGGAACGCGTGGCTATAACACAACTAACCCTGATGGATATTTTTTAATCATACTAACCATAGCAATTTGGATTTTTTATTTAATGTGAAAGCAGGCATTTGAACAAAATGTTACTAACGTAAGTCAGGTTCACCCACCTGACATGCAGCAAAGCCAATCTACTAAAACTGACTTTTGGTAAAGGAGAATACAGTTTTTATTTGCAGGGCACCAAGTGAAGACAATGGGCGGCTAATGTTCAAGAGACCCAAACTGTCTTATGGCTTTCAGGGAAGAGTTTTTAAAGGCAACATTATGAGGGTTCAGGGGTGTGTGATCAGCTTGTCAACATTCTCCTCATTGACTGGTGGTGAGGTAACAGGGTGATATTTCGGGAATCTCAACTTTCTGGTTCTAACCGGTCTGGGGTCTATGAGCTTGTTGTCAACGTGTAGTCATGTCCTCCACATTGGTGGAGCTTTTAGTTAATGCAGAAATACTCAGAGATAACACATCAGATTATTACCTATATTCATTCAGGAGGAACTAGGAGTCCTGTGACTGTATTGTTCTCATCATTACTGCTTGAGTCTGCTAATTGCAAAGCTGGGAGGGCCAAACAAGCAGGAACATAGAGGGGTTTCTCTGAGAAGGTCCCACAAGGTCCTGCTTGGTTTCCATCCCCTCTTTTTTTTCAATATTTCTCAGTCCTAAGAGGAAAAGGGGTGGGACAAGAAAAGGAATAAAGTTTTGGATAGAGACGTTAATCATAAACTCACCCAGGAACTTGGTTTTAGGTGGATTCGGTTTAAAAAAAAAACAAATCATAATACTCAATGATTGTGGAAGAAAAACATAGAAAATGCACTAGTAGGATTTTTGAAAATCTTAGATAGCAAAGCACAAAAGCAGCTTTTCTCTAGAGAGAAAATGATGCCCATTCTTCTGTCAAAAACCGTTTATGTGTTTAGTAGCCTGTCATGGAGAGGAAACGGCCTGAATGATTTGAGCACATGAGTAAAACTGCTGACCTATCAGAATATTCCATCATAGTATTTGACCATACTGGGCATTTAGCCATTAACTAGAAAAATGGGCACATCTATAGTACCTAAGAGTTTAAATGAAATTTACACACAGAGATAATGTAAACACTCTTACCTGGGTCTGTTTCCATTTGAAAAGCCTGAGCTATGCTCTATCTATATACAAGTGCTGTTATTCTTAGCAAGAGATGGATACTCTCTGCGGTACACAATAATGCGGCAACCAATCATGCAGAACACAGGTTTGGGTATGTGGAGGTAGATCCATAATAAATGAGTCATTTGGGCCACAAATCATTCCAAGAATGGAGAGCTATGGTCCTATAATATCCCAGGCAGTGGTTTAGTGCAGTCAGTGAAGATATAATCAGCTCATTGTTGGTACCTGAACTTGGGAGTTTAGGGATGGAACCACGCACATATTACACAATGATGGTCAATTCTCAACTGTAAACTGAAACTGACATATATAATTACTGCAGTGTATGTCGCCTACCTAGTAACATCTTCATATGTAAAAATATTTGATTTTAATAATAAAGTACAGCTAATGATTCCTTTTGGTTTAACTTAAACATTATTTTTAATAGACAGATGATCCACTGTAATTTATTCAATTTTGTGCAGTGCTCATCTCAACTGAATTATGTGTAATTTTTTAGACATGGCCCTTTAAATATTTTATGAACTGATGTAATGAAAGAGTGAGTTCACTTATTGTTGAAAGATATCACCATTATAATGTTAAATCTGAATTTCAGAGAATTAGATTTTTTTTAATGTATTACGGATTCTGATTAGTGCATTATTTCATTTCTAAAAATCTACATGCAGCTTTTACAATCTGAGCCTCTGGAGGACTGAAAATTTTCCTTGTTTCTGTATCTTTACAACGCTTGTCACACTTCCTGGCACATTACTCCCTGGTCCTCAATTAGCTTGTGTCAGTTATTCCTCTCAGCTTTGTGTCATCTTTGGGGATGTGTGCTACATTCCCCCATCTGACGTGTATACGTGAAGGCCCTGGCTGTTACCCACCTGTGACTTACCCTACTCTAAGGAAGAGGAGTAAGTTACCTAACTGGTAGTGCACATGCATTGGGCTACACTGTGTAGTCAGGAAGAGCTCATTTATATTGAAAAGCCACAAGTGCAGAAAACAGTTTGGGGGATTCTCAACAGCTTAAACATAAAATTTCCATATCATCAGAGATTCTACTCTCTGGTAATCTACCCCCAAAGAATCAAGAGCAGGTATTCAAACAAATTCTTGAAAATGAAAGATCATAGCAGCACTATTCACAATAGCCAAAAGGTGGAAATAACCCAAATCTCCATCAATGGATAAATGAATAACCAAATGTAGTATGTCTGTGTTGTGCTGTCCTTAGTCACTCAGTCGTGTCCGACTCCTCACGACCCCATGGACTGTAGCTTTCCAGGCTCCTCTGTCCATGGGGATTCTCCAGGCAAGAATGCTGGAGTGGTATTCTTGGAAACATAAATGGAAAGTGCCATTTCCTTCTCCAGGGGAATCTTTCCGACCCAGGAATCAAACCAGGTGGATTCTTTACCAGCTGAGCTACCCAGGAAACATGTAGTATGTTTATACACTGGCAAGTTTTTCAGCCATAGAAAGCAATGAAATAGTAATACATGCTACAACACAAGTGAATCTGTGAAAACATCATGCTAAGTGAAAGAAGCCAGACACAGAGAGCACCATATTTTATGATTCCTCAAATTGCAAGAACAGGGAAATTCATAGAAAGAAAATAGATTAGTGGATGCCAGGTGTTGGAAGGAAGGAATGAAGAGGTACTGGCTTAATGGGTATGAGGTTTCCTTTTGGGGTGATGAAAATATTTTGGAACTAACAGAGATGGATAGTTGCACTACATTGTAAATTGTACACTTTAAAATGTTTTAAATGATAAATTTTATGTCATGTATATTTTAACAAAATTCTTTCAAAGTGCACAAGTACTGGAGATTCAGTCTTTTCTGTACCTTTCTGCTCAGAATCAGCATCTTGGTAAATGTAGGGTTAGGGTTATCCTATGGGCCTAACGTTTCCTTCAGGTTCGCTGTCCCAGTGTCGGGACATGAGGGCTGTAAGGGGGTAGGGTGGAGGTACAACTGCTAGCAAACACTTCTCAGTAATAGATCTAAAGCCAGTTTCTCCCATCAGCTTTATTGGTAATATTGTTAGCATTCTGCCTCCACCTGTCTGCCTTTGAATTTTATTTCTCAACTAATTCTTAACTTGGAAATAATGGTAAGTTATGTACTGGCATCCTCCACCTCCATCAACAGAATTGAAAAACCTGACAAGTGTGGTTCCTATGACCTCATCCAATTCAAGATTGAACAGTAGAGGATTAAAGATAGAGACAGGGCTATAAGCACCCCCTCCACTACTGCTCATCCTTCCAAGTCTACAAAGAAAGGCTGAGCATCTGTTCAGAGAATACAGCAAGGAGGGAAACTCGTCTGCCACAAGATATCAGGCCAACGTGAACATAAAGCTCTCATTCAGCATTCTCTTACTTCAGTCATTCAAGCTGCTCATGTATCCACTTCATGAGATCTGAAAGGTGTGCCCATGGTTACTCTGCTAAATGTGTGTTCAAGATGGAATCAACAGACTGGATTCCCTGGCTACTCAAATTCCTCTTTGAACTATAATGCCAACAATGTCTGGGTATATTTTCTTAATGATCCAAGAACTCATCACTTTTAATACATCTTCCCAGGTTCTGGATAGTGCAGGGTTTAACACTAATTTTTGAGCCCATCAGAACTGGGTTTCAAATGTCAGTTCTACCACTGATGGGCTGCATGACACCAAGCAACTTAGTCAAACTCATGGAGCTTCAGTTTTCTCACCTGTAACATGGAGATACAGCATCCTCTTACTCTAAGATCAGTTAGAGGTTTGAATTAGAAAATGTATTCACAGATCTTTATACACTGCATGCTTTGTGCATATTAGTTTACATTCGCTTTAATGGAATTGCTTTTCAATGTCCTTGAATGGGCATTATTTATATTTCAAAGTTTTTTAGCTTTAATGAAATAATTCATCTCTTTGGCTCACTGTGACTTTTCTGATAATACAAAAGTAACTAAAGTCAGCATGATAACATTCCCCTGACTCACCTAATACCAGGCCCTGATGTGACCACCATCAACAGTTTTCGGTTTATTTTTCCATATAAACAAACAAAACTATACATGCCCATATTGAGGCTTGCTTTTTAAACAAATGGGGTCATACTATATATGCAACTGTAAAACTAGCTTGTTTTATTTAATTATATACAGTGACAGTCTTTCAAGTTTATAGATAGTGAGACAGGTCTATAGAATACTTTTTCTAGATGCATATTACTCCAAAGTAGAGAACTATCACAATTTATTCAACTATTCACCTCTAGAAGGACATGTAAATGCTTCCACAAATTTTCCTGTAAATATATATTTATGGAATGACCTTTCATCTATCAGATAAATTCTAGAAATGGGATTGCTGGGTCAAAGAGTATCCACATTTATATGCTAATAAATACTGCCACCTTCTTCTCTCAACAAGTTACAGTCAGCTGCACCCCCAGCAGGACTGCAGGGGAGTATTTTTGGCCCACACACTTGGCAAATGTCAGTCATTGATCTATTTTATTTGGACTAGTGTCAAATAAAATGACATCAAGTTTTAAAGTGGTATTACCTGATGATTAGCAAAATTGAGAACATGTTCAGTTTTGTATTTTCCCTATGGACGTTCACTCAGATTCCTTTCAGTTTTTTAATATTCCAAATAAATGCTTCAACAAATCTGTACTTTCTCCCTTAAATTACCTGTTCAAATCCTTTGTTTATGTATCCATTAGGTAGTTCCTTTTTGTTATGAATGTGGGTGTATTTTGTGTATTAGCAATATCAAAGTTTTCTACCAGATATATGCAAATATTTTCTCCCAAGTGATCATTTTTATGTAATAAAGTCTGTAGAGTTGTTTTGTCTTTAAAGAGAAGGAGCATCACCTCAAAATCATATACATATTCTCTTACAGTGCTTTTTAATACTTCAGTACCTTTTTCTTTACATTTCACCTTTAGTACATCTAGAATGTATCTTTGTAGCTGTGAAGAGGTTCTATTTTTATTTTCTTCTAACACCATATATTTAAAAACTTGTATGAAAGTTAAATCATTATGCTGCAAACTTTAAACTCATATAGTGCTTTATGTCGATTATATCTCAATAAAGCTGGATAAATAAATAATTTTTAAAAACAAAAGGCTACAAATAGGAAGGAGATAAACTATTCTGAGATTCATAAAAGAAAAAAAGAAGTTAATGTCATTGAACATACATGATTACTAACATAACCACAGAAATCAAAAGGCCATACACAAGGCAGTTCCTCAAAAAGTTAGTCAGGGTTACCATACGACCTCACAATTTGGCACAATAAAGGACAGAAATGAAGCAGAAGATACTAAGAAGAGGTGGCAAGAATACACAGAAAAACTATACAAAAAAATCTTCATGACCCAGATAATCACGATGGTGTGATCACCAAACTAGAGCAAGACATCCTGGAATGTGAAGTCAAGTGGGCCTTAGGAGGCAAAACTATGAACAAGGCTACTGGAGGTGATGGAATTCCAGTTGAGCTATTTCAAATCCTCAAAGATGATGCTGTGAGAGTGCTGCACTCAATATGCCAGCAAATTTGGAAAACTCAGCAGTGGCCACAGGACTGGAAAAGGTCAGTTTTCATTCCAATTCCAAAGAAAGGCAATGCCAAAGAATGCTCGAACTACCGCACAATTGCACTCATCTCACATGCTAGTAAAGTAATGCGCAAAATTCTCCAAGCCAGGCTTCAACAGTACATGAACCGTGAACTTCCAGATGTTCAACCTGGTTTTACAAAAGGCAGAGGAACCAGAGATCAAATTGCCAACATCCGCTGGATCATTGAAAAAGCAAGAGAGATCCAGAAAAACATCTATTTATACTTTATTGACTATGCCAAAGCCTCTGACTGTGTGGATCACAATAAACTGTGGAAAATTCTGAAAGAGATGGGAATACCAGACCACCGGACCTGCCTCTTAAGAAATCTGTATGCAGGTCAAGAAGCAAAAGTTAGAACTGGACATGGAATAACACACTGGTTCCAAATAGGGAAAGGAGTACGTCAAGGCTGTATACTGTCACCCTGCTTATTTAACTTACAGGCAAAGTACATCATGAGAAATGCTGGGCTGGATAAAGCACAAGCTGGAATCAAGATTGCAGGGAGAAATATCAATAACCTTAGATATGCAGATGACACCACCATTATGGCAGAAAGCGAAGAAGAACTAAAGAGCCTCTAGATGAAAGTGAAAGAGGAGAGTGAAAAAGTTTGCTTAAAGCTCAACATTCAGAAAACTAAGATCATGGCATCTGGTCCCATCACTTCATGGCAAGTAGATGGGGAAACAGTGGAAACAGTGACAGACTTTAATTATTTGGGCTCCAAAATCACTGCAGATGGTGACTGCACCCATGAAATTAAAAGATGTGTGCTCTGTGGAAGAAAAGTGATGACCAACCTAGACAGCATATTAAAAAGCAGAAACATTACTTTGCCAACAAAGGTCCCTCTAGTCAAAGCTATGGTTTTCCCAGTAGTCATGTATGGATGTGAGCAGTTGGAGTATAAAAAAAGCTGGGCACCAAAGAATTGATGCTTTTGGACTGTGGTGTTGGAGAAGACTCTTGAGAGTTCCTTGGACTGGAAGGAGATCCAACCAGTCCATCCTAAAGGAACTCAGTCCTGAATATTCATTGGAAGGACTGATGCTGAAGCTGAAACTGCAGTACTTTGGCCACCTGATGTGAAGAGCTGACTCATTTGAAAAACCCTGATTCAAATGTATTTTTTATTGGCTGAGTAATATTCCATTGTGTATATGTACCACAGCTTCCTTATCCATTCGTCTGATGATAGACATTTGAATCAGTTCTATTGAGATGGATGAAACTGGACCCCATAATACAAAGTGAAGTAAGCCAGAAAGAAAAACACCAATACAGTATACTAATGCATATATATGGAATTTGAAAGATGGTAACGATAACCCTATATGAGAGACACAGTAAGAGACACAGATGCATAGAACAGTCTTATGGACTCTGAGGGAGAAGGTGAGGGTGGGACGTTCTGAGAGAATAGCATTGAAACATGTATATTATCATATGTGAAACAGAACACCATTCCAGGTTTGATGCATGTGACAAATGCTCAGGGCTGGGGCAATGGGATGATCCGGAGGGATGGGATGGGGAGGGCGGTAGGAGGGGGGTTCAGGATGGGGAACACATGTAAACCCATGGCTGATTCATGTCAATGTATGGCAAAAACCACTACAATATTGTAAAGTAATTAGCCCCCAACTAAAATAAATAAATTAAAAAAAAAAGAAAAGACCCTGATGCTGGGAAAGATTGAAGGCAGGAGGAAAAGGGGATGACAGAGGATGAGATGGCTGGATGGCATCACTGATTCAATGGACATGAATCTGAGTAAACTCCGGGAGTTGGCGATGGACAGGGAGGCCTGGTGTGCTGCGGTTCACGGGGTCACAAAGAGTCGGCCACAACTGAGTGACTTAACTGAACTGACCTACTCAAGCGGGATGAGAACGTATGTCCAAACAAAAAACTTCTACACCAACATACATAGCAGCATTATTCACAGTTGCACCAAACTGGAAACAACCCAAATGTCCATCAACTATTGAAGGGAAAAATTATGTGACATATCCATAAAATGGAGCAATATTTAATCATAAAAAGGAATGAAGTACTGATATATACTACCATGTGAATAAACCTTGAAAACATTATGTTAAGTGAAGGCAGTCACAAAAAATTATATAATTTCATCCATAAGAATGAAATCTAGAAAATGCAAATCAGTAAAAGATACAAAGTAGAATAGTGGTTATCTAAATCTAGAGGGGGGGTGTGGGTTGGGAAGAAATGAGGACTAATTGCTAAGGGGTATGGGGTTTCTTGTTCTAAACTTGACTGTGTTGGTGGTAGCACAACTCTCTATATATTAACAAAACCACCAAACTGTATATTTTAAATGGGTGAATTGTATGTATGTAAACTTTATCTCCCTAAATTACAAAATAATTAAACAGATTTAATACAAAATGAAAACAAAAAGCCAGTCTTTCCTTTTGACTTCAGTAAGTCCTTTAGCATTAGCAGGCTCCCATATATAACTTGTGGTAAAGAACCCACCTGCCAATGCAGGAGACTTAAGAGACGTGGGTTTGATCTCTGGGTCGGGAAGATCCCCTGGAGAAGAAAATGGCAACTCACTCCAGTATTTCTGTCCAGAGAATCCCATGGACAGAGGAACCTGGCAGGCTACAGTCCATGGGGTCACAAAGAGTCAGGGACGACTGAAGCAACCTGGCACATGCACACATATATTTACATGTATCTATAACTTCCACTCTGATCTGTTCATTTATTTGCCCAATTTGGGTCAATATCATACTGATTTGTTCTAACAGGAGAACTTTCCCCTCACACTTCTTTTCCTCCAAGATTTCCTTATCAATGCTAACATATTTATTCTTCCACATGAATTCCAGAATCATGACCTCAAGTTAAAAAAAAAAATCCTAAGTATTTAACATAATAATTCTTTCCATACAGGGGCATGGTATGTCTATCACTTTGAATAGATATTGCATTCTGCCATTACATAAAATGTTATAGCTATTCACATAGATTGAATCTAATTAATTTTGTTCCTAGATGATTTAGTTACATCTTATTGTAAATAGGATTTTGTCTTATTTCGATCTAGTTGGTGCTATTATGAGTAAAAATCAATTGATTTTTATAATTATTTTGCATCAACTCACCATATTAAATTCTTGTTCATTCTAGAGATTTTATCATCTAATCTGGTTTTCGTAGCTATATACTGATATTGTATTCAAATAATTTTCACTTTTCCTTTCTGTAAAGCTAATTTCTTTTCCTTAATATATAATACGATTATCTCTAAAACAATGCTGAATAGTAGCAATGATGTGGGAATTCCTGTCTTGTTCCTGTTTTTTATAGAAATGCCATTTGTATTTCTCCCTTTATCATGATTATTATTGGTTTATTGCTGGGAGCCAGCTCACGAGATCCCACCCATGACAGAGTCATGAGAAAGAGGACTGATTTGAGCACAGCTTCTCAGGCCTCAGGGATTCTCGAGAGGCTGCCTCAGCGCTCACCTTAAAAATTAGATCTCTCTGACGCTTGCTATAATAGACCTCTTCTTGTCTTCTGTGACTTGGACAAAAGGCTTTTCCTGATTCTCTTCGGAAATAGATCAGTCTGAAACCTCAATCAACAAGGCCCCTGAACGGTAGCACCCTAAATAAAATTATCTGGGATATAGAGTATGCTGATCTAAATTCCTTTTGCTAACATATTGGTTTGTTTAATAAATGTACCTGTGCCTTTGGAGCTAATGTGCATGACTGTTCCTTAATAATAAAACAGCATTGAGAGCCTCCACACGAAAAGCCCCTATGGGCACAAAACCCTTTGCAGGAAAAAAGGGTTGTTGGGAAATATAGGAAATGTTGCTTTGTGAAACTGTTGCTTAGTCTATATTTACTCGCTATGTTTTTACTCGTAACGTATTTAGCCTATATAATAAAAGCATAATAGTTGAAGATTTATATAAATAGAAGTTTAGCTGTAATACAAATAGTGAGACAATTGTTGATTTAACTGAAGATTCTTACTTAGAGCTGACCTTCAGCTTGCTGTTCTATGACTTTATGGGACCACATTCTTTTCTGTTAAGCTCAAGGCGTAAAGTAAATTACCGAAAACAGGTTTTGCCTTGAAACTTTATATTGATGGGTTCTTTCCTGCTGTGCCGATACAAAAGTGTTCTGACTGATCAACCCTTATCAATAGGAGAGTCACAAGATGTTGGCAGGCCCCCAGGCCAAAAGATGATGTAAACAAAATGAACTAAGATATGCAAACGATGTCGGTAAAGGTCAACACTGTTGACCCATTAAGCTGATTTGATATGACTCTATACATTTGTTTCTATGTACCACTAAAGATATAAAAGCTGTCTTAAAAAACAATAAAGGCAGGAGACACTTGGAAACATCGAGACTCGCTGTGTCTTCTCACTCGCTGTGTCTTCTCAATCACATCGCCGACGCCATCCATCCTGAGGGAACCCCTGGACCAGCTGGAGCAGGACTCCGGCAGTTTATAATAAATATACTACATCATGTTAAAGAAATAGCTTTCTATTCTTGTTTAACTTAAAATTGAGCATTCATTCATGATTTTTAAAACTCAAAAGTACCTTTTTTCTGTATCTATCAATGACATGGTTTTTCTGCTTCAAATATGTCACACTAATAGATTTCCAATTATTGAACCAGCCTTGCATTCTTGGAATAAACTCAATTTTTTAAAGTGTCACTCATACTTCTCTCTCGCTTCTCTACCCATCTGTTAACCTGAGTCCAAGAGACGAATGAATTAATAGGAATCTATTTGTTTCGGAGTGTCAAAAAAGTGGCTTAGGTGCAACCTCTGCCTTTTCTAGTCTCTGACCTGGGTAGAGTGCCTCTGCTCTGAAATTCTAGGATTTGGGGGGCTGGGAGCTTGCCATCAGTCAGAATGGCAGCTGGATCTCAGAGGGAAGATGACCGAGTTTGTTGCCTGCCTATGCAGATACT
This sequence comes from Giraffa tippelskirchi, assembly GCF_054371585.1. Lineage (NCBI taxonomy): Eukaryota > Metazoa > Chordata > Mammalia > Artiodactyla > Giraffidae > Giraffa > Giraffa tippelskirchi. Next base: position 14,978,880 of record NC_137289.1, on the reverse strand, counting down.
GTTTCTATCTTGCTGACTAAACAACTTCTCATAATTCAGCCATTTGTGGCACAGATGGCAGTAAGTTTTGGAATCCCATGACATTTCTTCTGATTTCTGGGATAAGAGCATTTGTGTATTGGGTAGTCACGAGAACAATCTGGGCTACCTTTGGAGTAAGACTGGAATGAATATTTGGGAGGGAGTCAAATCTTTACCTCTTGCAGTTCATCAAAGGTCAATCATTAAAATTTTCCTCATCCTTGAGATCAATGAAAATATCAAACAATACACAGCACTATATCTTCACCACATTTTGCTTTTCTAGGACAGCCCTTCCCAATTTATGGCTCTAATCCCCTTCTCTCATGCACTGAATATAATGCACATAGCCAATTCTATAGGCAGTGTGCTAAACCCCAGAAATCCCACAAGAGTCCAAAACCTGCTCTCATAGCAATCATTTTAATAAGGAAGAGATATATGTAAACAATCAGTGTGACATAGGAAGATGAGACGTGCCAAAGAAGGACTTAAAAGGACCCATGCCCTTCAAGTCTTCTCCCCAATGTCCATCTTGGATTCAATCACTGATTCTTTCACTAGTCTTAAACAAGTGCCTCACCCAGAGTGAAAATCCCTCAAAACATAACCCTACAAAATGCAGTAACATACTAATGAGAGCAGCTCATCATCCCTGTATTACAGCAGTGTCTATCACAGAACCCGGCTCTGTAGCAACAGGCACCCTGTCAGTTATTTCAGATGGCAAGAATCCATGGATGCAGTCAAATTTCAAAAGCACTGGAGCCTAGAGAGGAAGAAGGTGAAGCAAAAAAGAAGGAATGAAGAGGTAAATGGATAAACACACTGAAAATAAACGGAGAAAGGCACATAAAAGCATCAATAGTGCCACAAAGTTCTCTCCCCCATGTAAAATGACATTAATAGCACCACTGTCACTCAGAGGGAGGTCACATTTTAAACTGGAACGTGTAATACACCTCCAGTTTATTTTCTTGGAGACGCTGGGTGTATCCTGACAAAATCTAGATTTCTGCTTTCATGCCTGTGTTTTTTAGTCACCTGGAAACAGAATTGCTCCAAAGAACCATTTTTAGTCATGGTGAATGCAGACTGCCTGAAATAACTCAATGCCTCAAATACATCAGCCTTTACGTCTATAAAAAAAATTGACCAACACTCACACACACGTCTTATTGCTGGCTCTTCCTGATGACATGGTCTGTGTAAGTGTGAGAAACACTGCCCCAAATTCAAATTGTTCACTGTCTGCTTCAATAAACTTACTGATGGTCAGCATAGCTGAGGAATGGCACTGATGGATAAATTGAACATTTTAGTTATCGGAGACCCATGAAGTATACTTAGAGCCCCATGAAATATACTACATAGGGATAAAAATGAGAGTAAGACGACACTGTCTAATTCAACCTTCCTGTGATGATTCTGAATCATCACAAAATCAAACAATCTAGGTCTGGGATGTATCTGGGTAGTAGAGTAGGTAAACCTATTGCTACCCTCATTGTAGGCTAAGGGCTGGCTAACGTATCAGTAATTTTAAAATCAGATGCCCACTTTGGTTACTCAGAACCAAAGAACTCTGAGGATCACTTAGCCTAGTGGCCGGCAGCTTTACTCAGGACTTGGAATGGAACCCTTTATTCAAATGCAACCCTGAGAAGAGATCTTCTGTATACTTGGCTTGGGGGTAAGGACTAAGGTCTTAGAATGCCTCCTTCGGTGATCCCTGAAGCACCTCTGTGGAACCCTATAAATCTACAGGATGTAGTTTCTAATTAAGAGTTTTGCCTGGATCGAGAATTTCCAGATGAGATAACTGAAGCTCCCAACATCAAGGTGACAAGTCCAGGGTCCCAGTCTAAAGCAGTGACTGATCTGGAGTGAGAGGCCAGGTCTCCCGACTCCGGGTCAAAGGGCATGTTCCAGCCCTTGCAGCCTTCCTGGCAGCTTCTCTTGCTCTGCATTTGCTCCAGAAAACAGAAGTTAGCACTGGTTTCTGAGAGTTCCAGATTAAGCACATGACTGATTTCAGACCCATTCTGAAAGTGTTCCTGGCTTTAAAAAAGAACTATACATATAACTATATATATATATATTTAAATTAGTTTATTTTCTATTTTTAACTTTACAATATTGTATTTGTTTTGCCATACATTGACATGAATCCACCACGGGTGTACATGTTTTCCCCTTCCAGAACCCCCCTTCCACCTCCCTCCCCATCCCATCCCTCCAGGTCATCCCGGTACACCAGCCCCGAGCACCCTGTATTTTTTTGCCTGTTTTAGACCATTAATCGAGCAATGAGGTCTTCCAGATCCAGGAGCTAGTATAAATCATAAGTCCCTGAAGCTTATTTATAACATTTACTTAGACAGGAGGAGATACTTTAGCTCATCCATCAGTTCTTATCTTTTTATGATGTGTGATATACTGGTTTTTTGATCAAAATATTCTTTCCAACATTGTTAGCCTTGTTTTAGTATGCTAGAGCTTAGCACTGGTAATAACTGTTATTTACAGAAATCAATGAGCTAAAAACAATACAGAATGTGACATGCTTAAACGTGGGAATTTTATTTGCGTGCCCCTCACCCCCACTATAGGAATAGGAAGCTGTCAATCTAGTCTCAAAAAATGAATAAGTGAATGAATGAGTTTGGGATATTTTGGGTTAGGGAATCCACAAAGCCCTCTTTTCCTAGTCCACAGCCTTCTCCAGCAGGGATCTAACAGTAGCTACCATACGAGGAAGATCTACTAAGAACAAGGTGCTTGCCATACATTACTTCTCTGAAATGGGTACAAGATAATCACATTTTACAGCCCAGGAACTGAGGGTCAGATAATTACTGAAGAGCCAAAGTTCTTACATTTGAAGTAAATTTGCAGTGAACCAAGGGGTCAAATCTTAAAACCTGGACAGCCAGGCAGAGTGTTAAACTCTCCATCTGAGGAGCAGATGTTAATAAGATTGGCTAGGGCAGTCACTGCATGAAGGGGATTAGGAAGTTCATGTTTACAGCATCTTCCCCTAACCTCCTTTGAAAAACTACAAACTCCATGAAATTACAGAGCATTGTTGTGATTACAAGGGATTCTGAAAACTGCTGAATGTACTTTCAACTCGAAAGATTGTGCTGGGAATCATTTTAATTCAGATTCTCATTTGGTATGAAAGCAATAAACATCTTTTAAAAAGATTTCTTTCTTTGCTCTAAGTGGTTATGAGTAATAATGTGGGTGTAAATCTTCTTAATTCTTCCTGAGCTATTTGAAATTCTTAATCATGATCAGAGTATAAAACAGAACAAGATATTATATGTGTATCATTAAAAACTGTATTTGCTGAAAAGTCACTTTAAGTTTCCTTTCTCTGGTTTAACTGAAGGTAGTTTTCAGTGCTGGATAATGCAGTTTCCGTGATCATAAGAGGTTTGTTTCTTTGACTTTCAATTTAAGCCCTGGAAATGTACAGGTTTTTTTCCTGCCAAAGATTAATTTCAATCTCTGAGAATTAATGGCAGAGGGGAAGCAAAGATGCAGGAAGGAGCTTGTCTGGGTAGGTAGAAAGAACCCTGGAATAGGAGTCAGGAGACATGCCCACTAGACTCTGGTTGTCTGGCTATGTCCATTCATCTTTCTGAGTTTCAAATTTCTTACCAATAAAGTGATAAGATTGAGCAGATGACATCTAAGTCCCTTCTATAACTTTGGTGCAAAGATTCTTTGAGATAATTGGGCGTGTTGGGTTGGCAAAAAAGTTCATTCGGGTTATTTAACAACCAAAATTAACTTCTTGGCCAACCCAGCAGAATAGAGTCTACTAGTACAATAGGGTCACTCAACAAAGGTGTATTTAGGCACCTACTTTGTGTCAGGGCTCTGCTGAAAGACACAAAAAGGAAATGAGCCTTCAGAGGGAAGTCAACACATGAAGACTGAGTGAAGAAGACTCAGGAAAGGCTTTCTGGTAGAAGAAGCAACTGAACTAAACCTTGAAGGCTTTTTCCACAAATTTCAGAAAAGAGAGGGAAAGGTTAGTTGTTCCAATTAATGCCTTTGATAGGAAATGACCTAAAGATTAGGTAATCTATAGAAGTCAGCTTTTGAATTATGTTCTGAGTATAACAAGACATCAAAATCTATGGAGAAGAAAACATAGATTTCCCATCAGAATGGCTAAAAATTAAGACTGACTATACCAAGGGTTGGGAAGGATCTGGAGCAGATAGAATTCTTACAAGCTACTGACAGGAACATAAAATGGAGTAGCCACTTTGAAAAGTTTGGCAGCTTATCAAAAAGTTAACCCTGCAGTTACCATCGGAGAAGGCAATGGCACCCCACTCCAGTACTCTTGCCTGGAAAATCCCATGGAGGAGCCTGGTAGGCTGCAGTCCATGGGGTCGCGAAGAGTCAGACACGACTGAGCGACTTCACTTTCACTTTTCACTTTCATGCATTGGAGAAGGAAACGGCAACCCACTCCAGTGTTCTTGCCTGGAGAATCCCAGGGACAGGGGAGTCTGGTGGGCTGCCGTCTATGGGGTCACACAGAGTTGGACACGACTGAAGCGACTTAGCAGCAGCACCAGGAGCATGTGGTGAGGAGTAAACTCTGAAACAGGGCAGAAGAATGGCCTCTAGAGTGCTTGTAATGTTGCCTTTCTTGATCTGGGTGCTAGTTACAACAGTTTGTTCAATTTGCAAACATCTAATGAGCTGTTCACTTTGGATTTGTGCACTTTTCTGTATGAAGCCATTCTCCTAAATTAGTTTACTAAAAAAATTTAAAGAAGCTATTTATACTTCAGCTGTTTCTACCTTCTGGGGGAATATTAACTCTACACAGTCAAATACCTGTATCATCTTGAATGCTACGTTTGAACTTAAAGCCAAAAAAGGAGCAGGACAGCTTTGATGTGCTCTTCTTCCCTTACTCCCGGGAATGGAATTCAAACATTTTAAAAATCATAAATAGCAAGTATCCTGTGGCTGCCACTCTGGGTATCTGAAGTAAGAGGTCAGACATTTTGAATATAAAAGTCAGTGTTCCAGCAAAGTGAACACCTTCCTCATGGAAGTCCTTCTCAAAACAGATTTCTACCACCCTCTCTCCTTCCTCCCTTCCTTCTTGTCAACCATCCATTAATCTACCCATCCATCTATCCATCCACCCATTCATTTAAAAAATAATGAAGTCCTACCATGTGCCTGGCATTGCACTGGGCCCTACCACAGTGAACAAGACAGACAAAGCCCATGCCTTTGTGGAATTTCCCGAAGAATATCACTAAGGTGACTGAGAATTCTAGAATTGCATCTAAGATCAAAAATCTTTTTGATGCTTATAGAGAGTTTTAAAACTCCAACCATGGATCTGCTCATATAAATGACGAAAATGTCTTTTCTTAAATAGTGGACTGGGTCCAATCTCCTTTATTACTTGTTGATTTGAGCATTCGTCTAGTGATATTAGAAGAGTGTGGGTTTATGAAGCGGGGGATTGGCTAAGATGGTGGAGGAATAGGACGAGGAGACCACTCTCTCCCACACAAATTCATCAAAAGAACATTTGAACGCTGAGCAAACTTCACAAAACAACTTCTGAACGCTGGCAGAGGACATCAGGCATCCATAAAAGCAGCCCATTGTCTTCGAAAGGAAGTAGGACAAAATATAAAAGATAAAAAGAGAGATAAAAGAGTTAGGGACGGAGACCCATCCCAGGGAGGGAGTTGTAAAAGAGGAGAAGTTCCCAAACACCAGGAAACCCTCTCACCAGCGGGTTTGGGGGAAGTTTTCGAATCTCGGAGGGCAACATAACCGGGAGGAAAAATAAATAAATAAAAGCCACAGATTACGTGCCTAAAGGCAACTCCCAGCAGAGAAGTACCCCAGACGCTCGCATCTGCCACCAGCAAGTTGGGGCTGAACGGAGAGGAGCAGGCAGCATTGCTTAGGGTAAGGACCAGATCCGAATGCCCTGAGGGCAATCTGAGGGAGCCAACGTGAGATAGCAACCTAAACTGTGGGATAGCCAGAGAGAGAGAGAACTATCCCGTGAAATCCCAAATCTAAGGCACTGCCAGCCTGCTCACAGAACAAAGGACTGAGCAATACCACAGAAGAGCTAGCCAGATGCGGACTGCCCCATCCCCCGCCGGACACAGCGGGCAGGCGGGGCCAGCCAGAGCCGGAAAGGGGCAAAGTCAGCCCCAGAGAGCAAAGACTTCTTGAGATTCTGGATGGTTGACATCCACCGGGAGGGTCGCAGCCAGAGACCAGCTCCCCAGAACTGACACAAGGCACACCAGAGCCGGGCACGCCCAGAAACCGAGCCTGGGGCCAGGGAGGTGACAAGTCGCACTGCCTCAACAGGGCAGAGTGCGCTGGCCAAACACCTGGCTGCCTGAGCTGCTCCAACCAGGGATCGGCACAAACCGCCTTTGTGGGGTACCTGAGAACCTGAACCTGAGCGGCTTAGACCTGGGTAGTGCACGCATCTCAGGGCCCGCTCCCTGGCAGAATAACCTGAAGCCTGAGCCGGGTAGACTGGGAAAGCACACACGCCGTGAGCAGGGGCAAACCCAGTGTGGCCGAGACACTGAGAGCTCTCCACACACACGCCAGTGATATTAGCTTGCAGTGTTCCTCCATCCCCACAGCATGACTGAACAAGTAAACCTAAAGAGACCACCTCCATCCCCTTATGATAAAAACTCCATTTATGATAAAAACTCTCCAGAAAGCAGGCATAGAAGGAACATACGTCAAAATAATAAAAGCTATATATGACAAATCCACAGCAAACATTATCCTCAATGGTGAAAAATTGAAAGCATTTCCCCTAATGTCAGGAACGAGGCAAGGGTGCCCACTCTCACCACTACTATTCAACATAGTTTCGGAAGTTTTGGCCACAGCAATCAGAGCAGAAAAAGTAATAAACAGAATCCAGATAGGAAAAGAAGAAGTAAAACACTCACTGTTTGCAGATGACATGATCCTCTACATAGAAAACCCTAAAGACTCCACCAGAAAATTACTAGAGCTAATCAATGAATATAGTAAAGTTGCAGGATATAAAATTAACACACAGAAATCCCTTGCATTCCTATACACTAACAATGAGAAAACAGAAATAGAAATTAAGGAAAAACATATAGGGTTATCATTACCATCTTTCAAATTCCATATATATGCATTAGTATACTGTATTGGTGTTTTTCTTTCTGGCTTACTTCACTCTGTATAATGGGCTCCAGTTTCATCCATCTCAATAGAACCGATTCAAATGTATTTTTTTTAATGGCTGAGTAATATTCCATTGTGTATATGTACCACAGCTTCCTTATCCATTCGTCTGCGGATGGACATCTAGGTTGCTTCCATGTCCTGGCTATTGTAAACAGTGCTGCGATGAACATTGGGGTACACGCGTCTCTTTCAATTCTGGTTTCCTCGGTGTGTATGCCCAGCAGTGGGATTGCTGGGTCATATGTGCGAGACAGAATAAGAGACACAGATGCATAGAACAGTCTTATGGACTCTGAGGGAGAAGGTGAGGGTGGGACATTCTGGGAGAATACATTGAAACATGCATATTATCATATGTGAAACAGAACACCATTCCATGTTCGATGCATGAGACAAATGCTCAGGGCTGGGGCAATGGGATGACCCAGAGGGATGGGATGGGGAGGGAGGTGGGAGGGGGGTCCAGGAAGGGGAACACATGTAAACCCATGGCTGATTCATGTCAATGTATGGCAAAAACCACTACAATATTGTAAAGTAATTAGCCCCCAACTAAAATAAATAAATTTATTTAAAAAGAAAAAGAAATTAAGGAAACAGTACCATTCACCATTGCAATGAAAAGAATAAAATACTTAGGAATATATCTACCTAAAACAAAAGACATATATAGAAAACTATAAAACACTGATGAAAGAAATCAAAGAGGACACAAATAGATGGAGAAATATACTGTGTTCATGGATTGGAACAATTAATATAGTGAAAATGAGTATACTACCCAAAGCAATCTATAGATTCAACACAATCCCTATCAAGCTACCAATGGTACTTTTCACAGAACTAGAACAAATAATTTCACAATTTGTATGGAAATATAAAAAACCTCGAATAGCCAAAGCAATCTTGAGAAAGAAGAATGGAACTGGAGGAATCAACCTGCCTGACTTCAGCCTCTACTACAAAGCCACAGTCATCAAGACAGTATAGTACTGGCACAAACATAGAAATATAGATCAATGGAACAAAATAGAAAGCCCAGAGATAAATCCACACACCTATGGACACCTCATCTTCAACAAAGGAGGCAAGAATATATAATGGAGAAAAGACAATCTCTTTAACAAGTGGTGCTGGGAAAACTCGTCAACCACTTGTAAAAGAATGAAACTAGAACACTTTCTAACACCATACACAAAAATAAACTCAAAATGGATTAAAGATCTAAACCTAAGACCAGAAACTATAAAACTCCTAGAGGAAAACGTAGGCAAAACACTCTCCGACATAAATCACAGCAGGATCCTCTATGATCCACCTCCCAGAATATTGGAAATAAAAGCAAAATTTAAAAAAATGGGACCTAATTAAACTGAAAAGCTTTTGCACAACAAAGGAAACTATAAGCAAGGTGAAAAGACAGCCTTCAGAATGGGAGAAAATAATAGCAAACGAAGCAATGGACAAAGAATTAATCTCAAAAATATACAAGCAACTCCTGCAGCTCAATTCCAGAAAAATAAATGACCCAATCAAAAAATGGGCCAAAGAACTAAACAGACACTTCTCCAAAGAAGACATACAGATGGCTAACAAACACATGAAAAGATGCTCAACATCACTCATTATCAGAGAAATGCAAATCAAAATCACAATGAGGTACCATTTCACACCATCTTTTGGCTGCTATCCAAAAGTCTACAAGCAATAAATCCTGGAGAGGGTGTGGAGAAAAGGGAACCCTCTTACACTGTTGGTGGGAATGCAAACTAGTACAGCCACTATGGAGAACAGTGTGGAGATTCCTCAAAAAACTGGAAATAGAACTGCCATATGACCCAGCAATCCCACTGCTGGGCATACACACCGAGGAAACCAGAATTGAAAGAGACACATGTACGCCAATGTTCATCGCAGCACTGTTTATAATAGGCAGGACATGGAAGCAACCTAGATGCCCATCAGCAGACGAATGGATAAGGAAGCTGTGGTACATAAACACAATGGAATATTACTCAGCCCTTAAAAAGAATACATTTGAATCAGTTCTACTGAGATGGATGAAACTGGAGCCTATTATACAGAGTGAAGTAAGCCAGAAAGAAAAACACCAATACAGTATACTAATGCATATATATGGAATTTGAAAGATGGTAACGATAACCCTATATGAGAGACAGAATAAGAGACACAGATGCATAGAACAGTCTTATGGACTCTGTGGGAGAAGGTGAGGGTGGGATGATCTGAGAGAATAGCATTGAAACATGTATATTATCATATGTGAAACAGAACACCATTCCAGGTTCGATGCATGAGACAAATGCTCAGGGCTGGGGCAATGGGATGACCCAGAGGGATGGGATGGGGAGGGAGGTGGGAGGGGGGTTCAGGATGGGGAACACATGTAAACCCATGGCTGATTCATGTCAATGTATGGCAAAAACCACTACAATATTGTAAAGTAATTACCCATCAACTAAAATAAATAAATTAATAAAAAAAGAGTGTGCATACACACTATGTGCAAAGTATACTAAAATGAGATGAAAAAAGTCTATTCATCAATAATGATATCACAATAGTTTCTATAATTAGCACAATGCTGTATCTCAACAAATGTATGTAATTGCAGGTTCCCAGAATGGACAGAAGGATTCAAATAAATACACAATTCAATCACATCCCATCATACATGCAGAGAGGATTTTAGATCAAACACTAGAACCCATGAATCCTACCACCTAAAATATGGCAACAGGAGCCTGGGTAGCCACATGAGTTGAGGTCCTGATTTGATCTATGCTGGTGGCCCTTACTCCCTTTGAAAGCTATACTGAGTTCAAGAGGATTAACCAGCTGAAAAGTTACTCTTCAGAACTGCCTTCATCTTTTATGTTCTAAGATAGAAAAAAAAAAAGGGAAATGAGGAGGGGAGAAAGTATTTTAAGCATCTAAGCATCATTTTCATTATTAATACAGCCAAGGTCTGAAAATTCTGCTGAATATTTAAGGAAAGACTTTTTAATCTTGCACAAAAACCAACCCAAAGTTAGGTGATTAAAAAAATAATCACTGAACCCTTTCAGTTTTCAGTGATGCATAAAGAGAGGGAAGAAAAATACAGAGTTTGTTTCAGCAATCAACTCAGCCTCTTCATCTAAAATCCTGAGTCACCTGACCCTTCTGCTCTCCCCAGCAGAGAGCCACCACACTGCATACCTGAGTCACTGCCACAATAATGGATTGTATGACGCCATGCTTTTCTATAAGGTAAAGAAAGATTTCTTCAAGGGTAAGAACAATAACTTAGAGAATATTCTAAGTGAAACTGTCCAGGAGGGTCTGCCTGCTCCACTACTTCCGATTTGTCAGACTCCAGGAGATAGGACTAAACTTTTCCAACTATCTCCTCAATGGAACCTTCTGGACTATGTGTGGCCCACTAACCAAAGGCCCCAAGAAACCCCTTGGCATGGTAATGTTCATTTCCCTATTCTTTTGCACAAATGTAGCACACATCCTTTTCCAGATCACTTTGTACATGAAACACTATTTTCCAGATTCATCTTTATTGATGAATGGGTGGATACCATTCAATCATTCCAAGTGCCACTAATAATACTAATTCATTCTCATATCTGGCCATTCACTTTTGATAGAGCAATATACATTCTGGTTTATGTCTTCTCACACCTGCAAGGATTTCTCCCTGGTAAACATCTAAAAGAGGGACTTTGGGACCACAATAAGGCATGCACATCTTCAACTTTGCTAGACATTGCTACTGCTCTCCAAAGCAGGTGTATCAATTTATATCCCCACCAGAACTTCAAGTTCCCCGCATCTTTCTGTGGTATAACCACTTGGCATGATCATGCTTTTTAATTTTCGCTAATTTGACCCTCCCTTGTGAAAGACAAGGGTCAGTATCTTGTTATATTTGCTAATTTGACCCCTGTGAAAGTTATTTTGAATTTAACTTACCTTTTTCTCACTACTTGAGAGGTTGAGAACCTTTTCTCATTTGTGGCTCACCTGGTAAGGAATCCACCTGCAATGTGGGAGATCCAGGTGCGATACCTGGGTCAAGAAGATCCCCTGGAGAAGAAAATGACAACCCACTCCAGTATTCCTTTTGTTAATATTATTAGTAATGACCATCCACATCTATTTATTGGCCAATGGCAGGATCCTTTTCAAAAGTGGATCCTGTTGCTTTATTCAGGAATTCTTACATTCTAAGCATTTAGGGAAGCCGGAAAAGGGACGCTCAGTGAAAGGCAGATGTCTTGGGGGAAATCTGCTATCAACTGTTTTCTCTTTTTCGGTTAAAGGAAAAACAAAAACAAAAAACTACAGTCCCAATTCTACTCATCAGGGAAAGTGGGACGGGAAAAATGCTTGTTTGTGTTCTGGCACTTCCGCATCTTCTCACTGCATACAGTACCGTTTTCTGGGTGTTGCTAACGTCCGCTGGCAGAGTACCTAAATGTAAAAACAAATATCAGGAAGGAAAAAGTACCACCAAAAGGACACTCAAAAAAAAAAAAAAGGACACTCAAGAAAATGACTTCAAGTGGGCAGAGGGCCGGATGTCAGGCTTGCCTCAGTAAAAGCAGACGGTGTGCAGGAAGCTCTTGCCGCTCTTCTCCTCGAAGTGCTGCAGCAGCTCGTCGATCCCGTTCTCCATGTCCTCCATGAGCTGAATGCACTGGCACAGGTCACAGATGACGGCCGCTCCCAGCGCTGCATCCCTGCGGCTGTCCCGGATGTCTACGTTGATCACATGCACGGGCTGGCAGGTCTCCTGCTCCCTGGAATTCAGATATTCCACCACCTGGTCATATACTCGCTCTTCACAGGTGAGGATGAGGTCAAACTGATCTTTGCAGTCCTGAAACCTCTCTGGCCTGGGCTTGATACTCTTATTTCTTTCCAGCATCTCTAAAACGCCATTCTGCGTATAGAATTCTTTGTCTTTCCTAAGGAGGTCTTCGTACATCTCATCATATGTGGTTCTGAAATCATAAACGTTTGGCTTGTTGCGTGCTACTCCTGGAAGCTTCACGTTTATTCCTGTTCCAAAGGACCGGACGCTGAATCCTCGTTTGCTGAGGACGCTGTGCGCCTCCATGCTCCGGTTCTGGTTGCTCCAGCATACCACCGCGAAGCGCACTGGAAAAGACGGCATGACTGCGGCTACACTCGCCAGCTCAGAACCTTCGCTTCCGGACGCCTGCGCTTCCACAAAAGCAAGATGGTGATCTCGACGCCGGAAAGCAGAAGCTGCAGCACCGGCAACGTAAAGTATCAGGACTTACGTACGGCGTGGGCGTGTATAACGAGTCCCGGCAGCCTCCTCGCGCAGGCCCAGATTGCTGGGGGGGGCAGGGTGAGGGCCTCTGCAGTATTCTTGGTTCGGAAATCACACAGACAGGGGGAGCTAGGGGTGCTACAGTCCACGGAGTCGCAAAAGTCAGACACGGCTGAGTAACTAAACCACTGCCACCGCTATAGTTGAATCAAGTTATCCCTCTGTAAAATGCCTGATCATATCCTTTTACGTTTTTCTAATGAATATCTTTCTCATAATGATTTTTAGAGAACAGTTTCTAGATATTCCGTTCACCTGCTCAGTCGTGTCCGACTCATTGCGACCCCATGGACTGCAGCACGCCAGGATTTCCTGCCCATCATCAACTCCGGAGCTTACTCAAACTCATGTCCATGGAGTCAGTGATGCCATCCAACCATCTCATCCTCTGGTGTCCCCTTCTCCTCTAGATATTAATGTCCCCTCTTCTTCTAGATGTTCAGTTCAATTCAGTCCCTCAGTCGTGTCCGACTCTCTGCGACCCCATGAATGGCAGCACTACAGGCCTCCCTGTCCATCACCAACTCCCGGAGTTTACCCAAACTCATGTCCATCGAGTCGGTGATGCCATCCAACCATCTCATCCTCTGTCGTCCCCTTCTCCTCCTGCCCCCAATCCTTCCCAGCATCAGGGTCTTTTCCAATGAGTCAACTCTTCACATGAGGTGGCCTAACTATTGGAGTTTCAGCTTCAACATCAGTCCTTCCGATGAACACCCAGGGCTGATCTCCTTTAGGATGGACTGGTTGGATCTCCTTGCAGTCCAGGGGACTCTCAAGAGTCTTCTCCAACACCACAGTTCAAAAGCATCAATTCTTCGGCACTCAGCTTTCTTTATAGTCCAGCTCTCACATCCATACATGACTACTGGAAAAACCACAGCCTTGACTAGAGGGACCTTTGTTGGCAAAGTAATGTCTCTGCTTTTTAATATGCTGTTTAAGTTGGTCATAACTTTCCTTCCAAGGAGTAAGCGTCTTTTAATTTCATGGCTGCAGTCACCATCTGCAGTGATTTTGGAGCCCAAAATAATAAAGTCTGACACTGTTTCCTCATCTATTTGCCATGAAGTGATGGGACCAGATGCCATTTTCTGAATGTTGAGCTTTAAGCAGACTTTTTCACTCTCCTCTCTCACTTTCATCAAGAGGCTTTTTAGTTCTTCACTTTCTTCCATAAAGGTGGTGTCATCTGCATATCTGAGGTTATTGATATTTCTCCCAGCAATCTTGATTCCAGCTTGTGCTTCTTCCAGCCCAGCGTTTCTCATGATATACTCTGCATATAAGTTAAATAATCAGGGTGACAATATACAGCCTTGATGTACTCCTTTTCCTGTTCTAGATGCTAATCCTTCCTTATTTATAAGAGCTAAAAATAGCTCCCACCAACCTGTGGCTCATTATTTTAAATTTTCTTTGTGGTATATACTTCATCAGCTAGTCTTTACTTTTAATGAAGGCAAATGTATCCATCTTGTATATATTCCATTTTGTGTTTTTAAGAAATCTTTCCCTACTTTGAGATCATTAAGGTATTCTTCGTCTTTTTCAGCATCAAATAATTCTTGCTTTTAACATTTATATCTTTAATCCATCTTGAGTTCACATTTTTGTATAGTATAGGGTAGGAATTTTTTTTACCATCTACATAGCCAATTTTCCCAGGACTATTCTATTGATTTGTAATGTCTCCTCTGTCATAAACCAAGTCCTCATATGTGTATGAGTGTGTTTCTGGAATTTCAATTTTGTTCTATTGGTACATTTGTCTGTCCTTGTACTAATATCACATTTTTGTTAATATGGGTGAATAACAATTCTTAATATCTTATAGAGCTAGCCTCATATTGTTTTTCTTCTGTAGAGAATCTTGACTAATCTTTACCCTCTTTCCACATAGATTTTAGGGCAAGTTTGCCAAGTTCTAGGAAAAAAACTGTTGGAGAGCTTGATTGGAATTGCACTGAACTGCAAGTTAATTTGTGGAGAATTGATTTATGTATGATATTGAATCTTCCAAACAATTTAAATGGTATATATCTTCTATTATTTAAATTTTGTTCATTGTTTATGGAATTCAATAAAAGCTCATAATATTTCCTTAAAAGACATACATTTTGTTAGGCGCAGCTCTTAATTTATTATGGGTTTTGCTACTATGTAAATGGGATTTTTTCCCCATTCCAATTTTGCAATTTATCTTGCAAATAAACTCTAATTCTAGTATTTATTCATAAATTACATAAATAGCTAAGGAAATAGAGCTTGTGTGCTTGAAAGTAGCTGACATTCTGAGCTTACTAAAATAGTCAATTTTGTCCTTTCATTAAACAAAGTGGGATAATTCCTATTATGTTCAGAGACTGTGTTTTAGTTAGTGTGACAGTGTTTCCATGTTTCAGAAATGATATTTTTTCCTATGAAAGCTTCCACTTTTCCTACTGGGGTCTCACTCCATTATAGTAGTTATAAATACAAAGCTTTTTCTTCTTATTCTTTAGAATATGTTTTCGTCCTTTATTTTCATTTAAGGTATATACTTGTTCAAAGTCATGGATTTTTTGTCCTTAGAGGATTATTAGTTTAGAGACCATACACACACATACGCATGCAAACATACTTTATCTGGGTTCTTTTATATATATGAAATGTTTCTTCTTTTTAAAAAATTGAAGTAGAATTGATTTAAAATGTTGAGCCAATCTCTGCTGTACAGCTAAGTAACTCAGTTTTACATAAATATATATATATGTGTGTGTATATATATTTAAAATATTCTTTTCCATTATGATTTGTCTCAGGAGAATGGATGAAGTTCTCTGTACTATACAGCAGAACCTTCTTATTTACCAGTTCTACATGTAATAGTGTGTATTTGCCAACCACAAATTCCGAGTCCATCCTTCTCCCCTCCTCCTCCTTGGCAACCTCAAGGCTGATCTCTATGTCCTTGAGTCTGTTCCTGTTTTATAGATAGGTTCATCTGTGTCATACTCTACATTCCACATATAAGTGACATCACATGGTATGTCTTTCTCTTTCTGACTTAGTTCACTTTGTATGATAATCTCTAGTTGCATCCATGTTGCAAATGGCATTATTTTGGTTTAGATGGTGAGTAGTAGTCCATTGTATTAATAAAAAGAAAGTAACTTGATATATTTCTTACTTGAATATACTCAAGTTGAGGGAGTACATTCTCTAATGAGCTGTCAAGTCCTTTACTTAGAGGTAGGAACAAACTGAATTTTGAATAAGCTGGTACAGAAGCAGTAGCTACAGCAAAGTCACTACGGACTTGTAAGAGAAACCATTGCATAGGAATATTCTCTAAATTCTTCCCAATGATCTTGTCTCCTCTTCACTTGTTCTTTGGTCTAAATTAGTTAATTTATTTTTAGAGGGCCTAGAAGAAAGGAAAAGCAAACTTCTTGATCCAAACATACTGAGGGCAGAGGGGCAAACCTTACAAAAAAAAAAACATAGGACCTGAAACAAGTGAAACATGGGAAGAGAGATACCAATACTGGATGGCATGTTGGTTGTCAGAATTTGTCTTTATAACATTTTCTCTTTGATTCTTCCTATTGAAGAGGATCACTATTGATTTTTATATATTGAGCCTATACCCAGAAACTTTGTGGAACCTTATATTAGTTATACAGATTTGTCTACATATTTTAGTACATTATCTGTGTAGACAATCATGCCATCTGTGAAAATAAAAATGTTTTCAACCCTTATATTTTTCTTTTCCCAATGAGCTGGTTAGGATCTCATTTATAAAGCTGAATAAAAATAGTGACTACAGATATCCTTGTCAGTCTTGTTCCTGACTTGAAAGACATATGGACATCTTGAAGAGATATCTAGCCTTTCCCATTCTGTTGTTCTCCTCTATTTCTTTGCACTGATCACTGAGGACAGCTTTCTTATCTCTCCTTGGTATTCTTTGGAACTCTGCATTCACATGGGTATATTCTTCCTTTTCTCCTTTGCCTTTAGCTGCTCTTTTCACAGCTATTTCTAAGGCCTCCTCAGATAGCCATTTTGCCTTTTTGCATTTCTTTTTCTTGGGGATGGTCTTGATCACTGCCTCCTGTATAGTGTTTCCTGTACAATGGCACTCTATCAGATCTAATCCCTTGAATCTATTTGTCACTTCCACTGTATAATTGTAAGGGATTTGATTTAGGTCATACCTGAATGGTCTAGTGGTTTTCCCTACTTTCTTCAATTTAAGTCTGAATTTTACAATAAGAAGTTCATGTTCTGAGCCACAGTCAGCTCCCAGTCTTGTTTTTGCTGACTGTATAGAGCTTCTCCATCTTTGGCTGCAAAGAATATAATCAATCTGATTTCAGTATTGACCATCTGGTGATGTCCATGTGTAGAGTCATCTCTTATGTTGTTGGAAGAGGGTGTTTGCTATGACCAGTGCATTCTCTTGGCAAAACTGTATTAGCCTTTGCCCTGCTTCATTTTGTACTCCAAGGCCAAACTTGCCTTTTACTCCAGGTATCTTTTGACTTCCTACTTTTGCATTCCAGTCCCCTATGATGAAAAGGACATCTTTTGGGGGTGTTAGTTCTAGAAGGTCTTGTAGGTCTTCATAGGACCGTTCAACGTCAGCTTCTTCGGCATTACTGGTCGGGGCATAGACTTGGATTACCGTGATATTGAATGGTTTGCCTTGGAGACAAACAGAGCTCGTTCTGTTGTTTGGAGATTGCATCCAAGTACTGCATTTTGGACTCTTGTTGACTATGATGGTTACTCCATTTCTTCTAGGGGATTCCTGCACACAGTAGTAGATACAATGGTCATCTGAAATACATTCGACCATTCCAGTCCATTTTAGTTTACTGATTCCTAAAATGTCAGTGTTCACTATTGCAATCTCCTGTTCACTTGCTAGCTCCCCATCATTGCCATCACCAAAGATGTCTAGGACGAAGTACTGTCCAGAGAACCTTAGCTACAACAAAGATCAATCACATGGAACCAAGCCATTTGAAAGGTTTAGGCATCTAGTTTCGATGTTTTCCTACTCTCACCAGGAGTGTTGCTGGAACACCTAGAATCAAAAACTTTACTCACAGAGCCATTTGTTCCGTACTGAATGAAGCTTGTGTAAGTTATAACAGAGCTTAGTGTGATGAGCTGGCAAGAAATGTTTGCCAAGTTTCAAATGCTTGGAGGAAAGATATCATAGCCCTGAAAGGCATTTTCTTTTTTTTTTTTAAATAAATTTATTTATTTTAGTTGGGGGCTAATTACTTTACAATATTGT
This sequence comes from Giraffa tippelskirchi, assembly GCF_054371585.1. Taxonomy (NCBI): domain Eukaryota; kingdom Metazoa; phylum Chordata; class Mammalia; order Artiodactyla; family Giraffidae; genus Giraffa; species Giraffa tippelskirchi. The sequence goes on along the minus strand of NC_137289.1, from coordinate 14,960,917 downwards.
AATAGTTTTCTTTTTAGTTTTGTTTGGTAGTGTTTTTAACCCTAAGAACAAAAGGTAGTCCTTGGACTATCTCTTCTCAGATAGCTGACACTACATTTATCTACTGTTATCAGTTTCCTAAATAAGTGTAGTTGTATTTAATTACTGCTGAATACAGGGGAGATGTGTGTTAGTCCTTTTGTTCAGTACTTTAGGATCAGAGGAATAACAGGTGTGGCAGTGTTTCTTCATTCATTTCAAAGTCACCTGTATCACCAAAATGTACAACTCCTCCAGCCCACCAACCTTAAGGAACTGCAATAATTACAATTCTAAAGAATTCAAAGCTAGCTCTGTCTTTCCCTCAGATATCAAGTGTGGACGGAATGTCTTGTTGAATAGTTGCCATCTCAAGAGAGGTTATAGCAGGCAGATGATGTGAGTGAGCAAAGCGTGCTCTTAAATCACTAGTTATGAAAGACCCAACCTGAAGGAAAATAAGCCTGTTTAGGTTCAGAGAGGTGAAGCAACCTGCCCAAGGTCACACTGTACATCCATTTTTCTCTTCCACTGCTTCCATTCCAGTCTAAGTCACAACTATGCCTGGTCTAGTCCACTGTAGCAGCCTCCTAAAGACTCCCACTACCCTCCAGTGGGGCTCCTGCTTTGATCCATTCTCCACCTCCTTATAGCTGGAGTCAACTAATTAAAACATTATCTTACTGAAAACCTGCTAATGGCTTAACATTGTTATTACAAAAATGTTTAAACACTTTTATTTTTTTACCATGAACAGGTAGGCCTGGAAGGGGCTGCCCCCTTCCTATCCCTTCAGCCTCAGCTTTACTCACTCCCTCCATCATGTGCTCTGCTCCAGACATGCTGGCCTTCAGGTAATGTACTAGAACCTACTGGATTATCTCCTTATACCTGCTCGCCCCTCTTTGGGGAAGGTTCCTTTTACACATCCTTGCCTAAACAGCTCTTCATTCTTCATATTCATTTCTGATATCTTACCTCAAGTCTCACTTCTTTGGATCATGAAATTCCATCAGTGAAGTTCACCAACACCCCAGGTGAGGTCAGGTCTCTCATAACATGTACTTTTTCTTCATAGCACCCACCATGTTTGTTACGTAGTAAGTTCAATAACTCTTTGGTGAATGCATGAAGCATCTGATTGAGGTCTCTCTTCTTGACTAGATGGGAAGCTCCAAGAGCATCACTAGTGCCATCTGTTAGATGGATGAAGTAGATACAGGACTTGAACCAGGGATTCAACCTCTCCTAAATCCCTCCTGTTCCCCAGACTTTACCTTCCCACTCTGCTTTACTCCTCTGTTCCTCTGCCCCTACCTGTCAGAACAGTGGCCCTCTGCCAAAAGACACTGCCTAATTCCACTGGTAGCTCAGGGGGCGCTATTCCCAGTTCCACCTAGTCACTCACTCCTTGTCTAGGGACAGCCTTCATCAGGGGCAGAAGCAGCAGTTACCTGCTAGTACCTCAAAAGCCACCATCAGGACATTGTTACTTCCTATTAAGGATAGCTCTCTCCATGCAGTCCTCTTTTTAAATGCCCACAGGTTCATTATGGGGAAGGTAACGTTTGCCCAATCCATCCCTCAATCAACATGTTTGACTGCACACTCTTCACCTGGCTCAGAGTTGATTGAGGTGCTCACACAATTAAATGGAAGAAAGAACTGAAATCAGAGAGAATGGATGAGAAAGAAAAGGCTCTTAATTTGGCCACAGGCTGAATCTGACTTTCTCTTCTGGCAAACATTTCCATGAATTTGGAATGGATAACTTCATGTTAAACCTGTACATACCTGAATATTAAATTATCCATCCCCAAACAATGGCAAATGGTATGTGTGTATTTCTCCAGTTATGCTGCTGCTGCTGCTAAGTCGCTTCAGTCGTGTCTGACTCTGCGCAACCCCATAGACGGCAGCCCACCAGGCTCCGCCGTCTCTGGGATTCTCCAGGCAAGAACACTGGAGTGGGTTGCCATCTCCTTCTCCAATGCATGAAAGGGAAAAGTGAAAGTGAAGTCGCTCAGTCATGTCCGACCCTTAGCGACCCCATGGACTGAAGCCTGCCAGGCTCCTCCGTCCATGGGATTCTCCAGGCAAAAGAGTACTGGAGTGGGGTGCCATTGCCTTCTCCGTCTCCAGTTATAAGGTTGGCCAAAAAGGTCATTCACATTTTTCCATAAGATGTTACGGAAAAAACAAACAGTTTGGCCAATCCAATACCTTCATTTACATAGCTTGACTCTATAATGACAAGCAAACATTCCCCATAAAAAAAAAAAAGTGCTCTCTGATGATCATTTTGTTATTCTTGTTGCTCAGTCACTATGTCCAGCTCTTTGTGACCCTGTGGACTGCAGCCCACTATCCTTCACTATCACCTCCCCAGTAGAAAGAACATCACACTTTTCTGGTCACCTAACACCAAAGCACTCTATAGGCCATTAGTGCATTCTGGATTAGAAAACTCAAAATGTGTAGAATGGGGATTTGTGATCTGAAAGGGAAAGTGAAAGTCGCTCAGTCATGTCAGACTCTCTGCGACTCCATGGACTATATAGTCCATGGAATTCTCCAGGCCAGAATACTGGAGTGAGTAGCCTTTCCCTTCTCCAGGGGATCTTCCCAACCCAGGGATCAAACCCAGGTCTCCCACATTGCAGGTGGATTCTTTACCAACTGTGTTATCAGAGAAGCCCTTTTGTGATCTGAATGTGGCCTAATTATCACATGGTCAAACACGATCAGTGCAATCACTGGCATAAATGCACTGGTATGGAAGCATAATTTGCACTCATGTGGATACCGAATTATTTACTTGAAGCAGCATTTGTTGTTCAAGTTCACCAGAACCAAAAACAAAAGGGAATGGAAGGGAAGAACCCACCATTTTCGGCAAGTACAGAGATTAATTTGCTTGAAAGTAACCAACATTAGTATTTTGTTTATTTTAATGATCAGATGTGTTCTCCCCGTCATCTCTTAGACCAGTGAAATAAGATTAAGTAGAAATATGAATAAAATGCTACCATAGTGTTTCTAATGAGTTTGATTCCACACCAATCTGAATAAGAATCTGGACTCTGATTCTTACCTGGGAACCCGAGAGGAGAAAAATTCCCATTTTTTTCTCAGCCCTGACCTCATCTTTTGACAACTCTGAGAACTCTGGAAGGTGGCGAGGTCACTTGGCCCAGGTAACAAATTGTGCCTGTGAGGTCTGCCCAGAAGTATCAGAGGAGGTATTTCAGCCCATGGAGAAAACAGTGTCTGACACAGGGGTGTTGATTTAATGACATGGAAGAGGAGAAAGAATGGTCGTTCTGAAATGTGCAGATTTGAAGAGGTGGGGTTGTGTGGAATGGCAGGATTGTTTTTCCTGTACTGCTGCACCTGAGCTGCTCTGGGGAATCGATTTCTTATGCTACAAAAGGATAGGACAGTGTGATGCTGACTGGCCCTGGGGACACAGCTTCAATTCAAGTGCATTGATTCAACAAGGATGGCACTGTTTTCTAGTAGGATCCAGCTGCCCACTCGCCAGACCCCTTGGTGATCCTTATTTAAAAAGCAGGAGGCATCTCTGAAACTTTACTATGCACTTTTACAGAACAATTCAGGACTAAAATGTAAAGCACATCATTTTGCCTGTGTTGTTTTTAGTATTTGATTCAAGTGCATGTAAACTGTGAACGATCTGAAATGTATGGTTCAAGCAGAGGTCACCAGGAGATGCCTTAGTTGAGCTGAAGGATGTTTAAATAAATGAATGGTATTGAGGACCACACAGTTGATAACTACAAATGATTCATTCAATTCATCATTCCAATAATCAAGATCAACTGCGAAAAAAAATTGGGTCCATTCAGTGGAAAAAGAACCTGAGAGAACACACAGCCCATTCTTGACATTATAAGTGATCTCTAAGCCCAACGCCGCTAATGTTTCTTGAGAACGTACATGAATTGATCACAATTAGCTATTTTGCCTTCTTTACAAACATCAGCCAAGATGGCCCTTCAACTGTGCTCAGTAATTAGCTCCCATCTTTAACTCCTACATGCATGAAGGAAGGATGGACAGAAAATGTGACTTAGAGTCAGACAGGTCTGGATTCAAATCCTGATTTCACTGCTTACGGCTACATGACTGTGAGCAAAACGTCATGAGGACGATTTCATAGATTGCCACAAGGATGGAAAGAAACCATCAGTAAAAATGCCTGGCATATGGTATTACTCAATAAATGCAATGGTACCTCCACTTAAAAAGCCACTGGAACAGAATTAAAATAAAGATTATCAATGGAACGTTTCTTACTGATTAGTTTAAAACAATAATGTTTGGAGAAGTTTAGGTTCCTTTAGAAATCAAACCTACCTTTGAATGCCACAGGGAATTTTTACTCCTGTATTTAGACATACTGGGCCACCTCATCGCAGAACAGAAAGCAGTATTAGGCAACTCGATTCTTAAGAGTAGGGACCATGTTTCATGGTCTTCGGGTCCCCAGTACCTAGGCGCAGTGCCAGGAACAACATCAATACTCAATATGTACACACATGCCTACATATATACATACATAGCTTTATGAAGTGGCATCATAGCATGGAATCTTAACCAGCCTCTAAAACAGATTTGAAGCAGATGCTTCACTTTTCATATTAAGAGCTATCTTTTAAGAACGTTTTAGGAGCAGAGATTCTCAGTGGGGATAGAACTCCAGATAACCTGTGAACTTCTTAAAATGGAGAAGCCTAATCACTACCTAAGAGTCAATAATAGTAAGCACTCAAATAGGAGATGTATTTTTTACCTACGTACTGTCCCCTGACATCAACTCATTCACCCCTCTCAACAACCATATGAAGGCAGTGCTAACATTCACCCATTTGACAACAAAGTGAGGGGACTTGGAGAGGGTAAGTGATTTGCCAAAGAGCACGTGACTAGCAAGAGACAGAATCGGTATTCACACCAAAGTCCACATGACCCCCTGCATCTACCTGATCTACCTGAACAACACCCATAGGGCTTCAGCTTGTGCATTTCTCTTTCTTTTTCTTAAAGTTTCCACAATGGTTCTGATTAATATGCATAGTTAAGAGTCAGGCAATCAAGGAATGATTAGATAAAAAAAAAACATGCAAGAGAGGGACTTCCCTGGCAGTGCAGTGATTAAGACTTCACCTTCCAATGCAAGGGGTGCATATTTGATTCCTGGTCAGGGAGCTAAGATCCCACATGCCTGGCAGCCAAGAAATCAAAGCATAAAACAAGCAATACTGTAACAAATTCAATAAAGACTTTAAAAGTGGTCCACATCAAAAAAACTTTTAAAACAACATGCAAGAGAAAGAGAAGGAAACCAAATGGTCCAGGCCATTAGCACAGTTCTCCAAATTCAAATAACAGTATATGAAATAATCCATCCTTGTGACTCAAGCAGAAATTAGACCTTCACATGGCTATGAATCGCTTTTACAAGCTTTTGAACTCTTCTGCCACTATTGGCTCACCCTAAACAATCTATCACCACATAGCGAGGCTGGCCCGACTGTTTCCAGAGAGGGCACAATTGTATGAGATCCACCAGGCCTGATAGATGGGATTGTTAAGGATAGTGACATGCTCTATGAGGTATCCTAACTTAGTACCAAAGAGTAGATGTTGTTAGCAGTTAATATTGTCTATTCTTTTCCCAGCTGAATTTTTAAAGACTGTGGAAAGTGATCTAAACCTCAATGTTATTGCAGAATCAAGAAGCAACTACTCCCCTAGTTCCATCATGAATGCTGATCAAATACATGTGAATTGGAAAAGTATGTTTAATTTGCTGGTTTCTGTCCACATGGTCTGCTTCTATTTTCTTTGATAAGATTAGTGAACAAAGTTTAGAGGACTTTTTTTAGTTCAAATGTTTTCCCATAATGGCAAATCAATCTGCCTGGGCAAATAGAACATCAAAACGTTAACCAGGAGGAGCTATCATGGGAAGTTGATCTGATTTATACATAAAAACACCTGCTAAAACTTTAATAAAACTTTATAGAGGAACAAAACTGGATAAAGGATTTTTTGAGTCTTTTAAAGCAGTGACTACCATAACTGCAGGAGTATGGACAAATGGGACCAAGTCTAATCAATCTTGTATATTTCTTTTGCACTGTTGCAAAATACATTTCATACTAGGGTAGAGTAAGCACACAGCAGGCAAAATGTGGTAGCTGAAGTCAAGCATAGCTAATATGCTGTTTAGAATAGGTGAGATCTACATAATTCCCTGGTCCATCCTGATTGGCTCTGGTATAGAGGACTGATTCCTAGCATGCTTTTCTTCTATGACATTTATGTCCATGATATATATAGGCTGCTTGGATCTAAACAGATACAGGAGATGGTAGCAGTATGTGAGCAGAAAGCCTATTCTGTTTTACATGGCAGTATTATGTATGATAGTAAGGCAATTTGTCATGCCAGGACTGGTAGTTGGGAGCCAGCAGCAGGTCTCCGACTCTCCCACCAGAGTTAGCAACAGCTTAGAGAAACAGACCAGGGCGGGGGCAGGATGATAGCATGGAGAAGAGCAAAATAGAAACCTAACACCCACTGAGCCAGCAACACCACAAGATGTAACAAAGTCTCAGAGATAAAGGAGGCCCAGTCATCAGAATGGGCTTCTTAGGTGGCTCCGTGGTAAAGAATCCGCCTGCGAATCCAGGAGATGTAGGTTCGATCCCTTGGTCGGGCAGGTCCCCTGGAGAAGGAAATGGCAACCCACTCCAGGATTCTCGCCTGGGAAATCCCATGGACAGAGGAGCCTGGAAAGCTACAGTCCATGGGATAGTAAAGAGTCAGACACAACTTAGTGAATAAACAAACAAAAAATAAAGTCATCAGAACATATACCAGGAGCCCAGAACACAAGACTCCAGAACAGCTTCCCTGGACAAAGGCCATTCCTCCTCTAGCTTCTTTTAAAATCCATTTTTCAAGAAGAAGTGTTGGGGGCTGAAGCCCTCCCCATCCACACACATGCTCTCCCTACCCAGCAACTATTACGTGCCCGGAGTGAGCTATGGGAGAGTTCTACTGAATGGAGACGTATAAGTAATCAACATGAAAAGGCATTGAGGTACAGTGCAGAAGGGATTAAGAGTGTGGACAGGGGCTTCCCTGACAGTCCAATGGATAGGACTCCGTGCTTCCACTGCAGGAAGCATGGGTTCGATCCTTTGTCAGGGAACTAAGATCCTGCAAGTCGTGGACAAAAAAAAAAAAAAAATGTGGACAGTTTAGTCACAAAGTTCTGGGTTCAGAAGCCAGGTCTGAAGCTGCTAGCTGTGTCCTAGTGGATAAATCACCTAATGTCACCTAAAAATGAGGGTAGTAGTACTTCACCCTATGACTGTTGAGAGGATTAAATGACTCAGTGCATCTAAAGCACTTAGTGAAGTGTCTTCAGCATGGCAAGTACTCAATAAAAGTCAGTAATTGCTATTATCATTATTAACAAATTACCAGAAGGCTTTTATGTTGCTCAAAATGAATAGACTGCTACCTCAAAAGATCATAAAAAGCAGAATCATAACGAGTTTTCTCCTAACATACCTGTTATGAAGTTTCTTAAAATTAAATATTCGACAAGCCCAGTGCCAGTCTCTCTTGCTTGCATACCTGTGCTTCTTCTGGAGCTCTGCCATTCTGTGTCTCTCTCTGCCCTGTATCTATTTGTAGCTAGGGAGGACAGATTTCATACCTGTGCAGAAGTGTTATCTGCCAAGTTATGAAATGAGGGGGGACGTGAAAAGGCAACGAAAAACATTAAGGAAGCAGAGGGAGACAAATCCAGGAGGAGGTTGGTATCCAGCCTCAATTCCATCTCCCCACACCCAGACTCCTCTCTGTCTTGCACCCTTGACAACACCCAACTCAGATTAAATCCAGCTCTTTAATGACTCCACACCTGCTTGCAGGTGGATCACCATCCACCATGCTGTCCATTCCCCTTTAAACTGATGCCCTCAAAGCTCAAGTGTGAGTCTTCAGTGCTGCCTGCCACCCCACTCTACCCCTGTTAACGAAAGAGTGTGTAGGGTCTGGCTGCTTGCTGCTTAAAAGCCAATAAACAGGCCAGGTTGGTGGAAAGGAAAGTTTGCTGTATTTCAGATGCCAGCAACTGAGGGGGGAGGGCGGCAGACGTCTGTCCAAAGGCTGACTGCCCACCCCCCGCCCTGCCAGCCCCAACTCTGCACCGGCAACCAGTGGAGCAAGAGTTTTTATAAACACAAGGAGGGGGCTACATGTAGAAACAGCACAGTCAGCTCTGACAGTCATCTTCAAATTGGTCATTGGTGGTCTGATCAATATCACCTTGGTTGTTTTAGGTACAGTTAATCATTAGTTCCAGAGTCTGTCTGTTCCCATTTCTTGAGGCCAGTTTTCAGAATTTTAGCAACTTATGTCACGGGTACAATCTGGTCATCATGTAGTTAATTTCTCCACCTGGGGTTTTAGTATCTATAAGACAGCTCACAGGATGTGGCTCAGAATATTATCTGTAGCCCTTGAGAAAAAACTAAAGGTCCTTGACTATGCTTAATAACTACATTATTATTATTTGGTTTCTTTTGACTATTTTCCTTTTTTTTTCTGCATTTCTCATTTCTCTGATTAAATTTATTCTTTGACTAAAGTTTTCCATAGACAAAAAGCAGGCAGAGGACATGGAGGGGCAAGGACCATAGGGTCCTGTTCCATTGCACCCCTTACCCCTTTCATTTGTCTGCTTTCCCTAGATTATTTCATATGCTTTCTCTCTGCTCACACTGCTAACTCTCCTTTCTTCCTCCTCACTCTCAGCTGATGACCTAGCTTCTGATTTCAGTGAGAAAAAAGAAGCAATTAGGAGAAATTCCACATCCTCCCACCACCTTATTTACCCACCTACCAGCATCTGTACCCACCAGTTCTGGCTGCTCTCTGCTACCTGTGGACAAAGGGTCTCTGCTCTGAAGGAGAACCCTACAACAACACTAGGAAGTTAATGCACCTGCTTTATTCTTTCCCATAATATTATGATATCAGAGTCATTACTTGATAATATACTATTGGTCTCTTTGTTTACTATCTGATCACCCCCATTAGAATATAAGCTCCTTAAGGAAAATGTTGTATCCTGCAGCCAAAAGGAGTGCCAGGCACATATTAAGCACTCAATGAATATGTCTGTGTGGAATGAATGGGGAAAACAGAATGAATGAAAGAAAAACATGAATTTCTCACTGTGTTTGAAATTCTCTATTGAATGCTTAGGGTTCTCTCCCTCTCTCTCCCCCATGAACCCTTCCCCCACCAAAATCCCTGGGATAGGAATCTAATGTCCCAGGGGAATGTGTTATTAAAAGTTGATGCTCTTCGGGGAGGCATGTCATGGGCATCCATGTGAATAAGGATGCCTGCATTGAACCTTGTCATGGCTAAAGAGTGCCAGTGAGTGAGCCCCTACCCACGGAGCAGAGCCAGCCAGGCAATATGGGAAGTAGGCTTGCCAAGCAAAGGTCTATTTAGGATCCAGATCCAATGACAGGAAGGCTTCTTAACTTCCTTCCTTCCTTGCCACCGAGCCTGAGGCTATGCCAAGGAAGCCCAACCCTCAAACATCTACAGAAAGTATCCCAGAGAGGAAGTCTATGACTTGTATATGCCATCTTCACAATGCTCAGGAAGCCAGCCAGCCTGGACACAGAGGGGGCCTCTGGCTTGTACCTTCTATGCAGAAGATGCTCGGTTTCTGGGCACCGTGGCCAACATGGATGAAGGATCATAGAAGATAAGGGGTGTAAGGGGCTTGTTACTTACAGCACATGCATGATATGCATCAGGGAGGTTGTTAAGAAGATGGAGGAGATGGAGATGAAAGAGGAGGTGGAACAAGCAAAAGGGACACTGGAGGCAGGGAGGAGGAGTGGAGAAGCTAGAAGAGGTGAAGGGAAGAAAGAGAAGATAGAGAATAATTTAGTTTTACATGTCAGTGATAAATATTAACTTAACCTGAAGACTGAAAATGTGCTACTAGACTCTGGTAGTCACCAGCTTAGGCAAGTTGGACAAGTCCCTTCGCTCATGGGAGCTTTGGTTTTTCTCACCACTCAATGCTGGAAGTTGGCATCTCCAAGGACCCTCACAGTTCTGACCTCTGTAAAATCATAATCTTTCCAGTCACCAGCTCGGCTCCATGATATGGGTCTGTGGAGCCACCAAGCACCAAGGCAAACCAGGACAGTTTGGAACTTCAGGAGACATCCCTGAAAACAGGCAGAAACTCCCTCAATGGAGCCTTAGCTGCTTTCCCACAGATCCCAAGGGCTTCCCTGGTAGCTCAGTTGGTAAAGAATCCGCCTGCAATGCAGGAGACCCCGGTTCGATTCCTGGGTCAGGAAGATCCCCTAGAGAAGGGATAGGCTACCCACTCCAATATTCTTGGGCTTCCCTGGTGGCTCAGATGGTAAAGATTCTGCCCGCAATGTGGGAGACCTGGGTTTGATCCCTGGGTTGGGAAGAAAACCCTGGAGAAGGGAAAGGCTACCCACTCCAGTATTCTGGCCTGGAGAATTCCATGGACTGTATAGTCCATGTGGTCGCAAAGAGTTGGACACAACGGAGTGACTTTCACCTTCACAGATTCCAGCTTTCTTCCCAGGAAAACATTCTCCCAGAGGACCCACTGATGTTACGTCTCATTTCACAGCTTCATTTTCCTGAAAAATAAACAGCACAAACTAGCATTTGTTCCTCAGCACAGAATGAGCCAGTCCAATGAAGATCAGCCAATTTGTCCTTTCTTTAATACCATTTATTGTCTCTTTAACAATGAATTCATTTGAGCAAGTGACCCCAGATCCTAATTCATGGTGACCCTTTACATTCATGAGACCTCTCCCTATCTCAGCTCCTGGTCCCTTTTGACTTTTCAGAAGCCACACCTAGCTGCCTTGGGAACAGGCCACTCTAGTCTTACTTTGGGAAAGGATCCAGCATGGCAGGCAGCATACTTACAGTTCTTATGGACCACATGGAGAAATCAACCGGAGACAGGCAGCCCCAGAGGCAGGCAGCCCAGACTGGGAAGACAGGAGACACAGTCTGTGAATACCATGTTGTTTCCTTACTGTTGAATCTTTCCAAGTTAACTGGTGTGGAATTTCAATCACTTGCCCATATATAGCCTTGGAATATCTTATAATTCAAAGAGACATCATGATGTACTGGAGCTGGAATCCAAAAGACCAAAATAAAATTTTGGCTCCAACCACTTATCACACTTTGGGCAATCTGCATAATTTCTCTGGGCCTCTGGACTCTCCCCGTCTCTAAAATGGAGACAATAATAGTACATAAGAAATAAGATCAACTAAGATATCTCTGACTCAAGCACATAGTATACTGTCCCATACAAACAGAAAGAATAAATATGAGCTACTAGCCATGGATAGTATTATGAAACCATGGATATGGGCATGCTGTGGGAAATAAAAAGAGCCCTTAAAGTGTGTTTGCCAAAGTGCTGACTACAAAGTGAGCAACTAAACATTAGCCTTTGCTTCTGGATATGACATCCCTGTCATCATCAAGAGCAAACAGCACGGATTCACATTTGTCCAAAGGAACCAATCATCGATGGGGGTGCAAATTCAGGTAGAGGTTGCAGCATCGTTACAGTAGCTGATATCTGGAAATGGCCCTAATGCCCAAAATGACAAATGTCCAAAACAGGAGCCTAGTTGAGACTGGAATATACACATACAATCAACTACCAGGTCACAATGAAAATGATGCTCCAAAAGTATATTTATGGAGAGTAAAATACTTCCAAAATATGCTGTCAAATGGGAAAAAAGGGCAGCTAAGAAACAGATGCTCTAAGTTATACATTATAAACCTATCTTGTGTGAATTTCAACCAATAGATTTTAACTTGGAAATGAAAGAATAACAAGTATCCCACCTGATCTCACTTTGCAAATACGTGGTATATATGTTACAATGCCTAGAAAAATTCTCAGAGACTTTAGGGTTCTTTCTGAATAATAGGAATTTAGGTGATTTTCACTTTTCTCTTTGGACTTTTACTGCAACTTTCAGGGGTGGGGGATTGTTAATGCTTTAAAAAAAAGAAACAAAAACCAGTTTCATCCACCTCATTAGAACTGACTCGAATGTATTCTTTTTAATGGCTGAGTAATATTCCATTGTGTATATGTACCACAGCTTCCTTATCCATTCATCTGCTGATGGGCATCTATGGGAGAATGGCATTGAAGCATGTAAATTATCATGTGTGAGGCGAATCGCCAGTCCAGGTTCAACACATGATACAGGGTGCTTGGGGCTGGCCCGGAGGGATGGGATGGGCAGGGAGGCAGAAGGGAGGTTCTGGAGGGGGAGAACATGTACACCCATGGTGGATTCATGTCAGTGTATGGCGAAACAAATACAATATTGCAAAGTTAAAAAATAGAAAATAAACTAATTAAAAAAAAAAAAAAGAAATGTGTTTATTCAACACCATGACAAATAGTGTCCCTAATCATAAGGCTCTAAGGCTCCCAGACTAGCCATCATTTGGTTTCAGAGGCTGATATGCCTGTTTCTGGAAGGCCCGGGCCTCCGGGGAATCAGACAGGCACCTACTTGTGGCTCCCATACGTCCTCTGTGAGAGAGATGAAGGCAGACATATGTCTTGCTTTCCCTAGTGCATCTGCCCAAACACTCAAGCCACCTTTGAAATTGCTTTGAAGGTACATTTTAATTAAAATTAAAATGCCACTCTGGAAAGAGAGGGGAAGAGAAAGTGCTTCCTTTTGGTATGATGAACATGGTTTGGAGCTAGATAGAGTTAATGGTTGCACAACATTGCGGGTATACTAAATGCTACTGGATTGTACATTTAAAGATGGCTACTTGTATGTTGGTGCTTCTCTGGTAGCTCAGTGGTAAAGAATCCGCCTGTCAATGCAGGAGACTCAGGTTTGATCCCTGTGTCAGGCAGACACCCTGGAGAAGGAAACTGCAACCCACTCCAGTATTCTTGCCTGGGAAATCCCATGGAGAGAGGAGCCTGGTGGGCTATAGTCCATGGAGTGGCAATAGTTGGACATGACTTAGCGATTAAACAACAACAACTGTATGTTTTGTGAATTTCACCTCAATAAAATACAAACAAAACTTAATCCATTAATACTGAGTGTTGGTAATTTCAATATGGATGTGGAAAATTCACCTCTTAGAATTTTTGTGTGTCTAATACATAAACAGTTTGTACACCAAGATCAAAATTTTAATAGAAACGTTTTTCCTTTGTTTCTGGGAGATGCATATTATGAACCAATATGCCATTTTCATCATGTCGTTACCATAATCATAGGATATTAGAACTGAAAGACAGTTTAGCCACTTCGTTTTACACAATAGGTAACTGAGGCTAGAAAAGAGAGAACTGGAACACACAAGTAATTTACAAAATCAAGTTTAGAATTCAAGTGTCCTAGTCCAGGGTTCTGTCCAGAAAATCCCCTTCTAGTCTTTTCTTCATTCAATTTCCTGGTCCTCTTTATACTTTTTTTAAAAATACATATTTACTCTTTAATCAAATTATCAGCCTCATGCCATTTTTCAGAATTTGTTTTCTGCACCCCAACTCCTTCAGTGTTTGGTATATTGGTCATATGTTTTGATAACTACATTGAGCAAACATCCTATTTAGTACAGTTATTTCAGTTGTGAGACGAGGGTGATGGGGTGTGGATTAACTCAGTAATGTGCCACACCCTCTTGGCCCTACTGCTTTATCCCTGGGAAAGCTGGAGATACAGGTTTCATCTGGGTCTCAAAAACACGATCATTATAACCAAGCATTATGTACATAATGACACAATGCTATAGATTAGGAGCATATGTGATATTCTTTTTTCTTTCTAAAACAATTAAGTTTAAAATGAACATTTTAAAATTCAAAAAAAAAAAAAAAAAAAAAAAAAAACACGATCATTAACACAGCTGTTTCTGTGTCTGCACCTCTCACACTGCCCTGACTCCAAATCATAGCGAGATTGTTTACTTGAGGGACAAAGAAATCTTTCCATCCAGAGCCAAGGAAATCACACCTCCCTCGTATTTTGCACAGATTAATATCTGAGAAGGCTTATGATCAAATGCTTCTCGAATGTGTCTCTCCATAGCTAGATTGCATGGTTACCAGTGACCCACTACTTGGAATCAAAGAAGCACTGGCATGATGGCGACAGCAAAGATCTGGGCGTTTTGTGAAGCTACATGTCACCAATTTGCAATTTGCAACACCTGCATTCAACACTGGAGTCTGAGCTAAAGAGTGCCCTTTGCTGCAAAATGTTAGGTCCCAAAAACTTGCTGGACACTTCAAGCATTCTGAGTAGTTTAGATACATTTGGAAACAGTGTTGTGAATTGAATCTGGACCCCACTTTCCAGCAGTCTACCCACTGCACACCCTACCTGTGAAGCCCTGTGTGTTTATTCAGTATCACTCCTTAGACTTCCAAACACACCAGACAAAAGAGCTCAACTCCTTTCCTGTTTCTCAGAGAGCCAGTGATGATGTGTTAAGAAGTAACTCCATTAGCCCCCAACTAAAATAAATAAATTTATAAAAAAAAAAAAAAAAAAGAAGTAACTCCAGTAGGAAGGAAGGGGAAGGGAATCCTATTTGGTTAACATCCCCATCAGTGCACATAATCAACCTAGAATGAAAGCCAATTTTATGATGGGTTTTCCCCACCTTGGCTGTACCCCAAGGCTTAGAGAATTTTAGTTCTCAGACCAAGGATCAAACCCAGGACCTCAGCAGTGACAGCACAGAGTCCTAGCCACTGGACTGGCAGAGGATTCTTCGTAGTGGGGTTTCTGAGGCAAGAGAATAACTTACAGAGTTTTCCTAAATGGATTCAATAATGCCAGCCACAGTGGGATTCATTCAGTATTACTTGAAAAACTCCCCAAACAAATAACCCCCAACATTAAATTTGACCGCTAAGTAGATGTAAAGCAAACTTCAAAAGGAATGTCAACGATATGTCACCTCTCAGAGCCTCCAATCCAGGAATAAAAGGAGAAGATTGTGATATTTTCCCCACAGTATGACACACATGCGAGGAACACACTCCAGTGGGGAGTACCCAGATTAAAATACAACCCCAATAATAAACTCTATTTGTGTCTGTGTGTGTTGTAGAGGAAGCCAGGCAGTGGAGCAGATGAGGACGGGTGGCTGAAGCACTCAGGAAAGGGCTAACATCCAGGGCAGCTGGTATAGCCCATGGACCCTGCTAGTGCACTCTAAAATTTACTGCAAAGAATAATTCAAAGCTGACAACTCCTGGACTACAAAAATACTAAGCTTCCTTCGAGCTCTGTAAAATAAATATATGGAATCAAAAACAGTGTCATCATTACCGAATTTTTTATATATCTGAACTTCTTTGTGGCCGCAACTATATGGTACCTAACTACACTCTTATGAAAGGACAAAAGCAACGCTTTAGATGCCCATGTAGACCCCATGTAATTACTGCTATTCAAGGGTTATGATCTGATGGAAATAATAGGGTTTGGAGACAAAACATGTGGACTCAAATTTGAATTTTGCCACTAACTAATCTTATATATCACAGTTCCTTCATCTGGATTCAAATCCTAGGGTGGTATTCTGTAAATTCCCCAAATTCTCTATGGCTTACGCTCCTCATCTGTAAAATAAGGATAATGGTAGTGCTTATCTCCTAAGCTTCTAGTTAAGGATTTAATGAAATGATACCTGTAGAGTCCTTCAAGCTGCCCACAGCAGAGACAGTGCTCAATGAATGTCAGTAACATCATCTTTGTCCCCATATCATTAAGGTGTTTTCACAACTCTCTGAATATAGTGAAAGTGGCTCAGTCATGTCTGACTCTTTGCAACCCCACAGACTATACAGTCCATGGAATTCTCCAGGCCAGAATACTGGAGTGGGTAGGCTTTCCTTTCTCCAGGGATCTTCCCAACCCAGAGATTGAACCCAGGTGTCTCGCATTGCAGGTGGATTCTTTAGCAGCTGAGCCACAAGGGAACCCCAAGAATACTGGAGTGGGTAGCCTATCCCTTCTCCAGGGAATCTTCCCAACCCAGGAATCGAACCAGGGTCTCCTGCACTGCAGGTGGATTCTTACCAACTGAGCTATCAGGGAAAATCGGCTTTTGGATGAATTTATTAACCTTCTATACTATAATGCACACCATCATCTTCATCATCAACATCACAATAAATACACTTTTGAGCTATGATGTGTCAAATACCACGACTATGCTGGGCAGTTTACCATGAAGTAACTTACTTGATACCAACAATACATCTGCAGAAGTCCCCAGTAGAGGTTCCTATAGATCAAGAAAGTGACATTGCTAGTCACATCATCAGTAAGTGACAAAACCAGGATGTGAACTCAAGTCTCTCTTATTGGAAAGCGACTATGAATCATGATAATGAGGACAGCAAGGCTTCACCGCATTCTTACAATGCACCAAGCATTGTACGCAATGTTAAACCTGCACTAGGCAGATTCTGCACAACTGTAAAACACTGACTTGGTATCCAGGGTCACAAAACAGACAGGAACCAGAAATACTGGGAGAATTGGGATCCCAGAAGGCAGAAAAAACAGAGGCTATCCTTGGTCTCTGTCCTTATCCAACTACAGCAAAATCTAACACAAGTCTGTGCTGTAGAGAGAACCGTCTGAAACCATAAGAAAACCCACTTATACAAGCACTTCTTGGAATGTTGGGTCATAGAATTTCTACTTAAGAAGAAAACCCAGATGCACAAATTCTTCCTGGAAAGCAGGGTGATAGAATACTGTGCCTGTGCTTAGTCACTCAGCCGTGTCTGACTCTTTGCGACCCCATGGACTGTACCCTGCCAGGCTCCTCTGTCCATGGGATTTCCCAGGCAAGAATACTGCAGTGGGCAGCCTATCCCTTCTCCAGGGGAACTTCCCGACCCAGGAATCAAACCGGGGTCTCCTGCATTGCAGGCGGATTCTTTACCAGCTGAGCTATCCAGGAAGCCCATGATAGAATACTAGAGCTAGTCAAAACCTTAAAAAAAACCCAAATCTTACCACCTCCCTGATTGGTAGACCAGAAACCTGAAGATGAGATTAAGTGGAGAAATCCATTTTCATTGCCTCCCACAGAATAATCAGGGACTTTGCAAGCTTTTCAGAGTGTGGGGGGATGGGGGTGGGGGGTAAGTCCAACAGTTACCAAGGGCTCTGTAAGGGACCCAGGGCAGAATGTGACAATAAATCCAGCACAGGGCTTGACCCTTAAGGCACTTCCTGTACACAGAGGGAGACAGACAAGTCACAGGCAACATGAACTCAAGCCAAGACAAAGTTCAATCGCCAGGCTATGAGAGTTCAAAACTGCTTTCCAACTGGGGGAAGAGTGTCAAGGAAAGCTTAGTAAAGTAGATGATGTTGACAAATGACAGGTAAAATGACAAGACGGAGAAATGTATTTAAGTAAACAGCTGTAGCAGAGGCAGAAAATGTCACGGTGGAATCAGGAAGCACTGAGGGCTCCAATTTGGCTGGAAATGAGTACACATGAAGGAGAACAGAGGAGCACATGGCTGCTCAGTAGCTTGGGAAGCTTGGAGCTGAGGAGAGGAGACAGTTCCTTAGCAGCTGGAGTCTGCGTGACGAGTGAAGGTGATTCAAAGAGGGCCTTAGAAAGATGTACGTGGCACTGCTTTAGGGTATAGGCTGGAGGCAGAAGAGGCCAGAGGGGAGAGACATGGGATGCTGGAGAACCATTAGAAGGATGTTTGTCACCGCAGCACAAAGGGTACTGCCTGCAATGGAGCAATGGCCTGGGATGTGCGGAGAAGTGGTCACTAGTGATACTTTTTTCTTTCCTTCCTCTAGGTCTGCACTAAATGGCTGAGGGGCACTGAAGGGATCTGAAGCAGGAAGCAGTCCCCACACCTTACTCCTTAGAGGCTCTCGTCCCCTGAAGGGACAGGACTAACTAAAGAGTTTCTGAATACCCAGTCACTCTCCTCTGGGATGTGTCTGGCCAAACTCTGGCACGAGTGAGCACTTTTCTCCATCCTCAGAATCTAAACTTTTGCCTCTTTTTAGGGAGGCTTTTGGGGGTGGGATGTATAGACAGAATCCAACCAGTTCCAGACAACAGCCCTTACTGTGACCACACTCAACCACTGCACCCCGTAGTCTATGACCACAGTTTTTCCGGGTCCTGGCTCCTCGCTAGGGCTTTTCACAGCACCAATCCTCAAACTACACAGGCATCAACTCCCATTGACCCCACTCACACTGAGACCAGAGGTAACAGAAAAAAAGCTACTTGGCAGTTAGATACGACTGTTCAGAAGTCAATATTTACCAACTAAAACTCTGCCAAAGTAGCTGAGAGGCACAGAGCAGTTATGTAGACGTTCCAAGAATTCCCAAAGCCCCACCAGAGAAACCAGTCCTCAGCACTGCATGTTTATGTTTGATCTACATGAAGCTATTTGCACCATCTTCCCACGGAGTCTGCTGAAAATTAACTAGGTGGATTCAGTCTTCTTCCCTAAGATGAGTTACTGATCTTAGGATCAAGGCAACATAATACTCGATAAAGCCTTGTCTCTATCAGTAGAACACATCTCAAATCTTCCTCTAACTAAATCTGTTTCACAGCTCTCCCCAAGACTAAAAATGGGATAACGTCAAGCAAGCAAGAACTTGGAGTCATCACCAGGGCCAAGGACGATCAGGTCTTCTGAGGATGAGCACGGGGGGCAGGCTGCAAACACTGTGCAGTACTAGTCACCAGAACCCACCACAAGCAAAGTCACGCCTATGAAATGAGATGTAAAATTAACAAGCTGGTCAGCCTTTTGCGACACACTAGGTAGAATGCATGGTTCCAGTGGACTGGGAAGAGTTGTTGTCCCAACCACACCCCAGCTGACACATCCATGTGCTTTCTTGCCTTCAAAGTTGTCCCATGCTAATTCTACATGTGTTACGATTGTCAGACAGCTCCTTCTTTACAGAAAGATGAAATAACTTGACCAAGATCATTCTGCACAGGTTGCTAGAGAGAGCACATCAGCCTAACGTAGGAACATGAATGAAGGAAAAAGTAGCACCAACTGCTATCTTGTCTCTTCGTCAAGGGATCTGAAAACTTGTGCAATAAGAAAGTGCACATTAGCTCTTTCCAAATACAGGAAATAGAGAATTGTGATCATCCTGGAGATTGCTGATAAGACAAATCCTTCTGTGAGTGAACAAATAATTAAAATGTGAATATTCCACTTTGCGGTTTTAGTGATCTGGTGCCTATTGGTAATTTAACATTCTTGAATTTTAAAGATAAACTGGTGGAGTCACAAAAAGAAAGAAGAAAGAACAAAAAGAAAAAAGTAGCAAACCCGATACACTCCTCAGAAATAAGGTTGTCCCACCTCAATGTCCATTGACAGATGTGTGAATAAAGAAGATGTGGAACATATATAATGGAACATCACTTGGTCACAAAAAGGATGAAATAATGCCATTTACCCAACATGGATGGACCTAGAGATTATCATACTGTGTGGAGTAAGTCAGACAAAGACAAACACCATATAAGATTACTTATATATGCAATCTAAAAAGACAGAGAGAGAGATAGAAATGAACTTATTTCCAAAACAGAAAGAGACTCACAGACAAAGAAAACAAATTTAGGATTACCAAAGGGAAATGGGGTTGGGAAGGGATAAATTAGTAGTTTGAGGTTAACAGATACACACTACTATATACAAAATAAACAACAAGGACCTACTGAATAGCACAGAGAACTACACTCTATATTTTGTAAACACCTGTAAGGGAAGAGAATCTGAAGAATATGTATATATAACTGAATCACTGTGATGTACACCTGAAACTAACACAATATTGTAAATGAACTATACTTCAATACTTGAAATAGAGTAGATCCTAAATAAGGGACAATGAATATCAGTTTATCTAGCCATCACTTTCAGCATCTTTGTTCCCCCAAAAGATGTTTCTTATTTACATCTCATCAATATATCTGCTCTCGAGAAGTGTCAGTTGTTCAGTCGTGTCTGACTCTTTGCAACCCCATAGCCCACCAGGCTCCCCTGTCCATGGGATTTTCCAGGACAAATCCACTCCCTTGGTAGGGACCAGGGAAAATTCTGAGGGGTCAGATGTCATTACCTAATAAGGTCTCTTAAGCTTCCCCAGAAAGGGTAGCATTTTATTTATTTATTTGGCTGCATAGTATGTGGGATCTTAGTTCCCTGACCAGGGATAGAACCCATGCTCCCTCCATTGCAAGCACAGAGTCTTAACCACTAGACCACCAGGGAAGTCTCATGGGGTAGCATTTTTAGCAAAGAGAGAATGCATTAAGACAAATGAATAAAACGCAAATGATGGACTTTCAGACTTCAGCCAGTTCGTGAAAGAGGTAAGGACATCTTCATATTACCCCAAGGTCAGAACATCTTCGCATTACCCCAAATTACAATGTGTGGCCTACATTTTTATAATTCTACATTTTGCTAGAGGAAGAGTGAATGCCTGTTAAATTCCACTTAGTTTTCATTCAGTTCAACTGAACTGAAAAGAGTCTCAGTGGTCCCCTACTGGTGCATAGAATGCAGACAAGAATAAGACACAGTCTTGCCTTCAAGAGGCTTGATAGCTACAGAACTTTGCAGACATGGAAACAACTCTTTAAATATGAACAGACCATGATACTTGCTATGGAGAATTTGGTGGGGGGGGGGAATAGAAATGCAGGAGAAGAAGACATCTATTCTGTTTGGAGGAAAATAGGGGAAAACTTCATGGAACAGGTAGAATTTGAGATGAGCCTTAAGAAACAATGAACATTTCTAAGGATGAAGATGGAAGTCAAAATGGTGGGAAGGTACTGGTTAATGGAAGTTGTTATAAGAACACAAACATCCTATATTAATACATATATGTGGAATCTAGAAAAATGGTACTGATGAACCTCTTTGCTGGGCAGGAATAGAGATGTAGATATAGAGAACAGACTTGGAGACACGGGGGGAAGGAGAGGGTGGGATGAACTGAGAGAGTAGCACTGACATATATACACTACTCTGTGTAAAATAGATAGCTAGTGGGAAGCTGCTGTATAGTACAGGGAGCTCACCCTGGCACTCTGTGATGACCTAGAGGGGTGGGATGGGAAGGGGGAGGGAGGCTCAAGAGGGAGGAGCTATATATATAATCATGGCTAACACAACATTGTAATGCCATTACATTCCAATTAAAAATTAAAAATAAAGGAAAAGTCTTAAAAAATAATTAATGTAAAATCCAAAACTGAAAAACAAAAGAACATACCAGAGGAAAGACAGTAGTCCAGTGTGGCTGGAAATCAGAGTAATGAATAAGAACATTGTTTTTGTTAAAACTGGAAAGCTAGGCTGGGAATAGATCATAAAAGGCCTTGAAAGTCCTTCTGCAATTGGTAAGTACAGAAGAGAACTATATTACTAGTACTATTTTGGTGATCATGTGCACTTCAAAATAAAATAGAGTCATAATGGAAGAAGAGGCATAAGTAAACAATATTAAGACTTAAAAGGGGCATAACTGCAGATGCAGCAAAGAAAAAAATGATTAGATAATATTATGAGCAACTTTACACCCATAGATTTGAAAATTTCAATGAAATATCCAAATTACTGGAAAAATAAATTTTAAAATTGACTCCAGAATGGTCCTATAACCATTAAATTTTTTAAAGCATCCCATTAAACCAATGCCAGACCCATGGGAGGGTGTTTATGGATAGTTCTACTAAATTTGCAAGAAATGCATAATTCCAATATTACACAAATACTTCAGAGAGAAGATGGGAATATTTCCCAACTCATTTTTTAAGGCAACTCTCATCTTGGCACCAAAAATAGACAAGAATAAAACAGAAAGGAAAAATACATGCTAGCCTAACTTATGAACATAAAAGTAAAAATGCTAAACAAAATATTACCAACTGAAATCTAGCAATGTACAAAACAAAAATTATGATCAAGTTGGATTAATTCCAATAATTTGAGTTTGTTTTAGCATTAAAAATTTTATGAGTGTAAAGCAATGAATTGCTTTAAAGAATTAAAGGAGAAAGGAAAAGAACTATGCTATATGATTACCTCAAAAGATACAGAAAATGTATTTGATAAAAGTCAAAATTCATTTGCCATAAATGGATGGCACCTATATTAGCTAAATATAGGTGGTGATTTCTTCAATCTGATAAAATCTATCTGTACAAAATATTTTGGAAGTATCATAACTCAATGGCAAAATATTATAAGCATTCCATTTAAGATCAGAAACAAAAGAAAAATGTCCACTGGACCACTTTGATTCAACACTGCACTACAGGTTCTAACCAGTGAGGTAAGACGAAAGAATGGAAAAGACATCCGAAGGATTAGGAAAGAAGAAGTAATAACTGTCAATATTTGCAGATATGATTGACTACACAGAATACAATAATCTTAGGAATTATTAGAATATAATTAAGAGAATTTAGCGAGGCTGTTAGATGCAGACTTCTAAAGTACAAGTGCATGCTAAGTCACTTCAGTCGTGTCCGACTCTACAACCCCATGGACTGTAGCCCACCAGATTCCTCTGCCCATGGGATTCTCCAGATAAGAATGCTGGAGTGGGTTGCCATGCCCTCCTCCAGGGAAAGTACAGGTAAGTAGTATTCTATTTCCCAGGCTATAGGATGGACACACGGGGGTTTGTTTGATTTTTCCATTATAATCCTTTTTATC
Organism: Giraffa tippelskirchi; assembly: GCF_054371585.1. Classification (NCBI taxonomy): domain Eukaryota; kingdom Metazoa; phylum Chordata; class Mammalia; order Artiodactyla; family Giraffidae; genus Giraffa; species Giraffa tippelskirchi. The sequence continues at coordinate 14,937,963 of NC_137289.1, read as the reverse complement.
TTCAGCAATCTATTATATGTACTCTTCAGTATGTGTATTTCACTGTAAACTTTTAAAAAAAGAAACAAAGAGCTTGGCGGTAAAAAGATCAGTGCTGTGCTCTCATGACAGTCCAGATGAGAGAGGCGAGAGCTTAAAAGAAGGCAGTGACCATGAGGACAGAGCATGAGGGCTTAGAGGAAGCCTCGACATAGACCCAGAGCTCAGCGGAGGATGCTGAGAGTAAGAAGGCTCTGAAAAAGGCACAGAGGCCCCCTCCCACCTCCCTGTCAAAGAGAGGCCCTCTTTGTGAACAATCTTTGTCCCAGAGCCCCCTTCCTGACAGCCCAACTCTGTGCCGCTAACAGCAGACAGTGGAGCTGCCCCCAGGGCTACAAGACGGGGGAGGGCCTCACTTCAGCTCTTTGTCCCGCTTCCTCTGCCACCTCTCTGCCTGGGAGCACAGCCCATCTTAACCCTGCCCTTCCAATGACATGGCCACATGGATGGAGTCAATCTGCATTTACTGGGTCTGAGTGATCCAGCCTCTCTTCTTAGAATAGAAGTTAGAAACAACAACCTGATAATAAGATAAGAACAAATCTTACTCACTTAACTGATTTCTGTCAAAGGCATGGTAACCTGCCAAATTGCTGTCTGTGTCTGGTTTTGTTTGGGGCTTTTGGCTGTGGGGAGCAGTGGTGGAAAGGATCCTTATCCTTTCTGTCTCAGAAAGAACCACAATTTCACATCCTAAGCCCCAAGACCCACAGGACAGAGGTGAGAACACTTTAGGACCAAGAACTGGGCTCTAATTGCCCAACTGTTCAACTTCTTGTCCTTGAGCCTTTCTGGGCCATGCCCTCTCCCCTGTCTCTATCTCTGGATCTCACCTACAAATTGAAAGGGAAGGGGACCAACCCAGGAGTAAGTACATTAAACTCTGTTCCAAGGACCCACAGTCCTCTTCTGCAGAATCCCTTGGCTGTTCCTGAGGCCGGGGAGGAGGAAGGCAAGCACTGATCTCCCCGCCACATTTCAGTCACAGGAGCTCCCACTTGACCTCCCATTTGGAAATATTAGACTTTGCATAAGATTTCAGAGAAGATTTTTAATACCTGTTAAAAGAATACAAAGGGCTTCCCAGGTGGTGCAGTGGTAAAGAATCCGCCTGCCAATACAGGAGATGCAAGAGATGGGGGTTAGATCCCTGGGTCGGGAAGATCCCTTGGAGAAGGAAATGGCAACCCACTCCAGGATTCTTGCCTGGAGAATCCCATGGACAGAGAAGCCTCGTGGGCTACAGTCCATGGGGTCACAAAGAATCAGACACAACTGAGCACTCACACACACAAAAGAATATAAAGCAAAAAAAAAAAAAAAGTGAAAACTACTATATTAGAAGACGTCTGGATCATACAGATGACAAAATCCTAGACCAGTAAGTCCAGGAAATCCAGAACCATAACCAGAAGTACTGGTGGCAACTGAGTGGCAGGTGTGAGTGTGAAAAGGGCCTCTCTGTACTCCCAAAATAATCTGTGGGTCCTCCTGCCCCTTACTGGCCAAACACACACACACACACGCACACTCACTCAGCAGCCACCAGGGAGACAAAACAACTTCTTTGGGGCATCATGAGGCAGCAGAAGACTGCGTTTGAGCTGAGTTTGCAGAGCAGATGACCTCAGCTCAGAACACGGCTTCACCAGGTTCAATAGACCACGTACTAAGGACAAACAAGCTAAAGATTAAGGATGTGACGGAAAGCTCCTCAATAGGTATCTCAGTGAGGACACACTTGCACCTAGAAGTGAAAGGAATGGAGAGATGGAAGAAGGGAGTGAGGGAGCACAACAGAAGAAAGGAGGGAAGAGAGGAAGGAAAGGAAAGAGGGAGAGAGGGCAAAGGAGGCGAAGAAGCAGAGAAGAACAAGAGTGGGGGGCCCTGAACAACACTAACAGCAACCACCACCAGGAATTAGATCAGAAGATCAAACACCAAAAGGCAGCAAAGACAGGGAAGGTAGACGCTACCTCAAGACCCAGCACTCCAGGGACCAAGTCGAGGTGACTTCAGGAGAGCTGTAACACAAAGAAGAGGAAGGGAAGACTTTTTTTCCCCTTTGAAAAGTACAGGTACTTCCCTGGTAGCCTGGTAGTTAAGACTTCACCTTCCAGTGCAGGGGTGTGGGTTTGATCCCTGGTCAGGGAGCTAAAGATCTCACAGGCCTCATGGCCAAAAACCCAAAACATAAAACAGAAGCAACACTGTAACACATTAAATAAAGATTTTTAAAATGGTCCACATCAAAAAAAAAAAAAAAAAGAGAGGAAAGTGCCAACACCTGAAACAATAGGATTCCTCCACTAGCCAAGACAGGTGAGATTCTTCATAATAATTCCCACTTCCTTGAAAAGTAGAACCTCAGAAGCCAAGTCTTGGGGCAGGACGGAGGCATGGCTAACTTCATGTGTGTGCGATCTTCCTTGGTCCAAGTGGAAGAAATGGATGTACTGCCACCCATCCTGTGCTCTTTCCCCACAATACCAGGAGCCAAGAAAGATAGTTGCCATGCTGAAGCATCTCAGTTCAGTTCAGTCGCTCAGTCGTGTCCGACTCTCTGGGACCCCATGAAGCGCAGCACGCCAGGCCTCCCTGTCCATCACCAACTCCCGGAGTTTACCCAAACTCATGTCCATCGAGTCGGTGATGCCATCCAACCATCTCATCCTCTGTCGTCCCCTTCTCCTCCTGCCACCAATCCTTCCCAGCATTAGGGTCTTTTCCAATGAGTCAACTCTTCGCATGAAGTGGCCAAAGTATTGGAGTTTCAGCTTCAACATCAGTCCTTCCAATGAACACCCAGGACTGATCTTCTTTAGGGTGGACTGGTTGGATCTTCTTGCAGGCCAAGGAACTCTCAAGAGTTTTCTCCAACATCACAGTTCAAAAGCATCAATTTTGCGGCGCTCAGCTTTCTTTATAGTCCAACTCTCACATCCATACATGACTACTGGAAAAACCATAGCCTTGACTAGACGGACTTTTGTTGGCAAAGTAATGTCTCTGCTTTTAAATATGCTATCTAGGTTGGTCATAACCTTCCTTCCAAGGAGTAAGCATCTTTTAATTTCATGGCTGCAATCACCATCAGCACTGATTTTTGGAGCCCAGAAAAATAAAGTCTGACACTGTTTCCACTGTTTCCCAATCTATTTGCCATGAAGTGATGGGACTGGATGCCATGATCTTAGTTTTCTGAATGTTGAGCTTTAAGCAAACTTTTTCACTCTCCTCTTTCACTTTCATCAAGAGGCTCTTTAGTTCTTCTTCGCTTTCTTCCATAAGGGTGGTGTCATCTGCATATCTGAGGTTATTGATATTTCTCCTGGCAATCTTGATTCCAGCTTGCGTTTCTTCCAGCCCAGCGTTTCTCATGATGTACTCTGCATATAAGTTAAATAAGCAGGGTGACAATATACAGCCTTGACGTACTCCTTTTCCTGTTTGGAACCAGTCTGTTGTTCCATGTCCAGTTCTAACTGTTGCTTCCTGACCTGCATACAGGTTTCTCAAGAGACAGGTCAGATGGTCTGGTATTCCCATCTCTTTCAGAATTTTCCACAGTTTATTGTGATCCACACAGTCAAAGGTTTTGGCATAGTCAATAAAGAAGAAATAGATGTTTTTCTGGAACTCTCTTGCTTTTTTGATGATCCAGCGGATGTTGGCAATTTGATCTCTGGTTCCTCTGCCTTTTCTAAAACCAGCTTGAACATCTGGAAGTTCATGGTGCATGTATTGCTGAAGCCTGGCTTGGAGAATGTTGAGCATTACTTTACTAGCGTGTGAGATGAGCGCAATTGTGCGGTAGTTCGAGCATTCTTTGGCATTGCTTTTCTTTGAGATTGGAATGAAAACTGACCTTTTCCAGTCCTGTGGCCACTGCTGAGTTTTCCAGATTTGCTGGCATATTGAGTGCAGCACTTTCACATCATCATCTTTGAGGACTTGAAATCGCTCAACTGGAATTCCATCACCTCCACTAGCTTTGTTCATAGTGATGCTTCCTAAGGCACACTTGACTTCACATTCCAGGATGTCTGGCTCTAGGTGAGTGATCACACCATCATGATTATCTGGGTCGTGAAGATCTTTTTTGTACAGTTCTTCTGTGTATTTTTGCCACCTCTTCTTAATATCTTCTGTTTCTGTTAGGTCCATACCATTTCTGTCCTCAGGAAGATACAAACAAAATGATGGAGCAAGAGGAGAAATCTTCTGTAAGGTTGAGATACTCCGTGTCTGTCCTATCTCCAGAACATGACTCATGCCCCCTCAAACTGAACAAGTCCCTCAAGATTGGGGAAACTGCTGCCAAACCATAAATGCACTGCACTCAGACACCCAACTCTGATATTTGCTGAGAAGCTGGCATTAGAACCCAAGGCCATCTTCTCCTCAAAGCCATTCTGACAAGAAGCCAATAGTCCACTACACCTCCAAAGATTATTAATATTGTGGTTTGGTTAGAAATCAATAAATGTACTCTTTAATCATCCTTGAAGCCAAAAGCTATTGAAGAGTCTGCTGCAAATACCTAAAAACTAGTTCGATTTATTTTACTGCTATTCCAATGACAGCATTTGTTTGGAACATGTTCTGTTATTTGTGGGTTTTAATCAGACATGATAACATTTTTAAGTGAGAAACAGGTTTTCGATTTTGAAAAAAAAAAAAGAATATTCAGTGGATTGGGTAAGCTATTCTACTTGAGGAATTAAAAAAACAGAATTTGAGGAAGGATAAAATCTTCAGAATGAAGATAAAATACTTCTGCGATGAAAAGGAAATATGGTATGGCCTCCATCTATTCCCTTTAAAACTGCAGTAAATGAAAGTAGATGCAAAATTTCAAAATTTGTTTAATATCTAAGTAGACCACCAGACAGAAACAACTCGGTGACACTGTAAGCACAGAACAGTTTCAGAAGATGATGAAGCAAAAGTGCTATGGAAACAGAAGTGAAGAATAAGAAAGGGATTGATTCTTCAGGCTTTCAACTCAAGTTTACAACTGAACTGTTCTGAGGTCAGAGAAAAGTTTTTGAGAAAAATGCAAGACAGAGTACAAAATAATGGCACACTCACACCCCAGTCCAGGCTGCATCTAACACAGTCTGTCTGTCTGTCTCCCTTGCTGTCTCCTGGGGGACCTCCTGGGAGAATACAGCCAAGGCATCCCATAGCATGATGCTTTCTTATCACCACTGGACTATTCAGAACTTGGATCGATTTAATAGTTCAGGCTTGGGGAATTCCCTGGCAGTCCAGTAGTTAGGTCTCCATGCTTCTACTGCAGGGGGCTCAAGTTCGATCCCCGGTCAGAGAACAAAGAGTCCTTGTGGTATGGCTATCAAATAAATAAATAAAACAGGGTATCCATTTAAAAAATAGTTCAGGCCTATGCTGTCGGTTTCCATGTTTCACAACATGGAACTAAACCAAGGAAACTGGAGAACCTTGGCTTAGGGGATGCCTTAGAAGGAGGGCTGACTTGTAAGTCACGAGCATGCTGAATGTCATCTGTGAGTGTCACACTTTGATGTACAGGCGGGTGCTTCTGTGACCCCTCCCACAAATCAGTCCTTGAAAATGGAATTGTATATTCAGCACAACAAATTTATTTTAAACATAGATCTTCAAGTAATTTTGACAGACATCATCCAAATGTATAATGTCCTTTCTTATCCCTTTGAGACATACAGTGTTAGTTGCTCAATCATATTCAACTCTTCGCAATCCCATGGACTGGAACCCACCAGGCTCCTCTGCCCATGAGATTCTCCAGGCAAGAATACTGGAGTGGGTTGCCATGCTCTTCTCGAGGGGATCTTCCCGACCCAGGGATGTCACCCAGGTCTCCTGCATTGCAGGCATATTCTTTACTGTCTGACCCACCAGGGAAGCCCTTGAGACATATAAGCATAAGACAAAGCCACATGTACATTTCCATATTCTGAAGCTATTTATTCCTTTTTCACATCTGTCCCAGTGGTGGTAAGACCAGTGCCTGGACTGTTGGAGAATTTGGGTCAATGTGGAGAATGGCCCCATAGGAAGATTTTCATCTCTTGCCCTCTCCCCTTCTCTTCTCTCTGCCTCACTAAACCCACCCCTCCTTCAAGGTCTAGTATAAGTATCCCTCATCTAGGATGCTGTTGTAATTTTTCTCTTCTCAAATTTCTATGGCATTTATAATACTTACCACGATATAGTATATTTCAGCTCCTCTAGTTGTTTATGTACGTCCATCTTCCCTTCCCAACTGTTTTACAACATGATAATTATCACCATCAAATAGCCTGCTGAGGCCCTAACATACACTAAAAATGCCATGGTACAGTGAGGGAAAATGGGCTTAGACAAAGGTTCTAATTTTAAAGTTCCTGCTTCATCATTTCCTAAGACTGTGACACAGGAGAAGTCACTTACCTGTCTAAGCCTTAATGTCCTCATCTACAAAGTGGGAGTGATGATTTATGACGATAAAGGAGAAGGAGAAGTGGCAGGAAGAGAAAAAGAAGCCCTTGTCAGCAGGGCACTGTGAGATTTCAAACTCTAGAGTCCAATGGACCTGAGCTCTATCATTTACTTACTGAGTCACCAAATTCAAGTTCCTGAAACTCTCACAGTCTGTTTCCTCATCTATGAAATTGGAAAAATAGCACCTCCCTGATAATTCGCCTGGTTAGTTAACAGAAGAAAGGACCCAGTAAAGGGCCTGGCACATACAATGCATCGAACAAAATGGCAGCTCTGATGAGTCCACTCATGACCCTAATTATGTGTCAGCCTTGCTCCCTGACCTCAAGAGGTTCCTGGTCCAGCAAAGGAAATGAGAAACATAGAGAAGCATCTCCCTCCCAGTGGTGCAGCAGCACATGCTGAGGACCAAATGAGCGGAAGAGACATGGGAGCTCTGGCTGGTGGAAAGGGAGAGCTGGCAGAAGGCTCCATCCATGTGGGAGGGCTCCGTGCTCCGTAAAGCACAGTTCCCCACCAGTCCTTCCCAGCATAAGTGCCCACTCCACACCAGGCACTCTCCCACAGGAAAACCCAAACGATGTCTTAGAGGCAGTGTGAAATCCATGATGACTTCCCATCAGAGGGGTGACATGACTGAGAGCTGCACTTTAGGAAAATTAAACTGAGAGTGCTGTGAAGAATAAGACATTCAAGAGGCCAAATAGTTCATAACATCCAAAAGATGGAAAGAACCCAAATGTCCATCTAATCAACTGATGAAGGGATGAACAAATATGGTCTCTCCATGCAATAGAATATAACCTGTCCATTAAAAAAGGAATGGAGAGCTGATATACGCAACAACTTGGATGTACCTTGAAAACATGGGGCTAAGTGAAAGGAATCAATCACCAAAGTCCACATACTATTACTACATGATTCCATTTATGTGAAAGTCCAGAATAGGAAAATCTATAGACAGAAAGGAGATTAATGGATGCTTAGAGCTGGAGGTGGCGGGGGCAGTAGACAGGATAGTGGCAGTGACAGCTAAAGGGTTGGGGGCTTCCTTGTGAGGTGACAAACATGTTCTAACATTGACTCTAAGTAACTTGTCTGGTGTGTGAATTACATCTCAATAGAGCTATTTTCAAAAGAGGCCAGTCAGGAGCCACTGCAGCAGTCCAAGTGCAGGCCCGAGAATGAGGCTGAAAGACAGACAAGAGCAACATGGGAGATGAAGGAATTAGAGAACATTCTCTGATTCAGAGGCAGAGGGAGACTGTGGCTAAAGGCAGACTTCATTACTGCACTTTGCTTTACTGTGCTTCGCTGATAGTGCACTATTTCACAAACTGAAGGATTCTGGCAACCTCAGAAACCCTACCTCAATCAAGTTTATCAGCACCATTTTTTCAACACCATTTCTTCACTCTGTGTCTCTATGTCACTTTTGGTAATAATCGCACTAGTTCAAGCTTTTTCATTATTGTTATATTTGTTTTGGTGACCTGCTGTCAGCAATCTTTGATGTTACCATTACAAAAAGAGGATTCACTGAAGGCTCAGAGGATGGTTAGTATTTTTTTTTTTTAGCAATTAAGTATTTTTAATTAAGGTATGTCCATAGACTATGTGCTTGTGCTAAGTTGCTTCAGTTGTGTCCAACTCTTTGTGACCCTATGACTATAGCCCGCCAGGCTCCTCTGTCCATGGGATTCTCCAGGCAAGAATACTGGAGTGGGTTGCCATTTAATAGACTATAGTATAGTGTAAACATTACCTTCATATATAACAGGGAACCCAGAAACTCACGTGACATGCTTTACTGCAGTATTCAATTTCTTGCAGAGGTCTGGAACTGAACCTGTGATATCTCTGAGGTCTCCCTGTACTTTGAAAAGCAGGCTGGGGAATTCCCTGGAGGTCCAGGGGATAAGAGTACACACATCCAATGCAAGGAGCGCAGGTTCAATCCCTCATTGGGGAACTAACATCCCACATGCCAGGTGGCATGGCCAAAAAAAAAAAAAAAGAAAGAAAGAAAGGCAGGCTCCCTGTGCCCTTGAGAACCTGGGAAGGAGACAGAAGAAAGAACAGACTTTATCATCATGTGGCCTGAGTTTGCGATCTGCTTCTGCCACTTGCTTGCTATTTTACCTTGACCAAATCACTGAACCTCTCCGAGCCTCAATTTTCTCATCAGAAAAATGGGGAAAATGAAAGTATCTGCCTCACCAAGTCGTTGTTTGGACTCAATGATGAAAATGTATTAATGTCAAGTAAATTGCCTAACAAGTACAAGGTCCTCAATAAATATCAACCACCATGGTCATCATCTTTCAGACATATTTGTGACTAAACAGGGATAACAATATGGGAGCAGGGAGGGTGGTTAAAGTTCAGAGGAGTCTGAAGTGTCTAGGGTGAGGATGAACTTAGGGCTTCTTGTCCTTACCACTGAGATACACATTAGCTGATGAAACTTCATTGCTCAAAATACCTTTTAAGATAGGTTTCCAAAAAGAAAAGTGAAACTTAAGCCATCAGACAGTATGGAATACCCTCTGAGAAATGTGGCCTTGGGCAAACCCAAGGGTAACGAGGGCCACTGGGCAACACCAGATTGCTTTACCCTAACTTCAGTGCAGTTCAGCCGCTCAATCGTGTCCGACTCTTTGCAACCCCGTGGACTACAGCACGCCAAGCTTCGCTGTCCATCACCAACTCCCGGAGTTTACTCAAACTCATGTCCATTGAGTCGGTGATGCCATCCAACCATCTCATCCTCTGTCATCCCCTTCTCCTCCTGCCTTCAATCTTTCCCAGCATCAGGGTCTTTTCAAATGAGTCAGTTCTTCTGCCCTAACTTGGGTTTGGCTATTTCCTGCCTGACAGAAGAATACATTACCCAAAGCACTCATAAGCACACCAATGCACACTCCTTGCTATAGGGTCAGGATTGTTAATGTCAGAGGTCAGCCAACTATAGCTCAAAAACCAAATCCAGCTGGCTGCCAGTTTGGAACTACAATGGTAACTATAAAATGGTGTTTCTATATAGTATATGGCCTTCTTGTACTAAACTAGAGTTGAGTAGTTGCAACGGAGACCATTCAGTTCAGTTCACACCAGTGGCTCAGTCGTGTCTGATTCTTTGCAACCCCATGGACTGCAGCATGCCAGGCTTTCCTATCCAACACCAACTCCCCAAGCTTGCACAAACTGATGTCCATCAAGTCGGTGATGCCATCCAGCCATCTCATCTTCTGTTGTGCTCTTGTCTTCCTGCCTTCAATTCTTCCCAACATCAGGGTCTTTACCAATGAGGCAGTCCTTCACATCAGGTGGCCAAAGTATTGGAGCTTCAGCTTCAGCATCAGTCCTTCCAATGAATATTCAAGACTGATTTCCTTTACAGTTGACTGGATTGATCTCCTTGCTGTCCAAGGGACTCTCAAAAGTCTTCTCCAACACCACAGTTCAAAAGCATCAATTCTTTGGCCCTCAGCTTTCTTTATGGTCCAAATCTCACATCCATACATGACTACTGGAAAAACCATGGCTTTGACTAGATGTACTTTTGTTGACAGAGTAATGTCTCTGCTTTTTAATATGCTGTCTAGGTTGGTCATAACTTTTCTTCCAAGTAGTAAGCGTCTTTTAATTTCATGGCTGCAGTCACCATATGCGGTGATTTTTGGAGCCCCCAAAAATAAAGTCTCTCACTGTTTCCATTGTTTCCCCATGAAGTGATAGGACCGGATGCCATGATCTTAGTTTTTTGAATGTTGAGTTTTAAGCCAACTTTTTCACTCTCCTTTTTCACTTTCATCAAGAGGCTCTTTAGTTCTTCTCAGCTTTCTGCCATAAGGGTGGTGTCATCTGCGTATCTGAAGTTATTGATATTTCTCCCAGAAATCTTGATTCCAGCTTGTGCTTCAACCAGCCCAGAGTTTCTCATGATGTACTCTGAGTATAAGTTAAATAAGCAGGGTGACAATATACAGCCTTGAGTACTCCCTTCCCTATGTGGAACCAGTGTGTTGTTCCATGTCCAGTTCTAACTGTTGCTTCCTGACCTGCATACAGATTTCTCAAGAGGCAGGTCAGGTGGTCTGGTATTCCCATCTCTTTCAGAATTTTCCAGTTTGTTGTGATCCACACAGTCAAAGGCTTTGGCATAGTCAATAAAGCAGAAATAGATGTTTTTCTGGATCTCTCTTGCTTTTGCAGTGATCCAAGGGATGCTGGCAATTTGATCTCTGGTTCCTCTGCTTTTTCTAAATCCAGCTTAAACATCTGGAAGTTCACGGTTCACGTACTGTTGAGGCCTGGCTTGGAGAATTTTGAGCATTACTTTACTAGTGTGTGAGCCACTAGGAAAATCCCCAGTGTTTCTAGGAGCTGACTTAAACATTTAAATGAATGATTTTATTGGGCTGATAAATAAATGAAAGACTGATGCTGAAGCTGAAACTCCAATACTTTGGCCACCTCGTGTGAAGAACTGACTCACTGGAAAAGACCCTGATGCTGGGAAAGATTGAAGAGGGGAGGAGAAAGGGACGACAGAGGATGAGATGATTGGATGCCATCACTGGCTCAGTGGACATGAGTTTGAGTAAGATCCAGGAGTTGGTGATGGACAGGGAAGACTGGCATGCTTCAGTCCATGGGGTCACAAAGAGTCAGACAGGACTGAGCGACTGAACTAAACTGACTGGGCTCTGGCTCAAAGAATATATTAATATGAGCAAAGAGGACTAACTTCTAAGATGGAGTTAGCACTCCAAATTTACTAAGGAAAATATGTGAAAGCTGCTACATACAATTAAAAGGGGACTTTGACATTCTTAATAAAAAAGATTGTAAACTCTTTGTTGCCACGTGCGAAGTAGCCTGGATTTGCTGATGCCAGCACTGCCCTGAACAACAGGGAGGAGATCAAGGAGACTGTGAAGAAGCTCAGGGCAGGGTGACTAGCGTTCCCGAGCAGTAACTCTGTCATATCACTATCACACCTGCTGAACAGAGGAGGAACTCAGGCCTCAGGATATTTCCAGAAGGCTTCAGAAGCTGGTAAATTATCCTGTGTGCAGAGGCCATGTTACATTTTCATTATTATTCTACTTTTAATAAGAATCAGACCCTGGGGATATAAAAGTGATTAAGCTGCAGTCCTACCCTTAAGGGATAGGCAGGAGAGTGAGGGGACAGGTGTGGACAAGGGAATTGACAAGTATAATAAAGGATAAAAAACGGGGGCCCATGCCAGCCACTGTCATAAGGGGCACCTGGTCCCTTATAATAATGCTACTAGATGTTATTTTCTAACACGTAAAATTAAGGTTGCAGGAGAAAAGTAAATCATAACTTGCTCCTCTAAGATGACTTTCCTTCAAACAAAAGCAACTGGTTATCTGTCATGAATATATTACATACCAGAAACCTCTTAAAAAGCCAAGGTAACAAAATAAACTAGGCCCTGCAGATGGAAAGTCATCAGAAAGCCTTAGGTCATCGATAAAATATGCTGATCGTGAAATATTTATCCTTCACTGCTAAAAGAAGAAGGATCAGGTATGAAAGCTGGCCTCTCAGGCCATCTGCTAAGGCTAAGGCTGAATCTCCAGTGACTCTTGGGAAAGAGAGTTTAAAATAAATATTCATAGAATGAACTAAAGAATCAGAGAAAGATGGAGGGAGAAAAGGATGGAGGGAGAGAGATAGGAAAGGAGATGCAATAGGGATGATTTTGTGCCTCTTCTGGGGGTTTCAGTACATGGGAACCATGAAGAGTTCATTCATGAACAGATATTCATTATCTCAAATTATAAACTATGAACTGCTATAAGGATATTGAGTCAAAGAAGAGGAGATGGGGGAGGGGAGTTGGCAGGGGAGTGGACAAGAGAGGAGAGGAAGAAGGGGAGGAGGAGGAGAAAGGGCCATCATTTTACTGAATACATAATATTATCACAATTAATGAGAACGCTGTGGTGAAATGCCAATAGGCAAGGAAATGTAGATTCTGGTCTTAGCTCTGCCACCTCCAAGCTGGCCGCTCTGGGCCTCAGTTTTCTCATCTTTAAAATAAAACAACAATCCCTGTCATAACCATTTAGACAATTGTGGAAAGTAAATGACATTATGAAAGTGAAAAGGCCATGAAAACTCTAAAGTCCTATACACCTGATAATTATTCTTAATAATTTTATTTCCCATTATGGAATACTGGTGCACAGTTAGAGAACTATAATGGTAGCTCTTCGTGCAGCCACTCTGACAAAACAACCTAAAAAGCTCTCTCCGAAACTGCAAGGAAACTAGAGGTCCTGGGGTTTGAACCTGGGGTCTGGAAGATTTCCTAGAGAAGGCCATGGCAACCCACTCCAGTACTCTTGCCTGGAGAATCCCATGGACAGAGGAGCCTGGCAGGCTACAGTCCATGGGGTAACAAAGAGTCAGACACGACTGAAGTGACTTAGTACACACACACGCACACAAATATACATTAATTTATGTATTTATTTTTATATACTCATGTATTTCAAAGATTCAGTGCAGTTTAGCCACGTAGTCGTGTCTGAATCTTTGCAATCCCATGGACTGCAGCACACCAGGCTTCCCTGTCCATCACCAACTCCCAGAATTTACTCAAACTCATGTCCATCATGTCAGTGATGCCATCCAACCATCTCATCCTCCGTCATCTCCTTCTCCTCCTGCCTTCAATCTTTCCCAGCATCAGGGTCTTTTCCATTGAGGCAGTACTTCACATCAGGTGGTCAAAGTATTGGAGCTTCAGCTTCAGCATCACTCCTTCCAATGAATATTCAGGAGTGATTCCCTTTAGGATGGACTGGTTTGATCTCCTTGCAGTCCAAGGGACTCTCAAAAGTCTTCTCCAACGCCACAGCTCAAAAGCATCAATTCTTCGGTGCTCTGCTTTTTTATGGTCCAACTCTCACATCCATACATGACTACTGGAAAAACCATAGCTTTGACTAGATGGACCTTTGTCAGCAAAGTAACGTCTCTGCTTTTTAATATGCTGTCTAGGTTGGTCATAACTTTCCTTCCAAGGAGCAAGTGTCTTTTAATTTCATGGGTGCAGTCACCATCTGCAGTGATTTTGGAGCCCAAGAAAATAAAGTCTGTCACTATTTCTATTGTTTCCTCATTGATTTGCCACGAACTGATGGGGTCAGATGCCATGATCTTTGTTTTTTGAATGTTTTAAGCCAATGTTTTCAATCTCTTTCATTTTCACCAAGAGGCTCTTCAGTTCCTCTTTGCTTTCTGCCATAAGGGTGGTGTCATCTGCATATCTGAGGTTATTGATATTTCTCCTGGCAATCTTGATTCCAGCCTGTGCTTCCTCCAGCCCAGCATTTCGCATGATATACTCTGCATATAAGTTAAATAAGCAGGGTGACAATATACAGCCTTGACGTACTCCTTTCCCAATTTGGAACCAGTCCCTTGTTCCATGTCTGGTCCTAACTGTTGCTTCTTGACCTGCATACAGATTTCTCAGGAGGCAGGTAAGGTGGTCTGGTATGCCCACCTCTCAAAGAATTTTTCACAGCTTGTTGTGATCCACAGTCAAAGGCTTTGGTATAGTCAATAAAGCAGAAGTAGATGTTTTTCTGGAACTCTCTTGCTTTTTCTATAATCCAGCGGATGCTGGCAATTTGATCTCTGGTTCCTCTGCCTTTTCTAAATCCAGCTTGAACATCTGGAAGTTCTTGGTTCATGTACCGCTGAAGCCTCGCTTGGAGAATTTCAAAGACTTAGAGGCAAACGCCATCCTCCTACATTTATGGCTGGGTTTTGGTTTCTGTTTTGTGGTTTATTTATACTCCTGGTGAGTAAAGTTATGGAGATGTGGATTGTGCCACAGCAATGGTCGAGCAGCCCCCATTTGTTGGCTGGCTGGACAGCTGCAGTGGCTGTGTGAGGGCCTCCTTGCCCTGGGCCTCCCATTAGCCATGTACATGTCCTGAAGTCCAGTTCTCCAGCCTCCCGCGTCCCTACCTCCCTGGGGTGGACCGGCTCTATGAAGATGCTCTGAGTGTCACTCCTGGAGACCCAGCCTAGAAACCTCAGGAACACACATCCCAGTGATTTTGTCAGTGCCTGACTGACAGCACGAAAATCCCTGTCTGCCTAAGACAGCAAGAGTAGCTTTGGCAGCTTTCAGATGAAGGTTGGCTGGTACAGACAAGGATGATCTCAAAAGGCAGAGCTGGAGAGGAGAGAGAGAGTGAGCACGTCCCAGCTAGCAGGAAGAGCCTGGGCGCAGGTGCAGAGCAGGGATGTGTACAATGCAGTCCAGGGAGCCAGGGGACCAGGTGCCTCCCACCAGGGCAGACAACTGTGGCTAGGTTGGCAAGGGCTGGCTCTAGTGACTGACGCCACGGGATGAGCCCCATCCATGATCATGGTGTCAGACAGCAGACAGGCCTGGGAATAACTGTGCGCCACCCCAGGGAAGCAAGGCTGGTAGATGCGCAGTGCAATTATGACCCAAGAAAGCCCTCTTTAAAACGAAAAAAAAAGCCAATTTCAGAGAAACAGAGAAGAGAATGCTGATTGCCAGGAACTGGGAGAAGCAAGAAAGAGGGTGAAGAAGGTAAAGAATATACATTTCCAGGTATAAGAAGAGTAAGCTCTGAGGATCTAATGCAGAACATGGTGGCTATGATTATAATATGGAATTGTATACTTAAGTTGCTGAGAGTAGGTCTTAAGCATTCTCAACATATACACACACACAATCACACACACACACACACACAGGAGTTACCTCTGTAGGGTGATAAATGCATTAATTATCTTAACCTTGGTAATCATTCTACAATATATATAAACTCATTACATTGGACCCTTTCAATGTACATCAGTTATTCATTAATAAAATTTACTTTTTAAAAAAGAGTTCTCTTTTAGTAACAGAGAAAAAATTTTGATGTATAGTTATGGAGTCATCCTCCAAAGATGAAGATGTTTTTAGCAGAAAGGCTAAGGATAGAATCGAGGCTGCCTGACAATGAGTGGCTTTATTGCTTTTAAATAGAAATTTTTGATTAAAGTATATCAATATTAACTCTATTTTATAAGATTCCAGTATTTCTGCCAAGACCGTTCTGTTGCAGTACCACAGAAAATTTCCCCAATGAAACTGTTTCAGTTTATGAATGCTATTTCTAGAAAAAAACACACACCACTACGTGTCATAAATGAGGGAAGTTTACATAAGAGAAACAAAACAGAACACCCCAAATGAAGAGTACATTTACAATAAGAAGCTCAAGACTGCCAAGAGTGAGCACAGAGAACAGATAATATAAAACAATGGCCAACATGTAGATAACAATCAATTAACATTAATCGCCAATTAACATTATCCTGCCTTTTTTAAATAACTGCTTTGAGACGTAATATACACATCACACAAATCAACCATTCAAAGTATGTGTTTCAATTATTCTTTTTTTAAATTAATTCACAGAATTGGGCAACTCTCACCACAGTCTAATTTTAAAATATTCTTGTCACCCCAACCAGTTTTTAGCCATTAGTAGTCACTATTCTGCCATTTTAATCCCCACAAAAGACCACCAAGAACTTGGGCCCTGGAGCCAGGCACAACTGAGTTCAAGTTCCATTACTTCCTAGTAAATTCAAACTTCCTGGGCCTCAGTTTCTTCACTGTAAGAGGTAGATGATGCTCTGTAGACCAGCTGTGAGCATCTGTTGGGACAAGGCATTTATATCAGGCTGGCCAAAAGGTTCCCTATGATTTTTCTGTAACATCATATGGAAAAACCCAAATGAACTTTTTTGGCCAACCCAATATTACTTGCCAATGGCTGGTCCACCATGAGTGCCAGATATATGGCAACCATCGTCACCACAATCCTTCTTTTCATTCATTCTGCTTATTTTCCACTTTCCATTCTTCATCTGTCTTTCATTGTCATTCTATTAAAATGCATCCCTAGGGCTGACATTAGTACCTTGCACATAGTAAGCACAATATGCATGTCATGAATTAATTACTTAATCAGGTAGTGGTAGTGTGTGTGTCTGTGTATAGATTTCATTTAGTCCAGATCCTCTTTCAGGAAAAAAAAAATTAAAGTGGCTTCTTGAATAGCAGTAAAACATCATGAAAGCAAAAGGAAATGTTCACATTTAATGCCAACTAGAGGCAAGTTTATCTGAGAGCTGTGTCTTGAAACACTGCTCCAAATTATCATAATCATTGTCTACATTCAGCCACAGAGACCTGGTGGCATCCAGTCACATTCTAGAACTCCAGACCACGCCATCACCTCCCTCCCCAGCAGCCCTTCTCACATCCTTTGAGGTTATGAACCTACAACTGCCAGATTCACCATCAGCTCTGAGAAAGTTCTTACCAAAGGCTCATAAAGTTAGTAGGTTGTGAAGCCATGATTCAAAGTCAGGCCACCGGACGCCAACTTAATGTTTTCTTGCTTGCATCACACTGCTATCTTATTAGAATCATCTATGTTTTTTCAGGAATCAAAAAAGAAAAGTATATTTGCCTCTCTGTGCACTCTGTAATGGTAGCAGGAACATGGAAGTAGAAAAATACAACTAAAAAGTACAACAACTCAATAGCAGCAGATGTTGCTACTTCAAACCAAGTTAGGGGTTGACTATATTGGGCTTATTATTTGAAATACATGGTTAAATTTGAACAAATCATCTCTTCACTCTTGAGTCCATTCACAATTCCTTGTTCTTGGTGAGAAATGCTTTTAAGCTGCTGCCTAAGTGGCAGGAGGAGACAATAGAAAGAGCACTGGAGCAGGAGTCAGATGGCAGGGCCACTGATCACTTGCTTTGGCCAAGAGCCTTTGCTCCTCTGAATCTCCATTTCCCCTTCCTGGGAAATGAAGGGGACTGAACCAGGGCTGCCTAAGGGTCCCTCTGGCTCTAATATTCTGCATTCTCTGATGTCTCTGGGCAAAGCAAAACTGACTTTGGATTCTCTTAACACCCACTTAATTTAAATAATTAACATATTACAGCCTTGTATAGCAAGTCATCAAGTGACTTAATCATGAACTCGTCAGAGAACAGCAGAGAGCTCCGGGCTGCATCCAAGGCCTCAGGGCCCAGATGACTGGAAGCTGTCTTGCTGAAGGGAAGGAGAGGAAATTCATGCCACAGAAAGAATGCCCTCTGTGTAGAATGATTTGCCTTGGAAAGTCTGAATTGTTTTACCTTGAAGTAAACCAACTCCATGAAGCAAGAAAGAGAACTTGGTCTGTTTTAGAAAACACAATTATCTAATATGTTGATGTACAGTGATATTTTATTAACACTCCAATGCATATGGAGGAATAAACAAAATAAAATCTGGATGTACAAAATAGATGTATCGGAGGCAACTGATCATAGTACAAAAGAACATGGGCTTGGAGTCCAACAGGCCTGGATGGATTCAAATCCTGGCTCTGACAATTAAATGCTAGGTATATGAGCTCCAGTCAGTTCTGTTCAACAACTCGGACATTTACTGGATGCTGATTAAATGCTAGGTCATGGGCCAGGGGGTGCGGCTACTAACTCAGACCAATCAGCCCTTGCCCATGAAGATCGCATCATCTTCCAGAAGAGTGTGCTGTATTCAGTGGCTTAGTAGTGTGATTGTTTGCAACCGCCATGGACTGTAGCCCACCAGGCTCTGCTGCCCATGGGATTTCCCAAGCAAGAATACTGGAGTGTGTTGCCATTTCCTCCTCCAGACAGACACTTAAACAGGAAGCATGTCTAGACAAGGTGACATGTAAGCAAGTATTTGAACTTGCTTGCCCAAACTCTGATCCTTTGTCTCCTCATCTGTTCATGGGGGAAAATGAAGTCTACCTCACAGAACTGATGCAAGAGTTCAAGGAGGTGGCAGTGGAGAAACTGAGCACAATAAAAATCCATAACAATAGTGGATCCATAACATCATAACCCATGATGTTTTCTCAGTCTCCAGTAAAGCATGACTTACATAATCTACTTATTTTTATGTTATTTGTTGTCTGTCTCACTAGAATGCCCTATATGAGGACAAGGATCTTCATTTTGTTCTTAACATATACCACCAGTACCTAGAGTGGTGCTTTTACTTATAGCATAAAGTGTTCATTAGATAGTTTTGGAAGGAAGGAAGGGAGGGACAATCTTTAGAAAACGTTGCTATTTTTAGCAAATTCCACAAAATACAACCTAAGTTAAAAGTGTGTATATTATATAAATAGGTCTTGGAGTTAAATCTCTGCACACCCCCTTTCAACCATAAGTCCTTCCTCTATGAATTCCTGGGGACTTCCACAAGAAGTAAAATAGTTGCATATGGCAGCATGGAACTTGGTGCTGTGTCCACCTGACAACTCCATGGCAAACCTCACGCCATCTCAAACTTAATGTGGCCCAAACTGAACTCTTGCTTTTCTCCCAAACCTGTTCCTCCCAGCCTCTCCCATCTCATGGAATGTTCCTACTCTTCATGTGGCAACCTTCTTCTCAGCTTTCCAGTCTGTTGCACATCTTGCCAGTTGACTATCTAACATGCATTCTCTCTTGCTTCTTACTAACAAAACCCTCATTTTATTCAGTGTGGCCACATGTCCAGCTAAGAGACAGCACACGGGTCTCATTTTCAATTGACATTAAAAAAAGGAGAGTTGCAGGGTAGGGCTTCCAAGGACTGCTCTTCCAAAGGACTGATTCAGCAAGGAGGCGGGCCCTTTGGCCTTCTCTGCCTCCTTCCCACATCTTGAATCAAGAAGTAACCTTAAGAATGGGTTACTAAATCCAGAGGAGCTAGAGAAGAAGAAAGCTGGAAGGTGTTGGTGTTCTGATGACAACATGGAATCATTACATCTTCCCTGGAATGCTCACCTCCAGATTTCTTTCATGTGAGAGAAACAAGTTTAAGCTGCTGTTCTGGCAAGTTACTGTTATCTGGTGTTGAATGACTTTCCTAAGTTCTCAGCTCAAATATTTGTTTCCTTCATAGCATTTCCTGACATTTTATCATTTATTATTATACATTATTTCTATATATTTATATCTAATTCATATATTTATTATAGCATATGTTATGAAAGTGAAAGTGTTAGTCACTCAGTAGTGTCTGACTGTTTGCAACTGCATGGACTGTAGCGTGCCAGGCTCAGTCCATGGGATTTTCCAGGCAAGAATACTGAAGTGGGTTGCCATGCCCTCCTCCAGGGGATATTACTGACCAGGGATCAAATCCAAGTCCCCACATTGCAGGCAGATTCTTTACCATTTGAGCCACTAGGGAAGCCCATATGTTATACATTTATTATATATTATTAAATATATATTTATTATTTATATATTTTATTATTTCTTTGTGGTTTTGTTATTGTTTCTTGCCTATCTTCCCAACTAGAATGTCAACTGTATGACTATGTCTGTTTCGTTAACCAACTCCTGGCATGTGCCTGGGATATAGCAGGAGCCTGATAAATAGTTTTCAAATACACGATTCAAAGAGCTGGAATATAGTATGATATGTAGTGGGCACACCAGGTCATTCCCATTTTTAAAAATCATGAAGGGTCCTCGAACTCAATGAGGAAATGCAGAGATCCCCAAGATCACTTCTGTTAATACAATTCAATAAATGTTTATGGAACACCGACGTGGTGCCAGGTTCTATGTAAAGGACAAAAGAGAAGTGTTCCCACCTCCTATGTTGTTACTGGGCATGTAAGTCGGTACAGCCACTATGGAGAACAGTATGGAGGGCCCTTAAAAACTAAAAATAGAGCTACCATATGACCCTACAATCCCACTCCTGGGCATGTATCCAGAGAAAAACATGATCTCAGCTCAGTTCAGTTGCTCAGTTGTGTCCAACTCTTTGCGACCCCATGGACTGCAGCACGCCAGGCCTCCCTGTCTATCACCAACTCCCGGAGTTTACCCAAACTCATGTCCATCGAGTCGGTGATGCCATCCAACCATCTCATCCTCTGTTGTCCCCTTCTCCTCCTGCCCCCAATCCTACCCAGCATTAGGGTCTTTTCCAATGAGTCAACTCTTCGCATGAGGTAGCCAAAGTATTAGAGTTTCAGCTTCAACATCAGTCCTTCCAATGAACATGCAGGACTGATCTCCTTTAGGATGGACTGGTTGGATCTTCTTGCAGTCCAAGGGACTCTCAAGAGTCTTCTCCAACACCACAGTCAAAAGCATCAATTCTTCGGCGCTCAGCTTTCTTCACAGTCCAACTCTCACATCCATACATGACTACTGGAAAAACCATAGCCTTGACAAGATGGACCTTTGTTGGCAAAGTAATGTCTCTGCTTTTTAATATGCTGTCTAGGTTGGTCATAACTTTCCTTCCAAGGAGTAAGTGTCTTTTAATTTCATGGCTGCAATCACCATCAGCAGTGCTTTTGGAGCCCAGAAAAATAAAGTCTGACACTATTTCCACTGTTTCCCCATCCATTTGCCATGAAGTGATGGGACTAGATGCCATGATCTTAGTTTTCTGAACGTTGAGCTTTAAGCAAACTTTTCCATCTCCTCTTTCACTTTCATCAAGAGGCTTTTGAGTTCCTCTTCACTTCCTGCCATAATGGTGGTGTCATCTGCATATCTGAGGTTATTGATATTTCTCCTAGCTATGTTGATTCCAGCTTGTGCTTCTTCCAGCCCAGCGTTTCTCATGATGTACTCTGCATATAAGTTAAATAAGCAGGACGACAATACACAGCCTTGACGTACTCCTTTTCCTATTTGGAACCAGTCTGTTGTTCCATGTCCAGTTCTAACTGTTGCTTCCTGATCTGCATACAGATTTCTCAAGAGACAGGTCAGGTGGTCTAGTATGCCCATCTGTTTAAGAATTTTCCACAGTTTATTGTGATCCACACAGTCAAAGGCTTTGGCATAGTCAATAAAGCAGAAATAGATGTTTTTCTGGAACTCTCTTGCTTTTTCAATGATCCATCAGATGTTGGCAATTTGATCTCTGGTTCCTCTGCCTTTTCTAAAACCAGCTTGAACATCTGGAAGTTCACAAATATGATCTAAAAAGACATAATACATGCACCCCATGTTCACTGCAACACTGTTTACAACAGCCCAGACATGGAAGCAACCTAAATGCTCATTGACAGAGGAATGGATAAAGAAGAAGGGGTACATATATACAATGGAATATTACTCAGCCGTTAAAAAGAATGAAATAATGCCATTTGCAGCAACATGGATGTACCTAGAGAGTGTCATACTGAGTGAAGGAAGTCAGACAGAGAAGGAGAAATACCATATGACACCCCTTATATGTGGAAACTAGAAAGAAATGATACAAATGAATGTACTTACAAAACAGAAGGAGAATCACAGACTTAGAAATCGAACTTACGGTTGTCAGGAGGGAAGAGATAGTCAGGGAGTTTGGGACTGTCATGTACACACTGCTATATTTAAAATGGATAACCAACAAGGATCTATTGTATAGCACATGGAACTCTGCTCAATGGTATGTGGCAACCTTGATGGGAGGGGGGTTTGAGGGAGAAGGGAAACATGTATGTGCATGACTGAGTCCCTTCATTGTTCACCTGAAACTATCACAACAACATTGCTAATTGGCTATACCTCAATACAAAATAACAAGTTTAAAAAAATGAAGACAATATTCATCCCGTAGTACTTCATTCAAAGCTCTCAATTTCAACAGCAAACTAACAAAAGCAGAAAGATTCTGGTTGTGGGCTACTCTGAAATCTTAACAAGGAATATATGATAAGTGATCACTGCTAATTTTCATTAAAAATGTACAAGCTCCAAAATAGTGGGATGCTCATATTGTGGCATTAAGATTAATAACCTTAATTTATTTTGCTCATTTATAACATACTTTTTTTTTTCCACCGGTAGTTTTCCTCATGGATCAAGAAAATATAGAAACAAATATGTCTCATTCATCCAAAAACACCAACTTGTTTGGGGTAATTAATATATGACAGACTATAATAATTCTACTGTAGATTTGTCTATTCTGGTGGTTAAATTCTTCCCATGAATATTATTCTGGCATTCTCTTGAATCTTAAAAAGAATATGAACACTAACATAAAAATGCCAAATGCCCCTTTCCATTGCAAACCTAAGAGCTGATTTTAATGGTCTTACAGTGAAAGTGGCCTAAAGCGACCTAAAGAAGTCGTTCTGGAGGTTGGATCGTGTTGTTTCTAATGGGTAAAGAAAGAAAAAAGGGGAGTGGAAAAAAGTTCCACTTTACACTGTGTCTAGTTAACCGAGAAGAGAAAAGAACACCAGGGGGAATGTTAGTGAGGACAGGAAAGGCCAAATTGAAGAACATCCAGCAGGAGGGAGAATGGTACAGAGTGACCATGTTCCTGCCTCCGCCATGGCAACCACCTGATTACTGATGGCTGGACTTCCCCGGGTACTGCTAATGAGAAAGCAAAGCCAACGATTTTGCTATGAGATATGCTACCAGATTGGACATTAAAAATATCAGCCACAGTCTTAGACAAAGAATAACCAAACTATAAGGACTACTAAAGGGAAGCAAAGAACGATCGCAACAGGCACCATTAACAGAGAATTTAAAAGATGCACTAAGAACCTAGTAGGAATAACCATTAAAAATGTTTTTTTAAAAAAAGAAGAACAAGCGCACCAGAGACCACAGAGCCCAGTGGTTGTTAATTGGTGATGGTTTTGGCCCCTGGGGACATTTGGTAGAATCTGAAGACATTTGTGTTTGTTATTAACAGGCTGAGGGGGAGGGGGTACTACTGGTATCCATGGAGTAGAGGCCAGTGATGCTGCTGAACATTCTACAATGCACAGGCCAGTCCCACACAGTAAAGAGTCATCCAGTCCAAAATGTCAGTGGTCGAGAAATCTGGACTAAACTCCATCCCTCATGGTCCAGAGGAGACCAAGGTCCAGAGGAGTCTGTTTTGCCTAAAGGTCATTCTTATCTATCATCTATACATCTATATTTCTATCCAACTATCCATCTGCCTTCATTTAAAATGCCATTTGGAACAACGAGTCCTGCTATTGTGAAGTGTGAAAACCAATGCTTCAATCCCCTAGGTAGTCTCAGATAAACTGAAGCAGGTGCTTATTCCCTTTTCCAAGAAGCCCGTAACTATCCAGAAAGGTATACGACTCTGTGAATTAAGGCCTCTTACTCTCATTTTTCAGATGGAGAAGCACAACCATAAGCAGGGGACTCCATCCCATCCCTCTCCCACCCCCACTCCATCCCTCCCTCCCCCCCACTCCATCCCTCCCCCACCCCCACATACACAACATCCCACGGTTGTCTGGGGTGATGCCTCTCTGCTGCTCAGGATGCGGAGCAAGTGCTCCCTGCCCTCCTCCTTCAATTACTGCCCACTCATTTGCTCAATGAAGCATCCTCCTTCCTCTTTCCTCATGCATCCCATCCTCTTCATATCATCTCCTTTGTACAAACCATTAAGCTGGGGCTGGAAGGAGGGGACCAAGGTAGTCTAGAGAAAAACAAAGCACAGTCCAGTCTAGGTCCCCCAGGGGCTCTCCAGACTGGTAGGAGGATGGAGAAAGCAACAAACGATTTCCACCAGGTAAGCTGGGGTAAGAATCTCTGGAGGCTACAAGTGCTGTGGGAGGCTATAGCAGGAGAGGAATATATACGGCTGCTGGGAGAATCAGTCAAGGCATCTTGGAGGAGGCAGCAGGCATCCTGCTTGGCCTGGGGTAAGCAGCTGTTGCCCATTTACAGAAGTGTGTATACTAGGAAACAGGGAGAATCCACAAAGGAGGAGACAGACAGAAAAGGAGCCTCAGACTCACTCTAGTTTTAGAACTTTTGATTTTTAGACAAAACAAGAGAATATTCCTGAACCCCTCCCCAGATGCCCCCTTTCTCAATGACCTTCACAGTCTCTCTTGTCGGTGAAATAAAAACCAGATTCCACACCTAGGCATCCAATGCCTTTCACTCCCTAGTTTAAACCACATCTCCCACTAGAGGAAGCTGCTAAGGCATCCAAATTGGTCTGCTCATCACCACCAGCCCTCCCAGGAAGCTTTTCACCACGTGGATTTCAAGCACCCAAGTCCTTGCTCATCTCTCACACTGGCAGCTTACACTCTGTCTGACAATAAGAGGAGTTACTCCTTGAATTCATTGCCAATATGAGGAGTAATTAGTATACAGCATCTTCATTTATTGAGTACTAACCACATCCCATCTGAATGCAGAGTTCCAAAGAATACAAGGAGAGATAAGAAAGCCTTCCTCAGCGATCAGTGCAAAGAAATAGGGAAAACAACAGATTGGGAAAGACTAGAGATCTCTTCAAGAAAATTAGAGATACCAAAGGAACATTTCATGCAAAGATAGGCTCGATAAAGGAAAGAAATGGTGTGGACCTAACAGAAGCAGAAGATATTAAGAAGAGGTGGCAAGAATACACAGAAGAATTACACAAAAAAGATCTTCACAACCCAGATAATCATGATGGCGTGATCACTCACCTAGAGCCAGACATCCTGGAATGTGAAGTCAAGTGGGCCTTAGAAAGCATCACTATGAACAAAGCTAGTGGAGGTGATGGAATTCCAGTTGAGCTATTTCAAATCCTGAAAGATGATGCTGTGAAAGTGCTGCACTTGATATGCCAGCAAATTTGGAAAACTCAGCAGTGGCCACAGGACTGGAAAAGGTCAGTTTTCATTCCAATCCCTAAGAAAGGCAATGCCAAAGAATGCTCAAACTACCACACAATTGTGCTCATCTCACACACTAGTAAAATAATGCTCAAAATTCTCCAAGCCAGGCTTCAGCAATACGTGAACCGTGAACTTCCAGATGTTCAAGCTGGTTTTAGAAAAGGCAGAGGAACCAGAGATCAAATTGCCAATATCCACTGGATCATCGAAAAAGCAAGAGAGTTCCAGAAAAACATCTATTTCTGCTTTACTGACTATGCCAAAGCCTTTGACTGCGTGGATCACAATAAACTGTGGAAAATTCTGAAAGAGATGGGAACACCAGACCATCTGACCTGTCTCTTGAGAAACCTGCATGCAGGTCAGGAAGCAACAGTTAGAACTGGACATGGAACAACCGACTGGTTCCAAATAGGAAAAGGAGTACGTCAAGGTTGTATATTGTCACCCTGCTTATTGAACTTATATGCAGAGTACATCATGAGAAACGCTGGGCTGGAAGAAACACAAGCTGGAATCAAGATTGCCAGGAGAAATATCAATAACTTCAGATATGCAGATGACACCACACTTATGGCACAAAGTAAAGAAGAACTAAAGAGTCTCTTGATGAAAGTGAAAGAGGAGAGTGAAAAACTT
Organism: Giraffa tippelskirchi; assembly: GCF_054371585.1. Classification (NCBI taxonomy): domain Eukaryota; kingdom Metazoa; phylum Chordata; class Mammalia; order Artiodactyla; family Giraffidae; genus Giraffa; species Giraffa tippelskirchi. The sequence continues at coordinate 14,912,029 of NC_137289.1, read as the reverse complement.
GGCTTAAAGCTCAACGTTCAGAAAACTAAGATCATGGCATCTGGTCCCATCACTTCATGGGAAATAGATGGGGAAACAGTGTCAGACTTATTTTTGGGGGCTCCAAAATCACTGCTGATGGTGATTGCAGCCATGAAATTAAAAGACGCTTACTCCTTGGAAGGAAGGTTATGGCCAACCTAGACAGCATATTTAAAAGCAGAGACATTACTTTGCCACAAAAGTCTGTCTATTCAAGGCTATGGTTTTTCCAGTGGTCATGTATGGATGTGAGAGTTGGAAGGTGAAGAAAGCTGAGCACCGAAGAATTGATGCTTTTGAGCTGTGGTGTTGGAGAAGACTCTTGAGAGTCCCTTGGACTGTAAGGAGATCCAATCAATCCATCCTACAGGAGATCAATCCTGGGTGTTCATTGGAAGGACTGATGTTGAAGCTGAAACTCCAATACTTTGGCCACCTCATGCGAAGAGTTGACTCATTGGAAAAGACCCTAATGCTGGGTAGGACTGGGGGCAGGAGGAGAAGGGGACGACAGAGGATGAGATGGTTGGATGGCATCACTGACTCGATGGACATGGGTTTGGGTAGACTCCGGGAGTTGGTAATGGACAGAGAGGCCTGGCGTGCTGCAATTCATGGGGTCACAAAGAGTTGGACACGACTGAGCGATTGAACTGAACTGAACCACATGCCCGGCAATTTACATGTATGACTTTACTTAATCTTCCCTGTCAGCATCCCCATTTTGCAGTCGGAGAAACTGAGGCAAAGAGAGGTGATGTAAACTGCCCAAGGTCACCCGACTAACCAGTGGCTGAGCAGGGATCCGCACCTAGTTCTGGCAGCCCCTGTGGCCCAGTCACACCCCCAGTTTCTGCAATGCTTCTGGAGCCCCCAGCTCTCTGAGCTCCCTTGTTCATCTGAACTCTGAAGCGCATGGGGTCTGCCCTCTTGGACACCAAAGTGCCTGTGGCTACTGATAGAAATGATCGATGGTAATAACAGCAGACTTTTAAACAGTCCTTCCAAGTGGCAGGAACTCTTTAAATACCTTGACACAGGTTAGCGCAAGTAATCCTTTCAACTACCGTATGATCATTGTCATTCCTGATTTATGGATGCAGTAAGTGAAGCACAAAGAGGTTAAGACACTTGCCAAATGCCCCAAAAACTAACAAGTGGTCAAGTTAGGATATAAAAATGTAGGCAGTCTGGCTCCCACTTCGGACTCCTGAACTCTGTATTACAAAGACCACCTCTTGGGCACTAACTTATTTAATCTGCAGAACAGTACTCGGAGGTGGGTACCATCATCTCTCATTTTAATGTCTTTTTTTTTTTTGGCTGTGCTGTGAGGTTTTCAGGAGCTTAGTTCAACCAGGGATTGAACCCATCCCCCTCTAATGGAAGTTCAGAGTCCTAACCACTGGACTACCAGGGGATTCCTCCCATTAGATAAGGAAATTGAGGTTCAGAGATGTTAATTAACTTGCCTGAGGTTACACAGCCAGTAAGAAGAGGATCTGGATTGGGAAGCAAACTCGATGTTCATAATCACCACAGGTCTGCTCCTCTGTACTTCTCTTGGGTCCCCCTGAGCTATATACCCTCTACTGAACACCATGAACTGAAAAACCAAAACCAACAGGTTCTAGCCAAAGAAAAAGCATTTCTGGTCTTCAAGCTACATTGCTACAGGTCCCCAGGAGGTCTGAAAGTGAAAGTCGCTCAGTCTTGTCCGACTATTTGGGACCCCATGGACTATAGAGTCCATGGAATTCTCCCGCCCAGAATACTGGAGTGGGTAGCCGTTCCCTTCTCCAGGGGATCTTCCCAACCCAGGAATCCAATCAGGGTCTCCTGCATTGTAGGTGGATTCTTTACCAACTGAGCTATGAGGGAAGCCAGGAGGTCTACTTGCACCCTGACCTAAGTTGCTGCGGAACATGCCCTAAGGGTGGCTGCAGAGCCTGCGTCTCCTAGTCCTTCAGGCCCTGTGGGCTGTGGACCAGTAGGAGGACCTAAGCCTCCTGACCCCCTGGCCCCGGACTGAAGTCAGGCCCAAACTGACAACCAAGCTCACTATTGAAATACAGATGACTAATGAAGGCAGAGGAGGCAGGAAAAAATGACAAGCGTATTACTCATTTTTAAACCACAAACGTACAATTATAACCTTACTCACTAAAAATTTCAGGTGGCACTCTCCTGACAAGTAAGGATGACTCTCTGCATGCAGTAGTACCATTTTATAGTAGTGAGTGGTACGGGGAGAAGCATATAATCATTTATTGTTGTTTCTATATCCCCTAAGGGCCTCCAATATTACAATTCTGACATCACTATAATTTATTACATTTCCTTCTGTGCTGGATCTGTAGAGCCCGTCACAGAATGAGTTACCAATTTTCATCCTCCACTCACACACAAAAAGATCAGACAGGATTTTAGATGTTTAGGGTGTTTTCTTGAGACCAACATCTCTGCATCATTTGTTAAGTAAGCAACTATATGAGATCAAAGAAAGGGCATAAGCCTATATTCTGGAAGATCTGGATTCCAGAAGTGGCTCCATCAAAATCTGTGTAATCACCAGCAAGGCAGTCACCACTCTATGACTATTTAATGGTTCCCAGGATTTGTTTTAATCAAGTATAGTCAGACATGCAGGCACAAGTTCTGGTGTTCAATCAGAGCTCTGCCGCTTCCTCTCTGAGTCACCCTGGCCAGTTCCCCCTCACCTCCTGGGTCTCAATTTCCTCATCTGGAAAATGGGAATGACAGCAAGATCTTCACAAGGTTTCCATTAGGATTAACTGAGAGCAGAGCATATCTGCATGGAGCCGAGTCCATAGTTGGTGTTCATGAAGCACTTGGTATTATTACCACAATCAAGTCAGAAAAGACAAGTGGTACCTGGGGAGTGAACTGGAGCTGGGGGGTGGCCGGCAGGCTGAGAGTGAGCTGGCAGTCGGCACAGCCAGCCTGAATTCCAAATGGAACTCCTTTCACTGATCCTCTGGGGGGTGGGGGAGTACTACTGAGGTAGGAGAGAGATAGGTCCCAGCTGCATGCTGACCCTTTGGTATCTTCGAGATAAATGACCAATGGGAATGACGTGACCTAACTGGATGAAAAACCAGGCAGTCCATCACAGCCTCCACTTTTGTGTTTGAGAACTTTTCCTGGTCCAGTACTTGCACAGGAGGGGTCTCAAGTTATCCTCTAGTAACTATGACCACATTGTAATATCATCAGCATTGCAGTTTTTGACCTCTCGTGGGTTTCACTTAAGATGCCTGGTGGAAACCCAAATAAGCAATTACAGATGACATGAACATAGGAGAGGGAAAAGGGAAGTCACACTCATCCAAATCCCAGAAGATTAACCCCATATTGAGAGTTGGACAGTGAAGAAAGCTGAGTGCCGAAGAATTGATGCTTTTGAACTGTGGTGTTGGAGAAGACTCTTGAGAGTCCCTTGGACTGCAAGAAGATCCAACCAGTCCATCCTAAAGGAGATCAGTCCTGGGTGATCATTGGAAGGACTGATGTTGAAGCTGAAACTCCAATACTTTGGCCACCTCATGCGAAGAGTTGACTCATTGGAAAAGACTCTAATGCTGGGAAGGATTGAGGGCAGGAGGAGAAGGGGACGACAGAGGATGAGATAGCTGGATGGCATCACCAACTCGATGGACATGGGTTTGGGTAAACTCTGGGAGTTGGTGATGGACAGGGAGGCCTGGCGTGCTGCGATTCATGGGGTCGCAAAGAGTCAGACATGACTGAGTGACTGAACTGAGCTGAACTGAAAAACCTAAGCTACCCCAATAGGGCCCAACTCACTCTGTGAGTTTGCCCATGTGTTCGCCCACATGTACTATGCTTCTAATAAGCTCTGTGCCTGCTTTGCAGTCATGGTCCCTTTTATGAATTCTTTCTTCAAAGAAGACAAGGACCAAGATCCTTTCCCCCTATCAAAATCACTATTACCAAGTCCCAACCCTGCTGCATGGACAGGGAACACATTTTCAGGTTCCAAAACAAGACTTCAAGTACCAAAATCACATAATATGTTTGATGCTACTGTCTATGAGAAAGAAGGAAAGAAAACACCTTTTTTACAAAATTATGAGGCCAAAATGGTCATAACATGGAACAAGGACTCAACCAACTGAAATCCATTACGGAAGTGAGGGGAGAAGTCACGGAAATAGAAATTGTCACACATCTGACTTCAGGAGTATTTTTAAGTCTCCTTAGAAACAGCCTTCCTATGGGAATATTCATAGTTAGGACTGATTATTTCACAAATGTCTTCAATCTAATCCAGAAAAAAAAAAAAACTGTTGTCACTAACACCAGTAAAGAAAAAAAATCTTTTGGCAAGAAAAAGATGTTCAGTTATTTTTTCAGCTTCCAAAATTATGGATTTTGTAGTGTTCTACCTGCCATTCATTTAAAAAATAATTAGTTAAGAATGAAAACTATTTTTTCCCTTCGAAGAAGCTCCAACATAATCTGGAAGACTTCCTATGTTTATGATGTGGTTCCACGGAGTTGAAAGTCTTCATTTTTATGAGCAGGAAGTAGTATCAATTAAAATTATGGAACGAGCAAAAGAATTTGATGCTAGCTCTATTAGAAACATACCTTGGAACAACCCATATCCCTTAACTGAATCCTATGTAGATCAATTATGCAAACATGGACAGGCACCAGCTCACTGCCCAGTCCTGTGTTAGGGGAGATGGTTTGAATGAAGATATATAGCCAAAGGGCCCACAGCTGCCGCAGAGCAAAGGCCTTGCAAAGAGGTGGTCCAGTAGATAAAAGGTCAAGGGCAGAGGGTTAACAATAGGTCCGAGTGCTAGGACCAGCCTCTTATGCCCCACTGGCCTTTAGCAAGTCACTTCTCCCCTATGAGCCTCCAAACATCAAACATAATAAGTGTACCCACGCACTTTGGCAGTTAGCCTTGGCTGGAACAACCAAATTCAGGCCTGTTTGCAGATCCCTGCCTTAGAACGCCCTCCCCTTTCTCTTCTACTTGGATAAATCCTATTCATCTTTTAAAATTCAGTTCTCGTCCTCTGTGTCAGGAAGCCTTCCCAGACCTTTTTACCCTACCAGTGGTCCAAGGGAATTGGAACCTCCCTCTTGTATGTACCTCACCCCAACTCTGCACTCGATTTATTTTTCCTGTGAAGCACTCATCACACGGGGATGGAATTATCTGCCTGAAAACCAAGACATCAACCTCCCTGGGAGCAGGAACCATGGCCCCTGAACACCCAGCACCCAGGGCGTGACCCAGAAATGGTACTAAACAAATCCTGCTGGAGTGAATGGACTGGGCACTCCTGTCACACTAAGCTATCCCACCTAGCACTCAACAATCACCTTGGCACTTGGAGTCACCAGCGTGACCCTTCAGAGAGAATGAAGACCGCTTGAGGGCGCTATCCTCCTGCAGGCATGTGTGGCTGAAGCGTCCTCAGCAAGGAAGGGTCACTAACCAGACAGAGCACAGCTTACTCAGGGGTCTGTGGACTGAGCCACACCCCAGGCCACCGGGTTCTCTTGCCTCTCCCATGGGCCGACCTCCTTCACTCCAGCTGCACACCCAGCTTTCACCAGTCCCCTACCTGTGGCACCACACTCACCACATCCTGAGTGCCACCTCCTACAGGCGTCCCAGCAGGCCCACGGGCCTGATTTTTGAGCCTGCCACGATCCTCTTGGGTCCTAATCCCGGTATGAGGGATGGAGCACAGTGCCACAGACCAAAGCAATGGATTTGGAGTCAGAAAGCCCAGCTGTTACTACCAGTTCCCCTAGTTTCTAACTCTGAGAACCTAGGGTAGTGCAGGCCCCATCTCCCTTATCAATAATTTGCACATGATAAGGTCACCAGATCAGAGGAAGTGACGAGATCATAGGGGTGAAAGTGCTCTTCTCACTGGAATGAAGTGATGCTCAACGGACAGGAATGCAGCCCCCTGCCCCAGGAAGACATCACAGTGTTATCTGGGGCACTTCCTCCAATCGTACCCAGCTGTGGGAGAAGAATATGGCCTCCCTGCTGCAATCAGAGCTGGGGCAAGACACCTTTACCCATCAGAGGGATACCATCTCTCAAGGGTCCAGGGCAAGAAAGTTGAAGAGTTCCCCTCTGGGTCTGTACAGATGCAGGTAGGCATGGCTTGCAGTTCAGAAGAAAAGGCCAACAAGGAATGGAGCTTCAGCAATGGCCCCCAAACTCTGTTGCATCATTTTACTCACACAGGATGCCAGGCATACATGGCATGCTGGGGGGACAGCTGAGACAGCCAGCCACCCCTGGTGACCCAGGCCATCAGGTTCAGCACTCAAATATATCTTCCCTTGGTTTTTTTTTTTTTTTTTTTTTCAGCACATCCTTAGGAAGCTGTGCTAGAGCAGGAGTTGGTAACTTCGAGATAAAGGTCCACCTTTCAGGAGCAAGTAAGCCAGTGGTATTCAACTCCCCCAGTATAAGGACTTTCCTGGTGGCTCGATGGTAAAGAACTTGCCTGCCAATGCAGGAGACGTGGGAGATGCAGGTTCAAGCCCTGGGTCGGGAAGATCCCTTGGAGTAGGAAATGGCAACCCACTTCAGTATTCTTGCCTGGAGAATTCCATGGACAGAGGAGCCTGGCAGGAATTGCAAAGAGTCGGACACAACTGAAGTGATTGAGCACGCACGCACCTAGTGTAAGAGCCTGCCGGTAATAATCAATGCCCCACAAACCTCTCAGCAAGTCAGAAGGGGTCAAAATCATGTCTCACCACCAGTCTTATAATCCCTCTTCAGTTTGGTTTGGGGCTTGATTTCACCTTAGGACCACACCCTGCTTTGAAGGTGCTTCCTGGCTCTCTGGTCTGAGTCTACTCTTACTTCCAACCCCCAGGACCTATGTGAGTCTCTGGACTATAAACTTGCTTCAAAGCCTTGCTGTTAATTGTTCTCCCCAACTCTGTGCAATCCCACCTGGGGTGTCTGCTCTGTCTGTATCTCTGCCCCTCCTGGCTTGACCCCCACCTCGTCCATGGGGTGGAAAGGTTCTTTCTATTCTATGACATAATTGCTTGGGGCTTGGCCTTTGGAATGGCCACAATGCAAAGGAAAATTGCAGCTCTACTGCTCACTGGCTATACAACCTCAAATATGTCAGTCTACTTTAATTTCCTCATTTATGACATAACAAAAAGAGTAGCCATTTTAGAGTGTCATTGAGAAAAGTAATTTTAAAAAATATTGCATACATTCATGAAAAGAGTTGAGTGCCTACTATGTGTGAGACACTGAGGGATAAAATAGTGCCCCTGGTGAGAATCACATGGACAGAGGAGCCTGGTGGGCTACAGTCCATGGAGTCACAAAGAGTCAGACACGACTGAGTGACTGAGCACATATACCTGGTGAGAACATTCTAATGGAAATTAGTAAATGTTCTATAACCGTTAGTTAAAATCATGAAAATATTGGTTACAGATCATGTCATTTTAAGTGTTAACTGGATCCTGTGCAATATACTCAGACACTTGCATCACCCATATGGGCATAGCAAGAACTACATAATCATTCTGAACATTGTGCCTACTTTAATCCTTCTTTTTTCTTTAATCCCTTTTTAAAACTTGTGTGTGGGGAGCCTCCTCTGAGGAGATTCTCTGTCTGAGGCTAGGGAACCAGGCTTTCCAAACGTGGTTAAATAATCTGGAAAATTCATATACGCATATGTCTGTGTGTATACACACACACACATATATACATATAATGTAATATTTAATATAGTATAAAGTGAAAGTGTTAGTCACTCCATTGTGTCTGACTGAGAAGGGCAGGGAGAAGCATTTTTGTCAGGGCCATTTGAGAAAGATTTCACACCAGAGATGGGGCTCAAAAAATGGAGAGAATTTCTGGCATCTGAAAAGTAGGGTGGCCAGACCCCAGAGCTGCAGCGGAAAGCAATGAGATCCAGACTGGTGCTCCTGTTCAAACTTCTCAGGTTTCCTTATGAAGACGGTGGCTGATGAGTGAGGGCTCCCAAATGTCATGCTGACAAAGGGCCTGGGCAGAGAGCTAGCAGACAGGCCCCTCTTCTGCTACGAAAATGACAACATGGTTACGACAAGATCCTGGAATTCTGACCACAACCACTCCAGCCTTGTTTGCTTTAACACGAGGCCACATCCCCAGTGTTGCCATCTCTTCAGCTCTCTAACACCTTGGAGAAAGCCAGCAATCAGTCCCTAGTTTATATTTAAAGCCCTACAATAAGGATCCTACCCTTTCTTCTTTCTACTAGTATTAATAAAGAACCTTTTATGAGTTAGGTGCAGGGCTAGAACTGGATGGATATGGAAAAAGAGATGCACAAATATTGAATATATGACAGAAAGTATAACTTCAAATGATTAATTTTAAAACTCTTTAGTATTTCTGCCTGCTTATTTTTCTAGATGAATTTCGCTAGCAATCTGTCACATCTCATAAAGTATCCCACCAGGTCTTTAATTGGCATGCACTGACACTCTATATTAACTCGGGGGATACTGTAATCTTTCCCATATGTTTTCTTTTAAACTGGAGCGAGGTATCTCTCCCTTCATTTATTTAATGCCTTTTATTCCTCCCTTTAGGATTGTATAATTTTATTTAAATAAATCTCATGTCTCCAATTAAATTAATGCCCTAGTATTTAATGTATTTTGTCTCCAATGCAAATGATTCTCTCCCTCATTATATTCTTCAGTTGTTTGCAACTAGAAACATGACTATTTGTGTTCATCTGCCTTGAATTTCAAGATGTAGTTAACCTCATTTACACCACCCAGGTGTATGACCTTATATGTTAAAGATATACACAGTCTTTCCGGGGTATATCCCCAGTAACTGTCACAATGCCTTGTATGCAGTGAGTGCTAGGCCTATTGAAGAAAGGTATCTCCCTTTGCTGGTGGTACTCATCTAATTTCTTTTTTCTTACCAGTGACTATGGCTCACATTTCTAGTACAATGTTAAAATATGGTAGAACTTTAGTCCTACATTAATCACCTGTAATTTTTTTCTATTTTTATGGGAACTCTCTTCTTTATGAAAAGTACTGTTACGTCTTTTATTTAACTATATAGAAATCATATTATTTTCCAGTCACCAAATACATTGTTCAAGAATAGTTGATGCCATTTCACCATCTATTGAGATATTATTTTAACTATGTTTTTATATTAATAAGTTGAATTGTCACAGTAATTTTCATTTTATCATCTTATCTTATGTTCCTGGGTTAAATCTCATTTGGTCAGAGATCAGTTTCTAAGAAGAATTACTTCTGTTTATGGGCTTCCCAGGTGGCACAGTGGTAAAGAATCCACCTGGCAATGTAGGAGACTCAAGAGATGCAGGTTCAGTCCCTATGTTGGGAAGATCCCTGGAGTAGAAAATGGTAACCCACTTCAGTATTTTTGCCTGGAAAATTCCATGGGCAGAGAAGCCTGGCGGGTTACAACCCATAGGGTGGCAAAGAGTCAGACATGACTGAGCACACACACACATATACACATTTGTTTATAATTATTGAATAAATAATAAATATCCATAAATGTAATTTTCCTTCCTTGTATTTTTGCTAGTTTGAAGACTGAAGTCATATTTTCTCAAAAAGTAAATTTGGAATTGAGTTAAGGCAGCATCAACTCAACATTTTAAAACAATTTAGGGCACAGAAATTTTTTATAGTTGTAGAAAGTATAATATATAGCGAGATTATAAACTTTCCCTATATTAGGGAGCCCAATGGATCTGAGTTCAAATCCGAGCTTTACCACTTACTTGCTGGGTGACTCAGACCCATTACTATTATAAGATCTGTAAACTAGTATTACTAGCTCCCATGTATAATCATTGTACATTGTATAGATTGGAACTTACAGACACGTGTCTGTGTGTATACAAATGATCTAGTCCATAGTAGGCATTCAAAAACTATCGTGGCTTTCAAACTTTGGGTCTTTCTATCAATATATTGGATCCAAATATCCCACAGTGTGTGTGGGTTTCATGGTAAGACTTGAATGACTTGTTTCTTCCTCTGCAACAGGTGCAGTCATGCTTTCTGTTTGCAAGGAGTAATTCATTCCCTCTCATTTATCTGATTTATCAGCATACAGTGAAGTGTACTGTTTCTCTGCAAAATTCTAAATCTTTTACATTTGTTGTCAGATCTCCTTTCTCATATCTAATTTAATGAATCTATATTTTCTCTTTTTTAGATAGGCAAATCATCGTTGCTTTTTTTTTTCCCCAAAAAAATCAGCTTAGGGTATATCAGCTTTTTCTCCAGTTTATTTATTTCTGCTTTATGTTGGTTACTTCCTTCTGCCCACTCTTTCTGGCTTCTGACGTTGCTCCTGTTCAAAAACATCGAGGTGCAAGCTTAATTCATTATGTTTTGTGTTTCCTTTCTTAGTAACATAAACACCTAGGATAACGCATCCTCCTCTAAGCACCACTTTGGCAACATCCCACATTATTTTGATATGTTCATATTTATGTTTGTTTTGCTCATTAAAGAGTCTGGGTTATTGGGTTCTGCACTTCTCTCAGAATCACGCTATTATTTAAGAGTATGTTGTTAATTTCCCTTGTTTGTTTTTCATTTCATTACAGCTTCATGAAGTATTTTTTTGTAGTACTTTGTCTTTTTATATTTATAAAGTATGTATCTAAGTCCAGGCATATCATTACTTTTTATGAATGATCTGCATGCATTTGCAAAGAAATTTTATCACCACTTTAAGAGTAAATAATGTGATTAGTTTGAAATTTATGCTGTCATTTTTAATTAAAATAAGAGCAAGAGGCCTCTGAAAAATGTGCATCTTCTTTCTTAGATTCTAATCTTAGTTATGGGAATTCTTCCAAAGGAAAATGAAATGCTGTTAGTTAATTCCCTAATGCTACCACTTAACATAAGAATGACAGTTAGTCTAAACAAAATATTATAATGTGTTAGTTCTAACCAAATGTAGTAATTCATGATATTTAAACTTAGGAACACAGTGAAATCTCATTTAAGTAGGATTAAAATACACCACTGTTGCAATCTTCACTTCTTCGAGATAGGAGGGAAAAATCTACATACTTCTTTTCTGATAATTGATCAGCACTTTCCAATGTATATTCATTGCCTATTGATGGGGATTAAGTGGAAAAAGGGCTTCAGGGATTATATACACTGGGAAATGCTAGCTCACACAGAGATTTCCTTTCTGCAAAATTTCTTGGGGTCTTCCCAGACCAATGGAGCTTATGAATCTCTAAAAAAGGGATTTAGGTTCCCCAGTATCTGACCATGGAATGCACCATTGCTAAGCATCTTGAAGCACTAGTATTTTCATGGAATACGCATTGGGAAACACTGTTGATAAATAACAATAACAGCTATACAAAGACAGGGTTGCCTGGCCTTTGGAAACCAGTTCCCCCAGGCAAGCACACAAATATATCCCAGCAGGAGGTTCAGTGAACTCAAACTGGGATAGTTCTTCCAGGACCATGAGAAAAATCTTCTCCCCCAGAGGCTGGGGCAAAGCAAATGTTGGAGCAGGCAGTGAGAAGAATGCACTGTTAACTATTCTACAAATTTCAAAGGATGTCTATCTCTTAGGAGAGACTTAGGATCAAAGCAGAAACTGCCCCCAGTTAAATTGAGCTTTTCGAGGCAAAGGAAGAAGAGCAAGTTCATATTATAAGAAACATGTCCCTTCTCCCTTGAGGTTCACAACCAAACAATGATAGTGTGCTCTCCCCATCACTGTCATCTCAGGCCCCCTGAGCACCTTCTCACATTTACTGGGGGCTTTGGCACCTGGCTCCCAGGCTTCCTCTCCACCACACGTCCCACCTTCATCCTATATGACCTCAATGTTCATGAGGATGACATATCCAACCACTGGCCTGTCAGTTTCTTCTCTCGCATCTCCAAAGATCACCTCCATGTACCCATGGTGACCCCTAGAATTTACAATCGCCTGAAACAGCTCAACTCTGATATCTTAAGTTCAAACTGCCTGTTTTCTGCTCACTGGTTTTCTCTGCCTGTGACACTCACTTTTTCAGCACTTACATAGAAAGTGGAGGTCAGATGATTATTAAGGCTCCAGGATGTCTACTAGGCCACTCTTGCGTCCATCTTAGATACCATAATTCCCTGACTTCAATTACCCTTTTGCCAATATCCTTAACTTCTGTGCCTCCTTTTCCGTACACCTCTCCCACCTGATAACCCCACAATCCTAGGACAACATGATGGAACATCCATCGTGGATCCACACAGATCAATGATTCTACATGACCTACTCCAATTTCTCTGCTATTCCTCACTTTTTCCTTCTGTTTCCTCAAGTTTATTTAACTTCACTACCTGTCAAAATATAGCTCCTGCCTACCTCCCCTTCATCTGCTACTCTCCAGACACACTAAACTACTATTATTTTCGAACATATCATGGTCTCTCTTGCCACAGGACGTTGTTTCTTCTTCTTGGAGTGCCTTTCTCCTGTTCCAGGTGAAACTTAACCTGTCTTTTCACCTAGGCACTGCCTCTCGGGGAACCTTTACTTGAGTCCCCACCCCCAGGATAGCTTAGGTGGTTTCATGATTGTTCCCATTACCTTCTGAACACCCAAACTCTCAACCCAGACACTGCCAGACCCTCGTTCAAAGCAGGGACCATTCCTGTTCATTCTTGGAGCTCCAATATACATCACAGAGTAGTTTAGGCCAGTCAGCCTTCAAACCGTGTTTTCATGAATTAGCAGAATAAAAAGCCAATAAACTTTTTAGAAAAGGAGTGATTCAATTCTAAAATGATTTAGAAGAGCATGTTAGACTTCAACAGGGGCCTTTTCCTCTTGCTTCACATAGCTAATTTCTAATTACCCTTCAAAATTCAACTCAAAAAGTTCTCCCAGCCCCCCAGGGTTAGGGTGAAAAGTGTCCTTTTTCAGGGCTGCCCCAGCCACCCTGCACTAACCTCACACATTATTTGTAATTACTTACATGTTAGGCTTTCAAGCTAAAGTGTGAGCTTTCTGAGGGCAAAGAATGTGTCTTACATTTATACTTATATCTATGTGCTGCAGTCCTCAAGACCACGCCCAGGTTGAACAATTTGCTCAAGAACTCACTCGACTCAACAAATTACTGCTCTTGTAGCTGTGATTTATTATGATGAAAGGATACAAAACAAAATCATGAAACAGAAAGAGCACGTGGGGCTAAGATGACAGAAGCCCACCAAAGGATGCCGTCTGGGACCTGGCCCAGGGATGGGGAGCTGGAAATAGCCATCTTTCCTCCCCAAAACGTTCTGATGTGCCAACCCTAGCAGTACCCACTGACGGAGCTACTGGGAGCTGGCAACAGCGGGCCATCTCTCTCATCTCATCTCATGAGCTGGTGTGGTGTGTGTGTGTGTTTAGGAAACATCTTTCAAATCACTGTAGAGCAAGTTTAACAGACCCAGTTCAAGTTCTTTGCCTTGTATTCAGTGCCTGCTCTGGCTAATCACTAGCACGGGCCCTGAAAATAGAGAGACCAACAAGGTCCAGTCACCATTCTGAAAGCCTGTGTCATAGAGGAAGGCTTCAAAGTCAGTGGTCCCTTGCTCCCCTCTCCTCAGATTGACTAGGGACTGTCTTCTATCAATGCAAAGTTGAAAGGACCTACTAGAATCAGCATCAACAATAATAACAATAACAGCCAACATTTATGAAGCACTTACTGGGTGCACCAGACACTGGGCTAAGCAACATGCATCATTTTTAGTCATTCCTCTTATTGGCCCCACATTGCTAAAAAGTCATTTCAGGGGGCCTGGATACGCAGTAAGAGATCTTTCCAAAAGTATGGAATACTACTCAGCCGTATAAAAGAATGAAATAACACCATTTACAGCAACATGGACGGACTTAGAGATTATCATACTAAGTAAAGTAAGTCAGACAGAAAAACCAATATCATAGGATATCACTTATATTTGGCATCTAAAATATGATACAAATGAACTTGTCTACAAAACAGAAAAAGACTCAAAAGACATAAAGAACAGAGTCTTTGGGCTTCCCTGGTAGGTCAGCTGGTAAAGAATCCACCTGCAATGCAGGAGATCCTGGTTCAATTCCTGGGTTGGGAAGATCTGCTAAAGAAGATAACAGCTATCCACTCCAGTATTCTGGCCTGGAGAATTCCATGGACGGTATAATCCATGGGGTTGCAAAGAGTAAGACACGACTGAGCAACTTTCACTTCTGGTTGACAAGAGGAAAAAGGGGTGAGAGAGCGTTGAATTGGGAGTTTGGGATTAGCAGATGCAAACTATTACATATAGAATGGATAAACAACAAGGTCCTACTGTAGAACCCAGGGAACTATATTCAGTGTCTGGTGATAAACCATAATGGAAAAGAATTATTTTGTAAAAGAATACATATACATGTATAACTGAATCCCTTTGCTGCACAGCAGAAATACGACATTGTAAATCAACTATACTTCAATGAAAATAATAAAAGGTGTGCTAACATTTTGTTGTATTTTGGGTGATCTGACCATTTCAAGCAAGTGTTTTTGTATGCAAATGAGGACACATAGCTCATGCCTATTTTTGTGGACTCCTGGGTGTTCTGTATCATTCTTTGTAGACAGTCAGATGCTCAGTAAATCTCTGCCTAACTAGCTTGGTAGTATGGTGACGGGTTGATACCAGTTAGTAACAAATGTGGTTTGGAATGGTCAAGCTCAGGCTTTGGAATCAGATGTTGTGGGTCAGGGTCCACACTCTGTTACACACACAACAGGGTGATACTGGCAAGTTACTTGACATCCTTGAACCTTAGTTTCCTCTAATCAGAATGCTAGTTATTGAAATCCCAGCCAGAACATTCTGAGGCCTGGGGAGACATGATCCCTCTCCAGTATGGACTGTAGTTTCCCTGCAGTGTTAGTCGCTCAGTCATGTCTGACTCTCTGCAACCCCATGGACTGTATAGCCCACCAAGGCTCCTCTGTCCGTGGGATTCTCCAGGTAAGAATACTGGAGTGAGTTTCCATTTCCTTCTTCAGGGGATCTTTCCAACCTGGAGATCAAACCTGGGTCTCCTGCATTGCAAGCGGATTCTTTACCATCTGAGCCACCAGGGAAACCTGCAGTGTCTATCTCCAAGATGTGAGTGTAGTGAGTTTGGGTAGCCATGCACTTGGGTCTCTGTGGAGGGAGTTGTCCTTCTGAAGATGCCTGGGGGACTGTCGTCAGCCACCTCTCTTGGAGCCCCTGTGGCCTTGCTGTGGCCAGACTATTCTGTCCTTAGTGCAGAAAAAGCTGCTGGGGTGGGAGGGTGGGGCAGACTGGCTGAATCCTGCTGCTGTGCTTCTTCAGGGGGCCTTCTCTTCATCCATATCTGCTTCTCAAAGGCAGTGAGTGCTATGGTTAGGAACTTTGGTTTTGTAGTCAAGTAGAAGTGAATCTGAATCCCAGCTTTACCACTGACTTAGTGTTTGGCCTTGGGAAAGTTACTGACCCGACTAAGGCTCAGTTTGCCCATCTGCATTCCGATCTTCCTCATGGTCAAACTCCCAATCTACATCTCCAGCCTGGGTCACACTTTTTTTTTTTTTTTTTTCGGGCCTAAACTCACAGCTTGCGGGATCCTAAGTCCCTGACCAGGAATTGAACCCCAGGTCGCTGGCAGTGAGAGCGCCAAGTCCCAACCACTGGACCACTAGGAACTCTGCAGGTCAGACTTCTGAAAGCCAAACTTATATTTCCAATGGTCTATTCTTTTGCCTTCTTTGCAGGCTCCAGAGGTATCTGCAGCTCAACCTCACTTCAATCAAACTGGAATCATTGGCTCACCTCACTCAGTGCCCTGTGTCTAGTGTTCCCAGAAATGATGTCACTCAGTGGCTCCAATCAGAAACCCAGGAGTCATCCTGGACTTGTCTGTCATCCTTACGTCCCACATCACACATCAGCATGTCCTGTGGGCAGGCTTTAGGCTCGTTCTAGCTATCGTTCAGATCTTCCCACACCTCTCCCTCCCCAAGGCCCCCATTCAGCTTCCTCTCAGTCTCCCAACAAGTCTAGTGCACAGCTTGCTAATGAGTCTCCCTGCTTCTCCTCTTGTCCTTCTTCAGATCTGCACTTAGTCATTCTGAGCTTCTCTCCTGTGTACACACCCCAGGTCCCAGTCATCATCTCCTTGTTTCCACCTTAGTCTCTTACAGTCTATTTCAACAAGGCAACTGGGGAATGTAGGGGGGGGCAGTCATCATACTAAACCTGTCAAAACATATGCTCATGGTGTCATCGGTCCAGTGGCACCCCATTTCATTCAGCATGAAAGCAGAGCATCCTTACATTGGCCAAGATTGTCCACCGTCTGCATCCTGCTGCTGCTGCTGCTCAGTCGCTTCAGTCGTGTCCAACTCTGTGCGACCTCATAGACGGCAGCCCACCAGGCTCTGCCGTCCTTGGGATTCTCCAGGCAAGAGTACTGGAGTGGGTTGCCATTGCCTTCTCTGGTCTGCATCCTGACCATCTCGCAAATTCTGGCACCTACCACTCTCCCTTGTCCACTGCAGACCAGCCATATCAGTCTTGTCACTGAACCTTGAACATACCAATTCTCTTCCCTCCTTAGGCCACTGTACCTTGCTCTTCACTACCTGGAACACTCTTCTCCCTCACACATCCATCTCTCACCTCCTTCAGGCCATTAGCAAAATGCCTCCGTCAATGTCTTCCCTTCCCATGCCATATAAATTGACATCCTTCCCCCCAGACCACAGCTGCTTCCTCCACAGCACTCATCACCATCTGATATGCTTCATGTTTACCTGTTGGTTTCTTTACTAGTTCCCTCCACCCAACTAGAATGTAAGTTACACAAAGGTAGGGATTTTTTTTTCTTTTTGGTCTGTCTTATTCCTTGCTGTTTAGTCACTCAGTTGTGTCTGATACTTGGCAACTCCATGGACTATAGCCCGCCAAGCTCCTCTGTCCATGGGATTTTCTAGGCAGGAATATTGGGGTGGGTTGCCATTTCCTGCTCCAGTGGATCCTCCTCACCCAGGGATCAAACCCATGTCTCCTGTATTGGCAGGTGGATTCTTTACTGCTGAGCCACCAGGGAAGCCCTTGAACCCAGAACAATGGCTGGAATGTAGTAAATGCTCAATAATTATTTGTGGGGACTTTCTGGTGGTCCAGTGGTTAAGATTCTGTGCTTCCAATGCAAGAGGTGCAGGTCTGATCCCTGGCCAGGGAACTACGATTCTGCATGCCAAACAGCACAGCCAGAAAAAAACAAAAAAGTAATACTTATTTGTGAAATAAAGAACAACTGGACTGACCTTTTCAAAATGGAAATACAAACTGGATCATGTTAGCCCAGGCTGTGAATCTGTTAATGACTTCCCTTTGGGGTAGAAAAGGTTCAAATCCAACATCATCTCCCGCCACCCTCCACTCACTCTCTTGGCTCCAGCCCTGGTTTTCTACCATGCTCTCTGTTTCTCCCACTCATGGGCCTTCACATCTACTGGTCCCTCCCCTTGCAATGCTCTCCTCATTTCTTATCCTATATTAACCTCTTCACACTCTTCCCTTTCCAGCTGAAATGTCACTTAACTTGAGGAAGCCTCCTTAGAATCCCTAGACAAGGACAAGTCTCTCAATTTTCTGAATCTCCTTCACAGCCCTCTCCCACTTCTCTTATTAACTCAATGGACAGGAGTTTGAGCAAGCTCTGGGAGATAGTGAAGGACAGGGAAGCCTGGCGTGCTGCAGCCCATGGGGTCACAAAGGGTCAGACACGACTGAGCAACTGAACAACAACAACAACATATTTAGCTCTTCAATGTTCTATTTCCCTTAATAAACCATGAAGATGGAGACCATCTCTAGTGCATTCGTACTCTGGTGCCTAAGAAGCACACAGTAGGTGCAGGGTAACTATTTAACAAGCTACTAAAAGCTGATAACACAGCTCAAATCACGTTAACTTCTGAGATGTAAGGCCATGGGTTTAGTGCCCCTGGGACTGACACACTGATTAGTCTACAAATGGGAAAAAGAGGTCCCTGGAGCTCAAGGCCAAATTAAGACTTTGCAGAGCTCAAGCATTTAAGTACAGGCTCTGTCTGAGAAGCCCACAGGCTGAGCGAGACCACCTCTTTCCTTCTGCAAGATCTAAATTGTTGCCAGAAACAACAGTTCTTTACAAGTACAGCTGTCACCTGCATATGAAGACAGTTTTCACAACTGAGTTTCGATAAATGTGTTTCATCGTGTATTTTTTTTCTAAGCTGCAAGCAATGACTGAGATGTTTATTGTCAATATTTTTGTTGTCAAGTGAGAAAATAGCACATATAATCAGCTATAGGTCCTGTAGATAAAAATGACAGCCAACAGAAAGAGAAAGATAAAAATACCAACACATAAAAACATCATAAATGGCACCGCAGACAATAAAAATAGACAAGGTGTAAACTACTGGAGAATAACAAAGTACTCTCTCCAAGAAAACTTTAATTAAATACATGATTCTTCAAAAATCTGCCACTAAAAAGTCCATCCCTCTAATTCTTAACAGTCTGGGGGACGAAGTGGCTTTTGGTTTTTAGGCATAGTATAAGGGTTAAGAAAGGAGACTTGG
The DNA here is from genome assembly GCF_054371585.1 of Giraffa tippelskirchi. NCBI lineage: Eukaryota > Metazoa > Chordata > Mammalia > Artiodactyla > Giraffidae > Giraffa > Giraffa tippelskirchi. The sequence goes on along the minus strand of NC_137289.1, from coordinate 14,893,277 downwards.
GGAAATTCCCTGGTGGTTCAGTGGTTAAGACTCCATGCTTTCACTGCCGTGGGCCCAGGTTCAAACCCTAATCAAGGAACTAAGATCCCACAAGCCGCACAGTACAGCCACCCAAAAAAACAAAACAAGCGAGAGAGAGACGGGAGGGAGGTAGGAGGGAGGTTCAAGAGAGAGGGGACACATGCGTAGATCTATGGTTGATTCATGTTGATGGTTGGAAGAAACCAACAGAATTCTGTAAAGCAATTATCCTTCAATCAAAAAATAAATACATTTTTAAAAAAGAGAGAGAGAGAGAGGACTTTGGCACCAGTCTGCCTTGATTCAACTCCTGACTTGGTCACTTTCAAGCTATGTGACTTTGGGCAAGTGGTATAACCTCTCTGAACCTTGCTTTCTCCCATCTGTAGAATAGAATAAAAACAATACTTTCCCTGATAGGTTTTATGAGAATGAAATGCACTAATATATGAAAAAAAGAGAACGGGCACTCATCAAATGTCATTTTCTTTGTGGTGATAGCTGTTGTCATCATCCACATACAACATGAGCTAAAGGCTAAAGAGATATTGGCAATGAGAGGTCCTGGCAGACATTCTTTAATGAAAAGAAGGATGTCTGGGCATTTGGACAATCATCTAACGCCATTCAAAATAAAAATATTGTAATAACGAACTGTCAAAAACAGAGCGAAGCAATACAAACATCACATTCCCTCTAAATTTGATAAGCAGGATAAACAACACAAGGAACCCATGAGGTTAACAGGCCGATGGAAACGTTTTTGCCTCTGAGAACTGTGCTGTGAAGATTTTGAAAAGAAAGCCAGGGGTCTCTAAGGACATTAATGTTTGGATACTTATTGGCAATCTGGGTTACCGACTCTCTGTTACTCATGTCCAAATAATAGGCCCAGTAGTTTGGAACAGCTACGTTCCAGGTGGCTCAGTGGTAAAGAATCCAACTATCAATGCAAGACCAGGGTTCGATCCCTGGGTCAGAGAGATCCCCTGGAGAAGGAAATGGCAACCCACTCCAGTATTCTTGCCTGGAGAATCCCAAGGACAGAAGAAAATGATGGGCTACAGTCCACAGGGTCACAAAGAGTTGGACAGAACTGAGTGACTAAGCAACAACATTTAACCTATAAGAAATTAAAACAAAAAATTCTTAAATATTCAGGTACTAATACATTTAAAATTAGTGATAATAAACCCACTGCATTTTGATGTAAATAACAGAACTACATAGCAATATAAATACCATAGGGCTTCCCTGGTGGTTAGGCAGTAAAGAATCTCCTTCAATGTGGGAGACCCAGGTTTGATCCCTGGGTCAGGAAGATGCCCTGGGGAAGGGAATGGCAACCCACTCCAGTATTCTTGCCTGGAGAATTCTAGGACAGAGGAGCCTAATGGACTACAGTTCATGGGGCCACAAAGAGTTGGATATGACTGAGCAAATAACACTACACACTATAAATATCATATTTTCATTAAAATAACCACTTTATAGAACATAACCATATTTTTCAAAACAACTAAAAATGTAGGTGAAAACAGCACTGTTTGTATTTTTTATTTTCTTGTCTGCTTCTGCATTTGATTTGTTGCAATAAGTTGTTTTAGCTCAGATACAGGAAAAAATTCCAGTCTTATGCAGACATGTAATTAGAAAAGGTGAGACTTCTCAGGCTCCCTCAAAGGGAGTTAGGGATACCCAGGGATGCTTGGACCACACTTTTCAGAAATTCTCATCCGTGGCTTCCAAAGGACAGATGTATGAGCATCAGTGTCAGGGAGGAATTATAAAAAGGCATAAGAAAGCTTTGGAGAGTGATGGATAGGTTTGTTATCTTGATGGTAGTGATGCTTCCACAGTGTATACATACATCAAAACTTATCAAACTGTACATTTGAAAGATATGCTGTTTGTTGTATGTCAATTATACTGCAATAAAGAGTTTAAAAATAGGGAAAAGGGGGAAGAAAAAGAAATACTGCCCATAATGGCCTCGACCTTCCTCTCTTCTGCTCTCCCTCCACTCCCCACAAAGCCGCACAAGTTACACTCCCGCTGTATGTTACTAATGTGGTCCCCAGCCCTCGCTAGATGCACCCCGCATCCCACCCCTACACCATTCTACTTTTGCTCTCACCCCTTCCTCACCCTGAAATGTCCTCCTCACTGATGCCTTCACTCTCTGCCTCCGTCCCTCTACCCACTAGAGAGCTTACTCAAAATCCTCATCAGCTGTCACTAGCCCAAGAAGCATGCCTAGATCCTGACAATTTCTTACAGGAAAATTTTTAAGCTACTGACTCCTCCACTTGTCTGGGTCCAGATAGAATCAGTTGAGAGCAGCTGGGAGCACATCTTGATCTGGATTTCCTCACATTAACTTGTCACCTCTTAACCTTCTCTGAATCAAGAAAAGACACTTAAGGGGGATCAAAAAAGGCTACAAGCAGATGAAGGCAGTCCAGAACAAGCAGCCTTGTGTTACAGAGCCTGGGAGGAAGATCAATCTCCATTTCTAGGCGTCCCCCCACAATACAGAAGAAGTGGTCACCATTCCATGTCCATAACTCAGCGAGTTCCTGGGAGGCGAAGGCCACAGTTGGCCATCTATAATCCTCCAAGTGCCCAGCCTGTCTCAGGTACTCACAAAATATCTGTGCTACAAGTGACAAAGGACTACCTCAGTAACGTTTGGCTTCTCAGTCTACAAAAGGAATCTAAGAGTATCCACCTGTCCGGGTTGTCTAAAGTCCTTATGTACAGTGTCTCAGTTTCCTAGAGTTCAGTTCAGTTCAGTCGCTCAGTCATGTCTGACTCTTTGCGACCCCACAAACAGCATCACGCCAGGCTTCCCCGTCCATCACCAACTCCCAGAGTTTGCTCAGACTCAGGTCCACCAAGTCGGTGATACCATCCAACCCTCTCATCCTCTGTCATCCCCTTCTTCTCTTGCCTTCAATCTTTCCCAGCATCAGGGTCTTTTCCAATGAGTCAGTTCTTCTCATCAGGTGGCTGAAGTATCAGAGCTTCAGCTTCAGCATCAATCCTTCCAATCAGGACTGATCTCCTTTAGGATGGACTGGTTGGATCTCCTTGCAGTCCAAGGGACTCTCAAGAGTCTTCTCCAACACCACAGTTCAAAAGCATCAATTCTTCGGCACTCAGCTTTCCTTATGGTCCAACTCTCACATCCATACATGAATACTGGAAAAAACATAGCTTTGACTAGACGGACCTTTGCCAGCAAAGTAATGTCTCTGTTTTTTGATATGCTGTCTAGGTTGGTCATAGCTTTTCTTCCAAGGAGCAAGCGTCTTTTAATTTCGTGGTTGCAGTCACCATCTGCAGTGATTTTTGAACCCAAAAGATAAAGTCTGTCACTGTTTCCATTGTTTCCCCATCTATTTGCCATGAAGAGATGGGACTGGAATCCATGATCTTCATTTTTTGAATGTTGAGTTTTAAGCCAGCTTTTTTACTCTCTTTCACTTTCATCAAGAGACTCTTTAGTTCCCCTTCGCTTTCTGCCATAAGGGTGGTGTCATCTGCATATCTGAGGTTATTGATATTTCTCTTGATTCCAGCTTGTGCTTCATCCACCCCAGCATTTTGCATGATGTACTCTGCATATAAGTTAAATAAGCAGGGTGACAATATACAGCCTTGACGTATTATTTTCCCTATTTGGAACCAGTCTGTTGTTCCATGTCCAGTTCTAACTGTTGCTTCTTGACCTGCATACAGATTTCTCAGGGGGCAAGTAAGGTGGTCTGGTATTCCCATCTCTTTCAGAATTTTCCAGTTTGTTGTGCTCTACAGTCAAAGGCTTTAGTGTATTCAGTGAAACAGACGTAGATGTTTTTCTGGAATTCTCTTGCTTCTTCTATGGTTCAACAGATGTTAGCAATTTGATCTCTGGTTCCTCTGCCTTTTCCAAATCCAGCTGGAAGTTCTCGGTTCACGTACTGTTGAAGCCTCGCTTGGAGAATTTTGAGCATTACTTTGCTAGCATGTGAGATGAGCGCAATTGTGTGGTAGTTTGAGCATTCTTTGGCATTGCCTTTCTTTGGGATTGGAATGAAAACTGACCTTTTCCAGCCCTGTGGCCACTGCTGAGTTTTCCAAATTTGCTGCCATATTGAATGCAGCACTTTCACAGCATCATCTTTTAGGATTTGAAATAGCTCAACTGGAATTCCATCACCTCCACTAGTTTTGTTCGTAGTGATGCTTCCTAAGGCCCACTTGACTTCACATTCCAGGATGTCTGGCTCTAGGTGAGTGATCACACCATTGTAGTTATCTGGGTCATGAAGATCTTTTTTGTATAGTTCTGTGTATTCTTGCCACCTCTTCTTAATATCTTTTGCTTCTGTTACGTCCATGCCATTTCTGTCCTTTATTGTGCCCATCTTTGCATGAAATGTCCCCTTTGTATCTCTAATTTTCTTGAAGAGATCTCTAGTCTTTCCCATTCTATTGTTTTCCTTTATTTCTTTGCATTGATCACTTGGAAAGGCTTTCTTATCTCTCCTTGCTATTCTTGGGAAGTCTGCATTCAGACTTTTCTCCTTTGCCTTTTGCTTCTCTTCTTTTCTCAGCTATTTCTAAGGCCTCCCCAGACAACCATTTTGCCTTTTTGCATTTCCTTTTCTTGGGGATGGTTTTGATCACAGCCTCCTGTACAATGTTAGCAACTTCCATCTATACTTCTTCAGGCACTCTGTCTATCAGATCTAATCCCTTGGATCTATTTGTCACTTCCACTAATCGTAAGGGATTTGATTTAGGCCATACCTAAATGTTTTAGTGGTTTCCCCTACTTTCTTCAATTTCAGTCTGAATTTGGCAATAAGGAGTTCATGATCTAAGCCACTGTCAGCTCCCAGTCTTGTTTTTGCTGACTGTATAGAGCTTTTCCATCTTTGGCTGCAAATAATATAATCAATCTGATTTCCGTACTGACCTTCTGGTGATGTCATGTGTAGAATCGGGTACCTAGGGTTATGGTAACAAAATACAACCAACTGGGTTGCTTAAAACAATAGAGATCTATTCTCTCACAGTTCTGGAGACTAGAAGTCTGAAATCAAGGCAGCAGGAGAGCCATGCTTCCTCCAAAGGTTTTTCTGGCTGCTGGTGGTTGCCAGCGATCCCCAGCATTCCTTGGCTTGCAGCTGCATCACTCTAATCTCTGCCTTCATCTTCATTTGGCCCTCTATGTCTCTGTGTGTCTCCAAATCTTTCTCCTTATAAGGACATCCGTCACTGATGGAAGGGCTCACCCAAATTCTGAAGAAGCTCATCTCAACTTGATTACATCTGCAAAGATTCTATTTCCAATTAAGGTCACATTCTGGGGTTCAGTGTAGACATAAATTTTAGGGGGACCCAATTCCACTCAGTACACAGAGCACGTGTGAGGGCCACAGCTTGTGGGAGGGTTTTTCTTTCCACACTTACCAGATGTGAGAGGCCTACAGGGAAATGACAGTCGCGAGTAATGACTGTTTTCCTCCTCAGCTCCAGCTTTCCTCCCACAACTCCTGTGCCTCCCTGTTTCCTTGTTCCCTGCACCACCCCCCACCCACGTGGTCAGCACCACACAGTACACACACCTGCCGATTCAGAGGGAAACTTCAGATGCTATCCAGGAATCGCCTCCTTACATTTAGGGACTATAATTTCATGCTAAAATTTCTCAGTGAGGGGGATACAATTTCCCAGGAAGAGAATATGTTTGCTGCATGCAGCCTACACAATAAATCCAAAGGCCAGCTTTTTTCAAAGGAATAGAAGGGAAAGAATGACTCTGAATCTAATTACCCTAAAAATGCCTTTCCAAATCAGCTCTGATCCAGAATGTTGTAATGTAACTGGGCTTTCTAACGTCAGTGGCCACTGCTTAAAAGAAAGCATGAAATACAATGGGGAAAGGTCACAAACTGTTGAAAAACAGAAATCAAAATAATATGGTAGGAAAGTCCATCTTTAACACCGAGAGGACAGGAATGTTTGACAAAACCCACAGGAGCTGGGAGTTGGGAGCTGGGAGGAGTGCGCCCCTAATGGTAGTTTTCCATGTCAGTGCATAGCAGGCTCCCAAAGACTTGGATGTCTAGGGAATGTCTGGGACATTCATGGGGATGTGTTCAGTAAAGCGCTGACCCCCCTCCTTGCCAGCAAAGAAGTGGTGGGCCTCTAGTCCTGCTGTGATTCCCTTTTGTCCCCAATTTCAAACCTTAAGTACAATTTCGAGTCACTCAAAACATCATTACTTCTCAAAGGCAACCTGGACTTAGTCTCCCGCCAAGTTAAAATGGCTTTGACCTTTTCTGCTGTCAGTCTCAGTGATTTGGTGATGTATTTACAAAACTCAATGATTTCCCTTGAGGATTCTTTTTCTCTCTCTGCCTTTCTTCTATTCTTTGTTCTTTCTTCTATTCTTTGAGGATGTTTGCATTGTCTTCTTCAAATGGTGGTACCTAATGCATCATTACTTTGCAATATTTCAAAGATTTTCGGTGTCCAGATCTGCCTACATAGTGCGTACTCTTGTAACCCATAAAATTAAACACTTAAAAATTAAATTAGAAACACGGAATTGACATCAAAAAGGGGACCACATGGTGTGTTACATTGAGAAGACTATGTTAAATGGACACAGGATCAATATACAAGGACTCTTTACAAACACTGGACACTTTATGTGCTCACACTTATAAGAGCTACTAATATTATATCTGGTTAGTATGTTTGGTGAAAGCAAAGTGTGTTTAAGTTTAAAATGTCCTAAGAATAGCAGCTAAGGATCTGGGTCAAAATTCTTATTCAAATAATTACATTTTCCAAACCAATGTTAATAACACATTTTAGAAATACTGTTAGATAGTGCTACTTGATCAGATTATTTGAGCGGGTATAGGTCATCATGTACAAAACAACCTGGATCTCCCATAGGTTACTTTCTCTATGAATTGGAAATCTGTAGCCCGATTCAAGTGTGAGTCCCCACAAAAGGAATCTGAGACAATCCACTGAGACACAGAAAAACTTCTTCATATGAACACTTTCCTGAAACTCTTCTGAGAACACAACACCAACTCCTTGCTTATCGAGTGCAAAAGTGATCTGTGCATTTTTCGTATCCAGAACTCAGGTGATAACAGGAAGGGGGCAAAAGAGGTCTCTTAGAGCACCAAGGGCACGCTCACACACACATAGATGCAAAGTTCTAGAAATTTATTCACAAAACAGCTCCTCAACTCCATACGGAGAACTTCCTTTTTCCTACTTTCCAGAAAGTTATTAAAGGGTGGACAACTGACTCCCATCTGAACATCCGAGAACCATCAAGAGGGAGGTAGGCAACCAAGTACCAAGAGCACACCACTAACAACTCAAAGTGACAGGGAACAACTTCCCTACCAGGAAAGGGGACTAAAACAAACACACTCAGAAACATCAGCCCAAGAACTCAAAGAGTAGTCTCAGATCAGTCACTTGGTGCAGGATAAAATGCTCCTCAGTCACTCAGTCGTGTCTGACTCTTTGCGACCCCATGGACTGTAGCCTGCCAGGCTTCTCGGTCCATGGGATTCTCCAGGCAAGAATACTGGAGTGGGTTGCCATTTCCTTCTCCAGGGGATCTTCCCGACCAAGGGATTGAACCCCCATCTCCTGCATTGGCAGGCAGATTCTTTACCGTCTGAGTCACCAGGGAAGCCCAAGAATACTGAAGCAGGTAGCCATTTCCTCTTCCAGAGGATCTTCCTGACCCAGGGATGGAACTCAGGTCTCCTGTATTTTTTGCATTACATCTTTACCACTAAGCCACTGGTGAAATCCAAAATGTTCCCCACACCTGAAGATTTGATTCTCATTAGTAAGGTTTTGAGTCTTCTCAAAAAGGTAGTTTATATTCAGCAGTATTTCCTTCAAAAAAACAAAGCAGCAAGTAGGATACTTCAGAAAGATATCTACTCAAACATTTCACCTTATAATTATTTTGCTACCAAACTGTTTACAATAGCCAAGACAGAGAAACAACCTAAATGTTCATCAACAGATGAATGGATAAAGAAGATGAAGTACATATATACAAATGGAATATTACTCAGTCATAAAGACATGAAATAATGCCATTTGTACCAACATGGATGGGCCTAGAAATGATCATACTAAGTGAAGTAAGTCAGACAAAGACAAATACATGATATCCCTTATACATGGAATCTAAAATATGATACAAATGAACTTATTTATATGAACTAGAAACAGAATCACGGACAGAGAGAACAGACTGGTGGTTGCCAGGGGGAGGGGGTTGAGGGAGGGATGGAATGGAAGGTTTGGGTTGCCAGATGCAAACTATTACATATAGAATGGAACAACCAGGACATACTGTATAGCACAGGGAACTATATTCAACATCTGGTGATAAACCATAATGGAAGAGAATATTTTAAAATAATAATGTTTATATATATATGTGTGTGTGTGTGTGTGTGTGTGTGTGTGTGTGTGTGTGTGTGTGTATAATTAAATCACTTTTCTGTTCAGCAGTAAATAATACAACACTGTAAATCAACTATACTTCAATTAAAATTAAAAAAAAAAACCTCTTTTGCTATCTAAATGACGAACACTCAAACTCAGCTATCCACACTAATGTCCTCCCTAGGGTTCCCATAGAGAAGAAGACTTATTTTGGAGGTGGTGGCTTGGGATTCTTATTAAATAGCTCATATTTTTTATTCCTTTTGGATCTAGCCCTCATGTAGGCCACAATGTAGGCCAAGTCCATCTGCAGTTGTTGTTGTTCAGTCACAAAGTCGAGGCTGACTCCTTGTGACCCCATGGACTGTATCCTTCCAGGCTCCTTTGTCCATGAAAATTCTCCAGGTAAGAATACTGGAGTGGATTGCCATGTCCTCCTTCAGGGGATCTTCCCAACCCAGGGATTGAACCAGGGTTTCCTGTATTGCAGGCAGATTCTTTACCATCTGGATCACCTAGGAAACCCTTTTTGTTTGTTATGCATTTTATTTCTACTATTATTACATCAACTCCACCTCAGATCATCAGGCATTAGATCCTAGAGTTTGGGGACCCTTGCTATAAAGGATTTTTAGGGGAGTAATAATGTAAAAGCAAAGGCTTGAAAAACACTGAGATAAACTAATCTCCATTGCCTTAACAGGAATTAATTGCAACACCATCTACAAAGTTGGGAAACAAGAGAATGCTCTGTGTACCAGAATTTGACCAACTCCCTGAAGATGGAAAGCATGTGGGATCAGATCCACAAGAAAAGAGGAAACCAGAGCTCAAATCATATGTAGGAAGGTAAAAGCAGATCCACAGAAACTCTAAGCCCAGGTGAACTATTATAAAAAAATGGAGGAGGCTCTGGAGCAATTACTGGGTCAATTCAGTTAAAAAACAATGCCCGGCTGTAAGTGCTCCTGTGGGGGTCAGCGCACAGGTACCTATACACATACTCACAAGACAAAGGCCTTGCACCACAGGCTAAAACCTGCAAACTATATTCTAAGAGGAATGTTCTAGCTCCTAGGTCTGAGACAGAGGCTGGAGCTAATTTCAAATTAATACAGACAGAGGGGAAAGAACTGGAAAGGTAGCTGAACCCAGAATAAAGCTCTGCTCATTTTCATTAATGAGTCAGAGTCCCCACCCTGAGCGCTTACTCCATGCCCAGACGGCCCTACAAATGACTTCTCACTGGTCAGAAGGGAAAAATATTCAAATCCTTGAAAGAAAGCTCCGAAAGCTATTCACGATGCCCCCTTCCCATTACCCTGTGCTTCCACCAAACTGGGTTTCTCTCCATTCTTGCCACATAGTGCTGTCCTTGCTCATGAAAGCTTCCCTTTGTCGGGCACACTCCAGTGCTCCCAACCCCTGTCCACTCTTCCTTTTTTGGATCACTCTACTCATCTTTTGGGTCTCAGCTCCTCGACCTTTGCCCACTATTGTGTCCTTTTCTCACAGGTAAATCGACAGACAACTGTGACTAGCATTTGTTATTCTTTTTTGTTGTTGTTGTTATTGTTCACATCACGTCGCTTGAGGGATTTAGTTCCTTGACCAGGGATCAAACCCATGCCCTCTGCAGTGACAGTGCCGAGTTTTAATCACTGGACCACCACAGAAGTCCATGTCTAGCATTGTTTAGCCCTGAAGTAACCATGAGCTCTATAGGGATGGTACCTACTCTTCTGGTCAGTGACTCTCCACGGCCTAGTCCAAGTTAATAGCTCAGAAAAATATTGATTAGCTTGACCTACAATGGGTGGAAGAGACATTGGAAGCCTGTCAGGGCTCCTGGCAGTGAATTAGCAATCTCTCTCCCTCCTCTATTCAGCCAAGAACCCCAACTATTGGCAGGACCAAACTTGGCTTCCACTTTCCCAGCTCCCTCTGATTTTATAGGAATTTGCCTCCATGTACTGTTGCCACATGAGCTTTTTCAACCATAACTGCCAACATTTTCATCAAGTACTATGGCCACCTATACAGCGTAAGGAAGGCCCTTATGAACCTGACCATGATGACACCCTGACTTCAGACTTCCAACCTCCAGAACCATGAGAAATAAATGCTTGTTGTTAAGTCACCAGTCTATGTTATTCTGTTAGGGCAGCCTGAGCACACTAAGACACCTCAGGACCAGTGAACATGACCTTATTTACAAGGAGTCTCTGCAGGTGTAATCAAGGTAAGAAGAGCTCATAGTGCATTAAGAGGGGGCCGTAACCCAATAACTGGTATCCTTAAAACAAGAGAAAAATTTGGACACAGAGAAAGAGGAGACAGACAGACACACTGAGGAGGAAGCCTTGGGAAGACAGGAGCCTAGTTTGGAACGCCAAGGATTGCCAGCCGCACCAGAGGCTCAATGACACAAGCAAGGATTCTTCCTAGAGTCTTCAAATGGAGCACAGCCTTACCAACATCTTGATTTTAGACTTTTGGCCTCCAGAACCATGCAACAATAAATTTCTGTTGTTTCAAGTCACTGAATTTTTTATACTCATTGTTGTGGTAAGTTGCTAAGTCGGGTCCAGCTTTGCGGCCCCATGGACTGCAGCCCGCCAGGCTCCTCTTTCCATGGGATTTCACAGGCAAGAATACTGGAGTGGGTTGCCGTTTCCTATTCCAATACCAATGTGCTACAATAGTCCTAAAAAATGTGCACAGGAACCACCTTAAGGTAAGACCAACACAGAAAAGGTCTTCTCATTTTACCTAAGATCTGCTGCCCCTTGACTATCTTTGGTTGGTATGACCTTGGTTCCTGGTAATAAGAGGACTTCCTAGGACCACTGCTATTGAAATGGGCTTCTGGCTATGCAGAAAAGAGCCCATGTGCAGGAGTAGACAAGGGGACTAAAAATAGTCCTGCTTAGAGTCACCATGAGATTTTTCTACTCAGACCATTTTGTGTTGCTCACAAAGGTTGCAATAACTCAACCACTCTAAAACCATCAATGAAGAAATGAATTTACCAACCCCAAATCAGCAACAGAGAGGTATCCAGGACAACATATCCATTGTCTCAGGAAAAGGCTGGATGGATCTACAACATGACCATGGAAACAAGAGATCATGAACAAGGGCTCTTCTGGAAGAATGAGCTCTGGGAGAATGCCAAGACAATCACTACTTGTTAATTAGATAGCACCCCAATATCACAGGATGGCTACTAAATGACAATAGGCCCTGAACAGAACAGCAAAATTTCCAATTTATTGTCATTAACCAAGGCTTTAAGAGACAAAGAAATAGGATCCATAATAGCAAAAATGATGAAGCAACTGTAGTTAGGAGTCCCAGGCTCCATCCATTCCCAGCTCGGTACTCATTTAAGGAGCATGACAGCAATTGGACTTTCAATATCTTTTGACTGAGAAAACACTGAACCAGAAACAGCTAGACTGCATTCAGTAATTCTTTTAATTTGTATGTTATTAATAATAAAAGTTAATACATATGGCACTTACTTCATACCAGGCAGCATTCTAAGCCCTCTGGGGGAATATCTAACGTAAGTCTGACAATAACCTTCGGTGGTATACACCATTATACATCCATTTTCCAGATAACAAAGCTGAGGCTGGGCAAAATTAACCAATATGTCCAGCATCATCACACATCACATAGTTTGTGTGTTTTAGATGGAGGATCTCAAACCAAGCAGATTTCACAGCCTATGTTCTTAACTTGCCATCACAATAGTAAGCACAGTCATTGATAAAAACAAGCACAGATACAGACCATGTTAATCATTTAGTCTATAGCTAATACTAGTTGTGCATATTCAGTATCTGAAGAATGAATGCTACCCCCACATTCTCAGGGTCCAGGGCTCACAGGTTGGGACCCAGTGCTGGAGATACTTTAGTTCAGCTCTGAGTCTCTACGAAGGATCCTGGCAGATCAGTGATGGCCAAGAAGAACCTAGTAGATGGAAAGCTCCTCAACTCCCCACCTGAGGCAAAGAATCTCCCAGCTTCCCAGCATTTAGATGGCAGGAAAGTGTAGGGAAACAACTTGTGTGACTTGTCAGGCTGTCCTCCGTTGAGTTATCTTCAGGAGACGACAGCTAACGGTGCACTCCCTGACTTGCTATTCTAGGGTAGGAACTTGGAAAGTCCTGGAAACAGAAAGAAAAGCAGAAACTTTCAGTGGCTCTTACTGGCCATCACATAGGAGCCTGGACCCAGGAGTCTTCAGAGGCGCGTTTGCCCTGCCAATAGACATCAAGTGGATTACAGATGCGGAGCAGAGGGTATGGTGAATGCCTGCCTGAGAGTTCTATTTTCTCCTCCTTGCTTAGCATGAGCTCCCAAAGAATGCTGGACCCGATACAAAAGCAGTCTTCTGGAACTGGTCCCCTCCACTCTTCAGAGAGTGCTTCAGATAATCATTCAGGGATTACCCCTGCTAATGACCATCTCCTGGTGACAGCTGCTAGGCCAAAGTTATGCAAGCCCCAACTAGGGGTTATCCATCAGGGTGAGCTCTGGGCAGCAGAGTCTTCTCCAATGAGAGCAAAAACATCACCTGCAACGGGGCTCCAGGGACCTGCTGTATTGGGTGGCTTCACCCTAGGAGACCTTCACCCTAGGTTATCCATGCTCAGGGCGCTGACTGAACTTTCTGCTGAGCTCCAGACCCAAGCAGCCAACTGCCAAGCTGACCTCTCCCACCGGCAGGGGCAGATTTGTGAGGCTTGAAGCTTATATAATTCAAGAAACTCTTTTTAGAAACAGAACATGAAATAATGGGTACAAAATGAGCCATATGGCCTTGCAAGGGGCCATGGAAGTACAGGGCCCCAAAGCTAAAACTTCTTTACATTCATGATTAATCCACCTCTGATCTTAGAGGTCACACATGCAAAACTGAAGTCACCATTTTTCTGCTCCTCTCATAGGCTGCAAGGGGCAGACTCTAAAATGACTCCCATCAGCCCAGGCTCCAGGCTCATGTCCTCATACCATTCATACCCCTTGAGGATAGATTGCATTCCAGTGCAATGTTATCATGGATGCAAATCACATCCATCCCATTGCCTGTGCAAAGACACTCTCTCCCTTTCTGGCTTTGAGGAAACAGCCATGTTGTGAAGGCCCATGTGGCAAGGAACTGACAGTGGCCTATGGCCAGTAAGAAATGAAGGCCCTCAAACCCTACATCCCACAGACCTTGGTTCTCAAACTTTAGTGCACACAAGAATAATCAGGAGAGCCTCTCAGAAATAAGAGCCCACCCCCAGAGGGTCTTAGTCAGCACCCGAAGGAGGGGGACTCTGAATCATTTTTCACAAAATGGTGATGCTGATGCTACACTTTGCTAAACAATAAATTCTACTTCCTGTTCATTTGCCTGCCTAGAGTCTTTCTCATATGTTACTTCCTCTCCATTCTCATTGCCACCTGCTTAGTGTATCTCTCATCTTGTCTTACCTACACTAATGGAATATTCTCCCACCTCCCCTTTCTCCCTGCTTCAAATTTCTCACGTCTTTAATCTGTTTTTCACAGTACCCCCAGAATGATCATCCGAACACTTAAATGGGATCATATCACTCCCTTTCCTCAAAACTGTCAGTGACAATACAAAGATTAACAAGGCCATTCATCACAGTCCACATACAGAGAATTATAAACTTCTTCAACAGTGAACAAGAGAAGAGTGATTAGATAAAATATAATACTGATACATCCTTATGATTGAACGGTATGCAGTCATGACAAATGATATGTTAAGGACGTTTCAATCACATCAAAAAATGTTCACAATATGATAGGTGAAAAAAATATAAGAAGTATAGCTAGCTTTAAATGGGCTTCGCTGGTAACTCAGCTGGTAAAGAATTCACCTGCACTGCAGGAGACCCTGGTTCGATTCCTGGTTCGGGAAGATCCCCTGGAGAAGGGATAGGCTACCCATGCCAGTATTCTTGGGCTTCCCTGGTGGCTCAGACAGTAAAATATCTGCCTGCAATGCGGGAGACCAGAGTTCGATCCCCGGGTCCGGAAGATCCCCTGGAGGAAAGCATGGCAACCCACTCCAGTATTCCTGCCTGGAGAATCTCCATGGACAGAGGAGCCTGCCAGGCTCTAGTCCATGGGCTTGCAAAGAGTCGCACGTGACTGAGTGACTAAGCACAGCACACATAGCTCTAAACAGTGTGACCCCCATTGAATAGATTAAACACTGAAAAGAAATTCACCAAAATAATTGAATGGTTTTTTTCCTTGTGTGAGTTATGCGGTCTTCTTTGCATGTTTCTGTATTTTTCAGGTTTCCTACAACCAGCACATGATTAAAACAAACAAACACAAACAATAAAACAATCTGTAAATAATGACTTGGACTCCTCAATGTCAGGTATGTGCTGCCAAACCTGGCAGTCAAGGCCATCAAGGACCCTTCCCACTTTATTCAGCCTCATCTCCAAATACATCTACCCTCCAGCCACAATCAACATGTTCTTCTTCAGCTATACACCATGTCTTTGCTCACATGGTTGCTTCCACCTGGAATCAGACCCTTTCCCTTGCCATCTCCACCTACAGATCCCTTACTTGACTTCCTTGGTTCTGGCCAAAAGCTACCTCCTCCAGGAAGCACTTCTCTGATCCCTTCCTGATGAATGTCCCCCTCCTTTGCTTTCCAACAGCAATCATTTGCTAGTTCATTGGCTCCTTCATTTATCACTCAATCAATTCCACTTTCCATCACATAGTTGGATGGATGGCCTCTCTACTCCACAGAAGGCAAGTGCTGGAAAGGCATAGGCTAGACAGATGACAATCAACTCCTAACTCCTCACTTGGCCCAAAGGCTTGGACATCAAAGACTCTCAGTAAGAGGAATGTTGAAATGAAATTAAACATACAGATAATTTATAGCAAGTAAACCACTGCATCTTTAGGAAAGTGGCTAAGTATGGTTTGGATCCAATGGGACATCATTTCCTGGTTAAATTCAGCATTTTACATGATAGATAGAGCCATCAAACAATGTCTTGGTGGCAGACAGTACTGTACATCTTCATGATGAACAAACTTTAAAATCTAAGGCCAGATAAGGTACACCACTGCAGTCCACAAGCCAACACCTCTGAGTTTTGTGGGTCACAGTCAATGAGGTGAGGATAAAGAACCAAGTCCTTAAGCTGCTGCTTCATGTCAAATTGAAGTGAGGAGTCAAAAGCTAGGTAAACTAAGTAAACCCCGCAAAGCCATCAGAGGAAGACAAGGCCCTGTTGGGAAAATCTCAGAGCAAAGTAGACTATTTCAGGCATCGTTTGAAGGACATGAATGCAAGTATAAGAAGAGAATAGGGAGGGAAGTAGCATTTCCTGAGCATCTGCCACGTGAGCAGCATGTGATTAGGTGGTGCATGTCTGGTACTGAGTTCTCACAACAGCCCTGAAAGGTAGGAACTGTCAACCCTGTCTCACTGCTGAGCAGCTGAAGCCTAGAAGTTACATCCTTTGACCAATGTCACACAGCTAGTAACAGAACAAGGACTCAAATCCAGGTCTTTCTGATGTAGCCCCAAGCTCTCTGCATTAGATCAGATCATAATGAGGCTCCCCCTTCCACCACACACTCAGCTTGAGTTCCTCCAAAGAGCCACAGGAGAGCTCATCCTAAAAGCCAATCTGAATGTTCCACTTTCCTGGAGAAAACGCTAACAATTCTCCGGTACCTAAGAGAAAACAGCCAAGCCCCCTGGATGGCACATGCGATCCTTTATAATCTGACTCAGGCCTACATTTCCAGCCTCCCTCTTACCACTCCCCACACACGCTTCCCAAACTCCGTCCTCTTTTCTGATTCTGCACCTTGGCAAGTGATATGCCTGCCCTTGCATTTCAATTTGAAAACATACTCATCCACCAAGACTCCTATCTCCAATATCACCTCCTCAGAGAAGGCTCTTTTGAGCCATTATCCTTCATACTTTAACATTTCCTTCCTCTGGTGTTGGAGAAGACTCTTGAGAGTCCCTTGGACAGCAAAGAGATCAAACCAGTCAAGGCTAAAGGAAATCAACCTGAATATTCATTGAAAAGACTAATGCTGAAGCTGAAACTCCAATAATTTAGCCACCTGATGCGAAAAGCCAACTCATTGGAAAAGACCCTGATGCTGGGAAAGACTGAGGGCACAAGGAGAAGGGGATGACAGAGGATGAGATGGTTGGATGGCATCACCGACTCAATGGACATGAGTTTGAGCAAGCTCCGGGAGATGGTGAAGGACAGGGAAGCCTGGGGTGCTGCAGTTCATGGGGCCGGAAAGAGTTGACTGAGCGACTGAGCAACAACGACCTCTGGTGTTCCTCTAATACACTGGACATAACTCAATTAAAGAACTTGCCAAAGGGTACAGTCTATCTGCCTTACTGGACTGTGAGCTCTTTGAGGGTAAAATCATCTCTAAACACTCTGTACCTGGCAGAGTAACTGGCATATGATAAAATGCTTATGGGAAAATGGCAGGTTTAATCTAAACATTAAGAGAAAATATATTCTAATTGCAGAGATGAAGAGAAGCAAAAGTCATGTCAGCAATTACACTCACATATGCATGCATGTGCACACACGTCAAGCCAGTATGTCAACAGTGCATTAATTACAGCAGAGCAGCAGCTCAGTCAATGTCAATCATCTCATCTCTCTCTGGGCAACTTTCTATTATCAATATCTGAGATACGAATGTTGGCAACACCTGAAGAATGAGGACATCTCACTCAGGGATGAGGCAATATCAGTGTCCCAGATAAGCCACATCCAACAAAGGGATTACACCAAATACGTGGCGAGATGTCAAAACCTCAGTTGGCAGTGACCTCTCATGCATGATACATAATGATAAACATTCTGACCACCTATGTTTCTGGCGTCTGACCACATATGTCTCTGCCATTTCAGCTGGCCATATCAGAGCCTGTTAAGTGATATCTGCTCTGATCAGCCACACGTTTTATCCAGAAGATAAACAGGGCATCATTCATCAGACAAAAATCACAAAATCAGACAAATTCCACTTAGCAAGAATGAGGGACAAAGTTATTATGTGCAAGTCATAAACTGCTTTAAAAAAAAATAAGTGTTATCTCAAACAATAAAGTGTAAATGCTGTGGAGTAATCATTTGGAAATAATAACAATTCAGCTTTACCAGAACATAAACTACAAATATCCTTTCAAAAACCATGCAATTACACTTAAAGAGAAGACATCACACTTCACACACATAAGACTCCAGAGTTCAAAATGAAAACCAGAATACTATTTCACGCTTTAATGAATAAATGTGAGAACACAGTTTACAGATGTGGTGTTCCATTTAAGACCACATGTAAACAACTATTCTTCATGAAAGTTTCATACTTAATAGTCAAAATGCCAAGTCTCTAAGTCCAGGTGAGTGTTGGGTAAACAAAATTCTGGAAGTTTCATCTATCTCACCATCCAATCAAGGTTCACTAAGATGTATATATAAATTGGCACCCTATACTTATGATTGGTCTGTAGGTGTACCAGCTCAAATTCCCCAAACTCAGTGACTTGCTGCCTAGAGCCTATAGAAAGTCAATTTCAAATATCCTTAGTATTTTAAAAATATTAACTCTTTTTATTTTACAATGAAAAGGTAACAGTCTTCTCCACAATAAATAACACAGTTTTACTTCCCTACCTCATGTACCACAACAAGCATATATTAATATAAATGTTAAGAGGAAAAACTGAGCTGCAGAAGAGTGAATATAGTAAGAGGATGTCCACATAAATAAAAATAATGAAAAAGAAATATCTTCTTTCTAGATAGTTCCAAATGTAATAGCAACATAAAAACATGAGTGCAAGTCTTCATGCCAAATTCAGCATCCTGATGACTTCAGGCAGGGGAGAGGGGAATATGACCAGTGAGGTATATACAAGGGGCTCTGACTGTATCATCAGTCATATTTGTTACCTTGAGTGGTGGATCCATAAGGGTTCACCTGAATATTCTTTTTTTTTAAGTTTTTATTTATTTATTTTTGGCTGTGCTGAGTCTTCACTGTTGCATGGGCTTTTCTCTAGTTGCGGTGCTCGGGCTTCTCAGTGTGGTGGCTTCTCTTGTTGTGAAGAATGGGCTCTAGAGCACACAGGCTTCAGTAGTTGTGGCATGGGGGATTAGTTGTCCCTCAGTATGTGGGATCTTCCCGGACCAGGGATTGAACCCGAGTTCCCTGCACTGGCAGGTGGATTCTTATCCACGGCACAACCACGGAAGTCCCTCCCTCGATAATTCTTCATACCATTTTTATATCTGAAATATTCCCTCCTAATTTTTTTAAAACCAGGGCTGGTGTTAATCCTTTGAATTCCCCTAATGAAACACAACTAAAAATAAACGACGTTCATGTCATTGAACTGAGAGGCGCTCTTTCTTAGTAAAGAGAAATTTATCCAGATCTGAAGTCTGAAGCCACTGATGTCATTGAGTAGACATTCTTCTGATTTCAAATAAGGACATTAATAGCCAAAATGCTTCCGTCACTTAATACGTGGCTGGCACTTGACACAAATTCTCTACTTCCATCTTCATAAAATCTCTCTGAAGGAGATAGTAGTATTATTTTGTGTTAGGCTGATAATGAACTTGATGCTCCAAGAGATTAGGGAAGTTATGCAAGATCACACATCTGGTAAGGGTGGGGAAGGGACTTGAATCCAATTCCAACTCTTAAATTCTCTCTTGCTTCTCACCCCCTCCTCACACTGTCTTTCCAAATATGCAGCTTCCTGGTGTGAATTAGAAAAAGGCTCCCATGTGAAAGAGCACCGTCTGGACTTCAGTCCCACTCACCCCTAGACCCAGGCACCCCCAGACCCAGGCCCTACCTCCTGTTTGCCTTGTTCCCCTCTGGCCTAGAGGCATCTTTTACCCCTGCTTTCTTCCTAGATCTCCAAGACACTTTTCACAAATTCAGCCTAATGGGAGTGGGAAAATTGTTGAGAATGCTTTGGGATCTATGGTGATCTTGGGTGTCCAAAAACACCCCAAACACCTGGCCAGAGAGCCAGCAGGAGCGGTAAGAGCCTCTGAAAGAGACCTGGCTGCCTGTCCCCAGACCCACCTGCAGAAGGCCAGTTCCCCTTACAGGGCAGCAGGGAGGGGATCCTATAACGTTTCCTTTGAAACCAGAGTCCTATTGCTACTACTACAGTGCTAGTTAAGTATAAAAGCCATTCCCCTAAATCCTTTCAGTCCACTCTTCAAGTCTATCCTGGACTCTAAGCCCCAAAACACTGTTTATGCGTTTGAGGCCCATGACCATTCCCTTCCAGAAAGCCAAGCTTTTGTCATCTGAGCCAACACGCCCTCTTTACCATGGCGAGGGTGTTGTCTCTAAACCACAAGTCTGATCACACCTCCTTTCTACACTTGGTCTTTCAGTGCAAGCGGCTCACCAAGGCCTACCGAGTGTGTTGCCATCTGCTCTCTGCCTTCTTCCCATATGGCTACCCGCAAGTCATCTCCAGTCCCCAGCATGGCATGCTCTCACAGACTTTGCAGGTGCTGTTCCTTCTGCCTGGCATGCCATTCCCCAACTCTTTCCCCGGAGAACTCGTATCCATCCCTCAAGGCTCAAGTTAAATGTCACCACCTGGACGATGCCTGGAGGACCATGCATGCCTCAGCTTCCACTCCTCGGCAGCTTAGTGGTTCCCTCCTCTGTGTTCTCAACCATCTCACACTCATTTCTATGGTGTTTCTTGCCATAAGATGCTGTAAACAGCTGTCTGTGAGGCTGCCTAGCTAATCCTCTGGACGTGTCTTAGCACTGCCTATAAATACAGTCCCAAAGACTTTGGCCTGACATTCAAGGCTGTCCTGACCAATCTGGCTTCAGGTGACATCACTAACCACACTTCCCATCATTTCCCTTCCTATACCTTTGTCTTTCCACACCCTCCAAGACAAATCGACCTCTCACTGTCAGCCACCATGTCACATGCTTTCTCAACCCTTTGACAGCCCCCTCTGCCTTCCCCCAGATCCCACCGAGCTGTCAGGACCAGCTCCCAGTGCCCCTCTGCCAGGGGCCCCCCAGAAGGAGTCAGTTTCCTTCTGCCCTGAATCCCCATAGGCCCCAATGGTGTCTTTATTATGTGTGTCTCATCCCATGGGGCCTACTAGATCGGGAGCTCCCGGCACACAGGGTGCGTCCCATTCATCTTTGTGTCCCCGGAGCTGACAGTGGGTGCCCAGTGCAAGCTTGATGAAAGAATAAGGATCCACTCTCAGGGCTATTTTTAAAAGAAGAATCCGTATTAGAAATGTGTGAAAATGCAAATTCTAGACTGTGCTCCTTTCTCCTCCTTAAGAAAACTATTATTAGATGCCTAATTTCTCTTAGCTTGTACAACAGAGTCCCCAAAGGATGTGGGAAAAGCTCGTGAAAGAAATAAGTGCAAGAGAGTGTGGGGAGGAGAAGGCCTAGGAAGGTTCTATCTGAGGTTCTAACCTAGCCCCCAGATAGATGATAACGTGCCTTCAGCAGGAACAGGGTATCTACAGATCCCGTGTCCCAATCCAAGCTCTGCCTTGCTGTCTTGTCTATCTGCTGATCTCCTTATGCTCTTTCATAATGACTTTTACTTTGTAAACAGAAAAAATTCAGCTTCATATCTAAATCCAAGCTTTTTATTCTTCTTCAGTTTGTTTGTTTGGTATTTTTTGGCCATACAGTGCGGCTTGTGGGAAGATTTTAGTTCCCTAACCAGGGATCAAACTTGGGCCCTGGACAGTGACAGTGCAGAGTCCTAACCACTGGATGACCCGGGACTTCCCTCAAATCTTTTTTCTAAAATATAAAGCCCGTTATTCAACAGCTTCCCAGGTAGGCCTAAGGTCCTGTCCCAGTCCTGTGAAATATCATGCTAAGTATTTCCTTGTCAATATGTGATTTCCAAATGAATGAATAAGTTAGAATGCTAATGACTTTATTCAAAAAAAACAATGCATTATCTTCCCTACATTGGGATTATGATATTGCTTTGACATGCCACTGATTCATAAACTTTTCAGAGTGATGAATATGCATTGTTCTATTATTTTCCTTTCTAAGTGTTCAATTTGACTGGTATTCTCTTTTCTGTCCAAAAAAAGAAAAACTGAAACTTTAGGTATACCTAAGATGTGTTTTGCCCCCAGTGGGTCCTAAATTTATTTAGAGTTGTTTAAAACTAGCTTCAATCAAGATATGATCCCAACATAAAAACTCAGATATGACTCTGCACTTGTATTTCACTGGTATTAAATTCCCTACTGGTCCATAAATATCTTATACACTTTCATAAACAGTGGAAATGGTTTTGAAGTGGTTATTTTACTTTGCTGTTCAGTCACTAAGTTGTGTCTGACTGTTTGTGACCCCACGGTCTCTAGCCCGTCAGGCTCCTCTCTGTCCATGGGATTTCCCAGGCAAGAATACTGGAGTGGGTTGCCATTCTCTTCTCCAGGGAGGGAATCTGCCTGACCCAGGGATCAAACCTATGTCTACTGCTTGGCAGGCAGATTCTAAACCACTGAGCCACCTGGGAAGCCCTTTAATATCAGGACCCAAATTCAATTTGAGTAGAAAGTTCTCTGATTAATCTGATGGTTCTTGGGCTAGTTGTGCAGCAGGCTGAAGGGCAGTTTCAGCAAAGGAACTCAACTCTTTCTGGCCAGCAGGTCATGTGAGGGGAGGACAATCCGCCAGGCCCACAGCAGCCTTGTCCTGATTCCACATGGAGCCTGTGCCAGACTCTTGCTCACATAGCTTACATTTGTCATGTCTTCCTTCCTCCTGCCCTCTCTCCATTTTTCACACTTGCTTAATCTGGCTTCCACTTTCTTGGCTCTTACCACAAACCAGGTATTTGATCCATTCTTAGTTTTCAAGGTTCTGGTTTTTGGAGTAGATTGTTACTCACTGAGACTTCTGCACAAAGCCCATAAGACAGAAATCTTTGAAGGAGAAACAGGATCAACGTGTTCACTATTGGTAGACACCAGAAAGCTCTGAGGATAATGTAGATGGTGTTCCACCAGCCCTATTGCCAGAATGCCGCAACCAAAAATTAATCTGTATATTCATGTTCCAGCAGTCAGAATCTGCTGACAGACAGATTTTCTCAAATCAAGATACATATTTTACATAACACCTGATTAGGCTAGGAGACTTGCAAATTTTATTACTCATAATTTTTTTTTCATCCTGCACCAAGAACCAAAAAGACATGTTAATTTCCAGATTTATATTAGATATACACCAGTCCCCCATTGAATTCTACTATCAGTCTATCAACAAATATTCATCAAGTGTGCACAGGTATAAGGGGGATTCAAAAGAGGTATAGAATCTATCCATCCCCAGTCCTCAGATAATGATATAATTACTGCTATGGTCTGAAGACCCTGATGCTGGGAAAGATTGAGGGCAGGAGGAGAAGGGGACAACAGAGGACAAGATGGTCGGATGGCATCACTGACTCAATGGACATGAATTTGAGCAAGCTCCAGGAGATGGTGAAGGACAGGGAAGCCTGGTGTGCTGCAGTCTATGGGGTCACAAAGAGTTGGACACGACTGAGCGCTTAAATGACAACAATGGTCTGAATATTTGTGTTCCCCCCAAACTCATATGTTCACATCTTAATGCTGGGGCCAAAAAACATTGCCTGCCATTCCAGTTAACAAAGAATGCTGCCAGTCACCAAGCCACCAGCCATGGACTGAAACCCCTATGGTGTGCCCTGAGGGGAATTGCAGATGGAGAAAAAGTCAGAATACTGGCCCTAGAAGGTTAAGATGCATATTCTAAAGAATAATTTCAATGAGCCCACACTTGCAACTTCTCCTACATAGAAAAGCACTAAAGTCATTCACTTGAGATGTCTGTTTTTTGTGATTAGCCTAATGTTTTGAATTCCAACTGAAAGATTGCTTTTTCCCCAACAAAAACTCCTATATATCCTGGCTCCTCCCTTACCTCCTCAGAGTAGTTCCTCAAGTTCTCTGAGAGGCGGTCTCCCTGGGTTTCATTCTCAGTAAGGCCCCCAGACAAAACACACTTACAGGTTGTGTGTTTTTCTGCTGTCATCCAATACCCCCAAGGTGACAGTCATAGGTGAAGCATTTGTAAAGTGATTAGGTCATGAGGGCAGAGCCCTCATGAATGATGTCAGTGCCCTTACTTATAAAAGAGACACCAGAAAGCTCCCTTGCCCCTTCTGCCCTGTGAGTACAATGCAAAGCATCTGCAACGGGAAGAGGGCCCTCACCCAACTGTGCAGGCCCCCGATCTTCAGCTTCCGGTCTCCAAGACTGTGAGATATAAATGTCTGTTGTTTATAAGCCACCAGTCTGTGGCACTGTGTTCACAGCAGCCGGAATGGACTAAGGCAGAGAAAAAAAACACCTACCAATTTAAATAGATAATAAAAAACCTAAGGCAATTTGCAAGAGCCAGTGAATAGTAGTGTCAAAAAACAATGTAGGAAGTACCTTTGCCAAACTCAACACAACGGAAATGTCTGCTCTGAAAGGAAAGGATTCAGAGGCATGATGGTGTCCTACTAGAAATCAGAAGATTTAGGCTTTAGTCCCAGCTATGCTCCTGACTATCTCTTGGACCATTAACAAGCAGTATAACTTCCCTGGCTCTCCAATATCTCCTGTGTACAATGGAACAAAACAACCTGCCCCACCTACCTCATCCAACTGTTTTAAAGAGCAAGTGATATGAGTGTTGGAAAGCAATTCCAGAAGCTCTATTTTGCTACACCACAAAACCTTGGGTGAGTCCTTCATTTCTTGCAGCCTCAGTCCCTTCAACTGTAGAGAGCTGGGCTGATCTCTGAGGTCACCAGGCTTAGGATGATGACAAGGAAAATAGAAAGAAAGGATGGGGTACACCACTGACACCAGACTGCCAGGGGAGACTTCCATACCCATCCACGTTTCTAATTCTTTGGCTCTAACAGCCCCAGAGAGAATGTGGCCGAGTTCTATACAGGTATTTTCAGGAGAACATGCCAACCATCCTATCAAAAATGGACAGCCATAGGCCCACACTCCACACCATCTTGTCACAGCAGGAATTTGCACGCTATTGCAAAGTTTGACACTCCATGAAAACCTCAAGGTGGGCAGGTCCAGAATGTCATTACCAGATATACAATTTTTCCAGTCAGCTTCAGATCTAAGTGCTTTAAAGAAAGATCAAGTGAACCATGCCTACAAAAACATTATACCATGTGTCTCATGTGGTCTCAATCTGCATAATTTGGTTGTCAGGTCTATAATCATAATTTTGGTGTGAGGTCTATAATCATGCCTTTCATTCTTGGCCACAAACCCATTCCAGTTATCTCCCTACTTTGTCCTCTGATTGCAGCAAAGAATGAGGAATTAAATTGCACACTGATGATCTAAATCCTATATGTGCTAAGTCACTTCAGTCATGTCTGACTCTTTGTGACCCCATGGACTGTAGCTCACCAGGCTCCTCTATCCATGCAATTCTCCAGGCAAGAATACTGGAGTGGGTTGCCATTTCCTTCTCCTAGATCCTGTATATATTTCCTTATATTAAAATTATTGATTTAGTGGAAGGAAGGGAAAAAGAATAGAAAGAAGGGAGGTAATGGAAGTAAAGGAGGAAAGAGAAAGAGAAATCTACCACACAAACCACCTAACAGAGTCTTTCTTTTTAGAATACATTTATAAATTACAAGCCAACAAGATCTAGAATTGACACATGCAAGTGAAAAGTACCGCAAGAGACTTTTTCACAATAGTTTTACTTTCAGAACATTTAACTCTATGGTCAGTATTCCATGATGCTAACCGGTTTGCCTGTTGGCAACCTAGCATTGGTCATTTGGGAAAGAAATGGATCATAGAGACCCCGAGAGCAGTGTGAATGGGAAGAGTTTTGAATGGAAGGATGAGGGTTAGGATCTGGTAAGTTCTCATTTTTATCCAAAGTCCTCTCCATATATTAAGACTACCTTGGTCCTCAGGAGTCAGTCCTCTGCATCTGAGCTCCTACGCAAGAAAGAACAGCAGGAAATGACAGCAGATCCAAGTGGAGCATCTCATAGTGGACTAGTGGAGCAACGCACCCGGACGTGGTCACCCCCCATTACATGTCTTCAAACTTTTCATAACTTTATCTAAGTTGGCAGCAATTTTCCCATTCAGAGAAATCATTCTTTCATTTCTTTAGGAAAAGATGCACCTCTTTCCACAGACCATCAGATTTCAAACTTTATTTCTGCTCATACAGTTTCGAGTCAGGCAGTCCTGCGACTCCAGAACATAAAGAAAAACATCCAGAAGTGGGTTTGTGTTCTAGCTCAGCTGCTTCCTAGCAGCATGAACACAGGCAAATCGATTAATGTCTCTGCACCTTAGTTTTCTAATCCAGGAGATGGGATAATGGGAACAACCTTGCAGGATTGCTCTGAGGTATGCAACCTGCCTCTTCTATGAAAAAGCACTTGGCAAATGGTAAATGGCTAATTGTATGCTTTAATATGTGTCCAGCTAGAAAACGGAAGGGTCCTGGACTTCTTTGGTTGGATTTATTTTTGTATGCCCAGCATCCAGCACTGGAGTGAGACGCAAATGAAACCTTTATGAGATGCCTGATGAAAACATGAATGGCTGATGAGTAAAGGAACACACTCCCTGGGCGTGCCCATAGGTAACAAGAGCAGTGACAACATCCTGTATGTCTCTGTTCTCTTGCATGCAGCACGGACCCGAGCTCAAAGCAGATCATCAAATGAATTATACCTGAGGAATGAATGAAGCTCCCTTCAGGCTGGACCTATCAGCAACTCACGATCATTTTTACTTCCATCCCTGTCTCCCCCTTGCCCCTACCTGGATTGCACTTTCTGCTCCCCTGACTGCTCTCCTCCCAGTCTCTCCCCTTCACAGAGGCTTCCCCAATTTACCACCCCCTCCCCCACCCCAGGATACAAAAGGGACAGCTGGGCTTTATGGTTTCTAGCCTTCCAAGCCGCTCACTGTTTTTGTTTCAGACATAACCTCCCAAGGTCAATGAGAATGCAACCTGTTTGGGGACAAAGACCAGGTCTTATCCACAGAGGAAATTCCTTACAAAGACTGGCACCAGTGCTGGGCACTTAGCTAAAAGATGATCTTCTAGAACTCATGTTCCCTAAGGGCATTCCATGCACAAATTGCTCCAAGCCTGGGTGGTCACTGTGAAAATTCTACTATCCAGAAATTGAGTTTTCTGAACTACTAGGGTTTAAATTTGTTTCTTAGTTCTGTTTCTCTTGGATGAGGAATCTCATTCTAGCAGATACCATATGCTTCCTTAATTTCTCAAGTAGAGGATCTCAAACATGATATGGCCACCGTATGTGCATCAGCCTTACAATGGGCTGGACACGCAACTCAGATGCACTTGAAGATGGTACACAACGAGGTCGCCTGATTTAGCTGATGACTGTGTGACCCGGTGTGGTCACTGCCCCGACCCCTTCTAAACTGCACAGCCTGGCACACTGACTCCTCCCCGAGAAACTACTATGTAAAAGACTGCTGCTTTTAAAAGATTCCTGCCCCCAGGATCACCCAGAAAATAGAACTCTTTGGCTGTGCTGCTTTCAAGTATCATTCAATTCACCAAGCGTTCACTGAAGCCCTCCTATGGACCAGGTGCCCAAGGAGAGAGAGAATGGTTCCACAGTTTTCTGCAAGTTAAAACAGCAAAGATGGCTGATAAATAACGGGATATGCTTTTCCACAGTATTCAGGCAGACTGCTCAAGTAGCAGCAGAAAGATAAAGCGATTCTGTTTTTGACTTGCCCAAAAACCACTGACCCCAGGCTGCTCCTCAGAACCAAGAGACAGAGTCCCTGCCATCTTGTGGCTCATGATCTAGGGAGGAACAGACAGGCAAACACACCATGGCTGATGTACTATTATTAGTTATTTATTATGCAATAGTGAAAGTTGCTCAGTCCTGTCCAACTCTTTGCAACCCCATGGACTATACAGTCCATGGTATTCTCCAGGCCAGAATACTGGAGTGGGTAGCCTTTCCCTTCTCCAGGGGATCTTCCCAACCCAGGGATCGAACCCAGGTCTCCCACATTGCAGGCAGATTCGTTACCAGCTGAGCCACAAGAGAAGTCCTATTATGCAATAAAACCCCTTATGAACACATGGGAGGAGCAGCAGCTAGTCTGTCTGGGGGCTCCTGAGAAGGCTGTAGAGAGACCAGACCTGCTCTCAAGGCAGTCAAGCTGGGGGACTCAGAGACAGCACCCCTAACCCCACCTCAGGAAGGCAGAGATGGCCTGTCACTCCAGCCACCTCTTCTCTGCCCTTCTGCCCCAGCAATGCCCCTGCCGTCCACCTTGATCATGCCAATGACCTTCTTTAGGTCCAGCCGTCTGCTGCAGAGACACAGGGCTCTGGCCCTGCCGCAGATCGTGGCCACTTGGCACTTGCTCTTGTCTAATCTTGAAGGCAGCGACCATAAAGAAGGGCAGCCCTGAAAGAGAAACGGCTTGCCCAGCTCCCGTCTGCCAATCCACAAGCTCAAACTGAGCATCTGCTGTGCACCAGGGTGGTATGCTCTGATTATACCAGAGCCCATGGCCTGTGAGGGAGACAGACCATTAACAGATAATAGAACACAGTGTGATAAATGACACCATTCGTTGGATAAAGTGCTGCGATTGCAATGGGAATTATCTGCTTGATTTAGGGAGAAGGTAGGGAGGGTGAATGTTTGAAGTGGGCCTTGAAGGGACCTGAAGGGCTTTCCCTGGTGGGTGAGGTGGGGAAGAACATTTGTGGCAGATGTTGTTGGTTACTTACTGAATGGAATTTCATTATCATCTCCTCTTCCCTCTCTAACACAATCCAGACTTCATTCAGACTTTTCCTTTAGACAGAAACCCTCTAAGCCAATCTAATCTCAGTGATGAGAGTTTATCATCAGTGACAATAACAATAGTAGCAAACATTTATATAGTGCTCACTATATGTGTGTCACTATTCTTAATGTTATATAAATTAAATGATTTAATCCACACAACAACCCAATGAAGTAGGTATTACTGTTATTCTCATTTTATAGATGAGAAAACTAAGGCACAAGCTCTGCATGCTTCACCACTGTAACCTATTATCTCTTTATTATGAGATGTTAAAGGTCCACATGGCAAAAGTAATTCTGGTGAGCAGTCTTGGTTGCGGGGGGGAGGTGGACCTTTGCCTAAATATCAAAGGGTCAGGCCTGAAAGGCCACAGTGGAAGGCGAATGCTAAATATGCAAAATTGTCCTTAGTGAAAAATATCCAAACTCTGGACTTCAACAGGACCATCAATCTTTTCTGTAAAATAAATTGAAATGTCATAAGGTTGCTTCTTCAAAATTGCATATTGTTCTAGTACATATGGTATTAAACGTTCTATAATATTTCCATCACTGAATGACAGTTCTCCTGCTGATCTGGACCTGTCGCTTTCACAGTACATTATCTTTTATTTGTCAACAGTAAGTTGTCCACTGGTTCCCTTGGGGTGCAGCGGAGAAGGTGTTAAAATGAAATTATCTGGGAGATGAACACTTAGGAAGCCAACAGATGACTTCAAATGTGAATAACGCTAATTTGGGGGCATTACCAGACAAAAGGCCATGTGTCATTTGTATGGCTGAACAATCTTCCACCAATAAAGGCCTTGTAGGGAAAAACCAGTTCTGAAGGCACACTTAACAGCTACAGTGCTACACCTGCATTCACGCGCCATATCTCATTCACCTGCGTGCATGCACGTCTCGTTTTCTTCTCCAACAAAGTTCGGTAGGTGCATCATATTATTATTCTCATCGTACAGGCTCAGGAAACTAAGACCCAGGGAGACAAAGAGGCTTATCCAATGGCATTCATTTCCTGTCTTCTTTTCACAAACACACCACGTTCCCTCCTCCCTACCCCCATCCCATTCCAATCTTTATATAAATAACGAACACTTGGTTAATCTGCAGCCCGAACCCATACACCCATTCCCTGCTCCATCTCATCACACACATCAGCAGGTGGGTCACACTCAACAGGTATCACAGGCCCGGATCTTGTTCAAGAGAGGCTGGAGCAACCACTTCTCACTTTGGGTTGGTGGTCTCCCCATGGTAGGATCAGCTCCCCTCTCTAGACCTGCTGGGTCCTCCCTCCTGATCTGCTTGCCAGCAGCAAGGGTTAAGCACAGCACTGTGGAGAGAGGAAGAAAGAATCTGCACTGACTGGTCCCAACATTAACCCACAGCGAATACTGACCAAGAACCTCTGTTCCACTCACTACTTCAGGCAAGTGGCCCAACACTGCTCTCCTGGCCCCTTTCAGGTCCTCAGGAGCGACTGGTCTCATGGCTGCCACTCCTTCTGAACTTCAGAAGTCAAAGGGTCCAGCTGACCTCCAGACCCGGGAGATGCTCTTCTTCCAAGATATCAGAGTGGTTCAGGCTTTCTTCTGCAGAAATGAAAACTTGGCATGCTTGCATCTGCAGATCAGAAAGTGGTTTTTAACACCAAAGCAGATGTAGAAACGGGTACGGACCCAATTTAATCCATGTGGCTATTATATGTATGCACATACACACATTTTAGAGACTGCAATTTAAAAAGCTCCTTGTGTACTTTAAAGACTCAAATTAACCGTAGACTACATTTGAAATTCTGCCTCCCAGAATGTATCCAGGAATGCAGAAAGGACCTCAGTTAAAAAAAAAAAAAAAACACAACTCTGACTGCCACCATTCTGTGTGTTGTATGTCCCCCCAATATACACAAACACATATACATACATGCACATGCGCACAGCAACGTAAGCCCAGGAGGGCGGGGATCTCAGTTCTAGTTGGTGCTCCATCACCTCCGCCTGAACACTGCCTGGCACACAGCACATACTCAATTATATATTTGGTGGATGAATGTTATACAGAAAATCCTTGCTTTCCAGGTTAAACAAAATTTTTTCATACCAACTTGAACCCTTACTTCAAAAAGAACACACTTCTTTATTTCTTCAACTAAGCGACTTCACTTTCCCTTTTCCCTTTCATGCATTGGAGAAGGACATGGCAACCCAGTGTTCTTGCCTGGAGAATCCCAGAGACAGGTGAGCCTGGTGGGCTGCCGTCTATGGGGTCGCACAGAGTCGGACACGACTGAAGTGACTTAGCAGCAGCAGTAAGCATTTCTGACTTAGCAGGACCGTCTTCTTCAAAGGAAGCACTCAAGACACATGTTCCAAGACACTTTATTGGGACAACTCTCACCATTAGAGCCTCAATGTAAACCATTTAGCTCTGGTCCACGCACAGGTGAAACTGGCCCTGGGCAGTACCTGTACTAACTTTGTTTGGTACTGGAGGAAAACTCATTAAATGAGACTCAGTGATACAGAATTCATATCTCACAGGGGCCAAGCCCGGACCAGCCACAGGGCCAGGGTATGCTGAGCACATTGTGACACTTGTTCAACCGCTCTGGCAATACCTCTGTGTGTGTGTGCTTAGTTGCTTAGTCATGTCCAACTCTCTGCAACCCCAAGGCCTGTAGCCTGCCAGGCTCCTCTGTCCATGGGATTCTCCAGGCGAGGATACTGGAGTGGGTTGCCATGCCCTCCTCCAGGGGCTGGCGATACCTACTTTCTTTCTTTAAAAAATTTCCTTTTTTAATGGATAGACTGTATTTATTTATTTTTAATATGTATTTTATTTTATTTTTTGGCTGAACTATGCAGCATGTGGGATCTTAATTCCCAGACCAGGGATCAAACCCACACCCCCTGCACTGGAAGCTCAGAGTCTTAACCACTGGACCACCAGGGAAGTCCCAATAGCTATTTTCTAAAAACAATAAGAAAATAGTAAAAGATTGTATTTATTCACTATGGCAAAAATCACAAAATCCATGAACTCTATAAAATTTTGTTTCGCTAGAAGTTCATCTCACTTTATATACTTGGACACTTGTGCATAAGGAAGTATTTCTTTCAATCCACTATCTGATACCAGCCTTTCTTTCTTCTCTTCGGAAGGCACCAATCCCCTGATTCCACAGCAGAGTGACTTCACAGTATTGACCTTAAAATTTAGCCTTTGTCAATAGTATTAACAATGCCCATATATTTCCCTTGACCTGGGATGACCTTACCAGTTGTAGCTTTGGTTCTACATCTGGCATTTCTGAAACAAGACCATGTTGTGTGAGACTGTAGAGCAGAATCTCTCCTCTGGAATGAGCAGGGGGATTCCTAGCATAGCTGTAGCCCACTGGCCCGGTCCAACCCACACCATCACTGCAGTAAGTATATATCCCACAGCCAGGACACAGATTCTCTGAAACAGCTCTTCAGGGGCTTCTATTCTCTGCCTTAACCCACCTGCAATAACAACCACCCTTAATTTCTTAGGGGAATGGTCTATTATAAACACTAGATGCTCAAAAGCTATTATCTTGTTAATTACAGCACCCTTAAATCTTAAGTCAGGATCTAGCATTATCCTCTACATATTACAGACATGAATGTTGATATGAAGTTCTGAAGTGATTTTCTCTTTCATTAAATAAAGCAAGGCAAGATAATAGCAAAGCAAGGAATTCCCTGGTGGTCCAGTGGTTAAGACTCCACGCTTCCACTGCAGGGAGTGCAGGTTCAATCCCTTGTCGGGGAAGTTTGGCATGCCATGCAGTGAGGAAAAAAATAAACATAACAATACAGCAGGTAATAAATGATACCAGCAAAGCAGTTCTCAGGTCACAGTGCAATATGGGGAACATTATGACACACACCCTCTAAAGTTTGAGTTCCACTTTTGACTGGTCTAGTCCTCATCTTAAAATAATATTTACATCAGTACGCTGTAGATAAGAGAGACCAAACACGCTAACATGCATCTAAGCAGAAACTGAGCCTGCATAAGAAATGAGGGGTGGCTGACCAACGTCAGTTCATTTATTTGCCCAACGTTGATAAGGGTCTGCTATATACCTTAGAAGTAAATGATATGATATTAAGGTCATTATCAATCACCATTGAAAACAGTTCTGCAGTCACACTGGGGAAACTGAAAGAGATGAAGAGAAGGAGATCAAGAGAGAAGTGATGCTGTCCAATCACATACTTTCTAAGTGCTAGAAATGGAAGTGGATTCCAGAAATATGAGGGTTATCATTCTGGACTCCTTTCGCCCCCTTAATTAAATGAGATGTAAATAGACCACTCATTACTGTTAACATTAAACCTAATCTCCTCCCCACCTTGAAGAGTGCCCTCAGGTCTTTAGACATCGCCCATCTTCATTCCTACCTTACTGAGTCTAAGCTTGGACCACTGCATCAGCTTCCCACTGCTTTCCCAGGCAGCCAGAGCTTTTCAAAATACATATCAGGTCACAAGGCTCTCCACCATGCAACCCTCCTAAGGTTTCTCAATGCACTGAAAAATGACATTCAAACTCCTTATCCTGATAAAGCCCTCAATGCCTTCTGCACTGGCCCCCACCTACATTTCCAGGTGCACCCCATGCCTCTCTAGTCATAATAAATGTTATTCAATTATTCACACTTACATTTGCAATCCCTCTTCTTTTCCTTCCCCCTCTCCCTTCCCTCCACCTCCTCCTTTTTTTGTCTTCAGATGTGCTGTTCTTCCTGCTTGAAATTCTCTTTCCCCTTTTCTCTGCCCAGCCAACTCATCACACACTTTTCTGATCCCAGTTAAAGGTCTCTTTCCTCAGACAGCCGTCCCTGCCCTTTCCAAGCTGAGTTAGCTGCCCTGCTCTGGGCTCACACTGCTCCCTGGGCTTCTCCTATTACAGCACTGCTCATGCTGTGTTTATCTCTATTGACCCTGGCCTTGTGTATCTTCCCCACTAGACTGTGAGCTCCATGAGGGCAAGAGATCATCTGTAGCTTGTTCACCTTTGTGTCACAGCACCAAGAATCAAGCCTGACACAGAGATGGCACCCAACACGCATTCAATGAATGGATAAGTGAAATACATGGAACTCTCCTGAAATTTCTATGTGACAACTTCTGGGTAAGATTTGTAAAAGTATATTTACTTTTCTGAAACTGCTGAAGTCAAAGTTGAGAGTTACCATGGATGTAAGTTTGAGTCAGTAATGAGTTGCCTCCTGCCTGGCCAGACCCCAAACTCTCAAGAATGATGTTATTTGTTAAACACCAAAGGTATTTTTTGACTTAATAAAAAGTCATGACCTATTAATACTAGCCATATTAGTTTGTACTTTGTATGAATAAAGTCAATTAAACTGCTTTCTGGACTGGTAGTATCTGACTGCTTAACAATCCATATTCTGGATAGCTTGGAGGTTCTCACTCTTGTCAATTTTTTAAATAACTGCAAACTCATATATGAATCTCTAATCATGGAGATAATGATTCATAAAACTCCAAGGCCTCTGATCTTAGCAGCACAGAATAAATTAAATCACAATGAGATATCACCTCACACCTCACAGAATGGCTACTATAAACAAGACAAAAAATAACAAGTGTTGGAGAAGATGTGGAGAAAATGGAACCCTTGTGCACTGCTGGTGGGAATGTAAATTGGTACAGCCACTATGGAAGACAATATGGAGACTCCTCAAAAACTAAAAATAAAATTACCATAGGATCCAGCAATTCCACTTCTGGGTATCCAAAGAATACAAAACACTAATCCAAAAAGATATATGCACCCCTATATTTATAGCAGCGTTATTTACAATTGCCAAGATATGGAAGCAACCTAAGTGACTATCAACAGATAAATGAATAAAAATGTGGTACATATTCAATGGAATACTACCCAGACATAAAAATGATAAAATCTTTCCATGTGTGACAACATGGAAAGACCTTGAGGGCATTATGCTAAGTGAAATAAGTCAGAGACATACCACATGATATCCATCATCTGTGAAATCTGAAAAAAATAATAAACAACAAAAAATAAAATAATGAACAAACTAAACAGTAACACATAGATATAGAGAACAGAAGATCAGTTACCAGAGAGGGGAGTGGCAGGCAAATGTGTGCAAAAGGATCAACCATATGGTGACCCATGGAAACAAAATTTTGGTGGTGGGAAAAAAAAAACCCAACATTAACAACAACAAACAGGCTTCTACTTTAAAATCTAGCAAGTTTTATTCATTTAAAAAGATTGCATCCCATAAGTTTGTTCACAATAGGCATTTAAACACGTATATTGTTATCATGAGCCTGCTTGACTTCTGTGTGATTTGTCTTTTCATATATTTCTTCCAATCAGGGAACCTGCTTATGAACGCAGAGAGAAATGATATTTTTGAAATTGCTTCTTAAGAGGTGGACATCAATAAGAATGTCCACTGCCACGTGAGCGACGCAACTCAGGACACGCAAGGCCTGGCCTGACACTAGGTTGACTTGCTGATCCAGGAACCCTGAACTCCCGTCACTTCTCGGTTCTCCAGGTAAGCCCTGTTCTCACTGTCTGCCAGCCTCTGCATGTGCTATTCCCACTTTCCAGGACACTCTTCTTCCTTCTCATCAACTCAGGAACCCTTGCTTACCTGCAGGTGTCGGGGTATTGTCCCCACCATTAATTACCACTCAACAAGGTCAGTACCCTTTCTTCAAGCTTCCCCAGCTCTCCATCCTCCCCACCGTCAGCTCCAAGGGAGTGGCAACAGCAACTCTCTGCCTTCTCAGTGTCTCCCCAGTGCCTGGCACTGAGCCTGCCATATGGCTGGTGCTCTCTGAATGAATGGTGGCCAGATTCTCAGGCATCTGTTTCTAAAGCATTGTCTATCACCTGACAATAAGTGTATCTGCACATTCTCTGCTCATCAATGGGCAACAGAATATATTAAACAAACGTAGGGCCTTCACAACAGAATATATTAAACAAAACTAGGGCTTCCCTGGTAGCTCAGCTGGTAAAAAATCCACCTGCCATGCAGGAGACCCCGGTTCGATTCCTGGGTCAGGAAGATCCACTGGCGAAGGGATAGGCTACCCACTCCAGTATTCTTGGGCTTCCCTGGTGGCTCAGCTGGTAAAGACTCTGCCTGCAATGTGGGAGACCTGGGTTTGATCCCTGGGTTTGATCTCTGGGTTGAGAACATCCCCTGGAGAAGGGAATGGCTACCCACTCTGGTATTCTGGCCTGGGGAGAAAAAGTCGGACTTGACTGAGTGACTTGCACTTTCACTTTCATGGCCTTTATTAGAAACCGGAGTCCACTTGGGGACATTTCTATTTCAGGAAACATATAAAGATGCTTGGGAGAGTTTTGAAGGTGGCAAGAGGCATGAAAAACAAGGCTTAGGAGCCAATATATAATAGAGTGGGAAATCTTTGCCCTGGATATCAACACAGCACGCACGACATTGGCTGCCCAATCCAAAGCCACATGCAAGACCTATACAAACAATCTTTGGAGGGGCTGGGAGGAGAGAGGATGCATAGTGAAGATGCTCAAAGGGGCTGCCAATGATGTGTTAGTCGCTCAGTTGTGTCCAACTCTTTGCAACCCCATGGACTGTAGCCCTCCAGTCTCCTCTGTCCGTGGAATTCTCCAGTCCAGAATACTGGAGTGGGTTGCCATTCCCTTCTCCAGGGGATCTTCCTTACCCTGGGATTGAACCCAGGTCTCCTTCATTGCAGGCAGATTCTTTACTGTCTGAGCCATGCGGGTCCTTAAAAGCCAGGGGAGAGCCCAGAGGGGTGGCGTGGTGGTCAACACTTAAGTCCATGCCTGGATATTTCCTCTACTTCATGCCAAATATTTAGCAACTGTCTCTCACACTCCCCACAAAGGATCGAGAGGAAAAGAAAAAAAAAACTTATTTGCCACATAGTTAAACCTGACTTGGGCTCCTGAACAGAAGACATGTCTCACACATCAAAGAAGCCGAGAAAAACAAATAAAAATGTCAAATTGCTCCAAGACTAACTAGGAAGTTAAAGTTTTTCCAAATGACAGAAAGAGTCAAATTTCTATTCAAATAAGCATTCACTGTATTTTCTTTGTGGGTCAGGCTCTATTCTAGATACTGGGCATCCAGAGATGAATGACAGGGTCTCTGAGCTCAAGAAGTTTACAGTATAGGAGGAGAGACATACAACAAAGCAAAAAGGAAATGGAGATAAACTGCAAAAGGTCACTGGAAGGCACAGTACACTCCCAGTGCAGGGATGAAGGGTCATGGAGGCCATCACAGAGAAACCCCATTATTTCTACCAAAACATCACTGCACAAAAAAACACACCATAAACAATAAATAGACAGAAGAGGACCAAGAAAAGCCCCAATCTCTCTTCTCATAGTTCTCAAACTTGCAAGCCGTTTGGATTAACACCTCTATCCTCAGGACCCCTGATGGTTTGGGCTCTTTCTTCACTTTATTCACCATGTTACTTTGATGACCTAGGACTAAGATTGAAGAAACAAATCTAGTATGTCAAAACAACTTTTCCTGGGAATTCCCTGGCAGTGCAGTGGTTAGGACTCAGTGCTTTCAGGTTAATCCTTGGTTGGGGAACTAAGATCACCCAGGCCATGTGGTGGAGAACCCCTCCCCACCACACACACACAAAAGACTTCTCCCATCAGGTAAACAACAACAAAAGATGAACACCCATGTTCACAGCAGCATTAGCCAAAAGGTAGAAGCAACCCAAGTGTCCTTCAGCAGACGACATGGAAAAAGAAGATGCGGTGTATACATATGTGATGGTTGATTTTATGTGTTAACTTGGCTGGGTTATGAGATGCCCAGTTAGCTGGTAAAGCATTATTTTGGGGTGTGTCTATGAGAGTGCCTCTGAATGAGATTAGCACTTGAGTCAGATTGAGTTCATAAGATTCCCCTCATTAATGTGGGCAGGCATCATCGGATCTCTTGAGTGCCCCCAATATGACAAAAGGGTGGGGGTCCTCCCCCTCCTGTCCTTAGACATCCGAGCTCCTGGTTCTCAAACCTTCAAAGTTCAGGACTTAGACCACTGCCACGCCGCCTTCCATCTCAGACTAGGAGTTACATCATCAGCTCCCTTGGTTCTCAAACCTTTGTACTCAGACTGAATTATACCATCGGCTTTCCTGGTTCTCCATCTTACAGATGGTAGATTGTGGGACTTCTCGGCCACCATAACCACATGAACCTATTTCTATAATAAATGTCCTCCATCTCTTTCTAATGTATAGATATCCTATTGGCTCTGTTTCTCTGGAGAATCCTAATACAATGCACAATGGAGTACTATTCAGCCTTTTAAGAGGACATTCTGACACACCCCACAACATGGATGCTCCTTGAGGACATTATCTTAAGTGAAATAAGCCAATCACAAAAAGATACATACTATGTAAAATAGTCAAGCTCATAGAAACAGAAAGCAGAAAGGTGGTTTCCAGGGGCTGGGGGGAGTAAGGATGGGGAGTTTTTGTTTAATCGGTATAGTTTCAGTTTTGCAGGATAAAAACATTTTAGAGATTGCTTGCACAATAATGTGAATATACTTAACACTACTGAACTGTGCACTTACAAATGGCTAAGATGGTTTTTTTTCTCTTATGTGTATTGTACCACAATTTGAAATAAAATTTTTACAAAGATCATGCTATAATGCTACAGAGTACACTGTCTTGAAACTCCACTCCAAGAAAAAGTGGTTATAGTATACAAAGGCCCCAAACAGTTTAACTTGTGTAGAAACACTCTATTCCATCTGACCCATCCACTCCACCTAAGTTCCCTCATCTAATGTAATAAACAGGAAAAAAAAAAATAAAACGTAATGCTTTGGTTCTGTTAGTCACAGGTAAATACAATGGTATGAGAGATGAACACATTTTTAAAAACTGTTCTTGGCTTTGTTGGGGGAAAACAATACAAGCAATCTTATTTAGGTCACAGAAGTTACTGTAAACATCCCAAAGAAAGCTTATTAATAACAGCCACCCACAAAGGACCTGGTTTCAACCATGGAATGTCATGGAGTCAGTGGAAGAAGGCTGGGGGAGAATTTGTCTGAATTTTGGAGATTAGAATGTTAGCACCTTTTTGTATTAAATAGTTCAATGTGAATCTAGAAATAGCAAATAAAGCCAATATTTTAAATTAGCAGTTGGGACTAGATGGGCTTCTGATTTATGGCTCTAAATCACAGTGATTGATTGCTTACTTGATTTAAAAAAAATCAGGGAAACATCCTAAATATTTATGCCGATCCTTGATTTAGTCGAGTCTGAGACCACCTTTACCTTCAGTGTGGTCACACATGAATGCACTGGGCTAGGCCCCTGTCCATAACTTGCTTTATGGCCTTAGGCAGATCACTGCCTCTCTGTGGGCCCAATTCCCTCTTCTTTGTAATGGGAAGGTTGAACCAAATGGCTATTATGGTCCCTTCCAACCATTATAGGGGCTTCCCAGGTGGCTCTAGTGGTAAAGAACCTGCTTGCCAATGCAGGAGACATAAAGGATGCAAGGTCGATCCCTGGGCTGGGAAGATCCCCTGGAGATGGAAATGACAACCCACTCCAGTATTCTTCCCTGGAGAATCCCATGGACAGAGGAGCCTGGCGGGCTACAGTCCATAGGGTTGCACAGAGTTGGACACGACTAAAGTGACCTAGCATGTATGCAAGCACCAACCATTATAATCTCTCACTAAAACTCTTGGAAGTATGGTGGTGATGGTCGCAGAGCAATTTGAGTGCACATGATGCCACACAGAACTGTACACTTACAAAAAAATCCCTGTCTATTTTCCCACAGTAAAAAAGTAAAAATAAATCAACATTTTCAAAAATAACCTGGAAAGCTGAAACAGCCACTGTGAGCAATAACTTATAATGAGAATTGCAGGAACCTCAAATTCGTCAACAAAAGACCTCTAGCCTTGGCTTATTATTTCTTTATTTTTAATCAAGTAATACTTGATCCCTAAAGAAACATTCAGATACACCAGAGATGATGCTATGAAAAGAAAACCTTTTCATAAAACAATAATTCCTTCAATATTGCAATGACCTGCCCACTCCCCAGGTGAGTCCCATCTGTATATATCAGGCTTTCAGAAACCAAGCTTCATCTCTATCAATATGCTGCCCTGGTCAAAATTTCACTCTCAGTAGAGCAAGTGCTCTCATCTCCTCCAGCCATGTAAACGAAGCAAGTCAACTTCTGGCCCAAGACAGGAGAACAAGTTTATTATCTTTTACCTGGATTTTCCACATCCTAGGAAGATGCCTCCGTACTAAAAATCAACACAAGATTTTTCAAGGTATCCAGTGTTGTCACTTGTCTGGAGACAATGGCCTCAGAAAAGAGGATGAACTGTCTTGCTTCCCTTTCCTCCCTTTCTGTGCCTGCTGCCCTTTAAAGACATGTTCTTTGTTCCATCAGTTCAAAGGTTGCTTTTATGTCCAGTGGGGTGGAGGCAAAAAGCTGTGTTTTTTAAAGTGGTGAAATCTGTCAAAGTCCCAATGGCTCTTGTGATACAAATCGGGTCATTCTATACAGCCTGAACCCCCAATTCCACAGGGGGAATAAAAACCATGTATAACTCAAAGTAAGTAGCAGTAATAGGTCAATGCACTTGATTGGTCATGAACCAGTGACAGTGACACTGCTTGATGCCTGGGGAAGGAGAAGTGGGGCGCATCTAGGTCTACCCCAACCCTCACCCTCCTACCCTACTCTGCCTTTTGTCTGATACAGGCAGGAAAATGGTACCAAGAAGGGGAAATTCCTTTGCCCATCTGCTCCGGACTGGCAAAGGGTTATCTTAGAAGTCCCACTTCAGGCCCTTATCCCACCATATTAAGACCCCCTGAGGTGCAGCCGTTAGAAGGATCAAAGCATTTTGGCATTGACCTCCACCATTCTCCTGTCCCCAAAGCTCCCTCCCGGCCTTGCCCTCTCTGAAAGGGCCCAGTCTTTGAAATTCTACAGGGGCAAGAGAAAGACTGGAGGCCAGCCTGACAAGAAGAGAAAAGAGGAGCAAGAATGGAGAAAGGAGGCTTCCAAACAGAACATTTGACTATGGAGAGTGAATAGGGCAGAGAAAACCAAGGACCCAATGCACATAGTTCACGGAGGGGACAGAGCTGAGGACAGAGCTCAGAGCTGTTTTTGGAGATACTGACCCCTCTGAGAATCTGCTGAAAGCTATGGATGCTACCACCTGAAAAATGCACATTTACACACTATTTCCAGGAATCACCTAGATGCTTATGTACAATTCACATTACCAAACCCTCTTCCTAAAGTTGTGGTTCAGCAGGCCAGTGGGGAACAAACCCTACAAGTGACTGTTAACTTCCAGCAAACGTGAGAAACATTGCTCAGGTGCAGTAACCCCTTAATTGGCTGTGCATTAGAATCACTTAAGTTTTATAAACCATATGGGTTCACAAGCTCCACACTTAGATCTACTAAGTCAAATTCTCATGGTGGGGATGTATGTGGTGGGAGATGATGCTGATGTTCAAGCAGTTTCAAGAACCTCAGCTCTAGTGGTCCCTGGACGAAAGATGAATGAATGACCTATGTCCAACTCCATCCAAGCTTCCCTCTTGGTAGTGTGGATTGGCCAGGGCCCAGATGGCTATGATGGGCACCAGGTCATCTGACATACCACCAACACGGGACAGTGTTTTGTGCAGGGAAAATCCAGTTCCTTTAAATAAACTTGTAAAACATCAGCTCCACGAAGGCATGTGTCCATGCTGTCTTGGCCAATGCTTTGCGACCCCATGGACTGTAGCCTGCCAGGCTCCTCTGTCCATGGGATTTCCCAGGCAAGAATACTAGAGTGCATTGCCATTTCCCTCGCCAAGGGATCTTCCTGACCCAGGAATCTAACCTGTGTCTCCTGAATTGCAGGCAGATTCTTTACCACTGTGCCACCTGGGAAGCCCTCCATGAAGGCAGGGGTAATGATCTGTTCTGCTCACTGCTGTCATAGGAGTTTCAACAAGTATCTATTGAGTAAAGCAATGAATTAATTAATACATGAATTAGCACAGTAGGCACTCTGTATATACAGATTCTGCATCTATGGATTCAACCAACTGTGGATCCAAAAAGACTTTTTATTAATTCCAGAAAGTTTCAAAAAGCAAAACTTGAATTTGCCATAGGCCAGCAACTATTTACATAACATTCACAGTGTATTTACAACTATTTACATGGCATTTACATTTGTATTAGGTATTAGAAGTAATCTAGAGATGAGCTAAAGTATGGGGGATATGCATGCTGCTGCTGCTGCTAAGTCGCTTCAGTCGTGTCTGACTCTGTGCAACCCCATAGACGGCAGCTCACCAGGCTCCGCCGTCCCTAGGATTCTCCAGGCAAGAATACTGGAGTGGGTTGCCATTTCCTTCTCCAGTGCATGAAAGGGAAAAGTGAAAGTGAAGTCGCTCAGTCGTGTCCGACCCTTAGCGACCCCATGGACTGTAGCCTACCAGGCTCCTCTGTCCATGGGATTTTCCAGGCAAGAGTACTGGAGTGGGGTGCCATTGCCTTCTCCGGGGGGATATGCATAGGTTATATTCAAATAAGCTATTATGTAAGAGACTTAATCATCCACAGATTTT
The DNA here is from genome assembly GCF_054371585.1 of Giraffa tippelskirchi. Taxonomy (NCBI): domain Eukaryota; kingdom Metazoa; phylum Chordata; class Mammalia; order Artiodactyla; family Giraffidae; genus Giraffa; species Giraffa tippelskirchi. The sequence continues at coordinate 14,850,992 of NC_137289.1, read as the reverse complement.
GGTATCTGGGAGAGTCCAGGAGCCCATGGTTCAGGAGCCCAGTAACTGTATAACTAAAATCCATTAAATCAGAGTATGACTGTCAGACAGATGTGTGACTCTGCAGATTTGTTCCTATGGCCAACAAGCTCTTTAACAAAAACCCTCTAACCTGAATAATCAATATGAAGATCACTACTATGTTAATAATGTTATCATTATCACCACTGACCAAATTCCATGTATGTTTTTCATACATTATCTCATTCTATCTTTAAAATAAGCATATGAGATAAATATAACTATGTCTATTGTGGAGAGGCTTAGAAAGCTTCTTTGCCAAAGGTCACATAGCAACTAAGCAGAAGAACTTACATGTGAACACAAGTCTCTATAATCCATGCTTTTAACCATGCAGCCACTTTTACATAGAAGATGGCCCACTGGAAAGTGGAAGTTATACCCCTAATTAAGTTAGCAGTATTAAATCCAGATGGATTGTTGCTGTCATTCTAAGGGCTTCTAATATGGTTTGGAGTTTCAAAGGTACAAGAGCATTTACAGAAATCTAGGAAGGATGCTGAGCTTGATGGTTAAGTAACACATTTATTCAGTATCTCTTTTGTGACAAAGGCCCTTGAGGAGGTTAAAATCTAGCTGGGGAGATAAAACACCTAGGCAGATGAAAAGTTAAGCATGAGATTTATCCACGGACACTGCCAAATGGGTAACTGAGAAGCTCAGTGCAGTTTTTTGTAACAAGGGTGGAAGAGACGCTTCCTGGATGATGTGGGTTAAGCTTGGACATAAAGGATCACAAAATGCTGAAATAATAAAGCATTCCAGGTCAAGAAACGGTAAGAAAAAAAAATGGAATGGTAAGAGCTGGAGCAGAAAAGTCAGTTTGAAGACAATCCATAAGTAATATACTGTTTATGTCAATTTCATTATTTCATTATGATCATTATATACATCTACTGTAGAGAAAATAGAAGACACAAATAAATATACATACACATCCTCTATACATCTTCTATAAGCCAATCACCCCAAGATTCCTTTTGATATATATTCTTTCAGGATTTATTCTAAGCATAATTGTGTGTGTGTTTATTTAGACATATACATATTTGTCTACATGCATTTAATTTTATATTTATAGATTTATACATGCATATGTGTGCATGCTAGATTACTTCCATCTCTTTGTGACCTTATGGACTGTAGCCCGCCAGGCTTCCTCTGTCCATGGGATTCTCCAGGCAAGAATACTGGAATGGGTTGGCATGCCCTTCTCCAGGGGATCTTCCAGACCCAGGGGTTGAACCTGGGTCTCCTGCATTGAAGGCAGATTGCTTACCATCTGAGCCACCAGGGAAGCCCCATACATGTATATATGTATCTTTAAAAGTGCACATATTTGTATATACATTTATAAAACACGAATGATGTTTGTGGAGGAGCCCAGTGAGAAAGATCTTAAGGCAGTAGAGAAAAACTTTTCACAGCCACAGGGGCAAAATCACCATCTCTCCTTTGTCACCCCCAAATCCACAACCAGTGCATACACCAAAAATGATAGTATGGAAGATTATTTAATGACATCGGAAAACATTCTAACAGGGTGTTGAGGTTAAAAAAAAAAAGCATGTGGTAGTATTTACTGTGTGATCCCACACGTATATTTAAAGATGAAATCAGAAAAAAAAAAAAAAAAGACTGGAAGGAAAAATCTCAAAAAGAACCTAAGAGTGCAACCTTTGGGGGGATATTTTCTTCTCTATGCTTTTATGATTTTCCGAATCGCATGCATTATTCTGTAATCTGAAAAGAAACGACGCAAAGGAAACATAAACCATATAAAAGCGGAAAAATTCGACATGGTCCAGGGCGTTCTGTTCAAGACGCAGCCTAGGTTTTTCTGAACAGCTGAAACCGAATTAGCATTGACCAGAAGACAGAGGAAGCAAAGCCCTTGTGTTGGGCCAAGTCCAGACTTCCAGGCTTGGACGGGTATCTGCCTTTGAGGGGCACAGCGGGTAGGTAGGTCAGGTACAGGCAGAGCAAGGCACCCCCTCGATGGTTGGGGGCGGGGGGTGGGGACGGGACCCTCTCCCTCCGGCCCCGCCCGCCCGCCTCCCAGCAGCTGCACGGAGCCCGCGGTTTAGACCTCCAGGCCCCGGGCCGCCCGCCCCCTTCGCCCCGCGCTCAGCCGCCCGCCCCGCCGGCCCCGGCGGCGCTCCCCGGGTAGTGTCCCCACGCGAGCATCCGGGGCCGGTGGGCGCAGCCCTCCGCTGCCCGCCGCCGCTGTCGGCCGCAGAGCAGCTTTGTCATGCTGGGCGCCGAGCACTTTTTCTTCGCCAAGTTTCACCTTCGGTGACACAACTTTTCCGTGTTTCTTTTTTCGGCAGCCGCCGCATCACGAGGCTCATGAGCACACAGGTTGGTAATAAACCCGCCTGCCGGATCCGCGGCGACCGAGGGTCGCCCGTTCACCTGGCCGTTCGGCGCTCGCCTCTAAGTCGGGTCCCAGCCAGTAGGAAAACCAACGATCCCGGGAGCGAGAGCCGCGAGGAGCGCCGGCCCGGTTTCCAGGACGGTTCACATTGTTCCCCGGGCTCCGAAAACCACGCGCTAATTCGAGAGCTCTTATAAGTCTTAACGTTCAATAACCCCCCTCAAGGGGAGAGGCGAGCTCACGCACGGAGAATCAAAGGCAAAAGAAGCAGGTCAATTCACAATACTTTCAAAGTCGTGGTTGAGAGAAGATTCTGAAAATATCCATAGGCATATTCAAGAACTGCGCTCACCCTGCCTTCTTTAGGTTGTTTACTTCTACTTTTAACAGCAGGATAAATATTTTAAGAACTCGATCTGTTTACTAACCCCCAGCGCAAGAGCAGAAGAAACGCTACCTCCGTAATTTGGAGGGATTTTTTTGTTGAAAACTCGGTGTCATCTTTGTTATTAAACTTACCTATAACCTTGCAATAGACTCATCACTGTTAATTACGGCTGTTAAAACATAGGTTCTGCAGCACAAGAGAAACATTACATGAGTCCTAACTTGGAGAACTATAATTAATATGCTCGTTCAAGGCGTGCTTCTCTGTTAACAAGATATATTTTTGGAAATATTATCTAACTAAAGGCAACATAAACAGTATAAGAAATAAAGCTCTCACTTTATTTTTCCATTTAAAATGAGTTACATAATAAGTAGAGAAAAGCTTCTTCTGTGGAGCAACCCTTTGAGGGGGGTTAGGATTTCTTTAACTGAAGTTAATATAGCTATTATGGGAGAAAATCCAGACAGTTAATGAAAACCAGTGACGTCTGTTGACAAGAAAAGGAGTGGGGGTGTGCAGAAAAGGGGGGAAAGGGAGGCAGAGAGAGGGAGGGAGGAGGAGGTGAGGTTGAGAGAGAAAGAGAAGGGAAATGAGACAGATGATTCTGATGGGAAAAATAAATAAATAATTAGGACTTTTACCCAGTCCTGAATTACCAGTAAGTGTAGCCTTTAGAACACAGGTGAAATAAGCTCTCAGACACAGTTCTTGGGGGGAAAAAAACACCATTATTTTCAAACTGACAGATGCTTAGATCTTGAAAGATAAGAGTCATGGCCAACTGAGGGGAGCTGCACTTCAGAAAGTACAAGTCAGAATGTCCAAGGCCAAAGACAATGAAAAGGGCACAAGGGCACCCCTAAGGCTTATGGTAGGACTAGGTTTCTCTCAGTACAGTGCCTGGGATGGATAAGTCACTCAAGAAATCTGTTCAGAAATCTCTTTGGCTGCACAAAGATCACAGCCCTGTAGCAATCATGCCAGTATAGGCAAACTCTTCCTAGTCATGTCTATGTTGGTAGTTGGCAAGTAATTTTGTCCCTGTGCAAACCTGGATTAGAAAAGAATCAACTGTGTTGCCTAGAAAGGCAGTGTTAGGTATATCAATCCTGGATAGCTTGAACGATTTCATGTCAATCCCTGGCATAGGGTCAGTGCTCAAAAAAACTATTGTTACCGAATGCCAAGTTCGTGTGCCTAACGTTGGAGTCCAGAGCAGAGAATCCCAAACTCCCCAAAGGGTTTCAGCTAAGCATCCTTAAAGCCCAGGTGAGGGAGGGGTGGGGGAGGTGATCAGCTCCAGCACAGTTCTCTGGGTTGTGAGGTAACAGGGCGATTAACTTTATCAATCCTTAGGCGCCGAAGGTCTCGGGGGTACGGGGCGGGGCGGGGGGGGGGGCGGTACTTGGGCCTGATCATCAAGTAGTTAACTTCTTCCATTTGGTGGTGGGTTTTAGCATCTGAAAAACTCAGGAAATATGCATGAGATACTATTATCTGGGTACTTCAGAGAGGAACTACCACAGAGGCTATGGGGGAGGGGTCTGTCAGGGGCAGACCCCACAGGGTCCTGTTCCTGTTACATTGTTTTTTAAGACCCCAACCAAAATAACTTCTCCATCCTGTGTAGAGGTCAAAAACTCACCCATTGACATTAATTCCTTGGTGTTACAAGGCACTGCCTCTGGCAATCCTTTGCTCAGTGCCAGGTACTGTGCCAGTAATTTGGGTCCCACTAGCTGTGTGAGCTCACACAAGCTACATAATCTCCCTAAACTTCAATTTTCCATCTCTAAAGTCCATAAATACTATTTGCCACTTCATTTGGCTGTCAGGAGGATTAAATGAGATATATATATGTATATAAATAAATCATGCATGCCTAGTAAACAGTAAGTGGTCCATAATTCAGAAGCTACTATAATGGTAATGATAATAACTATGATCATTATTATTATTATTATTAAATGATGAATAGACACCCAGGCTTAAATGAATTCCCTACCTTGCCTAGATCATTCAACAAATACTCCTTGTGGGCCAGGTAAGTACAAGACCCTGTTGAGTGCCCTAGGGTGGGGGTCTTCCAAGAAACCAGAGGACAAGACAAGGAGAAGGGGTGTCAACTGGGACAGGAAGCCCGCTGCCTGGAGAGGTTTTTAGGTCTCAGGAACCACAGGTGGCATTCTGTGAGATCAATAAAGGGAAAACTAAAATGTGATGCCAGAAATCATAATAGTAGTTGCCTTCAAAGGGGGAATGATTAGAAAGGAACACAAGAAAACTTTCTGGGGTGATGAAAATATTCTATTATGTGGGTGTAAACATTTGTCAAAATTCATTGAGATGTACACTTAAGATCTGTACATGTTATTGTATATAATCTTTAATTACACAAAAGGAAATTGAGTTCATACCATTTTTTTAAATAACTCTTTTATACTTTGGCCTCTGACCAGGCCTGCCTTTCACCATAAGATTTTTTTCTTTCTTCTCAGACCTTACTGACAGGGTCCAGAAAGGACAGACATATATACCTGAGAATTCCTCTGGGCAATAGCGATTGTCCAGAACAAATCTTAAGTCTCTGCAGAAGGCTGAGAGCAAGCAGGTCAAGCAAACGCCTCAGCTCAGTCTAGCCCTGATGCACCCCCTAGACAATCCACCTAAACCTTACACCCACAGAAGCCAAGGGTGCTGCCAGGGTTTTAAAGACTCAGCATGGACACCTACTACCCTTTGCTCACTGCCTGTGGGGACGGTCATTAGCCAGTGACACTAATACTATTTCCATTTGAAAATCATTGCAAAAAGTAATTTACAAGGGCAGAGGCATGAGTAGGGCCAGAGAACTGCCTGACAGTAATCTCAACCTACAGTAATTGTAATTTAGGCTTAATGTTTATTACAAACTCAGATCCCCAATAAAACAGCCCTTCACGTTTCCGTCGTGCCCCAAGAATCAAGAATATTTCTCTTTTCTAATATAAAAGCCTCATCTTTAGGATTAATATCCTGGAAAACAGGGCTTTAGAGAAAAACAAATGGCCATCCAATTAGAAATTAGAACAAAAAAAAAAAAAGAAATTAGAACTGCAGGCTAGAGTAGGGGTCAGAATGATTACTATATACCATTTCACTTTCTTTAGGAAATTAGTGCCATTTACCCAGAAATCCACACTCCTAAGAAATGTTTCATCAGGATATGGCATTCACCAAAGGGATAAAGTGCCATGTTTAAAAATGTCAGAATTCTGATTCAAATAAGTTTGTAGAACTGGTCTATCACAAATAGATAAGCTACCTGTTGAGCTGGTGAGGACCGACTAGACTAAACCACGCTATATCGGATGACAAGCCTGAAGTCCGCTCCTCAGCCTGGGCAACAAATCTATTGTGAATGTGTTTTCTGGATGCTTCTGGATAGGGAATCGTAAACCGGTGACTAGACACAGTGATTTCTGCAGACGTTTGTCTTCTCTACTAATGGCTAAGAGTATACATGTGCCTAATCTTCACCTTCCAAAGATCACGTTAAGCTTAGCAAGGTAATAAACATGGAAGATCCCCTCCACTCTCCACACTTTAATTCATGGAAGGTTTTTTCCCCTCCTTGAACTGTTTAATCTTGGCAGTTATCTTCTATCCCTTTCAAATTTCGCAACTCCAAAAATACAAGCCATAATGAAGCAGACACTAGAAAGCCCTTTTATTGGATATATTTGAGGAGCTGCAACACATTCCGGTTGTTCTGTGTTGATTGTAATTCCCTGAATGAGTAGTTGATTTGAACATAAAACAGCATAGCCGCAACAAGACCTGGAATGTTAACAGTTTTGTCTCCCTAGTGACTGCCTCACACACAGATCAGCCCTCCAGCTTACCACCCAGACCCTGATTCCAGTTCTCTCCGCAGCTCTGGTCCAGTGCTCAGGGCCACCCTACATGGCCCAGCGCTAGGTGTGGACCTTAACCCTATAGCTCACTTTCTGCTTCTCATTCTTCGGGCAACATCCTTTCCCACTCTAACCTCCCTCATATCGCCAGCCCGAGGATGCATCTGAACCCTCTGAAAGGACTTGAACTGTACTGGAAAGAGACTTAGAGGAAGTAGAACTAAGAGAGAAGATACAGCACCGCCAACCCATATCCCTCTCCTGCTCTAGCCTGTGAGTCAAGAAGAGGCACAACACTGGAAATAAGAATGAAGAGGATCTGGGGGTATTGTGCACCCATCTCTTGCACCTATCCCCAGGAACAGACTAACAATTCTGATCAGAGATCTCCCTGGCCACACCCCCTCACCGAAGCTGTCATCACCATCTTGGACACAGGAGACAACCTGGGGCTGATGACCTTCAAACCACACTGGTCCACAGTGACTGATTCACCAGGTGAAAAAAAAAAGTCCCTTCATGAGTAATAGGGAGGTTATGATTGCTAGTTTTTAATAAGAGGTCACCAGCATCATAATTTCTTGTGGGTGAAATACCTCTTAACAGCTGGTTGGCCTGGCCCAAGCCCAAGAAAGACACTTGACGGAAGCAATCGCTGTCATCTGCCAAGACCAAGATGAGCTTTAGGAATGGCCTTCAGGGTTCAAGACTTGAGATGCTGGCTGCCTGACCTCAATGGCCTTTTTTAGGTAGGGTTGGAGGGGCTACTGGAAAAGGCCAGGAAGTGAGCTGAAAATGAGCTGTGCCCGTGAATGCACGTGGGCACCGTAATCTGTTAGAGCAACTTGCACTTGCTATGCAAGTGGCTGGCCTCTCGGACTACGCATGGAATTGTCCTGCACTGCCCAGCAGCCAGCGGGAACCCAGCCTGACGTGAGTGCTGGCTGTTTGAGAACCCACAACCCACAGCCCACATGGCCTTGAAATCTGTCTGGAAGTGATGGCTCTCTGGCTAAGCACGAGGGAAGGGGTTGCTGACACAACACAGACAAAGCCATCTAAACCCAAACTCCAACTACAAACCAAATGACAGTTTCAGTGGTTTTGGCCACATCTTGCAGCACGGGTGATCTTAGCTCCCAGACTGGGGATCGAACTCATGCTTCCACTCTCATGCCCCCTACAGTTGAAGGGCCAAGTCTTAACCATTGGACCACCAGGGATGGCCAAACCAAATGACAGTTTTGAAAACCACAACTGGCTAGCACTTTCACTCAATCCACAAACGATCTGCATTTATCTGTAACAGGCCACACATTTTCCAAAAGCCACAGGAACATGGTTGCCATAAACCAGACACAGCCTTCACTGAGTACTTTTCCAACAGAGAACTGCTGAAAAGATCTTATGTGACAAGGTAGAGAAGAGCGAATCAAAGCTAAGTATCGGCTTGAACAAACAAACGTTACGCTTTCTTCTTCCCTGAAACAGAACTAGGTCCTCCTGTTCAGGAGCTGAGTGCCCCAGACTATATATTCATCTGCCAATTTAAAAGTTTGTGCAAAGCCTAAATAAATACACAAAAGATGATTTGCTGCACAAGAGGCCATTTTAATACTTTCAAACACAATCAAGATTCCCCTCCTACCTCCCAAAGAGTCGAGTCTATCTTGTCTGCCTATGTTACTGAAAAAGGTTACAGAAAAGATCATTGTCCATCACTGGTGTTAACCTCAACGAGTTGAAAAACATCATTCAAAAAGACAAAGAGCGATCTAGACGCTCGGAAAGCCGCATTTCGTTAAGGAGCACAAAATAACATACTAATTATCTACTACCTATGTTTTAAAAAGTCTAGAAACTCTGTTCACAGTCATAAGAGTCCCATCTCCTTGGGAAACTAAACTCCCTTCTTAAAAGTTGTCTTGTAAAATTACACCAATTTATTCTAATTACAACTGTAATTCCAAATGCTAATTACACAATTCCTACAGAGAGGTGTTCCATTTCAAGTGAGTCAACATAAGAAAATGTTATGACATATGCTTAGTAAAAATTTTCATTATTGGGTTACAGAAACTTGGGCCAATAATGTTCCAGACTTGTTACTCCCGTTCTGGACAGTTACAAATTATATTCATAGAGAAGCATCTCATTTTCTATGAATGAATTTGGTTTCAGGATCCCCCCAAAGGTAGCCTGAAATAAGCCTTAGGTAATCACCTGATGGAAATCAAGGACCAAAGTTCCAGAAACAAACTTGAAATACTCCCAGATGCAGAAGAGGAATCCCTTGCCTACATCCATTTGGTGCTACCATCTTCAATTGCATTTACCGTTCCAGGCCCCTCGGGGGCAAACAAAACAGTCTAACGACCCTGAAGTCACTTTCTCTTATCACACGAATACCTGTTTAAAACGCACAACAATGAGGAAAGCTCTGGAGAAGTGTAGCAGGAATTCTACTTTCCGGGTGACCGGTTCAATTAATCTGTGCGCTTCAAACAGCCAGCGGGCATCAGTAGGTCCGAAGGGGGTGACCTCGAGCCTTGAGGCAGGCCGATGCCAACACTGACCCTCAGCACCACGGATCTAAACCTCCCCCCCTCAAACTTCTAGAGCCTCTCATCGACGCTTCGCCTAGTTGGAAGAAGCGGCTCCATTTAGAACAAGGGATAAAGGCCCTGAGCTGAAGACTTTGACAACTTTCCGCGGGGGAGGGCTGACGCTGCCCTAGAATCTCTCGGGAAAGAAAGCTCCGGAGAGATGGGGAGAGGCGAGAAGGAGGAGAGGAGAAAAAGGAAGAAGGGAAGGAGTGGGAGGGAAGGGAGCCCCAGGGCTCCGGGAGGAATCGGGGCCCATGAACGAAGGCTGGGGCTCCCCCCGTGGCAGCCCCAACTTCTGCAGCCGCGTGGACCCGGCGTGGGTCGCTGCAGCTCGGAGAGCCTAGGGCCCTCGGGCCGGTCCAGCCCACTCCGGCGTCCGCTCCGGGGCCCTTCCGGACACTTGCATCTCCGGCACCTGCCGTTCCCCACGGCTCTACCACACCCACCCCCTCTGTGCCCCTCTCCGCACCCGGGGCTCCCAGGATGCTGTCTCGGGTTTACAATCGGGAGCTAAGCCGGGCCCTTAGCAAGGCCAAGGCTAGGACGGGTGGGGGTTCGGGGGGACGCCCCTTCCTGCTCCTGAGTTCTCCCCGGCCTGCGCGCCATTCCGCTGCGCCTCCCCAGCCCGCCGGTGGGAGGCCCCAGGCCGAGAAGCGCTCTCGTGGGGGGGACCGGCGGCCGGGCGCCGCGGGCCAGGTGGCTGAACACCCCCCAGAGTGGAGGGACGGGACTCCCCCCTCCCGCGGAGGCCGGCTCCCGCCGGGCACTAGTGGCCGAGGGACCAGAGCCTTTGTTCTCCCGGGGCTCGGCGAGGCGGCGCTGCCGAGGCGCAGCGCGGGCGGCGCCGGGGCACCGGGATTGCTCACTTTTGCACGCGGCGTAGGGAAGGTGGCAAGCTCCTGCCTTCTGGGGAGGGGACGGGGAGAGTTGGGGAGCAGGGGGCGTGAGGGGAAAAGGAGCGTGGGGGGAAGGGGGTGCGTGTCTCGGCCAGGTTCTTTGTTTGCATTGGGGGCGGGGAGAGGGGGGGCGGAAAGGTGGATCGGAGCACGGGTTCTAAGAGTGGGGAGATTCCTTCCTGAGTATGTCACCGTGTGGCACCCGCGCAGCACACAGATGCACACTCGCGCACACGCAACACACAGGCACTCGCACCTAAGAGGCGAGAGGCGGCGGGCCGGCGGCAGGCAGCGCTGTTCCCGGCGCTCCCGGCTGCAGCAGCTCCGTCTGCCCGCAGCGCCACCCCGGTGCGTCCGGAGAGGGGAGTGAAGAGGCTGGTGGCACTCGCGGGGCGACAATCCCACGAAGAAGGAGGGAAAGTGGTGCAAATTCAGAGCCCCCCACCCCCCACCCCAACGGCCCGGCCCCCCCCCCGCCCCTTTCTCGCCCGGGGTCGCAGAGGTCACGGGCAGCTTAGGCTCCGGGAGGGAGGCCGGGAGCCGCCGGAGGGCGGCGCGCACGCGAGCGGGCGAGGGAAACCAAGGGAAGGGAAGCAGGCGGACTCGGCGGGCGGGCTTACCCTTAGAAGCATCTTTCTCCTCTTTGGGCTTGGTCACCTTTCCACTCATAGATCCCAGCTTGCTTGACAGGGTTCGGCCAGGAGACGGAAGTCCTCGCCGAGCGGGCCGGACTTGGGAGAGTGCTTAGGGCGGCAAGTCGCGACCGCGAGCTCCCCTCGGTGTGGCTCCGGGCGGAATCCGCTGTTCCCCAGCGCTGCCACTGCCGCCGCTGCCTACGAGAGAGTGGGGAGGAAAGGAGAGGGGTGAAGGAGGAGCCGCCGCCGCCGCCGCCGCCGCCGCCGCCACCGCGAGCCCGAGCGGCCGGCCGCGGGAGGAGCCGCGCGCCTGGCTCCAGAAGTGCAGAGACAAAGCGGCGCGGCACTCCCCCCGCGCCCCGCGCCTGCCGCTCCTGCCCACCCGCCCGCCCGCGGAGAGCCGCGCTCGCCACCCCCGGGGCCGTCGAGACGTGCGGCCGGGACTCCCCGGCTCGGCCGCCGTGGGCCTCCCTGGGCTCCGCGCCGGCCGCTCGCCGGGCCAGCGCGGGCCTCCCGGGGAGTTGCCTGGGGGTGGGCTACCCGCGCGCCGGCGGGCCGCTTCCCCCGCCACTCCCCATACGCTGCGGGCCGCCAACTCCATCAAAATAAAACCCCGAGGAAGGTTAAAAAAAAAATCAAAACAAAGACGAAAATATTCACTTAAAAATAACGAGGCTCCCCGAAAGGGAAATGTTTGAACATGTGATGAGCAACGTGTGAGCCTGTTACACCGCAGAGCCGCGCAGCTCCTCGCCCGTGGACAATCGAGAGGGGAGGGTCGTCGCCTCTCTCTTTTTGTTGAACCAACGTTCCAGGTTCCTATGATTTTGCCAAAAGGGGGTCCCGAGTTGCTGGCGGGCAGAGGAGCGGGACGCGACGGCCCTTACCTGCTCTCTCTCTCCCTCTCTCCCTACACCCACACCCCCTAGGATTTCGTCCGCTCCCTCGCTCGCGCTCTGCTCCCAAAGAACTCTCGGGTCCCGGAGAGCCGCGAATCGGCGCGGCGGCACCTTCTATATAGACCACAAGGTACTGGCTCGCGGGGGGCGGGGGCCGGCGAGGGCGGGGCCGGCACAAAGCCGCCGGCGGGCTGTAGTAAAAGGATAGCTCGGCAGGGGCGCGCCGACGTCAGCCGCGGGGTAGCCAAAGCCCCGCAAGGCCAGCGGAGCGCCAGCAAGCGTGTCGGCCGTGCGTCCCCCAGCCCCTTCGGGGCGGGCAGGACCCGCGGACGTCGCCAGGGCGGGCTCGCTGTCTGCCGCCGAGATCGAAGCCCGGGCTCCCCGTCCCCCCCTACCCCGGCCCCCGTTACCCTCCACCATCTGATCCGGGCGCCTGCCTTCCCCGCAGCGCTGCCGGGGCCCGCGCTTGTCACCACCTACACTTTGGGGACTCCGCTGTTGGCAAGTGCCTGCACCGAGCGATGGAATCTCAGTCCGGGAGTCGGCGACTCCTTGCCTCCGGCCAGTTGCCCAAGTTGAGCCAGCCGGACTCTCCGTGAGGAGGGCGCGCTGGGATCTGGGTGTCAGTAGGGCAGAGAGTGAAACTGACAGCGGCCGCGGCCGCCTCCCACCCCCACCCCCCGCACACAGGCCCCTCCTCCTAGGCTGGTCGCTCTGGTTGGCAACCTAGGCGCAGAGTGCCCACCACACGGAATGGTCAACCCCAGACAAACCGAGTGAGGTGGGACCGGGGGCGGGTGCTGGAGAGGGATTAGCGGATCGGCCTGTCTCCTGGAGCACGCTAGTGACCAAAGAGGGACGGTCCATGAAGATTTGAACTAAAGGGAAGCAGCTCAGAAATTGTACAAGAGAGGGGCGAATGGGGAAGATGAGAGAGCCAGGGATAGGGAAGAGGGACAGGGTAGCCCTGGGACATTCTGGGAAACCCTTTGCGCGCGATGGCCCTGTTCTCGGCACGCGGATACCCGGAAGGGCGTGGGACCTGGGTGGCCGCTGGCAGGACTTGGTCCTCAGAGCGGTCCATTAATCAGACCATAGGCTCCAGCCTGGCGGCAGAGACGCGGCAGCGACTACCATACAGAAAATCCGTTTCCCCTTGTCCCACCCAACTCCACCCGCTCCTTAATTCAGTTTCGTTAATGGCATTAAACCAGGCGAAGAAATTATATAGATGGATTAGTCTTACTGAATCCCAGGCGGTAACTCAATTACGAGAGCCTGCTGTGTCTTTCAAGACCAGGAGAGTGGGTTGCCCCTGCCTCCAGCCCCGGGTCTAAAGGTCGGCAAGCCTCTAAATTCAATTTGCAGCCTCTGTCCTTGGTCTGGAAGGAACTCCAGGCCTATTTTTCTTGTAAATAATATCTAATAATCTGGAAGTTGATGACACAATGTGATTATCCAACCCGAGTTTAGATCATTAATATCAGTACTCTGGGAAAGAAGGAATTTCTCTTCAACTGACCAGAATTCAAAAGGGATGGAAACCTGGATGAATTTAGAGGAAAGATGAAGGAGAAAGGGGTTGAGTACTTAGTTTACACCCAATAATAGTCAGTTACTATGGATTTAGTACCTACCCTGTGCCAGGCAGCGTGCTAAATGCTTTACATCATTATCTTATTTCATCTTCACAACAAGCCTAGAAAGTGTTATTTCCACTTTACAAATGAGGAAACTGAGGCTCAGGGAGGTTAGGTAACTTGCCCAGAGGTCACACCTCCTAGTGGTGGAGCCTGGATAAAAAACTAGGAGAGCAAATAGGAAACCAGGTGGGTCTGTCTTTTCTGTGCTCTTCTATTAGACAACATGGTCTCTCAACACTCCTATCAGCATCTTAAAAGGAGGGGGGAAAGCAGATTTTCACTGAAATCTGCCAAGCATGAAACCCCTCAGTCTTTTCAAACTCCCTTAACTCAGCATGTTCAACACATACACACACACATTCCTCTTGTGTACATGTAACATTTGCTTTGTCTACATAACTCCAGTAAGCAACAAGACCCTCTTTGGGGAAAAGGGTCAGTCTCTGTCCTGGGGGTTATTAAGCACAGTATGCATCCTGAGTATCTAAGCTTTCCTGACACACTAAAATTTCCAGAAAGTTCTCTACACAGAGAAGACTCCCCCACCCCACAAGCCCTATTAGCAATGGCACCTCTGGCACAGGTAACTTCTAGCTGGAAGCCAGATATCACCCTGTTCCTTGAAGGACAATAATAGTTAACATATAACTAAACCTAGGTGAGTTTATATGATTGTGGTGAGTTGAAGAGACATCTGCTTGGGAGCATAAGTGGAGTCTGCCTGTCCACGCAAACAGACCAAAGAAGTGTGTTTCTTCACCACAAACCACTCTGCAAAAGAAATAATCAGAAGATAAAGAAACTAGACATTTCATGCAAGAACAATACAGTGATGTGTGTTCATTTTGGGGCAAATCAATGACATCATAAAGATATTCATGCTAGAGACCAAGGATCATGAATACTTAAGGACCAGGACAAGTTATCTCCCCTAAACAAAGCTTCTGAAGATCCTGCTAGGGCGGTCATGGCAGCCTCTTCCGTGAAAGGCATGGAGGTTTTCCCTTTTTCCAAGCCCCGTGAGATGTTTAATATGAACAAAATGGTAGTGGCTCAGAAAAATGCATACTGCTGTGTCCAGCCCCCAAGCTCCTTGGTAATTTGGGATGATCTGCTGCAGGAAGATCTGCCATCCGCGTGAGGGCATTCAGTTGTTGTTCAGTCACTCAGTCGTGTCCAACTCTTTGCAACCCAACGCACTACAGCACAACAGGCTTTCGTGTCCTTCATCATCTCCCGGAGTTTGCTCAAATTCATGTCCATTGAGTTGATGATGCCATCAGAGGGCATTCAGAGGGTGGTCTTTTCCCCACCACCAAACAGACACAGTGTGGAAGCATCTCAATGAAACCTGGGCTTAGTTTGTAGCGCTTCTCTGCCCCTCCCAGATCCTTCTGCCCTGTCCTCCTGGGGTGAAAATTCTTTCACTTTAACTCTAGCAGTTGGCGCTATCTGATCCCTTCATTTTCCCTCACTTGTCACCACAGTAAAATGGTCCCTTCTGTCCTCTGCCCCTCCTATGAGAGAGAACTTTATACATCTAATACAACATGGGGCACAAGAGTTACCCTATAGAGTCAAGTAATTCAGCCTTGGAATTAAAGCAATATTCCAAAACAAAAGCCTACATGGCCATGCCCCTAAAGAGGGCCAGGTTGTTTTCTGGAGGGTGAGACTGAGCATGAGTCTTTGATAGGAAAGTGGAAAAGTTACTGAGCGTCTCATCCTCTTGGCCCTATCACCTCCCTGGTGTCTGTTTCATGCCAGTTCCCAAATGCCTCAAGACACCAGCCTCTGGATTCCAGGTTTGCTCGTCCTCCAGCAGCTCTGAGCAATGCTTCTGGGCAAGATGCCACACGGTTCCATTGTCTGTGTGGAAGGGTAAGCTTAGGGTGAGTGGGGCCACGGAGGACAGACACACTTAGGGCTTTTTTCCTGGCAGGTTTGGACTAGCTGAGTATAGAGCCATTGTCATCAGAAACCACCAAATTAGATGCTTCAGTGACAAGACTGCTTCTCACTGGACCAAATGTGTTTTTCGTTTGTGAAAACACTTCACAGCAGAAATCCGGTTCAGAAGGAGGCAGCCTGGCAAAAGCTATACTTCCAGCCAGAATACTTGAGATAAAGAAAGGCCCACTGGGCCAAGATATGAGAGGTGGAAGTCCCTTTAATTTTTAAGTTAACATCTCAGGAATTTTGTTTGAGAAACAAATGACAGAGCTCTGAAAGGATTCACTTCTGATGCAAACCCTACAGTGTTTGTCCATGTCATAACTTAAGGTTGCTTTCTAGCAGAATCATAGGTAAGTTGGTGGATTTCTGTAACATAAGAGTTGGGTAAAATATAGTAAAAATCTACTGTATAGCACAGGGAACTCTAATCAATACCCTGTAATGGCTTATATGGGAAAATAATCTTTAAAAAGAGTGGATATAGGTATATGTATAACTGATTCACCTTGCTGCACGCGTGAAACTAACACAACATTGTAAATCAACTATGCTAAGTGCTAAGTCCCTTCAGTTATGTTTGACTCTTTGCAACCCCATGGACTGTAGCCCACCAGGTTCCCCTGTCCATGGGATTCTCCTGGCAAGAATATTGGAGTGAGTTGCCATTTCCTCCTCCAGGGGATCTTCCCGACCCAGAGATCAAAGCTACATCTCCTGCACTGGCAGGCAGATTCTTTACCACTGGACCACCAGGGAAGCCTCCAATAAATTATTTTTTTTAAGAGCTGAGTAAATAACCTCCAAGGGTTTCCCATGTGGTGCTAATGGTAAAGAATCTGCCTGCCAATGCAGGAGACATGAGACACAGTTTCGACCCCTAGGTTGGGAAGATCTCCTGGAGGAGGACATGGCAATCCACTCCAGTATTCTCACCTGGAGAAACCCATGGACAGAGAAGCCTGGTGAGCTATGGTCCATAGGGTCGCAAAGAATCAGACAGAACTTAAGCACCTTAACACAGCACAGCACAAAATAGCCTCCAAAGATGGTGACTGTGGCATAGCCATTGTGAAGTGGACACTATGAGTACTCTCCTTGATTCTAGGGGGCTTATAACCACTTCAATGGTGGAAGCGATGCTGTATTCATTTTAGGCTAGGTTAGAAAAGGCCATGCAACTCCTGCCTGGCCCTCTTAGGACGTTTGCTCTGGGGAAAGCCAGCCACTCAGCATGATGTCAGCTTACCCTCAGACCACCACAGTGGAGAGGTGACATCTAGGCTCTTCAGCTTACAGTGCTAGCTGAGCTCCCAGACAACAGCTAGTGTAGGCTGCCCATTGAGCAACCGAGCCATCTTGGATGTCCAGCCCAGTCAAACCACCAAATGACTGCAGCTCCTGGTGACATCTGATGACAACCTTGTGAAAGACCCCTAAGTGCCGAACTATTCAATGGCACCCTTCTCAGACTCCTGACCCATAATTTTATGAGCAAAATTAAATGGCTCTTTTTAGCTGCTACATTTGAGGGCACTAAGCTGTGCAGAAATAGTAACTGGAATATTAGCGACAAACAGTTTCTCCTAATCCTATACACATATGCCACTCCACCCTCTAGAGGTAACGTCCTGTTAAATCCAGGCTGGAGCTGTGACTTGTTTTTACCAACAGAACATGGCCAAAGTGATGCTGTGTCAGTTCCTGGCCAAACCTTAGGAGACTTGGCAGTTCTACTTTCTTTCTGGGGGAAGCCAACCACCACATAAGAAGGCAGATGCTTTGACAACCGTATGGCGAGGAAGCCCAAACAGGCTATGCGGAGAGACCCCATGAAGAAGAACCGAG
This sequence comes from Giraffa tippelskirchi, assembly GCF_054371585.1. NCBI lineage: Eukaryota > Metazoa > Chordata > Mammalia > Artiodactyla > Giraffidae > Giraffa > Giraffa tippelskirchi. The sequence continues at coordinate 14,833,788 of NC_137289.1, read as the reverse complement.
GAATCCAGCTGATGGCGGGCACGGGGCTCCAGACAGTGACCCCAGTCAAGCCATCCAGCCAGTGCTCAGCCATTCAGCTGCAAGGCTCCAGAATTCATGGAGCAGAAAAGAGCTATCTTTGCAGTGCCTGGTCCAAATTTCTGACCTACAGAACTGTGAGTAGAATTGAGAGTAGGGAAAACTTATAAGACAGAGAGATGTCAATGATTTATACAAAAAAAGTTAACACTAAGACCTTTCCAATCTATACCAAGTATGCATGATATTCTGCCTCCCTGGAACTTGAACATTTAGAACATTGTACTGCGATGTTGGGATGCCTGTCAGGAATGAACATCTTTAAATGTTCTGTCACTTTCTTCTCCAGTGAAGGAGGAAACAATGAGGGAGAACTTGTTCAAGGATTTCACTCTTGCTCTCATATGAGGAACATCACTGGGCAGCATCGGGTCCCCAGCCCGAATCCCTATCAGTCCGCAGCCTTCAGAATCTCCCAAGTCAAGAGGAATGGGTCATCAAAGGTGGCCTTTCCCCCACAGCATGCCCCTGACCTAGCCATCATCTCTCCCAGTAAATAACATACAAGGGACTTTGACCAAGGTCAGCTTCCAGAAGATTGTCAAATCTTGCTCTTGCCTCCATTCTACTGGGTACATGGCAATAATAACAGAAAACATGTCAGGCAGAAAAAAGATATTTCTTACAAAATTCTTGGATATGGTAGTAAGTTGTTAGCACAATATTAATACTTACTCCCATTGGCCCATATCTGAATCCTCAAGGAAACTGTAAACTCCTAGATGACAAGGACTGGGATAAACTCTCCTAACTGCCCCCATACCCACTCCATAGTTTACATAGTGCCTGGCACATCCAAGGCACAGTAAATAGCTTCATCATTGTATCACCAGTGATTTAACTGACTGGGTTTCCAGCTCTGTACTAAATATTTATCCAAATTTTATACTCACAGAAACCCTCTGAATTAGTGACTATGATTATCTCCATTTTTGAGAGGAGAAAACAAGCTTGGAGAGGTGAAACAACTGACCCAAGATTGCAGTAAAAAGGTACACCCAGAATTGAGACTCAAGTAGGACCCTCTGTCTCCAAAGGCCCAACTCTTTCTACTCTGTGACACTCCATATTTTATAAATGTTACAAAACCATTGGTGGCTCTAAAATGTCTCTTTATTCAAAAATAAAGCCAAGGGACTTCCCTGGTGGTCCAGTGGCTAAGACTTCTCATTCCCAATTCAAATGGTCTGGGTTTGATCCCCGCTCAGGGAACTAGACCCCACGTCCCCAACTAAGAGTTCACATGCCACAACTACAGATCCCTCATGCTGCAGCTAATACCTAGTACAGCCAAATACATAAATAAATAAAAATAAATGTTAGAATTTTTAAATAAGTACAAGCATTAGAGCAAGAATAGAGATCTCAGGGTAGATTGGGCTTTCATGCACTTCCTGTCAATATCTGACTGCCCACGTTGGTTGACAGGGAAATGTGCCCACGGGAAGGATTCCCCTTCCGGGAAGGGCTTCCTAGCCAGCTGTGAGGGGGTGGGTCGGGGGAAGCCTCAGAGGTCACTTCCTTCAGGGTCTGCCTCTGCTGCACAGCCCTGACCCTTACCGGAAGTCCTGTCCTTCCGGGGGTGGCCCACATCCGAGTGGCAAGGCCTGGCCATCTGGGGTCAACACAGGTTCTCTGGCAGATGGCCTCTCACGCCACAGCTCCCCACCTGGTGGCTGAGGCTTTGAGGCACCTGCATCAAGATCAACTTCTCCCTCTGCCTGATCCCACCTCCTCCCTCTTCCTTTAACACTTGTTGAACCCTAGTGAGCATTTTCTGGCACAAACCCTACCTGCCTTCAGAGATCACAGCCTGTGACTCCTCTCTCCTTTTCTCTCCAATGCTATCTGACTGCCCAGGCTTTTGGTAAAGACAGATGCTGAGAATCTTTCACTTCTTCTGGTGGTTTAAGTGACCATCACTATGTGGCTAGTGCCTTTTGCCTCCAACTTCCATTTTCTTGGAAAGTTGCTTAGAACCCTCTTTGGAGCACCAGAATTTGGGGTTTGGATTTACACCTGCCCACAGAGTCCTGATACCCCGCTGGTACTGTCTAGAACAGTTACATTTTAGGGATAGAGGGATAACTTGCAGATGGTTCAGAAATACCAAGCTGAGTTTCTAATAACGAGACAGTTGTACCTGCACTCTCCTTCCGTGAAACTGTACCCAGTTTGGTGTGATTTTTACCTGCCACAGGATGGACTTGCACCTGGCACATAGCTGGGGTGTGCTGGTACCCATCACCCTGTGGGTATAACCACCTGCCAGTCTGCGGCTGTGTTCTCTAAGGGATGCGCTGGACTCAGTTTCCCAGTCCTGCAATTCCTATTTTTTTTTAATTAATGTGTACATTCAATGTCTTTGGGCTTCCCAGGTGTCACTAGCGGTAAAGAGCCCACCAAGGCAGGAGATTTAGGAGATGCGGGTTCTATCTCTGGGTCAGAAAGATCCCTTGGAGGAGGGCATGGCAACCCACCCTAGTATTCTTGCCTGGAGAATCTCAGGGACAGAAGAGCCTGGCAGGCTACAGTCCATAGGGTTGCCAAGAGTCAGACACGACTGAAGTGACTTAGCATGCACACACATGCATATCTTTATATGTAGGGGATTTTATTTGTTTTTTATTACTTATTTATTTATCTTTGGCCACACCACGTGGCATGTGGGATCTTAGCTCCCCCACCAGACCAAGGATCAAGCCCATATTCCCTGCACTGGAAACTTGCTGTCTTAACCACAGGACCACCAGGGAAGTCCTACCCCTGAAATATTTTATTCTCCTCCATTCCACTTCTGCCAATGCAGCCTCCAGTGCTATTTTCCTTTCCTTGTTCTCACCCTCCTCTCCTACTACCACGGTCTAGCCTGACTGCTCCCTATTACTTTCTTCTCTGTATTCATTCCATTCTATTACATAAAGCCTACCTTCTGTGTACCTTACCCAGACTGAAAAGTCAGGATTTACTGTATCTGCTTCTGGAGAGACCCTCTCAGATCAACGACAGGGGATCTTCCTCCCTGCCACTCAGCCAGCAAAAGAGGAGCCCCTTTGTGGTGCCCACTTACTACAGAAGGAAAGAAGTAACAGCATCATTTTTCTTCTCTGTAGGCAAGCACTAGAAGCATTGTCAAGGCAGCAAGATTAATGACCAAAAAGAGGAGCAGTAATTAATAGATGGTGCTTTACATAAATTGTCATTTCATACTTGTAACTGTCTTAAAAGTTAGAGATTGTCACCCTTCATTTAGAAATAATGAAAAAGGCTGAGAAAGAGTAATTTACCTGCCAGATAGCAGTAGAGGGATTTGAACACAGGTCTTTGAATACCAGACCATCTGACCTGTCTCTTGAGAAACCTGTATGCAGGTCAGGAAGCAACAGTTAGAACTGGACATGGAACAACAGACTGGTTCCAAATAGGAAAAGGAGTATGTCAAGGCTGTATATTGTCACCCTGTTTATTTAACTTATATGCAGAGTACATCATGAGAAACGCTGGGCTGGAAGAAACACAAGCTGGAATCAAGATTGCCGGCAGAAATATCAATACCTTCAGATATGCAGATGACACCACCCTTATGGCAGAAAGTGAAGAAGAACTAAAGAGCCTCTTGATGAAAGTGAAAGAGGAGAGTGAAAAAGTTGGCTTAAAGCTCAACATTCAGAAAACTAAGATCATGGCATCTGGTCCCATCACTCCATGGGAAATAGATGGGGAAACAGTGGAAACAGTGTCAGACTTGATTTTTGGGGGCTCCAAAATCACTGCTGATGGTGATTTCAGCCATGAAATTAAAAGATGCTTACTCCTTGGAAGGAAGGTTATGGCCAACCTAGATAGCATATTAAAATCAGAGTGATTACTTGGCCAAAAAAAGTCCATCTAGTCAAGGCTATGGTTTTTCCAGTGGTCATGTATGGATGTGAGAGTTGGATGGTGAAGAAAGCTGAGCACCGCAGAATTGATACTTTTGAACTGTGGTGTTGGAGAAGACTCTTGAGAGTCCCTTGGACTGCAAGGAGATCCAATCAATCCATCCTAAAGGAGATCAGTCCTGGGTGTTCATTGGAAGGACTGATGTTGAAGCTGAAACTCCAATACTTTGGCCACCTCATGCGAAGAGTTGACTCATTGGAAAAGACCCTAATGCTGGGAAGGATTGGGGGCAGGAGGAGAAGGGGATGACAGAGGATGAGATCGTTGGATGGCATCACTGACTCGATGGACATGGGTTTGGGTGGACTCCGGGAGTTGGTGATGGACAGGGAGGCCTGGCGTGCTGCGATTCATGGGGTCACAAAGAGTCGGACACGACTGAGTGACTGAACTGAACTGAACTTTCTGTTGCAAAGGCCTAGGCACTTTGCACTGACAGATGCTGACATAGTTGAAAGGCTCTCATACCAGTCTTGCCCTGGTTAGCATGGGCCACAGGATTCTGGAAGAATTCACAGCCAGTAAGTGCGTGATGCTGTGGCTTTGGTGTTAGTGGAGAGGACGTCTCTGAGAGACAGATCAAAGCATGCAGTCAAGAGGGCTATGGCACTGGGGCCAAAGGTAGAGGAGTCTCTGCAGAGGCCACTTCTCCACAGCCACAGTCCTACCCTGCTCCTCTTTGCTCTTCCTGCTGGAATACTGAGCTCAGTTGTCTGTTGTCAGCTCAGTGACCACTGTCACTCCTGACCAAGGCCAGGAACTAGGTAACCCAGAAGCCCCTTCACTATGTGGTTCCAGGTTAGAGTTTGCCACTGAATGAAACAGACTTAGAAGGTGGGAATGAAGCAAAAATCACTGTTCTCGGGACGCTGTGACATTCAGTGTGACTTCACACATCTCTCTCTCTGAGCTTCCACTTCCGGGTCACCTTTTGCAGTGAGACCTGGTAACTTCTCACAATTCCAGTGAGTTCTGGCTTCCTCACCCGCTCCAATGCTTCGTGAAAGTGAAAGTCGCTCAGTCATCTCCGACTCTTTGCAACTCCATGGACTATACACACCATGGAATTCTCCAGGCCAGAATACTGGAGTGGGTAGCTTTTCCCTTCTCCAGGGGATCTTCCCAACCCAGGGATCGAACCCAGCAGGTCTCCTGCATTGCAGGTGGATTCTTTACCAGCTGAGCCACCATGGAAGCCCAAGAAAACTGGAGTGGGTAGCCTACCCTTCTCCAGCGGATCTTCCTGACCCAGGAATCCAACCAGGGTGTCCTGTATTGCAGGCAAGCTGCAGTTATTAGAGACATTTGATCCTCTGGAATGAACCTTCTGGACCTTCACTCTCCTAGCTACTCCCACTTTTTATAAATATGTATATATAAATAGATAGATAGATCCCTTCTTACTTTGATGTTTCAGTTCTATTTCCATGATTGCCCCCAAACTGATATAGGTTCCACTCCGAGCTTCATTGCCAGCCCTGTGTTATTAAAGAGCAACTCTCTGGGACTCAGTGTAACTAAGGTCCAATTATGTAAAAGGCTTTCTTCTTTTTCTTTAGAAATCACAGAAGATCCTGAGAAGATAGTGACCTAAATATGAGTGTTTCCATCCTTAACTCCGCCTGGCTGTCCTTAACCAAAAAGGTACCAAATATGAGTGAAGCCCTAGGCATTGTGGGAGTCTCAGCAAACTCCCTTGATTGCTGAGCCAAGCTGGATGCATCCCCAGGAAAGCCCAGTGCAAGGAGACCAGGAAACAGTATCAGACCTATATTCCTGGTCTCCTAGGCCTCCTAGGGCTTCCCTGGGTGGCTTAGCTGGTAAAGAATCCACCTGCAATGCGGGAGACCTGGGTTCAATCCCTGGGTTGGAAAGATCCCCTGGAGAAGGGAACAGCTACCCACTCCAGTATTCTGGCCTGGAGAATTCCATGGACTGTATAGTCCATGAAGTTGCAAAGAGTCAGACATGACTGAGTGATTTTCACTTTCACACCTAGGCCTCCTAGAGACCAAAAAAGAATGAAGTAAGGAGCAGAGGGGGACTCTGCAAGGAGACGTGGGAAGAGGGCAGCTTTCTTCAGGTACTTAGTTTCTCACCACTTAAGGACCTCCTAGCCTCTGTGGGGCTCTCAGAGACCCCTTCCACCATGAGCTGACCGCTGTGGGTGAACAACTAAATCCTTTATAACCATGTCTGTTTGTCCAGCACCCAGTGGCAGGTTGATGAAGCAATGCATGTCTAAAGAAATAAACTGATTGGGGGATAGACAGACACCAACTTGAACAACCACAACAGCATAACAAAAAAAGAAGAACTCATACAGAGATTCAAGTGTAACTAAAAAGAGACTTTCTGGAACTACAAAATGCAATTTCCCAACTACAGTTCAGGGATGAATTGAAGGAGAGGATGATCACTGCTGAGACTCAATAGTCACCTGGAACAGAAAGTGAAAGAAGAATCACAGAGCACAAAGTTGAAAATACCAAGACACGGAATCATGAAGGAAAACATGAGACTTGTAGATCTTGATGAATAATCTTCTAAAAGAAGAGGGAAGACACAGAGGAAAGGCAGTAATATTTTTAAAAGATAATAGAAAGATTTTTCTGAGCATAACAGCTATAAAATTTACATAATGTAGAAGATGCAAAGAATAACTGTTTTGGAAATTAAGAAATACACTCCTAGAATACCACTGCATGAAAAGTGAAAATACAGACTATCTATAAAGCAATTTAAAAGAACACTTTATTCTAAAATCTACTTGGCACAGTAAATACCTTATTCAGAAAAATAATTATCTTGTTCAATCTCAGTATTAATGAACAAAGATGCAAACATAAAGGAACTTAGTATTCATTTCAAGATATGTGGGAAAGAATCAGAAATTAAACAAATAAACAAAAACTAGGAAAAGTCTTTTTAGCAGAAAAAAAAAAAAAGTGGAATTAATGATAACCAAAACTTGTTCTTTGAAAAGACATGGAAAACAGGTAACCTTCTTGCGAGCCTCATTAAGGAAAAAGGGGAAATAAATATTGACAACACTGGAAATGGTAAAGTATACATAAAAGATTTAAATAATTATAAATGACATTAGATAAACTCTATAGCAGTAAATTTGAAAATTTAGGAAAAAAGCATGATTCTTCAGAAACCAAATTAACCCAACAAGAAATGTTGACTAGGTCAATTATCAAAAAGGAGATGGAAAAAGTGAATAAATATCTACTACTGAAAAAGTCATCATAACAGAGTGGTTCATTTGTTCCAATTCAACTTTTTTTTTTAAAAAAACAAGTAATGTTAATATGATTGGAATTACTCCAGGCCATAAAATAGAAGGAAAGCTCTTTAATTCTTTTTCCCTCAGCTTTATTGAGATGTAATTGACAAATAACATTGTATAAGTTCTCTGTGTGTGTATATGTGTGTGTGTGTGTGAGTGAGAGATCACATAGTATTTTTCTTTCTCTATTGTTCGCTATTGTTCAGTTGCTAAGTTGTGTCTTACTCTTTGTGACCCTGTGGACTGTAGCACACCAGACTTCCCTGTCCTACACTATTTCCCGGAGTTTGCTCAAACTCATGTCCATTGAATCAGTGATGCCATCCAACTATCTCATCCTCTGTTGCCCCCTTCTCCACTTGCCCTCAATCTTTCCCAGCATCAGAGTCTCTTCCAGTGAGTTAGCTCTTCCCATCAGGTGGCCAAAGTATTAGAGCTTGAGCTTCCTCATCAGTCCTTGCAATGAATATTCAGGGTTGATTTCCTTTACGATTGACTGGTTTGATCTCTTTGTTCAAAGGACTCTCAAGAATCTTCCAAGCACCACAATTCAAATGTATCAGTTCTTCGGTGCTCAGCCTTCTTTAAGGTCCAACTCTCATTTCTGTACATGACTACTGGAAAAATCATATCTTTAACTATATGGACTTTTGTTGGTAAGGTGATGTCTCTGCTTTTTAATACTCTACTTAAGTTTGTCATAGCTTTTCTTCCAAGGAGCAATCGTCTTTTAATTTTGTGGCCACAGTCACCATCCACAGTGATTTTGGAACCCAAGAAAATAAACTCTGCCACGGTTTCCACTTTATCCCCATATATTTGCCATGAAGTGATGGGACTGGATGCCCTGACTTATTTCACTTAGCATAATGCCATCAAGGTTCTTCCACCTTGTCACAAATGGCAGGATTTCCTTCTTTTTATGGCCAAATTATATTCGTGTGTGTGTGTGTATAAATATATATATATATATATATATATATATACACACCACATCTTCTTTATCCATTCATCCATTAGTGAACACGTAAGTCATTTCCATGTCCTGCCTATTGTGAATAATGCTGGAATGAAAATGGGAATGCAGATATCACTTCAATATAGTAATTTCATCTCCTTCAGATATATACCCAGAAGTCAAATTGCTAGATCATATGGAAGTTTCTTTTTAATTTTTTGAGGAACTTCCATACTGTTTTCTATAGTGGCTGTACCAATTTATATTCCTTTAACAATGCACCAGGGTTCCTCTATATCCTAACCAGCATTAGTTATCTATTGTTTTTTTGATGGTAGTCAATCACACAGATGTGAGGTAATATCTCATTTTGGTTTTGATTTGGATTTCCCTGATGATTAGTGACTTCGAGCACCTCCTCCTATACCTGTTGCCCACTTGTATGTCTTCTGTGAAAAAAATGTCCATTCAGGTGTTTTGCTTATTTTTTAATTGGATTGTTTGGGTGTTTTTACTATCGAGTTGTATGAGTTCTTTATAGATTTTCTATATTAATCCCTTATCAGATATATGATTTGGAAATACTTCCTCCCATTCCATAGATTGTCTTTTCATTTTGCTGATTATTTCTTTTACTATGCAGAAGCTTTTTGGCTTAATATGATTCCACTGGTTAATTTTTGCATATGTCATACCCAAAAAATCATTGCCATAACCAAGGTCTAGGAGATTTCTCGAATTTTACAGTTTCAGGTCTTACAATTAAGTCCTTAAACCATTGTGAGTTAACATTTGTGAGTGGTGTAAGATAGAGGTCCAATTTCATTCTTTTGCATATGGGTATCTAGTTTTCCCAATACTGTTTATTGAAAAGACTATCCATTCTCCATTGAATATTCTAGTCTCCTTAGTGCCCTCTCAAGTCTGTTTCCTTGATTGTGCCAATGCCATACTCTTTTGATCATTATAGTTTTGCAATATAGTTTGAAATCAGCAAGAGTGAGGCCTCCAGCTCTCTTCTAGCTCAAGATTTCTCTGCCTATTCATGGTCTTTTGTGGTGCCATATGAATTTCAGGATTGTTTTTTTCCTATTTCTAAGTGCCATTGAAATTTTGATAGAGGGTGCAATGAATGGCTTTGTGTAGTAGGGACATTTTAGTAATATTAACTCCTCTGATTCATGAATGTAGAATATCATTCTATTTATTTTTATCTTTTTAAATTTCTTTCATCAATGTCTTTTAGCTTTGTAAATAGATTTTTGGTAAAATTTACTAAGTATTTTGTTATTTTTGATGCGCGGCAGTGGAAACCAGGTTGGAGGTGTACAGGTGCATAAATGCTGGGCCTAGCTGCAGGTGAGCTTAGTGGTGCAGGTTAGGGAGAAAGGGCCAGATCCAGGCCCACAAGCAGCTGCAGGGGCCCTGGCTATCAGCATACACTTCCATGGCAGTAGGATGTCAACACAGATGCACACATGGCAGTGAAGGCTGTGATGGGTGTCAGGCCAGCAGTGTGCAAGAGCACAGCTGGAGGGTCTGGCCCTGAGAGCACACACAGTGGCCTGGGTCAGCTGTGGGAGGGTCTAGGTTTGTGCCTTGCACTCCTGCAGCCACTGGTTTCTTCAGTGGAGAAAGCTGCTGGGGTCATCTACAAAGTAGGTTAATGGGGACTCCCTTAATTCTTTTCTAGGAAGCCAACTTAATTAAACACCCACATCTACAAAGGAGGCTACCAAAAAGAAATCCATAAACACTTTTAAAATGTAGATGCTGACATTTTGAATACAACACTTGCAAATATAATCCAAAATACTTTCAGTAAAATTATGGCCTCCGAGGGCCGTAATTCTTCGCCTCTCCTTGTGTCCAAGAACTTTTTCATGTGATTTTGGAGTTTCTGCCATCAACATGGTATATATTTCCTTGCCCCTTAACTTTGTTGTTGTTCAGTGACTCAGTCATGTCCAACACTTTGCAACCCCATGGACTGTAGCCCACCAGGCTCTTCTGTTCATGGTATTTCCCCAGCAAGAACACTGGAGTGAGTTGCCATTTCCTTCTCCAGGGGATCTTCCCGACCCAGGGATCAAACCCACATCTCCTGCATTGGCAGGTGGATTCTTTACCACTGAGCCACCAGGGAAGCCAAATGGCTTTGAGGGAATAAAATGAGGTCGAAGGGTAGCAGTCCCCAGCCTAGACTTCAAGAGGCCTTATGCATTTCTGCCTCCCTTCTTGTGCTTCTGCAGTCACTTTGAAACAGCCTGGGCTGCCTGCTTGCCACAAGAGGAGGATAAGAGTCACCTGGGGCAAAGCTGCTCCAGCCACCACTCCCTGAAGCAAAGCAGCCCCATCAAACCGACAGACCTGCAAGTGACAAGCAGAGCCAGTTGGCTGAGCCCAGACTAGACTAACCAGACCCCAACTAACCTGAAGAAACCATGAGCAGGAAGAAATGATTGTTGTTTTTGAAGCCACTGAGATTTTGGCTGGTTTGTTTCACAGAAATTACTGATAAACAGTATTACATTTGGAAATGCAAAGGAGGTTCAGTATCAGCAAATCTATCAACATAATTCACTACATTAGTAAATTAAAAAAGAAAACTGGTTGAATAATGGTATCAAGAAAGGCTTCAAAGTCAACTGATAAAATTCAGCTGCACTCCTAATACATTTCTAAGTGAAACAGGATTAGAGGGAAATTTCTTAAAATAATACAGATTGTTTACCAAAAATGGATGCCAAATATTATCTCAAATGGCAAAACACTGACCTCTTCAAATAAAATTCAGAAGTCGACAAGAATGCTTCTTATCCTCATTACTATTCAACATTGCCGTGGGGATTCTAGCTTATAAAAAAGACCAAAAAAATAAAGAAAGAACTAACAAATATCAGAAAAGACATCTATTTCTTTGTCTGCTAGTGGTATATTTGTACAGCTAGCCAAACAAAACACTCTAATAAAATCTGTGAGACTTATTTAGAGAATTTGGTATGTAAAGAATACAAGGTTACTATACAAAACAGATAGCATTTCTCTATTCAAGCAATCAACACCAAGATATGAAAATGGGAAAAATTATATTTGTAATAATGAAAAAACCTATATAACAAGAAAAACATCAGGCCAGTAGGAAGAAAATTGCAACAGCTGACTGAAGGACATAAAACAAAATATGGAAAAGGGGAATGAATTAATGAATTATAAGATTTTATATCATAAAATGTCAATTTTCACAAAACCAATGTTCTTTTTAAAATTTCAGTTTAGATTCCCAACATGATTTTTCAAGGAAAAAAGAGGGAATTTATTTTTGCAGATGGTCCTCCATTTATGATGCTTCGACTTATGAGTTATTGATCATTCAATGGTGCAAAAGTAATATATATTCACTAGAAATCGTACTTCAAATTTTGAATTTTGATCTTTTCCTGGGCTAGAACTATGTGGTCCCATACTCTCTAGTGATGCTGGGCACCAGCCCCCACTGAAGCTCCCAGTCAGTCAGATGATCAAAGCGTGAATAATCCATATGCTTAAAGCCATTCTGTACCCACACAACCATTCTGTTGTTCACTTTCCCTACAGTATTCAATAAATTACATGAGATATCAAACTTGTGTGCATGCCCAGTCGCTCAGTCACGTCTGAATCTTTGTGGCCCCCTGAGCCCACCAGGTTCCTCTATTTCCCAAGCAAGGATACTAGAGTGGGTTGCCTTTTCCTACTCCGAGGGATCTTCCAGACCCAGGGATCAAATCCCTGTCTCCTGTAGCTCCTGCTTTGGCCGGCAGATTATTTACCACTGAGCCACCTGGGAAGCCCTTAGATATGCCACAATTTATTATAAAATAGGTTTTGTGATAAAGGATTTTGTCCAACTATGAGCTAATTAAGTATTCTGAACATGTTTAAGGTAGACTGGGTTATGATACTCTGTAGGGTTAGGTGTATTAAATGCATTTTCAACAGGGTATTTTCAACTTACAATGGATTTATCAGGATATAACCTCATCACGCAGCTCCTCGCCCATGGACAGTCAAGAGGGCAGGGTCGCCTCTCTCTTTTTGTTGAATCAACGTTCCAGGTTCCTTCTTTTTTTTTTGAAAGTTGCTCAATCACGTCTGACTCTTTGCGACCTCATGGACTATACAGTCAATGGAATTCTCCAGGCCAGAATATTGGAATGGGTAGCCTTTTCCTTCTCCAGGGGATCTTTCCAACCCAGGGATTGAACCCAGGTCTCCTGCATCGCAGGCAGATTCTTTACCAGCTGAGCCACAAGGGAATTTTGCCGACAAAAGTCCATCTAGTCAAAGCTATGGTTTTTCCAGTAGTCATATATGGGTGTGACAGTGGGACCATAAGGAAAGCTGAGCACCGAAGAATTGATGCTTTTGAACTGTGGTTTTGGAGAAGACTCTTGAGAGTCCCTTGGACTGCAAGGAGATCAAACCAGTCAATCCTAAAGGAACTCAGTTCTGAATATTCATTGGAAGGACTGAGGCTGAAGCTGAAGCTCCAATACTTTGGCCGCCTGATGCGAGGAACTGACTCATTGGAAAAGACCCTGATGCTGGGAAAGATTGAAGGCAGGAAGAGAAGGGATCGACAGAGGATGAGATGGATGAATGGCATCACTGAATCGATGGGCATGAGTTTGAGCAAGCTCCGGGAGTTGGTGATGGACAGGGAAGCCTGGCGTGCTACAGTCCATGGGGTCACAAAGAGTCTGACATGACTGAGTGACTGAACTGAACTGAACCCCATCATAGAGTTTCCCAGGTGGCGCTAGTGGTAAATAACCCGCCTGCAAATGCAGGTAGATGTAAGAGACATAAGTTCAATCCTTGGGTTGGGAAGATCCTCTGGTAGGAAATGGCAACCCATTCCAGTACTCTTGCCTGGAGAATCCCATGGACAGAAGAGCCTGGCAGGTTGCAGTCCATAGGCTCACACAGTTGGACATGACTGAAGCAACTTAGCCACCCCATCATAAGTTGAGCAAAATGTGTATACATAACCTTAATATTTATATGGAAAAATAAAAACCTTAGAATAGCCATGCAAAATAAGAATAATGAGAGAAACATATTTTAACCAGATATCAGATATACCCTAATGTCACCATAATGAAGTCAAAACACGGTAGTGGCATGGGACTAATAGGCAATTAGAACAGAGGAATTAAGTAGAGGATAAAGAATTAAGTCCCATACATAAGCATTTAATACATGGAAAAAGTATTATTTCATTTTAGTGGAAAAAAGATGGATTGTTAATGAACAATAGAGATGGAACTAGCTATTAATTTGGAAGAATAAACCATTAGATTTCAGGACTTCCCTGGTGGTCCAGTGGCTATGACTCCATGCTCCAATGCAGGGACCCAGGTTCAATCCCTGGTTGGGGAACTAGATCCCACATGCCACAACTTAAAAAAAAAAATGATCCCACATGCTGCAACTAAGACTTGGCACAGCCAAAATAAATAAAACTAAATATTTGAAAAAAAAATTGGACTTCTATTTTATACCAAAAATCAATAGTTTCCAGGTAAGGACGTTTTTAAATATAAAAACAGTAAAAGTCTTGCAAGAAAATCTAGGAAAATATATGTGCAACCTAGGAGTAGGAAAACTCTCTTAACCAATCCTTAAAACTCAGAAGTTATAAAAGAAATTTAACTATATATTTTTTCAAAATTTTGGCACAAGGCCCAATAAGTAAAATCAGTAAAACAAGAAACTGGACACAAAGCTGCACACAGGTAATAGATGAGGGGCTTATAGCAATAACATAGGAGGAGCTTTTAGAAACTGACAAGGAGAAACAACCCATTCAAAAAATAAGCAAAGATATGAAGAGCCACTAAGAAGCAAATCCAAATGGCCAACAATTTTTTCAAAAGATACTCAGACTCATGAGTAGCCATAGAAACTCAAGTTAAAATAACAATGAGATGATCTTTTTCATACAACTGTTAAAACTTAAAAACAGCAGAAAGATCAACATTGATGGGATTGCCTGATATGGTGTACACCCATACCTTACTGATGGAATTGTGTACTTGTTACATCCTTTTTAGAAAGCAACATGGTGACCATTAATGAAATTTAAAACAATATATGTGCACTTTTTAACCTAGCTATTCCATTCCTGGGAATCTGTCCCAGAGTAAGAAAAAAAAGTGCAGGTTAAGGGTCTGGTTTGAGAGCAAATCAGTCAATTCTAAAGGAAATCAATGCTGAATGTTCATTGGAAGGACTGATCCTAAAGCTGAAGCTTTAATACTTCGGCCACCTGATGTGAAGAGCCGACTCACTAGAAAAGACCCTGATGCTGGGAAAGATTGAAAGCAGGAGGAGAAAGGGATGACAGAGGATGAGATGTTTGTATGGCATCACTGACTCAATGGACATGAGTTTGAGTAAGCTCTGGGAGATGGTTAAGACAGGGAAGCCTGGGGTGCTGCAGTCCATGGAGTCACAAAGAGTCAGACACGACTGAGTAACTGAACAACAAAGCAAAAGGGTATATATAGGAAGGTTGCAATGTTGCTTTCTTGTGACCAAAAAAAAAAGGAAGGGAAGTGAATGTCCACTAAAAGTCGAATGGATAGAGAAATTGTTCTCCATCACAAAATTCTGTGCAACCATTAAAAAGAATGAAATCAAGCAACTGCAGCTGACTTGTAGGTTTTGTTGAATGAGAATAATAGTAATAATGCTAATAATAGGCGCTCATATATAGTGCTATTTTAAGTGCTTTATGTATTTTAACTCCATGAATACTCATAATAACCCTAAGAGGTAAGTACTGTTATTATCCTCATTTTCCAGATGAGGAACCTGAAGACCAGAGATCGTAAAGTCACACAGCTAGTAAACGGCAAGAAGAATAAGATGCAGGAATGTTTAAGTAACATGACATAACTTTTGTAAAATAATCTATAACAAAAATATGTTTATGTATACATATGCATGTTTTATATAATTATATGAGAATAGAAATATAAAAGGATACTTACGAGACTAGTAATGTGGGTTCTGTATTTTTACATAATTATACATTATTTTTACACAATTACATATTAATATGTGTTTAGGTAAACTCCAAATAATTAAAGAGCCACAGAATTTCAATAATGGATGATTCTAGAGGAGCTGCAGTTGCTACACCAGGTGAAGCACAGAAGGGAAGTGTACCCCCAGTGAAGCCCCTTGCAGATCTCCGTCACCCAGTGCCTCCTGCCTCTCCTCTGCTTGTCCCTCCCTTATGTCAGAACTACTGTATTTAGAAATGCCAGGTGCTTTTCCATGCTACTTAAGCCAAGAGACTTCCAGGAATCTAGTCATCATTGTGCTCTGAGATTTCCCAACCCCAGAAGTCTTCTCAGATCCCCTTCTGGTGCATACATCTCAGATTTTGGGCATAGAGACAAAAAGGATCTGCCTCACACTCACATTTCTGAGGGAAAATAAAGCTTTATCCTTGGGATGGTTTCTTGCCTTGCTTCATCTACTGCACAGTGATTTAAACTTGACGATGTCCACTGACTGCACACTCAGGTTCAAGGTGTTCACATGGACAAACGGACACAGATCCTTTCTCCTAAGGAGCGTGGGTTCTCGAGGAAAGATATACCTTTATATTAGGCACTCAGTGAATGTCTGTTGAGTGAGAGAAATGATGATGTACAAGAATGATTCAAATAAAAGGTAAAGAGTGAAGTATTAAATTACAATCTATAAACAAAATGCTTTAGGATTTGGCGTGGAGAAGCACGAAAGCTTTTAGAAATGGTTTTATAAAGAGATGACATTTGAGCTAGATGTAATGTCTCTGAAAGCGTGCCAGCATCAGACCCTCTGAGGCTCCTGAGCACTCCAGGCCTGTTGAATCAGAATCTCCAGAAGTGAGTTTTAGGACTTGGTATTTTAAAGATGCCCTCGGAGTCCTTCTTATGCAAAGTGAAGCCTAGACCACGAGAAATAGGGCAGATTTGGGTGTGCAGAGACGTAAGGAAGGACACAGCAGTCAAAGGCATTAGTTAAGTGCCTAGGTATGGAAGTAAAATGAAGAGTGGCCAGTTCAATTTGACTGGGGGTGGATGTGAAGAGGAAAAATGAGGAATCAGATTGGAAAGGTGCATTAGGGCTAGAACATGGAGGGCCTGGGGAATGCCAAATGAAGTATAAACTTTTTCCTGAAGGCAACAGAAAATCATTAAGAGATGTGGGACAAAGAAACAAAAGCAGGGAGACCTTGACTTTCACAGAGCCTCCAAAATCTGGCCATGCATCAGACGATCAGGATGGCTTGCTAAAAAGTCCAGGTTCTGGGATCCCAGACCTTTTGAATCCAAATTTCCAAGGATGCAGCCCAGAAACTATATTTGTAAACAATCTTTCCAGGTGATTCCTGGGCAGCCAACCTGGCACTGGTTCACGAAATGGAGTATGAGAAGCATCGCTTTACTGACAAATGCATTCCTGAAAAGTTGTTTGTTCACGGCGATTTTCTTAGCAGAGTCATTTGTTCAAAGTACTAGACAAGTGTGCTATTTAGAGGCAACATCCAGCAAATCGCCTTCTCTAGAGCGTTTCAGTAAAACGAATACCCAGTTTGAATGCAAAACCCCTGACGACTTTCGATGAAATGTGACAACACATTTGGGTGGTAAGACCAGCATCTGGCATTAATGATGCCATATGGTTACACAAATTCAACATGGGGAAAATACTTCAAAACATTCTAGTTTCATCTGGCTTTGAAGCAACATGAATAAACCTTAAAGTATTATTGGAAAGGAGAAAGTATTAGTAAGATGTGATGTCAATAGAACCATGGTTTCAAAATGGAAATATCCACCATGTATCCATGTTGAGGTCACAGGGAAAGCTAAGGCAACAATCTAGGTACAGACTAAGTGGTCACTCAACCTAATTCATGCCCCTCTAAGGATCAGGCAAGATGATTTCCAAGATGTTTCCTCTAGGTTTAACGGGGATTTTTTGGTCGTGCCATGTGACTTGTGGGATCCTAGTTCCCTGACCAAGGACTGAACCTGGGCCCTTGGCAGTAAGAGCACAGAGTCCTAACCACTGGACTGCCAGGGAATTCCCTAGGTTTAAGATTTTAAGTTTATGATATTTAGACATTCATCTACCTCAAAGATGGGTAAAAGGAAAAAAAATGTAAGAATATAATGTTCAAGTATCCGTCCGTAATCCATTCTTCTACAAAATGTACACAGATGATGATTTTGAGTCAAAAGATTTGTCTCCGCCAGCCGTGTAATATTTTAAGATTGTAGTTTTCTTTTAAAGTAAGCATATCTGTTACTAAAGTGTCTCTTCATTTTCATGAAAACACCTTGGTTTGGCAAGCTGGAATGTTGGCATAGTACTTTGCATAGCGAATGCTCAAAAGTTAACCTTAAGCAAGAAATTGTTAGTGCTTAACCTTCCAACCGCCAAGGCAACTTCTTTTTCTCTCAGAGGTCTCCTAACCTCACCCTCAGAATTTTCCAGCTCCCCTCAATTCCAACTCCTTCCCCAAGGCCTATAGCTATAAACAAGCTGGAAATCAGAGATGTGTCCTGACCTGGGTTTTGCAGGGAGGAAAGGGAATCCAAGCAAGTCTTTTGTGCACCTGGGGTGGATTCCCTCTGTCACAGGGCCTGCCTGAGCCACAGGAATCCCTGCTCTAGGCAGCTCTGTGTCACTCTCTGTCACTGTACCAGCAGAAAAGACAAACACAGATAACCAGTGCCCTGGGCCAAGTTTAAATTCTCAGCGTTAGTAACAGGACAGAAAACACAAGGCATCTTTAAAAAAGGCAACTCTAAGTTTAGAAGTCAAGAAAGGGTTAAATCTAACATTTGAGCTGCTTTCCTGCCGGCTAATATCTTGGCTTTTGGGCAGAAGGGGACAAAGAAAGGAAAGAATTGCCAAACATTACCGTGGTTGGGAGCATGGACTCAGACTTTTATTCCTAAGGTACATCCTGCCCTGACATTTGCCTCCCTGGCCCAAGCCGAGGAAAACTGGGCTGAGGTTACCCAAGAGGATCACAATTCCAGTAGAATTTCCCCCAGAGACTTTGGTTTCACCTACCTTAGAAGTGGAGATGCAATGGGCCCAGTAGTGAGGAAGAAGCCGGATCCCACCATGGACCAAACTCTTAAAGGGACCTGTTGTTATAAGTGCCAATGGTCACACGCTCCCAGCAGGGAGGAAGCTTCTTGATCATATCATCACCATGCAGGTCTGAGATTTCCAAGAGTGCATCTGAGCCAAAGCACCCCCAGTTCCCTAAGCCCCTCGTGGGTTCAAGGGCTCCGGGCAGAACAGGCAAATCGTCCAAAGTGATGGCAGGGGTTAGAGGACCCCGTGCGGTGCATAACAAACTGTTGTGAGGAGTGGTAAGTCACAGGGTCTACACTGCAGCTATTTTTAGTGAAACCAAATTCCTTCCCTAAGTTCTCTTGCTTCCAACTTGTTCTAAGTGTAGGAGACCAGCTGTGGTCAGATCATCTTACTGGACCAAGGCTCTGTCAAGGCGAAGGAAACAAACCTGGGAGGTGGAGCCAAGAGCTGGCGACTGTGGGCGCTCTGGCTCCTTCTCACCGTCTCAGGTATCTCCGGAGGGAGTGGGCATTCCCCTCCAACCTGGCAGAAACCTGAGAGGTAGATGACATCAGCGGGAAAAATTGAGAAGTTGGCAGTCCTTCCTCTCTCCCCCGATTCCTACAAACACTCTCTCTCACATACACACACATAAACATGCACATACACACGCACTCGCATTCTCAAATGCATGGCAGGTCCTGCAGGCCAAACCCGGATCTTTGTCTGGATTTGTTAGAAAGGTCTAGAAAAGAATGCCATCATCCAGCAGCCAGGCCAGGGGTGAAAGTATGAGGGCTGGCATCTAGTCACTTTGCAGCTGTCATTCATTGTTCTCAGAGGGAGTTCTAATGGGGAAGATTTATTTTGGATCCAAACCTTGGCGAGGTGTTAATTCAGAAGAAGACATATCCTGAGTGTGCTAACTGCATTTCCCAGATCCATCTAGGTGAGTGTTTCACGAACTGTGGGCCATGACCTATTATACAGTAGTTAAAGATATTTACCAGGCTGTGATCAGTATTTAAGAATGAAAAGAAATAAAATAAACAGAGTAGAATAGGAATTTAGACTAGAATATCATAGAACGCATTCCATATAGTAAAGGGGAATGTTGTTCAGTGAAGCTTGCTTCTTCTATGGATATGTGTAATCAATTACTCCATAAAATGTATTTCTTACTGCTGGTCATCATAAAATTTGTTTGAAAAACAGTGAGCTACATGATTTGGTAGAAAAGAGCATGAGGAAAAGCCCTTGGGCAACCCCCAATTTCATAAATATGCTATTAATACTACTATAACCACTATTTTGGGGGGAGTCATTATGTGTCAGGCAGCATTCCACTTCATGTTCATCATCTTATCTACCCTACCACAACCTTCTGAGGTAAATTTATCCGATTCGCCAAAAACAGCAGCAAAGCTCAGTATCAAGCTCAAACAGCAAGTAAATGGAAGAGTCAGGGTATAAACCTAGGTCTACCTATCTCTGAAATTTGTGTTTTTAACCACTTTAGACCACTCCCTTCTTTAACTGGTTAAATTCATTGTGTGTGTGCTAATTCGCTTCAGTTGTGTCCAACTCTTTGCGACCCTATGGGCCACAGCCCGCCAGGCTCTTCTGTCCATGGGATTCTCCAGGCAAGAATATTGGAGTGGGTTGCCATTCCCTTCTCCAGGGGATCATCCCCACTCAGGGATCAAACCCAGGTCTCTTATGTCTCCTGCATTGGCAAGCGGGTTCTTTACCACTAGCGCCACCTGGGTTAAACACATATGAAAAGCTTAGATGTGCTGGCAGCTTAAATACAATAAGATGAAAATATTTAGAAAAATAATTTCACATTCTCAAAAGCTTCTGGTAAACTCTTATTAGGAAAGAGGGCTTCATTTTGAATTAGAATTCGTTGCCTATTAGACTCAGAACCCCTCACCTCACACTCAGCCTCCAGACATCTGAAAAATCAGCTGGAACAATATGACTTCCAGGCACTAGATTTTCATGGTCTTACCCCTCTAGTTGTTTCCACTCTATTCCACACAGAAATCTTGTAACAGGCCGCATTTGGTGTTCATCTTTTTATAGTTTGAGCTAAATCAGTTCAACCACTTCTGAGTTGATGAGGAAAAAAAAAAACATACTTCTTCCACTTCCAAAATAAGCTCCTCTTTTGGGCACACAGAAAGCTCAGAAAAGGCTGAAACTTAAAACTTCCCACTTCACATATGGGTACTTTTAGGCCCTCATTACTTTTAAATTTACTTTTAAATTCCTAGTGATTTGCTCATTTTGCAGGCTCCGATGTTCTGTTGTCATTTTTGTAATTCCCACAGCCCACACCCTACACGCTGATTCCTTGTGTTATAGACCAGTGGTATTGGTCTCCACTGGAGAAGGCAGTGGCACCCCACTCCAGTACTCTTGCTTGGAAAATCCCATGGATGGAGAAGCCCGGCGGGCTGCAGTCCATGGGGTGGCACAGAGTCGGACACGACTGAAGCGACTTAGCAGCAGCAGCAGCACTGGCCTCTACAAGTGCCAGTAAAAGGGGTGGGGCTGAATAGGGGCGGAAGTACCAAATATAGCCTAGTGCTGCTGCTGCTGCTAAGTCGCTTCAGTCGTGTCCGACTCTGTGCGACCCCATAGACGGCAGCCCACCAGGCTCCCCCGTCCCTGGGATTCTCCAGGCAAGAACACTGGAGTGGGTTGCCATTTCCTTCTCCAATGCAGGAAAGTGAAAAGTGAAAGTGAAGTTGCTCAGTCGTGTCCGACTCTTAGCGACCCCATGGACTGCAGCCTATCAGGCTCTTCCATCCATGGGATTTTCCAGGCAAGAGTACTGGAGTGGGGTGCCATTGCCTTCTCCAATAGCCTAGTGCAGGTTAAGTGAAAAATGCCCCAAAGGGCAAGCCTTGCTTTTGTTTCCTGGCTGCTTGCATGGGCCTGAACAATACCACCTGGCTGCTGGCTTCAGAAGGGAATTCTCTCCCAAGCAGGGGAGCCTGAAACTTGACCTCACCAGCTATTCACTTCTCTGTAGTAGTTTTTGGCCACTCATCAGAGCTTCTCTGATCTTTTTGTTTGAAGTGAAAACTAATTGACTCATAAACATGGGTACAATTGCCAGGCAAGAAGCTCTCCATTGTCACCAGTGACCTGATCAGACCCTGGGGCCACAGGCACTGACAGGAGTCCAGCCCAAACCTCAGCTTGGCATCATAGGGGCCTGGCCCCTTTCTGGCGGGACTTCACTCTCAGCGGCAGACATGTACCCCCACCTGTAGCAACATCCTTCCGACACTCTTCAAAATAGGAACAGTTGTCTCAGTGCTGTCATTCTCCTGGCTATTCTATTTTTGCTGGTATGGAATAGGATATTGCAGGCCTGCCCCAGCCAGAGCAGGGCTGTCTTGTCCTAAGGGAGCCCTGGGGCTCCCCACCCCAGGACGTGCCCCAGCCCTGCCTTCTCTAGCGGCCACACTCACTGAAGCAGGGCAGGAAGGACAAAGCCAAGGGGCTCCACTTCTCAACCTTACCTCTCTGCCTGGAGCTTCTATGAACAAAGGACATTTAATAATAGAATTCCTCGTCTGGTATTTATAGCACCAATTGCTCAAAGCTGTTATAGGCTTTCTTTTTAAAATCCCAGCCTTTGTCACAACCTCCCCAGGAAATGGAGCAGAAGGCAGATATTAGCAGCTCCACTTCGCAGACCAGGAGACTGAGGGATTGATCAAGAGGGTACTATTCTAAGAATGGACAATGAGAGAAGGCAGACAAGAAGTGGAAGCCCACCCAAGCCAGGTACCAGGCTGAGGAATTTGGTCCTTCACTCCTTCATCCATTCATTCTCCTGACATCGATTAAGTTTTGATACTTTTCTAGCTACTACACTAGACATCAGGGAAACAGAGAGGAGCAAGTTTCTGGTCTCTTGTTTCTTCAACAAATAAATTTCCAGGAAAGAAGGGGGAACTTGTGATGAAAAGAGATTTGAGAGACACAGAAACCAAATCCTTGTTTGGATCCTGAATCAAATATACCAACCAGAGGGACACATTTATGAAATGCCAGCGGTCTTTTGATATGGACTCAATGTTTGATAGTTAAGAAATTGTTAATGTTTTTAATAAGATAGAATTACATTCATAAAATTACTTTACCATTTAAAGACACACTTGGAAGCATTTACAAGTGGAATGATATAATATCTGAGATTGGCTTCAAACAATATGTGATTGATAGGAGGAAATGAGCAAGGATACAGTTGAAACAAGAATGCTCTTGAGTTGATGATTGTTGGAGCTGGGTAATGAGTACAAGGTAGTTCACTGGACTTTTCAGTTTTGTGTATGCTTGAAAATTTCTGTAACAGAGTCAGAATCACCTGGAAACCTCAACTTAAAGCCATTTATGATATGCCCGACCTCTCCTGAGCTACAGCAGCTGAGATCAACAAACAAGAGGTCAACTCAAGATGAGGTAAGAGAGGAGGAGGGGAAGCAGATTTAGACACAAGGCCTCATGGGCCATGGTAAGGAGTGGGGACTTTTCCCTGAAAGCAATGGGAAGCCAGTAAAGTGCTCCAAACAAGCAGCTGATATGCTTTTATTTGCATTTTTAAAATATCCTACTGGCAACATGGTGGGAAACGCAATGGTGGAGATAGAAGTAGAAGCAGTGGGCCCACTGGCCAACTATAACAGAGGACCAAATGAGAGACAATGGTGGCCTCTTCTGAAATAGGGTTAGGATGAGAGAGAAGTGAACAGATTTTATAAGAATTTAGGAAAAAGGACTTCCCTGGTGGTCCAGTGAGTGGTTAAGAATCTGCCTGCCAATGCAGGAGACACAAGTTCAATCCCTGTTCTCAGAAGATACCACATCCCATGAAGCAACTAAGCCCATGGACCACAACTACTAAGCCTGTGCTCTAAAACCTGGGAACCACAACTCCTGAGCCCACGTGCTGCAACTACTGAAGCCCACGCATCCGAGAGCCCATGCTCTGCAACAAGAGAAGCCACCACAATGAGAAGCCCACATGCTGCAACTCAAGAGTAGCCCCTGCTCACCACAATTAGTGACAAGCCTGCTCAGCAACGAAGATCCAGAGCAGCCTAAAATAAATAAATTTTAAAAAAGAATTTAGGAAACATGATCAACAGAATGAGGTGCCAATGTGGAAGTGGGGGTGAAGAAGTAGGAGGAGTCAGGGATGACCCCTAAGTTTTTGTCCAGAGCAGCTAGATGCTAGGAGCGGGGATGAAGGCAGGGTGAACATCCTTAGGAGAAAAGGAAAATCAAGAAATTAGTTTTGGATATGGTGTCCAATGCTTTTTGGGCAGTTCAACGAGGGTGGAGTGGCTTCACCAGGCAGAGGGCTGAGTTGGACTAACATCCTCTGTCCATGAGCTAATTGAGCTACCTGGGGTGTCATGGTGCCCCACTCACTACTGCTCCTGGGACCATTTCCAATATGACCATGCTGGGTCTGTGTTCTCTGTGATCTCTGCTTTCTAGGAGCTTCTTTCCGGGTACCTTGCATGGATGGGTCCAATGGCTTGGTAGGATGGACCAGGCAGAGTAAAACACAAGGATATTCCAGATCAGTCTGGAAATGCTAAGACAGACCACAGGACCACTGCCACCCCCACTTTCCATGTGGAGAGATTCCTAAAGTGCCTGCCCCGCCATGAGCCCATCTGTTCTTCACAACAACACTGTGACAAAAGCAGGAAATGAAATCTTTCACAGATGTGGACAATGTGTGTGCTCTGATGACAGGGACCGTGATGTCTTTGTCCACCTCTCTCTCTTTCTCACCCTAGATACCCCAGCACTGAGCACACAGCTTGGCACAGAGAAGGGACACAGCAAGCATGTGGTGAAAGATATAAAATGCTATCATTCATTTTAATTAAACACAGGAAACAGCAGCACCTTCCCCGAGCTGTCCAGATACTATCTAAAGTTCCTATCTAAGGCTGTCTGGACATTCTATCCAGAAACACACAACTTACCCTACAAAACAGGTAATTGTGTGTCAGGGGACTGCTTTTATTTATTGTCATTTGTTTTATATGTGTGTGTGTGTGTGTGTGTGTTTGCGTGTGTGTGCTTAGTTGCTCAATCGTGTCTGACTCTGTGACCCCAGGCTTCTTAGTCCGTGGAATTCTCCAGGCAAGAATACTGGATTGGCTAGCCATTTCCATCTCCAGGAGATCTTCCTGACCCAGGGATTGAACCCATGTCTCCTGCATCTCCTGCATTGCAGGTGGATTCTTTACCCACCGGGCTGTTGGGGAAGCCTATATATATATATATATATACATATATATACACATACATGAAATTTCAAAAAGCCAAATGTAGTAAACGCTTGGGTAGCCTTCCATAAGCCATATGATCCACAGTTAAAAAGAATTTAATCAAGGAAATTGCTGCAGTAGGCACAGAGATTGTCATCTGGGAAAAATGAGATTTGCAAGGAAAGCAGCAAGCCTTCATCCCAGGAGCCTGGTGTCATAAACATCCTATGAGGATGGCAATAGAACAGGCAGGGCTGGAGACGGGGAGGCCAGGTAGGGAGGATATGGTAAAGGAGGAAAACGGGTCCCTGTGAGGGGATCCAGAGAGGCAGAGACCCAGATCCAAAGAGCAGGCCCACTCTGGAGCCGTTCAGGTCCCTCAGGCTGGGGTCTGCATGAGGACAGGGCAACCTTACCAAGGGGCCAGTGGATTTCTGGTTTGAAACGTAAGGGAGAAAGACAGAGGGGGCTTCCCTGAATGTATTAGTAAGGACCTTACATTGAAAGTGATAGAAACCCAACTTGAACAGGCTTCTCCCATCAGGTGGGTCCCTCTCTGATAACCTCAGAGACACAAGTCTAATAGAAAGAGACCTACCTCTTTTCCAATAATACCAACCAAATTCCAGATTGAGTCTCATCGGACTGGATTAGCATTGTGCCCAAGAGCTTGGAATTCAACAGTAGGCCAGGCCCAGGTCACATGAGTAGGCATGTGAGGTATAGATAGGGGTCAATCCCACTCAAACCAATTGGACTGAGAATAGAGGCCTAATGTTTCTCAATGGAAAGTTAGTGTCATCAGAAGATGGATAGGGACTTCCCTGGTGGTCCAGCGGTTAAGACTCCACACTTCCACTGCAGGGGACCTGGGTTCAATCCCTGGTTGGGGAACTAAGACCCCACATGCCACGGGGCACAGCCAAAAGATATATAAAAAAAGAGTACTGCTCTTTACTCAGTACTCTGTGGTGACCTAAATGGGAAGTAAATCTAAAAAAAGAGAGCATATATGTATACATATAGCTGATTCACTTTGCTGTATGGTAGAAACTAGCACAACATTGTAAAGCAACTATGCTCCAATAAAAATATATTTTTTAAAAAGATGGGGAAATGAAAGCTGAGGGGGTAGAAACAGCAGAAATTCAGTGCATGGAGGACAAGACTGTGGAAAAATAATCCATACGAAACCCTTGAGGGGAGAGGGAGGGGACATATGTATACCTATGGCTACTTCATGTTGATATTTGGCAGAAGACAACAAAATTTGGTAAAGCAATTACTCTTCAATTAAAATAAAAAAATTTAAATGACATAGAAGATTAAAAAAAAAAAAAAAACCCGTGAGGGGAATGAGCCCAGGCAGGAGATGAAGAAACATCATTGGATGGGGAGGATGAAGGAGACACGTCAGTGGAGAGACAGAAGTGTGATGGTCTTCAGAGATTTTTGCCCTGTGCTTGGGGCAGCAACAGAATTCTTCATAGGATTGAAGCAAAATGTTCTACTAGGCTAGTCCTAAAAGGAGGGCCTCAGACTGGTCACGTGTTAGGGAACGGCAAAACACCTATGCTTTGGGCCAAGCAACTGTTGGTTGCTGTTTGTATCCTTAGTTTTCCTGTTAAATCACTCTAGTCCAGCCTCCTTCATGAACCTCAGCTATTGTAAAGGCTAAGATGATTAGTCCTGTACAATAGAGATCCTGGAGCCATCATACCAGGAAAGGGCTTCTGGACCACCAGCCAGATTCTGACTTCTCTGATTCCAAGGGGAGTAAGAGAGTAGGAATAAGAAACTGAAAAGCTCTCTATCAGCCTGTTGAAGTCACTCCATCTCTTTGAGCTTTAGTTTCATGATCTGTAAAGTAGAGATAATAATAGTGTATTTGGAAATGCATCCTATCTGGCTCACGGTAGATTGTCAAAAATGACCATTTCTTTTCCTGTTCTACCCTGAATCCTCCAAGGTGACATGGAAGCACTTCCTGAAAAGTACTTCCAAAGTGCTTCCTGAAAGCATCTGTTAACTCATCAGCTGAACCACAGCCTGAAATCTTGAAACCAGAGCTAAACCACCTTATCCCTCTGGCCCTCCTGACCTCTTGGTGTCGCTGGAAATTGCATAATGGCCTGTTCCCTCTTATTTTGTAGAACAGTGGAAAGAGTCATACCCTATCCTAGCCAGGAACCTGGGGATGTTACTTGTCTGCTCACTCTGATCATCCTACTCTACCAGGACTGACAGATTCACAGTTGTAGAGAAGTGCCAATTAGCCAAGATGGTGATGGTCAGGCTCTCTTGTCTCATGTCCTCTCGCTCTCACCCCACATTCTGTAAACAATGACTTTGCATGGTTACATAACAGCGGAGATCATTTACAGCAATGCACATGTACATCATGATATACTTGCTTGACCACGCGCCACCTTTGTTCTGAATACCTATAGAAGCACCACCTGAACAGCCCTTGCGTCTGTGTCAGTCACAAAAGAATAAAGCATGACTGCCTCAATGCTGCATCAGCCATTAGCAAATAAAGCATATCTGTAGTTCCTACGGCTCCTTGCATTTTCTTCCAGCTTTCCTGCTTGTGCCTTGTCTACCCTGGATTCAGCGATCAGCAGGACAACAGTATTCCCCAAACTCAAGTGAGCCTGAGAGGTCACCTGGCCTAATTCTCTTTCCCATATTACTAAATAGGAGACAAAGGCCCAGAGGGGTAATTAGTTGACTTGAGGTCATACAGCATCTTAGGGACAGAGTCAGGAGTAGACATTAGGGCTGAAAGACCAGTGCTCTTTCTGTTGCTACACAGCTGTTTATAAACCTTTTTTATTTTCACAAAATGTAGTATACTTTACTAGCTAAATTAACTTATTTTCAACATACATCTACAATAAATGTTTTCAGAGATAAGGCAAAAAGATGAAATGATAACTGTTCCTCAAAGAAAAAAAATCATCCTACTAGTACTTACCCAACCAGGGCTGATTATGTGGAGTAGGGGGCTGTGAGGGAAGGAAGCCACTGGGCCTAAGCCACATATTCACAGAGAGTCTCAAAGTTCAACTTTTTATATCATCTAACAACAACAACAGCAAATGTATTGTATTTGGTACGTATCAGACTCTACTCCAAGATCTTTATTGACAAAAACTCATATAATCCAAAGTGATAATACAATGATGTTCTAAGTACATGCTAAAAATGTTAATATATGAATGATATTTTAAAAATAACACAAGTGTTGCTACTCTATTTTGGCATTTCTTCTTTTCTTAATATATCACAAGCTTCAAACAATGAAAGAGGCCTGGGTATTGACCTTGGAGAGGTCCTACTACCATCCACTCATCCATCCATTCATCCATCCATCCATACATCTATCCATCTATCCATCTACCCATGTCATCCATCCATCCACCCACCCACCCATCCATTCATCAATTCAACCATCCAGCCACCCACCCACCTACCCAACTATCTATCCATCTGACATTTGCCACATTCTTCCCATTATACCAAGCCTTGTTTTTGGTGCTAGTGATGCAGAGATGAAGAGAATACACTACTGTGCTTTAGTTGTTCACTATGTGAGGAGAGGAGGGATAAGTAGGAACTTACATGGAAACCACTGTGGAACAGTTGCATAAAAGCATGGAGGAGGGGCACCTTGTCAAGTCTGTTGGCTTAATTATTTTCAGTGGGGAGTATTAAGGAAGACTTGCTTAAGGAGATGACACCTCAGAAGAGACCAGGAAAATAACAGTAGGAGACCTCAGAAAGAGTTCTTCTGGGGTAATAATACCCTTGGAAAATCTGATGAAAAGTATATCTCTCTAGATAAGGGCATGTGTCTACTTATATGCACATTTTACCGTTTCACAGGTGAGTTTAAAATCCAACTGCATCACTCACTAGCTATGAGACTTAGAACCTCTGCTCTCTAATTGGTAAAACGAGAATAACAATGGTACTAGTCTTCCTCTCAGGGTAGTTGTGATGATCAAACGCAAAATTGTCTGTGAAGCCCCTACAGGGACTTGGCAATCAATAAGTGGTCATTCTCCTTCCTTCTCCTAAGTGGAATTTAATTTTCAAAAGCAATGAGATGATAGTGTAGTCAAGAGATAAATTGATCTTTTTTTGTTTGTTTGTTTCCTACAGAGTCTATTGGGTTTTTTTTGTTTTTTTGTTTTTGTTTGTTTTTGCCTCTTCCATCACGCAGATTAGTCTGTCTGGCTTCATTTTCCCAAGTGGCTTCTTATAGCCAGCCCCTTAGATTATCTGGAGTCCCTCAGGGGACCCATAGAGATGTGATCCCTGCTTAGGTCAGGAGGCCATTCTTTCCCTTTGGGAATCCTCTTCTCTATGTGAAAGGACTTTAATGTTTCTTTTAGGGCTTCTAGAAATCTCCAGCTATATATAGATTAGCAGTTCTAACAGGGACATGGGCTGGAGGTGCTGTGTCAGGCCTGCAGGAAAATACACAACTCCAACTAATCTCTTAACTTCTAGAGTCTGTATTTGTTTTCTAGGGCTGCTGTAACAAAGTACCACCAGCTGGGTGGCACTAAACAACAGCAATGTATTCTCTCATAGTTCTGGAGGCTGGGGGTCTGAAATCCAAGTGTGGGCATGGGCGAGTCCTTCTGGAGGTGCTGAGGGAGAATCTATTCACTGCCTCTCTCCTCACTTCTGGGGGTTGCCAGCATCCCTTGGCATTCAGTGGTTCCTGTGGATATTATGCCAATCTTGCCACCATCTTCCCATTCCCTTGTCAAGCTTTTTGTTTGCTTGTTTTTGGTTTTTTGGCCACACCGTGCAGCATGTGGGATCTTAGTTCCCCTACCAGGGATCGAACCTGCACCCCCTGCAGTGAAGGTGCAGTGTCTTAACCACTGGACCACCAGGGAAATCCCATATTTCCTTCTCTGTGTCGCTCTGTGTCAAATCTCTCTCCTTTCTCTTAGGAGGACACTTGTTGCATCTAGGGACCATCCAGGCAACCCAGGATGATCTAATCTGGAGATCCTTAACTTCATTACATCCGCAAAGACAGTTTTCCCAAATTGGATCACATTCCCGGGTTTTAGGAATTAGGACATGGATGTTCTCTTGTGGCGGAGAAGGCAATGGCACCCCACTCCAGTACTCTTGCCTGGAAAATCCCATGGATGGAGGAGCCTGGTAGGCTGCAGTCCATGGGGTCGCGAAGAGTCGGAGATGACTGAGCGACTTCACTTTCACTTTCATGCATTGGAGAAGGAAACAGCAACCCACTCCAGTGTTCTTGCCTGGAGAATCCCAGGGGCGGAGAAGCCTGGTGGGCTGCCGTCTATGGGGTCACACAGAGTCGGACACGACTGAAGCGACTTAGCCGCAGCAGCAGCAGTTCTCTTGTGGATGACCATTCAATCCACTACAGGTCTTCATTCCATGACCAAAGTCTAGCTTTTTTTAAGCCTGACGATTTCGGTTTTTCATGATGTCACTACCTTTGAGTAAAGGGGAAAAATATATCAGATACTAACTGGTGCCGGACCCTGGGCTGGCGGGTGTATCTGCATTCCGTCACTTAATCCTCACAGCATCTGTAGAAGGCAAATGCTCAGATCAACTTTATTTTGCAGATGAGGCTGAGAGTACTTCAGGCATTAGCCCCAGGTCATACAGTTAGTACATAGTGAAGGCGCATTCCAGCTCATCTCTGCCAGATTCCGAAATTTCATTTATTGAGGACTGAGCCTGGGCATGGCATTCTCCTATGTGCTTGACAAATCAAAATACATCTAACATCCATAACTGGGACTTCCCTGGTGGTCCAGTGGTTAAGAATCTGCCTTACAATGCAGGGGACACAGGTTCGATCCCTGGTCGGGGAACTAAGATCCCACGTGTTGTAGAGGAACAAAGCCCATGTGCCACAACTAGAGAGTTTGTGCACTGCAAGAAAAGATCCCGCCTGATGCAACTAAGACCCGAAGCAGCCAAATAAATAAATAACATTCATAATGATCATACCAGTTAAATACATTATTAATAGCCCCTTCCTTTTCTAGAAATGAGGAACCTGAGACATGGAGGGATTTAGTAACTTGTCCAAGGGCTTCCCTGGTGGTTCAGTGGCAAAGAATCTGCCTATCAAGCAGGAGACATGGGATTGATCCCTGGGTTGGGAAGATCCTCTGGAGAAGGAAATGGCAACTCACTCCAGTATTCTTGCCTGGCAAATCCCATAGACAGAGGAACCTGGTGGGCTACAGTCCATGGGGTAGAAAAAGAGTTGGACATGACTGAGCAACTGAACAACAACAACTCCTCGCCTCCCAGAGTCGTGGGGGAGGATCTTGGGAGATGACGTATGTGACTGGAACTCACTTTGAAAAGGTCCCATGGAAAATAATTATCTATATCCTTATAGTCTTCCTCTTCTTCCTCCTCATCACAATAACCAGTGTTGTCAGCACCATCCAAGTACCTCTGCAGTGCCCAACCTGAGAAGTCCAAGACCAGGGTCAGCAATGACCAGGGGGTGCCACTGGCTCACACTGCTCTGACCTGATCCTGACACTCCTGAGGAAAATATTATACAACCTGAGGGAAGAAGGATGAGCTGGCATGAGGCACACAGCTTGGTCACATTGTCGTCATGCTTGGAGTGCCTCCTGACAATGGAGAGGGTCAGGACAGAACTAACACACCCCGACATACACGAGGAACTGAGCAAGTAGACTATGCAGGCTCCACAGAGTCACGTGTCACCAAGGGCTTCTCAAGTCAGGCCCAGCTATTAACAACACTGGGGTAGGGCTGGGGATGGAGGGGAAGCTGGAGTTGATGTCACCAGAAATGCTGGAGGTCAAGAGCGGCAGGGATCCCCCTGCCCGGGGCACATGCCCCAACACCCCAGCTCCAGCTCCTGCCTTTCCAGTGCTTCATTTTGTAGGATACTATCAAGCCTGAACCTTTAGCCTATCTCATTCTTTCCTCCCCCTTAACTCCAGTGGAGCCTGCATTGTGGTCATTGCCCAGGTTCTAGAAGT
Source organism: Giraffa tippelskirchi (assembly GCF_054371585.1). NCBI lineage: Eukaryota > Metazoa > Chordata > Mammalia > Artiodactyla > Giraffidae > Giraffa > Giraffa tippelskirchi. The sequence continues at coordinate 14,802,009 of NC_137289.1, read as the reverse complement.
CTCCTCACCTGCTGTGCTTATGGCCCCATCTCTCTTCTGAGAAACAGTTCCTCTTGTGATGTGATGTGTGATCCAGGAAGCACCCCACCTCCCATCCTATTGTGCCCATGGAGGTCAGTCCAAATAGTGCTCACGTGTGTGCTCAGTCTCGTAACTCTTTGTGACCCCATGGACTGTAGCCCACCAGGCTCCTCTGTCCACTAGATTCTCCAGGCAAGAATACTGGAATGGGTTGCCGTTTCCTCCCCCAGGGGACCTTCCCAACCCAGGGATCAAACCCACATCTCCTGTGTCTCCTGCACTGGTAGGCAGATTCTTTACCACTACTGCCACCTGGGAAGCCCCTAATAGTGCTCATAAGTCTGGCCAGTCAATGCCTTCTGCTGGGCTTTTTCAAATTGGAGCTGGAGAGGAGGACTGTCTTTTTTTTCGTGGGTCCGCACAGTCAGGTTTCTCACCTCATGGAGGATGCCGCCACCAGCAGGAAAGAATGAAGCTGCCCCATGAAGAAAGGAGAGTGGAAAGGCATAACCAGTGGGTCCAAGCATTCTTCTTCCTGCTTTCCAGCTGTCCCCAGAGCTAGCTCCATTCTTGTCCTTCCCCAGCTTAATCTCAGGAACCAACACATTCCTCCTTTTTTTGTTTTAAGCTGAATTGAATGGTGTTTCTGTCACTTTCAATTCAACAGTCCTTATTCCCTCCATATGCCAAGAAGAGTCATAACTATCCTATCTAATCCATGGCACTAGGGGCCTCATAACATTTCTCTGAGGCAGCTAGCCCCATTTTACAGATGAGGAAGCTGAGTTACGGAGAATTGAAGTGAATTGTCTGAAGGCCCCCAGTGAGTGAGTGGCAAAGCCTAGAATCTGTGTTCTTTCCCCACCCTTGCTCCTCAAAGTTACTCACCTACCCTCCACAGCATGCATCAGTCAGTCAGTCAGTCCAGTTCAGTCGCTTAGTCGTATCCGACTCTTTGCGACACCATGGACTGCAGCACGCCAGGCCTCCCTATCCAACACCAACTCCTAGAGTTTACCCAAACTCATGTCCATTGAGTCAGTGATGCCATCTAACCATCTCATCCTCTGTCGTCCCCTTCTCCTCCTGCCTTCAATCTTTCCCGACATCAGGGTCTTTTCAAATGAGTCAGCTCTTCCCATCAGGTGGCCAAAATATTGGAGTTTCAGCTTCAACATCAGTCCTTCCAATGAACACCCAGGACTGATTTCCTTTAGGATGGACTGGTTGGATCTCCTTGCAGTCCAAGGGACTCTCAAGAGTCTTCTCCAACACCACAGTCAAAAGCATCAATTCTTCTGCGCTCAGCTTTCTTTATAGTCCAACTCTCACATCCATACATGACTACTGGAAAAATCATAGCCTTGACTAGATGGACCTTTGTTGGCAAAGTAATGTGTCTGCTTTTTAATATACTGTCTAGGTTGGTCATAACTTTTCTTCCAAGGGGCAAGTGTCTTTTAATTTCATGGCTGCAGTCACAATCTGCAGTGATTTTGGAGCCCCGAAAAATAAAGTCTGACACTGTTTCCACTGTTTCCCCATCTATTTCCCATGACGTGATGGGACCAGATGCCATGATCTTAGTTTTCTGAACATTGAGCTTTAAGCCAACTTTTTCACTCTCCTCTTTCACTTTCATCAAGAGACTCTTTAGTTCTTCTTCACTTTCTGCCATAAGAGTGGTGTCATGAGCACATCTGAGGTTATTGATATTTTTCCCGGCAATCTTGATTCCAGCTTGTGCTTCATCCAGCCTGGCATTTCCCATGATGTACTCTGCATATAAGTTAAATAAGCAGGGTGACAATATACAGCCTTGACGTACTCCTTTTCCTATTTGGAACCAGTCTGTTGTTCCATGTCCAGTTCTGTTGCTTCCTGACCTGCATACAGGTTTCTCAAGAGGCAGGTCAGGTGGTCTGGTATTCCCATCTCTTGAAGAATTTTCCACAGTTTGTTGTGATCCACACACTCAGTCTTTGGCATAGTCAATAAAGCAGAAATAGATGTCTTTCTGGAACTCTCTTGCTTTTACGATGAGCCAGCAAATGTTGGCAATTTGATCTCTGGTTCCTCTGCCTTTTCTAAAACCAGCTTGAACATCTGGAAGTTCACGGTTCACATATTGCTGAAGCCTGGCTTGGAGGGAATTTTGAGCATTACTTTACTAGCGTGTGAGATGAGTGCAATTGTATGGTAGTTTGAGCATTCTTTGGCATTGCCTTTCTTTGTGATGTGCAGCATGCATCACAGTCCTACTTTCCTTTCTGTCCACTATACCATCTGCCTAGGGCCTCTTTGCCCTCTCCTAGTAGAGTGCGCTAGCATCCTAGTCAGGTCTTCTGCCTCTCCCCATTTCCAGTCCACTATTTCAGGTCAGGATTCCTAAACCATACTCACTGGTTGTGTAATTTACTCAGTTAAAAAAAGTGGTCCAGTCCTTCCCACTGCCTACTCAACTAACTTCTGAGCCTGGCATCCCAGGTTGTTCCCAACCTGGGCCTAATCAACCCTTGTATGTTTCTCTTTCTATCTCCTGCTACCCACTGTCAAGGTTCCAGCTGTACCAGATGTGCCCTTACACTCCTATCCCTAGCCCTTCGCTCAAGAAAATCCCCCATTTGAACTGCCCCTGTGCCCACTGTGGAAATCCACTTGGTTCATTAATGCCCATCTCAGACACTGGTGCTTACAAAAAGCCTTCCCGAGGCCACTAATTTTATGTTACGGTACCCTCTCAGAATTCTCACGGACCCTTCATTCTCCCCTTTTAGGGCACTTTTCATGCTCTTCTGAATATTATGGGCTTCCAAGGTGGTGCTAACGGTAAAGAACCCGCCTGCCAATGCAGGAGATGTAAGAGACGCGGGTTTGATCCCTGGATCGGGAAGATCCCCTGGAGGAAGGCATGACAACCCACTCCAGTATTCTTGCCTGGAGAATCCCGTGGACAGAGGAGCCTGGCAGGCTACAGTCCATGGGGTCACAAAGAGTCAGACACAAGTGAAGCAACTTTACATGCACACGCACTGGATATTATAGTTATCCTGAGATTTTCCTCAAAATCTTTACCAAGTCAAGAGTGTCAGGAAGACAAGGTCTGTGCCTTTCTTGAGCACCTTCTGCACAACTGGCCCTCTGTTTTGTGCTAGAGATAGTAAGTTGTATTAGATCATGTGCCAGGCACTATTCTAAGAATTTCATGCAAGATAACTCGTATCATTCTCACAATAATTTTACAAAGTATGTATTGTCATGCTTATTGTAGAGTTGAAGAAACAGAGGCCCAGAGAAGTTAAGCAACTTGCCTGAGGTCACACAGCTAGTAAACGGCAGAGCTGGGATGCAAACCCAGGCAGTCTAGCCCTGGGCTAGGTGCTCGTAAGCACTCTGCCAGACTGCCTTTAAGTTCTCTTCTCTTTCAGCATTCTCTTCTGAGGTGATCCCACCTGCATCTTCATATCTTTTTTTTTTTTTTGCATCCACTCATATCACACAGTTTTATTGATGCCTGCTGTAAGCCAGGCACTGATGGTGATTCGGCAGTGCAGTGGGTTGAATGACTGCCCCAAAGATATGTTCATTGAGCATGACAATACCTACTTTGTAGAATTATTGTGAGAATGATATGAGCTATCTGTTATGGTGGCATGGCACACATGGGTGCCAAGAACAATTATGGAATGTCACACACAGTTTAGAACAAACTACTTTCTCCAAAAGTTACCTTGGAACATTCATTGTTTTCTCTATTTAAAAAGCCTTTTACTTGCATATTGGTATATTATGAAAGATGTGGGAATTCCTTGGCTATCCAGTGGTTAAGACTCTGCATTCTCAATGCTGAGGGCCCAGGTTCAATCCTTGGTCAGGGAACTAAAGTCTCACAAACTGGGAAGCTCAGCCAAGAAAAAACAAAAAACAAAAAAACGCCATGATCCTTGTGGATGAGGATGGTTGGATAAACCAGGGAAAAGCCTGGGATCACCTATGGGGAGTGCAAAGCCCACACACATCCTCTAAAGATAATTGACAAGCCCTGATCATACTTGTATGTTTCAGAAGTTCCAGGCTTGGGTTTTTTTCCCACAAATTCATCAGCAAAGGGAGATTGCAGAATAAGGGTCCTTCTTTGGGGGTTTTATCTCTTTCTTTGGCTGCAGGGAAGAAAATATTAAACTAAACTCAAACCAAACAGTCATACTTAGAATCTTGATGCTTTAAAAACCCAAGGTAACATCGTGGTCTGCAACTTGCCGAGAAACAGTAGAAAAAACTTTGGTTAGCTGTTAGATGGATGGCAGTGTGTGTCGAGAGAAAAGAAAACTCTCAGTTATGTATTGTAGACATGAATTTCAGAAACAATGGCATGTGTATAAATACGAAACTTCATTTTTCTAAAGCTTAACTGACCCTTTAGGCCTCCTATTTATGCTGAAGACAAAAAATTTTAACCTTACCAGTTCAAAGTAAACTTATTATTTCTGGATTTTTGGTCATTTTTTAAATGCCTCTTTCAAGTAAATACTTAAACAATCCAGGATACTTTCTCCCCCATTTCTGATCTCCTTCCTCATGTCAGGTGAGCAGCAGATGGTTTCATAGGGTCCAGACATCTGTGATCTGCTTCCTGTCTCTGGTCAGTTTCAGTCCCAAATTGGCATTTATTGGCCATGTAACTCATCCTGTGTGTTCTTTGCAGTCCTTTGGCAAAGGACATCCCACTTCTTCCCCCTAAGCTGAATTGCAAAGAGAGCACAAAGGGTGAGGAAAGAGATAGTCAGCTCCACAAATGGAAGGGCTGGAGGAAACACGGTAGGGTGACATTTGTCCAGACGTGAGTGGATGTTGCTGCCACCCACCACTGAAATGTCCAAGTCCTCCTCTAATCTTTATTGCCATGGATCCTACAGATTTCTCTGTATCATCCATTCTCTGTGTAACTGGGCAGCCTCCTCAGGTCTGTTTGCCTACAGTAGAGTCCCATCCCAAAGTAACAGGAGCTAGGAGAGTATGTCAGGCAGTGTCTTCCTAATCATTCCATACCACCCTTGGTGTTGGCAAGGTGGGGTGGGGTACAGGTATATTTCTCTACTGGCCCCAGAATATCTCCTGATCAGAGGATGCCTCTGTCCTCAGATGGCAAGGAAAGAAGCAGGGTGGCTCCAAAGGAAAAGAGGAAAAGGAGTAAGTCATTTAGTCTGCATCTGGTCTGGGTAAAAAGAGTCTGTCATGCAGACCACCTCATCAGGGGAGGACTGATCACATAGGGATCTGGGGTCAGAGGCCCAGCTACTAATGTGTTTTTGGAAATGATTTCAACTTCAAGAACTTATAGCACTAAGAAGAACCTGTTGAAAGTTGGTAGCCTTGGGGCTCTGGCCAAACCCTTTGTTACATCTAGGGACCAACTGACCTTTCTTCTTCACTTGCTATTAATTAGTTATTTCCATTATTTTTCCCTCTCTTTCTGTACTGTTTTTGGCATTAGCTCATCTCAGTTATGTTGGCATTTCAAGGAAGCACTTTTTCCCACAAGCCAGAAGTTGATGTAAGTTGATCTTTACACATTCTGAGGAGACTTGATTATCAAAGACCTCAAAGAATCTCATTATCAAATGTTTTAATGATGACAATCCTAGCATGTGGTCCTTCCCAGAAGTGTAGAACTATAAAATTGTTTTTTTTTTTAAGACATCTTTTCTTAGTTCCACAGACAAAACTTTTAAATCGAACATATATACACCTCAGTAAATGGATAGCTTTTTTGTGATATGGGAATTATAATGTGGAACTACTATAGCAACAGCTGAAGGAAGCACATGTTCAAAATTCTCCCAACAGCAATTTAGCCATATGTAGAAAGAAATCTTAAAAATGTGTTATTCATCTCCTTTGTTTCAACTGCACTTCTAGGAATTTATAGTAAGAAATAAAGATGTGTGCACAGAGACTGAACTTCCACATAGAACGTAGAAAGGCACATGAGAATGTCATTTCCACCCCAACAATGAGAAAGATTAATTTATAAAAACATAACATTTCTTGATCCCAACAGAACTCTGATGTCAGAGGGAAAGCAAGTAAAATGAGTTCTTGGATCACCAAACCTTCTGAGAAGAGATGAGACAGCTGATCTATTTAATCTTTGGCAGAGCAGAGGGAAAAAGGAGTTGGCAACACAAGTGGTATCAGCTAACATTTTGTTTTCTTTGCTGTGCAACATGTGAAATCTAGTCCCCTGACTAGGGATCAAACCCACACCCCCTGCGTTGGAAGCGTGGAATCTTAACCACTGGACCAGCTGGGAAGTCCCCTCAGCTAACAATTTAATGAATTCTTAAAAGCCAAGTCTGGGTTAGCACATCAGTTTAAAATAGCTAAGGAGCACAGACATAAACAGATCTCATACTCACTTCCACAAACCTTCACTAGGGGTTCACTTGAAAGACTGAAGGGAAAGCAGGAGACTGGAAAGAACTCCTCTTGGTGAAAGAGGCCTGCAGGAAGTGATGACTGATGCTGAGGGACCAGTACAAAGTCTCATCTATTTCCCTGAACTTTTTTTTTATGAAGCAAAAGCTTTAAGTGACTGGGAGAATGGTGGCATATACTTTTGCTCCCAGGTTCCAAGTAGAAATCTCTTGCCTCAGGAGGAAAGGTAGAAGCAAAAATCTCCTGACCCTGAAGGAGGGGCAGGGATTCATCTTGAGCTTAGGGGCTTTCAAGGATCCCAAGAAAAGATCCACATCATCTGGGAGAGGGGAAGGGAACTCCTATACCAGATCAACCCTGAAAACAAGGCAGAATCTGGTGCCGTAGGGAAGAAGGGCAAGAACACTGAGAAAGCCTTACCCTTGAAGACCAAGTATACAGAGCTTGCCTAAGAAAGGGGCTGGACCAAGACAACAGAAAACATATCCATCCCCTACCACAAGCCGACTATTGAGTAACAAGCAATAGCAGTTTAGCAAAAGTGGAGAGACAGTCAATCTCTGTAGGGTAGGTGTATAAAAACTAGTAATTCCCCTATGGGTGGATAATGGAGGCACTGAGAAAAACCCACTAGCATCAAGTTCCATTCTAAGAACAGGGTAACAGCAGCCAAGATCTGCAGAAATTTGAAGCCTGTAGCACACTTAGGTAAAGATAGCAATGACAAAACAACACAAACCCTGCTAAACTCCCAACTAAGTTGACTCAAGCCCCGATGGTCTAGCAGAAGAAGAGGTGTACTCATTGCCAGGCTAATGTTCTTCTAACCGTGATGCCCAGGATTTAATGAAAAAAAAATTAAGAAACACAAAAAAAGGAATTAAAAGAAAACATTGTCAGGTGATTACATAGTTAACAGAACTAGATTCAGAGATAACCCACTTGTAGGAATTTTTAAACAGAGACTTTAAATATTAATAATATGTTAAAAGCAGAGACATTACTTTGCCAAGGAACGTCCGTCTAGTCAAAGCTATGGTTTTTCCAGTAGTCATGTATGGATGTGAGAGTTGGACTATATAGAAAGCTGAGCGCAGAAGAACTGATACTTTTGAACTGTGGTGTTGGAAAAGATGCTTGAGAGTCCCTTGGACTGCAAGGAGATCCAACCAGTCCATCCTAAAGGAAATCAGTCCTGGGTGTTCATTGGAAGGACTGATGTTGAAGCTGAAACTCCAATACTTTGGCCACCTGATGCAAAAAACTGACTCATTTGAAAAGGCCTTGATGCTAGGAAAGATTGAAGGCAGGAGGAGAAGGGGACGACAGAGGATGAGATGGTTGGATGGCATCACTGACTCGATGGACATGAGTTTGGGTAAACTCCGGGAGTTGGTGATGGACAGGGAGGCCTGGCGCACTGCAGTCCATGGGGTCACAAAGAGTCAGACACGACTGAGTGGCTGAACTGAACTGAAAGGCAGAGGTGGGCTTCCCAGATGGTGCTAGTGACGCCAATGAAAGAGATGTAAGAGACGTGGGTTTGATCCCTGGGTTGGGAAGATCCCCTGGAGTATATTCAACCCACTCCAGTATTCTTGCCTGGAGAATCCCATGGACAGAGAAGCCTGGCAGGCTATGGTCCATAGGGTTGCAAAGAGTCAGACATGACTGAAGCAACTTAACACACACAGAGACTCAGAGGAATATGATATTAGATGGAAATCTGGATATATGCACATAAATTAAGTGGAAAATGGCAAAAATTAAGGTAAACAAAATATATTATTTTCACATTTAATTGCTTTATTTTTTAAATTTTTTAATTATAGTTGATTTACAATGTTGTACATGTTTCAGATGTACAGCAAAGTGTATTTTAAAAATTCTCCTTGAGATGTCCTTTTTGACCTATGGTTTATTTAGAAGTGTGTTGTTCAGCTTTCAAATATTGGGAGATTTTTCTGTTATCTTTCTATTATCAATTCCTAATTTGATTCCATTGTAATAGGAGAACACATTCTGCATTATTTCAGTTCTTTCAAATTTGTTGAGGTTCATGTTATGGCCCAAGATATGAACTATCTTGATAAATGTTTTGTGAACATTTGAAAATAATGGGTATTATTCTGTTTTGAGGAGAAGTGTTCTATCAGTCAATTCAGTTGCTCGGTCATGTCCGACTCTTTGCGACCCCATGGACTGCAGCACAACAGGCTTCCCTGTCCATCACCAACTCCTGGAGTTTGCTCAAACTCATGTCCATTGAGTCGGTGATACCATCCAACCATCTCATCCTCTGTTGGTTCTATAAATGTCAATTAAATCCTGTTGGTTGACGATATTCTTGATTTCTTCTATACTCTTCCTGATTTTCTGTCTAGTTGTTGAGAGAGGGATGTTGAAGTCACCAAATATATCTGTGGATTTGGCTATTTCTCCTTTTTTTATCACAAATTTTATAGCTCTGTTTTTTTTCATGCATTTCTGTTTTGGATTTCCATGTCTTCTCTTTTATTCATTTATTTACTTTTGACTGTGCTAGGTCTTTGCCACTACACGCAGGCCTTCTCTAGTTGTGGTGAGCAGTGGCTGCTCTTCTTTCACTGAGGTGCACAGGCTTCCCACTGTGGTGGTTTCTCTTGATGTGCAGCACAGGCTCAGGAGTCGTGCCACGTGGGCTCAGTAGTTTCAGCTCTTGGTCTCTAGAGGACAGGCTCAACAGTTGTGGCGCACGGGCTTAGTTGCTCCAAGACGTGTAGAATCTTTTCAGACTAGGGATTGAACCTGTGTCCCCTGCATTGGCAGGCAGCTTCTTATCCACCACACCACCAGGGAAGTCCTCCCTAGATCTTCTTGGTGGATTGATCTTTTTGTCATTATATAATGTCTCTGCATTCTCTGGCAATTTTCTTTGCTCTGAAGTCTGCTTTCTCTGATTTTAATATAGTTACTCCTGATTTCTTTTTGTCTTCCTTTTACTTTCAACTTACTTCTAATTATAGAGTGAGTTTTTATAGACACTATATAACTGAGTCATATTTTTTAAATCTACAATGAAAATCTATGTTTTTAATTGGTGGATTTAGACCATTTACATTTAGCTTAATTATTGCTATGCTAGCACTTAAGTCTGCCATTTTATTTTTCATTTTCTGCTTATCTTCTGTATTTTTCTTTTCTCTGTTTTATTTTTCTTGCATTCCTGTGGGAATTCTATTTTGATTTATCTATAATATTTTTGACTATATCTCTTTGTATAGGCATTTTTTTTAGTATTTTTTCTAGATATATCATTATGTATATCTTATTACAGTTTACTGGTGTCATCATTAAACTAGTTTGAATGAAGTATAGAAACCTTACCTCCATTGACATCCCTTTACTCTCTCCATTTATGATAGAGTTGCCTTAAATAGTTCTTTTACATACAGTTAGAAATACAAGAGACAGTGTTTTAATTTTTGCTCAAACTGTCAAACATAACTTGGAAAGCTCATGAACAGGAAAAAAGTCTATTTTATTTACTTGCATTTTTACCAAGTGTATTCCTTCTTCCTTCCCGATGCTCCAAGATTTATTTCTTTATTTAAAAAAATCATTTCCTTTTAGTTGAAGGAACTTCCTTTAGCCTTTCCTTTAGGGTGGGTCTGCTGGTGAAAAATTCTTATAGTCCTTTATCTGAGAATATTTTGATTTCCCTTTTATTTCTGAAGTATATTTTCATTGGGTAGAGGATTCTGAGTTGACGGTTCTTTTGTTTCAGCACTTGAGAAACATTGTGCCAGTTCCTTCTAGCTCTGTGGATTGAGGAGAAATCCCTCATTCCAATTGTTTTCTCCCTATAAACAAAGTGGCATTTTTCTCTTACTGCTTTGAAGATTTTTCATTGTCTTTATTTTGCAGAAGTTTAACTGTAATGTGTCTTGGCATAGATTTTCTTTGGGTTTACCCCTTTGTAGTTTGTTTAGCTTCTTGAATCTGTGTGTCTTTGCCAACTCTGAGGAGTTTTCAGCCATTATTCTTCAAGTATTTTTCAGTTCTTTTTTTCCTCTCCTCCAAGACTCTTATTACATTAAGGTTAGATATTCTGTTATAGTTTCATGGGGTTCTGAGGCTCTATTCATTTTTGCTCTAGATTTTTTGTTGTTGTTGTACAGATTGGATGCGTGTGTGCTCAGTTGCTTCAGTCACATCCAACTCTTCGTGACCCTACGGACTGTAGCCCACCAGGCTCCTCTCTCGATGGCAAGAATACTGGAGTGTTTAAAATCTGGAGGGACAGGGTGGGGAGGGAGGTGTGAGGGGGTTTCAGGATGGAGTGGACAGATGTATACCTATGGCCAATTCATACTGATGTATGGCAAAAACCATCACAATATTGTAAAGTACTTATCCTCCAATTAAAATAAATAAATTAAAAAAACCCCACAATACTGGAGTGGGTTGTCATTCCCTCCTCCAGGGGATCTTCCCAACCCAGGGATCAGGCCCATGTCTCTTAAGTCTACTGCATTGGCAGGCAGGTTCTTTACTGCTAGCGCCACCTGGGAAGCCCTGTACAGATTGAGATAAAATAAATATTATTCTATCTTCCAGTTCACTGATTCTTTCCTCTATCTCCTCCTTTTGTCATTCAACCCATCCACTAAACTTTCTATTTCAGTTATTGTATTTTTCAGTTGCAAAGTTTATGTTTTGCTCTTCTGTACATCTTCTATAACTTTGTTGAGACTGTCTGTTTCTTTGCTGAGAGTTTTATTTTATTTTTCATTGTTTTCAAGTGAAACTGCTCCTTGAAATACTTTTATTATGTCTGCCTTTAAATTTTCATCAGATATTTCTCACACCTATGTCATCTTGGATTTGGCACCTCTTTTTATTTTTATTTTTTCGCTCTACTTCTCAGCATGTGGGATCCTATGACCAGGGATTGAACCCATGCCCCCTGAATTGTAAACATGGAGTCTTAACCACTGGACCACAAGGGAAGTCCTGGAGTTGGCACCTCTTGAATACATTTTTTATTCAGTTTCAAATCTTCCTTTTGTATATGTAAAAGGGAGATTTACATGTACAAAATAGAAAATTGGATCTGATAGAGTGCCTGAAAAACTATGGATGGAGGTTTGTGACATTGTACAGGATGCAGTGATCAAGACCATCCCCAAGAAAAAGAAAGGCAAAATGGTTGTCTGAGGAGGCATAACAGATAGCTGAAAAAAGAAGAGAAGTTAAAGGCAAAGGAGAAAAGGAAAGATTTACCCATTTGAATGCAGAGTTCCAAAGAATAGCAAGGAGAGATAAGAAAGCCTTCCTAAGTGATCAATGCAAAGAAATAGAGGACAACAATAGAATGGGAAAGACTAGAGATCTCTTCAAGGAAATTAGAGGTACAAAGGGAACATTTCATGCAAAGATGGGCACAATAAAGGACAGAAATAGTATGGACCTAACAGAAGCAGAAGATATTAAGAAGAGGTGGCAAGAATACATAGAAGAACTGTACAAAAAAGATCTTCACGACCCAGATAATCATGATGGTGTGACCACTCACCTAGAGCCAGACATACTGGAATGGGAAGTCAAGTGGGCCTTAGGAAGCATCACTGCAAACAAAGTTAGTGGAGGTGATGGAATTCCAGTTGAGATGTTTCAAATTCTAAAAGATGATGCTGTGAAAGTGCTGCACTCAATATGCCAGCAAATTTGAAAAATTCAGCAGTGGCCACAGGACTGGAAAAGGTCAGTTTTCATTCCAATCCCAAAGAAAGGCAATGCCAAAGAATGTTCAAACTACTGCACAATTGCACTCATCTCATATACTACCAAAGTAATGCTCAAAATTCTCCAAGCCAAGCTTCAACAGTACGTGAACTGCGAACTTCCAGATGTTTAAGCTAGATTTAGAAAAGGCAGAGGAACCAGAGATCAAATTGCCAACATCCGCTGGATCACTGAAAAAGCAAGAGAGTTCTAGAAAAACATCTACTCCTGCTTTATTGACTATGCCAAGCCTTTGACTGTTTGGATCACAACAAACTGGAAAATTCTTCAAGTGATGGGAATACCAGACCACCTTACCTGCTTCCTGAGAAATCTGTATGCAGGTCAAGAAGCAGTGAGAACTGGACGTGGAACAACAGACTGGAAAGGAGTATGTCAAGACTGTATATTATCACCCTGTTTATTTAACTTATATGCAGAATACATCTTGTGAAATGCTGAGCTGGATGAAGCACAAAATGGAATCAAGATCGCTGGGAGAATTATCAATAACCTCAGATATGCAGAAGACGCCACCCTTATGGCAGAAAGCGAAGCACTAAAGAGCCTCTTGATGAAAGTGAAAGAGGAGAGTGAAAAAGTTGGCTTAAAACTCAACATGCAGAAAACTAAGACATGGCATCTGGTCCCATCACTTCATGACAAATAGATGGGGAAACAACGGAAACAGAGACAGACTTCATTTTCTTGGGCTCCAAAATCACTGCAGATGGTGACTGCAGCTGTGAAATTAAAAGACACTTGCTCCTTGGAAGAAAAGCTATGACCAACCTAGACAGCATATTAATAAGCAGAGATGTTACTTTGCTGACAAAGGTCCACCTAGTCAAAGCTATAGTTTTTCCAGTAGTCATGTATGTATGTGAGATCTGGACCATAAAGAAGGCTGAGCACCAAAGAACTGATGCTTTTGAACTGTGGTTTTGAAGAGGACTCTTGAGAGTTCCTGGGACTGCAAGGGGATCAAGCCAGTCAATCCTAAAGGAAATAAGTCCTGAATATTCATTGGAAGGACTGATGCTGAAGCTGAAGCTCCAATACTTTGGCCACCTGATACGAAAAGCCGACTCATTAGAAATGACCCTGATGCTGGGAAAGACTGAAGGCGGGAGGAGAAAGAGAGGACAGAAGATGAGATGGTTGAATGGCATCACCAACTCAATGGACATGAGTTTGAGTACGCTTCAGGAGTTGGTGATGGACAGGGAAGCCTCGTGTGCTGCAGTCCATGGGGTTGCAAAGAGTTGGACATGACTGAGTGACTGAACAACAGCAACAATTCTTGCCCTGAGAACCCCATAAACAGTGTGAAAAGGCAAAAAGATATGACACCGAAACATGAGTCCCCCATGTCAGAAAGTGTACAACAGGCTATTGGGAAAGAGCGGAAAGCAATTATGAATAGCTCTAGAAAAAATGAAGCAGCTGGCCCAAAGCAGAAACAACACTTGGTTGTGGATGTGTCTGGTGATGAAAGTAAAGTCCGATGCTGTAAAGAACAATATTGTATAGGAATCTGGAACATTAGGTACATGAATAAAGGTGAATTGGATGTGATCAAGCAGGAGATGGCAAGAGGGAACATCTCCATCTTAAGAATCAGTCAACTAAAATGAACAGGAATTGGCAAATTTAATTCAGATGACCATTATACCTACTGCTGTAGGGAAGAATCCCTTAGAAGAAATGGAGTATCACTTATAGTCAACAAAAGAGTCTGAAATGCAGTATTTGGGTGCATTCTCAAAAACAACAGAATGATCTGGGTTCCTCTCCAAAGCAAACCATGCAACATAACAGTTGTTGTTGTTCAGTTGCTAAGTTGTGTTCAACCCTTTGCAACCCCATGGACTGCAGCACACCAGGCTTCCCTGTCCTTCACTATCTCCCAGAGTTTACTCAAGCTCATGTCCATTCAGTTGGTGATGTCATCCAACCATCTCATCTTCTGTCATCCCCTTCTCTTGCTGCCTTCAATCTTCCCCAGCATCAGGGTCTTTTCCAATGAGTTTCAGCTCTTACAATCAGGTGGCCAAAGTATTGGAGCTTCAGCTTCAGCATCAGTCTTTTCAATGAATATTCAGGGTTGATTTCCTTTAGGATGGACTGGTTTGATCTCCTTGCTGTCCAAGGGACTCTGAAGAGTCTTCTCCAACACCACAGTTCAAAAGAATCAATTCATCGGTGCTCAACCTTCTTTATGGTCGAACTCTCACATCCGTACATGAATACTGGGAAAACCATAGCTTTGACTATTTGGACCTTTGTCGGCAAAGTGATGGCTCTCCTTTTTAATATGATTTGTAGGTTTGTCAGAGCTTTTCTTCCAAGGAGCAAGCCTTTTTTAATTTTGTGGCTGTAGTCACCATCCACAGTGATACTGGAGCTCAAGAAAACAAAATCTGCCACTGTTTCTACTTTTTTTTTCAATGAGCCTCTTGATGAGGGTGAAAGAGGAGAGTGAAAAAGCTGGCTTAAAACTCAACATTCAAAAATCTAAGATCATGGCAGCTAGTCTCACCACTTCATCACAAATAGGGGAAAAGTGGAACCAAGTATATGTCCCAATCACTGATGCCAAAGAAGCTGAAGTTGACTGGTTCCATGAAGATGTACAACACTTTCTAGAACTAACACCAAAACATCAACAACAACAACAAATTTCCTTTTCATCATCAGTTCAGTTCAGTCACTCAGTCATGTCCGACCTTTGTTACCCCATGAATCGCAGCACATCAGGCCTCCCTGTCCATCACCAACTCCTGGAGCTTACCCAAACCCATGGCCATTGAGTCAGTGATGCCATCCAGCCATCTCATCCTCTGTCATCCCCTTCTCCTCCTGCCCCCAATCCTTCCCAGCATCAAGGTCTTTTCCAATGAGTCAACCCTTTGCATGAGGTGGCCAAAGTATTGGAGTTTCAGCTTCAACATCAGTCCTTCCAATGAACATCCAGGGCTGATCTCCTTTAGGATGGACTGGTTGGATCTCCTTGCAGTCCAAGGGACTCTCAAGAGTCTTCTCCAACACCACAGTTCAAAAGCATCAATTCTTCGGCGCTCAGCTTTCTTCACAGTCCAACTCTCACATCCATACATGACTTTTGGAAAAACCACAGCCTTGACTATACGGACCTTTGTTGGCAAAGTAATGTCTCTGCTTTTTAATATGCTATCTAGGTTGGTCATAACTTTCCTTCCAAAGAGTAAGCGTCTTTTAATTTCATGGCTGAAGTCTCCATCTGCAGTGATTTTGGAGCCCAAAAAATAAAGTCTGACACTGTTTCCACTGTTTCCCCATCTATTTCCCATAAAGTGATGGGACTAGATGCCATGATGTTAGTTTTCTGAATGTTGAGCTGTAAGCCAACTTTTTCACTCTCCTCTCTCACTTTCATCAAGAGGTTTTCATCATAGAGGTTTGGAATACAAAAGTAGGAAGTGAAGAGATACCTGGAATAACAGGCAAATTTGGCCTTGGAGTTCAAAATGAAGCAGGACAGAGGTTAACAGAGTTTTGCAAAGAGAACACATTGGTCATAGCAAACACCCTTTTCCAACAGCCCAGGAGATGACTCTAGACATAGACATCACCAGATGGTCAAAACCGAAATTCGACTGATTATATTCTCTGCAGCCTAAGTTGGAGAAACTCTAGACAGTGTGCCTGAAAAATTATGGACGGAGATTCGTAACATTGTACAGGAGGCAGTGACCAAAACCATCCCAAACAAAAAGAAATGCAGGAAGGCAAAGTGGTTGTCTGAGGAGGCCTTATAAATAGCTGAGGAGAGAAGAGAAGCAAAAGGCAAAGGAGAAAGGGAAAGATATACCCAACTGAATGCAGAGGTCCAGAGAATAGGAAGGAGAGATAAGAAGACCTTCTTTAATAAACAATGCAAAGAAATAGGGGGAAATAATAGAATGGCAAAGGCAGAGATCTCTTCAAGAAAATTTGAGATACCAAGGGAGAATTTCATGCAAGGATGGGCATGATAAAGGACAAAAATGATAAGGACCTAATAGAAGCAAAAGCGATTAAGAAGAGGTGGCAAGAATACAGAGAAGAACAATACAAAAGTCTTAATGACCCAGATAACTGCAATGGTGTAATTACTCACCTAGAGCTGGACATCCTGGATTGTGAAGTCAAGTGGGCCTTAGGAAGCATTACTAAAAACAAAGCTAGTGGTGGTGATGGAATTCTAGCTGAGCTATTTCAAATTCTAAAAAATGATGATATACAAGCAACTCCTGCAGCTCAATTCCAGAAAAATAAATGACCCAATCAAAAAATGGGCCAAAGAACTAAACAGACATTTCTCCAAAGAAGACATACAGATGGCTAACAAACACATGAAAAGATGCTTAACCTCACTCATTATCAGAGAAATGCAAATCAAAACCACAATGAGGTGCCATTTCACGCTCATCAGAATGGCTGCTATCCAAAAGTCTACAAGCAATAAATCCTGGAGAGGGTGTGGAGAAAAGGGAACCCTCTTACACTGTTGGTGGGAATGCAAACTAGTACAGCCACTATGGAGAACAGTGTGGAGATTCCTTAAAAAACTGGGAATAGAACTGCCATATGACCCAGCAATCCCACTGCTGGGCATACACACTGAGGAAATCAGAATTGAAAGAGACGCGTGTACCCCAATGTTCATCGCAGCACTGTTTACAATAGCCAGGACATGGAAGCAACCTAGATGTCCATCAGCAGATGAATGGATAAGGAAGCTGTGGTACATATACACAATGGAATATTACTCAGCCATTAAAAAGAATACATTTGAATCAGTTCTACTGAGATGGATGAAACTGGAGCCCATTATACAAAGTGAAGTAAGCCAGAAAGAAAAACACCAATACAGTATACTAATGCATATATATGGAATTTGAAAGATGGTAATGATAACCCTATATGCGAGACAGAAAAAGAGACACAGATGCACAGAACAGTCTTATGGACTCTGTGGGAGAAGGTGAGGGTGGGACGATCTGAGGGAATGGCATTGAAACATGTATATTATCATAAGTGAAACAGAACACCATTCCAGGTTCGATGCATGAGACAAATGCTCAGGGCCGGGGCAATGGGATAACCCAGAGGGATGGGATGAGGAGGGAGGTGGGAGGGGGGTTCAGGATGGGGAACACATGTACACCCACGGCTGATTCATGTCAATGTATGGCAAAAACCACTACAATATTGTAAAGTAATTAGCCCCCAACTAAAATAAATAAATTAATATATATATAAAAGATGATGCTGTTAAACTGCTTCACTCAATATTTCAGCTAATTTAGAAAAGTCAGCAAAAGGACTGGACAAGGTCAGTTTTCATTCCATCTCCAAAAAGGGCAATGTCAGAAAATGTTGAAAGTACCATACAGTTACACTCATTTCACATGCTAGCAAGGTAATGTTCAAAATTCTTTAAGCTGGGCTTCAACACTATGTGAACCGAGAACTTCCAGATGTACAAGCTGGGTTTAGAAAAGGAGGAGGAACCAGAAATCAAATTGCCAACATCCGTTGTGTCATGGAGAAAGCAAGGAAATTCCAGAAAAACATCTACTTCTGCTTCATTGACTATGCTAAAGCCTTTGACTGGATCACAACATACTGTGGAAAAATTCTTCAAGAGATGGGAATTCTTTAAATTCCTACCCATCTCTTGAGAAACCTGTATAGGGGTCAAGAACCAACAGTTAGAACTGTTCATGGAACAACGGACTGGTTCAAAATAGGGAAAGGAATACATCAAGGCCATATATTGTCACCCTGGTTATTTAACTTCTATATAGAGTACATCATGTGAAAAACTGCAAGGCTAGATGAATCACAAGCTGGAATCAAGATTGCCGGGAGAAATATTAACAACTGAGAAATGCAGATGATACCACTGTAATGGCAGAAAGTGAAGAGGAACTAAAGAATTTCTTGATGAGGGTAAAAGAGGAGAATAAAAAAGCTGGCTTGAAACTCAACATTCAAAAAACTAAGATCATGGCATCCAGTCCCATCACTTCATGATAAATAGAAGGGGAAAAAGTGGAAGCAGTGACAGATTTCATTTTCTTGTGCTCCAAAATCATTGTGGATTTTGATTGCAGCCATGAAATTAAAAGAGGCTTGCTTCTTGGAAGGAAAGCTATAACAAACCTAGACAGCATTTAAAAAAGTAGAGACATCAGTTTGCTGACAAAGGTACATATGGTCAAAGCTATGGTTTTTCCAGCAGTCAAGTACCAATGTGAGACTTGGAACATAAAGAAGGCTGAGCACCGATGAATTGTTGCTTTCGAATTGTGGTGCTGAAGAAAACTCTTGAGAGTCCCTTGGACCACAAGGAGATCAAATCAGTCAACCCTAAAGGAAATCAGCTCTGAATATTCATTGGGAGGACTGATGCTGAAGCTGAAGCTCCAGTACTTTTGCCATCTGATGCGAAAAGCTTGCTCATTGGAAAAGACTGATGCAGGGAAAGATTGAAGGCAAAAGAAGAAGGGGGCAGCAGAGGATGAGTCGGTTAGATAGCATCACTAACTCAGTGGCTATGAATTTGAGCAAACTCCGTGAGATAGTGGAGGCCAGAGGAGTGGCGTGCTTCAGTTCATGGGGTCACAAAGAGTAGGACACAATTTAGCGACTCAACTGCAACAATAATTTAATCTCTAAAGAAGATATTGTAGATTATTATTTATCAAATGTATTTTAAATATCTTATGCTTTTTAAAAGTTAAAAATAATATATGCAGTAAACTTTATTTAAAACTATCTTATACACAGTGCATAATAATGAGCTGCAGTAGATAAACATCAAGGTTTACATGACAACTTGCTGTGAATTATAGGATTGTGAGTGTTTTAAACTTTTTCATCTATTTACTTATCTGCTTTTCCTCATTTTTATACATGAGTTGTATAGCTGACATCATAAAAATAAATAATACTTTAATATATGAAATTTGGTCTCTATCAGCTCTCTTATATGGTTGAGAAGTAATATTACAGAATAACATAAATGTATCATCTTTCTAAATTTCTCTTCATCTTTTTCATCTTCATCTAAGTAAGCTCTCTAAATAAATGCGGTCCCGACCTTTTCATGTAAGTATAGTGAGATTTGGGTGGTTCAATTTGATCTTCATAATTTCAACATTCTAGAATCTCAATTACATTTCCTATTTCCCTCAATACTTTGAGATACACTAGTATTTTAACATTCATATACAATTCTGCCTTTTGGAATTTTCTTTATTTTATCCCTAGTGCAGTTGGTATGACAATCTAAAACATCATTAATTCCAAGATTAGTTTTAATCAAACAATATTTTAAGTGATCACATTTCTACTTGCATTTTAAAATATCCTTTAAGCATTCATATCATGTGTATATTTAATTCAGATACTGCTGAGAAACATAATTTCTGTTTTACTTGTACTGTCTGCATTGGAAAAAATCACTAATTTACATCTCAGAATTATTATGTTAAAATGTTCCTGAGCAGAAATCGGATCCTGAACTGTCAACAAAGTCTTTTACCTGATATTATTTCTAAAAGTCACTTATTCTACCCTCTCTGTTAAAGGATTATGGAAATCAATACACACTGGTCAGTCACTAGATTTGAAAGAGAAAACCAGCCTAGGACTCTAGCATATAATTATGGAATTGAGTGAAAAACATTAATAACTGAGTTAATTATGACACATGTTCTGCATATAGCATGGTATTTAGGAGAACAGGCTGTGGAGTGAGATTGCTTGGGTTCCAAATCGTGACTTACTAGCCAGAGAATGTGGGGATCTTACCCTCTCTTGGCCTCTATTTCCTTCCTTTAAAATGAGGGTAGTGTAAATGAAAAGATGTCCCAGAATGGAAAAAAATAAAAATAAAATAATGGTAATGCCAGTATCTCCCTCAGAGGAATTGATTGATTAAAGCACTACATTCAAAGCACTTAGAGTAGCGCCTGGCAGGCTGTGAGGATTCAGTAAATATCATCTATTATTTGATAAACTGGTGGTTTGAGGTGAAGTCAGTTCAAGACACAGATGGAATGAACAGTGGATTAGTTGTTGTTGTTCAGTCGCTAAGTTGTGTCCTCTCCTGTACAGAGATTGTTTCTTGGAGCTGTGCTAAAGACTGAGTGTTTGTGTCCCCCTAAACTTCATATGTTGAAATAAAATCTCCAGTGTGATGGTATTTAGAAGTATGGCCTTTAGAAGGTAATTCATAAATACTCATAAATGGGATTAGTGCCCTTGTAAGGGGTTGAAGAGACCAGAGCTCTCTCTGTCCACCATGTGAGGATACATGGAGATAATGGCCTTCTATGAACCAAGAAGTGAGCACTCACCAAACATTGATCTGTCAGTGCCTTGATCTTAGACTTCCCATACTCCATAACTGTGAAAAATAAATGTTTCTTATTAAGTTATCCAGTCTATGGTATTCCCGTTATAACAGATCTAATGCATGTAGACAAGCTCCTCAATCATCTTCATAGAAAGATTTCCTCATGAGAGTGGATTTTGATGCTTGCCTTTCTCTCTTTAGACATGACCCTTCCCATCCTTATACAGAGGAAGGCCAAGAACCAAATTTATCTTGTCTTTGGCTTCGACAGAAGAGCATTCCCAGTGCTTCTCAGTAATAAGGTTTGTGAGTGTATCAGATCATATATGCTGTATACTCTTATAACCACTAGAGAAACTCAAAATAATTCACAAATCATGCAGATACTTGTACTTTAGGTCACAGTGCCATATTTACTGGTGTCCCCCTTTCAGCCTTGTATCTGTGCTGTCATGCTAAGTGCTTCCAGGAAAAGAATGCTCTTTGCTCAACTTTTGATTTAGACTATATAAATCTCTCCAGAAATCATTGTTTTTGTTTTTGTTTTTAGAGCAGAAAGACGGCTTTATAGTATAGCAAGAGATCACAATGCTTACTTTAAAGATGAGGCTCTTGGGACTTCCCTCAGTGGCCAAGACTCTGTGCTCCCCATGCAGGGAGCCTTGGTTCAATTCCTGGTCAGAGAAATATTAATAGATCCCACATGCCACAACTAAGAGCTTGCATGTTGTAGCTAAAGAGCCTGCATGCCACAACTAAGACCTAGTGCAGCCAAACAAATAAATAAATAAATATTTTTTAAAAAATGAGGACCCTCACTGAAACCAAAAGAGGAGAACTGACTTGCCATCACAAGTAGCACAGAACCAGGCAAAGAATAAGAAATAGAGAATTAGACAGCTTTGTGACCTGGGACTAGATATTTATGATTATCTGTTCTAGTAGCAATAATAACATCTCAGCAGTCTTGATCACCTATGTGCCACACATTGTGCTAAGACCTTAATATGTAGTAACTCATTTAAACCTCACAGTTACTCTATGATTTAGGCCTTTTGCTTCAAGTGTTCCCCACCTTAGATATGGGGACACTGAAACTTTGAATGTTTAGGTGATCTGCCCCAGATCATGTAGCTAGTGAATAGTAGAGCCATGATTAAAACCCTGGAAATCTGATTCTTGATCTGAACTCTTACCACTGTGTTATGAAATGATATGGAGATGCTAATACTTGTCTAATAAGATTACATTAAACCACATAGTGCTATGAGATAGCAATTAGCAGAGGTATATGGAATTCAGTACTCAGTAGGTAAATGTTGGTACATTTTGCCTGTTGCATAGTCATCATCAGATTAATTAGGGCCCCTTCATGGATCACACCCTTCTCATGGTGAAGGGGCTTGCATAATTCAGTGAAGCTATGAGACATGCTGTGCAGGGCCACGCAAGACGAATGGGTCATAGTGGAGAGTTCTGACAAAACATGGTCCACTGGAGGAGGAAATGGCAACCATTCCAGTAGTCTCACTTCAACAACCCCATGAACAGTATGAAAAGGCAAAAAGATATGATACTGGAAGAAGAGCCACCCAGGTCAGAAAGTGTCCAATATGCTACTGGGCATTTACTAATAGCTTCAGAAAGAATGAAGTGGCTGGGCTAAAGCGGAAATGACACTCACTTGAGGATGTGTCTGGTGGTGAAAGTGAAGTCCAATGCTATAAAGAACAGTATTGCATAAGAATCTGGAATCTTAGGTCCATGAATCAAGGTAAATTGGACATGATCAAGCAGGAGATGGCAAGAGTGAACATCAACATCTTAGGAATCAGTGAACTAAAATGGATGGGAATGAGTGAATTTAATTGAGATGATCATTATATCTACTACTGTGGGCAAGAATCCCCTAGAAGAAATGGAGTAGCCCTTCTAGTCAACAAGAGTCTGAAATGCAGTACTTGGTTGCAATTTCAAAAATGACAGAATGATCTCGGTTCATTTCCAAGGCAAACCATTCAATATCACAGTAATCCAAGTCTATGCCACAATCACTGATGCCGAAGAAGCTGAAGTTGAATGGCTCTATAAAGACCTACAACATCTTCCAGAGCTAACACAAAAAAATATGTCATTTTCATCCCACCAGACTGAAATGCAAAAGTAGGAAGTCAAGAGATACCTGGAATAACAGGCAAATTTGGCCTTGGAGTACAAAATGAAGCATGGCAAAAGCTAACAGAGTTTTGTCAAGAGAACATGCTGGTCATTGCAAACACTCTTTCGCAACAACCCAAGAGACAACTCTACACATGGACATCACCAGATGGTCAACACTGAAGTCAGATTGGTTATGTTCTTTGCAATCTTTGTTATATTTGAACAATGTGATTAATTCTTTTTTGAAAACCTTGAAGAGCAAAATTCAGAAGTCAAAAAGGTCATGAGAGACATTTTAGCAAGAATACCAAATGTGGTGAGACAACACAGGAAAACAATGAGAGGAGGTGGCTAAGTCTAATGCCTCTTTACTTCATTTTCTTCCAGTTTTAATGAGAAATAATTGATATTTTTTTACTGTATAAGTTTAAGGTGTACAGGATGATGGTTTAATTTACATATATTGTGAAATGATTACCATATTATGTTTAGTTTATATCTGTCATCTCATATAAATACCAAAAAAAAAAACCCTTCTTGTAATGAGAACTCTTAAGATCTACCCTCTTAACAACTTCCTGTACATCATACAGCAGTGTTAACTATAGTCATCATGTTGTACACTACATCCCTAGTACTTATTTTATAACTGCAAGTTTGTACCTTTTGACTACCTTCCTTTAAACCACTCCCCTTCTTGCCTCTGGTAACTACAAACTGATCTCTTTTTCTAGGAGTTTGGTGCTTTTGGTTTTCTTTTTAAATTAGATTCCACAAATAAGTGAGATCATATCCTATTTGTCTTTCTCTGTCTGACTTATTTAACTTAGCATAATGTCTTCAAGGTCCATCTATGTTGTCACAAATGGTCGGACTTCCTTGATTTTTTACAGCTGAATAATATTTCACTGTATCTACATGTGTGTGTGCGCGCATGTGTATCACAAATTTTTTATCCATTCATCCATCGATGGGTACTTAGGTTGTTTCCATATCTTGACTATTATAAATAATGTATCTATGAATATGGCAGTGCAGACATCTTTTTCAGTTAGTGTTTTCATTTCCTTTTGACATATTTCCAGAAGTGGAATTGTTGATCATTTGGTAGTTCTATTTTTAATTTCTTGGGGGACCACCATACTGTTTTTCCAAAGTGGCTGGACCAACTTACAATCTCATGAATAGTATACAAGGGTGCCCTTTTCTACACATTCATGCCAGCATTTGTTATCTCTGGATTTTTTGATGATTGCCATTCTAACAGGTGTGGGTTGAGAGTGCACTGTTGTTTTAATTTGCATTTCTTTATTAACTAGTGACATTGAGTATCTTTTCAGATACCTGTTGGCCATTCATATATAAAAGAAATTGAGAACAGAAGAACAAAGCAGGAGGCATCACATTTTTTAATTTCAAGGTATACTATAAAGTTATAGTAATTAAAATAGCATGGTATTGGCATAAAAAAGACAAACAGACAAATGGAAAAGAACTGAGATCTCAGAAATAAACCCAAGCATATACAGTCAAATAATATTTGACAAGTAAGCCGAGGATACTCAATGGAAAGAAGAGATTCTCTTCAATAAATGATACTGGAGAAACTTGATATGTACATGAATAAGAATCAAAGTTAATCTCTACCTTACACTACTCAAAAAATTAACTCAAAATGGATTGAAGACTGAACTATGAGACATGAAAGCATGAAACTCCTAAAAGAAAACAGAAGAAAGCTCTTTGGCATGGGACATAGTAATGATTTTTTGAATATCACACCTAAAGCACAAGCAACAAAATAAAAAATAAACAAGTGGACTATATTTAACTAAAAAGCTTCTATATGGCAAAAGAAGCCATCAACAAAGTGAAAAGACAGCCTACAGAATGGGGTAAAGTATTTGCAATATATTTATCATATATCTGATAAAGGGTTAATATACAAAGTATATAAAGAATACATACAACTCAACAGTAGAAATAAGTTATTTGATAAAATGAAAACAAATGTCAAAGAATTAAATAAGAAATATTTTAGATTAAATAAGAGATGAAAAAAAAAAAAACAGAATGACAACTAGCAGACTGGGAGAAAATACACAAACAATGAGACCTGACAAGGGCTTAATTTGCAAAATATACAAACAGCTCATATGACTCAATAACAAAGAAAAGAACCAAATCAAAAAATGAACAGAAGACTTAAATAGACATGTCTCCAAAGAAGACATACAGATGGCCAATAAAATTGCTCAACTTCGCTAATTAATAGAGAAATGCAAATCAAAACTACAATAAACTATCACCTCACACAGGTCAGAATGACCATCGTTAAAAGTCTATAAACAATAAATGCTGAAGAAAGTGGAGAAAAGAGAACATTCCTACATTGTTGGTGGGAATGTAAATTGGTGCAGCCACTAGGAAAAACAGAATAGAGGTTCCTCGAAAAACTAAAAATAGAGTTGCCATATGATCCAGCAATCGCACTCCTGGGCGTATATCTGGAGAAAACTCTAATTTAAAAAGACATATGCAATCCAGTGTTTATAGTAGCACTATTCACAACAGCCAACACATGGAGGCAACCTAAATGTCCACCAACAGATGAATGGATAAAGAAGATATAAACATACAATGGAATAGCACTCAGCTATAAAAGAATGAAGTAATGCCATTTGCAGCGACATGGATGGACCTAGAGATTATCACACTAAGTGAAATAAGTCAGAAGGAGAAAGACAAATACCGCATGATATCACTTATACGTGGAATCTAAAATGTGATACAAATGAATTTATTTACAAAATAGAAACAGACTCACAGACATAGAAAACAAGCTTCTGGTTACCAACAGGGAAAGGCAGGGGAAGGATAAATTAGGAGTTTGGGATTAGCAGCTACGAACGAATATTTATAAAATAGATGAACAGCAAGGCCCTACTATATAGTATAGGGAATTATATTCAATATCCTGTAATAAACCATAATGAAAACAGAAAAAAAAAATAAATAAATAAAACCTCAAATAATCTTTACTTCATTCTGAACCTTGCACCATTTATACTTCATTTGAATTGTCCTCTGAGGAAGCTATATTAAATGTTCAAATCTAAGTAACAATGCAATGTAACTAGTCTATATATTTATGTTTGGGGAAAATTCTTTGAAGCAAATAATACACTAAGAGTTTAGCTTCAAATAAGTAGGACTAAGTACTGTAAAGCAAAAAGCAGGTTAACAGGACTTTTATCTTTTAAGCTCTGATCTGGGATCAAGTGAACCATTAAGCCCCCTTATCAGCTTGCTGGTACCTGTACATATCAAACCAAAGGTACTCCTTGTCAAGATGGTGTACTGAAACAATAGTAAAAATGAAAACAAAAACAACCTTCTGCCTCAAACACAAAATAGATGTTAGATGAAATATGACAAAATCATTTTAAAATGCCTGGTCAAGATTAAAAATAGAAGGAACTCAAAAGTTAGAATGGCAAGCAGATATTGACATAGAACAGCTCTTAGAGGTGACAAGGACAGGTCTTGGAGTATTTGTATTTTAACGTCTATTCAAAGATAGCAAATAAGGGCTCAGGACCATGTAAAAAGCTAGAATTGAGCTTCCTGCCTAAAGCCACATGCCCCTCCCCACCCCCACAAAAAAAACATGTCCTTTATGTGAAACAGAGAATCACAAAAGTCTACCTAGGAGCCAAGAGAAGAAGCAAAATAGCTTGTCATACTCTCGTCAGTATGGTAAAGAGTCAGTTGCAAGAATGGGTTCCCAAATCTGCATTATCCATGGAAGTGAGACTCAAATTCTTGGTATTTGCATGGTTCGGGAAACTGAAGCAAGAAATGAAAAAAATATATATATGTTTGAAGCAAGAAGATTCTATAGGAATCTGAAAAAAAGGGCCAAACTGACCTACAGGATTGCATCTGCTACCAAAGGGTCTAGGATACCTACTGAAAATAACTTCCTCTGAAGACTAGTTCACATTCAAGACTTACAAGAAAACAGAACACTGTGAACAAGATTTTGGACTCAAGACTAGAAACAATTTGGCATTTAAAATGTATTTAATTTAGGCTCTCTTTGAAATTATTTTTTAAAAAGAGAGAAAATGAATAAGAATAGGTGGATTTACAGATGATTCAAATAAAAACTTCCAAACTTGGAAAATGTAAACATTGAAATTTTAAAAACTCAACGTATGAAACAATATATTAGAAATCATTGAAAAGAGTTAAATGAATTGGAAGATAAAGCTGAGACATCACAGAAAATGCAGCACGAAGAGATAAAAAGAACATATGAAAGTGAGGTGAAGGGACATGGAAGATAGCATGAGAATAGCCAACATTTGGCCATCAGGAGTTCTAGAAACTATAGCATAGATGCAATCTTCAAGATAATGTTTGCCAAAATTTCAGAACTGAGAAAAGTGAGTGTCCCCAGATTCAAGTAGCATATACAATGTAACTGAATCCCTAGAAGGTTATGTTACAACAAATCACGACTAGATAGACTGTAGTGAAATTGCAGCCACAGAGAAAAGACAGATTAATTGCAAAGGAAAGAAAGCCACAGTGCAGTGTATGTCAACTGTATTTCAATAAAAATGGAAGGGAAAAAACAAAGAATGCCACAGTTGCTGTAGATACTGCATCACCAATAAGAGATGTCAGAAAAAATAATATAAAATCTATATATAATCTATATATAATATAAAATAATATAAAAAATAAATAACAATCTAATAAGCTCTACACAGCTAAGCTCTCATCTTAGAAGAGCATAGAATACTTTTACAGACATATAAATTCTGAGTTTATTACTCACAGACCATCACTAACAGCACTACTAAATGACACATTATCACAAAAAGGAAATAAAACTAGAGGAAAAGTTTTAGTTACAAAAATCACTGTAAACATACAAAGTGTAAACAATATGCCTAAATAATATTACATCTACTACTGTTATATAATACTTATACAGTGCTTGCTATGAGCCAAATACTGTATTTAGCACTTTACAAGAATCTTTAGAGATAGATACTGATATAATCCTATTTTATAAAGGAGAAAACTGAGACTCAGGGAGGATAAGTGACTTGTTCACTGTCTCATAGCTAATAAGTGGCAAAGTCTGGCTACAGAATCTGTGCCCATAACCTGTTTGCTGTATTGCCTCTCTAATAAATTACTAATAAAAATGGTAAATATAAAATTAAACTAAAAATCTAAACAATAGTAACACGTGAGCTCAGAATTTAAACATCCTAGGGGCTTCTCTGGTGGTCTCTGCCTTGCAATGCAGCAGACAGGTTCAATCCTTGGTCCAGGAAGATTCCACATGCCATGAAGCATCTAAGCCTGTGGGCCACAACTATTGATGCCTGCATGCCTTAGAGCCCATGCTCCTCAAGAAGAGAAGTCACCACAATGAGAAGCCCATGCACTGCAACTAGACAGTAGCCCCCGCTCACCACAACTAGAGAAAGCCTGCATGCAACTAAGACCCAGCGCAGCCAATAATAAATAAAGAAAGAAATCTTAAAAAAAAAAAAAAAGGAATTAAAGTACCCTAAAAGCATTTTATTTTTTAGGAGGAGATAAATAAAGATTAAATTTAATCTGTATTAAGTATAAAGAGAAAACCATCAAAAGACTAGAAACAAAATGTATATCAAACCAAGAGAGGGGAGAAAAGGAATAAGGAATCTTTGATTACTCCAATGAGTAAGTAAATGAGAAAAAAATACAAGTAATTCACCACAAAGGCCAATTCAGTCAGTTCCAAGAATACAATGCCATATAGACTTCTTTCTTTAACCACAACTAATACAATTAGAAGTCAATAATTATAGCAAAAATGTGGACTCTAAAGAACTTATAAATGAAATATGGATTAAAGAAGAGATCATGATGGATACAGTATTTGCAATAAACAGCACTGAAAGGACTACATATAGAAATTGTGGGATTCAGTTTAAGGGGAATATTTTGGGGAAATTTTATAGTTTTAAGTACATATTTAGAAAATAGAAAAAAATTGAAATTAATGAAGTAAAAGTTCAAATCAAGAGTAAAGAAAAATAACAGTAAGCAGTACTACAGCAGAAAGAAGAGAAAGATAATAATAAAAGTGAAAAAGAAACATTAATAACAGAAATGATCAACAACATTAGAAGTTGGTTCTCTACAAGCAAATAAATATTGGAGGAAATTACTACAGATTTTATAGAAATTTAAAGATAATAAAATAATACTATGAACAGTGAGTATAGGCCAATCCATTTGGAAATGTAGACAGAATGAATAATTTCCTTTTAAAATGTACTTAAATCATTCAAGAAGAATATCAGACTAAAAGTACTAGAGAAATTGAATAGTAGCAAAAACAAAAAAAAAAACTAACCACAAGCCAAGGAATTTTCCGATTTTGCAAAGCAAAGTTTAAAGGAAAAAATAAAATAATATGTATGTATTTATTATATTTTTAAACAACTTTACTAAGGCATAATTGAAATTCAGAAAACTGTATACATTTAATGTTTACAATTTGATGAGTTTGGACATAAACGTATACTTGTGAAACCATCAGCACAAATGAGGTAATAAACATACATAACTTTCAAAAGTTTTCTCTTACCCTATTTTGTTTGCCTGTTTGTTTGGTAAGAACATTTAACATGAGATCTACCCTTAACACATTTTTTAAGTGCACAAAACTACTAACTGTAGGCACAGTGTTATAGAAAGCTTTCTAGAACTTACTCATCATACAAAACTAAAACTTGAAGCCATTGAACAGCAAGTCCCTACTTCTTCCTTTGAAGCCCTTGGCAACGACCATTCTACTATCTGCTTCTATGAGTTTGACTATTTTAGATATCTTATATAAATGGGATCACACAGTATTTGTTTTCATGTGTCAGTTTATTTTACTTAGCATAATATCCTGAAGGTTGGTCTATGTTGTTGTGTGAGATAGATATCTTTTTTTTTCTTTTCCTTTTTAAAGGCCAAATAATAATATTCCATTGTGTGTAATACCACACTGTCTTTATCCATTCACATGTCAATAGACATTTTTGTTGTTTCCATATCTTGGCTATTTTAAATAATGCTGTGATGAACATGGGAGTGCAGCTATCTCTTCAAGATACAGCTTTCATTTTCTTTGGATGTATACCCAGAAGTTGGATTACTAGATCATTCATTCCCACCAACACTTTTTTTGACATCCTCACCAACATTTAACTTTCATCTTTTTTTAAACATCTGTCTTCCCTCCCTACCACATCACTCATTGTAAGCTCCACAATATCTTCTGTCTTTTTGAAAATAGCTATTCTAACAGGTGTGAGGTGATAGCTCACTGGGGTTTTGATTTGGATTCTCCTCATGACTAGTGATGTTGAGCATCTTTTTATATACATGTTGGCCATCTGTATGCCTTCTTTGGAAAAATGTCCATTCAGGACCTTTGCCCATTTTTAAATCAGGTTATTTGGGTTTTTTGACGTACTCCCACTTGTCAATTTTTGCTTTGGTTGTCTGTGCATCATACCCAAGAAGTCATTGCCAAGATCAATGTCAGAGGGGTTTTCCCCAATGTTTTCTTCTAGGAGTTTTGTAGTTTCAGGTCTCATGCTTAAGTCTTTAATACGTTTTTAGTTGATTTTTGTATATGAAGTAAGGAAAGGATCCAATTTCATCCTTTTGCATGAAATGCAGACATCCAGCTTTCCAAACTTTCCTGTTTGTTGAAGAGGCTTTTACTTATTGTAGATTCTTGGCACTCTTGTTGAAGATCAGTTTACCATGACCTTATTGGGTCAATTCAGGGTCTTCTATTCTGTTCCATTAGTCTATATGCCTGTCTTTATCCCATTACTATACTGTTTTAATTACTGTAGCTTTGTAAAGTATTTTGAAACCAGGAAGGTATAATGTCTCCAGCTTTGTTCCTTTTCAAGATTGCTTTGTTATTTGGGGTCTTTTGTGGTTCCATATGAATTTTGCAATTGTTTTCCTCTTTTTGTAAAAAAAATGCCATTGGGATTTTGATGAGGATAATATTTAATTTGTAGGTCGATTTGAATACTATGGACATTTTAACAATATTGAGTCTTCCAGTTCATAAACATGGGATGTCCTTCCATTTACTTGTGTCTTATTTAATTTCTTTCATCAATATTGTATAGCTTTCAGTGTATGGCTTTCACCTTCTTGCTGAAGGCTATTCCTAAGTATTTTACTCTTTTTGCTATTGTAAGTTATTTTATTTTCAAATAACTCATTGCTAGATTATAGAAATGCAACTGATTTTCTATGTTGAATCTGTATTTTTCAGATTTACTGAACACATTTATTAGTTCTAACAGCTTCTTTGTGTATCTTTTCTACATATAAGTAATTTTCTATACATAAAATCATGCCATATGCAAACAACTATTTAACTTCTTTTTTTTCTAATAAGGATGCCTTTTATATCTTTTTCTTGCCTAATTTCTCTGACTAGGATCCCAGTACTTGAATATAAGTGGTGAGAGTGGGCATGCTTGTCTTGTTTCTGGTCTTAGAGGAAAGACTTTCAGTTTTTCACCATTGAGTGTGGCATCAGCTGTGGACTTTTCCTATATGGCCTTTACTATGTTCAGGTAAATTCCTCCTATCTTCTAAAAACTATTTGAGATAATAGAAAAAGAAGCAATGTCCTCAATTCCTTTATGATCCTATTGCAATCTAAATTTTAAAATAAACCAATAAAAAAGTTAACCAAAAGACATAGTAAAATTATAGGCAAATTCAACATAAGGTTATAAATGAAAAACTCTTAAAATGTATGCCAGATGAATCCAACCAATGAGGTAGTTTTTCTAAAAACTGCATCAGAGAGACTTCCCTGGCAGTCCAGTGGTTAAGATTCTGTGCCCTCAATGCAGAGGCTGGGGGTTCAGTCCCTGGCTGGGGAACTAAAATGTTGTGTGGTGTGGCCAAACTTTTTTTTAAAAATTGCATCATGACTAAGTTAAGTTGAATTTGTTCCAGGAATTATAGAAAAAGCAAAGAAAAGATCAAATCATCCCACTGAATGCAGAGAAGTTATTTCAATAAATTGTCCACAAATTTGTGATTTAAAAATTCTTAGCAAAATGGGAATAAAAGAAATTTTCTTAACCTTATAACAGATGTCTACAAAAAACTGTAGTGAGCCTCATGCTATGTAGTAAAATGTTAGAAACACTGATATTGAATCAGGAACAAGGAAAAGAAGTTGATTATCTCAATGCATTCACCACTCACTAGAGATCATGGCTGATGAAGTAAGACAAGAAACAATTAAAATAAGGATTATAAAGGAAAAAATAAAATTTTCATTATTTACAGGTGATGTGGTTATATTAGAAAATCCATGAAAATCTAAAGACAAATGACCAAAAATAATATGAGCAAGATTCAAGAATCAAGATAAATAAAAAAATAAGTAAATGTATCTATAAATAAGGAAAAATAGACAAAATGTAAGATACCATAAAATATAAGGGATAAATTAACATCAAAAGAGGTACATCACAGTTATATGTAATCTATTATTATATAAACTTTTACAGAAGCACTTAAAAGATTTAAATAAAGAGGTAGGCATGGATGGGAAGACACAAAATGATTAAGATGTCAGTTTCCTTCAAAGTAATCTATGAATACATTGCAACCCCAATCAAAACTCCAATAGAAGTTTCCATAGAATTTGACTTACTAATCTTTTTTTTTTAAATCTTCTTTCAGTTTATTCAAAATAAAAATTGAAGGTGAGATGTATGGAAAAAGTAACATGGATATTTACATTACCATATGTTAAATAGATGGTCAACAGGAATTTGCTGTATGTCTCAGGAAACTCAAACAGGGGCTCTGTATCAACCTAGAGGGGTGGGATGGGGAGGGAGATGGGAGGAAAGTTCAAGAGGGAGGGGATATGTGTATACCTATGGCTGATTCATGTTGAGGTTTGACAGAAAACAACAAAATTCTGTAAAGCAATTATCCTTCAATTAAAAAATAAATTAAATCAAAAAACCTAAACCTTCTTTCAGTTTATTCAAAATAAAAACAAACATAGAATTATGAAAATATAATTTTCATAACTGAAAGGCTTGCAAGTTGTTTTTCTAAGTTTTTAAAGCTCATCTATATCCATCAATAAAGTATATTTATATTCACTGGGTGCTTTGGAAGGAGCTCTCGGGTGGACTGCTTGCTACATCTTGGACTTCCTATCCTGAGGCTGTTATCAGTTGGGTCAGGACCACGATGGAATTCTCTGTGTAGTTTTCTAGAATGTAAGTCAAATATGAACTGCTTGATTTTTTCAGGAATTACTACATCACTGAAGTCTGCAAACACGTGCACATGCCTAAAGCTGTCAATAGCTATCACAGGGCAATCCGCTGGAGTTTTCTGCATGTGCAGAAGACAATGTCTAAATGTGTCATCATCAGAGTGTTAAAATTTATTGTACCTTTTTCACTTATTAATTGTTGGCCTACTTCATTCTGGAACACTTCTAAACTTTCTGTATCTTCTTTCATACAGTGGAACTGTATGAGAAAAGGCAGTCCTTCTGTCAATCCCTCTCCATTTTCAAATGCTGTTTCTCAGACAAGAGGACCACATTTATCTTGAATCCAATTGTAAGTCTCACCAAAATTTGTCATAGATTCCAAGTACAACATATTTGGAGCAGAAAGCCCTGATGGTTTGTAGATTATGTTGTCTCCATTGTATCTTTCTGGTTTTGAAACAACCCCAAATGCAGCTAGGAAGGCACAATCATCATGCAAAATATTTGCTACTCTTTCCAAAAACTCTATAGCTTTCTGAATCTTTTTGCTCAAAATATCTAATGATATTTCTTTTGCTGCAGACAAGAGTAGTGATTTCTGCTAAGTCATGAAGTTCTTGAAGAGGTCACTTTTTTGTTGCCTGATGTAATCTGCAAGTTCTTTCACTTATCACTACCCCTGTATCCTCTCTTCATCATCATCCCATTATGCAACAATTTGAAGGTTGTGTATTTGCTTATCCTGTATCTCTGGGCTATATCAGTGTGCTGATCACAATCTACTTGGGCAAACACTACTTGATTTGCATTTGTATATTCTTCCTTAATGACATTGGAAACTTCCTCAAAAATTGTGTGCAACAATCTGCTTTTTTTAACCACTTTTTGTTCCACAGAACCATGGAAGCATGCAAGTAATAACTCATTTGTCTTGGTTTCTGAGACAGACAAGAGCGAAGCTCTAGGCTAGCAATATTCCATGGCACTTTCTGACAGTTTTCTTTAGCTCCAATACTTGAATATTTTTCTAAGATGATTTTTTTTCCTTCTTTTTCATATTTTTCTTCTTTTTTGTACTACTTTAGTAATGTTCATGTCTGCAAACTCAGGTGACTAAAAATTAGATACATTAAAGTATAATGTTCAAGGTTTCACATAATGAGAAAATCCCAGAATTAGAGGAATCAGAGATCTTGATCACAATATCATCATGGGAATCAAAGAAATTAGAATTGCATTGTAATATTTACGAGAACTGAACCAAGACCTGAGATCCATGGCATTACGTAAGAAACTTCTCAAATGTCCCATTTTTGTCCCTCTCCTCTTGAGTGGAGTAATTGGAAGGCTACTGCTGCTGCTGCTGCTAAGTCACTTCAGTCGCGTCTGACTCTGTGTGACCCCATAGACGGCAGCCTCCCAGGCTCCTCTGTCCACAGGATTCTCTAGGCAAGAATACTGGAGTGGACTGCCATTTCTTTCTCCAGGAAGGCCACTGAGTATGCACTAAAGACCATGATTTTTATTTTGGCTAAGATAATAAAAAGCCATTCTAATGGAAACTGGCCAAAGGCTTTGCCAGTTTCTTTAGGGCCAGTTCTGACATCTGGCCATGTCAGCATGTCACACAATAAAACTCCTCAAAAAAATAAAACCAAAAAAGAAGGTAACTAATTCATAATAAAGATTTATTAAGTTATTGAAGGGTACAAGCTACCTTATTCATTCCACTCAAGACTGAAAATTAACCCATCAGTTTAACATTTCAAGGCTCTATTCTCCTCTTCCTTCAAGAAGACTTCTCTGATTCTGCCAATGAGAAGAAATTTTCTTCTTTTCAGAAATCTACAGCTGTACTTCTCATATTTAATGGGCATATATGAATCAGTCAGGTACACTGCTAAAGTTCCAGTTCTCAATCAGTAGGCCTAAGGTGAGGACACTGGAAGAAGCAAGATCTACAACCTACTTCTACAAATACCTTAAGGGCACCTATCACTCTCACTTTGGAATTCTAATTATTTATACATACACCTTCTCTTCCCCACTGAATTATAAATTCCTTGGAAGTATGACTGTTGTTGTTTAGTTTCTAAGTCGTGTCGGATTCTTTTGCAATCCCATGGACTGTAGCCCGCCAAGCTCTTCTGTCCATGGAGTTTCCCAGGCAAGAATACTAGAGTAGGTTGCCATTTCCTTCTCCATGACCTACTGATCTTAAAATTCATATTAGTATTCATAATTTTTCAAGTGATAGTGTTTTCTTGTTACTGTTATCTAATTTTTCTACATATAGTTCATTTTGATCAGAGAATGCTCAATGTATCATTTCTGCCAGCTTCAACTGAATTTTACTGTCCCACCTAACCTCACCTGGTATCTTTCATACTTGCATACATACCTGCATGTGTTACATTTGGCACTCCTTCTTCATACAGTTTTGTTGTAGGTTACAGAGTGTATACTGATTTCTTTTCCTACTGGTTAATTTGAGATAATTTCTGAAAGAAAGAGGCAATAAAATCTCTACTTCAGTGGTCTTCAAATCTTTGTTTGCACGTTTTAATTTTGACTCTTTTTGGCATATGTGTAAGGAGGTACAAGGAACATAATTTTTCACAGATTGTGAATAAAATAATAACCATTGAAGCATTATCTATTTTAAATATACACAGTTCCTATTTTTCTTTGACCTCATATATCCATTCCATACCCCCAGTATTTTTATCCTAATATATTTTTATACTTGAATGTCTATAATTAAGTCACATCAAAATACATATGTAAATTGAAATTAACTTTAAAAATTTTCTATTGGCACAAAGTTCTATATGCCTTTCTTCTGAACTGCATCATTATTACAATTATCACTATTACAGAATTTTAAAAAGAATAGAAAATGTTCAATTATTTTATTAAATATTATTAAATATTTTATTAAATAATTATCATTTATTTTATTTATAATATTAAATAAAATATTTAATATTTATTAAGCTATTAAAATTATTAAATCTAAAAATAAAATTTTATTGCAAATTCATTTCTGAATGCATTGGACGAACATAGGTTCTCCATTAACTTAGGTATCTCTTAACTGATACTACTTTCTGACAGAATTAGACAAGGTTCAGCATCAATTCGATCCCTCTTTTACATTTTTGTATGTGTGAGGGCTAGGAAACTTTGTTCACATAAACAAATATTAAAAGGAGTTTGGTATAGGAAAGTCACTCAATTCCCTGAACTCCTTTCAAATCATATGCCCTAATCACTTAGTCATATTTCATAAAAAATTATGTTTAATGATCTATTAGTGGGCAAGTTTATTAAACCTCCTACCATCTTTACTCAGGCTAATCAACTTCAAGAGAGAAGACATAAGAGGATATGGAAATAGATATAGAGTACCTCTGTATTCCCAAGGGTCTATTTACTCCAACTCAAAAATTTTATTCAACCATTTTACAACTGGAAATTTCTATAATATAATTTTTTATTTAAAAATGAAAAAGCTTGAAGCAAAAGGTTAACATTTGTTAATATTGGATGTGGTATATGGGTGTGTCTCTTCTAGTACTCTGTATACTTTTCTGTGAATTTAAACTGTCTCATGTAACATAACTCATTTCATCTTGACAATGGTTAAAAGAACCTAATGAGAACATATTGCTCAAGTTTGAGTACAAGTCCACCCATTATCTAGCACATCTAATTCCACTGTGGCATGCAGTTGCTTTGACTTCTCAGACTTCACTGTGAAGTTCAAGAGGTACTGTTTTAAAACAACCATTTAAAATAACTGTTCTCAAATCCACTGAGAAAGTGTGTAGAGAATGTGGAGTCTTATCAAGTTTGAAAGCCCCACATATGGCTGATGGGTGTTTATGTTTAACCAGCCTCCACCACCACCCCATCACCACTCACCATAACCACAGCCACACACACTGAAAATCTGCTGTGTAGCAGGATCCTAGAGAACAGGATTATAGCCAAAGTTTGATAACCAGGATATCTGGCCTTGGGAACTGATGAGGTTGGGGATAGTGTAAAGAACCACTCTGAGCCTGGACTGGGAGGGGGGAGGTGTTGGGAGAGAATGGATACATGTATATATATGGCTAGTCCCTTTGCTCTTCAACTGAAATGATCACATCATTAATTGGCTATAGCCTAATATAAAATTATTAATAGTAGCAGTTAACATTCCTTCTCCTTCACCCTATTTATTGAAGATTGAATTCATATAAAGTAAGATGAAAACTAAACAAAACAACAACAAAAAAAGAACCACTCTGAAACTACCTGGCCTGAAAGAAGTAGCATAAATGGTAAATACTAACCTTGACTACACAGCTTAGATGGCCCAAAGACAAGAAGTGTTCACTAAGTGGTACAAAACCAAGGTCTATGAAGATCATTGCAAAAGCAGTCTGTAAGATGAAAAGAAGTACAGACTGATAGACCTAGTGACCTGGGTTTCCACCCTGGTTCTCCTACCATGTGCTAGCTTAGTGATTTTGAACACGTTCCTTAAGCTATGCAAAGCCTAGTGTCATTGCATATAAACCGGGGGTTATAATAACTATCTGAAAAGACTGTTGTGAGAATTAAGTTAAATTAGATGATTTTATGTTATAGGTCCTGGTCAGACCTGCACAGTATAAGCATTCACTCAAAGCATGTTCTTCTATCATTTTCTGAAAGACATTTTTATATGATTTTATGTACAGGAGGTAGAGAAGAATAAACAGATAAGCACATAAATGATAGTTTGCAATTGGGGAGTGTATGAGTTCTATGATATGAAAGTTTGGGGTAGTGCCCTGGTTAAAGGGATCTGGTGTCCAACTGTCTGTACAATTCCTGGCTCTGCTATGTTCTACATACATAAACATAGACGAATCACTTCACCTCTCTGTGCTCAGTCCCTCAGCTATAATAGCACTGCTATAGACTGAATGTGTCCCCCTAAAATTCATATGTTGAAACTTAATTCCCAGTGTGATGATGTTAGGAGGTGGGGCCTTTGGGAGGTGATTAGGTCTTAAGAATGGAGCCTTTTTGATCGGGACTGATGCTCTTACAAAAGAGACCCCAGAGAGCTCCCTAGTTCCTTCCACCATGTGAAGACACCACAAGAAGCTGGCCATTTATGAACCAGAAAGTATGCCCTCACCAGACACTGAATCTGCCGGCAACTTGATCTTTATTTCCCAGACTTGAGAACTGTGAGAAACAAATTGCTCTTGTTTATAAGCCACCCAGTCTAAAAGACAAGTGACTTCCTCATGGAATTGTTCAAAGGACTGAAAAGGAATAATCAACAAGATGCTTTAGCATTGTGATTGGCACATACTAAATAGTGTTTGCTATTTTACACAAAAACACACCCAACTTTATTCAAAGCCTTATTCCCAACAAACCATGCCTCTATGACTTTCTAGTAGAGTTGTTTCTTCAAAAAACTGCTAAATGAAGGCTTTAACTGACAACCAAGGTGAACAGTCATTCCTTGACATCCTTCTTTCTCAAAGTATACTCTTCAGAGTTTAGCAACATCAGTGTCACCTGGGAGCTTATTAAAATTGCACAATCTCAGGACTTGCCTGGTGGTCCAGTTGTTAAGATTTTGCCCCCTAGAACTGTGTCCCCCTAAAATGTAGGGGATACAGGTTCAATCTCTGGTCTGGGAACTAAGATCTCACATGCTGTGTGGCATGGCTAAATTTTTCTTTTTAATGCAGAATCTCAAGCCTCACCCCAAACCTACTACATCAGAATCTGCATTTTAACAGGATGCCCAGGTGTTTCCAAAGCATGTCATAGATTGAGAAGTGCTAATTTACATCTCCACCTAGTCACTTGGCTTCCCAGGTGGCACTAGTGTAAAGAACCTGCCTGCCAATGCAGGAGATGTAACAGTTGTGGGTTCGATCCCTGGGTTGGGAAGATCCCCTGGAGGAGGGCATGGCAACCCACTCCAGTATTCTTGCCTGGAGAATCCCATGGACAGAAGAGCCTGGAGGGCTACAGTCCATAGCATTGCAAACAGTTGGATACAACTGAACAGCTAACGCACACAAACGCACAGCCTAATTGATGTGAAGTAGCATCTCATTATGGTTTTGATTTGCATTTCCCTAATATAGCCCACCAGGCTCCTCTGTCCGTGGAATGTTCCAGGCAAGAATACTGGAGTGGGTAGCCATTCCATTCTCCAGAATAATAGTGACAATGAAGTGTTAGTCGCTCAGTCATGTCTCACTCTTTGTGACCCCATGAACTGTAGCCTGCCTAGCTGCTCTTTCCAAGGGATTCTCCAGGCAAGAATACTGGAATGGGTAGCCATTCCCTTCTCCAGGGGATCTTCCTGACCCAGGGATTGAACCTGGGTAATGAGTATCTTTTATATATTTGTCACCCACTTTTATATCTTCTTTGGAGAAATGTACCTTCAAGTCCTTGCCAATTTTTTAGTTCTTTTGTTGTTGTTATTGAGCTGTATGAGTTTTTTTTTTTTTTTTTTTTTTTTTAGGATATTGTTGTTGTTCAGTCACTAAGTCGTGTCTGACTCTTTGCGATCCCATGGACTGCAGCATGCCAGGCTTCTCTGTCCCTCACCATCTCCCAGAGTTAGCCCAAGTTCATGTCCATTGAA
This sequence comes from Giraffa tippelskirchi, assembly GCF_054371585.1. Classification (NCBI taxonomy): domain Eukaryota; kingdom Metazoa; phylum Chordata; class Mammalia; order Artiodactyla; family Giraffidae; genus Giraffa; species Giraffa tippelskirchi. The sequence continues at coordinate 14,762,208 of NC_137289.1, read as the reverse complement.
TCGGTGATGCCATCCAACCATCTCATCCTCTGTCGCCTCTTCTGCCTTTGATCTTTCCCAGCATCAAGGTCTTTTCCAATGAGTCTGCTGTTTGCATCAGGTAGCCAAAGTATTGGAGCTTCAGGGTATTAGGATATTAATCCCTTATTAAATATTTGATTTGCAAATATTTTCTCTGACATTGTGGGTTGCCTTTTTACTGTGTGCATAGTATTTCTTTGATGCACAGAAGTCTTTGATTTTGATGAAGTTCAGTTCATCTATTTTTTCTTTTGTTGCCTGTGCTTTTGGTGTCATATATAAGAAGTCACTCCCAAACCCATTTTTATGAAGGCTTCCCCTATGCTTCATTCTAAGAGTCTCATAATTTTAGTTCTTATATTTAGGTCTTTGATCCTCTTTGTGCTAATCTTTGCATATGATATAAGATCCAACTTCATTCTTTTATTAATACATACACATATCCAGTTTCCCCAGGATCACTTGTTAAAAGACTGTCATTTTCCCATTGAATGATCTTGGCATCCTTGTGAAAAATCAATTGACCTTAGATATATGGATTTATTTCTAGACTCTCAGTTCTACTCCATTAATCTATGTATCTATCCTTATGCCTTTATTGACATTTTTTTTTCTTTTAATAGTTTTGGCTGTGCTGGGTCTTTATTGCTGTGTGCCAGTTTTCTCTAGTTGTGGTGAGGGGGTGGGGCTACTCTTCACTGTGGTGCACAGACTTCTCATTGCAGTGATCTCACTTGTGGAGCACAGCTCTAGGTATGCAGGCTTCAGTAGTTGCAGCTTGCAGGCTCTAGAGTGTGGGTTCAGTAGTTGTGGCACATGGGCCTAGTTGCTCTGTGGCATGTGGTCCTGGACCGGAGACTGAACCCACGTCCCCTGCATTGGCAGGTAGACTCTTAACCATTAGACCACCAGAGAAGCTCCTACCAACACTTTTAAAAATTACTGTATCTTTCAGTCAAGTTTCAAAACAGGGGAGTGTGACTCCTTGCTATTGACTGAATGCTTGTATCCTTCCAAAATCATATGATGACATCCTAACCTCTAGGGTGATGGTGCTTGGATGCGAAGTCTTTAGAAGGTGATCAGCTCATGAGAGCAGAGGTCTCATAAATGAGATTAGTGCCCATATAAAAGAAACCCTGAAAAGCTCCCTTGTCTCTTGTGTTATATGAGGACATACTGAGAAGATAGCCATCTATGAACCAGAGAGCAGGTCCTCACCAGATGACAAATCTGTTGTGCTACATTCTTAGACTTCCTAGCCTTCAAAATTGTGAGAAATAAATTTCTGATGTTTATAAGCCATTCAGTCTATGGTATTTTGTTATAGCAGCCTGAATGGATGGAGACACTCCTTCAGATTTATTTTGCTTCTTTAAAACTGTTTTTGGCTACTCAGAGTCCCTTGAAATTTTATATGAATTTTAGGATCAACTTTTCCATTTATGTAAAAATAAGAGGGGTATTTCATGTCTGACTTGATGGACATGAGTTTGAGCAAGCTTTGGGAGTTGGTGATGGACAGGAAGTCTGGCATGCGGCAGTCCATGGGGTTGCAAAGAGTCAGACATGACTGAGTGACTGAACTGAAGGGGGCTATTGTGATATTGACAGGAATTGCACTGAATCTTTAGATCAATTTAGGGAGTATTAGATAGCGATAATATTAAATCTTCAAGTTCAAGTACACGGGGTATTTTTCCATTTATTTCCATCTAATTTCTTTCAGCAATCTTTGTAATTTTTAGTGTATAAGTCTTGTACCACTTTGGTTAAATTTCTTGCTATTGTGAATGAAATTGTTTACTTTAAATTCACTTATGAATAGTTTTTTACTAGCATATAAAGTTACAATTGATCGTTTTATGTTGAACTTATATCCTGAAAATTTTCTGAATTTGTTTATTAGCACTAATAGTTTTTGTGGATGCTCTAGGAATTCTATATATAATATAATGGAATTTTTATATATACAATCATGTCATCTGAAAATAGAGATAGTTCTACTTCATTTCAATTTGGATATTTTTTCTTTATTTTTCCTGCTTAATTGCTCTGGCTAGAACTTCCTGTACAATGTTGAATAGAATTGGGGAAAGCAAGTTGCATGTCTTGTTCCTGATCTTACAGAGAGAGTTTTCAGTCTTTCACCATTAAATATGATGTTCACTGTGAGTTTTTCATAAATGTACTATATCATGTTGAGGAAGTGCCCATCTATTTCTAATTTGTTGAATATTCTTATCATAAATAGGGAAATCTAATTTTATCAAATGCTTTTTTCTGCCTCAGTTGAGATAATCATATCAGTTTTCTCCTCCTTCATTCTGTTAATATGGTATATTAAATTATGAACTGAATCGTGTCCCCCTCAAAAAAAAAAGCATGTGTTGAAGCCCAAACTCTCAATGTGACTGTATTTGAAGATAGGGTCTTTAAGGAGGTAATCAGATTAAGTGAAGTAATAAGGATAGGGTGTTAATCCAATAGGACTGGTATGCCTACAAGAAGAGGAAGAGACACTAGGAGTGCATGAGCACAGAGGAAATGCCATGTGAAGACACAGCAAGAAGGAAGCAAGGGAGAAGACTCACTAGAAACCAACCAGCACCTTGATCTTGGACTTTCAGCCTCTATATCTGAGAAAATACATTTCTGTTACTTAAGCCACCCAGGCTGTGGCATTCTGTTAAGGCAGTCCTAGTAGACTAATATACATTGACTGTTCTTTTCCTTAATGTAGAACTCCTTGCATTCTTTAGACAAATCTCAATTGCTCATGGTTTAGAGTCCCCTTAATATACTGCTGGATTTGGTTGCTAGTAATTTGTTGATGATTTTTACACCTATATTTGTAATGGATATTGATCTGTAGTTTTCTTTGCTTGTGAGGTCTTTGGCCTTGATAGGAGAATGCTGGTTTCAAAGAATAAATTAGGGAATAATCCCTCCAAAAATTACATATTTTGGAAGAGTTTCAGAAGAATTTGTGTTAATGCTTTTTAAAATATTTTGTAGAATTCATCTGGTCCTAGGTTTTTCTTTGTGGAGAGGTTTTTGATTACTGATTCAGTCTCAGTTTGTTATGAGTTTACTTAGATTTTCTATTTCTTCTTGAGTCAGGTTTGGTAGTTTGTTTCTAGGACTTTATCCATTTCATCTAGAATATCTAATTTTTGGCATGTAATTGTTCACAGTACTATCTTACAATATTTTTTATTTCTGTAGGTCTGTAGTAATGTCAACTTCATTTCTGATTTTAATAATTTGAGTCTTCTTTTTGTGTTTCTTGGCCAGGTCTAGCTAGAGGTTTGCCAATTTTATTGATCTTCCTGAATAACCAACTTTGGGTTTTATTGATTCTGTTGCTTTTCTCTTGTGTACTTTAAAAATTTTCTACTCTAAACTCAATCCTTCCTTCTGCTACCATAGGGTTTAGTTTTCTCTTTTTTTCTTAATGGTGCAAAGATATAGTTTATTGATTTGAGATCTTTCTTCTTTTGTTATGTAGGTGTTTATAGTCATAAATTTCCCTCTGAGCACTGCTTTCATTGCATCCCTTAAGTTTTGGTATAATATCTTTTCACTTTCATTTACCTCCAAGTGTTTTATAATTCCCCTTGTGATTTCATTTGATCCATTGGTTGTTTAAGAGTGTGCTGTTTAATTTCCACATATTTGTGATTTTTTCAGATTTACTATTCTAATGATTTCTAGTTTCTGTTGAGTTAGAGAAATTACTTTACAGGATTTCAATATTTTAAAAATTTATTGAGACTTGTTTTGTGGCCTAATTTATGGCCTATGTCTCCTAGATAGTGTTCCAAGTGCACATCAGAAAAATGTATAGTCTGTTGCTGCTGGATACAGTGTCTGTTAGGTCTAGCTGGTGTATAACATTTCTTTATTGATCTTCTCATTATTCTATTCATTTTTGAAAGTGAGGTATTTAAATCTTCAAATATTATGGAGAACTAAACACAAGCTGGAATCAAGATTGCCAGGAGAAATATCAATAACCTCAGATATGCAGATGACACCACCATATGGCAGAAAGTGAAGAAGAATTACATCACTCATTATTAGAGAAATGCAAATCAAAACCACAATGAGGTACCATTTCACGCCCGTCAGAATGGCTGCTATCCAAAAGTCTACAAGCAATAAATGCTGGAGAGGGTGTGGAGAAAAGGGAACCCTCTTACACTGTTGGTGGGATTGCAAACTAGTACAGCCACTATGGAGAACAGTGTGGAGATTTCTTAAAAAACTGGAAATAGAACTGCCATACGACCCAGCAATCCCACTGCTGGGAATACACACTGAGGAAACCAGAATTGAAAGAGACACGTGTACCCCAATGTTCATCGCAGCACTGTTTATAATAGCCAGGACATGGAAGTAACCTAGATGTCCATCAGCAGATGAATGGATAAGGAAGCTGTGGTACATATACACAATGGAATATTACTCAGCCATTAAAAAGAAGACATTTGAATCAGTTCTAATGAGGTGGATGAAACTGGAGCCCATTATACAGAGTGAAGTAAGCCAGGAAGAAAAACACCAATACAGTATAATAATGCATATATATGGAATTTGAAAGATGGTAACGATAACCCTATATGCGAGACAGAATAAGAGACACAGATGCATAGAACAGTCTTATGGACACTGAGGGAGAAGGTGAGGGTGGGACGTTCTGAGAGAATAGCATTGAAACATGTATATTATCATATGTGAAACAGAACACCATTCCAGGTTCGATGCACGAGACAAATGCTCAGGGCTGGGGCAATGGGATGACCCAGAGGGATGGGATGGGGAGGGAGGTGGGAGGGGGGTTCAGGATGGGGAACACATGTAAACCCAGGGCTGATTCATGTCGATATACGGCAAAACCACTACAATATTGTAAAGTAATTAGCCCACAACTAAAATAAATAAATTTATTAAAAAAAAAAAAGAAAGTGAAGAAGAACTAGAGCCTCCTGATGAAAGTGAAAGAGGAGAGTGAAAAAGTTGGCTTAAAGCTCAACATTCAGAAAACTAAGATCATGGCATCTGGTCCCATCACTTCATGGCAAATAGATGGGGAAACAGTGGGAACAGTGGCTGACTTTATTTTTTGGGCTCCAAAATCACTGCAGATGGTGATTGCAGCCTTGAAATTAAAAGACGCTTACTCCTTGGAAGGAAGGTTATGACCAACCAAGAGAGCATATTAAAAACCAGAGACATTACTTTGCCAACAAAGGTCTGTCTAGTCAAGGCTATGGTTTTTCCAGTAGTCATGTATGGATGTGAGAGTTGGACTATAAAGGAAGCTGAGCGCTGAAGAATTGATGCTTTTGAACTGTGGTGTTGGAGAAGACTCTTGAGAGTCCCTTGGACTGCAAGAAGATTCAACCAGTCCATCCTAACGGAGATCAGTCCTGGGTGTTCACTGGAAGGACGGATGTTGAAGCTGAAACTCCAATACTTTGGCCACCTCATGTGAAGAGTTGACTCACTGGAAAAGACCCTGATGCTGGGAAGGATTGGGGGCAGGAGGAGAAGGGGACGACAGAGGATGAGATGGCTGGATGGCATCACCGACTCGATGGACATGGGTTTGAGTAGATTCCAGGAGTTGGTGATGGACAGGGAGGCTTGGCGTGCTGCAATTCATGGGGTCGCAAATAGTCGGACACGACTGAACAACTGAACTGAACTGATCTATTCTATTTCATTTCTGTCAGTTTTTGGCTCCTGTTTTTTTTGGCTCTATTATTAGCTATGTATATATTTATAATTATTGGATCTTCTTAATGGACTACTTCTTTTATCAACAAATAGTGTCATTCTTTGTCCCTTATAATGATTCTTTAATTAAAGTGACCCTCTTGTAAAGTGAATATAGCTGGATTGTTTTTATTAAAAGTTTTTAATAAAATTTCAGAAAAAGTAAGGGGAAAGTACAGAGATTTCTCATATATCCCCTGCCCCACACATGCATATCTACCCTCATTATCAACATTCCCCACCAAAGTGGTATATATGTTACAATTAATGAACCTACATTCACACATCATAATTACTCAAAGTTCATAGTTTATATTAGGGTTCATTCTTGGTGCTGTATAATCTATGGGCTTGGACAATTGTATATGACTTGCACCCAACTTTATCAAGTTGAAGAAGTTCCACTCCAGCTTATTAAGAGTTCAGTGTGGATTTGTCAAATGCTTTTTCTGCTTTTATTGATATGATCATGTGATACTTTTTCTTTTTTGTCTGTTGATAAGATAGATTACATTGATTTTTAAGTGTTGAATCAGCCTTGCACACCTGGGATAAGTCCCATTAGTCATGGTATATAATCTTTTTTATGCATTGTTGGATTCAATTTGCTAATATTTTGATGAGGATTTTTCCATGTTCTTGAGCGATATTGGTCTGCAGTTTTCTTGTAATGTCTTGTCTGGTTTTGATATTAGGGCAGTGCTGGCTTCAAATGAGTTAAGATGTATTCCCTCTGCTCCTATTCTCTGAGATTGTAAAGAATTGCTATAATTTCTTTTTTAAATGATTGGTAGAATTCACCAGTGAACCCAATCTGGGACCAATACTTTCTATTTTGGAAGGATATTATTGATTCAGTTTCTTTAGATACAGGCACATCTGTTGTCTGTTTATTCTTGTGTGAGTTTTGGCAAATTGTGTCTTTCAAGGAATTGGTCTATTCCATCTAGTTTATCAAACCTGTGGGCTTAGAGTTGTTCATAGTCCTCCTTCATTATCATTTTCCATTGCTGTCTGAAAGCAGACACTGTATGACTTAGTCTTTTAAATTTGTTAAGTTGTGTTTTATGGCCCAGATTGTAGTCTATCTTGGTGACTATTCCATGTTAGCTTGATAAGAAGGTGTATTCTGCTGTTGTTAGATGTAGTCTAGAGATATCAGTTATATTCAGTTGACTGATGGGTATTGTTCAGTTCAACTCTGTTCTTACTGATTTTCTGTCTGTTGGATCTATCCTTTTCTGAGAGAGGGATGTTGAAGTTTTCAACTATAATAGTAGATTTATCTATTTCTCTCGGCAGTTCTATTAGTTTTTGCCTCACACAGTTTGATGCTCTGTTGTTTTCCTTCTGACACTGGCTCTCCTCCTAGGCTACTGGTTTTCAAGGCTGCCACTGAGTTGGGGAGAGAAGGATGTAAGTAGGGAAAGTTAAAACACAACAGAGTCTTCTATTCTTATCAAAGTCCAGCTATTTTTCTTGAATAAAATTCTCCATGGATTTTTGAAGCCTTTGGTTAATTTCTAGAAAAAGTTGTGAACAAGTTGATTTTGATAAATTTGCCAGTGTTTTCTCTGCTTTCATGGAGGAATGATTTTTGGACATCCTTACTCCTCTATTCTGCAAGTGCTTCTCTCTATTGCTTTTTGGTTCTAGTCCCACACTGTCTCTGTGGCTTTGGGCTACTCATGTTACTTCTCCAGGCTTTCTTCCTCTGTACAACGTAGAGGGGTCTGTGAGTGTGAAGGCCAGATAATCTTAAAATTTGAGATTATGATGTAAGTTATAATTGATACATAAAACAGTATAGTTTCATAGTTTAATGGTAAGCATTAAAAAAAATTTTCTTAGTGGTATATAAGAGAGCATCTTACTAGTATGGCATCTTAGATTCCACGAGATACATTAAGTTAGTCATGTTCAGGCTTTGAAAAGTGAAGTGAAAGTGAAAAAAGGGGCTTTAAGGCTCATTAAATTCATGGCCAGTTGATTCAAGTTTTAAGCCCTGGGTCCAGAGTCTATTATTAGACTTCTCAAACACCCCCTTCTCTATAAACCTGGGAAAAGGGGTAAACTTCAAACCTGTTGATTTTTAACCCTAGATCACTAAAACTGGCAGGAAGCCTAGAGATCAATGTCCAACCTCCTCTGCAAAAGGATTTCTCAATGACTCAGAGACTGGCAGAGTGAAACTTAGAACAACGGTCTCTTGCTCTTCTCTACTAGACCAGGCTACGTCTCTTGCATCCCTTTCCTCTCAGCTTCACATTTATTTGCATATCATTTTTTTCCTGTCATTCCATAGTCGTGCTCCTTTTTAAATGGGCAATTAGAATGGAGACAGCTACACATTTTAAGAATCATTAAATCGTGTTTGTATTTTAAGTAATGTGATTTCCATTTGGACATGAGTAAAAATGCGAAGATAAGCCAGAGGCCCATTGCAAACCAGATTCTCCTTCCAGGCAGCAGCCAGATCACTGTTGGCAAAAAAGAGTGGGCTAGTGGCGGCCATTGTTAACCCTTTGCTGTTGTTGTTTACTCGCTCAGCCGTGTTCAACTCTTTTGCAACCCCATGGGCTGTAGCCTACCAGACTCTTCTGACCATGAGATTTCCCAGGCAAGAATACAGGAGTGGGTTGCTATTTCCTTCTCCAGGGGATCGTCCCAACCAAGGGATCAAACCCACATCTCCTGCATTGGCAGGCAGATTCTTTAACACTGAGCTACCAGGGAAGTCCCTTAGTGGTAACCCAAATGTTTATAAGTCAATTGGGTCAGAAAATTAAGGTTTTAGCTTCTGCTCTGACAATATCTGGCTGGCTGTATGACCTAAGGTCTTGGTTGGTGGGGCAATACTTGGCCTGAGATTTCTGAAGTGCAAATGGAGTAATCTGGGAGGCAATATTTTTAGGAGAAGATGGATCAAAAGCTAAAGACACAAGATCGAGCAGGTTCAGGGTGGTATGGACATAGACTCAAAGGCTAAACAGATAAGGATTAAAAACCTCAAAAAAGTATATACCCTTTGATGTAGAAATTCAGTTTCTAGGAATTTAGTCTTTGGAAATAATAAGATAAACATACAAATGTGTGTATATAGGACTTCCCTGGTGGCTCAGTGGTAAAGTATCCACCTGCCAATGTAGGAGACATGGGTTCAATCCTTGGGTAAGGAAGATCCCCTGGAGGAAATGGAAACCCACTCCAGTATTCTTGCCTGGGAAATCCCATGGACAAAGGATCTTGGTGGGCTACAGTCCATGGGGTCACAAAAGAGTTGGATACAACTTAGTGACTAAAAAACAACGTGTGTGTATATAAGGATAAATACAGAAACTCTATTCATTACAGTGAAAAATTAGAAATAGTTTAATATTCATCAATATGTGGTTAAGTACATAATAATTCCTCTTTACAGTAAAATGTTATGCAGCCACTAAAAATAAAAATGAAGTATTTGTGGTCATGGAAATCTTTTCACAATTGATCAAAAGGCAAGTTATAATGTCTGAAATATAATTTCATGTGTATAAATTTAAAACACATTTGACTCTATATGCATAGAAAAAAAAAGACTGAAAGCATGTTCACTGAATGCTGAGTGGTTTCTTATGGTTGGTGGAGTTAATCCATTTTTTCTCAATTTTCTTGTCTATATTTTATATATCTCCTACAAAGAATATGGCATTTTTGAATAATTAAAAAGTTCAATTGTTAATAAAAAGCAAGTGAGACCATTTAAAGCAGAAGAGGCTAGCGAATTCCCTGGTGGTCCAGTGGTTAGGACCTGGTGCTTTCACTGCCAGGGCTCTGGGTTCAGTCCCTGGTCTGGGCACTAAGATCCTGTAAGCTGCACAGCATGGTCAAAAAATAATAATGATAAATAAAAATAAATTAAAATCATTAAAAAAAATAAAGCAAACGAGGCTACGAAGCAGGGGAGACTATGGGAATGAAGCTGAAAAGATGGATCCTGGATGAAGCAGGGCTGACAGGGGAAAGGCAGAACTTTTCTTTGTGGTCAGAGCTGCTCTGACTTTCTGGAAGGCTCCTGTGTGGGGAATATAGGGGAAGGGTCCTGAGAATTGAAGGGCTTGTGTCCCAGAGCAAGGCATGTCTTTGGCCCACATATCCACACAACCCTCCCAACAACACCTAATCCAGCTCTCCAACAAGTGCTCTGTAAATGTTTAATGACTGAATAATGATAAACAGATACACAGCTATTAGTCATTCATCAAGGAACAATTTTTTTTTTATATATAACACAGCAGAGGCAAAAACTGCACGATTTCAGGCAAATCTCCAAGTTAACATTTCAGAAAAACACTTCATTTATAATATTCTGATACTTTCAAATAAATATATACACACAAAGAGATGACTCACCCTGTTATATGTCCATAACTTACCCTGAGTTGGGGAGAAGATATGTCTCCAAGCCTACCATACTATAAAAGATTTATTACATTAAAATTACTTCTCATTTTTATAAAATGATTAAACCCAAGCTTGCTTTGAAAGGATCTGGAGCAGTCAGCCTTAATCTAGTTCTCCTGCTGGTACTGACCAGCCAGGAGGTGTTGAACAGGTTATGTTCACCCCACCCCCTGAGGCCTCCATGTCTCTATCTATACAATCTACTAAAAACCTCCTCCATATCTAAGAGAAAGGTCTCCACAGTGGATAAAAGTTACAACGAGCCCCTGTGTCACCTGTTAAAAAAACAGAAGATTCTTTGCATTCCCACCCAAAGCCCTGGTTCCATGAGGGTTTCTGGTATTGAACATGCATAACTCTCTTCCCTCAATGGGATGATTCTGCTTGTGCTGACTCTCATGGGTCAGAGTCACCACTGAAAGGACTGGGAAGACAAGCTGATCTCCAGAGACCCATGAGGACTGGTAGTGGGAAAGGAAGACCTCTCTCTGCTCAGAAGTGACCTCCACATATTAGACTCCTCCTCAATCTCCATCTAGTATATTCCACCAATTGGTGAGATGTTGAGGTTGATCAATGGGTTTGCACATACATAGAAGCCATTCACCCATTGGTGTCTACTGTTTTCAATCAGCTCTATATGGGGAGGAAATGATCTTGTTCAAAGTTGTGCTGATTTCTCTGCAGGAGGGAGATGAGAGAAATAAAAGGATGTATGGACATGGAGAAAGGAGGTGACTCATTCACCGTATATCAGATTCCTCCTCATCAGTGATTCTGCTTTTCTTGGCTTATTATACATCCTTCCTTTCCATCTGTATTTTGGATATCCAGAAATTATTGCTTTTCTCTATATTAGTTAAGGTCAGTAAAGCTAGCCTCTGTAACTCAAAATTCAGTAGCAAAACAGAAAAAGGGTTGTTTTCCATTCATGTCATAACCCAGTGCCAGCATTCCTGGTCAGGCAGCTCTCTCATTGTCATCCTGGATCCAGGCTCCTCTCATACTCAGAGCTGTTGTTTGCTGGTTTAGCCACGAAGTCATGTCCAACTCTTTGTGACCTCACGGACTGTAGCTGGCCAGGCTCCTCTGTCCATGGGATTTCCCAGGCAGAACAATGGAGTAGGTTGCCATTTCCTTCTCCAGGGGATCTTCCCAACCGAGAGACTGAACTCGTGTCTCCCATATTGCAGGTAGATTCTTTACCACTGAGCCACCTGGGAAGCCCAATGCTTAGAATTTTCTCCATCAATCCGATTGAGATATGGGAAAGGGATTGAAGATTACCTGGAGTAGTTCTGGGCTAACTCTGGACAAAGCCCACATCATTTACATTTGTTTTATGTGGAATAGTCACATGGCCACACCTTATTGCAGGGGACCCTAGGAAGGATAGTTGAACTGAATGCCTAAGAAGAGTAGAACATGAATATTGGTGAGTGCTAGGGGTCTCTGCAACATCCTCCAAGGTCAAGTCCTCCATTCTTTGATTTTCAATTAGGAATGCAAATCCCTATGTCATTACAATAAATCTGGAGATAAGAAAAGACAAAAAGAAAATAAGTGGATTTCCTGAAACTGACCACGACATGACTAATACCTTCTCCAAATAATCCAAAGGGAATAGTCGGCTCACAAATTAGAGGTTACTTGAATGAAGACAGAACTCTACTGACAGAAAGGATCTGCTTTCTGACAATGAAGCACTCAACAGCTGAGTCACATAATTACAGGTGAATGACAGGTGACACAAGCCACGCACACTGCCTCTCAGCCTATAAATTATGTTGCTCTTAGGGGAAGTTACAACGAATGTGACCAATGGGAGAGGTGCAATGGGAAAAGGTGCAGAACTCCGTATATGTTTGCAGACAGATTTCTAGACTTTGGGAGGCAGTGAGTTGAATGGAAATAGAGCAGCCTCTGGAGGCAGACAGTTTGATTTGAAGGCCAGGACCTGCCATTTACCAAGTCTATGGTCTTGGGAGAAGATCTCAGCTTCTGTTAAGTCTTGGTTTTCTCATCACTAAGATGAGTATAATAATGACACCTTCCTCACAGAGCTCCTGGGAAAGGTAAATAGTAATGTAAAATTGATTGGCATGAAATTTGTCACAGAGAAGATGCCCGAGAGAGGGTCTCTTTTAAAAAAAAATATTGGCAAGATAATTTCTCAATGTGGGGCCTACTGCTCTAGCCTGTCCTCGACTCTCAAATATCCCACCAGACAAAGGAGAAAGGGGAGGGAATGAGAACAGAGAGCTAAGAGGGACCTGCAGGGGGGGCTGGCAGGCCACATCGAGGCTGTTAGTGAGTGAAGTGGAGGAACCTTTGTGGATAATATTAGTACCTATGTCCCAGGATTGTTTTGAGTGTTACATGAAATAATACGTTCATGCTTAGCCCAGTGCCTGGCACATAATGTCAGCCTGAGTACTCATTTATTTTTCTTCTGAACAAAAGGAGAGTGGTACCTACCAGCTGGGTAAGGACAAAGGGAGAAGAAATTGTGGTGTCCCTTTGGGTGGTCTCCATCTTCTCTGTAATGTACAGGGTGGGGTGGGGGTGCAATAGGGGTCTCGGGGGAGTCAGAAAGGCCTGGCAATGCTGCCATCATGAACACTGTCTTCCTCAGTCCAGCCTCAGAGCGGAATGTCTGAAGACAGGATGAGATCATGCCTGGAAAGTTCTTTGTGCTCCAGAGGAGAAAGATCTGTACATTTAAGTCGCTATTATTTGCAGAGCCAAATGCCAGGCTTTGAAATGCAGCCAGCCTCTCTTCAATATCTAGTTATGTTTCCACAGCACAGGATGAAAAAAACCAATTGTTTATACGCGGTAGTATTTCTGGTAACTGAACTTATTAGTTTAAAAGGCAATATTTACCGAGCTCACAAAATAGCACGCTTTCTGTCCACAGAGACCTGTTTTAATTAAAGCTCTACCTTTAAAATTCATTAAAGTAATCAGTTCTAAGAGATTAGGAGCCCATGTATTAGATTTCAACCTGGGAGTGCCACATATTCCCTTCCGCAGGTGCAGGAGGCCATGATTTCAACAATTGTGAAGATCTCTCCTTTCACTGGATTTCAGTTTTATTTAAAGGCACTGGCTGGCTAGCCTCGGGAATTTGTCTTTTTTATTAGGCATGAGTGGCTCAGTCACCTACTAGGTGGATCACCTCATTATTCTAGTGACCTGGGCAGAGCTGTGACTCAAAATCTAGCTCTCCCAGGGCAGACGGGATGGGTTGGGGAAGGGGACTGTGGAGAGATGAAAAGCCACCATGTTCCCTGGCCACAAAGCGGCTTGGCTCTTACACCCTAGCCTCCTGGCTCTTCAGAGGAAGAAGACTGGCTGGAAGAGCTCTGTGGGCGCAGCTTAGAGGGGTAAGGGTACATCACTAACTACAACCACCACAAGTGTAATTGCTACAACACACGGAGTACTTCCTCTGCGCTAGGTCTACACAGCTTGTGTTTTGAGCCTCTTGGCAACCCTATGAGATGGGCACTCACATCAACTTCCTTTCACACATGAGGACACTGAGGCTTGGGGAGGACAGGTCTCTGGCCAAAGCCCACATGGAGAGGAAGTGACAGGAAAGCAGCATAGGCAGAAAATGACTGGCCTTGGACTTCCATTGGGGCCACTTTCTTTTTTAACTTATTTATTTTTAATTGAAGGGTAATTGCTTTACAATATTGCTTTGGTTTCTGCTATACATCAACATGAGTTAGCCACAGGTATACATATGTCCCCTCCCTCTTGAACCTCCCTCCCACCTCCCACGCTTGGGGCCACTTTTTAGAGGTGAGCTCTGTGATGTCATTTCCCTGAGGTTTGGTTTGCTCATGTATAAAGGATGGCCTCTCTCTGACAGTGCAATGGCAAGGATTCCATGTGGAGACATGAGGACAGCATTCAGCACACGTCCTGGCACGGAGGACACACACAACACAGGGTAGCAATTCCTACCAGGATACTGTAAAATGTGACTCTGGCCATCCAGCTGTTGGAGAGAGTCAGCTCCCCTGCACCTTGACAACCTCCCAGCAACCCCAAGTGGGAGAATGGAGGCAGCACAAGTGGCTTGCCAAGGGAAGAGGGGACCTCCATCAGCTTGCATGTGTGGACAGGAAGGAGGGAGGCGGGTGAGGCAGAACCGTGAGTGCAGGGCCAGGGTGGCAGATGACCATCAACCCCACTTCTCGCAGTGGGAGTGGAGCTGAGGTTCATGCAAGGCACCAGCTGACTGCACAGAACAATGAGACCCGGGAGGTGACAGCTGACTCTGAAAGGGACTCAGTTCAGCCACTTCTCCCTGGAAAACAAGCTGTTGCTGCCAGATGGAAACATTAAGAAAGGCCCTTGACAGCACTCTTGTCCAACCTCTTCACTGGCCACCTGGGGACACCAAGGCCCTGTGAGCAGGAGTCTATTTTATGTCCAGAGAACAAGTGTCTACACTGGAGTTAAAGATGACAATGCCACCCGACTGGCTATATGACCCTGACAAAATTACCTAATCTCGTTATGCCTCAATTTTCTCACCTATAAAAGATCACGCATTGCACAGAGTTTTTCAAAGATGAAATTAAAGAATGCCTGTAAAGCTCTAAGCACAGTGCTTGGCACGCCCTCTAAGCTGGCTCAGGAATTCCCTGGCAGTCCAGTGGTTACGACTGCGTGCTTCCAATGCAGGAAGCACAAGTTTGATCCCTGGTCAGGGAACTAAGATCCCACAAGCTGTGCAGCATGGTCAAAAAATAAATAAATAAATAAAAATAAGCTGGCTTGCACCAGGTCCCGTGACAGTGGGTCCTCCCTACTAGTGCTCACTCAGTCATGTGAGACTCTTTGTGACCCTCATGGACCATGGCCCGCCAGGATCCTCTGTCCCTGGGATTTCCCAGGCAAGAATACTGGAATTAGTAGCCATTCTCTTCACCAGAAGATCTTCCTGACCTAGGGATCGAACCTGCATCTCCTGCATTGCAGGCGATTCTTTACCTGCTGAGCCATCAGGGCCTGGTGGTACTAATGCTCTCACTAATGCTCTATTCTTCAGGACTCTGGAAAATGGCAGCCCTGTTTCACTTTTCCTGCTCCAAAAGCCCCCAGGAGTCTTCTCCAGGGGGATCTTCCTCACCAGCTGTGGCTTCTCCTGTGGAGCTGATTGAGCTGGGCCTGCCACAGGCTTGGCATTTGGCAGCAGGTCCAGGTGTCCCTGGGAGAAGGCAATGGCACCCCACTCCAGTACTCTTGCCTGGAAAATCCCATGGACTGGGGAGCCTGGTGGGCTGCCGTCTATGGGGCCGCACAGAGTCAGCCACGACTGAAGTGACTTAGCAGCAGCAGCAGCAGCCAGGTGTCCCTGAGGTGAGGCCATGCCCACCCTTAAACCAGACTTGCCCCTTGGCCAGGCACGGAACAGGGAGCAGAGACTACAGTTGTATGCAAGCTGGATGCTGGCTTGGCCCTCAGTGATCACAAACAGTACTCAACTGGGCAAGAAATAACAATATTTACATATTTATTTAACCACTATGGATTGAGTAAAATTTTGTGCCAAGTCCTATGCTCAGTGTTAGAGAGGTGCTGGTGATATAAAAGCAGACAGCATCCCTGATGATCAGGTGCTTACAACCTAGTGAAGGGGATTGCTTAATTGCAACCATATACTTCCTGTTTTAATTACTTGCTAGGTGTGTAGGTGATGGGAAGAAAAGAACCAGGTTGCCAGGAGAGTAGATAATGAAGCCTTGGCTGGGCTTGGAGGATCATGGAGGCAGTAACATTTGGTCTGAGCTCTAAAGGATGTGGCAACCCACTCCAGTATTCTTGCCATGGGAATCCCAGTCCCTGGGGTCGCAGAAAGAGACACACATGACTTAGCGACTAAACAACAACTAAAGGATGTGCAGTTTTCTAGGCAGAGGCTGCAGGAGGCAAAGTGGTAGGTGGGAGAAAGACTTACAGGCAGAGGAAACTTTAAGGAAGACCCCAAGAAAGGAAAGCCCGTGACAAGTTGAGGGAGTTGAGAGATTGCTAGTTAGGCTGGGGGTAATCAGGAAAAGGAAGAATGGTACAGGATGAGGTGATGAGGTCAGTGGGCCCATGTCACTCAAGGTCTTTGGTCTGGGATCAGGAGACTTGCTTTTAAAAAGGCCAGTGGGGAACAGTCGATGGATTTTAAGCCAGAGAGTGACATGACCTGACTTAGGTTTTTGAAAGATCTGGCTGCTGTGTAGAGAATGGATTGTGGGGAGGCAGACCAGAGTGAGGGCACAGAGACCTGTGTGGATGCTATTGTCCAGGAAGAGGTGATAGCCACTCAGAGGAGGAGAGCGGGAAGAGGGGATGCATGCAGTGGGTTGATCTGAGAGAGATGTCAGAGTTCTAACTGAAAAGCCTTGCTGATGAATTGAATGCTGAGTGTGAGGGAGCAGAAGGGGTCAGGAGTGACTCCTTCTCAGGCTGGCACCCTTGGTGGATGCTGGGAGCTATTCACGGGGATGGGAAACCCCGGGGGAAGCGATGGTGTGGAGTGGGCTGGAAGGACGGGGAGTTTCTTTTGAGACGAGTTGAACTGAGATGCCTGGGAAGCAGGGCAGTGGACAGCTGCATATATAGATCAGGAGCTTAGAGGAAAGGAGCTGGAAACCTAAATACTGTCACCTCGATATAGAGGCAGGAACTGAAGGTGAGGCATGAATGAGCTTCTCAGCGGGGCACTGAATGTGAGCACAGAGGACAGAAGACATAACTCTGATCACTTTCATCAGATTAACGTCAGGGAGAGGACAGACTGAGAAGGCTAAGAAGAACAAGGCAGGCTGGGAGCTAGGAAAGCGAGGGTGTCAAGGAGGGAGTCATCATGGAACAAGATAGAAAGCCCAGAAATACACCAGCGCACCTATGGGTACCTTATTTTTGACAAAGGAGGCAAGCATATACAATGGGGCAAAGACAGCCTCTTCAATAAATGGCGCTGGGAAAACTGGACACTACATGTAAAAGGATGAAATTATGACACTTCCTAACACCATACACAAAGATAAACTCAAAATGGATTAAAGACCTAAATGTAGGACCAGAAACTATAAAACTCTTAGAGGAAAACACAGGCAGAACACTCGATGACATAAATCAAAGCAAGATCCTCTATGACCCACTTCCTAGAGTAATGGAAATAAAAACAAAAGTAAACAAGTGGGACCTGATTAAACTTAAAAGCTTTTGCACAGCAAAGGAAACTACAAACAAGGTGAAAAGACAACCCACAGAATGGGAGAAAACAATAACAAATGAGACAACTGACAAAGGATTAATTTCCAAAATATACAAGCAGCTCATACAACTTAATACCATAAAAACAAACAACCCAATCAAAAAGGAGGAAAAAGACCTAAACAGACATTTCTCCAAAGAAGACATACAGGTGGCTAACAAACACATGAAAAGATGCTCAACATCGCTCATCATTAGAGAAATGCAAATCAAAACTACAATGAGATATCAGCTCACACCAGTCAGAATGGCCATCATCAAAAAGTCTACCAACAGTAAATGCTGGAGAGGGTGTGGAGAAAAGGGAATCCTCTTGCACTGTTGGTGGGAATGTAAATTGATACAGCCATTATGGAAGATGATGTGGAGATTCCTTAAAAACCTAGGAATAAAACCACCACATGACCCAGCAATCCCACTCCTAGGCATATACCCTGAGGAAACCAAAATTGAAAAAGACACATGTACCCCAATGCTCATTGCAGCACTATTTACAATAGCTAGAACATGGAAGCAACCTAGATGTCCATCAACAGATGAATGGGTAAAGAAGCTGTGGTACATATACACAATGGAATATTACTCAGACATAAAAAGGAATGTATTTGAGTCAGTTCTAATGAGGTGGATGAACCTGGAGCCTATTATACAGAATAAAGTAAGTCAGAAAGAGAATAATAAATATTGTATACTAATACATATAAATTAAATAAGCAGGGTGACAATATACAACCTTGACATACTCTTTTTCCTATTTGGAATCAGTCTGTTGTTCCATGTCCAGTTCTAACTATTGCTTCCTGACCTGCATACAGGTTTCTCAAGAGGCAGGTCAGATGGTCTGGTATTCCCATCTCTTTAAGAATTTTCCACAGTTTATTGTGATCCACACAGTCAAAGGTTTTGGCAGAGTCAATAAAACAGAAATAGATGTTTTTCTGGAACTCTCTTGCTTTTTCGATGATCCAGCGGATGTTGGCAATTTGATCTCTGGTTCTTCTGCCTTTTCTAAAACCAGCTTGAACATCTGGAAGTTCACGGTTCACGTATTGCTGAAGCCTGGCTTGGAGAATTTTGAGCATTACTTTACTAGCGTGTGAGATGAGTGCAATTGTGCAGTAGTTTGAACATTCTTTGGCATTGCCCTTCTTTGGGATTGGAATGAAAACTGACCTTTTCCAGGCCTGTGGCCACTGTTGAGTTTTCAAGATTTGCTGGCATATTGAGTACAGCACTTTCACAGCATCATCTTTCAGGGTTTGAAATAGCTCAACTGGAATTCCATCACCTACACTAGCTTTGTTCATAGTGATGCTTTCTAAGGCCCATTTGACTTCACATTCCAGGATGTCTGGCTCTAGGTGAGTGATCACACTATCATGATTATCTGGGTGGTGAAGATCTTTTTTGTACAATTCTTCTGTGTATTCTTGCCACCTCTTCTTAATATCTTCTGCTTCTGTTAAGTCCATACCATTTCTGTCCTTTATCGAGCCCATCTTTGCATGGAACGCTGGGCTGGAAGAAACACAAGCTGGAATCAAGATTGCCAGGAGAAATATCAATAACCTCAGATATGCAGATGACACCACCCTTATGGCAGAAAGCGAAGAACTAAAGAGCCTCTTGATGAAAGTGAAAGAGGAGAGTGAAAAAGTTGGCTTAAAGCTCAACATTCAGAAAACTAAGATCATGGCATCCGGTCCCATCACTTCATGGGAAATAGATGGGGAAAAAGTGGAAACAGTGGCTGACTTTATTTTGGGGGGCTCCAAAACTGCAGATGGTGATTGCAGCCATGAAATTAAAAGATGCTTACTCCTTGGAAGGAAGGTTATGACCAACCTAGATAGCATCTTTAAAAGCAGAGACATTACTTTGCCAACAAAGGTCCGTCTAGTCAAGGCTATGGTTTTTCCAGTAGTCATGTATGGATGTGAGAGTTGGAAGGTGAAGAAAGCTGAGCGCCGAAGAATTGATGCTTTTGAACTGTGGTGTTGGAGAAGACTCTTGAGAGTCCCTTGGACTGCAAGGAGATCCATCCAGTCCATCCTAAAGGAGATCAGTCCTGGGTGTTCATTGGAAGGACTGATGTTGAAGCTGAAACTCCAATACTTTGGCCACCTCATGCGAAGAGTTGACTCATTGGAAAAGACCCTAATGCTGGGAAGGGTTGGGGGCAGGAGGAGAAGGGGACGACAGAGGATGAGATGGTTGGATGGCATCACCGACTCGATGGACATGGGTTTGGGTGGACTCCGGGAGTTGGTGATGGACATGGAGACCTGATGTGCTGTGATTCGTGGGGTCGCAAAGAGTCGGACACGACTGAGTGACTGAACTGAACTGAAGTGATACTAATACATATATATATATGGAATCTAGAAAGATGGTACCAATGAATTTATTTGCAAGGCAGCAATGGAGAAACAGACATAAAGAACAGACTTATGGACACAGGGATAGGAGATGAGAGGGTGAGCTGTATGGAGAGAGCAACATGGAAACTTACATTACCATATGTGAAACAGATAGCCAATGGCAATTTGCATTATGTCTCAGGGAACTCAAACACAGGCTCTGTATCAACCTAGAGGGGTGAGATGGGGAGGGAGATGGGAGGGAGTTTCAAGAGGGACGGGACATATGGCTGATTCATGTTGATGTTTGACAGAAAGCAACAAAATTTCGTAAAGCAATTATCCTTCAAATAAAAAATAAATAAATTTTTAAAAAGGGGGAGTCATCAACAGTAGCTCTGGGGCAGATCCCCTGTAAGATATGGACGGGAAAATGTCCATTAGATTTAGGAAACTAGAGGTGATTTGGGAGAATGAAGAATCAGCTCTGCTCCCCCTTGAGCTGTCTGTATGAAATGACCATAGTTAAGTTGCAGAATTCAACCTCAAATTCTTCTCACGTCCCCTTGCCCCTTTCGCAGACCCACCCACGTGTTGAGAACTCCAGTGGCTGAGCGGAACCTTCCTGAGTACAGTTCATCTGGTCCTTCAGGCCTCAGGGTAACTCCCAACTGCTTGCTTTTCCAGGCATCATTTTTCTAACCACCACTTATCGCTAATGTGGTCTTCATGCTGGCTTCATGTTGTTTGCCTTTTATTGAAGGCTAATAGTTAGGCATTAGCTACAATTTATTCCTACAATTACTTTTCAAGGGCTCAGAAATGATAGCCGTTTTCAATCCTACACTATCAAATGTGTTTCTGACGCCATTATAATCATAGAATTATATAAATAAGTGAACAAGCAAATTATCCAAAGCAAAATGTGATTAGACTCCAGGCAGCCCATCTTATTCTTTAATATTCCTGATACCCTCCTTTTTGGGTACCTCCCAGTCATCCCCCTCACCCCCATATGGATACACAAAAATGAAGCATCAGGCTGGATTACTAAAGTGGCAGACACAAATTGTCAGGTCCATCCTAGGTAGGAAATTTGATGATGCAGATGTCATTGAGAAATGAGCGGTTATTTCAAACCACAGAGACTCATAATTAAGTAAACCAAATGCAGGAGCACAATTCAATTTGTTTCCAAATTAGTTGTTATTTTCTTATACAGGAAAGCAAAGCATAAGTGAGGGTGGATTTATATTTCATAGTACACAAATTCATCCATTAATATCTCCTTTGAGGATTCTCTTCAAGTTTAGTTGCAAAGATGTCATTAGTGACTACTTAACATCTGGACAAAATGGCTTCCTCTTACTCTCTACTTGTGTTTGAATTTATTAGGAACGTAACTGAAAATTACCTACCCAGTTTGGCATCTCAAAAATACCATATAGTTTACAAGTAAGGAAGATAAGACCAAACGTGATGAGTCTAGAGACTCCTTCAGGGAATTGTGCCTGATGTTCTGGGCTCCAGGACCTACTCAGGAACTTGGGGAAAATACCCTCTCAGTCAGCAAGGCACTTCCTCTGAAGAACTCATTAGCTCAATTCACAAATAACTTTAAAGACCAATTATAATTTGATGCCACACCCTTAGAACAATCTACTTGGTCTCCATTCCCTTTTCTGGGGCCTAATATGCCAGCAAATTTGGAAAACTCAGCAGTGACCACAGGACTGGAAAAGGTCAGTTTTCATTCCAGTCCCAAAGAAGGGCGATGCCAAAAAATATTCAAACTACCACACAGTTGCACTCATTTCACATGCTAGCAAGGTCATGCTCAAAATCCTTTAAGCTAGGCTTCAGCAGTATGTGAACCGAAAACTTCCAGATGTACAAAAGATTTAGAAAGGGCAGAGGAACCAGAGATCAAATTGCCAACATCTGTTGGATCATAGAGAAAGCAAAGGAATTCCAGAAAAAATCTACTTCTGCTTCACTGACTACACTAAAGCCATTGACTGTGTGGATCACAACACACTGTGGAAAATTCTTAAATAGATGGGAATACCAGACCACCTTACCTGCCTCCTGAGAAATCTGTATGAAGGTCAAGGAGCAACAGTTAGAACTGGACATGGAACAACAGACTGGTTCAAAATTGGGAAAGGAGTATGTGAAGGCTGTAATAGTGTCACCCTGCTTATTTAACTTATATGCAGGGTGCTGTGCTGTGCTTTGTCGCTCAGTGGTGTCTGACTCTTTGCGACCCCATGGACTGTAGCCTGCCAGGTTCCTCTGTCCATGGGATTGGCCCCCCTCCAAGGGATCTTCCCAACCCAGGGATCAAACCCAGGTCATGCAAAATGCCAGGCTGGATGAAGCTCAATGTGGAATCAAGATTTCCCAGAGAAATATCAATAACCTCAGATATGCAGATGATACCACCCTAAGGGCAGAAATTGAAGAGGAACTAAAAAGCCTCTTGATGAAGGTGAAAGAATAGAGTGAAAAAGCTGGCATAAAACTCAACATTCAGAAAACTAAGATCATGGCATCTGGTCCCATCACTTTATGGCAAATAGATGGGGAAACAATGGAAACAGTGACAGACTTTATTTTCTTGGGCCCCCAAATCACTGCAGATGGTGACTGCAGCCATGAAATTAAAAGACGCTTGCTCCTTGAGAGAAAAGCTATGACAAACCTATTGCTGTTCTGTGCTGTACTTAGTTGCTCCATCATGTCTGACTCCTTGTGATCCCATGTACTGTAGCCTACCAGGCTCCTCTTTCTATGGGGATTCTCCAGGCAAGAATACTGGAGTGGGTGGCCATGCTCTCCTCCAGGGGATCTTCCCAACCCAGGGATTGAACCCAGGTCCTCCATGTTGCACGTGGATTCTTTACCATCTGAGCCACCAAGGAAGCCCAAGATTGCTGGAATGGGTAGCCTATCCCTTCTCCAGGGTATCTTCCTGATCCAGGAATTGAACCGGGGCCTCCTGCATTGCAGGTGGATTCTTTACCAGCTGAGCTACCAGGGAAGCCCTGACAAATCTAGACAGCATATTAAAAAGCAGAGACATCACTTTGCTGACAAAGGTCTGTATAGTCGAAGCTATGGTTTTTCCAGTAGTCATGTATGGATGTCAGAGTTGGACCATAAAGAAGGCTGAATGCCAAAGAATTGACGCTTTCGAACTGTGGTGCTGTAGAAGACACTTGATAGTTTCTTGGACAGCAAGGAAATCAAACCAGTCAATCTCAGAGCAAATCAATCCTGAATATTCATTGGAAGGAGTGATGCTGAAGGTGAAGCTCTAATACTTTGGCCACCTGATGCAAAGAACTGACTCACTGGAAAAGACTGATGCTGGGAAAGATTGAAGGCAGGAGAAGAGGGCAACAGAGGACAAGATGGTTGAATGGCATCACCGACTCAATGGACATGAATTTGAGCAAGCTCCAGGAAATGGTGAAGGACAGGGAAGCCTGGCGTGCTGCAGTCCATGGGGTCGCAAAGAGTCAGACACAACTGAGCAACTGAACAACAATAACTAGCCAGCTAGAGTGATCAGTGCTATAGCCCAAACCTACTGTCCTTCCAATCTCATTTCAAAATTACTCCTTTATTTTTCAGAGGCCTTTACCCTCAATATCAGGCATCTGGTCCACATGCCTGGTTTCTGCCTCAGCTATCCTGAGGGAACCACAGGATAAATTAGTTGGCAAGTGAGCCAGCTAAGAAACAAAAGAGGCGTCAACACCCATCAGACATTTGAAGTTGAAAAAACAAAAAGCAAAGCTTTCGGACTTCAAAAGATTCTTTTTTAAAAGATTTTGGTGCCCTAACTCCAGCCTGAGAAAGAGAAAAGTCTTTGTGCCACTACTTGTAATGCACAGACCACTTACTTCCTTTTTCAAAGGAAAAACAAAAACGAAAGCAAAACCAAAGATCTCAGTGTCATTGTCCTGATCCTTGACATCTGCCTTCCCTTTTATTTCATGATCTGCTTGATTTTTGTCCTTGTTAGTTTTGAAAATCTCCTGCAAAGTCTCCCAAGCTTGATGTGACAAGGTGAAACGGCTCTAAAATACAGTCAGTATTTGGCAAGACTCATTAATAATAAAGAGAAACAATGGGATAGGAATTTCTAGGTGGGCTGTGTTCTCAAATGAATAGCTGATAAATAAATACAATATTTGTGATTTGGGGCATTACTAGTACATCCTCTTTAAGAAAATCCTAAACACAAAACTCGGAAACAATGAGGATAGATTGGAGGGAGCTTATTTGCATGACAAAAGATCTCTTTAGCTGACGAAAGGATTCACCATTCTCTTTTTTAGTGAGAGCGCATTTGTATAAGATTCCTGTTTACAAAAATAAAAACATCAATTTGTATCAGAGTTACAGGAACTCTCCAATGGGTAATATGAGAGCCACCCTATACTAGATGATTTATTTCGGGTCATCTGGGATGGAAGGTCACACTTGGGACTGTGCTGGCTGACTCTGCTAGGACTCCCAAATCCACTGGGTAACTATGGGTTCATTTTCCCCAGATGCTCCACTCTTCTGTTCTGTTTTCTTAATGCACATGTGTGGAAGAGTGTCCTCAGAAAGCAATCTTTGGGGACATTCAACTCACATATCAAGGAATCACAACCCTCCTGCTCTCCTATTTCCCTGACATCTGACCTCCCCCCCCCCAAATCAGGATGGATGAGTTGGGGGTGGTCAGGACTCCCAGAGCCACTGGACTTGACCTGAACTCTGATCTGTGGATATCCCTCTGGATCTGAGGCCTGGATGAAGCTGCGTGAAGTCTCCATTTATAACAAAAAACAACTTTGTTGATGATTAGATTAAAATGGCTCCAAAGTTCTGTCATGGTACAAGCCTTAGTTCGTGTCTGGAAGCTCTGCCAAACAAGGCAGTTTGTTAGTTTCAGCAGTTATGGAAGAAAGCTTTAAAATGTAGTTTAATGATGTTCCATCTCTTCACACTTGATAGTTTCCAGACAAAGAAGCAGATAACATAAAAAGAGGATCGTGCTCTTCTTATCCGAAGAGGAAATCAGTGAGCAACTTTTACCATTAAGGGGCCCAATCCTACTGTGATGGGGCAGCTTCTTCTATTTTAACTGGGAGAAGAAACAAAGTAAACATCACATAAAGCAGGACTCAGTCCCCCTAATCTGGAGATGAGCCACAAAGGTAGCTGGAAGCAGATGAGCATATGATTAGAAAGAGCTTGTGAGGCTTGGCAGCTCAGAAGACTTGAATGTGAATCCTGCCATCTATTCTCTGTGGAACCTGACCAAGTGATTCCATCTCTTTAATGAGATGATTCTTCATCTCGGAAATTGGGAGGATACCATCAACCTTACAGGGGTGTTGTAAGTGTTAAATGAGATAGTGTATGTAAAGGGCTTGAAGAGTATGGAGCCTGACACAAAGTGTCCATAAATGTGGAATTAATGCCCATTTATGAATATCAAAACTAAGGCTGTCCCTTTAATTCACTCTAAAGCTTAAGCAGGATCAAGAGGATACTGATAGTTGTCAAGTAAAGAAAAAACCTGAATCTATTGCTATCTAGCATGGGGTAAGAGAACCATCTCATGAAAAGATATGTGGAGAGATGAAGACTCTGAATAATGTCCTGAAATTCAAGGTCTGAACTGGATAATGGCAGTCCCCAAATTAAAATTGACCATACTTTTTATCTACGGTCCACAAGAATGATCAGAAAATATAATCAGAACTTTTCGTAGTACTTTGGTGAAAATTAAAGACATGTCAGAGGAAAGAAAAAGAAAATACTGATGGCTGTGACAGAAAACCGCATACATCATTAGGCTGTTGATGCAAATCCTAGGCCCAGAAATATTTGATTCTCAGATTTCATTTAGAGTTAACAGGGGTGGTCTCATCTAAGTCTGTGAGCAAAAACAGAACTTGATTAAATGTGAAAGATGACCATGAAGGAATTTTAAGATTGTCAACTCTGCTTTGCCACAGTTAAGCCTAGAACTCTGGGTCATATACCAGGGCACAGGGTGACAGTATGACTTCTTTGCACACAACTTACCTGAAAGGAAAAATAGTGCCAGTGCAGAACCTGCTGGGCTTCTGACCTCACAAATGTGGACACACAATGACAATCCCTTCTAATCACTTTTTAAAAACTGTTTATTTTTATTTAAATATTTCAAAAAATACTTATATATTTATTATATATTTGGCTGCATCACGTGTTAGTTGCAGTATGTGGGATCTAGCTCCCTGACCAGGGATTGATCCTGGCCCCCTGCATTGGAAGCATGGAGTCTTAGCCACTGGACTACCAGGGAAGTCCTCTGAATCATTTTCAATGAATGAACTCAGTACTTCAGAAAAATGGAGAAGATTCAAATGTCTTTCCTTTCAAGCCTGTGGCTCCCAATCAGAGAGGTCTTTAGGGACAAAGTAGCCTCCTTCTGAGGATCTCCTTCTGATAGCATGAGGCCTCTTGGCACTTCTTTTTGTTGCCTTGGATTAGTTCAATGAGAAACATGGCTAAATAGAGAGTGACATCAACAGGTGTCCTACCAATAACCCAAAGCAAAACAAAGCATGAAACTTGCTTTGGCTTAATGAATCTCATTCTCTTCATCTACTTTGGTATGGGAGGAAAGAATTAGCTGATCCCTCTTATTTAAGCTGTATCAGTAACCCTTTGCCCTGACTGCCAGTTGAGTTTTCCCTGTCTCAGGATAAAAGATGTTTTCCTATGACATCCTCTTGAGAAATCAAAGCAGCCTTTATCTGCCCTTATTTGCATGTGAGAGGATCCTAAGCCTGGTGCTCCAGAAGCTTACTGTGAGCTCCAAAGCACTCTTTACACCAAGACCTCATTCTGGCTACCCCAGGGCTCTTCAGGCCAACATGAAGAGCCGTCTTTGGGCTACACCAATTAACATAGGGAGCTTCCCTGGTGGCACAGTGGTAAAGAATCCACCTGCCAATGTAGGAGACATAAGAGACTCAGGTTCGATCCCGGGTCAGGAAGTCCCCCTAGAGGAGGAAATGGCAACCCATTCCAGTATTCTTGCCTGGAGAATACCATGGACAGAGGAGCCTGGTGGGCTACAGTCCATGGGGTCACAAAAGTCAGACACAACTGAGCAACTAAACAACAACAGCAAATTATCACAGGGGGTGTTTCTGACCTTTCACAGTTCAAGTTCACATTCCACCTTCCACAGGTACCATGCACGTATGCCTTCACAGAGTATTTCTTGAGCACCACAAGTGATAAATACTTACTTGATGGGTACATTTGGGTAGATTACTGGACAAGCTCAACTCAACGCAGTCCTCCTTTCTCTTGGGAGCATTCATACTCCTGGGAGTTGGTGTTCTCTGCTCCTCTGTGTGGGCAGCCTGCCCTGGTTCTGTGCTGCTTATATTGAAGTGGGCAAGTCTGTCTAATTTTTACAATTCATTTAACAGACACATTTCACTTGCTCATTAAACTCAGTCTTCTAGGATGGCCTCCATCAGCAAGGAAGTGATCTTTTAAAGCCCATATTTACTGTTTTGTGTATTTCTCAACTTGCTCAGAATCTAGATGATGAAATTGAAACTGGGACCCCCTTTGCTCCACTGCATAAGCACCAACCATGTGCCACTCAGACTAAGTCACAGGGCAGAACAGTATCATAAACATAGTTCTTGTCTCCATGGAGCTTATATGTCTAAGCCTCCCAGGGAACACTTCTGGTGTGAACTGCCTTTCTGCCACCATCACTTATGTAGCATGCTATCTTCGTGGAACAGGCGATTGGGGCAGTCCTCCAGCAGAGGACGTCAGGGGCATAGCCAGGACGATGTTCTGTCCTGCTTCCCTGCTCATGCCTTGTCCTGAGATATCTTTGCTCAGAGTTGTGTTCCTAAGGGATATGATTGTTGCTGAAACAGAGAAGGAATCCTACCTATTATAATGTAAAAACTTGACACTTTTTTTTCATTTTTCAAATACAGTTCTCTTGTTTATAGATCACATCAATGCCCTGTAGCAGTCAAAGCTTCTGAAGGCACACTGTTTAGGATTCAACATTACTTCAAAGCCCAGGAAACTTTAAACCTGACCAAACAGCAGATATAATTTTCCAAATAAAACCAGAGAGTTTCCAAAAATATTCTATGTGGCGCATTGTGCTGAAAGTTTTGAAGTTGTTTCAATGTTTTTAGGTGTGCAAGTCCAGAACCACAACTTGAAACTAAATTCTATTACTACTGGGTAGATTGGCATTACCTCCAATAAATCCTTTCAATCAACATGCTTTGACTGGGTACCAGCGATGCGCCCAGAAGGGGTGATAACAGTCATCTCCTATTTGCCGAGCTCTGCCAGCTTTACGTATGAAAAGCCTATGAAATCTATGCCAAGTAGGATACCAGAAGCCCAATCTCCACCACAGGTAGGCTTAGTCTCAGTCCTGCTAGCTGGCACCTGCTCTCTGGTGTATCGGAGAGGAGATTGTGGCTCTCTATGCCAACTGAAATATAGCCTCCATGCCAAATCTCATTGTCTGTGCCCAACGACAGTTTATAATGACCATTCCAGCTCCCCACTGGTACTGGAACACTGCTCTGCCCCCACTAGGAACAGTTATCTCATGCTCAAGAGTTCATGTGATAACAGGCTTTCTAATTATCTCTTTCACACGCTATAAGGTTAGCCTGCCAAAGTCACAGTCACATGTCAGCCAAGGCTAATCTCAACAAGAGTCAGACCTAAGGATTCCAAAGGGGTGGGTAGAGAGAGCCAGGTGGGGAGGTAGGGATGACTGGTTTGGAGGAAGGGAAGGATACACGCTCTGCTTTAGCATCTTTCCCTTCTCATGAGCTGACTGATGTACAGGTTAACTGTGATGATTCTTTTCTAAACCATCGGTCTTCAAGACACATGGTCTGTCAGACTTTTGTACCACTTACGGTGTTAAAAACACTTAGAAGTTCTGACTCCAAAGATGAACAGGTCTTGTACATTTTAATTGTTTATGTCAGGGGTTAAAAACTCAAATGTCAGTATATAAATAAATTTGTAAATCCACATTTGCAGATTGAAAAAGAAACTCACATGTTTGCAAAGGTCACATATAAAACATACATGAGTGAAATGGACTCAGTGTAAGATAACAGGAGTGCTGGGGACATTTGGTAAACTGAAGTGTGACTACTCTATTTAAACACATACCAATTCAATGAAAACAAAACTATGGACAAATTAAGCAGGTCTGTGGGTTAGATTTGTCTTGGGATCCACCAGTTTGCCAAACTTGGCTTTACAGAGATCAAAGATCTCTGTATCACCCTTGAGACCTCAGGTTTTATAATCTCTACAGCTAACTTATTCTGGATAGAACTGTTCAGTATTGCACAATTGTGGAACCATGGAAGGAACACTGGTTTCACGAACAGAAGACCTGGGTTCTAGTTTAGATCCTATAAAATGTGCTTGTAAATAAAGTGATATTGGATAAATCCCTAGTCTTCTTTAGTCATCTGTAAAGTAGCCTAGGCCGGGCCGGGGGCTGGGGGCAGCGGCCGACAGGGGCTAGGCCGGGCCGGGGGCCGGGGGCCGGGGGCCAGGGGCGGCGGCCTACAGGGAAAACTAGCTAATCTGATCACACGGACCACAGCCCTGTCTATCTCAATGAAACTAAGCCATGCCGTGTGGGGCCACCCAAGACGGATGGGTCATGGTGGAGAGGTCTGACAGATTGTGGTCCGTTGAACCCCATGAACAGTATGAAAAGGCAAAAATATAGGACACTGAAAGATGAACTCCCCAGGTCAGTAGGTGCCCAATATGCTAATGGAGATCAGTGGAGAAATAACTCCAGAAAGAATGATGGGATGGAGCCAACACAAAAATGATACCCAACTGTGGATGTGACTGGTGACAGACGCAAAGTCCGATGCTGTAAAGAGCAATATTGCATAGGAACCTGGAATGTTAGGTCCATGAATCAAGGCAAATTGGAAGTGGTCAAACAGGAGATGGCAAGAGTGAATGTCGACATTCCAGGAATCAGCGAACTAAGATGGACTGGAATGGGTGAATTTAACTCAGATGACCATTATATCTACTACTGTGGGCAAGAATCCCTTAGAAGAAATGGAGTAGCCATCATGGTCAACAAAAGAGTCCGAAATGCAGTACTTGGATGCAATCTCAAAAACGATAGAATGATCTCTGTTCGTTTCCAAGGCAAACCATTCAATATCACGGTAATCCAAGTCTATGCCCCAACCAGTAATGCCGAAGAAGCTGAAGTTGAATGATTCTATGAAGACCTACAAGACCTTTTAGAACTAACACCCAAAAAAGATGTCCTTTTCATTATAGGGGACTGGAATGCAAAAGTAGGAAGTCAAGAAACACCTGGCGTAACAGGCAAGTTTGGTCTTGGAGTACAGAATGAAGCAGGACGAAGGCTAATAAGAGTTTTGCCACGAGAACGCACCGGTAATAGCAAACACCCTATTCCAACAACACAAGAGAAGACTCTACACGTGGACATCACCAGATGGTCAACACCAAAATCAGATTGATTATATTCTTTGCAGCCAAAGATGGAGAAGCTCTATACAGTCAGCAAAAACAAGACCGGGAGCAGATTGTGGCTCGGATCATGAACTGCTTATTGCCAAATTCAGACTTAAATTGAAGAAAGTAGGGAAAATCACTAGACCATTCAGGTATGACCTAGATCAAATCCCTTATGAGTATACTGTGGAAGTGACAAATAGATTTAAGGGTCTAGACCTGATAGACAGAATGCCTGATGAACTATGGACAGAGGTTCGTGACATTGTACAGGAGACAGGGATCAAGAAAATCCCCACGGAAAAGAAATGCAAAAAAGCAAAATGGCTGTCTGAGGAGGCCTTACAGATAGCTTGGAAGAGAAGAGAAGCGAAAAGCAAAGGAGAAAAGGAAAGATATTCCCATCTGAATGCAGAGTTCCAAAGAATAGCA
The DNA here is from genome assembly GCF_054371585.1 of Giraffa tippelskirchi. Classification (NCBI taxonomy): domain Eukaryota; kingdom Metazoa; phylum Chordata; class Mammalia; order Artiodactyla; family Giraffidae; genus Giraffa; species Giraffa tippelskirchi. The sequence continues at coordinate 14,731,270 of NC_137289.1, read as the reverse complement.
AGGAGAGATAAGAAAGCCTTCCTCAGTGATCAGTGCAAACAAATAGAGGAAAACAACAGATTGGGAAAGACTAGAGATCTCTTCAAGAAAATTAGAGATACCAAAGGAACATTTCATGCAAAGATGGGCTCGATAAAGGACAGAAATGGTATGGACCTAACAGAAGCAGAAGATATTAAGAAGAGGTGGCAAGAATACACAGAAGAACTGTACAAAAAAGATCTTCACGACCCAGATAATCACGATGGTGTGATCACTCACCTAGAGCCAGACATCCTGGAATGGGAAGTCAAGTGGGCCTTAGAAAGCATCACTACGAACAAAGCTAGTGGAGGTGATGGAATTCCAGTTGAGCTATTTCAAATCCTTAAAGGTGGTGCTGTGAAAGTGCTGCACTCGATATGCCAGCAAATCTGGAAAACTCAGCAGTGGCCACAGGACTGGAAGAGGTCAGTCTTCGTTCCAATCCCAAAGAAAGGCAATGCCAAAGAATGCTCAAACTACTGCACAATTGCACTCATCTCACACGCTAGTAAAAGTAATGCTCAAAATTCTCCAAGCCAGGCTTCAGCAATACGTGAACCGTGAACTTCCAGATGTTCAAGCTGGTTTTAGAAAAGGCAGAGGAACCAGAGATCAAATTGCCAATATCTGCTGGATCACTGAAAAAGCAAGAGAGTTCCAGAAAAATATCTACCTCTGCTTTATTGACTATGCCAAAGCCTTTGACTGTGTGGATCACAATAAACTGTGGAAAATTCTGAAAGAGATGGGAATACCAGACCATCTGACCTGTCTCTTGAGAAACCTGTATGCATGTCAGGAAGCAACAGTTAGAACTGGACATGGAACAACAGACTGGTTCCAAACAGGAAAAGGAGTACGTCAAGGCTGTATATTGTCACCCTGCTTATTTAACTTATATGCGGGGTACATCATGAGAAACGCTGGGCTGGAAGAAACACAAGCTGGAATCAAGACTGCCAGGAGAAATATCAATAACCTCAGATATGCAGATGACACCACCCTTATGGCAGAGAGTGAAGAAGAACTAAAGAGCCTCTTGATGAAGGTGAAGGAGGAGAGTGAAAAAGTTGGCTTAAAGCTCAACGTTCAGAAAACTAAGATCATGGCATCTGGTCCCATCACTTCATGGGAAATAGATGGGGAAACAGTGTCAGACTTGATTTTTGGGGGCTCCAAAATCACTGCTGATGGTGATTGCAGCCATGAAATTAAAAGACACTTACTCCTTGGAAGGAAGGTTATGGCCAACCTAGATAGCATATTTAAAAGCACAGACATTACTTTGCCAACAAAAGTCCGTCTAGTCAAGGCTATGGTTTTTCCAGTGGTCATGTATGGATGTGAGAGTTGGACGGTGAAGAAAGCTGAGCGCCGCAGAACTGATGCTTTTGAACTGTGGTGTTGGAGAAGACTCTTGAGAGTCCCTTGGACTGCAAGGAGATCCAATCAATCCATCCTAAAAGAGATCAATCCTGGGTGTTCATTGGAAGGTCTGATGTTGAAGCTGAAACTCCAATACTTTGGGCACCTCATGCGAAGGGTTGACTCATTGGAAAAGACCCTAATGCTGGGTAGGATTGGGGGCGGGAGGAGATGGGGACGACAGAGGATGAGATGGTTGGATGGCATCACCGACTCGATGGACATGGGTTTGGGTGGACTCCGGGAGTTGGTGATGGACAGAGAGGCCTGGCGTGCTGTGATTCATGGGGTCGCAAAGAGTCGGACACGACTGAGCGACTGAACTGAACTGAACTGAACTGAAAGTTGCTTGCCTTAAACAGCCTTTAAGGTACCAGAACACCTTCATCTCTAAGATTGCTTCTTCCATTTCTAATCTTGCCCTCAGGGAATGAGGCTCTGGGAGACAGGAAGAGGAAGATATTAGACTACCACTGTTTACTTCTATGATGTGCAACTTAGATGTCCATGGTCAAGATTTGAAATAATACATTTTATTAAGGCTCATGACAAGCACTTAAATTCAGTGTGCATCCACGTGCACAAGTGGTTTGGGACAGGATATAGTGAGGGACGGCAAGGTGGCACCATTCCATTTTGATCTGTTTCCAATAATGCTGAGGTACAGGTCTGACTCATGAATAATTGTGAGCAGGGAAACAGGAAACAGATGCTGCCTAAGCATTTTTCATTCACCATGAGTTGATTATGCACTCGTTCACTCAACAAACATTAAACACCTCAGATTCTGGTAGTGCTGAGCTAAATGAACAAGATCTCTTTTCAAATTCACAGACAAACATTAAGAGGCATCTGGTTTCACTGAAAAATATACTGAACAACAAGGATGTTGGGGCTGAAGTATTTCCAAATAGTGTCCTCCTTTCAGGTATAAATCAGTTGTATTTAAACCAGTCCTAGTGACATAAGGTTCCCCTTGGGTGCTTCTGGGCCCGTCATGGTTAGGAAGTACTAGAGGTTAAATGAGTAAGACTTAAAGGATAGCTGTTCTGCTTTGACGTAATTTATGTACTGGGGTTCCTCACATTATTTCACTTGAAAAAATGATTTTATTAGTTGTGATAAGCTAAACAAAGCCCGCCCCCACCCTATGATGTCCACATCTCAGTCCCTGGAAGCTGTGAATGTTACCTGAATGGCCAAAGGGACTGGCAAATGTGTTTTTTTTAATTAATTAATTGATCTATTTGGCTGAGTTGAGTCTTAGTCACGGCATGCACGCATGTGGGATCTTTCGTTGCAGCAAGCCGGCTTCTCTCTCACAGGCTTAGTTACCCCTTGGCATGTGGAATCCTAGTTCCCTGGGCAGGGATCGAACTTGCATCCCACACATTGGAAAATGGATTTTTAACCAGGATGTGTTTTATTAATAAATAAGGGATCTTGAGATGAGCACTTAAGTAATCCTGGACTATCTTGGTAGGACTAATGTAATCACAAGGTCCTCAAAAGAAGGACTCAGGACTTCCCTGGTTGTCCAGTGGCTAACACTCTATGCTCCCAATGCAAGAGGCCCAGGTTCGATCCCTGGTCAGGGAACTAGATCCCACGTGCCACAGCTAAGATCTGGTGCAGACAAATAAATAAATAAATAAATAAATCCTTCTTTCTTCCTTAAAGAAGGAAGCAGGAGGGTCAAAGTGAGAAAGAGAGACAGTAATGTGACAATGGAAGTGGAAGTTCAAGTGATGCCGCCAGGGGACAAGGAATGTGGGCAGTCTCTGAAAGCTGGAACAAGCAAGAATGGATTCTCCCCCTAGAGCCTGCAGAAGCCCTGCTGACACCTGGATTTGATTCCACTGAGACTCATTTTATTCTCAACATCCAGAATTGTAAGATAATAGGTTTGTGTTGTTTTAAACCCCTACATTTGTGGTGATTTGTTACAGCAAATGTAAGTAACGAATATGCTAGTATAAAACATCATCAAGTTTTTAAAGCCATGCCTCCTTTAACCCAGAGGCAGAGAGACATTTTTCCAGGGCAGTGCCTCACCATGACTCTTTCTAGGGTCCCTCGAATCCTGGCACAGCAGTTAGAATTCTTGGTGTGAGCTACGCAAGTGCCCTAATTTTGAACTGGCTCCCCCAGCCCCCATCAGCCTCCTCAGGCCAGACGCTGACTTGTTTGTCTCTTGCTTTAGGGAGAGCGGAAGCCTCCAGTTTCCCCTCTGTAACAGCGCTGACCCAGTTCTGCAAGCCGTTGCTAGTTAACGATCTGAAAAGGATACCGGAAGGCTTATTGTTCGCCATCTTATTTTCCAACCTGGCTGGATTAACAGCTAATCAGAAGTTAATGCTCTGGGTAGGCACTTCTTCCAACTTAACAGTGAGCAAGTCAGCAAAATCCTTAATTGAGCACTTCATTGCCCGCCTCCACACCAACAGGGTTAACGATTATGAAGTAGGGAACTCAGTCATCATCATTTCCCATTGGGGATTTGGCTGTTCTTTTGGTTCCTGAATTTAAGATTAAACAGGAAATAAACAGTGCATGGTAAAAACTTGTTACATAGTTAGGTCAACAGAGTTTTTTTCTGTAATGCCTCTTCCCATTTGGAGCAGCAGGGCAGGGAACAGGAAGGCTTTGTGTGCTGGATATCAAGGGATGTGATCCTAATCCTGGTTCTGCTCCCAACTTGCTATGAGTTCAAGTCCCTCAGGTGACTTATCTGCAAAATTGGGATAGGGACCTTAACATCAAGGAATCTTTTCATCTTTGGCAATCTGAATCAATGGTTCCCAGATTTTTGAATTGCATGGACCAATGACACTTTCCATGAACATTTTGGAGACATACATAGAATTTACAAAGTTTGACTGCCAAGTAAAGGCATTTTTAAAAGGTATCACAATACTTTCAAACAAGAAAAGACATTTCATCACCAAAAAATCTTGGAAGGGTATCATCTCAAAATGGAGAACAGGTCATTACGTTGAATCCTTTTAGCTTTATGAAAAACTCACTATCTTGTCTATTTTTTTTTCTCATTTAGATACAGATATAAGAACATTGGGCTTCCAGGTGGCTCAGTGGTAAAAGAATCTGCCTGCCAATGCAGGAGAGGCAGGTTCAATCCCTGGGTCAGGAAGATCTCCTAGAAAAGGAAGTGGCAACTCGCCCCAGTATTCTTGCCTGGGAAATCCCACGGACAGAGGAGCCTGGCAGGCTATAGTTCATGGGGTTGCAGGTAGTTGGACAGGACTGAGCAACACACACATAAGAATCATTGTCCAGACTTCCCAGGCAGTCCAGTGGTTAGGACTCCATACTTCTACTGCAGGGGGCACAGGTTTGATCCCTGGTTGGGAAACTAAGATCTCACATGTCATGTGACCCAAGAAAGACAAGAAAGATTGTTAAATATTGGCAAAACTCATCAGATCCACTTTTGGGATTCAATGCTCTATGGCACCAAAACTTCCTTATTTGTCCCCTAAAGTCACCCTGGGTGGGTAATCTCTCCCGCCAGGCCTGCATACTGTTGCTCCAGTCAGAAACTCATCAAGGGGAATGCCATTGGCCTCTTTCTCCCCAGAAGGAAAAGAACATCTATGTCTAAAAGCTTCAGCAGAGAACAAGACAGAGAATAAAGTGGCAAAGGAAACTAGGTTTGATGATTTGGAAAAAATCAAACAAATCAAAGGGACACGTATGGTGCATTGTGCCTGTGCATGCGCATGCATGCATTCTGAAAGAAGAATCTAGGAAATTTGAAGTTTGGCCTCAGGCATCTGAAGCTGGGTCTCATTCATGTGACTCTGGTTCACAGAGAAAAATGCCAGACTCCAGATCTCTCTTCCCCTTAGGGAGGGTAGGCCTCTCTAAGCATCTCCGAAAATGCTACAGATAATCCCAACTCAGTAATGTTGGGGCTGCTTACTGATTCAAAGCCTGGATCAATGACCAGTGTTGCCACACTGTGTTGACTTTTTCCCTCATGGACTCGGAGAAGTTGGGTGACCCAAAGTCACAAGTTGGTCAGTGGGAAAGCTGAGATCCCATTAAGGACTGTCAAAATACAATGGGTGCACACTTTATTAAAAAAAATTAGGATACTATTACTTTATAATACTATCTAAGTTTCATGTGTACAACATTCTATTTCTACTTTTGTGTACACTACAGTATGCTCACCAACAAAAATTTAGTTTCCATCTGTCACCAGACAATGGATTCCTTTAATTCATTCATTTATTTTGCCCATCCCTCACTATCCCTTCCCCTCTGGTTACCACTACTCTGTTCTCTGTATCTACATGTTTGGTTTTGTTTGGCTTGGTTTGTTAATTTATTTTTGCTTGTTTGTTTCTATATTCCACAAATGAATGAAATCATATGATATTTTTTTTTCTCTGTCTGACTTATTTTACTTAGCATAATACCATCGAGGTCCATCCATATTGTCACATGTAATGCCTACATTTTTAACCACAGTTATATACTGCCTTCCAAATAGTCCAGTTTTACCATAGAATAGGCTATATGATAGTTTAGTTTCCTATTCATCAAGGCTTTTTTGATCCAAATAATAGAATGATTATGGTAAAATTGAAGTGAAGGGTAAATGGGAGTTCTTTGTAACTATTTCTGTAAGTGTGAAATTATTTCAAAATGAAAAATTACCCCAAAAAACTTGCCCAAACTGTCACTATTTATAGATGACATGATATTATATATGGAAAACCCTAAAGACTCCACAAAAAAAACTGTTAGAATAAATAAATTCAGAAAACTTGCAGGATACAAAAATCTACATACAACATCTGTTGTGTGTGTATACACTGATAACAAATTATCAGAAAGGGAAATTAAGAAAACAATCCCATTTATAATTGCATCAAAAAGAATAAAACACCTAGGAATAAATTCAAGGAGGTGAAAGAACCTGTACATCGAGGACTATAAGACATTAATGAAAGAAATTTTAGAAAACACAAATAAATGTGAAGATAATCCATGCTCAGGAACTGATAAAATTAATACTGTCAAAATGTTCATACAACCCATAATACAGATGCAATGCAATTCCTATCAAAATTCCAATGGCATTTTTCACAGAAATATAACAACAATTCTAAAGTTTGTATGGAACAACAAAAGACCCTGAAAAGCCATAGCAAAGAAACAAAACCCATTTCAGATAGGGTTGAGAACCCCATTGTACTCTTCCCAATCTAGTCCCCACTTTTCTCTTCTTGTAGTTAGGAATACAGTATTAAAGTTCCCACACCCATTTTAATCATCACCACACATATACATCCATAAACAATATATATATATATATTAGTGTATGTATTTTTCAACACTTAACAAATGAGGTTACAGTGTATCATGAGGCAATTCGGATTTTCCACTCAATATTATGTTTTCAAGATACTAAATGGATAGATAACTAGTGGAAAGTTGCTATGTAACACAAGGAGCTCAACTCGGTGCTCTGTGAAAACCTAGAGGGGTAGGATAGGGTGAAGACTGGCAGGAAGGTTCAAGAGTGAGGGGACATGTGTATACTTATTGGCTGATTCATGCTGATGTATAGGGGCTTTCCCGGTGGCTCGGGGGTAAAGAATCCGCCCACAATGCAGGAGAGATGGCAGGAGCCACAGGTTAGATCCCTAGGTTGGGACGATCCCCTGTAGAAGGGAATGGCAACTCACTCCAGTATTATTGCTTGGAGAATCCCATGGACACAGGAGCTTGGCAGGCTACAGTCCATGGGGTCACAAAGAGTCGGACACAACTTAGTCACCAAACAGCAGCAAAAGCATGTGGTTGTATGGCAGAAACCAATACAACACTGAAAAGCAATTATCCTCCAATGAAAGTAAGTAATAAAACATATATATATATATATATATATATATATATATATATATATATATATATATATATAAATTAAAGATACTAGATGGTGTGTCTGTGCAAATTTCTTTTTTTTAATTACAAAATCAAATGTATCAGTTTTTTCCTTTATCATTTGTGCTTTTTTGTTTTGTCTGGTTTTGTTTAAGAAAACTCCCTGTCCTATGGTCATGAAGATTTTCTTCTGGGTTTGGTTTCACATTATATATAACAGACATTTACTTTTATTTCCCCCAAATTATCCCCAATTCTACGAAGTTTATACTGAGGGATGCTTCCATCCCCCTGCTGATTGGATACCCCACCTCTGACATATATCCAGGGTCCATGCTCATCATCTGAATATACTTCTGGGCTCTCTATTCTGTTCCAGTGTTTTTGTCCCTCCCTGCACCAAGCATAGTGTCTTAATAACTGTAGCTTTAAAGGAAGTTTTGTTTTGTTTGTTTTTTGGCTGTGCCAAATAGATTGTGAGATCTTAGTTCCCTGACAAGGGATTGAACTCGGTCCTGGCAGCAAGGGGGCTTCCCTGGTAGCTCAGACAGTAAAGATTCTGCCTGCAGTGCAGGAGACTGGGGTTCAGTCCCTGGGTTGGGAAGATCCCCTGGAGAAGGGCATGGCTACTCACTCCAGTATTCTTGCCTGGTGAATCCCATGGACGGAGAAGCCCTGGCAGGCTATAGTCCATGGAGTCACAAAGACTCAGACACGACTGAACGACTAAGCCTGCATGCACGCCGGCAGTGAGAGCGTGGAGGCCCAACCACTAGACCACCAGAGAATACCCACGTAGCTTTATAACAGTCTTTATATCAGGTAGAGCAAGATACTGTACTTAGTTCTTCCAAAATCTTGTAGATATTTCTCTGATATTTTCCTATTCTCTGCAGCAGTTTGTAAAAGTGGGATTGGAAGATTTGGTAAATTTTTTTCTATAAAACTGCTTGAGCCTAGTGTTTTTTAAGATAGAGAAAACTCACTTCCATTAATTTTTATTGCATTATGGAGGTATGTTTTCTTTGAGTCACTTTTGACACATTTTCTAGGAAAATATTTATTTCTTTCAAGCTTTCAAGTTTATAGGCATAAAGTTGATTGCAGTTTTATCTTATGATCACTGAAATCTCTAATTCACCAGTACAACTGTCATAGTCCATTTTTTGTTCCTAAAATTATTTGTCTTTTCTTGACCATTGTTGTTATTTTCTCACTATATTCATCCCTATTTTCCTCAAAGAACCAATTTTTAAAATTTGTTGATCCTCTCTCTGATTTATTTCCTACCAAATTCATTAATTTCTGCTCCTTACAGTTTTCTTCTTTTTAAAATACTTTGTTTTTCTTTTTTTTTCTGGTTTCTTGAGTTGAACATTTAATTCATTTATTTTCAATTTGCTTTAATTTTTAAATTAAATATAGTTAAGTTTGTAAAATTACCTTTATCACTTCAGCAAGATAACACTAGATCTTTTATTTTAAATAATTTAAAACTGACAGAAAAGCTGCAAAAATAATAAAAGAATTCTCATGTACCACAATGCAAATTCCACAAAGGTTATCATGTATATATAAATGAGTGCACACATGCTGAGTTGTTTCAGTTGTTTCTGACTCTGTGCAACCCTATAGACTATAGCTCACCAGGCTCCTCTCTCCATGGGATTCTCCAGGCAAGAATACTGGAGTGGGTTGCCATGCCCTCCTCCAGGGGATCTTCCCGACCCAGGGATCATGTTGCCCTAAAGGTCCGGGAGCCAGAGACAAGAATGAAAATAGAACACGATATCTGGTGCAATGGGTCAGGGGACCTGCAGCCTCTATTGGACTGAGGTGTAGAGTCCATTCTGAGTCCAGTTTTTATTTCTAATTGCAGACTACAAAACTGTCTTTGATCTATCTTTCCTAAGAACTACATTGACATAGTCCAGATCTCCTTGTTTTTACCCCAGGCCATTCCCTTCTGGGATAGTCTTGGGAACAATCAGTAAGTGTTCATACCTCACGCTGACCCGGTGTTCCAAGGTCCATGTTTTCATGATCCCAGTCATACTCCCTTCTGGATCTGGCCTTGGGGTCTGTAGTAAGGCTATTATTCTAAGAAGAACATGAAAAATAATCATCAACACAGTTTCTTGATATATGCTGTTTTTCTAGGTGCTATTTCTATGAAATTTCTCAAGGCTGTGAAAGTACATTATTAGAAATTCCCACTACAGGATCGAACCCAGGTCTCCTGCATTTCCTGCATTGCAGGGGGGTTCTTTACCACTAATGCCAGCTGGGAAGCCCATCATACACACACACACACACACACACACACACAATTGTATATAATGGGTTGGCCAAAAAGTTTGGAAAACCCAAACGAACTTTTGGCCAACCCAATATTATATATTTTTCTAAACAGCTTTGTTTGAAAGAAAGTTGCTGACATAAAGTCTCTTTTTCCCTCATATTTTAGTGTGTATTTTCTAAAAACAAGGTCATTCTTTTACACAATTACAATAGAATTATCAAGTATCAGCAAATTCACACTGATACAGTATTATAATCTACAGATCTTATTTATATGTTACCAGTTGTCTAACTAATGTTCCTTATAGCAAAAGGATCTAATTTGGGATTAGGTATTGCATTTAGTTGTCACATTTCTTTGGTATCTAATCTAGAAGAGTAGCTGCGCATTTCTTTGTCTTTCATGATCTTGACAATTTTGAAGAGTACAGGCCATTTAATTTGGAGAATGTCTATCAATTTGGATTTGTTTGATCTTTCCTCATGAAAAAAATTCAGGTTATTTCTATAACTATGGCAGCGACGTCACACAAAAGATGTGTCCTTCTCAGTGCAACTTAGGAGACACATGATATCTATGTCCCATTACTGGTGATATCAATTCTGTTCACTTGGTTATAGTGGTGTCTTCCACGTTTCTCCTTACTATGTTCTTCTTTGTTATTAAGTGTCTTATAAAGGAAACTCTTTGAAAATATGTAAATGTGCCATTTCTCATCAAAATTGTAACCCACTACTTTTAGTATCTATTAATGATTATTGCCAAATGGTGATTTTCTGATTCCATCTATATTTATTAAAATTTCCTGTAAAGAAGGACTTTCACAAGTTCTCCATTTATTTATTTATATTGATATTTGTATGAATTTGTGGATTTACACCAGGGCCTAGGTGAGGAGAATAAGGCAGCTGGGGCACAAAATTTAAGGGGGCACTTATCCTCAGTGATGTGCAAACATCATCTTAAAAGCAACAGCCTAGAGCCTTTCCCTGGTTCCAACTCTGTGTCTATTCTCATCCCTTCCCATCTAGCAGTTTTACAGTCATCTCCACCTAGCCCCATGTCCCTATTCTAGAACTCAGTCTTACAGTCAGTCTGAAGTTTCTGTCCAGTGGTAATATTAGGGACTTGGCAGATCCTTTCACCGAACAAATGGGCCACTTGGCTAATACCTAGGTCCTGAGACTGTATCTGTGTCCTTCTAGTTCCCAAGGCCTGCATCTTGCAAGGGATGTGGTCTCAGGTAACATTTCACAGCTTCCTTTTATGAGAAAAGGTGAAGTGTTCTGTCCTCCATTTCCAGTTCTTGCTTTTAAACACTCAGTTAGTCCTGATCCCCCTTTATATATGAAGCACGTTAGCTGCCTCACCAAGCACCTAACCTCTTGGCCATCATTGCCTATTACTAGAGCATGAGCCCAGCAACACTCAGCCATGCTCACACCTGTACTTTGCTTTTCTGAATCTGATTCATGGAGATACCTGTCTTCTTTCCAAGGCCATGTGTCTTTTTCTTTATCTTTTCTATATATTATCCATCAATTCTACAGTCTACAGCAGAGGAATTACCAAAGTATGTGCCATTTCAAAGTATGTGTCATCTCTCTTATTTTTCATTGAGAGATATTTAACCTATGACTGTATAGACACTTTATAAGTGATCTATTATATTAATTATGTTTTTCAAACCTCCTGATGAAATTTGTATGCTCTCTCTTTATTTTATCTAGGTATTTGAAACCTAACTAATAATATATTCTGGTGTTAAACACAAGCTTTAGATTTCAAATAAGGAAGCTGGAGAATTAAATGCAAACAAGATAGGATGGCTTCATAAGAAGATTTGATTATCACTGTAAGATAAAAAATAAAATGAAGGAATTATTCCTATTAACTATTACAGATTGAGCTTTTTGCTTCTGTGTCATATCAGAGAGAAGGGTTATTTTTGTCTTATGTATGGATGTGAATTTTGTTTCATTAGCAATTATGATAATGGATCTGCTCACAGAGGAGAGGGTAATTGTCCATTTACTCAGGCTCTAACCAACTTTACTATAAAGTTAATTATGTGGCATATACCATATGTTTAGTGATCTACCAATAAACCTATTTTAAGAAAGGGCTGGAGGTTGGCATTCGAGGACTTTTTATTGTGGGCTGAATATTAAAACCAAAGGCAGGTCCCATGTTTTGAATTCCTAAGTTCATTTTCTCCAGGGCCTGATTTATGTATCAAATAACTGACACAGGTTTGTGGTGGTAACATTCTGTTCTAGCTACCTAAGACAAATGACCAATTACCCTAGACAGCAATTACATGAATAGACAACCTCCCTTTAATTGAATATCAGACTTAATATCTATAACATTCATGCCATTTCAGGAAACAGAATGGAAATGATGAAATTGCAAGTCTTTTGGAAACAGAATAAAAGGTTATAAATATGAAACTCAATCTTCCATTTTAGGACTCATTTCATATATACTCAAATCCCTTGCTTTATCTCAAAACCTTTCATTTCAGTAGTTACAAAATGGAAAGGCTTTGAGAGATATGAAATCAACATGCTGAATGCTTAAAGAATGATAGATATAGATATTACAAAATTGGAGTCAATGTCTTGCAGTCTAACAAAAGCCTGACAAATACTACACTGCACATGATAGATAATTTTCATTTTCAAATCTGTTTTGCATTTGACAACAGAATATTCTGGCTAAGGAAAGATTTGTTTTCCCCTCAACAATCTAGTCACTGTCTTACACTTAGCATAATTATTTTCCCCTTCTGAATCTCTCTTGTCATCATCTCAGGCTGGTCCCTTATCACCCCATGCATGGATTAAAACAGCCTCCAAGCTGGTCTCGCTCTCTTTTTCATGAAAAAAAAAATAGAGGCTTCCATTTACAGCATGATTACTACGGGTCAGGCACTGAACAGAGTATTTCACATGTTTTGTCCTGTTGACTGCTTACAGCCGCCCTATAAGATACGTACATTTCCATTATCATCTTCATCCACAGCTGAGACAGCTGAGGGTCAGGAGAGATGGAACACCTTGCCTAAGATCACACAGCTAATCAATGGCTGCCCTCAGCTTCAGACTCAGGCCTCTGGGGCTTGTGCTGATTGTCCTGAGCTTGGAGTAGAGAAAGAGTGTCTTTACTCACTCGATTTCCTGTCACTCAATTCATCCTTGCATACCAATGCCCGAGAATCTTCCTAACACACAGCTTTCATTATCTCCTTTCTGCCTTCTCACAAAATGACTGACTCTCCATTGCCAATTCAACAGAGTCCCAGAACTCCCATAATCTGAGTCTGGTGGACATCTCCAGTATTACTGTGCATTCTCTGTAAAAACAACATCTATCTTCCTGGTCCCTGGGCCAGGCCTTTGTTCATGCCATTCACCACATCTGGCTACATCATCTCTTGCCAGCCTCTGTTTCCTACTCTACAAGCTGGGACTCACGACATTGTTCTTGTGAGATCAAGTCTTAATAGAGAAAAAGTCTCTAATGCAAGGTCTGGCATACATACAGCAGGCTCTAAAGACAAGGAGGTGCTGTGTAGTCAAGTTTCATCCATCCCTGAAGGATGCACTTCTTGCCTCCTCTTCCACGGAGCCACTCATGAAGAGAAATGGTATCCTGCTCTTCCCCAGGATCACCTCTTTCTTCCCTTCCTCCTTCCTTTTGATCCTTTCTCCTCTTTCCCTCCCTCTAATTCTCCTTTTGCTTTTGCATTACCCATATGAAACTACAGTGATTCATGTCCAGGGTCCATCCCCCACTTATGAGAACACACATTCATAATGAGGAAAAGCCTTGTGTGATTCATCTGTAGAGCCACTTTGTAGGTTGGTATTTTAAAATCAGAAAAACTAGAGTTTGCATCTCAGCTCTGTACCCTAAAGTTATTGTGTTCTCAGTTTCCCTATCTGTACGATGGACATGATAATAGTACTTAATTTTTAAGGCTATTGTGATGGTTTTTTCCTTAATGGAGTGTTCCACACAGAACTCGACACAGGTATTCTAATGAATACACTGTAAAACTTCTGTATTGATCTGATGTTCAGGGTAATGCACCTATTTTTTTTGGTAACCGGACTTAGTGATTAAGAACACAGGCTCTACTCCTAAGAAGACATACAGATGGCTAACAAACACATGAAAAGGTGCTCAACATCACTCATTATCAGAGAAATGCAAATCAAAACCACAATGAGGTACCATTTCACACCAGTCAGAATGGCTGCTATCCAAAAGTCTACAAGCAATAAATGCTGGAGAGGGTGTGGAGAAAAGGAAACCCTCTTACACTGTCGGTGGGAATGCAAACTAGTACAGCCACTATGGAGAACAGTGTGGAGATTCCTTAAAAAACTGGGAATAGAACTGCCATACGACCCAGCAATCCCACTGCTGGGCATACACACTGAGGAAACCAGAATTGAAAGAGACACGTGTACCCCAATGTTCATCGCAGCACTGTTTACAATAGCCAGGACATGGAAGCAACCTAGATGTCCATCAGCAGACGAATGGATAAGGAAGCTGTGGTACATATACACAATGGAATATTACTCAGCCATTAAAAAGAATACATTTGAATCAGTCCTATTGAGATGGATGAAACTGGAGCCCATTATACAGAGTGAAGTAAGCCAGAAAGAAAAACACCAATACAGTATACTAATGCATATATATGGAATTTGAAAGATGGTAACGATAACCCTATATGTGAGACAGAATAAGAGACACAGTTGCATAGAACAGTCTTATGGACTCTGAGGGAGAAGGTGAGGGTGGGACGTTATGGGAGAATAGCATTGAAACACGTATATTATCACATGTGAAACAGAACACCATTCCATGTTCGACGCATGAGACAAATGCTCAGGGCTGGGGCAATGGGATGACCCAGAGGGATGGGATGGGGAGGGAGGTGGGAGGGGGGTTCAGGAAGGGGAACACATGTAAACCCATGGCTGATTCATGTCAATGTATGGCAAAAACCACTACAATATTGTAAAGTAATTAGCCCCCAACTAAAATAAATAAATTTATTAAAAAAAAATAAAAGAACACAGGCTCTAAAATTAAACTACTCAGGTTCCGTGTCAGCTTTGTTCCTTACCATCTGTTCTTGGAAAATTATTCCTCTGAGCCTCAGTTTCCTTATCTTAAAAATGGGTATGATAATAATACCATCTAGCCCATATGATTATTTTCAGGTTTGCTGATATGGTTACTAAAGCATCCACTATAATATTCAGGCACACCTGAGGTGCTTGATTCTTTCTTTCACATAATTGATGCCCAACAAAAATCAAGTCTTCCATTAATTATTCTATCTTATGTTTTACTTTGGAAGTGGGAATGGATTTATTGTATCTTCCATACTATGCCTGCTCTCATGGCAATGACTGGCCCTGGCCTGGCAGTACACTGGCCTCAGTGGTCTGGGGCTGATGACACAAATCTACTTTCTTTCTTTTTTAAAAAACTTAAACTGCATACAGCACATTTTATTTTTTTTTAAGCTTTTTTTATTTTTATGTTTTTGGCCACATTTCACAGCATGTGGGATCTTGGTTCCCCGACCAGGGATCGAACCCATACCCCCTGCTCTGGAAGCACAAAGTCTTAACCTCTGGACTGCCAGGGAAGTCCCAAACCTACTTTATTCACTAGACCTCTTGGAGGGGGTATGGCTTGCTCTGTTTTCCCATTTCCTGATGAGAAGACTAATGCACACGGCAGTGATGTGTTCCCCAGTAAAATTATAGCCAGGACTTCAACAGAGAGCCACGTCTGGGTCTAGCCTTGCTAGATTATATGGCTTTGATAACGCAGGACTGGAGAGTCTCACTCTTTGGCATTCACTGTTCCTAGGAAAATTCCAGCTGGAATCTCCACACTATGTACTTTAATAGTAAAGGGAATACCACACCAGGAAACTAATAATTTCTCCCAGCCAAAATGACCTCTTCCTTCTAAACAGGGCCCCAGTAATTCTCCTTGGAAAATTATAGTTCTGTTACTATAGTGTCTCTTCATCTGGAAGGAAAATTGCCCATTCATACGGCCAGGCAAGGATGAATAAAACATATTGGTGGAGAAATACACTAGGCATGAGGTCCCATTCATTCCATTCTACTGTGTCAGCACATTCTGCAGAGGTAAGTTTCCTAGACTGCCACATTTTGCTATGTCTTACTTAAAATAGAGGCAGAGGGTAGCATGTGGCTTCCTATCACGTTAAAGCAGACTTGTATCCAAGAATAGTGTGCAAAAGTAGAAGTGTCCCTGCTTATCAAAGGTATGTGAGAGGTTGACACTTCGAAAATAATGCCTCTGCTTAGAAGTCTCTGGATCATCGGTACAAATCTGAAGATCTCAAGGTTAGCCAGCTTCTTCTAACTAATCAGCGACATCCCACAGAGACAGTCTTCATATAAAGTGGAATCAGTATTTGCAAATCTTGAAGGTAGTGTTTGGTCCAGTAAGACAATGAATGACTACAATGGTCCTTAACTGAGGACATAAGGATTAAGAAAGCAGAAGAACTCATTACCCTATCATAGTAACTGGATAATTATCATCAACAGTGCTATGCATATTTACTATTATTTATTGAATGCCTACCTTATGATAGGCACTTTTCAACACACATATAATGCTCTCAACAATTCTGGGAGATAAAGTATTATGATTTCTACTTATATTACCAGCTATGTGACCTTGACTACATCATTTTATCTCTAAGTTCTTCTGCCTACTCATTGGGAAAATGGCACTGATGAGAACTGTCAGGTCCTCACAGGTACAAACACATGCAGGGGAATACATCAATAGCAGGGGAAACAACCAATGATTTGTCACCATGTGTCTGTGAGCAAACTGGTCTGTGTTTTAGAGACTCTTAACAGTGTTGGGCATTTCAAATGAGGGCTGACATTGTCAACGGCATTCAAATAGCTACAGTGGAGTCTTCATGTAGAGGAAAGATCGCTGAATACTGAGGCCTGGATGTGGGCTCCAGTTCCACTGCTGAAGTTTCTAGGAGGCTTTATTTTTTCACAGTTTTTTCCCATGCAAAAAAAAATTATCTGTAGCCAATTTATAATATTGTGTTAGTTTCAGGTGTATGGCTTCAGATTCTTTTCCATTATAGTTTATTACAAGATACTGAGTATAGTTCCCTGTGCTATACAGTAAATCCTTATTGTCTATCTATTTTATATATGGGAGTGTGTGTATATTCATCTCAAATTCCTAATTTATCCCTCCTCCTCCTTTCCCCTTTGGTAACATAAGTTTGTTTTCTATGTCTGTGATTCTATTTCCGTCTTGTAAATAAGTTGATTTGTATTATATTTTTAGATTTCACATGTAAGTGATATCGTATAATATTTGTTTTTCTCTGTCTGAATTACTTCACTTAGTATAATAATCTCTGGGTCCATCCAAGTTGCTGCAAAGGCATCTTCTTTTTATGGCTGAGTAGTATTTCATTGTATATATCACATCCTCTGTATCCATTCCTCTGTCAATGGACATTTAGGCTGCTTCCATGCCTTGGCATATAGTGCTGCTATGAACATTGGGCTGCATGTATCTTTTCAAATTAGAGTTTTTGTCTTTTCTGAATATATGCCCAGGAGTGGGATGGCTGGATCACATGGTAACTCTATTTTTAGTTTTTTAAGGAATCTTCATACTGTATACCATAGTGGTTACACCAATTTATATTCCCACAAACAGTGTAGGAGGGTTCCCTTTTCTCCACACCTTTTCCAGCATTTATTATTTGTAGATTTTTGATGATGGCCATTCTGATCAGTGTGAGGTGATAACTCTGGGAGACTTTAAACAAGGCACTTAATCTCTCTGAGATTTCTCTGGAGACAAATTAAGTGGGTTTGAATCTCAGTTCTGCCATTTGATAAATTTGTGACTTTAAATAAATTATTTCAAATTATTGAGTCTCAATGTCCTTATCCATTAAAGACAGTATCTATCTCACAGGGTTCTTCTGTACATTAAGGGGAATAATACATGTGAAGTATTAGTGCAATGCCTGCCCCCTAGTACATACTTGATAAATTTCCATTGTTACTGTTCTTCTGTAAAGTGAGGATGATAGTAGTTAATCTGTGTGCCATATAGGGCTGTCACAAGGGTATTACACAGGGAAGCTCATGACAGCTTCAAATGTGTAGTACTTTAAATTCAGTTTCTAAGCTGGAAGAAGCTGTAAGTGCTCAAAGTTATTTTTACCTCTCTTCCTTACTCAACATTGCCAATCTCACACACGGATTGTAGCTGTAAATGTTGTATCCATGTAAAATCCTTATAGTAGACAGAATTCCCTCAGCCCCTGTTCTGCAGGTCCTCCCTCATGATGGCCATGTACTACAGGAGATACCATCCACCCTATCTCTGGTCTCCTGAGATCATTGAGTCCTTTCTGAACTGGTAGTGTTGAAGTCCAATCTTTCCTTTATTCCCCAAACATAGATCTCTAGATAGAAAGAAGACAGGACACTTAAAAATAATCTAAATCTATTTTATATTCAATTACTATATAAAAAAAGATGCCCCTAGAAATGGCTAAAATAAATTTTGAAGTATATTAAAGTCAATTATGGCTGAGGATATAGATACTATCAATAATCCATTATATTCGACAATGTGTGTCAAGGTCCTTAAATATATGCACTTATTTATTTATATGCATATATTTAAAACAGTAATTCCACGAGGAATTTATAACAAGAAAATGATCAGTCAAAATATAATCAAATTGATTCATGGTAGAATTATTTATCTGGTTTTGTAATAGCAAAAGCTGAAAGCAGAAAAGTGTCCAGTAATAGAAGATTGGTTAAATGAATTATGGTAAAGTTGTGTGGAAAGCAACCACGAAAATGCTTTCAAACAAATTTAATGACTTGAAAATACAATCACAATAAGAGGTTAATTGTTGAGAACAGCATACAAAACCATGAATGCAACCTATTCATTAAAAAATTTTAATTTTATATCCTGCAACTTTACTATATTCGTTGATTAGCTCTAGTAATTTTCTGGTAGAATCTTTAGGGTTTTCTATGTAGAGGATCATGTCATCTACAAACAGTGAGAGTTTTACTTCTACTTTTCCTATCTGTATTCCTTTTATTTCTTTTTCCACTCTGATTGCTGTGGCCAAAACTTCCAAAACTATGTTGAATAGTAGTGGTGAAAGTGGGCATCCTTGCCTTGCTCCTGACTTTAGGGGAAATGCTTTCAGTTTTTCACCATTGAGGATAATGTTTGCTGTGGGTTTGTCATATATAGCTTTTATTATGTTGAGGTATGTTCCTTCTATTCCTGCTTTCTGGAGGGTTTTTATCATAAATAGATGTTGAATTTTGTCAAAGGCTTTTTCTGCATCTATTGAGATAATCATATGGTTTTTATCTTTCAATTTGTTAATGTGGTGTATTACATTGATTGATTTGCAGATGTTAAAGAAACCTGGCATTCCTGGGATAAAGCCCACTTGGTCATGATGTATGATCTTTTTAATATGATGTTGGATTCTGTTTGCTAGAATTTTATTAAGGATTTTTGCATCTATGTTCATCAGTGATATTGGCCTGTAGTTTCACACCATTTCACACCAGTCAGAATGGCTGCTATCCAAAAGTCTACAAGCAATAAATGCTGGAGAGGGTGTGGAGAAGAGGGAACCCTCTTACACTGTTGGTGGGAATGCAAACTAGTACAGCCACTATGGAGAACAGCGTGGAGATTCCTTAAAAAACTGGGAATAGAACTGCCATATGACCCAGCAATCCCACTGCTGGGCATACACACTGAGGAAACCAGAATTGAAAGAGACACGTGTACCCCAATGTTCATCGCAGCACTGTTTACAATAGCCAGGACATGGAAGCAACCTAGATGTCCATCAGCAGACGAATGGATAAGGAAGCTGTGGTACATATACACAATGGAATATTATTCAGCCATTAAAAAAAATATATTTGAATCGGTTCTATTGAGATGGATGAAACTGGAGCCCATTATACAGAGTGAAGTAAGGCAGGAAGAAAAACACCAATACAGTATACTAATGCATATATATGGAATTTGAAAGATGGTAACGATAACCCTATATGCGAGACAGAATAAGAGACACAGATGCATAGAACAGTCTTATGGACTCTGAGGGAGAAGGTGAGGGTGGGACGTTATGGGAGAATAGCATTGAAACATGTATATTATCACATGTGAAACAGAACACCATTCCATGTTCGACGCATGAGACAAATGCTCAGGGCTGGGGCAATGGGATGACCCAGAGGGATGGGATGGGGAGGGAGGTGGGTGGAGGGTCCAGGAAGGGGAACACATGTAAACCCATGGCTGATTCATGTCAATGTATGGCAAAAACCACTACAATATTGTAAAGTAATTAGCCCCCAACTAAAATAAATAAATTTATTAAAAAAAAAATTTTATCTATATTCTCATCCAGGGTAAAGACTTGGAGAAAATGTACCAAATATAATAGGTATCTCCAAGTTAAAGTACTATAGATACTTTTTATTTTTATTGCTGCTTTCTTCATTATATTTTATTTTTTAAATTTGCCATAATAGTTATGTATATAGGTAGGATTTGGTGGCAGTAAAGTGTGAAGTTTCCAGTGTCAGAAGACCCAGGTTCTAATTGTAGCATTATCACTTCCCAGCTCTGTGAACCTGAACAAGATGCTGGATTACTTGGGACTTCAGTTTCCTTCTAAGTTAAATGGAAATCACAATATTTACCACAGAAATTTGTTGTGGAGATCAGTCAATGCATGCAAAGCACAGAGCCCTGTACTGAGCTCTTAGCATGTACTCAAAAGCATAAGTCATTGTTATATATTACTTTTAGAATCAGAAAGAAAATGTTATTTTAAAAATAGCTCTGGATTTCAATACCTAAGGCTGGTCATAGGCCCCAGGCATTTTGTTTCCCTAGCAGCTTGTTGGATGAGCAGAGCACAGAAACTACACAAATAAAAAAGTTAAGTTAGTCGCTCAATTGTATCCAGTTCTTTGTGACCCCATGGATTGTAGCCCACTGGACTCCTCTGTCCATGGAATTTTCCAGGCAAGAATACTGGAATGGGTAGCCATTCCCTTCTCCAGGGCCTCTTCCCCACCCAGGGATTGAACCCAGGTTTCCTGCATTGCAAGTAGAAACACAACATGGAAAACTGGTCTTGGGTGAATAAGGAATTATACTCCAAAGGCCCTATGAAAAAGAAACAAAGAGTTTCTCTCAGGGTGAGTACAGAGCTAGCAAAATCAGACCTCGGCTTCCCAGGATATTTATTTGAGGATTGTCCATTGTGACCACACTGAATGTTTTCAACATATCCTGCATTTTTCATATTCTGTGGGAAAGTGATGGTGCTAGGTGTAATCCTTTCCAGATAAGCCATGTCGGGCTGTACTGCATACATCCATCAGCTTCTTTACATAAACTCAGGGTAGCAAAGGACACTGGACAAGGAGCAGCATGCACTGAACAGTAAGTAGTTCATCAATCACTCTCCAGAAACCAGAGCATTGAAAATGATTCCCTCCTTCTCCAGGAAGTAATCAGCCATAGATAGGTAAGATGATACAGAGTCCTTCAGAGATGTCAGTCTCACAACCCAGTGTAAGGTCAGGAAGCAGGAAATGAAGTGAGTTCAGACACAGAAAGAAATGTGTTGGACAGCTCACCAAACCACTGTACATAGAGATAGCAGCAACCAGTGTAGATGATGGTCAGATACTGAGTTACATGACTGAATATATCACACCAGAGCAGATATAAGGTGGGGAATCAGAGCCTGAGGATTCAACTTCAGATTGGAGGTGGCTCAGTGCACAAGAAGGCTGAACATGGGTAATAAGATACCAAGAGATTTGCATGGGAGGGAGGCACACCTCTGCTTGTTTGGTTATTCAAGGATAATCTGGGTAGTCTCAATAACTTTAAGAAAGCTCCCTGGGAAGAACACTCCCAAACCCAAATAATTACCCTGGAAAATGATGCAAAAACACTAGTGAGTCTGGGAGTGCTCACCAGATTG
Organism: Giraffa tippelskirchi; assembly: GCF_054371585.1. NCBI lineage: Eukaryota > Metazoa > Chordata > Mammalia > Artiodactyla > Giraffidae > Giraffa > Giraffa tippelskirchi. The sequence goes on along the minus strand of NC_137289.1, from coordinate 14,709,461 downwards.
CACGCTCTCTCCTTCCTAGGTGCACAGCTAGCTGACATTGCCCAGCCATGCTTGCAGTTGGATATAGTCATATGACTGGGTGTAGGCCAATGGAATGTGAGAGGGAGTGACCCTAAAACCAACTATATGTTCACCTCTCCCTGCCCCAGTTTCTGTGGACCTGCGTTAGAGCCTAAGAAAGAAACTTTTACTGTTTCTAGCCACTGAGTCTTTGAGGGCAGTTTACTACAGCAGTTAATCTATCCTAAGCAGTTAGTTAATTATGTTGTTCCCTTTCTCCCTATCAAGTACACTTCAAAGTTATATCTCTTAATTATGCCATCAACTTAAAAATTCTTTTTCTTCTCAATATAATAATAATACATGCTTACTGTAAGAAATACGGGAAACATTGAAAAACACAAAGAAGACAACAAAGGACATTCAGAGTTATCATCCATTCCAAGATAATCAAGATTGAGATTTTGGCTCATGTCTTGTTAATATGTTTCCTAGGAGTCTTTATGTTTGTCTACATTTCAAAACTGGAATCAGAGTGTTCATCATGTGGACTCAGTACACATAGTTTCCCATCACAATTTTTATAGCCGCAGGGGAGAGTCTTCAATAAAGATAACACCCACTTTCCTTTATATATAGATAATCAGTTAGAAAATAAAATCACAGAAAACAATCCATTTAAAGTACCAACAGAAATGCTTCTTACTGAAACTATTCTTTCAAGAATATTTATAAATTTCAACAATCCAAAATAACATTCAAATACAATTATATTTTGAAGCAGCCCAACTTCTTCTTAAAGTTCAAATGGAAACATGACTTGTAAGAAACTCAAAGAAAATTCAGAAAAAGAAGAGTTGTGTGAGGATGGCAGCAATAACACCTGTTAAGATATCATAAGACTTGTGTAATTAACACTGTTTGATGCCATTAAATGAATGGACAAATCAATGGAACAGAATAGAGGATCTAGAAATAGACCAAAATATAGCTTTTAAAAACCTGCTTTATTATTAAGGAGGCATTTAAAATCAACAGGGGGAAATGAATTATTCAATAAATGGTATTGGACCAAATGGCTACACATTTGAAAAAAGAATTAGGTTGGATATCTGCCCCATTTCTTATACTAAAATAAAAACCAGATGGATAAAAATGTTAAGTGTTTTCTTTAAAAATGATACCACTAAAGTAACAAAAGAAAACAGGAAAAATTTATTACATTCTTAGAAATGTTTTGTGAGTATGACACATACACCAAGAACCATTAAACAAGAGACAAAGACATTAAAACATAAAACATTCCATGTATCAAAATACAATGGATACTATGAACAAAACTGAAACATAAGTGGCAGATAAAATACTTTCAATGTCTATGGTAAAGAATCTACAACTTTAAAGAGGTTTTATATACCAGTAAAGTAAGTTTAATAATCCATAAGAAAATGTGTAAGGAACATGTATATAAAAAAAATGACTCAAATATATGAAAAAAAAGATCAATCAACTCATAGCAACAGAAAAACAAACTTAAGGTAAAACAAATTATTCTGTTCCAACTAGAACTGAAAAGGATAATCTATAGTGTATTCTGGGATGCAAAGAAACACCCTCATTCATTGTTAGTGGTAATTAAACTGGGACACCCTCTTTGAAGGACAATTTGACAATATTTATCAACATTGTAAATGTATATACACTTTGATTCAGTGATTCTAGTAATAGCCATTTATCTTAGGATTCTACGTGCACATGCACAATGATGTGTGAGTGAAGATAATGCCTTCAAAATTATTTGTAACAGCAAAAGACCATAAACAACTTTGGGGCTGTTTACATAAATTATAGGGTATCCATATGTTTGAATACCACACAGCCATTAAAAATAATGAGGGAGATCTATTCATACTGAAATGGAAAGATTGCCAAGACACATTGCTAAATAACAAAAACATGGCTCAAACAGTGTATAGACTATACTATCCTGTTTGTGGAAGAAAAATCAGGGAGATAAAAATATACAGATATGCCTATACATGAACAGAGTACCTCTCTTGAAAGGAACACAAAATAAGTACAGTGGTTACTTCTAAGAAGAGTGACTAGGGGATTGAGGGTGGTGAGAAAGAACAATTTATTCTTCAATGTATAACCATTCTACTCTTCCCCCAAGTGCATGTATTATTAAAAATATAAAGTAAGGTAAAAGGTAAAATTTTGGAATCCTCTGTCATGTACATTCTTTGGGAAGCTAGCATTTCCATGTAAGCACCCAGAGAACAGAATTCTTGGATTTTGGCGGGTTGAGAAAAATTAGACACAAATTTCTTTTAGCTTAATTTCCCCAATATATCCAAATTCTAGTATAGAAAGATCACACATTTCTAATGTGAAAAGCAGTTGAGCTAAATTTCAGCCATGACTATTGCAAAGGTGAAACAGATACCTGTGAACCGTCCACAGAAAGATAAGATCAATAATTGTTGGAAACAGAAGGGTCATGAACAGAGAGATGCTGGGCTAGATAGTCTGCAAGCACCTTCTCATTTAGTCTTACTGGCAAACTTGTGATGTAGGAGTTATCTCCACTGTACAGATGAAGAAACCAACTCCTAGGGAGGAATGAAATTGCCCAGGGTGACAAGGCTATGACTCTGAGGAATCAAAAAAGTAGCACTTTGTGTTATTTCTCAGAGGTCTGCTGATTAAAAAGAACAGGGGATTTTGCCTTTCTTACAAGCTCAGGAGGTATGTAGTGAAATCCAGCAGTATACATCCCTCATGCTACCCAAAGGCATTCTTACACCTACCATCCCTCCCCATCATGAAAGACATGAAGTATTTCTCATCCATAAAATGAGAAGTATCTATTTAGCAGGGCAGTTACGAGGATTCAAAATTAATTATATGCGGTGCCTGGCACATCAGGGATGCTCAATACATGGTGGTCCTTAGCACTGTTCTCACAACTCACTGAAACTGACAGTCACATGGGCAACAGTGAAATTCTGATTCCAGGTTATAAAAACATCAGGAAGTAGGATCACAGCCTTGTGTAACTTAATGAAGCTATAAGCCATACTACACAGGGCCACCCAAGATGGATGGGTCATAGTGAAGAGTTCTAACAAAACGTGGTCCACCGGAGAAGGAATGGCAAACCACTCCAGTATTCTTGTCTTGAGAACCCCATGAACAGTATGGAAGTAGGATAGTAAAGGTTTTAAGAATGTGAGCTCTGTCTGATTTATCTCATTTAGCACAATGCCATCAAGTTCCATCCCCACTGTCCCCAATGGCAGGATTTCATTCTTTCTCATGGCCAAGCAATATCCAGAGATAGAATATATACATATATATAAAGATATACAGCGACACATATACACACAAATACACACACACACAAACACACCACATCTTCTTTATCCATTCATCTGTTCGTGGACACTGGTTGTTTTCATATCTTGGCTATTGTGAATAATTCTGCAATAAATTCTGCAATATATGATATCATTTGTATGTGGAATCTCAAAAAGCCAAAATCACAGGAATAGAGGGTAGAGTAGTAATTACCAGTGGCTGGACGGTAAGGGAATTAAGGAGATGCTGGCCAAAGGGTACAAACTTTCAGTTAGAAGATGAATGCGTTCTGGAGATCTAATGCACAGCATTGTGATTGTAGTCAACAATACTACATTATATGCTTCCAAGCTGCTAAGACACTAGATCGTAATTGTTCTTACCACAAAAAAACAATGATGAAAATGTGACACGAGAGAGGTGTGGGCTAATGCTATGGTGGTAATCATACTGCAATACATAAATGTATCAAATCAACACATTCTACACCATAAACTTATACAATGTTAAATGTCAATTATATTTCAATTTAAAAAAAATAGTAATGGGAACTCTGAAGTTAGAAAGACCTGTGTCTGAATCTTGATTCCACAACTTCCTAGTGGTGTGACCCTGAATAAGTCATTTAGCCCCTCTTAACCTTCATTTCCTTTCCTTAGAAAGGGGATTAGCATTCACAGGCACCATCTCACAGGTTTGTGAAGTGAAGTGAAAGTCGCTCAGTCGCGTCTGACTCTTTGCGACCCCATGGACTATACAGCCCATGGAATTCTCCAGGCCAGAATACTGGAGTGGGTAGCCTTTCCCTTCTCCAGGGGATCTTCCCAACCCAGGGATCGAACCTAGGTCTCCCGCATTGCAGGCGGATTCTTTACCTGCTGAGCCACCAGGGAAGTTCCCACAGGTTTGTCGGGATTCAATGAGATGGTGAACATGACTGACTTAGCACAATATCTAGTGCCTAATAAGTGATTGATAAACATTATGTCCTATTTTTTCACTCATATGCTTTTCTGTGCTTAGATGGAAATCCCTATGTTTTGTACCAGAATTCATTTATCCTGGCTTTGAACAAACTCCAAGTACATAGACACTTATATAAAGAAAAGGAAAAACACATCAAAAGTCATCACCTCTATTTAAGTCCTCCTCAAGTTCCACCCCTTCCATGACCCTCTTTCCACATCACTCCTAAGGAGATGTAATTGGTTCTTCTTCAGGAGTCCCAAGGTACTCTGATTAGACTTCTGAGTCAGCATATGCAAGGGCCCATGTGGCTTAGTGCGACTGACCATATAATTTATTGTTCAAATCAAGACACTTTTGAGAGTGAAGAGGGTGTCATTAATCATTTCACTGGAATAACAAGAATAAACCAGGACTGTCCCAACAAAACCAAGACAAAAGTAACTCTAGGTTTAATGGAATGAGAAAGGATTCTGGTTCAGATGCAGCCCTTGCACATAGTAGGTATTTAGTATATGATAACTGTAATTTTTGTGTACCTGTATCCCTAAGAAATCATGAGCCTCTTAGGATGGAGAGCTACGAGTGCGTGCTCAATTGCTAAGTCGTGTCCAACTCTGTGACCCCACGGACTCTAGCCCGCCAGGCTCCTCTGTCCATGGGATTTCCCAGGAAATAATATTGGAGTGGGTTGTCATTTCCTTCTCCAGGGGATCTTCCCCAACCCAGGGACCAAACCCGAATCTTCTGTGTCTTCTGCCCTGGCAGGCAGACTGTTTGCCACTGTGCCACCTGGGAAGCCCTTGGGGGTGGAGAGACAAGGTTGTAATTACTTTTCCACCTCCCCAGAACCTCCGTTACATGAGACCTGGAAAACAAGAAGGGCTTGTTGAATTGGCCAGCAAGTGACACCTGTTACCACTTCCAGGGCTGTTATCCCACTGTATGGAGGACAGCAAAGATTGTAATGACACCTGCCACCAGGAACCACGGTCCCAGGAGATCAACCATGGCTTGAGGCTGCCAAGATGACTCACACAGGCACAGGATGGAGCCACACTTCACTGGCATGGAGAAGAGACAGATCAGCTTCCATGGTGGGCATCAGTCCCTTCTGGCCAGCAGGTTCTGGCCCAGAGGGAGATGATCTGCACCCACCACTCTCTTGCCGCAAGCTAAGGACCCCATCCCTGCCCATTAGGAACAGGCAGTGCAGTGGAGTTGACCAGGCACTGTATGACACCCATGCTAAGCAGAACAAAGGAACGCACGTGAAATCTGAAACAGGAAGATTTCTCCTATGAGGTGTGGGGACAACATCTGTGGTAAGGAAGTGTTCCGGGCCCAAGGCCCATTCTTATGTGGCCAAATTGGGAGGGGGAATCAAAAGACTGCAAGCACACACAAGACTGCTTTTCTCAACGATTCTTAATGAACACATATTGACTGAGTACGGATGTGAGAGCTGGACAATAAAAAAGGCTGAGTGCCAAAGAATTGATGCCTTTGAACTGTGGTGCTGGAGAAGACTCTTGAGAGTCCCTTGGACTACAAGGACATCAAACTAGTCAATCCTAAAGGAAATCAGTCCTGAATATTCATTGGGGGGACTGATGCTGAAGCTCCAATACTTTGGCCACCTGATGAGAAGAACTGACTCATTGAAAAAGACCCTGCCTGATGCTGGGAAAGATTGAAGGCAGGAGAGAAGGGGATGACAGAGGATGAGAGGGTTGGATGGCATCACTGATTCAATGGACATGAATTTGAGCGAACTCTGGGAGATGGTGAAGGACAAGGGAGCCTGGTGTGCTGCAGTTCATGGGGTTGCAAAGAGTCAGACACGACTGAGTGACTAAACAAAAACAAAAATTGACCAAGTGAACTAGAGTTAACATCACATTCTCTTGTCTGAAGCCTATACGCTGAACTAGGACTTCCAGGGCTGTCTGAGAGGGAGGAGCAGGTGTCAGTAAGTACGTACTGGGGATGGGAATGTCAGGTAGCCCTAGGGGCTCATGGTCATCTACTGATTGATATTTCAATTTAAATATTCAAACATTCAATGGGTGCTAACTACACGCTGGGCACAAGACACATGGTAACTTAGATTCAGTTCTTGTCCTCCCAGAGCTCAGGCACATGGAGGGTACAGGCAAGGTTACTGGCGATCATGGCAGTGCTCTGATACCCTCTCCACTGACTCTTCAGGAGAAGCCTCAACTGACCCCTGAGGATGGGTTCTGCTTTCACTGGGCTTCCTTCCTGCAGCACAAAAAGCCAGAGTCATAGATAGTGCGGATGCCCTGAAGGCCAGAAGCAGACAGAGTCCACTCAGAGAAGCACAGGCTGGCCATCTTTTCATTTCTGAAGCTTTTCCTTCCCAGGCTGGGAGTCAGAGGCTTGGAAATTCTTGGGTAAGTTGGAGTGCATGTAAGGAGAACTCAAGGATCACCCTGTACGGCTCCCTGAGAAATCAGTAGGCTGGGGCAATTCTTAGAAAGTCCTTAACTTCAGTGTGTGTGGCTGCTAAGTCACCTCAGGCATGTCTGACTCTTTGCGACCCTATGGACTGTAGCCCGCTAAGCTCTTCTGTCCATGGGATTCTCCAGGCAAGAACACTGGAGTGGGTTGCCATTCCCTTCTCCAGGGGATCTTCCTGACCCAGGGATTGAACCTGTATCTCTTGTGTCTCCTGCACTGACAAGCGGGTTCTTTACCACGAGCGCCACCTGGGAATCCCCTACCTTCAATAATGGTTCCTGAAACGTACCTTGCTACTTTCGTCTCTAACCATTTACTTCATTCTGTCACATCTTTAGTTAATGTTATTGTATCCATATCAGGAAGAAGAAACAAGACAAACTTCTGGACTGACACACAGAAGAATTAGACTCTGATTCTTCCACCCATTGGCAATGTGGAATCATTGGCTCCCCTCTCTGGACCTCCATTTCCTCATATGTTGCCAATTAGCTTCAGTCGTGTCCAACTCTTTGTGACCCCATGGACTGTAGACCACCAGGCTCCTCCGTCCATGGGATTCTCTAGGCATGAATATTGGAGTGGGTTGCCATTTCCTTCTCCATTCCTCATCTGTTAAATAAGGGCTAATGACGCTTGCTTTGATGGGCAGCTATGGGCACCACATGAGGAAATGTACTTAAAATAGTTTGGGAAATGTGAAAAATGTAATAGGTAGCCTAGTACCTGACATATAGAAAGCATTCCAAAAATGTATAGTTGTAATGAAATGTGAGTTAGGAAGCTCTCCAGTGATTGGGTAACTGGGCTGTTGAACAGTTAAATAAGAGCCCAGATGAATCCTCTCTTCAAAGGCAGTCAGTGGCTTTCTCTCAACACCCCACAGTATGCTATTTATTATCCTTTCTAACTTTTTGAAACCATAGTTGAGGTTGGCTACTCTCTAACAACTCTCTGTAATGGTAATCTTCAGTTTGTTTAATCCAGTGTTTTATTATTAAGTATATAATAGACTGACATAGAATTTCTCAAATTTATTCAAAGTAAACACAGCTTTGAAAATTACCCACTTTGCCCCTTCCAGATGGTGGTTAGAAAGGCTGGCCAAATGCAAGCATTTATCAGGGGCATTTATTTAGGTGCCAATTTGACTTCAAAACCCTGTTCCCTTTACTTGTGTGCAAATAAATGGAAATAGACTTTGACAATTTGAAAGCAAAATTTTAACACTGGCTGGCATATAAACAACCAATAGCCAAAGTATTCTCAGTATTGGCCATCTTCACTAGCATTTTAGGATGTAAAATGAGGTTGATAAATCCTACCTGTGATGAGCACCAAAGTCAATTCTTTCTGTACCAAGATGATGTGCAGTTCACGTTAAGTGCTTCATCTGGAGCTTGAAATACTTTGATACCCTCATCAACATGTGAAAGCAACTTTAAACCCATGATACAGTGCTGGGCTCTGCCATACTCCAATCCAAAAGACTTACCAAGAAATTTAGGACCATTCCAATGGGGACCATTCTAACTAGCTAAACATAATTGAATTACTCAAAGAATAATACAAGCCTAAAAGATTGGATCCATTTCCTGATGACTAACAAGCATCAAAGTTCACTTTCTAAGGCAGAGGTATGAAAGAGAGATATCTCAAGTTGCCAATAACTGGAAATATCAAAGCAGGTCCAGCCTGAGGTGTGCAAGGTACACATTTAGAGTGTCCGCCACACAGCTAAGTTGTCTCTTTGAATGATGCCAACCTCCATCTAATGAATGAATGGACAGCCCCAGCCCCTCTGAGATCAAAGGATAAATAGTCTTAATTTATTCAATAAATGTTCTTAAGCACCTACTGTATACACTGAGACAGAAACTGGTAGAAGATTCTTCTCTCCGAGGGATTACATTTTTGTGCACAAGACACCAAACAAGCAAATGGATATTTACATATTATCAGTTCAGTTCAGTTCAGTCACTCAGTCTTGTCCAACTCTTTGCGACCCCATGAACCACAGCACGCCAGGCCTCCCTGTCCATCACCAACTCCCGGAGTCCATCCAAACCCATGTCCATCGAGTCAATGATGCCATCCAGCCATCTCATCCTCTGTCGTCCCCTTCTCTGCCTGCCCTCAATCTTTCCCAGCATCAGGGTCTTTTCCAATGAGTCAGCTCTTTGCATGAGGTGGCCAAAGTATTGGAGTTTCAGCTTCAACATCAGTCCCTTCCAATGAACACCCAGGACTGATCTCCTTTAGGATGGACTGGTTGCATCTCCTTGCACTCCAAGGGACTCTCAAGAGTCTTCCCCAACACCACAGTTCAAAAGCATCAATTCTTCGGGGCTCAGCTTTCTTTATAGTCCAACTCTCACATCCATACATGACCACTGGAAAAACCATAGCCTTGACTAGATGGACCTTTGTTGGCAAAGTAATGCCTCTGCTTTTTAATATGCTGTCTAGGTTGGTCATAACTTTCCTTCCAAGGAGTAAGCATCTTTTAATTTCATGGCTACAATCATCATCTGCAGTGATTTTGGAGCCCAAAAAAATAAAGTCAGCCACTGTTTCCACTGTTTGCCCATCTATTTGCCATGAAGTAATGGGACCAGATGCCACGATCTTAGTTTTCTGAATGCTGAGCTTTAAGCCAACTTTTTATGATAAATGGCAAAACAGAAAAACTGGGGAACTATCATAAAGAATAATGGATTTGGAGAAAAACGTAGTCTTTTCCACCTTTTTATTATGCTTAATATGGTTTGTGAATATTTCATCCAGGCATTTGACTTGCCTATACATTTTCTATATGGTATTTTTTAATAAACAGAAGTTCTTTACTCTCAATAAGTCTAGTTGACCAAGTATGTGCTTATATATTTATTTCTCTCTGCGTCATGTCTACCAAAAACATTGGCTATACCTAGATTGCAAAGTTATTCATTTGTGCTTCCTTTTAGAAGCTTTTTAATTTAAGCATTATATTTATATCTAGGAGCCCTCTTGAATTACATTTTCTGCATGGTGTGAGGGAGAGGTAAAGTGTATTTTTTTGTGGTTATTCAGTTGTTTTAGTACCATTCATTGAAAAGACTTCATTTTTGCAAGTGAACTACTTTGGCACATTGTCAAAACTCAATTGAATTTAGAAATTTAGGTTTAAATTCTAGAATTCCTATTCTGTTGCACTGATTTATTTTTCTATCTGTAGGTTAGTATCACCCTTTAAATTTTTTTTTTTCTTATTTTTTGGTCATGTTGAGTGGCATGTGGGATCTTAGCTCCCAGACTAGGGATTGAACCTGCTCCCCCTGTGGTAGAAACTCAGAATCTTAACCACTGGGCCATCAGGGAAATCCCATGATTTAGTCTTTATCCCACAATTTTTACACTTTTCAAAGTAGAAATCACATATGTCCGTTATTTTTTTCTTAAATTATGTTGTGTTTTTGATGCTATTGTAAACAAAATTATTTGCTTAAATTTCTCCCAGATGTTTTGGGCCACTGTAAATACGAGTGTGATATGTATTCCCATCTGTCCACTGTATGTCCCATCATGTCCACTGTAAATACTACCCTTGCTGTAAATTGAGTCATGTCAATTTGGTTGATTCATTTGTTAGTATGGAGAATGATTTTGTAGATCCCTTAGAATTTTCTAGGTAAACAATCACATTGTATGCAAATACAGATGCTTTAAAATTTTCCTTTTTAACATTTCTTTTCCCTTATTGCACTGGTTAAGATGTCTAGAACAATGCTCAATGGAAGCAGTGAGACTGGGCATCCTTGCCTAATTCTAAATTTGTGGGGAAGTGTTTGTATCTCATCAATAAATATCATGAGACTGTAGCTTTTTCATGTGGAGGAAGCTTCCTTCTGTACCCAGTCTGCCGAGGTTTTGTTGTTGTTTATCATGAACAGGTATTGGATTTTGTCAAAATCTCCTTACTCTATTGATATGATCATATTCCCCCCATTTTCCTTTATTCTTTTAATATATTGTTTTTTTCAGCTGAATATTTCGTTAAGGATGTTTGCAACTATGTATCCAAAATATATTGGTTTGTAGTTCTCTTCAAACCAATCATTTTGCAAGATTCTGGAAACAAGATTTTGCTGCCTAATAGAAAAAAATATATGAAGTGTACCTCTTCTTCCATTTCCTAAATAGGTTTGTGTATAATTAGTGGCATTCCTTCTTTTAAGCATTCACCAGTGAAAATTCACCAGCGTCATCATCCAACTCATTGCTCAAATGCAAAAGTTATTTGAGATCCTTCACTGTCAGTGCAAAGTGATGCCTTCCAGCCCTTGAGGTATGTGAAAAGGGAGCCAAAGGCCCAGGATATTTGTTTTAAAAGTTGTCCCAGCTGTTTGAAACAGCTGCTTGTCAACACCTTCCTAAGATATAGAGCAGGACGTAAAAGTAAAAATAAGGGGCTAAACCAGATCAGTTTAATGATGAAAACATTGCTGTGGAATAGTGATTTTTCATCAGTGTCAAAACCCAAACATTTTCAAAATCACATTGGCCCAAGGTAACCTAAGCGTGACCACCCCCCTCAACAACTCCTTTGCTATTTACAGATTCCATAGTTTGTGCAGTCTTGCCTCTGCTTATGGCTGAGGCTTACATTTAGCTCAAAAGGTGTCAGAGAATTTACACATCAATTAATTGTACGGCAGACTTGTTCCCTAGTTGTTCCTCATTTAGTCAGAATGGATCAGCCTTTTTGGGAGCTGTGATGCACCCAGAATTAGGCCCAGCTGATTTATTATATTCTGCCTGTCAGTTTCTCTCTTCCTGCTGGTGGGCTGTAGGAAATCTCAGACACCAACTACTGCCAACTTCGTTGATATTTACAAGGAAGCATTAGGAGGATATAAACTTTTAAATTATACATGCTAGTTTTCATGAACAGATTTACAATGTGATCAGTGATTAGAGTGATCAGGATAAATGGCAAAACACTAGCACAAAGGATTCATTGTTTCCGTACAGTTTGACACCAAAATAACAGTGCCTTCAGGAACCATTTTTTTAAACTACCATCAACCTCATATCACAACTCACCTCACTCCCCTGTGATAGCTCCCTCTGCACCTGACTCTGGCCTGGATTCTAGGGCTTCAGGAGTATCAGAGCAATGACAATCATTTCTTCATGACAGCTTCCTCCTCCAGCAAAACTAGCAAATTTGTTTGCCCCCCATGAGATTTTTCCCCACAGAGTCTCTGTGATAATTATGACAGCATTGAATATAAAAATTCATATCCTAAAACACTGAAGTTTATATTCTATGTAAGATATTCTAGTTTCTATGTATTTTTTAGTATGAATTATCACAAGCAATACAGGCACATAGTTAAAAGAAAAATAAAGTACCACAAAAGGGCCTATTTTGAAAAATAGGTCTCCTCCCATGCTAGACTTTCCAGTGGCCACTATTTCAATAATTTCCTGTATCTCCTTACAGTAATTTTCAATGTTCATATACAAATATGTATAGATGCATCTTTTTAACAAAATTATTTATTTATTTGGCTGCACCAGGTCTTAGTTGCAGCATGAAGGCTCTTCAATTGCAGTATGTGAACTCTTACTTGTGGCATGTGGGATCCTAGTTCCCCGACCAGGGATCAAACCCGGGTCCCCTGCACTGGAGCACAGTCATAGCCACTGAAGCATCAGGGAAGTCCCAGATGTATCCTTTTAAGTCATAAGCAGGAACATACCGCACAATCTATCCTGGACCTTGTTTCTTTTCACTGACTAACACCCTGGTAAGATCTCCATTATCACCTAAGTCCAATTTCCTCCTCTGTTCTCTTGACTTCTGCAGTAGTATGTTTAACTGAAATTCTTACTGAGATGTCTGAAGATTCCAGGCAGTTGTAAGAAACACAGAGACATTGCTTGTTCACTTTGCCCAGTTTATACAAATGACATTTTACAAAATTATAAACCTATTGACATTAATAGAATCCACCAATCTTATTCTGATTTCTCTGGTTATAATGGTTCCCGTGTGGTGTGTGTGTGTGTGTGTGTGTTGTATTTAATGCTATACATTTTTTTCTCCTATGTAGGTCTATCACAAAAGTTAAAATACTGAATAGTCCCAATGACAGAAAGATCCCTCCTGTTGCTATTTTATAATCACCCCCACTTTCCTCCTGCTGCCTCCTCTCCTGTCCCCAACTCCTGACAACCATTAATCTGTCCTTCATTTCTAAAATTTTGTCATTTCAAAAATGCTATAGAAATGGAATCATGCATTTTTAACTTTTTTGGAATTGGCTTCTATTTTCCCACTCAGCATAATTTCCTAGGGGTTCATTCAAGTTGTGTGTTTCAATAGTTTAGTCCTTTTTACTGCTGAGTAGTAGTCTATGGCATGGATATGCCATAGTTTCTTTAACCAGTATTTGTTCAAGGACACCTGAACTGTTTCTCGTTTTTGCCTATTAAGAATAAAGATGCTATGAACATGTGTCTACAGGTTTTTGTGTGAACATAAATTTCCATTTCTCTGGGATAAATGAGCAAGGGTGCCATTAGTGGGTTGTATGATAACTGCATGTATAGTCTTCTTTGGGGGGGAGAGGACACACCACATAACATGTTGGATCTTATTACCCTGACCAGGGATTGAACCCGTGCATCCTGCAATGGAAGCTCGGAGTCTTAACCACTGGACTTCCAGGGAAGTCCCATATTTTTAGTTTTGAAAGAACTAGTTTCCAAAGTAGCTACCATTTACTTGCATTCACACAGCAATACAGAAGTGATCTTCACCATCATTTGGTGTTGTCACTGGTTTTTCTTTTAGCCATTCTGATAGATGTGTTGTGATGTTTCATTTTGGTTTTAATTTGTATTTCCTTATGACGTGGGACATCTTTTCATATGCTTTTCTGCTATCTGTATATCCACTTTTGTAAAATGTTTCTTGGTCATTTTACAACAAGATTTTTTTTTAACTGCTGAGTCTTGAGAGCTCTTTATATGTTCTTGATACTAGTCCCTTGTCAGATATGTTGTTTAGACATATTTTCTCCCAATCTATAGTTTATCTTTCATCTTCTTCACACAGACTTTCACAGAACAAGTTTTTAATTTTTTTCCTATTTTTCCTTTTATGGATCATGCTTTTGGTTTCAAGTCTACAAACTCTTTGTCTAGCCAAAGTTCCTAAATATTGTCTCCTATGTACTTTCTCCCCTTAAAGGATCACAGCAAAAGGCAAGGGAGGAAAAGAAAGATGTACCCAACTGAAAGCAGAGTTCCAGAGCATAGCAAGGAGAGATAAGAACAATGAACAATGCAAAGAAATAGAGGAAAACAATAGAATGGGAAAGACTAGAGATCTCTTCAAGAAAATTAGAGATATCAAGGGAATATTTCATGCAAGGATGGGCACAATAAAGGACAGGAATGGTAAGGACCTAACAGAAGCAGATTAAGAAGAGGTGGCGAGAATACACAGAAGAACTATACAAAAAAGGTCTTAATGACCCAGATAACCACTGTAGTGTGGTCACTCACCTAGAGCTAGACATCCTGGAGTGTGAAGTCAAGTGGGCCTTAGGGAGTATTACTACAAACAAAGCTAGTGGAGGTGATGGAATTCCAACTGAGCCATTTAAAATCCCAAAAGATGATACTGTTAAAGTGTTGCACTCAATATGTCAGCAAATTTGGAAAACTCAGCAGTGGCCACAGGACTGGAAAAGGTCAGTTTTCATTCCAATCCCAAAGAAAGACAATGCCAAATAATGTTCACCCTACTGTACAATTGTGCTCATTTCACACGCTAGCAAGGCAATGCTCAAAATTCTCCAAGCAAGGCTTCAACAGTATGTGAACCGAGAAATTCCAGACGTACAAGCTGGGTTTAGAAAAGGCAGAGGAATCAGAGATCAAATTGCCAACATCGGTTGGATAATGGAGAAAGCAAGAGAAGTCCAGAAAAACATCTACTTCTGCTTTGTTGACTACACAAAAGCCTTTGACTATGTGGATCACAACAAACTGTGGAAAATTCTTCAAGAGATGGGAATAACAGACCACCTTACCTGTCCCCTGAGAAACCAGTATGTAAAACAAGAAGCAACAGTTAGAACCAGACATGGAACAATGGATTGGTTCAAACTGGAAAAGGAGTACATCAAGGCTGTATATTGTCACCTTGCTTATTTCCAGAAATTGAGAATCCCTTGGATAGCAAGAAGATCAAACTAGTCAATCCTAAAGGAAATCAACCCTGACTATTCATTGGAAGGACTGATGCTGAAGCTGAAGCTCCAGTAATTTGGCTGACTCATTGGAAAGTACTTTGATGTTGGGAAAGACTGAAGGCAAAAGGAGAAGCAGGCAGTAGAGGATGAGATGGTTAGATAGCATCACCGGCTCAATGGACACGAATCTGACCAAACTTCAGGAAATAATGAAGGGCAGGGGAGACTGGCATGCCAGTCCATGGGGTTGCAAAGAGTCAGACAGGACTTAGCGACTGAACAACAACAGTGTACTTTCTAAAGCTTTTATAGTTCTGTTTTACATTTAGTTCTGTGATCCATTTTGTGGTATTTTTGTACAAAGTATGAGATTTAGGTGAAAGTTTTTGCTGTCGGCTTTTGCCTGAAGATGTCCAATTGTTCCAGCACTGCTTGCTGAGAAGGATATCCCTCCACTGAATCACTCTTGAGCATTTGTTAAAAGCAACTGAGCAGATTTGTGTTGGTCTCTTTCTGGATTGTTTATTCTATCTCATTGACCAATGTGTTTATCTATCCACTCACCAATACTACACTATCTTGATTACTGTAGCTATGTTTATTAAGTCGCTCAGTCGTGTCCAACTCTTTGCAACCCCATAGACTGTAGCCCACCAGGCTCCTCTGTCCATGGAATTCTCTGTGCAAGAATACTGGAGTGGGTTGCCATTCCCTTCTCCAGGGGATCTTCCAGAACCAAGGATCAAACCCAGGTCTCTTGCACTGCAGGTGGATTCTTTACTATCCTAGCCACCAGGAAAGCGGGGACTATAGAGTAAGCCTTATTATCAGGTACAGCTATTCCTTCCACTTTATTCTTTATCAATATTATTTTATCTATCCTTGGGCCTTTCCCTTTCCATATGCTTGACAAAAATGTACATTCTGCTGTTATTGGATGGAATCTTCTGTATATGTCAATTGGATTCTGATTGGTTGATAGCATTGTTCAAAATTTTAATATCTTTGTTGATTTTCTGTGAGGAAGTTCTATCCATTGCTGAGAGGGGAGGTTTTAAAGTTCCCAACTATAATACTGGACTTGCTTATTTCTATTTTCAACTTCATCAATTTTTGCTCCATGTATTTTGAGACTGATTTTGGGTATGCACACTTTTAGGATTGTAATATCTTCCCGACTGATTGATCCTATTAAACAATGTCCTTCTTTGTAGTAACTTTTTAAATAGAAGTCTATTTTATCAGATATTACTATAGCCACTGGTTTTTCAATATTTGCATTTGCATCTTTCCCCATTCTTTTACTTTCAACTTATTTATGCCAATGAATTTACTTATGACATTGAAAAATAGTGCTGAGAAGGAAATTTAAGCCATTAAATGCTTACATTAGAAATAAGCACAGGTCTCAAATCAATAACCTAAGTTCCAAACTCAAGAAACTATAAAAAGCATTAAAGTTTATCTAAGGAGTTTATATTTGTGTCATGGTTTTTTACTTGTCTGATCTTTTTTCTTTTAATTGTTTTATTTACACCTTTTATATTTCATGTAATTATGGATATATTATTAGCACTTGAATTTATTATTATTTGTTTTTTTTAGTTAATTCCTCTGGTTCTCATTTCTCTGTTCTTCTTTTCTCCCCTTCCGGTGGGCAGCTTAGACATTTTTTTACTATCTATCTTGATGCATTCACAGTGTTTTTAAGGCTCTCTCTGTGTAGTTTTCACTACACAAGTGTAGTGGTTGCTTGGTGTATCACAATATAAATATGTGCCTTAGGGACTTCCCTGGTGGTTCAGTAGCTAAGATTTCACACTCTCAATGCAGGGAGCCCACGTTCAGTTCCTAGTCAGGGAACTAGATCCCACACACTGCAACTAAAGATCCTGTGTGCCACAACTAAGATCCGATGCAGCCAAATAAATAAATTTAAAAGAATAAATAAATATGTGCCTTATAACAGTTTACTGGTATCAACTTTTTACCATTTCCAATTTGGAAACCTCACTTCCATTTAGGTCTTTCTACCCTCCCCACTTTTAAATATTACTGTTTTGAGTATTAGATACTGTTATATTTGACTTAACCACTATAAAACTCCTGAGGAAATGGATAATATATGTGCTCACACTTCTGTTCTTTCCATTGTACTTTCTTCATTCCTGATGCTTCAAATTTCATTCTTTTATCATTATCTTTCTGTCTGAAGAATTTCCTTTAACCAATATTTAATGGTATGTCTGATAGTGATAAATTCTTTTCTGTTTTCCTTTGCCTGAAAACATTTTTATTTTCTCTTCATTCCTGAAAGATACCTGAAACAGTATTTGCTGTTGACAATTCTTTTCTTTTAGCAGTTGAAAAATGTTGTGTCACTTCTGGCCTCTGTTTTCAGATGAGAAATACATTTTTGAATTGGTGTGCCCCTATAGGTAATATGCTATGGCTCTCAGGCTGCTTTTGAGAATTTTTTTGTCTTTATTTTTCAAAAGTTTAATTATGACGTGTCTTATTATCTTTCTTTGGTTTTCCTATTTATGATGCACTTAGCTTCTTGGGTCTGTAGCTTTGTGTCTTTTGCCAAATTAGAACTTTTTAGCCATTGTTTCTTGAAATACTCTTTTAGCCTCCTTATCTCCTATCTTTCTGAGGCACTGATTGTACAAACATTGGAATATTTTATAATCCCACAAGTCCCTCAGGCTTTGTTTCCTTTCAGTCTATTTTCTCTCTGTTGTTCAAAATGGGTGACTTGTACAGTTTGTCCTCAAGTTATGTCCTCTGTCATCTTCAGTCTACTATTAAACCCATTCAGCAATTTATTTATTTCAGTTATTGTAATTTTCAGTTCTGCAATTTCCATTTGGTTCTTTCTTATGACTTTACTTTTTGCTGAGATTTTCTATTTTTCCATTTGTTTCAAGAGAATTTGTAATTGATTGCAGAAGCATTTTTATGAGAGCTGCTTTGAAATCCTTGTCAGATAATTCCAACATCTGATTCATCTCAGTGTTGGCATCAGTTGATTGTTATTCCTCACTCAAGTTGTGATTTTCTAGTTCTCGTGATGATGGGTGGTTTTCAAGCGTATCCTGGACATTTTGCTCATTATGTTAGGACTCTGAGAACTATTACTTCTTTGATTTCAGCAGGCATTCACCCTGTTTTAGTTTAGCATGCAGGTCTTGACCTAATTTTGTGGGCTGTGGTTCCAACGGCAGTTTGTTTTCAGAGGCTCTGTGGTGTTATTTTGGTCTGTTTCATTCATCTTGTGCCCCTAGGGCTTCCTGAGTTTCCTGCTAGTGATGACTGAGGGTTTCATAAGGTCAGGCTGCAAGGTGTTCCCAGTAGGGGAAGGGAAGGGTGTGTTGAGGTCCACTTATTGATGCCCCCAACCTCTCTGGTGTCTCTGGGTGGGGGTAAAGACTTTTTTAACTATGAAAATAAAGAAGTTTCCAAGATCTGACTGTTTGCCATTGTCTGGATTCTGTTTTCCAGTGCCTCCCGCCTGCTCTGGCGTCTCTCATCAGGAGAGAGGAGTCTCCAGTGCATTAGGGCAAAGATGCTTCCCAGACTGGGCCTCTGTCAGCCTTTAAAAACATGTTAATTTTAGTTTTAACACTTATATTGTGGTATAATTTACAAATATAAAATTCATCTATTGTAAGCATTAAAAATGACTTTTTGTCAAGTTAAAGAGTTTTGCAACCAGAACCACAATCCAGTTTTAGAACATTTCCATCACCCCAAACAGTTTGCTCCTATATGTTTACAATTAATCCATACTCCTACCTCTAGCCTTAAACAACCACTGATTTGCTTCAGGTCTCTGTAAATATTCCTTTTAATAGCATTTTAATAAAGGGAATCATACAATATGTAGAGTTTTTTTGTACCTGGCTTCTTCCGCTTATCACAATGTTTTTCAGGTTTAGCTGTGTTGTTGCATATACCAGTTATTCACTTCCTTTATCAATAATTGCAAATAATATTCCATTGACTAGATAGGCCATATTTTATGTGCTATGTACATATTGGTGGTCATCTGGATTATATTCAGTTTTGGACATTATGAATAATGATGGTATTAGCATTTGAACTCATATGTTTGTGTGGGTACATGTATTCATTTATCTTTGGCAGATTTCTAAGAGTGAAATTGCTGCATGATATGTTAAGAAATTGATGAGCTGATTCTAAAATGACTGAAACACTTTTACATCCTCACCACAACTGTATGAGGATTCTCGTTTCTCTGTTTGATGAGTTATTTTTGTTATACCATATTTTAATCATTTAGACATCATTCCTTTTAGTTCTTTGAACATATTTATAACAGTGGCTTTGAAGTCTTTGGTGCTAAATCTAACATCTTAGCTAACTCAGAGTCAGCCTCTTTGACTGTTTTTTTTCTAAATATGGGTCACACTTTGCTGTTTCTTTGAAAGTCTCACCATTTTTGTTCAAAACTGGGTATTTTTTTTCACTTTTAAAAATTAAAATTTTATTGGAGTATAGTTGATTTACAATGTTGTATTAGTTCCCAGTGTACAGCAAAGTGATTCAGTTATACATATGCATATATTCATTCTTTTTCACATTATTTTCTCATATAGGCTACCATAGAATATTGAATAGAGTTCTCTGTGCAATACAGGAGACATTTGTTGGTTATCTAAAAACTGGATATTTTTCAACGAAAGTGTAGGACCTCTAGATTGATTCCCCAGAGACTATTGTTGGACATGTTTTGTTAGTTACTTAGTTAATGGATTTTCTAGACTCATTGTGTAAAGTCTGTTGTCCCTAAAGCATGTAGCTACTAATGTCTTTGCTCGGGTTTTAGAAAATTCTGTTTTTAATTTTTAAACCTGTCTCTTAGGGGTCAGCCCTGTGTCACCATATCCTTGTGAGCAGCCAAGGACTGGTTAGACATATGCTTAAAAATCCTGAGAAGGTAAGTCTTCCACCTTTTCCGATGGATTTCTGTGTGGGTTGGATGTTACATTCAAAGTTCAGGCAGTTTACAAGTATGTCTCAGCTTCTATTTTCTATCAGGCCCTCTCATGTCTCCTCTGTTGCATTTCACCAGGAACTTAAGAGGAGCAAGGACTCTCTCTGCTGTCTCAGCATTCAGGCAGCTTTGAGCATGAGCACGGCCTTCTAGACTGCCAGGGACACATGGGAGTTGGGCAAGGCCCACCACAGTTGTTTCATTTCCTGGATCTTCCACTTGAGTTTAAGGCTAGTCTGTCAGTCTAGCTAGGCAGGCTGTGCTGTCATCCTCCCATTCATTTGTCACCAAAATCAGCTCTGTTTCCTACAAGTCCTAGGAGCACAGGGTTTTTTTTCTGCTGCACTCCAAACCAATTCAGCCAACTCTGACCACAAAATTGTTGCTTGTATGGCTGGTCCTACCCTAATAGAATAGCTGTGCTAGTAGATGGAGGGGAGAGAGAAGCAACCCCACACTAAAAACGTTGAATTCCTACTGTTCTGACCTGAGGTTCAGTTTTTCTTAAAAAAACCATAAACAATTCTAAATTTATTATAAGCCCTTTGTCGATTTCCATGGTCCAGAGATGGGTGTCTCATCAGTTTGGGCCTGAGCTATAATTGCTTTTGTGCATGCATGCTCAGGTGCTCAGTCATGCTCAACTCTTTTGCAGCCCCATGGACTGCAGCCCACCAGGCTCCTATGTCCATGGGATTCTCCAGGCAAGAATACTGGAGTGGGTTGCCATGCCCTCCTCCAGGGGATCTTCCCGACCCAGGAATCGAACCCAGGTCTCCTGTACTGCAAGCAGATTCTTTACTGTCTGAGCCACCAGGGAAGTGCATAATTGCTTTTAGGAAAGAATATTTGCTGACCTCCTTTGGCCATCACTCACCATACCCTTTAATGCTGCATTCTTGCACTATCACATTTCAGTCCTTACAAAGCAACCAGATCATATTCCTTCCCTACTTACAACACAGCAGTGGTTTTCCATAACACTAAAAATAAAATCTAAACTCCTTAATGTGGCCTACAGGGTCCTGTATGATCTGGCCCCCGCTAGGCCCTCAAATCTCCTACCACTCTGTCCCCCACTGCTGTCCCCAGTCGCCCCGCTACACCTGAGCCCCCATTCCCCTCTTTCCATCCCAGTTGACATACATGTTTTCCACTTCTCTGTGCGCTTGTACTTGCTGTCCTCCCCAACCCCAAAATGCACAATGACTGCTTTCTTCTCATCACTTAGATCTCACCTCCTCGGAGATGTCCTTCTACTCCACTCAAGCTGAAACATGCCCTCCAGTCACACAGCTCCAATTTATTGTGTTCCCTGCACTGATTGTAGGCAGGAATAACAGTGTTGGTGCTAGGTGATTGCTTGAGCCAAATCTTGCTGCAACAGGCCCTGGGAAGACAGGGTATTTGTATTCTCTAGCACCTAGAACTGTGGCTGCCACATAGTAGGTCAATGTTAGGCACTTTTAATATATAAATAAACAAAAATATATACTGGATATCTTTCCATATATTTACCATTTTTGTAATGGGTGCATACTTTCCCATTGTAAAATGCACCATTTTTCACTCCCTTGAACATCTTATTACTATAACAACTCAGTGTTGTGTGAGTTGTGGGAATGGACCTTGGAATCAGACAGACTTGGGTTTGAACTCTGGATTAACGACTTACAACCTATGGAATTGCACACCAGTTCTTACTCTCTCTGTGTCTAACCCAGTTTCTTATCTAAAATAATAGTGTCTGCCTCACAGAGTTGTAGGGAGGAATAAATGACAGGAAGTAAGGGGCTTGGGATTGT
The DNA here is from genome assembly GCF_054371585.1 of Giraffa tippelskirchi. Taxonomy (NCBI): domain Eukaryota; kingdom Metazoa; phylum Chordata; class Mammalia; order Artiodactyla; family Giraffidae; genus Giraffa; species Giraffa tippelskirchi. The sequence continues at coordinate 14,687,571 of NC_137289.1, read as the reverse complement.
GCCATGCTCCTAGGAAATGGAAGTGAAATTGCTTTATTTTGCTTTTGTGTGAAGTGGCAAAGTCCTTCCCTAAAGCTTTCCCCTCCCTGGCAATCCTTCATAAGAAGCACATATCCCAACCCAAACAGACTTGACTGAACCTCTCCCTTCTTTTTCATGTGACTTTCCCATTGCACAGACTCTGATGGAATCTGGGACCCCGGCACTCTGTCAGCAGCGGCACGTGCCCGGTGAAGAGGAATAAAGATGCGCCCAAGCACATTAGCTGAATAAATGGCAAAATGGAGGCTGAAAAATACCTTCTGCTCCTCCTGCCAGGACTAGCAGGCTGTGGAATTCCTAGAACCCCAGGAAATTGTGAAATAAAGTGACAGGCTGTAGTTTGATTGAAAATTGTCCATGTAAAAAGTCACCCACACTTCAGCCACCACTGTGGCTTGTATCTCTGGTGTCTGGAACCTTGGTCTTAAATCAGGAAAATGGTGAAGCAGCAGTGGACTAGCTCACTTACCAAGAAGAAAAGAAGCATGTTCTCTGGACTCTGAAAATTGATGTTCTTGACTTTTGCCCATAATCAACATTTCATTGAAAAGCTGATACCAAAACAGGAGGTCACTGCTGTATCCCTTACCAAAATTAAACATAATTACTTTATCTTGATAGATTAAGTAGAATTATGGAACTGATAAGGAACTGATATGGAACTGATGTCTGTGATATCACTCAAATTCAGAAAGTTGTGTGGGTCATTAGCGTTGCTTTTTTCTAAATGAACACCCTTCTCTGAGCCTGGTCTTCCCTCCCGTAGGTTGGTACAACTCTGTTGAACAAGCTCCACAAAGGACCACTATCCGAGAATGGCTGCAGACCATGGAAATACTGTAGCAACCTGGATATTTTACATCTATAAAATAAGAATTTGGACTTTGAACAAGTCATTTCTTTTTATCTTGTTTCCCTTCTTTTCCAAGGATGACTGTAGTAACTCTCTAGCCAAAGGCATGTTGATTCTTTCACAGCCCCATCTACCCATCTCTCATGTTTATATTCTAAATACATGTTTTACGTCCAGGTGGGAGAAGGATGAAAAGGAGGGGGGCAAAGAAATATTTATTTGATTTATGTCTTATCTTGCAGAAAATTGATGCTGCTGGAAAATGAAATTTTATAGCTCAGATTTTTCTTAAGCAGAGTCTTATAAAAACAGAAAAAAGAGGTCAATTTTATATGTGGTAATGCTACTGATAGAAGGTTAACTCCAGATAACAAAATCTGGATAAATTTGGCTTCCTGTCATGTAACTCAGATGGGGTAGGCTCTCCCCTTTCTGACATACAAGGCATCCTGACCCAACCTAGTGCAGCACCAGGGAATTTGGTTTGATTGTATCTTGCACCTGAGCACTCGTTTGTGATGTCTTGTCCTGCAGGTAACCAGGCGAGGCTCCCTCTAAGAGTCCAAGTATCAGGGGGATGCCTTTCCAGTGTCATCTTATTCTGCACAATATCAACCAAACTAGACCATTAGACCTATGACATCCCTTCCCTCCAACCTCAGCACAGCACACACCAGATTACAAGGGGAGAATATGAAATTCTTTACTGAAGAGGGAGAGAAAGCGAGGGTAAATGGAAGTCATGGTCTTTTGTAACCTAATCACAGAAGGGACTCCAGTCACTTTTGCCATATCTGTTCATTAGAGGTGAGTCACAAGAATTCCTTGGTGTTCCAGTGGTTAGGACTCTGTCATTTCACTGCCCAGGGCACAGGTTCAGTCTCTGGTGGGGGAACTAAGATCCCATAAGCTTTATGTGCAGCCGGAAAAAAAAAAGAAAAGAATGTGGGGATACATGAAGCCATTTTAAAGACTACGTGCTATATCTGATACTCAATGAAGGGGCTACTGAAACCCAGTGAGAGAAGGATGGTCGTTTCAGTATGTGATGCTGGGTTCATTGCATATCCATATGGAAAATTAACCATGATCCTCAAATTTTATACAAAAATTAACTTGCTATACATATTAGTTACACCAAAATGTAAAAGGCAAAACAATAAAATTTCTAAAATAGAGTATCAGAAAATGTCTCCATGACCTTGAGTTAGACAAAAATTTAAAACAGAGCATAAAGAATACTAACTACAGATGAAAAGACTGATAAAGTGGACTTCATTACAATTATGAACTTATTAATGATTTTAACTAAAATATTAAAAATAAAGTATTAGCTTAATTAGCACTCTCTACTAAAACAATGTAACAACAGTTTATTTCTCACTCACATTATAGTCTAATGTGGATTGATTCTCTTCTAAGCAATGACTCAAGGACTCAGAGTGCTTCCATATGGTGGCTTTAAGGTCACCTAGTATTATACAGACAGCAAACAGGGGGAAAAGTTTGGAAAAGACATACTGGATACTCACACATCTCAATGCAGAAGTAACACATATCATTTCTTCTCAAACTCCATAGAGTAGAACTAGTCCATGGCCAATCCAGCTGCAAAGGAGATGCTGGGAAGGGCAGAGTAGCTCAAGACTGTGGGCACTAATGGACTCCTCCAAGATGAGGAAACAGAAAGCAAACTATGGATCACTTTGGACAGTTATTACTGTGTTTGTGTGTGTGTGTGTTGGCGGGGGTGGGGGGACTCACTTGTGTCCGACTCTTTGTGACCCCATGGACTGTAGCCTGCCAGGCTCCTCTGTCCATGGAATTCTCCAGGCAAGAATAGCCATTCCCTTCTCCAAGGGATTTTCCAGACCCTGGGATCAAATTCACATCTCCTGTGTCTCCTGCATTGCAGGCAGATTCTTTACCACTTGAGAGCTGAAAGAATTTTGAAGTGGATACATACAGAAAAATAAATGTAAAGGAAAAAAAACAAACTACTATCTAAATTAAACCATTTGGACCTTCAGGTCATCTCCTGCTCCTCCTGATTTGTAAAGATCCTTTTTCTGCCATCCTGATCACTGACACCACACAAAGGATTAACATTGGACAGAGGAGAAGGGCACCGGTAAGAAAGAGATGAATAAATCCTGAAGATGAGAGTTAAGAGTAAGAAAGCCCAGAGTCAGCAACATAGACTAGGTTTGGGGAAAGTTTTGGAAAGACTGGGAAGAAAAAATGAGAGAGTTTGGGACATCTGCACTGTAGGTAAGTAACAGAGAAAGACATGGAGGAAGAAGTTTTAGAAAGAATTTCACGAAGGTGTGACACACTGAGATTGGAATGGGGACCTTTGGCTCCTTCTGAGACAACATCTGTAATGCTAATTACATTGTTTTTCACATTTTTTTCTTGATGTTCAGAATACTCTTTCTTTGAATGTGACCTTGCAAGCAAGTCAATGCATGAGAAAGAGCAGAATCTTTGGAGTCAGGCAAACCTGATTTTCGTCTGGGCTTATTTGTTAAGCTATCTGACACTGGACCAATGACTCAGGATTTCTGAGAGCCAATTTCTCCCATGGTAAGATGATGGAAAGGGCACTAGCTCACAGTGTTAAGATAGGGATGTTAAAGATCATATGTATAAAGGACTCAGCTTGGTGAATGGCAAGTGTTGAATATACATGAGAGCCCTTTGCCTTCACCCCCACTTTCTGGATGCCAAAGTTCAGAGAACAAGATGAGTAAGGCTTTGTGTAAGAGATGGATGACCAGGAGAATGTTCCCAGGACAAGAACAGAACAAGGAAAGAACTGAAGGTGAGGAATGCTCATGGCATTTGCTGCAAAGAGTAGAGATGACCTCTCCATCTTCACCTCATATCATATCCTCATCTCTGAATTTCACCAACAGCAGCGCTCTCTCAGTTCCTTGAATATTCTGTGTTTCTTCTTATACCTCTCTCCCATGGGGCCTGTGCCTGCAATGCTTCCCCCATCTCTGTATCCTTTACTATTCATTCCTATTCACCCCTTAAATATTAACTCAAACGTCAGGCAAGACTTCCTTGAAATTTTCAAGAAAGTGAGACCTGTTATATGTTCTAAGGGCTTCCCTGGTGGCTCAGTGGGTAAAGAGTCTGCCTGCAATGCAGGAGAGCCATGTTCGATCCCTGGGTTGGGAAGATCCCCTGGAGAAGGATATATGTTCTGAGTATAATCTGTCAATTTCCTTTCTATCACTAATCACGGTCTGGAATGATCTATTACTTTGGGTGATTCTTTATTTGACATATATACTCCCCAGCTGGCCATCATCATATCCATAACATCTATGGCATAGAAAGCCCTAAATAAGTGACTTTTGAAAGGATGAATGAACGAGTACATGTCTTCTGATGGGACTAAAAGTCAATCGTGTCATTCAAAGGTCTTTCCAATAGGCCCTCAATGACAGATTGGTCTGAACTATTCATAAATATCAAAATCTTCAGCCCAGAGGCAGTGCCCCATTGCAAGTTTTTGTGACGGCTGAGGGCTGATGGCTAGCTCTCTAGTGATCCTTTCTGTATCACCCATCTGTGTGTGCTACATACGAAACTGGCCTCAAAAATAGAAAGGGAATTTCAACTCACTTCCTAAATGCTATATCAAGTCCCTTATATAAAAGAAACAAAACTTCTGCTTAAATGCTTGCTTCTCTGACCAAGGACTCTCTCTGCTGACAAAAGCCAATAAGAATGGCCATGTGGAGGGACAACCATAAGCCCTAAGTTCAATTCTTTTGCTATTTTCCAACTTTCAAAGGATTGGTTTGGAGTCTTATTCCTTTAATCTCACAGGGAGGGCCTCGGACCAGTTTACAGAATGACAGCAGGTTGTAATTCACATAAGAAAGAATTCATCAGAACTGCTTCAAGATTAAATGGTTGGCTACTGTATAGCATAGGGAATGATATTTAATATCCTGTGATAAATCATAATGGAAAAGAATATATATCTATATAACTGAATCACTTTGCTGTACAGCATAAATTAACATATTGTAAATCGATTATACTTCAAAAAAATAATTTTTTTTAAAAAAGATTGAATGGTTGGCACTGGAAGGCAATGAGTTCTCTGTCACTGGAGGTACTCAAGAGAAGACTGACTAATCCTTTTACAAAGTTACTGCATGTCAGATGGGGAGGAAAGGAGAAGAGGCCTGAGATTCTTTCCAACTTGGACATTGGAAGATTCTGAAATGGGTGTTCTTTGAGCTGTCTCTCTGGTCATGGGGGATGGGTTTACACTGAGTCATCTCTTTCCTGGATTCCCTTGACCCCAAGAGTCCTCTGGCCAGGATTGGGGTACAGTCCATGGCCAGGAAACATAATGAAGTTAATACTCTTACAGATACAGACTCCATGACCTTGGTTCTCATTAGCTGTATCCTCTAATTGCCCCCAACTTTACAGGTACACTTCTGATAGGCAGCAGTGAAATTAATGAGAGAGACAGAGAGAGAGAGAGTTTCACACCAGGCAAAGTGATGTAATCCACTGACATCTATTTTAGCACGATAACTTGGTTCTCTGGTTAAGAATGAAATTTTCAGGAGTGATAAAAATTAAAATGCTGGTTTTGAAGTATTTTGAGTGAGAAATTTTCTATCAAAGCAAGAGGAAATGTTATGCAAAAGGATTTGCAGCTTCAACTATGCAGAGACATAAATATCACATATTAATAGATTTGACCTAGTTGCAATTATAGTCAGTTTCATTCTCATCTCGTCTCCCTCACATGTTTATTCTGTATTTGGGTAGCTTACTCTGAAAGTCCACGGAATATCCACGGAAATGCAAAAAGAATGAGAAGTGGGCAGTTAGCATGATAATAAACAGCACTGAAAATAAAGTGGACTTGAAGATCTTTCAGTGTTCCAAACAACTTAAAATTATTTGGGTGTGCAAATTATTAATCTTTATTACTTTTTTCTGTCTCCAATTTAAGATCACACAGTAGATTATCTCATTACATAGTTAGACCTTCAATTATGCTTGACAATGGCAAATATGATACAGCCTTTGCCAGGCTACCTGTTGAATTTCCTATTACCCTCCACTCAACTAAGGACGAGCTGTAATGAATCTGCTCAGCAAATCTCTTTGAACTTTAGAGTCACAGGAACTCAGAAAGCATCTAAATCAGAAATTCTCAATTTTCTGGGGTTATGTGAATATAAGAGATTCTGAGGAAAGCCATAGACACTTTCCTCAGAACACTGCACATGTGTATTTGCACACACACACAATCTTACATACAGTTGCCCGGGGTTTAGAGACAGCCGTGAAGCCCATCCATGGAGCCCAGATTAAGAAGTGTACCCATGTAGACTTTTCCTTTGAAAGATAAGTAAGCTAAGGGGGAAGATCTATCTAGATTGATCTTCCCAAAGATGCTGCTTCAATTGCAATCTGATTAAAAAATAAGACAATTTTAAGAAGAAACTGAAGACATGAAGTTTAACAGAAGGTTTCACCTGATTTAAAGAAAAAAAGACACTATAAAAAAACTTAGAGAGTCGGGAGTGATTATAAAATGTGGTACTTGAATATGTATTTTCTAAATGGAATATTATTTTGATATGATATGCCCAAAGAAGGACTAAGGCCATTCCATCTGCTAACCTTGCTACACATTCTTTCATTTCCCACTGTCATGTATATTGTAACATAGAAGTCTACACTTTCCTTCCTGCTAGTTTCTTTGGAAATTTGCACTTATCAGTTTAATCATATTTTCTTCCCATTCTAAGGAAGGCCTACAAAAGGTACTGTTTGTATGGCTACCTGTTTGTATGTCTATTTTTTTTGAGGAAATACATTTAGTGTGGACCCTCTGACATATGAAAAGATTTTTCCCTTGCAGTTAAATTTCTTGTAGGGCAAAATGAAGATTTACACTTTGTCCAAACCCTAGGTGCTTCCATACTCTCTGCATCGAAATCATTTCCCTGGGGTATCTGCTTATTAGGGTCAGCCTGGGAATATGACCTGCAGAAGCTGCTATAGATCAATGTAGCCGGAGACCAAGCACTTGCTGAAAATTCATCATCTATGATTCTATCAAGTCCCGGTTACCCACAGAGTCATGTGAAGACTAGGACCAAACACTGACGCCAGGAATCAAATACAGCACCACCAATGAGTTTCCACAAATCCTCTATTTCCAAGAGTGTAATGGAATCCACTGAGCAATGCTAGTCCTATAAACCTAAAAACAAACAGTGCCATCCCAAAGGCTAAGCACAGATCCAGGTGAGAATACTGATTCTAACAGATCAGATGCCGTGGAAACTGAGACAGACCTAATTTAAGCAGAAGCTATTGTTAATTTTTTTATTTATTTAGATCAGCCTTCTAAACCTAGGGGGCTTCCCTGGTAGCTCAGACAGTAAAGTGTCTGCCTACAATGCGGGAGACCCGGGTTCGATCCCTGGGTCGGGAAGATCCCCTGGAGAAGGAAATGGCAACCCACTCCAGTATTCTTGCCTGGAAAATCCCATGGACTGTAGCCTACAGTCCATGGGATCGCAAAGAGTCGGACACGATTGAGCGACTTCACTTTCACTTTCACTTTTCTAAACCTAGAGTGAGCAAGAGTTTGGGGGCCTCTAAAAATTACAGCTTGTAATATTTAAAACCACTAGTGTTTTTCTGAATGTAAGAACAACGAATATCAAATTCTACTTGCCACTGGCTTCTCCTTCGTGGTGAAACATTGGGGTTTCGGACTCTGAACTCGAGGCTGAGCTTCAAGTATTTTTTGGCAGTTGGTGGAAACTGCAAAAATGCTTAGGGGTCCTGATCTTCACCCACAGAATCATATACTTTTGCTAGCTGAAAGTTCTTGGGACCGCTCCAATTTGGAGATGATTTGACTACCTACCCAACTGATGAATGGGTCCGCTCACTTTTCTCCAGAGAGAAGACATAAGGTGAGTGTCGGTTTTACCTGCATTTCATGTGAACAAAAGGTTGATTTGGTCCACAAAAGAATTAGCCAGAGTAGAAGCCACTGACTATGAAAAAGGGATCAATTTCCAGTTTTGCAGGAAAAGGGGGATAAGCCCAGAGTGTTAATTTCCTGGATGTTGACTGTTCTTGCTCTTGGTAGCCCTGAATGAGCCGCAGAGGACAGAAAGAGGGCAGACGAGCAAACAACCATACACTGAGCATCAGGGTTAGTGCGTCACACTCTGGTCTCTGTCAGTGACCTGCCAAGGCCAAGTCAGAGTCAGAGCACAAGTGGCCTGTCCTCAAAAGCTGTGCAGGCTCACACTTAGGCCACATTTTCTGTCCCTGAGGTATGCCGGTGTGATGATCATGGGCACATACTCCAGAGTCACACTGCCTAGGTTTACAAGGCTGACTTCACCACTTCCCAGCCGTGTGAACTTGAGCAAGTTACCTTACCTCTCTGTGCCTCAGTTTCTAAAAGTGGAGTGGGTAACCTTTCCCTTCTCCAGGAGATCTTCCCAACCCAGGGATCTAACCCAGGTCTTCCGCTTTGCAGGCAGATTCTTTACCAGCCGAGCCACAAGGGAAGCCCAAGAACACTGGAGTGGGTAGCCTATCCCTTCCCCAGCAGATCTTCCTGACCCAGGCATAGAACCGGGGTCTCCTGCATTGCAGGAGAATTCTTTGAGCTACCAGGGAAGCCCTCTAAATCTGTAAAATGGTGATGATGATAATAATAAAAGTATATTGACCTCTTAAGGTCCTTGTGAGGATTAAGTGAATTAATGGCTATATAATACACTAAAGTTAGCAACTGAATATGCTATGTGCTGTATAAATATTAGCTATTATCACCAGACTTTGCCCAGTTCTCAAGTATCAGGAGACATGGCTTCATTCAAGAACATATTCAGAAGAGACAAACTTAATTCTCATTTTTCTTCTTCATTTTGTGGTTGAAGGAGTGAAGAGGATGAGACCTAGCTGGTATGGACAAGCATCGCAGCCTCACACACTCCTTAGTATGAAGGGGTTTACGGGGCACATCATTTGTGGAGCAACCGCAGGCCATATGCCAGTGGGTCACCTGGGGAAGTGATCAGTTACTCAGGGACAATGGGCTATGAAAACCACTCTCCTCCTGTCACTTCCTAGGGTCCATAGTAAGGCCTGGTTGCCAGCCAAGGCATGGTTCTAAGATGCTACTACTGATTCTCCCGATAAAATGGGCAAAGTGCTATCAGATTAGTGAAGGGGGACATCGAGGTACACTTCCAGATGCATCTGAGAGTCTCATACTGTGGCCAAGCAGTCACATGGCTCAGTGTTTAACACATGGACATAACATCAACTCAGTATGAATCCTGAGTCTGTAACTACTTGCCCTGTGACCTTTGGAAAGATATTTAATATATCTCTGCTTCTGTTTATCATCTGTAAAATAAAGATAACAGAACCAACCTTGGAAGACTACAGTGGGGCTCAAGATGAGGTAATACAGCTGAGATAGTTAACCCTTAGTTGCTTCACAAATTGAGCACATAAGCACACAGCACAACAGCTGACCTAGAGGAGGGGGCTTGATGTTTGGTATCTATTACTATTTCTTCTCTTTAGCATGGGTTACAGCTTTTTCTTACCAGCTCAGAACCCTCACTAAATCATGTGGTCCTTTGAACAGTAGTCTGGACTCTGCTGCCAAGCGTACTGTTTAGGAGGCCAACACCAAAGTACACCAATATCTTGTCCATGTAAATGTGGCTCATTAGTGTCATAGCCCTGACTTAGGGTGATAGTCAACCCTCAACAGCCACTGTATTCACTTCCATTTCTGGGAACACACCCTCCCCTAGGCTGCAGGTTCCTTGTTTATAGAAGGAAGGAATTTGGGGAGAAGATCATCTCTAAGGGCCCACCCACCTCTGATACTCTAAGTCCTCATGGTTTTATACCTAGAGACATAAACATGTAGAAACATCATGTTCTTGAGATTTTTAAATAAGTGATACAGACACAGACAGGCATGAGGTTAGTAGAGGTAGTGATGAGTTCAACCCTTAAGAATAAAAAGTGATAGAGAAAAGAGTTAAAAACTCCCATAGGAACATCTAAGTAGGGAGTAAGGAAAGGGGTATATATGAATTAATAACCCAACTTTGATCAGTTTTGGTGAAGACAAGAGATGCCTGCTACTGGTGGGGAATTGACCTGTCTCCACTCATCTCACCCAAAGGCACAGCAGACCCCAGACATCTCAGAGCCATGGGCCACGTCTGCCCTGAATGCTCCCTGACTGGGATCTTGGACTAGGGATACCTGACCAAGGCCAAGGGTTTGTTATAGAAGAAACAACATTCCATGCACCAAGGCCAATTTGAATGCAAGTTTACCCACTGTAGTTCTTGGCATGAAGCAAGAAACAGATTTGTTTGAACAGAGCGGTATTTCTATTTGCAATCATACCACTGTGTGCTGTGATCCTATTAATTCTCACAAGCAAAGCAGCTCAGTGGGGCTGGCTGCCTCCCTCTGTGTGCATGCATGCACAACCTCCAAGGAATGCTCAAAATGGGATCGTGGAGGCAGTAGGTGGCAGTCAGCTACTTTCTAATTCAGGAAGAGTCCAGGGCCAGAAGGCCATCTTCTGCCCAAAGCAAAACCACGGTCTCAAACACTCCGTGAAAAACCACTACCTATTTTACGGTTGAGGGAAGGAAAACAGATCTGCTTCCCACCGAGAGGAGGGTGGAAGAAAATCGTTCATCCACGACTGGGAGGCAATCTGCTATGGTGGATAAAAGTTAGAGCTCTGGAGCCAAATTGCCTGGGTTTTCCTCCCTAGTCTGCTGCTTATTAGCATGTGACCTTGGGCACATTATTGAATCTCACTGTGCCTCAGTTTCTTCATATGTAAAATGGAGGAAATAATTGAGCCTAGCTCATAGAATTTTGGAGAAAATTTAATGTTAATAATTATAAAGTATTTATAACAGTGCCTAGTGTTTCTTAATTGTTTACTAAACAAAATAATCTTTATATGCTTGGCGCCAACTAAAGTATCTGAAGATCAATAATAATTTAAGTGCTTTTCTCCTTCATTAAAATCTTCCCCTCCTTGCAGATGGTGACTGCAGCCATGAAATTAAAAGATGTTTGCTTCTTGGAAGAAAAGCTATGAAAAACCTAGACAGCATGTTAAAAAGCAGAGACATCATTTTGCCAACAAAGTCCATCTAGTCAAAGCTATGGTTTTTCCAGTAGTCATGTAAGGATGTGAGGTCATAAAGAAAGCAGAGTGCCGAAGAATTGATGCTTTTGAACTGTGGTGTTGGAGAAGACTCTTGAGAGTCCCTTGGACTACAAGGAGATCCAACCAGTCCATCCTAAAGGAAATCAGTCCTGAATATTCATTGGAAAGACTGATGTTGAAGCTGAAACTCCAATACTTTGGCCACCTGATGCAAAGAACTGACTCATTTGAAAAGACCCTGATGCTGGGAAAGATTGAAGGTGGGAGAAGAAGGGGATGAAAGAGGATGAGATGGCTGGATGGCATCACCGACTCAATGGATATGAATTCCCGACTCTGGGAAATGGTGATGAACAGGAAAGCCTGGTGTGCTGCAGTCCATGGGGTTGCAAAGAGTCGGATATAACTGAGCAACTGAACAACAACAACTTGCAAAGCACAAGTACTAATGGCCAAAATCAGTAGAGAGGGTTGTAGATAGCCTCACATTACTGTGAATTCATGAGTGCCAGATAGAATATTTTTGTCTTCAAAATTCATATGTTAAAATCTCCTCAAGGTGATGGAATTAGAATGTGGGGGTCTTTGGGAAGCAATTAAGTCATGAGGATGGAGGCCCCCTGAATGGGATTAGTTTACTCTTTCCCCTTCCAACACGTGAGGACACACTGAGGAGGCCATCTATGAACCAGAGAGGTGGCCCTCATCAGACATCACATCTCCCAGCACGTTGATCTTGGACTTGCAAGCTTCCAAAGATGTGAGAAATAAATTTCTGTTTCCTATAAGCCTCTAGTCCATGGTAACTCTGCTACAGCAGCCTGGATTGACTAATAGAACCACCAGACTTAGGGAATGTTCTAATCTAAATGATAAATCGAGAAAGATGCATCTCACCTAAGGTAATTGTATTAGAGTAAGGGGTGCGTGTGTGCTCAGTCATGTCCAACTCTGTGCGACCCCATGGACTGAAGCCCACCAGGCTCCTCTGTCCATGGGATTCTCCAGGCAAGAATACTGGAGTGGGTTGCCATTTCCTTCTCCAGGGGATCTTCCTGACCCAGGGTTCAAACCTGCATCTCTTGCGTCTCCTTCACTGGCAGGCAGGTTCTTTACCACTGGTGCCACCTGGGAAGCCCCAGAATAAGGTAACTGATAAAGCAAGCAGACTCAGATATGTGATTGGCTCAAACACAATAGAACTTGACTTCTCATGCATTTAAAAATCTAAACAGGTGTTCCTGTTAGACAGGCAGCTTTCTTCTAAGCAGTGACTCAGGGACTCAGACTCCTTATACATTGTGGCTCCTTTATCTTCAATATGCAGCTTCCTCAATCACTGTACTCCTTTGTATCAGGACAGTGAAAAGAGAAAGTTGGGTGGAGAAAATGCACGATTGCCTAGAGATGATACACACTCTTTACTCACGTGCTATTTGTGAGAACTAGCCAGATGACTTCATCAAACTCTAATGAAGACTAGGAATATAGTTCCCAACAGGACGGCCACTTTGTTCTGACCACTCCACATAATGGAAGGGGAACATGAATTTGGTTGGATGGTTAGCCATCTCTACCATTGGCTCTAGGGTAACAAGTTCAAAATTGGCAGAGTAAGGGTAGGGTAAGATTTTGAGCTCCTAGAGGTCAGAGGCTGTCTTTAATTCTTCTGTATGTCTTCAGAACTCAACACAGGGATGATACCTTTGTAGGGGACAAGAGAGTCAAGTTGACTATATGCCAATAGAGTGTCCAATTCTTTTTTCTTTTTTTAAAAATTATTTTATTCTTGGCTGCACTGGGTCTTCATTGCTTTGTGCAGGCTTTCTCCAATTGCAGCAAGTGGGGGCTACTCTTCGTTGTAGTCCATGGGCTTCTCTTGTTGCAGGGCGTGGGCTCAAGGGCATGCAAGCTTCAGTAGTTACAGCACACAGGCTCAGTAGTTGTGGCTCATAGGCTTAGTTGCTTTGCAGCATGTGGAATCTTCCCAACCCAGGGATCAAAACCATGTCCCTTGCACTGGCAGGTGAATTCTTGCCCACTGCGCCATCAGGGAAATCTCCCATTCTTCTTTCTTGTCAGCCATCTCTACTGGGTCTACCTAGTACTTTCAATCCTCAACCTTCACATGTGGGCTGAACTCTGAAGTTTTCCAAACCTTTTCCATCACCACATAAGAGAGATCCAGGATTCTTGGCTTTCAAATACATCTAGTACCTACTCCCCCTCCCTCATTTAATGAAGACAGTAGGCTGCTCATTTGCACATTTTTTTTTGAAAGAGGTTGAAAGTATGATTTATCTTCTCTAGTTACTTGTTTAAAAACTCCTTTATGTTATCTAAATCTTAAAGATCTTCTATCTAATTTGGGGCTTCTCTGTCCGTTTTTGTGATCGGTTTTATTCATACAAATTCCCCTTCTCTTTGAATTCTAGTAAGGGATCAACTGTTCCAAAATTAGACAGTGGAAACAATTCCCAGAAGCACTGGTCTGTCCCATGGAGTCAGGCTTTGGTGATATAGCCCAAGTCCAAATACCTCCCAGAAGTTAAGGATCTGAACAAGAATGATTGATGTCACAAGTCTTTTCTGAGTAGGTAATACAGATAAATGGTTTCAAAGCAGTATTGAAATCTGCCAATAATGATTATAAAATGCTTCTAGTGTGATCAGATGTTTTTCTCCAGTGGCATCAAGTGTGCTAGAGTCTGAGGACTGATATATTCTAAACATGGTCTGCAAAGGCAGACCTGAAATCTAGAATCTGATTTTCATGCCAACAGAAGAGTGCTGTATGTATTATATAGGTATATGTGGGTGTGTGTTTGTATTCGAGCAGGTGGTATATGTGTATGTGTGTGTGAATGTATATCTATACATATATGTGTGTATCATCACGTGAGCGAACAAGTATCTCTGTATGTATGTTTGTGCATGTCTAGATATGTGTGTATTCATTTGCATTTTTGTGTGTATATATATATCGATGTGTGTATATATGGCTTTATATGTGTTATGAGAGTGTTTACATTTATTAATACATTATGTGTTTGTATATGTATGTGTATATACATGAATATGTATCTGTATATATGTAGGTGTGCACGTGTGTGCATGTCTGCACATGCATGTTTTTGTATCTGTGAATGCATATACCAGTGTTTATGTGCATGAATGTATGCATGTGAATAAGTGTTTTTATGGGTTTGTATAAGTACATGTATATATTTACACATGTAAGTATATACATATTTTAACATACGCCCATATATATGTATAAGTATTTATGTGTATACAGTTATGTTATACATGCACATAAACCCCTTAAAAAAGCTTCATGACACATTTACAACACTCAAGGCACTCATTTCTCATGCAATGCTATTTTATTAAAGAAATACCCAAGTCATGACTATGATTTTTCTCATCTATTAATGGGTTGAAACCACAGTGTAAAAAATATGGTAAGAGATAACAATCATAGCAAACATTTGTTAAGCACTAGCTCAATGTCAAAGACTTTACATACACTATTTCATATAACAATCACGACCATCCAGTGAGGTAGGCACTGTTAACAATCCCATTTTATGGACAAAAGAACAGAGGCATATAGGGGTTAATCAACATGCCACATGCCAGTGCCAAAATGAATTAGCTACTTGCAGTCACCACGCAGAGCCGGAATCTGCAGCCAGACAGTATGGCTCCCAGGCCCTCACTCATAAACAACAGTCTGCACAGACCTGCTCCCTATTTGTAAAGAGCCCTCTCTAATCCCCTTGCCCAATGTTCTGGTTGAAAGTTCATCCCTCTCCACCTCTTCACTCCATTTTCCAAGATCCAGTGCCTGCTGCCAGGCCCATCGCTGGCAGCCTCCCTAACTCGGGCTCAATTACTCAAGTGACTCTGAGTCGATGGGAACAAATGCAGTGGAATCAGATGCAGCTATAAGACATAGTCATGATTCTTCAGCAAGTTTCATTATCATGATTTTTCCTGCAATAATGATCCCATGTCTTTGAGCCCCAGTCACTCATAAGAACTGGGAGACGGGCCCCAGCAAATCAAAGTGACTGAATCTTTCTGGCGTGTCCAATTGCACAACGGGCGTAAATCCATGCCCTTCATCATCTTTCTGCATCTTGTTTTGACATCTACTAAATGAAAGTAGTAATAACTGCAACCTTTATGAAGCCCTCTTTCCAGATGGCCTTCAGTTTTCATACTTGGCAACTGGAAGTTTCTCTTTGTCTTCTTGTGCTGGTCTCTTTTTTTTCTTTTTTTCCCAGTTGCTCTCTGCTCTCCATCTCCCTGTCTAGATCATAAGCAGCTCAAGGCCCAACCCTATCATCTCCTTTCTGGGTGTTCCTCAGCCAGTGGAAGCATACAAAGAAAGGTTTCCGCACAGCTAGGAGTCCCTCACTGGTGCACAGAACTCTCACCCTGTGGCTAGCACAGTTCTAGGAACTGCAGATCCAGAGACCCCCAAAGACACAGCCCCTGCCAGTAAAGAGCTCGGTTCAACTGCTCCTACAGGACATATTAGCAGACCTATCTCATTTAGCTTGAAGGAGTCCTTTGATCCCCGTGAGGAGGGAAGGAAAAGGTCCTCAAGTTGGCCTGACAACTCTCAACTAATGCAAATTCCCTCTTCCAAGACAACCCTACCTTCAAAAAGCCCCCATCTGCTGCTTTTGTAGGTTGGATGGAGTGGGGTGAGGGTCTAAAGGGGCAGCTTGGCCGCCTTTGAGAAGTATTAGACAGGTGTCTTTGGTAGCTCCTTGGCTGATCCCTTGAAACTGTGTGGTTGGCCCCAGCATTCACCATTGTATTGTGAATTGGGCTTCCCTGGCAGTTCAGACAGTCAAGAATCTGCCTCTAAAGCAGGAGACCCGGGTTTGATCCCTAAGTTGGGAAGATCCCCTGGAGAAGGAAATGGCAATCCACTCCAGTATTCTTATCTAGAGAATCCCATGGACAGAGGAGCCTGGCAGGCTACAGCCATGGGGTCTCAAAGAGTCAGACACAACTGAGAGACTAACACAACACAACCTGTCATCTCTGTACTTCGGTCTCCTCTTCTGTACAATAAGAATGATAATAGTACCTGCTCCGAGGGGGTGTGTTTAAATAAGTCCATCCATGCCAAAGTGCTTAGATGCATGCCTGGCACATAGTCAGTGATGAAGGATTGTAAGCCTCCATTATTATCAAATTACTTAATACCCATAACCTCCAGTTTTGCGCTTCAGCCAAATATCCAGGACTCCAGGAAAAGCCCCCTCATGTACCTCATAACATTCACTTTATCTGATTTCATCTGTGTGGATGGAACCAAGTGAGAAAGGAGGAGAGAGGAGATGAGGCTTAAGAGGTCAGTAGAGCCCAGACCATGCAGGGCCTCAGGGGGTGTGGCAGGAGGTATGGATGCAACCAGAAGTGGTTAGAAGCTTCTGAACCAGAGAGGGACGTGATCTGATTTAGGTTAATAAGGGATTATTCAGGCTGCTATTAGAGAAGGAATGGATTGTATAGGACAAGAGTGATCACTTAGTGTGACCAGAGACTAGTTAGGAGGCTATGGCTGTGGTGCAGGCTAGAGATTATACACATACACACACACATATACTGAATGAATGTAATCACATTCTGGAATTTTTTTGAAGGTGAAGGCAACTAGAATTGCTGGTGAATGTTTTATATATGTATATATATACACACATATATATGTATATATATACATATATATATATATTTGCTTGGTGGACTTTCCAGGTGGCGCTAGTGGTAAAGAACCCATCTGCAATGCAGGAGACATAAGAGACTCGGGTTCAATCCCTAGGTCGGGAAGATCCCCTGGAGGAGGGCATGGTAGCCCACTCCAGTATTCTTGTCTGGAGAATCCCACGGACAGAGGAGAATGGTGAGCTACAGTCCATAGGATCACAAAGAGTCAGACACGATTGAAGTGACTTAGCACACACACACGTTTATTTGTACATTTATTATATATACATATATTTCTTCTCTCTTTCATGAGAGTCAAAATAGAAGAAAAGAGGCATACACTAGTCCAAAAGAACATACTATCACTCAATTTTGCATGAATGATGGCAAAAAACTGTCAGAGTGAAGAATTCTGAAGTGGTTTAGTTAAAGGTCCTGAAGAAAGCAGGCTTAGAGGAGAATATTCAGTTGGGGGTATGAGCGTTTTCTATGATGATAATGATGATGATGATGATGACGATGTAATCTGAAGACAGGGAGCTAATGATGTGACAGTGGCTGGCTGGCTGGAGAAAGTTAGCACTTCTGTGCATAAATGAAGAATATGGTGCACATCCACCCCTGCCCAAGCTTCAATTGCCAGGAATAAGAGCAGAGCTATTCTAATTATCTCTGAAGTATGGAGCCACAGAGCTGGTGAGTCTCCTTACGGCACAGGAAAGCTAAAATTAGTAGAAAATGCTTGTTTTTAAAGCTCCTTACACTTTCTTAGCATGTGCGCTATCGTACTGCTGCCAGTTCAAGGTTTTTAATACTTAGCTATCGCCTTTAGCTATGAAAGGTTCATTCATCAATCAAGGTTTAATCTCAGCTGTGAGTCCAGATGAAAATGAGCATTATATAACATGACATCATGACATCAAAAGAACATGACATCGTGGTCCTGAGATTAAAGATGAAGATCCAGAGCCAGCTGTGCATTTCAGAGCCCTGGGCCAGGCTAATTATGATCTAGTTCCACCTGGCAAGAGGGAGCGCCATTTTGCCAGATTCAGGATTCGATAGCCATAGGAGAGGAAGGAAAACGAAAAGATACAAACTGACTTTTTGAGTGTCTTGAAATCAGTGTTTCATAGGAAAGTATTTAGTGGACTTGAGCTTGGTGAATGGAGCATGCTGGTAGGGTTGGGGTCATGGCCTTCGGAGGGGCCATTTTGCCTAGACTTCCCCCAACCCACTCCATTCCCCAAGCTACCAGTAAGCATCAGGAGAAAGCTAAGGAAGTGTGGAAGCAAAACTTGGGGCAGTAGCAAGATGTACATTTCAAAGTGTGTAAAGCCTCTGATATAATACACACTCATTTTAGTGTTGGCTCACAGCTATGATTAAACCTTGACTGATGAACGAACCTTCTCCCTGCACCTTTGACTGATTTCTTGCTCTATTATCAAAAGTCTATATTTTGGGAGACTGCTCTTTGAAAAGACAGAGGAGTGGATTGATCCTTCAGGGTAAGGCATGTATTTTCACAAGAGCCTGAAGAACTATCAAATTTCCAGCAGCCTCAGCCTTTGAAAATGAGAGTGTCCTGCTCTGAAAAGGTCGACCATGGCTTTTCTTCTGACAGAAAATTACTCCCTGATCAGTACCTCAGTGTGCTGACACACATGGCCGAAAACCACAAGCTGCATGTGGGAAAGAGCACAGGTTTCTGATGCACAAAGATCTGGGCTCCCATTCTGGTTCACCAACTTACTGGCAACATGACCTTCCCCTTTCCGAGCCTCAGTTACCTCATCTGTAAAATAGAAGATCCTCATAGGATTGTTGCAAAGATTACATGAGTTAATGCCTGTAAAGTGTTTAGTCCATAATAATCACAAAAGCCAGCATTCATTCTGCACCAGTGTTTGATTCATTCATCAACACTCATGCACACATCTGAATGCTACCTCAGGACCAGATGTTCTTGGTGCTGGGGACATAGCAGTGAACAACTGTTCATAATTATCTTATTTGCTTTAAATCTCAGAACAAGCATGTGGTAGGTGTTTATGACTCCCATTTTCTAGAGAACAAAAGAGGCTTAGAGAACTTATGTCACTTCAAAGCTTCTCTCACCGATGTTTCTGCACAAGCAAATACGTGCTGGCCACTCAGCCACAAGCAAATACATGCTGGCCACTCAGCCACAAGCAAATACATGCTGGCCACTCAGCCAGTGAGTAGCAGGGCAGAGATTTTCACTCATCTCCTCGCGACCTGACACCACATTCTTCCCGCTGTGCTCTGGTTTCATACCTATGGCTTGAACTCCTCTGCTCCACAGCAGTTTTGTATATTTGGATAATGTGAGATGACTTTTTTTTTATGACTTTTTGGGGGGGCATGGACCAGTGTGTTGGATCTTGCTGAAATGAGGTACTGGTCTCAGAATCATTGGGGTAATAAGACTGCTCTCTGCTCAAGAGCTTTTGATTCATGAGACAGTTCACAACCTGTAAGCAGTACTGACACAGGCGATCAGAATGGCGGAGGTGGGAGACAGGGACACACACTGGACAGACTCTGCTTCAAGGAAGGCCCCACTGCCCCTGCAGGGTGCATGGCTACATGCAGCCACCAGCTCCCTCAGGTCTGCCACCAGCGCTGAGAGCTGCCTCTGCCGAGCTCAGGTCTGCAGAGCAGAGGGACCCGAGGTACTGCCTTTCCTGAGGCTGCCCTCAGCAGGTGGCTGGGCCAAGCGGGCAAAGGGTGGTAGGTAAAAAGGCCTGGACACTTTCTCCTACCCCAGGGCAACTGTGAAGGGCAGCACTGGCTCCAGAGCTCCTGGCGAGGTGGGCCGAGGTACAGTCAGGTCTGCCTTGCACTTGGACTCCTTCCTCTCCTTAGTCATGCTTCCTTTCACAGGTGTTAGTCCCTAAAAAATATCATTTCCTCTAAATTCCATCTCAGAGTCTGCTTCCAGAAAACCCAGAATGAGGAAGTTGGTGTGAGGAATAATCAGGTCTCCAGAGTGGAATCACTGGCTGCCAGGCTGGCATTGAGAATCCACTCACTAGTGACAGGCGGAGCCCACAAAGTGATGGTCCAGTCGTTAGAATAGTCACCAGAATCTGAAGACTGGGTCCTGTGGAGAAAAAGTCGCTAGCGGGCAGGAGGTCTCAGGCTGTTACAGGCACTTCTGAGCCTACAGAAGTGCTTTGCATCAGATTCAGGCTTTAGTGTAGGCAATGCCACTCCTTGGTTCAGCAGATGCTATGATGCTGGGGGTGTCCATGGTGAGAACAATGGACAGATTGTTGCCACCGACAGATTTTGGCAAGCCCCAGGGGAAGAGCCACAAGATAGTCTGCTGGGGTTCTAGTGCAAGACCATAGTGAGAGACCTGAAAAACTTAAAAACTCCTCATGGTTGCTAGTGGTACAGACAGAATGCCCAACCCTTAGACATCAGAAGTCCACGGGTCCAGAATCTCCCCAATAGTCTGGATGCTGTCAGGGGCCCCAAGTCACAAGATGAGGTGAGCTGATCAATAATCCATAAGAAGCTGGAAGGAGTACATCTTGAATTAAGTATGAACAAGCCCACAGGGTAGAAGCGTGATGCATGAGTAAGTAGCCCAGATCCTTGTGGCATCCACCAGTGTTGCCCCCAAGTCCTCCATGAGCTGACATTCGAGGCCATATGCAGGATCCCATACCACCAGCTGGTAGAGGAGGAAAAAGCCCGAGTTTGATTTATGGAAGCATAGGCATCTATGTGTGGGTGGGTGTGGTGCCAGGTAAACATGGACAGTATCTTAGTGCAGCCTCTCTCAATGACGGCCTTGACAGACAGTGGGCAGGGAAGAGATTGTAATGGGCTGGTTTTGGACAGTGTACCTGGGCAACCACTGTCTTTGGAAAAAGAAGAGGTGAATGGTCTGGCCAGCTGGATACAGTCCATAAAGGAGAAAGACGGGAGTACCGAGAGCAAGGAGCTCAGCAGTAGAGGCACGTGGATGGGCACCTGGGAGTAGGACCCAAATGTGAAGACCTTTGTAGCCCATTTTAATCTCCACCAGCAAGCATCTGTTGTGAGAGAAGCATTGAAGAAGAAAGTTGACAGAATGACCCGGCCAGGTAACCTCAGTCAACCTTTACCTTCGGGGGTCCCCAAAGTGGCCTGATGGGGACATGAGCGGAGTGGCTATGGTGGCAGATATGAAGCCTGCACGTGGTCCAACAGCATGAACTCCCACTTCAGAAAGCATGGATCTAATCACTGTAGCCTCTCATTATTCAACTTGTCAACAGCAGAGACCAACACTGAGCCCTGACCATGGCCCTAGGCCTTAAAGAGTCCTCCTGGCCACCTGGAAGGCACGTTGACCACACTGAGCTTTCCTTACTTGGAAAGACCAGTAGTTTCTCCTCAAGGAGAGAGGCCTGGAACAGATCCTTCCCTCACGGCCTTCAGAAGGAACCAGCCCTGCCAACACTTTGATCTCATATTTTTAGGCCCCATAACCATGAAAAAACACATTTCTGCTAAGCCCCTCAGTCTGTGGTGCTTTCTTTAAAAAGAAAAAAAACATATTTATTTGGCTGCACTGTGTATTAGTTGTGGAGATCTTTGGTTGTGCCGTGTGGGATCTAGTTTCCTGACCTGGGATGGAACGTGGGCCCCTGCACTGGGAGTGCAAAGCCTCAGCCACTGGACCACCAGGGAAGTCCCTGTGGTGCTTTCTTATAGCAGCCCTATCCAACTAACACACCACTTACTTATCACTCACAAAACCCGTTGGGAGAATCTATGCTTTCCATCCATGAACGTCAGTGCTTTGTTAGCTTCAAGGCTGAGATTCCCAAAGGGGAACACCTCTTCCAGAGGATACAACAAGAATCACATTGAATTATATAAGGCACAGCTGCAACCTGGGCACTTTGGACTTCTTACTAGGGACACCTGGACCAGAATGAGCCACTGTCTTGACAAGACAACTGACATGGTCACCAGGAAGCAGTCAGGATGCTGTCACACAAAGGGTATAGAATCAAGTACCAGTCACGGTCCTGAGACCAACTGTAGTAGCAGGGACTGTAGTTCATCCAGTTAACCTCCCTCACCTGCCTCCTCTGTTTTCCCTCAGGAAGAGAGGCCCACTGACTCCCATGGTTCCCAGAAGACCTGTCCCTTGAATTTGTGTAAAGAAGTGAATCCAGATGGCACAATGGATAGACTCTGATAGACGTGGGAATGTGCTAATTCAGATGCCTCTCCAAGGAAGGACTTGTTGCCCAGTTGTAAGGAGTGCAGTCAGCAGACAGACTTGACTGCAGAGAGCTGTCACCTGAGGTGACACGTCCCACAATGAGGACTGAGGGAGGCAGGGCATATCGCCCACTGCTGGGCAACTCTGACAGATAACTCCCTCTCTAGAGCTCCTGTGCCTGGTTAGCTGACACTTTGCTGAGCCTGAATTGGAGTTCAACTTCCTCCTCCCCCCTGTCTGATTTTCCCCCAATCCCTTCGTAAGCACTGACCCATAATAAACACCTTGCACCCTCTAGTCTGTTTGATGTCTCCTTCCACAGAACCCAATCTGTGACTGTGTGGAGAAATGACGTCCTCTGAGGAACTGCCAAAATATTGGGGGATTTTTCTGAAAAGAGCAAATTTCAAAATGACAGGAGAACTCTTTTTAAATATATAAAGGCTTGTCATGAAGTATTAGGTACAGGAGATTCTATTTAGCTTACTCTGGGTGGCTCCATAAGGTGAAACTAGGTAGGCCTAACAGGAGGACATCCCAGGCAGATAGATTTGGGCTCAATATAGAAAGAGAGAAGTTTCCAGCATTTTGAGCTATATGAAAAATGAAATGGCCTGGACATGAAATCCTGCCCGGGAGAATGTGTGGTGGAAATTGAACGAGCCCTCTGGGACGATGGTAGCGGAGATTCTTGCACTCATGAGGGCCACAGTCTGGATGACCTCTGAGCCTCCTTGGAGACTCTCTGGGGTCATGACAGGGGGTCAGCTTCTTTTGTCTTTTCTTGATACTTTCAAAACTTACAAAGGTAAATCACGCCATCTATAAACTTAAAACAATACAGAAGGGTAAAAAGTAAAATGTGAAAGTCTTCCATTTCCTCCACCCTCCCAACCCCATGGCCCTGAGGTGACCACTGAGGGTACATGATGTGACACCCCATCTCCAGACATTTAGGTGATCTAGGCACTGCGCTATACTTTACAGATATTTGCTGATTTACAGATACTTGCTGATTTCGCCCTCACCCTCGACAATAATCCTGTTTGTAGAGATGAGGATGGACCTAGAGACTGCCATACAGAGTGAAGTAAGTCAGAAAGATAACAACAAATGTTGTGTATTAACACACATGTGGAATCTAGAAAAATGGTACAGATGTCCAGAACAAATGTATTGACACCAAGGCAGGTGAAGGGGGGGTGGGATGAATCCAGAGATTGGAATTGACATATACACACTTCTGTGTTTAAAATAGATAATGAGAACCTACTGTATAGCACAAGGAACCCTACTCAGTTCTCTGTGGTGACCTAAATGGGAAGGAAATCAAAAAAGAGGGAATATATGTATACATATAGCTGATTCACTTTGCTGTACAGCAGAATCTAAGATAACATTGTGAAGCTACTATACTCCAATATTTTTTTTTAAATCCTGTGAGGTAGCTACTCACATCCCTGTTTTACAGGTAAGGAAACTGAGGTTCAGAGAATGTCACAAAGTTAGGACACATGACAGTGACAGAGCCAGGGGTCAAAACCAACTCTTCTCTAACCATAGACTCTTAATCATGACATTGTACTCCAGAGACAAAATGTGGAGAGGGGACCAGTGACGAGCAAATAGAACCAACACAATTACATTTTAGCGAAGGACCATAGTTTCTGAAACTTTTCAAGTTGTTGATGGCTATGCACAGCACACTACGAATCAAAAGATTTACTGTATTCCAGTGGCTCATCAGATTCTAGGAAGTCACCTGGAATTTCTGCCACCCTGACCCTTGAGGATCCATTTCTAGCAACAGAAGTCTCTGGTGATCTATAATGGTCACAAGTGCTTACGTTCAGCTCTTGAGGATTCAGATTATTCAATAGCAAGAGGATCTCAACCCTGGCTATACATTAGAATCATCTGGGGAGTTTCTCCAAATACCTAGGCTGCATCCTGCCCTATAAATTCTGAATTAATTGACTGAGGCTTGGACACTGAGATTTTTACAAAGGCTCCTCCAACACCCTCAAACATGGAAGCCATACTGAGGAGAAACCAATAACATTTGCATTTGGACAACCTTGCGAAAACAGGATTCATATAAAAAGTAGTACTGGGTTGCCTTCCTCTGCTAGAGTTCCAAAATAGTTTGTGGTGGTGGTTGCTTAGTCGCTCACTCATGTCCGACTCTTCGTGATCCCATGGACTGTAGCCCTCCAGGCTCCTCTGTCCATGAATCCGGATTTCCCAGACAAGAATACTGGAGTGAGTTGCCATTTCCTTCTCCAGGGGATCTTCCCAACCCAGGGATCGAACCTGCCTCTCCTGCATTGGCAGAAGGATTCTTTACCACTGAGCCACCAGGGGAGCACCATAGTCTGTGGTACTTCTCCCCTAAAATGGTACTAGGACTCCTTGCTGTCTCTCACAAGAGTTGAATGTCTTGTGACTGCAACCAGGAGAATCAGAATCCGAGGCTAACCCTGACCTGAAGGAGGCAGAATTTTAGAATACCAAGGTCTGCCCTTTTGATGACTCAGGGATAAAGTGAATTTGCATACAAACTCATCCTGAATCCTATCTTAACAATCCTTTGTTTAATATTGTGCCTCCAACACTAAAACAATGCCAAGTACCTGTGTGTATGTGCACACACTTAGTTGCTGAGTCGTGTCCAACTCTTTGAGACCCCACGGACAGTAGTCCACCAGACTCACATACATAATTGGTGTTTATTAAATACTTACTGAATGAATGAGTGAATGAATGGACTTCTGTGACCAGCCCCCAGTTCACATTACTTTTTTCCAGGTCTGAGCTTCTTCTGACCAGTTTCCTTACAGCCCCAAGCCCACAGCTTAGAGCAGGGTTCTGAGATTTTGATTCCAGGCCAACAGTATCAACATCACTTGAGAACCTGTTAGAAAAGAAAACTTGCGAGCTCCAACCCAGACTAGAAAGTCAAGGAATGGGGCCCACTCATCTGTGTTTTATCAAGCCCTCCAGACGATTACTGCACACCTTGAAGTTTGAGAACCACTGCTAAAGATAAGATTCCAACTCTTCAGGAGGTGGCACAGGCTCTTCACTCTCTGATCCCAACTTCCCCTTTCAGTCTCCACTCCCCTGACTTTCCTGCATGCATTCAAGGAACCAGATACACTAAACATCTCCCTCTCTTCAAAATGTGGCATGCTATTCCTATCGAACACTGACTCATTCTTCTAGAACCCACGCATATCTCCTCCTTGGCATTTTCTTCCCTGTTTCTTCATTCTTCTGTTCATTTGATCATTAATTCAGTTAGCCAACAAACATGCATTAAGCCTATAGCTGCTGGGTGCTAGAGATCTAAACATAAAGAAGCTTGCTGTCTAGTGGATGTCAACTGAAAGAAAAACTCACAGCATAAGAGCTGTGAGTTTAAGTTTTATTCAGCATCTCACTGAGGACTATAGCCCGGGAGACTACAGCTCTGAGGGAACTGCTCCAAAGAGGTAGGGGAGAAGCCAGTTTATATATGATTTTTGGCTAAAGAATAGGTGCAGTCAAGCATACATTCTTGGTAAAAGATGATTGCTCTTCATGGAGAACAGATATCTCAAGTTAATCATTTATTCCTTTTCTATGCATGGGAAGATGTAAGAATCTGGGATCATTAAAAAAGTTTTCTTGAGACAAATACATCTATCTATGAGGTCTGGTTATCCAAAGCTCAGAGTATCCTGTTTTTCATCCTGAATTGGTCTCTCTCAGGGTGCAATGTCAGTTGGTGACTACAGGGGCTGGAACTAATCCTTATAGAACTGGATGATGAGCAACACTTTGTTTTTCTTTGTTTATATGGAAGAGGTTGAAATACAAATGAAAGGTTAAAACACACTATTGTAAGTGATATAATAGAGATAATCACAGGGTTTTATGTCAGTTGAAGGTGAGTTGAAAATCTCAAACTCTGCCTGGATGCAAAGGGAGTGGTGGTCTGGAAGTCTCACAAATGAGGTGACACCAACAGAGTCCTGAAGTACCAAAATAACTATTCCAGGATCCAGTGTATAGTATGGTGACTATGGTTAACAATACTGTATTAAATACTTGAAAGCTGCTAGGAGAGTAGATCTTAAGTTCTCAACACCCCCCTCCCCCATCCTGAAAAAAATGGTAACTTATGTGAGCAACGGATGTGTTAACTGACTCGAATGTGGTAATCATTTTTCAGTACATATATATACACCAAAAAATCCCATTATATGATGTTATATAATTCTAACAACAGCAAATTTCAATAAAATTGGAAAATAAAGGATAAAAAAACATTCCAAAGGCACAGCAAGTTTTTCCAGACTTTCCTTATATAACCTTGGTGATTCCCTCACATAAGCTCACTATTCCTTGACCTGCTGCTCTCTAGACACCATACCTACTTCAGATCCTGGCTCTGCCCCTTCAAACTGCACTTGGGTTCATCTCTGGTCTCTAACTCCACCATCTTCTTAATATGGTCTTCTACTGTGGCCTAGAGTTCTAAATACTCATGCCCTGTTTTCCTACTGGAAAAAGCTCTGACAGATCCTCAAACAGGTCAGATACCAAGCTACAGTCTTATTCATTAGCACACTGCATTGCAACTAGGAAGGCAATGAGACAGCTGCAATCTGGAAACACACACACAAAGATTAATTTTCATCTTTCGTTTAAAGCTAAGTGGCCCATTTAGGATTGAATCTATGACCATGGCCTCTTAGGTTCTGGGTTCTAGCCAACTTAGAGCTGACTGGCCCACTGTGGATTTGCTACAAATAATATCCTCGAGGCACTTCTATATTAGAGCTGAGACAGCCTTTTGTAAAATGGATGGTGTCAAGAACTCATTGGTAGCCATGTTGCATATAATAAACAAGGAATACGTGAATTCGCTTTTCTCAAGCCCCTTGAAATCTGCCAGAAGGAAATATTTTAGAAACTGTTCTATGGGCACTCGTTCAAGTGCAGTATGATCAAGCTGAGTAGAGGCACTGAACATCTCAGGACTCCAGAGGGTCTATTTCCTGTTCACTTAATCTCTGGCTGTTTAATAGAAAGAATGTCTTATAATCATCAATGCAATGATTTGTAACTTGAAAGCATCTTATTTTTCCAATTTCAGAGAACTAAACCTATTTGAGGAAGAAGTGATCTTTAAGTATTCCTAGACTTGAACCAACTAAAACTAACCAGTGAAAATAAACACAAAATCAGAAGTTGAAATGTGGTTTACTTTCTGTTGCTACACAACAAGGACCAGAATACAGTAGCTCACCTCCTCTCTGCCTCACTGAAGAAGACATTAGCCCCTAGAAACTCAGTCAGCAACCAAGTGGAATGTGAAATATTTGCTTGGGTGTGGGTGGAGAGCCCTGGAAGGATTCCATTTGCCCCCATGCCCCTCAGTACTCTCCACTTACAGTACCATTTCCTCTTTCTGGTTTTATTCCTCTGAATCCTATAAAGCTTTTCAGCCTTCTAGAGTCCTCTATGAAATAAACATGAGAAATCCTGGAGGGCATCATAGTATGAACCCTTACATATATCATGTACCAGGAAGAGGGTAGGCTCACAAGAGATTTGCTGGCATGGTTTTCTGGGGAGGAGCTGCTGAGAAGAGAGTCAGGATACTGCCAAAGGTGTGACCATTGGGCTGGCTTGAATGTGGCTGAGTGAGATATAAGACTGCATAAAACACTTCACTGATCCTACTGGTGCCTGCCATTTCCAGAGGGGACCCCTTTCCTTAAGCAGTTTTGGAGTCCAAATTTGCAGGCTAGGTCATGACAACTCTATTAAACTGAAAGTTCTGGCCCCAGGCTAACCCTATGGGCAGCCCAGATCTGTTGCCTTTATTCAGACCCTCTGGGTGGCTCCTCTGTGCTGACCTCAAACAGCCCCTCTTCTGGGCTTGGTTGTAAGGTAATGACTTGGAGTCCACATACGTGCGTGCTAAGTCACTTCAGTAGTGTCTGACTCTTTGTGACCTTGTGGACTGTAGCCTGCTAGGCTCCTCTGTCCATATGGATTCTGCTGAATTCTGCCCAGATTCCATGAAGGAAATGCATATCCAGAACAGGCTAAAAGAGAACAGCAAGATTTTGCTCACAAAATCAGGATCTATTTCTTCATGCTTGAAATCCCAAGCTTTTCTCTCCTTATTCGACAAAAATAGTAACTGGGTCAAATATAGAAAATTCACCACCTCTCCCTTTTATTTACTTCTCCATCTGTGTACAGGCTTCATCAATGATGATAGCAGGAATTGGCTTGGTTTTGGAGCTCTGGTTGGTTAGCTATTTGATGTGAGGAAGCAGCTGGGAGAACACACACACACACACAGTTCCTGGGCCCTACTCCAGCACACAACCCCCCACATCCATCAGCCTCTTCCCCATTCACCAAACGAGAGGCTGCTCTGGGAGTTGGTTACAGGACCTTGAGAAGAGATGACTTCTCTAACTTGCTTTTCAAAAATCATACAGGAGAGATATTTTAATAATGTTATGTATTTTTTCTAAATAACAAAAAGTAATAAACACCCACTCTGCATCACTTGGGAAATACAAAGTAAAAAGAAAAACTAAAAAGAAGTCATATGTTAGCTAACTACTAGAAATTAAGCTAAACATTAATTTCATTTACATATTTCTAGGTTTTTTTTCTGCACATACCTATGAAAATAAAGAAAATACTGGTCATTTTTAATCTCCCCACCCTTTCCAGTTTTTCCTAAGCAAGGCAGATGCTGAGGAAGGCACTGAATCATGCCTCACATCTCCTGTACTCAACAAAGCAAAGTTAAAGACCCAGACGTGGCCTACCTTTTTCTGCCTAAGAAGGAACTCGAGCTTTGCTGCCCAATATGGTGGCCCATGGCCACATATGGGTAATTGAGTTTAAATACCTTAAAATAAAAATTAAAATATATTTCCTCAGTTACACCAGCCATACTTCAGAAGCTTCTTAGCCACATGTGGTTAACTTAAATCAATTACAATTAAAGAAACATATCAACTTATTTTCTCAATCGTACCAGTTCCACTTCAAGTGCTCACTAGCCGTGTGTGGCTAGTGACCACCATCCTGGACAGAGAAGTTTACAGAACCTTTCGATCACTACAGAACATTCTGTTGGATAATGCTTGACTAGGGCATCACAGAAGGCTGCACGGTGGTGGCAGTGGTCATGGTGGTGGTAGAGGAGTAAGAAGAGGAGGAGGAGACATTGGCAATAGGAAAGGGGAGAGTCTCTGAAGGGGTTTGAGAGGAAGGGAAGGGGGAAAAGTGGCTGCAGAAGGACATTGAACTTTGACAAGGGAGAAATGTTTGAAGGGAAAGTAAATGAGAAGGTTTTACTGTTTCATATGTGAAATAACTCTTCCCCTACTCCATCTTGTCATGAAATTGTCGATGAAACTCACAGCATTTGTCTATTTTCAGACTTGGATTTGTGGGCCTTTGTATTTTAATGTGATATATGTCACTGACCTCAAAGTGGACACCTGGTGGAAACCAGACAGGCTGACATTTGAGTTATGTATGATATATATGAGTCTATAAAATACACAAAAGAAGATTTTAATAGAAGATATATTGTCTTGCCCCTTGACATTTTTCCCCTTGCACTATAACAAGCATTTCTCGTGTTCATTCTTTACACAGACACAAAATATATACATAATTAAATGCACACAAACACTCATGCAGTCCTTCAGGCTGTTATTTCTACAAGTCAAATATACTGGATTAGAAAATATGCACATTTTTAAGGCTCCCAACACATACTGATATATTTATCATAATTGTCAGTAGTAATGTATGACCATTCCCATTTCCTCACGCCCTCCTCAAACCTACATATTTTCATTCTTTTTATTTTTGATGTTTTTGAAGCAAAAACATAGTATTTATTTTACTTGGAAACATTTCCGAAGTTTCTCCAAACAAGGGCAGAAAGAGCAATACCAATGCCGATAGTTTAATATAATCTTTAGCTTCTCAAAGCACAGTGGAAACCTTCCCCATGAAACTCAGAAGGGGCACCTGGAACCGATAATTCAATTTGAACAAATCTCCTCTGACTCTCATCTCCAAATTACTTGATGCCTCTATGAGAACACTTAGCAATCTGCTTGCACTTGACATATTTACATGTATCTCCATTGGCCCTCACTGGACCAGATAATAGCTCATTCCCCTATAAAACACATCTGGAACTCAGCACAATGTTTCATATACAAAGAGAGTGAACGGCGGATATACTGAGTTAAATCAAGGTGCTTTTGCACTTCCTTGAAACCCTGAGCTCCTGGTGGGAAACACAGGGCCAATGGTGTTAGAAGAACTGGATCTGAGTCCCAGCTCTGCTGTGTACCACCTATCTTTGAACCTTAGCTTCTCCATTTTTATAAAATGAGAAAGCGGGCCTAGATGATATTTCTGGTCCATTCCAGATCGAACACAATTCTATTCCTGAGCAGTCCTGAGTGTCTGCAGGGATTGGAGTTGAAGGGGATGAAAGATGTTGTGTGTGGGTCTTCATGTGAGCACATGCACGTGAGAGTGTGTGCAGGGAGAGAGAAGGTGTGATTAATGGATGTGTTCTCCTGTCTGCTGGGAGTCCTTAGAGATAAGGGAAAGGGAGAAGAGGCCACAACAGGTTTGAACACCAATTAGATAAGGCTTCAAGATACACAAGCCCATTCTAATTATTTTGGGATGCGTGCTCTGGGTCATTGGGGAAAAAGTTCCCATGATGCTTTGTGAAGCTGAAGGTCACCTTAAAGTGCCAGTGTTTGCACTGTTCTTTCCCTAGTGAAGTAGCAACTGGGAAAAAAGTCTGGGTAGCTTAGTTCTTGATTAAAAGCAGGAACAGAATTTTCAACATGAATTAGGAGTCCCCTGAGGCTGACATTGAATGAGTCTATTATTAAGAGCCTCTATTCTAATTACCAGTTCGGAAAAAAGCTTTATGCCACTGACAGAATACTACTACATCAGCGGAATGTCTTGAAGCCATGGCCTCAAGAATAAATGACTGCTTGGCTTGTAGTTGGAGATTTTGTGTGGTAGTAAGGCTTTGCAGAAGGCCATGTCTCTATCCTGATAAGGAGACAGTCATTTAATATGGTACCACAACCATCCAACATTCTGGTCACAGAGAAGCTGGCTTTTTTAGGCACAAACATGAAGCCAGAATCGTACTATGTAACTGTCAGCCTGAGCGAGTCTGCTCCTCTGCCTTGTTTTGTCACATTTGAGGTCATTTGAATCAGGGAGCTTTTTTGTAGATTTATTGTGAAGAATCACCAGCTGCAGAATTTGAGAACACAAAGAACACTGGAAATCAAGTTCACATTGATGGGTTAGCTGATGTCCCCAGAGCAAAAGAGATTTTTCCCAAGGTCACAGAGCTGTCTTCCTGGAAGCTTCCTAGGATGGCTGCTTCCTGACTATAAACCACTTGCCACAGCTCCAAACCATATTTGAGGTCCATTTGCACTAGCACCAAGAACATCAGTATTCTATTACTGTCAAGAGTCCAAAGGACCTCATTTTGGTCACTGAGCACTTCCAGATTTCCCTTTGTTTGTAGATCATCCAATGTATAAAGGACTAGGAGCCATTTTACTCCTCTCTGTTGAGAAAATTTTTAAAAAATGCTCCCTCTTCTCTATCAGCTGTATTGTGGAAACACAAAAGCAGAAGTAGCACTCTGTCAAGGGCATCAGTGCCAATCATGGATTTTACCAATTCACAGTGCCTTTGAGGCCACATTTTCATTAGTTTAGAAATGTTTAATATTCATATCAAGAAGAAAATATCAATCAAAACCATATTCTATCAAGTCAGGCAGCTGTAAGTGACTGAGCCAGGACCAGAAACCCAGGCCTATTTGACTCCACAGAGACCAGATGAGAAATAATTTTCATTATTTCTGGAATTTGGGCAATGGCTGTAGGAAGAAGAGGAAGAGACAGCTCTAAGATAGAATCATCAGGACTAATGGATCTATATTAATTCAATAATCATGCATTCCACAGATATTTATTGAGCCCTTGTTATGTACCAAGCTTGTGCTAGGGGATGCAAATGGAATGATGAACCAGATAGACAAAGTTTGGACTCTCAGATTGAAAAACAGCAATAGGTAATCTTAGGCACTTAGAAGGCTGATGTTCTATACCTCTGCCTTCCTGCTTTATAGCATCTACTTCACTATTTGTCTTAAGTGGGATGATTGCAATTAATCATGGTCCAGGGGAAAGAAATCACTATTTCATTTTGTCCTTTGAGCTGATTTGTAAAGTAGCCCACATGCCCTCAATTACAGATTTTCTTATTTCTGCCTACATTATTGAGTGTTCTGAGAAAGCAAAGAAAAAAGGAAGACAATAGCTTCCTTCCACCATGAGAGTAAAACCTCATTCTGTGTATAACCCACAAATTTACTCCTAGCCCCAACCACCTTCCTGACTCCTAGTTCTAAATTTCCAGGTTTCTGCTGGCCATCTTCACCTGTCTCTGATGTTGTGCTTCTCAGTTCTGTGAATGACAAATTGTCATTCTCCCAGACTTGCGTGCTTTGTGTGTGCATTCTCAGTTGCTTTTGACTCTTTGCCATCCCATGGACTATACCAGCCAGGCTCCTCTGTCCATGGGATTTTCCAGGCAAGAATACCGAAGTGGGTTGCCGTTTCCTTCTCCAGTGGATCTTCCCAACCCAGGGATTGAACCCACCTCTCTTGCATTGGCAGGCAGTTTCTTTACAATGGAACCATCAGGGAAGCCCTATTCTCCCAGTCATCCAGGCCCAAAGACTCATCGTTGAGTCCTCCCTTCTCCATGCTTTGTTGTTGTTGTTTAGTCGCTAAGTCATGCCTGACCCTTTGTGACCCCATGGACTGTAGCACGCCAGGCTTCCCTGTCCCTTACTATCTCCAGGAGCTTGCCCAAATTCAAGTTCATTGAGTTGGTGATGCCATCCAACCACCTCATCCTCTGTTGCCCTCTTCTCTTCTTGTCCTCAATCTTTCCCCGTATCAGGGTCTTTTCCAATGAGTTGGCTTTTCACATCAGGTAGTCAAAGTATTGGAGCTTCAGCATCAGTATCTGTCCCTCCAACGAATATTCAGGGGTGATTTCCTTTAGAGTTGACTGGTTTGATCTCCTGGCTGTCCAAGAGACTCTCAAGAGTCTTCTCTAAATGCTGGAGAGGGTGTAGAGAAAAGGGAACCCTCTTACACTGTTGGTGGGAATGCAAACTAGTACAGCCACTATGGAGAACAGTGTGGAGATTCCTTAAAAAACTGGAAATAGAACTACCATATGACCCAGCAATCCCACTGCTGGGCATACACACCGAGGAAACCAGAATTGAAAGAGACACATGTACCCCAATGTTCATCACAGCACCGTTTATAATAGCCAGGACATGGAAGCAACCTAGATGTCCATCATCAGATGAATGGATAAGGAAGCTGTGGTACATATACACAATGGAATATTACTCATCCATTAAAAAGAATACATTTGAATCAGTTCTAATGAGGTGGATGAAACTGGAGCCTATTATACAGAGTGAAGTAAGCCAGAAAGAAAAACACCAATATAGTATACTAATGCATATATATGGAATTTAGAAAGATGGTAACGATAACCCTATATGTGAGACAGCATAAGAGACACAGATGTGTAGAACAGTCTTTTGGACTTTGTGGGAGAGGCCAAGGGTGGGATGAATTGGGAGAATGGCATTGAAACATGTATATTAACATATGAGAAACGAATTGCCAGTCCAGATTCTATGCATGAGACAGGGTGCTCGGGGCTGGTGCACTGGGATGACCCAGAAGGATGGGATGGGGAGGGAGGTTGGAGGTGGGTTCAGGATGGAGAACACATGTACACCCGTGGTGGATCCATGTCAATGTATGGCAAAACCACTACAATATTGTAAAGTAATTAGCCTCCAATTAAAATAAATAAATTAAAAAATAAATAAATAAAAGAGTCTTCTCTAGCACCACAGTTTGAAAGCATCAATACTTTGGCATTCAGCCTTCTTTATGGTCCAAATCTCACATCCATACATGACTACCAGAAGAACCCTGTCTTTGACTATACAGACATTTTTGGCAAAACAATGTCTTTGCTTTTTAATATGCTGTCTAGGTTTGTCATAGCTTTTCTTCCAAAGAGCAAGCCTCTTTTAATTTCAGGGTTGCTATCACCATCCGCAGTGATTTTGAAGCCCAAGAAAATAAAACCTGTCACTGTTTCTACTTTTTCCCCTTCTATTTGCCCTGAAGTGATGGCACCAGATGCCATGATCTTAGTTTTTTTGAATAATGAGTTTCAAGCCAGCTTTTTCACTCTCCTCTTTCACCCTCAAGAGGCTCTTTAGTTCCTCTTCACTTTCTGCCATTAGAGTGGTATCATCTGCATATCTGAGGTTATTGATATTTCTCCCTGCAATATTGATTCCAGCTTGTGATTCATCTAGCCTGGCATTTCACATGATGTACTCTGCATATAAGTTAAATAAACAGGGGGACAATACACAGTCTTGTCATATTCCTTTCCCAATTATGAAACAGTCAGTTGTTCCATGTAAGGTTCAAACTGTTGCTTCTTGACCTGCATACAGGATTCTCAGGAGACAGATGAAGTGGTCTGGTAGTCTCATGTCTTTAAGAATTTTCCACAGTTTGTTGGAATCTACACAGTCAAAAGGTTTCACGAAGTCAATGAAGTAGAAGTAGATGTTTTTTTAGAATTCGTTTGCTTTCTATATGATCCAACGGATGTTGGCAATTTGATCTCTAGTTCCTCTGCCTTTTCTAAACCCAGCTTGTATATCTGGAAGTTCTCAGTTCCCATTCTGCTGAAGTCTAGCTTGAAGGATTTTGAGCATTACTTTACTAGCATGTAAAATGAGTGCAATTGTATGGTAGTTTGAACATTCTTTGACTGCAGTCATGAAATCAAAAGATGCTTACTTCTTGGAAGGAAAGTTATGACCAACCTAGATGGCATATTAAAAAGCAGAGACATTACTTTGCCAACAAAGGTACATCTAGTCAAGGCTATGGTTTTTCCAGTAGTCATGCATGGATGTGAGAGTTGGACTATAAAGAAAGCTGAATGCCAAAGAGTTGATGCTTTTGAACTGTGGTGTTGGAGAAGACTCTTGAGAGTCCCTTGGACTGCAAGGAGAACCAACCAGTCCATCCTAAAGGAAATTGATCCTGAATGTTCATTGGAAGGACTGATGTTGAAGCTGAAACTCCAATACTTTGGCCACCTGATGTGAAGAACTGACTCATTTGAAAAGACCCTGATGCTGGGAAAGATTGAAGGCAGTAGGAGAAGGGGACGACAGAGGATGAGATGGTTGGATGGCATCACCGACTCAATAGACATGAGCTTGAGTAAACTCCAGTTGTTGGTGATGGACAGAGAGGCCTGGCGTGCTGTAATCCATGGGGTCGCAAAGAGTAGGACACGACTGAGCGATTGAACTGAACTGAGCTTGAACATTCTTTGGCACTGCCTTTCTTTGGGATTGGAATGAAAACTCACCTTTTCCAGTCCTGTGGCCACCGCTGATGTTTCCAAATTTGTTAGCATATTGAATGCAGTACTTTCACAACATAGTCTTTTAGGATTTTAAATAGCTCAGTTAGAATTCCATCACCTCCACTAGCTTTGATCGTAGTAATGTTTCCTAAGGTCCACTTGACTTCACACCCCAGGATGTCTGGCTTTAGGTGAGTGACCACTCCAACGTGGTTATCTGGGTCATTAAGACCATTTTTGTATAGTTCTTCTATGTATTCTTGCCACCTTTTCCTAATCTCTTCAGCCTCTGTTTGGTCCTTACTGTTTCTGTCCTTTATCATGCCCATTCTTGCATGAAAATTTCCCTTGATATCTCCAATTTTCTTGAAGAGATCTCTAGTCTTTCCATACTATTGCTTTCCTCTACTTCTCTGCATTGTTCATTGAAGAAGGGCTTGTTATCTCTTCTTACTATTCTCTGGACCTCTGCATTCAGTTGGATATATCTTTTCCTTTCTCCCATGCCTTTTGCTTCTCTTCTTTCCATGCCTATTTGTAAAGCCTCCTCAGACAACCACTTTGCCATCTTGCATTTATTTTTCTTTGGGATAATTTTGGTCATCACCTCCTGTACAATGGTACAAACCTTTGTCCATAGTTCTTCAGGCACTTTGTTGACCAGATCTAATGCCTTGAATCTATTTGTCGCCTCCACTGTATGAATAAGGTATTTGATTTAGGTCATACCTGAATGGCCTAGTGGTTTTCCCTACTTTCTTCAATTTAAGTCTGAATTTGGCAATAAGGAGCTGATGATCTGAGCCACCGTCAGCTCCAGGTCTTGTTTTTGCTGACTGTATAGAGCTCTCCATCTTAGGCTACAAAGAACATAATCAGTCTGATTTCAGTATTGACCATCTGGTGATGTTCATGTATAAAGTCATCTCTTGTGTTGCTGGTAAAGTGTGTTCGCTATGACTGATGTGTTCTCTTGACAAAACTCTGTTAGCCTTTACGCTGCTTCATTTTGTACTCCAAGGCCAAACTTGCCTGTTATTCCAGGTATCTCTTGACTTCCTACTTTTGCATCCTGATCCCCAATGATGAAAAGGATGTCTTTTTTGGTGTTAGTTATAGAAAGTATTGTAGGTCTTCATAGACCCGGTCAACTTCAGCTGCTTTGGCATTG
This sequence comes from Giraffa tippelskirchi, assembly GCF_054371585.1. NCBI lineage: Eukaryota > Metazoa > Chordata > Mammalia > Artiodactyla > Giraffidae > Giraffa > Giraffa tippelskirchi. The sequence continues at coordinate 14,650,655 of NC_137289.1, read as the reverse complement.
GTGGTAGGGGCATAGATTTGGATTACTGTGATGTTGAATGGTTTGCCTTGGAAACAAATCAAGATCACCCTCTCATTTTTGAGATTGCACCCAAGTGCTGCATCTCAGACTCTTTTGTTGATTATGAGGGCCACTCCATTTCTTCTAAGTGATTCTTGTCCGCAGTAGTAGATATAATGGTCATCTGAATTAAATTTGCCCATTCCTGTCCATTTTAGTTCACTGATTCCTAAAATGTTGATGTTCACTCTTGCCACCTCCTGCTTGATCATGTCAAATTTACCTTGATTCATGTGCTTAACATTTCAGGCTCCTATGCAATATTGTTCTTTACAGCATCGAACTTTACTTTCACCACCAGACACATCCACAACTGAGCATCATTTCTGCTTTGGCCCAGCCACTTCATTCTTTCTGGAGCTATTTCTATGCTCTTCCCCAGTAACATATTGGAAACCCACTGACCTAGGGGCCTCAGTGTCATATCTTTTTGCCTTCTCATACTGTTCATGGGGTTCTCACGGCAAGAATACTGGAGTGGTTTGGCATTCCTTTCTCCAGTGGACCACATTTTGTCAGAACTCTACACCAAGACCTGTCTGTCTTGGGTGGCCCTGCATGACATGGCTCATAGCTTCATTGAGTTACTCAAGTTCCTTTGCCACGACATGGCTGTGATCCATGAAGGGGCTTCTCCTGGCTCCCCACCTCTATTTAACTGCCACGTCTTCACTAGCATACCTTCAGAGTATCTGTCCCATTTGTTCCATCTTCTCCATCTCTAACATCTGAATGGACTTTTGTGGCTAATGTCTGTCAGTTGACTGGGTTAAGGGATGCTCAGAGAGCCGGTAAACATGATTTCTGGGCACATCTGTGTTTCTGGAAGAGATTAGCATTTTAATCAGTAGACTAATGAAGATCACTCTCCTTAACACAGGTGGGCATCATCTTGCTTATTTAACCTATGTGCAGAGTACATCAAGAGAAATGCTGGGCTGGATAAAGCACAAGCTGAAATTAAGATTGCCGGGAGAAATATCAATAACCTCAGATATGCAGATGACACAACCCTTGAGGCAGAAAGCAAAGAGGAACTAAAGAGCCTCTTGATGAGGGTTAAAGAGGAGAGTGAAAAATCTGGCTTAAAACTCAACATTCAAAAAATGAAGATATGGCATCCGGTCCCATCACTTCATGGCAAATAGATGGGGAAACAATGGAAACAGTGAGAGACTTTATTTTCTTGGGCTCCAAAATCACTGCAGATGGTGACTGCAGCCATGAAATAAAAAGACTCTTGCTCCTTGGAAGAAAAGCTATGACAAACCTAGACAGCATATTAAAAAGCAGAGACATTACTTTGCCTATAAAGGTCCATCCAGTCAGAGCTATGGTTTTTCCAGTAGTCATGTATGGATGGAGAGTCAGACTGTAAAGAAAGCTGAGAGCACCGAAGAATTGATGCTTTTGAACTGTGGTGTTAGAGAAGACTCTTGAGAGAGTCCCTTAGACTGAAAGGGGATCCAATCAGTCAATCCTAAAATAAATCAGTCCTGAATATTCGTTGGAGGTACTGATGCTGAAGCTGAAGCTCCAATACTTTGGCCACCTGATGCGAAGAACTGACTCATTGGAAAAGACCCTGATGCTGGGAAAGATTGAAAACAGGAGGAGAAGGGGACAACAGAGGATGCGATGGCTGAATGGCACTGCTGATTTTATGGACATGAGCTTGAGTAAGCTCCAGAAGTTGATGACGGACAGGGAAGCCTGGCGTGCTGCAGTCCATGGGGTTACAAAGAGTTGGACACAACTGAGTGACTGAACTGATAGAGGCAGAAATGAATTGAGGTGGGGATAAGAGGATATTCAAGGGACTTAGTCTTAGCAAAGTGGGAGAGGTCATTTGCTAAGGATGTATTGGGTGGGTAGAGTCTGAGGAGAGGAGAGGAGATCTGCAATAACTGGTGCCAGGAACTCCCTTGGGTGTCGACAAGATTAAACTCTGCATCAAGGATCCTGAATCAACATGACATCCTTAAATAAAAGTCCCATTGTTTGTAGTTTTTGAAAAATGACTACAGGGGCTGACTAAAAATTCATCCTGCATGATTCGTGGCTATAAAGATGGATGTTCTTTGAGTAGAGTGGCCCACTTATACAGATGCCACTTATAGCAGAGTTAGGACACATTTCCTCTTCAAAAAAATCATAATTCTAGATACAGTGTGAGGTGATTCTCCTTTGCAGTTCTTCTACTACAATATCCCGTAGGATGGGATAGAAAGTTAATTTGTAATTATTAGTCTTTATCATTATTATTAACCTTTCTTGAAGAAAGAGGCCCACAACCCATATTTTTGTTCTTCTAGTCTCTTTCAACCTATAGGTTTGCGTAGGTCATTTTTTAACCTTATTTTAAAATGAAGACATATAAAACCACAGAAAACAAATGTAGAGCTTAGGGAATTATTATACAAATAATACCTTCGTAAGCACCATCCAGGCTAGAAAATTAGCCATGCCAGAAGCTCCTCCAAATGCCCAATCCTCATACAGCCCCCTCTCTTTCTCCAAATATAACCTCTCTCCTCAATTTTATAGTAATCATTTCCTTAGATTCATATGGTTTACCACCCACCTTCTCTCCCTCCTCCAGTCAGTAACTCTTTTTGTCTGTTCACTTGATGTCAGCCTCTGTACGCCAGATGTTGTACTGTACTACTGTACTTTTCAAGGTACTGTGCTGTAAGATTAAAATGTTTTATTTTTGTGTTTGTTTTTAATGTGTTATACAAGTGAAAAGCATTATAAACCCACTACAGTACAATACTATATAGCTGATTCTGTTAGTTGGGTACCTAGGTTAACTTTGTTGGACTTACAAAATTGGACTTACGAATCCACTGTCGGAACAGAATTTGTTTGGATGTAGGGGACTTACTGTATCTGTTTCCCTCTCCAACTTTTACTTGGACCATCTCTTTCCCTCATCTCTGATATTCCTACATGTTTAAATTTTATTCAACTACCAAGAGTTTCCTTCAATATCACATTCCATCACGGAAGGAGATTCCTAGTGCGTCAACTTAATGAGGCATAGGGAATACATAGCTCTAGCCCTTTCAGACCTTCTTAACATAGGCTTAAAACTTAATTTATTTCATTTTTAAAATTTTACATGTACTTGTCCATGTATCTCAATAATCTTCATAACCATCATTTTTGTTGGTTTCAAGCAATTCCATTAAGTTGAAATACTATGATTTTATAACCATCCCTCTATTAATGGTTGTTTGGGATGTATCCAGTTTTCCATGAAATAAATAACACACAATGCATTTCCTCTTCTGAATTATACCCTAAAACAAATACTCTGGAGTGAGATTATTCAGTAAAAACATAGGAACATTTTATGACTCTTGATAAAAACTGCCAGATTATTCCTCAAATTGACTGAGATAATTTACAGTGTTGCTAGAAATGTAAAAATGTTTCAATTTCCCCAGTAGTTCTATCACTAGTTTTACTAATGTTCCTTTATTGCCGCTAATTTTAGAGTTATAAAGTGACATTTCATAGTTTTAATTTGCACCTCTTTTATAGCTGGCAAGACTGAATACTGTTTCCTATATTAATTTACTAATGGTGTTTCATCTTATGTAATGATTCTTAGACCACTGTCCATAGTGAACTTAACGTAAATTTAAAAAACTCAATATATTTTGGAAATGTCATCATATGTATTAAAAGTAATTTTCTATCTTGTCACTTGACTGCTCTCTTGGTTTTGTTGTGGTTTAGTTTTATTAATTTTTATTGTATAATCACACTGCTTATCTTTTCCTTTGTAATTCATTTTTCTCCTTTAATCAAACATTATCTCCCTCCCATGACTGAAAAAGTGCTCCATTTTCTCTGTTTCCACCATAATTACATTTTTCTAAATAGTTGACATGAATTTTTATTGTGTTGATTGTGATATATTGCATGAGGCATAGGTTTAAGTTAATGTTTCCCCATGGTAATGTCAAGTTATTTTAACAGCATTGATGCAAATGAACCCTTCCCTGTTGTTTGGTTGAATTTATCTGGACATGTATTGAACTTTTACGTATGTTGATTTAAGTCTATATTCTTGTTTGCCAGGGGGTACCTAACTGGATTTAAAGAGGCTATATTAATGATACTGCTGTTTTAGAAACAAGGGCCATGCTGCAGTGTCATGATCAAACCTTACAGTGGCAAGTGCTCAAAAGTAGTCCTTTCTCTAAACCTTATTTCACTCCCTTCTCTTCCTACTTTGTATAGTCTGTCTTGGAGAAGGAAATGGCAATCCACTCCAGTATTCTTGCCTGGAAAATTCCATGGATGGGGGAGCCTGGTGGGCTTCAGTCCATGGGGTCGCAAAGAGTTGGACATGACTGAGCATACAGTACATAGTCTGTCCGTCTCTCTCTCTAGACAGAGAGTTTATAGGTGTGTAGATATCTATAGCTATATAGATATACATCTCCTATTGGTTCTGTTTCTCTGGACAACAGCTGACAAGGTGGTAATATGCTCCTGATGGAGCTACCAATCCCACTCTGCTGGCTGTCCTTTGTCCCCAACACGCTTTTCCTTTGAGCCTTAGCCTAAATGTTACATCCTCAGTGAAGTATCACCTTTTTCTATGCTTGATGGATGGAAAATAGGTGGAGGATGGGTAGAATCAGTACATTCACCCAAAAGCCCTTTCCAGAAATCTCCTTTTGCTGTGCCTACCTTGTTCTCCAGCATCCAACCCCTCTCTGACAGGAGTAAGGAAATGGCGCTGACTGAGAGAATGCTTTGGAGAGCTTGGCCTGACAGCACACTTCCACATGTCCCTTACACTAGGCAGTAGATCTGTTTCCAAAGTGTGAATTGAGTCATCATAAATTCAGCTGTGTTTTCCCAATGAGTGCAGTCATAATATATACCTTCCCTGTGGCATCGTTGACAAGTAATTTTGTAAACCAAAATGTAGGTAAAACAAATACGTTATGCATGTTTCAGAGTCATTTGTGATTTTATGGAATTTTTAAGCTATTCATGCCTCTCCCTGAACATCTAGATGCCTTATTGCGAGGATATTTAAAGAAACTGTAAAAGCAGAAAGGAGGAATGTGTGTAGTTTCACAAAGCCCCACAGGATAATCTTAAACCTGCCCCTTACACACACACATCACACATCACACATCCACATACATACTCACTCACTCACTGAAAACCCCTGAAGCAAGCAAAGTACAATGATTTCATTCTATAAGTTCACGGTTTTTTCCTTTATTAGGTTTTCTTAAAGCAGAGCCCATCTGTGAAGGATATAGCCAGCCAGCCAGCCCCTCTGATATGCCAAAGAATGTAGACAAATATATAGAGGGTCATCAATAATTTTTAAATTAAATTGAGTCTTCAAAAAATATATTTCCAAATGGAAGGCTTTGTCTATTTGGCAGTCTTTGCAGTTGAACTAAACTGGCACACTTTTGAGTTAAGGTGGTAATAAAATAAATGATAGAAAAACTGCTTCAGAGGTGACTTAAGCTTCAGATATTCAGGCTAGGACTACTGAGACATAATTTCCTACCAGGCAATGGGCCTGCAATTAAGATAAATAGCAGCTATGTGAACACAGTGTCATCTCTTAAGAACCAAGTATCCAGAGATACATCAGACGGGGGAATCCATATTTACTGAGCTCCTACTATGCCTCAGATACTATTCTAGATGTTTTTAAACATTCTAGTTTTCACAGAAACCTTGGCAAGTAGGGAATATGTTGGCAGATTAGGAAACTGAGGCATGGAGTTTAGAAACTATCCAGTTCAGTTCAGTTGCTCAGTCATGTCCAACTCTTTGCAACCCCCTGGACTGCAGCTCACCAGGCCTCCCTGTCCATCACCAACTCCCGGAGTTTACTCAAACTCATGTCCATTGAGTCAGTGATGCCATCCAACCATCTCATTCTCTGTCATCCCCTTTTCCTCCTGCCCTCAATCTTTCCCAGCATCAGGGTCTTTTCAAATGAGTCAGTTCTTCACATCAGGTGGCCAAGGTATTGGAGTTTCAGCTTCAGCATCAGTCCTTCCAATGAATATTCAGGACTGATTTCCTTTAAGTTCATATAAATAGTAGGTGGTAAAGACCTGGGGTCCAGGTCTTTCAGACTCAAGGCCCCTGCTTTTAACCATTAAATTGCTAGGTAACTGAAGCCATTTAGCCCCATTGTCAACTAGAGAGAGAGCAGAGGGCTGGCAGCAAATGATACCAGGGTTAGTTGTGGGGGTGGTGATGATCAAGTTTCTTATTGCCTTCTTATCAGTGGCAGAAGCATGGCAGTGGTGGTGTTGGTGGGCCAAGAACTCAGGCAGTAGAGCAGAGAGCAATCATGGCCCATGGCATGGTTGTTCTCATGTCTATGATGATATTAAGGAGCAAGGAGTATTCAAGCACTGTTGTTGAATTTGTTCAAGCAATGTTGAATATGTTGACGGCCATTTCTCTTGAGAGAAGGGAGAGGAGTAACATACAAAGTAAGTAAATCAACCTTCTCAGTACCATCTCTTATCATCTGCCATTTGTCTTAAGAATTAAATCCAGGGAGTTCCATGGGGGTCCAGTGGTTGGGACTCCACGATCCCTGGTAGGTTAAGTAATAAGTAAGATCCCACAAGCCATGTGATACAGCAAAGAAAAAAGGAAATTAAATCCATCTCTTACATTCTCTCTTTCAGCACTTCAGACATCCTCTTTTTTTTTTTGGCATTCTCAACTAAAGCTGAGCTTTAACCTTTCTGATTCCTGATTTTATCTTCCTTTCTAGAGTTGTGGACCATGGATTCATACTTGACTTTGTGTTGAACTTTTTGGAATTATACTCTATGATAGACTTTTGTGCACAGCCTCCCCTTTCTTTGCTTTTATCAACACTATGGTAGTCTCTGCCTTTCACGCTTACCATTGCTTCTCTTAATTCTAGTATGGTATATCCAAGCTGAGGCTCCTTGAATCACTGATTTTGTCCCATTGTCTGTTGCTACCATAAAAGGACAGAACATTAAACGTAAACGCCCGATGTTATACACAGTTGGAACACTGGTCTCCAATCTGCGTGTGGGGTCTCTAACAGTTGAAACGTGCCATCACTGTTCTATCTTACTTTTATTAGTTTTTACTGGTCTTATGAAGCATCATCCAAAGCAGCGATGTATCAATTCAAGAATTCCATAGTATTCTGCCAAAAACATCATCTCCCAGTCGTACTTCGTCACATTTCTCCTTTGGTCTATGGATTCAGATTGTAAGGAACTTGTGACATTTAACCCTTACAAAGATGAGTTTTTTAGATAAAGCCTCTATTACAGCATTCTAATCATGAATTCAACTCTACATACCTCACCAGAACCTATGAGATAATATTAACTTCATATATGACATCTTTAAGATCACTTTGCTCATGACTCCAGACATTGGAAATTAACATCTGAAGTAATGAGAAACTGCCTTTATGCTTTTACTTTTAGGATTACTGGGAAACTTCCATTTTTTCCTTCTACACAGTACATAATCTCAAATGACAAATGGATAAAAATCACATTTGGTCCAGTTAAGTAAGGGGAGGGGATCTAAAGCTTCACCTATACCATTCCTCTCCCACTCATCTGCCATCTGTGTTAGTCCCAAAGGTATTTCCTCAGACTCAGAAAGCTTCACATAGCACAATTTGACATTATCTTATTCTTCCTCCAAAGAATCTAATTCATGATATTTGTCTCCCATGTCATCAACTTCAGTCCAAAACCTTCCCAGTCTAATCAGTGTGACTGTCTCCAACATCTTGGTGACTTAAGTATCCAGAAGAATTAGCAAATGTAAATATCCCTATAATGTAAAAGAGTAATTTACCAGGTCACAACCGCTGGTGGAATATGCACTTTAGGATTATTCAAATCCATTTGCCAGGACTCTGTTTTAATCATGCATCCTTCTGCTCTTACAAAATTTCCTAAGTAAAGTACAATCTCCCTTAAAACGATCTCCATTTCAATTACTTGGAAAATCAATCAAGTACTTCAATCTATCTGTAAAATGTTCTGTCCAATGACCATGGTACACTGAATCCCCAGGGATAATAAACTGTATTCTAGCACATCCACCCACTCTGCTTCCACCATTAGGCTGTGTACATACTAAGTATAGGTTCCATTTATTCCCAAACTTGTTTATTCAAATTTTACTTGTTAATTATAACTAACAGATTTAATTAAAATATTAATTGAATCAAATGGAAGTGTGAGTTGTTCTTTGTATAAAAGTTAAGCTGAATAGTTCTTGGAAAGACAATGTCAAGAAAATGAGAAGACAAGTCATAGATTGTGAGAAAATATTTCTAAAGCACACATCTGATAAAGGACTGTTATCCAAAAAATACAAGAAATCTTAAAACTCAACAATTAGAAAAGAAACAACCCGATTAAAAAATGGGCCAAAGACCTTAACAGACACCTCACCAAAGAAGATATACATATGGCAAATAAGCATATGAAAAGATGCTCCACATCACAGTCATCAGCAAAATCCAAATTAAAACAGCAGTGAGATACCACTACACACGTATTAGAATGGCCAAAATCCAGAACACTGACAACACTGGATACTGGCCAGGACAGGGAGCAACAGGAACTCTTATTCACTGTTGGGAGGAATGCAAAATACTACACCCACTTTGCAAGACTGTTGGGCTTTCTTACAAAACCAAACATACTCTCATCATATGATCCAGGAATCATGCTTCGTGGTATTTACCCAAAAGAGTGAAGACTTGTATCCACACAAAAACCTGTGCATGGATGTTTACAGCATCTTTATTCATGATTGTCAAAATTTGGAAGCAACCAAGATGTCCTTCAACAGGCAAACCAACTGTTATATCTAGACAATGGAATATTATTCAGCACTATAAAGAAATGAGCCATCAAGCCATGAAAAGACATAGAGGAACTTTAAAAGCATATTGCTAAGTGAAAGATGATCTGAAAAGTCTATATACTATATGATTCCAACTATATAACATTTTGGAAAAGGCAAAACTATGGAGACTGTAAAAATCTCAGTGGTTGCCAGGGGTTGGGGAGGGAGGGATAGATAAATAGGCAACACACAAAAAATTTTTAGGGCAGTGAAAACTCTAAGATACCACAATGATGGACACAGATCATTATACATTTGTCTAAATGGATAGAACATACAACACCAAGAGTGAACTATAGTGGAAACTATGGCCTTTGGGTGATTATGATTTTCCAATGGAGGTTAATTTATTAAATAACAAATGTACCACTCTGGTGGGGGATGTTGATAATGAGGAAGCATGCATGTGTGGGGGCAGGAGTATATGGGAAATTTCTGTACATTTCCCTTAACTTTGCTCTGAATCTGAAATGGCTCTGAAAATAAAGTCTTAATTTTTTAAAAAAGTTAACCTGAATACTTCAGAAAAACTTTATAAATGCTGTAAAATTATATATGGGCAAGCAGAAAGTGAAGAAGAACTAAAGAACCTCTTGATGAAAGTGAAAGAGGAGAGTAAAAAAGTTTGCTTAAAAGCTCAACATTCAGAAAATTAAGATCATGGCATTTGGTCCCATTACTTCATGGCAAATAGATGGACAAACAGTGGAAACAGTGGCTGACTTTATTTTTTGGGGCCCCAAAATCACTGCAGATGGTGACTGCAGCCATGAAATTAAAAGACGCTTGCTCCTTGGAAGAAAAGTTATGACCAACCTAGACAGCATATTTGGAGAAGGCGATGGCACCCCACTCCAGTACTCTTGCCTGGAAAATCCCATGGACGGAGGAGCCTGGTAGGCTGCAGTCCATGGGGTAGTGAAGAGTCAGACACAACTGAGCGACTTCACTTTCACTTTTCACTTTCATGAATTGGAGAAGGAAATGGCAACCCACTCCAGTGTTCTTGGCTGGAGAATCCCAGGGACGGGGGAGCATTGTGGGCTGCCGTCTATGGGGTCGCACAGAGTCGGACACGACTGAAGTGACTTAGCAGCAGCAGCAGACAGCATATTAAAAAGCAGAGACATTATTGCGTCAACAAAGGTCCATCTAGTCAAAGCTATGATTTTTCCAGTAGTCATGTATGGATGTGAGAGTTGGACTATAAAGAAAGCTGAATGCCACAGAATTGATGCTTTTGAACTGTGGTGTTGGAGAAGACTCTTGAGAGTCCCTTGGACTGCAAGAAGATCCAACCAGTCCATCCTAAAGGAGGTAAGTCCTGAGTGTTCATTGGAAGGACTGATGTTGAAGCTGAAACTCTGATACTTTGGCCACCTGATGCAAAGAGCTGACTCATTGGAAAAGACCCTGATGCTGGGAAAGATTGAAGGCAGGAGGAAAAGGGGACGACAGAGGATGAGATGGTTGCATGGCATCACCGACTCAATGGACACGAGTTTGGGTAAACTCTGGGAGTTGGTGATGGAGAGGAAGGCCTGGTGTGCTGCGGTCCATGGGGTCACAAAGAGTCGGACACGACTGATCGACTGAACTGAACTGAAGATATCTGTGAAGTAATAGAGAGAATAGCAAAAGCCTAGATGGATTCTGTACTCAGTTGCATTATAGTGTTAATATCAAATTCATTATCCAGTTTAAAAAAATAAAACTGTAAATGTTAGAGGGATAATCATTAATACAAGGGAAAAAACTCAGCCTAATGTTAAACACTGATCAATAACGTACATGAATTGAAAGAGACACATGTACCCCAATGTTTATCACAGCACCGTTTACAATAGCCAGGACATGGAAGCAACCTAATGTCCATCGGCAGACGAATTGATAAGAGAGCTGTGGTACATATACACAATGGAATATTACTCATCCATTAAAAAGAATACATTTGAATCAGTTCTAATGAGGTGGATGAAACTGGAGCCTATTATACAGAGTGAAGTAAGCCAGAAAGAAAAACACCAATACAGTATACTAACGCATATATGTGGAATTTAGAAAGATGGTAATGATGACCCTATATGCGAGACAGCAAAAGAGACACAGATGTATAGAATAGTCTTTTGGACTCTGTGGGAGAAGGAGAGGGTGGGATGATTTGAGAAAATAGCATTGAAACATGTATATTATCATATATGAAACAGATTGCCCGCCCAGGTTCGATGTATGAGACAGGGTGCTCAGGGCTGGTGTATTGGGATGACCCTGAGGGATGGGATGGGGAGGGGGGTTCAGGATGGGGAACACATGTATACCCATGGCTGATTCATGTCAATGTATGGCAAAAACCACTACAATATTGTAAAGTAATTAGCCTCCAATTAAAATAAATAAATTTTTAAAAAATAAATAAAGGAAATAAAATAAATTGCTAGAATTTGTAAGTAAACATTTTAATTAATCCTTATAACTTTCATTGAAAAATTAACTAGTCAAACCACACTTGAGCATATCATAGTCAAACTGATGAAAACCAAAGATGAAGAGAGTCTTGAAAGCAGAAAGAGGTAAAGGACACATGACAAATAAGAGAACAATAATGCAAATGACACCTGGATTCTCAAATGAAACAATGAAAACCAGTAAACAAAGGAATAAAATGTTCAAGGTGCTGAAGAAAAATTTAAAATTTTTTCACTCAAAATTCTATATCCAGGAAAGTTTCTTTCAAAAGTGAAGACAAAACATTTTCATATTAAAAGAAAAAAAAGCTGAGAATATGCCACCACTAGATCTATGAAAGTTATTCAGACTGAAGAGAAAGGACACTAGATGGTGACTCACATCTCCAGAATGTAATTAAGAGCTCTTGAATTAGTAAATATTGATATGTTAGTAAATATAAAGACTATATAACTTTCTCTTAAATTTTAAATTAGTTTGCGATATTTATTACATAAATGTAATATACATTAAAACTATAGGACAAAAGACATGAAGTAAAATGGAATTGTGCAGTTAAAAGTTTATAATATTTTATGTGAAATAACATAGTATTAATTCTATGCAGACCACGATAAATTAAAGATACATGTTGTAATCTATAGAGAACTCACTGAAAAATAATGAAACCCATTAAATGCAAATAGTCCAAAACTACCAAATAATAATCAAAGGTGGACATATTGTATAAAAAAGCAAGATTCAATTATATGCTCTCTGTAAGAAACCCACTTTGAATGTAAAGATACAGTTGGGTAAAAGTAAAATGATAGGACATGATATATCATGCAAACAGCAATCAAAAGAAAGATGGAATATCCATACTAATATCAGACAATGTAGGCTTCAGAATGAGAAATATTATCAAGAGTGAAAAAAAGGGGGCTAAGTCAATGAAAATAAAGAACAATTCTAAATATGTATGGGGCTTCCCTCATAGCTCAGTTGGAAAGAATCCACCTTCAATGCAGGAGACCCTGGTTCAATTCTTGGGTCAGGAAGATCCTCTGGAGAAGGGATAGGCTACCCACTCCAGCATTCTTGGGCTTCCCTTGTGGCTGAGCTGGTAAAGAAGCTGCCTGCAATGTGGGAGACCTGGGTTTGATCCCTGGTTTGGCAAGATCCCCTGGAGAAGAGAACGGCAACCCACTCCAGTATTCTTGCCTGGAGAATTCCATGGATAGAGGAGCCTGGCAGGCTACAGTCCATGGGGCCACCAAGAGTCGGACATGACTGAGCAACTTTCACTTTCACTTTTCTAAATATGTATACCAACAGAGTTTCAAAATACATGAGAAAATCTAATAAAACTGAAAGAAATAACAGATCAGACTACAATTAGGTTGGATGCTTTAACACCAAATTCTCAATCATTATAGAACTAATTAGACAGAAAATATGAAATACTTGAATAGTACCATCAATCAACTTGACCCAATTAACACTTGTAGAATATTCCATCTAAAAATAACAAAATAAAAATTATTTTCAATAGCATATGGAATATTTAACAATATATACTATGTTATGGGCCATAAAGTAAGTCTAAATAATTTTCAACGATTGAACTGATATGATGAATGATCTCTGACCACAATAAATTTTAATTAGAAATAAGTACCAGAAGGATATCTGAAAAGTCTTCAAATATTTGGAAATTAAACAAACACTTCTAAATATGGTTCTATATGATTCTTATTGATCAAGGGAAATTTTAAAATATTTTGTATTAAATTAAAATGAACATACAAAAGAGTAAATTTTGTGGGATGCAGCTAAAGCAGTGCTTAGAGGGAAATTTGGTGCATTGAAAGCTTATATTAAAGAAAAGAATGATTTCATTTCAATGCTCTAAACTTCCACCTTAAGAAATGAACAAAAGAAGAGCAAATTTAACCCAAAGTAAGAAGTAAAAATATAACACAGATAAAGCAGAAATCAGTCAGTTGCATAGAAAAAAGAAAAATAATAGAGAAAAATCAATAAAACTACAAACTACTTTTTGGAAAATACCAATATGGGAAAAAGTAAAAAAAAGACACAAAATACCAGTATCAGGAATAAGAAAGGGGACATCAATATAGATCCTACAGTCATTAAAACGACAAAAAGAAGTATTCATGAATAGTTTTACACATCAAAATTCAACATCACAGAATTAACAAATTTCTTGAATACAAAGCTCACCTAAGAAGAAATATAGCATCTGAATATCACAATATCTATTAACACCTTGTACTTTTTCACAAAGAAAACTCTAGGCCCTGATGGCTTCACTGGTGAATTCTAAAAATTAAAGAAGAAAAAAGTACCATTTCTTTTTTAAAAAAAAAAAAATTATTTATTCATTTATTTATTTGGCTGTACTGGGTCTTGGTTGTAGCATGTGGGACCTTTTAGTTGAGGCATGTGGGATCTAGTTCCCTGACCAAGGATCAAACCTGGGCCCCCTGCATTAGAAGCTCATAGTCTTACTGGACTACCAGGGAAGTCCCAAAAAACACCACTTCTAATCAAACACTTCTCAAAAATAGGAGACAGTAACTTTTTCAATTTTTTCTATGTAGTCAGCATTATCCTGATATGAAAGCCAGGTAAAACATTATAAGAAAAGAAAGCTATGCTTTTGCGACCCCATGGACTGTAGCCAGCCAGGCTCCTCTGTCTATGGGGATTTTCCAGACAAGAATACTGGGTTGCCATTTCCTTCTCCAGGTGCTCTGTCCAACCCAGGGATCGAACCCAGGTCTCCCGCATTGCAGGCAGATTCTTTACCATCTGAGCCACCAGGGAAGCCAACAAAACATTACCAAAGATAATTCAGTCAAGACATAAAAGGGATAATACATCAAGGCCATGAGGGGTTTATCCCATGAATGCAGAGTTGGATTAACACTTTAAAATCAATCAGTGTTAACCAACATATTAATTGACTAAAATAAGAAACACATTTATCTCAATAGATGCAGAAATTATCTTGACAAAATTAAATACCCTTTCATACTATCAACTCCCAGAAAGCCAGGAATAGAAGAATAGAAGGATGCTTCCTTGATCTTATAAACTACAGTTGATCTTTGAACAGTTGAGCTTGAACTGCACAAGTCCTGGATTTTTTTCAGTAGTAAATACTACAGTACTATACCCACCACAGTTGGTTGAATCTGCAAATGCAAAACCGCAGATATGGAGGAACCGTGTTTACAGAGGGATGGCTACCTGTTATAAGCAGATTTTCAGCTATGCAGAGGGCTGGTCTCTCTAACCTTCGCATTGTTCAATGGTCAAATATGTATCTTTAAAAAACCCTCCAGCTAATATTGCACCCTGTTTTCAGTAATAAGGCAAATTTGTCCATTCTTGCCAATTTTATTGGAATAGAAGAAATTAATCTCTATTTGCAGTTGCCATCATTGTTTACACAGATAATTAAAAAGAATTTCCAAATCAATTACTAGAACTCATAAGTGAATTCAGTAAAGTGTCAGGATATGACATCAATACACAAAGATCAATTGTATCTTTATATACTAAAAGGGAAAAGTTGTAAAATGAAATTTTAAAAGAAACAATTCCATTTACATTAGCATCAAAATTATATGATGCACTGAGAAAGCCATAACATCACTCTTGTGATATTTCTGCCAAAAATACATAACCTTGCATCTAATCAGACAAACTCATATTGAGGGACACTCTACAAAATAGCTGGCATATATTCTTCAATAATCTCAAAATCAAGGTAGCAAAGAAAGTCTGAAGAACTATTCCAGATTAAAGAAGATAAAATTCCATCAGGGAAATCTAAGTCAAACCACAATGAAATGTCACCTTCTACCTGTTAGAATCAAAAAGACCAGATAACAAGTAAGTGCTGGTAAGGACATGGAAAATAAGGAACCCTCCTACACTGTTGGTGGGATGTAAACTGGTGCAACCACTGTGGAAAACAGTACAGAGGTTTCTCAAAAAATTAAAAATAGAGTTAAAAGAGAGTCACCATAGGATAAGCATTTTCACTCCTGGGTATATATCCAAGGAAATTAAAACACTAATTCAAAAAGAAGACATGGAAACAACCTACATGCCCACCAAAAGATGAATGAATAAAGAAGCTGTTGTATGTATATATACAATGGAATATTATTTAGCCATTGAAAAGGAATGAAACTTTACCATTTGTGACACCCTGGATGGACCTAGAGGGCATTATGCTAAGTGAAATAAGTCAGTGAAAAACAAATACCTCATGATCTCACTTATGTGTGGAATCTTTAAAAAACAAACAAAAAACCAAATTTGTAGATACAGAGAACAGGTTAGTGATTGCCAGAGTCAAGGGGTGGAGGGTGGGCAAAATGGGTGAAAGGAGTCAAAAGGTACAAACTCATGTTATAAAATAAGTCATAGGGGTGCACAGGATGTACAGCATGATGACTATGGTTATTAATACTGTATTGTATATTTGAAGCTTGCTAAGGGATTAGATCTCAAGTTCCCATTACAAGAAAAAATTCTATAACTATGTGTGGTGACAGCTGCTAACTGGACTTGTTGACCATTTCACAATATATACAAATATCGAATTGTTATGTTGTATGCCTTAAATGTACCTCAATTAAAAATAATAAAAGAAATTAAATTCACATGACAGCAAGTGCAATGCATGACACTGAATTATAATCTAGACCAGGCAAAACATTAGCTATACAGGACAGTATTAGGATAACTGGCTAAATGTGAAAACAGACTACGAATTAGAAAACAGAATTGGTTTGTATCAATGTTAAATTTTCTGATTTTGATAATGGTACTGTGTTTATCCTTGTTTTCAGGAAATATACACTGAGGCATTTGCGGGGCACCATATCTCTTAATTATTGCCATATGATTCAGGAAAATATATGTGCATGTGTTTGTGTACAGGCAGAGAGAGAAAGAGAAAGAAAGACAGAGCTAAGTAGATACAAATGGGGCAAAATGTAATTGCTTGATGGATCCGGGTAGAGGGGATAAAGGATACATGGCACAGGGCAGTTCCTTACACTGTTCTTGCAATGTCTTTCTGTTTTTTAAATTATGTCAAAGTAAAAATGAAATAACTGACCAAGTGCACACCCCAAATGCACTGGAGAAGGCTGCCCTTCCTGGGGAGGGGGTGCTAATATGAACACGCGTCATCATTTGACCTCTATTTTCCCTGTTAATTAATGGGTTGATTTTCTAATTCACAGTCTGAGCTTTACTGGCATAAGCCAGCTTTCCCAGAGCTAAATCATTCAAGAATGCACTGCTTGAGGAGATTCTGGACCTCATTTGTTCCTCAGACATGTCCTGAGGGCATCCTCTATGCAAGGCTCCATACTACTTGGCCTCTGAAGCCAACTAATCCTCCCAGGCGGCTGGGCCTATGTGATCTGGTTTGTATAATACATCCCACCAGTCTCAACCATCTTCACTAAAGGGAATCCACCTCCTCGCTCCATTTGTTTGGCAAAAGACAAAGTGATATCTTGTCATTTGGGTTTCTCACTTCTTCAACTAGTTGCAAAAATAGGCTCTCCCAATTGGCAATTCTACAGTATCAATTGCCAAAATGTTTTTTTTGCCACATGCTCTGTTTTGTAATATGCTGCTACAACTTTGTTTACTCACTAAGTGATTTTTCCCATCACCACTTAGAAGCCCCAGCATTCTTCTTGAGATCACAAAACCCTCAAAGGAATATCACTCTATAAACTCTGAATTTCCTCCTGTGTGCTTATTAACCCTGAAACCAGTCCTTGTGTTTGGGAAGGCAGGCAGCAAATCACCAAATAAACTAAATTCTTTTTTGTTTGTTTGTTTTTACATGAAACTCATTTCAAAGAGAAAGGTGTCTGTGTGTGTATGTGTGTGTGAACATGCAATGACCTTTTCTCACCTAGTACTAAAATATGATTGTGCTGTGGGAGGCAATTTGTGAGGGACTATGCTATTCCTTTGTCTTTGATATTCCCTATGTTTTCCTCATTTTTCCTTTAATTTCTCAGTTGGTATTGTGTGGGCCCCTTAATCCACACATACTCTATCTAAAATAGTGCCATGGCTTATCATCCATTTTTATCTACCTTCTTCACCTGCTTTATTTTTATTCTTATCACTACCTGATGATATCATAAATAGGTTTATTCTCTTTCTCCTACCCGGTGGAATAAAAGCCCCATTATGGAAAGTATATTGTTTTTAGTGCTTTATCTCAGGACCCAGAAGAGTGTCCTATATATATATATATATAGTCAGTCCTCAATAAACATTTGTTAAATGAATGCATGATTAGGCAGTGGTGGGGCAATGCCTTATGCTATCAATGCATGTTACAGGTCAAAAGCACATCCCTGTCTAACACTTTATTTGATCCTTATGATAGCCCTGGGAGGTAGATAGAAAAAGTGATATTATCCTCATTTTATGAATTAGGAAGCTGAATTCATATACCACAAGATACCAGAGAGACCAAGCGATATGCCCAAGTTCATACAGCAAGTCATAGGCAGAGTTGAAAAACATATATCATGGTTTTCCTAAGCTTTGAGGCCAAATACTTTCCACTCACCTACTCTGCCTTGACAGACCTCTGTGGTCTCGGGGTAAACCTGGAGGGTTTGGATGCTAGGGTGGGGATGAAGCACCCTAGCAGCCCTAGGGTAATTCTTCCTTTAAGTTACTAGTTTATGGCATCCTCTTCTACTTGGGACCAAATTTCCCCCTCCAACCAAAATGAAATGATGAAGTGACAGATGAGAGGGCCATGGCTTTTGCCTCAAATCTAAGTCATGGTGGTTTATCTGATTGTGGCCTCATGCTGACACTTTCACATCTTGAGCTACCAGATGTCACGGTCACTTCCATGACCTGATCTCAAGGAAAACCTTAAAACAGTGCACACTGAACCTCTGGCTACTCCCTTCCTCTCTGCCCCTGCCCCAAGTTCCCTCAGTACCAGCTCTCAGTCATTCACTGAATGCCCAAGAGACCCTCTAGCTGAGCTCATTCAAGTTCAAGCTCTAAGCATCTTAGGAACACATTTGAGCACAGTTTGGAGCCACAAAGGGCTTCCCTGGTGGTTCAGCTGGTAAAGAATCCATCTGCAACATGGGAGACCTGGGTTTGATCCCTGGGTTGGGAAGATCCCCTGGAGAAGGGAAAGGCTACCCACTCCAGTATTCTGGCTTGGAGAATTCCCTGGACAGGGAAGCCTGATGGGCTATGGTTCACAGGGTCGCAAACAGTCAGACAAGACTGAGCGACTTTTACTTTCACTTTGGAGTCACAAAAGGGCAACACTGTGAAAGGAGAAAGTTTTGTTCAGGCACAAAATCACTAACTGAAGAAGCAATGGAAGCTAAGTACTGCAAGGTTTCTTAGACTTTTTGGCAAGTAACTACTTATATTATTAGCCAGGGTCCTTCCGAGAAACAGAACTAATATATATTGTATAAAAATATTTATATGAGTGATTAACTCACATGATTATGGAGGCTGAGAAGTCCCAAGAGCTATAGTTGGTAAGCTGGGGACCCAGGAGAGCCAATAGTGGGAGTTCCAGTCCAAGTCGGAAGACCCGGGAACCAGTAGACTCGATGGTATAAATTCCAGTCCAAGTCCAAATACATAGGCAGAAGAAGATCAATGTCCAAGCTGGAAGAGAGTTGAGAAGAGGCTTTTAGTTCTCTTTTAGTTACTCAGGCTTTTTGTTCTATTCAGGCCTTCAAAGGACTGGATGAGGCCCACCTATATTGGAGAGGGCCATCTGCTTTACTCAGTCTACCAACTCGAATGTTAATTTCATCCAGGCACCCCCTCACAGACATACACGAAATAGATTTTAACCAAATATCTGGACAACTTGTGGCCTAGTCAGGTTGACACATAAAATTAACCATCACAAGCCTACAACTTCCACAACATGGCACCATAGGCAACTCCTTAAACCACACTTAATCTCCAATAAAGACAATAACAAGGTCATAACTCCATCTAACTGATGCAACTATTTTCATATAACTGAAAGTGTACTAATATTCTCCCCAGAAGAAGAGCTAAAGTCCTTGAAGAATGTTTACTTTTATCTTTCATATCCTAAAACTTAAATACTATGCTATAAAACCGTCAATAAGAAATACTATGACAAAGTCAATATATATTACATGATAAAGGAATAAGAAAAGGAAGAAAGAAAAGATTATTTGCTTAGTATATATATGTATAGTATAGAAATATATATACATATGTATGTATAACACACAAATATATTCACAGCAAAATAAGGAAATATTCATATAATTATAGTTCTCATTTCTGAAACTGGTCACATGGTCATAACTGGTATCCATAACTACCTTCTCCCACTACTCAATAACAGTATTCATTATTGTCAGTGCAGCCAGCTCTTTTCTCAAGGGGAACTGGTCCCTCCTTCACTGAAGATGTTTTGCATCTATAAAGTGAATCAAGTCTAGGAATTGACTAAGGGACCATGACTCTCTGTTTTTATGATTAAGGTTAAGATTTTTCCTCATTTGACATAAAACTTTTCTGCTTATGCAGACCACGTAAGAACTTAGTAGGCATTCACAAAATCTCAATACCATCTAACAAAAAGTCTTTATTTCTTACTTATAAGTGTTTCCAGTCAGATGGGGTGATTCTGTTTCAAGCTACAGGCAAAGAACCAGCTTGCTGCATGTTTCATGAAGGGAGCCCAGGTCAGAGAGGCAGCAACTACCTGGCTCATGTTCTTCTCACAGAAGAAGCTTAAAATTATCAAAAGGGCAAGAAGACACAGGTCCTGCCTCTAAGATCTAGACTTGGAGCTTCCACACTGTCCATTTCACCCATATTCCATTGCCCAAAGCACCAGGTATGGAGGATATTTGCAAATGTTAGTCTAACTAATTCACACTGCTTGGGTTTCCACATCCATCCAAGATGGAGTAACACGAATGCGATTTGCCCTCTTACCTGAAACAACTAAAAAAATGGCCAAAATATATTTAAAAAAAATTATTTCTAAGACATTGATGGTGATGCAATAAAAGACAGTGATCCATGAAATATGGAAAACAAATGAGATGAGACCTACAATTTCCCATGCTTATTGCCTGCAGGGAGTTTCCAGGCTGCTGAGCAGAGAAGATGTGAAGAACTGACTCATTTGAAAAGGTTCATGATGGGGAACACATGTAAACCCATGGCTGACTCATATCAATGTATGGCAAAAACCACTACAATATTGTAATTAGCCTCCAACTAAAATAAATAAATTTTAAAAAATAGCTTAAAAAATAAATAAAAAATAAAATTAAAAAAAAATGAAAATAACCTGATGCTGGGAAAGATTGAAGGTGGGAGGAGAAGGGGACGACAGAGGATGAGATGGCATCACCGACTCAATGGACATGAGTTTGAGCAACTCTGGGAAATAGTGAAGGACAGGGAATCCTGGCGTGCTGCAGTCCATGGCGTCGCAAAGAATTGGACACAATTGAGCGACTGAACTGAACTGAGCAGGGAGGGGAAACCCAAGCAGAGCCCTATGGCGCCCCTGAGTGGAAGAGACAAGGATAAAAGCCTACAAAAGCCAAAGGGGCAAGAGTTCACAGGACAGGGTAACAGAGAGAAACGAGATGCACAGAGAGAACTCTGGAGATCTGCTGAATCTGCGGTTGAGTACTGAGCAGCACATGTGTGTGAGGAAGCTACCAGAGAAAGAACCACACAAAACATTTAGGCAAATAATCCTCAGTTCTCACACAGAGATGGGAAAAGTTCCTGTTCCCACAAGGCAGAGTGGACAACTCATAATTCATAAGGCACTGAGTACTCAGAGAGGTTTTCCTCAGTAGTAAGGCAAAATAAATAGCAAGTCTTCCCTCATGGCTCAGCTGGTAAAGAATCCGCCTGCAATGTGGGAGACCTGGGCTCAATCTCTGGGTTGGGAAGGTCCCCTGGAGAAGGGAACAGCTACCCACTCCAGTATTCTGGCCTGGAGTATTCCATGGACTGTATAGTCCATGGGGTGGCAAAGAGTCAGACACAACTAAGCAACTTTCACTTTTCACGGCAAAATAAGCCTTCGAACTAAAGAATACTCTGATGCTGTCTACCAAAGCAAGGCCAAAAGGATCAAACTGTTTCTGATTAACATAACTGTGGTCCAGTATAAAGCTCAAAAATATTTTTAAAAATCCAGCACTATAAAGGTAAAATTCAAAATGCCTGTCATGCTATCAAAAATAATCAGGCATGCAAGAAAGCAAGAAACTAAGATCCAAAATTATAAGAAAAATCAACTTAAAACTAGTGACACAGATGACAGAATTAGTAGACAAGTACATCAAAACAAGTGTTGGTTATACATGTGTTTCATATATTTTAAGAAGCTAGAGAAAATATTGAACATGATAGTGGAGACACACAAGATATTTTAAAAGACCTAAATGAAACTCCTAGAAATGAAACAATGAAAAATACACTAGAGTTGATTAACACCAGGCTAGCCATCACAAAAAGAAAGATCAGATAATTTGGAGAAACAGAAATAAAAACTATCAAAAGTGAAACATCGTGATATATGGCAGAAGCCAACACAATATTGTAAAGAAATTATCCTCCAATTTAATATATTTTTTTTAAAAAAAGATCACAAAAATTGAAAAAAAATTGAACAGAATATCATTGGGCTTTGGGGCAACTCTAAGCAACTGAATATTTATGTAACTGCAACCTCTGAAGCAGGGAAAAGGGAGCAGAAGAAATATATGAAGAAACAGTGACTGAATATTTTTCATATTGGATGGAAACTACAAACCAACAGATCTAAGAAGGTCAACAAATCCCAAAGTCCAGAAACATGACAAAAGCAACAGCAAAGCACACCACAGTCAAATTCTTTAAAACCAAAAGTAAACCGTTTAAAAGCAGCCAGAGGAAAAAATACACATTAAATACACAAGAGAAAATAAAAAGATTACTACAAATTTATTATTAGAACAATGTCCACCTGCAATACAGGAGACCTGGGTTCGATCCCTGGGTTGGGAAGATCCCTGGAGGAGGGCATGGCAACCCACTCCAATATTCTTGCCTGGAGAATCCCATGGACAGAGGAGCCTGGTGGGCTACAGTCCATGGGGTCGCAAAGAGTCAGACACAAGGTAAAGCACAGTGAAGTAACAAAATTATCTTTCATAAATGAAAGCCATACATAGACTTTGCCAGATGTACAAAAGATTAAAGAATTCATCACCAGCAGGCCCATGCCATACAAAATATTGAAGAAAGTTTGTTACACAGAAGAGAAATGATACTGGGTGAAAATCTGGACCCATACAAATAAATGGAGAGCACTGGTAATGGTAAATAGATAAATAGAAAATTATTTTTTTCGTATCTAAATCTCTTTAAAAGATAACTGACTACCTAGAGAAAAGCAATAATATGTATTTTAATGTTTATAACATTCAGCTCAGTTCAATTCAGTTGCTCAGTCATGTCCGACTCTTTGCCACCCCATGAACCGCAGCACGCCAGGCCTCCCTGTCCATCACCAACTCCCGGAGTCCACCTAAACCCATGTCCATCGAGTCAATGATGCCATCCAGCCATCTCATCCTCTATCGTCCCCTTCTCTTCCTTCCCTCAATCTTTCCCAGCAACAGGGTCTTTTCAAATGAGTCAGCTCTTCGCATCAGGTGGCCAAAGTATTGGAGTTTCAGCTTCAACATCAGTCCTTCCAATGAACACCCAGGACTGATCTCCTTTAGGATGGACTGACTGGAGCTCCTTGCAGTCCAAGCGACTCTCAAGAGTCTTCTCCAACACCACATCAAAAGCATCAATTCTTCGGCACTCAGCTTTCCTTATAGTCCGACTCTCACATCCACACATGACCACTGGAAAAACCGTAGCCTTGACTAGATGGACCTTTGTTGGCAAAGTAATGTCTCGGCTTTTTAATATGCTCTCTTGGTTGGTCATAACTGTCTTTCCAAGGAGTAAGCATCTTTTAATTTCGTGGCTGTAATCACCATCTGCAGTGATTTTGGAGCCCAGAAAAATAAAGTCAGCCACTGTTTCCACTGTTTTCCCATCTATTTGCCATGAAGTGATGGAACCAGATGCCATGATCTTAGTTTTCTGAATGTTGAGCTTTAAGCTAACTTTTTCACTCTCCTCTTTCACTTTTATCAAGAGACTCTTTAGTTCTTCTTCACTTTCTGCCATAACGGTGGTGTCATCTGCATATCTGAGGTTACTGATACTTCTCCCAGCAATCTTGATTCCAGCTTGTGCTTCCTCCAGCCCAGCGTTTCTCATGATGTACTCTGCATATAACATAAATACACGTAACAATTATAGCAACATACTGGCAACAAAGGCCAGGAAATGAAAAATTGAAGTATATTGTTGTTAGGCTTTTACACTATGTATGAAGTGATATGGGCTTCCCAGATGGCTCAGTGGTAAAGAATCTGCCTGCCAAGCAGGAGACAAGGGTTTGATCCCTGGGTCAGGAAGACCCCTGGAGAAGGAAATGGCAATCCACTCCAGTATTCTTGCCTGGGAAATCCCATAGACAGAGGAGCCTGGTGAGCTACAGTCCATGGGGTCACAAAGAGTTGAACATGACTTAGTGACTAAACCACCACCACATGAAGTGATATACCATCACTTAAAAGTAGAATGTGAAAAATCAAAGATGTACACTACAAGCCAACTTAGCCACTTAAATAACAAAACCAAAAATCATAGCTAATAAATTGATGAAGGTAAGAAAATGGAATCATAAAAAAATATTCAGTTAATCCAAAAGAATGCAAACAAAAGAATCAAAGGAACAAAGAATAGGTAAGACAAAGAGAAATCAAATAGCAAGATAGTAGATTTAAATCCTATCATATTGCTAAGGACGTTAAACGTAAATGGTTGAAACCCCTCCCCTCAGTAAGGAACAGAGTGTGTGAAATTAGACAATAAGGCAAGACTCAATCATACCTTTCCTAAAATAAGTCATGGTAAATATGAAAACACACATCAATTAAAATTAAGATAATGAAAACTAATATCTCATCCTAACAATCATGAAAAGAAATGTGAGGTGACTATATTATTATCTGACAAAGTAGCCTTCAGAGAAAATAATATTACCTAAGACAAAGATACCAAGAGAACCTAAGAGAAAGATACCAAAAGAGAACCTAACACAAAGATACCAAGATATCAAGAGAATTAGAGATACCAAGGGAAATTTTCATGCAAAGATGGGCACAATGAAGGACAGAAATGGTATGGACCTAACACAAGCAGAAGATACTAAGAAGAGGTGGCAAGAATACACAGAAGAACTATACAAAAAAGATCTTCACAACCCAGATAATCATGATGGCGTGATCACTCACCTAGAGCCAGACATCCTGGAATGTGAAGTCAGGTGGGCCTTAGGAAACATCACTACAAAGAAAGCTAGTGGAGGTGATGGAATTTCAGTTGAGCTACTTCAAATCCTGAAAGATGATGCTGGGAAAGTGCTGCCGTCAATATGCTAGCAAATTTGGAAAACTCAGCAGTGGCCACAGGACTGGAAAAGGTCAGTTTTCATTCCAATCCCAAAGAAAGGCAATGTCAAAGAATGCTGAAACGACCACTCAATTGCTCTCATCTCACATACTAGTGAAGTAATGCTCAAAATCCTCCAGGCCAGGCTTCAACAGCACGTGAACCGAGAACTTCCAGCTGTTCAAGCTGGATTTAGAAAAGGCAGAGGAACCAGAGACCAAATTGCCAGCATCCGTTGTATCATCGAAAAAGCAAGAGAGTTCCAGAAAAACATCAACTCCTGCTTTATTGACTATGCCAAAGCCTTTGATGTGTGGATCACAATAAACTGTGGAAAGTTCTTCAAGAGATGGGAATACCAGACCACCTGACCTGCCTCCTGAGAAATTTGTATGCAGGTCAGGAAGCAACAGTTAGAACTGGACATGGAACAACAGACTGGTTCCAAATAGGAAAAGGAGTATGTCAAGGCTGTATATTGTCACCCTGCTTATTTAACTTATATGCAGAGTACATCATGAGAAACGCTGGGCTGGAAGAAACACAAGCTGGAATCAAGATTGCCGGCAGAAATATCAATACCCTCAGATATGCAGATGACACCACCCTTATGGCAGAAAGTGAAGAAGAACTAAAGAGCCTCTTGATGAAAGTGAAAGAGGAGAGTGGAAAGGTTGGCTTAAAACTCAACATTCAGAAATCTGAGATCATGGCATCTGGTCCCATCACTTCATAGCAAATAGATAGGGAAGCAATGGAAACAGTGACAGACTTTCTTTTCTTGGGCTCCAAAATCACTGCAGATGGTGACTGCAGCCATGAAATTAAGATGCTTGCTCCTTGGAAGAAAAGATATGACCAACCTAGACAGCTTATTAAAAAGCAGAGACACTACTTTGCCAACAAAGGTCTGTCTAGTCAAAGCTATGGTTTTTCCAGTAGTCATGTATGGATGTGAGAACTGGACCATAAAGAAAGCTGAAAGCACCAAAGAATTGATGCTTTGGAACTGTGGTGTTTGAGAAGACTCTTCATAGTCCCTTAGACAGCAAGGAGATACAACCAGTCCATCCTAAAGGAAATCAGTCCTGAATATTCATTGGAAGGACTGATGCTGAGGCTGAAACTCCAATAATTTGGCCATCTGATGGGAAGAACTGACTCATTTGAAAAGACCCTGATGCTGGGAAAGATTGAAGGCGGGAGGAGAAGGGGATGACAGAGAATGAGATGGTTGGATGGCATCACTGACTCAATGGACATGAGTTTGAGTAAACTCCGGGAGTTGGTGATGGACAGGGAAGCCTGGTGTGCTGCAGTCCATGGGGTTGCATAGGGTCGGACACAACTAAGCAACTGAACTGAACTGAAGACAAAGAAGATCGTTTCCTAATGAAAAAGGGGATCATTCATCAAAGACATAACAATCTCATCTGTTTATGTACCTTACAGTAAAGTTTCAAAATCTATGAAGCAAAAATTGATAGAACTGCCAGGAGAAATGCACAAACCCACAATTTTAGTCAGAGATTTCAACACATTTCTCCCCAGAACTTATAGAAAAAGTAGAGAGAAAAATGTACAAAGTGTCATGTAACTTTTCTACTTCTTACCCTTCGGCACATCTCTGAAAAAACTGCTTTGCAAATATTGTTCTCGTGTTCAGTATCTCCTACAGTAAGTTCCAAAGACCCAAATCAGGCATTCAAGATCTTTCATAATCTAGCCTCCATTGGCTCCCCTTGAGGAACTTTCCAATCTAATCAAATGAATCTAATCATAGTCTCCTAAACACCCTGCTTGCATTCTCTGATCCAGGTTTTTGTTCACTACTTTCACCAGGTGGAAGGAGATGGACTCTCCTATTATCTCCCCTTAAGAAAGCTCTACTTACAATTCAGCTCAAGTCCCACCTCCACAAGAAGTCTTTGCTACCTCTACAACTTAGTGCAAACCTCTGTGTCCCACGAACTTCTCATATACTTATGGAAGGTTTCATCCATTTGAATATTAACATGCCAAACTATAATGTATTGGTTACCTCATTTCTATATGTTCTACTTTTTCAACTAGACTCTCAGTTGTTGAGAGCCAGGGTACCATGTCTTACACTTCCTTATATTCCCAAGAAGTTAGCTATTTGCCTTTTACACAGTAGATCCTAAATAAATGATTATTGATGATGACTGTGAACATGATGATGTTGATGCTTACAATGCTTTCTTCCTTATGCCTGCCAACCTTGACAACAAAACAGCTAGATTTTAACTTTTATGTAATTTAGGAAAACCATTCATATAATTCCTCTTGCAAAGAAGACCTAATGTTAAACAGAAAGGGAACATCAATGCCAAAAAGATTAGCTACATTCTTTAGAATCAACAGAGATTGTGGATGAATATGTTACATACAGGTTGAGAGGGACTTAGGAACATGGCTTTATTTCTTCTTGTACTTTGGCCACCTGATCCCAACAGTCAACTCACTGGAAAAGACCCTGATGCTGGGAAAGATAGAAGGCAGAAGGAGAAGAGTGTGGCAGAGGACAAGATGGTTGGATGGCATCACCAATTCAATGGACATGAACCTGGGCAAACTCCAAGAGATGGTGAGGGACAGGGAGGCCTGGCATGCTACAGTCCCTAGGGTTGCAAAGAGTCGGACACAACTTGCCAGCTGAATGACAACAATCTTGTTTAGACAGGGAGTTAGACAAGGGCCCTAATGTCTGCTTTATTGTAAAGTTGTTGGTGGTTAGTTGCTCAGTCATGTCCGACTCTTTGTGACCCCATGGACTGCAGCCCACCAGGCTCCTCTGTCCATGGGATTTTCCAGGTAAGAATACTGGAGTGGGTTGCCATTTCCTCCGCAAGGGGATCTTCCCAACCCAGCTATCAAACCTGAGTCTCCTGCTTGACAGTCAGATTCTTTACCACTGAAGGAAATCAGTCCTGAATTTTCATTGGAAAGACTGATGCTGAAGCTGAAACTCTAATACTTTGGCCACCTGATGCAAAGAACTGACTCATTTGAAAAGACCCTGATGCTGGAAATGATTGAAGGCGGGAGGAGAAGGGGACGACAGAGGTTGGATGGCATCACCGACTCAATGGACATGAGCTTGAGTAAGCTCCGGGAGTTGGTGATGGACAGGGAAGCCTGGCGTGCTGCAGTCCATGGGGTAGCAAAGAGTCAGACACAACTGAGCCAAACTGAACTGAACTGAACCACCTGGGAAGCCCCTATCAAGCACAACAGTGTAAAAACAGTCAGTCTACAAAAGAGGCTGGATTAAAATTGGGTTTCTGGCTGATGGAATAAATCAAGCTCTCTTGTCTAGATGGCTAAACCCTTTTCTACTATGTTTATGGAAAACAAGTCAAGTTCTAAATTATGTTACCCTCTTTTTTGAAATTTGGATTTTAAAAAGATGGTGGAGACAAGGGTTTCTGAGAAGGCCAGGTAGGACATTTACATCTCAAAGAGCTCTCATAAAATTGGCACAACCTTTCTGCCTACTCCACTTTAGCAAGCAACCCTGCAGTACAAGAGAGACCAAGGCTGACTAAACTGTCTGATTTTTCTGCTCCTGTAAGTAAAAGTTATATTTTTCATGATAGGAAATCCTGGAACTTTGGTATCTCTAACTTTAATTATGTTGCCTTTTCTGCAACGCAGTGATTTCAGAGTCAATTGTACTGCATTGTCTCATTCAGACAGATGCTGTCATCATTGCTATGGTACCAATGTGGTTAGGGGACTTGGGGACTAAAAGCACGATGCTCAATATTATAAGATGGCATTGCTACGGGAAACCAGGTCCTATCTTTGAACATCAAATTCACTGATGTCTCTGTCATATTCGCACAACAATTTTTTGCTTGTTGTCTAAGCAAGGTGGGAAGCATCAAAACAGAAACAGTTGTCTTCTACTTCTGGAACATATGCAGAGTACCATAATTAGAGATTTATCTGGCAATACACATTGTTGCTCAATGAATTATGCCTCCAGGTAGGCAGTTTTAGAAGAGCTATGCCCTGTTTTTTTATTAAATGTATCCATTTCCTAGGGCTGTTGTAACCAAGTACCATAAATTGGGTGGCTTAAGTTTATTAGATATGTTACGGAGGCCAAAAGTCAAAAATCAAGATGTTGGCAGGGCCATGCTCCCTTCAACCTTTCCAATGAATGATGCTTCCTTGACTCTCCCAGTTTTGGGGAACCCCAGATATCCCTTGTTTGTGGCAGCATACCTCTAATCCCTGCCTCTGTCTTCACATAGCCATCTTCTCTCTATATGCATCAGCATCCTTTCTCTTTTTATAACGAAGCCAGTCATACTGAACTTTAAGAGCCCATCATTTTCTAGCATGACTTCCTCTTAACTTGGTTACATCTGAAAACACCCTATTTCCGAATAAGGTCACATTCACAGATACTGGGGGTTAGGATTCAAACATATCCATTTGGGGAGACACAGTTTAACCCATAACAGTAACTAAGATATATATATATATATACATATATATACACCCACCATATATCTTTGCTGATATACACTACATCGCAATTCTTTACCCTGACTGCTATTTGATATGACCACAGCATTCCCTCGAAACCTCCAAGATGAATATTTTTTGTGTAGGCAAAACACTTTGGAGTCTCTAACAGTGCCTTACAACTATAATGAAGTGCCATATAACCATGTAGAAATAGGGTCCCAGAACCTTTTCAGCTTACTAAGGAAATGTTTCCGAGATAGAGGTTAAGACATAGCAAGAGAGAAAACAAATTAACTGAGAAAGTAACAACATTTCATCAGTTTTTCAGTTTTAAAAGTCCCATTGCTTGTTGCCAAATAAACTCTCTAAGTACTTTCTTCAGAATAAATGGATTTCTCCCTAGCTGAACACTTTTACAGGTTAGTCAAATAAGACAAAAAGTCAAAAGGCAAAAAAAATGTGATGATCGCACCAATAAAAGTGTTTGCAGAATGAATTTTTTATATGTCCTAATGGCCACAGCTATATCTTTGGTTCCCAAGTAATATCAATAGCTATTTGACATAAAGTTACTTTCTCTTAGACCTAATGAATATGAGCAGTGTCCTTAAAAATCCATTTTTATAAGCCCAAAGGACAAGAAATCCTAGCAAATTTACTGTCCTCATTTATCACTTGTCTCTCCACTTACACCCACAATATATACCTGACAAAGATTCTAACGAGTGGAAGTACACTGCAATCAGACCAACTGCCATTCCAAATCTTCCTTGCCAATGAACACAACTTCTCCATCAAGTTAATGTCATTTTAGGCTTAAAACTAAATACCCATTGCACTTCATTGCAGTGTTAAAGGGTAACCAACGGTCAGAAAGGTATGTAGTCTTCAGATCTGGCGTTGGCGATTTAAGGAGATTCTTTAGCAGAGTAAACCTGCAGGCAAAAACATTTTAATGAGGAAAAGTCAATTGAGAAAAAAAGTTAAGAATGAGTTTAATTAGTTGGAAGCAATGCTGTTAACTGTTAACACCCAAGAGTGCCTGCCCAGGAATTAAGTCAGGGTTCGTTCAGTGAAACATAGTGGAAATACATGTGTGCTAGACCAAAGGCAATGGCTTAACCCAGCAGGATGAGGGAGACTGCAATCTGAACATTGCTTCTCCAAACTAAAGCAGTGTTTTTGTTGAGTAATGTTCACAATGGCTGATTATGAGTTCCACAAAGGATATCCAGACAGAACACTGATTGAATATGCCCTCTGAGCAGTCATTTGTTGCTCTAACTGGGAAGCAAGAAGATACTCATATTTCCCAGATTCCCAAGAATGCTCAAGTCAGCCAGAGAAACCCTTCATTTTTGTGCAGAACAGGCAGAGAGGGTCAGATCTCATACAGGAGGAAAGGAGTTATGGTCTCAATCTCAAAGAGCTAGTTTCTGACTTCCTCTCCTCACTGAACACATGAAAGAAGAGTTGTAGGAAAGAATGAAACCAAAATAAAGTAAATGAATTAAGAGATCCTTCAGATCCATTGAGTGCTCTTATAACTTCTACATTCGGAAAATCTATTGCTAAATTTGCGAACTCAGTGAATTCAATTCAACACATTTGAGTGCTCACTAATACCAGATACTGCTAACCTGTATCAGCATTGTCTAGAAAAATTGAAGTTGAAAGTGTTAAGTCGCTCAGTCCTGCCTGACTCTTGTGACCCTTTGGACTGCAGCCCACCAGGATCCTCTGTCCATGGGATTTTCTAGGCAAGGATATTGGAGTAGGTTGCTATTTCCTTCTCCAGGGGATCTTCCCGACTCAGGGATCAAACCCAGGTCTCCTGTAGTGCAGGCAGATTCTTTACTGACTGAACTAGGAGGGAAGCCCTGGCATAGTCCAAGTGGAGGGCAACTCCAACTGCAAAGGCCATGCGGAAGAGTGTATCTGGCATGTTTGAGAAATAGCGAGGAGGCTAAGGAGGCTGACGTGGAGTGATGGAAGGAAAGAAAAGCCAATGATGAGTTAAGAGAGGCAACAAGGGACCAGTTCATGTAGGGCCATTGCAGTTTTGAGTAAAGGAGTGTACCAGTAAAGCAACTGCTTGGAAAATAGACTGTTGGGGCAGGGCAGAAGGGAGAACAGTAAGGAACTGAATGCAATAATAAAGGTAAAAGATGATGGTGGCTTGAACTAGGATGATAGCAACGGAAGTGATAAAAAGTTGTCAGATTCTAGAATGAAAGAAAAAAGAAAGGAAGGGAGGGAGAAAAGAGTCAATCAGGGCAGAATGAACACCATTTTCTGATGGATTGGATATAGAGTATAAGAGAATATGAAGCAGAGGATAACCAAGATGAAGTCCAAGGTTTTTGGCTTGATCTGACTTAAAACTCAACATTCAAAGAACTAAGATCATGGCATCTGGTCCTATCACTTCATGGCAAATAGATGGGGAGACAATGGAAACAGTGACAGACTTTCTTTTCTTGGGCTCTAAAATCACTGCAGATGGTGACTGCAGCCATGAAATTAAAAGACGTTTGCTCCTTGGAAGAAAAGTTATGACCAACCAAGACAGCTTATCAAAAAGCAGAGATATTACTTTGCCAACAAAGGTCCAGGTAATCAGAGCTGTGGTTTTTCCAGTAGTCATGTATGGATGTGAGATTTGGACCATAAAGAAAGCTGAGCACAGTAGAATTGATGCTTTTGAACTGTGGCATTGGAGAAGACTCTTGAGAGTCCCTTGGACTGCAAGGAGATCAAACCAGTCAATCCTAAAGGAAATAAGTCCTGAATATTCATTGGAAGGACTGATGCTGAAGCTGAAGCTCCAATACTTTGGCCACCTGATGGAAAGAACTGACTCACTGGAAAAGACCCTGATGCTGGGAAAGATTGAAGGCAGTAGGAGAAGGTGATGACAGAGGATGAGATGGTTGGATGGCATCACTGACTTGATAGACATGAGTCTGAGCAAGCTCCAGGAGTTGGTGATGGACAGAGAAGCCTGGCACGCTGCAGGCCATGGGGTTGTAAAGAGTCAGACAAGACTAAGCGACTGAACTGAACTGATTAATAATAAAAAGGAAGGATGGAATTGGTGTTGAATTATTTATGGAAGACTGTTAGTAGAGAAGGTATGAGGGTGGGTGAAGATTAGGAGTCCTATTTTTAACACGTTAGTTTTGAGATGGCTATTAAATAACAAAATAGGTATGCCAAGTAGGAAGTTGGATATGCAAGGATGGTGTTTAACGGAGAGATTCAGGCAAGAGACATACATGTCTTGAAAGCCTATGTAAGTTATTTAAATTCATGAGACTGGATAAATTACCAAGGGAATGAGTATAAATAAAGAAAAAAGGTCCAAGGCCTAAGCCTGAGTCAAGCCAAAGTCAAGAAGTCAGAAGATGATGTGGAACAAGCAAAGGAGATTGAGAAAGAGAGACCAGTAAAGTAGGAGAAAAACTGAGAGAGGAGACTATGTTGTTCTAGAAGCTCAGTGAAGAAAGGTTTTCCAAAAGGAGGAGGTGATCAACTGTGGCAAAGCCAGCAAACAGATCAAGTGAAATGAAGACTGAGAATTGATCGCTGAATTTGAAACAAGGCTGTCACAATGACCTTGAAAAGGGCAGTTTAGTAGAGCAGTAGGAGTGAAAGCTTGTCTAGAGTGGGTTCAAGACAGAATGGGAAGAGATGAAGTGAAGACAGCTAGTGTAGACAACTCTATGAATTCTCATGTAAATTGAAGGAAGGAAATGGGACAGTGAGTGGGGTGAACAGAAGACTATCATAAACTGAGACGAGTAATAGCATGTCTTTATGCTGATGAAACTGATCAAAGAGAAAAGGACAAATACATGAAGGAGAGGGCAGAATTGCTGGAGGATGTAATGGGGAGATAGGATCTAATGCAGAGTTTGGAAGGGGTGTCTTTTGAAGCAATGGAAGTTCCTCTGTAGTCACTGTATAGAGGCTGAGAATATGCTGCTGCTGCCAAGTCGCTTCAGTCGTGTCCGACTCCGTGCGACCCCATAGACGGCAGCCCACCAGGCTCCGCCGTCCCTGGGATTCTCCAGGCAAGAATACTGGAGTGGGTTGCCAGTTCCTTCTCCAGTGCATGAAAGGGAAAGTGAAAGTGAAGTCGCTCAGTCGTGTCCGACTCTTAGCGACCCCATGGACTGTAGCCTACCAGGCTCCTCCGTCCATGGGATTTTCCAGGTAAGAGTACTGGAGTGGGGTGCCATTGCCTTCTCCGGGCTGAGAATATAAGTAGACATGAATGTGTGTGGGTAGATGTTTTGGTAGGAGTCTGCAGTTTTCTTCAGACTGCTTCAATTTTCTCAATAGAGAAGGAAACAAGCATAATATTTGAGAGAGAAGTTGAGAGAGGAGGTGTTGGGTGTTGGAGAGAGGAGAATGTGTGAAACAGTCATCTGGAAGAGTGGGCGCAAACATGGACCAGGAAAGAGCAGACAGACCTAGATAAGATCATCACCACTTAGGACTGAAGGTTTGGACAATAAGCAGGGGTGACAAAGCAACTATGCAAACATACTGCTGCAGACAAAGAAGAAGGGAGGAGAAAGAGAGAGAGGTGAATGAAGTGAAGACTCGGCAAGTCTGAAGGAAAACAAAACAAGAAAACAAAGTCATGCTTAAATGTCTTATGGAAGGACTTCATGCTAAAAAAAAAAAAAAGGATATAAAAGAAGAGTTAAAACATAAGATAAAATCAGAGGACAGGGATGGGGGGGTAAAAAAATAAAATGTTAATACACATTATAATATAAAAGTTAAAAATAACAAGAAAATAGAATGGACTAATGGAGGAAAAATTGGAAAGGTAGATATTCTGGTTAAGTTATTAAACCTGAAGTATCCCTGGTGGTTCAGACGGTAAAGAATCTGCCTGCAATGCAGGAGACCCAGATTAGATCCCTGGGTTGGGAAGATCCCCTGGAGAATGAAATGGCTACCCACTCCAGTATTCCTGTCTGGAGAATTCCATGGATAGAGGAGCCTGGTGGGCTACAGTCCATGAGGTCACAAAGAGTTGGACACGAATGAGCAACCAACACTTGTACTTTTCATGAGGAAAATCTATTTAGGGATCCAAGCAGAAAAAGCAAGTCATCCACAAAGAGGGGATATTCTGGCCTCATAGTCTTCCCTGGAAAACTTTTGGTGCTGGAAGAAAGACCAAAATCATTACTCCAAAATGCTTTACCAAGACAAGTTGTTCAAGTATGAAAATAATAGGCAGATATTCTCAAACATAAATAAATTAAACACTCAGAAAAATGTAGCCCTAATGAGCTCCTCAAAAAGGAAATACTACTTGATAATGATGGAGAAGGCAATGGCACCCCACTCCAGTACTCTTGCCTGGGAAACCCCATGGACTGAGGAGCCTGGTAGGCTGCAGCCCATGGGGTCGCGAAGAGTCAGACACGACTGAACAACTTCACTTTCACTTTTCACTTTCATGCACTGGAGGAGGAAATGGCAACCCACTCCAGTATTCTTGCCTGGAGAATCCCAGGGACGGAGGAGCCTGGTGGGCTGCCATCTATGGGGTTGCACGGAGTCGGACACAACTGACGCGACTTAGCAGCAGCAGCAGCAGCAGCAGCAGCACTTGATAATGAAACTCAGCCAACCAAGAGGGGAGTCTAATGAAGAACTCAGGACAAGATAACATAAGGTAATGGGACAGTAAGCATCAAATCCAATTAAGCTAGAATTTAACTGAGAGAATTGTGATTGCAGAATAGTAATGTAAATATTATAAGCTCTGATGGAATGAAACCCAGACAAGCAACGGAAACCAAGAGGTAGAGGGGAAGGAAGTGAGAAAAGTGCTAAGAGAACTAAGTAGCTGGTCTTTTAAGGTCATTTATACTGTTAAAAACTGGAATATGGAGTCCTACAACAAATATGACTTCAGTCTCGTAATGACCTTTAGAATCTGTTCATCTGAAAGAAATCTTTTAGGAACCAACATCTCTTATGGCAAAGAAACTTTTAGCTAACGTTCAGTGAGTTCTTCAGTTCTCTTTTATTTTTCTTTTATTAAATTCAAGAAAAAATGTAAATCTAATACTTTTACTATTAAAATAATAACATGCTTCCATGTGATCCAATTCTTTTACATTTTTTTATCTGCATATTCACACACCCATTCATCCTTCTGTTTTTATAGAGAGCGCTATCCATAATAATGGCCACAAAGTGTGATAACATCAGTCATTTCTGAGCCCTGAGATTTGAGATTTTTTAAAATATATGTTTTTGTCCTTTGTTATATTGCTTGAATTTTTATAGCTTGCCTGATTCATTTTTATAAAAAATATTCATTCCTATTAAAGGATCACTCTGTGATAAAGAGCAAAGGGAGAAAGGGTTGGCCAAATATTTAGTTTTGACCCTAAAATGAGGCTTTCACTGTAAGTCTTCCATGTCAGAACTACTTTACAGGGTCATCACTTAGGGCAATTTCAAATTGATTTAGGTTATTGAACATGCATGTGCTGCCTGTGCTGTTCCAACATGTGATTCTTTCTCCTCTTGCTTGTGGTGAAACAAACCCTAGCCAAGAGAACACTGACAGAAGACATCAATTATCTTGTGAGTTAAAAAGGGCAACCAAGACTTTTACCATCTGCAACAGTGGTTTAGGAACTGTGCAGAGAAAAGATCTCGGTAGCAAAAGCTCTGTGATACGCTACTGGAGGCTGCTGGAGACCATGGTAACTGTCTAGGCTTTCTATCAATATAAGACGACCTCACATGTCATACATAATCCAAAGCAGAGCCTGAGAGAGACACTGATTTAGAAGCATGCAGAAAGAGCATAATTCTGAGGTTATAAGTCAAGTGATACAGGATCAATTTTATTTATAGACTTACATATCTGTAGATTGACTCCCAACCCACTGAACATATAACTAATAAAGGTATGTGTCCTATAGAAACATTCATTAGACTGAGAATCCAGTCCCTCCCCTTGAAAACCAGGCAAGTTTTGCCCTCCAGGGACAGGAACAGAGATCTTTAGAATGGAATTTTCCTAGCACAAAAGTGGCAAAAATAATAGAGTTCACGTCTACCCTTTATCCAGCTTCCCCTAATTAACATCTTAAACAACCACAATACAATCATCAAAACTAGGAAATTAACATTCATTAAATAATACTAACAAATCTCTCATTCAAGTTTCACCAGCTTTTCCACTAATGTCTTTAATCTGTTCCACGATCCCACCTTGCATTCAATTGTTAGTTATCTGTATTCCTCTCCGATCTGCAACAATTCCTCAGAATTCATTTGTCTTTCATAACCTGGACACTTGAAGCATACTGAGCAGTTAATTTGCAGAATGGGTCTTAATTTGAGTTTGGCTGGTATTTCTTTATGGCAAGACTGACGTTACCTAGTGTTGGTATGAATGCCATAGAAGTCACGTTGTGCCCCACCTACCTGAGTACATTGTATCAGGAGGTCCATCAGGCCCATGTGTCTTATTACCCTTGATGTTAATCCTGATTAGATAGTTTAGGTGGCACTTGATTGGTTTCTCCACAGAAACATTAATATTCTTTTCTATTTGCAATTGGTAAACATCTTTGAGATATTTTGAGACTATGCCAATATCTTGTTTCTCCTCAAATTCCCACCTACTGTTTTCCTTTTATCCATTGGTGGCTCTTACTGTAAATAATTATCCCTGTGGTGTTTGCCTAACAGTGATTCTGCGTTTTGTTCATTCTTTCTACGCATATTAATTGGAATTCTTCTGTAAGAAAGAGTTGCCCATTATCTTCTATTATGGACTGAATGTTTGTGTCCCTCTAAAATTCACATGCTGTAAACCTACCCTCCAATGTAATGATATTAGAAGGTGAGGCCTTTGGGAAGTAATTAGGGCTAGATGAGGTCATAAGGTCTTTCCAAGAGTCAGGAGGTAGCTTACTGCTCTCTTTCTGTGACAAGAGGAAACAAGAAGTCAGCAGTGTGCAACCCAGAAGAGGGTCCTCACCAGAACTTGACCATGCTGGCAACCTGACCTTGGGTTTCCAGCCTCCAGAACAGTGAGAAATAAATTTCTGTTGTTTATAAGTACCCAATTTACGGTACTTTGTTATAGCAGTCCAAATGGAGTAAGATATCTTCCAGGTACTTATTCATTCATTCATTTATATCAGTATGGACAAATGGATATTTATTGCATTCTACAGGTTATAATATTACTATACTATCCTCATTTATTTTGTTGCTCCACTTGTCCCAAATTTGGCCACTGGGCACCTCATCAGATTGGATCCTATCTCCTTTTGACATGCTTTTTTTGTGTGAACATTTTCTAATTGTCTTACCACAAGACGCTCCAGGTTCATCTTATATTGTCTACGTTTCAACTCTGAAATCAGTCACTTCTCTGAGAAGCCTTGGTTCCTTTTATTGGAAAACTATTATTTCAAAATCAAGATCTGGGCACTAAGTGCACTTATTGCTAATGGGCTGTCCCAAATCCTAGGTCTTTTCAGAGAAAAAAGCTAGAAATATAGGTGTGTATATTAACTCACATATAAAAAACATCAATATATTTCTATATCTATCACTCTGCAGCTATACTAAAAGTCATGAGCTCACACTGATAATGCTGAGTCCAATCCAACACGTCAATCATTCTAGCCTTCCCTCTTTCCTTATTTGTAACTTCTTTCTCCACCTATGAGAAAACAGGCTCTCATTATCTACAATAGATTCATTTTATTTGTTCAATCTTGACCACATAAAGTTGTTAAAGAATTGCTAAGTAATACCTTGCAAATAACAAGAGTTCCAAAAGAAATGCAGTATTTGGGTACAGTTTTTTGTCTTTAATCTTACTGTAACTAGTCAGAATGCTGTTTTCCAAAGTTACTATAGTAGTTAACTATTGCTACATAACAAATTTTCCCCCAAATTTGGCAACTGAAAACCACAGACATTTTTCTCACTAGTTCTGTGGGGTCAGGGGTCTGGGCATAAATTAGCTAGATGCCTTTGGCTCCTGGTCTCTCACAAAGCTGCAATCAAGGTGTCAACCAGGGTTGCATGCATCTCAAGCTCACTCGTGTGGCTGCTGGCAGTTCCTCCACAGCTGTCAACTGGGAACATCAATTTCTTGCCACAAGGACCTCTCTACAGACAGCTCACAGCCAGCTTCTATCAGGATGAGAAAGGAAGAAGGGTGCCCAAGACAGAAGTTAGGAATACTATCTGGAAATACAGTTGGAATACTGTTTGTATTCCAACTGAGTTCCTTCTCCCCCCATCTTGGTTGATTTAAATTATCGATTCATTTTTGGCAGGGTATTGGGAACATTACCACAGTTCTAAGAACCCAAGCTGTACCAAAAGAGCAGCCCCAAGAAATGTCACTGCCTCCTCATCCCTACTACCTCATGACCATCCTTCTCTTCATTCCATCCCAGACCCTGCAGGTAATCAGTCTGTTCAGTTTCCAGTTTATCCCTCCCTCCTGCTTATATTGTACACACGAGCAGATATGTCTATATTTTCTTAAATCTCTTTCTTCCTTACAGGAAGGGTACAGTCTTTTGCACTTTGCTTTTTCCATTTAAGAGTATATTCTTGAAATGATTCCAAATCAGTTCATTAGACTCTCCCTCACTTTTTTAAACTGCTGCCCAAGACAATATTGTGTGGATGGGTCATGCTTTATCCAACCACTTAGGGAGAGGAATTTTTGACCATCCCCTTTTGACCAAGAAATGTTCCCCAAATATTTAAGGATAATTTTAAAGTAATAACTGGGGAAGAAGATTGTGCTTCCTCTAGGCTACTTTGCAGATGAGAAGAGCAGTGTTTCAATTCTCATTGCCTGATAAGACTGAAATGGAACTAGAATCTCCACACTCTGCTAGTGGCCTTCTGAACAGAAACATCATCTTAAAAGTGGCATAGCAATATGTAAGAAGAGCCACTTCCTTTGACTCACTAATTCAACTCATAGGAATTTAAGAAAGTCATTTAACAGTGGGATAAATCTTGAAGCAGAAGGATGTTCATATTAATAGAAAGAAAATGTATAATCTTCAAAACCAGAAAAATAATCTAAACATCCAATAAGGGATGGCCTGATAAATTATGATTCATCCACACAACAGAATACTATATTGCAACTAAAAATAATTACGTAAACCCTGCAGACAGGAATGGTTTGAATATATTGGGTTGGCCAAAATGTTTGTTCAGGTTTTCCCGTAACATCTTATGGAAAAACCTGAATGAGGTTTTTGGTCAACCAAATATGGGAAGTGAAAAAGCAGGATACAAAATGATTATGGTTACAATGCTGCCAAAGTGAAAACCGTGTGTAGCTGCTCTAAAGTGGGCTGATGCTGAGAAGTGGCTGCTCTATCTTAGCACAATTTCCGGTTCCTCCAGCATCCTGGTGGCGCCATGTGCCTGAGTTCTGGCTAATAGAATTGTGTAGAATTTATGTGAGCAACCTCTCTGCCTGGGTCACACCCATCTCCCACGTGATTTCTTTCCTTGTCTGCCAGCTAATGTCAATACAACGAAATCTTGTGTTGAAGAGAACAGAATCTCTGTTAGTCTGAGTCCCTGATTGTGGGATATCGTCTCACCCTTACCATTGCCAACTGGACTTTAATAAGCAGGGAACAAATATCTAACATGATAAGCCACTGAGGTATCAGGGTCTATCTGATTTGAAAACTTCTTTAATGCTAACATTTTACTCTCTGTTACACTCCAATCTGTAGGAAAGAAAACAAAAGTGAGTTGAGTCATTAGTATTCCTTCCTACGGTACTTCATCAGAGACAGCCAGCAAAAGCCAAACACCTATCCTACCGCTGATTATTCTCAGCAGAGTCTCAGAACACTCCTGGAGAGGGGAGGGGAGTGGATTTATGTGCCTTTCACTCTCAACACGCTGTACTCACAGGGCTGCCACAGCCAGCAGGAACACAATCATCTAGGAAGCCAAGAGTGTCAGAGATTTGGGGCTATAAAAGATGACTAGCCATATATCAAAACATCACCTTAATCCAATTGTTCAAGCAAAGATGTATTAGACAGAACAGCTGCCTTGGGCCTGTCGGAGATGGGCTGACCCAGCCCTCCAGATCCTGACAGAGGCAGCCATGGGGCTGTATATCATCAGCCTTAATATCTGTGACCACATCGAAGTAAGGCATTGCTTCTCTTGTTAGAACTCCTGCTACCCGTTGGTCTCCTGTGTTTTCCTGCAGAGAGTGCTAGTGGTTTCAACACATTCCAAGTCAAAACGTGGACAAGCCAAAGGAACAGCTAAAGAAGTCTATTATAAATATTTAAAGTTTCTTGTATATTATGATGTTTTGACATCCTAAAAAAGAAATCTTTCTGACTGGAAAAAGCCTGCCCCTCCGGGGACTAGCCAATTCTCAGAGATTAAGTATCCAGGCAGAAGTATGCCTTTGTTAATTTTATATCCTGCAACTTTACTATATTCATTGATCAACTCTAGTAATTTTCTAGTAGAGTCTTTAGGGTTTTCTATGTAGAGGATCATGTCATCTGCAAACAGTGAGAGTTTTACTTCTTCTTTTCCTATCTGTATTCCTTTTATTTCTTTTTCAGCTCTGATTGCTGTGGCCAAAACTTCCAAAACTATGTTGAATAGTAGTGGTGAAAGTGGGCATCCTTGCCTTGTTCCTGACTTTAGGGGAAATGCTTTCAATTTTTCACCATTGAGGATAATGTTTGCTGTGGGTTTGTCATATATAGCTTTTATTATGTTGAGATATGTTCCTTCTATTCCTGCTTTCTGGAGGGTTTTAATCATAAATGGATGCTGAATTTTGTCAAAGGCTTTTTCTGCATCTATTGAGATAACCATATGGTTTTTTTCTTTCAATTTGTTAATGTGGTGTATTACATTGATTGATTTGCGGATGTTAAAAAAACCTTGCAGAATAGCCAAAGCAATCTTGAGGAAGAAGAATGGAACTGGAGGAATCAACCTGCCTGACTTCAGACTCTACTACAAAGCCACAGTCATCAAGACAGTATGGTACTGGCACAAAGATAGAAATATAGATCAATGGAACAAAATAGAAAGCCCAGAGATAAACCCACGCACATATGGACACCTTATCTTCGACAAAGGAGGCAAGAATATACAATGGAGAAAAGACAACCTCTTTAACAAGTGGTGCTGGGAAAACTGGTCAACCACTTGTAAAAGAATGAAACTAGAACACTTCCTAACACCGTACACAAAAATAAACTCAAAATGGATTAAAGATCTAAACATAAGACCAGAAACAATAAAACTCCTAGAGGAAAACATAGGCAAAACACTCTCCGACATAAATCACAGCAGGATCCTCCATGACCCACCTCCCAGAATATTGGAAATAAAAGCAAAAATAAACAAATGGGACCTAATTAAAATTAAAAGCTTTTGCACAACAAAGGAAACTATAAACAAGGTGAAAAGACAGCCTTCAGAATGGGAGAAAATAATAGCAAATGAAGCAACAGACAAACAATTAATCTCAAAAATATACAAGCAACTTCTGCAGCTGAATTCCCGAAAAATAAATGACCCAATCAAAAAATGGGCCAAA
The DNA here is from genome assembly GCF_054371585.1 of Giraffa tippelskirchi. Lineage (NCBI taxonomy): Eukaryota > Metazoa > Chordata > Mammalia > Artiodactyla > Giraffidae > Giraffa > Giraffa tippelskirchi. The sequence goes on along the minus strand of NC_137289.1, from coordinate 14,608,399 downwards.
GAACTAAACAGACATTTCTCCAAAGAAGACATACAGATGGCTAACAAACACATGAAAAGATGCTCAACATCACTCATTATTAGAGAAATGCAAATCAAAACCTCAATGAGGTATCATTTCACACCAGTCAGAATGGCTGCTATCCAAAAGTCTACAAGCAATAAATGCTGGAGAGGGTGTGGAGAAAAGGGAACCCTCTTACACTGTTGGTGGGAATGCAAACTAGTACAGCCACTATGGAGAACAGTGTGGAGATTCCTTAAAAAACTGGGAATAGAACTGCCATATGACCCAGCAATCCCACTGCTGGGCATATACACCGAGGAGACCAGAATTGAAAGAGACGCGTGTACCCCAATGTTCATCGCAGCACTGTTTACAATAGCCAGGACATGGAAGCAACCTAGATGTCCATCAGCAGACGAATGGATAAGGAAGCTGTGGTACATATACACAATGGAATATTACTCAGCCATTAAAAAAAATACATTTGAATCGGTTCTACTGAGATGGATGAAACTGGAGCCCATTATACAGAGTGAAGTAAGCCAGAAAGAAAAACAACAATACAGTATACTAATGCATATATATGGAATTTGAAAGATGGTAACGATAACCCTATATGCGAGACAGAATAAGAGACACAGATGCATGGAACAATTTTATGGACTCTGAGGGAGAAGGTGAGGGTGGGACGTTCTGGGAGAATGGCATTGAGACATGTGTATTGTCATATGTGAAACAGAGCACCATTCCATGTTCGATGCATGTGACAAGGGCTCAGGGCCGGGGCAATGGGATGATCCAGAAGGATGGGATGGGGAGGGAGGTGGGTGGGGGGTCCGGGAAGGGGAACACATGTAAACCCATGGCTGATTCATGTCAATGTATGGCAAAAACTATTACAATATTGTAAAGTAATTAGCCCCCAACTAAAATAAATAAATTTATTAAAAAAAAAAAAAAAAAAGAAGTATGCCTTTGATATGCAAACCAACTAATCCAGAGCCTATCTCCTTGGGTCTGGCGCCTACACCCCAGGAGACACATTCCTCTGACCTAATCACTCAGGACCAGGTGTCAGACAAGTAAGGACCAACCCCTCTAGCCCAGAGCCCAAGGAAACTCTTCCAACTAGCCCATCCCAAACTGTTCACCTTGCTTCAACCTTCCCCTCCCTCCTGTTTTCTGTGCCTCCCAACCACCCTGTGTCTTTCGTATGTGGAGCCTGTGGGGCATGGTGGCCCCCCAGCTCCCCACCCCCCTCTGACTCCTATGAGCTCTTCAAATGTAACCACAGTGTATTATGCTTATTATAATGATTTAAGTATCTATCTCATCTCCCTTCCTGCAAGTTCCTGCAGAGCCAGATTGTGTATTTTTTATTTACCACCTACCCCTTCCACCTTCTCATTTCAGGGTCTAGAAAAGGGCCACACAAATCCTCTATTCTCAATGAATTTGAAATAGACTTCCAAACACCCAATAGTCAATACATTTCAAGTAGAGAGTGCTTTCACTTTAGTAAGCCACTAATCTAAAGATGCTGATGTGTTGGTAAACCCAATAAATTATTCATTTGTTTTAATTTAGGGAAATTTTCCACACAAATGTCTCTTTTGATTAAACTGATTAGTCAGTTCAGCCTTTCTATTAAGTCAGATACTTTTTAAAAATTATTTAGTATCAAATAGCTGATTTGACTAGTTTTCTGTCCTGTTGAGGTAACCAATAGCTGTTCAGCCTCAACTCCTGCCTAAGACAAATATAAGAACTCTCCTTCTTTGAATCTATTATAGCTTATGTAACTTGTGAAATGTGGCTAAAATTTCACTCATCTAGTCTTCAGAAAACTATGAGATACAGATACTAGGCCCATTTTACAGAGAGAAAAACTCAGGCTCAGGTAAGTTAACTGATTTTTCCTATGCTGTGTGGTAAGTAAATGACAGTACCATGATCTGAACTTAGTTCTATCTGATTCCAAAATCCATTCGGCCAAGACTTGTCCAAGGAGTGGGGAGAAAGCAGACCCATGTCTGAGTGGTTTCTCTGTGTGGAGCAGGTCCTCTCCTTCAACTGTAGCAGCTGCAGCATCATAAAACACAAGCCAGCAGGCTAGAATGAGCATGGGTGGAAATCTGATGGAGGAGTAGTTGAGTGGATGGGGAAGGAGCCAGTCAGTACCCAGGAGCAGCTGAAAATGGTGTATGCTGGAATGTGTCTGGTTGTAGTGAACCAAATCTCACGTTGTTGTATCCATTTCCTTCCCAAACAGCACTAAGTGAGGGTAAAGGAGTAAAAAGAGGACACATGTACAAGAACGCAATGCTATAACAATAAAAGAAGAGTCAGAAAACAAGATATACCCTTGTGATTAAGAATTTAGAGCAGACTTTGTTTTAAAGACCACATAAGTGTTGGAAACTAAAGTTGAGAAAATCTGGTCTCCTTAATTGCAGACTGGCTGGCTGGTTGGGCTGAAGAGGCTTGAAATGGTTCACCTTTAAGGCCAGCAGAAGCACTTAAGCAGCTGTCAGGATGAACAGCTATGGATATGGGCCTCTTCTGGCTGCTAGCACTCTAGAGAGCCACAGTGCCTAATGCTGTTCTATGGCATAGATGCTCAAAAAGATGGTGTCTCCATTCCCAGCTCTAGTACCTGCTTTAATCATGACCAGCTTAGTCTAACCACTGTCCAAATGTGCTGATCTTACTGAAGAACTTCTCAGAGCACAGACCAGCCATGTCTGGCATCACTAACTGTATATCTAGCAAGGTAAAATACAAATTCATTCTCCTACAAGAAACATATCCCTCCAAAATGGACACCTACAATCCTAATGCTAGTCTTGAAGGAGAGTACTGTTATCAACGTCCACATAGAGCTGCTATATCCGGGTGCATACTTTGGCCTGCAATATAACTGAATTCATGTTACAGAAAGGCTGGGTGTCGTGGAATTTGTCTTCGTGTGCTCAGACGGCTAAAACAGAATACCATAGACTGGGGGCTTAAACAACAGACATTATTTCTCAGTTCTGGAGGCTGGAAAGTGCAAGATCAAGGTGCTGCAAGGTGTGGTTCTTGATAAGGGCTCCCTTCTTAACTTGCAGACAGTTACTTTCTCGCCATGTCCTCACATGGCCGGGAGAGGAAGCTCCAGTGTCTCTTCTTCTGAGAGAACTAATCCTACTATGGGGGCTCTACCCTCACAACCTCATCTAATCCTAATTACTTCCCAAAGGCCTCACCTTCTAATATCATCGCATAGGGAGTTAGGGCTTCAACATACAAATTTTGAGAAGACGCAAACATTCCATCCATAAGAGAGTTCTACTTCATTCAGTCTTGGCAGAAACAAGGCAATCTCATCCTTTACTGTCCTTCTAGGGTTGAGAACAGAAGACAAATTTATATAATCAAGATATTTTAACTCTAAGGGCTTGAGTTAGGCTAAAATTATTTTTGGCAAATATTCCACACAGATCATCTAATTCAAGTAAGATTTATATCTCTCCCTTCTTGATGCAATTATACCAGAGCTCTCAAATTAAAATGCATAGAAATATGGGTGACAGTCCAAGAACTGAATGCTTGACTTAGACTGTCTTCATTGATCTTGCTTTGCAATGTAACAACAGGGCCAGATCACACACAGAAGTGACCACACAGAAAGTTCATGTCAAGTCAGGGTTCATCAGTCTCTGGCTTCTCTCCTAAATTTCCAGCCACAGAAGAGGTAGATAAGAAGGCTATGGAAGTTATGTTTTTGTTTGTTTGCTTTTCAGGGTTTTGGTTTTGTTTGGTTTTGATGAAGTTCATTTTACATCTCTTAGAAAATGAAATTGGAAAGGAAAGACTCCCCTGTTGGTGTCAGTCATGTCCTCCTTCTCAGTAAAGATGCTTCCCAAGGACCAAGGCAGCTGTACTCACCAATACGTTCCTGATCTCAGAGCTATCTGAGCAAGTGATTCACAAAGTAAAAAGAGGAATAATATTTTATCATCAATTTACATGTACTGGAAATCTCCTTTCACTTTTCAGGCCTTCAATATTCAAACACAGTTGGCCATTATGGTATTCTATTCTTCAGAAACAGAGGAAATAAATGATTCCCCTTAGAACCAGTATCAGTTCAGTCGCTCAGTCGTGTCTGACTTTTTGCGACCCCATGGGCTGTAGCACGCCAAGTTTCCCTGTCCATCACCGACTCCCTCCCGGAGCTTGTAGAACCAGTATAATATTCAAAATATTTAACAATCAGAACACCACAGGCACTAAACAATCTAAAAAGATACAGATCTCAGGGCTCAGCTAGTTTCTGAAAGTTCCCTGATTCACTAGAACCTAACCCCTTAGTTGCCAGATTCAGGGGTGGGGAGCACAGGTAGTTTGAGAAAGCTTGTCTTGCCTTTGTAGGACTGGAAATTAGGCTACATCAGTCAAACTAACCTGGCCAACAACTTCAACACAGCTACACGGTACAGTGTTACCACTCCCATTGGTGGAGGGGAAGGTCATGGCCACAGCTGTAGTAGTAGTAATAACTAGTAGTGGCAAATGCAGCAGCAGCAGCAATTAAGCTAGTTAAGCAATTGAGGGATCAAGTACGTGAGTTAGGCTTACTTATATCATCTCTAATCATCAAAAGTGATATGCAAGACAGGTATTATCTACAGTCTGTAGATGTGGACACAACATTTCAGAAACTTAAAGTAACTTGCTACAAGTCACACAGCCAGTGCATTAAGTCACACAGCCAGTGCATTAACAGAACCAGGAAGGGAGCTCAAGACTCCCAAGCTGATGCTCTGCCTTTTATGTAATACTGGCTCCTCCTATGAAGGAAGAAAATCAAAGGCTAATGCTCTCCACTCTGAGGTTCACATTTCATGACTTAATTTTATCTGTGAGGACCAGTAACTTTCCCCAGTAAAAATTTTGGAATGGGAAAAAGTGATACAACCATTGTTTTGGATACTAGGTCACTCTACATTTTTTTTCATTTAAAGGTAGAGAATTTGAGAATTTCCTGGCTCTCCAGAGGTTAGGACTCCACTCTTTCTTACCGCTGAGGCTCCAGGTTCGATCCCTGGTTTGGAACCTAAGATTCCATCAGCCATGCGGTGTGGTCAAAAAAAATTTTTTTAAAGATAGAGGATTCAACTACTTTAAGGCAGCCAAACTTCCTCTTTCTGCTGGCCTCCAGTAATTTTCACAAGAATGGTTAATACTGGAATTGATTGACAGGTGTAGTGGCTAACATTCTTCTCATGAGTAATTCATGCTCATTTTTAAACTTTAGAAAACACAAAGAAATACAAAGATTATGAAAATCATCCATAATCCCATTGCCCAGAGACAATCCTAGTTAAAATCATGACATATTTTCTTCCAATCTTTTTGCTATACATATATTTACACACAAATTGAGATCACTTACACATGTTTAAAAACTAAGTATTATGAGCATTTCCAGTGGTCATTAAAAATTCCAAGAAACAAAATTTAAACCTTTTTTAATGCTCCAACATACAGATGAAACATTATTTATTTAACCATTCCCCTATCTTTGGAGAACAGCAAGCCTTGGTCAGGAAATAAATAGTTATGTAAATAACAGGACCTGAATTAAGTGCAGAAGATTAAGAACCCTAGGTTATTCCTTAGTCTCTGCAACTTAATAGAATCAAGAGAGGCAGGACCAACACAATATTTTTAGCCTTTAGAAGGATTCATCCATATATATCTATACTTAGCCTTTTTGCTGATGTGTTATGCTGAAAGGTGCCCCTAGATCAGAGCACTTAAGACAGGGGTTCCTTACCAGAATGGTGAGAGTGGCCCTCATATCTGTGCTGGTCAGAAACCAGTACCAAAGAATACAACTCAGGGAATTCAACTGGACCAATCAAAACCCAGCTTCTAAGAAAATTAAATCAAGGTTTTCATTCCCCATATTCATGATATTTAACAAAAACTTGACTTGAAATTATTATCAATTACTGCATCTGTTTTTTTTTTAATTTTCTAAATGATGATCCAATTTTAATGGGGGTATTCCTGGCTCTAGAAATCGTAAATGGTAAGCTGTCGTAGTGTCGCCCATGAAGAGGTGCCTACTCTTCTCCAGATATATTAATTTTTTTTAAAAAAACTGCATTTCTAACTGGTGACTCAGACTTGAAGATTTCATGATTATACACAGTTCAGTTGGAATGGGGAACAGAGCAGGTCACTTAGGAGTCAGAAGAGAGCTCGGACACTCTCGTGGAACAATGTTCTCAAAGCACAGTGAAACAAAAACAGGCAGCAGAACACCAAAGCGTACTGTTGTCACTGGGAAGTGACTGCCCAGCCTCGGGCTACTTTTCTCAGTCCTTCCTTCATCTATGTGGGGCCATGTGATGTTCTGGCCAATGGAATGAAACAAATACAGAATGTACCACTTCTGAACCAAGTGTCACTTGGTTCCTTATACTTTCTTTTCCTTCTGCAGTGACCATGGAGGCTCACCTTGGAGATGACAGCATCACAAGATGAAATGGGGCTGCATGCTTGAGTCACCATTTAGAGGAGAGCTGCCTAGGACAACTAATTAACTGGGAACATCAACATTGGATCTTGTGTGACCAAGAAAGAAATATCTCTTGTGTTAAGCCATTGACATCTGAGGGCTATTTGTTAAATTCATCAGACTATCTCAACAGAGACTCACGAAAAAGGCCTCTCTCCTATCTGACAACCTGATTTAGCAGAGACAGAGCATGGGAGAAAAGATGAGTGTGGAGTACTTCTTCAAGATGGAAAACATCATTCTTATAATAAAACTGGGAAGAAAAAAAATGGAGAACACAAAGAGGGGAAAGACAAAGCAAGAAGAAAACAAAGCACTAAGGTTTATACGGTCACAGAGAATCTAAATTAAAGCTCTAGAAAATCAAGGTGGCAGGGGGAAGTCTAAAATCAAATTTCTTTTTGATCTGACTTGGCCTTTTGATGCGTTCCATGGCCTACACGACCAATGAAACATTAGTTACAAATGTATATTTCTGTCAACAAGCAGTGTTTCTTTGGTATTCAAATCATTTCTGTTTCCTAAATAATCTCCCCTTTTGATTGATGACTCTTCACTCTTGATTTTTAGGTCACATTCTAATTCACTGAGTTCTCTTGAGACTTTGGTTACTGGTTGAAGCGACAATAAAGGCATGAAAAATAGTTCAAGATTTCATTACACAGATTAAAGATGTTAACGAAAGCTTTTTGATCCGAAGCAAGATCAGTCAGGGTTTTTCAGTCAGCTATAGATTTTTCAGAGCTCTGGAAACATTCACAGTGACATGAAGCTGCACCCATCTGTTTACTGATATCGTGAGTGTTAAACGCGCCTTGTGTTATTCCCCAAGGACAGAGCGCTGAATTGGTATTATTAGCCCTCACCTTCTGCCCTGCTCTGCTGGAATTGCTGAGCTTCATTCCCATTTATCTCTCAATCTATATATGTATATATCTTATCTATTAATTTTAAGCCCTAATAAGGAGCTACACAGGGAATATGTGTGTGTGTGTTGGTCTCTCAGTCATGTCCGACTCTGCAACCACATGGACTACAGCCCACCAGGCTCCCCTGTCCATGAAGTTCTTCAGGCAAGAATATTGGAGTGGGCTATCATTTCCTTCTCCAGGGGATCTTCCCCACCCAGGGATCGAACCTGGGTCTCCTGCATTGCAGGCAGATGCGTTACCATCTGAGCTAATATACTAAACGCTAAAACCAATCTTCACTAGGACAGAGTCTTACGGGAGCCCCAGCCACAACCAAAGATGGAAGCCAGACTGTGTTGCTGTCCTAGAATGGTCCTAGGTCAGTCTATTGGTACTATATCCACTGGCCTCTAAGTTCCTTAGTCTATTGGGATTGTATCCTCAATGCCTGGCTCAGAAACTGGCACAGAGTAAGTACCTGACAAATGTACACTGAGTAGGACTAAGTTCTGGAATGCTCCAAGTCATGATTTTCTTGGAATGCTTTCTCAATTGGTAAAGTCTGTGTGGGCTTCTGTCTCGGTTTCTTACTGGGGCTGAGTATCAGGCTTGGTGGCTCAGGTGGTAAAGAATCTGCCAAAAATGTAAAGAGCCGGGTTCAATCCTGACACTGAGCAACTAAATAATCAGGCTTGCAAACAAGCCACACTCCACTCCAGCAAGGTCAACCCTTCCTACAGGATTTTGAACCCTGTTCTCAGTGGATCCATCTCTTGCTTGAGAACCTTCTCCAAGAGAAACAAGGCATTCTTCAGTTGATTTCAGATCATCACCCACTCCTGACATGCCCCCTCCTACCCTTACAAACATATAAATTGGAATTTTGAAGATTCTCATGTAAGCGTTGGTCAAGGAAGAGTTCACTCACTCCACTGGGTGCTGCATTGTTCACTGTTGGATAGCCATGCCTTAGGAACAGAGCCTGTAACCCTGCCTTGTCTCATAACCTGTCCCACTATTTCTCCTGCTTTTCCCTCAGCACCTGCTCACTGCAGAGGCCCTACTAAGTCTCTCCAAGAGTCCCCTCACTCCTCTAACCCCAAGGTATGAGCTAAAGCCAGTAAGAAGTTCAATTCACATGCTTTCTGCTACTTCAGACCTGAGGTTTGCTACATGCAATTCACTACATACATAATTAGAAACTTACAGAATACGTCTTCTACCAATACCTCATTTAATCCAGGATTTATGGAAGGTGGAAGAACTCGACCTACTTACAAAAAGAATTGAGGTAATATACACCTGTGAATAATTCTAGATAAAATGAATGGGGGAGGGAGGTAGGCATGGTTATAAAAAAGTAACAAGAAGGCTCTCTGTGGGGTTGTAACTCTTCTGTATGTTGACTCTATCAATGTCAATATCCTGCATGTGACACCATATGATAGTTTTTGCAAGATATCACCTTTGGGGAAAGTGGGTAGCCTGTATTATTTCTTGCAACTGCATGTGAATCTGCAATTATGTCAAAATAAAAAGCTTAATTAAAATTAACAAACAGGAGTAAAAGAAGTTAGGCTCTTTTGAAATTTGTTCTTAAAAGTCTTATGTATACAGGCAGAAAGGCAAATAAACTTTTGCTAAAAATGACTGAATTGATCTATTGATAATGAAAATCCAAACAAGACACAGGTTAGGCAAGTCTCAGTAAGGCAAATGAAGAGCAAATAGAAACAAAGTATCATAACCTTTATACTCAAAGGGTATAAACCATTCAACTTCTGACAATAACACAAATTCCTCAAAGCAAAACATTTAATTATTTCAGTTTCCATACACTGTGCATGCCATAGTAATAACTATAGGTGCAAAAAAACTAATCTCTTTCTACCACATTCCATTTAGAAGTCTAGCATATGTAATAGCCAAATGAATCTCTCATTCACAGTTTTAAGTCATATGAGATAAATTGTGGTTTAAAAATGAGATCCCTGATGACCAGATAAAGAAGTATTAGATTGCGACCCAAAAGTCAACTAAATAAATCCATAGCATTAACTTGGAACTCTTCTCAATAACTGCAGAATAAAGCAAATTATTAACGACATGCCTGTTGATATGCTGCAGCCCTCTGGGTAGCAATGCTTAGTTATACTCTTCACATGTACCTTCACCAGGAAATAATCATAATTACTTTTAGTACAGCCCTGAGCTACCATTAGTGAAAAATAACGATGAGGAGTGCATTCAACGTTATTGACTACATGAATGATAATACTATTAACAAATTAGATTGAAGGTCTTATCTAAAACAAATGTTCTAATGGGGAGAAGTAAAATGGTTTCAATAAGAGGCCCAGAGCGACTTCCAGATAGCCAGTACTACCTCCTATGAATTCTGATGGAATAAGATAGATGGTGTAAAAGGTGGTAAGTCTCAATTCAACAGACATTCAGGTGCATGTTCTGAGTGAGTATGAAGGATATCCTGTACTTCCTATTTGTGTTAATTAGCCAAGACTTCCAGCTTCCTGGAGAGAGACCCAGGGATCTTGGCACTGGAAGCAGCCAATGAACTGGGAAAGATCCAGGGCTTCAAGTCAGTGTTACTAGAATAGAGATCTCACTAGAAATGCCAAATCACAGGGTAAGTCAGAACAGGAAGACCTTGTGCCCACCCACTCAAAACCCGCCATAAGACCTAGAGAGGGGCCAGGTTGACAGTGTATGCTTAGGCTCACGGGACCCAGCCAAGGACAGGCACATGCCCATTTTTTCTCCATTTCTAGCCCCAAAGACTTCACTTATTTTTTATCTTGTACTGTGCATGGTAATTTATCTCAAATCCTGTTTTTGGATAAAGTACAAATGAAAGGACAAAAATAATGGCCGATCATATGCTGGCGTTATTCACTGGCCTTCCTTGTTGCTCTTAAAGGCTTATTGCACCCTTCCTTCATGGTGGTCCAAAAGCAGCTGAAGTTGTGAGGTTGTGAGTCACCATTAAACAGGCGTTGATTTGGACATGGGCATTTCTGGAGAACTGTCCTGATCAGAACACAAGCCATCTGGTCTCAGCCACCAGTGGTCTCTGAAGAGACAGAGATCTTGCTTAGAGAACTACCCTTGCACTTCTGGGTCCCAGAGACAGTCTCAGATTAGAAGAGTTGATCCAGACCAGGCAAATTTGGACCCCATCACCAAATGCCTACTGGGCACTTTTCTTCTATTTTTTTTAAGTAATTTGAACTAGAATCATTGAATACCTGAACTCTACCTATTTCCAAAAGGACTAAACGTGTTCAACACCTGTGACTAATTATGGATAAAAATAGATGGGGGTGGGATTCATTGTTTTTTTAATTTTCTCTTGGAGCCTTGTCAACACATGCAGAAAGGTTAAGAAACTTCAGCTGAAAATGACTGAACTGATGGAATGAGAAGGAAAAATCATCCCCAGCAGAGGCTGCTCGGTCAATTTTCTACAGAGTCAATGAGAGTGGAGAGCAAGGACAGGAAACCTTAAGTGCAGTGTGAAAGCACAGCTCACATCTGCCTCCTTAGGGGCTGTGTGTGTCATTCCTGCTGCCCAGAAAGCCTTCCCTTCAATATTCACACCCATCATGGCTATGTCTCTAGACCACTCATTGCTCAGTCGCGTCTGAGTCTTTACGAACCCGTGGTCTGTAGCCCACCAGGCTCCTCCATCCATGAAATTCTCCAGGCAAGAATACTGGAGTGGGTAGCCACTCCCTTCTCCAGGGGATCTTCCTGATCCAGGGATCGAAGTCAGGTCTCCTGCATTGCAGGCAGATTCTTTACTGTCTGATCCACCAGGGAAGCCCTCGATCACTCATTACCTCTTCCTTATTTCCATCCCTCATTCTCCTAGTTGTGATCTACTTCTTGAAAGCAGCTCTTTTGGCCCTTTCTACTTTGCCCATTTCTCTTCCCCTCCAACCTTAAAAGAACCTAATTACAGGAATAAGATCACAATGCAACCCTCCTGAAGGTACACCATGCCTTGCCTAACCTGTTGATTCTTTTCCTAGACAAAAAGAAGAGTAAAGAATTAAGCAGTTAAATACCACCACCCCCAACAGCCCCCTTAGCAATCCTGCAGGCAGATCACATGGGCAAGATGACATGTGAAGAGAGTCAGCCAGTCTGCACTCCATGGAGAAGGATGCAGAATCCAACCTTGAAGATTCACTGAGATTCTTTCCCATTTTTCAGTTTAAAAACTGTCACGGCTTAGTAGAATCTTTGGAGATGGTCTCTGAACATAAATCCCCCTTCTCTCCAGATTGCCGGCTTTTCTGATTAAAGCACCTTTTCTTTGTACTAACACTTTCCTCTCAAATTATTGGCTTTCGAAGAGCAAGCAGCCAAATCTTGGTTCCATAACATCCTTTCTCGATTGAAAGGAAATCACAGAACTTTCCTGGTGGTCCAGTGGCTAAGAAGACTCTGTGCTCCCAATGCAGGGGGCCCAGGTTCAGTCCCTGGTCAGCAAACTAGATCCCACATGCTGCAACCAATAGTTTGCATGCCTCAACTTAAACAACAAATCCTGCATCCTGCAACAAAGATTGAAGATCCCATGTGCCAGAACTAAGACCTGGTACAGCCAAATAAATTAATAAAAATAAATATATTCAAAAGGAAATAGAGGCAAAGAGAGTCTCTTCAAGAAAATTATAGATACCAAGGGAACATTTCATGCAGAGATGAGCACAATGAAGAGACTAGAGATCTCAGAAGATCTAGTTTCTTGGACCAGAGATCTCTTCAAGAAAATCAGAGATATAAATAAAGTGCTGTAGTCCATGGGGTCGCAAAGAGTCAGACACGTTTGAGCAACTAAACTGAACTGAACTGAGAGACAAAGAAGATGAAGTGTTGGTAATAAGGGAATGGAAGTCAAGCCTGAACATGCTTTTCCCTGGCTGATGATGGGATATGTTGGGATGTGTAAGAGGGTCTGCAGTCCAGTCTGGTCCCTACTGTAGAGGAGCAGGAGGGGGAACGACAGAACTGAATAAGGCAGAATTCACTTGCCTGGCTGCAGAAACATATGGTGTGGCCTAAGGGCCCAAGCACAACATCATCACAGGAGAAGAGAGCCAGAGAATAAGGAGTAGACCAAAAAAGAGTTAAATCTGTGTGTGAGAGAGGAGAGAGATGGGGATAGCACTCAGGGGTTAATATTCTCATTATACCCCTGGAAGCAGGATTGTAGATTTAGCAAGTAAAAATATAGGACCCCCAATTAAAGCTGACTTTTAGATAAACAACAATTTTTAGAATAAGTGTATCCCAAATGGGAAGGGCTTCCAGGTGGCTCAATGGTAAACAATCTGCATGCAATGCAGGAGACATGGGTTCAATCCCTGGGTTGGGAAGATCCCCTGGAAAAAGGAATGGCAACCCACTCCAGTATTCTTGCCTGGAGAATCCCATGGACAGAGAAGCCTGCGGGCTACAGTTCATAGGGTTGCAAAGAGTCGGACAGGACTTAGCGACTAAAACAACAACAATCCCAAATGGAACACACATATTTTTAAAAAGTTGCTGTTTATGTGAAATTCCAATTTAAGTGAGCAACCTTATCCAGACCTTAAGCTCTAGAGTCAGATAGACAAAACTGGACAAGTCACTCAATTGTGTGTGTGTTTACCTCAGTTTCCTAAACTGTAAAAAGGGAATAATAATAGTGCCTATTGCCCAATCCTATTATGAGGATTAAATGAGATAATTGATGTAAAGCACTTAGAATAATGCCTATCACACTGCTCACAGAATGTTAGTTTATTATCTGGAAGCACAGTGACTGGATCAGAAAGGTAGCAGTAAACCACTCACTCTGCTGTTACCTTTATGCAAAAAAGCCCCCAAAGCAATATGTGTAACAAACTCCTCCCCTGGCTTCTGATTCACCAACTTCTGCAACATCTCACACCTTCTAAGGCAAGCACATATCTCCAGAAGTTACAGCTGCTTAAGACAAACTTGTTTCTGTTCATAGCACCATCCTTCTCCCAGCTCAAAACCTAGCAGTCATCTCTACCACTCCCTCTCCGGATCCCACCCTTGATATCTTTGGTTAACTATTTGCAAGTTGCATGTTAATTTCTTCTCAATACCTTAAGACTATGAAATTCTGACTTGGCATTATAACCACACTCTTCTTGCTATATATGCACATTATTTATCTGATCAACATTCCTTTCAGAAGCAGGAAATATTTTTATTGATTTTGCTGTAAATCCCATAGTCGGTGCTTCCTTCATATAAGAAAATAATATGAAACTTGGCTGTCCGGAAGGTCACGGATTTTGGAGCTAAGTCAAAGGCCTGAGTTTTATTTGGTTGTTCCTCTTTAAGAAAAATCAATATTTATAAAAGCGACTTAAAGATTCTTCCACACTTTTAACCACATCACGCATGTTTCTGTGTAGTCTGAATCCAACTTCTTTCGCAACTATACCTCATGCCAACATAGAATAACCACCAGTTCATAGACATACCCTTCATTTTCTACCTCCATGCTCCTTTGATTTCTGTTACATTTCCAGATTCAGATTTTTTGGGCGCTGTGTCAGATGATAAAACAAACCTTGTACCATCTCATCTCCACCACACCCCCCGCCCCACCCCTCTACCGGCCCCTGCCTTGGCCACAACGTGCAGCTCGCAGGATCTTAGTTTCCCAAGTCCTAAACACTGGACTGCCAGGGAATTCCCTGTACCATTTCATCTAATCCTCATAACAAATGTGTCAGGTGACTGGTACCATCATCCTCATTTTACATATGAGGAAACTGAGGCTTTGAGACATTTAGTGACTTGCCCTAGGACACGTGCTAGTGAGTGGCAGAGCTTGTACTGGAATTCAAATCTTCAGGCTCAGAGCCCCACATTTCTTCCCACTACACCACACAATTTCCCTGGGATACAAAGTGGCTTTGACTGCACCCCATTCCAAGTTTTCATCTATGAAAATGTCTTTTTTTTGTCCGTTTCAAATATTATCTCCTCCATAAAGTTCTTGATCACTCACTCCAAAACTGAGCTCTCCTTACTCAGATTTCTTTAGCATGTTCTCTATTCAGTCATTCAAGAAACAACTGAATACCTACTGTGTTCTAGCTTCTATGGTAGGTGCTGCAGAAACAGCAGTGAATGACACAGGAAGGACTTTGATTCCATGGATTGTGTATCTTTGCAGTATATACATGTGTGCCCAGTCGTGTCTGACTCTTTGCAACCCCATGGACTGAAACCCACCAGGCTCCTCTGTCCATGGAATTCTCCAGGCAAGAAATACTGGAGTGGGTTGCCATTTCCTCCTCCAGAGGATCTTCCCGACCCAGGGATCCAATCAGCATCTCTTGTGTCTCCTGCATCAGCAGGTGGATTCTTTACCACTTGCGCCACATGGGAACAGTATGTTTGCAGTATGTATCATAAAATCAGAATGATAGTTTTACATTTCATGTTATCAAAAGCCCTTACTTTACAGATGAGTAAAGTCACACACATGAAGTTAAGTGTCATGCTTTCACAAGCCTCCATCCACACTGCTTATCAGTTTTATCTGTGCCCATGGCATCTTTTCCCTCACAGGCTCTCAGCAACTTGAGGGCAGAAACTGTGCCTTAGTCATCTCTGTTCATCCTTCAGCATGAGCACAGGCATTCCAAAAAAAGAGACATGGCAAACAGGAAAGATGTATTATGGACAAAAGAACGAGATCTTTAACATATATAAAGCATGTCACCATTCAAAGTATTCTCCCACACCATCCATTCCTTAGCAAAGGAGCTTTCATAAATTATGGATGGACACTGCAGAGCCAAGCTGTGGGGAATATCACATATTTTAAAAACAGAAAATGTTGTTTTCTATAACAACCTGTCATATTTCATTGTTATCCCCTCTTAATTCAATCCCCAGAATTATGAATAGCATATTAATACCTAACTTATCTCAAGGCTACCTACCTATCAACTTCAACCCTGAAGAAGGCACTTAAAATTTTCAAGAATGCAGAAAATTCCTCTGAGCAGCTAAAATCTATCTTACAAAGTATGGGCACTGAAGAACAACACTACGCTGGTGCTTTGGTTTGTTCATTCCACAGTGCCTGAGGGCTCACGCTTTCTGTGTGCAAATGACTCACTCTGGGGCTCTTAACTCTCAGTTTGGGCACATTTCTAACAGGTGTCAAATTTTCATGTCTCATAGCCACTGAAATGCAGGAAATAGAAGGTGGAAAAGGTTGGCCAGAAGGAGGCTATTTTCCCCATTCTCAGAGTTCATGGGAATGCCAACAGCCGCAGGTGTACCTCATAAATGCCCAAGAAAGACGACAATGCAGAGTCAGTCTGTGGGTTACGGTTCTTCATTATATTTGTGACATATGTTACATAAAAATACACTGCAAGAAAACTAACGTTCCTTCTTAGCTGCAAAGGATCAGACTATGGCTACTGGAAGAAATATTCATTTATCTTTCTGTACTTAAAAGGCAGAATTACCTTTGTGAGAGGGAAGGCACTGTGTTACAGTGAGACTGAAATTCCCTCCCCTTAAATTTTTCAGCTCCTGAACAGACTATACCTGGATTATCTTTCACCAGCAGGGGGAGGTTAATACAAGGAAGTTCTAAAAATGTCCAAGTCCTCACCGAGGGGCTGAGCCATTTTGCAGTGTGACTGATTGACTCCTGTAAGCAGTACGGTCTAATTTAGAAAGGTCAGGAAATCGTGTTCAACATTTACTAAGGCAACAAACTTAGGAAAAACAAAAGTGGCAAAAAGGAAACACTCTCAGCAGAACTGGCCCTTACACAATGGCTTCAAGAAGAGCTGAGGGGGAGACTTAACAATGTCTGCACCACTGCCAAGAAGTTGTTTTTGCCATGAACTCACACTTGGCGTATGTTTTTACAGTGAGAAGACATCTACACATCAACTCAAGAGACAGCTAAATGCTTCCTCTTCGCTGCAATGAAACCGATGATGCAGAGGCGTTCGCTGTTGTTTTTCTGTGGAAATCACCATGGGTAACTCCGACTCCTTGGCAAGACCAAGGGGCTGGGCAGAGGACAGCCAGCTCCCCTCTGCAGCTGTCACTGGGCTCCAGCAAAGACGGGCCTGGGGGCCTGGGAAAGAGCTTAGCACTGGCGATTCTCCAGGGAGGCTGAATAACAAACTGTGAAGTTACCTTCACCTCAGCACAAAACTGAAGAACCACCCCAACCACAGGGAGAAAGGCCAGTCTTTGAAAAATGCACATTCTGCCAAATTGTTTGCACTTCCTGAGAGACAACAGGTAGCAAATCCAGCCAAAGTCCAGGCTCTAACATGAACCTGCTGTGTGAACAAGTCACAGCCCCTCTCGTGGCTTTAGTTCCTCTGCAAAATGAGGAAGTAGTATGGACTACAGAGTCTCTAAGACCATCTCAGTCATAACAGCCTGGCCTCTAGGATTCAATTGCCAGGTTGAAACTATGTGAGTGGGATTATCTTCTGAAGCTAACGTTGTCCCACATCTTTGTTTATTCATCATAAGAAAGATGGGCCGATCATCATAACTGATCAGCTCTCCGTCATGAACTCTGCTCATATTTGGGCAACATTTAACTATATAAAGAACAGGAACCTGCGCTGGCTGGCTGCAGAATGCCTCTCTGGGAAAAAAAAAAAAAACTGTTTTGATTTAGGACAAAGACTATGTTTGGTTATGAAGATGAGCTCCCAGGGCAGAGTCTGAATGGGTTGAACTTAGACCAGCCTAACAGCTAACCTGCTCTCTATAAGAAAAGGGAAGAAATGCAGGTGGCCAGAAAGAAAGGAGCTGAAGAGGGAAAGAAAAGAGGTGGAAGGCAGGAGGCGGGGGCCACACAGCACAACGGAAGGTTGAGTCACACATATAATGGGGGTCTGAAGAATAGCTCCCAGAAGCTGGGGTTGCAGATCAAATTTAACTAGATACCTTGTATTTTAATTTCAGGTGAACAAGGAATAATTTTTAGTATAAGTATGTCCCAAATATTGCTTGGGACATAGTTATGGTAAAAAAAATATTCATTGTTTATCTGAAATTCAAATTTAACTGGTATCCTGTATTTTTTTATTGGCTACACCTGGCAATCCTACCAGGGGCAGAAATGACAAATATTCTAGGAATTTCCATCTGAGGTTGTTTAGCTGTACTAGAGTGTAATCCCCCTCAGAGATGCCACCTAATCCATAACACAGGTTTGGGTTAGTTATAATAGAAAAAACTAACCCTTCCTTCCAGGACCTAGCTAGGGCACAAGGCTTGGTGAGTGGCTTGTGGGCTGAATTTGAGCCTGCATTTCCCTTAATCCTGCCCTTTCCCTGTCTTCAAACCTTTAGCAAAGTCTGCTGCACACAGCCCTAGGTCAAAGGTAGGGAGGCACTGAAGCCCTCCGCAACTCCCCCGCCCCCTGCCCAGTCCAGGATCTGCATGGAGAAATGCAGGAAAAAAATCTGGCAGGCTTATTTCAAGAGATAAGACACACAGCAAAGATCAAGGATTCAACAGTGGCCCCAGAGAAGAGGATTCAGAAATGCTGAAGGGATTCTAGGCTGCCCACTTTGCATTGGGTGGGATTAGAGTTGATTACAAAGGACAGGGTACAAACTAAAGATGGGAGAATTTGGGCATATCAGTGTGGTTACATAGGAAGAGGAATCCTGACTCAAGACTTTGAGACTGAGGTTAGCTGTTACCTGCTCTGCAAAGCTTTTCCTGATAGCTCCAGGCCCGGGATTCACTCCTTCTTTGTGCTCCCCTGTTCCTGCAACCTACCTCTGCTAAACCACCTGGAAAGAAACAGAATCCAAAGAGAAAGCGAGTGTGCGTGTGTGTCTCCCCCTAACTAGATCAGGAGTCTCAAGAAATGATTCTTTGGCAGAATTATCTAGAACTGGTTATCTTTAAGTAAAATCTCTGAAAACCTAGAAGTTACCTTTTGTAAGAGACATTTACAAGGGAAATCCCCATTTATAAGGGTGTCTCCCTCTCCAACCAGGAAGACAAGGAAGACTCTCTCTAGACAACTTTATCAATAGAGAAGGCAGACACTTCAATCTGCTCGACCTTACCTTCCTTTATGGGCTTCTCTGATAGCTCAGTTGGTAAAGAATCGACCTGCAATGCAGGAGACCCCGGTTCAATTCCTAGATCGGGAAGATCCCCTGGAGAAGGGATAGGCTACCCACTCCAGTATTCTTGAGCTTCCCTTGTGGCTCAGCTGGTAAAGAATCTGCCTGCAGTGCGGAGACCTGGGTTCGATCCCTGGATTGGGAAGATCCCCTGGAGAAGGGAAAGGCTACCCACACCAGTATTCTGGCCTGGAGAATTCCATGAACTGTATAGTCCATGGGGTTGCGAAGAGTCGGACACGACTGAGCAACTTTCACTCACTCACTCACTCACTCATCCTCCCTTACAGGGCTTTTCCCAGGCACCTCCCTCAACTGACTCCAATCACCAACATCACCTTCTGTCTTTAGCTGGAGATGGTAGATGATATTTAAGGTGGTGATTTGGGCCTTTCAGGGGAGTTACTCAGTTTTCCTGGGTCTCTCCCACGTATATTAAAGGGATACATGTTATTAAATTTGCTTTCTCCTATTACCTGGTGTTTTATCACTTAGGGGGAGGGTGGGTGGGCACTCAGCCAAGGGGTATTTTTACCTGTGTACGAGTTCTTTGAAAGAAAAGACTGATTTATTAACTTATTAATTTTAAAGCCACAGTAACTGGCACATATTAGCCACTGGATACATTTCTCAGAAAGAGAAAAGATGTTCTGAGTTTGAAATGAGGACTGTAGGGCACTATAAGAATGTCTTTGTGTATATAAGGGATTATTCTCCATGTCCATAGAGAGCACAACAAGAGGAGAGGCATCTGAAATGCAAGGTGAGGGAAGTAAGCTAGCCAAAAGCAAGAATGGAAGTCACCAAGTAATCAGTCTCTGATGTGGGCTTCCAAAAATAGAAACAATTTTTATTTACTTTAGTCAGTTTAGCATGGTCCTATCTCTCAAGGTCCCTTGCAGATGGAGATCCTGCTTTTCATGACTTTGAATCCTAAGTACAGGGGAAGCCATAGCATGACCATTTTCCTAACTGGTAGGGGAACACACTATTCACACTGTAATGCTTTGCTGATGGCCATTCCCATTTTCTGGGAACCTACACAAGAAAATGCAGCCCCTAAAGCCCCAAACTGCCCATTCATAGGAGACCCTGAAGTATATGCTTTGATTCCACGCTCAACTTTACCTTTAAGATGGGAGAGACACAATTGACTCTTGAATGCCCTGCTAATTCAGTCCTGTTGACTAATCGTCTTGGGTTAATTTTGGAAATGCTGGAACTGTGTGAACTCTCATATGAAAGAATTGTAAATAGAAATCTGGAGAGGAGAAAGGAAGGACAGGTCAAGTCTCAGAATAATATTGGTAATAGCGATGATGAGAATTTCCATGCCCTACAAAATCACACAGTGGTGTCATTCTGTGTCTTTAGGGCATGTTTGACTCTAAGGAAGAACACATCCCTTTTTCCAAGGTGAGGCCCACCCTAATTGGCACTTTTGTGCCCATCCCCCTTCTAGGACTCTACCCTGTTGATTCTTGTTTTTTCTCACCTTCCTCCTTTCCCCTTTACAATTCCCTTCCTCTGGCACCCTTCTCTTGCCCTACACACATGCTCAGTTCTCTCTCAAGTGGAAAACACTTTTCCACTTCTCTGCTCCTTTCCAAGCAAACATGACTTGTCTTCACCCAATTCTCCTCTCCTTCGAGATACGTAACAGTCCATACTGCCCACTCCTTACAGTTAGGAAAGCTCATGTGACTTGTTCTGGCCAATGAATTGTGAAAGGAGGTAACACATCACTTGCTTAGAAGAGCAAACGTATCAGTAAAATGTCCATGCACTTTTTCCTTGAAGGAGCAGCTAACCTCACGTTCTAGAAGGTATAGCAGCAAGATGATTAAAGGCTTTGTCAGCCTGACTTAAACAGAGACCTCTCTCCTAGCTTATGATGATCTGATAGCAGGAGTAAGAAATCAGCATTCCTCACTGACAGAGAGTTAAAAACACTGAGGTTTGGGGGCTGTTAGTTCAATCTTTTCTAATCAATCCTGATCAACAGTCTTTTTTTCTCTCTCGCTTCTACTTTACTACCAGTTCCCTTCAATAAAAGTGGAGCATGTGGTTCTGAAATCTACCTGTGTATGAGAAACACGTAGAGAGCTTTTAAGAAACCAGAGTTCTAAACCTACCCCACATCCGAGGAGTCTGAATACAATGTGGGGAATGAGGCTTAGAAACCCAGTTTTTTATTGTCTCCCGAGCTGACTCTGAGGCAGCCAACCTGTCCCACTCCTCAGACACGTCTGAGTACCACAGTCTCCACTCCTTCCCGTTTACACATCACCTGCCTTCATCCCCAGCCCTTTACCACAGACCATGTCAGACCTCCATGACCTCCTCACGACAAAACCACTCAGTCTCTGTCCTATTCATGTTCCTTGTAACATCTGGCACTGTTATCTGCCACTCCCTTTTTTGAAATTCTTGCCTCCCAAAGTTTCCATGACATGACACTACTGTTGCTCTCCTTCTAGCTCTATAATAACAATATACTTTTGGGTCTTCCTATTTCCTATTTTCTTTCATTCTGGATAGATGTGATCTTATGCTTTGAACTTGAGTCCTCTGCTCTTTTCTCCTTTACATCCGTTCACCCTCTGTTAGTGTGCTGGAACTACCATAACAAATCCCCACGAACAAGATGGCTGACAGGACAGAAATCTGCCTAACGGTTCTGGAGGCTAGAAGTCTGAGGTCTAGGTGTTGGCAAAGCTGGTTCCTTCTGAGGCTATGTGGGAAGGATTTGTTTCAGGCCTCTCTCCTTAGCTTGCAGACAGCCATCTTTTCCTTATATCTCTTTATACTGAAGGACAAGAAAACACGTTCCTCTACGTTTCTGGGTTCTTTGGTTGGTTTAATAATTAAACCGGCATAAGATAGATTAACCATACAAAAACAAATTTCATGACTCATGTACGGGAGCCCCAAAGATATGACACCCAAGGGCAAGTTGGGTAGTTGAGGCTTATATGCCATCCCAAGCTAAGAGATGGGATGGGGGTCTGGCATTTCAGAAAGGAGGGTAATTCACTGGACAGTAAGAACAGATGCTTGAAAACGGAAACAGACACACAGACACAGAAAACAAACTATGGTGACCAAAGGGGAAAGGCATTAGGAGGTTGGGATTAACATGTACACACTAAAATAACCAACAAAGACATACTGTATAGCACAGAGAACTATACTCAATATTTTGTAATAACCAGAGTACATCATGAGAAATGCTGGACTGGATGAAGCACAAGCTGGAATCAAGACTGCCGGGAGAAATATCAATAACCTCAGATATGCAGATGACACCACCCTTATGGCAGAAAGTGAAGAAGAACTAAAGTGCTTCTTGATAAAAGTGAAAGAGGAGAGTGAAAAAGTTGGCTTAAAGCTCAACGTTCAGAAAACTAAGATCATGGCATCCGGTCCCATCACTTCATGACAAATAGATAGGGAAACAGTGGAAACAGTGGTTGGCTTTATTTTGGGGGGCTCCAAAATCACTGCAGATGGTGATTGCAGCCATGAAATTAAAAGATGCTTACTCCTTGGAAGGAAAGTTATGACCAACATAGAGAGCATATTTAAAAGCAGAGACATTACTTTGCCAACAAAGGTCCGTCTAGTCAAGGCTATGGTTTTTCCAGTAGTCATGCATGGATTTGAGATTTGGACCATAAAGAAAGCTGAGAGCACCGAAGAATTGATGCTTTTGAACTGTGGTGTTGGAGAAGACTCTTGAGAGTCCCTTGGACTGCAAGGAGATCCAACCAGTCCATCCTAAAGGAAATCAGTCCTGGGTGTTCATTGGAAGGACTGATGTTGAAGCTGAAACTCCAATACTTTGGCCACCTGATGCAAAGAGCTGACTCATTTGAAAAGACCCTGATATTGGGAAAGATTGAAGGCAGGAGGAGAATGGGACGAGAGAGGATGAGATGCTTGGATGACATCACCGACTCAATGGACATGGATTTGGGTAAAATTTGGGAGTTGGTGAATGACAGGGATGCCTGGTGAGCTGCAGTTCATGGGGTCGCAAAGAGTCAGACATGACTGGGCGGGCGACTGAACTGAACTGACTGAGAAGGGAAAAGAATTTGAAAAAGAATACACACACACACACACACACACACACATATATATGCATAACTGAATCACTGTGTAGTTCAGGGGAGGTAAAAAGCTCCTCCTGAAACTTCTGGAGCCCGATTGTCTTCAGGCTCCAAATAATCCACATGCCAAAGTGGCACATTTTGGGGAGACATGTTATGAATCCCTTTGATATCATCTTCCTTCTATGTGAAGGGGAGCAAGAAGATATGTCACCCTAAAATTGCCTCTTTGACATGACGATTATCTTGAGCTGGTTATTTTTAAGAAATACCACATACAGGAGAAGCTCTGAAAGTCAAGTAGAAGTTACCCTTTTGTAAGAGAGATTTACAAAAAGGGAAATAAGGGAAACCTCCATTTGTAAGTGTGTCTCCCCCTGTATACCAAGAATAGAATGTCCACATTTCCAGAAACACCTATGGAGAAGGCATGGACTTAAAGCTGCATGATAACCGTATCTTTGTTCACTGTGCTCTTCCTGGTCACCTCTCATAACTGATTCCCCTGCCCCTAACATTTTCTTCTCTCTTTACCTGGAGATGGTATTTAATGTGATGGCTTGGGCCATCTGGGAAAACTGCTTTGTTTTCCTGGGTATCTCTCATGCGTACAGGAGGTATACATGTTATTAAGCTTGTTTGCTTTTCTCCTGTTACACAGGGTCTTAGCCAAGAACCTAAAAGGATAAAGGGAAAATTATTTTTCCTCCTCTATGTATGCATGTCTGTATCTGTCCAAATTTCCCCTTTTTATAAGGACACCAGTCATACTGGTTTAGGACCCACCCTCTTTACCTTATTTTAGCTTGATTATCTCTATAAAGACCCTATCTCCAAATAAGGGCACATATTCCAAGGTACTGGAAGCTAGGACTTCAACACATGAATTTGGGGAGACAGTTCAACCCAAAACACCCCTTCAGTGATTTCATCTACCAGTGGTTTGAATGATCACTTTGGTCATTGTTACCCATCAGACTTAGTCTTGACCTCTCTCCTAATCACTAGCTCACTAATTAAAAAAAAAAACAAATGTATTGTGAACCTATAACTTCTCATTGAACAAAGGACACTGAACAAAGTCCTTCTCCATACAGAGCTAACAGAAACTCATTACACACAATAGCTGTAAGGGAAGGTGGTGTGCAGGTAGGGAGCACACAGGGAACCTATGGCAGGGAGTCTGTGCTAGTCTCATTTCACATTTCCAGCAGTATTTGGGGTAACTTTATTCAGATGTTCAACTAGCACAAAGCCAGCATGTTCAAAACCAAACAAATTGTCCACTTTCAAATCAATGACCCCAGATGCTTTCTCAATTTCAATGAGTGATCCTATTCATTTACTCCCCTGGGTTTGAAAGCTTGCTGTCATCTTTGTTTCCTCTCTACCTTATTCCCAACAGTCCATCAGTCACCAAGTCAGAGCCAATTCACCTCTCCAATGTCCATCAGTCCTGTCTCTATTCTTGTCCCAGTGCCACCAGAGTTAAGTCAGACCCACATCATCTCTACCTAGACCACTGCATTAGCCCAAGTGCCTTCCACACATCTACACAGTACTATCCAACTAGCGTTCTAAGTAATAGCTGCTGGTGGCTGGCACTGGAGTCTACCCTAACATATCTTTCCTGCCTCATTTTCTGTCCCCACCCCACTTTACCTGGCATTGTACTTGGAACATGACCTGTGTTTTCCCATCTCTCTCCATGCCTTTATCATCTAAGATAAGACTCTATATTTAGGGAGACCATGGAATTTGATACCCATCTCTATACCATCCTTACATTAAGGAGAGTGTCTTACATGCAATAAGTTCAGTAAATATTTGTGGACTTGCAGTGAGTAGTGTTTTGTGTTTCACAAAAGATATCGTATTATTAATCCTCAAATTAACCCTTCAACATGGTACTGTCTTCGGCAGTGGTATACTAATCCCATTCCCGCCCCCAAACCTGCCATTCTTTATGGTTGTCAGCCCTGGGCTAATCTGACTCGGCCAGGGAATGGGGAAAACAGCCATTCTAGAGCTTTGAGAGCCTGCCACTTGCCCCACAAAGCATTCAGGGACATGCAGAGGAAGGCTGTGTTCATGAAATTACTTTAGACACCAGTTTCGCCCCCTGCCACCTTGTTCTCCTCTCTGCTTGCTCCCTTATTCTCATCTGGCTTCCAGCTAATACAACCCTTCCAGCATGGTGACCTGTTTGACTAACTGTTCATCTCTTGATTTTCTGGCTTTCCTTCCCAGCTATAGACTGCTTTTTTCTTCCAGATGCAAAACTTTCTGAAGTTCAGTTACAAGACACCATTTGGCTTGGCCCCCAAGACTCATGACTAGGAAGATCATCCTTCTATTCCATCCCAGGCAGGAACCTACCACTCTGGAGCTGCCTTCCAATTGTGTTCTAGAGGCTGACAGCAGCAACTGAAAACCAATTCCTGTCCTGTCCTGTCTTAGCCCAAGCAGTATAGCTTGCATCGATTATTCCTGCAATCCTGGGTCCTGTGGTGGAGGGATGTCAGGATCGAAGTTGATTAGTCTCTCAGCACCACCTCCTCTGTCACCACCGTGTTTGCTGACCACTGAGGGACTGGGCATTGATCTGCCCCATTGTGAGTGGCATCCCTTATCACTTCCCAGCATAAAGCTCCTTGCAGATACTTTTTCTAGACTGAAAAGAGAAAATGTTATCAGCTTTCCCCCATTCTCACCTGCTGAAAATCCTGTCATGCTTTTATGCTTCTGAGGGGGGTGATAGGAAGGTCTTGTCTAAAGGGCTTCGGGACACTAATCCAGACAAATGGCAGATCTAGTATCAATGTGCTTGCTCTGCTTTTCTCTTGACAGTTCCTGAACTAAAAGCACAGGGCTGTGAGCAAAATATTTACTCATCCATTCCACGAATATCTAAGGAGCACCAACTCTGTGCTAAGTGCTGGGAATCCAGAAGCTGCTTGCCTCAAGTAGCTCCCAGCACAGTAGGAAAGAAAGAGCCAAACAGATCAACTCCTTTTTTTTATTATGATCATGCAAGGCAAGCATTTTCTCACATTTGGGAGGTCCCTGTTCAACCTTTTCTCATCAGCTTCTGTCTTTTTTTTTTTTTTCCCTTGCAAAAGAAAATGAGAGTTTTGCTTAGGGAATTGTCACATGGATCCAGGGGGCAGAAGGGAAAAGATCTTCATGGCAGAGGTTTACTACAACCTTTTCTTTGCAGAGATTATTCAGCCACAGACGATAATTTCATTCACTTGAGGGTTTGCTTCATTTCTTCTTTCCTTCGTCTTGTGGATATCATATCATCAGGTAACATGAACTTGAAAACATCCCACCTCCACAAAGAGATCATTTCCACACATGGAGGCTGGAGCAGAGGTAGCGGGGAGGCCATGCTGCTAAAGAGCCACAAGAGGCCAGGCCTGGAAAATGGGGAGTGGGGCTCACAGCCAGATCTGAAGGACTAGGGTAGGAGGCAGGGGATGAGTCAGGCTAAGAGGACCATGCTGGATGAGGGCCTCGTCCCAGGCAGAGCTGAGAGTGGGAACAATGGCAGGAGTGGAGAACCTGGCACCTAGGGATTACTGGACCATCAGCAAGGAATGGGAGATGAAGCCACCATGTTAGACAAAGTCAAGTCACCAGCGAGCTATCTTCACTTGCTCTGCCAACAGGAACAACAAAGGATCTGCAAACTATCTACCTCTGGTCTCTGGGAAATCTCTTCAGGGACTTTGGGAATGATTTCTCCTCATGTTGCTATAAAGAATTTCCCTTTCTCCTCTAACTGCATAATGATATAGCCAAAGTATCCTGGGTGTCCCGTCATGTGGGTGCCTCTTGAAGTCATTGCATATATTTGAAAGGACGGTGAAAGTCAATGGATCTCCTTTGAAAATACAGAGGCCCTCGGCAGCCACCAGGGCCCTTTTGTGAGTGTGCAGCAACAAGTGTCCAACTGCCAGAGACACCTGGAGGACAAGCTCACAGCCTGGACCAGATAACACAGGAGGTATGTAGTGATCAAAGGAAGGTCTCACAAACGAGAGTGAAGACTTACGGGAGGGAGGAGACATGCCACGTGGATGGACGATGAGCTGACGACAGAGCTCAGCATGGCGCCCTGAAGATGGCTGAGGAGAGCCAGAGAGGAGTCTGGTCAGATATCTGTGCAGAAGGAATAGTCAGTGGACTACCTGGCCCACTGTAGTGTGTACTTATTTCCCATGGCTCCTGTAACAAATTACCACAAACTTAAAACAACAGAAATTTTCTCACAATTCTAGAAGTTCAAAATCAAGGTGTCAGTAGGTGTATGTGCCCCTCCCAGGAGGACCTAGGGGTGAATGCTTCCTTGCCTCTTCTGGTTCCTCGTGACTGGCAGCGTGCCTTTGTTTATGGCCAAATTCCGCTCCGGCTTCATGGCTTTCTTCTCTGCGTCTGTACCTTCTCCTCTTCTGTTTTTCATAAAGAGACTTGTCACTGGATTTACAGCCCACCTGAACAGTCCAGGACGATCTCATCTTAAGACCCTTAAGTTAATTACATCTGTACTCTCTTTCCAAATAAGGTCCCGTTCACAGGTTCCAAAGACTAGGAAACTGACATATATTGAGGGGCAGGGGGTGCCACCATTCAGGTCACTACAACAGCATTTACAAGGGGTAAAGAGGTACCCTCTCTTTCTCTGATTATAAAGTTAATACACATTCATTATCATTGTAGAGAACATTTTAAAAGCACAAAGGAAAAGAAAATCCATCTTTAATTCTACAACCCAGAAACAGCCATTGTTAACAATTTGAGAAATTATATTCCAGACTTCTCTGGATATGTGTACAAATTTTATTAAGCTCCTACTGGACTATCATATAATCTGATTTTTCTCTAATTATTGATATAGTGTAAATATCATCCCATGTCATTCAATCCCTTTTCTACAGCATGGCCATCACTTAGCTGCATCACAGTTTAATTAACCAGTTCTGTTCTGTTTGATGCTTGAAATGTTCCCAAGTTTTCAGTGTTATAAGTAACACTGAAATGGAAACATGCATGTGAGGGTATTTCAAGACAACTTGGGCCTATAAAAGGGATGACACAAAAGGATACTGATTGTGTACACCCTAGCTTCTCTGAGTCTTATGGTAGAGTGTAAACTGGACTGCACTGAATCAAGCCAGGGTTAGGCCAAGGATTTGGCCCAAAGCTGAGAATCACTTTACTACTCCTTCTCTTTCTCAAAAAAATGCCTCATTATTCAGCTTCATCTCCTGCTACTCTCTGCCTTGTGCTTTTTATTTTCAAGGGGGTGGGGGTGGCAACACAACTGTTGCCTCTTTTTAAATCTTGTATTTTATTAATGCTTGCCAGCTTTTTTAGCCAAGCCAACCTTCTTACTCAATGAAGTATAAATACAGCTTTTTATTTTAAGCTCCATGAATAGCACTAGAAAAATATACCATGATTTTTCTCTTTCTACACCTGCCCTGAGAAATATTTGTCTCTAGACTAGAATAAATGGAGGGTAGGGGTGGGGCCGTGGGTAAACTGAGTAAATATGGAGTTGTTTGAAAAAGCTATTCAGACTCCTGAACAGCTAGAAAAGCTAGCCCTCAGACTGATGTGAAAGGGAAGCTTATGTTTGAATTACAACAAAATCAATGCAAACCCACCTCAGAGTCTCATATAATAAGGAATATGAAGAGCCTGCCGACTGTCCATTAAAGAAAATTAGTGTTTGCTGAGGAAGCCCATTCTTCTACACAGCCAGCTGACTTTGTGAAATGACACAGGAACCAGCAAGTTCCGATCTACCCACATTTGTGATTTCTAGGATTACTGCCATAGAATTTTGGCCCATGAAGTGAATGTTCTTTCTGGTTTGGCCTTCTGCATTCTTAAAGTGACAAACTGCTTTTCTAAAATGTCAGTCTTGCTGTTATCTCTGCATCTGTGTAGCACAAGTGGACAATTCTGATAATGAAATCACAGAAATGACAGTAATACACAGCCTTCGTGCCTACAGTTTCAAATAATATGTTGAAAGTGCATTTTCATCACTCATTTGGGTTGACTCCAGTAGTGATTTACAAAAAAGAATTTTTATGCAGTCCTGGCAGAGGGGGTTGTTGAGAACTTGAGAAAAACACAATTCAGTCCAAACAATCAACTCATTAAGAGCAGCTTCTGTCATCCTACAGACTCATGCAGCTCACTGCTTTCCACGACGAGCCTTGACACAACAGCACAAACACTGAGCCCTTGGACAGGCCAAGAATGCTCTATTAGATTTGCCCCATTCGGTCATTTCATTCTTGAAATAGTTAATATGTCTACCATCAATCATGTTAAAATCTAATGAGAGAAGCAATGCACCAATGAGAGTACCCAGCCTGCTAAGTACAGTAGCAAGGTCAGAGTGCAGAGAAGGAACAAACACCTACCCTGCTAAACCACCATCAGGGGCTCACTTCCAGGGTCCTACCATCTGGCTTGGTACCCTGGCTGACCACTCAACCTCTAAGTTCTTCCCAGCTTGACTATAGAGCTAACGTTTAGTTTTTATTTATGTTGTGCTTAGTTTTATGACATATTTTACATGCATCATCTCATGTAACCCTCACAACTATTATATGAGGTAGATACAAATTCTATTTCATGGGTGTAGAGAAGAGGAATAAAATTACCCAAGAATTTGAGCCCAGCTTGGCTTAACTCTTGGAGAAGGAAATGGTAACCCACTCCAGTATTCTTGCCTGGAGAATTCCATGGACAGAGGAGCCTGGTGGGCTACAGTCCATAGGGTCATAGTCAGACACGACTGAGCGACTAACACTTGGCCTAACTCTAGAGCTCTGGTTTATTCCATCTTACCATCCTGACTCTCAAATTTTAAAAAGGAAAGTGGCTAACAGGGTTAAAAAGTGCAGATGGGTCAATCAGAGTATGTAAGAAGGGGCCTTTGGCTTTGAGCATTAGGAAATCATATTTGTGGTCATTGTACTGGGGTTTTCAAATAACAAAGTGCCACAAACTGGGTGGTTTAAACAACAGACATGTATTGTCTCATAGTTCTGGAGCCTAGAAGTCAGAGATCAAAGCATTGGCAGGGTCTTTTCTTTCTGAGGGCTGTGAGGGAAAATTTCTTCCCTTTCCAAACTTCTGGTAGCTTCCAGGGTTCCTTGCCTTATAGACGGTAGTCCTCTGAATCTTCACATAGTCTTTCCTCTGTACATGTCTGTCTCTGTGGCCAAATTTCCCCTGTTTATAAGGATACCAGTCATATGGAATTAGGACCCACCTTAATGATGTCATTTTAACTTGATCACCTCTGTACTCTATTTCACATTTTGAAATGTAGAGAAATATCAAATCACTATGTGTGTAACAGGAACTAACATCGAGTTGTAGGTCAAAAGTGAACGTGTTAGTCGTTTGGTCATGTTCAACTCGTCGCGACTCCACAGACTGTAGCCCACCTGGCTCCTCTGTCCATGGGATTCTCCAGGCAAGAATACTGGAGTGGGTTGCCATTCCCTTCTCCAGGAGATCTTCCTGATCCAGGGATCGAACCCAGGTCTCCTGCATTGCAGGCAGAGTCTTCACTGCTTGAGCCACCAGGGAAGCCCTTATGCTTCAAAAACAAAGAAATCATAGAAAAAGAGGTGAGATTTGTGGTGACCAGAGGCAGGGAATAGAGAAAGGGGAACTGGATGAAGGCAGTGAAAAGGTAACTATCAGTTGTAAGATAAAAAAGTATTATACTATGAGTATAATGCTCAACATGATAAGGATGATTAACACTGTTGTGTGTTATATACAAAAGTTAACAGTCAATACTAAGGGTTCTTGTCAAAAGGAAAAATATTTTTTGTATTTACTTAATATTTTATCTATATGAGATGACAGATGGTCTCTAAACTTACTGTCATATCATTTCATGACATATGTGAGTCAAATCTTTATGCTGTATACCTTAAACTTATACAGTACTGAATGTCTATTATAGCTCAATAAAACTGGAAGAAAAAAAGAAGACTTTCAAAAACAAGTCATATTCTGAGGTGCTCAGGTTAAGACTTCAACATACCTATTTTGGGGAGGAGACCCTTAAACCCACAGCACCCATGGAAAGCACAATTTCAGCTCAGTAGTAACCACAGAAGGTGGACAGAAAGGGCATAAGGGCTAGGACTTGATAAGGTCAAAAGAATTGGCTGGGAGCTAGAAGAGGCCTGAAAATGTCCTCCAGGTGAGAGAAAGACCCCAGGAGAAAAGGAAAATTTCAAGAACTATGGAGAGAACATAACTGATGGGCAGAGTTAGGCAGGAAATGGGGGGGGGGGACATAAACCTTCAGAAAGATGGTAGCCAGTCACTTTTGAAACAAAGGAGAAAGGGAGAAAAGATTTAAATAACTGATACTGGTGTGCATTTTTTGGAGACACCTTTAGCATCTCAGCCCAAATCTCAGCCCAAAGTCTCCAGGACCCTGCTTCATATTTCTTCAGTAACTTGTGATTATAGCTTTGTAACTTAGATCAGCTTTATTCGCAGTGCTATAATTCTCCACTACTGCTTTGCACTTGATACAAAGTATCACAGGATCTATCTCACAGTTATTTCTAGAAAATGTTTGAATGATTAAGTAAATAAATAAACACATAGATATGAGAAGACAGTGTGGTGAGGAACAATCAGGTCTTGACACTACTTAACTTGCACTCTGCTTGGCACTCAGCAGGCTGAGGTAAATAGAGAGGCTGAGGTCTGTGGGCCCCAGATGGGAGCAGATGCCCAGCCAGGGTTTGGACAAGCCCACAGTGGCACCAAGACATGGGGCCCTCAGAGAACACAATTCCAAAACCTCTTCAAGTCCTGCCAGGGTGAGGAGCAGTGAAGTGTGGCCCAAAGGACCTTATCATATAACAGGCAGCTTGAACCAAAAGGATGCCTTATCATCTAAACCTTCAGTATCTCAACCCAGCTGTCAGAATCTGAAGCTACCTGAGAAGGCACAAGTCCTACAAGTCAGTGCACAACAGGCATTTTTGAAACTGCTGACCCACCAGCCCATAGAGCTCCAGGGGTTCCAGCAGTGCTTCATGGACTCAGCCCTGGTGCTGCTGACCTGGCATGTGGCAAAGCATGGCTCTCGTCATCTCACCACATTCCTCATAGTAAATGAAGAAAGCCCATTGGAGAATGCTGAAATGTGTTCCCCCAAATCTTCCAGCAAATCAGTGCAAGGGTGTAGAGTGTGATGGAGAGCCCCCTGGGTGCCTGGCTGGTCTCCTAACCATGAACAACAATGGCCTCAAGAATAGACTACAACACAGAAGGCAAGTATGGCAGCACTATCAGTATTTCTCCTTCACAATTTTTCTTGGACTCATACACACAGTATATATTTATGGAAAGAGTTTATTAATAGCCTACCTGTCTAAAAGCATGATTCTTTCCATATAAAATGTGGCATCTTATCATTGAGTGCATACTCTACACTCTTTATTCTTTCACTAATTTGACAGTTCTCTTTTGAAATAAAAAGCTCTCATAAACCAGCACCCTTTGTGTGTGTGTGTGTGTGTGTGTGTGTGTAATAACCAAGAGAATATTTTAGTATTTAAAGATACAGGCACCTAAATTTGATAAGCCTATCCCAAAAACAAAATGAAGGTTTCAGAAAATCAGACAGGCCCAAAAATTAAGCCTGCTCCCTTTGTGGTATGATTCACAGAAACAGATTTTTGAAATTTTACATTAAGTTTTTTTAAAAGATGATGTAGTCCAGCTGCTACAGTGCCTGTTTATAATTCTAACGTTTTATTTTCAAAGTAGGGTTCACCTGCAGAAACAGGCTGCAGAAACAATGCCCATGGGCTAATCTGGTCAGGCCATTCACTGCTCTGCTTTCTTTTTTCTCTTTCGTCTCCTCCTCTGGGGAGCTGAGAGGCAATTAGAGCTGTCTCTATGCACTCTGGTTTACTGTGGAAGAGCTCAATTCACAAAGTCCAACTGTTGCTCGCTCACGCCAATTAAAGGGCTCTGTGCTTAAATCTGCTCCAGGCCATCTTTTAGAAATGAGTCTTTCTGACCAAAATTCTCAGATGGGGAAAGGCACTGAAAATTAATTAGTCCTATCCCTAGGTACCAGCAAGGATGCTGCAGTGCCACTGTGCTCTAGGAGGGCTCACCTGGGACTTGAAGGGATGCTCAGAATGTGCACCTGCTCACCGATTTTCTAAATTGATTCTTACAAATGACAGATGCCAGCAGGCAAGTTCAGGGAAGGTAAAAGCCAAAGAGCAAAGAACCAAAAGTTGAGCTGAGTATTCAATTCACAATACATGTGGCCTTGACCTTCTGCCTCAGAAGGGATCTCTATCTCAAGAATGGCTCTTCAAACAAACAGGAATATGGAATCAGCCACCACGCTGTCACTGGTGACATGACATTTAATGGTCACAGAGGGGAAAAACAGCTCCTGGGTCCTCTTTTGTGTGACCTATTGTTGGATGTCAGAATAAACGATGTCAAATGTTCAAAGGGTTAGTCTCTCTTGCCTCATGCTAACCTTTCCATTTCTCTCCTACCACACCCTATCCCCTGAATGAAAAAGAAATGGGCAAAGCACTAAATCGACCCATCGTGATGACAGGATATGACAGTTCTTCACTGTTACACACTTCATTCACTGGAACAAAGAGTGGTTCCATTACAATATTTGCTTTGACACATCTGTCACTGCCCAGTATCTTTGCCATCTTGTACCAATCCCCACGCAAGGAGATTATATCTGACTAAACCTTAAAAATAAGTGAGGAGGCCCCTTACAAACAGTTGACTCTGTGAAGTCCCTCCAACTGAGGGAGGAAGCAAGGCCTAATAGACGATGGGACTTGTGCATTTGCATGCACCGTCAGGTACACACTGGAGGTCTCTCAGATCACCTACCTGCATCTCTATTATAGTCAGTTTTACTAGCTCTTTCACATCTCTCTGACCTTTAAATGTTAAAAGACTTCAGGGCCCAGTCTTTGGACATTTTTCTCTACACTTACTCCCTTTGTGATCTCATCATGTCCTCTGTCTTTAAATTTCATCTCTATGCAGGCGACTCTTCAACACACATATATGTATCTTCTGAAGCCCAGGTGTGTCCAGCTGCCTTCTCAATAGCTCCCCCTGAATATCTAACAGGCATCTCAAATTTAACATGTCCAAAACCAAAGCCCAGACTTCCTCTGAAACCTGCTCCTCCTCAATATTCACCATTGAAGTTAATAACAACCTTATCCTTCTAGTTGCTCAGGTCAAATTCTTCAAGTCATCCTGACTCCTCTCATTCTTTCATATCCACACGCCATCTGTTGTTGTTCAGTCGCTCAGTCATGTCCGACTCTTTGCAACCCCATGGATTGCAGCATGTCAGGCCTCCCTGTCCATCACCAACTCCCGGAGCTTGCTCAAACTCATGTCCATTGAGTCGGTGATGCCATCCAACCATCTTGTCCTCTGTCATCTCCTCCTCCTCCTGCCTTCAGTCTTTCCCAGCATCAGGGTCTTTTCCAATGAGTTGGCTCTCCACATCAGGTGGACAAAGTATTGGAGCTTCAGCTTCAGCATCCGTCCTTCCAATGAATATTCAGGGGTGAATTCCTTTAGGATGGACTAGTTGGATCTCCATGCAGTCCAAGGGACTCTCAAGAGTCTTCTCCAACACCACAGTTCAAAAGCATCAGTTCTTCAGCACTCAGCCATCTGTAAGAAAATCCTATTGGCAATAGCTTCTGACTACACTTAGAACCCCATCATCTCTCACCTCTGCCCCTGTTGCCAGCTGTTCCAGCCCCTAGCAACTCTGCCTTAGGGTGCTGCAGCAGCCTCCTCACTGGTCCACTTCTGCCTTGCTGCTTTACATTGGTTTCCAACACAGTGGACATGGTGATCCAGTAAACACATGTCAGATCATATCACTTCCCTACTGGCTCCCAACAGTCCTCCATGACATCTTCAGGTCTCCTGCCAGGTTCTGCCTCCCTTACTCAATTCCACAGACCTAGCTACGTACAGGTCCATCTGAGGGTCTTTGCACTTGAATGCTCTCCATTTGCCTAGAATGTTCTTTTCTCAGATGTCTGCATACATTATTCCCTCAGCTCCTTCAAATCTTCATTAAAATGGCACCTTGTCAGTGAGGCCTTTTCTTGCCACCCAATTCCAAATGGCACCCTCTCCCAAACACCACAGGTGTGTTCCCTGTCCGCCTGTGCTCCCTGATTCTACTCACAGCACTCATCACCAAGTTACTCTACATTTTCTTTACTGTTTAATTTTGTCTCTTCTGATACTGGAGTGCAGAGTCTATGATATCAGAGATTTTCTTCTCATCTTGTTTTCTGCTTTATCCACAGGACCAGAACAGTACCTGGCACACAGTGGGTATTCAATAAATATTCTTTGAACAAATGAATTAAAATCCCAAATCAACTAGTCAATTCAGAATAAAAATAAGGCAAATGTATTAAAGTAGCTGTACACTAAATAAAATGTTCACTCCAGTCAATTATTTGGGAACTCTGGGTGTGTGTGTGTGTGTGTGTGTGTGTGTGTGTGTGTGTGTGTGTGTGTGTGTGTGTGTGTGTGTGTGTGTGTGTGTATACATAGAGACAGAGAGAGAACCTACATTAGTTAGCAATAAAGTAATAGAGACAGGAATGGGGGTGGAGTGGCAGAGCAGAGGTGTTCCCAGGCCCTGGGGCATCGCCAAGGCCAATTTTGTAGGCCTCATGCTTTATAAAAATGACTTGCAAAGCTTATGACGAAGTACTATTGACAATTCAATTAGCCACACAAAAAAGGCAGATTCATCTAACCCCTGGCTGAAAACTTTTCGTTGTGCAACATAAAATGGCTATACTCAGTTATAAACAGAATTACCAAGTCTGATTATTTTTTTATCTGAGAGTTCATCATCAATAGAAAAACAGACTAGACTCAATAGAAGGAAAATGACAGATGCTACGGAGGAAAAAGCAGTTTACTAATGAATTAATAATCATGTTTGTCCTCTCTGCTGTAGACTTTTCCCTGTCTCACCACTCATTTCTGTCATTTGAATGGGAAAGCTATCTTTGCAAGAATTTTTTTTTAAGTCAGGCACTTCATCTCAACCTGCATGTTTTTTTAACTTTTGATATTTTTCTTCCAAGACATATTCTACTGTGACAGTATTTCTCAGATGAAAGCAGAGTTCAAGGTAGGTTACTATACACAAATCTAATTAAATATTTGAGAAAATAGGTCTTTTGATCCAGCAAGAATGCAAAAATTTATTTATGTGTTTCTTTTCTCATATACTAAAAACGGAAATGTAGGGGTTTAAGTGATGGCTCAGATGGTAAAGAATCTGCCTGCAATGTGGTAGACCAGGGCTTGATCCCTGGGTCGGGAAGGTCCCCTGGAGAAGGGAATAGCTACCCATGCCAGTATTCTCGCCTGGGAAATTCATGGACAGAGAAGGCTGCTGGGTTACAGTCCATGGGGTCGCAAAGAGTCGGACATTACTTAGTGACTAACACTTTCAACTGATGGTTGAACAAATAATAATGAAGTTAGATCCAACATAAACTCAGCTTCTGGGATAGCAGAGTGAATAAAGGCAAGAACACTGGCCAGGACTCAGAGTATTGGTTTCCATACCTATAAGACAGATATCAACTCTTTCCCTTGCCTAGTTCAAAGGATTACTATGAGACCAAATATGAAAATGAATGGGAGTGGGCTCTGTCAATTGTAAAAGGCTATCCACGTATAAGCCAAATGACTCAGAGAACTTGGAGGAACTGGCTTCTACCTTATTCCCAAGATGGGAGAGGAAATGGAATTGTTAAAATGTAGAAACTTTTGGCTCTTAAAGAAAATGAAATGCTTTAAAAAGCAAAAGAACATCATTGTATTGAATCACTCAAAAATTCCTTTTATGTTTCATCTGCTATGATGTATTATCTTTGGAGGCAATATGATGCTCCTCTTCTAAAAATGTCACAGCTTTGAGGATAATAATTTAAGAATTTCAGACAAGCCAATGAATTTCTCTTAGAACCTCCTTTTTGGAGAATGACCAAGTATAAATCCTCTACTCTCAATTTGTGTCATAACAATTGATAACCAGGGTGGCTGTCTCACTTATAATTGGCTATATCCTACCAATATGGCTCTTGATTCTAGAATGCAGGGGAGTAGCAACACTTTTACAAGGCCCTGAGACACATATTGAAAGCCAGATACTTATATAACACTATTTTCATATATGTCAAAAACCTTATTAATCTAACTTGGGTAGAATAGTATTCTCCCTGCTTCCTGTATCCATGGGGCCACATTATGCTATACAATTGCACCTCATTTTCCCTGGGCGCCTCTGCTCATTTGCAGATTCTTACACACAGAGGATGCTAAGTAATTATCATGACATTCTCCAGTTGAATTCATAAATAGATTAAGTACAGCTTAAGATGCTTCTGCTGCTGAAGTATGATGGTGGTTACTTCACAAATCATCCACTGGGGTAACCCAAATCTCAAAACCATAGAAAGAAATGAGTCAAATCCTCATACTGTCAGCTACAAGACTGAACTCCAGCAAACCTATATAAGTAGGTCAGCCAGTTGTATCTCAACATCCCAGCTCTGTAGCCTCCCCTGACACCTTCTCTTACTCCCTCTATTAAAAGGCAGGCAAAAATA
Source organism: Giraffa tippelskirchi (assembly GCF_054371585.1). NCBI lineage: Eukaryota > Metazoa > Chordata > Mammalia > Artiodactyla > Giraffidae > Giraffa > Giraffa tippelskirchi. The sequence goes on along the minus strand of NC_137289.1, from coordinate 14,570,839 downwards.
TCTGATAATAGGTACAGATTTTAGCCTCCACTCTATTATGATATACAGTTGACAGGAATCAGAGAGTCAAGAAGTAAAAGTACCATTAATTTTATCAAGAACCTACAATGTGACCAGCTATTTATATAGACATCATCTCCCTTAATCATGCATTCACTTATTCATAAATAACCTACAAATGTCAAACAACCCCAAATCAGCAAAGCAGACAATGTTCCTACCTTCATGTAGCTTACAACTGAGTTCAAGAAAGAGATGTTAAAAATAATCACACAACTTCTACTTTCAGGTAAAATGTAATAAATCACAGGCAATAAATACTCCTGCTGTCATAACTAATTAAATATGGATACATTATAAAAATCATAGTTTAACTGCCTGAGAGAGCTTCAGTAACAACTATGACTAGATGGTCTAATATTCTAGGGAGTATACAAACATTCCAAGCCCTGCACTACAACAAGAATAAGGGGATTCCATGAGGCAGAAGAAAGGGACCCCAGACAGAAATGTGGAAATGCAGGAAAGAATGAAGAACCCAAGAATGAACTAACATGAATGGACTTAGAGGGCTAAGTGAAATAAGCCAGACAGAGAAAGACAAATACTGTATCACCTATATGTGAAATCTAAAAAATACAACAAACTAGTGAATATAACAGAAAACAAGCAGATGCATTGATACAGAGAACAAACTAGTGTTTACCAATGGGGGGCAGTGTAGGAGTGGGTGAGTGGAAGGCACAAACTACTGGGTGTAAGATATGCTCAAAGATGTACCATACAACATAGGGGATATAGCCACTATATTGTAATAACTGTAAATGGAAAGGAACCTTTAAAAATTGTATTAAAAATTTTTAATGTTAAAAAATAAGATTTTTACCAAAAAAAAATAATAATAAGATTTTCAAAATGTTAAAAAGAGGTCAATACCTCTTCAACATCTCTATGATGACAGAGAGTTCAATATCATCAATAAGATATCACTATCCTAAAATGGTAAATACATAGTAATATAGCTTTTAGGTTTATTATACATAGCAAAAATCCTGAGAAAACTAAAATGAGAAATAGACAACTTCACAATAATAAAGGAATACTTATCCATCAATATTTTTAATTGAGGTATAGTTCATATACAATGTTGTGTTAATTTCTTCTGTAAAGCAAAGTGACTCAGTTATACATCAGTCAGTCAGTTCAGTCGTTCAGTCGTGTCCGACTCTTTGCCACCCCATGAACTGCAGCACGCCAGGCCTCGCTCTCCATCACCAACTCCCGGAGTCCACCCAAACCCATGTCCATCGAGTGGATGATGCCATCCAACCATCTCATCCTCTGTCGTCCCCTCCTCCTACTGCCCTCAATCTTTCCCAGCATCAGGGTCTTTTCAAATGAGTCAGCTCTTCGCATGAGGTGGCCAAAGTACTGGAGTTTCAGCTTCAACATCAGTCCTTCCAATGAACACCCAGGACTGATCTCCTTTAGGATGGAGTGATTGGAGCTCCTTGCACTCTAAGGGACTCTCAAGAGTCTTCTCCAACACCACAGTTCAAAAGCATCAATTCTTCAGTGCTCTCAGCTTTCTTTATGGTCCAAATCTCATATCCATACATGACCACTGGAAAAACGGTAGCCTTGACTAGACGGACCTTTGTTGGCAAAGTAATGTCTCTGCTTTTTAATATGCTGTCTAGGTTGGTCATGACTTTCCTTCCAAGAGTAAGCATCTTTTAATTTCATGGCTGCAATCACCATCTGCAGTGATTTTGGAGCCCCCAAAAATAAAGTCAGCCATTGTTTCCACTGTTTCCCCATCTATTTGCCATGAAGTGATGGGACTGGATGCCATGATCTTAGTTTTCTGGATGTTGAGCTTTAAGCCAACTTTTTCACTCTCCTCTTTCACTTTCAGCAAGAGGCTCTTTAGTTCTTCTTCACTTTCTGCCTTAAGGGTGGTGTCATCTGCATATCTGAGGTTATTGATATTTCTCCCAGCAATCTTTATTTCAGCTTGTGCTTCTTCCAGCCCAGCATTTCTCATGATGTACTCTGCATATAAGTTAAATAAGCAGGGTGACAATATACAGCCTTGACATACTCCTTTTCCTATCTGGAACCAGTCTGGTGTTCCATGTCCAGTTCTAACTTGCTTCCTGACCTGCATACAGGTTTCTCAAGAGACAGGTCAGGTAGTCTGGTATTCCCATCTCTTTCAGAATTTTCCACAGTTTATTGTGATCCACACAGTCAAAGGCTTTGGCATAGTCAATAAAGCAGAGGTAGATGTTTTTCTGGAACACTCTTGCTTTTTCGATGATCCAGCGGATGTTGGCAATTTGATCTCTGGTTCCTCTGCCTTTTCTAAAACCAGCTGGAACATCTGGAAGTTCACGGTTCACATATTACTGAAGCCTGGCTTGGAGAATTTTGAGCATTACTTTACTAGCGTGTGAGATGAGCACAATTGTGCAGTAGTTTGAGCATTCTTTGGCATTGCCTTTCTTTGGGATCGGAATGAAAACTGACCTTTCCCAGTCCTGTGGCCACTGCTGAGTTTTCAAGATTTGCTGGCATATTGAGTGCAGCACTTTCACAGCATCATCTTTCAGGATTTGAAATAGCTCAACTGGAATTCCATCACCCCCACTAGCTTTGTTCGTAGTGATGCTTCCTAAGGCCCCCTTGACTTCACATTCCAGGATGTCTGGCTCTAGATGAGTGATCACACCATCGTAATCACGATGGATTATGTGATCCATGGATCACGAAGATCTTTTTTGTATAGTTCTTCTGTGTATTCTTGCCACCTCTTCTTAATAGCTTTTGCTTCTGTTAGGTCCCTACCATTTCTGTCCTTTATTGAGCCCATCTTTGCATGAAATGTTCCCTTGGTATCTCTAATTTTCTTGAAGAGATCTCTAGTCTTTCCCATTCTATTGTTTTCTCTACTTCTTTGCATTGATCACTGAGGAAGGCTTTCTTATCTCTCCTTGCTATTCTTTGGAACTCTGCACTCAAATGAGTATATCTTTCCTTTTCTCCTTTGCTTTTCGCTTCCCGTCTTTTCCCAGCTATTTGTAAGGCCTCCTCAGACAGCCATTTTGCTTTTTTGCATTTCTTTTTCTTGGGGATGGTCTTGATTCCTGTCTTGTGTACAATGTCACAAACGTCCATCCATAGTTCATCAGGCACACTGTCTATCAGATCCAGTCCCTTAAATCTATTTCTCACTTTCACTGTGTAGTCATAAGGGATTTGATTTAGGTCATACCTGAATGGTCTAGTGGTTTTCTCCACTTTCTTCAATTTCAATCTGAATTTGTCTCTTTCATGTTCTTTTCCATTATGGTTTATCATGGGATATTGAATATAGTTCCCTGTGCTATACAGTAGGATCTTATTGCGCATCTCCATCAATCTTAACAGTTGATAGACCAGGCAGACAAAACTATCAGTATACACATAAAAGTTCTGAAGAGCACAATTAACAAAGGCGATGCAATATTCATTTACAGAGCTCTGCATCCAAGAGAGCCAGAATTCACATTTTTTTTTAAGGGCACCTGAAACAGTTATTAAAATCTACTATATGCTGAGCCTAGTCATGTATGGACGTGAGAGTTAGACTATAAAGAAAGCAGAGTGCCAAAGAATTGATGCTTTTGAACTGTGGTGTTGGAGAATACTCTTGAGAGCCCCTTGGACTGCAAGGAGATCCAACCAGTCCATCCTAAAGGAGATCAGTCCTGAATGTTCATTCGAAGGACTGATGACGAAGCTGAAACTCCAGTACTTTGGCCACCTGATGCGAAGAAGTGCCTCATTTGAAAAGACCCTGATGCTGGGAAAGATTGAAGGTGAGAGGAGAAGGGTATGACAGAGGACGAGATGGTTGGATGGCATCACGGACTCAATGAACATGAGTCTGAGTAAACTCTGGGAGTTGGTGATGAACAGGGAGGCCTGGAGTGCTGCAGTCCATGGGGTTGCAAAGAGTTGGACATGACTGAGCGACTGAACTGAACTGAACTGATATGCTGAGCCATGAAAAAAACCTCTACACATTATAAAATATTAAAACCATTCAGAATGCTTTTTAACTAAAATAGAATTAAAATAGAAATTAATAACAGAAATAAACTAATAATAAAAATCAAAAACAGGAAAAAAACCCAACTGAGTGGAAATTATATAATACAAACAAAATAACCATGGCCCATGCATGGTCGTGGTTTAACTCTTAAGTCTTTAAGCCTTCGCTCTGCTTCTTTGAGTCTGCTCTATAACTCCTGGTTCAGGGGTCAGCCTGAGACTTCCCTGGTGTTCATACACAGAAATAGGAGATCCCTTTCTCCAACTCTCCCCTCTGGGAATTACATCTCACACTCCAGTCATGATTGTCTGGATTTCTTTCCCTGGTTCTCTTGGGCAGAAAGACAGAACCATTTCTATCAGAATGGAAGCTGCCTTTGCTGCCCTGTCTCATGAAACAACTTAGTCCCTGCTCTTGGGGCAAAGCTATTTGGGAAGACAGAAACAAATAGCACAAAACTCATGCCCAGGCATGTCACTTCTCTGAATTGCAGGTCTCCTCCACAGTTTGTCTACTTATATTTTTACATCAGAATCCTCAGGTAGCTGCTTTTGTATATTGTCAAGTACACAGTTACCCCTTTCAGAAGTTACTGGTCCCATACTGTGATTTTAATTTGCATCTATCTGATGACAGTGAAGTAGGATGACCATAGATTTCTCATCAGAAAATACGAGGAATATAAGATGGTGGAATAGCTTGCTAAAAATGATGGGAGGGAAGAAAGTCACCCAGAATTCTATATCCAGGGAAAATATCCCTTAGGAATGAAGGCAAAATAAATAAATTTGTAGAAAAAGGAGAGCTAAGAGGACACATTGCAGTGTTCTTTACACTAAAGGGAAACAGTACTGGGGGGAAACCTGGATCTTCAAGAACAAATGAAAAGCATTAGAAGTGGTTTACTTCTTAAATTCTTTAAACCAAGTATAATACTTTCTTGACTGATTTTCAGTGTAGGTAGATGTGATATATGGCAGTTATAACATAAAGGATGAAATGGGGATTAAAGGGATCTATATGGTTAAAAAGTTTCTACATTTTACATTAAATGGCATCTTATTAATTCTAAATAGATTGTTAAAGCTTAGGAATGTATATTTTAATTGCTAGGACAACCACTAAAAACTAATATAAATTATTATAGCCAAAAAGACAATCGATAAAATAGAATACTAAAATATGTTCAAATAATCAACATGAAAGCAGAAAACAGGATACAAACAACAGCAAAAAAGAAACAAGAGACAAACAGGAAGCAACAAAACAGTAAGGCTAAATCTGATTCTCAGAATGGATAAAAAAGCAAAACTGAACTATACACTGCCAACAAGACACAAACTAAGAATAAAACTCTGACAGGTCAAAAGTAAATGACTGGGGAAAAAAAATACCATGCAAACTGTATTAAGCATAAGATGGCTGGAGGGAGAGAGGTATAGTGACCATATATATTCTGTTTGCTTGGGATAGTCGTACCTTAGGCCTGTTATGCCAGTTTAATAATTAATATCACTTCCTTTCACTCTAAGAAGAGTCCTGACCGTGAGAAGATATCACATGGTCACCACAGGCAGAATAATGACACAAATTCTAAGATTCAAAAGGTCCAGTGAATTCCGAGCAGACTACAAGAAAGAAATTCATGCCTAAAAAAAAAAAAAAAAAAGAAATTCATGCCTAGACACATAGTAATGAAACTACACAGAGACAAATTTGGGGTATATGTGGTGTGGGGGGATGAATAACCAAATAGATAGCTGACCTCTCAAAACCAGCAACAGAAGCCAAAAGACAATAGGCTATTTCAATGTGTTGAACAAAATAATTTTTTTTTCCTTTCTGTCCATACCACATGGCTTGCAGGTGTTAGTTCTTGGACCAGGGATCACACTTGGCCCCAGCAGTGAAAGGTCCTAACCACTGAACCACCAGGGAGTACCCCCAAATAACTATCCACCTAGAATTCTACAGGCTACAGAAATATTTTTTCTGAATCAATGCAAAACACAACTACAGGCAATTATAATAATAATAATAATAAGCATTAGTGTATACTTTTACCAAAAAGTATTTACTAATAAAGATTTATTTAAAGTCAAAAGAAAATATACCAGATGGAATATCTGAGGTGTAAAAAAGACTGAAAAATAAAGTAATAAAAATGTGGGCAAATATAAATGAACATTAACTATAAAAGCAATAATAATAATGCCTAGTGGTATTAAAAACAAAAATGAAATGCAGTGGCTTTCAATACCAAAAAATATATAAGCTTGAGGTGAGGAGGAAAGGACAAAATATAAATGAGTTCCAAAATTCTTACAGTATCTGGGAGTAGGATAAAGGCTTAGACTCACTTTAGAATTCGATGTTATTTATGCATGTTATAATTTACAGGTTAACATCTAAATAAACAGAAAGAGTATATAACTTTATAAGCAGCAAAAGGAAAATAATAGAATGATTAAAAATAATTAACTGAAAGAAAGGCACAGAAGAAAACAAAGAACAATACTATAAAATAATAAGTTTAATCCCAAATATACTTGTAATTACATCAAATACAAGTGAGCTGAATGTTCCAATTAATAGACAAAAATGGTCGGATTGGGTCTTTAAAAAATCAATCATTTGTGGGTGGTGTTATTGTGATGAAACTGAGATTCAAAGAGATCGATTAATTTGCCCAAGTTCACCCAACCATTAAGTAGCTAAGCTGAAATCTGAATTCAGGTTGTGTAAAGCCCATGCTCTTTTCACTACTACATGCTGCCTCCTCATATATGGATTTGGCTGTAATCAAATGTATAATGTTTGATTTGCTATGCACTAAGTCACAGAGCCACAGCTTAATCTAAGATATGAAAGTGCACTAGTATCCATCAGTTGGTGGTCAGACTTCTTGGCCACTAGATGTCCTGATACCTTCATGCACCTCTTCATATGTGAAAAACAGAACATAAAATTCTGGTCATAAAATTTTATAACTCACAAGGTTCTTCTCTACAGGATAAAGAGTACATCATGAAACATTTTCACATTCATTCTTTCATCTTCTCATCACTATATATCACGAGATATATAACCATTATCACCCCCACTTTTTATAGATGAGGAAACTAGGATCCAGCAAGGTGGGGCATCATACCCAAGGTCCCACACAATAACAGGTCTACAAACTCGAACCCATGTCTTCTTTCCCAACAGTCTGCCTTGAGTTCACTAATACACCAAAAGTTATAAGACCTGTCACTACATGGCATGTGAAAGAGAAGCTGTTTCAACTCACACAAAAGGTGTAAAGAAAAAGGCAGTTGCTAGCTGTGATTAGAAAAATCACTCTTTTCCAGTTCTCTCCACGATAACACAACACCTTCATCACATCACAAAGATGGCTGAGTACTCGTCTATGTATCATGATCTGTAAGCAGTACAAGTTCAGACAGGAGCCAAGAAGGACCTCTGCAGCGAGCTAGTCGAGGGAAGAAGAAAGCTGTGAACAGGCAAAGGTCTAGTCTCTGAACAGAGTGGTGGACAGTCCACTACACATAGCCCAAAAGCTCATGTGGGGAGCTATGATTCTCAAGTGTGGCCAGCTTCCATAGGCCAAGGCAGCTAGCAGCACACATCAGCATCTCAGAAGTGGAAACTGAGCAGCTGAGATTGTAAGGGCCAGGGCCAGGGCCAGGCTCCAGGGAAAGAGTGGGTCAAGGATTATAGACGGGTAGAAGACAGTTTAGAGGAACGTGGAAAAATGATGGGCCAGGTGGAGAAAAACAAGGCAACAGTCCAGTCACATGGCCTGGTTGCATGGGTTCACCTCAAGCAAAGTGGATATAAGCCTGGCAATAAAAGTAGGTCCACACCCCACCTGATGGTAGGGATGGAATGATTAATATCCTTTCTGCCTCATGGTGGATTGGGGCTGAGTCCATGGGCTGGAGACTGAAGAAGGCAGAGGCTGACAATCAGAGCTGTCTTTGGGAAGAAAGAGTGCTCAGCAGTCTATTGAATAGAAGAAATTAATATGGTTTCCCTGCAGGGTTTGATATATGGGGTTGGAACAATTCTGTGACCTTCTTTTGTGCCCCTGTAACACACTCATCTCTAAAAACCAGTGTGATGACTTCTTAGACATCCCTCCACTGTTTCTTGTGGTTGCTTCTCTTTGAGAAACACAGGAGAGTGTTCTAGCAGATACAAATTTGGAGAGAATGCTGGAGGCTTTGTCTCTATGAGTAAGGCAAGACCCTGAGAGAAGTAAAAAGGATGAGATGAAATTCTGCCAGCAAAGTCACTGGAGAGCATCCTTGGCATGAGATTCTCTTGCCCAGTTTTGCAGGCTCGCTCTTTGGGCTTTCATCTTCCAAGTATACTGGTTTGTCTTGCTAACCAGGAGGCCATTTGACTGCAATAATTATATCCCTGGTAGTTCTGATGGTAAAGAATCCACCTGCAATGCAGGAGACCCGGGTTCAATCCCTGGGTCAGGAAGATATTCTGGAGAAGGAAATGGCAACCCACTCCAGTATTCTTGCCTGAAGAATTCCATGGACAGAGGAGCCTGATCAGTCCATGGGGTCACAAAAGAGTTAGACATGACTTAGTGGCTAACTCTTTCACACACTTGTTGTTCGGTTGCCTAGTCGTGTCCAACTCTTTGCGACCTCAAGGACACACTTAGATGCACCCAAATGTTCATAGCAGCACTATTTACAATAGCCAAGACATAGAAGCAACTTAAATGTGCACGAACAGAGGAATGGATAAAAAAGATGTGGCGTGTATATATATATATGATGGAATATTACTCAGCCATAAAAAAGAAAAAATAATGCCATTTGCAGCAACATGGATGGACTTAGAGATTATCATACTAAGTGAAGTAAGATAAATATATGATATCACTTATATGTGGAATCTGAAGAAATGATATAAATGAACTTATTTACAAAATAGATATATACTCAATAGACATAGAAAACAAATTTGTGGTTACCAAAAGGAAAAGAAGGGGATGGATAAGTTAGGAGATTGGGATTAAAAGATGCACATTACTATATATAAAACAGATAAACAAGTACTTATTGTATAGCATAGGAAGCTATATTCAATATATTGCAAAAATATAAGAGAATATAAAAAGGAATATATATGTTTATATATGTATAATTGAATCACTTGTATAATTGTACATCTGAAACTGACACAGTATTGTAAATTCACTATATTTAAAAAAAAATTTTTAAATACCAACTTAACAATGTTGTCAGATGAAAAGAGAATAAAGGAGAAAACTTGAGAAAGGCTCTAATATATGGTCCACATTCAGTAAATGAGCATCACTAATATAGTTAAAGCTGTCTTACTTATGCACAGACCCTGCAGTGAGTTGTTCACACACCCTATATTCCGGAGAACCTCAACTACAGGGAAGGCAGAATAGTGGTGGTGGTAACGCTGGTGATAGCAGCTGACCTTTATTGATCTATTTATGTACACTGCTCTGCTAAGTAGGTACCTTACATGTATTATCTTATTTAATCCTGACCACAACTTTAAGAGGTAGGCATCAACATAGAAGCCAACCAAAACGGTTTTGAGATCAGAAAGTGCTGGATTTGAATTGTGGCTCCTCCACTTAATGTCTGCATAAGCTTGAACAAGCCTATAGAACCTGTCTGTCATGGAACATCAATTTCCCCATCTGTAAAACATATCATCCCTACTTCATGGATTGCAAGGATTTTAGGGGATCACATATATGAAGCTCCTGGCACATGCAGGTGTTTAATGTTAGACTTTCTTCTTTATTTAAATTTAATAAGAAAAGGGCAAATGAATGAGTCTGTATGTTACCTTATCACTCCTTAAATCTAAAAATTAAACCAAGATTTGTAGGAAGTAATTTAGTAGAGGAAAAAAGAAGAAGAAGTGTGGAGTGGGGCAGGGAATGGAAAGAAAGCTAAAAGGAGATTTTTATCTTAGCTTTTTCCAATACTAGTCCTGAAAATAGAGCTATTTTTATTTGAATGATGTGTTATTTCTCAATTTTACTCACTTGACAACTGCTTCAATGGTTCTTCATGGAGGTCGTGGTTACTGGAAGAAAGCATATTGTGACATTTGAATAAACCATTTTTAGCAGCTCCTTTTTGGCCAAATAGAGACAATGTAGGTGTCAGGCAGAGTCAGAAATCAACCCAGTGGCTAACTCCATCTTAATGGCAACAAGCCACAACTGCCAATTCCCAGAAAGTTTCTAACTGGGCTTTTCCAGGAAGATACAAGGTGTAGGCCTGTATAGAACTTTTAATAAGTGGCCCCTGCAACAATCTGCCAAGGGCCCAGTGGATACAAACCTATTTCTTCAACACCCCACCCCCACTTCCCCCGCTCCACTCCATACCTTTTCCCCCACTCTGACTTCTTTTATCCACTGGGCCCCAACCATTTCAAGTCACCCTTCAACAGGACAGATAATCTAGTCCATTCAAAAGTTCAGCCCCAGCTTCCCTCCTGGCCAAATGTTTCTATCTTCTCCCCCTCTGGCTCAAGCTGATAACCTGTAGGGTAGTGCCCTTTGTGGACCAATCTGGCTCCATAGAAATACTCTGTCCACACTCTGCCCCTGTGCACAGCTTCCCAAATCTCTTCTGTCACAGCTGCTGTAGAGCTCTGGCCCGATAGGGATGATTAAGAGAATGAACCCAAGAATGATTCCCAGCAACCCAAGAACCATCCCTGCAAAAAGTCTGAACTTGAGGACAAGTAGGATTCTCATGAAATAAATCTTCCTCCTAGGGCCTCTCCATCTCTGTTTCACCCTTCCTCCTGCATTGTACCCATTCTAGTTCCTCTTTAAGAGCACTCCCCACCACCTAAACCTCATGCCTCCTCTCTAACTCTTGTTAGCACCTAGCCATGTGGATTGGTATTCCCATCAGCCAAGACAAGTGGCAGTCACAGAAGAACTATCTCTGAGTTATTACTGAACACACCAGTCTCTTCAGTGCATTCAAATGCTTCAGCACAACACCTACCCTTCCATTTAAGAAAAGTGGCTCTTGGCTTCTATGGGCACAAGTACAAAGCTCACTCTGAGACTCCCATAGCATTCAAACCAATTATTGATATTTATACTCTTCCTTATTACCAACAGGATTTAAGGAGGCTTATTATATGATGTGACTGATTTTTATTTATTTCATGATAGAATTGTAAATAAGAAGGTAAAAGTTCAGGAAATCAGAGCAAGGTGGGAAAAAAATGGTAGAAGGTAAAAACAGGGTCAGGAGTCACAAGTTAATACACAAAACACCTATTGAAAGTCTGGAACACCTGCCAACAGCATGCCAGTCATACAATCAGCCAGTGTGAAGGAAGAAAAGCAGTGACAAGATTTACAGTGCCTCCAGGAAATAAGCCAAACAAGAAAAGGACAGGTATTTCTTGTACTAAGACTAGACATTACATTACACAATCCATGAGCAACATGCTTCCTAGTACTGTTTTCTATAGGATCACTTGCTGTAGGCTGATGACTTCAGGTCAAAGCACTTCTAAGGGAGCCAGAGAGATGGGACCAGCTCTACAAAGGTCTGGCTTACAGAGGCTTTAGAATTTCTTTAGGAATGGGTAGTTGATGTAACTTATGGGCCATCCTCCATAAATATGATACCAACAACTGAGTTTTGGTTTTTGGCATCAGCAATTCCTAGCAAATGTTCCCTGACAAGTCAATGAAATGGAGCTCCTTTAGAAAACCAGCTAAGCATGTGCTTTGGCAGTGGGTCCAGCTATAGTAAGTCAAATACTCATGTTAGTTATTTTAAAAACATAAAATAATCATGAAATGTCTAGTCTAGGACAGCATCAATTTCTGGTATACAGTTTAAAATAAATCAGAAGTGTGGCTGATAAGTAAATCATAAGGTTTCCCATGATACTCTCCTCCTAGGCACAACCTTCTTATATAATCCCTTTACCCTGAGTGTGGGCAGGACCAGGGCACAATGCAAGCTTAAAGAAGTAAGTAGCCATATTGGGGAAACCCATAAAGCAAGAAAATGTGAGCAACCCCCAGCAGTGAGGGCAGCCAACATAGAGCCAGGGGACCCTCTGTCCTCACACCATCAAGGGAATGAACTCTGACAACCACCCGAGTGAGCCTGGAAGCAGATTCTTCCCCAGTTAAATAACTACACAGTCTGGCTGAGACCTTGACTATAACTGGCTAAGACCCTAAGCAGAGGATTCAGCTAAGGTATGTTGACACTTCTGACCCACAAAAACTGTGAGATAATAAATGTGTTATCTTTAAGCTATTATATTTGTGGTAATTTGTGGTGCAGAAAAAGGTACTCAATATAAAAAGAAACTTGTTTGAAAATGTGTGCCAAAACAGCAGTCCATTTCTTAATTATAAAACAGTTTAATGGTGGGGGCCACCTACCAAAGATAAAAACCTTTGGCTTTAGAATAAAACACAGACTATCTTTCTGGCTACAAATAGATAGCAGTTACTTGATGATTCAAGTTTCTCCTGGTTTCTGCAAATACAGCCATTTTATCCACACTGGCTGTGTCCTTGCTGTGTGCAAGCACTGTTACCAGACTCTGGGAGAGCAAGAACAGGAAGAAAAGCCAAGATCCCATGCCCAGGAAAGCTCACAAGCCACTCCAGGACACCAAACATATACAAGGGAAATGACTTTCATGCAAATGCAAAACAACAGGTCACTTGTACTAATGCAAATTAAAGATGTAGAGAATTCAATCAGACAAATAATAAGCATTGTTGAATGCGTTTCCACTCAGCTTTGGGTGTTTGGGCACTTGCCTTTGATTGTGGATATGCCTGCTGTTCTGAGAGTTCACCTAAAATACAAAGCAGGGGTGCCACCACACTGCGCCCATTACCCCCCACCTCTTCCCCTGCACTCTGGACAAAGAGCAGGGTCATTCGTTCTGATCAATGATGCAAGCTCTGTCTTCCTTCCACTTGTCCTGGAACAGAGGAGATATTCAGGGGAAAAGCTGAAGTTTAATGGACTTTTCTCCATCCTCAGTGCCACTGTATCTGAGTCCATAAGTGTTAGCAGTTTTCTTATTTAAGAAAATTAGGCAGAACAGGAGAAAATAATAGCAGATGAAACAACTGACAAAGGATTAATTTCCAAAATATACAAACAGCTTATGCAACTCAATAACAGAAAAACAAACAGCCCAATCAAAAAGTGGGAAAAAGACCTAAACAGACATTTCTCCAAAGAAGACATACGGATGGCTAATAAACACATGAAAAGATGCTCAACATCACTCATTACTAGAGAAATGCAAATCAAAACCACAATGAGGTATCACCTCACACCAGCCAAAATGGCCATCATCAAAAAATCTACAAACAATAAATGTTGAAGAGGGTGTGGAGAAAAGTACCCTCTTGCACTGTTGGTGGGAATGTAAATTGATACAGCCACTATGGAAGACAGTATGGAGATTTATTTATTTATTTATTTATTTATTTTTTTACTTTACAATATTGTATTAGTTTTGCCATACATTGACATGAATCTGCCATGGGTGTACATGCGTTCCCTTTCCAGGACCTCCCTCCCACCTCCCTCCCCATCCCATCCCTCTGGGTCCACCTTGTACTTCTCAAGGTCTATAAGCCCCTTCCTATGTAGTTGGTGCTAACTACAGGGTTTTAATCTATTGCACCTGTCACTTCCAAAGCAGTTCCCTCTGTTTCTTTTAGTTTCTTCTGTTTGCTGATCTCTTCAGTGTCTAATTTCCACCCTGACACAAGGGGAGCGGTGGTGGTCACTGTTTTTAGTCTCACTTGTTCAGTCGTGCTGTGGGGAGGGAGGAACACTGCAAACAAATCTCACTGGCATGTGCTCACAGTGAGTCAGCCACACTGGGTTTGCCCCCACTCACGGCATGTGTGCTTTCCCAGTTTACACTGCTCAGGCTCTAGGTTGCTCTGCCGGGAACTGTCTGAGGCGGGCCCCTGGGGTTGCCTGTACTTCCCAGGTCTAAGCTGCTCAGGTTCAGGTTCTTGGGTACTTCACAAAGGCACAGACTTGGTTGAGCCTGGGTTTTGTGCCCTTCCCAGGTCCTAGCAGCTCAGGTGACCAGGTGTTTGGCGAGCGCAGCCGGGGACTGTGGCTTTTCCCCTCCCCCATCCCAGCCGCTTGGTTTTCTGGGTATACAACGGGCACACCTTCTCAGGTGTGCCATGTGTCTCTTCTGGGGAGCTGATCTCTGGCTGCGACCCTCCCAGTGGGTGTTGACCTTCCAGAATCCCAAGAAGTCTTGGTTAGCAACGAGGTCTGCTTGCAGTTTGGTATAGGATGCCTCTCTGGGGCCGCGATTGCATCCTTCTGGCTCTGGCTGCCCTCGCCTGCCCATCTCCGGCAGGGAATGGGCCAGTCTGCAGCCAGCTAGCTCTGCTAAGTCCTTTGTTCTGTGAGTGGGTCTGGTGGTGTCTTAGGTTAAGGCTTTTCGAGCGATAGCTATCCCACAGTCTGGGTTGCTGCCTCAAGCTAGTTCCCTCAGATTGCCCTCGGGGCATTCAGGCCCAGTCCTTACCCAAAGCAATGCAGCCCACCCCTCCTTGTCCAGCCCCCACTTGCTAGTGGGGGATGCGCGCGTCTGGGCTGCTGCTCTGCTGGGAGCTGCTGTTAGGTACGTAATTTGTGGGTTTTAATTATTTATTTATTTTTCCTCCCAGTTATTTTGCCCTCTGAGATTCCAAGGCTTACCACAGACCCGCCGGAGAGAGTGTTTCCTGGTGTTTGGAAACTTCTCTCTTTTTTAAGACTCCCTTCCCGGGACGGATCTCTGTCCCTACCTCTTTTGTTTCTTTTTATCTTTTATATTTTATCCTACCTCCTTTCGAAGACAATGAGCTGCCTTTCTGGGCGCCTGATGTCCTCTGCCAGCATTCAGAAGTTGTTTTGTGGAATTTGCTCGGCGTCTAAATGTTCTTTCGATGAATTTGTGGGGGAGAAAGTGGTCTCCCCGTCCTATTCCTCCGCCATCTTAGAACCGCCCCCCCCTGGAGATTTCTTTAAAAACTAGGAATAAAACTACCATATGACCCAACAATCCCACTAGTGGGCATATACCATGAGAAAACCATAACTGAAAAAGACACATGTACCCCAATGTTCATTGCAGCACCATTTACAATAGCTAGGACATGCAAACAACCTAGATGTCCATAAATAGATGAATGGATAAAGAAGCTGTGGTACTTATACAATGAATATTACACAGCCATAAAAAGGAACACATTTGAGTCAGTGCTAATGAGGTGAATGAACCTAGAGCCTATTATACAGAGTGAAGTAAGTCAGAAAGAGAAAAACAAATATTTTATATTAATGCATATACTGGATTCTAAAAAGATAGTACTGATGAACGTTATTTGCAGGGCAGCAATGGAGACACAGAGAACAGACTTATGGATGTAGGGGGCAGTAGGAAGGAGAGGGTGGGATGAATGGAGAGAATAGAATGAAAACATATACACTAATACATGTAAAATAGATAGCCAGTAGGAATTTGCTATATGACTCAGGGAACTCAAACAGGGGCTCTGTGACAACCTACAGGGGTGGGATGGGGTGGGAGGAGAGAGGGAGGCTCAAGAGGGTGGAGACATATATATAACTATGGCTGATCCATGTTGATGAATGTCAGAAACCAACACAAAATTGTAATTACCCTTCAATTAAAAATAAATATTTAAAAATAAAAAATAAATTTAGGAACTTCCCTGAAGGTTCAGTGGTTAAGAGTCCAAGCTTCCACTGTAGCAGGCATGGGTTCCATCCCTGATGGAGGAACTAAGATCTCACATGCTGCATGGTGCAGTAAAAAGCTTTTTTAAAAAAATTACATGGTCATTCCAAAAACAAAAAAGAAATTATAAACAAGGAAAAACGGAAAATAAAAACCTGTAATCAAGAACCAGGAAAAAAAAACACTGAAAATTTTGGAGTAATCCACTGTGACTATAAGTGTGCATGTGTGTGTTAACATCATTTACACACACAAGAACACACATATGTGAATGCAATCACACTAACATGCTGCTTTCTCCTCAATTGACAATTGAAAGCAACTGTCCATGTCAAACACACTTCCCCATTATTGTTTTTCTGTTTATCTTTGGCTATGCAGCATGTAGTATCTTACTTCCCCTGACCAGGGACTGAACCCATGCCCCCTGCAGTCTTACCACAGAACCAACAGGGAAGTCTTAATATATGGCCTTTTATAACTGGCTTCTGTCAGTTAGCATAATGTTTCCAAGGTTTACCCATATTGTAGCACGTATGGATTCTTTCCTTTTTATGGCTGAATAATATTCAGTTGTACGAACTTACCACATTTCACTTAAACATTCATCTGCTAATGGCACATTTTAGCTATTATAAATTAATGTTATTAACATTCATGTACAAATTTTTGTGTGGACATAAATTTTCATTTCTGCTGAGTAAATGAAATTCTACCTAGGAGTAGAATTCTTGGGTCACATGGTAATTCTGTGTTTAACTTTTTTGGGCACCAAAAAATTGTCTTCCATGGAGGCTGTACCATATTACATTGTGTAGGTAATGTATGAGGGTTCCAGTTTCTCCACAACCTCACCAAACTTATTTTGTTTTGCTGATTATAGCCATCTTATTGGGTTTGAAGTTGTCTCTAATTGTGAATTTAATTTGTATTTTCCTAATGACTAATGAAGCTGAGCATCTTTTCATGTCCTTATTGGTCATTTGTGTATCTTCAGAGAAACATCTACTTGGATCTTCTGTCAATTGGGGGGAGGTCTTCTGCAAATTTTTAATTGGGTTATTTGATTTTTTTATGCTGAGTTGTAAGAGTTCTTTATATATCCTACTAAAAAGTTTCTTATCAGATATATGATCAGCAAAATTTTTTCTCCTATTCTGTGGGTTATATAAATACTTTTACTCTTTTAGTAGTGTCTTTTGATGCACATACATTTTTAATTTTGATGAGATTCAATTTATCGATTTTTTTCCTTTGGTTGTTTGTGCTTTAGGTGTCATATCTAAGAAACTATTGCCTAAACCAAGATCATGTAGATTTACATATGTATATGTTTTCTTCTAAGATTTTATAGTTTCAGTTCTGTTGTCCATTTCTGAGTTAATTTTTGCGTATGATGTGAGGTAGGGATTAAACTTCATTCTTTTTTTCCAACTTCACTCTTTTCTTTTTCAACTTCATTCTTTTTCACACAGGTATCCAGTTGTCCCAAAACCATTTGCTGAAAAGACTGTTACTTGCCCCCATCAAATTGTCTCAATAACCTTGTCAAAATCAATGACCATAAAATTGAGGATTTACCTAAGGACTCTCTAATCCATTGATATGTATGGTAGGCTTAATATTAGACCCCAAATATCCCCAGATCCTAATCCCCAGAAACTATGAATGTCTCGCCTTACTTCTGGCAAAAATAGAGACTGCAGATGTGATTATTAATAAGAATCTTAAGATGGAGAGATTTTCCAGGATTATTCGGTGAGCCCAATGTAATTACAAGAACTCTTACCAGAGAGAGGCAGTAGGATCATAATCAGTAGGAGAGACAATGATGGAAGCAAGAGGTTGGAACAATATAAGGAAGCAATATAAGCCAGAAATTTAGGTGGCATCTGGAAGCTGAAAAAGACAGGGAAAAGGGACTATTCTCTCTGAACGTCCAGAAATAACCAGCCCTGATAACATCTTGACTTTAGCTCACTGAGACTGATTTTGAATTTCTGACCCCTTTCAGAAGCATAAGATAATAATTTTTTTAATTTTAAGCCACCAAATTTGTAGCAATTTGTTACAGCAGTAATAGGAAACTAATGTGTCTATCCACATGCTACTACTACATTTTCTTAATTACTGTAGCTCTGTAGCAATTTTATTTATTATTTATTATTATAGGCATAATGATGTACAGCAGAATTCTAGAACTTATTTTTCATGCATAACTGAAACTTTATACCCACTGAACAATAATTCCCCACCGTTTTGGCTATTCTGACAAGCTGTGTCATGTCGTAGTTCAATATACCATTATTTAATTATTACAATTCTTATTGTTGAATATTTGGCTTATTTTCAATATTTCACTATTATAATAACTATAAAAATATAACTTGAGGTAAATTTTTTGTTCATTTATAATTATCAGCTGAATTTCTATATCAAAAGAATGAATTTGTGAGGCTTTTGATAAGACGTAAATGACCTCCAGAACTCTGTATACCCACCAACAGCAAATGCAAATACTCTTTCCCCACACCCTCATCAACTTTGTTATCAAATTTTAGACTTACAGATTAGACTATAAACCTAGATGTGAAAAATAAAGCTATAAAGTTAGCATAAAAATATACGAGAATATCTTTTTGACCAACAGGCAGGGAAACAATACTCAAACAAAACTTTAAAATCACAGATTATAAAAGCAAAAACTGATGCATTGAATAAATTCAAACTGAGGACATCTACTCAAAAAAGTATAAGGAAATCAGAGTTACTTGACATATGACAGAATGGGTACTTGACATATGACAGAATGGGAAACATTACAATCATATAACATTATATAATTATATAAACATTAAAATTATATATGATTTATATAATAATAAAACATTATAAACACTGTCTAAAACCAATAATGGATTATCTTAATTTCTAGAATATTCAAGGAAAGTCTTCAAATTAACCCCAGAAGAAAAATGGGCAACAGTCATTAGCAGGCAATTTACAAAAGGGGAAATTTAGAAGTCGAAAAGTATACAGAGACATGTTCTAACTCATAATAATAAAGCAAACATCAACTAAAACAAGATGGCACTTCAGCCCATTTCAATTATCAAAAATTTTACAGGGCTAACCCCAAGAATTGGTATGAATGTGCAGTACAGAAATCTATATGCACTGCTGCTGGGGGTGCAGGTTGGTGCAACCAATCTGGAGAACAATCTGGCAGTTCTCAGACAAACCAGGAACAGGAATATCCTAAGACCCAGACATTCTGCTCCTCAATACATATCCTAAGTAAATGATCACATTATTCCATACAGGTACTCAAAAGAAGGTGTCCACTGTGGCAATATTTGTGGAAACAGGATGTTTTAAGCAATCTAGATGCCAAACTGCTTCTGCTTTATTGATTATGCCAAAGACTTTGACTCTGTGGATCACAATAAACTGTGGAAAATTCTTCAAGAGATGGGAATAACAGACCACCTGACCTGCCTCCTGAGAAATCTGTATTCAGGTCAAGAAGCAACAGTTAGAACAGGACATGGAACAACAGAATGCTCCCAAATCAGGAAAGGAGTACATCAAGGCTGTATATTGTCACTCTGCTCATTTAACTTATGTGCAGAGTACATCATGAGAAACGCTGGGCTGGAGGAAGCACAAGCTGCAATCAAGATTACCAGCAGAAATATCAATAACCTCAGTTATGAAGATGACACCACACTTATGGCAGAAAGTGAAGAAGAACTAAAGAGCCTCTTGATCAAAGTGAAAAAGGAGAATGAAAAAGTTGGCTTAAAGCTCAACATTCAGAAAACAAAGATCATGGCATCTGGTCCCATCACGTCATGGGAAATAGATGGGGAAACATTGGCTGACTTTATTTTTGGGGGGCTCCAAAATCACTGCAGATGGTGACTGCAGCCATGAAATTAAAAGACACTTGCTCCTTGGAAGAAAAGTTATGACCAACCTAGACAGCATATTAAAAAGCAGAGACATTACATTGCCATCAAAGGTCTGCCTAGTCAAAGCTATGGTTTTTCCAGTAGTCATGTACGAATGTGAGAGTTGGGCTATAAAGAAAGCTGAGCATCAGAGAATTGATGCTTTTGAACTGTGGTTTTGGAGAAGACTCTTAAGAGTCCCTTGAACTGCAAGGAGATCCAACCACTCAGTCCTAAAGGAAATCAGTCCTGAATATTCATTGGAATGACTGATGCTGAAGCTGAAACTCCAATACTTTGGCCACCTCATGCGAAGAACTGACTCATCTGAAAAGACCCCAAAGCTGGGAAAGATTGAAGGTGGGAGGAGAAGCGGATGACAGAGGATGAGATGGTTGGATGGCATCACCGACTCAATGGACATGAGTTTGAGTAAATTCCGGGAGCTGGTGATGGACAGGGAGGCCTGGCGTGCTGCAGTCCATGGGGTCACAAAGAGTCAGACACAACTGAGCAACTGAACTGAACTGAACTGAAATGCCAATCACTGGGGGGAAAGCTAGGAAAAAATATGGTGTATATACACCAGGCAGCAGTTAGAAGCATCAGACTAGATGTGTGCAGAGCAATAAAAATGGGTCCTTTTTTAACTTGATTTTTTTTTTTTTGGATGTATCATGTGGCACGCAGAATCTTAGCTCCCCAACCAGGGATTGAACCCATGGCCCCTGCAATGGAAGCGTGGAGTCTTAACCACTGGACCACCAGGGAAGTCCCAAAAATGGATCTTAAAATGATGGATTTGAATTTAAAACTTTTACTATACCCTCATTCATATAAATTAAAATGTATACAAAACGAACAGAACAGAGAGTTCAGCAATAAACTCACATGAACAGAGCTAATTGTTTTCTGACCAAGGCAGCAAGCTAAAATGAGGGGGAAAGAATAGTCCTGTCAATCAATAGTATTGGAACAATCCATATTCATAAAGAAGAAAAAATTAACCTCAAATATTAACCTCACTTCATATACAAGATTTATTCAAGATATATCACAGAGTAAAACATAAAAGCTAAAACTATAGCTTTTATAATCTCAAATTAATGTTCTCAAAATGGTATCTGTTTATCCTCCCAGAGGTACCAACGGTTCAAAGAGAACTTCAGGAAGAACGCAATGTTTAGCACAAATGAAAATACTAATGATAGAGTGTTAGTTTTCTATTGTCACGTAACATATTGCTACAAACATACTGGCTTAAAACAATACCCATTTATTATGTCACAGTTTGATAAACAGAAGAGCAAGTGATCTCAAGTAAGATCTCATCTTAGGATCTCCTAAGGCGGAAGTCAAGGTGTCAGCCAACTAGGCTCCTATCTGGAGGTTCTGGGGAATAACCCATTTTCAGACTCATTAAGGATACTGACAGAACTGAATTCCATTTTGCTACAGGAGAGAGAAGGAAACGGCAACCCACTCCAGTATTCTTGCCTGGAGAATTCCATGGACAGGGGAGCCTGGTGGGCTACAGTCCACAGGGTCACAGAGTCAGAGATGACTAAGAAACTAACACACTTCACATAGGTCTGAAATCCCTGATTTCTTGCTGGCTCTCAGCTTCTAGAAACCACTCTTTAGTCCTTCCACACGCCCCATCACCTTCCAGGCAACTTCAAAGCCACCAATGCTTCATCAAATCTGTCACATACTTTGAACATCTCTGACTTCTCCTTTTGCTATCAACTGGAGAAAGCTCTCTGTTTGTTTTTTTTTTTTTAATTAGTTTATTTTCTATTTTTTAACTTTACAATATTGTGTTTGTTTTGCCATACATTGACATGAATCCACCATGGGTATAGATGTTCTCCCCTTCCAGAACCCCCCTTCCACCTCCCTCCCCATCCCATCCCTCCAGGTCATCCCAGTGCACCAGCCCCGAGCACCCTGTATCATGCATTGAACCTGGACTGGCGATTTGTTTCACATATGATAATTTACATGCTTCCATGCCATTCTCCCATATCATCCCACCCTCGCCCTCTCCCATAGAGTCCATAATACTGTTCTATTTATCTGTGTCTCTTTTGATGTCTCGCATACAGGGTTATCTTTACTGATTGACTAAATACATGGAGAACAGTGTGGAGATGCCTCAAAAAACTGGAAACAGAACTGCCATATGACCCAGCAATCCCACTGCTGGGCATACACACCGAGGAAACCAGACTTGAAAGAGACACGTGTACCCCAATGTTCATCGCAGCACTGTTTATAATAGCCAGGACATAGAAGCAGCCTAGATGCCCATCAGCAGATGAATGGATAAGGAAGCTGTGGTACATATACACAATGGAATATTACTCAGCCATTAAAAAGAATACATTTGATTCTTTAGGTAGATATATTCCTAAGTATTTTATTCTTTTTGATGCAATGGTGAATGGTATTGTTTCCTTAATTTCTCTTTCTGTTTTCTCATTATTGGAGTATAGGAATGCAAGGGATTTCTGTGTGTTAATTTTATATCCTGCAACTTTACTATATTCATTGATCAACTCTAGTAATTTTCTAGTAGAGTCTTTAGGGTTTTCTATGTAGAGGATCATGTCATCTGCAAACAGTGAGAGTTTTACTTCTTCTTTTCCTATCTGTATTCCTTTTATTTCTTTTTCAGCTCTGATTGCTGTGGCCAAAACTTCCAAAACTATGTTGAATAGTAGTGGTGAAAGTGGGCATCCTTGCCTTGTTCCTGACTTTAGGGGAAATGCTTTCAATTTTTCACCATTGAGGATAATGTTTGCTGTGGGTTTGTCATATATAGCTTTTATTATGTTGAGATATGTTCCTTCTATTCCTGCTTTCTGGAGGGTTTTAATCATAAATGGATGCTGAATTTTGTCAAAGGCTTTTTCTGCATCTATTGAGATAACCATATGGTTTTTTTCTTTCAATTTGTTAATGTGGTGTATTACATTGATTGATTTGCGGATGTTAAAAAAACCTTGCAGAATAGCCAAAGCAATCTTGAGGAAGAAGAATGGAACTGGAGGAATCAACCTGCCTGACTTCAGACTCTACTACAAAGCCACAGTCATCAAGACAGTATGGTACTGGCACAAAGATAGAAATATAGATCAATGGAACAAAATAGAAAGCCCAGAGATAAACCCACGCACATATGGACACCTTATCTTCGACAAAGGAGGCAAGAATATACAATGGAGAAAAGACAACCTCTTTAACAAGTGGTGCTGGGAAAACTGGTCAACCACTTGTAAAAGAATGAAACTAGAACACTTCCTAACACCGTACACAAAAATAAACTCAAAATGGATTAAAGATCTAAACGTAAGACCAGAAACAATAAAACTCCTAGAGGAAAACATAGGCAAAACACTCTCCGACATAAATCACAGCAGGATCCTCCATGACCCACCTCCCAGAATATTGGAAATAAAAGCAAAAATAAACAAATGGGACCTAATTAAAATTAAAAGCTTTTGCACAACAAAGGAAACTATAAACAAGGTGAAAAGACAGCCTTCAGAATGGGAGAAAATAATAGCAAATGAAGCAACAGACAAACAATTAATCTCAAAAATATACAAGCAACTTCTGCAGCTGAATTCCCGAAAAATAAATGACCCAATCAAAAAATGGGCCAAAGAACTAAACAGACATTTCTCCAAAGAAGACATACAGATGGCTAACAAACACATGAAAAGATGCTCAACATCACTCATTATTAGAGAAATGCAAATCAAAACCACAATGAGGTATCATTTCACACCAGTCAGAATGGCTGCTATCCAAAAGTCTACAAGCAATAAATGCTGGAGAGGGTGTGGAGAAAAGGGAACCCTCTTACACTGTTGGTGGGAATGCAAACTAGTACAGCCACTATGGAGAACAGTGTGGAGATTCCTTAAAAAACTGGGAATAGAACTGCCATATGACCCAGCAATCCCACTGCTGGGCATATACACCGAGGAAACCAGAATTGAAAGAGACGCGTGTACCCCAATGTTCATCGCAGCACTGTTTACAATAGCCAGGACATGGAAGCAACCTAGATGTCCATCAGCAGATGAATGGATAAGGAAGCTGTGGTACATATACACAATGGAATATTACTCAGCCATTAAAAAAAATACATTTGAACCGGTTCTACTGAGATGGATGAAACTGGAGCCCATTATACAGAGTGAAGTAAGCCAGAAAGAAAAACAACAATACAGTATACTAATGCATATATATGGAATCTGAAAGATGGTAACGATAACCCTATATGCGGGACAGAATGAGAGACACAGATGCATGGAACAATTTTATGGACTCTGAGGGAGAAGGTGAGGGTGGGACGTTCTGGGAGAATGGCATTGAGACATGTGTATTGTCATATGTGAAACAGAGCACCATTCCATGTTCGATGCATGTGACAAGGGCTCGGGGCCGGGGCAGTGGGATGATCCAGAGGGATGGGAGGGGGAGGGAGGTGGGTGGGGGGTTCGGGAAGGGGAACACATGTAAACCCATGGCTGATTCTTGTCAATGTATGGCAAAAACTATTACAATATTGTAAAGTAATTAGCCCCCAAGTAAAATAAATAAATTTATAAAAAAAAAAAAAAAAAAAAAAAGAATACATTTGAATCAGTTCTAATGAGGTGGATGAAACTGGAGCCTATTATACAGAGTGAAGTAAGCCAGAAAGAAAAACACCAATACAGTATACTAACACATATATATGGTATTTAGTCAACTGGTAAAGAAAGCTCTCTGTTTTGAAAGGATATGGCTGACTGGGTCAGGCACATCCAGATAGCCTCCATATCATAATATTAACTGACTTGGAATTTTATTTACCAAAATAATCCCACAAAGGATCTAAAAGTTGAACTGGAATCACAGCCCAGAAAAATAGCCCACGACCTGGGTCATAGGTCAGAGTGACTGCCTGCTAAATAGGACCCAGCGTCTACTAACATAATAGGCAAAATGTCCAGAATACTATTGAAAACCACTCATCATGCTAAGAACCACAAAAATCACAATTTGAATGAGAAAAGATGATGAAGTGACACTAATACTGAAATGAATCAATGTTGGAATTATCTGAAAAGAATATTAAAGCTGGCATCATAAAAATATTTCAACAATCTACTACAGATTATCTCAGAAAGAATTTTAAAATAGAAAATCTTGGAAAAAGTAGAAAAGCTTATTTAAAAAAAAATAGAAAATAGAAAGCTGAAAAGAATAACTTAAAAAAAATCTCTCTGGAGAGGCTCAAAATCAGAGTGGAGATGACAGATCGACTCAGTAAACTTAAAAGAGAGCTTACCAGAAAGTGAATTCACAGGATGTACTTAATAAGAGAGAAAATACAGACTAATAGAGACTGAGAGTCCTGTGGACCAACAAAATACATGCAACACTGGTGCCATTAGAATCCCATATGGAGAGGAAAAAGAAAGTGGAGCCAAAGATATAACAGCTGAAAATTCCCAGTTTTGGAGAAAAGACAAATTTATAGATTCAAGAAGCTGAGTGAACCCAAACAGTATAATGCCAAAAGAATCCGTGCCAAAGCACATCATAACTAAACTTGTGAAAACTAAAGACAAAGAAAACAAAAACTTGACAGCTGCCAGAGAACTCTGACGCAATACCTGTAGAGGAGGACCAATTTGAATGACAGTAGATCAGTGGAGAAATGACTCCAGAAAGAATGATGGGATGGAGCCAAAGCAAAAACAATACCCAGCTGTGGATACGACTGGTGATAGAAGCAAAGTCTGATCCTGTAAAGAGCAATATTGCACAGGAACCTGGAATGTTAGGTCCATGAATCAAGGCAAATTGGAAGTGGTCAAACAGGAGATGGCAAGAGTCAACGTCGACATTCTAGGAATCAGCGAACTAAAATGGACTGGAATGGGTGAATTTAACTCAGATGACCATTACATCTACTACTGTGGGCAGGAATCCCTTAGAAGAAATGGAGTAGCCATCATGGTCAACAAAAGAGTCCGAAACGCAGTACTTGGATGCAATCTCAAAAATAACAGAATGATCTCTGTTTGTTTCCAAGGCAAACCATTCAATATCACGGTAATCCAAGTCTATGCCCCGACCAGTAATGCTGAAGAAGCTGAACTTGAATGGTTCTATGAAGACCTACAAGACCTATTAGAACTAACACCCCAAAAAGATGCCCTTTTCATTATAGCGGACTGGAATGCAAAAGTAGGAAGTCAGGAAACACCTGGCGTAACAAGCAAATTTGGCCTTGGAGTACAGAATGAAGCAGGGCAAAGGCTAATAGAGTTTTGCCACGAGAATGCACTGGTCATAGCAAACCCTCTTCCAACAACACAAGAGAAAACTCTACACATGGACATCACCAGATGGTCAACACCAAAATCAGATTGATTATATTCTTTGCAGCCAAAGATGGAGAAGCTCTATACAGTCAGCAAAAACAAGACCAGGAGTGGACTGTGGTTCAGATCATGAACTCCTTATTGCCAAATTCAGACTTAAATTGAAGAAAGTAGGGAAAACCACTAGACCGTTCAGGTATGACCTAAATCAAATCCTTTATGATTATACAGTGGAAGTGACAAATAGATTTAAGGGACTAGATCTGATAGACAGAGTGCCTGATGAACTATGGACAGAGGTTCATGACATTGTAGAGGAGACAGGGATCTAGACCATTCCCATGGAAAAGAAATGCAAAAAAGCAAAATGGCTGTCTGAGGAGGCCTTACAAATAGCTGTGAAAAGAAGAGAAGCGAAAAGCAAAGGAGAAAAGGAAAGATATTCCCATCTGAATACAGAGTCGCTCAGTCATGTCCAACTCTTTGCAACCCCATGGACTGTAGCCCGCCAGGCTCCACTGTCCACAGGGATTCTCTAGGCAAGAATACTGGAGTGGGTTGCCATGCCCTCCTCCAGGGGATCTTCCCAACCCAGGGATCGAACCCAGGTCTCTCGCATTGCAGGCAGATTCTTTATGATCTGAGCCACCAGGGAAGCCCTCATGAGTTTTATAAATGATATTTGATAATTAAAATAAAAATAGCATTATCTGGTTATCATGACAGAGATATTTAAAAGTAGAGAAGATTAATGGATGAAAGTAAGGCTTCATACTTAGGTGTTAAAATACTTATGCCAGTAGACTCTGATAAGTCACACGTGTATATTTTAAAACTCAGAGAAAAAGCTACAATAATTATGCAATAAGATACACTTTTTAAAAACCTCTATAAATAAATCAAGATGGAATTCTAAAATTTTTTTCAAGTAACCCACAAAAAGGCATGTAAAGAGAATAGAAGAAAGAGAACAAGAAGGGGGAAAAAAACAAACAATAAAATGGCAGACTTAACCACTAACATATTAATAACTATCTTCAATATAAATGGTCTAAATACACACCTATCAGAATGTCTAAAACAAAAAATGATAATACCAAATGCTTGCAAGTATGTAGAGAAACTGGATCACTCATCCATTGCTGGTTGGAATGCAAAGTGGTACTGCCATGTTGGAATACAGCTTGGAAGTTTATTTAGAAACCAAACATTCAACTCTCACATGACCCAGAAACTGCATTCTTTACACATTTATCCCAGAGAAATTTAAAAATTATGTCCACATAGAAACCTGTACATGAATGTTGAAAGCACATTATTGCAATAGCAAAACACTGGAAACAATCAAAATGTCCCTAGTAAGTGAATAGTCAAGCAAATTGGCATATCCATACTCCTCAGCAATAAAAAACAACTACTAAAACATGCAGCAATCGAGATGGATTTCAAAGACATTGTGCTGGGTGAAAAGAGCCAATCTCAGAAGGTCATATACCCTATGATTCCATTTATACAACATTCTCACTATAGAGACTGAAAACTGATCAGTTGTTCCAGGGGTTAGGAATAATTGGAAGGAGGGGGAGAGGTGTGATCATAAAATAGGTAGCACAAGGAAGACCTTTGCGATGACAGAATTTTTCTTCTATATCTGTGATAAAATCACTTAGAATTATATACATAAAATAAACCACTCAATGTCTACTACCTGGCTTTGATATTATACTACTGTATTTATATAAGATATAAACATAGGGAAAGGTATATGGGACCTCTCTGTATTGATTTTGCAATTTCCTATAACTGTTTTTATTTTAAAACAAAATTTTGAAAAAATAAGGTACAAGAATTTTCCCAATTTTAATGCCACAGATTCAAGAACCTCAGTGAACCCCAAGAATATCTTGGCTCACTGTAGTCAAATTGCTAAAATAAATGAGAAGAATATTCACTGCCTTATCATCAGAAACAATGCATGCCAGAAGGCAATAGGATGACTTCTTTAATGTGCTGAAAAAAAAATTTCAACCTAGAATCGTATATGCAGCCAAATTTGAAACATGAAGGTAAAATGGAGACATTTTCAAATAAAGTTGAGAAAATTCATCATAAAATAGCCTATACTATCAGAATTATTAATGAAAACTTTTCATAATGAAAAATTGTAACAGATTGAAATTTGGGTCTACACAAAGAAATGAAGAATATCATAATGGTAAACATGTGACTAAATATATTTTTCCTCATTTTAAAATTTCTTTGAAAGACTGTTGACTGCTTAAATCAGAATAATAAGATAATATAGGGTTTATAACATTTGGAAATAAAATGTATCACAACAGCAGCACAAAGAATGGCAGGTAAATGTTGCTATACTATTATGAGTTTTTTATATTACATGTGAAGTGGTATATCAATATGA
The DNA here is from genome assembly GCF_054371585.1 of Giraffa tippelskirchi. Lineage (NCBI taxonomy): Eukaryota > Metazoa > Chordata > Mammalia > Artiodactyla > Giraffidae > Giraffa > Giraffa tippelskirchi. Next base: position 14,542,153 of record NC_137289.1, on the reverse strand, counting down.
ACTATTATATAATAATATTTATACATTTATTTTCTATACATAAGTATACATGCATACATATATACACTCAAACATATATACATATGTTCAGAGACAGGGCCCATCTGCTTCGCCATATGTGTACACAGCACAGTGAAGTTTATAAACTCCTCATTATGAGGAAGATAAAAGACCCACCAGGTGACTCAACAGATATAAGCAGTGGAAACGTTTTAAGGTGGGTGACAAAATGACTTCATTCTTTCCATCTCTTTACCTTTCAACTATATGACATTAGTGTTCCCTGACAAGGACAAGATGGATCCTATGATGAATTCTGCTGCCACAGCAACAGCAGCCATTGTACCTCCCCCTATTCTAACAATGGGTCACTTCAAGCTTCAGGCTCAGGTCAGTCACAGTGACAGAAGCCCATGGAATCAGAGATGAAGTTTAACGATGGCCACTGCCTCCTCTTTTCATTTAATCCAAGAGAACACTAGAAACAGCCCACTGAGGGAGATAGACACTGTTTCCCAGAAGTAAATACAGCTCAGCTTGTACTTTGGAACAATTGGTCAACCTTGCTACTTGCACAATCTACTAACAAAGGTTATGTGCTGCCTGAACATGATCATGGCAGAATCACCGGGCCTCGTCACCATCTGCCTTTTAGGATATCTACTCAGTGCTGAATGTACAGGTTTGTTTCCTTTATAAAGCTACATTGAATGCGCTTGTATTTTAGATACAGAAATGTCTGGGGCTGTCTTCTTCATTAAATAATGATTACAGGATTTTACCACAAAATTTATGATTCTAGTAGTTAGCTTATGGGTTAGTAAGTACTGGTTCTCTGGTAGCTATGCCTTCCTCATTTCAAAAATTAAATAGATTTACAATAGTTATAGTATGTTTTTTAAATGGACACTGTTGGGCTTATGATTTGACAATGTAATTCCTTAGACAACAGTCGTCTCCTTGGTTCAAAAAAAAAATTAAAAGGGGGAAAATGCTTTAACAAGGAAACAGCAGAATGTGGAGAAAAATTAACTGTCATTTTGTGAGTTCTTTACTCATTACTTTGAAATCAAAATGGGAAACAGAGCAAAAACAGTGGTTTTACTTACACAAAAAGTTTGATTTTAAGACATATAACGTGATTCAAAATTTTAGAAGTATTTAATGAGTCAGACCTCTAATTTTTAAAGTCTATAAAATCATACACCTTCAATTGATAGTCTTAGAATACAAACAAACTTTCCAGTAATAAGTTGTTATTTATCACTAAAGTTTTCCATGGGTTAGAAAGAAATTATTTTGTCTGATTCCAAACATCTCGGAGTTGACACAGGGGAAAATTCAATGCTCACTTGAGCTCTTAGGACAGCAAAGCAAATCCAAGAATTGACATCAAGAGTACAAACTTAGTCAATGCAATTTACATCACTTGGTTTTTTTTCCACAACTTCAGTGACTTTATGCATTCCCCAAAGGCAGGCACACAGAGGAGAAATTACCCCATTTAGACAAATAGCATGTTCTCACAGGAAGCATTTATCACACTTACTTGTCAACCTATTATAATCAAATCTAGTAGTTGACAGTGCCAAGATCAGGGGTGCCAACCCAAAGCACCCCCAGAAAGCAGACTGGCCCTGTGGTTTCCACTCCAGACATGATGTCACACTGAAATACAGAAATAACGACACATGAATGCAGAGGTTAAATTAAACCAGCAAACTGGGCAGCATCAAGCAATAAAGAAATTTAGCTGGAACATTCACAAAGTAGAACATAAAGCTAAGTCTTTATACACATCTCATCAGTGTGAGATCTAGGAGGACAAAGGATCCAAACTCTTCCTTCGAGACAAGTGGTGAGATGATGGAGGTTTTAAGAAAGCTGCTGCCCCCTTGAAGACCTCAGATGTAGGAAAAAAGGATAGATTCAGAGGGAAAAAAAGGAGGACTAGGATTTCAGAAACTTGGTAAATAATGAAGAGATAAGCTTGAAGAAGGGTTAAATATATGACCCTCTGACAATGGTGAGGAGAAAGGCAGTGGAGTCCTCATAGTCAGAAATGTTAGGTCCCTGAGCAGAGGACCAGGGGGCTTTCCCTAAGGATGGACAGTGTCGGTGCAGTGCTCTCCTCTGCTGTTAAACCATCACTGGCTTCTAAAAGCAGGTTCTATGAATGATTTTCACAGAGACGTTACATTTTCATGGCTGCTGCCCTTAGGTATTACTGCATCAATTTAGAATTTTGCAATCAAAACTATTCCGTGCAACCAATTCAGTTTTATAAAGTGTATGGACCCAAGCTGTCTTTCATTCACAATGAATGAATGAAATAAAATGAAAGACAGCTTCAGTCCATAACACAGTGGCTACTATGGTGCCAGGTACCATCGCAAAGTACGAGGGGCTTGTGGATAAATCAGATTCCCTCTCTGACCTAAAGTACTATGAGGCCAGGTGAGAGATTTCAATACAACGTGATAAGATGCATACCAGGCACTAAAGGGGCATGGAGAAAGGAACATATTAATGGGGGGACACTGACAGAAGGACAATATTTTGAGGTGGGTCTTGAAAAATGAGTAGGTTCATTCTCCTAAAATGCCTGATCGAGGGCATTCTACACAGAGAGGAGCACTCATGTGCAGAGATCCATATTCACAACAAATGTGAGGTCTTTCAGGAACTCAGTATTCTTTCAATATTGAATATGATAGGTGAGGCAGGGGCAGGGCATCAGATAAGGAAGGCCCTAAACTAAGGAGTCTGGACAAAAGAATGCAATTTGGAGTCATCAGAAGTGTAAACATGAATACCACTGATGGCTGATTTAGGCTGCTTGGCCTGGCAACATTCTCGTGAACTGTGTGAGGAACAGACGGCCAGACACAGGGAGACCAGTCTTGAGGCCACTGCAATCATCCAAGGAAGGCACGAGAAGAGGGAAGGGAATTCAAGTGACACTATGAAAGTATTGACTAGAAATGGCATGACTTAACCATCTGGGTATGGAAGGGGAAAGGGTTTAGAGGAAGTGGAAAGAACACGTCCTTGAGCACTTAGCATACGGCCCAGTGCCTAAGAGCATGGACTGTGCAGTCTGACCGCCCATGACTAAATTCTGACAGTGACACTTTAATACGTTACCTGGGGCGAGTCACTTAACCTCTCTGAACCTCTGTTTTTCTGATGTATAAAACTGAGATGACAGCACCTATTTCATGGAACTGCCGTGAGGAGGGAATGAAATAATGGATGCAAACACCAAGCACGTTGTCCATCCAGCCTGACAGAAATATTAAGGAAACATCAGGTCTTACCAGCCACATGGTGATGTACAGTACAGAGTTGGAAAGACGATCTGGAATTCCAAAGATCTATCTGACTTGAAGTGGATATGTGGAACTCACTGTCGTATACATGGCAGTTACAACCATGTGTGTACCTAAGGATCCAGGGAGTAAGCATGGATCTTGTGGCAGTTAGTACAGTGCCTGGTAGGAATGAGTGCACAGAAAATTGTGTTGAGTCAGGAAAGGCCTCAGACGGGGCTTCAGATGGTAAAGAATCTGCCTGTAATACAGGAGACCAAGGTTCGATCCCTGAGTTGCGACAATCCCCTGGAGAAGGGCATGGTAACCCATTCCAGTATTCTTGCCTCGAGAATCCCATGGACAGAGGAGTCTGGTGGGCTACACAGTCCATAGGGTTGCAAAGAGTCAGACACAACTGAGTGACTAACACTTTAGGGCTGGACGAGGATGAGGCACGAAAGGCACGAAGGGCATAAACATACTTGCACACCCTAAGAAAGCACATCTCCTTGGATTCTGTGTCCTAGGGGCCTTGCTTTCCTCACCCAGTCCTGGCCCTGGCAAAGGTGTATGGATTGAAGAGGACCAAGGCTGAAAGTGGTGGCTGGAGCCTGGGAGAACACTGAACCTTATGGGGGCAGGCAGAAAAAGGGGGATGAATGGATGTAAGTGGTGGGTGAATAACAAGAGTCAGTGCACAACGAAGGAAATTATAAGCAAGGTGAAAAGACAGTCTTCAGCATAGGAGAAAATAATAGCAAATGCAACAACTGACAAAGAATTAATCTCCAAAATATAAAAGCAGCTCATGCAGCTCAATACCAGAAAACCCAATTAAACTCCATACCAGAACAACCCAATCAAAAAGTGGACAAAAGAACTAAACAGACATTTCTCCAAAGAAGATACACAGATGGCTAATAAACATGAAAAGATGCTCAGCATCACTCATTATTAGAGAAATGCAAATCAAAACCACAGTGAGGTATCATCTCACACTGGTCATAATGGCCACCATCAAAAAGTCTACAAAGAATAAATGCTGAAGAGCATGTGGGGAAAAGGGAACCCTCTTACACTGTTGGTGGGAATGCAAACTGGTACAGCCACTATGGAGAACTGTATAGAGATTCCGTAAAAAACTGGGAATAGAACTGCCATCTGACCCAGCAGTCCTGCTGCTGGGCATACACACCGAGGAAACCAGAATTGAAAGAGACAGGTGTACCCCATTGTTCATTACAACACTATTTACAATAGTTAGAACAGGTAACCAACCTAGATATCCATCAGCAGATGAATGGATTAGGAAGTTGTGGTTCATATACACAATGGTATATTACTCAGTTTTAAAATGGAATGCATTTGAGTGAGATCTAATGAGGTGAATGAACCTGTAGCCTATTATACAAAGTGAAGTAAGTCAGAAAGAGAAAGACAAATACTGTGTATTAATGCATATATATGGGATTTAGAAAGACTGTACCAATGATCCTACATGCAGGGCAGCAAAGGAGACACAGATGTAAAGAACAGACTTTTGGACTATGTGGGAAACGGCAAAGGTGGAACGATATAAGAGAATAGCATTGAAAAATGTACATTACCATATGTAAAATAGATGACCAGTGTAAGTTGGATGCATGAAGCAGGGCACTCAAAGCTAGTGCCCTGGGACAACCCAGAGGAATGGGGTGGGGAGGGAGGTGGGGCGGTTCAGGATAGGGGGACATATGGGCACCTGTCGTTGATTCATGTCGATGTATGGCAAAAACCACCACAGTATTGTAAAATAATTAGCCTCTCATTAAAATTAATTAATTGAAAAAAACCAGGAGTCAGTGCAAAGAGGAGAACCAGGAGAGAGTGATTTCATGGAAAGAGCACCCTGAGAAGGGAGAGATCAACAATTAGGAGTGTTTCAGAGCAGGCAGCAAATAGAGAAGTTCAAAATTATCCTTTAGGAAGTCACTGCTGATCCTGACAGGAGTCATTTAATTATATAGATGGGGTAAAGAAAAGAAGAGCCACAGAAAAGTGCGTTAAGTAAAAAGGAAATTGAGCAAAGGAGGAAGGCAGACCAGACACAGAATAGAAAGGAAGAGAGATAACCACCACTCACCAGCCTGCACAGGATCTCACTGATCCTGTCAGCAATGCTGGGAGGCAGACAGTCTGATGATACTACTGTTTACACTTGACAAAGTTAAGCTGCAGAGATTATGTGACTTGCCTGAGGTCTCATAGCCAATAACTGCTAAGACATGTGATTCAAATCCAGGTGTGTCTGCTCTGCCTCCAAACCCCTATTTTTCTACTAGATCGCACTATAAATGGATACAGACACAGATGCTACTGTAGGAGTGCCCAGGGCCAAGCACAGGAACTGGCGAGCAGAGAGGAGGGCATGGTGGAGGCTGGGAGGCATCAATATGCCATGGCACCCATTGGCAGCTTGTGGCTTTCTCCCAGGGCACCTGGCTGTCTGACGTAGCAGTTGGGATTGTGGGGCATTAAGCACTGAAGAAGGGGTGAAGGGAATAGAGAAAGTTGACAAGGGAAGAGTTGAAGAGAAAAAGTCTAAGCAGGTGGAAAGTAAAGCCCAACGGGACTTGAGAAGTGAGAGAAAAGGGAGAGACTGTCAAGGTTCCATAAAGCGAACAGCTGCAATGGAAACAAACGACTTGAGTTGTTTCTTCTCCTTTCCTTTTTCCCCTCTTTGGCACTAACAAGAAAACAGTCACAAAATGCCCTGGAAATTTCATGTTATAAACACCTCATCCTGCTGAGATGCTATCAGATGTTCTCTTAAGGAAAGGACTAACTCTAGGCAGCCTCTTGAGTTCCTGTCATTAATTATAAATAGAGATACTATATCTATATCTCTCTAGAGAAAGACACATGCACAGAGACAGAGAGTGAAACAGAAAGAAGAGACTGAGATTGGGGGAGGGGGAGAATTAGGTTAGAGACCTTAATCCTCCAGTGTTCAGGAGTGTTCCTACAAGCTAGGCAGTCAGAGCTAACATAAATCACATCCCGAATCCCAGGGAATGACATATGTCACTGGAATTCCTAGAACACTTGCCAACTTAAGGGGCTGTGAGTCTGAAGTTTTAAAAAATAAAAAAAACATGAATGCAGGGGTTTCTCTTTAATATCTAGTGAGACACTAGGGTTGCCTTTAGGCCTCTGCTCTTCTAACAGAAACATGTTGCCAAGTCATCTGGGCAACTGCGTCCTGTAAACACAGCCAGGCCAGGGTGATGGATCACCTTGCAAGGATCTGCAATTAGCTATTTTCAAATGATGACAAAGTGTGAAGCTAACTGCTTATTTGAGAACTTTCTTTTTTCATCCAGAGTAAATTCAAATACGATTGAAAATCTGACTTTTTATTACTGGAGCTCTCTTGACTAAAAGTAAAACTGATTTTAATTCCTAAATCTCCATATGTATACAGTACCATGAGAACATCAGAGATTTTGGCTCCATGCCCCAAAGATAAATTGGCTTTGGGATTACTTGGATTAAAAAACAAAGCCTTTCTTAAGAGATGTATTTAATTTTCATGATATTTTCTTTTCTCTAAAGCTAAAGAGTTCTTTTAAATTTCAGTTTTTCTTGACCATGAAAATGCCACCAAAATTCTCCATCGGCCAAAGAGGTACAATTCAGGTAAACTGGAAGAGTTTGTTCAAGGGAACCTTGAGAGAGAATGTAAAGAAGAAAAATGTAGTTTTGAAGAAGCACGAGAAGTTTTTGAAAACACTGAGAAAACTGTGAGTATTTCCACATAACACCTTTCAGATGCAGAACAAAGAATAGAAAAACCTTTTTGAAAAATAGCGAAAAAACCATACTTCCCTTTGGAATTTTAAAAATCTATACATGTATATATATTATAAATACTATAACAAAGAAGGAATCAAACACATTGTAAACAGTACCATTAACTTGTCCTCTCTTTCTTTATAGACTGAATTTTGGAAGCAATATGTTGGTAAGCAATTCATTTTATCCTCTACCGGGTATATGAAACATTCGAGATTTACGTATTGCTTTCCTCTGTGTCAAAAGGGCTCAGAAAAATAAGTTAAATTGTTTTTATCCAACACTGAATGGTGACTATCCGAGATAATGGAGATATCTGCTGGCAGAAAACCTTACTCCTCCCTAGGGCTTCAAAAGGAACATGGTTCCACCTCAGGAATCTGGAAGGAAGAAACCAAAGAGAATTGTATCTGAATGAGAGTTTACAATCCTCAGTGGAGAATCAGAATATGCTGATTGACTTAAACGTTCACTGCTCAAAAGCCTTTCTACTTCTGGTGGCCTACAAGGCCCTCCCGATTGCCCCACCCTGTGACCTCCACTCCTCCTGCTCTCCCCCTCACACTTGGGGCGCCAGCCATCTTGGCCCTGCAGCTGTTCCTTGCATGCGCTAGGACTGCTTCTCCTTTAGAGTCTTAGATCTGACTGTTCCTTGTGTGTTGAAGATTCTTCGGCCAGGTTCCTGTAGGCTCACTCCCTCACCTCCTCTCAGGTGTCAAATGTCACTCTCTCAATGACGCCTGCCTTGACGGTCTATTAATATGTCAACCTGCTCCCCCCCCCAACCCCATCACTTTAGACACTGTACCCTGCTCTATTATTTTTCATAGCACTTTTCACCATCTGAGGTATATAATAGTCTTACTTATACTATTAATTTTTCCCACCTTGCTAGAATGCAAACTTTATGTTGGCAGGTGTAGTCAACTATTTTGTTTATTGATTTAGTCCTAGTACCTCAAACGTATCTGGTACAGAAGCACTGAGAAAATACTTGTTGAATGAATTGACCAAAAGGAGGAAAAGTCACAACTTTAATGACCACTAAGTTTTAACACTAATTTAAAATCTAGCAGCAGGATTCTGAGGCAGTGTTTAAAGTTTCCCAGCTTGACTTACCTAAGACCATGTGCATGGACAGAAACTAACCTAGACAGTCAATTCACTGAATTCCATCAGATCTATTTTCCCAGATTCCATTCTGTGAACACTAATGGACTTATTCATATTCTTGTGACTAATTATTTCTCCACTTTGTTTTTAAATCATGAGAGAAGAAGAGGTCCTCTCTGTTATATTTGCTTTATCTGCCTTTGTTCTTAATAATGAATGCTACCGTGCCAACTTTCTACTGAGGTATTCCACTACAGTTAGTCCAAACAAGTCTTTTCATTCTCTATTTCTAACCTATTTAAAACTTTGAATCTTGTCTTTTTAAAAAGCAAATCAATTTCTACTTTTCCTCCCCATATATTCTTGGCTGCCTTTAAAAAACTCTCTTGTCCCCTTTATTGCCCATCCCCTCCTAAGCTGGCCTCTCATCACTGAATATGGGTTCATCAGTACCTCTTTAACACCATATTTGGAAGCTGGGCCCCTGCCTTCTAGGCCACAGGCTGTGTTGTTTACTGTAACTCAGGTAAAGAAACCTGGAAAACATCAAGGGCATGATTTTGCTGTTGACCTGAAAGAAAAAGACTACAGCAAAGATGGGTTCATTCAGGATCGGCAGAGAATCATAATTCAGGGTCTTCAACCACTGGGAGCCATGTGCAAGTTCCTGCAGGACAGAGGGCAGAGAACTCTTTTGAAGAGGGGAAAAGGAAGTAGGGAGGGTGTGCATGTTAAGTCACTTTAGTCGTGTCCTATTCTTTGCGACTCCATGGACTGTAGCCTGCAGGCTCCTCTGTCCGTGGGATTCTTCAGGCAAGAATACTGGAGTGGGTTGCCATGCCCTCCTCCAGAGGATCTTCCTGACCCAGGGATTGAACCTATGTCTCCTGTGTGTCCTGCATTGGCAAGCAGGTTCTTTACCACTAGTGCCACCTGGTACAGTAGACAAAGAGTCCCTGGCTTGTTATTGGCTGACTCCTTTCCAAGAAAGAGGTGGAGTCTGTCTTCTTCCTGTTGGGCTCTGCTATCATTGGGCGTGAGAGCTCTCCCTTCTGGTCTCTCAATTCTATTTAACTGAGGTTTTTGTTTATTAATTTTTTACACTGTCAGTACTGCTTTGTCTACTAAAAACAAGACAAAAACAAGACAAAAGAAAAAGAAAACCCAATTCCATGCTTCTTTTCATTTTGCAGTTGAGATTCCCAAGCACCCCAAATAGCCTCTGCTGTTTCCCCCTGTGTGGGCCTTCTCCTACAATGGGGATGCAGGCCCCTCATTCCTGCCCTACCCTCTGCCACCATTTCACCATGGGAAGAACTTGGCTGAAGAAGAAAAACTGCCCAACCACATTAACCAGCGTCTGCCCAGCACTTTACAGACCGGCTGTCACTTTTAATCCTCATACCATCCCTGTGAGCAAAGCATTATGAACCTCATTTTACAGAAGAAACTGAGGTTTAGGGTGGTTAAACGACTTGCCAGAGGTCACGCAGCTGGGGAGTCATGGAGCCCAGAAGAGCAGCCAAATCTCTACTGCCCAACCCCCACTTTCTCTATGACCCCTCCCGGCCTTCAACTTGGTTATTCATTAAACCACCACTGAGTAGTCTTAAACAGGAAGCTCTCACTTGGCAAGGTCTTCTCCCTTGCTGTCTTTGACCCCTATTGTCTGTGGCTTTGCCTCAGCCCAAAGTATACACAGACAAGCACCCAAAGGAGGACTAAATGGCGGATAAAATGACACTCATTTTAAAGATATGTCTCAGAAAATGAGTTGCTGTGTAGCTGGCTGCAAGCCCAGAGCTTTTCAGTGAAACAACCTAAATAATTCAGCTCTCTTCATCTGCAACATAAAGTGCAAATGTGGCTCGTTTTTTTAGACCAGTCCTGAACATCAATAATAATAAACCAGAGATAACGTATTTTGTTTTCACAGAATTGGAACAAATTGAAGTATCTGTGCAAAAGTGCATTGGATTAAGGGGCAGAGGGGACAAGGTCTAATTTTTACAACAAGCAGATTTTCCAGAGAGGGACTCTTCCTGAGAAAGGGTTATTAGCCCTTAGCCAGTGGGACCTGGATACAAGCTCCTGACAGTGAGCATGATAGACACACTACTGCTGTCCTACAGCAGGCAGGGCTCCAGTCAGGAATCTTGGCTCTAAAATATGACCAACCATTAGAAATTCCTCTTGAATTGCTCCCTTTCGCTCACTGTTTTATTCTTGTGTCATCTTTAAAGCTTACTCTTTTGTTACTCACACATCAAGCCTTGCTGATCTCGCTCCTGGCTTTCTTCAGGGCTCTTCCTCTGCTCAGAGGACGCACCAGCCTCCCGCCTGGTTCTCTTCACCACTTTCCCCTGAAGCTGCCTTAGAGTTACGAGTTGAGGCAGAGCTCTGAGAAATCCGACTGAAGGGTTCCCTTCTCATCCTGACCCTTCCCCTCTTACCTATTCCTTGCTCCTGTTTTCTGATGACCAGTGTCTTCAAAGGTTCTCCAGAATGCTATGAATGTAGAAACTTCAGGAAAGATAGGAAGGAAACATAGCCAATCTATATAAAAACATAGCACATTTTCAGAAGTTTTTCTTTTTTAACTCTTTGCATTGAAAGCTGTTTGTCTCTTTACCAAACCATTTGGGACCTAATCATAGACAGTAGAATATCCTTCAGGAGTTGAGCATCTTTTGGGCTGTTTGGAACCATCACTGGCTACTTAACAGTGAAATGATGAGATGAGGAAGTAGATGCGAGTGCTCCATGCCGAGGCTGCCAGTTCCCTGAGTGGAGTTGCTGTTACCTAGCTCAATTTGTTCTACAAGACGCGCAACAGAGCAAGCCGGGTACAACACGTAGATGATTGCTGAAGCAACATAGTTCGACTTAGAATTAACTCCATCATCATTCTATAAGGAAGGGCTGAAAATTCGTCTCACCTTCTGCTGAGTATGTCTCTATACTCAGACTTTCTTATCCCTCATCTTCCTCCCTTCAGTTGCATAAATAATCCACATGCCTCCTTAGGGCCATTTCTTAGAACAATGTTAGCCTAAAAACCTTTATTAGAATTTTTAGAAACTTCAGAAAACAGGAGCATCCCATAAGCAGCTGATCTCCAGGTCAGAAGTCCTGCTCTGACCCTAAAATTAGGCTCCCCTCTCCATGAGTCTGTGCAGGAAGGACTGGGCATTCTAACCAATGCATCTGCTAATTCATCTTCTTAATCTACCTTGAAGATGGAGACCAGTGTGAGTCCAATCCATGTTTAAACGGCGGCATGTGCAAGGATGACATTAATTCCTATGAATGTTGGTGTCAAGCTGGATTTGAAGGAAAGAACTGTGAATTAGGTAAGTAACTATCTTTGGATTACTGGTGATTCCAAATTTCCCTTTGAAACCAGATGCAACTGGAAAATGCAATATGTACGTACCATAATTTTCTCTTAAATTATGGTAAAGAACCCTTTACATGAGATCTACACTCAACAAATTTTGAAGTATATGATACCATATTGCTAACTCTGTATAGCAGATGTCTAGACTTTATTCCTCTTGCATAACTGAAACCTGGAGAACAGCAACTCCTCACTTGTTCCTCCCCCCCAGCTCCTGGCAAACACCATTGTATTCTCTGCTTCTATATGTTGGACTATTTTTAGACACCTCATATAAGTGGAATCATGTGGCATTTGTCCTTCTGTGACTGCCTTGTTTCATTTACCATAATGTCCTCCAGGCTCATCCATGTTGTTGCATGTGACAGAATTTCCTTATTTTTGAAGGTTGAATAATATTCCATTGTATAAAACATACTTTTAAAGCTTGTAAAGATGATCAATTCATTTTATCTGTGGTCACAGTTTCTGGGATTAATTCAAGAAACCATATGAAGAGCAATAGTAATATTTGGTAACTAGTAGGAAGTGGTAGGTTCCCAGGTGGCACTAGTGGTAAACAACATGCCTGCCAATGTAGGAGATGTAAGAAACCCAGATTTAGTCCTGTGGTTGGGAAGATTCCCCTGGAGAAGGAAATGGCAATCCACTCCAGTATTCTTGCCTGGAGAATCCCACGGGCAGGGGAGCCTGGTGGGCCACAGTCCATAGGGTCGCAAAAAGTTGGACACAACTGAAGTGACAGCACGCATGCATGCACAGAACTGGTAATGGTGTTCTACCATCTTATTCATCCTCAATACAACCATTATTCTCCCCATTCTACACACATGAGGAAAGTGCAGCTCAAACATTTCAAAATCACAGACGCAGTAAACGGTTCAGCCAGGACCTGAACTCCAATTCATCTGACCAAAACCCATGCTTCTAACTGCTATCCGCAAAACGCAAAGAAAACTGACCCACAAAACTGTTTGAACTCATGACTAAAATATCAACAAAGTGGAAGTCAACTAAGTATAGAATTGGGGTAGAGAAGGCCAAGTCTCCCTTATAATAGGTTCTTCTCCACCCATACGAACCACTTCACATGTGAAATTTGTTGACAAAATTCAGAACTCATTCCTGAATTTGACCAAATTGATACACTGGAGTTACATAGAAAATCTAGGGTCATTGTGCATCTTTTCTTTGCATAGCCTAGACTTCTTTTTTTCTGAGATTGTGGCAGTTGGAACAGTAAACCCCAAAGTCCTTTACCTATTTGTTTACTACCTCTGGATGCAGGATTACTGGTACTGTAATTGTGAAAAGCATACAGTGCTAATGACAGATTCTCTTTCTACTCTGAAACTCCAGAAGAATAGAGATGCAGTCCTAGGAGAGAATTCAACACCACAGGCTACATGACTAAGGGCAAAGAGTAGAAAATTAGCAGGACTCTATTTAGGCGTTATGGCAATCCACCTGACACAGATGAAAAGGGCATAAAACAAAATGAAATGCAGCAGCTGCACTTGTCCTTTAGAGAAGGGGGAAAGTCGTCTCTAATACTGTGCAGAAATCCTTTCAGTGCTAAAGAGAAATCCATTGATCATCTTCCTTTGAGATCCAAAAGATTAAAAGAAATAGAAGACAGGGAACAGAAAAGGTAGCAGGGCAACAACATTTAAAAATAAAGATAAAAGGAGATGCAGGTGGATGAACTGGTACCCTGAGCTTGGACTCCCACTCCCCCAGGCTTCACAGTGTGGGGACACTCCGATGCCTGGGTTCCCTTTCCTATGGGCATGTTCATTGGTTCAACATCTCTGAAGTGCTACTAGCACCTGAAAGGTTACAATTTCAAATTCAGATGGACCTAGATAAATCTGATCCTGTTGCTTGGAAGCCTATGGAAACTGATTGAATATCACCTTAAATAATATAATTATTAGAGCTGATGGAATGAAAGACTCAATTGGTCTCCATTAAGAATGAAGGGCATGCCGTAGCAAAGGATAACTGAAAATAGTGTTTAATGTTAAATACCCCTAAATGTGAGAGTTGGACCATAAAGAAGGCTAAGCATCAAAGAATTGATGCTTTCAAACTGTGATGCTGGAGAAGATTCTTGAGAGTTCCTTGGACAGCAAGGAGATCAAACCAGTCAATCCTAAAGGAAACCAATCCTGAATACTCATTGGAAGGACTGATGTTGAAACGCCAATACTTTGGCCACCTGATGCAAAGAGCCAATTCATTGGAAAAGACCCCAATGCTGGGAAAGATTGAAGGCAGAAGGAAAAGGGGGCGACAGAGGATGAGATAGTTGGCTGGCATCACCAACTCGATGGATATGTGAGCAAACTCCAGGAAATAGTAAAGGACGGAGAAGCCTGGCGTGCTGCTGTCCATGAGGTCACAGTCAGACATGACTTAGCGACTGAACAACAAAATGTCTTCAGTTTAAACATAAAGACACTTTAAAAGAGGCAGAGAGCCCTGAGGAATGTAGTTATAAAAGCACAAAACTGCTATGATAGGTTTTGCTATGTGCATGAGGCTACGGTCCACACAGCAAAAGTGCTAAGTCTACAATGGGCACCTCTTCAGGCCCCTCGGGTTCGCCACATTTTGGTTTGGTCACGGCTCCGTGGAGACACTGCAGACACCACCAACCCTAGCCTCTAAGGTGTCTTGAGCCCATTTGATCAAGGTTTAGAAAAACCCTCCCAGCTTGCTTAGTTTAGAAACAAAGTGGGAATTCTCTCAAAAAACTCTACCTCAGACACTAGAGGAAAGCAAAAACATACGCAAACTCCCATTTAAGCTGTTGCTTCAAACCAAACTAAGGACTGATCTCAAAAGCCACTAGAAAAAAAGCACAGTTCATGGAGTATCTGTGCCCCGAGTCCCTGGCCTCACCCAGTGTTTGAAAGGGAAGGAGATTTCCATTGTTGAGACCTTGTTCATTTTCTTCTTCTCTTGTTCATCAGGCTCCTCTCCAGGGAAGAGAGGTGCAAACATTCAGGGAATGCTTTCTAGTTAGAACAATTAACTGGCTACTGTGTGTCTTTGGCTGGAATAAAGACCACTGTGTGTCCCCAGCTACACATCCCATCTGAGTCCTTTTCAGATAAATCAAAGTCTGTAAGAGTTTGGCCATTCCTGTCCCTTCTAAAGAGTACAAGAGGCATTTCCCCACGGTAAGAGAGATGGAAAGAAAAACAAGCACAGAAACACTTTTTTTTTTTTCATTTTGGTAAATCACAGACACTACTAATATACTGTGTATTTCTGTGGAGTAAAAAAAAAAAAAGGAAAATATCTTGAGTTCAGTTGATAAACTTGTTAAAGAGAATATCTTTCATCCCAGTTTTGGTTCTCTCATCTGTGAATATATCGGGGCAGATGAAGGCAGAGTAAAATGAAGCAGAACACGCTAACTTATATAGTAGGCAGGGTGGGGGGGGGCGGTGAGAGGTGTTTGTGCTAACATAGAGGGAGAAGAACAGACACTATGAGATGTCCATCCACAGATATTCTAGGGGCTTCCCTGGTGGCTCAAATGGTAAAGAATCTGCCTGCAATGCAGGAGACCTGGATTCAATCCCTGGGTTGGGAAGATGCCCTGGAGAAGGAAATGGCAACCCACTCCAGTATTCTTGCCTGGGAAATCCCAAGGACAGAGGAGCCTGGCAGGCTACAGTCCATGGGGGTTGCAAGAGTCAGGCACGACTGAGCGACTAAACCAACCAACCAAAGGACCAGGGAGAATCTACACCCAACATGGGCCTAATGTCCAAGTGCTCCAGAAACAATTGATGACTGAGTCCTACAGTGACTGTCCCCAAGGTGCAGGACTACAGACCTCTCCACTGGAACTCCTTGTGCTGTTATTTTCTTTCCAGACTCTTAAGATCTTTACTTGAGGTCAAAAGATTGCTGGTCGGATAGCAATATTTCCCACTGTGTGCACAAACCAAGCCAAAGGACAGCAGCAGCAGCAACATACTAGGCCACAAAGAGCAGTGACAAACGGGGAAAAGGATAGAGCGGTCTAGTTACTTAGCCAAGGATGCAGAATCAGGAAAAGCACCTCAACTTTACCCATTCCTGTTGTGCATGGCCAGGTCCGAACTGGTCAGCACCTGCCACCCACCTCTGAACTCAGCACATTCTCATATTGACTGAACACTCCCTACAGGGGGTATTTAATTTGGCTGAACACTCTAGTATTGCTTTGCAGCAACAAAATGATTGCTAGTAACATGAGAAGAGCCAGCGATGTAATTACCATTAGTGAGGAGAAAGGTCTTTAATAAATAAATAAATAAAAAGGACCAAGTGCCATCTTTTTGGCTCCTGCACTTAGTGAATTATTGGCAGCAAAGGGTAAAGCTTAAGCTGGTTCCTTTGTCTACCTGGTAACAGTTGATTTGCCTTCCCTCGTTTCCTGAAGATCAGTAAGGAAGATGAACTAATCATTACTCTATCCTATGCTACCTACATAAAATGGAATTCAAAAATTTAGATCTCACTCACAAATCATTAATATACTCCCAGACCATACAGTCATTCTGTTAGCCTGAAATCTAAAGAGAAAAAAAAAAAGAGTCTGTGACACGAGCTTATGTGTTAAGGTGTGCAATTCTAGGGGGGCAAGAATAAGGGATGGGTGAGTGAGAAGTGAGGAAAGGAGAACCAAGAGTAGGAGTCATCTCTCCTCACCTGCAATTGACTGCTTGATCTCTGGGGACTGTTTTCCAAGAAGCCATGTGAGCTGGCCTCAGGAGAGTCAGTCTCAGAGGGGAGAAGAGGTAAAAGAATCTGTCCACCAGCATACATCTCTCGATGGTCAACAGTTCAGCCTGTGCAGCATTAACTCCCCGGCATCACCACGTTGTATACACTGGGGCCCCGAGAGGCCACGTGGCATCCCAGGCCTCAACATCAACCCGGAAGCGTCAAGCAAAGAGACCAGAGGCCCACGATACAGATCTGATCCAGGCCATTCAAGGCAGCACCTGGATGAAGCCAAGGGAAGTCCATGCAGAGCTAATCACCAACGGGGCTGGGACAGACGCGGGTGAGGCTGGGGGCAACTAAGGTGGCCCACAACAGGTGGCTAACACAGTCGTGCATATTCTAACTGCATTGACAAAGGAGCACTTCTCTTGAAAGCTCTACTGTTGTCAAGCCTGTAGGTAACGGGAAGGTGTCTTCCATTCACTGTGTTCCTGCACTGTTCTAGAGACAGAAATCAGTCCAGGGGCAGAGCCTATTTCTCTTAACTCAGCATGTCTTAGCTAGCAAGCCCTGAACCCTGCTACTTCCTGTTACTGAGATGGCATCGGAGAAACAAAGGGAAAGCACAGGAATTTGAAAATACAGAATAGGATGGCAGAAACAAGCCAAATATATCAGGAATCACAATTAATGTGAATTGGAGTTAAGGACAATTTTCAGTCTGGAGTTAAAAATCTAATTATATGCTGCTGATCAAAGAGACACCTAAAATAAAACTGTAACAGGAGAATAAAATAAAGGGATATAAAAACATTTGCCAGGTAAATGCTAACACAAAGAAACTGGCAAAGCCATCTTAATATCAGATAAAATAGAATCTTGGCCAAAAGCATTACAAGAGACAAAGAAAGATATATTATATGAATAAGGGAGATTGTATAGGAGAATAAAGAAAATATGGGCCACTAGACTGCTTATCATTGTCAACATATAGTGTTTTTGGCATTTATCTCCCTTAAAGGACCTTATTTCATTCTCCTGTGTTGATACATATCCACCAGGGCCAGCTTCAAGTTTGCTTTGAAAAACTGGATTATATTAACAGTAGGCACTTGTATTCAGCAAAATATACTATTTAGGGTGAAAAGATAAGTCACAGAGTGGGAGAAGGTATCAACAATGCATATATCCAGCAACTAGAACTCTCATATGCTGATGGTGAGAATCTAAATTTGTATAATTATCTTAGAAAACTATTTGGCAATATCTACTAAGCCTGAACACATGGTCCAATCATTGCACTTATGAGTACAGATCCAGTCAATATGCACACATGTTACCAAAAGATATGTACAAGAATGTTCATTACAGCATTAAATATAAGAACCAAAAACTGAAAACTCAACTCAAATATTCATCCACAGTAAAATGGTGAACAGAGGTAGTAATATTCATACAATGGAATCTATTACACAGCATGTAGATGAACTATGGCTATACAAAACAAAATGGATGAAGCTCACAGACAAAATGTTAACTGAGAGACACAGTATACATAATGGGAGCTTCTCCTTAAAGTTCACAAACAGGTGAAACTAATTCCTTGTTAGAAGTCAGGGTAATGGTAACTTTGGGAAGGAGGAAGTAGTGACAGGAAGAGGGAATTAAGAGAGCTTCTGGGCTGTTGATAAGGTCCTGTGTACTGATCTGTTTACTGTTTAAACAAGTGAAGTCACCTTGTGAAAACTCATACCAAAGTTCTGGGTACTTTCTGGAATCTGTTATATTTTAATAAGCAGCTTTTTTCACTGCAGTCTATGATTTTGTGAAAATAGCATATCTACACCTTCAGTTTTATGCCAAATCACATATATTGCTGCCACCATTTTTATGCCATACTAAGAATTTTATCTTTTTTCCCCCCTACTCTTAGCTCAAGGCTCACAAACTTCTCTCCATGAATGCTCCCAGCTTATATTTGACCTGTACCGGAGTTAGTGGTTTCATGAACTTTTTAGAATTGTATATTACTTGATGTTATTGCTGTGGATTTTGCTTTCTTTCAGATGCAACATGCAGCATTAAGAATGGCAGATGCAAGCAGTTTTGTCAAAGGGACACAGATAACAAGGTGGTTTGTTCCTGTACTGCTGGATACCGACTTGCAAAAGACCAAAAGTCCTGCGAACCAGCAGGTCAAAATCTAAGTTGTTTTTTAAGTTCAGCAGATATGTTTTCCAAATCCATATTTGAACTTTTAGCATCCTACATAATTTCATTCCTTGTTTTTACTTCTTTTTGAAATCACAGAAAAGACTAGTAGCATGGGCAAATTAATTTTTGAAATTGCACCATCATTTTGAACAGAAATTCTGTAATGGTCTTCTGTCTTCTTTTCTGTACCCAATTTTCTCCTTTGACCTTTATTCATGAAGCAATTGATTTGTGTGATTTCTGTATGCATGTCTATAATTCATGAAGTCAAATTAATGTAGTAATCCTGTAATAAAAAAATAAAAGATACATACGTGGTTGACTGATAGGCTTCTAGTACAAGGCTGGTGAATTTTAAGCATGATCTGTCCAAGCGTGGCTGGTTTACGCTGAGAAAGTTATTTTCTATCCTTCGGTCTCAACCTGAGTTTACACGCTTGGCATCAGAATAGTTCTGACAACTATCTGTTCTGAGTTGTGTCAAGCCAATCAGCACAGTCAATCTATACAGCAATGGACAAAGCAATGTTTCCCAGTTATGTCAACCATGCCACCACATTGACAGCTGACTGGTATGTGGAGAGCATCTCCACTCTTCACACTGCTCTTCTCTGGAAATGAAGGCAGAAGAAACTTGGAATATTTTTTTATTATAGGCTCCACAGGATCATTTATATTTGATAAATGAGGGGCCTTTTTGAAGCAAACTAGATATAATTTCTTTTGCATTTCCAAAGCCTGATAGCTTATTAAATTGATAGATTAAATCACACACCATTCCTCTGTAACTGGGTTCGATACCTATCTTAGCAATGCACCTGGCAGAGGAAATTAAAGAAAGAACCAGAAGACAAGAGTATATAGACTGCACTAAAATGAAGGGTCTAATGCTTCAAGGACCTGCCTGTCTACCATCCTTCTACCTGGTTCTTGACATACACAGCTTCAAACTAGCCTACCTAGGGAGAAGTATGTGTGTATCTGTTTTTACCTTCGAAACCTAACTTCCAGTGTAGACAGACAACATAGTAGCTAAACCATTATAAGTCCTTTTCTGTTATAAGAAAGAGAAAAAAACGGAGAACCACCTCCATATATTGTTATTTTGAATATAGCCTTAGTTTTAGCAGAATAAATAAGCCAAACCTAAAATAAGCTTTTCTGCCTTTCAATAGTAATGGTCCCTTTTCTAGAGCCAATGTTGATGATTTATATTTATACATAAGTATTTTGAACTAATTTCCTGTTTTCCCAACCACATGCTGTCTTCATGATACTTTGCCACAGCTGGTTGCTATAGAAATGTCTGTTATAAGGAATGTGGATAGAAGGAAAGTAAGAAATGAAATGTGAAGTGACTTTGCTTGACTACAAATTTCCATTCTGCTTGTCCACAGTGTATCAGTAGCTGATTTCTTTTCTTTAGGAAATAAACCAACCCAAGATAAAAGGTAGCCAGTGCCCAGGTAGATGTAATGATTATAATCATATTAGTAATTTATTTGGTTAATATTCAACAGCCAGGTAATTAAATCACAATGACTCTCCCCAATGGATATCTAAATTCCACCTTGGAATCTTGAAGGCATTTTGATCTACAAAAGAAGTCCTGGAAATTCCCTGACAGTTCAGTGCTCAGGACTCTGCATTCTCACTGCCAGAGGCCTGGGTTTGATCCCTGGTTAGGAAACTAAAATCCCAAAAGCCACGCAGTGTGGCCTCAAAAAAGAAAAAATGAAATCCTGTTAACAATAAGGAGCAGACATCCCATTTACCTAATTCTAAAATCAAGGTTATATGGCACCAATCCCCAGATTTCCATTCAAGGACAGTACTTGGAAATAAAACTGTTTTGTAAAGAAACAGGAAGTCATTGGATTTCATATAAGTGAAAGTGAAGTCGCTCAGTTGTGTCCGACTCTTTGCGACCCCATGGACTGTAGCCTACCAGGCTTCTCCATCCATGGGATGTTCCAGGCAAGAATACTGGAGTGGGTTGCCATTTCCTTCTCCAGGAGACCTTCCCAACCCAGGGATTGAACCTGGGTCTCCCGCATTGTAGGCAGACGCTTTACCGTCTGAGCCACCAGGAAAGACAAAGTCTTATGAAATTTGATTTGGGAACACCTCTTCTGTTTCCATAAAGATGACAGATTCCTGAGCCAAATGTCCTTTTCATGAAGCATTTGAAAACTTCCCATGGAAATAATGCAATTAACCTCTTAGTTTGAGACTATATTCATTGATTCAATTTTTAAAAAAATATCGATGGGCTTGCTTCTCAGACATGACAAGGATGGGCCTCACTCCTGACTTTTGTAATACACGTTCTGCTAGCCAATGAGAAATACCAGAATACTAATGTTTTTTTCCATTTGTCTAGTGCCATTTCCCTGTGGAAGAGTCTCTGTTTCACATACTTCTAATAAGCTCACCCGTGCTGAGACTATTTTTTCCAATATGAACTATGAAAATTCTTCTGAAGCTGAAATAATTTGGGATAACGTCACTCAAAGCAACCAATCATTCGACGATTTCAATCGTGTGGTTGGTGGAGAAGATGCTGCACGAGGTCAATTCCCTTGGCAGGTACTTGGTGTTGATGGTGTGTCAAAACTGGAGCCCAGTGGAAAAGGGATAGGCCAGGTGGGAGGCTGAGACTAGACATCAGTCAGACCTGCTGGGGTGAGGGAAGTGTTTAGGCACGTTTCAGCACAAAGTAGGATGAGGAAATCCCCATAGGTGAGGAGCTGCTGAAAGAGAAATCCAGGGACAGCTACCACACAAGGCCAAGGAGAGTTTGGCATCAAGGACATGGCATAACAGGATTTCCAACAAGCAACAAGGATGTCTGGAAGCGAGGTCACCAGTACTGGGGCTCTGGGTACTACTTCAGCTTCAGCCCCTGGGAGAACTGGACAGAGTCAGAAAGTCTCTAGGTCCAGAGAAACTGGAGTATTTTGAAGGCATTTTTAAAAGAACTCAGGAAGGATTAAGGCAAGAACTGGGGTACTGG
Source organism: Giraffa tippelskirchi (assembly GCF_054371585.1). Taxonomy (NCBI): domain Eukaryota; kingdom Metazoa; phylum Chordata; class Mammalia; order Artiodactyla; family Giraffidae; genus Giraffa; species Giraffa tippelskirchi. The sequence continues at coordinate 14,520,531 of NC_137289.1, read as the reverse complement.
ACCCAGGCATGGCATAGGAGGTAGGGGCTTGGTCCAAGGCTGTAGTTCTTAAGGTGTGGTAGCATCAGATTCACCTGGGAACTTGTTGGGACTGTACATTTTCATGCCATGCCCCAGACCTACAGGAATCAGCAACTCTGGGGGTAGGGCCCAGCAATCCGAGCACAAACAAGCCCTTCAGGTTATTCTGACACACTGTACAATTGGAAACTCACGGGTCCAAAGGAAACAAACTTGTTATAGCAGCTAGGGTGTGTGTGTGTTAGTGGCTCAGTCGTGTCCGACTCTTTGCAACCCAGCAGACAGTAGCCCACCAGGCTCCTCTGTCCGTGGGATTTCCCAGGCAAGAATACTGGAGTGGGTAGCCATTCCCTTCTCCAGGGAATCTTCCTGACCCAGGGATCAAACCCAGGTCTCCTGCTTGCAAGCAGATTCTTTACCATCTGAGCCACCAGGGAAGCCCAGCGGCTAGGGTCCAAAACACCAAATAGTGGACTCATGATACCTAGTCCCACATTTCTCCAGGTGTGATCTGCAGACAACACACATGAGAATCACTTGTCCATGTTTTTGAGGTAACCAAGGGCTAGATTTGAGACCCATCATTACAAATCTTTTCATGTCTTCCTTGCTGCACACTTAATAGTGAGTGCACCTGTTGTCTCCTTCCTATCAATCTAGGTAAGGTCATCTGGAGTGTTCAAGATCACTCATCCCCACACATATTTACTCGCTATTTCATCCATATGAAGTAAGATTACTGACTGTAGAGGTACCAAGCACCAGGTTTCAGTCTTGTCTTTTCCAAATGTGAAGAGCCATGCTACTCTCTAGGATACTCCAGAAAGACCCTGTCACACTTTCACACTGATTCCTTCCTCACCAGAGAAACTCTCTCTCCACACCTACTGCACCCAATTTCTCACAAAAGGTGACTGGGTTTCAAAAGCAGGAGATAAACTGAATATACAAGTCACTTTTAGGGACATCCCTGGTGGCCCAGTGATTAAGACATCACAGTCCCAATGCAGGGGGCCTAGGTTCAATCCCTGGTCAGGGAACTAGATCCCACATGACTCAACTAAAGATTCTGCATGCTGCAACTAAGACCCGGCACAGCCAAATGGAAAATTAAAAAAAAAAAAAGTTTAAAGTCACTTTTAGACACAGACAAAACAGGAAAAAACCAACCAGAATCCCCATTTATGGATAAGCCAACTGCCACCATTTCACAGTTAATTTGCAAGGTGGAAATACCTGATTTGATTGCAGACCGGACTGCAGCACCCCTGCTGAAGGCCAAGCATCAAGAGGAAGTGAGCAACAGCTGGGGTTGCAACACCACCTAGAAAAGATTGAAAATGCTGCTGTGTCAGTAAAAGGGGATAGGGAATCACAAGACCACGTGGGTGAAGCAATCTGGCAAAGAGGCCCAGGTGGAGTTCGGTTTCCTATAGAGTAACGAATAATTTGAATGAATTGGAAACGTCTAATCTGTTCAAGAAAAGGGTTAGGTGAGCTGTTGGCTGGCGAGAGCTGAAGGGCCACAAGAGCAAGGGGGTGACGACTTTTTCTTGGAGGATTTACGTATGAAAGTTCCAGGCAGGGGGGTGGACCCTGTTCCCGGTGAAGAAAGGCCGTTCCGGCCACTTGGGTCAGTCACAGAAGCCAGGCAGCTCGGGGAGCAGATCTGGTCGAGCAGATGCTCGTGGAATTGTTGACTCGAGGCGCTGCCGTCCCGAGAACGGCAGCGGCGGGACAAGGCCATCCCGGAACCGTCGAGGGCCCGGGCTCACCTGGTGGGAGATGAGACGGGGCAGGCTAGGGACCGCGGCCACCCCGCCCCGCTCTGAGACCCTAAGAAGCGAGCTTCACCTTTCTTGCAGCTGTCAGCGGCCGCGTGCCTGTCTTACCTTATTCTAGGGCTTTCTTCAGCTTCACCGCTGGAGGCAAAGCCGCATCAGCCGCAGCGGGCTGGCCTCAGGCGCTTCCCAGAACCCCCTGCACTTCCGGCTGCTCTGACCTCCAACCCCAAAGGTCAAAGGCGCAGGCAGACTTGACCTATCTCTGACCTCTAATCCCGCATCAAAGCGACAGAGGGCCTGAGAGAAGTGTAGAGAGGCATGAGGCCAGTTTCCTGCATTTTCCTTCCAGATGCCCAGCTCTGGGTTCAGGGCCCCTGGAGAACTCGGGGACTCTGCAGAGCCACTCAGGAGCCGAGAGAGAGAGCTAGAGGGTTGGCTGCACTATATGGGAACAGAAAGGCTATTTCCTAGAGTCAGTATATCGTTGGCGGAGTGAGCAACTAAAACAGAACTCTAATTTCATAAAGCTACAAAGGGAAGCAATGAAAGACATGAACATTAGAGAAAACAGGGAAATCGCAACACCTATATTATGAGACTACCTTCTCAACAGCTTAAAAGTCAGAATTGGAGGAAGCAGCACTGAGTTTCAGCTTTCTAAACCTCTCACCGACGTTTGGTCCTATTCGCTTGACCCTGACAGCCAACAATTCTGAGCATGCGTGAGCCTGTGCCCAAGAGCTCCACCCTCCCTTTGTGCTTTGAGTTAGGATCTGTCTGGCCCTGGATGCGATGTGCCTGGTCTTTCTCTTTTGGTTTATCATGGGCCTCAGGTTCCGTATTAGCCATAAGTACTGTATGTTTAATCTGAACTACATGGCTCAGATGGTAAAGAATGTGCCTGCAATGCAGGAGACCTGTGTTCGATCTCTGGGTGGGGAAGATTCCCTGGAGAAGGGAATGGCTACCCACTCCAGTATTCTTGTGTGGAGAATCCCATGGACAGAGGAGCCTGGCAGGCTACAGTCCATGGGGTCGCAAAGAGTCAGACACAACCGAGAAACTCACACTTTTCACTTTTCATTGTACGTTTAATCATTTGAAGATCATTCTACGAGGTTGAGAAAGCCAGAATAAAATGGAAACCAAGTGGTTAAGCTTTCTTTAATCCTTATATTTTATTGTTTAGTTGCTCAGTTGTGTCCAACTCTTGCAACCCTGTGGACTGTAACCCGCCAGGTTCCTCTGTCCATGGGATTCTCCAGGCAAGAGTACTGGAGTGGGTTGTGCCTACACAGACCCAATTCTTTCCATTTGATTAGGACACACTCCCATGGCAGACAACAAGTAGTTACCATCTGTATACACCAGAACTTTCTTTCTCCTGGTGGAGGGGAGGATAGTGGGAGGAAGATAAGATATTACATGAAATTCCTAAGACTATGGATATATCTTTACTTGAAAAGATAATCCTCTATTTTTCTTAGCTCAGATTATACAGTTCCAATTAGCAGAAATGAAAACATGACATATGTAATCTCATCTGGCCCCACAAAACTATTTTGGACAGAACATTTAGAGACTTCTTCACTAGGATGGTTTGATGAAGTCTGTTTCAATGACTGGGTTTCCCTGGTGGCTCAGATGGTAAAGCATCTGCCTGCAATGCAGATGTCAATACTAGTCTGCTGCTGCTGCTGCTAAGTCACTTCAGTCGTGTCCGACTCTGTGCAACCCCATAGACAGCAGCCCACCAGGGTCCCCTGTCCCTGGGATTCTCCAGGCAAGAATACTGGAGTGGGTTGCCATTTCCTTCTCCAATGCACGAAAGTGAAAAGTGAAAGTGAAGTCGCTCAGTCATGTCTGACTCTTCACCCCATGGACTGCAGCCTACCAGGCTCCTCCATCCATGGGATTTTCCAGGCAAGAGTACTGGAGTGGGGTGCCATTGCCTTCTCCGCAATACTAGTCTAGTTAACCATTAAAAGCCAAAAGTGATGCTCCCCTCTGTGCCCAGAAAAATGAAGTAGGGCCACTGGCTGGGTGAATCACACTTGTGGGCTTAATAAGCCATACATCATGTAGAAATGGTTTTGGTAGTTATATGTAGGATAACAAGTATGCAAAGAAAAATTGTTAGGAGGTGGCTAGGTAAGGAGAGTAAGAGTTTACTGAAACGACAGGAAAAGGTCAAGTTTTAGTTAAAAGGTTAAAAAAGGAACAACAGGGGAGCAGCTATTACTCTGGGCTGGCATTGTCAGTGAAGTACATCAAAATAGATATGTGAATGTGTATTTCACAGGTGTATGTGTGTGTGTGAAAGAGAAAATGCACTCCTGTTAGGATATGACAAACATTAAAATGTTTGACAGATCAGCACTTGGACACCTTGCTCAGAACATATGCTTTCCCATTTTTCCAATTGTTCTCCAAAGTGATGTCATACAAGCACTTATCCTTGGACACGCAGACAGCTCATCCCCAAACAGCTAACATTTAGATAGCTATGATCCTGAAGTAGTCAAGTAAACATTCCAAAACCAAGTCACTTGAAATATTTTTAAATGCAAATGTATTTTAGGGCTTTTTCTTGGCAAAGATGTTTACCAAAATTTCTAATACCAATCAGGAATGGGCAAAAAAACAAAAAAAAACAAAAAAAACACTCTTCAAGCTTGAAAGGACACAACTGTATTTCTCAGCCATCCACCAGAACAGCGTAGGAGCTCCAGGCAGCAAGTCTTTGGCAGGAATCAGACTAGCTACAACATAGTCTCTGTGCCTGAGGCTGTGGCTATCATTCACTCTGGCCTAACTAGCCCATTAAGCTGAGAGATGTCCAATTCGCCTCTCATATGGAGGGTAAGCACCATTATATCATTGTATATGAATGCTTAACTCCTGTTACTTGAGCAGATATATTCAGTTGTAATCATGAGGCCCAGTAAAGAACAGTGTTGTGCAGATTTGCCTGGTGAGGAAACTTCATCTGAGGTCTGGGCCAGTTTCAAGAACTGGTGACCAGTGCAGTTGCAGGGCCCTGTCTTCCAAAGGGTCCCACACTTGTAGTTCAATGCTTTGCATTTGTATTTTATAACTCAAATTCAATGAGACAGTGGAACATGCGTGCACTGGTGACCTGGAAACTCAAGTCACCGCAGGCTCACCTCTCAGCACTGCACAGGGGTGGGTTCTTGACCTCCCTCTCCCCTGTCCCCTGGTGCCTTGGCTAGCTCTGTCTCCCCTTTCCCCAGCTGCCCAATGACCACTGCCACTGCCAACCCTTGGCACACTGGCATATGCCCCCTCCTCACTGCCAACAGCTACTGTTGTCATCCTCCTCCAGCATAGGCACACAGAGAGTTGAAGCTGGGTGCTCAGACTCTATGCCATTTGAGGAAGGGGCATGGCTACATGGCATCTCACATGGCCAGAAAGGCGTCCTTGCACATTTGGAGGGGGAATAATGGGGGCAAACCTCTTGCCTCCCTTCATTCCAGGAACTTAACATATCCTGACGCGGAAGTTGAAATATCCTGGGAGTCCCCGTTGGCTGTTGATTGCCTCAGTGGACCAGTGGGAAGGGAAGAAGGCACCAGGGCACCAGCACAGGGCTGGTGGGAGAGGGGACCTGGCAGCTGAGAGCTGCATTTGTGAGTGCCTGTTCAGTGCCCCTGGGCACCTGGGAGTGCCTGCGCTCACCCAGTGGCTATGCCCCACACGTGAGGGAGCCCAACTTGAAACAGTAAATTCACAACACCATGATAGGTTGTGAGAGACCACAGAAGAAAAGCAAAACTGTTTTATTTTAGTATCTTCCATGACACTCTTTCCTAGCTTGAACAAGGGGACCTGCATTTTCATTTTGCAACAAGCCCCGCAAATTATGTAGCCAGCTTCTTCTGGAGTAATCACTTTTAAAACATAAAGGTCTCCAAGCTGTGGAAATTCTGAAACAGAATTTCTCGAATTTAATTATGCATAAGGATATTCTGGAGATCTGCATTTTCTCCCATCCCACGCAGCAAATATTCTGATGAAATCTGGGTGGGCTCCCAAAGCTGCATTTTATAAGCACCCCAGATGCAATTGGTCCACCAAGCACACGAGGAGAAATACTGGGTGCTTAGAAGCCTAGATTCTGAAGCCAGGCAGGCTAGGGTTTGTATCCCAGCCTCACCACTAAGCTTAACTAACTGCATATCTAAACCTCGGTATGCTCATCTGTATGGATGTGTCACTCCACAAAGTGTTGTGAGTATTAAATGTACATGAAACACTTAGCACAATGATTTGTCCATAGTGAGCAATACAGATTCAAAAAAAATTAAGATCATTGTTGAGTCTGGACAGTGGGTGAACTGCTGTTTATTATGTTGTGTGAGTTTTCCTATATTTTTATTTTTCAACATGAAAAACGACAGCTAGAATGAGAGGGAAACCTGTGTTTAGAAAAGAGGGTCAGAGGCTTGCAGTGAGTCACCCCCATAGGTCTCCATGTGGGAGGCTAGTGCTTAAGTGTCTAGGATTTAGCCAGGGTTCAGTAAACAGAATTCAGGACAAAAAGAATCTCCACTAGAATATGCCCCCAAGGACCTTCTCAGACTCATACTGGAAAGGAGTGGCCACCCCCTTTTCCTAGTTTATTATTAATGGGCTTACGCCTGAGGCTGTATGTGCTTCAGTAAAAGGGCAGCAGTGCCCATAAAGGGTTTACCAAATGTTGAGTGTGCCCTCTAGTGTTCACACTTCTCAGTTTTCTTCCTGAAAAGGTGGACCAAGGCCCTTGCATACACAGGAAGTGAAAATTCTCCAAGTTGATCTAGACATTGAGGTGGTAAAAATATCCATGGTCCACTCTGGTTATACGATGAATGTGTAGATGAAAGAATGGACTGGCCTCTTATCTAATCACGCCCAGGCTCAAAATAGTGCTCAAACATCTCTGTTCCCAAATCAAACATAGCTTAGTAGATCTTTTAGGACAGGGGTAGCTTACAGATCCAGTGGGGGCAGGTGGAGATGGTAGGGGGGAGACCAGAAGGAGTGCACAAGTTCGGCTGTTGCTCCCTGCCTGAATGGTCATAGCACAGCTGTTAAGTCTCATTTCATATCATTCTTGTTGAGAAAGGGCTTGAAAAGATCTCCTGGAAAAGTCAGTAGTTTTTCTTTCAAATGCTCTATGGCAAGCAGATTTCCTCGTGCATGGACAGGAGACTCAGCAATCACTTGATCTCCAGGAGTCAAATCAGTGTGTTTCTGAATGTACCAGCCATATCCCCAAGAAGCAATTTATGCTATCAGAGAACCAGACTTGCCTGGAAAGGAAATCCAAGGACCCCACATCATCCAAAGAAGCTATTTCCTCCTACTTGCCTCATCTAGCACTCCCCCTGGCTATCACTGCATATTCTCTTCAAGACAGTTTCAGAAATGGCTTTTTTGATTGTGCTCCAGGAACACTAAGACATCTTCAAAACTGACACTTGCCAGAAACACTCCACTTCAGCCAGCACCTGCTGCTACTGCTGCTGCTAAGTCGCTTCAGTCGTGTCTGACTCTGTGCAACCCCATAGATGGAAGCCCACCAGGCTCCCCTGTCCCTGGGATTCTCCAGGCAAGAATAGTGGAGTGGGTTGCCATTTCCTTCTCCAATGCATGAAAGTGAAAAGTGAAAGTGAAGTCGCTCAGTTGTGTCCGACTCCTAGCGACCCCATGGACTGCAGCCTACCAGGCTCCTCCGTCCATGGGATTTTCCAGGCAAGCGTACTGGAGTGGGGTGCCATTGCCTTCTCCGAGCCAGCACCTAGAAGCCAACTTTTTGCTCATTCCTCTAAACAGCACACGTGTTTTCTGTTGTTGTTGTTGTTGTAGATCAAATATATTATGTAGTAAGATTCATCATTTTGTTTCCACAGGTCCTTTTGCATGGTGAAATTGCTGCGTTCTGTGGAGGTTCCATCGTTAATGAAAAATGGGTTGTAACTGCAGCCCACTGCATCAAGCCTGGTGTTAAAATTACTGTTGTTGCAGGTAAATAAACAAGGGATGGCAATTGTTTGCAACAGCACTAGATCTTCTATATGACTGCTGTATCATTTGGGTGTTGGTTTAGTCGCTAAGTTACGTCCAACTCTTGGGACCCCATGGACTGTAGCCTGCCAGGCTCCTCTGTCCACCAGATTTCCCAGGCAAGAATACTGGAGTGGGTTCCCATTTCCTTCTCTAGGGGATCTTCCTGACCCAGGGATTGAACCCCCATCTCCGGCATTGCAGGCAGATTCTTTACCGACTGAGCCACCAGAGAAGCCCATATAATATTTTACTAGAGTCTATTGAGATCGTTGCTAACTAAGTTGAACTAGTGGTAGAGAGGCCATCTTTTCAAAGTCCAACTTATTCCATCCTTATTTTTTATTATTATTTTTTGGCCACACCATGCAGCATGTGGGATCTTAGTTCCCCAACCAGGGATCAAACTCAAGACCCCTGCATTGGAAGGTGGACTCTTGACCACTGGACCACCAGGGAAATCCCTCTGTATCATTCTTTTGGCAGACTTTTACTAGCACTCATCTCAGTGCAAATATACTTATCTATTGATGTGTCCATTTCCCCACCAGACTGAGCCTTTGCAAAAGCCATGTCATATCACTGATGCTTGTATCCTTACCCCTGGCACAAGCTGTAACCTGCCCTCAGTTAACATTTGAATGAATGACCAAATGAATGTATTATCTGTGCTCAAAAAAGCGGTCAAAATCCTTGAAGTTGGGAATGAATTTGAGCAAGCTCCGGGAGTTGGTGATGGACAGGAAAGCCTGGTATGCTGCAGTCCGTGGGGTCGCAAAGAGTCGAACATGACTGAGCGACTGAACTGAACTGAGGATAATTCATAACAAGTCAATTCATTATCACCTGTGAACAGGATGAGACTTGTAAACGGCATGGGTGAACAGATCTGATGGTCCTGAATGGCTTTTTGCTCTGAAACGTATGCATTGGCCCTCAATTAAGTTTTACCAAAATCGTAACAATACAAGAATAAGATATTTGACATTTGAATGGCAGGTAATTCAATGGTGCCGAGTGGACACTTGGAGAATCTGCTTCTTTATGTGAAAGGTGATATGTGACTGAAGAGAAATTTATTTTCAGTGGGTGAATATAAGCTGCCAGCTAAGGACAGGGGCTTCCCTGGTGGCTCAGTCGGTAAAGAATCCACCTGCAATGCAGGAGACTGCCTGTACCACAGGAGACCAGGGTTCGATCCCTGGGTCAGGAAGATCCCCTGGAGAAGGAAATGGCAACCCATTCCAGTATTCTTGCCTGGGAAATCCCATGTACAGAGGAGCCTGGTGGGCTCTAGCCCATGGGGTCGCAAGAGTCAGACACGACTGAGCAACTAAACCACCACAAGGAAGTGATGCTAGATGGACACTTGGAAAACGTGTTTCTTTGTGGGAGAGACTGGCTGAAAAAGAAATTTCTTTTCTATAGGTGAGCATAACACCGAGGAGCCAGAACCTACAGAGCAAAAGCGAAATGTGATCCGTGCTATTCCTTACTACGGCTACAATGCATCTATTAATAAGTACAGCCATGACATTGCCCTCCTGGAGCTGGATGAACCCTTAGAGCTAAATAGCTATGTAACCCCTATTTGCATTGCTGACAAGGAATACACGAACATCTTCCTCAAATTTGGTTACGGTTATGTGAGTGGCTGGGGAAGAGTCTTCCACAGAGGGAGGTCAGCCTCAGTTCTTCAGTACCTGAAAGTTCCACTTGTTGACCGAGCCACGTGTCTTCGATCCACGAAGTTCACCATCTACAGTCACATGTTCTGTGCTGGCTACCATGAGGGAGGTAAAGATTCATGCCAAGGAGACAGTGGGGGACCCCATGTTACCGAAGTGGAAGGTACCAGTTTCTTAACTGGAATTATTAGCTGGGGTGAAGAGTGTGCAGTGAAAGGAAAATATGGCATATATACCAAGGTGTCCCGGTATGTCAACTGGATTAAGGAAAAAACAAAGCTCACGTAAAGAAAAATGTATTTCCAAGGCTGATATATTTGGAATTGAACATGGACAAGGTCCTTTACTAACTAATCACTTTCCCATCTCTGTAGATTTGAGTGTATACCTTCTATGAATATTCCTTTTTCTCTTTATGGGGAGAAGTCTAGCTAGACTTCATATTTTACTAGAATAATTAGATAAGAAAATGAAATCACTAGAGAAACATACTGTGATGGGAAATTGTGGCCATTCCTTCGGGTCCAGCCCTTGACCAAATTGTGAAGTTAAGTTCTTCATCCTGCCCTTCAGCCATTGTGGTTCTCCACAGAGGCAACTCACTGCTTCTCTGCCTTTAGCAGCATTCCACATGCCAGATCTTTCTTACATCCCCACCAAGTTAAAATTTATTGGATCTGTATCCAAGATATTTGGTCTAGTGCATCACAAAGCCAGCCCCACATTCATCCAGGAAGAACATAGGAGCAGCTGAGAGATTAAAAGTCATGGGAAACACTACTTCTTTTTCAGTACCCTTATTCCTGCATCCTTTATCCTTTCCACCTTTTAATCCCCAAATCACTTTTTCTCTTTGTCTCCCCTTTTCCCTACATAGGTATTAAAGGAGGGAAGGGAAGCATTGTACTGTTTTACTGCTGTGCACAATTTACTGCTGTGCACCTATCAAACCCAGACTTGCTCTCAGTTTGGTCTTGGGCCTCCTTTTCATCACACGGAGATAAAGTAAGGTGCCTGATCTTGGAGGGAAAGTTCCTCTCAGACAGTCACATTATTAAAATAATACATAATGGAAGGAATGACCCATCAGAGTAGTTTCCTATGGACTTGTAATTGTGTTGTTATGGAGGTTTGACTAGACATGGTTCCATGAAGGCAAACAGGCATGTCATTATAACCAAGAAAACTGACATGTAGCCAGGTGAGTTGACACCTGTCAGAACACTCAGTTGGCAAGTAGAGCAAATAGTGTCTTCAATAAAACTCATTGGTGTGTCTCCAGTGTTGTTCAGGGCTAAGAAAGAAGTTGCTAAGACCAGAAAATACGAGCGTCATGCCTCTTCAACTGGTGTATCGCCACAGTGGAGAGGGCTGCACCAGGCTTACAGACATGTATTGTTCCCATGAGCCAGCAAACTCCCTTTTGCTGGTTCCATGTTCACCAGGCCACTTTTTTTTATTATAATTAGGGCTTCTATATTATATTCTCTAGAGGGTTATTGACCAACCAACATATCAATCAATCACATCAATATTTTGATCTATTAGACTATTTCCCTTTGTGAATTAAACTGACGTTCTGATTCACACCTTGGCTTTTCATTAATTTGGTTGATGTGAATAATTTACCCTGCATGTGATTACATGTGGAACTACTGACAACACCATGTTTTGGACCACTTTGACCCAACCAAGCTGCTGCTGCCCCTGCCCTCGTGTTACTCCCATCCAGGCCTCACACTTGCTGATTTCTTTCAACTTACTCTCATTAATTGCTTTTTTCCTTGAGTTTTTCAAATAAAGTATCAATAAATGTAGTTTTCAATTCCTCAAAAACTGTTTTTTGTTGAATCATTCAAAGAGAGGGCTCCCAAATACTACATCTGGCAGGACACTCAAAAGAATGCATCCAAATGCCATATGACACAACAGAGATTTGATGCTCTGTTGTCACACAGCTTTCATGGGAGGCAGTGTGTGCTGTGTCCTGGTGAGGACAGTGGTCTGGATCCACACAGAACAGAATTGAGTCTAAATATTTGTGAATATGGCCTTGGATAAGTCACTCTACATTTAAAAAAAAAAGACTTTACTTGGCTGTGCCAGGTCTTAGTTGCAGCATGTGAAGCCTTACTCCCTGACCAGGGATCAAACCCAGGTCTCCTGCATTGGGAGCACAGACTCTTAGCCACTAGACCACCAGGGAAGTCCTAATCACTCTACATTTTGTGCCTAGACTTCTGCATTGTGTAATGATAGAGTTTGACAGGATGCTCTCCAAAGGCCCTTGTTGACCTTGTGATAGTCAGTGAGTTCACATTCTTCCTTTCTTTTATTCAACAAATATTCAAGGAGTGATTCTTGTATGCCAACCTCCAATAGTGTTTATTACATTTGAGTTCACATTTATATATTTTGTGAGTTAACTAAAATAATGTATGTGAATTGCCTTGTTGTCGCCTACTATGCTACTACACAATAGTTGCTCAGTAAATGTTAGCTAAATCTGAATCCATGTTTATCCCACAATAGGAATTACTCTTGTATTGAGTATCAGGAGAAGAGGCCATACTTAAATAAAAATAATGCCTAGTATTGAGGTTTCATGAACAAACAAAAGAAATCAATTTGGCTATTGTTGGCTAGAGGAGAGAAGAGACACTGTGATTATCCACCTTAGGTTTGAGTAGGACACTGATTCATGTATGGAAACGCATTACTTCACATTTGAACAACGCAAGGTCTGTAGCCCCAGCGCTCTGTGATTGGTAAAAGGGAGCCACACTGGCCTTGTTGCCATGGAGACCACCCTCTACAAAGAGAGCAATGGGGGTGTGGTCTTACATTTCCTGTGATTGGTCTTCCCTGCGGCAGAGAGAAGAGCTCCTGGGCCCACCAGTCTCTTTAAGAGCCACCTGCAGCATGCTGCCGCCAGTAAACATTTGGGGCCTTTAAGCCCACCTAAGAGCTTCGGAGCCAGGCCCTCGCTAGATTCTACCTAGAGCATTTACAGTCGCCATATAAAAATTATTAATGCTTTCAAAATCGCTGTAGCTACTTAGTCTAAATGGGCTGAAACATGCTGCTGCAATATTGGAAGTGACAGGTTAAAATAGAACTCTTGCTGAGTGGAGAAAAGTGTGTTAATGTAGTGTGGTCATTTCAAGTTGCTGTTTAAGTGTGATTGTTTTGGATTCTTTTGAATATTAGTTGCTAAATGGTGACAGGAACAAAATGTCCAATTTTCTCTGCCGAGGGAGAAAAAAAGGTTTTCTCCCCTACTTTCCTGAACTGTGACAGACCAGTTCACAAAATCGCTTAATTATAATTCTTAAACCACTTCTGAAAGCTGACAGTCCAATCTAAGAAAATCAGAGCTGCAAGGGCCCTTAGACACTATCCAAATCGCTCTGTCCATTTAACAGATGAAGAAATTGAGGCCAAGATAAGGCCAGGCCCAGGTCTCCCACTTCACACTGTGGAAGTACAGTGCTTTCAATTAGATCTTTGTCTTTGTTTTTAGGGCAGCAAGGGGCATTCTGCATTGGTGGAAATCCTTTCAGCAAACCTGGGACTGAACACTGCCTGAAATTCTTATTAGTGATGCTCTAATTGACAAACAAGTGACCAAATCAGTAAGACCATCGGGTAGCAGGGAAGGCAGAGTGGCCGTCCAATAACAAACTGGAACTGCAGTCCTGGACTCAGGGCAGCACCTGTGGAGTGAACCTGCACTGCTGGTGTCTGGCTTTTAGCCCAGCTGAGAGAACTGGGCCTTCCAGGTGTGACATTTGACTTTCAGAGCAAGTTGATCACTGTTATCTGGCACACAGTCATCCCGGAAACATTTCAGCTCAATTCATTGCAACTGCGTGGAGTAAAACATGGGCAGCATGCCAAGACAGCAGGCTACTGCAGAAGCTGTTGTTTGAAAGTTGAAGGCTTCAAAGGCCAGCCAAAGCTGGGGTGCTAACAATGCCATATAGTCCTGGGTGACAGGGGAAACAGACTTCAGCAGCTGACAGGCCTGTCTGAGCAAAGCACTCAGGGCTCTTTTTGAATCTGAGGCTGATACCATTTAGAAATCTCAGGGGTCAAAAAAGAATGCTAGAGTCAGTGGATTAATACAAAATAAAAACTTGGGGGTGGGGGAGTGGCATGAATCTCATGGTTAAAGCCACAAAAATCATGTTCTGGAAACTATGGAGACTGCTGAAGTTACAGCAGGCAAAAAACTTGGCCTGGGTCCCCTGTCCTTTCCAACCGAGCCAGGTATCCAGATTACTCATTTTCTCCAAGTACTTTCAAGGCAGACTGTTTCCACTGTGTCTGTGGGGTTATGGCTTGCCTCGAGATTTCCAGAGTTAATTTCAGCCTCTAGTAGGGATAAGTTTATCAGAAGGGAAAAACAGCAGGCAGAAACTTTCTTATAGATAAAGAGGCAATGGCTTCCAGAACAGAGCTGAGGACCTGTCACAGAATGAGAGTAATATTTTGAACTCCTGGCAAGATCATTTCACCCTCGTAGGAGACTGACCTCTTTTTTTCCCCCCATCCTCACCCCTACCCTGTCCCAGAGAGTTACCTCTTGATTAGAGAAGGATAGAAATAGGCACAGGGATATTCCTGATTCCAAGCACTTCTTTTCAAAAGGCTGCTTCTTCGCAAATAATAAATATGAGATCCTAATCTATAAAAACTTGCTGATGCTTCCAGGATGCTGTCGTAGATAGCTTCTGCAAATCAATCATCATGTAGTGGCTCAGGTGTTGACCTCATAAAGCTAAAAGGGTCTCAGGATTTACACATGACATGCTTTAGTGAAGAGCTATATATAAAAATCTGTTTCCCTCTTGGAATATATAACAAAAATAAGCATGCATTTTCATGATATTAAAACTCAGCTCTGAAAGTAAGTAGCCAAATTAAGAATAAACCAGGTCTCTGAGAAACTCAGCACATGCGTGCATGCTGTCGCTTCCGTCATGTCCAACTCTGCAACCTTATGGACTATAGCCCACCAGGCTCCTCTGTCCATGGGGATTTTCCAGGCAAGAATACTGGAGTGGGTTGCCATGCCCTCCTCCAGGGGATCTTCCTGACCCAGGGATCGAAGCCCCGTCTCTTATGTCTCCTGCATTGGCAGGCCCGTTCTTGACCACTAGAGCCACCTGGGAAGCCCTGAGAAACTCAGTGCATGCTTGTTAAATGAATAAACCAATGGATAAATGAAATGGAAGGAAAACAACCTATTACTGACCACATCAGAGCAAAACACAGTCATCTAGGGTAAGAATGAGAAATTCACCCTGAACACAGGGAATATGCCATAGAAAAAGAAACAGATAAATACAGAGAGAATGCCTACATTCATGTCCTTCCAAGGATTACGGGAGGAGTTATCATTACTTTCTAGGAAATGTAAAACAGATTAGCCTTACAAGACCATGGTTATAGTCTTGAGCTCCTTGAGCACATATGTCAATTTCCCAGGGGTAGACACTTCAGAGTGGAATTGCTAAGTTATACAGTATTTACTTCAACTTTATTTGGTATTAACAAATTGTTCATCAAAGGGTTGTACCAATTTATGTGCCAGTAACATCATGTAAGAGTTCTTGCTTCACATCCTTTCCAACACTTGGTATTTTGAGTAACACAAGCAGATTTTAAAGCTACAAATTCTCATATGTAAAATGGCTGTTTTGCATTGGATTCGGGTATTTTGAAACTAGCTCTAAATGTATAAGTGTAGCTTTGTGTCTTCCCCAAGGTCAGTAAAAAGACCACTTTAGCTTCTAATATTAGATTCCAAAACGTCCACTAGGATTTTTCCATTTTAAGTCATTTTTGTTATGGTTGAGAAGTTAAAGTTCACTTACTTTATTTGTTCTTGTAGCTCGCAATGTAAAAGAGCACATTCGCTATCAAACTGAGATAAAAAAAATATTCACTAAGATAAGTCTCAGCACATCACGTTCTTTTCATGCTTCAGATCTTTCTGACTTTCACTCTACCCTGCTCCTCTGTTTTATTATGATGTTTTAATTTATTCTCCAGCCTGGGTTTTGTTTGTTTGGTTATATTGGGAGTAACTGAGTTAGTGAGTCTATCTCACGAATACTTAGAAGAAATGTATCTTTGATACAGTTTACATTTTATTTGCTTTGGGCTTAAGGAAAGTTTCATTTACCTTTTTCACAGAGTCCAGCTTCATGGGCTGTTCTCAATACACATTATTAGTCCTATTTGGTACGCATTTGCTTCAGAATTTAATGGTGAATTCGCACAAGTGAAATGAGGTGATCAACGAATATAAGGTAGCCCCTCATCAAGTACAAGGGAAAACTTTTTAAATTTTTTAATTAACTTTTACTGGAGTATACTTGCTTTACAATGTTGTCAGTTTCTGCTGTACAGCAAAGTGAATCAGTTATACATATACAGATATCCCCTCTTTTTAAGATTCTGTTCCCATATAGCTCATATAGGCCATTAAAGAGTATTGAGTAGAGTTCCCTGTGCTATACAGCAGGTTCTTATTAGTTACCTATTTTACCCAAAGAACAGCAAGGAGAGATAAGAAAGCCTTCCTCAGTGATCAATGCAAAGAAATAGAGGAAAACAACAGAATAGGAAAGACTACAGATCACTTCAAGAAAATTAGAAATACCAAGGGAATATTTCATGCAAAGATGGGCTCGATAAAGGACAGAAATGGTATGGACCCAACAGAAGCAAAAGCTATTAAGAAGAGGAGGCAAGAATACACAGAAGAACTGTACAAAAAAGATCTTCACGACCCAGGTAATCACGATGGTATGATCATTCACCTGGAGCCAGACATCCTGGAATGTGAAGTCAAGTGGGCCTTAGGAAGCATCACTATGAACAAAGCTAGGGGAGGTGATGGAATTCCAGTTGAGCTATTTCAAATCCTCAAAGATGATGCTGTGGAAGTGCTGCACTCCATATGCCAGAAAATTTGGAAAACTCAGCAGCGGCCACAGGACTGAAAAAGGTCAGTTTTCATTCCAATCCCAAAGAAAGGCAATGCCAAAGAATGCTCAAACTACCGCACAATTGCTCTCATCTCACACACTAGTAAAGTAATGCTCAAAATTCTCCAAGCCAAGCTTCAGCAATACATGAATTGTGAACTTCCAGATGTTCAAGCTGGTTTTAGAAAAGGCAGAGGAACCAGAGATCAAATTGCCAATATCCACTGGATTATCGAAAAAGCAAGAGAGTTCCAGAAAAACATCTATTTCTGCTTTATTGACTATGCCAAAGCCTTTGACTATGTGGATCACAATAAACTGTGGAAAATTCTGAAAGAGATGGGAATAGCAGACCACCTGACCTGCCTCTTGGGAAACCTGTATGCAGGTCAGGAAGCAACAGTTAGAATTGGACATGGAACAACAGACTGGTTCCAAATAGGAAAAGGAATACGTCAAGGCTGTATATTGTCACCCTGCTTATTTAACTTATATGCAGAGTACATCATGAGAAACGCTGGGCTGGAGGAAGCACAAGCTGGAATCAAGATTGCTGGGAGAAATGCCAATAACCTCAGATATGCAGATGACACCACCCTTATGGCAGAAAGTGAAGAAGAACTAAAAAGCCTCTTGATGAAGGTGAAAGAGGAGAGTGAAAAAGTTGGCTTAAAGCTCAACATTCAGAAAACTAAGATCATGGCATCTGGTCCCATCACTTCATGGCAAATAGATGGGGAAACAGTGGAAACAGTGTCAGACTTTTTCTTGGGGGGCTTCAAAATCACTGCAGATGGTGATTTCAGCCACGAAATTAAAAGACGCTTGCTCTTTGGAAGAAAAGTTATGGCCAACCTAGGTAGCATATTAAGAAGCAGAGACATTACTTTGCCAACAAAGGTCCGTCTAGTCAAGGTTATGGTTTTTCCAGTAGTCATATATGGATGTGAGAGTTGGACGATGAAGAAAGCTGAGCGCAGAAGAATTGATGCTTTTGAACTGTGGTGTTGGAGAAGATTCTTGAGAGTCCCTTGGACTGCAAGGAGATCCAACCAGTCCATCCTAAAGGCGATCAGCCCTGGGTGTTCATTGGAAGGACTGATGTTGAAGCTGAAACTCCAATACTTTGGCCACCTCATGCGAAGAGCTGACTCATTTGAAAAGACCCTGATGCTGGGAAGGATTGGGGGCGGGAGGAGAAGGGGACGACAGAGGATGAGATGGCTGGATGGCATCACCGACTCGATGGACATGAGTTTGGGTAAACTCCAGGAGCTGGTGATGGACAGGGAGGCCTGGTGTGCTGCGATTCATGGGGTTGCAAAGAGTCAGACATGACTGAGACTGAACTGAACTGAACTGGAGATATATATATATGTATGTCAATCTCTATCTCCCAGTTTATCCCATTCCCCCCTTTCACCCTTGGTAACCCTAAGTTTGTTCTCTACATCTATGACTCTATTAAGGGAAAACTTTAGACTTGAGTATGTTTTGAGCTTTAGCATAGAAAATACATTTTGAACTAAAGAGAATTTTTTTTTTTTAAAGCCAGTTGTCACGTCTATTAATTTCCTTTTGAATGATATAAAGGGTTTAGTTTTGTCTGTAACATTGGTTGGTTGGTTTGCTTGCTGTCTTTGGGCAGACCCCATAAGACCAACTACAAACTGATCATTCCAAATCAACAAAGGGGAAGTGTACTGAAATGTAATAAAAATGACTTGTTTTGACAATTAATTGCTTGAGACTTGATTCACTGAGCACTCTGGAGTCTACTGCTCCTAAGGGAAGACTGTTCCTGTGTTCTAATACCTACTAATAACAAGCATTTTTCTCAGAGAAAGTCTGTTAAGTGAAACTGGATTGATTTCTGACTAAACCTCAAACAAAATCACTGACCTAATTTCTCTTCAAGTGGAGCATTTCTCATACTATATACTCTGAAATTTTCTCTCTTTTTAAGAGAATGCCATAGCCTAGAAGTTGGGAAGGCTTTTATAACAACTACATACTCTATATTGTGAGATTCATATGTAACTGTGGAAATGTCAACAATAATATTGGGTTGGCCATAAAGTTCGTTTAAGTTTGTCCATAAGTTCTTACAGAAAAACTTGAACTTTCTGGGCAGCCCAATACTTATTCCTCAGCCAATGCATAAATAACAACTTGAAGACACATTTTAATTTTCAGGGAGTTCTTGAAGATGAATTAAATGTTTGATTAAGTAGTTCGCCGCTGGTATTTCCTCAAAAAAGCTCAGAATAAATTTAAAGGCAAAAAGAAATAGTTGAATCTGTGATGGGATAGTCATTAAAACAACTGAAACAACCCAACCAAACCAATTTGATAGGTTTTGATTCTCCTTCTCTATTAAGGCATAAGTTCTAACTCCCTAATGCGCTGTGGAAAAGATAAAGTCTAGCAAACCCAACTAAGAGCCCTTTGCAAAATCAACAGTTCAGAAAACAACTGTGGGTATTTAGATGCTTTCCAGCTTTCCTTGGGCTTCATCAAATGGAAGTGGATTTTTTTCAGTGTGTGGAAATATCCTCTCACAACCATGGCTATCTAACCCCTGAAACCTCATGTACTGCTATCCTACAGATTGGGGTAAAGAAACATTTTGAGCAAAATATTTTACCCTCGTTCTGGTCAGATGTCTCTGTGTCTCTGTCCCTCTCAGAGAAGCAAGGCTACAAGTAAACATGTTTTTACAACTTTCCTAGCACTATTTATTAAACTCTCATTTCCCCACATGCAATGCTACATCCATCAGTACAGCAAATTACATATATATGACTCTGTTTCTGGGTTTTCTTTGTTCTATGGTATTATGTCTACCATTGAGCTCATTTTCTTTGTTTTCTTTATGACAACTTTATGACGAAAGTAAAGGTAAGCAAGTAACTCAAAATAATTATGGTGTCTTTTGTGTATCACTAATAAATGAAAGGAAAGGAGTTTTCTATTCTCTGACAAATCATACCAGTGTTTTCTTAGGTCAGTCCCTCCAGGCAATAGAAATTCAAAAAGAAAAAAAATGGGACCTATCAAACTTACCAGCTTTTGTGAAGCAAAGAAAACCATAAACAAAATGATGACAACCTATAGAATGGGAGAAAATATTTGCAAATGATGCAACAGACAAGGGCTTAATTTCCAGCATATACAAACAGCTCACACAACTCAACAACAACAACAACAAACTCAATTCAAAAATGCGCAGAAGACCCAAATAGACATTTCCCCAAAGAAGAACTACAGATGGGCAACAGGCACATAAAAAGATGCTCAACATCACTAATTATTAGACAAACGCAAATCAAAACTACAATGAGGTACCACCAGTCAGAAGGGCAATCATTGAAAGTCTACAAATAACAAATGCTGGGGAAGGTGTGGAGAAAAAGAAACCCTCCTACACTATAGGTGGGAACATAAGTTGGCACAGCCACTGTGAAAAACAGTATGGACGTTCCTCAGAAAACTAAAAATAGGCTAGCATATGACCCAGCAATCCCACTCCTGGGCACATGTCAGGACAAAACCATAATTTGAAAACATACATGCATCTCTATATTCATAACAGCACCATTCACAATAGCCAAGATGTGGAAACAACCTAAATGTCCATCGACAGATGACTGGATAAAGAAGATGTAGTACATATAGGCAATGGAATATTACTTAGCAATTAAAAAGAGTGAAATAATGCCATTTGTAGCAACATGGATGCAACTAGAGATTATCACACTAAGTGAAGTCAGAAAGAGAAAGACAAATACCATGTGACATCACATATATGTTGAATCTAAAATATGACACAAATGAACCTATCTATGAAACAGAAACAGAATAATGGATTAGAGAAGAGACTGGGGGTTGCCAAGGGGGGAGGGACTTGGGGGAGGGATGGAGTGCAAGGTTGGGGTTAGCAGATGTAAGCTTTTATATATAGAATGGATAAACAAGATTCTGCTGTATAGCACAGAGAACTGTATTCAATATCTTAGGATAAACCATAATGGAAAAGAATATATATGTGTGTGTGTGTATAACTGAATTACTTTGTTGTACAGCAGTAATTAACGCAACATTGTAAGTCAACTATACTTCAATTTAAAAAAAAAAGAAAGGAAAAGCTTTTTCAGTGATACTAAACCAAAAAATATATACGAATGAGTTTAAGGTTGGATATTTTTAATGTGGAATTAATGCAAGTACATTTATATTTTAGTGCATTTATAATGTAATTAAAATTTGAAGACTTAAATGGAAATTGCTGCTATGTTTCATAGTAACACACATTTATAAGTCCAATAAAATCAATACAGTGAGTGCAGTTACATATACAAATACTGTACAAATATAGCATTCATTGTACAGTGATTAAAACATTAAAAGACTATACTGTATGTTTGAATCTAGAGAACTCAGTATTTTCTTAAATGATTAAAATCCTTAGTTTAGTACCATGAAAATTAAATGTTTTGTGCAGAGGGGTACCATTATTCAAAGGTTTTAATTCCTAACTCTATCTTCTAGCCACAAGATCAGCAAACAAAATAAGTGTATTTTAATATTTTGTTGTTGTTTCAGGAGCATTAATCAAGTGAAATATCAAACATATGGACAATTTCATGAGTTAGTTATAAATCAGCCATCACAAATTCTAGCAATTGGATATTAGAAGATTTATAATTTACAGGTGCCTTTGAAGAAAATACAACTGGTTTGTCATATAAATGGTTACATCAAATGATACCATTGAAATAAACTATGATTTGACATAATGCACAAAACTACTTTAAAAGAGAAATAATTTGTGTATTATATAGTTGTGTTGTTTTTTGTAAAACCAGTCATCCAAAACCATGCACCTAATATGCCAACTTGATAATAAATGATTCAAAAGGCAGCGATTTCAAACAATTGATTTCAGTGGCCCATAACAAAATACTCCAAGCCTAAGTTCAACACTGCATGCAACAACTGAGCCTGTGCTTTACAACAAGTGATCTTACCGTTTACATATTTAAAAGAAGGACATCTATACATATATTATTAAAGAAAAACCACACAAAGAAATACAATATAACTTATGAAACCTTGCACTAGAATAGATTTTTCTAGAAAATCCAAAAGCAAGTAAAGACACTGGAAAGCAGAGCTTTATTACAGGAACACCTCTTGTGCAAACACTAATATTTAACTTAAAGCTGTGATGCATCTAAATTTCAATGCATAAAATGTAAACTTCAGCATCCTAACTGCAGGATTTTTAGCTTTGGGCCTTTCAAAGACAGCTCTGACAACCCTAAATATCAATCCAAGTGCAAAAGAGGTCCTTCAGAACATATCCCTTTGGTATAGTAAAGTCACAAAGATAACAAAATTAAATAATAAAACAAACTATCAATTACCAAAGGGGTTTAAAATCTCTGATTATCTCTCATCTCTCTTTGGATTTTTGTTTTGTTTTGTTACTGAAAAGTCCCCCCCCCCAATTTTTGACTGTAAATGTTCAGAATAATTGATAATATGGTTTTTAGATGGAATCTGAATGCATGCCATGAAAAACCCTACTTGGAAACAAAATAACACTGCACTTTTCACCTTGAGGGGATGGAAGGTGTAAAGATGGCTTCTTGCAAGAATGACATAAACTGTGAATGACGAAGTCCACCTCAGTCCTGAGGGAATTCTGTGAATGTCATGGGCAGCATAGGATCATCTGACTCTTGTGCTGTTTATCTGTAACACTGAACTAGAGCTATAATCTGGTTCATACCTCCCAAGGGAACCTTATTTTTTAAAATCTATTCATTCTCCTTTAATTCAAGGGGAACTTAATTTCCTTGTGACTCAGAGCAGCATCTACAAAATAATGAAGAATGATGTTAATACTCAAGTGACTTTTAAGGCCAAAAATGTTGTCCGTGCTACGACTTCTAACACTAAATGTGAGGATTCAAAAGGTCCATCCTAACTTCAAAGGTGATGTCTTTTGAATGTTTATTTTAACATGAAAGTTGTTATTCTGTTACATAGTGGTTTATTAAAAGCATCTATTTTACGAACAGCATAAATTCACTAGAAGCAAAATAAATACAATTCACATCTCACACAACCAGATTTCACAAATATTGTATGAATTATGCTGTGTAAATACAGATGAAACATGTTAAGCACATAATTCAGAGAGATACCTTTACATTCCATTTGCCAGAATTCAAATAAAATACCCTAATATATATTTTGAAACATAACTGCTGTTGACAGTTGCATAGGTGGTCAATTTTCATTTCCTAATCCACTAACTGACACACAATACAATCTATTTTTGTAGGCCACGTTATACTATTTTGTCCTATGCAATGTAATATGAGGACAGATCTCAATCAGGACCACATGATATTATAGCATTCAACCAAAATCTACCAATAAGTATTCATTTTTGTCAATTCAACCTGTCATAAATGCATGTTACTTGAAAGAAATGTATATTTTTAAAACATCTAAAGTCAGAACTTGCTAGAGAACAGCAACCTATGGAACCATGTCACCTTATCTAGTAGCATGTCATACCAAGAGAATAACACATGCTTTAAATGTTGATGATATACCAATCCATTACACGTAACTCTCCCAATGACATTGCAAGAAAGAAAAGGATATTGAAAAGTGTACTGATGGTAGAAAGTAGAAAATACAAATGGAAAGAATAGTGTGATTTTTTTCCCAAATAAAGTGTACATACATCAACAAATGTATGGTAAGCCCTTTATTGCCTGAAAAATAAGCACAGGCTTGAAGTCCATTTAAGTTGTTTTTTCATGTACTTTTCAAAGAATGGTAATACGCCCTAAATTTACTATGATTAGTTACAGTAATGGAATCATTTCAAATTAAAACTAATCAAATATGTAATTTTACATGTCCTGCATTACAGTTAGCTAAAATTGAATGTAATTAACTTTGTCCTGAACTAAGTATGAGGACATCTGGCTCTATATTTAAATGATGATGATAAAAGTTATGGAAAATCTACTGAGTGTTCCTAATGTTGAATGGAAATGCTAATATTATATGGAAGTTAGATGAATGCACTTGGTGTTTCCAATTTTGAATTTTGGAGACCTGAGTACAAGAAAGGCCATCATTTTCTAGTATATACACTGCACTGTTATTTCATGGCTTTATTGGCTTTTAAAATATGCTTTGTTAAAAATGATTTATATATGTTAATTTACACAGTTCTTTGAGCATGTAGTTTAAGTAACTCATGTGTTTCTTTTCTCTCTGTCTCTCATTACTGACCTAAATAAGCATAAAGGAGTTGGCAGAAAGATGGTCTTATTTATTTTCAAACTTAACTCTTTAATGTGTAAGATGGAATCAGTTAATTTGGGGGGAAAATATGATTCATCACAACTATTTGGCTTTTGAAAGTTCAAAATGTCACTATCTCGGATTTTACCTTATTTTAATACATACACATTTTTAGAGGGTAAAGTGCTCAATGCAGCATGTGCAATGTTTCTTTGCCTGATATTGCTCCTTTATGGTTAGCACTGTATCTGCCCTGTATAATACAAGAAAGAAATGGTTAACTGCTCACAGGCATGAAGATACTCTCCTGTGCTTAGAAGCTTTATGTTTCTAGCTTTTATGTTTAGGTCTATGATGCCCACTCAAATTAATTGTTGTGTGTGGAGTGAGGTGTAGGGATGGAGCTTCATTTTTTTATGTGGATACCCTGCACCATTTGCTAAAACAACCTTACTTTCTCCATTCAGCTGACACTTTGATTAAACACTGCATGTGTGCTCAGTTACTCAGTTGTGTCCGACTCTTTTGTGACTCCATGGACTGGAGCCGGCCAGGCTCCTCTGTCCATGGAATATTCTAGACAAGAATACTGGAATGGGTTGCCATATCCTTCTCCAGGGGATCTTCCCAACCCAGGGATCGAACCTGTGTCTCCTGCACTGGCAGGCAGATTCTTGACCACTGCATCACGTGGGAAGTCCATTAATCAGTTATATATTAATATATGTGGGTCTATTTCTGAACTCCATTTTTTGATACTTAAGCCAATACCCACTGTATTCACTACTGTAGCCTTTTAGTAGGTCTTGAAATCAGATACGTAAATCCTCAAGATTTTTGAGATTCTTCTGTTCTAGGTGTGTTTTTTTGCCATCCATACACATTTTATAATAAACCTGTCTTATTTTTTATTCAAAAGGGCTTGCTAAAATTTTGATTGAATTATCTGTCAATTTGGGGACAATGGATTTTTTAACAATAAAATTTTCAATCCTCCAACATGGTATATCTCTCCTTCTAGTAGGTCATCTTAAATATATCCCAGCAACTATCTGTTCCTGTGAGCATAGAAGCCTTGGACATTTGTTAGATTTATTCCTGTTTATTTTATGTTTTATATTACTAATGGTATTTTTATTTCTTTTTTTTCCAATTCTTTGTTACTAGGATATAGAATTACAATTTACTTTTGTATAATGGTTTTGTATACCATTGCCTTATAAAATTCACTTATTACTTCTAGTAGAGTCATTTTGTGTATAGACTTCCAATGGTTTTGGACATAACAAGATCTGCTAAGCATGAGAATGTTGTCTCTTTTCTTTTGTTTCTTATCTCTTTAGCTTGAATTATGGCACTGACTAACATTTCCAATATAAGGTTAAATAGAAATGGTGAGAATGAATATCCTTGGCTTATTCCCAGTCTTAAGGGGAAAAGCTTCCAATATTTTATCATTAAGTATGAGGCTAACTGGTTTTTCACAAGCACACATTTTTCCCTTTATTCCTATCATGGTGAGAGTTGTTATCATGAATGTGTATGGAGTTTTGTCAAGTGCTTTTCTGTATCTACTGCAATGATTACATAATTTCACCCTTTTTTATGTTAATATGGCAAATTATACTGACTTTTTAAGTGTGTAATACAAGTACTTAAAGCTATACAATTCCCTACATTTCCTTCCCGCTTGAGCTGCATCCTCGAATTTTGATATGTCACATTTCATTTTCATTCAATTTTAAATAATTATAATTACTGTTGTGATTTCCTCTTTGTCCCATGTGTTGATTACATGTGTATCATTTAATATCCAAATATTTAGGGATTACTACTTCTAGCATAATATCTTTTGAGACTGTATGATTCTGATCTTCCGAAATTTATTGAGATTTCTTTTGTGATCCAATGTATGATCTATCTTGGTGAATGTTCCATGTATACTTAAAAATAATGGTATATTCTGCAGTTGTTGGGTATAGATTTTGAACAAATGCCAATTGGGTCAGGTTGTTGGTCTAGCAACTTCTTCTGATTACTAATTATCTATATAATTTAGCAATTCAATAATTATCAAAAAACCTTTGAAAGGTAGCCCAGATTTAGAGAAGCAAAAACAAACAAAAAAACAAGAAGAGATTCCATTTTGGGGATTCCCATGTGACCCAATATTTATAGTCAATCCTATCACACTTAGGTTTTGCTTCATGCCATAAATGAAATTTGGAATCAAATAAGTTACTCCTGGCCTGTTAGATTCATTTAAACACAAGATAATATCACCTAGAATTCAAATACAAGTTCAAAACTAGGAATTCAAAGAAATATGTACATATAATAATAACCTTGTTCACAAACAAGTCTAGGTTTTTTGTGCTGCCTTTGTATAAATAGCTCAGTATCAGGTGAAAAATTTATAAGAATATTGGTTTGTATACAGAATTTCAAGTGCTAATGGTTGTTAACCAATGGTTGTCAACCATCAACTAATGGTTAATAGAAAGGAACATTCTCATTGCTTCGTAGTATCTTCACACATTAAGTTGGGCACAGAACAGAGTGTGTTTGTGTGTGTGTGTTCATGTATACACAACTGCAGTAGAAACCTACCATAAGGAAAGAACATGCATGCTCTTAGAACTGAGTAAAAACACACTGGTAAAGCATTCTAGGATAGTAAGGCTGGATCCTTAAAAGTATATCATCAATATTTAGTTCTGAAGGATCTCTTACAAAGCAGCACTATATATGAAACTTCCTTTCTAACCTATCAATTTTGTAGGGAAAAGTTCAACATGTTTAAAACATCGCTGTTCATTAATTTAAAACTATTAAAAGAAAAAATTATTAATAAGTCAACTTACAGCTTATTTCAAAGTGCAGAGAGGTTCTTATCCTATGCCAATTACACTTGGTGGAGCTGTAACATTTTTAGGCTTTAAACAAATAGCATACAATCCAGTTCATATTATACCTGTACCTTTGGCATTCCAAAACCTACAGTCACCGATTAAAATCTGCAAACTGTTTCCTGGAATCAGACCTTCTTTTCTTCTGTTTAGATTTTTCACCAACCTAAATAATAAGTGAATTAGTAGCCAATAATGGTAGTAGGAGGTAATAAAATCAACATATACCATGCATTGAAGCTCAAATTTTCACAAAACTACTGCATGTATTCAAAGAACTTCAGGACACTATGCTTGAGTCCTTTGAGTAAGCTACAAAGGACTTAGATCACTAGCAAAAAAGGCTGTTACATTATTGATCCATCATTAATTCACTCTCATGTGTACACTCTTCCACCTTTAGGGTCAGAGTACACAGTCAGTGTAGCATTTCAGTTAAAGTTATTGATACAATGAAGGCGGAATTATTTTATATAAATTTTCCCAAAGCTTTATGGAAGTTTCATTCAGTCCTCTCCCAAACAATATTTCCTTCTTGCTTTGGGTTCTCTGTAATTAAACAGTATATTTGGCAGAAGCATCTTTGCAATCAGTGCTGTATAAAGTCAGATGCACGAGGACAGTATTTGAACTAATAAAGCAAAGTGCAGCTATGCTGTAGAATAGTGAACATGGTCCCTGGCATATAGTGGGCATTTAAACATGTGATGAATTAATGAATGACTTGACCTAATGTAATGTGATTTGTAGCTGTTTCAAAGCCCAATATATCAGCTGAAACATCTGAGTCAAAGGTAAACCACAAAAGAGCATGCGGACTCAAAGCATTTCATTTTTTCAAAGCATTCTTCACTCACCAAAGGTTAACATTCCTTTCAGTGAGCTATATAGGCATGGCTGAAGCAATGAAATTGAAACACTGATAAGAAATGTGATATTTCTGCTTCTTGAGACTGTATAACAAAGATACAAGTAAAGCAGAACATCTGATTAGATATCTTTGTGCCCCAGGGGGAGGTTAACATAGCCATGGAGAATGCACCTACCATGGACCCTCAGCATCCTCATGGAGAAGCTGAATGACATCTCCATTTCTAATCAGGAGGTCTTCTGAGCCTCTCTTCCTGCAATCAGCTAGGGCTTTATATTTGCCTGGAGACTGTAAGGTTGTTTTGAAAAATGACATTACAAATTTGAATGCAAAACTACTTGCATAACTGTATGTTCTGTGACATAAAGACTTTGCTCTTTTCCTCACTGGCAAATGTGGTTAGCTGCAGCAGCTTTGTAGGAACAAACAAACAATGAGCAGTTTGTGATGGCAAAAAAAAAAAGCAGAACATGTGTTTATTTAACCTGAAGAATTCACTTTTATTTGTGAGAAGAGAATTACAGCATGAACAACACAGAAAATAACAGAGCCCAACTGATTCAAGTTACATGAATAATAAACATAAATCCAGAAAAAAGCATGAAAATAGCATTTAAACACGGTCATTTGTAAATTACTCTCATAAAAAAAATTACCTTGGCACATAAAAAAGGCAATGGCCCTGAACAAAGATTTACAAATGTCCCCAAAAGGATTTCTGTGCTTCATATCATTTTGCACAGGTGAAAATCGTGGGCGCAAAAGCTTAGTCCAATAAAAGCATATTAAACCAAAATGCTGTGCTTTATTTGGCCTTAATCATTTTGCAGCTAGAATTTTAACTTGGTTCATTAATAAGCTAAATAATCCAAGGCACACAGATTGTATTTGGTTACAAGGTAAACAGAGAAGAAATAATAATCGAGTCCAAATGCATTCTGAGATGAGAGCTTTTCCAGCACAGTATCTTACACATCAGATATATGATTTTATAGAAAAAGAGTACCATAATTAAAAATGCTTTTTTAATATAAAAGGAAAGTTGTCTACCATCACAATACTGTAATTATCCTCCAATCAAATATAAAATACAATTTAAAAGGTTAAAAAAAAAGGAAAGAAA
Source organism: Giraffa tippelskirchi (assembly GCF_054371585.1). NCBI lineage: Eukaryota > Metazoa > Chordata > Mammalia > Artiodactyla > Giraffidae > Giraffa > Giraffa tippelskirchi. The sequence continues at coordinate 14,491,724 of NC_137289.1, read as the reverse complement.
GAATTATATGGTGCCAAGCCTTTGCACATCCAAAAGAATTAACCTGAAAATATTATCCACATCACTTGGGCTGAATGTCTTTTGAGCAGTATTTTTATCAAATGGGCTGAGGAGCAGGCAGGAAAGAGCTACTTGCCATTCAAAAGAGTAGCTTCATTAAAACAGGACAGCCATCTCCAACTCAGGCTTCTCCAAGGGAAGCAGCACCCATTATTTCTTGGTTTTGACTTGATAAAGTGAGGCTAAAAGATAGCTCATTCCAACTTGCTTTACTGTTTAGCTTGGGGGTTATTTTATTGGGGGATGTGGAATGCACCATATTATCTTTGTATCTATTTTCCTTAGTAGCACAAGTCAGGGAATTCATGGGAGAAAGGAGAAGAGCTAGTAGGTTTTTCTCCATTCCCGTCCCCTAAGATGAAAGCATTCTTTAATTTTGCATATTTGCTTTATTTTCTGACATGATAGCTGGAAAAATGCTTAGTGAAAGCTTTCTCAGTTCTTGACCGTCCCTTCGTAGAGCATCATTTACAGCAAACATTGAAACCCCACCCAGCTTCCCCTGACTTGTTGCTCCCATCTGAACAATGACCCCTCCTGTCCTCAGATAATGTTACTTCAGGAAACGAAAGTTCTTTTCAGTGATTCTCAAGGTTGGGGGCGGTTCCCAGGGCCTGCAAGAGTCAAAGTTCTATTATTTGCCTTTTTCATTCTCATCCTCTCACAAGTCTACTGAGGTGTTCTTAAGAGGTCACCAAATGTGTGACAGCACAACAGACTGAATGCAAATGCCAATATGAGAATCCAGCCATCTTTTCTGAAGTCAGATGTTAAAGAGATTTGCAAAAAATATGTTTTTTTGGTTGCACCATGCAGCTTGAGGGACCTTAGTTCCCTAACCAAGGATCAAACCCGTGCCACTGCAGTGGAAGCGCAAAGTCCTAGCCCCTGGACCACCAGTTAAGTCCTTTATTTCTTCATTTTTTTTGGTTGCAAAAATATTTCAAATGCCACCCTTCTCACTACATTTTTTTGGTTTGAAAAATGCAAATTCACTAAAAAATTTGAGCACTACTGGTCTAGACAACAAACTCTGGACAAATCTCTTACCAGCTCTGGGCCTCGGTCTCCTCCTCTGTCGGTAGGAGGGAATAAAGCCTGCCCTTTTTCTCACTAAGACTATGAATATTCAGTGTGAAATCATTTTGTCAACTGTAAACGACTATACAAATATGAATTATGGTCATTGTATTATTGATGGAAAGAATATTCTGTTGCTTTTATAAAGAAAGCATTCCAGCGTCAATGCTAAGGAGCTTTGAGACCAGAACTGCCCAACTGAATGTATCCGTCTGAAAAGCACCAAGGAACAGTCCACTACAAAAGCAACATTCCTACCCTCCACACTGGTGACTTCAGAAAACTGGAGATTTATCCTAAACAGTCCTAACTTCCTGGGATAATCCACGAGGAGCCTAATAACACCAAAAACTAGTTTTTCTATAAAACATTTACTTTTACCCTAAAGCAGCCTTTATTTTTATGGAGTGTTCCCTTGCTCTAATATGCTAAGATTCAAAGCATTAGCATGTTTTTTGACAGCCTACTAAAATATATTCCCCAGGTGAAATTAAATAGTTTTTAAATGTGTCATATTTATTTCCTATATCTAATCTGGAATCTATTCTAAGTACACCTGAACTTCCTGTTGTGCTCTGATTTTATCTCACATGCTCAGATTGAAAATAAAATAAAACTGTATATAAAATTGGTCATGATATAAGACTTGGAATGATTGACTATCTCATTAACTTCAGTAGGGGCTCAAAGTATGGCTCAAACAAGTTCTTACAGAGAGAAGTGCTTACTGAATGTTCACGGTAAGACTTATTTCAAGTCTTTTGGCCTTGGAACACCTCTAATAACCTCTAGGATACTGACAAAAGACTGCCCCTATGTGCCTAATCTATTTCATCAACAAAACTGCTTGAAGAGTTTTTATTTATTTATCTTAATATGTCATTACTAACCATTGGAGGTCTTGCTTCTTCATGGCCATCATAAGAGGAGTATAAATAGTTACTGGACCTTTTCTCAGGCTCATCAGAGACTTTTGCAGGTGATGACATCTCAGTGCAAACTGTAAGAAAATCAAGCAGGGTGGCAGTTACTGGTACACCACAAGGAGAGAAGTAAAACGAACTGTAATAATCAAGGCTATACACTTCAATGGTCCAAGAATAATATCTTTTGTAATAAAACCTCCAATTGGGTTATACTAGTTTAGAATTTCTGATATTTCAGAAAGGGCCTGGAATATCTACACTTCTTTAACTTTTTAGGATGGTTTCATGTTGGGGTTGGTGCAAGTTATTATACTCCTTATAGAAAAGTCATCTCTTTCAAAAATTCTTTCTATAGCATTCTTCCTGGTCCCACTTTAATAACACTTATAACATTCTACCTGGTAATATGGTTATTTTGGACTTAGCTCTTTTATTATGCAAGGACCATGTGTTACACACTGTGTGTCTCATAAGAACCTGCCTGTAAGAAATGCTTAATTAATAAGCATGCATTGAACTGATATGAATGAAGCACTTGGATGGGGCAAAGAAGTAACAGAATGTCATCTTGGCCACACTAAACTGTGAATGTAACCTTGAACAAGCCATGTCAACTTTCTCTGACTTGGTTTCCTCATCTGTCAAATGAAAGCAGGGATACTAGGCTCTCTCCTGATGGCTCAGGGGGCCACAGTATAGATGACCAGAGGGAAGTGACCTGTAAATGGAGAACTGAGCTGAGCAAGGTTGTTGTTCCTGTTTCTCCTCAGCTAGTAGAGAAATCTTCCAGATTGAGGACCATCATGCTTAAGCACTGAGAATCAGGCACTCTGTTAGCCATTTCTTCAGAGAAGTCTATTCTGCTGATCCCGGAGTTGTTAATGTGACCCTCTCTGATGCCTCTGAAGCACCTTTTACTTCCCTGTTATCACACTATCAAGTTGAATTTTCATTGCTTGTTGCATTATCTTTCTACAGTCCTAGCTTTATGGGGACGGCAGCTGAGTGTATCTCAATTAGACTGTATGCCCAGAGTACTATAAGATTCCTGGCAATCAGGCTGTTATGTTTGTTGAAGTAAACAAATTGTTTTAAATCCCTTTAAATGACCAAGTTTGCAAAAGAAAAGGAAATATTCCAGTTGTAAATAACTCTTCTCTATTCATTAAACCTATAGTGAGTCACAAGTGCCTCCCTTGATGCAGTATATGTGTTCTATTCACCTCTGTATCCTGTGTAGGAGGGGCTTCCAAACTTAAGCAGGTGCCAGAAAGAATCACAAATGGAGAATTTGTGACATCACAGGTGGCTAGGTCTTACTCCTAGAGTTTCTGTTTCACAAGGTCCAGGATGGAGCCAAAGTACCTGCCTTCCTGACAAGTTCCCAGGTGATGCTGATGCTACTGGTCCACGGACCACACTGGTCCACAGACCACACACAGACCACTCTGCTCGGCAGTGCCCACCAGAGAATCTTGCATATATACAAGACAGAAGAGCTTTCTAAAAATGGGTTAACTCTTTTTTCTTCAGTATAAAGTGAATAGATGGAAAGATTTCTCAAAATAACAATGAGAGAAAACAATTTGCACAACCATGAATCCTCCCTTCAGATAACCATTACACATACCTGTATTTGCTTTTGCCTGAACTGATGTGATGGATTCACCGACCTCTACCATAGTGCTGATATGTTCCAACTCAGGTTCCTCAGCGCCTACAAAAGCTCCCTGTTGCCCTCTGAAACAGTAAATATGTAAAAACAGTGAGCTTTCTTACAGTCTAAGAGTAATAAGAAATTTAAAATGGTATTTCTTCCATTGATACCATGTGTTAAGAACATAATCTAGGGGCTTCCCTAGTGGCTCAGTGGTAAAGAATCCATCTGCCAATGCAGGAGACTTGGGTTTGATCCCTGGTCTGGGAAGATCCCACATGCCTCGGACCAACTAAGCCTGTGCACCACAACTACTGAACTTGTGCTCTACAGCCTGGGAGCCCCAACTACTGAGCCCATGTGCTGCAACTACTGAAGTCCGCACACCCTAGAGTCCATGCTCCACAACAAGAGAAGCCACCACAATGAAAAACCTGTACACCGCAACTAGAGAGTAGCCCTTGCTTGCTGCAACTAGAGAAAAGCCTGCATAGCAACAAAGACCCAGCAGAGTCAAAAATAAATAAATTGTAAACAAAACAAACAAACAAAAAAGAATATAATCTAAGAATCCATTCAAGCAGAGCTGACTTTCCCCTGTATTTAAGTCTGTGTAATAATAGCTCATAATATATAGAAGCTTAAATCCTAGGATCCAAGCCAGCATGGAAAAAAACAATTCCCTTCTGAACCCAAGGCAGGTACATTATACAAAATTCCTGTTGTATATTATATTGTATACCCAAAATTTGCTAGGAGGTAAATCCTAAATGTTCTCACTACAGACACAGGAAAGGATAACTATGTAAGGTGATAGATATGTTAATCAGCTTGACTGTGGTGATTATTTCACTATACACACACACACATACACACACACACATATATAAATAAAATCATAGGCTTCCCAGGTGGCAATAGTGGAAAAGAATCCACCTGCCAAAGAGGAAGACCCAGGAGACACAGGTTTAATCCGTGGGCTGGGAAGATACCCTGGAGGAGGAAATGGCAACCCACTCCAGTATTCTTGCCTAGAGAATTCAATGGACAGAGAAGCCTGGTGGGCACAACTGAGCATGCATGCAATCAACACAATATCAAATCATCAAATTGTACTCTTTAAATGTATACAATTTTAATTGTCAACTATAACTCAGTAAGTTGGAAAAATATAAAGAACAACAAAAAATCACTACTGTTCTATGAACTTTTAACTTTAATGATTTAGGTATATACATACATTATATGTATATATACTTATATATATACTTATACATATATAAGGTATATATGAATGATGAAACCTTAATCTGATTAATACTTTTGAGGTGAATCAGCTACTATAGAATCAGTACTGTCTGAAATCTAAAGACTTCCAGAATATATGACAAAATATTGAGTACTGTGAACCGTGGAAAATAAAGACTTCCACTGTGATTTTAAAACGGTTCTCCTAAATGCAAATCAAAACCACTATGAGGTACCATCTCATGCCGGTCAGAATGGCTGCTATCCAAAAATCTACAAACAATAAAGGCTGGAGAGGGTGTGGAGAAAAAGGAACCCTCTTACACTGTTGGTGGGAATGCAAACTAGTACAGCCACTATGGAGAACAGTGTGGAGATCCCTTAAAAAACTGGAAATAGAACTGCCATATGACCCAGCAATCCCACTGCTGGGCATATACACCGAGGAAACCAGAATTGAAAGAGACACGTGTACCCCAATGTTCATCGCAGCACTGCTTATAATAGCCAGGACATGGAAGCTGCCTAGATGCCCATCAGCAGACAAATGGATAAGGAAGCTGTGGTACATATACACAATGGAATATTACTCGGCCATTACAAAGAATGCATTTGAATCAGTTCTAATGAGGTGGATGAAACTGGAGTGTATTATACAGAGTGAAGTAAGTCAGAAATAAAAACACCAATACAGTGTACTAACGCATATATATGGAATTTAGAAAGATGGTAATGATAACCCTATATGCGAGACAGCAAAAGAGACACAGATGTAAAGAACAGACTTTTGGACTCTGTGGGAGAAGGTGAGGGTGGGATGATTTGAGAGAATAGCATTGAAACATGTATATTATCATATGTGAAATAGATTGCCAGTCCAGGTTCGATGCATGAGACAGGGTGCTCAGGGCTGGTGCACTGGGATGACCCTGAGGGATGCGATGGGGAGGGAGGTGGGAGGGGGGTTCAGGATGGGGAACACATGTACACCCATGGCTGATTCATGTCAATGTATGGCAAAAACCACTACAATATTGTAAAGTAATTAGCCTCCAATTAAAATAAATAAATAAATAAATAAAATGGTTCTCCTAAAGCCTCAGATAAATCAACATACTTTGCACCTGATCTTAGCTACTTGTGAAAGATGATGTGCAACAAAGACAGAAAGAGCATTTTTTAAAATTTTCTTATTGAAGTATAGTTGATTTGCAATGTTGTGTTACTTTCTGCTGTACAGCATAGTGAATCAGACATACATATACAAATATTCACTCTTTTAGACTCTTTTCCCATATAGGTCATTACTTACTATTGAGTAGATTTCCCTGTGCTATACATTAAGTCCTTGTTAGTTATCTATTTTATATATAGTAACGTATACATGTCAATTTCAATCTCCCAATTTATCCTTCCTTTCTTTCCCCCTGGTAAACACAAGATTGTTTTCTACATCTCTAACTCTATTTCCACTTTGTAAATAAGTTCATTTGTACCATTGAAAAAGAGTATTTTTAATGTCTTTCAATGATCCCTACATCATGTAGATGCTACATGGTGAATTTCTGTGCCAAGGCTTTGAAATAAGTATGGGGATTCTTTCAGCATATATGCAAATGTTCTATGGAAACTCCAACTTCTAGGATTCCTAGAGGCAAAATACAAAGCCAAATCTCTAAACCAGCAGCAGAGCTATCATTTAGAACTGCTACCTTCCTCAAAGACTTTGTGACTGTGTCCAGGCACAATCCCCCCTCCCCGCCTCTGCCACCTAGGAGCCATATCTCCTCTCTAACTACACAGAGAGGCCAAGTCACCAGAATGTGGTCTCTGTCAAGGGACCACAAAGCTGTGGGCCAGTATCAGTTGCCAGTACTTCATCATTCTTACATCCCTCTTTCTCCAATCAGATTGAAGGTGTCCAGAAAATTTTTAAAGAGAAAGCCATGAGGATAACCGCTTTTGCTAGCAGCCTACATGTAACTCTCCCCAGGATATAATGAGAACAAAGTATTTATAATTTTATTAAAAAATTAGCCCAAACTCTTACTTTTTTAACATCAGAGAAACAGTGGGATAACTATTAAGGACTATCAGGCTCCATGTCCAAGGACAGAACTGAGAAGATGATGTGTTTATAGAATTTGATGAGATATTGCTAAAAGGGTAGGTAATTTTTGTCTGATAGTTTAATTACATTGTTTCATGTTACACATGGAAAACAGAAGATTGGAAGAGTGATATTTCTTAAAGAAGAATCACTTACTTGTCATTCTGCTGAGAAGAAACAGGATTCTGTTCTGTTAACTGATTATCCTGTTCTCGTTTCTTAACTGTGAAATAAAACAAAGCTTATATAAGCATCATTTGGAAGCCATGCTTCTTACTTCCTTGAGGACCAATAACCTTCACATGTGCACACACACACCCCAATCCCATTCTAGTTCACCTTCACAGACTTGAAACAGCCAGAGGGAAGGCCAGTTTGAATTCGGAATATAGAAAAGGATCAAACCATGCTGTGTTTTATTCAAGACATTCAAGTTTATAACTAGCACCCCTCTTAGGCCAACATTACTAGGCACTGATTACTGAGTTCCTACACAGAGTTGCTTCATGGGAAGGACTTAGAATTAACACATTCAGATTGCTTTATCACTGCAAAACTGCTTCCCAGGCATTAGAGCTCATCTTCTACTGCAAAATTCATTTTCTGAAATAATTCAAACAGCTCCCTGAATCTTGATCTCCTACTAATGTGTTTAATTATAAATAGTAGAAAGTAAATATCAGCCCCATTCCCTGTAAAAATTATCACAAAATCTGAGTCACTGAGCTGTTCTTATACTTCCCGTTCTAGAGAATGCATGCTTGAATTTACCTGTCAAAAGTTCCTGTTGCTTCAACAAAATATTTCTGATTTCTTTTAACCACATCATCTTCATATCTATATTTGAAGCCTAAAGATTTAAAAAGTGAGGGAGGAGAAGACATGTTTCCTTTTTAAAAGGATGCTTTATAATAAAACAAAGGTCATTATTATATTAAACATAATCTATATCCAGAACTATCATATTCTTACCCTAACATTTTGATTCTTAAACTTCCAAGAAGCAAATAAACAGCCATCAGATTAGATGAAATAATAGTCAAAACTAATTTGAAACTGCCCTTCAATAACAATGCTTAGTGAAAAGTGAAAGTCACGTAGCCGTGTCTGAATCTTTGCAACCCCATGGACTATATAGTCCATGGAATTCTCCAGGCAAGAATGTTGGAGTGGGTAGCCATTCCCTTCTCCAGGGCATCTTTCCAACCCAGGGATTGAACCCAGGTCTCCCACATTGCAGGTGGATTCTTTACCAGTTGAGCCATCAGGGAAGCCCAATGCTTAGAGAAATGTGAAATATAAATCTCATTCTTTTCTGTGTAGGAGGGTTTTTTAAATATATAAACGTTTTCATGTTTAATTTTAGTAAACCAAAACAAGCTCTATTGTTTCTGAAAAGACAATCTATTGCACAGGCTTCCCTGGTGGACTATTGGGTTAGGACTCAGTGCTTTCACTGCTAAGAGCCTGGGTTTGATCTCTGGTTCAGAAACTAAGATCCGACATACCACGCTGTAGTGCAGCCCCTCCCAAAAAATGAAGACAATCGCTTGCAGTTATCTTCATAACTGATGACAGCATGAAAGCTTCCTTAAATATCCTCCCATTACTTACAAGATAAGTTTGTTAATAGATAAGAAAAATCTTACATCTAAATCAAGCCAAGAGCATATATTTTTATGAATTGTAATCATCTAAGACAGAGTTAAAACAAAGAAAAAACACCAAGCACTTTCAACAGGTAACAAGTCATAATAAAAAATACTTTCTGAAATGGCTCTTGAAATGTTCTAATTTCTCTCCTCTTCCCTGAAACAGGTTGAACATTACAGCATGTGTGGCCAGGGCTTTAACCACATTCTTTAGAAACAATGACCTGATCTGAACCATCATATTGCCTTGTCTCATAATCAGGTCCTCTCTGAATGCTGAGCGCAAGAGGAACTCAGCACTGTTATCAATCTATAACTCTAGAAACTTGATGGGGACAGAAAAGCACCAGCCAAGCTCTTGGCTTCCAGCTCTTATTGATAAGTCTCCTGATGTAGCAGTGAAAACCTAAAGCCATAGAAAGCATCATAGACACATCTCAAGTTAAAGAAAACTTTTGCCAACAGAAGTAACCTAAGTGTGCATCAACAGATGAATAGATTTAAAAGGCAATATATATATATATATATATATATATATGTACACACACACACACACACACACACACACACACACACACACACACACAATGGAATACTACTCAGTCATAAAGAGGAATGAAACTTTGCCATTTTCAACAACAGGATGGACTTGGAGGGTATTATACCAAGTGAAACAAGTCAGAGAAAGACAAATATGATTGATATCATGTGTATGATATCACTTGTATGTGGAATCCAAAAAAAAAAAAAAAACTAGTGAATATAACAAAAAAGAAGCAGACTCACAGATACAGAGAACAAACTAGTGGTTACCAGTTGGAGAGGGAAGTGGAGAGGGGCAATGTGGGAGTATGGAATTAAGAGGTACAAACTATTAGGTATAAAATAAACTACAAGGATTTATTGAATCACTTGGGGACTATATCCAATATTTTATAATAACTATAAATGGAGAATAACCTTTAAAAATTATGAATCACTATATTATATACCTATAACATACAATATTGTACACCAACTATACTTCAATAAAAGAATCAAAGAAAATTTGCTAACTGAAAACGTGTTTAACTGTATCACAAAGAATAATCATCAAATTACATTTAGGTGACCTTCAGGAAAGGACTGAGAATTTCTGTAATGTAACCAACATTATTTTTGTTTGCAAATTCAGACTTTTGTATCTTAAGGCAGGTAGTTTCTAGAACAATTCTTAAATGACCAACCTGGACAATATAAACTTCTTCCTTTCCAGCATACCAGATTTCAAACTTGCGGTTATCTCCTTTTACATATTCAGTGATTCCAAGTTCATCCATCTACAATATATAAGTCATGATTTTTATGAGCATTTTATTCTAAAAATGAAATTACATTAAATCGACTCCCATCATACCCATCATCTTCTAAGTGAAACAGAATTTCTCATTTGTGCGAAATATACTTTTACATTCAAAGAATATGAAATGATGAATATAATCACCGACCTGAGTATTTATATGTTTTCACTGAACTATGCACTTATAGTACAGACTACACACTCCATTCCAGTGACTGAAACGAATGTTATAAATTTGAACATCCAAGTAGTCCACCTAAGATTGAATTCTGTTATAAATTAACAGTACACTATAAAAACAAATTGTGTCAAACACAGAAGTAAAAGTAGTTAAATATCAGTGAACAATGTCATCCAAAACTAATTTAAATGGTTTAATTTTAATAATCATAGGCCAAATAAGTTAGTCTCATAAATTATTTCTTATGTCTATAAAGTCCTACATGTTATAGAAATCCAATTTACAGGTCAGGCAGGAACCAATCAGCTACACAAAAATTCCCTCTATTTCCACTAATTTCTCAGCCTTTCTGGAAAACAGTCTGTCATGGGAGAGTGATGTCTTCTTGTAGCCAGTGAAACTATGACATGCTATAGTCCTTCCTTACCATAGTTTCTCTTCTCTTTCACATGATTGTGCAAAGCACAAACTTTTCCATTTTCTTTTATCCTGTGCTGCTAATAGCTTGGTTAATTCCATTTTGAGCAATTTCACTCCCTTGTACACATTCTCTTTTAGTCTCCTTCTGCCTTCTTTTCTTTCAATTCTTGCCTAATTATCTAAAGGAATATCTCACACTCTGTTCCATTTACGTGTATCCCAAATGATCCTAATTAGAGCTGATAAGCATTAACAGTAGTGCTTAGTGAGATCCCCACATCAAGAAAAAGAAAAGGGATTATACTTAGAAATGAAAAAGCCTGTGACATCTACCCTGAATGTACTCAGAAGTTACTTTCAGAATGTCCAAAAATAATCTTTATATTCCTACTCAACCACTCTAACTAAACTACTTTTGTTCAAACATCAGGTTTTAAGATAAATAATAATCTCATATTCAAGCTCTATTTAAGCTGATTTTGTTTCAATACATGGTTCTGTCCTAACAGCATGATAAGATGGAAAGCCCATGAGCTAGCTGAGCATCTTGGTGGAAGTTGCTTCATCTTTCTGAACTTCCGTTGACTCGACTATAGAATAGGAAGAGTACCTATTTCATAGAGTTGATAGAAGGATTACATAGCATGCATTAAAGGCTTAGAGAACAAGATGAGTTTTTTTAAAGTGTGAGTTTGCTTTCTCAGCTTTTCCTTATTTGAATAGCAACAGTTTTGCTATTTTTCACTGCCTACGTAGAGCACAGCATTACAGATTAAATAAATCTTTTGAGTTACTCTGGAAATCTAACAGTTATATCTATCAAACTATATTGTTCTTGCTGTTGTTGTTTAGTCGGTAAGTCGTGACCAACTCTTCCGCGACCCCATGGACAGTAGCATGCCAGGCTCCTCTGTCCATGGCATTTCCCAGGCAAGAATACTGGAATGGGCTGACATTTCCTTCTCCAATATTGTTCTTAGTTCTAAGCAATTCACTACAAATGATCCACTGTAATACAATCTATTTGTAATTCATGGATTGTACATATTTTCTCAATAAAATATAAAGATTTTATTGAAAGGTTTTTAAGAATAGAGGCAGAGTTAAAGTTCTAACTATATGAGCACAGTCATATGATATACTATGTAATAAATAATATATATATAAAACAAAAGAACCAAGCTGATTCTATAGTTATACCATAACTGTGATCTCTGCCTCATCCTTCACATTTTCATTGATGATTTCTGGCAGCTATGAATTTATTTTCTTTACTTCAAAGCATTTTATCTGAAGACATCTTGCTACATCAAGTACTCAGGGCCCCAACTTTTAAACTAATTTTCTGTCTTCAGGGCAGTACAATGATGTCAACTACCTTGTTAAAAATCTCCCAGTTGGTCAAGAACTCTGGGATTATAACCAATAACTACCTATTTTAAGACTTTTGTTTATGTATCTGGGATACATAACAGTTACCTCTTGAGTTGCTAGTATTATTTAAAAATTTATCTTCATATTAACAAAACAAAATATGTAGCAAGGCTGAACTGCCGTGAGGCAATTACAAGCAAGGTATTGGGTATAAAACAGTAACATAACTGTATCTTGAAAACAGTTTCTGGAATCAAAAAAGAAAGAAAATGAGGATTATATCAGAATACAATTTATAAAAATTAAAACTAAATGGGCACAGAACATTAGTATGTATTTAAAAAGAACACACAAACTGAAGGATATACATCAAATAAATCAGAATGGTTGCTACAGGGGTAGAAAGGAGATTAAGTGCAGAGGATGGAGATAAAAAGGAATGAAGGAATGAAATAAACAAGCAAGAACAAGACCTGCCAGCATGGCACAGGGGTTATAATCATGGAGTTCGAGGCCATCTGCCTGGGTGTGAACCTATGCCCTTGGATGAATTATTCACCTCTCTGGAACTTGGCTTGGCTATCCTCAAAACAGGGTTGATAATAGTTTCTACTTCATATAAAGTTCCTATGTAGATTAAATGAGTTAACATTGATAACATTTAAACAGCTCCTAGCAAAACAGTCAGTATGACGCATATATTTGTTAAACTTAAAAACATAGATGAAAATAATAAACGCATGAACTGAGGAATCTGAAGAATTCGAATGTCTCCATTTGACTAACTGTGACTTTGGCCTTTCCTTTGCACAGGAGCTGTTGACTTAAAATATAGCATGCAGTCATCATACAGCTGTCAGGCCATGAAATTCCAGCTTGATATGATGAAGTCAAGGCAACAGTTCCTTGAAAGTGCTTCCACATTGATCCTCTCTACCCTTGGTAGAAGATTCTGAAACCAGGAATCCAAACTCTTATGTAACACACTGACTAGTCCTACCAGCAATTATTTAATCCCAGAATCTCATGTAAGCAATAGGAAGTAAGCATAGTGAGGCTTATAAGAAATAGCTTAATTTCCATCTTTCTCTGTGAGCAACATCACCATTTTCCTAATAATCCTGGTCTCAATCCTTGCAGGCATCAGTGACTAATGTCTTTTATTAAGGACACTAGGCGTTATTGTAGAATCAAAGAAAAAACAGGCTGGTTTTTTCCTTCCAATGTCAGGTATTATTTATTTTCTGTATCTAGTAAGTCAACAAGCCTGCCTGTTTACTTGCCATGGAAATGTTTCTTGCATCTATCCCACCCTCTGTTTCCATGGTAACCACTGTTATTTGAATTCTCATGAATTGGTTACCTCATACCAATCCATCCTCACTCTGATGTACTTTAGAAATACTAAAATACTCTGTTGGTGTGCCCAATTTGTGATAAATTAAAAGTTAAAAAAAAGAGAGAAAAAAAGTAAAAAAAGAAAAATCAATACAAGCCAGAAATAGTACATTAGGTAGTAACTAGGTCACTGTACAAATAAAAAGTGAATCAGATGGATTTGGGTCCAACAAGACTATGAAGATAAAGTACCTTCCCCGGGAATAGATATACAGATAGCAGGAGACCTGAACCCTGTTTGATGTCGATTACAAACTCTTGATTCTCAACCAAAGTTTATTAGAGACATAAAAGAACCTTGGAGATTTTAGGGGCATGGAGATGGGTGGCTAATATCAAAAGAGCAACAGGGCATTTGTTATGAAAACAGTGAGAGTTTTGAAGAGCCACTGCTGTGGGTTCAGCAGGGAAAGTAGACCATTGGAAAAGGTCAGAGACCTAACTGTGGTTAGGAATTCTGTCAGGAACAGCATGGGGTTGTTGGCACCTGGGAAGAATCAAAAGCAGGGCCTGCTTCTTGGGGGGCCTCCTGACACAAAGCCCTCATGCCGGCTCAGGACACATGGCCCGTTCTCTTTATTACCACTGCTGGACATCTCGTCAATTCTCAACTTGCTAACAACCAAGATACAACAGGCTCATGAGACATGACCAAAATGATAGTGGTTGGGAAGTTGAGGGTAATAATTTTCTCCATTTTCCAAATTTTCTTTTCTTTTTTTGGTCACGTCGCACACCATGCACTGTCTTCCTTGGCCAGGGATTGAACTTATGCCTCTCCCAGCAGGAGCTCAGAGTCTTAACCACTGCACCATCACAGAAGTCCTCAAATTTTCTTTAACAAATGCTATAATGCTTTTACAATGTAGAACTTGAAAGGTAAAATTAATTAGGTGTGAAAAAAATCAAATTTGCCAATTACAGACTCCTGTGGATTGGAAGTTCCTCTTCTCAAATGTCAAAACCAGCTGGGAATGTCACTGAATTGCCAGTAACTTCCTCGCACAATACTGCTCTCATTTGAATACCAAACTAACTGTGGGACAGAATGGTGGTTTGGGTTATGGGAGAGAAGAAAGGAATTTCTAAGGATCAGACAGGACAGGTGTGGGCAAGATTCAGCAATAGGTGGCTTTGGAACACCCAGGAAGAGAGGGGATGGAGGAGGGATATGATAGGAATATGCTAGACATAAAAGTGATCTGGCAGTCCAGTGGTTAAGACACTGTGCTTCCAGTGCAAGGGGGGCACAGATTCAATCCCTCGTTGGGGAACTAAGCTGAGTGGCAAGGCCAAGAAAAACAACAACAACAACAAAAGGTGATCCATTTTTTAATTACGTTGAAAAAAAAGGAAAAATCTCTTTCCTCTTTGACGCTCCTGTATGATAAAAAGTCCTTGCTACCAAGACCAAGAACTCCACCTGGTGTCATTGGTAAGACAGTGCAAATCGGGGAGCCTGGGTCTCTTCCTGTAATTTCAAACTGCACCAGGCAGGACACTAGGGCGCCCCCTTGAGGAATGCCTGGGACTGAAGTGAGAGAGGAAGAGAAGGTTACGTTCTGCCCTTCCTGGCTCTCATTTCAGGCAGACAAGTTCTGCTTCACCTGACATCTCTGTATGACTCCTACTTAAGGTTTTGTGGGTGAGAGCTTGAGAAATGAGTCGAGAAGGGGGTCAAAGGGTACAAACTTCCAGTTGTAAAATAAATAAACCCCAGGGATGTAATGTATAGCATGGTAACTATGGTGACCATGATTAATAATACTCTACTTTGTATTTGAAACTTGGTAAGAGAGTAGATCTTAAAAGTTATCACAAGAAAAAAAACGTTTTTAACTGTGTGGTGATGGATGTTATTTGTGGTGATCATTTCACAATATGTACAAATATTGACTCATTACACTGTATACCTGAAACAAATATAATGTTATAGGCCAATTATACTTCAGTTTAAAACAAAAGATTTTGTTTAGAAAAAAATAAACAAATGTGTGTGACTAAAGTATAAAACCCAGTCATCTGAACTGAAAAAGTACACAAACTTGAATACAGTATATGTATACATGAGAAACTATTACATTATACAATTCAAAAGGTCTTACTTTCAAACAGTGCTTAAAATTGTATGATGGGTATCGATCACCGCCTTCTCCACTTTCAACACGCCTTTTACAAAATATGACGGCTTTTTCATACAGGAAAAGGTGCCGCTGCATTGGTTTGAATCTAGCAAAATCCTTCATCTTTGTAGCACCTTTCTTGTGTCCAGTCCAAACACTGAACGCACCCTGCATTATCATCTTGCCCAGCTCATTTAAGTTTCCCTGGAACAGAAAACCTCAGCTCATTAGTACAGGGCAGAAAGGCATTCAGATCTCTGACAGCATCATTACAGTGTCTAGCTTGAGCTACTAAAACCCTGAAGCATAATTTATAGTTTTAAAAGTTTCATTCATCATAACTTTTCACATGAAAACACGCCATGTGTCAGCCAGTTACAAAATGACTGTGGGACTGGGAGACAGAAGAAACCTCCTTTTCCCTGGCTTCATGTCTCTCTGTGGAGGTATTTCAGCTGGGCCAACTCCTCCCCATGGCTTCCTCAGTCCTGATTGGCGAGTGAGCTCTTCCAGTCCAAGTTTTCCCATGGGGTGGAGCTAACTCCTAAAGATTTGATCTCTTTCTTCCATCTCTCTATCTTGGACCTGGGCAAAGAACACTTCTGAGACCATATGTCTCCTTAGAATAGACCCAAACATCCCATCACGCGGGATCTCCCAAGATCTGCACTTGGGGGTAGGCCTTGTTAGGGAAAAGGGGAATGTTGTAAATCCATCTGGCTGCTGATCTGAAGCCAATTTTCCACTTAGCATCATAAGTAATAATGCTGACATTCAGATCCTTCATTTGTCTGCCTCTTACATCTTATTTCTCAGTTGTTCCAGGAGAGGAAGAAAGAGATGTTAACATGCTTACCCTGTAAAACTGCAACAATCATGAAGATCTACTTACGATATAGCCATTTATTGCAGTCTGATGCATTAAGTCATTAACTGACTTCAGTAAATCCAGCATTGTGTCAAGTGCCTCCTTTAATTCTACAGATCCGACACCATCTTTGCTACATTTTAATAGCTCCTGTAATTAGAAGTCAAGAGTTAAACTTAATATTAGGCAGATATTAATAGCTGGAGAAAATGAATGTATTTTTGGCTAACATGCTTTCAAGGAGGAATCCAAAGATAATGGCACTTTTTTGAGTAATTTCTTTCACATGTTATTTGTCACATTAATACTATATTTAATAATAATGTCAAAACTGGGGAAGAAACGGACTGAACAGTAGAAAGCAAAGAACATTCAATACTTCCGGGGCTGGCAAACAATAGCTATTAGGACACATTAGAGATTTGTTTTTAAAACAATTACACATCTTTTTGGTCCTCCATGTAGAGCAATTAATTTTATTCACCATGCATATACCATAGAACATTGTGCAAAGACATTTTAAAACAAACTATGTTGTATTTATACCTAATGTGACATTTTAGGAATCCTTTCACATTACTCAGGGATAGGCTGTCTTTATTTTTCACTGAGAAGGCTCATAGGAAATACAGTCTCAAAACTGTAAGAAATATTTCTTTAGCTCCACTTAACAACAGTAAAAGTTCTGCAGTCAATGTTGTCCATATATCAATCTAACTTGTATGGACACTTAAACAGCTAAAAGCACAGATTCTACTGCTATATCTAGCCCTCCCAGTCAGGGAGCCTACCTATTTCTAGTGCTTCCTTTTTAATGGCTTTGCTACATCTGACCCAAAAAAGTAAGTAAGTAAAGAAAGAAATGCTTCATGTAATTACCTTCAACAGTAACTGGTATTTAGTGATACGTTGTACTGGTTTCAGTAAATAGGAATCTAGACCAAGTCTGTGTTTCAATTTTCTTTGACATTCCTGTCATTAAAATAGAATTATTAATAAGTTTAAATTAAGACATTTGCCTATGAAAATGCCAAATGTTCACTGATTAGACCCAATGCATGGATGTTTCTTACATCTCAAGGAAAATTTACCAGAAAGATTGCTGTCCTATATGGCATGGAAATTGTAAGAGGCAGTATATCTGGAAAACTACAGTGAACGTTATTTCAAGGATTGGAGAGACAGAATATCCCCAAATTTCAAAGACTAAAAAAATTATGTATAAATTCACAATCATGTGGAATGCTTAAAAAGTCAGAAAGCATGACCAGAAAGTTCTTCAGAGTATCCAAGAAAATTAACAAAAGGCTCAGTTCCACAGGACAAGACCCAGAAAAGAAATAGGTTGCACTGAATATAAATCAGACTGGGTATGAGAAGAGTTTCCTAAATGTCACAAGAAAAATATAGCCCTTATCAACTAGTGCTATATTTCATCCGATTACTGGCTTGCTGCCACTATAAATATAAGATTCATGACTCTGGGTCCTGGGAACACTGTAGAGTCCATATTTAGGGCAAAATGAAACTATTTAGGATGAAATGTGCATATGGGAAGCGCAGAACACAAAGGGAATGGGAGAGGAGATACCTATGTAAGATCCAGGACCCTCCTCTATATATGGGTAAAATTCAATACATCTAATTCAATTATCAACTTATGGTTAAAAATGGTGAACTGATACATGTAGTTGGCTTTTCTCACTCATGAAATCCAACTAACACGATAGAAACATTTTTACAAGGCAAAACCTAAAGTTACAAGATGAGAGAGGGGAAAACATCTACAAAATTTGGAAATCGGCAAAGGGAAAAGCCAAGGAACAACTCAATTTATGTTCAAGAACACTTTTCCCCCTCCTCCAAGAATGCCTTCCTCTTCCTCCTCTGAAAGTTGGAGATGAAGGTGGGGTTTAAAAAAAAGGCGGTTCTTTAAGAAGTAATTTTAAATGCTTGTTTAAGAAGTAATTAGATACAAACAAGTTTTGGTGAAGGTGTGGAGCAATCAGGCCCCTCATACACTGCTGGTAGGAATATAAAATGGTGCAGCAACTTTGGAAAACAATCTAACGGTTCTTCAAAAAGTTAAACAGAATTATCATATGACCTAGCAATTTCATACCCAGGTCCATGGAAAAGAGAAAAGAAAATAACGTTCACACAAGAGCTTGTACACAAAAGGTGAAGTGAAGTGCAAGTCGCTCAGTCGTGTCCGACTGTTTGTGACCCCATGGACTATACAGTCCATGGGATTCTCCAGGCCAGAATACTGGAGTGGATAGCCTTTCCCTTCTCCAGGGGATCTTCCCAACCCAGGGATCGAACCCAGGTCTCCTGAATTGCAAGTGGCTTCTTTACCAGCTGAGCCACAAGGGAAGCCCACACAAAAGGTAGAGACAACTCAAATGTCTATCAGGTGATGAATGGGTAAATAAAATGTGAAATATCCATACTATAGAATATTATTAAGCCATAACCAATGTGAAGACAACAGAAATTCTGCAGGGAGGCAAGAACAATGAAAGAAAGCTAAATTCTCATCTTCTATCCTGGGAAGCAGCAATATAAGTATGATATTTGGAGATATGGAGGTAAATATTGAAAGAAATAGCTAAAAAAGCAGAAAGTATAAAAGCAAATATCTTGGTATACATGTATGTATATTTTGGGGAGGGTCAAACTGCACTTTTATATATATATATATAAATATGGCTTCCTCAGATGGTAAACACTCTAGTGTTCTTGCCTGGAGAATCCCAGGGATGGAGGAACTTGGTGGGCTGCCGTCTATGGGGTCACACAGAGTCGGACACGACTGAAGCGACTTAGCAGCAGCAGCAGCAGCAGGTGGTAAAGAATCTGCCTGCAATGCAGGAGATCCAGGTTTGATCCCTGGGTCGGGAAGATCCCCTGGAGAAGGGAATGGCTACCCACTCGAGTATTCTTGCCTGGAGAATCCCATGGACAGAGGAGTCTGCTGGGCTACAGTCTATAAGGTTGCACAGAGTCAGACACTACTGAGCAACTAACACACACACACACACACACACACACACACACACATACATATATATATATATATAACTTACTGAAAGCAGAAAATGAATTTATAAATAAGAAATATCCCAGTATCTTCCACAGAGACTTTATCCAATAACTGAACAATTACTATACCTGGAAAAAGGCGCATTCTGAATACTTCTTCCAAATTACCTCTGACCTGGGCTTATTTTGACAATACTTCGCATACATTTGAAAATCATCTTTCTGTGATAAAAAGAAAATGCAAATGTATTAGCGATTTGTGAATGTGTCCTTTTCTTACCAAGAAAGGCTGAGCAAGAGTGAGTGTGGCCAAGCATCACAGGGAAATGTGGCTTAAAGGGCCAGGTCAGAAGCCCTCTTTATATTCCAAGACCAGCATGCCCAGCAAACTGGGGAGAGGGAAACATAATTATCCAAGTAATTTCATAACTTCCACTTACCAAGTTTGAGAGTTAGAGGGGAAAAAAGCCTTCTCTGAATGAACTATGAAAACAGACTACTTTTTTTGATTACTACGAGCAACAGGGTACCAAGAGATACTCTTTCTTTGCTCTCAGTCACTCCATTCCCTAGTGAATGAACTTACAGTAACTCCCGAGGTCCTTGGGTCCTCATTGGACCATCATGATTGTACTAGAACCCTGTGTGGTATCCGTTCACCCTCTTCTCTCTTCCTGTTCATTTGACCCTCATCTAATGGGCTACCTCCTACTCAGTCATTAACATTCATCTCACGAGTCATCTCTTCTATACAGCCATCATTTATACCTCCAGTCAATATCAGATGCACTTCTTCTTGGCTCCTATAGGACCCTTCATACAACTTTAATACAGCACAACTGACACTGTACACAATGGAATCCCTCTTTTCCTATGTGAATAGTCTTGGTATTCCACATTGCCTAGTTTAGTGCTTGGGTCAAACTAGGTACTGAATAGTCGATGACTGCTGAATGAATGAACAGATCAATAGGCATTTATTAAACTACTGGTTGCCAAAAACTCTGCTGACCTTATTAGAGATACAAAAATATACAGGATACAGACCCTGCCTCAATCAGTTTTCCATCTAGTTGGAGAAAGAATCCATGAAATTCATGTGTAAACATGCGTGGTACATGTAAAATTCCCAATGAGTAGCACAGACATTAAGTACCATAGGAGTTCAAAGGCAAGAGGAGCTGCTGTTGCTTAGGGAAGTTGGGGAAGAATCTGGCCATGGTTTCAGTTCAGTTCAGTGCAGTTGCTCAGTCGTGTCCGACTCTTTGCGACGCTATGGACTGCAGCATGCCAGGCCTCCCTGTCCATCACCAACTCCCGGAGTTTACTCAAGCTCATGTCCACTGAGTTGGTGATGCCATCCAACCATCTCATCCTCTGTCATCCCCTTCTCCTGCCTTCAATCTTTCCCAGCATCAGGGTCTTTTCAAATGAGTCAGCTCTTTGCATCAGGTGGCCATGGTTTAAACGCCTTTAAATGTTAGGATATGTTGAGAAAGGTTCTGCCTTATCCTTACTATCTTCTCACTCCATAAACCCTTCCTGAGATAAGATATCTCCTTGGAGGCTTTCAGTGATCACCTCTATCAAACCGACTCTCAAGTCAAAATAAAACTGATCTTTCAGGAAGTGGAGGAACTAGATAAGCAGAGAACATTGTGAGAGAAAACTCTAATGGAGGAGAGTGTGATTACAGAGCCTGGGAAGTCAATTATACTAAGCACACCCATGGGACACAGAGACATAAGCCTCCTTGAAAGATACTGTAGAATAAAAAGAACACACACTCCCTGTTTTGCAAAGTTCCTGTGATAGATGCCTTGGTGTCTGAAAGCCAGACTATATTTGATTTGAAGACTTCACATGTACTAGAGGGGAGTATCAGGGCATCTCTCAGGCTAAAAATTAACCAAGCCAAGAATGGTTGTGCCACGATGATTCCAACTCTTGCATCTTCACAGCCAGGATGGTCCCTGGACTCCTGGGATCACCCAGGGGTCAGAGGTCACAAGCTGAGCCACTGTAGCATTTGATGCCACAGAATACAATAGCCATTTGCATGCTCCAGTTCCTGTAACAAAACTTGATTTAGCATTAAATACTTGCTGGAGTGATGTGTCACCTGCAAAAATAAAAGGACATCAAAAATAATGCCTACCTTGTCTCCAAATCTGGAAAATAACATGCTATGTTGATGGCTTATATATTTATATATTTTGAAATAATCATTGAACTAACCCTTTCCAGGAAACAAGATCCCACTCTTTCTGGAGCATCAACACAACTTTCCAGACTGCTCATGAAAATGCTGTAAAATTTCAAAGAAAAAAAATACGAGTGAAATATGCTACACTGGTCAACAAACTTTTAAATAATAATCACAAAAAAGAAAATTCAATTCAGCAATTACATACCTGTTATGGAATTCATATATTTCTGCCATGTTTCCAAAGAGAACATCCCTTTTACTTCTCAGAAGAGGTGGCATAAGAACAAACATCTCTGGATTATCCATCTCCGCTCTATAGCCCTACCCAAAATAAATACATTTATTCATTTAAAAAATAGTCACATCAACATTCGATTGGGCCACCAAAGATACAAGTACAGCAGAATGTATATGGGATTAGAGGGTCAAGTTATTTGTAATTTTAATATTCATATCTTCTAGTTCCTCCAAGTTATCCACTATTATTATTATTTTAAATAGCAGGACAAGGAAGTCCAGGTTTTCTACTCAATGGGTAGAAGAAAGGGACAACTTTTTGGCCTTCAGGGCAGCTAACAGGAAACAAAATAGAAACCAGGTATGAAAGATGATATTACAGGTCATTAACTTCTCCTTAAACAGGGAATAAGTATTTGAGTTTTGCCATACCAAATTAATATTACGAATATGACATTTGTAACAAGTGAATGCTTTTCTCCCATACTTAGGGCTTTACATCATGATCTCTAAATAGCACCCTGGGAATAATTGTAACAATCCATTGTATTCCTAACAGAACAGCTTATCTCTTCTGTAATGAATTCTGAAGCCACAATACTCACTGCAGAGGGAGAACCTGAATGCACACATTTAACAAACAATCAAGGAAGGAGACAAAAAGAGAAGTCTGCCTAAAGCACTTCCTAATGAATTCCAGAAAAAGAATGCATTTGAATCAGTTCTAATGAGGTAGATGAAACTGGAGCCTATTATATAGAGTGAAGTAAGTCAGAAAAAAAACACCAATACAGTATATTAAAGTATATATATGGAATTTAGAAAGATGGTAATATATATGGAATTTAGAAAGATGGTAACGATGACTCTATATGTGAGACAGCAAAAGAGACACAGATGTAAAGAACAGTATTTTGGACTCTGTGGGAGAAGGTGAGGGTGGGATGATTTGAGGGAATGGCATTGAAGCATGTATATTATCATGTGTGAAATAGATCGCCAGTCCAGGTTCGATGCATGAGACAGGGTGCTCAGACAGGATGCTCAGGGCCGGTGCACTGGGATGACCCTGAGGGATGGGATGGGGAGGGAGGTGGGAGGGGGGTCCAGGAAGGAGAACACATGTACACCCATGGCTGATTCATGTCAATGTATGGCAAAAAAACACTACAATATTGTAAAGTAATTAGCCTCCAATTAAAATAAATTAATTAATTTTAAAAAAAAGACAGGAAAATACAATCTGAGTCACTTACCAACAAAACAGTAAACAGTTCCCTAACATATGCCCTCTCGGTCTGTATCAGCTCATTTAGGACATGGCTAAAATGAAAGGACCGTATTTGTCAGTTATTTTATGGCTTTAGAATTGTATTGCAACATTTCATTTATTATCATGATAAATTGTCTAAGATGAAAATTAGCAGTGCAGAAGAACTACCTATGGTTTGATTTTATTGTCAAAATATAAAATTAATGCTATGGTTTCCAGAATAAGTACTACCCACAAGACTCTTTAAAATGTATTTTTTTAAAAAAAAGAGGAGTGGGGCTCACAAGTCATTTTTAAATGAGGAAAAAAAAACAAAACAAAACTCATTTTATTTCCAACTCACTAAGCTTAATCATTTACTAAAAACTCACAAAATTTATTTCTAAAAACCTGGGGAATACTTTCTTGGACAGCACAATTTCTGTGCTATTGTTCTCCCTCTCTCTCTCTCAGAAAAAAGTCATATTAGCATTTTAGACACAAATTTTTCCTTTTTCCCCAGTAATGTTCTGAAGTTTTCCAAGACATGATATGAATTTATAATACTGGTTTTCCCAAATATAGATGATACTTAACTTTCTGTAGTAACTTTGTTTACCTTCTCTTTAAAATAAAATAAAATACATTTTCCTTCCAATGTGATTTCCAGTTGACATTGTAGTTAAAATTTATTTCCTCACTCCCCAATGTTATCCATTTAATTTAACTTCTTTTTCTTTGTTTTTTGTGTTTTGGCCGCAACACACAGCATGCAGGATCTTCGTTCCCTGACTAGGGATTGAAGCCATACCTGCTGCAGTGGAAGCTTAGAATCTTAACTTCTGGACCACCAGGGAAGTCCCTAATTTAACTTTTATTCTTGCCCTCTTTTTAATTTAATTTTTATACTTTTATAAATTTAACTAACATTTAACAATCTTTGCATATAGGTATGTTTCAAACTATTTGTTACTTGCTCCAAACTACTGGTTACGTACTCAAAACTCTGTGAAATAAAATTTAAAAGGTGACTATTCATATGTGTAGAATGTTAACATAATAATATAAAAGTGAATGAAATGATTTTTATTAGTACCTATAAAATCACATTGTATATCTACATAATCTTCTGTAGTTTTTGAAACACTGACCCACTCACTCTCACCTCTTTCATAAAAGAGGAGACTACGAATCTGAAAAGATTTAGTTAATTTTCAAGTCACATAAACAGAGTATAGGTTAGCCAGGACTTCTGACACCTTCTCTAGTGCACATTTGATCACACCCAGCAGAACTGTATTCTGGGAACTCAAAATTCTAAGTACATTTGCTTTGAACACTGAATCAGAGCCTCCTACTGGTAGATGTATATATGGGTGTATGTTAATAAATAAAATATACTTCTTTAAAATATTCAAGCCGCGGTCATTGTCCAAACTGGAGGACTGAGCAGAACTTCTCTTCTCCTGACAATCATACACTGCTTCAGTCTGAAATGAAAAGAAAAGTGAAATTAGCATCTATGTAGGTATAGTTCTTCTTCATGGAAATGTAGCCCAAATTAAGTTTTATTCTTTCTACGTTCTAACTGTATAGATAAACTAAAAAGTAACACTATGATTATGATTTTTCTCAGAAATAACTTTGATATATACTAGTTAAAAAATTATTTTAGTTGCCTAAGAGGACAGATTTAAGATATTCATTACAATTTATACGTTAAGTAATGTTTCATTTCTGTAGCACTGAGGGGAAATGAGGTTAATTCATAAAAAGTTGATTGTCCTGGGACTTCCCTGATGGTTCAGTGGTTAAGACTCTGCACTTCCACAGCAGGGGGCATGGGTTCTATTCCTGGTTGGGGAACCAAGATCTGGACCCAAAGGGAAAAAAAAGCTGACTGTCCAGATAGCTAAAGTTTATTTACTGAAGAAACAACCTGGCTTTTTAACCTTACTGATTTTTGATGGAAACCTGGCTAGCAAATACTACATGAATCTTTGAATTCTTTAAGCAAGGACACACAATATCAGACCCTTTTCCTAATGACTCAGTGGCATCATCATGAACATGAATGATATGACAAAACCTAATGCACACTCAGGGCCCTGCACATCCAGGGCCAACAAGATGTGCAGAACTGTCTATTGTGTCTTGAAATGACCGTGTCTTGTTCATCTTTCTCTGCTCTCTGTCATGTGTCAGAGACCTCCCTGCCTTATTTTGCAGACTCGACAGGACCTGGACTGCCCCACTGAGAACTGTGATGGCTATTTGCTCTTCAACAGTATATTCCAGGGATCTTGGCCGTACTGGCCAGCTGAGCTTGCAGAAAACCTAACCAAGTAAATGTAGCATTACTTCATAACAACAACAACTGAAAATGAAGTACAGAGTCTATCAGCTGAACAGCATCTCCACACAATATGACCTACTTATTACTGATACATGTGGAAAGGAGTAACATTCATTGACTGATTTCTATTGTATATATTGAGCAGGCACTGTCCTAGGTACTTAACACACCCTCATCATATTTAATCCTCACAGCAATTTAGCAAGTGATGGCAAACTGATCCCCAATCCCCATATCCATCTTACAGATGGGAAAACAGAGTCTCAGAGAGCTTTCACAAAGGGCCAAGGTCACCTAGTAAGTGATAAAACTGCCAAACCCATGGTCAGCCACCATTATTACATTCCCTCTTTTTTTGGATTTTTGTGTGTATGTGTGGACCATTTTTTAAGGTCTTTCCTGAATTTGTTACAATATTGCTTCTGTCTTATGCTTTGTTTTTTTTTGGCTGCAAGGCATGTGGGATCCCAGATCCCCAACCAGGGATCAAACCCACACTCCCTGCACTGGAAGCACAGTCTTAACCACTGGACCACCAGGGAACTCCCTCATATTCCCTCTTTAAAAGCGTACTTTGATTTCTGTATGCTCCATGTACCAAGTGTTATCATTTTAAATACTAAAATTAAGACTGAAAATACTGCATACTGCACTTCTCACATAGGTATGTGCCATCTACTCCTAACAGGGTTCTGAAATACAAGGCTGAAAAGTTTTGAACCATCAAATTTTAAATGCCTAAGGATTGTGCAAATTGACTTGACTTGGAAGTATATGTGTATTTGGGAACTGGATTGACTAGCTAGATATCTCACCAAGGAAATGTACAGAAACACAGCCTTCTATTTTTACCCTGGGATATGCAAATGAATAAATCCACATAGCTATTAAGGCGGGCATGACTTGAAACCAAAACCAAAAGACATGGCAGACTAAGGAATTTGGCATTCAGCCTGTTTCCTTCTTGAAACCAGAAACTCTGGCTGTAGAACATGATAACCAGACATGGTGTGTCAGTATGGGTCATTCACTAGCCTGCTAACAACTACATAAAGCCCTTAGAGCATTACCATGCACCACACAATACTCAAAGTACTTCATAAATACTAGCTTATTTTATCTTAGTTATACTAACTCCATAATGAGGGTGTTCTCTTATTACCTCCATTTTATAGATAAGGAAACTGACTTCCAGAGAACTTGCCCAAGGTTATGCAGCCAGTAAGTGATGGAGTTGGGCTTACGTCAGGCATTCCAGCCACACAATCTGTATCACATGCTATCCTGCCTCTGGGAGATACATTCTTGGCCTTATTTACCATCAAGAACACACAAAGAAAACGTAAGATGCTGCAATTATGAGGCAGCTACTCTCTGCAGATACTTGATTGTCATGAATAACTTAGAAGGAACCTTGAATCTACCAAGAAAAGAATAGGTGTGTTTTTTGAGCCTAGCAAATGGTCCATTAGAACCTGTCCTTTGTCCATGCTTTCTACTTGCAGGACTGGAATCACTTATGAAAGGAATTTTCTTTTGTAAAAAGGTGTAGCACTTATTCAGCTGAATTGAGGTGAGGGCGGGAAAGAGAAACTAGAACTTATATGAGATGTTCTACAGCATTTATTCTGAACTGGAGCCAAGATTTGAGAAACTGCTTATACAACTGGGGCTACGCCAGTACTGTAATTAGACACAATGCAGCAGCAGCTTTTTCTTCTAGATAAAATAGGCTTTCAAATGCACAATATTGGTTCAGTGAATGAAAAATACGGTTTTCGCCCCATCCTGCTTCTGCAACTACAGCAATAAAGCCAATTTTGAATTAATTAATGATATTTACTTTTGTGTTGCTCTGATTTTGTCTCCAAGTCTTCTTCCCTGATAGAGAAATATGAGAGAAGAATTTCAAACAAGAATTAAAATCAATACTTTCATAAAAATATGTGCATGTGTATTAAAAAGAGAGATTAATGTGCCAACAGGTTTATACTAGTATTTTTAAATCGCACTATATATAACAGATGATTGGTTAGATTTATCTACCTGATTTCAACTTCTCATAGAGCATGATTTTGCCATGTATTCACCCATTCTCTCATTCACTGAACATTCACTGGATTGCTGAGCAAGCACGAAGCTAGGTGTTAGCACCCATGATTATTTGCAGATTTACTGATCATTCTAATACATAAGCATTTAATCAGATTGTAGCTCACTGATTAACTGAATCAAAAAGAGTTTCAGAAGAAAATCTCAATTTAACTAATAATTAGAGCATCTGACATTTGGCACTTACTGCATGCTGGACACTATTCTAAGCCCTACATGTGCATTTTCTTTTTTACCTCTCGAATTGACCCTTGAAGATAAGTACTACTTCTCTCCCTATTTTATAGGTTAAGCATAAGATGTCCAAGAAGCAGAAGTGGTACACAAATCTGTATAATCTACTGTCAGAATTTGTGTTTCTAACCACTCTATATAAAACAACATTTCTGAAGCACATTAAAATGCTAAAACAAAACCAAAAAAAAAAAAACTTTATCAAAATTCCAAGCTTCCGTCTTTCTGTTCTTCCTGTGTAATCTTTCTTTTTCTTTCTGTTAATCTTTCTGTTTCGCTTACAAGGGGTGAGCCCCTGTATTACCAAGCAAGGAATCCAGATGCTCCTCCAGAGCCCAGGGCATGATCCAGTCAAAGAGTAGGTCATTTAAGTTCCTAAGTCTCAGGTCCGCTGAAAAGAACCCTGCCCACACGGGCTGTGTGCATCACTTTTCACCATGGAAGGAACAGATTTCTTGTCCTTTCTGCCTCCACTGGGAGTCACTGCAAGGCCCACTCAGGGAAAGACTCTTCTGTTAATGAGTTCTGTAAACTTTATCCTTCTCACCATTTACTTAAAATATATTCTATACAGGATTTTTTACCTTTATATAATATGTATGTAAATGGATAAATGTAAATTAGACTTATTGGCAATTACCATATAAAATTAGTTTCTCAATAAATATTGATGTCCATCACTTTAAAGAAACTTGATATCCAGAGATCCAAAGTTACTTATAAAGGAAACTTAGGGAGCTTTACTAATTAGCTTTTACTAATTAATTCTTTGCAAATACATTAAGAGATGAAAAAAGAATGCATACAAAATTTATGAGGAGTGTATCTTTTTCTGAAAAGCAAGGTATTGGGTTGGCCAAAAAGTGTGTTCAGGTGTTTCTGTAAGATGTTACAGAAAAACCCAAATGGACCTTTTTGGCCAACCCAATAGATGTCTTCATTCTTTTAACAATGTGACTACATATATATATATAAAATTCTTGAGCCCCTATACTTTCTGCTAAGCTCTGCATCTGGTACTGGGGCTACAAACATGAACTGAGCCTACATTCTAGCAAAAGGAACAGAAAACAGGCAATTATGCTAAAGCTAGGAAGACATGAAGAGGGGCTTGTTATCCCATAGTATAACACCTGACCAAACTGGGGTACAGGAGAGGAGGAGAGGCAGGAAGGAAGAACTTACCTTAAGGAAGAGGAGAGAACACTAGGTGTAAAGTCCAAAGGCCATGACGACTAGGGACATTTAAGAAGGGAAAGTTGGAAACAGGGAGACTGCTATAGTTGTCAAGGCAACAGATGGGTGTTAGCTTGGATTAGGAAAGTGGCAGTGAGAGCTAGGAGGGTGGATTTGAAGTGGATTTTTTGGACTGATTAGAGGTGGGGATGAGTGAGAAAGAGGAGCAGAAAAAATGGCATCCTTTTGGAGTATGCTGAGACTGAGCTGCCAATAGGAAATTCAAGGAGGCAAATTGTAAATACAGACTCTGAACTTTAGGAGAAAGATCTAGACTACAGCTACAGGTTTAGGAGCTCAAACCATTTTACCTCTCACACACAATGTTCTTCCATAACTTCCCTCTATATGAAATGTTAATTCAGCAAAATATTTATTACATCTTTCTAGGTGTCAGACACGGTGCTAGATACAAGATTCTACTTGATGCAAATTCATAAAGATAAACAAAAACAACAACAACAAAAAAACAGTTTGACTTATTTTATAAAAAAAAAAATTAACACTTCTGTGTTGATTTGACCAAATCCCATATTTTTTGACCAAATCTTATATATTTGACTTAGCAATGAAAAGTCTTAAAGAATTATTTGGACCTGATTGTTATAATTTCCATTACTCACAGACCAAGTAGGTAAAATGGACAGTGTTTGTAGCATAAATGATGCTCTGATTTAATTTAGGAACCATGATGGATAACTGATATAATCATTTATCCATCCATGTCATTTATTCAGTAAGCTGTCGTCTTCCTCATAAATACCTTAGGTAAATCTAAGCTACTCCCAACAAATAGGCTTACTGTGGGTGACACAGTCTCTAAAATGAAAGCAAATTTATTTAAGTTAAAAGCCAATTGTTTTTCTGTTTTTGAGTGGTCATCTGATAAAAGAGAATAATCCACTTTTTATACAGTTATTTTCCAATATAAGTGTAATACGGAGAGACTAATAGATGCTTATTATGAAAAAAATGAGAAGGTTAACCTTAAGCAGAATGTGAGAAGGAACTGCTGCTGGTTTTAGGTGCCAAACTGATTTTTCACATGTACACAAACTCAGAAAATGTACTGACGAAAAGTAATAAAGATGGGTACCTTTTGAAAAAAGTTTACATGCTTGAAAGAAAGAATATCCAACTCCCACTGCAGAAAGAAAGTGTAATGCCATTAAATAAGAATATCAGAAAGAAAAAAAATGAATACAAAACAAAATGTACTTTTAGTGACTAAGGCCTTGAATGGGTCTCGGGCAGTCTTTTCAGAGCTCTGTTCCTCAACCCTTCAGATGAGTTGAGCTTTTAGAGGACCATAAGGCAAGAGGCCTTCATCAGAGGGAAGTAATAGTCTAGTTTATTGAGTATTTTTAAATATTCTACAATTTTTAAACTTTGTCTTCAGTAGGTATTTCACTTTGAAATCAATAGGCGTTATTATTCCTATTTTATAGACAAACAAAACAAGGCAAAATCAACAAAAGAGGTTAAGTGAACTCTCCCCGGTCACACACCCCATGAATGGAGCCAGAAATATAACTGAGCTCTGTCTTCTACTTAGGAATATCAACCTATTCTATTTTTATTCTCATAGCTGTTGGTTTTGATCCCCTATTGGTTTTTGTTCTTCTTTTTTCCTAGTATCTTCTTATTCATTTATGGCAATGTTTATAGTTTTATTTGTGAGTATATTTTTATATTTAATAACCATTAACTAGATGACTTTTATCATCTTAGCCTAGTTACCTGCTTTCATCACTTGGTTTTAATCTGATCTCTGCTGGAGCTGAGCTGGATTTTTATATTCATTATGCCTGGCTCAGGCTTCCTCTGATTTTTCAAAGCAGTTCCCATATATTAATGAAGTCTCTGATTCTCTCAGATCAAAGAGATGGAATTTAGGCCCACCTTCACAAACTGAGCTAACTTAGGGCCCCAAAGACCAAATTACTTTCCCCTAAGGGGCCCCATGGAGAAGGAAATGGCAACCCACTCCAGTATTCTTGCCCGGAGAATCCCAGGGACGGCGGAGCCTGGTGGGCTGCCATCTATGGAGTCGCACAGAGTCGGACACGACTGAAGCGACTTAGCAAGGGGCCTCAGAGGCAGCTCAAGGAAAACCCTGGGGCAACAGTCATCTTATTTCCAGAGTTGCTCAACACCACAGAGAGCATAATTATTTTATCCCACAGAACTTAGAAAATAGAAATAAATATTACATGTTTAAAATAGTCTACAAAGATTAAAACAAGTAAATGAACTCTGTAACAGTTAATTACTAGCAAAATTATTTGATTTACCTGTACCTGTTTAGAAAAGGCAATCTATTTGATTATCTAAGCCACTCACTTATTAGAAGCTTATAAGAACCAAATAATAGTTTATCCCAATAAGTGGTAAATGCATGTATGTATATACTATTTTCATATGCTTCCTTGCACCTGCTGAAGAAAAGGGTGAATTGTTTGCGAGTTTGATGCTAGTATAAAGTTCATATTCACTGCAAAATTGGGAAATTTAGCCCAGATTTTCATCGTCCTGTACTATACTATATTACTACTATGTTTAATTATCGTATGATAATCTCTATCATGACTCCTGCTTTCTGCAATACAATTTGCACATGACCAAGGATGCTTGAAAAAAAAAAAATCCTATTTCTCAGGATTGAAGAATGAGTTCAGTATTTACATTAAAAGTAACAAAGTAAACAACAGCAAGAAGAAAAGAGAGAGAAAAGGGGAATGTAAGATACTCTACCTTGTGTAGGTGAAAAAAATGGTGCTCTAGATCTGACCAAATAGTCAGAAGCAGGTACTACAAATGGAATTGGCCTCACATGCTTATGTTTCAGGTTTCTGAAACCAGCCTGTTGGTTCTCAAACATATTTTGGATGTTTTCAAGCTTGATCTGGATGGTCTCCATTTCAATCTGCAGGTTGCATAAAAATCTATGAAATATTTTCTGAAATGGGGGTCATTACAAATCCTATTACATTTCTCAGTCTCAGACAGATACAAAATTGATTTAGACTTTAATATAGAACTAGAAGAAATTTAGGAAAGTAATGGGGAACAGATTAAGGCATTATTTCACATGGTTACAAAACCAGAAGGTCTCAACCAAAACATCTTGAAGAAGAAATTTATCAAACAGTCATGAAATAAGTCAGTCACTGAATAAGGTGATTTACCCTTCATTGGCTGAAAGGGGATAACAGTTAGAAAAGAGGGCATGTTGAGCACAAGAAAGCTACCAAGATAAGCACTATCACAGTAGTTTGTTATGTTTTAGCCTGCAGGACATTCAATAGTTCACCATGTTATACTGGGTTGGTCAAAAATTTCGTTTGGGTTTCTCTGTAAGATGGTATGGAAAAACTGGAATGAACTTTTTGTCTCAGTAAAAGGCTCCTCAGAGGCACTGATGGATAATGTACCCATCTGGCCCTCCTGGATGATTTGAGGCAGCAAGAGTTAGGCTTCGTTGCTTCTAGAGTCACTTGGTTATCGCCACAGCCATGTTTCTGATCTTCTGCAGCATGCCCCTAAGATCTGAAGCTAAACATGGATTTAGATACTATTCTAAACTTTAGAGTCAATGAGACACTTTTGCAGCAAATAGCATCAGAGATGCTCTTATCTATAATGTGGAGAGAGAGCTTGATGGCAGCTGCAATGGGGTGGTGCTGAACTAACTAAGCTCTCTACCCTGCCAACACTAGCTTCTACTGCTCCCCATTTCCCAAGTAGACCCATATCCTTCCTTTATCACTTCATCCTCAAACTGAGTGGGAGAGCCAGATCTGTGTCTACAGAGCATCTTCTGGTGGTCACTGCAGCAGGAAGGAAAGATGTTCAGGGTAGACTGTTCTTGATATGGGCCCAATATCCTATGACAGCTTTGGACGTTTCTCTAAGGATGCACAAGAAAATATATGTGAAAGCTGCTAGTATGTGAAAAGAGTTTAAAAGTAATGCAGTCATGGGAGTTCCCTGGTGATCCACTGGTTAAGACTCTGCACTCCCATTGCAGGGTGCATAGGTTCAACACTCAGTGGAGGAACTAAGATCCCACATGACATGCAGCAAAAAAAAAAAAAAAAAAAATGTTTTTAATTAAAAATAATTCAAAGCGCAAAAAGGAAATTCAGTTCAGTTTGATTCAGTTGCTCAGTCGTGTCCGCCTCTTTGCGACCTCATGGACTACAGCATGCCAGGCTTCCCTGTCCATCACCAACTCCTGGAGCTTGCTCAAATTCACGTCCATTGAGTTGGTGATACCATCCAACCATCTCATCCTCTGTCGTCTCCTTCTCCTCTGCCTTCAATCTTTCCCAGCATCAGAGTCTTTTCAAATGAGTCAGCTTTTTGCATTAGGTGGCTGAAGTATTGGAGTCTCAGCTTCAGCATCAACCCTTCCCATGAATATTCAGGACTGATTTCCTTTAGGATTGACTGGTTTGATCTCCTTGCAGTCCAAGGGACTCTCAAGAATCTTCTCCAACACCACAGTTCAAAAGCATCAGTTCTTCAGTGCTCAACTTTCTTTATGGTCCAACTCTCACATCCATACATCACTACTGGAAAAACCATAGCTTTGCCGAGACAGACCTTTTGAGAGTAAAGGATTGTCTCCGCTTTTTAATATGCTGTCTAGGTTTGTCATAACTGTTCTTCCAAGGAGCAAGCATCTTTTAATTTGATGGCTGCAGTCATCTGCAGTGATTTTGAAGCCCAAGAAAATAGTCTGTCACTGTTTCCATTGTTCCCCCATGTATTTGCCATGAAGTGCTGGGACCGGATGCCATGATCTTCATTTTTTGAATGTTGAGTTTTAAGCCAGCTTTTTCACTCTCTTCTTTCACTTTCATCACGAGGCTCTTTAGTTCTTCTTTGCTTTCCGCCACAAGGGTGGTGTCATCTGCATATCTCAGGTTATCGATATTTCTGCCTGCAATTTTGATTCCAGCTTGTGCTTCATCCAGTCCAGTATTTCGCATGATGCACTCTGCATATAAGTTAAATAAGCAAGATGACAATATATAGCCTTGACGTACTCCTTTCCCAATTTGGAACCAGGCCATTGTTCCATGTCTGGTTCTAACTGTTGCCTCTTGACCTGCATACAGATTTCTCAGGAGGCAGGTAAGGTGGCCTGGTATTCCCATCTCTTTGAGAATTTTCCAGTTTGTTGTGATCCACAGAGTCAAAGGCTTTAGCGTAGTCAATGAAGCAGAAGTAGATGTTTTTCTGGAATTCTCTTGCTTTTTCTATGATCCAACGATGTTGGCAATTTGATCTCTGGTTCCTCTGCCTTTTCTAAATCCAGCTTGAACATCTGGAAGTTCATGGTTCACGTACTGTTGAAGCCCAACTTGGAGAATTTTGAGCATTACTTTGCGAGTGTGTGAGATGAGTGAGATCGTGCAGTAGTTTGAGCATTCTTTGGCATTGTATTTCTTTGGGATTGGAATGAAAACTGACCTTTTCCAGTCCCATGGCCACTGCTGAGTTTTCCAAATTTGCTGGCATATTGAGTGTAGCACTTTTACAGCATCATCTTTTAGGAGTTGAAATAGCTCAGCTGGAATTCCATCACCTCCACTAGCTTTGTTCGTAGTGATGCTTCCTAAGCCCCACTTGACTTCGCATTCCAGGATGTCTGGCTCTAGATGAGTGACCATACCATCGTGGTTATCTGGGTCATGAAGATCTTTTTTGTATAGTTCTTCTGTGTATTCTCGCTATCTCTTCTTAATATCTTCTGCTCCTGTTAGGTACATACAATTTCTGTCCTTTATTGTGCCCATCTTTGCATGAAATGTTCCCTTAGTATCTCTAATTTTCTTGAAGAGATCTCTAGTCTTTCCCATTCTCTTGTTTTCTTCTCTTTGCATTGATCACTTAGGAAGGCTTTCTTATCTCTCCTTCTAATCTCTGGAACTCTGCATTCAGATGGATATATCTTTCCTTTTCTCCCTTGCCTTTTACTTCTCTTCTTTTCTCAGCTATTTGTAAGGCCTCCTCAGACAACCATTTTGCCTTTTTTAATTTCTTCTTCTTGGGGATGGTTTTGAACCCCACCTCCTGTACAGCGTCATGAACCTCTGTCCATAGTTCTGCAAGCACTCTATTTATCAGCTCTAATCCCTTGAATCTATTTCTCACTTCCACTGTATAACAGTAAGAGATTTGATTTAGATCATACCTGAATGGTCTAGTGGTTTTCCCTACTTTCTTCAATTTAAGTCTGAATTTTGCAATAAAGAGTTCATGATCTGAGCCGCAGTCAGTTCCTGGTCTTCTTTTTGCAGACTGTATAGAGCTTCTCCATCTTCGGCTGCAAAGAATATAATCAATCTGATTTTGGTGTTGACCATATGGTAATGTCCTTGTGTAGAGTCGTCTCTTGTGTTATTGGAAGAAGTTGAGTGCATTCTCTTGGCAAACTCTGTTAGCCTTTGCCCTGCTTCATTTTGTACTCTAAGGCCAATCTTGCCTGTTTCTCCAGGTATCTCTTGACTTCCTACTTTTGCATTCCAATCCCCTATGATGATAAAGACATCTTTCACTTGGTGTTAGTTCTAGAAGGTCTTGTAGGTCTTCATAGATCTGATCAATTTCAGCTTCTACAGCATCAGTGGTTGGGGCATAGACTTGGATTACTGTGATGTTGAATGGTTTGCCTTGGAAATGAACTGAGATCATTCTGTCATTTTTGAGATTACACCCAAGTACTGCATTTTGGGCTCTTTTGTTGACCATGAAGGCTACTCTATTTCTTCCAAGGGATCCTTGCCCACAGTAGTAGATATAATGGTCATCTGAATTAAATTTGCCCATTCCAGTCCATTTCAGTTAACTGATTACTAAAATGTCAATGTTCACTCTTGCTATCTCCTGTTTGAGCACTTCTGATTTACCTTTATTCATGGACCTAACATTCCAGGTAGGAAATTATTCTTCATTATAAGGCAAATATAAGTATTAGGATTCTTTGACATCTAACAGTGGCTCTGATATAACCCCAATCGTTAAGAGAACTCTGTAATTGCAATGTGATGTAAAGTTACCTATGAAGCAGTAAAACTCTTACCAACACTAACACAATCATAGCTTTAAAAAATTTGTTTCTGTGCCCCCCAAAGCCTCTTACCTTGAGTTCAGGAGATAAAATTAAACCAAATTCATACTGTAGGTGTTCAGGATCATAATTTATAAAGGGTACAGCCATTTCAAGAAAATTTTCAATGTCTTGGAGGCCCTTCTGAGCATCTTCTTTAGACTGAAACTTGTCTATTTCTCGATTAGCCAGAAGGCACTCTCCTTCATCACAGCACTGGAGAGCCTGGTAAGCAAATCCCACGCACACACAAACCATGAATGAATAAACGAGAAATCTGTTTGTCCCTTAGGAGAGTGTTTATCAGCCCTGGCTGCGATGAATCAGAGTTGTTTTCAGAGTTGTTAAAAAAAAAAAGATCTCTGGGTTCTACTCCCAGAAATTCTGATTCAGTAGCTCTGGGCTGTAAGCCAGGCTCCACAGGTATTTTTTTTTTTTGAAGTGTAGCTGATTTACAATGTTGTACTAATTTCTGCTGCATAGCAAAGTGATTCAAGTGATTCAGTTATATATATACATATATATTCTTTTTCATATCCTTTTCCATTACAGTTTGTCACAGGATATTGAATATAGTTCCCTGTGCTACAGAGTAGAACTTTGTTGTTTATCCATCCTATATGTAATAGTTTGCATCTGCTCACCCCAATCTCCTACTCCATCCCTCCCCGACTCACCTTCCCCTTGGCAACAATAAGTCACTTGTCTATATCTCCACAGGTACTTCAGAAGCACGGCCAAGGTTGGGAAGCCCTACACTCATTTCACAACAAGGAATTCATTCTGAAGCAGTAGTCTGACCATTTTCTCAACACTAGCTGCACGTTATTTCCCAAAAATCAATAACTGAAATATGAAATACTTTGCAAAATCTCAAGTGTAATAAAAATCCATGATGATTGCCGAGCACAAGGAAAAAGTTTCCTTGCCAGAGAAGATGTACAGATTAGAATGCTCATGTTCAGATCCAATGCCTATATGTGATACCCCTATTTTACATTCCACTGCCATGATCAAAACTTCTCTTCACTGCCTAATCATCAAAGGGGTCAGACTCCATTCCATGGAGGAACAGTTTCTAATCACTGTTTGTTGTTAGAACAGTTTCTAATCTCTGTTGTTCATAGTTACATTGCTGTAACTATGAAATGTGGAATGAGAGTCAGGCTTGAGCAAAATGCCCCCCATGGCTTTTCAAAGTGTTCTAATTGCAAACCGTCACCAGAGCAGAGGCTTCAGAGATGAACCTAAAATAGAGAGGAAGCCATCACCAACACCATGCCCATATTCAGAACAGTGGCCAAAATCCTTACAATCCTAGACTGGCCATGAATACTGCAAAGTGGACGAATGAAATAGGCACAATCAAACTCAGTTCTTCAGACTTCTTACAAATCTAATTCCAAAGCTATGCCAGACCCTCACCCTATAGCCTCTGAGAAGGACTCAGGTAGAAAAAAATATAATTTGTCTTTCAGAAATGCATCATGTCCTGTGACGTTACCTGCTGTAGGAGTTTATGCATTTTAAAGGTCCTGCTGAGCTGTATCCGTTTGGTTCTGATTTCATTTACCAAAACATCAGAAAGGTAACGTAGTTCATTGCACCTCTGACAGATCAAATCCAGGGCATAATGGTGACTTGCTGCGAGCCTGTGTCCGTGTATCATTACGAACCGGACCTTCGCTAACAGGTCCTGATTTTAAGAAAGAAGGGAAATAATAACTGCAAGATCTCCATCTGAGTAGAGGGGGAGAAAACGTAATTAAAAAGGAAATTGGTTGAGCCAGAGAGAGATATTGCCAAGTATATAGTTTGATGTCATACTTCTGCCAGCTGCAAAAAAGCTTCCAGTTACAGTCATTAGCTACACGTGCATCTGCATGCTAAGTTGCTTCAGTCGTGTCTGACTCTTTGCGACCCCAGCCCACCAGGCTCCTCTGTCCATGGAATTCTCCAGGCAAGAATACTGGAGTGGATTGCCATGCCCTCCTCCAGGGGATCTTCCCGACCCAGGGATTGAACCCGCATCTTTTATGTCTCCTGCATTGGCAGGCAGGTTATTTACCACTAGCGCCACCTGAAAAGCCTAATGTCATTAGCTATGGCAGCAGTGTTATCCGAAGCTCAAGCACTTCTGGTCACAGAAACAGAAAATTAACCAGCCCACCCAGAAGGTGGATGAGATTTGCTCCTCCTGGGAGGTACAGATTTAGAACAGAACCAAATATAATCAATGAGATGCAAAACAGCCAAGTGAAAGCTGAAGGATTTCATATCACCTCAGCCATGGAAATCCTGTTAGATCTAGTTGGCATCTACTTGAGGACTTGACAGATTTGAAGAGACCGCCACAGGGTTTCCCTGTCAAAAAGGATCTCAAAGCCTAGTCCCAATTCTAACTACTGACTTCCTCACCCCAGTGTTGTGACTGAAACATAAAATGTACCATCTTATCCATTTTGAAGTGTACAGTTAAGCAGTGTTGAGTGTATTCACATTGTTTTGCAAGATGAAAAAGATCTGGAAATGTGTTACAAAACAATGCAGATACACTCAATACTGTTGAACCATACACTTCAAAATGGTTAAGATGGTGAATTATATTTTGAGTGTCTTACCACAACTAAAACTAAAAATTATTCAAAATAAAACACAACAAAATGAAAACAAAACAAAAACAGACAAAAAATTCGAAGCTCCGAAGCCAGTTTGCCTTCTCTTTTTCTCCAAACCAAAGAGATCTGGAAGTTGTCCTATGATCACAAAGATCTACACGTACAATTTCAGAACTGGGCACCACAATCACTGCCTCTCAATTTTGTTTTTAGATACTTATGGTACTGAGAAATCAATTTATTTGTTGAGAATACACCTTAAAAGGGCTTCCCTGGTGGCTCAGCTGGTAAAGAATCCGCCTGTCATGCAGGAGACCTGGGTCTGATCCCTGGGTTGGAAGACCCCCAGGAGAAGGGAACGGCTACCCACTCCAGTATTCTAGCCTGGAGAATTCCATGGACTGTATAGTCCATGGGGTCGCAGAGAGTCGGACATGACTGAGCTACTTTCATTTTTTCACCTTAAAAACAACAGCCTCGCTCTCACATACAAGACAGGAGAGCAAAGCTGGAATGTGTTGAGTGTTAAAGCCTTGAGTCTAAGCTTTAACACCAGCAGAATAAATGACAGCTGGCTCTTGTGAGTACTTATGCTTTATGTCCATATATCCTAGGTACTGTGCTAAGTGTTTTATCCACAGCATCCAAATAACTCCTAATAATCACTCTGCAAAGTAGGTCATCACATCCCCAATTTATATAAAGACACAGAGGCTTAGAAAACTTAATCAGTTTACCCAAGGCC
The DNA here is from genome assembly GCF_054371585.1 of Giraffa tippelskirchi. Classification (NCBI taxonomy): domain Eukaryota; kingdom Metazoa; phylum Chordata; class Mammalia; order Artiodactyla; family Giraffidae; genus Giraffa; species Giraffa tippelskirchi. The sequence continues at coordinate 14,452,124 of NC_137289.1, read as the reverse complement.
ACACAGCTGGCAAGTCTAAATAGACCTATCTATATGAATCTGTGTTTGATTCAGTTGCATATATCAAATGATGGTTATTTAAGGAATTATATTCTTAAGGTTTCCATCGTTTCCAAATACCAAATAGCATTCTTGATAGACATTTTTTAGCTTCTTCAAAATGATGTATGCTCTTGTTCCTATGGATGGGCCTGAAATAGTTACAACTATATGAGATGTCTGCAAGGTCATCTCAGGCCCACACTGAACAAAATAGACAAATATTGTTGAGCCAATTATACAGACTGTTGTTACAAGAGACTAGTCATAATAAGGCTTTATACTACCAAAAGACATCAAAATGTAACTATGATACTCCTTAGATACACTGCATATCTAAAATATAATCTTACCTGAGAATTTTCATCCAAGTTTTCCAACTTTTTAATTTTTTGTTTCACTTGAGCTACAGTCCCTGTTACATCTGCCAACTCTGCTTGTTGGTTTAGTATAAGTTCAGCTTCACTCACAAGCTAAAAATAGGGGAGGAGAAAAAAGTCTTCAAAGCGTGCAAATTATTAAGCCTTTTCACCTAATAATCAAGCTTTGTAATAAGTGCTATTAATTAAGAACCTCAACACGGAAAAATCGCACATATGGAAAATGTTTTTGGTTATCTTATTCACAGAAATCGATATAATCTGTTAAAATTTAACCTGCTAGACATCAGTGTGCACTGATGATTTATAAAAGATCACTATGTACATGTGAAGGCATTTGTATGTGGACATGTATAGAGGTATACATATGTGCATATACATGCACATATATTCCCTAGCTCCATGGTAAGTGGCTCTAGAAACAAAGACCCTTCAGTAGCAATGAGCACATCTAATACCCAGACCTTGGTTTTGAATATCATTTTCCAGAAAAAGAAATTGGGGCTTCATAGGAAATTGGCTGATTTCAGGGCTGAGGCAGAACAGGAATAAGATGAGCTTGGAACATCTCTTTATGCCAGAAAGTAAAGAATTGATAAAAATGTTTGGGCATGTCACAAGGACACAACAGCCAGGTGGAAACAACAGAACAGTCAAGAACATTAATTAATTAAAAGCTAGGAAGTCCTAAGCCCAATAAGTAGATAAATATTGTACTAAAGGGCATTCTTGACAGACATTTTTCTAGCATCTTCAAAATGACTTGTGCTCCTATTGGTGGGCCTGAAACAGCTACAACCTCATGACATACCTACATGAAAAATCAGCATTTTGCAACTATCACAGTAAAGATTGGTTGGAGCAAGAATCATCAACTGATGATAAACTGATGAAGAATTTTTGATGAGGAGCAAGATAACTGCATGGCCTTAAATTTTCTCCCAACATATTGGGTTGGCCGAAAAGTTCATTCGGGTTTTTCCATAACATCTTCCAGAAAAACCTGAATGAACCTTTGGCCAACCTAATACTACCTACCAGTTGCAAGGGAGGGAGGGAAGTAACTGTAGTATGGAGAAATTCAACAGCATCCTGACAGGGTGACCAAAACCCTCCAAAGGACACATTACTTATGTGGAATTTTTGCTGGTCATGTGCAGGTTAATCCAATCATGAGACAATGTCAGACAAACTCAAAATGGTGAACATTTTATTTTAAAGATGACTGTATTTTTCCAAAATGTCAGTGTCATAAAAGACAAAGAAAGGCTACGAAAACGTTAGAGATTGAAGGAGACTAAAGACACATGACAACTTAATGCAATACCCGACCCTCTAGACAGGATCCTGTGCTGAGGCAGGAAAATGCTATAAAGGACATGACTGAGTCAATTGAGAAAATTGGAATACTGATTGCAGATAATGGAAAGGTATCACATTTTTCGTAAACGTACAAAATATGACCACTGTACTGTGATTATGCAAGAAAATATTACGCAAGAAAATATTCCTATTCTGTGTGTTCAAGAGGATCTCAAGTTTGAGAATATTTAAGTTTTTTCTTGCAAGTTTAAATTTCCACATAAGTTTTCATTTAGTGAAATGCCTAAATATTCAGAACCTATCTGCTATGAACCTATCAGAGCCTATGTCACTATGAGAGACAGATCACCTCATGAGATTCAGACCCACGACAAATGATAAT